>NC_059357.1:31940329-34372829 GCF_019703515.2 Myxocyprinus asiaticus | reverse complement strand
TAAATAAGTAAGAGCTGAACATTAAAATCCAAGTAACAGACTACAACAAAAACAACGTCAAAATAAGTAATTTCTTAATGCCGCAGTGCATGCTGGGAACATAGCTGTTAATTTCAACAACAGCAGATAGTATGTAATTTGACAGCTATATACTGCTAAATTACAGTTGTATACTGTAGCTGTAAACAGGATCTAGCTGTTAATTTCAGCAACAGCAAGACACCGTTAATTTTACAGTAACATGCTGGCAACCCTGCTGCCAGTTCTTTACTGTTTTTTGATGAGAAAATCTTTAAGAGTGTGGGTTACAGTGAGCCACTTACAAAGGAAGTGACGGGCCAATCCATAAACGTTAAAATACTCACTGTTTTAAAAGTATAGCCACAAAACATAAACACTATGTGTGTTAACATGATTTTCGTGTGATAAAATCTCTTACTAACCTTTTCTGCATAAAGTAATAGCCAATTGTACAACTTCATTGCCATGACGAGGTTACACCGTAAGCCCTAAAACGACCATAAAAAAACATTTAAACACCTTTACAGCTCAAGTAGTACATGAGTTTTAACAGAAGAATTAATGTAAGTGCTTTTATAAAATTATAAGCTTCACATTTCTGCCTTTAAACCATCCAAAAATTGGCCCCATTCACCTCTGTTGTATACGTCCCTTCGATTCTTGCTTCTTTCTTTTTTCTTCTTTTTTTTTAAAGGAGGAATGAGTCGAAATAATTTTTTGTGGTAATCAACATTATGCCACAAATGTGGATTGAGTTTAACTTGTTTTGAACCTAAAAATATTCCTTTAAACACCCTGAAATTTCACATATATTTAGCATACAGTGCATCCGGAAAGTATTCACAGCGCTTCACTTTTTCCACATTTTGTTATGTTACAGCCTTATTCCAAAATGGATTAAATTCATTATTTTCCTCAATTCTACAAACAATACCCCATAATGACAACGTGAAAAAAGTTTGTTTGAAATCTTTGCAAATTTATTAAAAATAAAAAACGGAAAAAAAATCACGTACATAAGTATTCAGTCTTTGCCATGACACTCAAAATTGAGCTCAGGTGCATCCTGTTTCCACTGATCATCCTTGAGATGTTTCTACAACTTGATTGGAGTCCACCTGTGGTAAATTCAGTTGATTGGACATGATTTGGAAAGGCACACACCTGTCTATATAAGGTCCCACAGTTAACAGTGCATATCAGAGCACACACCAAGCCATGAAGTGCAAGGAATTGTCTGTAGACCTCCGAGACAGGATTGTATCAAGGCACAGATCTGGGGAAGGGTACAGAAAAATTTCTGCAGCATTGAAGGTCCCAATGAGCACAGTGGCCTCCATCATCCATATATGGAAGAAGTTTGGAACCACCAGGACTCTTCCTAGAGCTGGCCGCCCGGCCAAACTGAGCGATCGGGGAGAAGGGCCTTAGTCAGGGAGGTGACCAAGAACCCGATGGTCACTCTGACAGAGCTCCAGCGTTTCTCTGTGGAGAGAGGAGAACCTTCCAGAAGAACAACCATCTCTGCAGCACTCCACCAATCAGGCCTGTATGGTAAAGTGGCCAGACGGAAGCCACTCCTCAGTAAAAGGCACATGACAGCCCACCTGGAGTTTGCCAAAAGGCACCTGAAGGACTCTCAGACCATGAGAAACAAAGATTGAACTCTTTGGCCTGAATGGCAAGCGTCATGTCTGGAGGAAACCAGGCACCGCTCATCACCTGGCCAATACCATCCCTACAGTGAAGCATGGTAGTGGCAGCATCATGCTGTGGGGATGTTTTTCAGCGGCAGGAACTGGGAGACTAGTCAGGATCGAGGGAAAGATGAATGCAGCAATGTACAGAGACATCCGTGATGAAAACCTGCTCCAGAGCGCTCTGGACCTCAGACTGGGGCGAAGGTTCATCTTCCAACAGGACAACGACCCTAAGCACACAGCCAAGATAACAAAGGAGTGGCTCCGGGACAACTCTGTGAATGTCCTTGAGTGGCCCAGCCAGAGCCCAGACTTGAACCCGATTGAACATCTCTGGAAAGATCTGAAAATGGCTGTGCACTGATGCTCCCCATCCAACCTGATGGAGCTTGAGAGGTCCTGCAAAGAAGAATGGGAGAAACTTCCCAAAAATAGGTGTGCCAAGCTTGTAGCATCATACTCAAAAAGACTTGAGGCTGTAATTGGTGCCAGAAGTGCTTCAACAAAGTATTGAGCAAAGGCTGTGAATACTTATGTACATGTGATTTATTTTTCTTTTTTTAATATAAATTTGCAAAGATTTCAAACAAACTTCTTTCACGTTGTCATTATGGGGTATTGTTTGTAGAATTTTGAGGAAAATAATGAATTTAATCCATTTTGGAATAAGGCTGTAAAATAAAATGTGGAAAAAGTGAAGCGCTGTGAATACTTTCCAGATGCACTGTATATGTTGCTCTTCTAAATGTCTTATGGGTCTGCCTCATCTGTCTTCTATTTCCGCTGTTATCTTGATAGTGGTGATATTGACACTTGACTTGTAATTAGATTGCACCAGCTCATATATCGTTGTGGCGAAAAGCTTTTGCTTTTGTCTCTGTATTGATCCTGTTTGCATTAACCCACTGCTGTGATAATGGAGTTTTCTTTTTATCTAACTTCTTTAAAGGTTGCGCATCTCCACACCACTGGGTACACAAAGCACAGCATTAGGTTTATGTATACATTAGTGTATACATTAGACAGAACTTTGAAATGTGGGAGTGGGCGTGCGAGGTTGAGGACAATCTTGGCATATCTGTTGTATTTTGATATGGATTGAAGATTGGCTTTCATCATATACAGTTCACCGCTGGCAATACATACTGCTAAATTATAGAGTAAGCAATGGGCTCGACAATAATGTGCATTTTAATTGAAATGTCAGGCCCTTTCAATTTATTCTGGACCAGGATAGACAAATTCACAGCTCATCTAATCCTCTCTCCCCTTTCACCCAATAACTTGGACTAAAATATCACAACTGTCACGTATTCCCTGTGTTTTTGCTTAGACTTTTATTTTGAAATTCTTGTTTAGTTCCCCGTTCCACTTTCCTGTTAATTTTGTAATCCTTTGTAGTTTCTTTTCATGATTTGTTTTCCCCAGGTGTTCCTCATTTCCTTGTTTGCCCATTTGTATTTAATCCCTTGTTTCCCCTGGTTTCTTTGTCAGTTTTCCCATGTGTTATGTTTTGTTTCATTTTATTCTGAGTACTTTGTTTATCTTTGGTTTCCATTAAAAGTTGCATTTAGATCCTCATTCCTCGCCTGCCTCCTCACAACAACTCATACTTGGATGCAGGGGTGGTACTGTATCTTAGTCAAAATAATAAGGCCAGTGAGCAGAGTGTGTATCTGAATGCCAGTACAGAGTATCTTCGGCAAGCAGTTTGTCTGCTCCCATTTTCACTGAGCGTATGCTACTTCTCAGCCCACTTTGTTTTTTTGTTTTTCTCTCAATGTAATGTGAAGAAAAGCTTTTTGTCTGGCCGGTGTCCCAAACTGTAGTCTTAGCATAAGGGAATGCAGGGCACTGGAGTATCATTGCTTTTGGGAGAAGGCCATAAAATATTAATTCTGAGGTATGGATAAATTGAAGTGTGAATGCATGTGTGTGCTGCATGTGCAATTGGTCATACATCCTGCACCTGTATTACAGAAAGGTAAATGCGTGAATGCACTTTTGCTTGAATGATATGTGACCACCTCCTACACCAGGTTGTGTTTGCCACTTGGCTTCTAAAGAACGTGGATATTAGTCCAGAACGATGCCTATTTCAGCTCTCCTGCAGTACTGCACAAGGAGCGTGCACTTTATTCATCTTGTTACCAGCCTATTACCTGATTCTTGTCACTTTCTTAAACACTCTCCACTTCTAGATTGCCTGTGTGTGTGTGCATGGTATCAGGGGAAATGTGGAAAGAGAAAAGATTCAACAATCCGAGCACTCTAGATAATACAAAGATATTAATGGCAGGATGTTTCTGGAAAAAGCACACACATGAGAACAATGTGGTTTTCTGGAAGTACTCTCTGACCGCTTAATTGCACTTAAAGTGAGTTGCGGAGCTTGAGAAAGCAGAGGCTGAGGAGTGTCAAGATGGGCCCCGAGACAGGCTTGAGTGTCATTTAGAGCACACGGCTGGCCAGGCTGCCCTCACACTTGCAGTACACCATGCACAATTAACATCCACTCTCATTACCTACTAGTCCATCATCTCCGACATTAGCAAAATTGGCAGAATTGATGTACCCGCAGTAGTGCATAAGATGTGATTTTCTATTCCAGCTTTTGGAGAAAGGGAATGACACGTCAAGCCTCACTAGATGATAATTAATATGAACCAGACATTGCATACCCTCTGAGAACAAATATGCAGCAATTGTCTGTTTTAGAAGATTCTGAAACATTTGGTACAGCTTGAGTGAGTTCACCCCAAGATGAAAATTATATCATTTACTCACCCTCATGTTGTTCCAATCCCTTATGTCTTTCTTCAGTTGGAAACAAAAGGAGATGCAAGGCAGAATGCTGAATGTCAGAATGTCTTAATTAACATTCAATTTTATTGTGTGGAAAAAAGATGCAATGAAAGTGAATGGTGACTGAGAAAAACATACTAGCTAAGGGGCTGTTCATACTGAACGTGTTTTTGCATCATCTTCGCTGGTTTTAAATTGATTTCTATGTAAACGTACTACACCAGTGAACTTTTTGATGACAGGACCCCTTGATGATCTTCTTGCGAGGGACCCCCTTCCTAAAATGTAAAGGCAG
The DNA here is from genome assembly GCF_019703515.2 of Myxocyprinus asiaticus. Taxonomy (NCBI): domain Eukaryota; kingdom Metazoa; phylum Chordata; class Actinopteri; order Cypriniformes; family Catostomidae; genus Myxocyprinus; species Myxocyprinus asiaticus. Next base: position 34,368,008 of record NC_059357.1, on the reverse strand, counting down.
CTATTTGTTTCATGTATAAAGACTAATTTTTACTGTGTAAGAAAAATTATTAGTGTGATATCAAGACAGATGACATGTTGTTGACTAAATTAAATAACTGACATTTATATTGTCATTGCACTAAAGCCAAAATAAATATTTTGAAAATATTTACTTTGCATCTTAATTTGACTGTCTCTCTTTTTTCTATAATATTACAGAAATGAATCTTGAATAAACCTAAAAAGAAATCTTTTAAACTCAATTTAAATCAATTTATACATATATATATATATATATATATATATATATATATATATATATATATATACACACACACACACACTATATATACTTACATACATACATACATACTGTATATTACCACAAAAAACAAAAAACAAAAAAAATAATAATAATAATTTCCAAATGTTCCAAAACAGCTTTAGAGGATATATTACCTTTCAACTCAAGCTAGCAAAAGTCAGGCAACAGTGGTGAGGAGAAACTATCACTGTCAATAGAATTAATTTCAATTAATTTCATGATTTCTGGCCAGTCTTTAGAAAGCAGTATGAAACTATATAGGTAAAGTTTGACAAGACAAGTTTTGTTATTGGCTTGACAAAGCCTTGTCTAAAAGTTTTATATACTTTTAAAATTGTAAAGGTTATACAGACATTAAAAGCCATCTAGCTAGCTAGATAGTCAGACAGGCTGTCAGATAGACAGAAGGACAGACAGACGGAGAGATTGGTGGGTGGGTAGATGGATGGATGGATGGAAGGGGAGATTGGTAAATGGATGTATGGATGGGGAGATTGGTCAGTGGATGGATGGATGGAAGGACGGATGGATAGATGGATGGGGAGATTGGTAGAGGAATGGATTGATGGATGGGAGTTGGGTGGATGGGGAGATTGGTAGATGGATGGGTGATTGGTGGATGGATGGATGAATGAATGGGGAGATAGGTAGATGGATGGATGGATGGATGGATGGGGAGATTGGTGGATGGGTGGATGGATGGATGGATGGGGAGATTGGTAGACGGATGGATGGATGGGGAGATGGGTGGATGGATGGATGGATGGATGGATGGAGAGATTGGTAGATGGATGGGTGATTGGTGGATGGATGGATGAATGAATGGGGAGATAGGTAGATGGATGGATGGATGGATGGGGAGATTGGTGGATGGATGGATGGATGGATGGATGGATGGGGAGATTGGTAGACGGATGGATGGATGGGGAGATGGGTGGATGGATGGAGAGATTGGTAGATGGATGGATGGGGAGATTGGTAGACGGATGGATGGATGGATGGGGAGATTGGTAGATGGATGGGTGATTGGTGGATGGATGGATGAATGAATGGGGAGATAGGTAGATGGATGGATGGATGGATGGGGAGATTGGTGGATGGGTGGATGGATGGATGGATGGGGAGATTGGTAGATGGATGGATGGATGGATGGGGAGATGGATGGATGGAGAGATTGGTAGATGGATGGATGGGGAGATTGGTAGACGGATGGATGGATGGGGAGATTGGTAGATGGATGGATGGGGAGATTGGTAGACGGATGGATGGATGGGGAGATGGGTGGATGGATGGATGGATGGAGAGATTGGTAGATGGATGGGTGGGGAGATTGGTAGATGGATGGATGGGGAGTTTGGTGGATGGATGCATGGATGGATGGATGAATGGATGGATGGGTAGACTGGTAGATGGATGGATGGGGAGATTGGTGGATGATGGATGATGGATGGGGAGATTGGTGGATGGATGCATAGATGGATGGATGGATGGATGGATGGGGAGACTGGTAGATGGATGATGGATGGAGAGATTGGTAGATGGATGGATGTATGGAGAGATTGGTAGATGGATGGATGGATGGATGGATGGGAGAGATTGGTAGATGGATGGATGGATGAATGGGGAGATTGGTAGATGGATAGATAGATGGATATAGATAGATAGACAGACAGAGACAGACAGACAAAGAAGGGTGTTTGTTTACATTTGAATTTTTGACAGTTGGAGTTTGAATTAATGAGCATTCCATTGTACCATTTGAACATTCTTTCAATGTAAGTCTACATGATTTTTCTACGATTTTATCGTCTTAGCAGCAGTTACAATTGATAGTTTTGGTCCTGGTTTAGGGATTTTAGAAAAACCCTAATGCTATGTAATCACTGCATGCATGTTTTATTATTCATGGCTTTCTTCTGAGTAGCATTTTGGGAAATCACAGGTTTCTACAGCAGAGTCAACAGTGCAGGGGTACTGTGTGGGTGGAAAAATGAAAGGTAGAATTCTAAATGCGTCTGACATATCGTCCACTCTGCTGCTATGCTTCCCTTAAAGCACTCTAAGGTAGACAACTAGCAGAGGCTCTCGGTCTAGGAAGAATTACAGGCCTTTGTAGAAAATGTAAATTGGAGCGTAAGCGCATGTACGTCAGAACATAGTAACAGGGATCGGTTCGTACATTTAAAGGCTGTTCTCTATTAACATCTGCATCAATATGCATATAGCAGGGGAAGCCTCCAGTTTGACTGAGCTTATGAAAACACTGTGGTCCATTAGTTTTATTGATCTGCCTATGTTCTTTAACAGCCTAACAGCATGTTGTCGGTTGCATTAGATCCACCATTAAATGTAATTTTGCCCTTTCAAATGGCCTTTGGGTACTTGAGTTTATGTAGCTCAGTAAGTACAGCTTGGCATCCCCCAGTCTTTAGCTCAGTACCAAGTAGGCAGGGGCATAGGCTTAACATTGGTTAGCCAATCAAAGCAGGCTTTTAACCTAATTACTAGGACAAGCTGAGTCTTGGCAAGCCACTTGTCCTCCTGCAGTGATCTTAGGGGTTGAAGGGCACAGGAACAAAGGACACTCTGAACATATAACTAGATCTTAAGAAAAGAATGAGAATGATAAGCAGAAATCGATGCAGTCTGCATTGTCGAAAGAAAACTCTTCCCATTACCTCCATGGAACACAACACTTATTCATTGTGCCGAACATTCTAAACCTTCACTATAATTCATTTGAGATTGGAACCTTGACATTAACCCACAACAAAAGAAGAAAATGTTGACATTTTGGTTATCTTCTAAATTATAATGTCAAGCCACCCTTTGAGTATCTCCCTCTCCAAAAAACCCAATTTAAAGTCTCCTGGTACAAGTTGGAGTCCTGTATAAACATTTCTGTACTCTATGGAGATATAAATTGTAGATTGTTTGTGTTTATTGATGACTAATCCTAATCTTCAAATCTAAACCTTTGCTGCTGACAGAATGGGTGCAGAGTGACTTTTTGAGGCAGCCAGGTCCAGCAGGGACAGCATTTCTTAATAGCCAAATCCGACTCAAGAGCCACCACTGCTCGGTCAGCCTATCACCTTCAGCAAACTGCAGAACTCCATGGGGTTTTCACTCACATCAGTAATGGACGTTTCTGCATAGTAGTGCTGTAGTGCAAAACATGTTTTGATATGATAAGACATCAACCTCCTTAGCATATTAAACAATATTTTCAGGCACCTTCTACATTCTTTCCACTCAGGCATTTAATACAAAAACAATACTACTGTCCTTCACACATAAACACACACATACTGTGCATGTATGCAATTATAATGACATCATAAAATATAAATAAAAAACATTCTTTCTGAAAATGTTTTCTGTTCTGGACTGCCTTGGAAAAGAAAGAATTTCAAAAGTGTATTTAATTTCCACTCTGGAATGCTTAGACATGGTAAATTAAGAAAGAAAAACACTTTCTATAATCCACCAGGTTCTGCATGTTGTCAATTATCAGAGCATACAGGAAGCATTGCAGATTTTATTGTATTTTTATTTTATTGTTTTGTTGTATTATTGAGTTTGGCAGTAGTGTCTACAGGAGGACAGTTGTGAGGATTTCAATACATATTTTCTTATAATTGTTTAATATATACATTATTGTGCAAAAGTGAAATGTTATATAGTGAGGATGTTCTCAGAAATAATTCCATGAATAATTTGTATTTATCAATTCACTTAAAAAGACAGTAAACTTCTATAAAAAAATCTATATTTGGTTTGACCACCCTATGTCTTTAAAACAGCAACAATTCTCCAATGTACACTTGCACACAGTTTTTGGCAGATAGGTTGTTTCAAGCATCTTGGAGAACTGTCTCAATTACTTTTCTTTTCATTCAATCCCAAACTGACTCGATGTTGAGATCAGGCTCTCTAGGTGCCTTACCATCTGTTTCAGGACTCCTTAGCAAGCACAGATTAACCATAAGGCTGATTGGGTTGTTGCCTACGGGCTTCCAAAACCATAGGTCTTCGAGCAAGAGTGCTGTTGTGTCCGTATATCAGCATGGCAGGCCGAGTGCCACAGGTATTCACAGCCATGCTGATATACAGAAACAACAGCATGATTGTTAGTGTGATATTGCGACTAAGGACTGTCCCAAAATGCTCTTTTGTGTGGAAATATTTTTTCACACCTCCAATCAGGATCTGCTGTTGTTAGTTCGAAAGGTGCACCCAAGCCTCCTTTACTAATTCCAAAGGAATTGATTCTCTCCTGTGTTTTTATTTAAACTGTGCAAAATGTGATTTCCTTATTTGACCACAAACAATAATGAACGTTAAAATGTAATTTTTTATTAAAGGAATATTCCGGGTTCAATACAAATTAAGCTCAATCGACAGCATTTGTTGCATAATGTTGATAACCAAAAAATATATATATATTTAGACTCGTCCCTCCTTTTCTTTTAAAAAAAAGCAAAAATTGAGGTCACAGTGAGGCACTTACAATGGAAGTTAATGGGGCCAATTTTTTGGAGGGTTTAAAGGCAGAAATGTAAAGCTTATTATTTTATAAAAGCACTTACACTGCCTGGCCAAACAAAAAAAGTTGCAGTTTGGATTTAAATAAACAGATATTTAAGAGCCTATGATTGGATCATTATTGCAGTGATTAATATGTTTCAGCTGGCAACAATTATTTTAACCCTAACTGATGCAGTGTGTAGCTTCTCATTTTTTAAACATGTTGGAAGACGTATTCCGTGGTTGTGGAAAAGATGTTCCTATGTTTCAGAAGGGGCAAATTATTGGCAAAGAAAACAACTAAGAAGATTGCTGAAATCACTAGAATTGGGTTAAGAACTGTCCAACGCATTATTAAAACCTGGAAGGATAGTGGTGAACTGTCGGCTTTGTGGAAGAAATGTGGTCAGAAAAAATCTTGAATGATCGTGATCGGAGATCACTAAAATGCTTGAAGTCACATTGTAAAAAATGGACAGTAGAACTCACGGCTGTTTAATAGTGAAAGTAAGAGCATTTCCACATGCACAATGCAATGAGAATTTACAGGATTGGGACTAAACAGCTGTGTGTCCACAAGAAAGCCACTTGTTAGTGAGGCTAATTGGAAAAAAATGTCTTCAATTTGCTAGGGAGCATAAAGATTGGACTGTGGAGCAATGGAAAAATGTAATGTGGTCTGTTGAGTCCAGATTTACCAGATTATTTTAATGTTTATGGAATGGCCCCATTCACTTCCATTGTAAGTGATTTCTGATTGTTTTTTTTGTTTTGTTTTGTTTTTTTTGAAAAGGAGGAACAAAACAAAATTAAATTGTGGAAATTAATATTGTGCCACAAATGTTGTTCATTGAGCTTAACTTTTATTCAACCTGGTATATTCCTTTAAGAACAAATGTTGTATTCTAAGGTTCTTTCATGGAAGAGTAATAAAACCAGCAGTGTCCTTAATTTCAAGGTCCCACTGAAATAATTTCATACAAATACAACAAAAATGCATATTTTCAGCCTCAATATTAGAAAATACATAAGTTAATGTCTTTTAAATCTCTGTGCAAGGTGGTAAAACACTGAAGAAATTTTGTGTGTGAGGAAAGTGAGGAAACTTTCTAATCAGAAATTCCTTCTATCTAAAAGGTAATATGAACTGAGAAACTCTGCAAAAAGTGTAATATACATATCAAGCTCAAGGACCTCCTTTACTTCCTATTAACTTTCTCAAAAAAAAAAAACTCTTGAATATCTTTTCCCAGCTTCAATGCCATGATCCTCACAAAATTTCACAAATGCAGCAGCTAATTCTTCCATGGAAGCAATTGAAGCAGCCTGCTGACCTGTAAACAAAACTTTGTTTCCTAGAGGACTGATAAAAACGTGTGCACTCTTGTCTCCCGAAAGTTGTGTTTCAACCAGCCAAAGAGAACTGGTGGATTCCCCCAGCTCCAGCGTTCCTACCATACAATACACATCAGTAATTCTGTGAAGCTGAGTGTATTTGACACCAAATGTTTAAACATAGCTGGAGGCAAGTTGTGTGACCTTCAACTCAGATACAGATTTGGTTAGAGAGGTCTTGGCCAGGAAAAAGAGGAGCTGAGTCTTATCACGATTAAGCTTGAGGTAATGGGAAGGAATCCAGTTTGAAAAGTCAGAGATCTTTTCCAAAAAAACAAATAGACAAAGCAGCCAAGACAAAAAAGCGGTAATGAGATGTCCAATTGAGTGTCAATGGAAAAAGATGTACAAGATGTGATTGAAAGACCCTTCTTAGTGATCTGGTTAAGACATAGAAGAACAGGGGGCCAAGCATTCATCTCTGTGAAACCCCAATGATGAGGCCAACATGATCAATTGGGAAATCGGCACATTAGTTTAGAATGTTTTGCCACTCATAATCGAACCCATTGTGCCAAATTCTGGTGATGCAAGTGCCACCATGTGGTGAATTTCCATGAAATACTACATTTGCAAAGAAATAAATAATGCTGTTTTGGTTTCAGTACTGTTAGGGTTAGTTAGTTAGTAATTACTACTCAAATGTTTCCTGAAAATCAGACCAGTTGTGCCTTTCCATTCAAAGAAGTAACTGAAAGAATGCGGTTTTGGTCTTGGAACTCTTATGGTAAAATTTAGGGTTTGAGTTACGAGTATATTAATTTAATCAATTCTACTTTCCAGCTTATTTAATAAGACTTATTGTCAGTTTACCTGGACAGCACCCATAAAAAGACAGGAGGTTGGTTCAGGAGTACCTCTTCAATGCAATCATGGGTGGCTTTCAGAAAGTGGTGGTGGCTAGAAGGAGTGCATTTTATTTGGGAATGTGGGAATAAGATAAATTAAAAGTCAGAAATATCGAGGGGTGTAATAGAAATTGCAAGTACAGGACAGTTTATAGAGAAAATGATCATGTTTTCCTACCTTGCAGGAATTGAAAGGGAGCCAGGGAGAGGGAGGTTGAATGCTGTGAGTCTCCGCGGGTCATATACAGCGAGCCACGTGATAAGATGTGCGGACTGACTTTCTCAGAATTGGAGGCAACTGAGACTTGTCCTCCGCCACCCAGATTGAGGTGAGTAACCATGCCACCACGAGAACCTATTAAGTAGTGGGAATTGGGCATTCCAAATTGGGGAGAAAAAGGGATAATTTTTTTTTTTTTTTTTTAAAAGACCACATAAATGTGGCCTTCATCAGAGTCTCAAAATGGAAAGTCTTGGTCTGGATCTGGCTTATGGTCTCAGACAATACCGCAGTATATTTCCAGCATACAAAAGTACACCTCAACCTCTAGTCAAGACTGTATTCACTGTCTCAGTATGAAAGTCATTCCAGAAAATTTGCAAGAATTGCGTGGCTCTGGAAGATTGCCTCAACCTGAGAGTAGAACAGTCACTTGCTAAGTCCATGAACAATGGTCTAACAACACAAAGTATTTTGCTGAGAACTATCATTAGGAACCTTTAAATATAGCTGTGATTTTTAATCATGGCTGCTTGGCCACTGTACACAGCCACATCTTCTAGCCTGTCCACTAGTCGTTCAATTCAATGTAGTTTGTAAAAATGGATTGTTATATTAGTATAGCTCATCATCTGAAAAAGATACAATAAATTCTACAATTTCTCTATGTTAGTTTGTTAAAATCAGCAGTATGGTTCTTATACCAACAAGTCTTGGACTGGATCTTTGAGGGGTCTAGTCTTGTTTTGGGTCTTAACTCCAACTCGAATCCAACTCTTAAGGAGAAGAAACTCCATTTAAACATAATGGGTTCTTGTGGGGATTGTGATCGCACCAGTTTTGAACAAGCAGAATTATGAAAAAGATTTGTATTAAGAACAAATGGTGAGTGCACCAGGAGAAGTAAAAATGACAACTTGTTTCAGTCTGTTTTAAACACAAAGCCATAATACGGCTTTAGAAAACTTCAAATGTAGTCCATATGACTTTCTTTTTTGAGCTTGACATTCAGGGTTGCTATCCTCTTTTGTTGTGTGGAAAAGACCACCTTGGATATTGTTTAATTCATTTTGTGTCCATTGAAGAAAAACAAAATCATAAATAATGAAACAGCATGTGGGTGAGTAGGTGATAGTTTATTCAATATTGGGTGCAGTATGTGAAGCCTGTGGTTCTCATGCGGGCAATGGGGGTTGGAGTCCTCCCCTCTTCTCTTGACTATCCGTCAATAAAAAGTGCAACATCTGAGCTAAGGGGATATAAGAAAATGTGTTTGTAGATGAAGCAGCATGGGTTGTGTTGTCATCAGTGCTTATCCAACTCAATGAGGCCCATGAAGAGAAACTGTTTTGGCCTAAGCCAAAATAACATCCTTTATTGAAGACTATCAGTTCCAAAGACCTCCTGGATAGATCAACAGAAGTGTTAGAGGACAGATTAATTTTGACAGGTATCTTTGGTCATGGTTAGCACTTGAAGCAGACTATGCAATGAGTAGGAGTTATCCTTCCTCAAAGTACTGAGGACATGACTTTATTCCTAACCTAACTTTAGTATTTAAACCGACAGATTACCGTTCACAACACTCTAGACGGTCATTTAGGGGTTAAACTTCTGGTGCACTGAGTCACGTGACATCAATTTTCATGAAGTGCTTCTACGGACGCAGCACCAACAAAAGTGCCTCTGGTAAGTTCTTTATTGAAACCTGTTTGGGTGCAAATAGCATCTAGTTTCGTTTGATATGCCGCTTTAAAAATTCATACACTTTTCATGCGTCAGTGCGCAGTCCACACACATGGATTTTCTGACATTATTCCCTTAAAAGTTAAACGAACATATCTGTGGGTCATTTTGCTTCACTTTAATATAAATTTTATATTTTTGGTTGTCACTGCACAATATGGTTCTATTCATTAAGATTAATAAATGTGTGTCTATGTCATTTAAGACCACTGTTATGTTGCTGGGGTTAGGGTGGGATTGGGAGGGGGAGTGGTAATAGTTGGGGTTAAGTTTGATTCTATGTATATATGTTTTGTTCTATGAGGTACATTTATGTGAATCAATAAAAACTGTTAATCAGAAGATTAATAAATTCGGGGGCCTGGGTAGCTCAGTGGTAAAAGACGCTGGCTACCACCCTTGGAGTTCGCTAGTTCGAATCCCAGGGTATGATGAGTGACTCCAGCCAGGTCTCCTAAGCAACCAAATTGGCTGGTTGCTAGGGAGGGTAGAGTCACATGGGATAACCTCATGGTTGCTATAATGTGGTTCGTTCTCGGTGGGGCGCGTGGCGAGTTGAGCGTGGATGCCGCAGTGGATGGCGTGAAGCCTCCACATGCGCTATGTCTCCGTGGCAACGCGCTCAAGCCACGTGATAAGATGCATGGGTTGACGGTCTCAGACGCAGAGGCAGCTAGGAGTCGTCCTCCGCCACACGGATTGAGGCGAATCACTACACGACCACGAGGACTTAAAAGCACATTGGGAATTGGGCATTCCAAACTAGAGGAAAAAGGAAAAAAAAAATATTTTTATAAATGCATTCCTATATTTACTGTGCAGTTTCACATTGAGAATCAATGGTTTCATTCAAAAGCTGAAAATTGTTGCTTTGAGGCTTTATATGGAGGGTGAAAATAAGGTGCATTTCGAACTGTTCTGAGACTAGTGCAGACAGACAGCATTCTGGAGGTCATTCACTAAATAGGGAGCAAGTGTTGCGTTCCATAGCCCTCTATGCAGCTAGGAGCATTCACTCCTAAAGTCAGACCAAAAGTTCAGTTTCAGAATGCAGATGATGTTTGGACTACTCAACATGACTGACATACATGGGACAATAGTAATCAGTACATAGATTCATAGACATAGATTATTTTGAAACAGAATTATGCTAATTTCTTATGTAACGTCTGTAACATCTCAAAAACATGAATAACCAACACTCCTGGAAACAAACACTTTGAAAAAAAATCGGACTTTCTATAGCTCGTATTATTTAAAATTTCACAACTTAGTCCCGCTGTCCACATATGCGGACATAAATTTTTAGGAAAACCACTTGCTCTAAAGAAGAAAAAAAAACCACTGATACCACAAATATCTCCTCACAGTTTTCTAGCAGTCCCACTGTGGGTGGGCTGAAAAAAAAAAAAAAAAATCTAATATTTATACACAGCCCTGGCTCTGTAAATGGGACAAAAACAACACTACTCCAGCCAATCAGCAACAGGGGATGGTTCTTGCGCATGCACAGGATGGGGGGGTGGTGGCAGATCGAGAGAAAAATTCATTAGAAGAGCAACGGCAAATCTGATGCAAACATTCTAAAATACGAGGAGGACAAATGGCTGAGAAACAGACCAAGAGAAAAGGGTAAGATGAATATAAACTAAAAATGATGGATTATGATAAATCGAGGGCGGAGCTTCCAAATGAGCCCTGAAGGGAAGGGTGTGTTTGTTTTGGCAGTTGAGCTCGAACATCAGTGTTTCTCAGGAATCACTGAGTACACCTTTAAATCAACAATTCTTCTTTATATTAAAAAAAAATTCTTAAAAAGGAGACTTGAGCACTTTTTTCCCCTTTGTGAATATTTTTCAGGGTAGGTTTTATTTCTTGCATAACACCAATAGCCCAGTCATTAAGCAATTATGCCGGAAATGCAGGAATTGTCCCATTGTTGGACTATGGAAGAGCTTTCATGTGTTGAGGTGAAACCACCAAATTTCAATAAAATACAGAACCCTTTAAAATTTGATTCCACCCCAATAAATAGTTTGTGTAGTGGTCTTAATTCATCTTTAAGATGCTCTATTAATTTACGCAATATTAGTATATGCATGTATAAGTGCTTATATAAAGGCTAATATCTATATTTGCTATATTGTTTTATTTTTTACCATTTTTATATTAAACCATCACTCAAACAATATATGTACACATTTTATATAGGTCTTTGTTTAAATAATTCCTGAACTTCACTCTGAATTTAAGAGCAGATGCTAAACAGTTTGTTCAGCGTAGTATATGCATATTTAATTCACCACAAAACTCCATTAAAGCGAACTTAAATAACATTTACTTGTTCAAATGTCACAAAAACAGAGCATAGAGCTGTACAAAAGGAAAGAATGATTGATGAAGAGTTCATTTAACAGAATAATCTGAAAGCTTGTTCATTTTACACAGCAGCAGCTCTTACCACACATCGCACATGAAAAATCATTTACAAGACACTGCACTGTGCAATTTCACTCAGATATATACACAAAGAGCAGCAATTTTGATATCATTACAGACTAGAAGAAATACAAGAACACGAGTTCAAGACTCCAGAGAAGAAATATAAATCAAGCTCAAGCATGTACACTGCAAATGAACAAAAGTTAAATGTAGTTAAGGCACACAGTGGGAAGAGTTTACAGTAAAGACTGCCATTTTTAATACACAAGTAACTCCGGGTTCCATTGTAAGCCGCAGTACAAGTCAGAGGTAATGCGTTATCACAAATCAAAATGTCAACCAGATTAATAAATCACACACACAGACAGACCAAGTACTCAATCATACGTCAGTCACATTCCAGTCTGCAGAAGCTTCTTCCCCCCCTCTGGGTAAACAAGAGGGGAAATGTAGTCACAGTTATGACGGTAAAATTAATGTCACGCTGGGGTACACGTCCGGCCTGCTTCAGACTGTTGGCTCGCATTTAAAAAGACATACGGAAAAAAGCAGGTGTTTAAGTCTGCAATGTCATATGGAGCAGTGCCACCTTAAAGGGATAGTTCAACAAAAAGTACTATTTACTTACCCTCAATGGTTTGGAAAATGAGTGAATTTTTGTGTGAACGGTCCCTTTAAAAGCTAACTGGCTCCCTCTGCTGGAATGCAGAGGAAAGGCAATATGAAGGAGCGAGACATGAGTTTGTGTTGGGATTTACAGAAGCAACAGCAGGCATAATGTGCTTTAAGCAGTGCTCTCAGCCTGTTGAGGGGAGAACGGCTCACCATACTCTCTCCAACAAGATGGGGCTTCATGTGACTGCAAAGATGCCAACTCTCTGCAACCGCAAAGTGTGTAGCTCAAACAACGTTAGTAAGAGGGAGAGCAGGCAAAACACAAAAACAAGCATGAACAAGGCTGAAATACACCATTACAGGTGAGAAGAGGATGATTTAGGACAAATATACATGATCAATTACAGTGCAACACAAACATTCTGCTCAGAAAACCCTGACTCTTATATAGGATGGAGGGATAAAAGAAGTGCAACACAAATACGGTGCATGGTGGGGGGAAAAAAACTATTTTAGCTAAAAAAAGCAGAGCTTTCCAAAAACACACAGACAGGTGACTTACTGAACAGAATACACGGCTAATATATCTGATACACAGATCTGCAATATTCAAGAATATTAGGCTTGGCACTAGTAAATGAGTGTAAATCTTTAGAGTGGGGGAGCCATTTTAGACAACTGAACAACTATATACACAACTGACAAGGAGGCATAGCTGGGAAAAAAAAAAAAAAAAAAAAAAAGAGGCTATTATACTGCATAATTCACATCAAAAATAAACTCAAAATAAAATAAAAGTCTACAAAACTGGACTATTCTGACCAACAGGGGAGGGAACCCTTTCCTTTCATGTTTCCTTTCTGTTGAATATTTGGGTTTACAGAAAAATTAAAATGAAATTAAAAAGGCAAATAAAAACAAAAAATATTTACAAACACATTGAAATTATATACACAAACTTAACCAATCATCCAATGACTGAACACATTGTAATCAGAGCTTCAGGGATCTTCTGGTAGATTTTAGAAAGCCCCTAAATGCTGGTTAAAATATGCGCTTGCGTTTTAGGTAGGAGTCGGCGTAGTGGCCCCCGAGACCTTGAGAGTGCTGACCTACATAGCCACCCTCTGGACTGGGCTCTGGAGATGGGATGAGATGGGAGAACAGGCGCTTCTGTCCACCAATGGGAGTCTAAACAGAGAAATAAAAGGAATTGAAGAGCCACATTAAAAATAACCAACGAAAGGTTCCTGGAACGCTTGCGTGATAACTGACAAGGAGTAAATATAGACACCAGGTATCAAGGCTGAAGATGGCCTACCTTCATTCCAGCACCAGGTGCAGCAGAAAATAGGCCAGAATGAGTGATTGGTGGCATTCCTACAGCCTGTAAAAAAAACAAATAAAAAACAAACCACTTATTAAACTTCGAGCCACTCAGCAGTCATTCTGTTCATCAATGCGAATAAAACTGTAAAAGGATGGTCATTGTGCACTAATAGGAGCGTCCGAAAGATGACACGCTTCTGATAATTGCTGAAAATGGAATCAAGAGTTTTGAAATGGATCCAGATAAGTGATCCTTGGGCTTGTGGCCAATTCTGTGACCCAAACAAGTCTTGTTCCTTTAAACAGCTAAAATCAATGTGCAGTGTTAAATACATCATTTTTATACTTGTCACCGTTAAGTCTAGTCCAGATTTACCCCTTTTTCATAAAAACTGGAACCATTCTGAACTTTTTTTACTTGCCGCTTTTCTACAATCTGGCCAAAAGGTCCTCATTACTGTTCCTACTGATCTAGGCTTGTTGGCATGGTTACAGTTTCTTTTTCCATAATGGTGCTGGGAAATCAGGATTAGAATGGACTGATTGAGCAAGTGACCAATCATGATTCACCACATACTAAAAAGGCGCTCCAACAGCACAGTTAAGTACAGTAAGCCAACCATGCAGAGAAATCTGGGCCAGGAATGGTTTGTAATCATATCGTATCGAACCGTGCTCAAGTGGAAATGCTACCGGAACCATTACTCACTGTGCTCAGAACCATTTGGCCCAACGGTTCAAAAGACACTATTGAATTAAAAAGGCAGTTCTGGGCCTAAAAAAAAATAAATTCTCTGAAAAAAAAATAATAAATAAAAGGTCCACACTGGGTTGAATGTTCATCTCTTAATGGGAAGGTTCACCCAAAACTGAAAATTGTCTCATCATTTACTCCCCCTCATGCCATCCCAGATGAGTATGGCTTGCTTTCTTCTGAAGAACACAAATATTTTTAGAAGAATATTTCAGTTCTGTGGCTCCAAACAATGCAAGTGACCAAAACTCTGAAACTCCAAAAAGCCAAGTCAGCATAAAAGTAATCCATACAACTCCAGTGGCTTAATCTAGTCTTCAGAAGTGATATAAGTGTGGGTGAGAAATAGATCAATATTTAAAAGTCATTTTTGCTAGAAATCTCCACTTTCATTTTTTTCACTTCTTGTCAGGGAGTAGAATTTATGGTTAATAAAAAATAAAAAATAAATATTTAAATATATTAAATATGTCTTAAATATTGATCTGTTTCTCACCCACACCTATATCGCTTCTGAAGACATAGATTTATTTACAGGATTCTTAAAGAATACTTTTATGCTGCCTTTGTGCTTTTTGGAGCTTCAAAATTCTGATACCCATTCTCTTGCATTGTGAGGACCTACTGAGATGAAATATTCTTCTAAAAATCTTCAATTGTGCTCTGCAGAAGAAACTCATTCATGGGATGGCATGAGAAAAAGAAAAACATAAAGGCAAAATATAGAGTGATGCTTGCGCTACTTGCTGTTAACTGCCTGATAATTTTTTGAATAGCTTTCAAAACTTTGATGCTATTATCCTTACAAACTTTGCAACTAATACTTCCTTTGAAATGGCCAGTGTAAAAGCTTGTAAAACAAACCTCCTTGCAACCTGACTCCTGGACATTTGGCTTGCCTTCCGAGGCTGAATAACATTAGGAGACGACACAATATCACAGATAGATAAAAAGTAAATGTACCTTATTGAGCTGGGTGGAGGGGATGCTCATAGGGACTCCAAAACTGAAGTAAGAGGACTGAGGAGGGCTGGGTGGATAGCTGAAAGGAGACCCTGAATCACTGAAGCCTGCAAGTCTGGACTGCTTGAGAGAAAGAGACAATTATTATTTTACATGTGTCCGATGTTTGGACAGAATCTGGTAGTGGCAATGCTGGAATGTCATACCTGCTCTCCATAGCTGGAAAGCGCTGCATTTTCTAAAGCCTCCTGTCGCTCATATAAGTGAGCCAAGGGGTCCTTTAAATGAAGTGCAAAACAGTTACAAAACATCCAGGCAGTATGGGTCAGTGAAGCAGTTAATTAGTTGAGTTTGTGGTTAAAACACATGAACTAACCTGGTGCAAAGGTGGAAACTCTGGTGTGTAAGACTCTTGGTAGCGCAGGCTATAGTTTTGGTGGATGCTGTTGTTTGAGCGTTGGTTAGATGTGCTGCCTACTGCTGTCCTCTTCCTGTAGGGGTGGGACCTTGTGCTGGCACCTTAAAAGATTTCGATTTAGGCAATGCAACATGACTTTGCACTTGTAAAGTGAAAAAACAAACAAATAAACAAAAGACGACAGGTAGACTTACCTGAAGATGGGAATATGCTAGGAGCACTGAGAAAAGGGTTCTGGGGTACTTCTTTAGGAGGCTCACCCAATATGGATACCTTTGCAGAAATAATAATAATCAACAAGTTCTGAATATAAACAAACCACTGTGTCTGAGTATATATAAAAATATACATATACATACAGTATATACATATAAATAAAATTTTTTTAAAAAAAAACAGATTGTAAAAGATACTTTCACCTTTGACAATTTAATATTTGAATTTTCTCTGTAATGGATTTAAAGGGCAATAAATTAAAGTAAAAAACAATAAAAATATTTACATCCAAATATTTTTAATACATTAATAAAAGCAACACAGGTGATGAAACGAATTTAATAAGTTGTGAAACTAGAACTTTAAATGTTCAAAGTGAGTCACGGAGATGAATGGTATTTTGGCAGCTCTAATGCAGTTTTTACATGCACTAGTTGAGAGCCAAGAAAGGATGACGCAACTAGTCCAACTCCATGTCTTTAGGAAATTTAACTAATATATTAAATGTGTTTACATGCAATTATTCATATTCATTATTAGGGATGTCAAAACATTGTTTAATGATCTGCACATTATTTTGATTCATGAGGCATCAATATCAACATTTAAATTTAGCCTAATTTGTGTGCTTTCAATTCACTGCCAGTTGCATTCCATTCAATGTAGTCTTACATAATAGCTTTAGGAGACTACAAGGGGGCGACAACATTTACTGAAGCTGGTCGCGACATGAACAAGGCGCAGGTATCACACATTACGAGATGTTGGCAGTCCAAAGTTATGAAGGGTTTTGTACTTCAAGAATTCACAAAGTGACATTGAGTTTGCAGGTTAGTGTATAAAACTTGTGTAACTACAAACTGAACGATGGCAAAGTTTATGCAATTTCCCAGTATGTAGCACTGAATAAGTCAAATTCGCAAATGAAAATACATTGTGTAGGCTCTCTAAAAGATACAATATATCATCCAGTAATGACAAAAGTAAATAATCTATGTCCTTTGATAATGATTTTGGTCGAATTTAATGGAAAACTATGAGTTGAGCTCTGTAGCGCTGCAGAATTTTTAACAGCCTCCAAAAACGGCAAGCCCACAGTTTGTACATTCGCACCTTCATCAAAAATAATGGTTTCAAATTTTAGAATGTGCTATGTTGTCCGCCAGACACATCTGGTGTGCGACCCACCTTAATTTACCTTGCCTCACACTTTACTAATGTTGTGTTGAGAAATATTTTGAAAGACAAAGACTATTGTACAACGAGCAGCCCTACTTATATCTGATAACAACAACAAAAATCCTATCGTTTACAGATACATGAAAATGGCATTGATCAAAAGCCAATCAATTACGCTTAATAATCCAACAACATGTAAAGTCATGTTAATGCATTAAACAGTGTTCTTTTATCAGGGTAAGTTCATAAACGGTACAAGTATAAACCGATCAGCACAAATAGATTTTTGCCCATTACCCCGATTTCGTATTGTAACACCTTTAATCAGCATTCTTCTTACTGGCTTATCCAATGTGCTATAATGTCATGTGCATGACTGTATACTTTTTGAAGTAAAAAGCAGAGAATAATTTGATTTTAAATCTCATGTGAACACTTGTGTTGTCTGATTTAAAAACAAACAAAAAAAAAAGTGTAATATGCTTATTTTTGGTAGTTATTAGCATATTGATGTGCATGTAAACACTCATTGTTGTTTAATTTGACATCACCGGCAAAATCAAATTAAAGCAATTATCAACTGGCTAATCAAACCCAGCTAATGTACCTTACATGACACCCCCCCCCCCCAAAAAAAAAAAAAAAAAAAAAAAAACTTGCCAAGGAGAGCTAGAAAAGAACCGCCATAAATAACTCACCCCTGAAAGAGTCGGCCCATCTGGTCCTAACATGCCACCCAGTAGGGACATGCTCATTCCTTGCAGTGCAGAAGATGATGTTGGGGGAAAGCCGATCGGGGTGGTTGGGGTGTCCGTTTCTCTGCCTAATGGTCGGCCCAGGGATGGTTGCTTGACGGGGCCAAGAGGCTCATTCTGCAAGCCCAAACTTTGAGCAACACCTCCTGAATGAAATTAATTTAAAACATCACATTAATCCCCAAAAGTTTCCACTCCTTAAATATTTTTTTGCCGAGGCAGATTTTCATTTGAATGTCAGGTGTCTGTACCAGTAGCTCGAATTGGAATAGATTTAAACAATTACCTGTTGTACAACAATCTTTAATATGACAAATCAGAGCACTCAAGTACTCACAAAAGCAATGCTCCTTAGCTAATGAAATTTTTTATAGCAGTAGAAGAAAACGTATATTCACTATATGGGGGGAGGGGCAGCACTTATCAGCTTTGCTTATGAATATTAATGAAGTGGCAGAACATCTACCTTGCTGAAAGGCAACTAGTCACAGAAGGATTACCACATTCTGCTCAAGCATCGGTCTTAAAGTCCTCGTTTTATTTGGCCGGTTACAATTATTTTAGTTGAACAGCAGAAAAGCAAAAAAGAACAATCAATAATCAATATTTTAAAAGTATATGATTATTATGGCCCTGTCCCCGATATTTCAGATACTACACACCTGCCAAGAAAGGAGCCAAGTTTCCATTAAAATGTTTTGCATTTTTAATGCGTATTTCTGAAAATTCGACTAAAAATGCTAAGCATTGCACGTTTCCATAAACTGTAAATGCCCATTATCTTGAGGGACCCCGCTTTTTGGTCATGAAGCAGCTGAACGACCTCTTTGCTTCGGGGAAGTTGCATTTGGTGTAATAAAGCAATTGTAAATTATGTTATTAAATGCTGCCAGGAGACGTCGCAGAATAAGTGCATTAGCTCACATAATGAGGGCTCAAATGGCTATTCCCATTCCCCGACAGCCTCCAAATACCTGGGAGCACCCGCGCTCAAAACAGTCCTGGTGGATTGTGTGGACCCACTTTAATGATGATCTGTGGGTGAAGCACTATTGACTAACCAGGACTATGTCTGAAGAATTGTGTGCCATGGTCGGGCCTTTCGTGGAGCCAGTCACGTCAAGCTCTCGCACACCTATACCAATCGGTGAGCGCATTGCCATCGCCCTATACAAAAGGACATGACATGTCCTCGTTCATGCGAATAAGCCATTTCCATCACTTTAATGCACATTTTAACTAATGCGAAACTCTAGAAAATCCACCTCCTCTAGCGCATTAAATTTTATGCAAATTTTGAGTTTATTCGCATCAAGCGTTTCCATTCAGGATTTCTTATGCGCATTAAAATAGTTGGATGGAAATGCAGCTAGTAACAATGAAGAAAATGTTCACAATATATAGGACATTTATAAAAAATAAATAAATAAAAAACAGCCTTTACCTTGAGGAAACTCTCCCAACATGTTAATGCCTTGCTGGAGAGGAAGTGAGGCCAGAGGGTTTTCACTCAGCAATCCAGCCTGTAGAGGGACCATACATTAGCATGACATAAAAAAATAAAATAAAATAAAATAAAAAAAAAACCACCACAACAACAACACTTTAGACTTAAAATGAAAAAGGGGGTGTAAACAGAAATCCAAAGCAAAATATTCTGACCAATCACGTAATGAAATATTTGGTCAAATATCAGTGCTAACACAGAGCACACACCACAACCACCTCACACCCACACAGAGTAACCACTCACACAGGGGAGGAGATTGTACTCTTTGCTGTGCAGAACCTGTGCCCAGAGAAGAGGGTTCCCTAAAAGAGCTTGCTAGGAATGGAGGAAAAAAAAGTGAGAGCTAGAACGCATGCAGCTGGGATATTGGCGGGTGTTGAAGGGAAAGGTGAGAGGATTAGTACCTGCTGGACTTGGTTTTGGAGCAGCAGCTGCATCAGGGCAGCAGAGAGGGCAGGGTTAGCCAGCAGAGGTACTGCAGGTGCAGCTCCCAGAAGGCCTGTGTATTGACAGAAGAGTGTCATTCAACAGAGCAACAGTGAGACACACTTTCAGCAGCATTAAAACAAAACAAGCTTGAAGATGAATAACATTAGAAACTTTCATTTGAAGCAAAACTATATGAAATCAGAAGACAAAATTGTATACTTCAATTCTTTTGTAGGGGAATGAACTACAGTGAAGCATTGCGAATGGTGTAATTGATAAAGGTACAGCATAAAACTATAGACTTAATATTTAGTTATTTCATAATATTTATACTTAGAATGCCTTGGTGCTGGGCAGTTTTTCAGATTTTTTCGATTAATTCGAATTTGTGTTTCAACACGATTTTCACTTTTTTTTTTAATAGAAAAATCAAGATTTTGCATAACATTGCAAACACTATAGTTAGATACATTGTGAACCCACCAAAGGTTGAATAAGGAAGAGAAAAAGAAATCACAGCCCTTGTCTTAATGCCACTTCTGATCTGATCAGCTGCACGTATGTGCGTACTCCAAATGAATGTGACAGGTTAACAACACGGAGACTGATATAAAAAGACAGCGGTAATATTCCCAGTTGTACACAGTATGATTGTAGCTCAACTTCGTCCATCATGCATGAATACACCGGCTTAAGACAATATCTGGCCTCAGCATGCGTATGTTGATGAATGGTCTTTTTACCCATGAAGTGTTAATTATGTGACAGTTATGGGCACTTCATTTCAAATCATGGAGAGGCTATATATGGGAGAATCAAACATCCCCTGCTACTTTTACCATGATGATGATGATGATGATTCAGATAGATCACGATCTACTGCTTTGTTCTGTGACATGTTTCAAGTGTACTGCATCTATAGCCAACCTATGGCAAGCAAATATTTTGACAAACTTTGCGAGTTGATGCAATGATAAAGTATTTCATTTTGCTGTGCTGCTCAACGTAATCCACTAGAGGGCACATCTCTATCTGCAGGGGTTTATGAATATACACACAAATGGTTTGATATACAATGAGTACTTTAGATAAACTTGATTATTTATAGATATTGATTTCTAGATAACTTTCTAGACAGACTTCGTTTAGATATAATTAATACCTACACTGGCTAAGAATTATTTTGCAGTTTTCTTATTTTATTCTATTATTTCTGAACATGTGGATGTATTAGATTTTTATTTATTTTACATTAACACTATATTGACAACTTCCCCCTGTGGTGCACTTTGTGCATTTGTATATTTTTCTTGCACACCTTTGTTTCCTATAATTAAAACAAATTGGATTTCTCTAACCAGGTTTCCTTGCATTCTAATAAAGAACATGCAATTTAAATCATGTTGGAGTACATTTAAAAGATGAAAAGAATTTTAATTGTAAATCGTGTATCGTCCATGAGTTTGATAAAAAAAAAAAAAAGTGATTTTATTTTTTTGCCATGTCGCTCAGCCCTAGAATGACCGTTTATTGCAAAATATTCCAATATACAAATACACTCACAGAGCACTTTATTAGGTACAACTGTACACCTACTTATTCATGCGATTATCTAATCAGCCAATCATGTGGCAGCAGTGCAATGCAGAAAATCATGCAGATACGGGTTGAGAGCTTTAGTTAATGTTCACATCAACCATTAGAATGGGTAAAAAATTTGATCTCAGTGATTTGGACCGTGTCATGATTGTTGGTGCCAGACGGGCTGGTTTGAGTATTTCTGTAACTGCTGATTTCCTGGGATTTTCACACACAACAGTCTCTAGTTTACTCAGAATGGTGCCAAAAACAAAAAACATCCAGTGAACAGCAGTTCTGCAGATGGAAAAGCCACGCTGATGAGGTCAACAGAGAATGGCCAGATTTGTTCGAGCTGACAAAGGCTACGGTAACTCTGATAACTACTCTGTACAATTGATTACTTCCGCAATCCTATTGGAACACACTATACCAGTGACAGGGTAAGAATGAAAACTAATCTGGGCAGGGACTAAGAAAACACAAAACAGCATCATAAAAAAATGATAGGAGAAAGCACCTTGTTTATGTCCTGGAATAAGAGACGCCATCAGCATCTTGAGTGTTGCAGGGTTATTTAAGCCAGTAAGGATCTGCATGGCATTGGGCTCAGGGAGGAGACCTTTCCCTCTGTTCAGGGCCTGTAGAAACAAATGAATTCAAATTTAAACTGATTCAAGAAATCACGATGCTATTACAAAACGATTCTCGATGCATCATTTTGTCAACAGAGGTGCAAATCTTCTGCAATAAAACACACTAGATGTTACCCTACCAAGTCATGTTACCCTTTCCGAAATCCAGAAGCTCTGAAATTTGCTCAAGGGTTTTCTGTTTGGAGCTGACAGAAACAAGAACTGGCTGGTGTTTCTTTAGATCCCGAGTGGAAACGTTCAATATGATTTTGAGTGTTAGTCAAGTTAACGAAGCATTTCAAAACATCTTTTAAGGCATATGGTAGCAGAGAGCATCATAACGGACAGTCAACTTTTGCCTTGGAAAGATATTCTTATTGACTGTGACATGAATTTTGCATTGCATATGCATTAATACACTGCATAAGCTATTACATTTCTTATGAATTTTTGCAAATCAATGCCTTCTCAAACGATTTTTCATTGCAATGCATCTGTGAATCATATTGCCCTAATGAAACTGTCAGCGCATATGAAGTGATGCATGGAACTCACTTAAGAACACACTGAAGAATGGGAGGGGGGTTTACCATGGTCTGGGCAGCAATGAGGGCAGCTAGCATGCTCCTTCCCGGTGGTCCTGGGGCACAGAAAGACACCCGTATGTGAGTGCCACCCAAAGCTCTTCCATCAGTGTGGCGCTGCACTTCTTCAGCCATCTCTGGCGTGGAAAACTCCAGCACTGCAAACCGTCGAAAACTGCAATCTTGACCCTGCGCAAGCTGTCGGAGAGGTGAACATTTTTTTTCAGTCACAAAAAAAAAAAAAAAAAGCTGTCTAGTGAGTGTAGACAACTGACTGGGTACCTAAATACCTAGTAATACCATTTCCAATGGAGATGTAGCGTAGGTGGTGTAGCGAAAAGATTGATTGTTTCTTTTATTAAAAGTTAGTCACCGTTCTATGGCAACATTGCATAAAAGTTGCAGAAACAAATATCACATCTAGTTGTGTGCTTAAACAACAACAACAAAAAAACTAGTAAAACAAGCTCTTTTTTTACAAGGTCAAAAAAAGTGCAGTGATAAGACATTTGTCTGTTCATCATAAAATGCAGTACCACATCTTAAGGATTCTGCTCAGAAACAATAATACGGAGCGGCAGACATAATGACTGGTATCATGTCTATCAGCAACAGTGATGGTATTGTAATCAGGTGGATGACTGAGCCAACTCAAACACTGGGGTTTTTGGAAAACAAGGGTTGGGAACTGACAACTGGTTCCTTTTCAGAATCTGTTTAAAAATACTGGAACCAAAATATTTATGACATTCAGTTCAATTGGTCATTGCGAATGGACCACCACATTAGATGCAGTTACCTCTCCCACAAACTGAAACAACCCGATTATACCAGAGATAAAGGTTTTGACTACTCTGCGCTCCCTGGACACATCAAAATAAAACTGTGTAGCGTGGATGAATTGGAAATTTCTGTCATCCGTCAGCAGAATAATCTATCAAATTACATAAACCCCATCCAGACTTCACATCGTCCTACAATTCATAGTGTATTTTTTCCTGTGGATGCAAGAGGGAATTCATGGAGAATCATGGCAAATACGAGTCTACCCAGTTTTTTTATGCTGTTGACAGTATGCGCGTGCATTTTACTACATCACAGGATGAAGAAATGTTCATCAACCAGAAAAAATATATTTCTACTGTATGTATGCATATTGTTGTCTGTCTTAGCTGATAAATAGTGGTTCCCTGTCTACCAATCACTGAGGGTGATTTAAAAGAGCACGCTAATAAAACATGACATCATCCACAGCAATGAGGTCAACTCCATCATACTCTTATCTTAAGATTTCCTTAACTTGCTTAGCAATTCTGTGAATAGGTTTAACTCCTAGGAGTTCTCCAAAGAGTTCCTAGCTAGTGGTATGAAATCTTTGTGAATACGGGCCCTAATTGTTTTAGTGATTGTATTGTTAGGACCAATTATTCCACAAAAAAAAGTGACATTTTATATATATAATTATTTTGTTCTTTTTTTATAAAAACAAAAGATACACAACAGAGCTTTACAGTATTAATGACAACATTAAATGAAAACAATCTGATTACTTGAGGCAAAAGACTGCCATGGCTGAAGTACTAAAAGAACCGTTCATGAAATCATTAAGGAACAGGAACCATTACACGGAGTGTGCAAAAGTTTAAATACTAATGATTCCCATTCCTAGGAAAAAAACTATTTTGAACAATGGCGGTAACTGATTGCAACACATCCTTATTACTCAAACAAAAATAAGCCCAGGACTATGCTGCCAACTATGCACAAAGAAACCTAATCTATGAAGAATACATGCATACTTACACAAAGGAGACAAACTTTTTTTGACAGAACCATTAAGAATAATAATGGCTCCGAAACCTGTGCTCTGGTGGGAATCGTGTTAAACAATCAAATACAATGAGTCGCTAAGTCCTTAAGTAGATATTTCTGAAATTCATTAAACGTTGCTTGACCATTTTACAAATGATTGGAGCCTCATTTACATAAGGCCAATTCAATACCTGCCTAAAACCTGAAACAGAACAGGGAGCACAAAACAACAGATTTAATGACCATGAACCTCTCAAAGTTTGTCCTAATTCCATATTGATGGGAAACATGACAACAACAAAAAGCAATATTCCAAGCAACACCTGACAGCCCATGATGTGTGTGTTGTTAGTGTTTAATATATGAAAAAGGCAGCAGCTCTGTCTTATTCCAGAATGACCTGCTGACTGATAGCACCTGGTCCAGTCAGGTGGTCACCATAATAACTCTTATGGAGCACTCAGCATGGCCTCAGGGAAATCAGGTCAAAGGTGAAAGAGCTACATGTAAATTGACATAAGAGTTGGGGCATTCAAGTGAAATTTAACTTTACATGTTATTCACTTACGCTGCAGCTCTCAAATCTGATTAGTCATTATACGCAATCATATAGAAGAGAGCACCTTGGACATTCTGTAAAATTTCTCGTTTTGTGTTCCACTGGAGGACAAATCATGAAATATACAGTTTTAGACCGATATGAGGATGTGTAAATGACAACTTATTTTTGGGTGATTTATTCCTTTAAGGGACTTCAATCTATAATATTGTATAAAACAAACAGGTCAGGATGTTAATCAAATTATCAGTTTCTTCTGAAGAGTGCAGTAATGGTCATAAAAGGTAAATCATTGTAAATGTCAGTATAAATGTAAGCAATCTAGTGGATACATGCAGTGGATAAATGTCAGCACAGAGGCTGAAGTAAAAATCTTTATTAACATTTTCTGCGCTGAGAAGACCAGCACATGTGGAAATTTAAATACGAGATAAGCTTGGCTGAGATTTCAGGTATCATTTATGTACATGGACTAGCCACACATCGGTATAGGCTGATAAAAGCCATTTCTGCACAAAGGGGACATCAGATGACTGTTTAAAAAAAAAAGACGATTATCAGGGCCGATTTTCCTGTCAAAAAGGGGCCAAAAAAAAAAAACACAGCAGACAATAAGCCTAGAACTCGTGCTTGTGCATTTAAGAGAAATGTTTCATGTGGAATTACTTGGGTGACAACGACCGCAAGAGTTACAATTTGTAACCTTTGCACTACTAAAATTCCACAAGGTAGAACTAGTTAAAACTTTACAAATAATTTGATTGCAAGTTTTTTAAAGCCAAAGCGGAGGCTGCTTCAGCTAAAAAGGGGCAAGTTCAGTTAATGCAAGTTAACAATGTGTTTTTGTTTCAGTGTTTTGTTTATAAACAAGATCAGTTACACTAACCCTTCCTTGGCCTTGAAGAACTTTCAGACCCATTTAGAATTAGAACCATTTTAAAAACGGGTCAAACTGACCCGCAAGACCAAGGAAGGGTTAAACATGGAAAACATGTAGACTAGTGATGCACCAAAATGAAAATTTTTGGTTGAATGGAATATTCTGGAGACACTGGGCCGAGATATATATATTACACACACAAACACACACCCCCCCAGTTGTGCTCAAAAGTTAGCATACCCTGGCAGAAACTGTGAAATTTTGGCATTGATTTTGAAAATATGACTGATCATGCAAAAAAAAAAAAAAAAAACTGTAATTTAAGGATAGTGATCATATGAAGCCATTTATTATCACATAGTTGTTTGGCTCCTTTTTAAATCATAATTGTAACAGAAATCACCCAAATGGCCCTGATCAAAAGTTTACATACCCTTGAATGTTTGGCCTTGTTACAGACACACAAGGTGACACACACAGGTTTAAAATGGCAATTAAAGGTTAATTTCCCACACCTGTGGCTTTTTAAATTGCAATTAGTGTCTGTGTATAAATAGTCAATGAGTTTGTTAGCTCTCATGTGGATGCACTGAGCAGGCTAGATACTGAGCCATGGGGAGCAGAAAAGAACTGTCAAAAGACCTGCGTAACAAGGTAATGGAACTTTATAAAGATGGAAAAGGATATAAAAAGATCTCCAAAGCCTTGAAAATGCCAATCAGTACTGTTCAATCACTTATTTAGAAGTGGAAAATTCAGGGATCTCTTGATACCAAGCCAAGGTCAGGTAGACCAAGAAAGATTTCAGCCACAACTGCCAGAAGAATTGTTCGGGATACAAGGAAAAACCCCCAGGTAACCTCAGGAGAAATACAGTCTGCTCTGGAAAAAGACGGTGTGGTTGTTTCAAGGAGCACAATACGATGATACTTGAACAAAAATTATCTGCATGGTTGAGTTGCCAGAAAGAAGCCAATGCCACAAAAAAGCTCGGTTACAATATGCCCGACAACACCTTGACACGCCTCTCAGCTTCTGGCACACTATAATTTGGAGTGACGAGACCAAAATAGAGCTTTGTGGTCACAACCATAAGCGCTATGTTTGGAGAGGGGTCAACAAGTATATGATCAGTCATATTTTCAAAATCAATGCCAAAATTTCACAATTTCTGCCAGGGTATGCAAACTTTTTAGCACAAATGTGTGTATGTGTGTGTGTGTTATATATGCATAATTGCATAATGTACTAACAAAAAAATCGCGATACCAAAACATTTAAAATATTTCGGTACCATATTAAAGTATGCTGCCATTAGAAAAATGTAAATAATGTGAAAATTGAGATGAAATCAAAGACCATTTGAAAATAATAAAAGTCTCGATATGGCCAACTGTGATCATTAAACAGATGTATGACATTTAATGAAATAAGTCACATGCACGCCACAGAATGAAGAGGCGCCATCCTGCTTGCTCATCTACACACACACACACCGAATGTTTGCTTTCCATGCAGTGTGTCCAATAGTATTCAGCTGCTGAGCCACAGAGCAGTGTTTAGTGTATAATCAGCTGTGAACTCTCAAATGACCGTTTTCACCGTTGCAGTTCGGAGATGTCAGCTCGCAAGTCACGGGAAGCTTTATATAACGAACCCTTCAAAAATAGAAAGAACTTCAAAGTTCTTTCAAAATAAAAGTCTGTATAAGTGTAATATTCAAAGTAGTCGCAATAATACTCATAACAATACTATAATATTAAATGGTTATATTATTAGTATAATTATCTGTAAGAAATATCACAAAAGCAAGTGTACTGAATATCAGCATGCTGTGATTCAGCCATGGCAGTCTTTTGCCTCAAGTAATCAGATTGTTTTCATTTAACGTTGTCATTAATACTGAAAAGCTCTGTTGTGCATCTTTGTTTTTATAAAAAAATAAAAAAAATTTATATATATGTTGAAAATGTTTGTTTTCATTTGTTAAAGCTGTACAGTATGTATTTGAAAGGTCAAACGTTTAACATGGAATCCAGAAAATGTTTGTAACATAATTTGTATCTATAAGTCTTTATGCAGTTCTTTTAGCAGTCATTTTCTGTGCAATTGCATCAAAAATCCATTTTTTTTATTTGTTGCCCAAGTATTGAGTTAGTATCTATACTAGGGATGGGAACGAGTACTGGGACGTGGCAGCAATGATAGATCATAAAACGACGATCAATGGTGATCATGCATGATGTGACTTTTCACTTAATTCAAATTCAGTGACCATTACCTGACAACTAAACACAAACGTGCCAAAGAGGGATGCTATTTTTAATTTTGAGATTGATTACGTTGTAATTTTGAGGGGTACATTGATGGTCATAGATGTCTCATAGCAACCAAACTGATATACGACGCTGCAATGCTATCGTTACGATAATCAAAAGAGAGTGTAATTAACCGTATTTTGAACACCTGTCTCTTCAAAATGTTTGCTAAACACATTTTATCATCATTTAATGTAAGAACTTTGACTCGTTAATGGATATTATTTAATAAAAATTGAATGTTTGTCACTGACTGTAAACCTCCCTGCCCTGAGTGACGTAACACACCTGCATCTCGTTGAAGATTTCCGCACGAGTTTCCAAGATAGAAGTCCGATATAGTGTCATCCTGTTGCACTTTCCCCAGTTGAAAGGTGGAAATTCAGACTCCGAGTTGAATGGAACGCTCCATGAATCACCACAGCAACAACAATACAGAGCATCGTGGCTTTCCCCCAGGTGCGAACACTTGGAGAGACATACACACACCAGGAATGAGGCAGTAGCCTCAATGCACTGAAGCGGCACATATACAGCAGCTAAATGGAACAGAATGCAACGTCTTCAAAACTGAACTTCAACTTAACTCACACTAAAAATGTGATGGTCATGGAGTCTCCTGTTAAGGCGACAGCAATTTGAAAATAGACGGTTCAGACGGTCACTAAACTGGTTCGACAAGACAAAATGACTAAAATGCCCATCCCTAATCGATACTAGGGATCGGTATCGGCTCCGATACTGAAGCTTTTAGACGGATCGGGTATCGGTCCGACGAGCCTGATCCAAATCCAACACTGTGTGTTAGTCATGTTCGTTACTGTCAAGCTTCAAAAATGTCATAAGAACCATTAAAACACAATTAAAGTAGTTCATATGATTCATGCATTTTATTCAAAGCCAACTGAAGACATGTGATAGCTCTGTGAATCACAAAAGGCAGTTTAATAAGTGAATATATAGTATGCGCAGCGCATCAGTGAATACACTGCTCTGTTTACACGCACACTCACGGCTATTTTCAGCCTTCATGTGGTGCGCAATATTTGAGCGCTACTCACGAACATCTCAGATGTAGATGCTCAATAGTTCGGTTCACTTATAATATGCATTTAGAACGGCAACGGAGGAGCATTTTTACCAGAATTTGAATAAGCTAATTAAACTACTGTGAATTTTCCTACAAACAGACATACAGGACTTCTTGGAGAGTTCAGAATGTCAAAAGCGTGAGGGTTCAAAAAGTGCACAAATTAAATATTACTGTTGTATTTAAAAGTCAATAATAATAATAATAATAACAATAATAATTATTTATTATTATCATAAGTATTTGTTTACAATTTATAACAATATTTAAGTTGAATGGGTTCCAAAAAAATAACTGTGAAAAGTGTACTGATGTCTTACAACTAAATTGAACAAAAAAAAAAGAGATCTGAATCCTTTAAAGTCCAGATACATGTTGAAACATTTATAAAAAAAAATAATAATAATAATAATAATAAAATAAAATAAATAAAAAAACTACTTTCTACAGATGACTTATACTGGAATTACTGTTAATTTTGCTGCCACATTATCCAGTATACTAGTTAACAATAACATTTTTCTTAATAAGCTATACATTTATATTCAAATAATGTGTAGTTAGAGATTTGTTTTTCTTTACATATTAAAAAGTACACCCAATTAGTTCCACACAATAATGTAAAGATATTCTAAACTGATTATGCAAAAAACAACACTGGTATCGGATCAGCCGATACTTAGATTTCCGGTATCGGAAGAGAAAAAGTGGTATTGGTGCATCCCTAATTGTATTTATTTTTTATACTTCAGTATCTTTAAACTCCAATACATATGCTACCCAGCTATATATTCGATCTAATTATCATAACCTACATGTTATAACTGAATATTTAAATCATCCACTGAATTATCATTTCCACTGTGTGCAGTCTCCTGAATTAAAATAATACAACCTCAGTGAATTTAGTAAATAAAGAACTCTTTAGCTTAAATGGCAAAATTCAGTATAGAGTACATTTTAAAATGTACAGTACTGTGCAAAAGTCTTAGGTACATAAGATGTTTCACAAAAACATTCGTCTTAAGATGGTTATTTATATCTGCTACTTTAGTGTCAGTAGGAAATATAAATGTTAGACTCCCAAACATTACTTTTGTAAATAGAAAAGATTACAATAGAAGAACAGGGAGCCCTGCAACAGATGTCATGTCCCCCACAGAGCCCCACACTAAAAATCGTGTCAGTCTGAGATTACATAAAGGGACAGAAGCAATTGAGACCGCCCAAGTAGATAGAAGAACTGTGGCAAATTCTCCAAGAAGCTTGGAACATCCTATCTGCCAACAACCAAGAAAAACTGTGTCCAGGTGTACCTAGGAGAATTGGGGCTGTTTTTAAGGCAAAGGTGGACACATCAAATATTGATTTAGGTTTATGTTTACTGGACTTTGCATGACATTAAGTGATAAATGAAAACTATTTATGGCATTATTTTTGAAGACATCCTCACCATACAACATTTTTCACAAGTGCCTAAAACTTTTGCACAGTACTGTATCTGTATGTTTTGCCTCTCTATATGTTATTATATTATTTTAATCAAGTAATGATTCATCAAAAAATTAATACATTCAGCATGAAATAAAACATTGCAGGAGTGTACGAAGCAGTAAACTGGTGTCTCTCTCTTGCCCGCTTGCTCTCACGTTTTCACTGTAATAATTACTAGAAAGGTTTCCAAACCTCTCTTCTTCTTGACAAATTCATCCAGATCTGAAAAGAGCTCTTAAAGTGATAGTTCACCCAAAAATTTTAATTCTCATTATTTACTTATCCTCATGCCATCACAGATGTTTTTGACTTTCATCTGTCGAAAACAAATTAAGATTTTTAGAATTTCTCAGCTCTTTTGGTCCACACAATGCAAGTGAATGGGTGCCAACATTTTAAAGCTTAAAAAAACATCACATAAGTAATAAGTAATCCATAAGACTCCAGTGGTTATCAATATCTTCAGAAGAGATGTGATAGTCGTGGATGAGAAACATCACTTTCACATTCTTCTTGTGTTTTTGGTGATTCACATTCTTCTCTGCATATTGCCCCCTGCTAGGCAGGGAGAAGAATGTCTAGCAAAAAATTACTGCCATATTTCTCACCCACACCTATCATATCACTTCTAAAGTTATGGATTTACCTACTTAAGTCGTAAGGATTACTTTTATGATTCCTTTATATGCTTTTTGGAACATCAAAATTCACTTGCATTGTACTGACCTACAGAGGTGAAATTCTTCCAAAAATCTTAATTTGTGTTCTGCAGAAGGAAGTCATTTATATCTAGGATGGCAAGAGGGTGAGTATCTCTTTAAAGTGATAGCTCAGCCATAATTTAATATTCTGTCATTTCCCTACCCTCAACTTGTTCCAAACCCATGTGACCTTCTGTATTCTGTGGAACACAAAAGATGTTAGACAGAATGTTAGGGACTGACAGTCTCAGTCACCATTCACTTTCAAAATATGGAGAAAAAAACAAACATTAATTGAAAGTAAATGATGAATCAGGCTAACATTGTCTAATATCTCCTTATTGTGTTGCATGGGAAGAAAGAATGTCATATGGGGTTGGAAAAACATTGTGAATGATGACAGAATTTCCATTAATAATAATTCTGTAATACATGTTAAATGCGTTTTGTAATTATGTAATGGAATATAGGGGAGTTTACGTCCATTATGCAATTTCTGAAAGTAATGGGTTACTAAGTACTTAAGTAATCTTTTAATTGGATACCTTCTTACGCCACTCAAGTAATTATTTATGTTAGTACTTTTACATCTACTTGAGTAATTATATATATATATATATATATTATATAAAAAAAAAAAAAAATAAAAAAGAAAAATAAGTAATTGTACTTTAACTTGAGTACAGTTTTTGGCTACTCTACCAACCTCTGTCTAAACGACTTGCCAAAACTATAGTTCGCTAATTTTAAATCTGTGGAGTGGTTAAAAAATTAGATTTATTTACATCAACCTAAGTGTATGTAAACTTCTGACTTCAAATGTATGTTTAAACAAGGTCAGTAATTCTTCATGCATTTATATTTGGTGATGCTTTTAGGGCTGCCCCCTAATAGTCGACCAAACGTTAGTCGATGAGAAGAGTCTTGGTTGACAAGTTTTGATTGGTCAGTTGGTCGCCAAAAAAAAAAAAAAAAAAAAAAAAAAAAAACTCCACAGAAAGTGGCGAAGCCACGCAGTCAGTGACAGACGGACATGATCGCTTACACGGCTGGTCCATGTGGTGATTATTATGTCTGGCAGGAAATCCAAAGTGTGGGCTCATTTCGAAAGGGTAAAGGATGACCCCAAGAAGGTGACATGCAAACTCTGCAGGCAATTGTTTGCCTATCATTCATCGACCTCAAACGTGGCTTATCGTTTGAAACATGCAAATAGCCTAACGTTAGCCACTTAGTATGGCCGCTCCCTCTAACGTTAGATAACCTAGATAAATGCGCTATTAGGCTTATCCCAGTGTTCGTGGGGAAGCTAAATTACTGCATGTTTAACTTTGTGCCTTTCTCTCTATAAATTATCAAAATGTTCAAACAGTCTCCTTGCTGGTTTTTCCAACACACTCAGAATCATTACTGCTTTTGTCGGTGTCGCTGTGGCTCGCTTCGTGCGTGCGCTTGTAAAATGTATATTTTAAAGGCTCATTATATGGTTTGGTATTTCTCTGTAATGTAGAACAGTGTTAGCAATGTTACTTATAACATTCTTTCTCAGCCCTGGAACTCAAGCCATTTTCTGATGCCCCCCAAAAAATATGTTCAAGTAATTAATATCATAAATGTGCGACAACTAGTCGACTAATGGCTTAAACTAACGACTACTAGTTGACTAGGAAAATCTTTGGTTGGGGGCAGCCCTAGATGCTAATGGTGCAGAAATTTGATTTTTTTTAATGACATTTAGAAAAACAAAATGGTTTAATATAAGTTGGAATGATATGTCCTATTCAGGAAAATGTGATGCTAATTTTTTCAAACTTGAGCAGTGTCAGGCAAGTTATTTGCTCAAACCCACCTGGCAGAATATGGGAGCATGCGTGTCAGTCAGCACATTGTGGAGATCCTGAGCGGTGAGGATGCTTTGAGGTAGTCGGTCCACACAGAGGCATTGCGAGTGCAGCATTGGGTAAGTGAGCGAGCCAACCTCTGTCCAGTGCACATACAGCATACGTGACCCAAGCTGCTTCCCCAGTAGCTCTGACTTCGCCCTTGCGGCAGAATCCTTCTTCATGTACTCAACAAAGCCATAGCCCTTCGAGTGGCCCGTGGTGGTGCTGTGCACCAGGAAGCAGCGCTCAATGTTTCCGAAAGGGCGGACGAGCTCCTCAAACTGTTGCTGGGTGAAAGCCCTGGGCAGGTTGGCGATGCATAGCATAGCATCCGTCGGCTGCAGCTGCACAGAGATCTCGCGGTCACGGAGCACATACTGGTGAAATTCCTTAATTGCAAACTGGGCCTGCTCACCATTTAGTAATGTCACAAAGGCTTGAATAGAAAGACAGAAAACAGATGAGTAACAGTAATCTTACAAAAAATAATATTTAATATCACAAATAAGATATAATGATGAAGAACTAGGTGTGCATTTCCTAAAGGAAATACTAGTGCTTGCAAGGCAGGAAAAAAAATAAAGTTTTAAAGTTCTAAGTTAAAGCTACACTACGCAAAATTTAACCGATTACAATTAACAAAAGTCCATTGAACGAGTACATTTATATGAAAATAAAAAAAAAAAATTCATGTTCAAAACCCTTGTCTTACCCCAATTCACTAAGATATGGCTACACTGTTTTTTTTTTTTTTTTAAGCTGTTGGGTCGGATTTGGCGCGAAATTGTAGGATTAAGTCATTCATCCTTACATGTTTACGTCATGTTGGTAAGCTCAGAAAAGGACTGGCTTGCCTCGTTCACGCATGTGCTGTACAGGACAGCAGCGGCAGGTCATCAGCCTCTGGATGGATGCGAAGTTGTTTCCTTGCTTGGATATGTTTTGTGGTAGGGTTGTTGAAGCTTATGTTGGTTGTCATGTTTTACCTATCTCACAATGTGTTTAATAGGAAACGTTTTCAGGTGGAGTTACTGCAACATAGGGTGACCATGTCCTATTTTTTTTAACCTAAAATTTGTTTTAATAAAAATGTCCAGGATTTCGCTTTGTCTTCATATTAATGTGCTTTCTAGAGTTAGAGGACTATCATACATTCTGTGTATTTGTTACTGTGCTTCAGTTTTCAAGTAACCTTGTGTGAATATTCTGGCTGAGAGCGGCAGAGTGTGCACTCTTTCAAAGTACTTTGAAAATTACGCAAGAGAAAATTGATAAAATTGCTGTTATTTTAAGAGAAGACGGGCAATTTTGCAACAGGTCAGTTTACCATTCATTTGTGTGGAATTCACAAATGGTGACTTAATGTCAAAACACACTAGCTGACCATTAAACACTCTCGAGTCAAAAGCGCAGAGGTTGTTATATCGGTATAGAAGATCTGCAAGAACACATTTGAAGTCCCAGAAGTCAATGCAGCACTACGATGGCAGACAAAGGACATTTATCATTGGGTTTTCCCTCTGCTGTAATCTTGAGAATGTCTGGTGGCTCGTGAGGGTCATCATACTCTAACATTTGTTGTTTTTTTGGGCATCATTTTAATAAAGTAATAAACACATGGAGGAAATGAGTGTTAACAGACTTTATTATTTTAACATGTCACTAGTCCTGCAAAACCTCACTGGGGTGATGATGATAATGTTGTCACTGGTTTGATAATGCCAGTAGTTCTCCCACTTGCTTTCAAATGTGCTGTGACAGTTAACTGCACAACAGGATGATCGTAGCACATCTTAAAGCTCACAAAAGATGCGTTCTATGTCCTCCTGTCCTTCCAAGGTAGCTTGATAAGACTGGTTTTCATAATGCAAGACCGTTTTCTGCATTCTTAGCATTGAAAAACCTCCAGTGTAAAGGCCAAAGTATACTTTGTTTGTCCATGTTTCTGATTGCTCCGCGTGCATTATGCGTGACGCAAATTTCTTCATCAGCAGTCCGCGCGGCCCAGATTTCTGCTACGCAGACAGTCCTCATCTGTGCGCATCGTCTGCGCATGCGCCTGCCGTTCTCTTACTGTGGTCGAGTTTGGAATGGCGTACTACCATACTACTACATTTCTGCCATGGACATACATGACAGAAGTAGTAAAAGTAGTATGGGTAGTAAGCCATTCCGAACTCAGCTTAAAAGAGCATCACAAAGCAATTTTAGTGTGCATGCATCGAACAAGTTCGTATTAGTTTGCGGTCAAAAGAGAATACTTTTAAAGGCAACACGGTCGACCGGGAGTGATTTGATATATTTGAAGTATACTCGGGCCTTTAGGGGTTTAAAACAACCCCTAACAAAAATGTTTGATGAATATCAACAGTGTGTGCTTAGCAAATACTGTAAATATCCTGTATAGCTGGTTCTATGTGAGACTGAAGTGTTGTGAAATGTTGCCAATATCTCTTATAAAAGCAACACATGTCCATTCATATGTTAATGTGAGAGTCATACACACCTGTCCCTTTGTATCTGTCCACAAAGCAGTACTTCAAATCATAGTTGCTTAACAGCTCATGCACCTCCTGAAAGAAAAAAACAGAATTATGACAAATCACAAAAGCAAATTACATCCAACCACTTCATTGAATAATTGCGTGCTCCATTTTGCATCAAAGAAAGCCATTGAATGAGCTGAGTGGCACAGATTTCCTCACTGTCCTGTAATATATGTGGTTTATAGTCCTACAATTGTTATTTTTAGGGGTCACGGATTATCATAATAATGAGTGAGGAGTAGGAAAAAGATCACTTTTTTGTTTTCAATCTTCCTACATGCAACCATAATTTGACCCAGCACTTTCCTTTTAATGTCAGTGAAAGCAAAACGTTTTGTTTCAGCGCCTTCTGTCTTTTGTCACCCTCATCGCTCCCATTCCGATCTGGAACAATACCAGAGGCGCGCGCGCGCTGTTTTCCCCATGAATCAAGCATTTTCCTAAGGGACCACATCCACAATGAACAAGGGACAACTGAACTTGTAGCACAATTTAATGTCGGCCTGTGCATTTGGGTGACAAATCCATGTGATTTAAAGAGAAGAAACATTCTGGAGAACTTCATTGGTAACCCAAATAACATGTACCAAATTGTTGACTTCAAATATTGGACGAATTTAGAAAGAGGTCGTTGTAGTTACCAATACTAACGTCAAACTCTATTTTTGTCATTTATGTAAAAACTCTTAATGGCCCTAAGTAGGCTTCATTTTCTAATATTTAGGAATGAAACAGAACCAGGACATTTTCTTGACAAGTTTAGTGAGCATATCCCATGCCATCTACTGAGTCAGCGATAAATGGAAACGGTTCGGGAATAGTGGCCGAATCACGCGTCTCTTTAGTGAAGTTAGACGCTTGTTCAAAGTTCAAAAAGTTTAAAGCTGATGGTAAACGAACACGTTATGTACTAACCTGATTGCTGATATCGGCGGGAAGGTTCTTGATTATTATTTTACGCCGATTGTAAAACTCTCTTCTCGTTCTTTCCAAACGACTCGCAATCTCTTCTGGACTGAGGGCCGTCAGCTCATCATCTACCCGTCGCGGACAGTCACTGGCCGTCGACGAATCCTTATCGCCGGTGTCCGCGTCGGCGTGTTTACCTGTTTCAAACCCCCAGTTTTCAGGTACAGCTGTTTGCTCGTAACTTTTGTAAAGTGGATTGGTGGCAAAATTGGCTCCAGTGTAGGACTTTTCGTCTCTGGCAGCTGAGCTAACGGACACTGCGTCCGCCATATCTCCGTGTGGAAGTTTGTACGCTCTCAGCGCTCGCGTGCTTTGGGCAGTTTAAACAATACACACATGCGAGGAACTCGGCCGCTGATTGGTCGAGAGGAAATGCGGGACCAACGAGTCATGTCTCAAATTTGAACACGCAGCAGCCATGTTGCCAGATTATTCATTTTTACCTAGTACGATATTGAAAGATAAATGTCATCCCTTTTCCTCTCTTTGTGTTATTTTTATTACAGTCTTGCCTTTATTGTCTTATTTTTGTATTTGTTTTTTTCATACTTTAAACTAACAGTGAATGGAACATTCAGATATTCTTTGGAACGTTTCTATTGTTGTTGTTTATGATAATAAGCATAAAATATTTTAATATATTTAAAATAATATTAATAAAATAGAATAAAATAAAATAGACTTGGAACTCTCTCCAGTTTAATTTAGTTGTAAAATACACATTTAACTTATATTAACTCATATATACTGTGTGTATATACATACATTCATTGACGGCCAAAAGTTTGGAATAATGTACAGATTTTGCTCTTATGGAAAGAATTTGGTACTTTTATTCACCAAAGTGGCATTCAACTGATCACAATGTAAAGTCAGGACATTAATAATGTGAAAAATTACTATTACAATTTGAAAAAAAAAAATTCTCATCAAAAAAAATCCTCCACATGCAGCAATGACAGCTTTGCAGATCCTTGGCATTCCAGCTGTCAGTTTGTCGAGATTCTCAGGTGACATTTCACCCCACGCTTCCTGTAGCACTTGCCATAGATTTGGCTGTCTTGTCGGGCACTTCTCACGCACCTTACAGTGTAGCTGATCCCACAAAAGGGGTCAATGGGGTTAAGATCCATAACACTCTTTTCCAATTATCTGTTGTCCAATATCTGTGTTTCTTTGCCCACTCTAACCTTTTATTTTTGTTTTTCATTTTCAAAAGTGGCTTTTTCTTTGCAATTCTTCCCATAAGACCTGTACCCCTGAGTCTTCTCTTTACTGTTGTACATGAAACTGGTGTTGAGCAGGTAGAATTCAATGAAGCTGTCAGCTGAGGACATGTGAGGTGCCTATTTCTCAAACTAGAGACTCTGATGTACTTATCCTCTTGTTTAGTTGTACATCTGGGCCTTCCACATCTCTTTCTGTCCTTGTTAGAGCCAGTTGTCCTTTGTCTTTCAAGACTGTAGTGTACACCTTTGTATGAAATCTTTAATTTTTTTTTTTTTTTTTTTGGCAATTTCAAGCATTGTATAGCCTTAAACAATGATTGACTGATGAGTTTCCAGAGAAAGCTGTTTCTTTTTTGCCATTTTTGACCTAATATTGACCTTAAGACATGCCAGTCTATTGCATACTGTGGTAACTCAAAAATAAACACAAAGACAATGTTTAGCTTCATTTAACGAACCAAATAGTTTTCAGCTGTGTTTGATATAATGGCAAGTGATTTTCTAGTATCAAATTATCAATTTAGCATGATTACTCAAGGATAAGGTGTTGGAGCGATGGCTGCTGGAAATGGGGCCTGTCAAGATTTGATCAAAAATGACTTTTTTCAAATAGTGATGGTGCTGTTTTTTACATCAGTAATGTCCTGACTATACTTTGTGATCAGCTGAATGCCACTTTGGTGAAATAAAGTACAAGTTAAATTTCGTTCTGAAACAGCAAAATCTGTCCATTATTCCAAACTTTTGGCCACCAGTGTGTATATATATATATCTATATATATATCTATATCTATATATATATATATATATATATATATATATATATATATTCTTTTTTTTTTCTTAATAACATAATGGTGATAATTAATCGTTTCTGTTATTATTTTCATTTCTAATTTTGCAATGCATTCTGTCTAGGTTACCAGTTTGAGATAAAAGAGGGTTTCATGACCCTCTTAAGTGATGTGCACTCTGTAATTTTTTCCTCATTAAAAAAAGTTTAACTCCTAAAGACTCCTTTGCAATATACGGTATGTAGGAAATCATGAGCACTCACATTAAAATGAAGACTCCAGTCATATCAGAAACCTTATAAAAGCTGTTTTATTCTACATGGAGAGGGTCCGCACATGGGGGCTGCCATTTTAGAATCACATGACCAGCCGAAAACTACTCACTTAATCTCAGTAACCATCCTGTTATTTGATACTTTCACCCACTGATTAAAGTATTCATGGCTGACTGTGAATACTACATTTCTACAATGGCATCTGAAACTGAAAACTATTGATTTTAAATTATGCTGCATCCAAGCTGCTAGATGTCAGTGTCCAAGTCCAAGATGACACAAACACAAAAGTTACTGAGTGCACCTTTAAGGGACAGTTCACCCAAAAATGAAAAATTTCTCATCATTTACTTACCCTCATGCCATTATAGATGTGTATGACTTTCTTTCTTTTGCAGTAAGAAAACAAAGATTTTTAGAAAAATATTTCTCCACTCTGTAGGTCAGAACTTTGAAGCTCCAAAAAAGCACAAAAAGGCAGCATAAAAATAATTCATACGACTCCAGTGGTTAAATCCATGTCTACAGAAGCAATATGATCGGTTTTGGGTGAAAACCTGGTCTGTAGACCAAAATGTAACTAATTTGTCATTGTACATCTTGTCATTGTAGTCTCTAGGCACGATCTCAAGCTTGATTACACTTTCTAGTGCCTGATGCATGCGCAGAGTGCTAGGAGGAGACTGATTTATACTAGGGAAAAAGGAGTTACATTTTGGTCTGTCCTCATCCAAAATCTATTGGATTGCTTCTGAAGACAGATTAAATCACTGGAGTCTTATGGGTTACTTTTATGCTGCCTTTGTGTTTTTTGGAACTTCAAAGTTCTGTCACCATTCACTTGCATTGTATGGACCTACAGAGCTGAGATATTCTTCTAAAACTCTTTGTGTTCTGTAGAAGAAAGAAAGTCATGAGGATGAGGGTGAGTAAATGATGAGATAATTTTCATTTTTGTCTGTACTATTTCTTTAATAATGGGCCTCAAGGGTTCTGGCTATAACAAAAGAACAATAGTGTTACCCAATGGATTCATTTATTTGTTGTGAAATTATTGTCAGTTCTGCTGTCTTTAAAATTAACTTTGTCTAGCTAGGTGCCAGGTCTTGCATGTTTTTGGTTGTGAATTCTTTTTGAAATTATGAAAATGAATAGCACATTTAGTTTGTACCCAATTAATTTAAATTGCAAGATGCCTATATTCACTAAAACTATAATAAGTCACAAATCTAGAATAAAGTTCCAGTACATTCAGAGATTGCATCTTGATATGCACTGTCAAAGTTTATGTTTATTAAAAGAGTTTATACAGGTGCATTCAGTGAGACATTAAGGCAAGACATTTCACACAAGGAGTACAAAAGCCTATAAAACTTAACAGAAGAATAGCACATTTTACAAAAAAAATGAAGTGACATTCAAATCTGATTGTAAACATTTAAATACATATTCTTAAGGCCTTCTGGGCAACAGCCTGTCACAGTCTTTGCTTATCCTCCCAATATATATCAGCAGGCCTGGGGAATGAGGAAGTAAACTTGAAAGCATCTAAACATCCTGAGAGTATTTATATTACACTATATGTTACACTGATTAAGGAATGAACTGGGTCCACGACCAGGCATTCTTTTATATTATGGATTCAATATAAAGACATTTGACTTAAAGCTGATGTGTGATTTTTTTTTTCGATGTTAAATTTCTTGTATCCCAGCTTACTATGCATAGTCAGCTATGTGTAAGCCATCTGTAGGTTGATTACATCTAAAAATTTTGTCTTTCTGTTTGGTGTCTTTATTGAGACAGAAATTACACACTTCAGGTCACAGTTGCCCCTTTTACACCGACAGAGTATCAGTGCTGGTGCCAGAGCCCTATCTGAAATCATTCCATGCTTTTCCACCGAAGACAAGGTGATCTGGGGCCAGACAAATTGGAAAACACTGCAGCAGCCCCTAAAAAATGCAGGTTTTGAACCAGGAACCAGTAACGTCAAAGGCTATATTTGTGTGTGGGCATGTAATGCAGTTGCCATCGTTTGGCTTTCAAGTCAGTGGAAATGTTGTCCGGTTCCGAGAAAGGTTCACACTGCTCTTCAAAGGGAAAATACAGTAACTACACCAAAAATAAAATAATAAAACTGTTTTCAAAGTTTTCAAAAATGTTGTAGTTACTAATTCTGTAGTTTGAAGTTCATTTTCATTCATCATTTTCTCTGAATCTAAGCATAGTTCAGCTAATCCCGTTTGTCACAGGACAAGTCTAAGAGACACGATTTCGGTCATTACTCAGTTTT
Source organism: Myxocyprinus asiaticus (assembly GCF_019703515.2). Taxonomy (NCBI): domain Eukaryota; kingdom Metazoa; phylum Chordata; class Actinopteri; order Cypriniformes; family Catostomidae; genus Myxocyprinus; species Myxocyprinus asiaticus. The sequence goes on along the minus strand of NC_059357.1, from coordinate 34,326,710 downwards.
GACAAAATGTGTGTAGTTACTGTGTTTTGCCTTTGCACAGCAGCACAGATCCTCCATTATGAGCACCGGCATCATTTTGGTGGAAAAGGGGTATGTGGGTTCCCTCTCATCTCAAACATTTAAAAACGTCCTCTTCGTAAAAGCACGCCCTTGTGACATTAACAGCCAAGTGAGGTCAAACTCAAAGTGAAGTGTTGTGGTTAGAGGCTGTAAGACCAACACAGAGAACAGAAGCAGGTCAGCGATTGTTGATCTGAGCTAGCTGCACAGAGGGTTGCTGTTCATATGTTCGCCGGATGTCCTCAAAAGACTCAGCCAGTGATTTGAAGGATGGACGCTGCCCAGGGTTAAAGTCCCAGCAATGCTCCATCAGTAAATAAACCTGCAATTTAAGATTCAGGCAATGAAGCTGTGACCCATGGGTAGTGCAAATACGCATAAAATAATATTTTGGCTGGGTTTATGAATGTTTGTGCTGCTTGGTTTTTCACTACCTCACGAGGACAGTCTCGAGGGCAGGGCAGTCTTCTGTTTTTCTCTAGTAGAGTAATAAGTTTAACCACAGTCATCTGACCTTGGACCATTCCCATCATCTCAAAGAATTTCTATGGAAAACAAAGTCATACATCCATATATTCAAGACATACTGTAAAGTTAAAGGAATAATCCACCCAAAAATGAAAATTCTGGCATCATTGGGCATCTCATCTTCACGTCATTGTAAACCTATATGACTTATTGTCCGCGGAATACAAAAGGAGATGTTTTTAACAATGTTGACACTGCTCTTTTCCACACAATGAAAGCAAATTTTTTACTAAATTGTAAAAAACAACATAAAAGGGGGGCCTGGGTAGCTCAGCGAGTAAAGACGCTGACTACCACCCCTGAAGTTCGTGAGTTCGAATCCAGGGCGTGCTGAGCGACTCCAGCCAGGTCTACTAAGCAACCAAATTGGCCCGGTTGCTAGGGAGGGTAGAGTCACATGGGGTAACCTCCTCCTGGTCGCTATAATGTGGTTCGCTCTTGGTGGGGCGTGTGGTGAGTTGTGCGTGGATGCCGAGGTGGGTGGCGTGAAGCCTCCACACACGCTATGTCTCCACGGTAACATGCTCAACAAGCCACGTGATAAGATGCACGGATTGACGGTCTCAGACGCAGAGACAACTGAGATTCGTCTGCCGCCACCCGGATTGAGACTACGCCACCACGAGGATTTAGAGCGCATTGGGAATTGGGCATTCCAAATTGAGGAGAAAAAAACAAAACAAAAAAACAAAAACCCCCCATAAAAGTAGTTAATATAACTTGCATGGTCTATTTCCAATCTTCTGAAACCATATGATAGCGTTGTGAGAGGACTAACATTTAAGTTGTAATTTACTGAAAATCTTCCCCTCCACTGTAGCTCTCAGATCTAATTTGTTTTCGCTTATATTTATCTATGCAGCATCAAGACACATCAATGATGCCAAATGGCACTGGTTCTTACATGTCTTGAGGCCAATCGCGACTTGTCAGGGTTGACACACAAGTGCAAATGAGATTTGAGAGCTATGGCATAGCTACATACAGGATTTTCAGTGAATAACAACTTACATTTCAGTCTGTTCATTACACAAAACTATCATATGGCTTTATAAGACTGATATAGAACACAAGTTGTATGGACTACTTTTATGGTGCTTTTTTGCATGCTTTGTTACTATATGGCATAGAACAGCCTGGGCATTTTACCTAACTTGTTTTATGTTCAACAGAAGACAGAAAGTCATGAAACAACATGAGGGTGTGTAAATGACAATTTTCACAATCTATCTTTTTAATAAAATGTGCTTGTGGATTTCACAATGCTAATCATTTTTGTGTGTAAAACGGTTTACACATAAAAAAACAATATGGTTTAATGAAGAAAATAATACAAACATTACTAGCCAATGTTCTTACAAAAATGTTAAACTGTCTGGGACTTACCGAAGGGGGGCTTTGGCGATGGTTGCAGTGTGTCAAAATCTCATAGAGGGTCACAGCAAAGGACCAAACATCAGAGGCAAAGGAAAACTTGCTCTCCTTCAGGCACTCTATAGCATACCTAAAAACCAAAGACAAAAAAGTGGTTAAGAATGAATTCTCTTGTTGTGAGCCAAGAGATACTGTAGATTTAATACAGTATTCCAAAGATAAACAATTCAAAAGATAAATGTAAGGTTAGTAACAATGGTTTTTTTGTTATGATATTATTTTATTTTCCAGGGAATCATTTGATTATTCTAATGCTCTCTAAGGTGATTGATGTCAAATAGACTGATGCTTTTATTGAGAAACGCCACACTAATGTCTAATGATGTTATATTACCCTAAAATTTAAAACCATTAACAGACAGGATAAGGATCAAATTTTATTGATGGAAGCACACTCCAGTGCAAAAACAGGATTTTATCACCATTAAAATAACATTAACCATCTCCCCAAGCCTCCAGCAATTAAAGCTTACCAGAACACAGGGCTGTCTCCATCCTCCCGAACACGATAGTAGATCTCCCCTTCAGGAATGTACTTTGTCAGGCCAAAGTCACCAATTTTAACCACACCTTCATTTTCCACCAAAACATTCCGTGCTGCCAAATCCCGGTGGACATACCGTTTGGAATGCAGATAGTCCATTCCCTACGGGTGCAAAATACAGGTTGGACAGAAGGACTATTAGGATTTGTTCAAACCACACTTTGATCTGATTTATTTTAAAACCAATCTTCAGTACTGACTGCCTGCACATCATTTTGCAAGTGTAAGAATCTGGTTGTATTCCCACATTTAATTGTAAAACAAAGACATTCACTTACGAATGGATTAAAATTCAGATACACAAAAAATCTGATTTATGCAGACTGTCTGAACATTGTTGTGCTTTATGAGCTTCAGTAAGAGCTTTGATGGTAATTTTTGACAGGTCTAAACTGCTCATAAATCCTTACCATACAGATCTGCTGAGCAAACAGTAGACTTTGTGTGATTCCCAGCCGATGTTTAGGCAGATACTCTCTGAGGCTTCCCAGTGGAAGATACTCCATGATTAACTGAACCACCTGTCCACCTAACAAAACACAACACATACACAATGAGTGTGGCAATCATCCTTAAAACTAAGCTTATTTTGGATGAGTGGAATTTTAAAGACCCCATCAAATTGCAGTTTTCTTGCCTGTATTGATGTACTTCCTATTGAAACAGGAAGTTAAGGCTGGACATATAAAGGGCTCATCCCATTTGTTTAAGTGTCCAATATCCTTGGAGAGTCATGTGACGCCATGGGAGGATCGGACGTGTGAACGGTGAGCTCTGCGCACTTTGCTAGTTTTAATACTTTATATGACAAACCGGTGAGATTCGATACACTCTGTTCCATAACTGTTCTAGGAGGACAATATGTCAAAGAATTCAAAATCCTCGGGCTCTGGAGACATTAAAAGACACTTACATGCTCAAGCAGACGCCCTCGAGCAGGCCATGGGCCTGGGAGTCGACTTGGTTGGGAAGGTGCGGGAAATGTGACGGGAGATGCTGAACATCTCGACAACGCTGACGAAGGTCGTTGCTGACTTGGAGGATCTTGCTGTGATACGTCGATCGATCACCACCATGGAGGTGAAGTTCACTGATGTGGTTACAAGAGTGGGGGATGTCGAGAGACAGATTGATTACTTGGAGTCATTGGAGAGGGAAATATCTGCTAATCCGCTAGCAACCAAGTTGGATTTGGAGCGTATCTGGGAGAAGTTGGAGGACATGGAAAACCGTAGTTGGTGGAATAACGTCCGTATCGTCGGAATCCCGGAGGGAAAAGAGGGACAGGATATGGTGAAATTCCTGGACGGGCTCTTTCCGAATCTGCTCGACATAGCAGGCCATAAGCTGGAAATCGAGCGAGCTCACAGGGTTCCTGCTCGGCGATCCGCGGAGGGAGACAGGCCCCGATCAATTCTGGCCAAATTTCCGAGATCATCTGATAAAGATCTTGTGTTATGCGAGACGAGGTGTAAAGGAAGGCTTTCTTGGAAGAACCACAGCATTTTCTTGTTCCCAGACTTTGCGAACTCAACAAGAGAGAAACGTGATAGACATTCACATACCCACAGCAAGAGATGTCCTTCATAAAGTCAATGGAGTAAGTCATCATGTTGTACTCACATTGTAGCCGAGTGGACCGGCTAACATTCGCTTGACCGTTTGAGGAATCTGCACGCTTTTTTTGTGCTGGTTCCACCTAGCAGCTGGAGTTTATTTTTTTAGAGTAACACACCTTCAGGACAGTTTTATGGATGAATCTACATGTTCTTTGTGCTTAGTCCGCCTATCGGCTGGAGTTTATTTTGTAGAGCAACACACCTTCAGGACAGTTTTATGAATGAATCTACACGCTCTGTGTTTATTCCACCTATTGGCTGGAGTTTGTTTTATAGATTATCTTTTTGCTGTGTAATTCTGTCTCACAAAATTTGTATAGAAGCACCGGACTTGAGCAATCCGACGGCAAAATTGTCGCGGGGGTTCTCGTAGGTGTGCATGGACTGTTTGAGTTGAGGGATGGACGCCAGTTGGCGCTGTCGTGCGCGCGTTAATGCGCAGGTTTTTCTTTTTTCTGTTTGTTTTGTTCTGGGGGATGTTCGGGTTTTGATGGTTGCACTAATGTTGGAATGTGGTCTTTATAATCTTGTTTTTCACACACAATCTATTTTTTCCTATATGTCAAAATGTAAAATGTTAATATGAGTGGATTATCTCTTTCCACGTGGAATGTGAATGGGTTGGGGCACCCCATAAAAAAAAGGAAGGTTATTTATCTTCTTAAGCGTAAGAAATATGATATAGCGTTTCTTCAAGAAACGCACCTTTCTCCGCAGGAAGTTCAAAAATTTGGGAAGATTTGGGGCGTCCTCTGTGGGCGTGGCTTGGGAGGCACTTAAGGCGGTTCTTAGGGGCCGGATCATACAGTATGCCTCATTCACCAAAAAATCCAATGCACATGAACTCGTGGAATAGGAAGGGAATATTAAAAGTGCTGAGGCAGAGCTGAAGCGCCGAATGTCGTCTAACGGCCTCAGGGAATTGACCCGATTGAAATACAGATATAATACTATTTTTTTGCGGAAGATGGAGTTTTGGCTATTCAGGGCAAGACAGTCATACTTTGGAGTCAGGGGACAAGGCAGGGAAACTTCTGGCTAGATTTTTTAAACAGAGAGAGTCTTTTTCTACCATTCCCTCAGAGAAATCTGCTGGTGATGAAATATTTACCTTGGCCAATGATATTAATAATGCTTTTAAAGAATTATATCTTGATCTCTGTAGTTCAAAGTCTTCGTCTACTGATGAGGATATTAGAAACTTTGTGGAACCATTAGAACTTCCTAAACTGACGACTGAGCAAAAAGATTCTCTTGATTCTGAGATAACCTTGGAGGAGCTTGGCAAGGTAATTATGGCCTTGCCTACAAGCAAGGCTCTGGGGCCAGGTGGCTTTACCGCTGAATTTTTTAGATCTTATGCTACAGAACTGGCTCCACTTTTGCTAGACATTTATACGGAATCATTAAAGAATGGAAAGCTTCCGCCAACAATGACACAAGCCCAGATCAGTCTGATTCTTAAAAAGGACAAAGATCCAAGCGAGTTTAAGTGTTACCGTCCAATTTCCCTGATCCAACTAGATGTTAAAATATTGTCAAAAATTTTGGCTAACTGATTAAGTAAAGTTATGATATCTCTTATACATATAGATCAGGTGGGGTTTATTCAGGGCCACAGCTCTTCTGATAACATTAGGCATTTCATCAATATCATGTGGTCAGTGGCGAATGATCAGACTCCAGTCGCTGCCATCTCACTTGACGCAAAAAGGTGTTTGATAAGGGATTATCCTTTTTTAATTTTTAATTATTTCCTCCCCTTTTTCTCCCCAATTTGGAATGCCCGATTCTAAATCCTCGTGGTGGTGTAGTGACTCGTCTCAATCCGGGTGGCAGAGGATGAATCTCAGTTGCCTTCCCGTCTGAGACTGTTAATCCACGCATTTTATCAAGTGGCTTGTTGAGCGCATTACCATGGAGACGAAGCACGTGTGGAGGCCCACGCCATTCTCCGCAGCATCCACGCACAACCCACCACGTGTCCCACCGAGAGCGAGAACCACATTATATGCGACCACGAGTAGGTTACCCCATGTGACTCTACCCTCCCTAGCAACCGGGCCAATTTGGTTGCTTAGGAGACCTGGCTGGAATCACTCAGCATACCCTGGATTCGAACTCGGGACTCCAGGGGTGGTAGTCAGTGTCTTTGCTCGCTGAGCTACCCAGGCCCCCCTGGGATAATCTTTTTAAGATTTTGGAAATGTACAGGTTCGGGAATACTTTTATTAGATGGATTAAGTTACTTTATAGACACCTTGTAGCAGCGGTACAAACAAATGGATTAATTTCAGATTATTTTACTCTGGATAGGGGCACCTGGCAGGGTTGCCCTCTTTCCCCATGATTGTTCTGTCTTGCCCTGGAACCATCAGCAGCCATGATAAGAAAGGAGGATGATTTTCCAGGGGTAATGGTGGGAGGTATGGCGCATAAGCTTTTGCTATACGCAGATGATATTTTATTATTCGTCTCTGACCCTACTAGATCTATGCCTTGCCTCCACATAATTATTAATTCCTTTTCTAAGTTTTCTCAGGATACAGAGTTAATTGGTCTAAACCGAAGCTTTGACTCTGACAGCGTACTGCCTGGTAACGGATTTTCAGCCGGGCACCTTCCAGTGGCCCAGACAGGGCATTAAATATTTGGGCATTTTATTCCCAGCAAATGTGTGTGATTTAGTTAGAGTTAATTTTGACACTTTAATAAAAAGGTTTTCGATGTAGGCAGATGGGCTTCATTACATTTATCTATAACTGGAAAGGTTAATGTTAATAAAATGAATTGTATTCCAAAATTCAACTACCTGCGACAATCTCTCCCTATAGATGTCCCCCTCTCTTATTTCAAGCAATCTGATAGCATAGCGAAGTCCTTCATTTGGAATGGTAAATTTCCCAGATTATATTTGAGTAAATTGCATAGGCCAATTGACAAAGGTGGGCTAGGCCTACCCAAGATTTAGATTTATTATTATGCATTCGGTCTCAGACATTTATGCACTCATTGGTCGCTTCCACCTGAGGGAGCCCCTCCCTGGTTTTGTATTGAACAGGAAGTTCTTGCCCCTATTTTGCCATTGCAAAGCCTTTCTATCAAACTAATCAGAGAAGTTAAGTTACAACCCGTTATCTCGCGTTTGCACGCGGTATGGACGAAAGTGTCTGAATGACTGTTTCATTCAGACATTTATTTAAATGTTGCTTCGAGCATATGGCTGAACCCAAAGTTATGTATTAATAAGTCCCCTTTCTGCTGGACATAGTGGATTGTGAGGGAGGTTAATACGCTCGGTGACCTATATGAGAGTGGAGTATTGAGAACCTTTGAAAATATGGCTCAACATTTTGGGATTCCCAGGTCTCAATTATTTAGGTATTTACAGCTGCGCCACCTGCTTTGTACTATTTTTGGGTGTAGCATACACCCCCCTAAAGCGGCAGATACTCTGGCAGTGGTGATTACTGCTTTTGGAAAAGGTCATGAGGCATCAGTGTATTACTCCCTGCTCTTTATGGTATGGTCACATTTACCTTCGCACAGCGAAATTTCGTGGGTGAAACAAAGTCATCTCAATGGAAATCCGCTAGGGATGTAATAGAGAACTCGTTCTGCACCAGCTAATCGAGTATTAAAATCACGAATCGAAATTCGCAAATTAATTTTCCTTTACGTATTTGCCTGCCGTGAGCAGCACTGAATTATTTTCTCACCAAATCTTGCAGTTACAATTGAGTCCACTGGGGTGCACTGTGGATGTGTGTCCTCAAGGTGATTGATGAGAGAAGAAGATATCATGGCATCTGTGCTTCTAAAGCAAAGTTATATAACAAGGTTATAATATTATATTATATGTAACTTGTAATATTTTGCTTCTTTTTGAATCCTACTCTATTTATATTCGGTTATTTTTAAAGTCATACAAACCAACAGACGAGGATCTGCTTTTATGTTGGAAAGGTACGAGGAACTCTGAAGTTTATCTGACCAGTATGTCTATGTGTGTTAAATCTCTGAAAACCGGGAGAGCACATTTTATAAAAAGCTAACTTTCACCACTTGTTCTTCTGAATAATAACATATTAAATGATAAAAATGTGATAGCATGTAGACAGTAGACTAAATAGAGTTTTTATATGTGCGTTACCCTCATGCCGTCAGTATTGGTTTCTGTGTAAACTCGGGGTGAGAGCTATTTTTTTTGCTGTTATTTTTAAATCTTTTTGGTTTTCCATTTTTATTAATGCATATTGTTAATTTCATTTTTTTTTTTTAACCAAAAGAAAAGCATAGTTTGATGAAGTTGTCTTATTTTGAAACCGCTCTTTTGTGAATTAAACAAATTATTAATTGCATGTGCGTGTCGGACACGTTATTTTTAACGAACATTTTAATCTACGAGTAATCAAGGTACTCCTTTTTTGTGGGTTAGTGTACTCCACTACAAAATTACTCGAAAATGCTCATCCCTAGAATCCTAGATGGACTTCCGTTGGCAAAGAATTTCCCCTTGCGGATTTCAAATGGAGTTCAAGTTTGGTGAACTTTGACAGGCAAATTTGCCGTTTTGACCAATAGGAAGTTGCTTGGTTTTGCAGTGACCTCTGTGTAGGCGGTGCTTTGAACACAGCTTCACTGAATATTCACAATAGAGAAGGATATAATTTTTGAGGCAAGATTCTTTTCAACTTCACTCTCCCAGAGTATGAAGTCAGCATTAAAAAGAGGCTGCTTGGCAATTCGTTTTTTCCTGGTTTAACACGCACTCAACGTCCACCCACGCCGCGTTCTCCCGTGGAATTTTGCCATGTAAAGGTATATGTGACCGCGCCTTTAGTGTTTTGCTACTTGTTCCGTCAGAGAACGACTGTATATTTCAAATGTGCATGTCTGCTAAAAGTTACTTTTCTCAGCTTTGAAAGAGTACACTAGCATACAGATGGACTCAAAGCTAGCAGACATGGACTAGAAGCCACAAAACCCCAATTTTGATTTAATGGGGTCTTTAAGCTACAGGCAAATGTACACACAGCTCTGCTTACCCAGTTCAGTACAACAGCCCTTGTACTTTACGATGTTGCTGTGGTAAAGCGATTTGAGTATTTCAATCTCCTTTAACCAGGAATCATGGAGGTTACTGCCACCCTCTTGTTTTAAGGCCTTCACTGCCACATATTCTCCTGTTCCATCATTTTGAGGGTCATACACGTACAGCATTACCTTTCCAAAATGTCCCTGAAAGCAGGTCACAGACCATCACGTGAAATGGACATACAGTATAAGGGTGTTTATTCAACTTCGGTGAAAATACATGTCCCAAGGGTTGATTTTTATTAACAATAACAGATTTCAACTTTGAGATCAAAAGTGATGTTTGAAGTTAAATCAAGCTGTAATTTGACCAAATTATACAAAAAGCATGAAAATATTTTTAATTGTATGCATTTAGAATACATGGAACATGAATATGGTAATCATTCAGTACCATAGAATACATAAAAACAGCTTTGAATTTAGCCTAATCAAAAAACTTTAAAAATGTCAGGTCCATCACCATCATTTCCACCATGGAATTCACATACAGAATTTAATGTGGTGGAAATGACATTTTCATGACTTTCAGAAAAAAGGACAAAAATGACACAAATATCCTGTGATGCATGTACTTACACTACTGGACATTGTTGTAAGAGTGTGAAAAATGTTTTAACAAGACTTTACTTTCTAGAAATCCAGTGCTAAAAGTGCCTGAAGTTTAGAAACCCCCATAAATGAGACACAGAGAGGCATGAATGACAGTAATCTTTAGTAGAAACTGTACTGACCTCTCCCAGGTCCCTGATCTTCTTCAAGTACCGTTTGTAAAAGATACTGGGGTCTCTGTCTGGAAGGGACTCACATTGCGAGGAGATGTCTGGATCTTTGTTTGAAGAAGACAATAGCATTATCAATTTTATGTACCATAGAAGTAGCATGGTATTCCTTGAAGTACATTGGAGTACCATGGCAAATACATGGAACATGAATATGGAATCATTCAGTACCATAGTATATATCAAAGCACCATGGTATAAACTATGGATGCACTGATATCTAAATTCTGGTTAATACAGATAGCCGATAATTATATCGATTATGTCCAAAAGCCAAAATGATGGATATTAGAACACAAATATTTTTTTTATTTTAAAGGATCTAGCTTCGAGACATCTAGACATCAAATGCTACAAGACAATACATCAAACACTTTTGTAACCTGGAATAAAAAATAAGTTCTGTTTGAATGAATATAGCCTGACCTTATCTGCTTCCAATATCGGCCAATTCAGATAATGATAATCAAGAAATTAACAGAAATATAAGTACTTTTCGTAAGGCATAATACTATGAACAATAATTAAGGATGAAGTTTAAAATGTAAAAGTAATAACTGATCTCAAACAGGTTTCCCAAACACTTGTCTGCCCTTGGTTGAAACAAAACATAAAATATATATATAGAGAGCAATGTTTTGTAGTGAGTCAGTTTTTACACTTTTCAGGGAAATCCACCTACAAATGGCTTACATTTAGTTGTCTTTGCATATTAAGTAGGGATAAAAGAACATATTTTATCACCATAAAAAACACAAAAATCACCTGTACAAAAAAGGCACATTTAAAAACAACAGGAAAACCACACAAATGTTAAAGGACTCACTTTTTATCTGAATCTCTGTTAGTTCTCTTAGAACGGTCCGGAAGGAAGGTCTTGTTGCAGGGTCGTATGTTAGACACATGCTGATAAAGCTTGCCAGCTCTTGGGATGAAGGCACTGCCAGCCGACTCTGTGTCTCATAGAATCGCTCTTTCTGTAAGGAGAGGGAAGTTTAGAAGACAATACAGAGAGCAGAGGTTATGTAAAGATTAATGTACAGTCAACAGGTCATTATTGCAAAATAAACTCCAACATTATCCCGCTTATTACACAGCTACTTAGCAAATAAATCAATAATTAAATATTGCTTTGCATTAAAATGATGTTATTATGTGAGAAGAAAGAGACAGCGTAGTCAGAAACACAGAATGTTTTCTCATTTGACCAATCAGATTTGAGTATTCAAAGACTAAGGTATTGTATATTATAATGCTTGATATTTTTAATGTGACACTGATATCACCAGAACTTCTGTGGAAAGAGCTCTTTTAGTCTTACCATGAGCTTTCGTTTTGGCATTTTTACTTTTGGCCTTTTATTCTGCTCGGTGAAAGACTACGATCTTGCGTTCTGGTCACCCAACTTAATTAAAACTTCTAATATCTATTAGAATCCTTTACTGTGGTAATGTTTTTATAGTAGGGAAGCAAATAAAACAGAATGCTTTTTTTTTATTTTTTATCTGTTCTTCAAATTCGGAAAATGCAGCAACACCGTCGGTTAAGCCGACCTCTGTTGTCAGCAACAAAGAGGAAAACAGCAATACCTCAGTCAGTGTGCTGCCACTGATGGGAAGATCTCCATTGTTGCAGATTTCCAGCAGAGTGGCACCAAAGCTCCACTGATCAGCAGCACTTCCTATACGAGCTCCATCGGCAATACATTCAGGAGCAATCCACGGGATGCGCTCCACGCGTTCTTTACATCAAATACAAACATAACACAAAACTAGATTTATACATTTCCTGAAGGCAGTGGGTCTTATTCACTAAAACCTGAATACAAGTCAGGGCTCAATGCTAAGGATTTTTCCTACTGGCCCGGTTGGGCCAGTGCTTCAGATTTTTACTGGCCCTGCCAAAATTTTCACAGGCCCCAACACAAAAATGACAAATAGCTGTTTTTACCATCATGGCTTTAAAAAATATGTCCGAAGATAAATATTTTTTACATATCTTATGTTTTTAATACAATGCCCCCCAGGGGCATAGGTAGCTCAGCGAGTAAAGACGCTGACTACCACCCCAGGAGTCGCGAGTTCGAATCGAGGGCGTGCTGAGTGACTCCAGCCAGGTCTCCTAAGCAACCAAATTGGCCCGGTTGCTAGGGAGGGTAGAGCCACATGGGATAACCTCCTCGTGGTCACTATAATGTGGTTCGCTCTAAGTGGGGCGCGTGGTGAGTTGTGCATGGATTCCGTGGAGAATAGCGTGGGCCTCCACACGCGCTATGTCTCCGCGGTAACGCGCTCAACAAGCCACGTGATAAGATGCGTGGATTGATGGTCTAAGATGCGGAGGCAACTGCGATTCGTCCTCCGCCACCCAGATTGAGGCGAGTCACTACGCCACCACGTGGACTTGGAGCGCACTGGGAATTGGGCATTCCAAATTGGGGAGAAAAAATCAAAAATACAATGTCCCCCAAAACTGAATCACATTTATAATTTGCAAGATATGATTTATGCCTTATGTAATCCCATATATGCTCTTTACAGATATAAATTCATAAATACATCATATTAACCTCAGTCATCCTGCCATTTACACATGTGCTTTTAAGCCAAGAGTTCTGTGGTGGAGATGATGGGTTTTCGGTCACCCGTTTAGTCATGCAACTTTTGCCCATGTGTAGTGTTTTCACAAGAAGGATCAAAGATTATTCACTGAGATAAAGACTTGATTATTGGTTGAGAGAACAGACTTGCTACTAAATTGGTTGTGATGTGTAATATACAGTAGGTGGATATTAGGCCTAATCTGTGAATTGACAATGTGTATATAACATGAAATCAGACAACCCAAACAAGACCAACACTGACTGATATACAAAGAACAAAAACACCTGTATGGTCCAGAAATTAGACATGTAACAGGTGTTTTATGAAGATGATATGAAGTGGACTGTTTCAAATATTCATCTTCACCCTGCAGCTGAACAGCTCTGATAATAATAGTCTAATAGCCATATAGTGATCTTGCTTCTTTTCATATCAAACGCCATTATCATGTCGAATTAATGTTTATGTTTTTAAACATTACCTAATTAAATGTATACTTACATTTTGGATATTGAGCAACTTGTGATTTCCAGACACATGTATAACTGGGGTTTAACAAAGTTTATTACGTCTCATTCGGCGCTTCATCTCTAAAGGCGAATTAATGAGAGAAAATGTGTTTGTTTTTTTACAGTGGGAATAAAACTAGCGCTCTGTCCCTTTACGAGAGCACATGCATGTTAAACAGTCTACGCTGCACGAAGAGAGATGATGATGAGACATATGCACAGAGAGACATGGATTTTCAGACCTATAGAAAGAAACTGTTGATTTCGTGTTCCAATGTGTGGATTACTAATTTTCACCAACATGTAAAAACGAAAAATGAGGGGATTTCGCACACTGTGAACACGGAATGTGCGGGGATACTTAAAATGTTGCACAAGACGTTAAATCCCACTACGAAATTAATTAAATGGGTTTTTTTCCTGCTATTTTCTACACATTGGTAACAGCTGCTGCTAAGACACTTGGAAAAGAGCGAGGACATTGTTAGGAGAGTGCGCTCGGTGTCTGCATGATCTTGTGCGTGCACGCGACTGTGCCATGGCACGTCCAGTATATTATGCATTTGCATGTCTTTGCGAGATAAATATACTCGCGCTCGCTCCTCGTTTAGAAGACTTCGTTTGCTCTGTGTAATTTTTGTGCTCTCTCGCTTGTTGTTTGCTTGCACTAATGTTATAAATGCAGCACTGGCCCGATTGGGCAAGTGACAGTTCTAGCAACTGGCCCGAATCTTTCTCACACTGGCCCCGGGCCATCGGGCAGTCCTTATTGTCGAGCCCTGCAAGTGTCCTTATGTGTGCAGAAAATGTTCTAAAAAAAAAATTCACTATTCCATCAGATTCTCGACAGAGAATTTTTTGTTCTTATCCACATTAAAATGTTGATGAATTCTGATTATTCTAAATGAGTGCATGCCTGTAGCAAAGACTATTTAACCAGACTATTTAATTTTCTCCCCTTTTTCTCCCCAATTTGGCATGCCCAATACACTCTAAGTCCTTGTGGTAGCGTAGTGGCTCGCCGTGGCAGAGGACGAATCTCAGTTGCCTCCACGTCTGAGACCGTCAATCCACGCATCCTATCACGTGGCTTGTTGAGCACGTTACCATCCACGCACAACTCACCACGTGCCCCGCCGAGAGCGAGAACCACACATTATAGCGACCACGAGGAGGTTACCCCATGTGACTCTACCCTCCCTAGCAAACGGGCAAATTTGGTTTCTTAGAAGACCTGGCTGGAGTCACTCAGCACGCCCTGGATTCGAACTCGCGACTCCAGGCCCCCTGGAAACTTGTATTAAAATGCATGGGAGAACTTGGATGCCCAATATGGCTGATGTAGAAAAGTAAGCCAATCACCTTTTAGATAGAGACTGTCAGTCAACTCAAGAACGTGCATGACAAATAGCATTTTTTTTAGTGTGATCTGAGCTAAAGAATTACAATTAATGACACCATTGTCAGATTTGGCTGCTTATTTAAAGGAATATCCCAGGTTCAATACAAGTTAAGTTGAATCGACAGCACTTGTGGCTTAATATTGATTACCACAAAAAAATTTTTAACGTAAATTAAAAACTTTAAAAAAGTATTTTAACATTTACGGATTGGACATCATTTTATCTTAATGAAGAAATTAACGCAACTGATGAATCGTGCTTTCTGTGCGAAAATGTCTGCACATGTTTTATGCACATATATGCATGTAAGCATGTAAATGAATCCAGATGCGAGTAGAGCTGGGTGATATTGAATATTAATGATATAATCGAGATAATTTTGCTGACAATGTAAAATTTACCAATATCGTGAATATTGCGATGATTTTAATGTGCTTTCATTTGGACATTAAGTTTCATAAAGAGCGCATCAGTAGACTAATTTCACAATCCTTCAGAGCTGCACAATTAATCAAAATAACATAAAAAATGGCGAGTTGATCATATATTTATTAATCCATAAAAAGCTGCATTTTAAAGACATATAAACATGGTCTGTCTGTGATTCAGAATAAACCGGTGATGCGCTGATCTGTGTGGAAGCACACGGCAGCGCTCTCAGATAAGTTCACGTGCATTGTGAAATCAAAGTGATGCAGGTTCAAGCATTCGTGCAATTCCAAACATTAGTAACAGTTACAAGTTATTATACAAATGTACAAACACGACACAGAATAACAGAAAAGGAGGAGGTTACTGCATTTCAGGAAATGCAGAACATTGTAATCTGTCAAATACTACATTGCCTTTTCTGTCACAATAAGTGCTCCTTGTGAAGTTGACAAAATAAACAAAAACGACAGCACTTTCAGTGTCAAAATAAAAGCCCCAGGTGGAGGTGAAGTAAACAGGACAGAAATATATTACTTTTGTACAGTATAACACAAATCTAATAATCAGAATAATAAAGATAATTCAGCATTATATTATAATAATAAACCTGACATGTCCCACAGTTATAATTTAGTATTATGCAATGTTAAGTCAGTGAAGTAGCTTTGCACACCTTGTGCATTCACAAAAATGTATTAGTAAAAACATAAAGGTAAATAATTATTTTTATTAAGTTACTATGTATCGTTGTATATGAAATATAAATATAAAGTGCATATCAATGAAAATTATTAGATTTCATTCTCCATTGTGTTTATTTAATGAAAAACTATTTATTTTAAATAGAGTTTTATTTCATGTCTTTAAAATATTGAATCTTCTTGGCTACAAAGGCTGTTTGGATGAAATGATGGTTCCTCTGATAATATATATATATATATATATATATATATATATATATATTTTAGCCATTTCAGAGCAAATACATAATTATCGAGATATATATGGAATATCGTCAATAGGCTGAAAAATTTTGAGATATAATTTTTTAAGACATATCGCCCAGCCCTAGATGTGAGTGGTGCTTGCTTGTATAAAACCCACCACCCCGATGCTAGGGTGTTGTGGCTGGATAACAGGGTGTTGCTATACGGCTGCTAGAGTGTTCCAGGTGGTTGCTTACTAACTCAAGACAAAAAGCCCACCCCTAAGTCTCTATGATATTCTGGTCCATAGACATGGATTAAATCCCTCCTTCAATATAAGTCTATGGGATATTTTCACCCATTTTATCATCCAATTTATCAGCAGAACGAGTTACACGCCAAAGTGTAATACTTAGGGGTTAGGTTTCGGTCACAGTGAATTCTGGTCATCTTCCTCAGTTCTGTAAATAATATCATTCTGACATTACTAAATGTGCTAGACAAAAGGAAATGAGCATCACCATAAGGAAGTGGGGTTAGAACTTAGCTTCCTGTTCTGTCAACCATGAGAGAATTTGATGAAGTAAACAGTAGTAAAGAGCAGAGTAAGGAAACTAGTGAAATGGCACAGATAAGAGAGATACAGGATGTACTTTACTTGCGCGACATTACGTGTGAATAACAACCCAATTCTCAGTTACCTCCACGAGACAGAGCTGTCAGAGCAATGCATGGGTCACTCAGCTTCACAAACGGAGACGTGCCCTCTTCTAAACCCTTCCTCACCACCAGAATATTCTTGCCACAGACATTTCCGTGGACCAAGCGCTTTGTCTCCTGTGGAAAAAAAAAAAAGGTGATGAATGGGTGAATCTCGTGAAGAAATGTCTGGGTTACATTTCACCCTAAATCACAAGGGAATTTTTATTTTTATTTTGCATAAAGAAAATGAGAAGCTTTGAGTGCAGAACAAAATGTAAGAAATGCAGAAAAAGGAAATACATGCCCGCACACTGTTATTAAAGCTCTAAACAAATTGTATTTGAAAAAGCAACGTTTCGGCAAATTAGGTCTTCATCAAGACCTACAGTAATCGATTTAAACAGTGCTTTTTTCAAAAATTGCATTGTGACATTCATTACAATTTAATATATTCCCCACTCAAACAAAATGTCATACTGTAATAAAGTAATGAAATTAATTCTGTCAAGACCCAATGTTTTTCATTGAAATCACCATTAATTAAACTCAGTACAACAAATATTACCATGATTTACTATATTCTCACAACTGAAATGTATACATGTACTTTAAATAACATATCATTATAATTTTGTCAAAACAGTTATAAGACATGGAGAGTAGGATGTGCTACACTTTCATGAAAATAATGTCAAAAATGGTTATAAAAATTGGCTATATTTTCTTCAAGCAAAATATTATTTCTTTATTTTTACTTTTGATTTTTAAGGGAAATATCACCCAGACCTTTCTTGGGTTTTCGTGCGATTCAACCAAATAGACAATAAGGGGCCGTTCAGACTGAACACGTCTTGCTGTTTTTCAGCATTTCCCACAGGAGCGCCACGTTTGTTTAGACCATGTCAAGTAAAAAAAAACCTCAACTTTTAAAAACGCTTGTCGAGACATCTGTGTTCTGTTCTATTTGTTGTGCCACATCTAGCTTTTTTTAGCGCAAGAACACGTTCGGCCTGATTGGCCCCTAATAAAGTAGACAGACAGATCTATCAATAGATATTTGCCAATTATTGACATTCATCACTCACAAGATAACAAAGAGCGCTGGCAAGCTGTTTAGCCACAGTAAATTTCCACTGAGGAGTGACACGGGCCTTCTCTCTGTGCAGAAACACATCTAATGGGCCAAACTCCACAAACTCTTCCACCATGATATCTGCTTACATAAAACAGTACAGTAAAGAGATACAGTGAGATTCAAAATTCCACTTGTAAAAAATTTATCTTTTTTGCATTTTTCTAATTTAATAAAAATTTTCATTACAAACCAGCCTAACAATTTGAGTGAAAAGTTACATTGAAAAATGTTGCTTTAAAGGGAAAGTTCACCCAAAAATGAAAATTCATTTTCACTATAAATCTTGACATCTGCAATCTCCTTGCCGATCATGATTTCAGGCTCCATTACACTTCCTAGCGCCATCTAGCGCTCCTCAAATGTGTAAAGCTCTAGGAAGTGTAACTGAGCTTGAAATCATAATTGTGTCTAGAGACTGCAATGGCAAGACATATTTTATTTCTATATTTATATTTTGTTCTGTTCTCACCCACAATCGACTGGATCTCTTCAGAAGACATGGATTTAATCACTGGAGTCATATTGAACACATTTATTCTGCCTTTATGTGCTTTTTGGAGCTTGAAAGTTTGGTCACCATTCCTTTACATTGTATGGACCTATAGTGCTGATATACTCTTCTAAAAATCATTCACATCTGAGATGGCTTGAGGGTGAGTAAATGATGAGAGAATTTTCATTTTTGGGTGAACTATCCCTTTAATCACAGCATGCACTCAAGCTGGCATGGACTCCACAAGTTTGTGCAAAACCTGATGATTCACATTATCCCAGCATGATTTGAGAACGTTCCAAAGACCATCTTGTGTGCTTCAATGAAACTTCAATGACTGTTTACACAAATGAGCTAACATACTCAATTGTCATAAGTGTTCTTATTTCATAAGTGACCAAGAAATGTATGTGGAAGAAGTGCGGAATCATTCTATTTCTTATTCATTTTACGTCATAATATGTCATGCTTTTAACATTTCAAAAATCCTAAAACTTTGTTTATTTCCAGGCTTAAATTAGATTTTGAATATGGACTTTTGAGGCCTACTGTACATCATGTGTAAGTACAGTTTGTTTGCAGTAAAAAGAAGCTCAACATTAAACAGTACCAAACAGCTTTGATGACACTTTTGGCCTTTAAAGAGGAAGTCAGTAAGCGCACAGCACTCACTCTCAGATCCTTTCACTGAAACTCCATGCACAAAGACCAGATGACAGTGTGACACCTGACTCATGAGACTGGCTGTCTCAAAGAATGCCTAAAGGTAAATACAAAGGGAAAGAGATTACATATGTGCTTTTGTAGTTTTTAATGGTACATTTAGTCCATAGATAACAGCCATGGCTCTTACTAGCGCTATATCCTTGTGACTCTGGTCAAGAATTTTGAGAACAACTCGGATGCCATTCTTGTCGCTTTGATTATTGTTCGACTCGTCGTCATCGTCTTCTGTTGTGCTGCGAACCTTCAGCCGGCCTACGTAAATGTTAGTCCTGGTGCCACGTCCCAGGTGCTGCTCCTGTATCCATGAAAACAAGGGGTCAAGGTTTGGCTTGTTAGCATGGTCCATTTAGCCATGGTACAGTAGATACAGTACCAAAATTACACTTATGTGGCCAAAAAGCCTCTCGCTTTATTGATTGCCACTGAAAAAAGTAGCCATGTATACTGATTTTTTTTTATTTATTTTTTTTAAGGAACAAATAAATCGCAAATATTTCCTTATAGTACAGTTGATATTTAACCAGTGCCACATTTTTGATGGAACTGAGTGTCAAGTACATCCATAGGGGTCCTGCATCAGCCGAGCAACTGCCATTAAGATGAATGGGAATGCTAACAGATAGCTTTCTCCAGGTATTATACACCTTCTTGCACAAAAACACATATGGAAAATGATGAACTATGTCTGACATTGAGACAGTGATTTCTGCTTTTATTTTATCAGTGCAACCATTGTGCCGAAATGGAATGCATTAAAACATTCTTCTTATCCAGATGGTTCGGTCTTGTAATATTCAGCTCATGAAGATTAGATGTGACTACCGTACAATCTCTTACCTTTACAATCTCCTTGTCTTTAATCTGATGAAACCTCAGTTGACTCAGGTTGAGGGTTTCAGACACAGGTTTGACACTACTGTTGGCACCCTTTCTTATTACGAGTAGGTTAGAGAGCTCTGCAATACAACCATAAAAACATTTGAAGGATTACTCAACTGATGAGAACCATGTACATTTCAGTGGAATTTTTCCTAATCAGAGACATTTCTGGGTAAATCAAAGGGTTGATAGTAAAGTCTGCCAAGCAGAACACACACACACACACAGTGAATACCTCCTGGTCTGGGCAGGCAACACTTCTTCACAGTGAAACTGTCTTCGCCAGACTTCAGAACGAAGGATTTTAAGCAGTTGGTGAGCTGCTTTATGCTGGGGAACTCTTGATCCCAGCCCTCAAGTTTAAACATAGAGCCCTTCTGTGTGATTCTGAACTGCTTGTGAATTGGACTTTCTCCATCCTGCCAGAAACGAAGTCAATTAACAATTACGATAACAAATATACTTCAGTCACTTAACCAATAATTCTTTTTTAGGTATCTTAAGACATATGTTGAAAAACAGCCAAACCACATCCACCCAATCAACTAGAAGAATATGGACTAGCGCTTGGTGTGTAAAAAAGGCAATGCTATGACACAAAAATTCAATGCATTTGTTATGGAATTTAATAATAGATAATTTAATCATTAAATTACTATAACAAAATTATTACATTTTCTGAGGAAAATGTGAATGGTGCTTTCTAGTGTTCGACCGATATAAGTTTTTCAATGGCCGATGCAATACCGATTTCTAGAAAGCATGATGACCGATGACCGACATAAATGCCGATAAACAATTTAACAACAGCAAATCAGATGTACACAAAATTTCTAATTGCATTTAATGCAATTTTTACTCAAATTTGCATAAATTTGAAAAGGAAAAACCTTGAAAAAAGAAAGTGTTCACTATCCATTGACACAAATCTATTGGTTGATTTTGGAACTGACACAAGGGAAAGTTAAAGGGATAGTTCACCCAAAAATTTAAATTCTCTCATCATATACTCACCCTTATGCCATTCCAGATGTGTATGACTTTCTTTCTTCAGCAGAACACATTTGAAGAAAAATAGAAAAATATCTCAGCTCAGTAGATCCTTATAATGGATGTGGATGGTAACACGATTTTTGATGCACCAAAAAGCACAGACAATCAGCATTAACGTCATCCATATGATTCCAGTGGTTAAATTATTGTGTTATAAAGCAATACGACTGCTTTTGGTGTGAAAAAGATCAATATTTAAGTACTTTTTAACTATAAATAATCGCTTCCGTTAGGCAGCGGTATGCACATACACGAGAGGACTGAGGTCATGCAGTCTCTTGTGTGACGTATTGGTGTAGGCATGCTCACGCGAGAATTGACGCATGTGCGACACATCTGGAAGAGCAGCGCTATTTAAAACTGAGTAGGAGGAATGCTGTACAGACCGAACACTGTAAACAAACTGAAACAAATTTAAACAAAGATGTCAGAAGATTTTCATTTAAGAGGAGAATAGGAGATACAAGTTTTTGCATGTCAAATTTATTTGAACCTGAGCACTCTGGCCAGGAGCACAGGGAGATGGAGGAGGCTGGACCAACAAGCCTCATAGAGACAGAGAGCTCAGGAGACATGGTGGTACACATGCAGGCACTGCCAGGCAATGTCGACAGAGGTAGAGAGCATCTGCTGCAACGAATGGAACGTTGCTATGCCATTGCTGGAAAGACCTCATGACCTCAGCCCTCTCGTGAATGCGCATACTGCTGAGGGAATTTTCATTTTTGGGTGAACTAACCCTTTAACACTTCTGTTATTCGGCCAAATGAACACTGTTATCGGCCAATGCCGATAATCGCAAATGGCCAAATATTGTCCAATTAATCGGCCTGGGCTGCATTTCCCAAAAGCATTGTAAGCCTAAACAGATCGTAGAAACCACTGCCGCCAATGGCCTCTACAATCAACTTAAGCTTACAATGCTTTTGGGAAACGCAGCCCTGGCCGATATATCGGTCTATCACTACTGCTTTCCCGTGCAAAACGTAGTGCCACAATGCCAGTAAGTTGATTGAAAATTGTAAATCTGACTGCTTCGAAAAGTATTGCACTTTTCTAAGTGATCGGAAGTTTAATTGTTAGGGGTTAGCGATATGACCAAAATCTTTTGGAAACAAATTCGCAATAGTTATAACAATAATATGCTTTAGAAAGCATCACTAATAATACTCAAATGTATTGTACCCAATTTTTCGATTCATCAAATCGAACCACTGTAAAAGCAGTTTAAAGTAGACCAGTACCTGTGTCCTACTCAAAGCTGCAAGGATTAGACGATGGTAATCCAAAACACTCCAGCGCACAATAAACGCTCCCTCCTCTGCCTCTTTCTTTAGTTTCTGGAGAACAAACTCATCCCTAGAGGCAGACAAAAAAAAAAGTAAATGCATCAGTAAGAATGGAAGAACACCATGTGACTGTACTGAGTGTGGCAATGTGAGTTACGTACAGTATGGGACCATGTAGGCCATTGGCCTCACTGAGAACCACCCTGGGCGGAGCCACCTCATGACACAGATAATGATGTGCATCAGCTGTAAGGCGGAAATATCCATCAAGCAGTGAAACCAGAGAGCGAGCCTCTAGGCTGGAGCCCAAACGCATGTCCTGGAACAGCAGGGCCACATATCACACAAAAAGCAAAAGATGAAATCTTACTTTACCAAGCATTTCAAGGGCTCTGCACCAATGGCCTTCTTTTTCCAGCAAAAGTGTTTAATGAATTAATAGCCATTATGGAGTTACATTATAGCTGCATAATTTAAAAAACTTATGTTGTAGTAAATTGTTTATTTTTTCAAAAGAAAATAATGTTTTCTTAAAAATATAAGTATATTTTTCTGGCACATAAAAATGTAGCTTAAAAAATAAAAATGTATAATTTTTTGTGGTGGCACCAGTGAAAATGTTGCCAGGGCAAGTAAAAATCTCAACTTCTGGCTTGACTTGGCCAGAAGGAAAAATCTTTATTGTTGAGCCCTGATTTCAGTTTCTTACCATGGACATGTTGTCTTGGCGACTGATGCAGACATTTACCCCATCGATGGCAATATGAGAGATCTCAGGGAAGTCACAGAAGGAGTTCCAACTGTCTATTTCCTGCTCGCCAAGAGCCTGTGTATCTTTGTTTTGGGTATGGATGAAGTCATTCTCCATGTAGTTATTCTCCTAAAAGTTTATGACATTAAAGGGATAGTTCACCCAAAAATGAAAATTCTCTCATAATTTACTAACCCTCAAGCCATCCCAGATGTGTATGACTTTCTTTCTTAAAATTTTATTAATTTTGTCCATTAAGTTTATTGTTTATTTAATGTTTATTGTTAGAAAATAGAATAGAACCGTATTTAGACATGTCCCAAATAACGCTGAGAACAGGGCTGCAAAAATTGCAAACCGCATATAAATTTAACAGAAAATAAAACGGCTCATAAAATATTTAGTTATTTAGTTGACAACCAACATTTTTTGTAGGTTAAACACCTTTCACTGAATGTTTGTTGTAAAACATGTTTTTTTTTTTTTAAAAAGAGTTTCAGGTCATATTTTGTACACTATTCACGGAAAGTGCAAATCAAATAGAAAGGAAGAAGTTCAAATGTCAACAGCATTAACTTACCCTTTGTACTGGTAACTTCCTCCAGTGTATGCCTGTTGACCCAGACACCCTAATCTCATGAGTAGGTTCACTGTTCCTGGTACCCTCAGTGGTAGTTTGTGTTCGGGAGGCAATGAGGTATGACCCACTGCCACCTCCATCAGATCTCACGTCAAGTTGGAACACAGGGAAAGTCTCAATTCCAAAAAGTGGTGCCAGGTGCTCCAGGGTGGACAAATACTTGTACATGACCTCTTGTGATCCTAGCTTCCCCATTCCTACTGTGTGCTGCTGGAAGCTGTGCACAAAGTTTGCGAACACGCGGCGAATACGGAACTTTGTGAGGAAGTTGTCACGGGCAATGTGTCGGGAGAAAGATCGAGGGATGCAACGGAGGAAGCTGAAAGATGAAATATCACGTACAAAACTGTCAATATGCTTGATGGAATAAACATCTATTTGATAAGGCTACCAACATTATTAAAATAATATACAACTGCACATTTCCAGCAGCCATATCACCCTGTAGCTCAAGACCGTTTGCCCACTGAAGCCAAGCAAGGTTGAGCCTGGCCAGTACCTGGATGGGAGACCTCCTGGGGAAAACTAAGGTTGCTGCTGAAGAGGTGTTTTTGAGGCAAGCGGTCTGTGTGGGTACTAACGCCCCAGTGTAGTGATGGGGACACTATACTGTAAAAAGACACTGTCCTTCGGATGAGTCCTGACTCTCTGTGGTCATTAAAAATCCCAGGGCACTTCTCGTAAAAGAGTAGGGGTGTAACCCCAACCCCATTGGCCCTTCTCAATCATGGCCTCCTAATTATCCCCATCCATAAATTGGCTCTATAACTCTCCTCTCTCCTCACCACCAATAGCTGGTGTGAGGTGAGCCTACTGGCACACTATGGCTGCCGTTACATCATCCATGTGGATGCTGCACACTGGTGGTGGTTGAGGATAGTCCCTTGTTCACTGTGTAAAGTGCTTTGAGTGTAGCATCCAAAAAAGCGTTATATAAATACAACATTCATTCATTCATTCATTCATTTTAAAATGCATGTGATTTATGTATTTATTTATGTCTTTTTTTAATGGAGATCTATATTTATATAGAGAATTTTAAGTTACAATTTAACTTACCTTCATAATCTTGATGACAGATTTAAAGTCTAGAAAATTGGGCGTTCAAATACAGAATGTCTTTATATGACCAGTGGTAGGAGGAGAGGAATTAAGAAATGTTTGGCTATTGGATAACATTATTTTTAGTGCCAAGTTATTACATTTTTATGAAATATTACAAGTATGAACATTTAGACATTAAGAATAATGTGCATAGATTAATTGTTCAAAAGAACACAACAAACATGCATTAATAAAGTAAATAGGGTTGATTTTGATTTCACATTGACTTTAAATTCTGACGTTCATCAATGTCAATGTATCTTTTTTTGGATGGTAAAATATTTTCTTCTATTCCAGCTTGCTCAGACAACTATAGGTTGGGAAAACTGTTTGGAGACAGTCGTTGTTTTTACTGTTTTCTATTTGGTGACACTAGTAGCTCAGAAACACTTCACCTTTAAAATAGCACGGTTTTAAACCCTCCTCTTAACAGTGAAGGAAGTTGAAGCCCACACCTGGTTTGCTTTGCCACATCCTGTAGAGAAGAGCCAGTCTGCAGGGCAGTATAAGAGAGGTGAAGCACAGCCATACCCAGACACTCATTCTTAAAGCGACCGATCTCTTCCTCTCTCCTCACCACATCCAAACATGCCAAGTCATTCACAAAGTCATGTTTAGCCTGGTAAAAGAACAAACACATACAATGTAAAAGGCTTTCAAAGAATACCTTCCTGCCATTTAGTACAGCTGGACAATGTAAAGAAACTTTGGAAATCGGTTAGAACATTAAAGCCGACGTGTGTCATTTTTTCTATGTTAAAATACTTCCAACTTTCCAAACTTAATATGCAGAGACAACTATAAATAAACCATTTGTAGGCAGATTGTTCTGTAAAGTGTAAACAATGTGGCTCTATCACACTATTTTTTTAAACTGCTCTGATTGTTTTGAGCAACAATGGCTCAACCAATGGCATGAGTTTGGGGCGGGACTATCTGTTTTTCGACCAGTGGCAGATGGAGGGTGTATTCGGAAAGCTGTTTGAAAACTACGTTTATTTCCGTTTGGTGATGCTAGTGGTGCAGAAATACAAACTTCAACTTAATCACTGAAAACTTTATCATTTAGCTTCTTTTTTTTTTTTTTTTTTTACTGTCTTGGGGAAATTTTGTTTTTTAAAACTTCATGATGAACTTTGTACTGACTTCTGGTGTATTTCTAGTTTCCGAAGTTTGGTGAATTCTGACCTACGAATTTGTATAGTGAAAAACATTTGACCATTTGAGGACCTAGCATCACTTATTGACCTCTATAATTTCATATTTAGTCCTAAAACTTGATATTATATCATGTTGCCCATATTACTTGCAGGGTTTGAAGTAATTTTGTTTGCTTAAAATCTAATGTGATGCCACTTTAAGACAATGACTAATGATTTAGTTGCATAATGCACAACAGATGTTGACTTAAGTTGCTGAAATGTTTTTCATGATTCTCCATCTGAAAGGTACAGAAGCTGTAGCATTTCAACAGGACTCTATTTACAAACTCCAACACAGGCAATTGATTTTGAGTGGTATAATTTTGAAATTCACCTGAGCAAAGAGGTACTCCAGCGATGTCATCTCCAGCAAAGGAGACGTCACCTGCTCTGTCCCAGTACCAGTCCGCAATGCATAGCGTGTAATTGTCGGTTCATTTTCACCTAAGCCATGCCAGTTACGAAAGTAAAATCTACAAAACAACAATTAATCCGTTAATCCACGAATCACACAATTACAAGTTCAAATTAGTACAAAGCTGAAGCATCTATCCATGCACACACGAAAACTCATTCACCTCATACGGAAATGCACTAACAGGCCTGACTGGTTTTCTGTGTCAAATTTGTGATTTGGGCTGTACCAACATGAGGATCCAGGGTCATAGAGAGCAAACAAGGCATGACAGACTGGACTGATCCCTGAGGGAGAGAAAAAAAAAAAAAAACTTAAAATCACTGAGAAATATAAACAAAAACAAAGTTCTTATTGACACTGGCACTAGTGGTCGACCGATGTATCGCAGAGGCAGACAAATCTGCACATATTTGGGGTTTCATTCTACCCCTCTCTCCTCAACAGTTCCCTCTAACTTTTAATTGTCTAATAATAAAAAGGCCAATAGTAATAAAACTTATATCATACATGGCCTCCAAATAAGCCAATTTAATATCTTTCAAAGATTTAATTCCCGAACCTCACAAAACTGAAAATTCTGCATTTTTTCATGGAGTGCTCATAGATCGTCCTCTAAAGCACACATTATATCAGCCTGAATCAGTTGCCCACTATTAATATCATATTCACTTTGCACTGTACAGTTAGTTTAATCAGCCTTTTTATGAGAAAATGTGATTGCTTATGCACACATACCATCCATAGTTACTGGAATACTGTGTGCACTGTTGTTATTTCCTTCTTCCTTCTGTTAATATTTTTTAACAATTTCTTAATGTATATGGGATGACTAAACAGAAACCAGGAGAAACTGCTCTCTAAAATGCTTAACAAAAACAAAAGATAATGTTTTATTTTCTATTTTTACTAACTTAAAGGTTTGCATGAAATTGTGTAAATATTATGCTAAATAAAAGTTAATTAAATTTAATTCTTTGAAATTTTATGTACATACCATTTACTATATATAATATCACGCATTAGAGGTAGACCGATACATCGGTTTTACCGATTAATCAGTGCAGATTGTTTCTTTTTTGGAACTATTGATTATTGGCAAAAATATATGCTGATAGTTTCTTCATTTCCTCATTTTTTATTCCTCATCAATAAACCTCATCTGGTGAAATATATAGGCTATAAAAAGTGTCAGTTGTTAAATACTTGTACAGAGCATTTTAAGATAGCCTAGTCTCTGCCATTTCAAAATAAGAGTCCCCAGTGTATTTCGGACTTGTTTAAAGTTGAAAGTACCCCGAAATGCACCAAATCTTAATTTTTTTAGTTATTATTGAGATTTTGGTAGCACAATTTTGGACTCTTGTAGCCTCAATGTCTGTTCTCTTAATAGTAAGGAAAGACTAAGAACTTTTTTAGCATTCTATAAATTGATTTAAAAAAAAAAAACTAATCGATCGATTAATCGGTTATCAGCCTTTTCCACCACCTTAGTTATCGGTATCGGTCGACCTCTATCATGTATATGTATAAATGTGTCATATATATATATATATATATATATATATATATATATATATATACACACACACACACACACACACACACACACACACACAGTATATAGGCATTATTATCGGCCAACCTGCTCTCTAGTTAACAGCATAGGCCATTAATAAACCAATATTGCCGATACCGATAACTAAGGTGGTGGAAAAGGCTGATAACCGATTAATCAATTGATAGTTTTTTTAAATCAATTTATAGAATGCTAAAAAATTCTTAGTCGTTCCTTACTTTATATTAGAACATTTGAAACCTTTACAACTTGCATTAATTAAACATGAAAATGTCACAAGATAGCAATAACGCTAGACGGCCCTGAGAAATTTAACAGTTTTAATCATAAACAGCGTCATTTAATTTATATCAGTTAATGCATTACCTTTTGCAGCCCTAATATACTAGAACTGAAACAAAAACTAATGGCACTTTTCCACTGCACATTATGCATATTTACTTTTCTGAGCTTGCCTTTCCACTGCAGTTTAGTGCCGCCTCAACGTGGGTGGGATTATAGGCTGATCGTCATAGTTGCGCCGCCTCTACTGCCGTGATATCATCTTAAACGCGACACAAATGTTACTGACCATAAACAATAACACGACCGCTAGCTGTTAGCTACTAGCTCATTGTGCTGCATAAAGCAGTTGTTGCATGGTGATTTTATACAAGTGTAACAGTTAAATTGGCCTGGTTGTTTTAGAAGCAAGCTTTTCAGTAGCTGGTCAACTAAATAAAGTGAAGCTTTCAAGCAGAATATAGGGTTAACGTAACAAAATGTACCATCCTCCATCGTGGACTCCAACAATGCCGAGTCCAGGGCACTCTCCCTCCCATTGCTCACCGGTCTATTGCCATAGATAGCTTCCATTTGGTCAAACCACTTCCACTTTCTTCTGTTGAAACCACTCCGGCTGTTTCTGAGACTCATTTAACCATTACATCTGTCTTTATTTTTGTATGTCAGACTATTAATCTTTGTTTGGTTTACTTTTGTGTGTTTTAATGGTTTTGTGAACCATATTATATTGTATATCATATCCAATGCACATACTACCACTTTTATTTAAATTGTTTTATGGAAAAAAGGTTTATTTGTGCTGTTACCATTAATATGTGAACTAAACAGATTTGTGTTCCCTCTGGCCTCCTGTTCCCCTGATGCCTGATGTGGAGAGAGAGAATAGAATAAATGAGAGCTGCCCTGCTTCAAACACAGCAACGCCTTGAATCCATTTGGTTGAACCACTTCCACTTTCTTCTGTTTGAACCACTCTGTCTGTTGTGGTCCTTGATGGTTCTGTAGTCACTTAAGTTTTTTTTAACTTTTCCCTACACTGTTGGTAGGTCCGGTGGTAGCCGTGTGCGGCCAACAGCTGAGACACTTCCTGAAAGACTTTTTGTTTTGTGTCATTTCGTTCGTCGCTAACAAGAGGAACGTCTGCACCTTGTTTATTGACCACGCCGTGGTTTTGCGCACAGCCATTTCTTTTTACAATTCGAAAGTCGCATGAACAAATGATACTGCTATCGCTGTTGCTAACTTTAAAACTAGCGGGTTGATGTCCCGTGTAGCAAATCCAGTGATGCTGGTAGTGACGATTCTCTCTGACCAATCAGTGTTTTGACGTCACATTTAGTATCGGTTCGGCTCGCTTGGAACCTCGACCAAGGTGGTACTAAAAAAAAGTATCAGGTACCAGGTACTATCCACAGTGGAAAATCCCCAAAAAGTGAGCAGAGTTGAGTCGAGCTGTACCGTGCAGTGGAAAAGCCCCATAAAGATCTACTGAAACTAAATCACTGAGAAAAAAAATACACCTAAATAAAGCTAAACCTAACGGTCATCGAGTGGAAACTAATGAGAATTAGCCTAAACTACATTTATAGGACAAATTGAAAATAAAATAAAAAATACATTTAAAAAATGTGTTTTATAACTATAGTATAGTAATAACAGGGTTATATAATATATAACACTATTATTACAATAGTAGTAATTTTTTTAAGGTCATTAAAGGGTTATTAATACTATAATAACCCTGACTGGTACCCAAACTTACCCACAGCTTTGGCTGCATTAATGGTCAGATCCTCAGCCGTCACTTCTCCCTCCTGGTAAGACTGGCAGCGCTCGCCTTCTTTGGTCCAGAACAGAAACACATGGATGCCAGGACCCTCACACTGTCCTGTGGACGTCCCTGCTTTGGATTTTCTTGAATGTCCTCGTCTAAACATTATCCATTGAGTCCAGCGCCTGTTGTAAATGTCATAAAGGGTCAAATCACTCTCATATGACTTTCTTTCATCCATAGAATGCAAGTGAAGAAATTATTTAATTTAAGTGAAATGAAACTGAGGCTGTCAGTCCCAAACATTCTGCCCAACATCTCCAACGGTAGAAAGGCCGTTTATGACGACATAATTATCATTTTTGGGTGAACCAAGCCTTTAACAAGGGGTTTTCCATCCGTCAGCCTACCACAACTGACTTTTTTAAATTGTACAGGCTACCTCCTTATCATTTTAACATATTAATATGACAATGTTTATATGTTTAGGAGAACTGTAGTGACAATTTTGCTAATACACAATACACAAAGTTGTGACAGTACACTACAACACTGTTTGCGCACACCAGTACTGTTGTTGTTAATATGGCATGCTGTACTGCTGTCATGGCCGAGTTTGGCAATTCTCGGAACACTGTGCACATAACTTTCCAAAATTAACTCATTAGGCTGTCAATGGCCCACCAAATAACACTATATTTAAATCCAACACTGTGTTCCTAGTATGTAGAAGCGAAGCAACGACAAAACATGCTACCATACAAAAATAACGCACAAGCTACTTCCTGTTTCATAAACAGCCCTACTGGGCAACAAACCTGATCTCATGTCAAGATGAAACATCAAAAAGTCATGAAAAAGACCAAGGGTTAGTATTTACCTCCAGGTAGACGAATGACGGTGTTTATCTCAGACAACGTTTAGTAATCTTCTTATTACAGGAGTTACATCTCTACCCGTTCACGCCAACTGAACACATCGCGTATTTTCACATTCGCTACGTGCACTGTTGCCAGTATAGGAAGAAAACCGCGTCTGAAGGTTTCTGTGTCAATACCTAGTGAGCTGCCTACTTAGACATGTTTTGGGCACCGTAGGCGCATTCTAAACAAGTATAAAATGCTATCTAGGTAGAAAGCTCACAAGGTTTTGAAGCACAACCCAAATGTTTTCGTTCATTGAGCTCTTCAAATTAAGAGTTCTCGCAGACCGTGTAATTCAGAAGATTTAACCCAAAATACATCCATAATCCACTTTTGTAACTGTCAACTTTTTAAATAAAAGATTGACTACGCAAAAAGAAAAAAAGAATTTAAAGAAAAAAAAAAAGCTTAATGAGGTTTAATAAATTCCATTCTTTGATTTCAAACTAGTTACTTAAAGGGATGGTTCACACAAAACTGAAAATTCTTTCATCATTTACTCACCCTCATGCCATCCCAGACGTGTATGACTTTCTTTCTTCTACAGAACACAAAATGTTACAATAACTAGCGAGTCATTGATGATTCACATCTATTGTCACTAGTGAGTCAAAGTTCATAAGTATTGTTGTTTCATTTACCAGTTACATGGAGTCACAGCAAATCCTAAAATTGATCTGACAGAGTGCTTACCTAGTGTATTTACGCAGACGTTAAAGGGACAGTTCACCCAAAAATGAAAATTCTCTCATCATTTACTCACTCTCATGCCGTCCACGATGTGTGCCTTTCTTTTTTTTATCAGCATGAAATGAAGAATAGAAGAATATTTCAGCTCTGTAGGTCCATAAAATGCAAGTGAATGGTGACCAGAAATTTGAAGCTCCAAAAATCAGATAAAGGAAGTATAAAAGTAACCCATACAACTCCAGTCCTGTCTTCAGAAGGGATATGATAGATGTGGGTGAGAAACAGATACCAATTTAAGTCATTTTTGTACTTTATCTCCATTTTCATTTTTACATCTGAAAGCCACATGTGGTGCCTGGTGAAAGTGGAGATTTAGAGTAAAAAAAGGACTTAAATATTATTTATTTGAGTTTCTCACCCACACCTATCATATCGCTTCGGAAGATATGGATTTAAACACTAGAGTTGTATAGATTACTTTTATGTTTCCTTTATGTAATTTTTGGAGCTACAAAGCTCTGATCACCATTCACTTGCATTGTATGGACCTACAGAGCTGAGATATTCTTCTAAAAATCTTTGTTTGTGTTCTGCTGAAGAAAGAAAGTCATACACATCTGGACTGGCATGAGGGTGAGTAAATGATGAGAATTATTATTTTTGGGTGAACTATCCCTTTAAAATTAACTATTTGTTCTGAAATATAACCATCTGTTATTGATGTGAGAGAGTAATCATTTCAAATATTTTCAAGTTGTAATGTGCAGTAGTTGCGATCAATCAATGTACCTCAATAAATGGATTGCTTGCGACTAATGAATCAATAAAAAGTGAATCAATAAATCAATCGATTAATGTTTAACATGAATTTAATGTGTTAACATGGATATTAATTAGTTATTTGATTTATGAAAACAAATATTTACAAAGGAAGATGATATGTTACATAATGTTAAAAAATATACAGGTATGTAAACAATATTAATGAATTAACATGAATTATTAAATTTAACAGCATTTATTA
This sequence comes from Myxocyprinus asiaticus, assembly GCF_019703515.2. Classification (NCBI taxonomy): domain Eukaryota; kingdom Metazoa; phylum Chordata; class Actinopteri; order Cypriniformes; family Catostomidae; genus Myxocyprinus; species Myxocyprinus asiaticus. The sequence continues at coordinate 34,294,112 of NC_059357.1, read as the reverse complement.
CGGATCAGTTAATACACCTGGACAACATATTTATGAGTTTGCATATTCAAACACTTTAGTTCACCAATAATAATAATAATAATAATAATAATAATACACACACACACACACACACACACACACACACACACACACACACACACAAAGATGTTGTATGGCTTTAGAAGACTTGGAATATAGCACACTTTATGTTTTGGTGCTAATATGGGGGGGGGGGGGGGGGGTGTCTATTGTTCTTCTAAGAATTATTATGGCCCAAGCACTGAAAGTGCAGAGGCCCTATTGTTCTTCTAAGCGGGGCCGGATGTAGGCATGGGCAGGGGTGGGCTGAGCCCACCCAAACATGAGTCTTGCCAAACATGAGTCTTGCCCACCCAATTTTTCCAATTTGTGCCCTGCTTAAAAGCAATATGGGGGTGGGCTGTGTGTTGCAAACATTAAGGGTGGGCTGTAGACTGCCCAACCAATCACAAAACGGCACAGGAAATGTGTAGTGTTTTTCTATTTTTGTCAATGGCTGAAAGCAATGACACACTCAAGAAGCAGCTGCTGCAAACCAGAGAGTCTGAGATATTACGTAAGCGAGAACAGTAATAAGAGATATTTTTGTGCAATGCATAGGTTTTTAATGCCCATAAAGAAGCCTGGTGCTGTCTCAGTGTGCAGTAACCATGTGACTGCTGTTAATGTACCACAGGCTCCCTCTTATCAAATATCCCAGCTAGCCAAATTACATGACCATTACGTAACAGCAACGTAATCTCATTATGAAACTTTCGTCGTGGCAACGTAAGTGGTTACGTCATGATAACAGGAAAAGTGAAATTCTTGGATTCGTCGCCACAACATAACTTTGCCTGTTTGTCGTGGCAACGTTGTGGCAACGTCGTGGACCAATAGATGTGTGTTGGTAACCAGTTGGTAATTTTAATTTTAATTAATATTCTATGGGTGGACATGCAGTACCAATCTATTTTCTGTCCTCATTTGCCCAAAACTATTTTAGAGGCTTTTTTCAACAGCATATGAATGATACAGACTCAGAACTGGTCCAGTTAATTTACTATGAATAAAAAAACAACAGTGTTCGCAACAGTATTACACAAACATTCAATAAACAACAAAGAAGCTTAAACGTGGAATTGTGCAGTTTAGGCTGCTACTCCATATCTTCTTTCATCAAGATGGCACCGCAGATGGCCACCTCTGTGTGGAGCTCCTCAGTTCTTTTGTTATTTTTGTTTATTTGTTTAGTAATATTTTTCCAGTCAGTTTTATCAGGGACGAACTGCTGAACATTCGGCAGCATATACCAGACAACCTTTTGGCAGCTGTGTTGTTTAAACGTGCTATGAGATGCAGGCGAGAGAGACGAGCAGGCGCGCTGGTCAGGCTCTGTCAGCGCGGCTTTCAAACAGCGCTGCCGAGCATTCATCTAGTGAATCTCCGCTCTCTTCCTAACAAAACGGATGAACTACATCTCCTCACCCATACAAACAAGGACTTTTCAAACTCTGCTGCCTTATGCTTCACAGAAACCTGGCTGAGTGAAGCCATTCCGGACAGCGCGTTACATCTGCCGGGGCTTCCAGCTGTTCAGAGTGGATCACATCGCGGAGTTAACGGGGAAAATGAGAGGCGGTGGAACATGCTTTTACATCAATGAAAGTTGGCGTACAGATGTAACAAAGTTAAAGAGGATGTGCTGTCCTAATTTGGAAGCGCTCTCTCTACTCGCCGTGGGAGTTTTCCTCGTTTATTCTGGTGAGTGTGTATATCGCGCCAAACGCGTGTTTGAATGCGGCGCTGCAACAGCTGGCTGATCAAATCACAGACATGGAACAACAATACCCGGACTCAGTTATTATTATTCTTGGGGATCTTAACAACGCAAATCTCACACGTGAACTGCCCAGATACAAACAGCACATTACATGCTCCACCAGAGATAGGAACATACTGGATCATTGCTACACAACAATAAAGGATGCATATCGCTCTGTCCCTAGAGCAGCTTTGGAACTCTCTATTCACTGTCTGGTTCATCTTCTTCCAAACTACAGGCAGAAATTAAAATCTGATAAGCCTGTAGTAAGGACTGTAAAGAGATGGACCAACAAAGCAGAGCTGGAACTACAAGCCTGCTTTGACTGGACTGATTGGAGTGTTTGTGAGGCTGCAGACACCAATCTGGATGAGCTCACAGATACTGTTACATCATATATCAGTTTCTGTGAGGATATGTGCTTCCTACTAGGACTTATTTAAAGTTCAACAATGACAAACCATGGTTTACAGCAGAGCTCAAGCAGCTTCATCAGGCCAAAGAGGATGCTTACAGGGGTGGGGATAAGTCTTGTACAATCAGGCCAGGAACCCACTGAACAAGGAAATCAGAGTGGCTAAAAGAAGATCCTCTGAGAAGCTGAAGAACAAGTTTTCAGCTAACGACCCTGCATCAGTGGAGTGGCATGAAACAACTGACAAACTCCTACCCCCAACCCTGTGGTGGACCAACAACTGGCTGACAACCTGAATGTGTTCTACTGCAGATTTGAAAGGCCCAATCTCACACCCCACACCCACTCTGACCTTCACTTCACACAAACACCAACACCTCCTGCAACCCCCCTCCTGCTACTCAACCTGCACTTAAGATCTGTGAAGATGATGTAAGCCGCGTATTTCGGAAACAAAAGACGAGGAAAGCTTCAGGCCCAGATGGCGTCTCACCAGCGTGTCTTCAATCCTGTGCTAACCAGCTGGTCCCCATCTTCACATGGATCTTCAATAGATCACTGAAGCAGTGTGAAGTCCCATGCTGCTTCAAATGCTCAATCATTATTCCTGTCCCAAAGAAACCAAAAATCACAGGACTTAATGATTACAGACCTGTCGCCCTGACATCTGTGGTCATGAAATCATTTGAGAGACTGGTGTTGGCCCACCTGAAGAACATCACCGGACCCTTTCTAGATCCCCTTCAATTTACTTATCGAGCAAACAGGTCTGTGTATGATGCAGTCAACATGGGATTGCATCATATCCTGCAACGTCTGGACAGACCAGGGATGCAAGGATCCTTTTTGTGGACTTCAATTCGGCTTTCAACACCATAATCCCAGCTATACTCCAGAATAAATTACACCAACTCTCTGTTCCCATGTCTATCTGTCAGTGGATTACCAACTTTCTGATGGACAGGCAGCAGCTTGTGAGACAGGGGAAACTCACTTCCAGCACCTGTACAATCAGCACTGGTGCCCCCCATGGATGTGTGCTCTCCCCACTACTCTTCTCCCTCTACACCAATGACTGCATCACCAAGGACCCCTCTGTCAAGCTCCTGAAGTTTGCAGACGGCACTACTGTCATCGGCCTCATCCAAGATGACGACGAGTCTGCATACAGAAGGGAGGTTGAACAGCTGGCTGTCTGATGCAGTCAAAACAACCTTGAGCTGAACATGCTCAAAACGGTAGAGATGATTGTGGACTTTAGGAGAAACACCCCAACACTGACCCCCCTCACCATTCTAAACAGCACTGTGGCAGCAGTGGAGTCATTCAGGTTCCTGGGCACTACCATCTCACAGGACCTGAAGTGGGAGACACACATTGACTCCATTGTGAAAAAGGCCCAGCAGAGATTGTACTTCCTTCGCCAGCTGAGGAAGTTCAACCTGCCACAGGCGCTGCTGATATAGTTTAACTTAGCAGTCATTGAGTCTGTCCTCTGCACTTCAATAACTGTCTGGTTTGGTTCAGCTACGAAATCAGACATCAGAAGATTACAAAGGACAGTTCGGACTGCTGAGAGGATTATTGGTTGCCCCCTGCCCCCCCTTCAAGAACTATACACTTGCAGAATGAGGAAAAAGGCTGGAAAAATCACTCTGGACCCCATTCACCCTGCCCACTACCTTTTTGAACTGTTGCCTTCTGGCCGACACTTCAGAGCTCTGAGCACCAGAACCGTCAGGCACAGGAACAGTTTTTTCCCTCAGGCTATCCATCTCATGAACAGCTAAATTGCCCCACTGAGCAATAACTATGTGCAATACACAGTTTAGTCTTTTTTATATTTATCCAACACATCCAACCTCTTCTGCCATTTCATTCTTCTGAGAGAAAAACAAAAACAAAAAACATTTGCACTGTACATAACAGATTTGTATTTTGCACTGTACATAACAGATTTGTATTAGATTTGCACTACATATGTGTATGATGTATGTATGTATGTGTAAACTATTTTTTATTTTTTATTATTATCTATGTCTTGCTGCTGTTTTTGTATTGTTTTTGTATTGTTGTACACTGGAAGCTCCTGTCACCAAGACAAATTCCTTGTATGTGTAAGCATACTTGACAATAAAGCTGATTCTGATTCAGTAGGCCCTGTTAACAAAATGAAAAGGAACAGGTGAGTGTTTTTCATTTTAACCTTTAAATACACATTATTTAGCTCTTCAGTGAAACAATTTATTATAATTGTTACATAGATTATAAATGTTACAGAGGCAAGTCGAATTACATGTGTTTTTTTTTAGAAAGTGCCGTGTATGTTGTCTAGTTTGCGTTCTTGTGTAATTTTTCAGCTGTATACATCTTTTGAAGCAAGCAAATTGTTGCCGTTTTCTTCCCAATGATATATGTACGAGAATACCGTGAACACGCCTTGAGTGATGATCATTTGTGCACGTGTCATACACCATATAACCGATAGTTGTTTATTCTTTGTTTCTGCTTGTTTTAAACATTGGCTTTGAATTAGAGAACATTCTAGTTATATTTTGCATCTACCATACCTGAACACGTTTTTTCAGTTGGGCAGGCGCATGTTTAAGTGTCTATTCAATGAACAATTCTACATCCTTCTCTCCAAGACCAGCTTTACATTTCTCTACGTTCTGCGTCTGGAATTAAACAGAAGTCACAACAGTTACAGTATGTAAGTACCATTTATTTAATTATTCATGTTTATTTTTTCAATGCACTTGAAAATAAGTTCAACTGTAAATTGTTAAAGATAGCGTATTCATTAATAAAATGGTGTCACAATAATGACTTTGTGTCTCATAATAATGATTTAGTATCTCATAATACTGAGAAACTTTAGTATATCATAACTTATAACAGTAACAGGACACCAAATCTGTTTCCTGAATGTCCTATGTTCTGCGTGAACCCGACCCAGTGAATTTATTGTATGCATGTGCAATACGCATATATTATGTGACTTGAGGGGTTATTGACAGCTGTCATAGGTGGAGGTTTGCCCTAGAAGGGTGAGTTCAGAACAGACTAAAGACAAAACCACATGTCAAATCATATTTTTTTGTATAGCACTTTTCACAATACACAGTTTCAAAGCAGCTTTACAGAAAGTCATATGATTTAAAAAATGTCTTAAAGGAATAGTTTACCCAAAAATGAAAATTGTCAGTCCCCAGCAGACTGTAGTGCAGTGTTTCCCAACATTTTTTCTGCCACGGCACACTTTTTACAACTAAAAAATTCTATGGCACACCACTATCCCACGTAGGCTAACCACCATCAATAATTTTACTTTTCAAGAACTTGTCCATGTTTTCTGTCTGTCTTAGTAGCGTTTACTTGTAATGTTTGAAATTCGGCTATGCAAAAAAAACAAAAAAACAAGTCACATAGGTAGGCTACGCTGTGTGAGGTGGCAAAATGGGTAATGAAAAAACAACAAATTTGCTTCTTTTCTAATTTGTAGATTTGTTCTTGCAATGCCACAACAAATTACAGGGATGCACACTCATGAGGGGTGAAAAATGTAAGACAATCAATGGTCCATGAAAATTTTTCTGGGGATATTTTTTTTTTGAAAGAATAAGCTAAAAGCACTAATTCCAGCTATTTTAGTGATTCAAGTTTATTCAAGTTTACAACTGTGCAGAATTAGCTGCAAAATAAAGAGTATTTTGGTGAGGCTTGCTTCTGTTTCACAAATTTGTTCAATTTTATTAACTGATTAGTTCAGTGACCCCTTCTTGAAATGTCACTAGGTGGCGACAAATGAGTGTCTTATGTGCTATGAGTGAGTCAGTGAATCATTTTGAGTCCTTCATGACCGAAATCTACCAAGAGACTTTATAGTGTTTAAGCATTAAAAGAACAAACCAGATCTATAGTCTTCATTCAGTCTGAGTATTATTTTTCATCCAAAAAGATGAAGTTTCAATAACGTCCTTACCTTCTCCTTTATTAAAACTTGCATGGCTACAAATCTACTGACTTCAGTATAAGAATTATAAACACAAAGCAGATCTACGGTATCATTTTCCTACAGTAGCCTATTTAAACTGCTGAGCATGGCTTTTATCAGAAAAGACCACAATAATAGACAAATAATAATAATTTTGAGTTTCAATAACGTTCTTTTGTCATTGTAAAGCGCATTTCACATGAGTTGAGTCGAGGCGTCAACACTCCGTTCAACGCCAGCGTCAAGCGCCGCATTGCCCTCCACATGACAAGAGTTGCAGAAAGAGTCACAGAGGGGCGATTTTATGAGTTTGAAAAGCAGGAGGTGTGCACAATAAACATTGAAAACATGTATTTGGAAGAGAGAAAAAAAGCAGTTGCTTTGTTAGCAGAAAGTAATAAAAGGATCGTTTATGTTTAGGTCTAAGCGTTTTCTTGGTGAATTTAAATTATTTCAATAACTGGGGTCTCTGATATTCGTAAACAATAAGCTAAAGTTAAATTAAAAGAAATTATGAGACATTCAATATCTCTTCACAAATTTGGACAGTTTTTAAACATTTCTTGTTGCTTAGTACTCTCAAAGACATTATTGGTGAAGCAAAAATGTGTGTGAAAAATACTTTGGTGTAAAGTGACGTCACTTCATAGACTTCAATGTATTCTGCAGTGCTGATGCGAGTCATGTGAAAGACCCTTAATGCGTATAAATATCAGTCACTTTTGCACATTAATCATTGTTCTTCACAATCACAAAAGTGACCAATTATGGTTTCAAAACGGCGAATTTCTCCGAAAGGTGAGGAGTTTGGATCCCTGAATTTAAAAAAAAAAAAAAAATTTCATGCATTTATTTATTTTGTGGAATTTGATAATCTTTCACAGCACACTAGTGTGCCGTGGCACAGTGGTTGGGAAACACTGCTGTAGTGGCTCCAGACAGTGTTGGTTGCTACTGCCTGCATGACCCTCCTTACACACTCTCTTGGATTGGCCCCACCAATAAGGCTGAGATGGTGAGTCTGAGAAAATACCACAAGTTATGGCATGCAGGTAACCACAGTTAACAGTATCATTAAGCCATTTTAACATAATTTGGCTATAAAATATTTGCCAGCAATTTCATTATATGACACACATTTGGTCAATTGCAAATGTCATTTTAGTTTTATTCTTTGCAATGTTGCATTACTACTTATATAAGCAAATTTATGTTTTACTTTTACACATTACACATTCAGTTACTTCTCACAGTTGGTTGGCTGAGGCCCTCTCTCTGCAGCAACATGCATTTGCAGTTCTTGACTGCTAAATGGCGCTATAACCATAGACTTTCACAAGTTAAGCCTGTATCACACTGGACACATGAGCAGCGTATAGGCAGAGCGTATGCAGTGTGGAAATGAGCCATAATCCAGGAGTAATATGATCCTCACAGCTCGAGTGTGCGCCTAATAATTAATAATTATTGAGCTCTAACCTGTTTAAGCTCTGTCTCTGTCCTCCCTTTTACCAGAGCAACTACTGGCAATAGTGTGTTTTAATTTTTTTTGTTTTACACAGTGCTGAAAGTCATATGGTGAATGTGTGAAACACAGTAGACTTAATTTATATGCTTTTATAGTAAAATTGCTACTTTTTCTTATCAAACAATGTTCGTTTTGACCATGAACAATGTCATTGTCACTTTAATTCAGCATAAGCAGTGCAGCAAAAATAGACTTGGCACAGAAACAATCCTAACACTGCTGCCCACTCCCATGAAACACTGCTAATGACGTAATAGAGCAATAGAGTTTCCCTGCTCTCTCAAATTACTTAAATATATTTTTAAAATCCATGTGGGAAAAATAAATGGGAAAAATACTTTTAGAACCAGGGCAGCTGAAAAAGTGGGTGGGCACTTTTGCACTCATAATTTGCACTCATAATATATCATAATTGGATTGTGTTTGAACTGTGCATGAGAGAAAGAGAAACCGGAATCTTAAACCTTTCTATGATAATTAGTCAAGATTAAATGTTATAATACTATATTTTTAATATTACCGGTAATTTATTTAATTATTCAATCTCCATTTACAAATGAAAACGTCACAGTTCCAGCCTTATTGTGCAAAGGTGCAAATTGTCCCATTGTGCTACTTGGCAGTGATTTCACAAACAAGTTTCACATATGACTGGTTTGTATTTACCGCCACAGCCCTGGTTAAGTTGGTTTAAGCTGTTATTATTTACCTTTATAGTACATTGAACTCTTATTTTGAAAGATCAAGGAAATGACATGACCCTTTAAATATTAACACGGCACCCATCACTTTTTTCTGAATTCTGCATCTTTAAGGCGGTGCTCAAAGTACTCTAACTCCTCCTTGGTCTGAGCAATATTGAGCTCCAAGATGTCTTCCTCCCTTTGCCAACCCTGATTCCTCTGCAACAGAAGTAGAATTTCTCTCTGAGAGGCTGCCAGGCTTTCTAATGTTTGTAGCAGCACCTGCAGTATTTCTGCAATTGAGAGGTTTTTTGCTAATTCAAGGACTGAGAAAATTTACCGAACACAAAAAGTTTTGATTGAGATATGTGAATATATTTATACAATGCAAGTGAATAGTGACCAATTCAAATAAAGGACAAAGGCAGCATAAGGGTGCCTACACTCTAGGGGTGCTTCTCAATTCCTTATTTGTAAATCCTCGTTTCATTTCCTTGCTTCCTTTTTTCGTTTCCTAGCTCCACCCTCTTAGGAAACGATGCAAGGAAAGGAAATGAGGATGGAGGATTCAAAGGAAGAAATAATTTTTAATTGTAATATCCTTGCTCACTCAAGCATCATTTTAAAGCACCTTCTTGGCACAGATTCATTACCTGAGTGCGCTTAAGAGATCTGCCTTCATATTGTTAAAGTTGATTAATTAAAATATTCCTAATAAATCTCAATAAAGCTAATGAAATATCTGAAATGTATGGTTTATTTAAAACGCAAAGCTAAAACATGACTCAAAACTATTTAGACAGATGTGTAAAGGGAGGAGTATTTATGCATGCGTCAGGTGCTTTGAGCAAAAAGACTCGGGATGCTTCCTCCATCCTTGATCCTTGTGGTGTGATAGAGTATATATAAGTGGTGCTACGCCGTTCACAAGGGGGGGCGCAGCAACTTATGCTTTGAGGTCAAATATGAATGCAAAAAACCTTTTCATAGGTAGCTTCTAGGGATGCTCCAAACAATTCACCACTGATCAAAATAGGCTGGTAATGACTTCCTATTATTCAATATGTGTCACTCCACTATGAGAAGCATTTGACGGATAGGAATGCGCGCTCTGTGTGGAGGGTGTAGATTCAAGCTTTCATTAAGCAAATTGGATCTCTAAAGACACAACTGGACCATCTCTCTAAGGTTCACATTGATCAACGGATGCCTACCTCAGAGTGCATTGCAGCAAAAGTTGGAATTTTAAATTTTTGGTGACACAGCGTAGCACCACTTTCACAAACCCTTGCATTGTCCCTCTAAATACTTCTGATGCACCATCCCCATTGATATCAATGCATTCGCAGTGTTCTCTGACGCAGCATAAACTCTGCTGTGTAGGCACCCTAAAGATAATCCATACGACTCCAGTGGTTTAATCCATGTCTTCTAAGGCAATATGATCAATTTTGGGTGAGAACTGACCAAAATGTAACTATTTATTCACTGTATATCTTGCCATTATATTCTCTAAGTATGATCATATTTTCAATTACACTTCCTAGCACTTTGTACATGCGTCACATCAAATTATGACCGTGCTTAGAGGCTGCAATGGCAAGATTTAATTACAGTGGAAAAGGAGTTGCATTTTGGTATGATTCTCATCCAAAATTGCCTCAGAAGACATGGATTAAACCACTGGAGACCTGTGGATTACCATTATGGTGCCTTTCTGTACTTTTCTGGAGCTTTCACTTGCATTATAAAGATATATTCACATCGTATCTCCATTAAAATATCAAAATATTAAAACATAAAATTTGTATTCTGGGGGTAGAAAAAAAGTCAATGTAGTAAGTAAATGATAAGAATGACAATTTTTGGGTGAACTATTCCTTTAACCTAAGGGTAAGTGGTAAATACAGTGATGTACTTATTTTTGATTGCATTTCGATGAATTTGGTCTCTTGTTGTGTCTTTTACCTTTTGGCATTGAGGCGTCCCTGGAAGACCTTGCCCATGGTTGTCTCTCCTCTGAAAAGGTAAATTTTCTGTTGTACAAGTAGATAGACTTAAGTACATTTGAGTTTTTACATTATGTTTTCATATTACAACATATATTACCTCAAAACCAGTAAGTTTGAAGAAGAAAAAAAAAAAAAAAAAAGAAGAACACTTTCTGTTTAAAGAAGATAATATAACCCTTTGAACATTAGAATGCAACACTGTTACTTTGTTGCATTGCAACACACCACTTCTGCTGGGACTGATACTAAACTTGTAGGAGACAATCAGTTTCTTGTCTTGGGAGTGCACACACAAAAACAGCAGCTAGTTGAATGAGCCAAAAACATCACCCTTGGTCTATGTATAACAAGTTATTTGAATTAAAAGTTGTGTGTGCATTATAGTAGCAAACTTGTTTGTCTCATATCTGTAGTATACAAATAACTTGTAATACATAGGCCAAGGGTGTTTTTGTGTGTGTATGCTCAATTCAATAAAAGTATTGACTGTCTCCTGCGAGTTCAGTAAACTGCATTTATTTTTATTTTACCATTTGTGTCCTCTGTTGCTTCCACTGAGGAAGATATGGGAGGTTCATCAACATCTGCAAGCAAGATGAATACACAGTTGTTAACTTTAACAGTTGAAGGCATCATAGAGTAGTATTCAGTTACATCACTGATTCAATTCTACCTTCAGGCAAATCATGTGAAGGGGGAAATGATAGGTCACAGGTGGAATGCGGTGACGTTTCTGTGAAAACTTTGGCTATATGAGTGTGTAAGAGAAAAAAAAACAATTACTGATATTTGCAGACAATGTGTATTTGCTATACCAATGGTGCTTATATTTGTTTTATTTGTTTATAAAAAAATTACTGCAGTTGGGGTGGAGTTGGAAGCTTTGCTTCGATTACTGTTAAACAATAAATTGAATTGGTTTCAGTGGATGAAATGTAACATCAGCAATTCTTTATAATGATATTTGCCATAAGTAGAGGTGATTATTGAAAAACAATACTATCATACCTTTGTCTGGCTTTTTTCTTTCAGTGCCAACTGTTGCCTTGAGGCGAGGAAAGGGTTCATCTAAATGGCATGCACAATATTAAATGACTAATACTTAAGCTGAATTTGGTAATAAGTAGTAGGGAATTTACTGGTATACCTTGACGCTTTCTCTTTGTTGCAGGTGGAACCCACAGTGCGTTCTCATCTAAACAACAACAACAAAAAAAGTCTGTATTATCAACTTCCAACAGAGAATACCTTGTTACCTGAAAATTAATGTCTAATCCGTTTCATTTTCAGATGTTTTAAAAGGGCTCATAAGGTTATATACAGTATATCTCATACCATCACTGCTGTCTTCAAATCTGCTGGGTTTGTTTGTTGGCCTCTTTAAGCTTTTACCAACATCGCTCTCTACAGCAGAAGTATATTCTGCTGTTTTGCTCCACTTGAGGGCCCTCTCAAAATTACATAGGGATGAAATGTTAATGGAAATAGAAAATCAAAATGTAATCACATAATCTAGTTCAATCAGATGCTAAACCAATCCTGCCATAGATTGAACCTATAGATTAAAACACGTATTTTTCTTGAAATCCAATTTTCCTCATCAGAAAGTTCTTTTTTTTTGCCCGTTTTGTCTGATTGGTAGGTGGCTAATAACTGTATTGTTGCTAAAATGTGTACAAAAAAAGTCAGAGGCTAATTGTATTAATTTCTTAAGTCAGTTTAAACTATTTTGATTAAGATTATATTGTTGTGTGGGTTGGATGTGTGGATGGTTATACCACTTCATCTTCATAGACCCAACACTGGGCTACAGTGCCAGATGATGACTCCTCTGTAAATTCCACAATATAGTACATGCTAAGGAAAAGAAAAGCAATGTTAAGCAATGTTAATGTTATTAAAATATCACCTATTGTTCCTCCCAGAATACATGTATGTACATTGAATTAAACATTCTTGTTCTTACATAAAACAATGTCATGAAAAATTCACTGTTGATGTAAGATTGTCATGAACGTTACTGTGTCTCCATGATTAATCATGATGGCTCTCTTTTCAATTTGTTCTCTAGGGATCCATCTCATTGATGTTTATTTTTTCCTGTAATTGTATACTCCCACAAGGAATGAGTGGCACGGCCCCTCCGAACAGTGGTGCAGGGTTATGATAAACCCTGCAAAGGACCTTTCCGTCTTTATTCATAAATTTATTTATCTCTGTATTGTTTTTGTTTTTTGGTTTGTGCACATAATAGTCTGCTATTTATAGTACATAGGCTAGGCTAATGTATGCATGTGTTTATATTTTTCTAATGATAGTTTGTCTATTTTTCTATGTTGAGTGTTAATGTTAATAAATGTCTGTCATGCTGTTTATTTGCTTTATGTAAAGTTCAGAATGGCTTAATATTCATCAGACTATATTACATGATGTTTTACAATGACAAATGCTTATTTTTATTTATTTATTTTTTCTATAGAATGCTGTATTATGTATTGGCTTTCTCTCTACACATTGTTACTGATTTAAATATAAAGTTTGCAGCTGCAGCTTTGTTAAGTAGATGTGTTTTCTGATTATTATTATTATTATTATTTTTATTATTATTATTATTTTGCAAGAAACATTTAAATCGGAAGTATTTCATTACTTTATAATACATATTTTGCTAGTGAGCTATTTTTTTTTTTTTTTAGGAGGGCTCCTAAAAGCGTAATATTTAAACTTATATTCCAGTCTCCAGTTAATGACGTCACGGCTCACGCACGAGTCTGAATGTGCAAGAAGGTTACAATTAACATAGCATAACCATCCTCTCTTTCCGCGCGAATGGGTGAAGAAAGAAGGTATTATTATAAACGACCATCGCCCTTTTTTCATCAGACCATCGTCTACATTTTCTCCAAGAACACCGCACATTTAGATGTTTCTCTTATTTGACACACCTGATTCAACTAGTTCATCAGGGCAGGCTTCGACATAAACTGGGAATAAGCCTATAAAATAAGGGTGCCATCCAAAATATGCGATGTTAGTGGTGCTCTAGAACTGGATTGAACACACCTGGTCAACATTTAACGAGACAATTAAGAAATAAAAGGAAATTACAAAAAAATTAAGGCTTACCATTTAGCGTGTACACATGTCGACCAGTCTGCCAAAATGTCGTCAAATCAGCAGTTCACTTTCAAATGAATTGGTGTCCGTAAATTAAACCACAAAATTACACAAATTTTCTCAAAATAAAGTAGTTGTCTTCTCTCTTAAATGTAGTAGTTAAATGTTTTTTATACAATGTAAAGTCATAATTTCAAATATAAAATATCCATAATATTTATAAATGTCATGTTAATTTTTTAATCAAATATACTTGACACATGAATCACTTTTTACAGTGACAACATTCTAATCTAATGCATCTCAATCTTAACTGTAGGCTATTATGTCCCGCATTAAATAAAATTGAACTTTTAACCACGTATAACACCAACTGAACTAATCAATATGTTAATATTGCGTAGTTTGACCTTTATCAATTGCCATCTAAATTTATATTAGTGCCATGGGCTAATTTATGCATTATACATTTGCAGATGAAGAAGCTCAGCAAATGCGAATAGAGGAAGATTTGAAATCTTAAAAAATTCAAACGCTAGTATTTCGAACTTTGCATTAGACATATAGTTTTGATAGTCTTATCTAGTTTTGATTAAAAAAAAAAAAGTATAGAACATACTGAGAATGTATTTTTTTTTTTTCGTTCACAGAATTATATGGCAAGGTTAATTAAAAGAAGTGCAATAATAGAATATAATAGGCAATAATTAGACAATAATACATAGGCCTAATAATGTTTTTTTTTTTTTTTTTTTTTTTTTTTTCATCTACCAATTTAATTGATCATACCCAGAGAATGCTGCCGATATGTTTCAAAAGTAAGCTATAAAAATTATTTAATTTAGTCTTGGGCTAATGTTAGTGTTCTAATAAAGCACATTGTAGCTTTTCTTCTAGTATTGTGTATTTATTTTTCATTTAATACACCTTCTGCATGGAAGGTTGTGATATTAAAAAGCATACTGAAATAACTTTACAGTGGAGAGGTAGTTAGGCGCTAATTTAGCCATGGAGCGAACACGGAGCGGGGTTTCTCTAATCCAGGAGTGTGGAGCGAGCGAGGAGCGGGAAATGGACAACCGGTAGTGGAGCTCGAGCGATTAAAGAATGCTTTGAGCGCGGAGAGGAAATTGTTGCCGCTCAACTCCACTCACATACTCTCGACCAGACTGCTGCTGGAGTCACGCTGAATGAATTTCCGCGTTTCGCCAGAAGATGGCGGACACAGCAAACCCTAACTACCCAATAGTTTACAGTCTATTTTCTATGTGAGCAGGTATGAATGACACACAGGCCTTCCGGTCCACTCAGTGTCCGACTTCACTCGCTCCTTATCATTCACTCATTCAAGTGGACTATATTAATGGATAAATGTAGGGAACAGTGAATGAGAGTACAGAGGGTGATTTCGTATACAGTAACGGTATACTCACTAATGCAAGTGGCTGGAGTCCTTCCTATATTTTTTATACTTTTGCTTATTGATATACAAGCATATTCATATATCCACATTCAATGTACTCAACTATAATCAGAAGCTATGCAATATATATTCATATACTCACCTTTATGACATTAGCTTATATCTATATCACTGTATTCGTGCTCCATATATTCCTGCCCATCCTTGTACTCCTGTGTTTATACATTACCAGATGTAAGCCTTATATGTTCAGTATGTGTGTGTGTGTGTGTGTGTGTGAGAAGAGTACTTTATGCTCTTTGTATAAGGTTTGTGCCTTGTGTGTCACACCCGTGCTCTGCTGAGATCATGAAATTTACGAGCACTTGGCAAAGATATGCATGAGGTATTCTGCAACATCACTTAACCGCAAAGTTCGCACTTCAGCAGGTCAGAACAATATGTCCTGACACCTTGAGGTACAACTTCAGCTCGTGCAGAACTCACTGAACCAAAAAGTGAAGTCTTTTTGGCACAGTCTCAAGAGGGTATAAAGACCTTAAACTAATCTTTGAGGGTCAGACTAACACCTCAACCCTCTGGCTCTCCGCATCTGATCTCCAACTTTGAG
Organism: Myxocyprinus asiaticus; assembly: GCF_019703515.2. NCBI lineage: Eukaryota > Metazoa > Chordata > Actinopteri > Cypriniformes > Catostomidae > Myxocyprinus > Myxocyprinus asiaticus. Next base: position 34,278,502 of record NC_059357.1, on the reverse strand, counting down.
GCCTCATCTTGACTCTCTGTACTTTAACTTTTTTCCATTTACTTAGTTCATTAGACAAAGACAAGACTTTGTGTTAGTAGGTTTATTCCAGGACTTAGTCCTTGGATATATCCTTAAGATATATCTACTTAACATTGCATAATCAAACATTTATTTTTCTGGATTATTACATTTATTCAGTATTCATTATTTCATTTTTATTCATTTATTAATTTTTACAAATTAAAATTGTTATTCCTTCTACAAATCATCTGATTTATTGAAGTCATTTCCATCTGCTGGATCTCACTGCATCACTCACCAGGTGAGTCTCACCTTGAGTATTGAATCACCTCGGTAACAATGTGTAGTGAGACAGACTACTGTCTTGTAGGTTTTCCTTTAGTTTTGTCATTTGTGTGTAATTTCTTTATGCATAATATTAACTTTAAAGCGACTTGCATTATGCAGTGTGCATAAGAACAGCTGCATCACGCCTCTCAGTATTAGATGGGTTTTTATAGCCTATCAGCGTGCGTTCGTGGTTTATATTAGGGCGGCTACGTGCCGACTAGATGCGCGTCATGGTCTAATGAGCTCCTTTGTTTTGAAACAACGCACCTGTGTGCCCTTGTCTATTTGGGATTGGGTTAGTATTTCCCTGGTAATTACAGTGTGGCGTAGTCAGCTTATCTATGGGTTTTCCATCTAAAATATTAGCATCTGCAGCATTCTCCCAACTCCGTTACATATGTACAGAAAAAAGTAGATAATATATGCAGAGAACGTTATTATGAAACTAATTTAACAAATTGTATAAGTTCCGATCAAAACAACAAATATATAATATATAAGCATATAATATATAAGACATCAGGCTCGTGCAGTTCAGATTTCGCGCCACAGCCTGCTTGGATCGAATGACCAATCAGAATAGAGTATTTTAGAAAGCCGTGTAATAACGCATATTGTTATTATTATTATTTTATAGGATTTTTCACGTTTTTTAATTTTCAATGAAATTAACTACAAAAAAAACGTGCAATTAATTATTTTAATAATTTGACAGCCCTAGTTTTAAGTAAATAAGTGGGCCAAAAAAAAATTAATAAAAAAAAAATTTATATATTGTATATGGCCAAAAGTTTAAGTTAAGAAAACCGTTAGTTATAATTGAATATTTTAATAATATTATACACACATAGATGAGTGAGTTGATCCAAAACTGGATTGGGGTTGTGGTTTCAAACACCTAATTCAAAACTATCATAAATTAGAACAGTTTATGTAAATTCTCTCATCCAAAGTAAAATTTCAATCATCATATTTTTCCTATAGCTGTATGGTCACAAGTGGACACAATAAAACTATACTACATAAATTCAGGCATGGGTTACCTACATAATGAAGGTACATTTTAACAGAAAGGGTTAACTGTTCGCAGGACAAAGATATTTTTAATGTCAGGTTGGGGCAAGCTGTCACATGTGTTGTAAATGTATAGGATTTATAAACATTATACATATTTATAAACATAAATACCTATTGTATTTGTACAATTCCTATGTACCTATGTAAGACCTATGAAAAATGCTAATTAGCTTCTCACCTTGAAGAACATAATTGGATGCTCTTCTTCGAATTATAAACCTTTGTGACTTTGTTGCAGAAATTGGATACATTTTTGGGGATAATCTCCTCTATGTGTGACACAGAGGAGATTAGACATCACCAGAGTGAATTTGGGTAACATATCCCAGAAAGCATTTTGGTCTGATGTGAACAGCTGCAGACATACATCAGGGTCACCAAATCCAACAGGGCAGTATTAGAGGATACCACAGATCACCACAGATTTCGGTAACCTCAAATACTGCCCTGTCGGATATGGTGACCCTGCTGTATGTCTGCAGCGGTAGACATCAGACCAAAATGCTTTCTGGGGTATGACACAGAGGAGATTAGACATCACCAGAGTGAAGTTTGTGAAAATAATAATTATAATATTTTATTATTATTATTATTAATACAGATAATATATTACATATATATGTATATATACATATTAAATAATATATATAGGCTGTACACACACACACACACACACACACACACACACACAATATGTTAAACACAACAAATAATTAAAATGTATAATTAACACAAAAGCATCAGACAACACATAGTTTTAGAATCAGAATCAGCTTTATTGCCAAGTATGCTTACACATACAAGGAATTTGTCTTGGTAATAGGAGATTCCAGTGTACAACAATACAAAAACAATACAAAAACAGCAGCATGACATAGATAATAATAAAAAATAAAACTAATTATACACATACGTACAGACACACACATACATACATACACACATACACATGGGTAGTGCAAATCTAATATAATCTGTTATGTACAGTGCAAATACAAATCTGTTATGTACAGTGCAAATGGTGTTTGTGCGAAGTGAAGGTCAGAGTGGGTGTGGGGTGTGAGATTGGGCCTTTCAAATCTGCAGTAGAACACATTCAGGTCATCAGCCAGTTATTGGGTAGGAGTCCTGTAATTTGTGAGTTGTTTCATGCCACTCCACACTGATGCAGGGTTGTTAGCTGAAAACTCATTTTTCATCTTCTCAGAGTATCTCCTTTTAGCCACTCTGATTTCCCTGTTCAGTGTGTTCCTGGCCTGATTGTACAAGACTTTATCCCCACCCCTGTAAGCATCCTCTTTGGCCTGACGAAGCTGCCTGAGCTCTGCTGTAAACCTCTGCTCAAAGTGCTCAAAGCTCTGAAGCATCGGCCAGAAGGCAACAGTTCGAAAAGGTAGTGGGCAGGGTGAATGGGGTCCAGAGTGATTTTTCCAGCCTTTTTCCTCACTCTGCAAGTGTATAGTTCTTGAAGGGGGCAGCCAATAATCCTCCTAGCTGTCCGAACTGTCCTTTGTAGTATTCTGATGTCTGATTTCATAGCTGAACCAAACCAGAGAGTTACTGAAGTGCAGAGGACAGACTCAATGACTGCTGAGTAAAACTGTATCAGCAGCACCTGTGGCAGGTTGAATTTCCTCAGCTGGCGAAGGAAGTACAACCTCTGCTGGGCCTTTTTCACAATGGAGTCAATGTGTGCCTCCCACTTCAGGTCCTGTAAGATGGTAATGCCCAGAAATCTGAATGACTCCACTGCTGCCACAGTGCTGTTTAGAATGGTGAGGGGGGTCAGTGTTGGGGTGTTTCTCCTAAAGTCCACAATCATCTCCACCGTTTTGAGCATGTTCAGCTCAAGGTTGTTTTGACTGCACCAGACAGCCAGCTGTTCAACCTCCCTTCTGTATGCAGACTCGCCGTCATCTCGGATGAGGCCGATGACAGTGGTGTCGTCTGCAAACTTCAGGAGCTTGACAGAGGGGTCCTTGGTGATGCAGTTGTTGGTGTAGAGGGAGAAGAGTAGTGGGGAGAGCACACATCCCTGGGGGGCACCAGTGCTGATCGTACAGGTTCTAGAAATGAGTTTCCCATCTCACAAGCTGCTGCCTGTCCATCAGAAAGCTGGTAATCCACTGACAGATAGACATGGGAACATAGAGTTGGTGTAATTTATTCTGGAGTATAGCTGGGATGATGGTGTTGAAAGCTGAACTGATGTCTACAAAAAGGATCCTTGCATATGTCCCTGGTCTGTCCAGATGTTGCAGGATATGATGCAATCCTATGTTGACTGCATCATCCACAGACCTGTTTGCTCAATAAGCAAATTGAAGGGGATCTAGAAAGGGTCCAGTGATGTTCTTCAGGTGAGCCAACACCAGTCTCTCAAATGATTTTATGACCACAGACGTCAGGGCGACAGGTCTGTAGTCATTAAGTCTTGTGATTTTTGGTTTCTTTGGGACAGGAATAATGATTGAGCGTTTGAAGCAGCATGGGACTTCACACTGCTCCAGTGATCTATTGAAGATCTGTGTGAAGATGGGGGCCAGCTGGTTAGCACAGGATCGAAGACACACTGGTGAGACGCCATCTGGGCCTGAAGCTTTCCACGTCTTTTGTTTCCGAAAGACCCGGCTCACATCATCTTCACAGATCTTAAGTGCAGGTTGAGTAGCAGGAGGGGGGAGGAGGGGGGTTGCAGGAGGTGTTGGTGTTTGTGCGAAGAGAAGTTCAGAGTGGGTGTGGGCTGTGAGATTGGGCCTTTCAAATCTGCAGTAGAACACATTCAGGTCATCAGCCAGTTGTTGGGTAGGAGTCCTGTAATTTGTGAGTTGTTTCATGCCACTCCACACTGATGCAGGGTCGTTAGCTGAAAACGTATTTTTCATCTTCTCAGAGTATCTCCTTTTAGCCACTCTGATTTCCCTGTTCAGTGTGTTCCTGGCCTGATTGTACAAGACTTTATCCCCACCCCTGTAAGCATCCTCTTTGGCCTGATGAAGCTGCCTGAGGTTTGCTGTAAACCACGGTTTATCGTTGTTGAACTTTAAATAAGTCCTAGTAGGAATGCACATATCCTCACAGAAACTGATATATGATGTAACAGTATCTGTGAGCTCATCCAAGTCTGTGTCTGCAGCCTCAAAAACACTCCAATCTGTGCAATCGAAGCAGGCTTGTAGTTCCCGCTCTGCTTCATTGGTCCATCTCTTTACAGTCCTTACTACTGGCTTGGTTGATTTTAATTTCTGCCTGTAGGTTGGAAGAAGATGAACCAGACAGTGATCAGAGAGTCCCAAAGCTGCTCTAGGGACAGAGAGATATGCATCTTTTATTGTTGTGTAACAATGATCCAGTGTGTTCTTGTCTCTGGTGGGGCATGTAATGTGCTGTTTGAATTTGGGTAGTTCACGTGTGAGATTTGCTTTGTTAAAATCCCCAAGAATAATAATAACTGAGTCCGGGTATTGTTGTTCCATGTCTGTGATTTGATCAGCCAGCTGTTGCAGCGCCGCATTCAAACACTGTTTGGCGCGATATACACACTCAGCAGAATAAACTAGGAAAACTCCCACGGCGAGTAGAAAGGCTTACAGTTAATAAAGAGCGCTTCCAAATTAGGACAGCACATCCTCTTTAACGTTGTTACATCTGTACACCAACTTTCATTGATGTAAAAGCATGTTCCACCACCTCTTGTTTTCCCCTTTAACTCCGCGATGCGATCCGCTCTGAACAGCTGGAAGCCCAGCAGATGTAACGCACTGTCCGGAATGGCTTCACTCAGCCAGGTTTCTGTGAAGCACAAGGCAGCAGAGGTTGAAAAGTCCTTGTTTGTGTGGGTGAGGAGATGTAGTTCGTCTGTTTTGTTAGGAAGAGAGCGGAGATTCGCTAAGTGAATACTCGGCAGCGCTGTTCGAAATCCACGCTGACGGAGTTTGACCAGCGTGCCTGCTCGTCTCCCTCACCTCCATCTCCTGAACAACAAAGCCGCGCCTCCAACTAAAATGTCCAGCAAAACGTTTGAATATTCAAAACCCAGGAAATGTTTGTCTGGTACATGCTGTCAAATATTCAGCAGTTCGTCTCTGTTAAAACTGACTGGAAAAAGATTACTAAACAGAGGACAAACAAACAAAAACAACAAAAGAACTGAGGAGCTCCACACCAAGGCAGCCATCCGCAGCGCCATCGTGATGATTAATATTTTATTCATGTATTTGATTAATAAATAACATTCAGAATAGTAAAACAAACTGAAAAAAGAAATCATGATATTAGAGAATGCAGTAGCACTCATCAAATAACCATATTAAATGAGAAAAGGAATCTGTTTTTCACCATTCACTCGGCGAGTCAGCTTTCTTTGCAGCACGTCACACTCTCCTCCAGGCGCACTCACGATGACGTGCACGAGCGGCAGGCGCATTCTTGCACGAACATTTAATGAACAGCGACCTCTAGTCACTAAAGCAATAAGTCCCGTGAAGCCGTGTTTTACAGTGAATTTAGAACAGCTAAGAGGCGTTGTTAGGCATGCCGCGTCGTGCCTAAAATCCCCTTAGCTGTTCTAAATTCACTGTAAAACACTGCTTCACGGGGCTTATTGCTTTTATAAAATGGTTACTCCATACAAATATTTATTTTAATATTTATTTTATTCATAAAATAAACACCAGCAACAAAAAAATATAATGATATAACACATTTATTCCTCCGCCAAGCAATGTAGTTCCAAAGAGGTTGCCAAGCAACACACGTAGCAACAAAGACAGTGAAAAACAAGCTTAAAGATTGGGGTGATTAACATTTATCTGGATATCACCATTAATTGTGCAATTAATACATCTTTGGCTGAAGCATTGATCAAATAAGTTAGCAGTCCTCTTTGCTGGATGAGGAGGAGTTTTTAACGCTGTACAGGTGCGCTTTAATTGTGCAGTGCCAGAGGCAAGGATATTGCTCCAGCATCGTCTCTCCTCGTAGTTTGGGCGCCAGTAAGATTGCAGGGATGATTCACATTTATGCCCCGTCATTGACATGACTTCTCTCACCTCTAGGCCAGCATCAGAAAGTTTTTGTACAGTCATGCTTCGCAAGCAGTGGTTGGTGTAGACTGTCTCAGTGCCAGCTGCTTTACAAATCCGTGGCAACATAGAACCAAGGAAGTTCACCCCTAGCTGTTGTCACTTGCCAGCAATGTCTTGTTATAGTGTAGAGTAACTGAGCTACACTGTAACAAAAAATATATTGCTGGCAAATGACAGCATGACTACAGAAAGGTGTGCACAATATGCTACAAATAAAACTAGTAAACTAAAGTTTAACTTACCATACATCTTTAGTGTAGTTTGTCCGCTTTGGATGGAGATAAAAAGCCGGTGGATTGGCCGGCAGCAACGAGAGGTATTTCTCCAATTAGGCGACAGGACACAGAGGATTCCCTGACTGCTCAAACATAAATCCCCATAGGCTTTCTTTGTTTCTTTCGCCAACATCTTTGTGGTTTTTTGTGCATTTGTTGAAAGACAGTGTTACATACTTCTGACCATTCTTGTCTTGGCAGATGATAAATGATTCGGGCTTCAGTTGGCGGTTGCCTTCTTTAGCTCTGCGTCCCTTATGCAGCTGTACATCAAACCAGACTTTGTTGACAAGACCCTCAGGTGTATTTGGATTCAGTGCTGCAGGCTGCTTGAATTTCTGAAAGTCTGCCTCCGTTAACGCAGGATGGTGGGATATTTTGTCACATCTTTCTCGGCGAAGATTTTTCACTACTCCAACGAAAATGTTGTTGCTAGTGATAAACTCGGGATCTTTCAACAGACACCAGGATCGGCTGATCGGTGGATCATTTATGTACAAGTTAAGCCCCGCACGTAGGCCGACATAACTGCTGAAACTGTAGGGTTCACCTTTCCCATTTTTTCACGGTGGCATAAAACTGACGGAGAACCTGGTTTAGGTCAATTTTGGTTATTGTTTTAAAATCAATAGCCAGATCTTTCTTGGCACACCAATTCTGAAAACAGCGAACAGACCACATAGTCTGTTTATCGGTCCCAGCTTCATTTCTTGACTTTTCCAGCTCAATTTCTCTCTCATTAATTTCAGAGTGTCTGCTTTGTTTTTTATCCTCTTTCTCTGTCCTGTCCATCTCTTTCCACCACTCATCCACGCTTAGACCACCCATTAAGTCAAAATTTACAACAAAATCTGTCATTTTGAAACAATTTCTTTGGCGCAGTAATACTGAATTGTTTTACAAAATCACAAACGGCAGTTGCGCAGTAATACTAATGTAATGCGGTCACAGGTATATGTTTGTTGAGTAATTTACAACGGCTTCGAACGCGGCTCAACCAATCAGAATCAAGGAACGGAACTATCCATTTTATAAAAATTTCTCTAGGTCACCGATTTCGGCACAACACCGGTCCCCTAATGGGGCTTTTCCACTGCACGGTACAGCTCAACTCGACTCGACTCTGCTCGCCTTTTGGGGGTTTTCCACTGTGGATTGTACCTGGTACCTGATACTTTTTTAGTACCACCTCGGTCGAGGTTCCAAGCGAGCCGAGCTGATACTAAATGTGACGTCAAAACCCTGCAGATCACTGATTGGTCAGAGAGAATCGTCACTACCAGCGTCACTGGATTTGCGAAACGGGACATCAACCCACTAGTTTTAAAGTTAGCAACAGCAACAGCAACATCATTTGTTCACAAGGCTTTCGAATTGTAAAAAGAAACGGCTGTGCGTAAAAACATGCTGTGGTCAATAAACGAGGTGCAGACGTTCCTCTCGTTAGCGACGAACGAAATGACGCGATACGAAAAAGTCCTTCAGGAAGTGTCTCAGCTGTTGGCCGCACACGGCTACCACCGGACCTACTAACAGTGTAGGGAAAAGTAAAAAAAAAACGTAAAAGTGACTACAGAAACATCAAGGACCACAACAGCCAGAGTGGTTCAAACAGAAGAAAGCGGAAGTGGTTCAACCAAATGGAAGCTATCTATGGCAATAGACTGGTGAGCAATGGGAGGGAGAGTGCCCTGGACTCGCCGTTGTTGGAGTCCACGATGGAGGATGGTAAGTTTTGTTACGTTAACTCTATATTCTGCTTGAAAGCTTCACTTTATTTAGTTGACCAGCTACTGGAAAGCTTGCTTCTAAAACAACCAGGCCAATTTAACTGTTACACTTGTATAAAATCACCATGCAACAACTGCTTTATGCAGCACAATGAGCTAGTAGCTAACAACTAGCGGTCGTGTTATTGTTTATGGTCAGTAACGTTTGTGTCTATGACGATCAGCCTATAATCCCACCCACGTTGAGGCGGCACTAAACTGCAGTGGACAAGCAAGCTTAGAAAAGTAAAGCGAGCAGAGTCAAGTCGAACTGTAAAGTGCAGTGGAAAAGTGCCATAAGATGCTGTCCTGCTCCGGAATCAGGCTTTTTTTTTATTTTATTTTATTTTTTATTTTTTTTATAATTCCCACCTGGAAAAAAAAACTGGAGAGAGAGAGAGAGAGAGAGAGAGAGAGAGAGAAACACGTTGTGTTATCACTCTAACATTGCAAAATATCTGATTGACCTTTGGTTGGTTTCAAAGTTTTGTTTGTACATTTCTTTAATAAAGCATTAACATCCATAGCACTTTCCACCACATGGAGCACAAGGAATAATTTGTATGAATTAGCCACCAACCCTGCGCCTGTAAATAGTTTATTTTTTGTTGGTCCTGTGCAATAGACGAATAACACGAATAACACTCTGTACCTTAAATAAATCTGAGGAATATCAATTTTGTTATTTAGATATTTATATTTTGAGGGAGTCCCGTGAGTCAATTCTTTCTCCCGCTCCCGCACACACCTCATCCTGCACAAACTCTGTTGCGCCGGGTCCCATTGATTCCGCGGCCAAAATTAGCTGATAGTAGCCTACCATAGGCTACGTGACCATGATTCATAGCTGGATACAGTGTTTTGCGGGACGTGCGCTTCTGTTTCCCCTGTTGTAAATTTGGTGTCGATGAGAGATGCTGTCTCCTCGTGTCTTGCATCTCGTTTATTTACAAATTTTTACAGTGCTGTGATTGTTGTTTATTGTTTGTCATTGCGCTTTAAACTACTCTGTTTGCCATGAAAATAACCTTTGGTGCTTACATGGCATTACTTTCCATCCATCCAAATTCCTGTATTTTTTTTTTTTTTTTGGTTGCTAACTGCATATTCAGTTATTATGCACTAAAATATTTACATGTAATTGCAATTAACACAGTTACAGAGGTATATAATAATTTGAGTTTTCACAGCAAAACAACCCCAAAAAAATGTAGCAAGCCACAGCAAATTCAGTCATTTTGTAATCCCAGTTAGCCAAATTACATGGCCATTTCATAACTGCACCGTAATTTGATGACCAAACTTTCGTCATGGCAATGTAACTGATTACGTTGTGACAATCGGAAAAGTGAAATTCCTGGATTCGTTGCCACAACTTAGATCGGTGCCGGTCTGTCATGACAACGTTGTGGATCAATAGTTGTTTGTTGGTAACTTTTGCTTTTAATAATTCTATGGGCGGACATGCAGTATTCTAACCTAATTTATGTCCTTATTTGCCCAACATCAATTAAGAACTGGCTCGCTGACTTTGGCAGCCATGACGGGGAACTCGGGCTTGGCGGCTACAGAAGGAGAGTTGGCATCCTCATCCACCCCTCCCACAGTAAATGGTGAACCACTAAGACACAGGGCAAAATCAATGTACTGTTCCAGAGTCCATTCTATTCCACCTGCAGGCATCTGGGAATAGTTGGCTCATTCAGTCCTGCATGGAAGAACAGCTGGAGGGTGATCTCTTCCAGATCCACCCGACAGTTCACAGAACTCTCACAAATTCTTCAATGGAACGGTTCCCTTGGCAGAGACAAATAAGTTGAACTGCTGGGCTCATAGTGGGTCGAGTATTCTGTAACATACCGGCAGGATGAAGACAAGAGCAGACTGAAACGAAATGGCTGGAGTGTGAACCCAATTGCAGTTTATTTGCGGTGATCGAGGCAGGAACATGAAACAGAATTACAACAAAACAATACTCAAAAAAGGGACTACAGCAAACAAGAGGGCTAAATACACTGACAAGGGAAACACATAACAAAGACAACCAACGACAAGACTAAACTAATTACAAGTTAACAAGACTACTTAAACATGAACCAATGAAAAGACAAGACTGATAATAAGTTAACAAGACAATAAACCAATGAGAACAAGACACATGAACAAGAGGGTACCAGGAAATCACATGACTAGACAAGGAAAACATAAGAGGCTTAACACCGCCTAGCGACCTCTAGTGACTTCTAGGGCAAATGTCCCAATTGTAACACCACCAGTTAACAGGGTCTGATGTGTCACTTCTCTTTTCCTCAAAGCTCTGAATCTCTGATGTGTAATTTCTCAAATAGTTTTGTTGCATGATCAGAACACTATCAGTTGTGTACTATACGTAATTATATTATAATAATTCTTGATAAATTATAATATTTCCACTTTAAAAATGTTTTTTTTTTAACTAACAGCATTTACTAACTTTGATCATTGTCTGGATAAATGCAATTTCTGTGTAAAAGTCTGAACATCAAGTCCTTTGCCCCTAATATGATACATAACACAACATACCAAAGAGTAAATAAAATGAGCTGAAAACTAAGCCATTCAAAATTAAACTCAATAAGAGGAAAAAACACCCAAGTAGCAGGTTATAACACCATAGCATAGGGCATTCAATTACACAAACATGCTTTATTGGACATAAAGTGTACTACTTTATTTTATATTTAAAATATTATTTTATTATTGGGTGAGTAAATATCTGTAAAAATACATTAAAATGTCAGAGTCATCACAATATGTCTTGGAACATACAAATACACAGTTAAAATAATCTTGTACACAATATTAATAGCACAAACTAGGAAAACTGATTTTACTCATGACAAATATTTAGGTTTGGCTCTCATATTTACCGAATCAAAACCCCTGAAAAAAGAGAGTCCCCTCAAATATAACATGCAAATGTAAGACATTCTACAGCCAAGCAAGATTTTGAACTCCCGTGTCCAGAAAGTCCTGAGCATACCATCTAGATCAATATGTCTTCGATTCGTTCTCACGGTTTCTGGACTTAAACACCTGTAAAAACAGACAGAATATTGTTTAATGGCACATTAGCATTAATTAAATGTTTGCAATGTTTGGTGTCTAATTATTGTGTGTGTGTGTGTGTGTGTGTGTGTGTGTGTGTGTGTGTGTGTGTGTGTGTGTATATATATATATATATATATAGAGAGAGAGAGAGAGAGAGAGAGAGAGAGATAAATAGATAGATAGTTAGATAGATACAGGGTTGGGAGGGTTACTTTTGAAATGTATTCCAACACAGATTACAGAATACATGCTGTAAAATGTAATTTGTAACGTATTTCGTTAGATTACTCAAGGTCAATAACGTATTCAAAATACTTTGGATTACTTCTTCAGCACTGGTAGATTTTTTCACTTGTTTTGACTATAAAAACTCTGCCAGTACAGTAAGACAAAATACACATGTTAAAAATACATTCTCTGAAAAACCTAAATATCTTATGCAGTGTTGTTGCTAAAACAAGATAAATCAAATTGATCTTGTTTTAAGGATATTTAGATATTTTTACAGGAAAACAGTACAAAAATTATTATCTAGAATATGATTTTTGCCCTAATATCAAAGGTCTTACTATTTTCTTGATAAAAAAATATGATCGTGCCTGGTAACGTGCTTGTAAAATGGCTAGAAATAGCATTTTAGCTTAGCATAAAGCTGACGATTTACACAAGGTTTATTTCTATTTCTTCTGCTCTAAACTTACTTCTCTGTCTGCTCATATGAATGTAACACATCATAAGAAAGTGTTTCACCGCTGTTCAAATGCACTTTGGATCGCATCATTTATATGTATATATGTTTTCCATCTGAAAGGACTAAATATTAAATGAAACAAATGGCAATAAAATGCAAAGTAATCTCTTCAGTAATCAAAATACTTTTTGAATGTAACTGTATTCTAATTACCAGTTATTTAAATTGTAACTGTAGTGGAATACAGTTATTTATATTTTGTATTTTAAATACGTATTCTCGTTACATGTATTCCGTTACTCCCCAACACTGTGTATATATATAGTATATTATTAGACTCAAAACACCAAACATTGCACAACAATGTTCAATGTACCAATGTAGTTTTAATAAAAAAACGTTACTTGACCACTATATTTACACACATATTTATGCAATTATCTAATCAGCCAACTGTGTGGCAGCAGTGTATAAAATCATGCATATATGGGTCAGGAGCTTCAGTTAATGTTCAAATCAACCGTCAGAATGGGGAAAAAAATGTCATCTCAGTGATTTGGACCGTGGCATGATTGTTGGTGCCAGATGGGCTGGTTTGAGTATTTCTGTAACTGCTGATCTCCTGGGATTTTCACGCACAACAGTCTCTAGAGTTTAAAAAAATCCAGTGAGCGGCAGTTCTGTGGACAGAAACACCTTGTTGATGAGAGAGGTCAACGGAGAATGGCCAGACTGGTTTGAGGTGACAGAAAGGCTACGGTAACTCAGATAGCCACTCTGTACAATTGTAGTGAACAGAATAGCATCTCAGAATGCACAACACGTCGAACCTTGAGGCAGATGGGCTAAAACAGCAGAAGACCACGTCAGGCACTTTATTAGGACCATAGTGTTTCTAATAAAGTGCTCAGTAAGTGTATATTTACAGTATATAACACAGCCTTTTATGTTTTTGTACACATCTCTAAATGTACATTCAAATTTGTGTGGCTCTATAAACTTGAAACATTTTTGTACAATATATACTTTGTGTCCAAAAGTATTTGTTTACTGTGTCATTGTAACCATTTTGCCATTTGTACTTGTTCACATCACACTTGCAAGTGTGATCTTTTGACACTTTCCACAAAAGGGCATTTCTTCCCAAAAATCTGTTGATTCTATGTAAAGTTCTACATTTATTCTATAACATTAAAATGCACTGTTAAGGAAATAATTGTGAAAAAGTGTATTGTCACAACTTGTTAAGGTATGATATGGCATTGTACTGCTCTGTGACAGGGATTTAATACCTTACAAGCTCACAGTCATGGCTTAGAAGCATATGAAGACATGTGAAGCATGTTTAACAGGCATTATAAAAAAAGTGATTATGGCCAGCTATTGCAACAACTTTCCATTACAGGAATTCCTGTTTGGCATCCTGTTTCTGTTTTATGATAACATTGCTGTCTTCAGTTGAGGAAGTGCAGACTTCCCGTCACTGCATTTGAAAGCAATGTTTTGCAATCTTGTGAGAGCATTGAAGAGTCAGTTTGCCAAACCCTGTATGTTTTTCTTTATTTTGTTGAACACAAAAGGAGATATTTTGAAGAATGTTCAAGCTGCTGTTTTACATACAATCAAAGTGGACAGTGATCCATTTGACTTGCATTTCACTTTCCAAGTCTTCTGAATTCATACAGCTTTGAAACAGGGTGAAATTTAAATTGGTATTCACAGACAATCTTCCCTTCTGCCAGAGTGCACAAATGTCCCTTGCATTCTGTATATTCAAATATAAAGTGTGATGATGTGCCACACCAGGTTTGATGTCATTGATGAAGTGCAAATAAGATTTGAGAGCAATAGCGGATGGGAAGAATTTAAATAAGTTTTGAATTAGACTTAAATAAGACTTTTGGTCTGGTCATCACACAAAGCTTTCACATTGTATTTTATTTTTTTTATTTTTTTTGTGGGTTATATATCCTTTTCAAGATGTGAAATCAGTTTACATCTTCTGAGATTTAATAAGAGATTTGTGGAAAGCCAGCCAAAGGAGTGTAATATCTGCTTTTAGGAGGATCTGTTAGTACAATCAGACTCCACGCACTGATTATGCATAATCTCATTGAATGGTTCTATAATGTTACTATGGATAAACTGGTGCAACTATTGGATCCATAATGTGAAATAATTATAATAGTCTTGTTTTGAGTTTTGCTTTTTTGTGCATCAAAATTACAATTTGTACCCTTTTTTTTCCTCATGCCATCTAATACATGTTTTCATCTTGATATGGACCATAGTTGGTCTAGCATTTCGAATATCTGATACCACCACATATCTCTGCAACCAAGCATAATTACAACAGTTCCAGTTTCCTCTAGTGCAAACACACAGCTAGACTATTTTTGACTTCAAAGAAGTCAAAGTCACATAGATCAAAAGCTTAAAAAAATGAAAGTGTTAAATCATGCTTACTGTTTTTACAGATCTCACCTTTGGATTTGTGCTTGATGACAAACTGTTTGCTCCTTTTCCCTAGAATATTGGATGCAGTGCATGTATAGACACCTGGGCCCAATAATGCAGCTTTCAAAACTGGCTGATTATCAACCTTCTCCTGAAGGTTTGATGAGCTCCAGGTATACACAGGAGGAGGGTTGCCGACTGCAATACAGTTCAGCCTCATGTCACCATCCTCACTGATTTCCAGTATCTCCTCCTCTGGACTGGGAAATTCAGGGGGGTCTGATAAAAAATAAAATAAAAAAATTAATAACTTCAACAAGCCTTCAAACAGAATCAAAAAACTGACTGGCTTACAATTTTTGAGAGTATAGGCAACCTGTTTTTTAACAGCCTGTCTGGAAACAAAGTCATGTTTACAAAGTACAAGGAGTGTTTTTGAGGATGAAATAATCACTGAATTTGCCCATTTTTGCAGGTTAAATCTTTTTATTCTGCTTTATTTTCTTAGTTTTTTCCAACACGATCACACAGGAAATTCACATACTGCGTCCGACTGTTCATGTACCCCAGGGGCAGACTGGGAAGAGAAATCAGCCCTGGATTTTACATATAACCGGCCCAAAAGTTGTTGAGCGGTTTCGGCATAACGCGGTAGTCCATTTCAGATTATTGCCACCCGGTCGACCCTGTTTTGCGGCCGACCAACCAGGAAATGCTGCTGATAGAGGGTTGCGTGTGCAATTCACTTCAAGACATGGGTTTTGGTCCTGTGGAAACCAGGAAGTAATCACATTCAAATAAACAACGTTAAGCATGATTCTGAGGTTGTAATTTTCCTCTAAAATTACATTTTTAGCCCACTGACTATTAGGTTTAGGGTTAATGTTTGGATTAGGGAGTAAGGTTAATAAGATATGTATTGGGCCATTTGACTGTATTACATAATTTACAACTAAAAATATAACTTGCTTTTGGCACCCCTCTGTGGATATTTCACCTCAACACCACTTCCAGCTTCAGCCACTCGGGGCAGTGATTTTGAATTTCGGTAAGCACAGACCGATTTAAGCAGCAGAACTTTCGACCTCCTGTTGCCGAATTCATAAGTTTGATTAGTCTATTATGTCTGTGAAATAGAAATACTTTTCATCTGTACTGTACTGCACTTAGAATATCTACACATTTGCCACTATTTCTTTGTGTTTTCTGTGCAACTGTTCCCAGAGATTCCCCACCATATATATTTTTTTTATATATAATTTTTTTTTTTTCCCCACGACAGTTTATTATTGTGGTATAATATATGTATAACTATGCACTGATAACTATCAAAAATAAAAAAATCAGACAACACAAGAAAACAGTGTTTACATTGGGTTTTTCCACTGGTTTTGACGTCAAAATTTAAATAGGCATGCTCAAACCATTTGTGCACACTGAATAAACCATTTTAGAATAAGGTTTTATCTTTAACAGTTTATGACCCTTCCTAAATAAAAGAACTCTGTTTAAGGCATTACATGTCCATACGCATAGAGGAGTTATTAAGCATAATCTGCATAAGATCATACACGTAAACAAACTCATTGTTCATCGCTTTACATGTCAGTTAGATGGCTCTTCCTGTCTTTAATGCCTGGTACTTGGCCAGTTTAAGCTTCAATGTGATCCAGACTGTTGCCGTTTAGTCAAAGGTCTGACTACACATGACTTATCAAGATCTTAACTTTGGTGGTAACAAAATGTTTGTACTGTAGCATTGGATATCGTTTTTATTCACTTACACTGAACAGCAATGCTAAGATCTTCAGACTGCACTGTAGGAGAAGGTTGAGGTCCTTCTGCTCCCAGTTCCAGCTCTGCTTCACACCTGTACTGAGCTCCATCATCAGCTCTGTTTGGGACAATCAGCAAGGTGGAGGACACCTGGACTGGTATAGCAGTTGATAACTCTGAAAATGAGTGATTGTAAACCTCATTTTGTCCTCTGTACCATCGTAAAACAAGGTACTGAACAGGTGCAACGTTCTGCACCTCACAAAGTAGCTGGTACTTTCTGCCTTCCACCAATGGGCTTGTGTGATTCAATCTTATGGAGACACTGTCTGGTTTCTCTGCAGGAAGATAATAGCAAATCTAAACAATGAAATGTAATAACCTGAAATATTTCAAAATTTCATGTACACTGAAAGCATTTCAAATTTTTTACTTAGCCTGCTGAAAAGAAACAGCTTGGGGCATTTTGAAGCAGCTTAAATTCCAAGATTGTCTTAATTTATAATTACAAGGTGGTTAAAGCTTGTTATTGTTGCAGATACACTAATTTGACCAACTGGTAACTGGCATGAAAGGAAATAGTTAACCCAAAAATAAACATTTTATTATTTACGCTCATGTTGATCCAAAAATTTAAGCCATTATTCACTGATAATCTGCTCCTTCGTCGGAGCTCTAAAAATCTCATTCACGCTTATTTTGAAATAAAATATGGTACCCTGAGACGTGTTATGCCAGGTTTGATGTGATACACATTAAAAGCCATTGGTTCTTTTTGTCACGTGGCAACAACAAAAGAGATCTGAAAGCTACAGCAATGGGGAAGATTATCAGCAAATAATGAATTAAATTTCAGTCTGTTCCTTAACAAAGCTGTCATATAGCTTCTGAAGACTTGGAATATAGCGCATGAGTTATATGAGGTACTTTTATGTTTTTTTTTTTTGTCTTTTTTTTTTTTTTTTGTCTTTTTTTAAACTTGGCAGTATAAATAAATATCCACTTTCCTTGTATGGAAAAGAGCAGCTCGGAAATTCTGCCTACAAGAAAATAAAATCGGGTTAAAATGACATTGGGGTAAGTAAATGATGGGTGAATAAGATGGAAGAGGTCATTTTAAGCTGGTCACTTGCTTTTTTTTCCTTTTCTTTTTCTTTTTTTTTTTTTTTTTTTTTTGCAGAAGGATGATAAATCACAACAGATCAATTTAATTCTAAGAAATGCACTTACTGTATAGAACAAGGTTTAGTTTTTCTTCACACTGCCTGGGTGCAGTGAAAAAAACACCATAGCAGATTGGCTCCTCAATCCAGTCAGTCAAACTGTCTACCTGCCATTGAACACTGAGGTCATGTTGAGTGTGTGAAGCTCCAATGATCGATTCCCATCCCAGCACACGCACTGGACGGGAGGCCACACAGCTAACCGACACCGGATCCCCAAATTTCACCACTACTCTGGACGGAGATATCTCCAGGAAACAACTGTCACCTAACACTGGACAATATGTGCATCATAATCAAAAATATAAAAATATAATCAATATTACACATACTAATTTTAATTCTGTATGCATACAACATTTAAATGTTAATGCACTGTATGAATGTTATTCAGTCTCATACAAAATGTAGGCCTAAACATTGTTATTAAATTAATGTGGCTCATTTCCCTTAAAGGGATAGTTCACCTAAAAATGAAAAGTTTGTTATTATTTACTTACCTTCATGTTGTTCCAAACCCATATGACTTTCTTTATTCCATTGGGGAAAAAACATGTTAGGCAGAATTACATCCTCTGTCTGTCACCATTCACTTAAATTATATGGAAAATGATGCAATGTAAGTGAATGGTGACTGAGACTTCCATACTTCCATATCCTTTTGTGTTACAACATCTTATGGAGTTTTGTGTTCCTTGCCACAGTCACCTTCAGCTTGCTCACAGGGGTTCTAAATACAATTATTATTTACTTATTTAATTTTTATACACAATTTACAATCATATTTAATCAAACTATACAACGATCACTGTGTATTTAATTGTGTATTTAATCAAAATACACAATAAGACATTATAGATATAACAGTTTAATTTTTTATTTTGTTAATGCATGATTTCCTGTAAAGCTGCTTTGAAACAATGTGTGTTGTGAAAAGCGCTATACAAATAAAAATGACGACTTAAAAGTCTTGTTTGGAACAGGATGAAGGTAAGTGAATGATGACAGAATTTTCATTTTGGATGAACTATCCCTGAACCTAAGCACTCTTAGGTTCAGAAACCACAGTTTATAAAGTGCACATGCTTAGTGACTGTTAAATATTTCTTAAAAATACAAGACCATACTAAGTACGTTTTTACAAACTGGCAAAAACTATAAAGAAATATTTAGTCAATTTTAATAGTATAATCCATGAACAGATATGCACTACACAGGTTTAAAAAATAAGATGTCATTATTTTACACTCTTAGCGCAACCCATAATACTATTAAACATTGTTATATGCACTCTGCAAAGACTTACCTATTCCAATAATGAACAAGCCAAGAAAACATAAGAGAATGTTTTTCATTTTGTTCAAAATGGTTGAAATCTGCTTTAGTCCAGGCACAGAGGCAAAAGGAATTCCGTCTCGGTCCTGCTTGGCAACTAGAACAGTGAACTGTGGCTGCTAACAAAAGCCTTCCCTTGTATTGAAGGGCCTGGAGGGGGGATTGAAATACTGGGCCTCATTAGAATCAGCTCTCCCTCTTCTTGCACATTAATGTCTCATTCAAGTGTGCATCTTTTTATTAAATCAACTGAGTCTAGTGTACTAAAGATGGAAATGGATTTGATTTTCAATGAAAGATTAGAAAATTAGAACATCTCTCTAGAACATTTATCTGGAATTTTCTCTTTTCCTGATCTTATTAGCTACTAATTTATCTTTTAAGTTACCAATTTTTTTTTTTTCATTTGCATAAAATAGTTTGGTCTCAGTGGATCGAAATGTTTGCTCATATGCATTAGCAATACAGAATATCATATAGCTGTTTTAATTCTGTTAATCTATTGTCACATCTAAACATACATATACTTTATCATTCATTTTAATCAGTTGTTAACAATCATTTTTTTTGAGTAGCTTACTGCTTAATCCTATTAAGTGAATTTAACTAATGTTTCTATTCATGGTCAAGCTTCACTGCAGCAAGGTTGCTATGCCAACACTTTGTGCTCAATCACATTTTTGGCAGACTGAAGTCCCACAGTTTACTGTGTTCAACTTAGAAGCACATCAAAAGCGTAAGATGTACCGTAATATTTATGTGTTCTTCAAAAGTCCAGATGTTTTCTACACATTGACTTTGTATTACAATCACACAATGCAGTTCTTCCTTACATCATCCCACAGTGACTAGGACAAATTACAGAATTAGGATTGATGTTGCTATCCAGATGCTGGTTTAGAGATTTAAACAAATTTGTTTACGAATATAAACAAAAATGCCTGTCAGGTCGAAAACAGAACTACATTTTTATATTGTCTGAGAAAATGTGAGTGGTGCTTGCCCATAGGAAAGTTGCTGCTGTCATATTAGCACTGGTGTAGCCATAGGTGGGCCTGGGTGTGCCGGTACCAACCACTGGCATTCAAGCCCACCCAATCATTGTCTTACACCCCTATTCCACCAATAGCCAAAAGCTTTCTAGCCTCGAACCACAAACTGCTAACGTCAGAGGCTGTTGGGCTGGATGATGTCAGCATCAAAGCTTCCAATACAACAGTTAAAACAAACTAGATCACTCTCATTATAACAAAGCTTTTAACACTGTAAACACCCGATGCGGCGATGAGACGCTCGTTCAGTTCACGGACATCCCGTATTGTGCACTTTGTTTTCCCCGTCTAATAAAATATTTGTAACATATATCATTTATGTGAATTGTTTGCTATAAATTCTATTAATTTGGATATATATTTAAATAACTTCTTACCTGTTCATCAAAAACCAGATTGAGTTGATGTAAGTTGCTGAATTAAATAATTTTGTGTGTTAAAATGCTCTCAAACCTCCTCAAACTCTAAACTCCATCCACTTTATTTTATAAGTTAAAATAATGTTAATTACAAATATCATATGTTTGAACAGATTACAAATTGGATTTGTTATAACTTCTATTTGTTGCATCAAAAGCAGACTGTGACGGCATAAATAAGATACTCTGAAATAAATGATTTTGGATGATAAAATATGCTCTCAAAACTCCTAAGACATTTAAACTCCAGCCTCTTTTTTCCCCAGTACAACTAAAACAAAATTGTGTTATTTGCTATGAATTTGTTGTCATAACTTAGGGAAACGGTCACAGGCGTAGATAGCTCAGAATATATGTTCGCTACCTCGGAACCTGATAGTTTTATGCTTTTTCTCTCTTACCTGTTCCTCGATATTGCAGCATCTCTCCCACACTTTAATGAAAGTAGAGTTGTGATGTAGTGACATGATCAGAGAAAAAAAAAGTATTTTATTGACAGTAAACCGTAGCGAAGACATAGCGACAATACCAATTTGGGATATTTTATCCATCAATTTTATCCGTCCAAAGACCAACAACAAATTGTGCTAGGAAAAACAAATACCAAAATTAGTACATTCTATGGTTAAAATGTCCATTCGGGCAAATTTTTAGGAAAACTTCTGATCAGCTGCCAAACACCTTCTTACTGCCATTGGTCCACGTCATCGGTAGGTGTGACCTGAAGCTCCACCTACTAGTGATGAGAAGATCGGATCATTTTACTGACTTGAATCTTTGAGTCTCGCTCAGCAAAATTAACGAATCTTTTTTCAAGTCATTTAATTCATTTTGTTCATTTGAGAAAAATTAAATTAAAATGTTACATTTTCAATAGCCAAATCCCCCAACACGTCTACTTACGCGAACTTTGTTTATAGTCTCAATAAGGAAAAATGTATAATGCAGCCAAGGACAAATTATGAGAAACAAATAATTAGTTCACCTCTGGATTGAATCTTCTTGTCTGAGTCATTCGTTCTTTTGTCACGTGACAGCTGTATATGCATAGCGTATACGGCTGTCACGTGACAAAAGAACAAACGACTCGGACCAGAAGTCTCGAGAGGTGAACTAATCATTTCTGTTTCCTGTGTGTGCAATGCATAGCATATATGGCTGTCACGTGACAAAAGAACGAACGACTCGGACCAAAAGACTCGAGAGGTGAACTACTCATTTCTATTTCCTGTACAGCGCCTATGCGGTTTTCACGTAACAAACGAACGGATGAACGAATCACTCTCTTTTTTTTTTATAATAATAATAAAAAACAAATTAGTGAACAAAGATTACAGGGGATACATATATATATATATATATATATATATATATATATATATATATATATATATATATATAAACAAAACAAACAAACAAACAAAAAACACTTAAAAAAACAGGAAACTTGAGGTAGAGCAAGGCAATAAAGTACATTTTCAAACAAGATACAGCAGACAGAGATAGTCTAAAACTAAAAAGAAAAACTAATTCACAAAACATCTAAAGCAATAGAAATTAAACATACAATAAATGAATAAAAATAAATAGAAATAAATAACATGAAACTTAAAAAAAAAAAAATTGTCACCTTCAGGAAATCAGGAGGTAACTCTTATAATGAAACCATAATTCTTTGAACGAATCACTCTCTGAAACTACTCGTTCTTCTGAGTCACATAAAAGATTCGTTCAAAATGAACAAATCGTTCATGAACGACCCATCACTACCACCTACTTCGAGGCTGACAGCTCCATTCAGTCAGTTAAGATCAGTCAACATAAATACACTGCCGTGCAATTATTAGTAAACTGGTGAAAATGTACCCACATTTTTACGATCGTTCACGTAGAGACATTTTCCAAGAACATGTCATGCATCATTAGTTTGTTTAATTAGTCTACAAAAGTAATCAAATCTACTCAAATACTCTTTAGTGCTCATTCATTCTTTTGTTTTATATGCTGCTTCACTCATGTGCCTTCTGCAGTGAAATCCATTCACACATCTGCCTAAAGTAAGATATGCCGATCATCTTTCTTTTGTAGTATTCTGCCCATTTTCACTCTTTTATACACCCATCTTTGCAGTATTATCAGTGACATCCTAAATTATGATAACAAAGTGTAATCGGCACATATTATCCCTTACAAAAAATCAAAACTAGACGCAACCTTGACACAAATGTGCCGCTAATTATTTTCACATACAAATGAGCTTGTAATTTGCAGCAAATGTTTGCCAGAAGTTTGCAGCTCTTCACAGCTAGCGGTGAACCTCTGGCAAAACTTTGGAAACAATGGACAATTTGCCGTAAGTTTGCCACAAAGCTGATTTGCACGTGAAAATGTTCAGTGGCGAATTAGCCACAAATTTGCAGTGAACTCTCGATTTTTGCAAGAGATGGCCACATGTAGCATGTTAACACATTAGCATCATGAATTCAGAATGTAAACAAGACAAATTAAACTTGTTCTACTGCATATATATATATTACTTTAAATCATCATCGAGTGGTTAAAACGGCTTCTTTTACTGATCTAGTGTGAATTCTCCTCATAGAATGAGACATGAAGTCATTGATACACATTTTAAGGTTGCCTCAGTAATTTTCCTCATTGAAAAAAGGTTTTACTTCTAAAGAATTTAAATGTAATTTTGAAATATATGTATAAAATCATAAGCACTCACATGAGATGAAGACACCAGTCATATCAATAACCTTATAAAAGCTGTTTTAAACTACATGGAGAGGGTCCCCTCATGGGGGCTGCCATGTTAGAATCACATGACCAGCCAAATACTACTCGCTTATTTTCATTAACCGCAATGTTATTGGACACATCCACTCATGGATTAAATGAATTATGGTTGACTGTGAATAGTAAATTCTACAGTGGCATCAGTAACTGAAAACTATTGCTTTTGAATGATGCTGCATGCACACCGCTAGGTGTCAATGCCAAGTCCAAGACATCATATTCAAAAAATTACTGAGTGCACTTTTCATGTCGTGCATCTTCATACTTAAATGTAATTCTAAATGCCTCCCCTGGCGGCGTAGCAGGTGTCTGAATGTTCGCAAACAGAATGTCATTGCTCAGCTGTTTCGAACTTCTTTTTTTTACCTCTGACAGAAGAATGAAGATGAACTTCTTAAGTGTGCTATGGCCTTTAGAGTGACTTGTTTTAAATGACGGAATCATCATGTACAACACAGGGCAGTCATTACAATGCCAGCAGCAGTAAAACAAAACACACATCATACAAGACACCCTACATCTTGATCACAAGATGGCCGCCTCGGTGTGTAGCTCTTCAGTTCTTTTGTTGTTTTTGTTTAGTAATATTTTTCCAGTAAGTTTTACCAGGGACGAACTGCTGAACATTCGGCAGCATATACCAGACAACCTTTTCCCGGTTTTTGAATATTCAGATGTTTTGCTGGACATTTTAGTTGGAGGCGCAGCTGTGTTGTTTGGGAGATGCAGGTGAGGGAGACAAGCAGGCGCGCTGGTCAGGCTCTGTCGGCGCCGCTTCGAACAGCGCTGCCGAGCATTCATCTAGTGAATCTCCGCTCTCTTCCTAACAAAATGGACCAACTACATCTCCTCACCCATACAAACAAGGACTTTTCAAACTCTGCTGCCTTGTGCTTCACAGAAACCTGGCTGAGTGAAGCCATTCCGGACAACGTGTTACATCTGCCAGGTTTTCAGCTGTTCAGAGCGGATCGCATCGCGGAGTTAACGGGGAAAATGAGAGGCGGTGGAACATGCTTTTACATCAATGAAAGTTGGTGTACAGATGTAAAAACGTGAACATCTCAGACGTGAACTGCCAAAATACAAACAGCACATTACATGCCCCACCAGAGACAAGAACATACTAGATCATTGTTACCCAACAATAAAGGATGCATATCGCTCTGTCCCTAGAGCAGCTTTGGGACTCTCTGATCACTGTCTGGTTCATCTTCTTCCAACCTACAGGCAGAAATTAAAATCAACCAAGCCAGTAGTAAGGACTGTAAAGTGATGGACCAATGAAGCAGAGCAGGAACTACAAGCCTGCTTCGATGTGCTTGGAGTGTTTTTGAGGCTGCAGCCACAGACCTGGACAAGCTCACAGATACTGTTACATCATATATCAGGTTCTGTGAGGATATGTGCATTCCTACTAGGACTTATTTATAGTTCAACAATGACAAACCGTGGTTTACAGCAGAGCTCAGGCAGCTTCGTCAGGCCAAAGAGGATGCTTACAGGGGTGGGGATAAAGTCTTGTACAATCAGGCCAGGAACACACTGAACAAGGAAATCAGAGTAGCTAAAAGAAGATACTCTGAGAAGCTGAAAAACAAGTTTTCAGCTAACGACCCTGCATCAGTGTGGAGTAGCATGAAACAACTCACAAATTACAGGAATCCTACCCCCAACCCTGTGGTGGATCAACAACTGGCTGACGACCTGAATGTGTTCTACTGCAGATTTGAAAGGCCCAATCTCACACCCCACACCCACTCTGACCTTCACTTCACACAAACACCAAAACCTCCTGCAACCCCCCTCCTCCCCCTCCTGCTACTCAACCTACACTTAAGATCTGTGAAGATGATGTGAGCTAGGTCTTTCGGAAACAAAAGACGAGGAAAGCTTCAGGCTCAGATAGCGTCTCACCAGCGTGTCTTCAATCCTGTACTAACTAGCTGGCCTCCATCTTCACACAGATCTTCAATAGATCATTGGAGCAGTGTGAAGTCCCATGCTGCTTCAAATGCTCAATCATTATTCCTGTCCCAAAGAAACCAAAAATCACAGGACTTAATGACTACAGACCTGTCGCCATGATGTCAGTGGTCATGAAATCATTTGAGAGACTGGTGTTGGCCCACCTGAAGAACATCACCGGACCCTTTCTAGATCCCCTTCAATTTGCTTATCGAGCAAACAGGTCTGTGGATGATGCAGTCAACATGGGATTGCATCATATCCTGCAACATCTGGACAGACAGATGCAGGGATGCATATGCAAGGATCCTTTTTGTGGACATCAGTTCGGCTTTCAACACCATCATCCCAGCTATACTCCAGAATAAATTACACCAACTCTCTGTTCCCATGTCTATCTGTCATTGGATTACCAGCTTTCTGAGACAGGGGAAACTCACTTCCAGCACCTGTACAATCAGCACTGGTGCCCCCCAGGGATGTGTGCTCTCCCCACTACTCTTCTCCCTCTACACCAATGACTGCATCACCAAGGACCCCTCTGTCAAGCTCCTAAAGTTTGCAGACGACATCACTGTCATCGGCCTCATCCAAGATGACGATGAATCTGCATGCAGAAGGGAGGTTGAACAGCTGGCTGTCTGGTGCAGTCAAAACAACCTTGAGCTGAACACACTCAAAACGGTGGAGATGATTGTGGAATTTATGAGGAACACCCCAACACTGACCCCCCTCACCATTCTAAACAGCACTGTGGCAGCAGTGGAGTCATTCAGGTTCCTGGGCACTACCATCTCACAGGACCTGAAGTGGGAGACACACATTGACTCCATTGTGAAAAAGGCCCAGCAGAGGTTGTACTTCCTTCACCAGCTGAGGAAGTTCAACCTGCCACAGGCGCTGCTGATACAGTTCTACTCAGCAGTCATTGAGTCTGTCCTCTGCACTTCAATAACTGTCTGGTTTGGTTCAGCTATGAAATCAGACATCAGAAGACTACAAAGGACAGTTCAGACTGCTGAGAGGATTATTGGTTGCCCTCTGCCCCCCCTTCAAGAACTATACACTTCCAGATTGAGGAAAAAGGCTGGAAAATTCACTCTGGACCCCACTCACCCTGCCCATTACCTTTTTGAACTGTTGCCTTCTGGCCGACGCTTCAGAGCTCTGAGCACCAGAACCGTCAGGCACAGGAACAGTTTTTTCCCTCAGGCTATCCATCTCATGAACAGTTAAATTGCCCCATTGAGCATTAACTATGTGCAATACACAGTTTAGTCTTTTTTATATTTATCCAACACATCCAACCTCTTCTGCCATTTCATTCCTCTGAAAAACAAAAAAACATTTGCACTATACATAACAGATTTGTATTTTGCACTGTTCATAACAGATAACAGATTTGTATTAGATTTGCACTATGTATGTGTATGTGTGTATGTATGTATGTGTGTGTCTGTGTGTGTGTATGTACGTATGTGTATAATTATTTTTTATTTTTTATTATTATCTATGTCTTGCTGCTGTTTTTGTAGTGTTTTTGTACTGTTGTACACCGGAAGCTCCTGTCACCAAGACAAATTCCTTCTATGTGTATGCATACTTGGCAATAAAGCTGATTCTGATTCTGATAGAGAATGAACATTGGTTTGAATCCTTTTGTACTAATTTATCACAAAGTCATCAGATCTGCATCAACGATTTCAACTTATCTGACCATGCTAAAAGAGTAGTTTAATTAGGTAAATGAGAAAATATTTTGGGTGAGAACAGATCCAATTATAACAAATTTTTCACTATACATTTTTTGTCTCCTTGGCAATCATGATTTCAAGCTGAATTACACTTTCACTTGAAATTGTGATCATGTCTAGAGACTGCAATGACAAAATGAAGTGTGAAAAAGGAGTTATATTTTGGTCTGTTCTCCCCCAATATTGATTGGATCGCTTCAGAAGACATTGATTAAACCACTGGAGTCTGATGGATTACTTTTATGCTGCCTTTATGTGCTTTTTGGACCTTCAGACTTCTGATCATCATTCACTTGAATTGTATGGCCCTACAGAGCTGAAATATTCTCCTAAAAATCTTAATTTGTGTTCTGCAGAAGAAAGGACGTCATACACATCTGGGATGGCCTAAAGTGTAAATGAAAAGATCATTTTTATTTTGGGGTAAACGATTCCTTTAATGTGCAGGCATTTTGTGATGGCAAACTTAGAGTGCTCAACTGTGTTGCTGACTGATGACAACACAACTTGCATTGGTATTTGCGCCATGGATCTCTGCCATTGATGCAGAATGTAAACCTTACAAATTACACATTATCTACTGCATACAGTATGTAAATGTCCAATCATCATCGAGTGGTTACAAAAGTTACTTTTACTGATCTCAGCACTCTATTTATAGAATGAGGCAGTAAGCATATCCTTTATATGCAGTGTGGACCAAATGACAACTGCGTAGCTGCAACATCTTTGTCTTTTCTCTATAATAAACATAAATATACAAGAGACTTCTTGGAAAATATAGACAAACCATATATTGACATAAACATTTATTTATTCATGACATGTTCCATCAGCCAAAACAATATTTTTATGCTTAACACGGAAGTTCCAAGAATAATACACTATGGTATGCGGAAGTCCATGTAACTATAAAATATACATTTACATAGTAAAACTGTGGTGAAATATCGAAGCTGGAGTGCACCTTTTTAACGATGTATAGGTTGTTACGATTAATTAAGAATTGTATGTCAATAACATGCATTAAATGAAAACAATACTGATTGCGAGCCATAGAAGTCATACGAGTTTGAGATGACGTAAGGGTGAGTAAATGATGAGAGATGATGAACTATTCCTTTAATAAAAAAACAGGGAACCATCCACACAACATAGATCTTATTCACAGTAGCACCATATTTGATTTTTTTATGTGAATGAAAACAAGGCTGTGAGGGATAGATTTACAGTCTCTTCAATGGCATGCACTATATAAAGCTGTATAAAGCTCGTAGATCACATTTCATGTTAGTTTCATGGAGTTTTTTGTCAACTGAAATTTCTATCGGAACTATCTGAAACACTTTAAACAAGAGTACAACCCATTTAAGAGACTCTATAGGCCCCTATACACTACCGGAGAAGTTCTACTTCGTTCAGGGGTAAAAAGAAGTTCAAAACAGCCGAGCAATGATATACTATTTCCGAACATTCAGACACCCGCCACACTGTTGTGGGAGGCATTTAGATGAGCATTTAATTTGAGGAAACTACATGTAAATCCTTAACTAATGTGACATTAAAATGTGTTATCAGACTTTATACCTCATTTAATGAGTAGAATTCACACTAGATCAGTAAAAGAAGTTGTTTTAACCACTTGATGATTTAAATGAATATAACTGCAGAAGAATTTTTTTTATTTGTCTTGTTTAGATTCTGAATTCATGACGCTAATGCTCTAACACGCTATACGTGGCCATAATATGCGCTGATTACCCTCCGTTATCCAAATAACTACAGATCTTTACAGACAATGTTTTCCATGCTTGTTCAATGAACCATAAACAATTAATGAACATGCACCTGTGGATTGGTCGTTAAGACACTAACAGCTTACAGATGGTAGACAATTAAGGTCACAGTTATAAAAACTTAGGACACTAAAGAGACCTTTCTACTGACTCTGAAAAACACCAAAAGAAAGATGCCCAGAGTCCCTGCTCATCTGCGTGAACATGTCTTAGGCATGCTGCATGGAGGCATGAGGACTGCAGATGTGGCCAGGGCAATAAATTGCAATGTCCGTACTGTGAGACACCTAAGACAGCACTACAGGGAGACAGGAAGGACAGCTGATTGTCCTCGCAGTGGCAGACCACATGTAACAACACCTGTACAGGATCGGTACTTCCGAATATCATACCTGTGGGACAGGTACAGGATGGCAACAACAACAGCCCGAGTTACACCAGGAACACACAATCCCTTCATCAGTGCTCAGACTGTCCGCAATAGGCTGAAAGAGACTGGACTGAGGGCTTGTAGGCCTGTTGTAAGGCACGTCCTTACCAGACATCACCGGCAACAACGTCACCTATGGGCACAAACCCACCTTCGCTGGACCAGACAGGACTGGCAAAAAGTGCTCTTCACTGACGAGTCGCGGTTTTGTCTCACCAGGGGTGATGGTTGGATTTGCGTTTATCATCGAAGGAATGAGTGTTACACCAAGGCCTGTACTCTGGAGTGGGATCGATTTGGAGGTGGAGGGTCCGTCATGGTCTAGGGCGGTGTGGCACATCATTGGACTGTGCTTGTTTTCATTGCAGGCTATCTCAACACTGTGCGTTACAGGAAAGACATCCTCTTCCCTCATGTGGTACCCTTCCTGCAGGCTCATCCTAACATGACTCTCCAGCATGACAATGCCACCAGCCATACTGCTTGTTCTGTGCGTGATTTCCTGCAAGACTGGAATGTCAGTGTTCTGCCATGGCCAGCAAAGAGCCCGGATCTCAATCCCATTGAGCACGTCTGGGGCCTGTTGGATCAGAGGGTGAGGGCTAGGGCCATTCTCCCCAGAAATGTCCGGGAACTTGCAAGTGCCTTGGTGGAGGAGTGGGGTTACATCTCACAGCAAGAACTGGCAAATCTGGTGCAGTCCATGAGGAGGAGATGCACTGCAGTACTTAATGTTACTTTTGCTTTTGACCCCCCCCTTTTGTTCAGGGACACATTATTCCATTTCTGTTAGTCACATGTCTGTGAAACTTGTTCAGTCTTAGTTGTTGAATCTTTTTATGTACATACAAATATTTACAAATGTTAAGTTTGCTGAAAATAAAAGCAGTTGAAAGTGAGCGGACATTTCTTTTTTTGCTGAGTTTATGTTGTGTATTGGTGTGATATCATTACGACGCAGGTGTGTGTCCATCACTGGAAGTAAAGGATGGAGGAGTAAAGATGGATGTGAGTTCAATTCGGTGTCTGTGTGGTTAAATCTGATACACTTCATCATCACATAACAATGGCGACAAGGATATTAATGCAGTAGTTCATCGATAGCCGGTTCTTTAAGAGAGGTAGGCGTGCGGTACTACGGGTCTAGTTAGTTGAATCAAAGTTTTCAGTATCAGATTAGCAACGCAAGTGAAAAATAGACGGTGCAGTTCCCAAGTTTGATTGCTACAGCGAACCAGCCACACTGGGTCCATGACAGACGAGGTGGTTGAATGCTTTCGAACTATTTGCAGACGGTAAAGGTTTGATCCTGTCAGACGACACTTCAGAATTTACTAAAAAAAGAAGGAGAGCCCTGCTTTTACACCATGCTGGAACAGACGTGCAGGATGTTTTCTCCACGCTCACCAAAACAGGAGGGCTGACAGATTATGTTCAGGTGGTAGCAGCATTAAACGCATACTTTGTGGCTCAGGTGAATACAGCATTCTCAAGACAGACATTTTATCAGTTAACACAGAAAACAGGGCAGACTGTACAGCAATTTGTCACTTGTTTAAGGCAATCATCCAAAGACTGTGATTTTGGTGCCGACAAAAGATAATCAAATCAGAGATGCAGTTTTGAGTAAATGCAACTCAGAGTACATATGCAGAAAAATTGGTCCCTGACTCGCGTTTTGGAAATTGCAGTGCATTGCGAACGAGTTGAACTACAGATGACTTCAGACACAAAGATAAAAGAGACAGTGAGTCGGGTGTACAGAAGGGGGGGTGGGGGTGGCGGAGATCTGAAGAAACAAAAACAAAGTCACAAAGGTAAAACAGACTTAGACAAAATATGTTATAGATGTGGCCACGCTGTTCACCTTGCAAAAGACTCTAACTGTCCCGCACGAGGTAAATCCTGCAGAAAATGCATTGGAAAAGATCATTTTGCCAGAATGTGCAAAACAAAGGAAAGCACAAAAACATACAGTAGTGAGAGCTGAATCAGAGGAACAAAACCAAGACTTTTGTAGTGAAAGAGGACTGCAACATGGACAGAATAATATTCTCAGTTAGTTGGGAGCAACAGGCAACATATTAGATGAAGGAACATGGGAAAGAAAGAGAAGAATATTAAATGCAGCTCAGCAAAGTCAGACAAAAAGCTGTACGTATACTCATCAAGTGAACCTCTGCCAGTGAAAGGAATTTTCTGGTGTGAGGTAGGAATAGGGAAACACAGCACACAAGCCAAATTTTCTGTTATTTGTGGACATGGTGAACCACTTCTTGGAAAAGAAACAGCGATCAAATTAGGAGTGCTCAGGATCGGTGTTAATGTGGCTGCAGTAAATGACGTGAAATCACTGGTAAGATAGCAGTATCCCAAATTGTTTTGCAGAGTGAGCAAATTAAACACAAAACAAACCAGCTTGTACATAGACAAAACAGTGACACCAGTAGCACAACCCCTAAGGCGTGTTTAGTTCCACCTCAGAAGTGCAGTTGAGGGAAAAAAATTAATGAACTGCTTGAAATGGACATTACTGAGAAAGTTCAAGGAGCAACTCCATGGGTAAATCCAGTAGTTGTTGTGCCCAAAGCAAATGCAGAAATAAGGATGTTTCTGGACATGAGGCAAGTGAACACAACAATCATTTGTGGGAGTTTTCCAATCCCCATAGTGGATGGACTATTGCAAGACATGAATGGAATTAGACCTGAAAATGGGGATACCACCAGCTGGAATTGACACCAGAACCAAGAGACATCACCACTTTTGCTGTTTATGGGCATACTGCTGTCACAGAAGGATATAGGTCCAATGGCAGTGAGAGTGAGAGCCGTTGTGGAGGCAAGGGAGCCTGAAAATGCATCAGAGGTGCAGAGTTTTCTGGGGTTAGCGGGCTATAGCAGTCATTTCATACCACAGTTCGCAAGTCTCTCAGAATCTCTCCACAAATTGACAAAAAAGGACACCAAATTTCATTTTGGCCCAGAGCAAAAGGAAGCTTTCAAAACTCTGAAAGACAAGCTTTCTGAAGCTACAACACTTGCTTATTTCGATAAAGATGTACCAACCAAGGTCATCGCTGATGCAGGGCCGATGGGCATCGGTGCAGTATTGGTGCAGGAACAGAAAGTAGTGATGGTTCCAGTCTACTATGTGAGCAGGAGCTTAACAGACTGTGAACATAGATATTCTCAAACTGAACATGAAGCACTCGCACTGGTATGGGCATGCGAAAGACTACACCCATGTGTGTATGTTTGGAAGTTTGATTTAGTTACAGACCACAATGCTCCGAAGATGATCTTTAGCCCTCAATCAAAACCATATGCATGCAATGAAAGATGGGTTTTGAGACGAATTTTGAGTGGTTCACATACCCGGTACACACAACATTGCAGATCCTCTGTCAGGTTTGCTAGGACAGTCAGCAAATGAACAAACACACACACACACACACACACAGAGAGCAGAAGAGTATGTATGATTTGTGGCTGTCAACGCAACACCAAAAGCCCTGATCACGAAGGAAGTGGAACAGACCTCAGCTAAGCTGAAAAACGTGAGGAATGCTATTCAAACAAGTTGTTTTGACAACTGTCCAGTATATGCTTACATTGCTAGTGAACTGTGTGTCATCGGTCAGATAGTACTGAGAGGGACTAGGATTGTGTTGCCTCAGTCGCTGTGGATCAGATCATTACAGTTGGCTCATGAGGGTCATTTGGGTGCTGTGGAGACAAAGCAACACCTGAGAACAAAAGTTTGTTGGCCGGGAATGGACAAGGCTGCTGAGAGATTTGTTAGTGGCCAGACCAGACGTTCCAGAACCGTTGTCACCCACATTGTTGCCTGAAGGACAATGGCAACACCAAACCACTGACTTGCTTGGCCTGTTGCCATGAGGACATTAAATTCTGGTAGACGTTGATTACTACAGTTGATACTATGAATATGAAATCCTCAAGTCAACTACTGCAGAAACAGTGATTGATAATTTGGAGGACATTTTCAGTTGACATGGTCTACCACTAACTGAAAGTGGGCACAAGTGAACAGAGAAGTGGAAAGACAAAACACTTCATTGATGAAAAGGATACGGCTTGCCCGAGCAGAAGCACAAAGAAAAGGCAGAAGAATGTGAAATGAACTGCAAAGTGAAGAACTGATACCTAAGGCCTCCAGACCCCAGGGACAAATCAAATTGCCTGAAAGATTCAAAGACTATATTACAAAATAGATTATGAAATTCAGAGTAACTGATATTTGCTAATGAAAGGAGTCATACCAGAGCTCTGTGAAACTTAAAGGTATTGAGGTATTGTTATGTTATGGTTCTATAATAACCATTAGAAAGAAGAGTTCTGTGTCATTGTCTAAAAAATAAATAAATTATATATATACACTATATTGCCAAAAGTATTCGCCCACCCATCCAAATAATTGAATTCAGGTGTTCCAATCACTTCCATGGCCACAGGTATATAAAATGAAGCACCTAGGCATGCAGACTGCTTCTACAAACATTTGTGAAAGAATGGGCTGCTCTCAGGAGCTCAGTGAATTCCAGCGTGGTACTGTGATAGGATGCCACCTGTGCAACAAGTCCAGTCGTGAAATTTCCTCGCTACTAAATATTCCACAGTCAACTGTCAGTGGTATTATAACAAAGTGGAAGCGATTGGGAATGACAGCAACTCAGCCACGAAGTGGTAGGCCACATAAAATGACAGAGCGGGGTCAGCGGATGCTGAGGCGCATAGTGCGCAGAGGTCGGCAACTTTCTGCAGAGTCAATCGCTACAGACCTCCAAAGTTCATGTGGCCTTCAGATTAGCTCAAGAACAGTGCATAGAGAGCTTCATGGAATGGGTTTCCATGGCCGAGCAGCTGCATCCAAGCCATACATCACCAAGTGCAATGCAAAGCGTCGGATGCAGTGGTGTAAAGCACGCCGCCACTGGACTCTAGAGCAGTGGAGACGCGTTCTCTGGAGTGACGAATCGCGCTTCTCCATCTGGCAATCTGATGGACGAGTCTGGGTTTGGCAGTTGCCAGGAGAACGGTACTTGTCTGACTGCATTGTGCCAACTGTGAAGTTTGGTGGAGGGGGGATTATGGTGTGGGGTTGTTTTTCAGGAGCTGGGCTTGGCCCCTTAGTTCCAGTGAAAGGAAGTCTGAATGCTTCAGCATACCAAGAGATTTTGGACAATTCCATGCTCCCAACTTTGTGGGAACAGTTTGGGGATGGCCCCTTCCTGTTCCAACATGACTGCGCACCAGTGCACAAAGCAAGGTCCATAAAGACATGGATGAGCGAGTTTGGTGTGGAAGAACTTGACTGGCCTGCACAGAGTCCTGACCTCAACCCGATAGAGCACCTTTGGGATGAATTAGAGCGAAGACTGCGAGCCAGGCCTTCTCGTCCAACATCAGTGTCTGACCTCACAAATGCGCTTCTGGAAGAATGGTCAAAAATTCCCATAAACACACTCCTAAACCTTGTGGAAAGCCTTCCCAGAAGAGTTGAAGCTGTTATAGCTGCAAAGGGTGGGCCGACGTCATATTAAACCCTATGGATTAAGAATGGGATGTCACTTAAATTCATATGCGTCTAAAGGCAGATGAGCGAATACTTTTGGCAATATAGTGTATATATATATATATACAGGGTTGGGGAGTAACAAAATACATGTAACGGGAATATGTATTTAAAATACAAAATATAAGTAAATGTATTCCACTACAGTTACAATTTAAATCATTGGTATTTAGAATACAGAATTACATTCAAAAAGTATTTTGATTACTGAAGAGATTACTTTGCATTTTATTGTAATTTATTTAATTTAATATTTAGTCCTTTCAGATGGAAAACATTTATACATATATATGATGCGATCCAAAGTGCATTTGAACAGCGGTGAAACACTTTCTTATGATGTGTTACATTCATACGAGCAGACAGAGAAGTAAGTATGGAGCAGAAGAAATAGAAATAAACCTTGTGTAAATTGTCATCTTTACGCTAAGCTAAAATGCTATTTCTAGCCATTTTACAAGCACGTTACCAGGCACGATCATATTTCTTTATCAAGAAAATTTACATTGGATCATAATTTCTTTTTTTCTAGTAAGACCTTTGATATTGGGGCAAAAATCATATTCTTGATAATAATTTTTTGTATTGTTTTCCTGTAAAAATATCTAAAAATCCTTAAAACTTGATTTAACTTGTTTTAGAAACAACACTGCATAAGATATTTAGGTTTTTCAGAGAATGTATTTTTAACGTGTATTTTGTCTTACTGTACTGGCAGAGTTTTTATAGTCAAAACAAGTGAAAATATCTACCAGTGCTAAAGAAGTAATCCAAAGTATTTAGATTATAATACGTTACTGACCTTGAGTAATCTAATGAAATACATTACAAATGACATTTTACAGCATGTATTCTGTAATCTGTAGTGGAATACATTTGAAAAATAACCATCCCAACCCTGTATCTATCTATCTATCTATCTATCTATCTATCTATATATATATATATATATATATATATATATATATATATATATATATATATATATATATATACATACAGTTGTGCTCAAAAGTTTGCATACCCTTGAAGAATTGGTAATATATGTAAAATTTTTAAAGAAAACATGAGTGAGCAGGCAAAACACATTTCTTTTATTTCTTATGGGATTCATAATCAACTGTAGGTTATAACAGAATGGCACCATCATAAAACAAAACATGGCAACAAAGAAAAAAATGAAATGACCCCTGTTCAAAAGTCTGCATACCCTTAGTTTTTAATACTGGGTATTGCCCCCTTTAGCATCAATGACAGCGTGCAGTCTTTTGTAATAGTTGTCTATGAGGCCCCAAATTCTTGTAGGTGGTATAGCTGCCCATTCATCTTGGCAAAATGCCTATAGGTCATGCAAAGTCTTTGGTCGTCTTGCATGAATCACACGTTTGAGATCTCCCCAGAGTGGCTCGATGATATTAAGGTCAGGAGACTGTGATGGCCACTCCAGAACCTTCACCTTTTTCTGCTGTAACCACTGGAGGGTCAACTTGGCCTTGTGCTTAGGGTCATTGTCGTGCTGGAAAGTCCAAGTGCGTCCCATGCGCAGCTTTCGTGCAGAAGAATGCAAATTGTCTGCCAGTATTTTCTGATAACATGCTGCATTCATCTTGCCATCAATTTTCACAAGATTCCCCATGCCTTTAGAGCTCACACCCCCCCCCCCCCAAAACATCAGTGAGCCACAACCATGCTTCACAGTGGGGATGGTATTCTTTTCACTATAGGCCTTGTTGACCCCTCTCCAAACATAGCGCTTATGGTTGTGACCATAAAGCTCTATTTTGGTCTCGTCACTCCAAAGGCGTGTCAAGGTGTTTTCAGGCATATTGTAACCAAGCATTTTTGTGGCATTGGTGCAGTAAAGGCTTCTTTCTGGCAACACGACCATGCAGCTCATTTTTGTTCAAGTATCGTCATATTGTGCTCCTTGAAACAACAACACAGTCTTTTTCCAGAGCAGCCTGTATTTCTCCTGAGGTTACCTGTGGGTTTTTCTTTGTATCCCGAACAATTTTTCTGGCAGTTGTAGCTGAAATCTTTCTTGGTCTACCTGACCTTGGCTTGGTATCAAGAGATCCCTGAATTTTCCACTTCTAAATAAGTGATTGAACAGTACTGACTGGTATTTTCAAGGCTTTGGATATCTTTTTATATCCTTTTCCATCTTTATAAAGTTCCATTACCTTGTTACGCAGGTCTTTTGACAGTTCTTTTCTGCTCACCATGGCTCAGTATCTAGCCTGCTCAGTGCATCCACGTGAGAGCAACAAACTCATTGACTATTTATACACAGACACTAATTGCAATTTAAAAAGCCACAGGTGTGGGAAATTAACCTTTAATTGCCATTTAAACCTGTGTGTGTCACCTTGTGTGTCTGTAACAATGCCAAACATTCAAGGGTATGTCAATTTTTGATCAGGGCCATTTGGGTGATTTCTGTTATCATTATGATTTAAAAAGGAGCCAAACAACTATGTGATAATAAATGGCTTCATATAATCACTATCCTTAAATAAAAGACATTAAACTTGTTTGCATGATCAGTCATATTTTCAAAATCAGTGCCAAAATTTCACAATTTCTGCCAGGGTATGCAAACTTTTGAGCACAACTGTATATATAAATTAGGTGAGTTTATTTTCAAGAAAGGGGGGATGTCGTGTATTGGTGGAACATCATTACAACACAGTTGTATGTGCGTCACTGGGAGTAAAGGATGGAAGAGTAAAGATGGATGTGAGTTCAGTCCGGTGTCTGTGTGGTTAAATCCGATACAATTCAGAATCAGAATCAGAATGAGCTTTATTGTCAAGTATGCTTACACATATAAGGAATTTGTCTTGGTGACAGGAGCTTCCAGTGTACAACAATACAAAAACAATACAAAAACAGCAGCAAGACATAGATAATAATAAAAAATAAAAAATAATTATACACATACATACAGTCACACACATACATACATACACACATACACATGGGTAGTGCAAACCTAATACAATCTCTTATGTACAGTGCAAATAAAAACCTTTTATGTACAGTGCAAATGTTTTTTTTTTTGTTTGGTTTTTTTTCATAGGAATGAAATGGCAGAAGAGGTTGGATGTGTTGGATAAATATAAAAAGACTAAACTGTGTATTGCACATAGTTATTGCTCAGTGGGGCAATTTAACTGTTCATGAGATGGATAGCCTGAGGGAAAAAACTGTTCCTGTGCCTGACGGTTCTGCTCAGAGCTCTGAAGCGTCGGCCAGAAGGCAACAGTTCAAAAAGGTAGTGGGCAGGGTGGGTGGGGTCCAGCCTTTTTCCTCACTCTGGAAGTGGATAGTCCTTGAAGGGGGGGCAGGGGGCAACCAATAATCCTCTCAGCAGTCCGAACTGTCCTTTGTAATCTTCTGATGTCTGATTCCGTAGCTGAACCAAACCAGACAGTTATTGAAGTGCAGAGGACAGACTCAATGACTGCTGAATAAAACTGTATCAGCAGCGCCTGTGGCAGGTTGAATTTCCTCAGCTGGTGAAGGAAGTACAACCTCTGCTGGGCCTTTTTCACAATGGAGTCAATGTGGGTCTCCCACTTCAGGTCCTGTGAGATGGTAGTGCCCAGGAACCTGAATGTCTCCACAGCGCTGTTTAGAATTGTGAGGGGGGTCAGGGGGGTAAAAGAGTAATAATGGGCAAAATACAGACAAAAGAATGATGATAAGGGGCATATCTTACTTTGGGTAGATGTGTGAATGGCTTTCGCTACAGATGGCACATGAGTGAATGGGCACTTGAGAAAATTTGAGTAGATTTGATTCCTTTTTTAGACTAATTAAACAAAACAAAAAAAACAAAAAATCGCATGAGATGGTCTTGCATGCCGATGTGTTCACGTTGAATACTGACTGAAAAATGTAAACAAAGTAGTAGGTGGAGTTTCAGGTCACACCTACCGATGACCTGGACCAATGGCAGCAATTCGCCCAGGCTAGCTGAACGCAAAAACACCTTCTTTTTGGCCAGATTGTGTTCTAAATTACGTCATACCCCTTCATTTTTGATTTCGTATGGAGTATATCTGGGCTTTAATGCTGCATTCCATTCAAGTCAGGTGTAGGATATTCCTATTTGATATCTCAGACCATAAATGCATTCCATTGCCCAATATTTGGAAGATGACATTTAAGAAAACAAAGCTGCAACACTCCTGTTAGCTTAGCAGTTATATATGGTTAAGATTATGAATGTTCATAATGTATTCTTACATTCTGAACAAACATAAGATAATCATGATCAACAGTATTTTATATATATATATATATATATATATATATATATATATATATATATATATATATATATATATATATATATATATATATATATTTACACACTGGTGGCCAAAAGTTTGGAATAATGTACAGATTTTGCTGT
This sequence comes from Myxocyprinus asiaticus, assembly GCF_019703515.2. Classification (NCBI taxonomy): domain Eukaryota; kingdom Metazoa; phylum Chordata; class Actinopteri; order Cypriniformes; family Catostomidae; genus Myxocyprinus; species Myxocyprinus asiaticus. The sequence continues at coordinate 34,239,147 of NC_059357.1, read as the reverse complement.
TTCAGAAGGAAATTGGTACTTTAATTCACCAAAGTGGCATTCAACTGATCACAAAGTATAGTCAGGACATTACTGATGTAAAAAACAGCACCATCACTATTTGAAAAAAGTAATTTTTAATCAAATCTAGACAGGCCCCATTTCCAGCAGCCATCACTCCAACACCTTATCCTTGAGTAATCATGCTAAATTGCTAATCTGGTTCTAGAAAATCACTTGTCAATATATCAAACACAGCTGAAAACTATTTCGTTCGTTAAATGAAGCTAAACATTGTCTTTGTGTTTGTTTTTGAGTTGCTACAGTATGCAATAGACTGGCATGTCTTAAGGTCAATATTGGTCAAAAATGGCAAAAAAGAAACAGCTTTCTCTAGAAACTCGTCAGTCAATCATTGTTTTGAGGAATGAAGGCTATACAATGCTTGAAATGGCCAAAAAACTGAACATTTCACACAAAGGTGTACACTACAGTCTTCAAAGACAAAGGACAACTGGCTCTAACAAGGACAGAAAGAGATGTGGAAGGCCAGATGTACAACTAAACAAGAGGATAAGTACATCAGAGTCTCTAGTTTTAGAAACGTCATGGTTACTGGTGTAACCTCCGTTCCCTGATGGAGGGAACGAGACGTTGGTGTCGATGTAGTGACACTAGGGGTCACTCTTGGGAGCCCGAGACACCTCTGGTCTTTGATAAAAGGCCAATGAAAATCGGCGAGTGGTATTTGCATGCCACTCCCCCGAACATACGGGTATAAATTGAGCTGGTATGCAACCACTCATTCAGGTTTTACGCTGAGGAGCCGATATAAGGTCCGGCCATTTCAGCGGGTAGTTCAGCGTTGTGGCAGGAGGGACCAACGTCTCGTTCCCTCCATAAGGGAACGGAGGTTACACCAGTAACCATGACGTTCCCTATCTGTCACTCACTCGACGTTGGTGTCGATGTAGTGACACTAGGGGTCCCTATACAAAACGCCACAAGGCTGAACTGTGTTACGTGAACTGGCGGTGTGTGGTGGGCAGACTTGCTGTGTGCCTCATAGCCAGCGCACCAGGTCGACACGTAACCTCCCCCAACATAGTTATGAGTGTTGAACGGCCCTTTTTGGGGACAAGTTGACTACCCAGAGATAGAGACAGGCTTAACCCAGTCGTGGCCTCTTTCCCCTTCTCTTTTTCCACTCCCTAAAAAAGAAGGGGGATTATCCGACTGGGCCGCCAGGTCTAGTCGGGGGGTGTCCCTCCCAAGGGGAGGACACCGCGGAGACCACACCTCACCCCAAGAGAGGGGGGGATATTTAAGTGGAAGAATACATCACATGGTCTTTCCAACCATGTGGAGAGCCTTCAAGGTAGATCCTGCCCAATGGGGGAGGAGTTACTACAACATGGAGACTGGGGCAGAGGGGCTCTGCCCAAGGAAGACGCAGTTTGCCAGCAGGGGAACGAACTAGCGGAAGATATAGATCGCATGGGGTTAGCCTTACAGGGAAACGCCACATGCGGAGCACCTACCCCAGAACTGGGCTCTTAGTTAGCGCGTGTACTGGGCCGGCAGCGAGTCTCTCCGAAAACTCGACTGCCACAGGGCTCGGAGGAAGTCAACCAGGGAACAACTTTTGTGAACACTACTGGGAATTAACAGCGCACGTCTTCAGCTCAAAAGGAGGTGGAAGGCGCTATGTGCAAGTGATACACCTGGCCAGCTATCCTGGGCTTATCCGCTTGTGTTGCGTGCCACTACCTGGGACGAAACCGGTTCCACCCAGAGGTTGTAGAACCTTGCAAAGGTGTTGGGTGTTGCCCAGCCCGCTGCTCTGCAAATGTCTGTTAGAGAGGCACCTATGGCCAGGGCCCAAGAAGCCGCTACACCACCGGTAGAATGGGCTCGTAGCCCTACCGGGGGCAGCATGTTTTGGGCGAGATATGCCATAGTTATGGCGTCAATGAGCCAGTGGGCGATCCTCTGCTTGGAGACAGTGCTTCCTTTCCGCTGCGCACCAAAACAGACAAAGAGCTGCTCAGAGATTCTAAAGCTCTGCGTGCGATCCAAATAGATGCGTAAAGCGCGCACCGGACACAGCAACGACAGGGCTGGGTCTGCCTCCTCCTGGGGCAGCGCTTGCAGGTTCACCACCTGGTCCCTAAAAGGAGTGGTGGGAACCTTGGGCACATAGCCCGGTCGGGGGTCTCAGGATCACGTGAGAATAGCCCGGACCAAACTCCAGGCACGTTTCGCTGACAGAGAACGCTTGCAGGTCACCTACCCTCTTGATGGAAGTGAGCGCAGTCAGGAGGGCAGTCTTCAAGGAGAGTGTCTTAAGCTCGGCTGACTGCAAAGCTCAAAGGGGGCTCTCTGTAGACCCTGAAAAACTACAGAGGTCTGATGAGGGGACGAGGCACGGCCTGGAGGGATTCTGCCTCCTGGCGCCTCTTAGGAACCTGATGATCAGATCATGCTTCCCTAAGGACTTACCGTCGACTGCGTCATGGTGTGCTGCTATGGCAGCAACGTACACCTTCAAGGTGGAAGGGGACAGCCTCCCTTCCAACCTCTCTTGCAGGAAGGAAAGCACTGATCTGACTGCACACCTCTGGGGGTCTTCCTGACAGGAAGAACACCACTTAGCGAACAGACGCCACTTCAAGGCATACAGGTGCCTCATAGAGAGAGCCCTAGCCTGAGTGAACGCGTCCCGTCCAGGGGCCAGACATGGAGATTCCAAAGGTCTGGGTGCGGGTGCTGGATTGTGCCCCTTCCCTGAGAAAGAAGGGCCTTCCTCAGGGGAATTTGCCCGGGGGGAGCTGTCACAAGGAGCGTGAGGTCCGAGCACCACGTCTGGGCGGGCCAGTAGGGTGCTTACCAGGACGACCTTCTCCTCGTCCTCCCTGACCTTGCACAGGGTCTGTGCAAGCAGGCTCACTAGGGGAAAATGCATATTTGCGAATGCCAGGGGACCAGCTGTGTGCCAGCGCATCTATGCCGAGAAGGCCTCGGTGAGGGCGTACCAGAGCGGGCAGTGGGAGGATTCTTGGGAGGCGAACAGGTGCACCTGTGCCTGACCGAATCGACTCCAAATCAGCTGGACCACCTGAAGGTGGAGTCTCCACTCTCCCTTGAGGGTAACCTGTTACGGCACGTCCGCCGAAGTGTTGAGGTTGCCCAGGATGTGAGTGGCTTGCAGCGACTTGGTGCTGCTAACTCCGTTGGAGGAGACGGTGGGCGAGTTATGACATACAGCGGGAGCGCAGACCGCCTTGGTGGTTGACATATGCTACCGCTGCCATGCTGTCTGTCCGAACTAGCACGTGCTTGCCCTGGATCAACGGCCGGAACCTCCGCAGGGCGAGCAGAATTGCCAGTAACTCAAGGCAGTTGATGTGCCAACGCAGCCGCGGACCTGTCTAGAGGCCGGCGGCTGCGTGCCCGTTGCCAACAGCGCCCCAGCCCGTTTTGGAGGCGTCTGTCGTGACCACGATGCGCCTGGAGACCAGTTCTAGTGGAACACCTGCTCGTGGAAACGAGAGGTCGGTCCAAGGGCTGAAAAGACGGTGACAGACCGACGTAATGGCCACGCGGTGTGTCCCGTGGCGCCATGCCCATCTCGGGACTCGAGTCTGGAGCCAGTGCTGAAGCGGCCTCATATGCATCAACCCGAGCGGGGTGGCCACTGCCGAGGATGCCATATGCCCCAGGAGCCTCTGAAAAAGTTTCAGTGGAACCGCTGTTTTCTGTTTGAATGCCTTCACCGGCTGGCACCGACTGGTGCATTCTTAAGGCGTGCCGTCAAGGAGACTGAGTCCAACTCCAAACTGAGAAAAGAGATGCTCTGAACCGGGAGGAGCTTGCTCTTTTCCCAGCTGACCCGAAGCCCTAGTCGGCTGAGGTGTGAGAGCACCAGGTCCCTGTGTGCGCATAACCCGTCTCGAGAGTGAGCTAAGATTAGCCAGTCGTCGAGATAGTTGAGAACGCGAATGCCCACCTCCCTTAACGGGGCAAGGGCAGCCTCTGCGATCTACGTAAAGACGCAAAGAGACAGGGACAGGCCGAAAGGGAGGACTTTGTACTGATATGCCTGACCCTCGAACGGGAACCGCAGGAAGGGTCTGTGTCGAGGAAGGATCGAGACGTGAAAGTACGCGTCCTTCGGGTCTACCGCTGCGAACCAATCTTGATGCCTGACGCTCGCTAGAATGCGTCTTTGCATCAGCATCTTGAACGGGAGTCTGTGTAAGGCCCGGTTCAGTACTCGCAGGTCCAAGATTGGCCACAACCAACCGCCTTTTTTCGGTACAATGAAGTAAGGGCTGTAAAATCCCTTCTTCATCTCGGCTGGAGGGACAGGTTCTATCGCGTCCTTCCATAGGAGGGTAGCGATCTCCGCGCAAGGTCGCAGCGTTTCCGTCTTTCACCAAGGTGAAGTGGACACCGCTGGACCTGGGCGGATGCCCGGCGAAGTGAATCACGCAGCCGAGTCGGACGGTCCGGACCAGCCCTCGTGACTGACTGGAAAGTGCAAGCCATGCGTCCAAGTTCCAAAGGGACAACGTCATCGGATGTATCGGCAGGTGGGGCCTCGCAGCGGGGTGGAGCTCGAGGTGCCACACCACATCGTGGCCGTGCTGAGTCCGAGGACATCGAAGCACTTACCTGGCTCCTTGTGACCACCCCAGGAACAGCCTGGGACGGGGAAGGAAGAGGCCTGTTCTCGTGACCCCGTGGAGACTGTCACATTGGGGGCGGATTTGTGCCACAGCTGGGCGCTCAGGGCGGGAGACTGCCGCTGGAGCGCCAACCTGCCAAATGGAGTGGTGGACGGTGGTCGTGATGCCAGCCGTACACACCGGATATGTGACCCAGGGAACAAGGAAACCAATCTTGCTGAGCTCTTGAGTACTGCAGCCACTTGGGCATGCAGCGCAATTAAATGCAAAAGGTAACAAAAAGATGAAGATCTGCTTACCAGCTCCAGAGCAGCGGGTTTCGTTGTCCCTGGGTCGCCCGTCTCAGGGGCGCTTCGAAGACCTCCGTGGGTTCTTCGGTGCCGGCTGTGAGACGGGTGGCGTCAGCTTCCTGCGGTGGGCTCCACGCCGGGGCTGGGCCGGAGGGGTGGGCTGCGGCGGAGCCGGTGCAGTCACCGCAGGGGGACGCCCTCGGCGATGAGTAGATGGGGTGCGGGATCTTGAGCCACACCGGGGCAGGATAAGCCGGCTAGCATCCATCTACTGCTCTACCATCGAGAACTGCTGGGCAAAGTCCTCGACGGTGTTGCCGAATAGGCCTGCCTGGGAAATGGGGGCAGCAAGGAATCGTGTCCTGTCGGCCTCACCCATCTTGACCAGGTTGAGCCAAAGGTGGCGCTCCTGGACCACTAGTGTGGCCATCGTCCGCCCGAGAGACCGCGCCATGACCTCCGTTGCTCGGAGAGCCAGGTCGGTCGCCGAGCGCAGTTCCTGCATCAATCCCGGGGCGGAACTACCCTCGTGCAGTTCCTTTAGCGCCTTGGCGGACTTGCAGGAGAGCCATGGCGTGCAGGGCAGAGGCGGCTTGTCCAGCGGCACCGCAGGCTTTGACCGTCAGAGACGACGTAAACCTACAGGCCTTGGACGGGGGCTTTGGGCACCCGCGCATAGGTGCACCGCGAGCGCCTTTATCCACCGGGGGATTGCCGAATAGCCCTTAGCCGCCCCACCATCGAGGGTAGTGAGAGCGGGGAAGCTGAAAAGATCGGGACCGGGCAGTAAAAGGTGCCTCCCGCGACCTTGTCAGCTCTTCATGCACTTCCGGGAAGAAAGGAATGGGGCGGGGCGTGGCTTTGAGCGGCGCCGTGAGCCCAGGAACCAATCACAGAGTCGCGAGGGTTCAGGGAAGAGCGGTGAAATCCACTCTAACCGACGCTCGCGGCTGTCCGGGAAAACATGTTGTCATCTCCGCATCAGCCTGTGACTGGACGATCGACCCCGTAGGGAGGAGCCCAACTTAGGCTTCTGACTGGACGAGCCCGCTCTCCGATGCTGCGCTCGAGAGCTCATCACTTTCGCGGGCTCTGAATAAGAGGTCGAACTCGCCGTGAGACGAGCCGGCGGACTCACCCGGAAGCCCGATCGGGGCAGACGAGCGTGCTGGGGAATGGGAGGTCCGCGGGGGGATACCCGGCAGAGGCGGTCCCATTGGGGTCCCCAAATCGCCCCCAGTGCTAGCCGCGCTGGCCTCAAAACTGTGGGTAAAAGGACCGAGGCGGGAGCCTCTGGGGTGGCTCGCTTTCTTACGAAGGCGAGCCGCGACCGCAACGTTGCCATGGACATATTCTCGCAATGAGAGCATGACCATCCACGAACGCTGTCTCCACGTGAGCAGTGCCAGACATGAAAAACAGTGATCGTGACCTTTAGAAGGCAAGAGATAACGAGCACAACCAGGAATAACACACAATCGGAAAAGCATCTTTAAAAAGACGCGTCTTTAAAAAGACGTTCCGTGTGTGCGCTCTTTTAGAGAAATATATACTCTTTTAGAGGGGAAAAATGCTCTTTCAGAAAATATACTCTCTAGTTTTTCTGCCGAAGCGCCCAGGGGCATTCTCTGCAGTGCACCAGAGCAGAGGAGGGAGAAGCCGCTGAAATGCGGCGTCAGATCCAGCAGGTGAATGAACAGTAGTATTCAGCTCAGCGAGCATGACCGTTCGGCTCCGAAGAGAAAAATCTGAATGAGTGGTACCAGCTCCTTTTATACCCGTATGTTTGGGGGAGTGGCATGCAAATACCACTCGCCAATTTTCATTGGCCTTTTATCAAAGACCAGAGGTGTCTCGGGCTCCCAAGAGTGACCCCTAGTGTCACTACATCGACACCAATGTCGAGTGAGTGACAGATAGGGAAAAGATGCCTCACATGTCCTCAGCTGACAGCTTCATTGAATTCTACCAGCTCAACACCAGTTTCATGTACCATAGTAAAGAGAAGACTCAGGGGTGCAGGCCTTATGGGAAGAATTGCAAAGAAAAAGCCACTTTTCAAACAGAAAAACAAAAAGAAAAGGTTAGAGTGGGCAAAGAAACACAGACATTGGACAACAGATAATTGGAAAAGAGTGTTATGGATCTTAACCCCATTGAGTTTTGTGGGATCAGCTAGACTGTAAGGTGCGTGAGAAGTGCCCGAAAAGACTACAGGAGGTATGGGGTGAAATGTCACCTGAGTATCTGGACAAACTGACTGCTAGAATGCCAAGAATCTGCAAAGCTGTCATTGCTGCACATGGAGGATCTTTTGCTGAGAACTCTTTGAAGTAATTTAAGAAGTTCTGAAAAAAAAGAAAAAAAAAAAAAGAAAATCAAATTGTAATAGTAATTTTTCAGGTTATTAATGTCCTGACTATACATTGTGATCAGCTGAATGCCACTTTGGTGAATAAAAGTACCAATTTATTTCCATAAGAGCAAAATCTGTACATTATTCTAAACTTTTGGCCACCAGTTTATATACATATATTATATTGTATGTGTATATATATATATATATATATATATATATATATATATATATATATATATATATATATATATATTATAGTTACTTCATTTATATATTCATTGTCTAGTTATTTTTATTTAAAGGGATAGTTTACCCAAAAATGAAAATTCTCTCATCATTAACTCACCCTCACACCATTCCAGAAACATGGCTTTCTTTCTTTTGCAGAATACAAATGAATATTTTTAGAGGAATATTTCAGCTCTGTAGGTCCATAAAATGCAAGTGAATGTTGGCCAGAACTTAAAAGCTCCAAAAAGCACATAAAGGCAGCATAAAAGTAATCCATAAGACTCAAGTGGTTAAATCTATGTCTTCAGAAGTGACATGATAGATATGGGTGAGAAACAGATCAATATTTAAGTCCCTTTTTACTCTAAATCTCCATTTACACTTTCAGACGTGAAAGTGAAACTAAACAGGCATCAAATGTGACTTTCAGATGCGAAAGTGGAGATTTAGAGTATAAAAAGGACTTAAATATTGATTTTTTTCTCATGTTGTTGTTGTTGATATTAAGGGGGCGCCACATCGTATCTCGCCTAGAGCACCAATTAAGCCAGAACCACCACTGCCGACATGTTTGTGTGACGTCACACACCTGCATCTCAGCTAAATCGGAGTTGAAAATTTGGAATTCTGACTTAAGTGGCGTTCCATTACACTTTTCCTAGTAGAACGTTGGAAAATCCGACTTTCCGAATTGAATGGAATGCAACATAAGTCTATCCCTCACAGCATTGTTGTCATTCCTGCCAAAAATCAAAGATGGCACTGTTGTGAATAAGGTCTTTACAAAATAGTATTCAACCAATATCAATATTTTGTTATAGCCATGAGTATAATTAAAAATACTAAAGTGTTATTATAGATTGTTCTAGAAAATACATATTTGGTGACAGATAAACTGTATCAAAAACCTACATATTATCATACAATCGGTGAATATTTGTTTGGTGCAAGGGCCTTATGGCAAGAATAATAGCATTAATGTTGTACAGACCTGAGGTTTCACAAATTTTTTTTTAGAATAGACATGTCCAATAATGTCCAACTAATCGAAGAGAGAGAGAGAGAGAGAGAGAGAGAGAGAGAACACAAATAAAATAAAAAATAAAAAAATAAAAAAATAATAATCACTTGAAAGTTCAAAATTGACTTTCCAAGACTGGGCTCAGTTCACACTGACTGTCAGATCTTACATTTCATGCAAATATCTAAATGCAAGAAAGGAGTCTTTAAAGTTGCATTCAGTAATTTTAAATTACATGAACTGTATGTAGGAAATCATGACCACTCACATTAAAATGAAGGCAGTAACCCTATAAAAGCTGTTTTATTCTACATGGAGAGGGTCCACACATGGGGGCTGCCAATTTAAAATCACATGATCAGCCAAATACTACTCGCTTAATCTCAGTAACCGTCTTGTTATTTGACACTTTTACTCATTGATTAAAGTATTCATGGCTGGCTGTGAATATTACATTTCTACAATGGCATCTGAAACTTAAAACTATTTATTTTAAATGATGCTGCATCCAAGCCGCTAGGTGTCAGTGTAAGTCCAAAATGACACAAAGACCAAATTTACTGAGTGCACGATTAAAGTTAACACAAACATGTGTGAGATAATGATCTGAACTTATAAAAATAGGTAATGTATTGAAGTTCCCAATAGGTGGGTAAAAATATAGATTTTCTGATACATCGCAATCTTCATTTGTACGATCTCGAAATCCTAAGATCTATTCAAGTAAAGCACATGCACATGCGATACAATTTTGTGCTATCAGGCCGTCTGGCACTCAATACTCTTTAAGCGCATTTGCACGGTGTAGTTGAAGCCTGGTTTTCATATTAATGTGGAGTGAGACATCACAGAAGCTCGCTGCTCTATTGTAATTTAATTCTGAAGCGTGCGTTTCAACAGGGCTCCGGATAGGATAGTTTAGAGCTGATCACTTGATATCGCGGCTGCTTCCCTTGATGATCATAAGGCTTATTTTGATATCATGGCCCAGACTTCTAAACTTTTTTTTTTTCTCCTAGTTTTCTCCCCAATTTGGAATGCCCAATTCCCAATGCGCTCTTAGTCCTCGTGGTGGCGTAGTGACTCACCTCAATCCGGGTGGCGGAGGATGAATTTCAGTTGCCTCCCGCATCTGAGACCATCAATCCGCGCACCTTATCACGTGGCTTGTTGAGCGCGTTACTGCGGAGACAGCGCTTTTGGAGGCCCACGCTATTCCCCACAGCATCCACGCACAACTCACCACGCGCCCCACCAAGAGCAAGAACCACACATTATAGCGACCACGAGGAGGTTACCCCATGTGACTCTACCTCCCTAGCAACCGGGCAAATTAGGTTGCTTAGGAGACCTTTCTGGAGTCACTCAGCACAACCTGGATTCAAACTGGCGACTTCAGGGGTGGTAGTCAGCGTCAATACTCGCTGAGCTACCCAGGCCCCCCGACTTCTAAACTTAAGATCCATTTGATTTCTGAAAAATCCTCGTTTAGGGGTCCACATAGGGGGTTCTAATGCGAAATAAGTTTACGCTTAAAAATTTTAAGTCCCCGGATACATAAATCAGGCATATGGGGTATCATTTGAAAGCTTAGAATCTGAACTTTTCATAAAATACCACACATTTTGCATTTATGTTACATAAAATAACAAAATAAGTGCTGAAATCATCAGCATCAAAAAAAAAAAAAAAATTAAAAATTTTTTTTAAAAAAAAGCACCACCTAGAAGTATTGCGGTAGAAATAATAATGTGAATATGAAAGTCTTTCACATACCACTAAAATGGACATCATATATCAAATGAAAGCTCTCATTCTCAGGAATGTGACTGTATAGTTTATTTTGCTGCTGTAATACCAAAGTTTGAAAAAGATTTTCAGAAGACTCACAAACTAAAATATAACTTCTGTAAGACATCAAATACAAATGTATTTTTTTTAATGCGCCGATCAATGCAGCTGAAAGACCCAAATAGAAAAAAAATTAAATAATAAAAAATACAAATTAAAAAAAATTATATATGTTTTTACCTTAGGCAGTTTTCTACAAAATGAGACATTTTTACTTGAGCTTGCGTGGGTGAATAATCCAGTGTTATATCGTAGATTTCCAGAACAAACTATGTGGTCCAGCAGGAAAAGCATGCTAAACAAATAATCGGAAAAATATGTTATCGACTATTGTTGATTAAAAAATGTATATTTACATTTAGTCATTTAGCAGACCCTTTTATCCAAAGCAACTTACAAAGAGGAACATAGCAAGCAATTAGTTATACAAAGTTCAACAATATCTGCTGTGTTCTACTGCCAAGTTCTCAACATGGCTGGAGTAGTATAGGCGCTATTGCAAAAGAAAGAGACAGAGGAGGAGTTTATACAGAAAATATATATATATATATATATATATATATATATATATATATATATATATATATATATATATAAATCATTGCAAAGGGGCAATCTCAGATTTCTAATGACACCTAGATTGAGCTTCTAGTCCACTCAGAGGCCGAGATATTGGATGAAACAACCAGGGTGATACATGAACTGAACATTAGACTGAATATCTATAGATGAGCACATCTGTGGGGGCTAAAATACATTAGAGTGCCACCTACATTTCAGATCTGCATTTTGTGATGGAATGTGATAGAGGAAAAAAAAAATTTCCTATTACTTGCTTTCATTTAGTGGAAAAAAATAAGACTTTTAAAGGTAGATAGAGTAAACCAAAAAAAAAAAAAAAGAGTTTAGGAGTCAAACCTCTTAATCAGCTGGACAGCACTGACAAGGAAAAAAGACAACACTCTATACGTGCCAAATAAAAAATTTATTACACATCATCACCCTTGCTTACATTGCTTACTTGCTTGAATTCACATAGAGTAAAAATTCAGTGTCAAATTCAAAAGGTTTCAGTTGCTAAGATTATGCAGACATAAACAATAAACATGTACTGTGTGTGTGTGTGTGTGTGTGTGTGTGTGTGTGTGTTGTGTATATATATATATATATATATATATATATATGCAATATAACATCTGCAATTTAACATATATATTATGAAGAAATCATATTTATTGATGGAAAACATGTAATTTGTGCATTTTTAAAAAGCTAAAATGTGACCAAAATGATGAGAATAAAATGTGTAAAATTTATCATTTCATAATGTACCCAGTAAGAAGGTCCCCAGTATAAATTGACAGGATTAGCTGAGAGAGAATTTCTTTAATATGTCAGCAAAATGGACATTGTAACTGAAATATACCCATATGAATCGATATTGTATTGATATTGAATCAGGAAATCTGTATCAATACCCAGCCCTAGTTCCCAATACCCTTAACACTCTTTCTCCACATCTGCCTCAGCCAAAATTAAAAAATAAAAAAGCATGCATATCAAGTCAGTAATGCACAGAATAAATCACAACAGTTTAGCATTCCCAGAAAATTATTTCTCAGCAAAATAAAGGAAAAAGAAAATTAGAATGAAGTACCAGGAACATTTCCTTTTATCTCCCTTAAATGACATTCCATAATGCAACCAGTAATTGGAAGGATATATGAATAGCCCAGAATGTGGTCTGAGAACCTGTGGAAGGAAAGCAGTGTTAATGATGATATACAACTGGAAATACTGTAAAATGCTTCAATGCTGAATCCCTGTCTCTACAGTCCAAGACACATAAGAGTGACTCTGCTGGTTTTACACCACAAAAAAAAAAAAAAAAAAAAAAAAAATATGTTTAACAGTACAGTCATTACAATGTCAGCAGCAGTTCTGGGGCTGCCTGGAAGGAACTTCACATACCATACCATACATATAGAATGAACTATGATAAATCAATACAAAAGGATTCAAGGCAAAGTCATAAGATCAGCATCATTAATTTTAAATTTGGTATGAAAATCTAAGTTGTATATGACCATGCTGAAATGCCATAAATGCACACTGTATTTACTTCATCCATTTCAACAAGTTAAAAAATAACTAAGCCAAATAATTTCAAAGATACCAATGTGAAATAAAAAAGTTGCTTGAATAAATGAGCTACATTAATTAATCAGGTAAATGTCTCAGTCCTGTCTCAGAATTTGTTGTGTCTATTATCAAAATACTATTAGTGTAAACAGAATTTTGTGACAATTTTCCTAAGTCTGAATTGACATCACTGAAAGGGTTTGACTTTATATGGAAAGACATGACAGTATATTACTAATAAAAATTCCTTATATTCTAAATGTAACAATAAGATGTCATAAAATGTCGTATGTTTATTATAATACATTAAAGCAGTAATTAATTCAAGCCGAGCAAAATTACAGATGTAAATATAGATGGCGCGTAGGCCTACTCTTATCCAACCAAAGTGTTTGGTTTTCTTGCTTTCCCATATATATTTGAGATTTCTAAAGAATTTTTAATTGTATACAATTGAAATAATTGTGCTGTACATTTATAAAATCTTAAGTGAAAGTGTAACACACATATAGGCTTGCTCCAGAAAATTAAAGTGTACACTTAGAACAGAATAGAAAAATAATTACAGTTATTTCTAATTTTTACAGAGGTCAGAGAGACAGATGAAAAAATGATATATTTATATTTTTTAAATTATAACTTACCTGAAGATTTTATGAACACTTTGCTGGATTCTCCTAGAAAGTTTGTGGCAGTGCACGTGTAGTTGCCTGGAGTAAGTGTAGAGGATGTGAGCACTGACGAGGTAATCTTCTCTTGCAAATGTTTGGAGTGCCAAGTGTACGTAGGAGCCGGGTTTGCCACCACTGTACAATTGAGTGAGACCTCTTTGCCATTTGTACTGATGATCTCCAATGAACTGGAGTGTTTTGGTTTATCTGAAGAAGGAAGATATAAACTTCTCAGCACAAAAGTGACACTCAGTCTTAGTATTTAATTAGCAGCCGTTATTGATAGATCAGAAGAAATGCAGCTATATGCAGATACAATCCCCCTTGTATCATGAGGGTCCTCCTATTTCCATTTCATTTCCAGATACCAGAAACAAAAGGCAAAGAAAAGAAATTATAATATATAATTATTTGCTTTCCCCCATGTTGTTCCAAACCTGTATGACTCTCTTTTATGTCTAAACAGTGAAAGAATTGTTCTTTTACATGGGATTTTTTCAATAAATAAAACAAATCACGTACTCGATTTCAACCCTCAAAAACAATGATCCGGTCACAGCAGTTAACAACTCACTGGAGGCAAAGAATCCAGTGAGACTTAAATGTCAGTCTGTTCCTCACACAAAGCTATCCTATGAATTTTGAAGACTTGGAAAATAATGCACAAGACGAATGGACTACTTTTATTATACTTTTGTAACACTATGATGCTCCATTGTGCCACCTTTTTGCAATATTCACTTTCATTGCATCTTTTTTCCATGCTATGAAAGTGAATGCCTAACATCTGCTTTTTTGTTACACAGAGGAAAGAAAGTCATAGGGGTTTGGAAGAACATAAGGGTGAGTAAATGATGAGAGAACTTTCATTTTTAGGTGTGCTATTCTTTAAAATTTTAACAGTTTACCAATTCAGGAGACTTACAGTTTACATGACTGTAGAGAAGTTTTGCCATCATTACACTTTCTTCTGTTTCCAGTTCCAGTTCTGCTTCACACCTGTACTGAACTCCATCATCAGTTCTGTTTGCAGTGATCAAGAGTGTTGCAGATTCATTCACTGGAGTCTTGGTTTTGTCATTGAAGGTGGTGAAATTCACCAGAGACCGTCCTTTGAACCATTTCACAGTGAGATTATTAACCGGAGCCACATTCTGAATGTCACACTGGAGCTTATACTGTTTGCCCTCAATCATTGGTCCTGTGTGATCCACTGTGCTGATGGACATATTATCTATAGTCTCTGTGAAGGAAGATTTAAACAACCTGATTCTCTACATGATTGAAAGTATATTCTTTTAATAATTTCAGAGAAAAGAAAGACAGAAAACCTATAATGCATAAAAACTCACTGTAAATAGTGATTGGGAGACGTGATTCACATTGTGATCCATTATTATAGTTGATGTAGCAGATTGGCTCTATGTCCCATTGTCTCAGGTGTTGTATGTTCCAGGTGATCAGACTGTCATTGGTCATGGGTACACTTCCCTCAGTGGCTTCCCATCCCATCCCACCATGAGGGACATTAGTGCTACAGTTAACTGAAACAGAACTGTTGTACTTCACTATGACACTCTGTGGATTGAGCTGGATAGGGCATTCATTGTGTGCACCTGTTAAACACATGATTTATAACTGATAAAGGGAGAGTACAGAATAACAACACTCAAGTATCTGGTTATATGCAAACACAGAAATAGCATACTATGAGATGTTCAGGCTCACAAACTGACCACTGGTTTAGGTGCCCAGGGTTTGTTGGGCCGATGACGAACACATGACCAAGCTACTGAGAAATGTTTTTGGTTGGTGTAAGACGATCTATTTTCATAACCATATTATGCAACAAAAAAGGTTTACTGATACAGAAGCGGTAGTGAACATTTGACAGAGTATGTCCATGTTACAGTGCTGAAGAAATGAGAAGAAATATCCTAAAATAGTTGTACAATTGTATAAAGCAGTCTTAATGATCTTTACTCTGTAGTCTTTATGGTTATTACTAAACTTTAATTAGTAATGGCTGATTATGAGGGTGACTGCTGAGTGTACAGTACGGTAATCAAGCTTAAAACCTATCAACAATTTAACACTAAACAGGAAATGAGTTAACAGAAAGTAACATACAGTAGGTCCTAAAACAAAAACAAACTATAAAACCATCTACATTTCAACAAATTAAAAGATAAAGTGTAAAATACATATCACCTCATGCCATATATAAAATGTTTGAGCTTTATGTATCAGAAGAATTAAAATTGAAATTAAGTCATCATACAAATACCTGTGAGACTGACAAACTGCAAAACTGCAGACAGATAAAGAAGTCCAAACAAATTCTGAAGCATATTGTGTGTTAAGGAAAAGTCGACCAGACTAAACGTGCAATTAAACAGAGTATGTTGTAAGTAGCCCTCAACTAGTAAGTCCACCACTCAACTGAGATCTGTGACTGAATAACTTCATCTCGAACAAACAGGAACTATATTTCAGTGGGCAGACTAGAAGCACAACACGCTGAAGGAATGCAAGAGTTTTTCTAATTTCAAATTGAGAACCACTGCTCTAACATCCTTTCTTAATGTGTATTGACTTCTTAGTATAAATATGCACAATGCAGACAGTCTTTTCTTGGTGTGACTGAAGACCCAAGTGACTAGGATACATGAGTTAGGATTCAAAACAATAATGTAGCTATCCAGATGCTAGTTATTTTGAGCATGTTGCTAAGTTTCTAGGGTGTTGCTAAGATTAATTTGGTGGTTGTGTACTGGCCCAATCTAAAAGAGCAAACCCCCAAGTCTCTACAGTATATATTCTGGTGCCTAAATATGGCCCAGGTCCAAAGCTCCAAAGAAGGGCTGAAACGATTAGTCGACGTTATCGACAACATCGACAATAAAAAATTGTCGCCAGAAATTTTAGTTGTCGAATAGTCATTCGATCTCTTTTTTAATTTTTTTTTTATTTGGAATGCCCAGTTCCCAATGCGCTCTAAGTCCTTGTGGTGGCGTAGTGACTCGCCTCAATCCGGGTGGCGGAGGATGAATCTCAGTTGCCTCCACGTCTGAGACCGTCAATCCATGCATGGCTCGTTGAGCACGTTGAGGCTTCATGCTACTCTCCACGGCATCCACACACAACTCACCACAAGCCCCACCGAGAGCGAACCACATTATAGTGACCATGAGGAGGTTACCCCATGTGACTCTACCCTCGCTGGCAACCAGGCCAATTTAGTTGCTTAGGAGACCTGGCTGAAGTCACTCAGCATGCCCTGGATTCAAACTCGTGACTCCAGGGGTGATAGTCAGCATCTTTACTTGCTGAGTTTGATCTCATTTTAACGTAACATGAGAGAGACCCAAAAATGAAAATTCTCACATCATTTACTCACCGTCATGCCATTCCAGAAACATGGCTTTCTTTCTTTTGCAGAATACAAATGAATATTTTTAGAGGAATATTTCAGCTCTGTTGGTCCATAAAATGCAAGTGAATGTTGGCCAGAACTTTAAAGCTCCAAAAAGCACATAAAGGCAGCATAAAAGTAATCCATATGACTCCAGTGGTTAAATCTATGTCTTCAGAAGTGACATGATAGATATGGGTGAGAAACAGATCAAAATTTAAGTCCCTTTTTACTCTAAATCTCCATTTACACTTTCAGACGTGAAAGTGAAACTAACAGGTATCAGATGTGACTTTCAGATGTGAAAGTGGAGATTTAGAGTATAAAAAGGACTTAAATATTGATTTGTTTCTCATGTTGTTGTTGTTGATATTAAGGGGGCGCCACGTCGGAGCTCGCCTAGGGCACCAAGTAAGCTAGAACCACCACTGTCAACATGTTTGTGTGACGTCACACACCTGCATCTCAGCTAAATCGGAGTTGAAAATTTGGAATTCCGACTTCAAGTGGCATTCCATTACACTTTTCCTAGTAGAACGTTGGAAAATCCGACTTTCCGAATTGAATGGAATGCAACATAAGTCTATCCCTCACAGCATTGTTGTCATTCCTGCCAAAAATCAAAGATGGCACTGTTGTGAATAAGGTCTTTACAAAATAGTATTCAACCAATATCAATATTTTGTTATAACCATGAGTATAATTAAAAATACTAAAGTGTTATTATAGATTGTTCTAGAAAATACATATTTGGTGACAGATAAACTGTATCAAAAACCTACATATTATCATACAATCGGTGAATATTTGTTTGGTGCAAGGGCCTTATGGCAAGAATAATAGCATTAATGTTGTACAGACCTGAGGTTTCACAAATTTTTTTTTAGAATAGACATGTCCAATAATGTCCAACTAATCGAAGAGAGAGAGAGAGAGAGAGAGAGAGAGAGAACACAAATAAAATAAAAAATAAAAAAAATAAAAAAATAATTATCACTTGAAAGTTCAAAATTGACTTTCCAAGACTGGGCTCAGTTCACACTGACTGTCAGATCTTACATTTCATGCAAATATCTAAATGCAAGAAAGGAGTCTTTAA
Organism: Myxocyprinus asiaticus; assembly: GCF_019703515.2. Lineage (NCBI taxonomy): Eukaryota > Metazoa > Chordata > Actinopteri > Cypriniformes > Catostomidae > Myxocyprinus > Myxocyprinus asiaticus. Next base: position 34,221,398 of record NC_059357.1, on the reverse strand, counting down.
AGTTGCATTCAGTAATTTTAAATTACATGAACTGTATGTAGGAAATCATGACCACTCACATTAAAATGAAGGCAGTAACCCTATAAAAGCTGTTTTATTCTACATGGAGAGGGTCCACACATGGGGGCTGCCAATTTAAAATCACATGATCAGCCAAATACTACTCGCTTAATCTCAGTAACCATCTTGTTATTTGACACTTTCACTCATTGATTAAAGTATTAATGGCTGACTGTGAATATTACATTTCTACAATGGCATCTGAAACTTAAATCTATTTATTTTAAATGATGCTGCATCCAAGCCGCTAGGTGTCAGTGTAAGTCCAAAATGACACAAAGACCAAATTTACTGAGTGCACGATTAAAGTTAACACAAACATGTGTGAGATAATGATCTGAACTTATAAAAATAGGTAATGTATTGAAGTTCCCAATAGGTGGGTAAAAATATAGATTTTCTGATACATCGCAATCTTCATTTGTACGATCTCGAAATCCTAAGATCTATTCAAGTAAAGCACATGCACATGCACATGCGATACAATTTTGTGCTATCAGGCCGTCTGGCACTCAATACGCTTTAAGCGCATTTGCATGGTGTAGTTGAAGCCTGGTTTTCATATTAATGTGGAGTGAGACATCACAGAAGCTCGCTGCTCTATTGTAATTTAATTCTGAAGCGTGCGTTTCAACAGGGCTCCGGATAGGATAGTTTAGAGCTGATCACTTGATATCGCGGCTGCTTCCCTTGATGATCATATGGCTTACCTTGATATCATGGCCCAGACTTCTAAACTTTTTTTTTTTCACCCCTTTTCTCCCCAATTTGGAATGCCCAATTCCTAAAACGTCCTTGTTCAAGGCGTAGTGACTCACCTCGATCCTGGTGGCGGAGGATGAATCTCAGTTGTGTGTGTGTGTGTGTTAATGACTAGTGATCCCTGGGGGTGTGTGTGTGTGTGTGTGTGTGTTAATGACTAGTGACCCCTGGGGTGTGTGTGGTGTGTGTATCTTAATGACTAGTGACCCTGGGGGGTGTGTGTGTTAATGACTAGTGACCCCTGGGTGTGTCTGTGTGTGTGTAGTAATGACTAGTGACCCACGGGGGTGTGTGTGTGTGTGTGTGTGTGTTAATGACTAGTGACCCACGGGTTGTGTGTGGTGTGTGTGTGTGTGTTAATGACTAGTGACCCCGGGGGTGTGTGTGTGTTAATGAATAGTGACCCCCGGGTGTGTGTGTGTGTGTGTGTGTGTGTGTGTGTGTTAATGACTAGTAACCCCCGGGTGTGTGTGTTAATGACTAGTGACTCCCGGGTGTGTGTGTGTGTGTGTGTTAATGACTAGTAACCCCCGGGTGTGTGTGTGTGTTAATGACTAGTGACTCCCGGGTGTGTGTGTGTGTGTTAATGACTAGTGACCCCCGGGGTGTGTGTGGTGTGTGTGTGTGTGTGTTAATGACTAGTGACCCCCAGGGTGTGTGTGTGTGTGTGTGTGTGTTAATGACTAGTGACCCCGGGGGTGTGTGTGTGTTAATGACTAGTGACCCCCGGGGGTGTGTGTGTGTGTGTTAATGTCTAGTGAACCCCGGGTGTGTGTGGGTTAATGACTAGTGACCCCCGGGTGTGTGTGTGTTAATGACTAGTGACCCCCCGGGTGTGTGTGTGTGTGTGTTAATGACTAGTGACCCCCTGGGGGGGTATGTGTGTGTGTTTGTTTATTTCCATGCCTCAGTTACTGTAGCTAATCGAAGGCAGTTATGTATTTGACTTGATTGGTATCAATGGTATGTACTTTTGATATTTTGTTTTGGTGTGTATTTATTGTAAGGTATTTATGAATTTGTGTGTGTTGAATAAGTATTGAATTGCTGTGTATTGGGGGTTCACATGAGTTATTAATTTAATGAATTATGGGACAAAAGAGCCTTGAAACCTTGCCTGAATATTAATCTGTGTGTTGATGTGTTTACAGTTTAAAAGCTTGTATATATGACTTGTATATGTAAACAGAATAACTTTTCTGTTTGTGTATTTCCTGCTGGACACGCTCTGCACATACTTGTTAGTAAAGGTATGCGCTAGGCTCAATTCTTTATTGAGCGCAAGTGTGTTCTATTGATGCGATTAGCGCACACTAATGATTTGATCAGTAGTGGCGTTATAAAGTGGAAGCATGGTTTCAGTGTGGTTGCTTCGGTCTCCCTGTGAGCTGTTTGATTCCTGAGAGCCATGTAGTCTCTGAGATGTTTAATGTTTCTCGAGCATGTCATTTTCACAAGAAGCTGGATTAACCTGGCAGCTTTAGGCACTCTTTCCCTATCCTGTGGTGAGTTCCGCCTCTTGGCCTGATTTCATTTATTAGTGTCTCACAAATATTTATTTTAATATGATTAGGTTGAGGTGCATCAATGTGGTGAGTCTGACAACATGTGGCACAAGCCTTTTCTTTAACGGTAAGGGTGTTTTTATTATAGGGTATTTGGGCGAGACTCTTAAGGGTCTCCATTTAGATTTTGTGGTTGACCTTAATTATTTTCTCTCTTTTCAAAGGTGCCGTGCTGCCTCGTGTGTGTATAACGCTAGCTGCCGTTTTTCTGCTGTCATTTTATACTGTTTTCCTATTGCTGTGTTTTACCTGCTGCTCTTTGGTACGGCCGGCTTATAAAACTGTTGGTTGTTTGAAGGAAAATGCTCTATGAACTTGTATACCCAAGATCTGGTTACAATCTTGGCGTATAGTCGGCAGGATGTTTAATTTGATGTAATGAGCAGAGGCGTGACTTCATTAAATTTTATTAATTAGTCAATTTTTACCTTAAAAGAAATGGCAGCTAGCGCATAACACGGAGGGATATTTAAATTGGTTTTGTTTCTTTGCCCTTTGTGCTATTTAGTCTCTCACCATGGAAGAAGAGATGCAGCAGTTGCGAGACCTGGTAGCTCAGCTTAAGGCTGATAATGAACACTTGTGTCAGGACCGTGCTGAGGTTCAGGCAAGTTCTAGTGCTGCTCTCGCTGAGGTTGTAAATGAACAGTAGGCAGTACTGAATGTTCATCTGAGATCTTCCTCTGTTAGTCCAGTAATGACAGAGAGGTTGATTTGTTCCAAGAGAGAGAAAATGCCCTGTTTTTAGAGGCCGCACTGGTATTTCCTTAGCAGAATGGCTGGAAGAGGTTAATGCAAGTATGCGTGTCCGCCATTTATCTGCAATTGACAAAGCACACTTCATTTATGACCATTTAGAAGGGGAGGCTAGGGATGAGATAAAATACAGGCCTAGGGAAGATTGGGAAGACCCAGATAGTGTTGGGCCTCATGTATTCAGATATAAGACAAAGGCAGGCCTAACACAGTCGTAAAAAGCCTGACTGAGGCCCACACACTAAGTCATAAATCTTACTGATAAAAACCATGCCAGAATCAAACAAAGGGAGTCCAAAACAGACTACAAATCCCATGAAGCCTTACTCACTAATGGATCGAACTCTCAACTCCTATTGGATGAGGCACACGACAGAACGCCCCTCAACCATGACGTCATCAGGAGTAGAAATACCTCTGAGGTCCATCTGGGCATTGCTTCCAGCAACTTTGCTCGCCGTGTGTAGACGCAGCTCATCACTGCTCTCAGGTGTAGCCTCGTGGCACAAGGAAGTAACATCCGACTTGAAACTGTGGTCATACAATCTCCATCTCACTGAACGAGTTGAGATTACTCTGTGTTCCACTGAACACTCTAACGGATCCGAAGGAGACCGCTGAGCAATCCGCATCTTCATCCGTTTGCCTGCAGAAGTGAAGAGAAAAAGATTTCTCTTCCCTCTTCAATTGAGTCGATGAGCCTGCCGAGAATCAGCAGCCATACCGCTTGCCGACAGAGCGAGGAAACGGCCTCCCGTCATCACCCGAGCCTCGAGGAACCGAGTCGGAGTTAAACGACGGATGAACACACATTCTACCTGCGTCCTCATGCGATTCAAGCAAGAGGTTTATGTCTGGGCAGAGATAGAATATTATAGTGTGTTATTCTTGTGTATCAGGGTTATTGCTTGTACAGTTTATGGACCGCCGTGTCCGCTCATTGCTGCTAATAATACTCAAGGTATTACTGTAATGTACTGTTATCACAAATGAGATCTGCAGTGTTGTAGTCCAACCACATTGGACTTTTGTGTATTTTGCAGTGAGACCGGCACACTGAGTTTATCCATTAAAGAACCAAAGACCGCAGGATGGTTTACGAGCCGTCCACCGCGTCTCTGAGTGATAAACTAACAGCTGCTTTCTCTCCCATGATCGCGAAACTGGCTTTGGTGCCGCCACTTTATTCTCTCTCTCGTATTAACCACACACACACGCGACCCCTCACAAACATTCTCGCACACACTTTTGGCTAGTAGATAACTTCGTGATAAAGCTCAGCTTTGTCCCTATGTTATCATACAAGCGGAGTCACGCAGTAAATGGGCAGACACCATTAACTGGGTTCTCTCTGCCCACATTCGTGGCCATATTCTCTGGCCGGAAATTTCACGTGACGTACTCTCCACGAGAGTCACGTCCGCCATTTTGTGCGCGTCACACCTTACACACACACACACACACACACACACACACACACACACACACACACACACACCTACCATCCTCTCATGTGTTATAGGCTTATTTTGGTTAACATACCTAATCATGTCACTGTTTAGTTTGTAGTTGTAAGTCGGAAGTTTATTGACTGCATTGTATTGATTATTAATTGATATTACTGCATAAATAAATTTTGTTATATTTCAAAGAGAAGTGTTTTGGTTTGTTTTGCATACACCTGTGTCAAATGCTGGCAGGGTATGTCAGTGCTCGGATTCAAGCCTTCATTGTTTCCTTTTGAATGTCGATTTTCTTAAGAGAACAATCTAATATTGAGACTGTTATACTGTCTGGTTATTAGTCCCTGATTCCAGGGTGGTGCCCCGGCGATATTAATCCTTATTAATATTCTATTGATTTTGATAATTGATAATTATCTTTGATAATTATTAATTATTGCTAATAACCAAACCCGCTCCTGAACATAGCGCACTACATTTACTGGTGCCCCGTATGAGGCTTTAATGAGTTAGATTCTATTATTTAATTTAAATTTTAGTTAATAACTAAAGAAATAATTATTAATTATTTCTGATAGTAACACTGATCTAAACAACCAGTAGAACCTACAACAGAGTTATTTCTATTCTGAATGAGTTGTATGGATCTTTCGATTCTTACATTATTTTGCAGGAAAATTTCTTTTCTAGATGCCAGCAAGAGGGAGAATCATTGCAAGAATTTTCACATGCTCTATGTTTGATGGAGAAAGTAGTTAAAATTGTATGCCTAATTCTGAGGTCCTTTTGCGTGATCAGTTCGTTGAGTATGTGCAGGATCCCTCTCTTCGTAGGGAATTAAAACAGCTGGTACACCGTAATTCTAGTGCTACGTTACTAGATGTGAGGGGTGAAGTGATTAGGTGGGAACGGGAGGGTATGTTAGGGGGTAGTCGAGGCCGAAGGTATTCCACTTCCTCTACTCATGGCATGTAATGTGGGGTTTATGGGTCTACCTCTAATGCTGATGGGGCAGATTTAGCAGAGTTAAAGGAACTGCTCAAGAAGCAGCAAGAGCAGCTTGATCACTTAACCCGTAATGTTGCGTTGCTTCAGAATGGCCCTAAGAGAACTTATCCCAGGCTGACTAGTTCTAATAAAGTTTCGGCCATTTGTAGGTGGTTCCAGCAACATATCCATTTTGCCCGAGAATGTAGCAATCAGAACTCTTCCTCCAGTCTACCTCCCCCTCATTTACATTCCCCTGAGCCTTTTGTATCAAGGCCTCAATCCTCTGTCACCTTTCAGGAAAACTAGAGCCTTCTGTTCTTCAGAGCCACAGTTCAGAAGGGTTTGTGTTTGGCTTTAAAGCTGTCCCTTCATGTGTTGAAAATATGATTCCCCTGCTATCTCCCTGTCCCCATGTTACTGTTAGCATAGGGGGTGTATTAATTTCTTGCCTTTTTAGATACTGGTTCAGTGGTGTCTACTGTAACTGAAAGTATTTTTTTTCCTGCAGAATTTTGTGCCCTGGGGTCGAAAGAAACTTCGTTCTTGCCACTGGTTGCAGCTTAAGGCTGCCAATGGTCTAGATATTCCGTATATAGGATATCTAAAGCTGGATGTAGAAGTTTTTGATAAAGTTATACCTAAACATGGGGTTCTTGTTGTTAAAGACCCTCTTGGTACTACTACACTTTCAGGTGTGTTGGGAATGAATGTCATTTGAGAATGTTACAATGAATTGTTTGGGCAGCATGGACCAGCTCTCTTTGAAGCAGCCTTAGTGCAGCAAGACACTAACTCCTGGCAACAAGCTCTGCAGAAGTGCCATCAGGCTCAAGTTCACTCACCCTTGAATTCATGTAGAGTAAAGGTTTGAGGAGGTAGGCATTTTTGTGTTCCGGGGGTACAAGGAAATTTGTCCCCGCCACTTGTTCCAAGCAACATTCTGGGTTGACTGTAGTTTTTGAGCCATCCAATAGTGGCCTGATAGCAGGTCTTACTTCTCCAGGAGTAGCTGGTGGGCAGGTTTATGTCCCAGTAGTTAATGTAGGCCTAGTTGATGCTGAGCTCCAGCCACGAACTGTCCTTGGTATAATAAGCTCTGTAACTGTTGTGAGTTTATCCGCAGACATTGAGGAACTCCCAGTAAATGTACAGGCCACTTTCTTCTCAGTTGGTTACTAGCTCTGTGCAGGACAGGGTAAATTCAGTTGACTTGTCAATACTTACACCAGATGAACAGTGTGAAGTGAGGACCCTCTTAAGGAAGTATTCTTCTGTGTTTTCAGCACATGATGGTGACCTGGGCTGTACTAGTCTTATCTCACATGATATTCCCTTACTTGATGAGGTTCCAGTTAGGCAGCGCTATCGGTGTATTCTTCCATCAGAATATGAGGCAGTTAAGAATCATATTAGTCAGTTGCTGGAAACTCGGGTTATAAGAGAAAGTAGCAGTCCCTTTGCCTCTCCCATTGTCCTGGTGAAGAAAAAGTATGGTAGCCTGCATGTGTGTTGACTACATGCAACTGTATAGTAAGACAAGGAAAGATGCATTCCCTTAACCAAGAATTGAGGAGTCATTGGATGCTCTCTCAGGTGCTAGGTGGACCTAGCTAGTGGTTACAACCAAGTGCCAGTAACAGAGAAAGACAAGATGAAGACTGCCTTCTGCATGCCCTTTGGGTTATTTGAGTGGAACAGGATGCCCTTCGGGCTGTGTAACGCCCCTAGCACCTTTCAGAGGTTGATGGAGTGTATGTTTGGTTCCCAACATTGTCAATCCTTGTTGCTTTACCTGGATGATGTCAGTGTTTTCCTCAACAGTGGCTGAGCATCTGGAAAGACTAGAGGTTGTCTTGAAGCGCTTGCAGCAGGAAGGCTTGAAAGCAAAATTGGAGAAGTGTTCATCCTTCCAGCCTGAGATGAGCTATTTGGGGCATGTCATTTCCAACCAAGGAGTAGCTACTGATCCCAAAAAGACTGATGCAGTTGCTGACTGGCAACCTCCTCAGCACATTTCAGAACTCAGGTCTTTTTTGGGATTCGCTAGTTATTACAGGTGGTTTGTGGAAGGGTTTTCCAAGTTGGCTGCCCCCTTGCACCGCTTGGTGGCAGATTTGACCAATACAAAGAAGAACTGTAAGATCATGTAAAGAGCCTTGGACTGCAGAGTGCCAGCAGAGCTTTGATGCCTTGAAAAATCAACTGGTGAGTGCCCCAGTTTTAGCATATGCTAACTTTTCATTGCCTCTCATCCTAGAAGTTGATGCCAGCCGTAGTGGACTGGGGGCAGTGCTTTCACAGGAGCAAGAGGGCAAGGTGAGGCCTATAGCCTATGCCACCCGAGGTTTGAGACCCCCTGAGAGGAATATGTCAAACTACAATTCCATGAAGTTGGAGTTTTTGGCCCTGAAATGGGCCATGACAGAGAAATTTTGTGAGTACCTAATTGGACAAGTGTGTTGTGTACACTGACAATAATCCCCTCAGTTATCTTAACACTGCCAAACTTGGAGCTCTAGAACAGCGCTGGGCCACTCAACTTGCTACCTTTGACTAAAGCATCAGGTATCTTTCTGGACGTAGTACCCGGAATGCTGATGCCCTGTCATGACAGTATTCTGCTGCACCCCTGTTGGAAGGTTTGACTCCTGGCAGCTCTGTGCCAGAGCTCCTTCAACAAGTTGCCCCTGTAGGACGCCGGTGTGAAGGTATTCAAGCCTCTATTACTGCCTTCCCTAGTCATACCTCAGAAGATTTGCATATGTTACAGGAAGCCGTTTCTGTGCTTGGAGAATTTTTGGCAATGTGGAGAAAGGGGAAATATCCCTCTCGTGTGGGGCGATTGCAGGTGTCCCCTAATGTGACCAATCTTTTAAAGCAGTGGAATCGGTTGAAAGAAAAGGATGGCATATTATACCGCCAGCATCACCATCCTCAAGGTGGTGGAGAGTCCTTCCAGCTCCTGTTACCTGCCTCTTTAAAGTCCACTGTGTTGCAACAGCTTCATGATGAACATGGCCATCAGGGGGTGGAACGGACAACAGAGTTGGTGAGGCAGAGATGTTTTTGGCCAAGTATGTTTGCCGATGTGAAGCAATGGTGTCAACAATGTGAACGCTGTATCGTGGCCAAAGATGTTTTTCCTTGAGCTCAGACATATGGGACATTTGCTAGCTTCAAAACCTAACCAGATTTTGGCAATTGACTACACTTTTCTGGAATCATCTCAAAACAGAATGGAGAATGTTCTTGTTTTGACAGATGTTTTCTCTAATATACTCAAGCAGTGCCCACCCGAGACCAGCGAGCTGCTACAGTAGCCAAGGTTCTGGTTAACGATTGGTTCTATAAGTTCAGAGTTCCAGGTCAAATCCATTCAGACCAGGGGAGAAACTTTGAGAGCACCTTAATTCAGCAACTCTGCGAGTCAGACTACTCCAGTAAATCCAGGTGGGAATGGCCAATGTGAGCGATTTAATCGAACGTTCCACAATCTGCTGCACGCCTTGCCACCTCATAAGAAGAGGGTTTGGTTCACCTATCTTCCTTAAGTTGTATTCTCTTACAATACCACTCCACATCAATCCACAGGGGAGTCTCCACATTTTTTGATGTTTGGGCAAGACCCACAACTGCCAGTTGACTTCCTCCTGGGTAGAATTGAGACTCCTGTTAAGGGCAATGTTCATGTCTGGGTCTGTGAGTATCAGGCCAGGCTTCAAGTGGCCTTTTGAGGGAGCTAAAAGTCGAATGGAAGTAGCGGCTGAGCGCAGGGAGGAGCGGCATGACGAGGGTGCAGGAGGACCCTCTACGGGAAGGTCATCTGGTTTATCTACGGGACCTTCATGTACGTGGCCGAGCCAAGATCCAAGATTGCTGGAGTTCAGTGATTTATAAAGTCCTGAGAGCACCTCAGAGAGGAGGGTCTGTGTATACCATTGCCCCTGTTGAAAATTTAGCAAAAGTCAGACACGTCAGTCGAGTACTGTTGAGGGCCCAGCCATCTGAGCAGCCTTTGGATAAGCCTTCCAGTTCTCCTCTTTCTGAATCAGATTCCACATCGCAAGAATCTGGTGAGGATGATCTGCCAGACGAAGGAATATGGGTATCATTGCCTCCAGAGCAAGAGTCTCTACCTCAAGGGTCGCCCCCTGCTTGTGAAGCACTGCGTCTGTATCCTGATCAGCCACTCCCTTTAAATGTTGACCAGTTATTGCCTCAGAGCCTGGAGAGTACCTATACTGATCAGTAAATTCTATAATTCTGACCGCCCTTTTGACCCGTCTTGTGCTCCCGAGTTGCCAGAGTGCCTTGTCCCTACCCTTGATGCTCCCTTACATCGAACTCCTGCAGACTACCATCCTAATGCCCATCAATTGCCAAAGGCAGTGGGAGGTAGGGTAAGGGATACTGTGAACTCTCAAAGGGTTATAACTAATAATATTGTCTCAGTATTTTTTAGGCCTTGGCATTAACTACATCGTCAGGCCGATTTTGAAACCAGGGGGTAGATTTTGACCCACAGAATAACTTTTCTGTTTGTATTTCCTGCTGGACACACTCAGCACATACTTGTTAGTAAAGGTACGCGCTAGGCTCAATTCTTTATTGAGTGCACGTGTGTTCTATTGATGCGATTAGCGCACACTAATGATTTGATCAGCAGTGGCGTTATAAAGAGGAAGCATGGTTTCAGTGTGGTTGCTTCTGTCTCCCTGTGAGCTGTTTGTTCCTTGAGAGCCGTGTAGTCTCTGAGCTGTTTAATGCTTCTCGTGCATGTCATTTTCACAAGAAGCTGGATTAACCTAGCAGCTTTAGGCACTCTTTCCCTATCCTGTGGTGAGTTCCGCCTCTTGGCCTGATTTCATTTATTAGTGTCCCGCAAATATTTATTTTAATATGATTAGGTCGAGGTGCATCAATGTGGCGAGTCTGACGATGTGTGGCACAAGCCTTCTCTTTAACGGTAAGGGTGTTTTTATTATAGGGTATTTGGGCGAGACTGTTAAGGGTCTCCATTTAGATTTCATGGTTGACCTAAATTATTTTCTTTCTTTTTAAAGGTGCCATGTGGCCTTGTGTGTGTATAATGCTTGCTGCTGTTTTTCTGCTGTCGTTTTCTACTATTTTGCTATTGCTGTGTTTTACCTGCTGCTCTTTGGTACGGCCGGCTTATAAAACTGTTGGTTGTTTGAACAAAAATGCTCTATGAACTTTTGTGATTAAATGAGTTTGCTCCATACTGTTCATTACAGGGTGCACAGCTATTGTTCAAACATTATTGCAGTGGTTTTGTTTTTGGTTCTTTTTTGTTTTCTTTGGTTATTAATTGGTCTATTTGTATTTTGTTTTGATACATTTTTGGTTTAAACTGTCATCTCCATACTTACTGGTTTTCATTACTTAATACGTTATTTGTAACAGAAGGGAATATGACTTGCCTCGGTGTGTGGTCACTTTGCTATTTGAGGTTGTTTTACAGATGGTGTGAAGTGTCTGCACTGAATCTAGGGGCGAGGTTTGCAATACGGGTTGGCCCCCCTTCCTTACTGCCTTGGTGTTTATACATTGTTTTGTTTATTTATTTTTGTAATCTCTCTCAAGTCTGTTACCTTCTGATACCTTGTTACGGTAACTAAATGGTAAACTGTTATCTATTTATGGTGCAATTGCTCAATCCAGTCTCTTATTATTTGATGTATTGTGTGGGTATTTAACTGGTAAGCTGTGGTTATGTTTATGAATCTCATAAACATAACCACATGTTTATGAGTTTAATAAACTCTGCTATTTTATTTTTGGAAGTCACGCCTCAGTCTCTTATTCAAATAACGTACCAAGGGGTCCTATTTTGCTTGTAACTATTCTGGGCTTACTTTCAAGGTTTATTCCTTGGTTGTAATTCCAAGGTGGCGTAGTCTGGTTCTTTACTTATATGTAACCAGATCGTGGGTATACATTTATTGTTGAACATCTAACAATGTAAACAAAGCTCTTAATATCTCATGCATGTTCTGTTATGATGTTTATCAACCTGCTGCTCCCTACAGTGTTTTAAATATAAGATATTTGTATACAAATAAATATTTTATATTTTACTGAACCAAGTATGAGGTGGTGAAGTGTTTTTCTTGGTTACTGATGCCCAAGCAAAATTAATGGTCCAGTAAAGAACCTGTATATGTGAGAGAGTGTTTGTCTCTGACTTTTGTCCTATTACAACTTGGCATACACTACCGTTCAAAAGTTTGGTGTCACTTGCCTGAAATGTTTCTCATGATCTTAAAAACATTTTGATCTGAAGGCGTATGCTTAAATGTTTGAAATTAGTTTTGTAGACAAAAATATATTTGTGCCAACATATTAATTTATTTAATTACAAAACTAAAATTTTATTTTAAAAAAAGTTTTTGAAATGGATGACTTGGACCAAATAATTAAGAAGCCACTAAGTATCCAGCATATAGATAGGAACTCCTTCAATACTGTTTAAAAAGCATCCCAGGGTGATACCTTAAGAAGTTGGTTGAGAAAATGCCAAGAGTACATTTCTTCAAAATCTAGGCAAACTGTGGCCACTTTGAAGATGCTAAAATATAACATAGTTTTGATTTATTTTGGATTTTTTTAGTCACAACATAATTCCCATATTTCCATTTCTATTACTCCATAGATGTGATGACTTTACTATTATTGTTGGGCCTCATGTATTCAGATAGAAGACAAAGGCAGGCCTAACACAGTCGTAAAAACATAACTCAAGCCCCCACCTTCTAAGTCGTAAATCTTACTGATAAAAATCGCGCCAAAATCAAACAAAGGGAGTCCAAAACAGACTACAAATCCATGAAGCCTTGTTCACTAAAGGATCGAATTCTCAACTCCTATTGGATGAGTCACACAACAGAATGTCCCTCAAACATGACATCATCAGGAGTTGAAATACCTCTGAAATGCTTCCAGAATTCACTTCCAGCGACTTTGTTCACCGAATATAGACGTAGCTTTTTGCTGCTCTCAGGTGCAACCTCGTGGCACAAGGAAGTAATGTCCGACTTGAAACTGTAGCCATACAATCTCCATCTTGCTGGACGAGTTGAGATTACTCTGTGTTCAACCGAACACTCTAACAGATCCGAAGGAGACCGCCGAGCAATTCGCATCTTCATCCGTTTGCCTACAGAAGTGAAGAGATTAAAGATTTCTCTTCCATCTTCAATCAAGTCGACATTTCTGAGTTCTCCACCAGCCCGCCGAGAATCAACAGCCGTACCGCCCGCCGACAGAGCGAGGAAATGGCCTCCCGTCATCACCCGAGCCTCAAGGAACCGGGTCAGAGTTAAAGGACGGAGGAAAACGATTCAAGTAAGAGGTTTACGTCTGGGCAGTGATAGAATATTATAGTGTGTTATTCTTGTGTTTCAAGGTTTTTGCTTGTACAGTTTACGGACCGCCATGTCCGCTCATTATTAATACTCAGGGTATTAATTATCACAAATTTGTTTTGCTGTATTGTGGTCCAACCAAATTAGATTGTTGTGCAAATTTCGCCATCGCGGGTGAGACAGCAACTAAGTTCATCCATTAAAGAGTCAAATAACGCGGGACTGTTTACGAGCTGTCCACCGCATCTCTGAGTGATAAACTGACAGCTGTTTTCTCTCCCACGATCGCGAAAATGGCTTTAGGGCTGTCAATTCTCTCTCTCTCTCTCTCTCTTACTAACCACACAAAGAGAAGTGTTTTGGTTTGTTTTGCATACGCCTGTGTCATACTGACGGGATGTCAGTGCTCGGATTCAAACCTTCATTCATTGTTTTCTTTTTTCCCGAAAATCGATATTCTTCGGATGCCGATTTTCCTAAGAAAACAATCTAATATTGAGACTATTTGGTTATTAGTCCCTAATTCCAGGGTGGTGCCCTGTCAATGTTAATCCTTATTAATATTCTATTGATTTTTGATAATTGATAATTATCTTTGATGATTGTTGAATTTGAATGATCAATAAGCTAGTGTTAATTTTAATTAATGTTTCATCGATGTTAACAATTAACGATTATCTTTGATAATTGTTGATTTAAAGGATTTAAAAAAGCTAACATTGATTAAAATCATTGTTCTATTTATTTTAATAATTAATAATTATCCTTGATAATTATTAATTATTGCTAATAACCAAACTTGCTCCTAAACGTAGCACACTACATTTACTGGAACCCCATATGAGGTTTTAATGAGTTAGATTCAATTGATTAATCTAAATATTAATTAATAACTACAGAAATAATTATTAATTATTAATGTTCTCTTGACATTTTCTCAACCAACTTCTTGAGGTATCACCCTGCGATGCTTTTTAAACAGTATTGAAGGAGTTCCCAACTATGTTAGTCACTTATTGGCTGCTTTTCTTTATTATTTGGTCCAAGTCATCCATTTCAAAAACTTTTTTTTTTATTAAATTGTAATTTTATAATGAATTAAATTAATATGGTGGAATTCGTCTGCAAATTCTAGGCAAAGGGTAACTACTTTGAAGATGCTAAATTCTAACACAACATAATTCCCATAGTTCCATTTATGTTACTCCATAGTTTTGATGACTTTACTATTATTCTAAAATGTAAAAAAAATAATGGTGGTTAAAAGTTGATTCGGTGTATATATGTTCGCTTTTCTGTTTCATGTGTCTGAATCAATAAAAAGTGTTAATCAGAAAAAAGACAGCTGAGGGCCAGTCTTCTGACGGCATGTGAGGAAAAATCGTGGAAGGAACTTGGAGCTATTTTTATTTTGTACTTTAAAGGTCACCAGCTATCTTCTATTGGGTGTTTTAATTCAGGCACTGCACTGTAAACTGTTTGTTTAATGGGAATTTAATGTCAGCAAAAAGTATTTTATGTAACTTATTCTAGAAATGTAAAATAAATTCCATGTTTTTTGTTCCTTCTAATGTTATATTTGATATTTTTTATTTGTTGATACATTTCCATTTTTTGTTAAATAAAAACTGAAATAAAATAAAAAAACTCTGAAAAACAAAGTGCACATACAGTATAACAACATATAAATCCCATGTGTTTAAATATTTAGAGAACAAATAAACATGATTCAGACACATGGATGGTTGCATGCAGGTGCTTAGACTACAGACCCATAGGCGGGGCACGTTGTAACAGGTGAGGGGCACATTGTAACAAGACCATATGACGGCTTAAAATCCACCTCTAACAACTGTATCTGATCTACACTGGCAGCCAAAACTTTGGAATAATGTACAGATTTTGTTGTTTCAGAGGGAAATTGGTACTTTAATTCACCAAAGTGGCATTCAACTGATCACAAAGTGAAGTCAGGATATTACTGATGTAAAAAACAGCACCATCACTATTTGAAAAAAGTCATTTCTGATCAAATCTAGACAGGCCCCATTTCCAGCAGCCATCACTCCAACACCTTATCCTTGAGTAATCGTGCTAAATTGATAATTTAGTACAAGAAAATCATTTGCCATTATATCAAACACAGCTGAAAGCTATTTGGTTCGTTAAATAAAGCTTCACATTGTCTTTGTATTTGTTTTTGAGTTGCCACAGTATGCAATAGACTGGCATGTCTTAAGGTCAATATTAGGTCAAAAATAGCAAAAAAGAAACAGCTTTCTCTAGAAACTCATTGGTCAATAATTGTTTTGAGGAATGAATGCTATACAGTGCTTGAAATTGCCAAAAAAACGGAAGATTTCATACAAATATGTCATACTGTCTTCAAAGACAAAGGACAACTGGCTCTAACAAGGACAGAAAGAGATGTGGAAGGCCAGATGTACAACTAAACAAGAGGATAAGTACATCAGAGTCTCTAATTTGTGAAATAGATGCCTCACATGTCCTCAGCTGAGAGCTTCATTGAATTCTACCCGCTCAACACCAGTTTCATTGTCAGAGCCGGGATTCGAACTTGGGTCACTGGCGCAAGAGTCTTAATTTCCACCACTGAGTTGAACCCAATAGTCAGACGCATTCTTAAATGAACTCAGAAGAGTTTAACAAAAATAGCAAAAAGGGTACAAAAAGCAATTTCTTACTGACAACCACAAGACAGAAAAATCTTAAGTCCAAAAAGGATCCAAAAGGAGGAAAAAATAATCTCCAAAGAACTCAGGAAAAAGACACCAAAAAACAGCAAAAATAAACACAGGGAAAAAAACAATCCAAAAGGCTTTCAAAGTTTAGTACTTAGAACTAGAGCAGACTTACGGCAGCAACTGGCTAGGAACATCAATAACCAAGCAAAGAAACAAAAGGAAGTGATCAGCTTAAATACACCGCCCAGAACGAGGCACATGTGAAAACAATGGCACTGATTACAAGAGGCACAAGATAGACATGAGTACCATAGGGACCTCTAGTGGCCAAAATATAACATTAAAGCAAAAACTCTAACAGGACCCCTCCCTCTAGGAACGGCTCCTGACGTTCCCTCCCGGACGACTGGACTTGAGAGCATGAAATTCTTGAATTAGTTTGGGGTCCAAGATGTCCTTGGCAGGAACCCAGGAGCGCTCCTCAGGGCCATAGCCTTCCCAGTCCACAAGATACTGCTGGGACCCACGTACTCAACGGGCATCCAGTATTCTGTGGACTGTCTAAGCTGGCTGGCCACCAATGATACGAGGAGGGGGAGGTTTACCTGTCGCAAGAAAAGGAGAAGACAAAACAGGTTTTTACAGTGAGACATGAAAAGTGGAATTTATCTTCAAAGACTTAGGCAAGTATAAACGATAAGTAACTGGGTTTACTTTCCTGGCAATCTTGAAGGGGCCAATGAACCTCTGGGAAAGTTTACGGGATTCCACCCACAAGGGAATGTTCTTAGTGGAGAGCCAGACTCTTTGGCCAGGGCACAGAGTGGGGGCAGGTCTGCGTCTGCGATTGGCCTGGTGCTGATACTGCTGAGAGACCTTCAAGAGCTTGAGTCGGGCTTTTTTCCATGTCTGGCGGCAACGTTTAACGAACTGTTGAGCAGAGGGAACTGCAACCTCCACTTCTTGCTCAGGGAATAGTGGAGGGGTGTATCCCAACTGGCACTCGAAAGGGGACGTGCCTGTAGCAGAGGAGCGAAGGGTATTGTGAGCGTATTCTGCCCACATGATGAAGGAAGACCAAGAGGTTGGGTTGTTAGCTGTCATACACCTCAGTGTAGTCTCAAGATCCTGGTTAAGCCTCTCCATTTGCCCATTGGACTCCGGGTGGAACCCAGAAGATAGACTCACTGTAGCCCCCAGAGACTGACAAAATGCCCGCCAGAATCGGGAGGAAAATTGGGGTCCTCGATCAGAGACGATGTCTTGTGGGATGCCAAAGACTCGGAAGACGTGGTTTATAACCAATTCAGCAGTTTCTTTAGCGGTGGGTAGTTTGGGCAGAGGAATAAATCGGGCGGCATTGGAGAATCTATCAACTATGACCATGATAGTGGTGTTGCCTTGTGATAGTGGAAGTCCAGTGATAAAATCCATGGAAAGATGAGACCAAGGTCTATGAGGTATGGAGAGAGGATGCAATATCCCCTGAGGAGAACAGTGAGGGACCTTACTTTGGTTGCACATGGGACATGCGTTTACAAATGTTGTCACATCCTCCTTGATAGTTGGCCACCAAAATCGTCTTTGGAGGAACTCAAGAGTGCGAGAGTTACCAGGATGACAAGTGAGACGAGAGGAGTGTCCCCACTGGAGGATCTGGGAGCGGACAGCTTTAGGGACAAACAGGCAGTGGGTTGGCCCCCCTCCTGGGTCAGGTTCTCGGGCTTGGGCTTGTTTTACAGTATTTTCCAGATCCCACCTGATAGGAGCTATTATCTTGGAACTGGGAATAATTGATGCAATAGAATCTTCCTGAGGAGTGTTTACATATACTCGGGACAAAGCATCAGGTTTTAGGTTCTTAGAGCCGGGGCGGTAGGATAAGGTGAACTTGAATCGGTTGAAGAATAAGGACCAACGTGCCTGGCGGGGGTTGAGTTGCTTTGCCTGCTGAATGTATTCCAGATTTTTGTGGTCCGTGAATACTTGGAATGGGTGTTTGGCCCCCTCAAGCCAATGCCTCCACTCTTCAAGCGCTAGCTTAACTGCCAGTAACTCTCGATCCCCTACATGATAGTTCATCTCAGTCGGTGTAAGGCGGTGGGAAAGGAATGCACATGGATGCGACTTGTTGTCCTCCCCTCTTTGGGACAGCACAGCTCCAACCCCTACGTCCGAAGCATCGACCTCCACGATGAAGGGTTTATCTGGGTTAGGGAGAATGAGAATAGGTGCAGAGGTAAAATGGCTTTTGACTTTGCTGAAGGCCAACTCTGCTTCATGTCCCCAATTAAAGCTGGTTGTGTTCCCCTTGGTGAGGGCAGATAAAGGAGCCGCCACAGTACTGAAGTTCCGGATGAACTTGCGATAAAAATTGGCGAAGCCAAGGAAACGCTGTACTTCCTTTACCGATGAGGGGGAGGGCCAATCCACAACTGCTTGAACCTTTTGAGGGTCCATTTGTATCTGGACAGGCTTGATAATGAACCCCAGGAACTGAACTTTGGTCACATGGAACTTACATTTCTCAGGTTTAACATAAAGATGGTTATCAAGAAGACATCTGAGAACCTTACTGATGTGTTTTACATGCTCTTGGAGGGAACTCGAGAAGATGAGGATATCGTCTAAGTAGACAAACACAAATTGGTTGAGCATGTCTCTGAGAACATCATTGATGAGAGCTTGAAATACTGCAGGAGCATTAGTGAGACCGAAGGGCATAACTAAATATTCATAGTGCCCAGTGGGCGTGTTGAAGGCGGTCTTCCATTCATCTCCTTGTCTGATGCGCACGAGATGGTAGGCATTGCGCAAGTCAAGCTTAGTGAAGATGGAGGCTTCTTGCAGAATTTCGAAAGCAGTGGCCATTAGCGGCAAGGAATAGCGGTTTCGAATAGTGATCTTATTAAGGCCCCTGTAATCAATACATGGCCGGAGTCCGCCATCCTTCTTCCCAATGAAAAAATATCCAGCTCCAGCAGGGGAAGTGGATGGTTGGATGATACCTGCCGCAAGGGATTCGTTAATGTATTTGTCCATAGCAGTTCGTTCGGGGGGAGACAAAGAGAATATACGACCTCTGGGGGGACAGGTTCCTGGGAGCAGCTCAATGGCGCAATCATAGGGGCGATGAGGAGGTAAGGAGGTGGCCTTCCTTTTGCTGAACACTGCTTTGAGGTGGTGGTACTGAGCAGGGACTTGAGACAGATCTAGGGCTTCTTGGGACTCGAGAACAAGATCAGGGGAGTTCTGGGCCAAGCATATAGTCTGACAGGTGGGACCCCAACTGAGAACAGCACCAGTGGACCAGTCAAAGTGTGGGTTATGCTGGAGGAGCCAGGGGTGACCCAGGATAATAGGGAACTCTGGAGTCTGTATAAGGTGAAAGCACATTCTCTCCTGGTGCTGGTAAGTGAGGAGACAAAGGAGAGAGGTGAGGTGGGTTATTTTCCCTGGAGCTAATGGTCTTCCATCCAAGGCTGTCGCAGTTAGGGGGGCAGGAAGGGAATTAATAGGAATCTGGAGACTTTTGGCAAAGGAAATATCCATGAAATTCCCGGCAGCACCAGAATCAATCAATGCCTGGAGTTGGTGTTTTTGATCTCCCCAAGTGAGTGTGATGGGAAGGAACAATCCAGAGTTGGAAGGTGAAGCTGTGCGTGTAACTCCCGTTACAGTCCTTCCTTGCCTGTACGGGACTGGGCGTTTCCCGGAAGCTCGGGGCAGGTGGAGCGAAAATGACCATACAATCCACAATATAGACAACAGCGCTCTCTCATGCGACGGTCTCGTTCTGATGGGGAAAGCCTAGTCCTTCCCAATTGCATGGGTTCTGAGGACTCGTGGGGCACTGGTAGCATTTGAGCAAGTGCTGGACTGGCAGACAATGTGGAAACAGATGGCCGGTTCAGTCTTCTCTCCCTCAGGTGATTATCCAGCCAGATTGCTTGATCCATGAGGGTCTCGAGATCACGAGCAGGTTCTCTGGTAGCCATATCATCCTTGATTGCCTCAGACAGACCATTCAGGAAACACACCATGAGGGCCTCGTCGTTCCAGCCGCTCCCTGCTGCAACTGTTCGAAACTGTATGGCATATTCAGCCACGCTGCCATTACCTTGTCGGAGGGTGAGAAGTCTCTTAGAGGCTTGCCGGCCACTGAGGGGTTGGTCAAAGACTCGCTTGAACTCCTTTTCAAACACAGAATAATTGAACAGAAGGGTGCCTGTGCCTTCCAGACCGCTGTTGCCCAAGAAGATCGCATATGATAACATATGCAATCTTGGCCCGATCTGAGGGGAAGGAAGATGGTTGTAATTCAAATGTGAGAGAGCACTGAGTCAGGAACCCATCACATGCACTGGGATCACCTGAGAAATGTTGTGGTGGAGGTAGGCGAGGTTCAATCAGAGGAGAGAGCGCTTGAGAATCCGGAAGGGGTACCGAGGCAGCAATAGAAGCAGTAGCTGAAGTAGAGGGCAGCCGGTCCAGGATCTGACAGACAGAAATCATGAGATCAGACAGCACTTGTGAGTGTTTAGCCATCACAGTCTCCTGCTGAACTAGTGCTGACTCATGGTGTTGGATTGTGGACTCCTGCTGAGCAATTGAGTTCTTGAGCATTAGGCATCTCTGGGTTCATAATGTGGCTTGGTTATTCTGTCAGAGCCGGGATTCAAACTTGGTTCTCTGGCGCGAGAGTCTTAATTTCCACCACTGAGCCACCCAATAGTCAGATGCGTTCTTAAATGAACTCAGAAGAGTTTATTAACAAAAATAGCAAAAAGGGTACAAAAAGCAATTTCTTACTGACAACCACAAAACAGAAAAATCTTTAGTCCAAAAAGGATCCAAAAGGAGGAAAAAATAATCTCCAAAGAACTCAGGAAAAAGACACCAAAAAACAGCAAAAATAAACACAGGGAAAAAACAATCCAAAAGGCTTTCAAAGTTTAGTACTTAGAACTAGAGCAGACTTATGGCAGCAACTGGCTAGGAACATCAATAACCAAGCAAAGAAACAAAAGGAAGTGATCAGCTTAAATACACCGCCCAGAATGAGACACATGTGAAAACAATGGCACTGATTACAAGAGGCACAAGATAGACATGAGTACCATAGGGACCTCTAGTGGCCAAAATATAACATTAAAGCAAAAACTCTGACATTCATGTACAACAGTAAAGAGAAGACTCGGGGTGCAGGCCTTATGCGAAGAATTGCAAAGGAAAAGCCACTTTTGAAACAGAAAAACAAAGAGAAAAGGTTAGAGTGGACAAAGAAACACAGACATTGGACAACAGATAATTGGAAAAGAGTTTTATGGATCTTAACCCCATTGAGCTTTTGTGGGATCAGCTAGACTGTAAGGTGCGTGAGAAGTGCCCAACAAGACAGCCACATCTATGGCAAGTGCTACAGGAAGCGTCAGGTGAAATGTCACCTGAGTATCTGGACAAACTGATAGCTAGAATGCCAAGGATCTGCAAAGCTGTCATTGCTGCATGTGGAGGATTTTTTTATGAGAACTCTTTGAAGTAGTTTAATTTTTTTTTTCAAATTGTAATAGTAATTTTTCAGGTTATTAATGTCCTGACTATACATTGTGATCAGTTGAATGCCACTTTGGTGAATCAAAATACCAATTTCTTTCCATAAGGGCAAAATCTGTACATTATTCCAAACTTTTGGTCACCAGTGTTATTAAAATTAATAGAAGATAAACTGAAATATTATGTCAATAAAAGCCATTTATTAACTTTGTCATATATAGTATAGCAATAATTTTGACACTTGACAATGAATACACAACAAAGCTACAGAATTGGCTGAAGAAATACATGGATTGATGACAAAACACACACACACACAAAAGCATAAAGGGGAATTATGTAAATTACATATCTGCCTGCATAAAGTTTGTTCTAATTGGGGCACGTGGTAACACAACAGTTAATGTTAAAAGCCCCATCAGTGCAACTGGGATTTAAACCTGTGACTTCTGCTGGCTGGCTAAGAATGAAAAGATTATGCAAGATGCTAGCTAACATATTGGAGATTAAAATGCTAGCAAGTTTGCCTTGTTTAAAATAAACACTAAAAACAGAGATGAAAATTAACTTTCATATTAATTTTTACTTTTGCTACTGTAAAATTAACTTTTGGCGATATCTTCCAAAGTTTTTTTAATTTTGCCGCAATTGTTTCTCTACACAGTGTTGATATGGCAACAAGTAAAAAAGTGAAATTTCGTCTTACCAGTGTGTGAAGATGAGGTTGTAGGAAAGGAGGAAGGTGGGAAGACAGACAATTTCCCCCTTAAATATAACATCTACATTCCCTCTGAATTTAATGGATGACGTCGATGACGTCACGACTAGATGAATTCGACTCGACTAATGGGCTTGTTTACATACACTAAGTTAACTATGCCTTTAAGCAGCTTGGAAAATTCCAGAAAATTATGTCAAGCATTTAGGCAATTAGGCAATTAACTTCTGATAGGCTAATTGGAGTCAATTGGAGATGTACCTGTGGAAGTATTTTAAGGCCTACCTTCAAACTCTGTGCCTCTTTGCTTGACATCATGGAAATTCAGAAAATCAAAAGAAATCAGCCAAGACTTCCTGTGGACCTCCACAAGTCTGGTTAATCCTTGGGAGCAATTTCCAAACACCTGATGGTACCACGTTCATCTGTACACGTGAGAGTACGCAAGTATAAACACCATGGGACCATCATACAGCTCAGGAAGGAGACGCATTCTTTCTCCTAGAGATGAACGTGGATTGGTGCGAAAAGTGCAAATCAATCCCAGAACAACAGCAAAGGACCTTGTGAAGATGCTGGTGGAAACAGGTAGACAAGTATCTATATCCACAGTAAAATGTGTCCTATATCGACATAACCTGAAAAAGGCTACTCAGCAAGGAAGAAGCCACTGCTCCAAAACCGCCATAAAAAGTCAGACTACAGTTTTCAAGTACACATGGGGACAAATATCTTACTTTTTGGATAAATGTCCTCTGGTCTGATGAAACAAAAATGTAACTGTTTGGCCATAATGACCATCGTTATGTTTGGAGGAAAAAGGGTGAGGCTTGCAAGCCGAAGAACACCATCCCAGTCGTGAAGCATGGGGTTGGCAGCATCATGCTGTGGGGGTGCTTTGCTGCAGGAGGGAATGGTGCACTTCACAAAATCAATGGCATCATAAGGAAGGAAATTTATGTGGATATATTGAAGCAACATCTCAAGACATCAGCCAGGAAGTTAAAGCTCGGTCGCAAATGGGTCTTCCAAATGGACAATGACCCCAAGCATACCTCCAAAGTTGTGGCAAAATGGCTTAAGGACAACAAAAACAGGGTATTGGAGTGGCCATCACAAAGCCCTCAATCCGATAGAAAATTTGTGGGCAGAACTGAAAAAGTGTGTGTGAGCAAGAAGGCCTACAAACCTGACTCAGTTACACCAGTTCTGTCTGGTGGAATGGGCCAAAATTCCAGCAACTTATTGTGAGAAGCTTGTGGAAGGCTACCTAAAACATTTGACCAAAGTTAAACAATTTAAAGGCAATGCTACCAAATAGTATCAAAGTGTATGTAAACTTCTGACCCATGAAAAAAATAGAAGCTGAAATAAATTATTTCCTCTACAATTATTCTGACATTTCACATTGTTAAAATAAAGTAATGATCCTAACTGACCTGACAGGGAATGCTTTCTATGATTAAATGTCAGGAATTGTGAAAAACTGAGTTTAAATGTATTTGGCTAAGGTATATGTAAACTTCTGTCTTCAACTGTCACAATACCCAGAAAAATGCAGATCAGAGCAGTTAAAGGATACGTTTACAGATCCCTTGTCAAATATGTAGAATGATAATGTTATATAAACACATACACCACATACACATATACATACACACAAACATATATACACATTATGTACACACTACATCCACAGGAACACAACCCCTGCCCCCAGCATGCTGCACTGCCCCCAAAGTTCGACGGCCACCTGCATTTTTAGCGATAACTGTGCCTGAGTCCCTGCCCCGCCTGAGTAACAAAGCCCTATCCACTGCTCCTAAGTTCGGTGCCACATACTTGTTATTTCTTTTCCCTCAGTTATGTCATAAAAACCACATCTTTTCTCTTAATAACGATGTAGTTATGTCATAAAAACGATATCTGTTGCTTTAGCAAGATTTTTTGAGCATCTGACAATTAACTTATAGGCTAAGTATCACTTTTCATGTCGTGCAGGCTAATCAGTGGTAAATGAATCCTACATGTAAAATTGTTTAATTTTGTAATAAGTCAGCATGGATTTTTAAAATTTTCTCCGGAATTGCAAGGTTTCAGGAGGAAATATTCAAAAAATGAAGCTGGACAATGCCTATGTTTTTTTTTAACCGTGTTAGTGTAAACTGCAAGCTAAGACATTCTGGAGTGTTCGCAAAAAGGACAAGAATATCATATTTATTTTATATTGAATTTAATATAATTAATCATATTACAATAAAATTTGAATAGACTTTAAAGGGATAGTTCACCCCAAAATGAAAATAATCTCATCATTTACTCACCCTCATACCATCCCAGATGTGTATGACTTTCTTTCTGCAGTAGTACACAAATGAAGATTTTTAGAAGAATTTCTCTGCTCTGCTGGTCCATACAATGCAAGTGAATAGTGAACAAAACTATGAAGCTCCAAAAATCACAAAGGTAGCATAAAAGTAATCCATATGACTCCAGTTGTTAAATCCGTCTTTAGAAGTGATTTGATAGCTGTGGATGAGAAACGGATCAATATTTTGGTAAATTTTTACAATAAATTCTCCTCCCTGCTCAGTCAATCTCCACGTTAACTTTCCCTTTCACATTCTTCTTGTGTTTTTGGTGATTCACATTCTTCATGCATACATCCCCTACTGGACAGAGAGAAGAATTTCTAGCAAAAATGGACTCAAATATTGATCTGTTTCTAACCCACGCCTTTCATATCAGATATGGATTAAACTACTGGAGTCTTATGGATTACTTTTATGTTGCCTTTATGTGCTTTTTGGAACGTAAAAATTTTGGCACCCATTCACTTGCATTATATGGACCTACAGAGCTGAAATATTCTTCTAAAAATCTTCATTTGTGTTCTGCTCCAGAAAGAAAGTCATACACATCTGGAATGGCATGAGGGTGAGTAAATGATGTGAGAATTTTCATTTTTGGGTGAACTATTCCTGTGTAATGTTTTGCTAAACATTCATACACAACCTATGTCAGGCTATCTAACACAAATTGATCTTAAAAAAGGAATTGTAGTGTACATTTGTAGTTAATAGTAGTTATTTTAATGACAAATAGAAACTAATGTAAAAATTTAATCTGCCACTTATCAAACAGATCATGTTACAAATGATAGCATATAATTAATATATTTGACCTGTTCATGACAGATTGTTCATCATTCATGCACTTGTCTAAATCAGTTAGTCTTTAGATAACGAATATACAAATTAATATGCAATCCAAAGATTGTCGGGCATTTAAATGAATAATAATAATAATAATAATAATAATAATAACTCCTTACATTTATATAGCGCTTTTCTAGGCACTCAAAGAGCTTTACATTGTATAGGGGGACTCTCCTCAACCATCACCAGTGTGCAGCATCCACCTGGATGATGCGACGGCAGCCATAGTGTGCCATTACGCTCACCACACACCAGCTAATTGCGGAGAGGAGAGAGTAGAGTGATACAGCCAATTAATGGATGGGGATTAGTGAATAAAACTACAGAGACATTGTAATTACAATAAATAAAGAGAGACGGACTCCATCCCTCCAGGGAAGGTGCCGCTCTCCTCTCTAGTAATTTGGCTCATAGTCTTAATAAGTGAAGGAGTCAACTACATTAAAGTGAGTAACAGCTGATAGTTGACTATCATCCTTATTCAATAAAAGAATACATGATTTAGATTGGTTGATTTTATAACCAGAGAAGTTACCAAAAATTGAAAGAAGTTGTATTAGGGAAGGAACGGAGTGAGCCAAACCTGTTAGATATAAAATGACATCCTCTGCGTACAAAGAAATACTTATATCTGTGGTGTTTAATCTGATGCCTAGTATGTTACAATGAGACCTTACTGCTATGGCAAGTGGCTCGATTGCTAAGACAAAAAGAAGAGGTGATAGGGGGCACCCTTGATGAGTGCCCCTTTGAATATTAAAAGCCCCGGAAACTATACTATTAGTAAGTACTTCAGCCATAGGATCCGTGTAAAGTATCTTAATCCATTTACGAAAAATTTCTCCAAACCCAAATCTTTTCAGGACCTCAAATAGATAGGGCCATTCCACCCTGTTGAAGGCCTTTTCAGCATCTAGGGACAGAATGGCTGTATCAGAAGCTCTTTTTTTAAGATATAAAATGTTAAGCAAAGTTCTAACATTATGGAGACCTTGCCTGCCCTTAATAAATCTGTTTTGGTCTCGATATATTATATCAGGAAAAAATGCCTCCAACCTCCTTGCCAGAATTTTACTCAGTATTTTAACATCTGTATTAAGTAATGAAATTGGCTGAAATGATTTGCATTTGGTATTTATTTTATTAGGCTTAGGAAGTAACATAATGAGAGCATTTCTTAAAGAGTCTGGGAGCACACCATTTTTTAAGGATTCTTTAAACATATCTAAAATTGGTGGGACAAGTTTTCTTTTACATTTCTTGTAAAAGTCTATGTTAAGACCGTCTAGCCCTGGTGTTCGACCTGCTGTTAAACTATCAATAGCCTCTATAATTTCTTCCCCTGTTATATCTATGTCCAGGGACAATTTTGCCTCTTCAGAAAGAATAGGTATGGATAGACTATCCAGAAAGGTTGTTTGTGCAGCATTGTTTAAATATTCAGAGGTGTATAAAGTCTCGAAAAAGCATTTAAAAGTATAGTTAATTTTAACCGGGTCACTTGTGATATTGCCATTATTATCTTCAATAGAATTTATTATTCTTTCAGATTGATTTTTTTTAATTCTCCAAGCTAACAATTTCCCAGCTTTTTCACCTTGATCATAATAATTTTGCCTTAACATCATAAGACTGGCAGCTGCTTTTTGGGCAGATAATTCATTGTATTTAGTTCTAAGAATTAACAATTCTTTATGAATGATTAAATCATCTTTATATGATACGTTTTTTTTTCAATAAGTTTAATTTTTGTATCAAGTGCAGTCATTTATTTTCTGTAGCCTTTTGATTTATTGCTTGTGATGCTTATAAGAACACCTCTAATGAAAACTTTATAAGATTCCCATCTGATACAAACTGAGGTTTGTGTTGTATTAAAATCAAAATATATTTCTATCTGTTGTGTAATATATTCACAGAGTTTTTAGTCTAGGAGTCATTTAGGGTGAAATCTTCATTTTGGAGGATTACCTAATAACCTAGGGTCAGTGTATGTGAATAATATAGGGGCGTGATCTGAAATTACTATTGTATCATAAAATTTACAATTTTATTACAATTTACAATGATAGTACAATCAGTAATATATGACATAAGTGTTGCTGAAATAAGAAAATAATCAATTCTGGAATAAGACTGGTGTGTTCTAGGAAAGCAAGTGTACTGAATATCCTTAGGATGTAATTGTCTCCATATTTCTAATAAGTTTAAATGCTTTATAAAATAATGAAGTGTCTTTCTGGTCTGTCTATGTGACTGATCAAGGCAAGAAGAACGATCTCTAATTGGGTCCAGTGTACAATTGAAATCCCCTCCAATAACATAAACCTAGAAAGACTGGATAAAGTCAGAAAGAGGTTACTATAGTATTTTGGGATGTCCACATTAGGGCCATAAATATTGACAAGAATCAGTGATTTAGACAGTAAAGTCCCTAGAACAATTAAATATCTACCTGATGGATCCTGTATTGTCTTAGCTATTTGAAATTGGATTGATTTATGGATCATTGTAATAACCCCTCTTGCTTGAGAACTAAATGAAGCTGAAAACACTTGACCAGGCCATTTATTACGTATTCTACAAATATATTTAGACATTAAGTGTGTTTCCTGGAGAAAAACAATTTTAGATTGTAACTGCTTTATCCTAGTCATCACTTGTTTGATTTTAGAAAGAGTATGCAGCACCCTACAGTTCCAAGAAATAAACTTAACCCCAATAATCTCTGCCATATCTTATAGTATGAGATAATCCAATACTCTCCCTAGTTTTGAAACAGAAAATCACCTGTACCTTGTGACAATAAAAAGTAAAACTAAAAAACAACACAATTAGAAACATCAACCAATAGAAACATTTTAACACCAAAACTGTGAGTTGCCGAGAACCACCAGCAAATCCACACACTACTTTACTTCTAACTTCCCCCATCTAAATGGTACAATGAATCACATCCCACCTGATCTCCGCTGAATTTACCTTGTCCCCTTATAAAGAATACGTCGTATTGATAATCGTCCATTATTCACATATTCCTGAGTGTGAACAAATCCTTGGGATAATGTCACCAGATTACATATTTGTTAGAAAGTCATCAACTTCGGATGGAGTTTGAAAGACATGAGATTGGCCATTAAGTCACCCGAAGGCGTGCTGGAAAGACAAACCCATACAGTAGGCCCTTAGCTCACAGCTTCTTCTTGACTTCATCAAATTGTCTCCGTTGTTTGTTTACTTCAGCAGAAAGGTCTGGAAAAAACATGACTTGATGATTTTGGAACAGCACATCTTTCTTTGCTCTGGCTGCATGCATTACACGCTCCGTGTCTCTGTAATCCAAGAACTTCACAATCATCACTCTTGGCATTGAATTCGTGACCGTATCAGACCTTCGCATACTGCTAATCCTGTGTGCCCTCTCTATGGCAAGAGGCTTTCGCAGTGGCTCCATGTCCAGCGCCTCAGGTAACCAGCTTTCTAAGAATGCACATGCGTCACTGCCCTCTGATTTTTCTGGTAAACCTAAGAGTCTCAGGTTGGAGCGTCGACTGCAATTCTCAAGGTCACCTATTTTCCAGGTAAGTGCAGCATCTTTCTTTTCGAGAGTGCTGGTTGTCGATTGAAGTGTAGTAATCGAATCTTCTGTCTGTGAAATGCGTTCCTCCATCTGCGTCAATCTTCCGAAACACTCTGCAACTGGATTTTTAACATATTGTACAGCTGAAAGGACGGTTTCAAATTGAGAAGCCATGTCGACTCTCACTGAATGTATTGCTTGGAGGATATCACTTGTGTCAGCACGGAAGCCGCTATCTTGATCTCCATAACTCGGTGATGAGTTCTCTTCACCATACTCAACACGGGACAGTTCTTCCAGGCCCTCAGAGTTCGACGCAATATCTGTTACTTTTTTCGGCTTCTGCTTTGCTGGTTTAGGCGAAATTTCAGACAACATTCACTTAGGAAACAAACTGTGGTCGAAGTTTGAATGAAACAGGGATAAAATTTAAGAAATCTCTATACAAATTACAGCGGAGCCAACTCGTGCGTCTTGTCAACACGTCGCCATAACCAGAAGTCCGGCAAAATTAGAGTTACCTATTGGATTGGTTACTCCCCCAAATTTTCCAGAAAGTACCCTCACTTAAAAAAAAAAAAAAAAAAAAAAGGTTAGTGGGTGCTACAAAGAAGGATTGAGTGTCTTTTTCTATTACTACTATTTTCATTTGCCATAGTTAATCCATGAAAGTATCATTTTAGAGGCATACAGTTTCTGCACTGTGAATTTTTTTCTGCTATTTAACTGAATAATTTGTTAAGAAATGCTGATAAGTATAAGAGAATAATAACTGAAAAATCTTATTGTTAAATTATGCTGAAATATTTGGATATATAGGAAAAAGAATAAGAGTCATGAGAAATTAAAAGGACGTAGTGTATTTTACTGACCAATTTTTTCAAAACACAAGAAAAGAAATTTGTTTGAATTTCCATTGTGCCTCTTTACTACATTATTCTGTTTAAAATTATACTTACTTTTCTGTTAATTTAAAAACTTAATGTTATTTTATTAGATAGATTGGAAGGTCCTTCTCCTGAGAGAGTAAGGAAAGGGAGAAAGTAAACATAAGAGAGTTATTATTACTATTTTCACTGTTGAAGAATATCTTAAATATATTAATGTGAGATACTAAAATGAAAAAAGAAGGAATAGCTGTAATGAGATTAGAAACAGCTTGAGGGAGTGGAATGTCCCTCCTCCTAATTTCTTCCCTGCCCTACACTCACTTACTCTCAGGCTAAGTTTGATAATTGTTATTTCACTTTTAATTTGGACAATTTTAATAGATTGTTGAATTTTGAACAATGCTTTTTGAATTTAACCATTTTTGAACTGTCTCCATATTTAAGCAGTGGTAGATGGTTCCATTGGCTGTGACGGTTCTCAGGTGATACTCCCTGAAAAGAAAGAAAATAGTATCTACTGATACCAAATTTTGAAGGATTTGCCAATAGTACTGAGCGGTATCAAGACCAGTGGCAAGAGGTGATGACCCAATGACGGGCAAGACTCTCCAATGGCAAAAAAGGGGGGCAACCTAAGGCAGGGCATCACCACCCTGGAAACCTGACCAAGAAGGTTTGATATGGCTTTAAGAAAGTGGATGAATTCTCTTAGGCCAGAAGCATCAAAAGGGAAATTGTGAGTTCCACTCAGCCCAACTGCATTTTAATAACCGCTTTACTAAAACAACTTATCACAGTGTTAAATACCAAGCATTCTGTCACTGCGCCATTAGCGGATCATACCCTGTGTAGAAGATTATTTATAGATTGGTTTTAGGGGTAAAGTTTTGAGAACCGTTGCAGACAAGGGAGTGTCTGACTTATTAAGGAAGTATTAAACAAACTTGGGAATGTTTGTATGATAATTAATTTAGATTGGAATATGATTTATTACTTTTACTTATGCTTTTATTGAACTCATGTACATTTTAATAGTAATGAAGAATGGAAAAAAACATGGTGGTGACTAAAGATTAAGATTAAAGATTAAGATTAAAGATTAAGATTCCATCTAAATGGAATTGTTTAAGAAATAGGGTGCATGGTTGGCTAAAACTGGTATAATGATTGAAACAACAATTCTTGAGGGAGGAATAATATTCTGTTGTGTGTTACCATTGATCAAATCATTCTTGATCTGAGCTATAACGAAACAGATGACACTGATCAATGTGAATGGTCCAATGCAATACAATGACAATTACCCTGGATGGACAGAAAGACCAAATTGGGAGGAAATTGATTCCTCCAGTGAAGACATGTATGAGGAGATGAATGATATGTTACATATTTAATAATTCTTTTATTGATTTAATGCTCTGATTTACTCTGATGCAGTCTGAAACTATGGAAAACAGCTTAGCTTGCAGTTTCTCTCTGTTTAAAGCCTTTCTTACAAGAATGTGTGTATCCAATGACTGTAATAAGGGAAATTATTTAATATACTAATCAAATTAATGCAGAAAGTAATGATTGTTAGTTAATATAAAATATGTAACCATATGAGGTGATTACACTGTGCTTTATGCATATAAAATGAAATAGTCATGCTGTTGCCATCATTGAAACAAGTTAGGTCAGGATGACCAGCTGAAAGAGAGAAGGTGGAACAGAAACTGTATAAATGTGTAACAGCCAACAGAGATGTAAATGGTATATGGTGATCAAATGAAGGACACATGATTGCTTTGACAGCACTCCTTACTATTCTAATCTCAGATGCGTATGGTTTTGACCATTGCGCAAGGGGGGAGGTATTTAGGAAAATAAAAAGACAGGGATATTGGTCCCCATATCTACAAGCCATGGTAGATGAATTTTTGGCTGAATGTGAAATTTGTGCCCAAAACAATGTCAAAAAGGGTACATCGGCACCAATAGGTCACATACCAGTCCCAGAAGGACCATTTAAACATCTTGTAATGGATTATGTTGACATGGCAAAATCAATAAGAGGAAAAAGATACATTTTGGTGATAATAGACAGATTCAGCAGATGGGTAGAGGCAGTACCATCAGCAGACCAGGGAGCTCAAACTGTGATGAAGTTTTTGACCAGAGAGGTCATTACAAGATTTGGCATACCATCTCATATTAGCTCTGACAATGGTTCAGCATTCATTCAAAGAACAGTGAAAACAGTGATACAAAAGTTGAGAATAAAACAAAGACTAGAGTGTGTCTACCATCCACAGTCCCAGGGAATGGTTGAAAGAGTGAATGGAACTCTCAAAGCTAAAATCAATAAAATTTGTGTTGACACCAATCTCAATTGGGCAGATGCTCTACCCCTTGCATTGATGAAATACTGCATGCAGACCAATAGAATCACTAATCTAACACCGCATGAAATTGTAAGGCTGGCACCAGGATGACTACACCCAAAAGTTGCCATTTCCGGTAAAAGTCAAAGAACTCTGCGAGAATCAACGTCATAGAACTCTCTCACAAAAGCTGAAATCTACACCTGAATATCACCACATGTGATAAATTGCAAATCGCCTTTGCATTGTTTTATAAAGCTGAAATCTTCACCTGAATATCACCACAATGTGATAAATTGCAAATCATCTTGCTGCCCCCTCTTCTCTCTCCCCCTTCTCCCCTTCAACAGCTCAGGACCAATACAAAGACACAAAATTTATATGAAAAACTATAATAAATACCATGAAAACAAAGAATGCAGCTGTATGTGTTTGATATAATTTAAGAGGTCTCTGTGCAACTGGAATAATGGTCTCTTTCCCATGTTGATAAAACCAATGGTGACAAAGTTATAAGGTCTTTGCCAAATACTGCATAATTCTGGAGGTCTATCCCCCTCCTTGACCTACAATTTAAATGATCTCCTGTATGTTAAAAAGGTTAAACACCAGGAAGTCAAGAACACATTCACCCCCAAATTCTCATTGTTCAAAGGATAATACCATTTGGTACACAATGTTTATTCTGTCTGGGTATTTAAGGAAAGTTGGCAAGAAGCTCGGGGAGTCTGTAATCAGATCTCCCATACTGTTGCTGTATGTAGTTCTATGTGCCAAGTATGTTTCTCTGACTTATATAATGTTTGTTTATTCTGATTATATGTGAAATTAGTTTTGATTTAATTCTTGTAACAATGTTTTATATCCTACCTGGCAAATAAATTGTTATTATTTGATTTATTCTGAATCCTTCCGAAATCATTTGTGACCGGTAGGTTGTGTTAAGATACTGTTTGTTACTGCAAGTATGAGACCAGGTTAAGACCATTACTGAAGCTTAATGATAGGAGAATCCATGTAAGACTTCATTCACTGCTTCTCGTCCGTCATAGCAAGTTGTGTGTACATTTCTGTGCGATGGTATCATCTAATTATGAGAGAAGCCAAATCAGATGATATTGAGATTACCCTACAACCTCTGACTATGAACTGAGCTGGCTCGCTTGTGACGTGAGATCCTCGTAATTGAAATAACGGCCGGCGTGAGACTCTAAGCGACATTCAAGTATTGATCGAAAGGATAAATGAAAATTAAGATGATTCAGAGTAATCAATAACTTAAAAAGATCAAATTAAAAGAATGATCATAAGTTAATTAGAGATGTAATCTAAATTAGAGGTCAATTTAAATTGGAGTCAGATTAATATAAAATTGGAGTCAGATAAAATGAATAATGGAATCAATTTGTAAAGTGTAAATTAACAATAATTGCTTGACTTCAATGCTCAGAAAATACAGAACAATGCAGAGACCTTCAAGGGGCCATTCTATTGGAATCTGACATCTGAACAAATAGTTTGGTTTTTTAACCCCTTTTACAAATGCTAACAGGCAGGCCCATGCCAGTACCGTATTTGAGAGGTCCTAATGAAGGTCCACCTTTAGAACAATTACAGATGGAGCTAAGGGCTTACATGAGACAATTAACTGCTATATACAAAGCTATTTATTCACAGGCACAGAACAGGGGACCCAGGCAGGAAGAAGAAGTGCCATGTCCCATAGTTCCTGGAGACCAAGTTTATTTGAGAGTTTTTAGGAGAAGATGGAATGAACCCAGAAGGGAAGGCCCTTATAAAGTAGTGAGAACAACCCCAACAGCAGTACAGGTCGAAGATAGTACAACGTGGTATCATTTAAATCACTGCACTAGGGTGCCTAAGCTGAGGTTACCAAGACCAGCAGAGCAAAGAGATAGAGCAGAATATCAGGAAGTAGAGTCTTCTGAAACTGAAGGAGAACCTGAAACCCATGACCAAGGAAGAGCTGAACAAGAGGAAAGCTCAGAGCAGGAGGGAGAAAGTAGTGATGCTGTTACACCTCATTCTAGGGCAGCTGAGCATGCTGAAGCTAGAGATGAAGTACAGCTGCAGGAGGATGTACGGCAACCAGTGGGGTCAGAACTGGAAGGTGAGGAAAGTTCTGATATGGATCTTGATGTTGGTACACCTGCTGCAACGGATACCCCAGACTCAAGGTCTCACAGATACCAAATCCCAAGACTTTCCAGTGACCACTCCCCAGACTCAGCGCAGGCAGGGCCTTCCCAACCCAACTTCTCACCAAGGCCAGGAGAGTTTCGAACAGTCAACTTCTCAGAGCTTGACCATTAAGTCAACGCAAGGTACTAGAGTAAATAGATCTATTAAAAAGAGGTCCTTTGACCCCACATATGACAACTATGATTATGACAATCAGTCCACAGATTCTGAGGCAAAGCATAAAGAAAACCCTCAGACTACAGGATTGAAATATCAGGCTACAAAACCGCCACAATCTCCATACCAGCCTATGCAACCGCCATTAACAATGATGTATGATGTTTCAGATGTTGAAACTGAGCCATCATTAAGAGAGGAAAGGCTGTTAGAAAAATGCACATCAAAATGACTGGTTTAGATGGGCTGAATACACAGTAAAACAATCAGGAATGTCTAGTTGCGTGTTATGTTCACCATCAACCCCAAAAAAACTTGTATATGACAATATACATTGTGTGTAATATTACTCAAAAAATTGTGTTAAAGGGGAAAGAAAATCTTTTTGCCCAGCTGAATGTCTGGCATTTCTAGGGAATTCAGGAAGGCTCGGGGGATGACTGTAGACATCTAGATATTCAAATAGATACGAGAAAGAGAGAAAGCCCTCTAACATATGTAATAAATCGAGATCTAGAATATGAGTTCTTATAATAAATACAAAGGAGAGGTAGATATGGGAGAATTTCAAGGAAACTGTGCGGTACTGTGGCATCTAGATGACAAAATTTATGATCAATTTATGTTGAAGTTTAGCAGAATGATATTTGCAACGGCCACAATAAAAGAATATTTCACACTAATAGAGGGTTCAAGGTGTGTGGGTAAACTCATGGGAAATTGCCTTATAAAATGTGAGAACCAAACTCTAGTCTCCCCAGTAATAAAAATATATGAGGAACAAACAGCAGCCAGAGCAGATTACTTTGGATTTGTGGAGGAAGACGGTCGAGGGCTATATTACCTAAAAATTGGAAAGGAATATGTACAAGAGTAAAACTAGTGCAAGAAGTAACCATGTTAACATGGGACCCCCAAGAATCTGAAACCCAGACTGAACCAAGAAAAATTGTCCCAAACTAACACAGAGTAAAGAGAGCATACAAACCAGACCCTAATGTTTATTTAGATGCAATTGGTCGACCAAGAGGAATACCACAAGAATTTAAGGCCAGAGATGAAATAAAATCAGGCTTTGAGTCTATATTTGTATGGATAACAACCAATAAAAATGCAGAATGGATCAATTACATTTATTATAATCAGCA
Organism: Myxocyprinus asiaticus; assembly: GCF_019703515.2. NCBI lineage: Eukaryota > Metazoa > Chordata > Actinopteri > Cypriniformes > Catostomidae > Myxocyprinus > Myxocyprinus asiaticus. The sequence goes on along the minus strand of NC_059357.1, from coordinate 34,185,860 downwards.
GAGATTCATTAATTACACTGATTAGGTGAACAGTTAGCTGCAACCAGCAAAATGACATGGCAGAATAGACAGGCCCTAGACTGGCTATTGGCAGAAAAAGGCGGAGTTTGTGTAATGTTTGGAACTGACTGTTGTACTTATATCCCAAATAATACAGCTCCTGATGGATCCTTTACCATAGCCATGGAAAAGCTGAAAAACTTATGAGAAGAAGTGACTTTGAATGCTGGGAGAGATCAACATATTGGCAAATGGTTTGACAACCTATTTGGATCCTGGGGAGAATGGCTTACTAAAGTAGGTATAATAATGGCTGTAGCTATTGTTATTTTTGTGGTGTTGTGTTGTGCCTCTCTTCAGATCAATGATGGCCACTGTTGCAGCTAAACCAATGCTCAATGTGTCAGTAAAGCCATCTGGAGTTGATATAGGGCTCACCATAGGCCCTGGACTGGATGACACAAGAATGGTAGGGAAGGGGAGCCTTTTGTTTTGACTCTTTATTTTCAAATTTCTCTTGTTTTTGGATAGCAAGGGAGTCAGTATACTCACTGTATTTTCTTTTATAATAAAATTATGTAGTACTTTAGAATGGATAGAGTAGGCAGGAAGATAGAGGGTGTTATGTTTATTATTTTGGCATATACCCCTTCCTGAAGTGTTTATTTTCTTTTAAATGATGTTTGTTGTTTAATCAAACCATGTGAATGAAAGGGAATGGTGAAGGTCTGAAGCAGATCATTATCCATGTTATGAGGTAATGTAACTAGGTAATGTAACCAGAATTAAAAATGAAAGAAGGTGTACTATGATTATCTGCACTCTATGTACTTCATAAATGTTTAAATGTATAATTTATTGTTCGAATCATCTCTGAAGATACTATTAACCAAGTAAATTACTATAGAATGTGCATTTTTGAACACTAAATACACTGAAAGTGCCACTGGAGGTCCAGAGAATTAAACATCACAAAGACAGGATCGACGAGCACCTCAGTGCTTAGCAGCAAGAGCAAGACTCTACTGGTGGTTTAAAAACCCACTGTCTGCTCCAACACCACCAGATAGCGCTCCAGGCTACCGGAAATGTCTGTGAGTTCCTGTGGCACCGTGGGACGTATCTTATGCTGGATGATATACTAATATTGTCTAATCACTATGGTATGTTAACCTACTGAGATAAGTCTAATCACTGATGTACTCTACATAACGCAAGGCCACATTTGCATGCACGTGAAACAACTTAGCTAGGGAGCGATGAAATATTTTACTTCCTTCTAGTCAAATGTGGAGGGAGATGTTTGGTCTTATTGCTCCTCCAGAGTGCAGCTCCATAAGAGCAGGCATTGTTAGAGGAATATGTGACTTATATTGGTCACTTGGAAGAAATGAAGGAGACTGACTTTTGAGGTTGCACTCTGGGAAAGGGCGATAGAAGTGAGACTTTCAAAGGAGGGAATATACAGTGCATCCGGAAAGTATTCACAGCACTTCACTTTTTCCACATTTTGTTATGTTACAGCCTTATTCCAAAATGGATTACATTCATTATTTTCCTCAAAATTCTACAAACAATACCCCATAATGACAACGTGAAAAAGTTTGTTTGAAATCTTTGCAAATTTATTAAAAATAAAAAACGAGAAAAAAAAGAAAAACACACATGTACATAAGTATTCACATCCTTTGCTCAATACTTTGTTGTAGCACCTTTGACACCAATTACAGCCTCAAGTCTTTATGAGTATGATGCTACAAGCTTGGCACACCTATTTTTGGGCAGTTTCTCCCATTCTTCTTTGTAGGACCTCTCAAGCTCCATCAGGTTGGATGGGGAGTGTCGGTGCACAGCCATATTCAGATCTCTCCAGAGATGTTCAATCAGGTTCAAGTCTGGGCTCTGGCTGGGCCACTCAAGGACATTCACAGAGTTGTTCCCGGAGCCACTCCTTTTATCTTGGCTGTGTGCTTAGGGTCATTGTCCTGTTGGAAGATGAACCTTCGCCCCAGTCTGAGGTCCAGAGCGCTCTTGAGCAGGTTTTCATCAAGGATGTCTCTGTACATTGCTGCATTCATCTTTCCCTCGATCCTGACTAGTCTCCCAGTTCCTGCCGCTGAAAAACATCCCCACAGCATGATGCTGCCACCACCATGCTTCACTGTAGGGATGGTATTGGCCAGGTGATGAGCGGTGCCTGGTTTCCTCCAGACATGATGCTTGCCATTCAGGCCAAAGAGTTCAATCTTTGTTTCTCATGGTCTGAGAGTCCTTCAGGTGCCTTTTGGCAAACTCCAGGCGGGCTGTCATGTGCCTTTTACTGAGGAGTGACTTCCGTCTGGCCACTCTGCCATACAGGCCTGATTGGTGGAGTGCTGCAGAGATGGTTGTTCTTCTGGAAGTTTCTCCTCTCTCAGAGAAATGCTGGAGCTCTGTCAGAGTGACCATCGGGTTCTTGGTCACCTCCCCGACTAAGGCCCTTCTCCCCCGATTGCTCAGTTTGGCCAGGCGGCCAGCTCTAGGAAGAGTCCTGGTGGTTCCAAACTTCTTCCGTTTACGGATGATGGAGGCCACTGTGCTCATTGGGACCTTCAATGCTGCAGAAATTTTTCTGTACCCTTCCCCAGATCTGTGCCTCGATACAATCCTGTCTCGGAGGTCTACAGACAATTCCTTGGACTTCATGGCTTAGTTTGTGCTCTGACATGCACTGTTAACTGTGGGACCTTATATAGACAGGTGTGTGCCTTTCCAAATCATGTCCAATCAACTGAATTTACCACAGGTGGACTCCAATCAAGTTGTAGAAACATCTCGAGGATGATCAGTGGAAACAGGATGCACCTGAGCTCAATTCTGAGTGTTATGGCAAAGGCTGTGAATACTTATGTACATGTGATTTTTTTCGTTTTTTATATTTAATAAATTTGCAAAGATTTCAAACAAACTTCTTTCACGTTGTCATTATGGGGTATTGTTTGTAGAATTTTGAGGAAAATAATGAATTTAATCAATTTTGGAATAAGGCTGTAACATAACAAAATGTGGAAAAAGTGAAGCGCTGTGAATACTTTCCGGATGCACTGTAAAGTAGATTTTTATATATCAAATGTAGAAAGTACTAATATAAAATAGCCTGGATTTTGTGTGACCCAGGAGAGGGCATATGAGGTTACTAGAGAGCCTGGATTTTGTGTGACCCAGGAGAGGGCATATGAGGTTACTGACAGTGCTGATGTTGCAAGAAAACACACTGTGCACTCAGGTGAAGCAGAGACAATGATACAATGATACAAGAAAACTCTAGGAAGCACAGCAAAAGTTAAAGATTAACACAACCAATAATCAAAAGTAACTATATTATGCTCAGATTGTGATGTATTATTTACTCAGAAAGTATACTTTCATAATAAATGAATTTAAAATGTTATTTTGTTTTGGACTAAAAGCCAGGTTCCCACCATTAAAAAGAGGTCAGAGGCTCTGTGAAATAATGGTGGGAAACATAAACCATTGGATACAAAAAATATTAAGAGGGTGTAGACATGAGGTAATGCTAGATAACAAACTGTATAAAAAAGGAGGGTTTGACCAAGAGAGTTAGACATCTCAGCTGATATCTCGGGTTTTGTTGGTTTGCTCAATAAACTCTAACCTTTGACACCTGGAACTCCTGACTTCAAGAGTCTTCTTACAGAGAGGGGAGAAAAGTCTTCCGCACTCCACAACAAGCTTTAATTGTTGGTGACTTCAACATTCACATATATAATGAAAATTACACATTGGGATTAGCATTTATTCATATTATCAACTCTCTTGGAGTCAGACAAAATGTGACAGGACCAACTCATCGCTACAATCATACACTAGATTTAATTCTGTAATTTGGAGTTGATGTTGATACTATAGAAATTCTACCACAGAGTGATGACATCTCAGATCATTACCTCGTCTCTTGTATTCTGCGATCAGCTAATGTCACTCAATCTACACCATGCTAACGTTCAGGTAGAACTATTCTTCGACCACTAAAGATAGCTTGACTAATAATCTTCCAGAATTGTCTCACATACAAAAAGTCTAGGAGAACTCTATGTAATAACAGAAAATCTAAATACAGTCTTTTCTAGCACTCTTGATAGTGTCGCTCCCCTTCAATTAAATAAAATTACAGAAAAAAGCCCCGCACCATGGTACAATGATCACACTCATGCTCTCAAGACAGCAGCTTGGAAAATAGAGCGCAAGTGGAAGAATACAAAATTAGAGGTATTTCGCAGTGCATGGAAGGATAGTGTCTGTAGCTACAGACAGGCACTAAAAGCTGCCAGATCAGCAGATTATTGCAAATTTATAGAAAATAACCAAAACAATCCTAGGTGTTTATTCACTACTGTGGCTAAATTGGTTAGGAATAAAGCATCGACTGAATAGTCCATTGCAGCACAATAGTAATGACTTCATGAATTTCTTTACTGATAAAATAGAAATCATCAGAAATAAAATTGGAATTGTGCAATCAACTGTCACAAAACAGTGTCTCACAAATTTCCTCACGAGCAACTTCAATCCTTCGCTGTCATAGGTCATGAAGAGCTATCAAACTTAGCAAAAAAATCAAAAGCCACAACATGTATGTTAGATCCAATACCAACTAAGCTCTTAAAGAGGTATTCCTTGTAATCCCAAAACCTCTTCTTAATATTATTAACTCCTCGCTATCCTTAGGACATGTCCCAAGAAACTTAAAAATGGCAGTTATCGGAGGGCCTGGGTAGCTCAGCGAGTATTGACGCTGACTACCACCCCTGGAGCCACGAGTTCGAAACCAGGGCGTGCAGAGTGACTCCAGCCAGGTCTCCTAAGCAACCAAATTGGCCCGTTTGCTAGGGAGGGTAAAGTCACATGGGGTAACCACCTCGTGGTCGCAATTAGTGGTTCTTGCTCTCAATGGGGCGCTTGGAAAGTTGTGCGTGGATCGCGGAGAGTAGCTTGAGCCTCCAAATGCGGAGTCTCCACAGTGTCGTGTACGACGAGCCACGTGATAAGATGCGTGGATTGACGGCCTCAGAAGCAGAGGCAACTGAGACATGTCCTCTGCCACCCAGATTGAGGTGAGTAACTGCGCCACCACGAGGACCTACTAATTAGTGGGAATTTCATATTGGGAGAAAGGGGGATACAAAAATAAATAAAAAATGGCAGTTATCAAACCGCTTATTAAGAAGCCACAGCTTGATCCTGGAGAATTAGCTAATTATAGACCAATTTCAAATCTCCCATTTATGTAGAAAATACTAGAAAAGGTAGTGTCATCCCAACTATGTTCATTTCTACAGATAAATGGTATATATAAACAATTTCAGTCAGGATTATGGCCCCATCACAGCACAGAGACTGCACTTATCAGAGTTATAAATGACTTGCTCATTTTATCTGATCGTGGCTGCATTTCTCTTCTAGTGCTTTTAGATCTTAGTGCTGCCTTCATCACGATTGGTCACAACATTCTCTTGAATAGGCTGGAGAATTATGTTGGCATTAGTACACTTGCATTAGCATGGTTTAGGTCCTATTTATCAGACTGCTACCACTGTGTATGTGTAAATGAGGAATTGTCAAATCAAACAAAAGTTAAATATGGAGTGCCACAGGGATCAGTTTTAGGGACTCTGCTTTTCTCCTTATTTATGCTTCCCCTGGGAGATATTATCAGGAATCGTGGAATAAGTTTTCACTGTTATGCCGACGATACCCAACTTTATATTTCTTCTAAACCCAATGAAATTTCACAATTCTCCAAATTAGCAAAGTGTATCAATGAAATCAAAGATTGGATGGCCAGAAATTTCCTTCTACTCAATTCCGAACAGCTAATAATTATTGGACCAAAAACCTCTAAAAATAAGCTGCTAAAATATAATTTGACTCTCGATGGATGTTTGTAGAACATTTGTAGAACCTTCCAAATATTGCTAAGTTATGATACGTGCTCTCTGTTGCTGATGCCAAAAAACTAATTCATGCGTTCATGACCTCAAAACTAGATTACTGTAATGCATTACTGGGACGATGTACTGCAAGTTCAATAAATAAACTTCAATTGGTTCAAAATACAGCTGCCAGAGTGCTGACTAGAACCAAGAAATATGATCATATTAGCCCTATTCTAACATCGTTACATTGGCTACCTGTTAAATTTCATATTAATTTTAAAATTCTGTTAACTACATACAAAGCTTTGAATGGTCTAGCTCCGCAGTACTTAAGTGACCTTCTGTCACACTATATTCCATCACATTCACTAAGATCGCAAAATTCTGGCCTGTTAATAGTTCCTAGAATATCAAAATCCACAAAAGGAGGTAGATCATTTTCCTACTTGCTCCTACACTACGGAACTCTCTCCCTAATACTGTTTGGGAGGCAGACACACTCACTCAGTTTAAGTCTAGACTAAAGATTTATCTATTTTGCCAGGCATACACCTAATTTATCCATCAACTCACAATTAGGCTGCTTTAGTTAGGGCTGCCGGAACCAGAAACATTTCTCATAATCTATAATTCTGCAATAAATTGAATGGCATCTATGCTAATATTATTCTATTTGTTTCCCTGTTTCAACCCTGGGATTCATATCCCAAGGTTACCAGAGCCAGCCAGATCCAGCTCCGTTCCTGCTTCGTGTGGGACTCCACTGCTACGTGTCGCTAGCCAGACATCACTTCGGTCTTTTACGATGGACTTCAAAGGATGAACTGATGCCAACTCCAACTGTAAGATATCGGATACTTCATATGCCACTGCCTGGAAATTGAATTTAGGATCGACTCCACCGAACCTCACAGAAATGACCTGCTGGTTGAACTGCGGTGCACCTCAATGATCTCTGCCTGCATTACCTTTGTCTAATGATGGACTACACTCTTATAATGGAATACACAGACTATCAATTAATTGCCAACAAAACCCTTCATCAGCCAACTAACAAAGGACAATGCATCTATGTGAACTTCTGCAGTTAATCCAGGATGGACTTCAAAGACATTAGTCATTAATCTTAAAGTTCATACAAAATCTTTGTTTAAACACTGGCCCTTAACACTTACTTAGTTTACTAATTTTAAACCATGACTTGCACTGCACACAGATAATTAATACTGGCATTATACTCATGCTGTTAGCCAGAGGAGAACTGGCCCCAACAGTGAGTCTGGTTTCTACCAAGGTTATTTTTCTCCATTAACCAACATCTTATGGAGTTTTGTGTTCCTTGCCACAGTCACCTTCAGGTTGCTCACAGGGGTTCTAAATACACTTATTATTTAATTATTTATTTTTATACACAATTTACAATCATATTACAGTATGCAAAAAAGAAAATCCAAAAAGCGCCTATTTATTGTATTTATTGTGAGTTTTTTTAATAATATTTTGAACATCTACAATAATATTTATTGAATATTTAACATGTCAATTTTTAATTTGAGGGGTTGTCTTTACAAAGAGACCAATCTTTTGCATTTACTCCATCATATGTGTGTAAGGTGAGCGTTTAAAATTGGGGTAGGACAGATTTAGGCGGAAATCCAAAAAACGGGCCAGAGTTTAAGGGGTTAAACGTGCAAAACACTCAACTCGACAATTAATTTACAAATCCTACTACAGCGAAGGTCTACTACATGAATATTAATTAAGACATGATGACGTAACTTGGTAACTCCACTTGATCATCCATTTACGTTACCTAATTAGTATTCATGAGCCAGCACTTTACCTAATTAATACGCGTGATCCAGGCCTTCGCCATAGTAGGATAGGTCCAGCGGGATCCACATGGGCCTCATGCACCTCCCATATTTATGTCAAAATCCTTCCCAGCAGCGGATGTTACTGGAAAAGTAGGACTGCTGGTGAGCTACAAACGTCAACGTTTGAGCTAGAAACCCTTGAAAAGTTCTCCAGCCTGACATATACAGTAACATCAGGAATACAGAAGGTAACGGCTCGTTGCTTGCGTTAGCAGTGTTTCTGATGCTCACTATTGTTTTGTTATTTAGAGCGTTGACATGGTAGCGTAGCTTTGACTCAGGCCTGTGTTCGCATCATTAACAGCACTAGTATGTATCGCCGAGGGATTTTATTTTATATTTCATGATCTATGAAAGTTGCTACCCCTACCTGATGCATGATTTTAATAAAGACAGATTTACATTGTCATGCTTTGCTGAAATTATAATGTTAATACGCCTAAACCAAAGTGAGCTATGTTAGCTAGCCAGGCGTGTTGCTGATTTTATCAGACGATTGCTTGCATTGCATCAAAGCGAAATAGTCACTCCACACTTGCGTACTATATTTGGGAACAGTGGGCGTATTTTTAGGTGTTCAGCCTGAGTAACTGTAAATGTCTCCATTCAAGATTAGCAACATTTGACTTTATAATATTATTAGGAATGATCAGGACCGTATTACAGATACTTTTTACTATCATAAGACTGAAATGAAGATCTGACAAGTTCAAATCATGATCTAAATTGATAAGATATGACTCTAGAGTTAGGGGGCGTTCACACTCACACAAAGCTAGACGCAGGTGTCTCGAAATGCGTTTTTAACAGTTGAAGTCCTTGCGCTTAAAAAACGCGGCGCACCTGGGCGAGACGCGTCCGTCGATCGCGTATTTACATTTTTAAATAATAATAAAAAATGCTTTCGATGGAACAGCCCCTTCCTTCTCTGTACCAAGTGTTGAGGGGAATACCTGATGGTGCAAATTATAGTTTGCATGTATTCATTTTGTTATAGTGAGTCACAAACAGAAAAGTTTAGCAATAGTGAGAGCATTAAGGTTGGGAAAGTCTATTGTAATCGGTGCTAGCGCGATGAAACTCCAGAAAAGACGAGAACGCACACCTCAAATGCTCTAATGAAACGCCAGCAATGCTTTAGACATGTTGACAACAACGGCTAATGCATTGTGCACTGCCTTGCCAAAAAATAAAATAAAAAATCCCATATTCTAATATTTTGTTGGACCGCCTTTAGCTTCGATTATGGCGCGGATTCGTCGTAGCATTGTTTCGACAACCTTATGCAACTTCACAACATTTAATTTTTGCCCGAGATCTTTTATTGATGACAGGAGAGTCAAACCACTCCGTAAAGTCTTCTCCTGCACATTCCAAAGACTTTCAATGGGGTTAAGGTCAGGACTCTGTGGTGGCCAATTCATGTGTGAAAATGATTCCTCATGCTCCCTGAACCACTCTTTCTCAACTTGAGCCCGATGGGTCTTGACATTGTCGTCCTGGAATATGCCTGTGCCATCAGGGAATAAAAAATCCTTTGATGGGATAACCTGGTCATTCAGTACATTCAGGTAGTCAGTTGACTTCATTTTATTGACACATAACGTTGCTGAGCCTAGACCTGACCAACTGAAGCAACACCAGATCATAACACTTCCTCCAGAGGCTTGTACAGTGGGCACTATGCATGATGGGTGCATCACTTCATGTGCTTCCCTTTTTACCCTGATGCGCCCATCGCTTTGGAATAGGGTAAATCTGGACTCATTAGACCATATGACCTTTTTCCATTGCTCCACAGTCCAATCTTTATGCTCCCTAGCAAATTGAAGTAGTTTTTTCCGATTAGCCTCACTAACAAGTGGCTTTCTTGTGGCCACACAGCTGTTTAGTCCCAATCCTGTAAATTCTTGTCACATTGTGCATGTGGAAATGCTCTTACTTTCACTATTAAACATAGCCGTGATTTCTACTGTGGATTTTTTTTTTAACGATGTGACTTGACTAGGCGTTTTAGTGATCTCCGATTACGATCATTCAAGATTTTTTTTCTGACCACATTTCTTCAGCAAAGCTGACGGTTCACCACTATCCTTCCAGGTTTTAATAATGCGTTGGACAGTTCTTAAACCAATTCCAGTGATTTCAGCAATCTCCTTAGTTGTTTTCTTTGCCAATAATTTGCCCCTTCGGAAACACGGGATACGTCTTCCGACATGTTTGTTTAAGAAATGAGAAGCTTCACACTGCATCAGTTAGGGTTAAAAGAATTGTTGCCAGCTGAAACATATTAATCACTGCAATAATGATCCAATCATAGGCTCTTAAGTATCTGCTTATTTAAATCTAAATTTAATTTTTTTTTTTAGCCAGGCAGTGTACATCTACATATCTGTCACCATTTGTGGTTTGAGAGTAGCTTTCAGTCTAATTTTTCCATAATGTTAAATAATAGAGGGCATGAACTGGGAAAGGGTCTATGATGAGTTACTCTCGAGTACATAAACCAATAGACAAAAGGCACACTAAATATTTATATGCTCCAGATATAGCTGTAGTCACGTGTCTTTATATTTACACATTCTACATTATCCCCATTGGTTGCTGGTAATCATTCCAGGAAAATACTAATTAGATAATGTCTTGTCATACCACCTGTTTACCTGAGTCTTGTAGGGGATGCACCTGTGGCCCACTTTTGTCATTCCTTACTAAGAAGAAGGAGCCATATTGACTGTCTGATTGTAAATATTTGAGGGGAACCATAATAGAGCATTGTTATACTTCTTTGTGCAATGGTGTATTTGCTTATGCATACATGCAGTTATATGTTCCTATACCTTGTGAGGGCTGTTTTTTGCAAGTTGTTAAAGAGCTTTTTTCAGTGCATATTCTATTCAGTTATTGCATCCACTGAGTCTGTATGGCTTCCAAAGGAGCTGCATTTTCCTCCATCACCTTGTTCCTGATTTGTATTTATTTTTCTTAAATTTGTATCATTTTTATTTTTGAACAAATGGGCACACATTTAACAATGTTTGACATTGGATTGGGCATTACCCATGTATTTGAGGTTCCAAGAATACTGTGCTATTGTGTTATTACTGTAAATATTGTTACCTTAATCTCTTAAGGACAAAAGCTTAAACCAAAGATACTGAAAATAACACTTGGTGCTTAATTATTGACCATTGCAAGAAGTTAACTTATTTCATTTTCCTGTTTTGTGGCTCTTGATTGGTTTCCTAGCTGTTTTGGTGACTACAACAAGAGGCTTGATTTGCTGGAATAACTAACTACCTTTAACTGACAGGTAAGGTGTATATTATGAGAGTTCATATATTAATACTTCATTTCATACATTTGTTTCATAGTATAAACAATCGACTCATTTAAAGCACAGATATGCCAGTGTTTCTAATCGCAACCTATAGAATTGGGATCCAGGCCCATTTCCCAGTGAGCCATGTGGGTTGCCCTACTGACATTTATTAGCATATAGTGTTCATACAGACAGATCATTTCTGGTTATGGATATGTTCTTTTTATTTGTGGGCTCAGGGGAATCTTGAGGCAGTGTGCTACTGCAAATCAGTGATAATTGGCAGTGCTTGAAATGCCTCGGCAACAGTAGTCAGAGATCAAGCTATCAGATTACACTGTGTGAGTATTGAACCATCACTCCTGTTTGTCTTCAAGGCAGTGTGAGCAGAGCTCCTTTATCTGGCCCCCTTTCCAGAGAACCAACATGTCCAATGACCCCCCTCCTCCCTACCCAGGGGGCCCCAATGCCCCTCTACTCGAGGAGAAAAATGGACAACCTCCTGTTTCTGGTAAATTCCTAGATATTTTTCTTGTTGGTTTATTTAATACTTTTTTAAACTTGCTTTCGTGAAAAACGTAAAAAAAAAAAAGTAAATGCACTGCTTTGAAGAAGCCCTATGCACCATTGTCGTTAGCAGCCCGCTGGAGCAGAATTGCAAAGGAAACCATGGAAACATGAATGAAGGCACTTTCCTCACAACCTTTTTAAAAAACTCTTTGAAATTTCATGGGACCAAAAATAATGCATTTTCTGTAGGAAGGCAACATAATTTGCAGAATCACATTTTCCACACTGATTTTGAGGGAAAATCTTCAAAATTTTGTGGAATGGATTTAAATATGGTAAAATGTTTTAAACAGAACTGAGTGTACTGCATTCTTATGGGTAGCTAAAACATAATCACACTAGTCAAATATTTATTATATAAATATTATTTAATAAGGGAACAAATGTGTTGAATGTGTAGAACTTTGTGAATGATGAGTGTTCTAGTCTTGTTGAAATCCGCAGAGCTTTCTGTGGAGTTCTGCAGGCTCAGGTTTCGTGTGGGCCTGGTTGTAGTAATGGATCACTCAAAGCATTAAGAAAATCTTCTTGCCAGACCATAAATTACATTGACGTATTGGCCGTATTTGGTAAAATAGGGAAGGCTACATGAATAGACTCTTAATGTGGGCTGCACAAATATGTTTCCATTGATATCGTAATTACGATTAATTTAATTCACACTACAATGCTAATTTTAGGTGGATCAGCTGCATGCTGTATTCATTATGTAGGCTACACATTTAAAACAAGCTGAGAACTGTGTTCCTTAATTACTTTATTGATGTTTTATACATCAGTAAATCAAGATTAGTTGCCTAAACGGTCAACTTTTCATTGGCCCTCTTAGTGGCATAAAAAACAAAGCTGTTATTAAAATTTTGAATAAATTATACACCGAAGCAAGCAACAGATTTATCTGTGATTTGGCTACAATTCTCAACCGCTGCACAAACACGTTAAATTGAAAATTAAATAAGAAACATTTAGACGCAAGAAGAGTACATAGACCTACATGAACTGCTATATTTAACACTTTTTGCGATTAGTTAATTATGGCAGCTGTAATTTTAATCTCAATTTGGGGGTGGGCGATAGGACCAAAATTCTATATAAAGGTAAAAGTCATTTGATATCACGGTAATGGTATATATCACAATATAATTCTGGAAAAATCAACAAAAAAGGTTTTAAATATTAAATAACCATGTAGTAGGGGTGGACGATATAAGAAAAAATTATATAGCAATATTCTTGAAATTTTTGGTCAATAACTATACAGGTGCTGGTCATATAATTAGAATATCATCAAGAAGTTGATTTATTTCACTAATTCCATTCAAAAAGTGAAACTTGTATATTATATTCATTCATTACACACAGACTGATATATTTCAAATGTTTATTTCTTTTAATTTTGATGATTATAACTGACAACTAAGGAAAATCCCAAATTCAGTATCTCAGAAAATTAGAATATTACTTAAGACCAATACAAAGAAAGGATTTTTAGAAATCTTGGCCAACTGAAAAGTATGAACATGAAAAGTATGAGCATGTACAGCACTCAATACTTAGTTGGGGCTCCTTTTGCCTGAATTACTGCAGCAATGCGGCGTGGCATGGAGTCGATCAGTCTGTGGCACTGCTCAGGTGTTATGAGAGCCCAGGTTGCTCTGATAGTGGCCTTCAGCTCTTCTGCATTGTTGGGTCTGGCATGTCGCATCTTCCTCTTCACAATACCCCATAGATTTACTATGGGGTTAAGGTCAGGCGAGTTTGCTGGCCAATTAAGAACAGGGATACCATGGTCCTTAAACCAGATACTGGTTGCTTTGGCACTGTGTGCAGGTGCCAAGTCCTGTTGGAAAATGAAATCTGCATCTCCATAAAGTTGGTCAGCAGCAGGAAGCATGAAGTGCTCTAAAACTTCCTGGTATACGGCTGCGTTGACCTTGGACCTCAGAAAACACAGTGGACCAACACCAGCAGATGACATGGCACCCCAAACCATCACTGACTGTGGAAACTTTACACTGGACCTCAAACAACGTGGATTGTGTGCCTCTCCTCTCTTCCTCCAGACACTGGGACCCTGATTTGCAAAGGAAATGCAAAATTTACTTTCATCAGAGAACATAACTTTGGACCACTCAGCAGCAGTCCAGTCCTTTTTGTCTTTAGCCCAGGCGAGACGCTTCTGACGCTGTCTGTTGTTCAAGAGTGGCTTGACACAAGGAATGCGACAGCTGAAACCCACTCTGTGCGTAGTGGTTCTTGAAGCACTGACTCCAGCTGCAGTCCACTCTTTGTGAATCTCCCCCACATTTTTGAATGGGTTTTGTTTCACATTCCTCTCCAGGGTGCGGTTATCCCTATTGCTTGTACACTTTTTTCTACCACATCTTTTGCTTCCCTTCGCCTCTCTATTAATGTGCTTGGACACAGAGCTCTGTGAACAGCCAGCCTCTTTTGCAATGACCTTTTGTGTCTTGTCCTCCTTGTGCAACGTGTCAATGGTCGTCTTTTGGACAACTGTCAAGTCAGCAGTCTTCCCCATGATTGTGTAGCGTACAGAACTAGACTGAGAGACCATTTAAAGGCCTTTGCAGGTGTTTTGAGTTAATTAGCTGATTAGAGTGTGGCACCAGGTGTCTTCAATATTGAACCTTTTCACAATATTCTAATTTTCTGAGATACTGAATTTGGGATTTTCCTTAGTTGTCAGTTATAATCATCAAAATTAAAAGAAATAAACATTTGAAATATATCAGTCTGTGTGTAATGAATGAATATAATATACAAGTTTCACTTTTTGAATGGAATTAGTGAAATAAATCAACTTATTAATGATATTCTAATTATATGACCAGCACCTGTATATATGACGATATAGCCCACATTCTTCTGAAAAGATAATGAAAGTTCCTTTTTTATTTAAAACAATGTCCAAAGGAGCCTAATGGTAGTCATATCCATTGCAATGAAAAAACATAAACATAATAAATAACTTATTATTAAAAATAATATTTAAAAATAATAAATATATTTGTATTTACTCTGCATTGTTTTTGAATCCAAATAAAAAGATTAGTCTTCTGTCTAATTGAATATAAGCGTTTGCTTTGATTATGAAACATATTTGTTTTGGATTATGTCTTTTTGTTGGAAACTGGAAACCTTTTTGGTGACTATATACTAGATATAAATGCAGGGTTAATCATTCCTGAGGTAATTTACTAAGTGCGATTTGCTTTTCTTTCTGTGACTGAGGTCACGTAAGTGGGATGATTTCAAAATGCTTTGTCATTTTGACAGATTAAAAAAACAATAAAGAAAGCCATTTATGAGGTATCAAATAGAATTAGCGCATCAGTTTTCATAATAAAGGGATAGTTCACCCAAAAATTAAAATTTTCATTTACTCACCCTCATGACATCCAAGATATGTGTGACTTTCTTTCTTCTGCTGAACACAAACAAAGATTTTTAGAAGAATATCTCAGCTCTGTAGGTCCATAAAATGCAAGTGAATGGGTACCAACATTTTGAAGCTCCAAAATGCACAAAAAGGCAATAGAAAAGTAATCTGTATGACTGCAGTGGTTAAATCTATATCTTCAGAAGTGATATGATAGGTGTGGGTGAGAAACAGATCAATATTTAAATCCTTTTTTACTATAAATTCCTATCTCTGCCGAGTAGGTGGCGATATGCACGAAGAATGGAGTCGGCAAAAACACAAGAAAAATGTGAAAGTAGAGATTTATAGTAAAAAGGACCTACATATCGATCTGTTTCTCACCCACACTCTGAAGACATGATTTAACCACTGGAGTCATATGGATTACTTTTATGCTGCCTTTATGCTTTTGGAGTTTCAAAGTTTTGGTACCCATTCACTTGCATTGTGAGGACCTACAAAGCTGAAATATATTATTTTAAAAATCTTTGTTTGTCTTCTGCAGAAGAAAGAATGTCATACACATCTGGGATGGCATAAGGGTGAGTAAATGATGAGAATTTTTATTTTTGGTTGAACTATTCCTTTAATGTGCTCTCTCTCTCTCAGAAAGAGGCCTTGCATCCAAGACTGTGAGAAAATAGTGGAGTGTTGCACACACAGATATTTACATACTTCCAAATACTGTAGACAGTATAGAAAAATCTCTACTGGTAGACACTTTATACCATCGCCACAATGTATATCGCCATACCGCCCAGACCTTACTCAACTATTTATTCAATTAATTGTGCAGCCTTACTCTGAATTGTCTAGTAAAATCCACACAGCTCTTTGTACAAAATTGCTTTCAGATATTCATCTATAATTCATTTTGAGAGTTGAAAGTCTAGCGGTGGGAAACAGAAGTCCTGTCGTTTCTTATAATTTTACATCAAGCTATTTCCTCAGCAGCCACTGCTCCAGTAGTGACGGGACCTCCACAGGGACAACCCCTGCCTCCAGAATATGGACCTCCACCTTATGAAGCCACACTACAACCTGGCTTTGTTCCTCCGCACGTCCCAGGTGAAGGCGCAATGCCTAAGCTTATGGCTATGCCAATGCCCATGCTTCATCCCCATGGTGGGTCTGCTAACCAAACACTATGTTTTGCTAAATTTTTTGTAATTCACCTTTGAACAGAGGAACGCTACCAATATAAAGTGACCAATATAAAAAAAATCATATAGTCGAATTTTTGTGAAGTTAGACTAGCACATCTAGATAATGCGATTGTAGTGCAGCTTGGTCCGGCATGTACACACTTTAATCGAATAACAATTGGTCTCAGCATTGTTCACGTGCTCTAAAAGACAGAGGTGACGCACAACATGCAAACTGGCACTTCCTCAGCTGATGACCTTCATTCAAATATTCGATTGTGCATCGAGTCATGTATACTTGGACAGACAGATTGCATAGCTCAACTACGAAAACCTTCTGTAGCTTGATTATAACTGCACATGTAAACGTACTGACTGTTCTAACCAGATGCGATGTGACAAGTACTTTTTCACACTGAAAGCTAAATGAATGCAAATCGATAAAATCACAACCAATCAGAGCATTAATACTTTCATTAATGTACGTTCCTGGTTGTATTGTACATGATTAATCTATGCATATTATTCAGAAGAAAAAATATTAATTCTTGTATGTATTTACAATATAATATTTCATCAAAATGTTGATTTGGTTAATGTGAAATAGGATAAGGCCCTAATAGCAAATAATGAGGGGGGATGGGGACATTACTATTGGACCTTTGCACCAATGGGATTTCACTGTGGGTGTGGCTACACTGTGTGATTCAACAGACATGAAAAGTTTCTCAATGTCCATTCTTTTTGTGCTCTTACATTCTCGTGGACTTGTTTGACGTCATCACCCACTTCCTAAAAAAGAAAATAGTTAAGAGGTTGTTGAATCTACATATTGCAGCACATCTCAAAACTCGTGTAGATGCATTTTACATCCTCAAGTCTTCTGAGTTCGCTCTTTCAAGGTAGTTAGACAAGATTGATTTTCGCAAGAATGAGAATGCGTTCTTATCATTGAGAAACAACCCAAGTGAGCGACAAAAAATTTCTTTGTCGTTTGTTGCGGTTGCAGCTGGTAAGGACAAAAACTTTGACAAGCACAGAAAAGATTAATCGCTTGTTTGCTTTTGTACATTGCTCCTAATTAGGACTCATGTAATACTGATTTTCTCCTTGTAGTCAAAATGTACAATCTGTGTGTAGAAATTCGTTCACCTAAACTAAATTTAAATGCGCTGCAGGTGGTTACTACCCTCCCCCTGGGCACTATCCTCATCCAATGGCGGAGCACTATGCTCCGGGGCCCAGTCACTTTGCTCCTGGTCACACAGCCACAGTTATCACCCCTCCTGGTGCAACCACCACCACTGTGACTGTTCTGCAGGGTGAGATGTTCCAGTCTGCTCCAGTGCAAACGGTGTGTCCACACTGCCAGCAACCCATCAATACCTGCATCAGCCACGACGTCGGCCTCATGAATACCCTCTTCTGTCTCTTCTGCTTCTTTGTTGGGTAAATGGAAGTACAGCGTAATGGCCTTGTTTACCTGGTATTGGCACCCATGTCGGGTGATACGATCACAAGTGGTCAGGCAAGACCGATTGCCTTCTCAAATACATCTTCTGTGACCCCTTGTGATCGGATTTCGAGAGGAGGGTCACTGGTTTTGTGACTTCGTACCTCACTATATTAGTGGGTCAGTGGATGTTTTAAAATGCAGAAAAGGTTAAAAAAGTTGGAAATGTGTTGCTCTTAAATATACTTACATTTTAATCACAAACACTACATTGAGCAGAATGATCATTGTTATTTTAGTAGATGAAGTGAACTTTGGACATACACACTTCACATTCACACTGCCCAAACAAATGCCAAGAGATGCCAACAGTTCAATTCTAAAGTTGGCTTGTTTTATAATGTTGGGAAACATAACTGTCGTGTGGACACTGATCCTACAAACACCAACAAACTTGCATCCTTGCGTGTCGTTGTTCGCCTTTGAAGATGACTGACAAGAAAGAGGTTGCGGATGAAGCCAAACACGCACAATAAATTAAAAATATGCACTATTGATTAAAAATGCTTAGCATTTATTCCATGTGACATTAGACTATAACTTATTCATTTTGAGAGTTCGGTGCAGCAATACAGCACCACAATATTTTACATTTGAGATTATGCCCATAAACATTTGGGAGAGTTGATATTTGTAATTATTTCAGATTTGCAATGAGTTCAGTGTTTGCATTCTCTGTGCGATTTGACGCAGTTTGAGAACTACAGAATCTGTGTTTTTCATGCAAGTAAATGCGCTTCATCACACATCTATCTCTGTCCGTGTCTTGATATAGCCTATTTGTACATAATCCCTCACGAGTGTCATCCACACAAACTGCTGAACTCAACACAACACATTTTGCCTTCTTTATTTAGAAAGTAACGGAATGCTACCAAAAATTTGATTAATTGTGATTGACAGCACTTCTGCTCTACCAATGCACTTGCGCCCATACACATTCATTTTCTATGAGTTGACAGAGATGCTTACCTCATAGACATGGCAAGGGTTCATAATGAAGTCAGAATTACATCAGAGTTTGTTGGAAAATCATACCAAACTGCTTAAACATTTACATTTACAATTGTATTGTAAATTGCACAATGTAAATGTAAAGACCCGACAAACGCTGATTGAACGGATGAGACAGTTTGTTTTAAATGGTTAGAAATAAAAGAAAGGGGAAAAAAGATAAATAAAAATAAAAGACAAAAATGCCCCTGAAAATCAAATCCAGGGGGGCAAATATTGAGAGTTGTAAGCCATGATTCAAATCAACCAGCTCCGAGGTAAATCACATCACAAACTTTGTTTTGAGGCAAACAAGTATTTGAAAATCAGATAAAAAGACAGTTACAAGACTGTGTACTTACCATCATCTTTCATGAGGACACGGACTCCAATCCCATGAAGTACTGTGAATGATGTCATTGAAAAAACAATTATGGGAATATATAAAACTATTGATTGTTTTTTTTCGGTTGTTGATTATTTGTATAGAAACAATATATTTTACATTTATTGAAAAATATTCAGATATGTACAAAAATAAAAGTAGTTTAAGGGTGAAGGGAGACCGACTCGATAACGTCATTCACAGTGTGTCATGGGAGCGTGCGGTCGCTCCGAGCCATGTTTTGTGGGATAGGTTGGCCGCGGTTCTCTGATTGGTGAAGCTTTCTCTGCTGGCCCATGGATAATGTAGTTGTTTAACATGAATTCCGCTATCAAACACGATTTTTAAACAATGAAGTTGAAATAACACAGACTGATGGCTTCAACGGAAGCATATACCATTGATGAAAAACCTCGGAGCTCATGGTAGGTCTGTCTTTAAAGGTTATCATTGAAAATCAGTTTATCAGTATAAAAAAATAAATGGGATTTTTACTTCTGGAACCAGACTGTTGCACTCTATTGCAATGTGGTCACGCATTTTAGTCATCAGATCACTAAATGTTTTGGTTTTGTTTGTGCTATTTGCACCTGTATTCATTGCACTCTCCACTTGTCGGATCACCCAAAACAGATGTTAATACCAGGTGTAAACAGGGTCAATATGATCTGAAATGCAGCCACATCAGTTTTAAGAGAATTTGATCTCAAAGTGGCATCCTGTAAAATTAAAGATTTCTCATGTCTGTTGACAGCACTTGACTTTTTTTTTCTTTTCTTTTCCAGTTGTGATCTAGGCTGTTGCTTAATCCCCTGTATGATTGACGACCTCAAGGATGTGACACACACTTGCCCGAACTGCAAGGGCTATATTTACACATACAAGCGCAAATGCTAACGGTTTATCCTATACTCAACAATTGTGCTGTGACCTCATTCTGGTGGGTGTAGATGACTCCCTTTCATTTCTGTCTGCTCTGTGTTCATATTGCCTCAGCTGACAGCCCACAGTTTTAGCCTCCTCTCATTTTATTTAACTATTGATTCTCACACTTAATGTACAGACATGATAATATACTGTAGTTACTAATGACTCTAAATGAAGTATAGAAGACTGGCAGTCATTGAAGAAGGCATTATGGATCAGTACATTTTATATGCACAATGTTAAGGGTAACATGTTGTCATCAAAGCACTGTTCGGGTTTTCTTTATTTTAGAAGTAGGATTTATTTTATTTTTCTAAGTTGAGCCAAGTGAATTAGTTTAGAGAATGTGTGAAAATGGTTATGTGAACATTTCAGTAGCAAAACTAAATGAAGTTCACTTCAGGGTCAGTATTGTTTTAATTGTAGGAGATATGTTATTTTATGCATTGTTATTCTAACATATTCAAATCAAAATATTTTGATGGCTGGGTCTGTGACTAACATTGCGATGTCCTGGAGTAATGTTGCTTTGACGTGAAAATGTTTATCTATATTTGGCATCTTATGCAAATGTTATGGGGGAAAAATTATTTCACTTTTATATTTGATTACTTAAATTTGTTTAATAAGACTTGTTTCGAATTGTGTAATTTTAGATGAAGGGTTTCTATTGCTAAGGCATGTGTATATTAATCTCAGCCTCCTTGTAATAATTAAGAGATATTAGATAGGTTTCATAAAGCTCATGGTGTAATAACCCCATGCAGTTCATATTTTGGTCATATTTGTGGAATTTGACCAATACACATTTACTTTCTTTTTTTTTAAACTGTGAATCAAATGATAGCAACGATGCATGTTGAACCACTATACTAGATGTTGTGTGATGTCAGTAAGCTGTATGAAAGCTGTTTGAGACTTTTATAAGCTATTATCCAGGTCAATTAACCAGTACAGGTACTTAATAAGGTAGAACAATCTTCACTTACATAATTGGTGTGAAAACATGTCTAAAATTAACATTTGCTTTGGAAGAGGACCAATGAAGATGCTTTA
Organism: Myxocyprinus asiaticus; assembly: GCF_019703515.2. Classification (NCBI taxonomy): domain Eukaryota; kingdom Metazoa; phylum Chordata; class Actinopteri; order Cypriniformes; family Catostomidae; genus Myxocyprinus; species Myxocyprinus asiaticus. Next base: position 34,164,694 of record NC_059357.1, on the reverse strand, counting down.
TTTGGTCTTTTATTTGTTTTACATGAACATCGTAAAGGTGTTTTTTCTTTAAAATGGGAGGACATTTCTGGTCAAGCTGTTCAAAGCTGCTTTGCTGTTGGAATTCACCAGCATGATGAATCATGCTGCATGATATCATTGTAATCTTGCATAGTGGTATATTGGGCCATATGTCCTCTCAGTACTCTGAGCTCATCATGTCACACTGGGCTTCATTACTCAAAGCAGATTAATCATTCACTTATTAATATTGTGTGCAACAGGCCACAAGGATTTTAGGGCATGATTTCTTTTTGGTGGTGGTGGTGAAATGGTAATTTCTCTAGAGTGATTACTTTTCATTTTCTTTGTAATCTCTAACTATGAATAGTTTCTTTTGAATTTTTTGGATCACTTTTGAAGGTAAATGACCGAGCGGTGCCATGAGCACTTGGCTTGGAATAACTGTTCTGATTGCAAAATAACATTTGTAAACATTACAAGTCATTCTGATCTGTCCAGAAGCTGTAATTTACTGCTATTTTTTATTTTTTTAAATAGAAATTGAAGATACCACATCAGCAGTGCTTAGACACTATACACCTATCAGTCACAACAATAAAACCACCTGCCTAAAATTGTGCAGGTCCCCCTCCTGCCCCCAAAACAGCGCTAACCCTCATCTCAGAATAGCATTCTGAGATGCTCTTCTTCTCACCACAATTGTACAGAACGGTTATCTGAGTTACCGTACACTTTGTCAGTTTGAACCAGTTTGGCCATTCTCTGTTGACCTCTCATAAACAAGGCGTTTCCATCCGCAGAACTGCCACTCACTGGATATTTTTTGCACCATTCGGAGTAAATTCTAGAGACTGTTGTGTGTGAAAATCCCAGGAGATCAGCAGTTGCAGAAATACTCAAACCAGCCCAAGTGGCACCAACAATCATGCCACGGTCCAAATCACTGAGATCACATTTTTTCCCCATTCTGATGATTAATGTGAACATTAACTGAAGCTCCTGACCTGTATCTGCATGATTGTATGCACTGCTGCCACACAGTTGGCTGATTAGATAATTACATGAATGATTGTTGGTGCCAGACAGGCTGGTATGAGTACTTCTGTAACTACTGATCTCCTGGGATTTTCATGCACAACAGTCTCTAGTATACTCTGAATGGTGTCAAAAACAAAAAACCATCCAGTGAGCAGCAGTTCTGCGGACGAAAATGCCTTGTTGATGAGAGAGGTCAACAGAGAATGGCCAGACTGGTTCGAACTGACAAAGTCTACGGTAACTCAGATAACCGCTCTGTACAATTGTGGTGAGAAGAATATCATCTTGGAATGCTATTCTGAGATGTGTGTTGGTGCTGTTTTGGCAGCATGTGGGGGACCTACACAATATTAGGCAGGTGGTTTTAATGTTGTGGCTGATTGGTGTATCTGAAAATGGCATTAAACCTCTGCTTTCTACCATTTTTGTAAGATGATTCAGATGTTATATCATGTTTCTCTTGTAGACAATCCGACAACATTGTAGTTAAGCGTCAGACTTTCCCTGTCTTTACATTATAGTATTCATCAAGTACAGTTTTTTTAGCACTCTCTGTAAATGTGCATATAAACTCAGTGTCTTGTTATAGATAGTTACTTTCTCTGTATCTTTTCATAGTATTTGCACCTTTGCCATAGATGCATACCCAGGCATTACAAAAATAACTTTTGCAACCTTGTTTTTATTTTCTCCAAAGTATCCAGTACTTGGGAATCCAACTCTTCATTTTCTTTTTTTTTTGGAGTGAAAATGTACCTTATCTAAACCTGCTTCATGTCATCCCATGAGCCACTACCTGGTGTCATAAAAGACACCTCTTCATCATCCACACATACATAAAAACGTCATGGATGTCTCTGTTTCATTATTGAAAAATACTCTACTGTCAAAATATATGCATGTTCCTGGGCTTTTATTGCACAATCCAAGCTGGCTCCCTTTAATCTAATATGCTCTTGACTACTTTGGTTTACATGCTTCATGAAGTGACTTGATGCTGTGCCAGACGGAGTAAACGTCAAGCTTGTGTTACAGGAATGCAGCAACTGTAGATAGATGCCTTGAGAATAGCCTGTGGCACAACACATGATGCCATGCTAAACTGAAATCTCAAATGTGTATGTTAAACAAAACATATGGACTTATGATTATTTAAACAAATAAAAAAAGACAAACCGTACCAGCTTTGAGTGGTTATGTTATTGACGCACAATTTTTTTTTTCAGTCGCTAGGTCAGACAAACCTAGCTGTAAACTTGTTGCATTTATTGCATATAAATAAATTGAAACAATCACACCATCTTTTTCCAGAGCAGCCTGTATTTCTCCTGAGGTTACCTGTGGGTTTTTCTTTGTATCCCGAACAATTCTTCTGGAAGTTGTAGCTGAAATCTTTCTTGGTCTACCTGACCTTGGCTTGGTATCAAGAGATCCCCGAATTTTCCATTTAAGTGATTGAACAGTTCTGACTGGCATTTTCAAGGCTTTGGATATATTTTATATCCTTTTCCATCTTTATAAAGTTCCATTACCTTGTTACGCAGGTCTTTTGACAGTTCTTTTCTGCTCTTCATGGCTCAGTATCTAGCCTGCTCAGTGCATCCACATGAGCGCTAACAAACTCATTGACTATTTATACACAGACACTAACTGCAATTTAAAAAGCCACAGGTGTGGGAAATTAACCTTGAATTGCCATTTAAACCTTTGTGTGTCTGTAACAAGGCCAAACATTCAAGGGTTTTAAACTTTTGATCAGGGCCATTTGGGTGATTTCTGTTATCATTATGATTTAAAAAGGATCCAAACAAATATGTGATAATAAATGGCTTCATATGATCACTATCCTTAAATAAAAGACAGTTTTTTTGCATGATCAGTCCTATTTTCCAAATCAATGCCAAAATTTCACAATTTCTGCCAGGGTATGCAAACTTTTGAGCACAACTGTATATGAAAACAGCAAGGTAAATTCTATTGTGAGCATATACTCTGAGCCAAAACTTCTGAGGCCTGATTTAGTCTCTCCACCGATGCCCACATTGTGGATTGCAGCATTTGTAGAAAGTTGTCATAGGTTCATCAGCAGATCTGGTTTGTATCTGCATAAAATAGGCCCTTGGGTGCTCACATTTTGGACAAGGTTCTAAAAAGAAAAAAGTGAGAATGTGCATTATGTCTCAGAAATGAACCAAGAAAGGTGATTAAGAGCAATCACAAAATGTAATGATATATCCAAGATATAAACTCTGACAAACATGTAGAAGTACATGAATTACATTAGGATCCATTGTTTTACCTGGTGTGGAGTCCACGTTTTCCCAAGCAGCTGAGCCCCCGAGAACGTCATCAACCTCTTTCAGTTTGGGGTACTTTCTATTATTGACCTAAGAAATCACAAGGTTTTACCACCACAGTTTCTTCGACCCACATGAAATAAATATTTTCTTAAAAACCTAGTGAGCTGCCTTAACAGTGTACTTTGGCAACATTTGGAACATTCACTTTCTTATGCAAGTTCACATCATGTCATGCATTTGAATGGGACGTTGACATCATGTCATGCGTTTGAATGGGACGTTGACATCATGTCATGCGGATGAATGGGACGTTGACATCATGTCATGCGTATGAATCGAACGTTCACGTCATTTCCCGTGTTAAAATCGAATGTTCACGTCATTTCGTGTGTTAAAATCGAACGTTCACGTTATTTTGTGTTAAAATCGAACGTTCATATTATTTCATGTGTTAAAATAAAACATTCACAATTTCATGTGTTAAAATAAAACGTTCACATAATTTCACGTGTTAAAATAAAACGTACACATCATTTCCTGTGTTAAAATCGAACGTTCATATTATTTCATGTGTTAAAATCGAACATTCACATCATTTTGTTAAAATCAAACGTTCACGTCATTTTTTTTAATTTTTTTTTTTATTACAGAACAAGAACACTTACAACAAAATATACATACAAAGGATCACAATGAACTCACTGTTACACTCATAGTAGCAGCAGAGTAAAAGCAGAAAGAAAGAAAAAACAATAACAAATAATAATAATTAACCAAATAAAACCAGGGGATAACTTAAAATGAATTAACAAGAGAAAAGGTTTAAAGTATTCTATACATTCGTTTTGCCTTTTTATTTCTTGTATCTTTTAGAGTCTCAATATAATGCATCAGTTCAGTTTTAAATGGTATAATGTTAGGTTTATTGTTTGCCCATTTTTGTTTGTGTATATGGTATTTTCCATATATAATTAACAGATTTATCACCAAATTTTGTTCCAAACTCTTATTCTTATATAATAAAAATATATCTTTACCAGTTAGCCGAATCTTTAATTTTGTGTGTTTAAGTATTAAATATTCAATATCAATCCCAAAAAATTGGGTAAACACACATTCAAAGAATAAGTGTTTTATGGATTCTTCCTCTAAGTTTCAAAAGACACATGTAGTCTCCATGTCTCTAAAAAACCTTGAGGCTACTTGTCTCACAGGGTAAATTAAATGAATAACTTTATATGTGACTTCTTTAACTTTATTGGTGAGATTTACAAGGTAACTTCCAGACCTTTTTCCATTCAATCTGATTATACAATGAATTCCAATATGGTTTGCATTTAGGTAACGATGTATTTCTGCATATTGTTTTTATAAAGAAGTTGTTACATTTTTTATCTAAAATCTCCACACCATTAATACTTATCTGAGTATTATATACGGAGATACACTCTGATAAGGATATATCATCTGATAAGAGTTGAATAAGGCCACCAGGAATGGCATCAAAACCGATTGCAAATTCTTTAGCAGTTACCGGAATCTTATAGTAATTGAGAAATTCACAATAATTAAAAAGTTGTCCATTACTCTTAAATAACTGTCTCACCAGTTCAATTCCGTTGAACGTTCATGTCATCTCGTGTGTTAAAATCAAACGTTCACATCATTTCCTGTGTTAAAATCAAACGTTTACATAATTTCCTGTGTTAAAATCAAACGTTCACGTCATTTCCTGTGTTAAAATCAAACGTTCACGTCATTTCCTGTGTTAAAATCAAACGTTCACATCATTTCGTGTGTTAAAATCAAACGTTCACGTCATTTCCTGTGTTAAAATCGAACGTTCACCTTTGGGACCACTTCTAGATTTAATATAAGCAGAGGAGTCAAGCAAGGTGATCCAATATCTCCTTTATTATTCTTGATGGTCATGCAAGTAATGTGTCTCCATATTAAAGTTAATACATTTCAAGGCATTCAGATATTTGATCATGAAATTAAATGTTCCCAATTGGCAGATGATACAGCTATATTTCTAAAAAATGAAAAAGAATTAAAATTGGCTCTTGAGTGTCTCCATGAATTTTCTTTAGTATCTGGGTTAAACATAAATATTAAGAAATGTGAATTATTTGCTCTCAAAAGCAGACCTGATAATTTGTCTGAACTCCATGGTATACCAATTAAGGACCAAATCTCTTATTTGGGTATTAAAATTTGTAAAAATCAGAAAGAAAGGACAAATTTAAATTACTTTCCATTAATAAACAATATTCAAAAAAAGTTAATTCCTGGTTAATGAGGGATTTATCCTTAAATGGGAGGGTATTACTGTCAAAGTCAGAAGGCTTATCAAGACTAATTTATACTGCAATGGTCATAGATGTTCCAAAATCCCTTATTAATCAGGTAAATAAAAACTTATATAATTTCATTTGGAGGAATAAGCCTCACTATTTGAATAAAAAAACTCTCTGTAATCTTGTTAATCAAGGTGGGTTAAATGTACTCGATTTTGAATCATCCAACATTATACTCAGTCAAATGGATTCAAAATTACATTCGTTTAAGAGATAGATTATGGTTTTACATCCCAAATATAATTTTTAAGAAAGTTGGAGGCATTGACTTTCTTCTTAATTGTAACTTTGATGTTAGTAGACTTCCCATTAAATTATCTAATTTCCATGAACAGGTTTTACTATCATGGATGATTATGTATAAGCACAACTTTTCCCCCACAAATGTTTAATTTGTAACAATAAATACATTAAGCACAGAAATAAATCTTTTTTTTTTTTTTTTGACAGTTGGTTTAAAAATGATATTTTATTGGTGTCACAACTATTTAACAGCAATGGTAATTTACTTACACACTCTGAATTCTCTGGAAAATATTCCTTCCCAGTATCTTTTAAGGAATTTATGACTGTGATTGATGCTATACCTTTTGAACTTATTGAATTATTAAAATATAACATTGTTTCAAGACCAAATATTGACTTTACTGTTAAGTTGGAAGGTATAAGTATTACAGATAAAAAAAAAAATAATAACAACTATCTAAAAATCTGTCAAAATTGTGCAGCTCCATCAGCTAAAAGTTTTTGGAATGCACAATTTCAAAATATTATTTGGGAAGAAACCTTTAAAATTTCAAGACGGTATTGTGTGACCGATAAGATTCGTGAGGTCTCCTTTAAGATTATTCACAGGATTTACCCTGTTAAACAAGTTATTGCAAGATTTAGGAAAGATATTGATTTAAAATGTGCTTTTTGTAACTTTGAAATTGAAAGCATTGTACACCTTTTTTTTTTTTTACTGTATTTATACAAAAATGTTCTGGTGTGATTTAGAATATTTTATTAAGATGAATACGGGTATTGATGTGCATTTAAGGAAAGAGGATGTTTTGTTTTATTTTGATAGTAAAATTGAACAAAGCATGGTATATTATAAATTTATTGTTGATTTATGGAATTTTTTTTATTCATAAATGTAAATGGTCGTCACAGAAACCAAACTTCATACACTTCAAAATAGAAGTATTACTTTAATTTGTTAACAGGAGTAAAAAACAGTATAGCACTAAAGAGTATTAACTTTTATAAAGCCTTAAATATCCCCTTTTGAATCTTAATGTTATATGAATTGTATATTGTACAATTTATATCCTTTTGAAATCTGTATATTGTCGTTATACTTTTTTGTAATTTTTTTTTCTTTTAGTTTATTTCTTATGCTTTCAGTTGGTTTGACTCATGTTATATTGGTTAAAGCAATAAAAAAATAAAAAAAAAAATAAAACGTTCACGTCATTTCCTGTGTTAAAATAAAACGTTCACGTCATTTCCTGTGTTAAAATAAAACGTCACGTCATTTCCTGTGTTAAAATAAAACGTTCACTTCATTTCATTTCATGTGTTAAAATCAAGCGTTCATGTGTTAAAATAAAACGTTCACGTCATTTCATGTGTTAAAATCAAGCGTTCATGTGTTAAAATAAAACGTTCACGTCATTTCCTGTGTTAAAATCAAGCGTTCACTTCATTTCATGTGTTAAAATAAAACGTTCATGTGTTAAAATCAAATGTTCACGTCATTTCAAGTCGTAATACTTCATGTTCGATTCGATTGTTCGGGATGCAAAATTTAGTTTAGGCTGACAACTCACCAAGTTTTTAGAGCCAGACGTTAAGGTGTAATGATAACTTTACCTTTCTCGTTATGTTGTGAACATATGGGCATGTATTGCAAGCAAATCTGTAGCATCTTTGACCCTCCTCCACGATCAGCACATTTCCACACGTTGGACAAAATAGAAGCATTTTCCAACCGACAACATAATAATGTATGCAAAAAGTGCTACTGTGTTATCCCAATTCAGTTATCATAAAGTGGTTATAAAGGTTCTCGCTTCTATTTGCAAACGGAAACACGTGATAGTAAATGTGCCTCGCTATTTCAGGCTCGACATGAAACGACACAAAAATGTGAAAATACTTTGATAATAGTAAACGGAGAAGGTTAATGTGAGCTATAGTTGGTAAAGGTCAACTAAAAATTAATTAGGTGAGCATAATTATACATAAAATAGCAGAACGATAATATAGAGAAGTATTTACAAAACAAGCGGAACTAAATGCAAAGGAAGTCTTTGTGCACCCAAGAATTGTGCCGACAGCGTCTTTGTAAAATATAATCATGCTGATATTCACGCCTCTTTGGTTATGTGATGCAATTCCACAGTGTTCTCAAACAACTGAAAAAAATATTACGATTTCTGAATTTAATGTACACATATCGTTAACTTAAAAGAAAAGGAAATAACCCTTACAGCAGATTTCTGAAGTAACGGAAATCTGTTAACCACCAGTTTGACCTCTCGCGGTTTCATGTCGAATATGGAAGAACTAAAGGAGGCAAATCAAATTAATAACGATGAGAATGAGTTGAAAGACACAGCTTTTGTAGATGATTTTAAAAAAGAGGAGCAAGAAGAAGAGGATGAAGAAGCATTGCCACACTCTGAATTTCTTGACATCTTTGAGGAAGGTCTTGCTCTGATGGTGCAGGACCCATTACTGTGTGATCTGCCAATTCAGGTGTCAATGAAGAGTTTATGTCATTCATTCACATATTTAAATCCAAGTGAAATTTGAAATCAGTTCAGAAAAAGTAAAATAAATAATAATGTTATCCATCACAGCATGGTTTTGATATTTTTAATCTGCTTGATGTTTATCTTCAAATGTTTCAGGTCACACTGGAGGAGGTGAACTCACAGGTAGCTCTGGAGTATGGTCAGGCCATGACTGTTCGAGTTTGTAAGGCTGATGGAGAAGTCATGCGTAAGTTTTTCTTGGAGTCACTCTCAAATAATGGATCCCATGTTGTTCTCTTATACCAAACCACCTCCTACTGATCCATTCAGCTTGCCTTGCCCTGTGATATGATTTGTAGAGACTGGCCCATATTGTGTTCCATGACCTGTACAACACTGATTATTTTTGTTTAAGTGTAAGATAATTGAGATGCAGAACCTACACTCACTTTATTAGGAACACTATGGTCCTAAAAAAGTGCCCAACGTGGTCTTCTGCTGTTGTACCCCATCCGCCTCAAGGTTCGACGTGTTGTGCATTCTGAGATGCTTTTCTGTTCACTACAATTGTACAGAGCGGTTATCTGAGTTAACGTAGCCTTTCTGTCAGCTCAAACCAGTCAGGCCATTCTCTGTTGACCTCTCTCATCAACAAAGTGTTTCCATCCACAGAACTTCTTCTCACTGGATGTTTTTTTGTTTTTGGCACCATTCAGAGTAAACTCTAGAGACTGTTGTGTGTGAAAATCCCAGGAGATCAGAAGTTACAGAAATACTCAAACCAGCCCGTCACGGTCCAAATCACTGAGATCAAATTTTTATCTCTGATCCAGTTCGTTTGCTGGCTTCCATGGCTGCAGCACGCAGTGTTGTTTGCCTGCAAACTTGTTCAAATCTGGCAACCCGGCGGTGTGGAAATACTATTGGTGAATGGGCAGTGGGCGGGATCACACAGGCCAAAACATAAACAGAAATTCTGGCCCGGAATGGAAACTTCAAAGTAGAATATACTGGCTGAAGCATTGTTATCAGAGAAGCCAGTATTTCAACTTAGCATGTTTTCTAATTCTCTAATGACACATTATAATCATTTTATGATTTAGTACAGTAAACAAATTACATATAGCACCTTTAAAGAACCGTTAACCGATTAAGTTCAAAAGTGTAAGTATCGGTTATAAATATCATTTAAACTGATTATCGGTCCATGTCTAATGATTTGTTTGAGGAGAATAGATTTGTTAGTTCTGAGTCAAATTCTTGAGTGAATTGTTTTTAGTTAAGAATTTATTGATTATAATTGGAGCATACCTCTTTGCAGCTATTGTTGTTGTGCAGTCTGCTACAGTGCTGGATCTGAAGAAAGCCATTCGCAGATATATGGAGCTCAAACAGCAGCGAGAGGGAGGTGTCAAGCACATCAGCTGGTGGGACATGGAAAATGCCAAGTTTATGACTGTGATTGATGCTATACCTTTTGAACTTATTGAATTATTAAAATATAACATTGTTTCAAGACCAAATATTGACTTTACTGTTAAGTTGGAAGGTATAAGTATTACAGATAAAATTTTTTAATAACAACTATATAGTATATGATAGATTTAATTTTGTCAAGTCATTTTTTGTTTTGTTTTTTTGTTGCTTGTGACCAATTACCTTTCTCCTGTCAAGGAAATATGTGTGGAGAACATTTAATCTGGTCTTCAATGGAGAAAAATTAGAAGACGACAAAAGAAAGCTGAAGGAGTGAGTTCAAATCAGTTTTTGCTGTTGTAAAAAAACACATAGTGCACATTAGTCAACATGAAATAAAAAATCACCCAATTTACTTTCTTAATCTGACCTTTTTGTGCACAAGTTATCAGTGAATATTATTAGAAAGGAAACATGTTTTTTAGTCTCTCCGCCTACGTTTTGTATTGGCCCATGTCACCAAATCTCTCTCACTTTTCATTCTTTCCCCTCAAACCACCTGACTCCATAATGAAATTTTGCTTGTTGTATATCCTGCACTGAAAAGCCTAATAAATTGACTCTACTCAATTGATTGAGTAAACTCATTCCCTGAATTGAATTGAGTAATGGTGTCTCCAAAACTTGTGGAATTAAGTCCACTTAACTTGGTGTTCATGTAGAAAGAACTTACTATTTAAGATGAGGTAACGAGATGCAAATAAACTTAACTCAGATTTGCTATTTAAATGTTGTTGTTTCAACTTAATACTTCTAATTGAATGGTCTTAAATTTAGGTCATACAATAACACAGATTAAAAATGAAGATTATAACTGATTCTAGGTCAATCATTAAATAAACTCATTTCTTTACAGAAATGCGCACGTGCCTGTACTTCAGTTGCACTTGCGCAAATAGAACTAAGATAGTGTTAACAAGGTCCAACTTGACCAAAGGGAACTTGGGCCAAGGAAACATAATTAAATAATTCAAGTGCAAGGCATTGTGGGTATTCCCCATAGCCTCAATTTTGTACTTGATCGTTTGAGTTATTAACGCTTCAAATCTTAAGTCTATGGATTTTTAAGAAAAATATAAGGAACTTGTATATTTGAGTTATGAGCCCAAAACTTGACATTTCAAGTAATGTTTAATTAAAACAACTTGATTTTTCCAGTAATATCAATATTAACATCTGAAATATGTCAGATTACAGAATTAAAATAGATTGCAAATGCTGTTTCGTGTTGACTCTCAATTTTCTTTTGAATTACGATTATTACTACATATGTGATAAATAGAATTGTATTTCTCATATTTTTAGCTACGGGATCAGGAACCGAGATGAAGTGACGTTCTTGAAGAAACTGAGGACAAAACTGAACAAGGGGAATTGCCAGTCCTCTTTTAAGGGTCAAATTTGACATTTAAAAGACATTCAATTGCAGTCACTTTTGCTCAAGCAATTTTGCCTTAAAATGAATATTCAAGAATTATTCCTATTTTTTCTATTTTTTATTACAGTAAATAAAATTCAGAGCATCTTTCATCAGTAATGATAAAAGAGCCATTGTTTGTTTTTGTTTTTTGTGGGACAGAAACCCAAACTGATACATTTGCAAAGATGCAAATGTGTGATGCTTAACAGAAAAACCCAGAGCCATGTAACATAAACCCATTTTAGATCCACACAACTAGATCTGAATCACTATAATGAAGTACGTTAACGTCATATTTGTGGAATTTTATGTTAATTGTATACTGATCAAATAATGAAATGTGAACATGGTGAAAATATAGAGTTGGATTTGATTTCATTCATGTTTTCATGTATTATTATTTGTTTTTATGGTTCTACCAAACCACACAATTTGCTGTTTAAAACCCTCATCCTGACACGAGTTCTTAGGCCTGCAACCTGAATTTAGGAAAATACAGACTTACCACATACTTTAAATATTGTAAACATGTTCCTCGATATGACTAGCCTAATATTTCCTTATGACTACAACATGTACAGCAGACTGGAGAAACGAAATGCACAGGTTGCAGGAAACGCGGGTAAATGTGCTATATATCTGTATACTTTTTTAAACTTAAAAATCTGATTTATTTTTTCATGTTCACTATGTAGATTCACATTATAATTTTATCACACATGGGTTATGAAATGTGTTTTATTTGTAAGTAACTGTAAATTAAAATGGTGTCTACTTTTAAACATGTATTCTAATTATTGTCTGATACATTTTAAAAGTGTTTAGTTTAAATGTGTAGAGTGTAGTATTTTCACAGCATGACAGGACCATTCATTCTCCATTATTCTGAAGTTGTTCTTTTCTGTCCACAAACTCTAGTGATATCACATCAGAGAGGAATGGGGCTCCTAGAGGTTTAGGATCAAGTGTACGTGACTTTTCAGCTCTCAATATGCCTGGACCGTATCGTGAGCAGGAGCTGGCGAATATCTCGGAGGAGCTGAACCAACTCTCCATCCGCAGGCAGCAGATCAACGACAGACGCAATGTTCTGGGTTTGCTGATCGAATTCAGGCAAAATACCGGGAGAAATGAACAACGTCAGTACAATAATAGCTCTTAAAAACATACCATTTTGTCACATAAGCCAAACAAACTGTGAAAGACATTTATATATGACATCTTCATTAAGAAATAAGGTTATATATGCAAATATTTGGATTTTTGATTGTAGCCTAATTTTAATATGAGCCTTTACATTATATAGTGTTAAAATGTATGTGATAAACAGGTGTTAAACTGTAGTTCTTGTGACCAACAGAGTACTCCCAATTAAACTCAGAAATGCAAGAACTTGATAAGGAACTTGAAGTTCTTTCTGAGAGGAAGATACAACTGTTGGCAGAGCAAGAGAGATTAAGAAGAACTACACGTTTAATTGGTGACCCTTTCTCAAATTAGATTTGTTTTTTCATTGTTTTTTTCAGTTATTATGCTCAGCTTTTACATTTTGTTTTACATATGGAAGTTGATCTCTCAACTTATTTGACATGTTACTGTCTGTGTGTTTTATATTTTTATACCTTTATTTTTAGACACATCTGTATCGTCTGGTGTTATTTTTGTGGAGACTCCACCTTCCTTTCCAGGTTATTGATTTTTGTGTGTGTGGATACAATAATACTTGTGATGTAGTATGAGGTATGATTTGAGCAGTGTGCCTCGAGTTATGTTTGAATAAGAGTTAATTAAATACAAAATACAACTGCACAGAACTTCTTGTAAGTAGCTGAATTGTATATTTATAAAAGCTCCGCAGGTTATTTTGGATGTTCAACTACTTCCTCGAAACCCAGCCCAGACACAGTGTCCATTCTGCCGCCAATTTGTGACCACAGAGGTCACGACCACCACTGGTAGTGTGGCCTATCTCGTGTGTCTTATTTCCATTGTCTTTGGGTGAGTTCAATGCTGTTTTATGATGTTCTTTGGCACTTTCCATGAAAAGGTACATAATTGGGCCCGAAACTTTCTTTTTTACCAAATGGTCAGTGAAATGAGGTGCAAAATCATCAGATAATGTTGATTGTCAACCTCAGAAGGTCAAACTAAATATTATTAGCCATTTTTTCCCCCACCTATTTTATTTGATGATGTTTGCAATTTATATATATATATATATATATATATATATATATATATAACTACTTCAGAATGGTTAACATGGTTGCAAGTACACTATTTTTAAGATTTATGCATTTCAGTTCCATCAAACTGAATTGTGTAACGTTTAACAAAATAAATAAAACTTAAAATATTTAATTTTATTTGATTTCATTCAAGATTACACATTAATTCAACTTAATGGAATTTTGTTATAAAATTGAAATATATAAATCTTAATATATATATATTTTTTTTTGTGACTGTAACAGAGTTACACCTATAGCCTAAATTAAAGGGACAGTTCTTAGTGTTCAGTGTTTTAAAGGAATAGTTCACCCAAAAAATAAAATTCCCTCATCATTTACCCTCATGCCATCCCAGAAGTGTATGACTTTCTTTTTTCTGCTGAACACAAAAAAGATTTTTAAAAGAATATTTCAGCTCTGTAGGTCCAAACAATGCAGGTTAAACGTAAAGGCAGCATAGAAGTAATCCATACGACTCCAGTGGTTTAATCCATGTCTTCTGAAAGTATATTGGCACTTTTCCACTGCATGTTATGGTTTGACTCGACTCTGCTCGCTTTACTTTTCTGAGCTTGCTTTTCCACTGCAGTTTAGTGCCGTCTCAACGTGGGTGGGATTATAGGCTGATCGTCATAGTTGCGCCGCCTCTACTGCCGTGACATCATCTTAAACGCGACACAAACGTTACTGACCATAAACAATAAAATGACCGCTAGCTGTTAGCTACTAGCTCATTGTGCTGCATAAAGCAGTTGTTGCATGGTGATTTTACACAAGTGTAACAGTTAAATTGGCCTGGTTGTTTTAGAAGCAAGCTTTTCAGTAGCTGGTCAACTAAATACAGTGAAGCTTTTGAGCAGAATATAGGGTTAACGTAACAAAACGTACCATCCTCCATCGTGGACTCCAACAACGCCGAGTCCAGGGCACTCTCCCTCCCATTGCTCACCAGTCATTTGCCATAGATAGCGTCCATTTGGTTGAACCACTTCCACTTTCTTCTGTTTGAACCACTCTGTCTGTTGTGGTCCTTGATGGTTCTGTAGTCACTTAAGTTTTTTTTTACTTTTCCCTACACTGTTGGTAGGTCCGGTGGTAGCCGTGTGCGGCCAAAAGCTGAGACACTTCCTGAAAGACTTTTTCGTTTCGTGTCGTTTCGTTCGTCGCTAACGAGAGGAATGTCTGCACCTCGTTTATTGACCACAGCGTGGTTTTGCGCACAGCCATTTCTTTTTACAATTCGAAAGTCGCGTGAACAAATGATATTGCTGTTGCTGTTGCTAACTTTAAAACTAGTGGGTTGACGCTAAATCCAGTGACGCTGGTAGTGACGATTCTCTCTGACCAATCAGTGATCGGCTCGGCTCGCTTGGAACCTCGACCGAGGTGGTACTAAAAAAAGTATCAGATACCAGGTACTATCTACAGTGGAAAACCCCCAAAAAGCGAGCAGAGTCGAGTTGAGCTGTACCGTGCCATGGAAAAGCCCCATATGATAGGTGTGGGTGAGAAACAGATCCATAGTAATGTCCTTTTTTTTTACCATAAATTCTCCTCTCTGCCCAGTAGGTGGCAATATTCATGAAGAATGTGAAAGTGGAGATTTATAGTAAAAAAGGACTTAAATATTGATCTGTTTCTCACCCACACTTATATCACTTCTGAAGAGACTGGAGTCTTATGGAGTACATTTATGCTGCCTTTATGTGATTTTTGGGCCTTCAAAGTTTTGGTACCTATTCACTTGCATTGTATGGACCAACAGAGCTGAAATATTCTTCTAAAAATTTTTGTTTGTGTCAAGTACAAGAAAGAAAGTCACATCTGGGATGGCGTGAGGGTGGGCGAGTAAATAAGAATTTTCATTTTTTGGTGAACTATCCCTTTAAACTATCACTTAGCAGGTGGTTGGAAGATTGGGATGTTAAAGTGTTAAAGTTAATAATAAATGTATATTTTCCAAATTTTGAAGGAAAATATGTGTTTGGTTATTTTTTCATACAGTAACTTGTTTAACTGTTATATGCACTGCAAAATAGTACATTTTTGGTCATTAAAATTAGTTAAAAATGACCAACATTCTAACATTTCTATATATATATATTTTTTTTATTATTATTTTTTTTTTTTAAAAGTACAATGAATTGAATATCAGTTCAATAGATTGTTAAAATTATGACACTGTTGTATGATTTGGATGCAGCCAAAAATGTCAAGACCTCAGGGTAGGACTGGCCAAAATCACACCTTTAAGGGGGGGATACAGACATTTGATGTGTTTAAAACAAGCTACTTTTCATGTTAATTTTATGTTAGATTGTACAAAAGTTTACCATATTTGTTATGTACAATGATTCTACAGCTTTTACCAACTCATGTACTCTTAACAACTTCTACAGAGAATACAGAAAAGTTATACAATTGTTTCAAGATAAATGTATAATTCAATAAAATATCCAGAGAAGACATGTATGATGATATATTGGTGTTCTTAACAGTTGTCTTTCTGGTTATTTATAGTTGTGTAGCTGGCTGCTGCTTGATCCCATTCTGTGTGGATGCCTTCAGAGATGTCGTTCACAAGTGTCCAAAATGTCGGAGTAAAATACACACCTGCAAGAAGCTTTGATGGTTGAAGCTCTTGAAAACACAACAGAGAGAATTAAACTGAATCATCACCAGAACATCTGTGCTAAACAGAGAATTTTGAATTTTTGCGCAACACTTTCAGGGTTTACTGGAATATAAAATGTGGGATCAAAACACTACACTAAACAATGGGACCTTGAAATGGAACAAGAGTTCTATGATCAAATTGAATTCAAAATTGTTCTATGATCTTGTTTTGGAAACAGCTGTATAATCTGCCCACATGAATATTATATTTTTATATAAAATATATAATTTATGAAAAAAATAAAAATAAATCACTATTAAAACAAATGTCAAATGTTTACTCTTATAGTACCCCTTGGGTCTTTCTAGAGTTATAGAACTCTAATTCAGCAAACAAGTCATTTTTCAAATAAAGAAACATTTTAATGATAAAAGGCTGTATATACAATAAAGATATGTACAAAGATAACCTCAAAACATTATTTACAGTTGCACAAATATGTTTGTATCAAATGTAATGCAACAATATATACACTATGCAAAATATGAGGCATACAATCTACATCATACTCCAAAGGGTTAGTAAGATTTGAAATATTTCCCTACTCTAGTATTCCTCTTCAAAACATATACATTTCTTTGATGAGCATGTAGGGAAAAGTGACACACTCCTAATCGTCTTTACAAGCTCACCTAAAATATTAACTTTATGTTCCACAGCCTTGACTGCTACAGATATTCCACCAAGGGTCTTTTTCCCCACACTAAAAACATTTATACAGCCATATTTTTATGTTTAAAATATGTGAGAACTGCATAAATGCAGTAAACAGGTGTGTTTACATAAGAGTTTTTGATTTCTGGTTGAGACAGAAATATGATATCCCTTTCGAAATAACAATTCTAAATATAGAAATACATTCTTTCGCTTGGACAATGTGTTTGGATTAGGAACTGATTGTCAATGAGTTGATGCTCAGTCCAAGGTTAAGTAAGTGCAACATTTTTGGCATACTTTTCACAGAGAGTCCAGGGAGAGATCTGCCATCGTATCTGACAAACATTGCAGATAACTAAATCAGAGAGTGAGTAATATGTATCTCCTCGAAGAAATTCATTCAGCTCTTTTTCCAAATTGTCCAGCAGATGTCGCTACATTTTCACATTTCGTAGAAAAAAGAAAAAAAAAACCTAACTTAAAATCAGACTTTAAACTACTTCCACATTACCCACGGAGTCAATAAGGTTTAGTGATTAAGGTACATTCACAAAGGCATATCACTGCCAGCTACCTGTATTTCAGTGCTTATGTAAAAGAAGCTCTTATGCTGTGAAATATTCAGAATTTGGGTCGCAGCAGTTCTACTGAAACAAGTGTGGGCTGTATTATAGTAAATGCGTGACACTTTGACCAATCAAAATGCAGTGGGCTTCATTCTGATCACCTCATCTGGAAATGTACATTTCACTGGTTCTGTTTAGTGTCGTTTCCCTAGACTAGACACGCAACAGTGCCAGTTCAGCTGGTCTTTATGAGCGAAATCTTGTCCAGACCCACCTATACTCTTTTGTTCGGTATGATGATTTGTGTGCCACTCCCTCCCTTTAGGTCTAGTGTATCTTTGGCCCCATGTTGGTTTTGGTAAACAAACTCTTCCTCACCTTGACCCGTCCTATGTACTGGTTGCAAGTGATCTGGTGTGAATTAATCTAAATGTATTACCAATTAAAGACAACAGGTTGCCACAGATTTCTCTTCTTTGTCTTGCATGCCACTATTTAGCTGTCACAATTAAGAGTACCCTAAAGCAAAGGTTAACTGATTGGGAATCTAAAGAAAGCCACTAGACAGGTTCCTTCAGCAAAGGTGATGTAACATGGGTAACAATTACCATGGCATAACGTTTCCCCTCACAAATGTGTGACATTTGCAAACTCTACACAATGAGGTAAAGAAATAGTTCAGCCAAAAATGAAATTCTGTCATTAATTACTCACCCATGTCATTCCGAAACCATTATTTCTTTTTTTGTGGAATAGAAAAGGAGGTATTTTAAATAACGTCATGATCACCAATTTCTGGAAAATAGCAGTTGATAGTGACTTGCTTTAAAGCTTAAAGAAGCGCCCACAAGTGTCATAATAGTAGTTCATATTCCAAGTCTTTTTTGAAGGCATACCTTCACTTTGTATGATGAACAGACTGAAATTTACATTGTGAGTGACACTCAAATTGCCCAAATCAATCAATTAAATCCATACTTCAATAAAATCAAACCTCGTGTCAAGATGCTCAAGAACCAGTGAGGTTTGATGTTATTAATGTGCACTGTTTGGTGTAATCTGATTACAAAGTAATTAGTAACTGTAATGTACTTTTAAGTCAAAAAGTAGTGAAACACATTACATTTTAAATTCTTGATGAACATGATTTTAGTGTGATAAAATCGCTTACTAACCTATTCTGTGTAAAGTTATAGCCAATTGTACAACTTTGTTGCCATGATGATGTAATGCCAACAAGCCCTAAAATGACAATTTAAACAACTGTACAGCTCAAATAATACACAAGTTTTAACAAAAATTTCTGCAAGTGCTTTTATAAAATTATAAGCTTCACATTTCTGCCTTTAAACCCTCAAACAATTTGCCCTTCACTTCCATTGTAACTGCCTCAATGTAACTTCGATATTTGCTATTTTTTAAAGGAGGGACGAGTTGAAATAATTTTGTGGTAATCAACATTATGCCACAAATGCTGACGATTTAGCTTAACTTGTATTGAAAATGGAATATTGCTTCAAAAGTAATTAGTAATGTGATTACTTTTCAATGACATAATCATTAAAATAATCTGATTTACAAAAGTAATTTGTAATTTGAGTAACTGATTAATTCAACTTTGAGTAACTTATGCAACACTGTATAATGTGTTGTGATATTTGATTTGGGTGCTTTATATATGACTCACTCTGTACAAGTGAGTTACTATCAACTTCTATTGTATTGAAACCGGCATTCTTTAATAGGGCGGTGTCGATACAATCAAATATCGATATATCGGAATATTTTTTCCTCATGATATTGTACCGATACTTGGGATCCATGTATTGATATTTATATGAAACTATTCATATAATGTAACCACACAACAAAGTTGGCACATTGTTACTTCCAAATAAATTGAATGAGTTCACCAAGAGACAAAAACGTGATGTTTTGAGCTACATGGTCTTCATCAGACATCAGTATATAAATGAAACATACACAATGAACTGGAATTGAAATTGGAATCGATTCGTAATCAAATCAAATTATGATATCGTGATGTATCGCAACATATCGAATCGTGACGTGTATTTCAGTACGCATCGTATCGTGAAGTGACCCCTATTCTTTAAACCATCTCCTTTTGTGTTTCGCAAAAGAAAAAAAGACTTACGGGTCTGGAACGGCATGAGGAGAAGTAAATAATGACAGAATCTTCAACTA
This sequence comes from Myxocyprinus asiaticus, assembly GCF_019703515.2. NCBI lineage: Eukaryota > Metazoa > Chordata > Actinopteri > Cypriniformes > Catostomidae > Myxocyprinus > Myxocyprinus asiaticus. The sequence continues at coordinate 34,145,011 of NC_059357.1, read as the reverse complement.
TTCCTTTAATAAATTCTAAAACTAGAACGTTTCTGGGCAATGTAAACAGCAAAGGCACATTAAATGTGTGTATAATTTTTCCTTTCCCCAAAACTCAGTTCGAAGAAATTATACTGGTCAGAATTCTAGAAAACAACATTCTAACATTTCTATATAATATATCCCATGTTTCAAAGATTGCTTCATAATATGAAAAACAGAAGGTCAAAACTGCCTACATATATAGGCGAAAAGTGTCTCTACATTCTTTGTCTGTCTGGAAAGAGATGTTGGTAACAATATACTGCCGCGTACAGGCCTGTGTTTATAGGCACAAATGAGAAAAGCCGATGCTAAACTATCAGTGGTTGCTGACTGTTTAGATTGTGGTTTGCGCACAGTGGACCATTCCAGATTCAATGATCCCCGTAAGCTCAAACATTCTAACCCAGGAAACACAAAATGTTCCCATAACATTAGCGTATGGTTCCCGTTTGGTTATTTTTTGTGAACCAATTCTTAACGTTTTTTATAACCAGAAACTAATGTTCCCAGGGTGTTGCTGGGAGCTCAACGAATCATCAGAGCCAGTTCTCAGAGTCTAAGCACTGCGTGTCATTTATTATTGCAGGCCCACTTAGCCTCTGTGCTAGTGGTCCCTTAAAGTTAACAGATTTTTTCAGAACTTCAGAATTTTGACATTCCATAATCTCCTTCCCTTTGTGTCCTCACTCCCAGTGTAACTGTAAATCAGGTGAGTCCAAGAAATCAGAGGAGAAGACTGCAGCCGGAGAGGAGATACCTGCAGCTCCAGGCATTGTCAGGTCTAACCACTCCATGTTGTCCATGGTGGCTTCCTGCAGATTGAGGGTGGAAGTTGGCCTGTCGGTGAAGGTCAGGTCTGAAGTGTCCATTGGGGAGTGTGGCTCCAGCAGCTGGTTCTTCAGCTCTTCCATCAGTCGTAGGGTTCGTGGCTCTGTATCTTCCAGCAGGGCCTCCAACTGGTTATCTGTGGCCAAGGCCACCAGGCTGAGTGGAGGTGCTTGGAGTTGGTTGGGCATGTGGGCCATGTGTATCTGTGGGGGAGGGCGTGACAGCACCGTATTGATGGGCAGGGTGGTGATGTTAGCAGTCACTGGGAGAAGTTTCTCCAGTAAGGGATCATGTCTGGTCAGTGGGGAAATTTCTGTACAAGCGTAAGATGGTTTTGTTATGGTTTTCGTATACAAATACATTGCAGCTGAAAACAAAGACATGTTCTATGGAAAAAGAGAACTCAATATAGCTTCGTTTACTGTCCTCACCTCCACTCTCGATTAAAACGTCAAACAAATCATCCATGTGCTGACTGGTAGTAGTGGGTACCTTTATGGAGGAATATAAAGTGTTCAAAAGGGATAGTTCACCCAAAAATGAAAATTCTGTATTAATTTACTCACACTTATGTCCTTTTTATCTTCAATGAAAAGGAAATCATACACATTTTGAACAACATGGAGTAAATGATGACAGTCCATGGTGAAGTATGCAAATCTGACAAGTAAATTAGCTAGGCTTTGCTGTGTCACTTTATGGTAAAATATTTGCATGTTTATATTACCTGCATTGTGGCTTGCAGGCTGCGGGTCTGTTTAACGGCTTCCTCATAGCGGGGTGGGTCTTTACCCTTTGGGCTGTGGTGATTGGGGAACGTGGATGGCTGGGGAATATAGTTGTGCTGACAGGGCGAGGGGGGCTGATCAAAACATATACATTAATGAGCAAATAATGTAATATATAAAGATATAATGGAGCCCTAGAAAACAAAGCTAGAGAATATGAGTAGATTTAGGCTTTACACTAAGCAAGTATGCAAATGTGAATGCTTGGACAATGCATTGCAAGTGTGTGGTAATGTTTCTACAGTACATTACGTTGGCGGTAACGAACCTCAGTACTCAAGGGGGTGAGTTACCTTCAGTCAACTGAGGTAAACTTGTATTGCCTTTGAAATTTCCAATAGGCTTTTAGAATAGGGATTTTTCGATTTAAGAGTAAAATAAGGACTGTGGTGAACAATATTTGAAGAGACTTTAACATTTGGTTTTACAACATTTCCAGAGTCATACTGGGGCGTATTTTCCAAAAGCATCATTAGCCAACTATAGGTCGCAAGCAGGAACTAAAACCAAAATGTTTTTCATTTCAGTTTGTTCTGAGCAAAAACTGAATTTCTGCAGCCTCATTTCCAAATGGTTACCAGTTAGAACAAAATAAAAGAACAGTTAATAACGTTCATTTTAAAATTACAGTACTTTGCGCTAAGGGGTGGGTGAAATACCAATTGCAGCGTTGCCAGATCTCACAAGAGAAGCAAGCAAACTGGTCTGGAAAAACAAGCTCAAAATAAGCCACTTGCCTCAAAATAAACAAAAACTTTGAGATTTATCACAACAGAAATCATAAAAGCATACAGTTAATTAACAGTTCAGTAACATTTTAAAAAATCTGCCTTTGAGTCAAAACCTGGCTACATCAAATCTGTATTAATGCATCATATCTAACAACAATTTTAGATACAAGACTAACAAGACTTTTTAAACTTAAAACAACTGAGAAAAGTACTTTTTACATTTAATTATGTTTTCCTTGTATCTGAATTAGCCATGCATGTATATGTTGTAATTATACATAGTTGTTAAAAAGGTCCTCATTCACAGAATATGACATCTACAACGGACAATTAGAGAAAAAAATGTGTAATGCAGCAGATTCCTTCAGGTTCAAAGCACGTTTCATTTTTTCGGGCAACATGAAGTGGTGTAGCTCCAAAAATATACTGATAAACCCTTTGGCCTTTAGTTTCATTAAAAAATTACTGGAACAACATTAACCGGTTATAACCGGCTTCTAGCATGTAAAAATAAAGTTTTCACTCCAGAACAATTGAAAATCACTTTGTTCCTGTTTTCAGTTACATTCTGCTAAAAAATTAGTTCGTTTTCGGTTTTTGTTTCCGTTCCTTGAACCATTTTTAGTCCCTGTTCGCAAGTTCCATTGTAACCAACATAGTTCAACGATTTGGTGTTTCCCGAAACCGCAAACAGCATTGCAAAGTTATGTGGTTGGAACTACAGCTCTCCACCTGTGCTGCATTATTAATTGTGTTCTGATATAATATGCAATGCAACAATGTGTGAAATTGAGCTTGTGTTACTAAAATTTTTTGTGTTAGTGTATTTGCGTAAAGTATGTTTTGGGCCTTACAGGACAGAGTTTTGCTTACTTTGTTAATGGGTCCATTTGGGGTGTGTCTGGGTGAGACTCTGGGCGAGTTATTGAGGAAGCACTGGGGCATCTCGGCCATAGGGTGATTCTGGTTCTGCCTGTACTCAAACCCAGGAGAGGAACTTCCACACAAGGGCAACGGCTGTACACACATGCAGCAGGAGGCAGTATTAGGCCACTACATAATGTTTTAAAAATGTGTGTGTGTTTTTGTATGCGTGTAAACAGCAGTCTCTTGTTCTTGGCCCAGGTTTCTTTTGTTATTGATGAGTGCTCTTTCTGTTTTTCTCTCTACCTCTCTACTTTTGTCACATATTTATTCAGGTCTGCTTTTGATGTTGTTGAGAGGGTAATGTATCACCTGAACTCAACTGCTATTGCCTTGGCAACATCAAAGATAAGTACAGAACACATATCAGGCCTTAGAGAGGATTTCCATTTCAACCTATGTGCCAAATCAGAGAGAAATGCATCTAGGCCTTGTCATCACAATAGTAAGCTGAATTAAATTTATGAAGTGCGAGTGGGAACACTGAGAGCGAGAGGAAAGGTTATGATAAGATCTATAAGCACCCTAAAATATACATGCATAAAACACAGTTCAAATGTTTATTTTTTTCAAATTCTTGTTGTATTGCAATAAAACAATGTATTTTATTGTTTGTGATTTGTGGTATCTCTATAAGAATTAGGCATAATGCATATCCTAGTTACCTGGTATCGTACGTATACTGTACACAACCAAATGCAAGTAACTAAGTTGAGTTTTTAACTGCGTTTCAAATTTCAGTTTCTTTTTAGAACTAGAACTTAAACTAGATATTTACATTTCCTGAAGAAGATGGGATGGGTGCTTTTCCATGCAAACCCCGATGTCATGATATGTGAGTGGTGTTACCAAATTGTTGTGCAGTTGCTAGGGTGTTTGGGGGGTTGCTATGGCATTCCTAGGTGGTAACCTACTGACCTAAGTCAGAAGAACCCATTCCCAAGCCTCTATGGTATTCTAGTGCCTAGATATGGCTTGAGAGCCTGCTTTAATGTAAGACTTATGTAAAACAGGACATTCAACCATTAAGTTTTGACCAGTGTTACAAAGGAAAATTTTGCTCACTTGATTTGCAGATTGCGTCTGGTTTGAGTGTTGTTGTAACATTGTATTGTCGGACGTCTGTGTTTGCAGCAGTGCCGTTTGTATGAGGTTTTGAGCCAGCCTGGGCACTGTTCCTTGGAGAATATTATGCGCCTGCAAAGTATACAGACAAATTCCAAATAAGACAAAATAATACTGCATAATTTCCTTCAGGAGACACTGTAAACAAAGTAGACATATCAAGAGACCTGTGTGGTGATGGGGTTGCTGGGCAGGCTGATGTTGGCGGGCAGTGAGATGGGCAGCAGGATCTGTGTGGCAGAGTGAGTGTTGATCAGGGCCTGTGTCTGGGGGACATGCTGGGTGTTTATATAGAATTGCTGGACTTGGGTGTGGTGCATCTGGGCATGTGGCTCTTCCCGTTTCACACCTGTAGTTTGTGGCAGGGGACTGTTCTCAGAGCTGCAGCTGGGGGCAGCACTGTTCTCCTCTTTGATCTGGATCAGTGATATGGGTTCTGGCTGCTGCCCTCCACCCTGCTGGCTCCTCTTTTCCACCTCCAACTGCATCTTCAGCTCCTCCACCAGTCGCTGCTCCTGTTCCAGCTTACGCATCAACTCCTCAATCTGACGCTCCTTCTCATGGAGGCGTTGGTCTTTCTCAGACACCTTGGTCTCCATTACCATGTTTTCAGGTGTGGGTCTGATGGGTGAGGTGATGGTGGGTGGGCGGGCTGGAGATTTGGTGGGACTGTTCCTGCTTTCCTCCATACTGACACTAGAGACCTCCAACTGCTCTGGTGACAAGGGAGGTGTTGTGCTCATGCTGTCTGGTTGCAGAGAATATTTGGAGATGTTGGTGTCCATGGCTGAAGCAGGTTGAAGACTCTCCTGGTTGGCTCTAAGCCTTTCTATGAGGTCTGTTTTTGTGCCTGACACAGGAAGTCCACGCAGCTTCAACTCCATCTTGAGTTCAGCCACCTAGAGGGCAAAAGAACAGTTCTACTTAAGCAACTTACTGTGTACAAGCTGGATATGAAGGTGAATCTCGCGAAACCTGTCAAGAAAAGTCAAGGTCACATTTCACACCAAAACCAAAAGAAAAATATAAGATATCGTATTTGGCATAAAGACAATATAGTCTAAGGGGCCATTCACACCGAACGTGTTTTTGAGCCAGTCCATCATGTTTTTTCACTTGTTTTCCTATGTAAACATGCTTTAGACCAGGGGTTCTCACACTTCTATGGCATGAGATCTACTTCTTCATAATGCTATAGTAAGATCTACCATGCACAATTTAAATACACATTGTTATGATGACACCAAAATAATACTAACCAATATTATTTGTTAATAAGGTAAACACTGTTTCAAGTTGTCAAGTAATTTATTCAAAACCAGTGGCATAACTACATGCAGTGCAGGGTGAGCAGCCGCACTGGGGCTGATACATGCGGCACGGTCAGGAAGCTACTTTCTCCACAGCACGTAATTTCCTTGCGATAATTGTGTAAATAACAAACACGGCATCTGAGGAAAAATGTGCTACTTTTGTTCTCTATATTTGTTCCAATTGTTTCACAGTTTCTGCTGTGTTTGTTTCCTTAACTTTTAACTGCGCCTGCCGCTGCACTGTGCTGCAATAGTGGGGTTTCCCTCTTACATCATACTCCGTGATTCCCCCGGCACACTTGAGCGCAAACGCAGATCCGAGGGACAATAATCAATATTTTAAATTGGTGTGTTTTAGTTGATTGTGTGTTTTCATGTGTGTATTTACCCTTTTCACACTGCAGCCCCCAGGAATGTTGAATGTGTGCCATTTGACTTGTTGATATGATGCAGCAATACAATCTGTGACGTTACTTCAGTTCTATGGTCTTTTCCACACACATGCACACTCTTCAAAAATGTTTAAGAACACCGCAATTGCATTTACATGATCACATAAGCAGTGTTCTCCGGGAGAGAACACTGCATAATGTGATCATGTACACCTAGGTGTGTTAAACAAGTTTCCCTTAATCGTTTAAGCAGTGTAAGGAAAACGCAGCTTTTTGCAAAAACCCTGGAATAAACCGTTTTCTTAAGTGCATGTAAATGGGGACAATGTCACAATGTATACAATTTTAAGTGTCCTAATATATACTATAATATATAATAATAATAATATACTTTGTCTATGCAAAATAAAATGATTATTTTGATTATTGGGGTAAAATGTGACCTGGACACCTTTTGACACCTTGTGAGATTTACACTTGGACAGGTATTACACCAGTGGTTCTCAAACCGGTCCTGGAGGCCCCCCAGCACTGCACATTTTGCATGTCGCCCTTTTCTGACACACCCAATTTAAGGAGTCTCCTTAAGAGGCCTCCAAGACAGGTTTGAGAACCACTGTATTACACACCTTCATTTCATCCAGGCTGGCGGGCAGAGGCCCCGGTTTACGACTGGTCAAGGTGTTGTTGGGATGTGAAGGTGCTGCGCTCGGTAGAGACACCACAACTGAAGTCGGGCTGTTGCTCAGGGTGACATTAGGGCAGCTGTTCTGACTCTCAGCCACAGACCTGCAAAGGGGTATGCAGGATTTTAAATGCAATGAGAACTTCCCGTTCCCTCATCATTCACAATCAACAGCCTTTTCAAACAATAGAAGCAGAGGTATATCTTGTGGCAACAGAAGCCAAAATGGAAAATAATGTGAGGAACTGCCATACTATGACTTGGGTAATAGCAGGTCTGTTAGACAAGATTAATAGGTGAAACCATGTTTCTGAAAGGCTATCATTCTTAGTACACAATGCCTGCATTCCTTTTTGAGTTGTATAGCTATCTTGAAAAGCAATCAGGCTGATACTACTCTAAATGTCAGTAGACTCTGAAATATCCAAATCATACGCAATTATTTAGGTCAGTTGAATCGTTGAATGACCAGCATTTCTATCAGAAACAACTCGGGATTGGAATTAATATGAATGTAGAGATATTTAGATCATTAAGTAGGCCACATCCAATGGTTCAGCACTCAGATACTTGCTCGAACCGTCAGATCCTGCCAGAAGATGATAACAGCAGGGGAGTGAAGCTTACCCTTACACAGGACGGGACCTAAACTGGTGGTGATGGTGTGGAGCAGGTTGAAAACAATGGAGGCATACAAGCGATGAAAGACAGCTGTGCAGAGCTTATAAAGAGGAGGCTGTATTGTGATTGAATGAGATGCCCGAATTGAATGAATGCTTGAGAATCCTGAGGCTTCCTGCTAGAACTACACTTACGCTTCCATTTCTGTTGTTTTGGGTGCTGGTATTTTTACCTGGACTTTTAAATATCTTAATGAGCAAGATCATGCTGTTGAACAGCTTTTTTGTTGGTGAAAACTTAATTATGCTGGTCCACTGGCTAGAGCAGAACCAAACCAGCACAAACCAGCCTGAAATTAATGTTGGTCTGAGCTGGTCTTTTCAGCAGGGGATTCTGAAGTAGTTCAAGAACTAAACTAATATTCAGCACTTACTATACCAACCAGCACTAACCTGCTTAAACCAGCCTGAACCAGCATGGAAATGTATGCTGGTCTAATTTCAAAATGTTCAGCAAGGGATTGTGAGCTACATGAGGAACCAAACTAATAAGGCTGGATTTGTTTTGCATGCTAACTTTATTGGAAACGTGACACATACTTGAGGGGCGCAGGTAGTATTGCCTGGTAATTGTAGTGCTGTTGCTGTTGGCTGAGGATCTGGAGCTGCAGAAACTGCTGCTGTTGTTGAAGCAGCCGGGCATATGAAGAGTCCATTGGGGCTTCATTGGTTTCCTGCTTCTGGTCGGGCGGGATGTACTGGTGATACTTGAGCTTCTTGACCCGTGGTTTGGGTTCTTTACTCTTCCTACTGCGGCTCTTGTCACTGGGCTGTTTGGGCTGGCTATGCTGCATGGAAAGAGGGGAACAGGGACAAGAATTGAGCTAGTGAAGATTATTAAAGGCGTCACCTGAAATCTCACAGCAAACTTACCAATCAAAGCTATCTTGTTGGTGCCAACGCCTTGTTAGCACCAGTCTGTTTGCTTTGTAATTTCAGATAACTCCCAAAATCTTCCACACTAGCACAGTTCTCTTGTTAATAGAGGTGTCAGCACTCTTACAAAACCATGAGGTGAGAGATTTGTGGGTCAAACTGCAAGTAACTGCTGTGAATAGGTGGGACATGCACGAACATCTACCAAATGACAGGAAGAGGAAACAGGATGCATGGAGGGAACATGACCTTTATTGTTTCAAATGATTGAGTCACAGGATACAGGATTAAAAATGGTTTGTCTTCTGTTGAAGGCAGTTGAAAGCCATCAGGATGTAATAACCCCATTTCAAGCCAGTTTATGTGCGCACAGACTCAAAATGTTTGTGCTCCCTTGCACAAGATCGACTGGGAGACAGGGTCAGCAGTGACCCTCTGTCATGAAGTAAATATCTGGAGAATGCTTTGAAGGTATGTATTATGATAAATGCACAAGTTATTGCCGGACTCTTGTTTGTTTGTCCCCAGTTTCAGTTTGTTCTTCTCCGCATTATGAGTGTGAATATTTAATTTGACCTTTAATTGAAGACATAAGTCAGCTGGTAGTTCTATCTCTACATCTGCTGCTCTTTTAAAGCTTTTAGCCAAATATACCCTGACATGTTCCTCTAAACAGGCTGTTTACAATGACAAACTACAGCTTTAGGTATCTCCTATCTTTTCACTCTTGCACATAAGCAGTACTATAGACCGAGTGGATCGAGTGCAAAAGGCTTAAGAGACTAGATCATGTTTTGGCTTACTGAATGAATGCCCATGTTAGCATGTTTTATAAAGGTAAAGTAAATCCTTTGACATCAAGTCTACTGAAAAGACCAGCATACCAGCATGGTCACCAGCATATCTTATGTTCTGGATGCTGGTTCTCAGCATGGTATACAAGTATGCTGGAGTTCCCACCAGGCATCTTAACTAGCTAAACCAGGAATACTTCCTTGGTCAAACAGCTTGACCAGAACAATTTTTCTGTTCAGCCAGCCTCAACAGCTAAGATTATGTATGGTTCACCAGCTAGATCAGCAAAAACCAGTATAAACTAGCATGGAAATTCCCATTGGTCTGAGCTTTCTGTGAACCATTACAACCACTCTTTCTGTTTCTCAGTCTGTGTGCCATAGTTTATCATCTAGTTTGAGCTGCTATTGAGAATTCAGCTAGTAATGCAGTGAGTCACTGGCCATTATCTATAAAGAGTAAACACGGGCAGGAAATTACATCAGTGTGGTTGGGACATATGGTTTACCTTCACAAGGGTGGGTCCTGGTTTAGTGGGAGTAGCAGCGGTCACTGGCTGAATGGCAGTCATTACTCGACTGTTTGCTTGATCTCCTACTGATGTTCCACTCAGGAAATCTGTGCACTGGGTTGTAGGTGGACAAAACTGTGATAAAATGAGATGAAATACCATGAGGCCATCAGGATAGGAAGAGAAACATCAATCTAACCAGCAGCACAAGGCTAATGTCTGGATAGCTGCCAGAGGAAAAGTAGACGCTAACTACTTAGCACTTCTGGAAAGCTGTTTCATTGATACATTGCTTCATATGCTTTAATGAAAGCATTCTCTATATCAAGCCTTTTTATCAACAGCTAACTGTAAAAAGTAGCACACCAATGTTTCATGTACCATTATCGGTCACTATACTGGATGTAAATGGAATGGCTTGTCGAGAGGCTGACCTGTAGGTTGGAGCCAGTCGGAGGCGATACAGAGGAAGCATCAGGGAGTCTGGCCTCTATAGGGGACGATGCAGAGCCCTGAGACTCCTGACTAGCCGGTTGCTCTGGAGACAGAGCATCACTACTGTCCTCTTCAAAGTTATAAATATCCAGTGTCCTCGGGTAGTTCACTTCTCCAACTACAGTATACAGAGAAACAAAGCAGAACAAAACCAAAATATATATAAAAAAAAAAAAACAATAAAACAAAACCAGGCAAAGCAGGGCAAGGCAAGGCAAAAAAACAAAACAAACAAAAAAAAAATAGCAGGGCAAGGCATGGCAAAACAAAACGAGGCAAAAAAAAAAAAAAAAAAAAAAAGACAAACAAAACACAATCAAATATGAAGATAGTGATGTAATTTCTCCCTAGTTGCAGTAAATCTGAGGCCTGTTGCACATAGCTGGCTTCAGTGGCTACCCATGTAAGCTCTGTTTTGTTTTTTTTGTCTCAAGGCAGCAGGCCAGTTTTTACTGGTGTTCAACGCCATAGCAACTTAAGCTACATGGCTTGATACAAGTTTTATTCTGGGTAACAGATTGCAAACTGATGCTGAACTAATCAACTGTGAGTAAAGTGACATCTCTGATGCAATAAAAGTCACTCCCCCTGTATCTCTCGCTCCAAATGAAAGCGCGCTTCATGTGGAAATGTATATAATTAATTTATTTAGATTTATATATTAAGATTTAATATATTAAACCTATATATTAAGATATTATAATATGGTTTATTTGAAAGATCCGGGAACCTTGTATGTTTTGAGCAGCAGATTAAAAATGTATAAATATTTCTTTTCATTTCTTTACATTCTGTACTTTTATGCAGTGCGTGATGCTGAGAACCACAGAAAAATATATTGTTTGCAGAAGCGTTCGTAAGGTGATTCTCACACTTTAAAGACACGTTTGTTGTGTGACGAGTCTTTCCACCTAAACAAATAACCTGAAACTTACTCTGAAACTCTGAGTTCATTCAACTAGCTATGTGCAACATGCCTCTAATGATTAAGCACATAAATTATTCACTGTCTTTATTTACCAATGATGGCCTCTTTGACACTTGAATCAACAGGAAGTATGTTCTTCTCCACCAGTTCCAGTGGTCCAGGCCTCTGTGCAATCTTCTCATTGAGATCATCAGCTAGACGGGCCCTCTTCAGTTTCATCTGAGTGGCTTGCAAAGAAGGCTCCGCCAGGGTTTCTGAAATATACAAACAATTTCAAAACACATTATAGCCACATATCACACCTTAGTCACTAATTTCTAATGAACAAAAGTGCTCTGACTATGCTAAATCACAGCACCTGATTGGTGAGTTGCTTACCTTGCAGGATGTGCATTCGGACGAGTTCAGCGCGTTCAGGTCTGCTCCGAATTTTATGTTTCAAGAAATTCTCAGTCTGTAAAAAAATAATATGATGGCAGAACTTGAGTAAACAAGTCTCGGCATGTAATTATTGTACCTGCACATTCAATTATGCAACAATGCATCAAACTGATTAGTGATCCTTTCATAATTTTACGATGCAAAACTTGCATAGGAACATTAAATAATTATCATTGGTCAGTTCAGTAATGAAGAATGAAAGAAGAAAAATATTTCTGAGTCTTACCCTTGCCCTCTCTAGACTTTTGACCTGCTCATGAAAAGCTGCAGGAGTCTTCAATGCTGGAAAGGACAACAAATTAAAAACTTTAATTTTCATTTTTTTTTAATCCCCTTTTCTCCCAATTTTGGAATGCCCAATTCCCACTACTTAGTAGGTCCTCGTGGTGGAGCGGTTACTCACCTCAATCCGGGTGGCGGAGGACAAGTACCAGTTGCCTCCGCATCTGAGACTGTCAATCCGCGCATCTTATCACGTGGCTTGTTGTGCATGACACCGCGGAGACTTCGCATGTGGAGGCTCATGCTACTCTCCGCGATCCACGCACAACTTACCACGCACCCCACTGAGAGCGGGAACCACTAATCACAACCACGAGGAGGTTACCCCATGTGACTCTACCCTCGCTAGCAAGCGCGCCAATTTGGTTGCTTAGGAGACCTGGCTGGAGTCACTCAGCACACCCTGGATTCGAACTCGCGACTCCAGAGGTGGTAGTCAGTGTCAGTACTCGCTGAGCTACCCAGGCCCCCTAAAAACTTTCATTTATACAAGTCAAATGACATGACATCTTTATATAATATTTCATCTTTATCTAATACCTCTTTAGACATATTTTTCCAATACCTCTAAGATCAAGTAAATCGGCTGATATTGTTGATCTGATTCCAACAGCAGCACAGTGAAAACCTCTTTTTTTCTCAAAAACATTTTGCAGTGGCATGTACTGTTCAAAATATCTGCCTAAAGGAAATACTAAGCAGTTGTGCCCTAAAGACCCATCTAAAATGATCTTATCTGATAAAGTTAAACCAGAAAGTCAGCAATTTGACACACTTCAAAGAACCTGTGCTTAAAAGGGTAGTTCACCCAAAAATGAAAATTCATCCTCATATTTTTTCAAACTTGTATGCTTTCTTCTGTGGAACATAAAAAGGCGATGTATGTCAGAATGCCAGCCTCAGTCACTATTCACTTTTATTGCACCTTTGTTCCATACAGTGAAAGTGAATGGTGACTGATGACTAAATGACAACAGAATTGTCATTTTTGGGTGAACTATACCTTTAACAAATAAATACATCACCGAAACAGTACTGCTATGACTATTTCTGTGAGAGTTGAGTTGTCATCAACAGGAAATGAGCGCTCTACTCCTTCATGTCCAGACAAAGTGGCTGTGTTTTGATTAGTCAAGATATATTTTGCTTGCTCCTCTATGATAATTCATATCACTAACCAAACCTTGCCTCTGAAACAGTCATGACAACTAATATAAAATCTTGATATTAATATGATAAAAGTCTTTCCAAACCTGTAAGACTTTAATTCACCACTCACTTACATTTTTTTGAAAAAAGATACAATGAAAGTGAATGGTGACTGAGGATGTCACTCCCTAAAATTATGCCTAACATCCCCTTTTGTGTTCCACAAAGAAATAAAGTAATATGACTTTGGAACGACACAAGGGTGAGAATTTTTTTGGATGAACAATCCCTTTATGAAGCCAATAACTGGTCTTTGTGGGAGAATCCGAGCCATTATGCATTGACTATAAAGCCCGGGAGGTAACCGCAGATCTTGCTGACCAAAAGTGCAAGCTCAGTCGCTGACTCACTCTTGTTACTCTTGGAGCTTGGACCGTGATGTTAGGGGCCCTCTACAGACAGCAGGACAGCTTCCGCTATTTCAGACAGAGATCAGTCACACCATTGTTCTATCTCCACTTTCTTATCAGATCGTATCCTCAACAGACGCTTTCTTTTATTAGAACTGATCTCCTTACCGACACTTATAACTTAGCCCATCCCCCTACTGCCAAAGGACTAATCTACAAAAAAAAAAAAAAAAAAAAAAAGTGCTTGGTGGTAAATGTGCTCCACTTTACTCAGAGAAAGCATTTGTGCAGAGCATAGATGATGGAATTGTGCAAAATCAAGAATGATCCTGTTGAATAAAATGTATACAAGGTTTAAGGAATAGTTCACCCTAAAATGAAAATTCTCTTATTTACTCACCCATGCCATCCCAGAGGTGTATGACTTTCTTTCTTCTGCTGAACACAAACAAAGATTTTTAGAAGAATATCTCAGCTTTGTAGGTCCATACAATGCAAGTGAATGGTGGCCAGAAGGTCCAAAAAGCATATAAAGGCAGCATAAAAGTAATCCATATGACTCCAGTGGTTTAATCAATGTCTTCAGAAGCGATATGATAGGAGTGGGTGAGATACAGATCAATATTTAAGTCCTTTTTTACTATAAATTCTCCTCCCTGCCCAGAAGGTGGTGATAAGCACAAAGAATGAGAGTTGCCAAAAACAAAGGAAGAAAGTGAAAGTGGAGATTTATGGTAAAAAAGAAAAGAAAAAAAAAAAGGACTTAAATATTGATCTGTTTCTCAATTCCACCCATCATATCACTTCTGAAGACAGGAATTTAACCACTGGAATCTTATGGATTACTTTTATGCTGCCTTTGTGTTTTTTGGAGCTTCAAAGTTCTGGCACCATACTTGCATTGTATGGACATAAAAAGCCGAAATATTCTTCTAAAAAAAACTTTGTGTTCAGCTGAAGAAAGAAAATCATACACATCTAGGATGTCATGAGGGTGAGTAAATGATGAGAGAATTTTCATTTTTGGGTGAACTACCCCTTTAAGATAGTTTGCTGGTGCTTAGCTGTGTTCTCAGCCTGACTAAAGCCTACTGACCAGTCTTAACAGGTTGGGAGACCAGTTAAGACAAGCCAAACCAAACATCTTAGGCCAGATCTTAGCTATTTGTTTTAACAGAGTTGTGAGGCTGTGTGTCTATGACTGTGGATTAAGTGTTAAATTAATAAGGGTTAGTTTTAGATTTTAGTAATATGAAAGTCCACTTCGGGTAGGCAAAATTTGTCTAAACATTAACAGACAGTTAAACGTTCTGTTTCCATGAAGTAAGCATACTCACGTGGCATGATGCCCTGGTCTGCGAGCTGCTTGCGTGTGCGCCTCTGCTGTAGTCTGAGCTGAAGCACTGTGGAGGAAGCAAGAAACAGAACTCAGTATAACATGCGAGTTTCACACTTCAAATATTGCCTGAGATAGCACTAGATACAATCAAATATTGTTGCGAGCGCTTCCCACAAAACCATTCATTATCAGATTCTTCATCCAGGGTTCAATGGCCAAGAGCAACCACTTTGTTCTAGCTAAATATCTGTGTTATTCTCAGAAAATAATGATTTTGTGCCTGACAATTTTAGGACATTTTTTATTTCCTACTTCTCATCATTTTATTTTCTTTCTTTCTTAAAACCTCCTATGGTCTTTGGTCATTTTTGACCAGAATCACTTTTGCTGATTTAATATCACTTTATCTGTGCAGTACAAGACTTAACCATAACACAGAGCAATTTTTTATCCATCAAATACAATCAATAAATCAGCACAATGCAGAAAAGACACACAGAAATTAAAGGGTGAGACTATAAAACATTCAGAGTGCAAAACATACACACCCACTCACACACACATGAACTGGTGAGACTATAACACAGAACTTTTTTTTTTTAATTTGTCAAATAAATCCAATAAATCAGCCACAATGCTAAACAAACACACACACTCCGAAATGAGGGGGTGAGAAAATAACACCCACAAGGCATAACATGCACAAACATACACAGAAATAAATTGGTGAGACTAAAACAGCCAGGAGGCATAACCCACAACATAACCCACACATACACACCCACCCAAACACACAAACAGAAATAAAGCTGTGCGGACTGTCACCCAAGAGACATTAAAACTGTCACGGTGTGCATAAAATGCAAAAAACCCATCTACAAGGTACATGCCATCCTAACTGCACACTGCCACAGATGCATGAATGCATAAAGACATTGCATCATTCTTTACTGTTCACAGTAATAATAAAGGAAAACCAAAACTATAGAAATAAAAATCAATAATTCTGCCAAAAAACATGGTTACAGTTTTACTATAGTAACACCATGTTTTTTTAAACAACAAAAAACATGCCTGTACGAAAATGGATCATGGTTACGATGGTTTTAAAAAGCATGTTACATCTTCCACAAATTAACCACGTTGCTACTATTGTCAAACTATTGTAACCATGTTTTTTGGGGGGGGGGGGTTCCTACAAAGATAATGGTTAAAATATGGTTCCTATAGTACAACCCTGGTAAATGTTGTGGTTAGTGTGGTTTTACTAAAAAAAAAAAAGTTCAACCATAGTATAATAATAATAATAATAATAATAATAATAATAATAATAATAATAAGTCAAATAGATTTGCATTCCCTTGCAATTAATTTAACCATTTCAGCAATTAAATTCCCTCCCTGTCCCCCTAGGGACTCAAGAAATCATTGGGAGCCACCACAGCTGAACTCGTTACCCCCCAATATTCAGATCAGTATTCAACATTTTAAACTATTACCACCATCCTAAATATGTAGATACAGCCTTCAAAAATTCCAATAGTTACTTATTGATAGCCTAAAGGCCAAACTTACACATACGTACTTTGGTTGTCTGCATTGTTGATCGCTCCGTGCACGGTATGCATGATGCAAATTTTGTCATCAGCACAGACTACACAGCCTGACCACACTCGGCCCAGATTTTCTCGACCCGCGGATGCAGTCCTTGTCTGTGTGTATCGTTGACATATGCACCAACCATTGAATATACTAAAAGAGTATCACAAAGCAGTTGTAGTTCGCATGCATCAAACGCATTCGTATTTGTGCACGGTCAGAAAAGTATATTTTAAAGGCAACGTGGTGTGCCAGGTGCGATCCGATCCAGAACGCAGAAAAACAAAGTATACCCGGGCCTTAAGCCTTAACCTAGAGTACAATATTATTTCAACCACATCACCGTAAGTCCAGACTTTATATAATTTGAAAAAATTACCTTTCAACATAATTTGTACTAACTCTGTTACATTCTAAATGTTTTGGGGTTGAATGTAACAGGGTTGAAGATCAACTCAAGATTTATTCGTTGGAATGTAATAAAAGTATCAGATTGAACAAAAGATCGATAGTACTGACCTCAAACGCAATCATATAACAGACTGCTATTTATAAAGAGCGATCAACAACAAAAGAACTTCCAAAGTACATAAGTGGGAAAATAATAAACAGTGCAGTGGTCCTATCAACTTATCATGATGATGTCATCTTAAGCCTTGGCAGAACCATCTGCTTTCCATGTGCTGCCCATAAAAAGTGAGATGCTTCGAGTTTGGCTTTGGATGAGGAAGCACTGATCCATTAAAATCAAAGAACATCAAGAAGACAGTGAATGCCTGAGTGGAAGGCTGAAATGTATTATGCACAGCCTACTACCTTTTGGTCAGTGCTGAATGCTATTTTACCATCCTAATAAACTGCAGATGGGGCTCGGTTTATACATTTATAAACAAGCAAGCATGGACATGTTTGTTCAACAGAATAACACAGCTCCTCTGCAAAAATATTTGAAAAGGAGGGTGACAGTTGATGGTGACAAACGGGACAGTGCAGTGTGGAACATACCCACCCTCCCAACCCTTCTGCCCATCATCAGCACTGGGAGAAGAGAGTGATTCTGATTGGCTGCCAAATGAGGCCTAGCACAGTTCTGCCAAGCTCCCAGGAGAGCGACCATTCTGTCTGACTCACCCTTGCTAAAATAAACCAAACCGTTGTGAGAACAAGGCCTGGGAAACAGAAGATTTTAAAAATGGCATGGGGGGGAGCTGTGTGGAACACATCCATTCTCCATCACAGATAGCAGCTGGGTAAAAACCCAGTATAGAGACTAAAGGGGGAGTGACTGTACGTTCAATGCCCCCTAAAACCCAAAAGCTCAGAACACTCTGTCCCAGCCCATATTTTCGATTATGCATCTGCACAAGGTTGTTCTGTAGTGGGTTTCATTATTAAAGCAGTTATCCATTACAAATCAAGATCTGTACCACCAGCAAGTGGCTTTTTCTAAACAAAGTGGTGACTGAAACTTTATGGAAGAGGGGCATTTCATTGGCAGAAAAATAATACCATAATTTATCTTCTTATCAGGACCGGAGGTACAAGACATGCCTGCAGTCATCCCAATGTTTGTTGAGCTGATGTCAACCCTGATGTTCTTTGGTGAACCCTGGCTGACCCTGTAAGATTCAAGCTGGCTCCAGAGCTCACCCTCAATCTCTGCAATAAACAAAAGGCAGCTTAGATCGCTCTGGGTTTTACTTCCCTAAAACCCTCTCTCAATTTTCAATCTTAAATCCCCAGACTTTTTGGTAACACACTTTACAATAAGGTTCTAAACATATACGTTAATGCATTAAGCATCATGAACTAAAAATAAACATATGTACATATACATACATACATACATATATACGTGTATGTATGTATATATATATATATATATATATATATATATATATATATATATATATATATATATATATATATTTTTTTTTTTTTTTTTTTTTTAAAACAGCATTTCTTAATCTTTGTGATTCTAAAAGCATTTGATTAAATGCACTAGCGTTCATTGTTAGAGCATAATGCATTAAAGGTGTAAATTCTATCATTCACTTATACTCATGTTGTTCCATTTACTTTTATTGTATTGAAAAAAAGATGCAATGAAAGTGAATAGTGACAGAGGCTGTCATTCTGCCTTACATCTCCTTTTGTGTTCCACGAAGGAAAGAAAGTCATGTAGGTTTGGAACAACATGAGAATACAGTATTTTACTTTTTGGGTGAACTGTCCCTTTAACTTATGTTAACATGTACAACTTTTAAATGTTAAAAATTTCAGCAACACTCTACAACACTTCACAAACTTTCTATTAGTTAACAGTAGTAAATGCATAAGGTATCATGGACGAAGCAACGATATATCTTTATAGCATATATTAATCTTGGTTAATGTTAATTTATGAAAGTAAACCTGTTCATTATTGGTTTAGTTCACAAAGCATTAACTGGTGTTAAAGTGATAGTTCACCCAAAAATGAAAATTCTCTCATCATTTACTCACCTTCATGCCATCCCAGATGTGTATGACTTTCTTTCTTCTGCTCAACACTAAGATTTGTATAATATTTCAGCTCTGTAGGTCAATACAATGCAAGTGATATGTTGCAGCTCCAGACTCCAGTGGTTAAATCAATGTCTTCAGAAGTGACAAGATAACTGTGGGTGAGGAAAAGATCAATATTTTAGTCGTTTTTACTATATTCTCCTCCCTGCCCAGAAGGTGGCGATATGCACAAAGAATGTGAATTGCCAAAAACAAAAGAAGAATGTGAAAGTGAAAGTGGAGATTTATAGTAAAAAAAGGAGTTAAATATTGATCTGTTTCTCACCCACGCCTATCATATTGCTTCTGAAGACATATACTGTATTAAACCACTGGAGTGAAATTTTTGGCACCCATTTACTTGAATAGAATGGACCTACAGAACTGAAATATTCTTCTAGAAACCTCTGTGTTCAGCAGAAGAAAGAAAGTCATACACATATGGGATGGCATGAGGGTGAGTAAATTATGAGAGAATTTTCATTTTTGGGTGAACTATCCCTTTAACATATACAACTTTTCATTTAAATTATTAGTAAATTGTATTAGTAAATGTTAAAATTTGTCAGTACATGTTAACTAAATGTAAAAAAATAAAAATAAATAACCAATATTAATAAGTGCTGTAAATGTATTGTTCATTCTTAGTACATGTTAACTAATGTTGTTAATGTTAACAAATACAAACCTTTTTGTAAATTGTTAACAAAATAGTAAATATTGTTTAAATTAATGTTAATGTTCACATTTTTATTGTAAGATGTAACCAACTTATTTATGTTAAGCCCAACATAACCAGACACTAGCAACATAAATTCAATGAATGGGCTTTGTTATGGCTACCGAGTCTCTTAACTCTGACTGAGCTCCGACACTGACCTGCGCTCTGTTGACATTACCATTAGGAAATATATTTTACCAGCTCCACCGATGGCTGTATATTCATAGACTCTTGCAAGAACCGTATATAATGTGAAGCGATTGAAGACTAATGTATGTTGGCTCAGGTCTGAGATTTGATAAATGAAAATACCCTTTGGTTTACAGCAATCAGCGATGGGCACTATTCCAACAACTAATAACTCATCCACAAAACTCTCATAACTTAAGCCATACATCAATAGTACTGAAGGTTGCACTGATATCTTTTGTTTGCTTGAGTCTTACTGCTAAGTAAACCAGTAAGAGGTGTTACTCCCACAAGGAATTAAAAGCAGATAAACATCCTGAAGAGACACGATAAAGGTGCCAAATGATTAACTGAACGATGAGGTAATGTTTGGGTGTGCTTTTGAATGAAAACCTGAATGTTATTACAGAAAATGTGAAATTAGATCTCAAAAAGCCAAAAAAAAAAAAAAAAAAAAAGCTTTTTTTTTTTTTTTAACAACCATCATCTTTATTCTTATATATATATTATCCTTATAATCATTGCAATACACAAAATTTGGTACCCTGTTGTTAGCTTAAGGAGCCATTTCTACCTGATATGATCCTTAAAAATGATTTCCATTGGTGTAACCCAAAGAATTTAAGTTGATTCAGTCATATTTAATACTACTATGACTTGAATAAAACCAGTTTATACTTTACATTTTTCACAGTGTAATTCTTTTTTTATGGCATTATGGCATAATTCCATTGAGTTAATGTCTTTAGTTTAACACAAAATTTGTAACCACTCAACATGATCTTCTCAAGATGTGTTCAGTGATAATTACCAGCTACTATTCCATGTATTCCCTCACGTTTATTATCAACATCACCATCATAATGCAAACTCACATGCAATCCACACTGGAATTTAAAAAAGGTTTCTAATGAATTGGATTTACCCCTGCAGACATTCAAGGTCTCCACCTCAAGGCAGGCCATGGAGCTGAGAGATGGATGAGACAGTGGCCGTGTCTGGAGTCCCATGGATTGCTGTGGGAAATGAAGACTGAGGCAAAACAGCGAGATCTGGCAGGAAAATCCCCAGCCCGTTCCGACAAGTTCCTTCACAGGCTCTGTCTCTAGACTGCTTGTGTGAGTGTTTGTGGGCGTGTAGTTCTCAGTGGAGTGAGCGAATGTGTGCTTTCTCTGCAGCGGTTCAGCTCAGGCTCCGTCAGTGGGTGACAGGAGGGGCGGGACAAAAGCTTCTAGCGGTTAACCCTCAACAGCACTGATCATTGCGTAAATTCTATACTTCAAAAACAAACTGTATTCTAGACAATAAAAGGAGGAACTGAGAGCAAAAATATTCACTACATTAGTTTTAGCTGTGAGAAAATAAATTCTGTAGGTATTTTGTTCTTGAAAAACATGTCATCATGGAACAAAAATGACAAAAACAACAAAAACAAACAGCAGCCCCAGGCATATCGGTGTTTGTCTTTGTCACTCAATGTGGCTATAAACAGATCATATCTAGGGATTACAGATGAGATTTCATATTTCACTCTTTCCCACTGCTATCTCAGCTATCTTCCTTTCTAATAAAGCACTGTGTGTCTCAAGGGATTCTGCACAAAAAGACATTACATTTGAGCTTATCTACATTCAGTGCTCTCTTACACAGTCACTGGAGATTAATATTGCTTAGAAGTCAAGAAAATATTGGAACAAGTCCTATCTGAATCAGCTGAAGTGACCTAAACAATGGAGAAGAACCATCTGTAGTGTGTGTGGGGGTTTTGGGATGGGGGAATCCACCACTATATGCTTGTCACTATGTTTGGAAAATGAGAACCCATTTTTTCCATGTAAAACAAATAAATACTGAAACCAAATCAAATCAAATCAAATCAAATCACTTTTATTGTCACACAGCCATATACACAAGTGCAATGGTGTGTGAAATTCTTGGGTGCAGTTCCGATCAACATAGCAGTCGTGACAGTGATGAGACATATACCAATTTACAATAACATCAAATTAACACAGCACAATTTAAACATCTGATATACACATAATTACACTCAACAATATACAAATAATAACATACACTGTACAGTATACAATACGCACTATATAGATACACATTATTCAATAAAAATAAAAAATAAAAATATATAAAAAAGTATATATAGTATATATAGAATGTACAGTATTGTACTGTATTGACATTCAGGCTGTCGGTTGATAGTCAGTTGTTAAGAGAGAAAATAATATAATAATAATATAATTTATGACAGTCCGGTGTGAGACATAAGAGTAAGGGTAATAAAGTGCAGTGCTGATGTATTTTGATCGTGGGAGATCAAGAGTTCAGAAGTCTGATTGCTTGGGGGAAGAAGCTATCATGGAGTCGGCTGGTGCGGGTCCTGATGCTGCGATACCGCCTGCCTGATGGTAGCAGTGAGAACAGCCCATGGCTCGGGTGGCTGGAGTCTCTGATGATCCTCCGAGCTTTTTTCACACACCGCCTTGTATATATTTCCTGGAGGGAGGGAAGCTCACCTCCGATGATGTGTCTGGCAGTTCGCACCACCCTTTGCAGTGCTGTGGTTGTGGGCGGTGCTATTGCCGTACCAGGCGGAGATGCATCCAGTCAGGATGCTCTCCACAGTTCAGGTGTAGAACCGTGTGAGGATGTGGCGGTTCATTCCAAACTTCCTCAGCCGTCTCAGGAAGAAGAGGCGCTGATGAGCCTTCTTCACAACGACTTCAGTGTGGATGGACCATGTGAGTTCCTCAGTGATGTGGACACCCAGGAACTTGAAGCTGCTGACTCTCTCCACTGGTGCTCCATTGATGGTGATGGGACTGTGTTCTCTGTCTTTTCTTCTGAAGTCCACCACAAGCTCCTTTGTCTTACTGACGTTGAGGGAGAGGTTGTGCTCCTGACACCAGTGTGTCAGAGTGTGCACCTCCTCTCTGTAGGCTGTTTCATCATTGTCAGTGATCAGACCTACCACCGTCGTGTCATCAGCAAACTTAATGATGGCATTGGAGCTATGTGTTGCCACACAGTCATGTGTGTACAAGGAATACAGTAGTGGGCTGAGAACACAGCCCTGCGGGGCTCCAGTGTTGAGGGTTAGTGATGAGGAGATGTTGCTGCCTATTCTAACCACCTGGCGTCTGCTTGACAGGAAGTCCAGGATCCAGCTGCACAGCGAGCTGTTTAAGCCCAGAGCTCGGAGTTTCTCATCTAGCTTGGAGAATGAAACCAAGTGGATTTCATTCTCAATGAGCATACTGCTGTCTGTGTAGACAGAACACTCTGTCAATCTTTCCCACATTGCTATTCAGCGGCATCGCAATGCCATAAAATAGAGCAAAACATAAAGTGCAACCAGTGTTGCCCGATTTCCAAATTAATGACTCATATCAGCTGGTTCTTTGAATCTAGAGAGCAAAATATACAGCACAACCAGTGTAGCCAGATTCCAGAACGAATGACTCATATGAGCCAGTTCCTTTGAAGCAACAACAAAAAAAAAAAAAAGCTACCTTCCGAATGAATGACTTATTAGCCGGTTCATTTTATTGAATCAAAAAACTTGATGAAATCGATAAATTCCCCATTTTCAACTCAAGAGACTTAAACACACATTTTTTCTCATTAAATAAAGTTTTACCCATTGAAGTAAGTTATAATTTTGAAACATATGCATAAAATCATGACCACTCACATGAGATGAAGACTTCAGTCATATCAGTAACTATATAAAAGCTGTTTTATTCTACATGGAGAGGGTCCGCACATGGGGGCTGCCATGTTAGAATCACATGACCAGCCGAATACTACTCGCTTAATCTCAGTAACTCTGCTGTTATTGGACACTCTCACTCATGAATTTCTACAATGGCACCGTTTACTGAAAACTACTGTTTTTGAATGACGCCCCTAGGTATCAGTGTAATTTCAAGATGAAAAAACAAAAAACAAAAAACCCATTGCTGAATGCACCTTTAAATCAGAGTGACTGACTACATGTTCATATGGATATGTGTAGTTTAATATACACATAAGTTGATATTTATATTTTATAAAATATAAAATCTTAAAAGGTGCCCTCATTTTCCTCATATTAAAGAAGTTTAACTCCTAAAGACATGAATTGTAATTTTGCAATATATGTAGGAAATCATGACTGCTCACATTAAAATGAAGACTCCAGTTATATCAGTAACCTTATAAAAGCTGTTTTATTCTACATGAAGATGGTCCTCATATTAGGGGTGTAACGATCAGGATTGATGCATCGATCCAATGACCAACGATCCAATGTTATCAATACAACGTGTAAATATCGATATAGACATTTTTTTTTTAAGATGTACCTTTATTTTAATACTCTCATGTCAGCCATATCCGTACGCATTTCCATCAGGTGATGAAGCAAACTTATTCATTTGACTTTATGAGAGCTATATATGCTTTTCATGTGGGACACGGATGTGCGCGGGGTCTTTGAAGCCAAATTGTGCTCTGCTATCCGTGTGGCGTGCGCACGTGTCAACCAGGCTTGCTGCAAAATGTGAGCTCCATTGACAGGATCCGTGCGAGCGTATCAACCGGGCACTCCTTAAAATGTGAGCTCTCATGACAAACGCAGATTGGCTCACATGTGCAATTAACTCTGGCTTCCATCGATATCGTTGCGCATGTGACCCATTTGAATTTTACATGAGAATTTGCCATTTTAAAGTACCATGGAGAAGTTCAACCATGTGAAACATCTTGACAACGCCGACATTCTGAACAGCACTAACGAGGGAAATAGAAACACCTGCTCAGCACCAGCATCAGTTATAAGACTTTACACATCTACACATCTGCACCCTTACTTACATTTATCCCAGTTAATTGTAACAGAATTTTTCATTACAACTGTGGAAGTTGTAGCCAAGAAAACCATGGATCGCACGGATAGTTGGAAACAAGTCATGGATAAGTAAGTATTTTGAATTGGACTAAACTGAAAAATTAGCTGTCATCAAACGAGTGATGATCACTTGTGTGCGACTTTATTTTTATATTATTTATCTGTATAATTGTTTTCAACATCTGAAGTAACTTATTTTGGTGTGGATGTCCCAGTGTGTATACAGAGAGCTGTAGGGCTTTACTGGTTGTTTAGATCAGTGTTACTATCAGAAATAATTAATAATTATTTCTTTATTAATTAATATTTAAATTAAATAATAGAATCTAACTCATTAAAACCTCATATGGGGCTCCAGTAAATGTAGTGCGCTATGTTCAGGAGCGGGTTTGGTTATTAGCAATAATTAATAGTTATCAAAGATAATTATTAATTATTAAAATCAATAGAACATTGATGAGAATCAATGTTAGCTTTTTTTAATCCTTTAAATCAACAATTATCAAAGATAATCATCAATTATTAACATCAATGAAACATTGATTAAAATGAACACTAGCTTATTGATTCTTCAAATTCAACGATCATCAAAGATAATTATCAATTATCAAAAATCAACAGAATGAGGATTAATATTGCCGGGGCACCACCCTGGAATAAGAGACTAATAACCAGATAGTAAAACAGTCTCAATATTAGATTGTTCTCTTAGGAAAATCGACATCCGAATATCGATTTTCGAAAAGAAACAATGAAGGCTTGAATCCGAGCACTGACATCCCCTGTAAGCATCTGACACAGGTGAATGCAAAACAAACCAAAACACTTCTCTTTGAAATATAACAAAGTTTATTTATGCAGTAATATCAATTAATAATCAATACAATGCAGTCAATAAACTTCCGACTTACAACTACAAACTAAACAGCGATATGATTAGATATGGTAACCAAAATAATCCTATAACACATGAGGAAGGTGTGTGTGTGTGTGTGTGTGTGTGTGTGTGAGAGAGAGAGAGAATGTGTCTGTGTGTGTAAGGAGGGAAGCGCAAAAAATGGCGGACGTGACTCTCATGGAGAGTACGTCATGCGAGATTTCCGGCCAGAGAATATGGCCGCGAATGTGGGCGGAGAGAAACCGGTCAATGGCGTCTGCTCGTTTACCGCGCGTCTCCGTTTGTACGATAACTTAGGGACAAAGCTGAGCTTTATCACGAAGTTATCTACTAGCCAAAAGTGTGTGCGAGAATGTTTGTGAGGGGTCGCGTACGCGTGCGTGCGTGCGTGGTTAGTACGAGAGAGAGAATAAAGTGATGGCACCAAAGCCGCTTTTGCGATCATGGGAGAGAAAGCAGCTGATAGTTTATCACTCAGAGACGTGGTGGACGGCTCGTAAATCGTCCCACGGTCTTTGATTCTTTAATGGATAAACTCGGTGTGCCAGTCTCACCCGCGATGGCAGAAATACACAACAGTCCAATGCGGTTGGACTACAACACAGCAGATCTCATCCGTGATAACAGTACATTACAGTAATACCTTGAGTTTTATTAGCAGCAATGAGCGGACTCGGCGGCCCGTAAACTATAAATAACCTTAATACACAAGAATAACACACTATAATATTCTATCTCTGCCCTGACGTAAACCTCTTACTTGAATCGCATGAGGATGCAGCTAGAATGTGTGTTCATCCGTCGTTTCACTCCGACTCGGTTCCTCGAGGCTCGGGTGATGACGGGAGGCCGTCTCCTCAATCTGTCGGCTGGCGGTATGGCTGCTGATTCTCGGCGGGCTGGCGGAGAAATCAGCGACATTGACTTGATTGAAGATGGAAGAGAAATCTTTTATCTCTTCACTTCTGCAGGCAAATGGATGAAGATGCGGACTGCTCAACGGTCTCCTTCGGATCCGTTAGAGTGTTCAGTTGGAACACAGAGTTATCTCAACTCATCCAGCGAGATGGAGATTGTATGGCCACAGTTTCAAGTCGGAAGTTACTTCCTTGTGCCACGAGGCTACACCTGCACCTTTCACCCAGCAGCTCCGTGATGCCTGCCAGAGGTGGTTGCTAACGGAGGACCGCGATGCCGGGGGAATCGTCAACCTGGTGGTGCTGGAAGAGTTCGTTGACCGACTACCCAAAAGGACCACGGAGTGGGTCCGGTGCCATCACCTGACGTCGCTAGAGGATGCAGTCCGCCTGGCTGAGGAACACTTGATGGCATATTCGGGAGACGGCCAAGCTTTCTCTCTCTCTCTCTCTCTCCTCCTGCTGTCTCTTCCCCTCCCCTACCTCGCCCTGTTCCCGTCCCTGCTCCCCAGAGACAGGGGTTTGTTTCCCCAAACCCTGCTCCACAGGGCCAGGGGGTTCCGGGCACCTCTACCCCACCTCCTGTGTCTCCTTCCCTTTCCCGCCAGATTGGAGAATCTGTAGCTGCAAGAGCAGGGGGAAAGTCTGGGCCGGTGTGCTGGCACTGCGGGGAGCCGGGCCACTTCCAGGACCAATGTTCAGTGATGGATGGGGGCATGTTGATCCGGGTCCCTGACGCGCCGCATGGCACCCCTGACCAAGCAGGGACATACTAGACACCTGTGAGCACTCAAGGGGGTACATACTGAGCCTTGGTGGATTTGGGTTGTAATCAAACCTCGATTCATCAATGCTTGGTTCAATGGGAGGCTTTGGGTACAGCATGTTGGGTCAAGGTGAGGTGTGTGCATGGGGACGTTCATAAATATCCCTTAGTGCCTGTGGCTTTTCAATTTCAGTGTCAAAAATGTAGAATAGAGGTGGCGGTTAGTCCTTGTCTCACCCACTGGCTGATTTTGGGTACGAATTGGCAGGCATTTCAGTTGTTTTGGGGGAAGATTATGTGCGGATGGGTTCTGCACCAAAGCGTATCAGAGTGTGGTGTGTGACTCTCTGGCTGGGGAGGTGGAGCCAGGCCATCTGTGTCAGTTCCATGTCAGGATGACGCAAGGGAGGGGGAAGACCCAGCTTCCCCAGCCCTTAGAGGATTCCCTGCTGGGGATTTCCCTCTGGAGCAGATGCGACACCCTTAGGCACGCCTTTGATCAAGTGAAAATGATTGATGGTCAATGTCTCCAGCCAGACATTACACTCGCATATCCGTACTTTTCTATTATAAATGATCGGTTGTATCGAGTGATGCAGGATTCTCAGACAAAAGAGGATTCAACCCAGGTTTTGATACCAAAGAGCCGTTGGGAAATGTTATTCCAGACGGCTCATCATAATCCGATGGCGGGGCACTTAGGCGAGAAAAAAACATTAAACCGTCTAATGGCATGTTTCTATTGGCCAGACATTCACAGGGATGTTCGCAGGTGGAGTGCAGCATGCCGTGAATGTCAGCTGGTGAATCTGCTGGCCACCCCAAGAGCACCTTTGCGCCTGCTTCCTTTGAAAAAATTGGTATGGACCTCGTCGGGCCATTAGAGCAGATGGCACGCTGACACTGCTTTGTGTTGGTTCTGGTGGACTACGCAATGCGATATCCAGAAGCAGTCCCTCTATGCAACATTTCAGCACGTAGTGTTGCGAAGGCACTCTTCAGAATAATCTCTCAAGTGGAGATTCCGAAAGAAATCCTCACTGATCAAGGCACTACTTTCATGTCACGTACACTACGTGAACTGTACGAATGATTGGGTATTAAATTGATTCGGACAAGTGTGTACCACCCGCAAATGGACAGATTGGTCAAATGGTTTAATCAAACCTCGAATACATTGTAAGTTTGTGCACGAAGATGCTCGGAATTGGGAAAAGTGGCTTGAACCCATTATTTGCAGTGTGAGAGGTCCCGCAAGCCTCCATGGGGTTCTCCCCGTTTGAATTATTGTACGGGTGTAAGCCTCGTGGTGTCTTAGATGGTGTCAAAAGCGAAATACATTCTTGACCTGAGAGCAAAACTCCACACATTGGGGCAGCTATCACAGGAGAAGTTGCTACAGGCTCAAGAATGTCAATCCCGGCTGTATAACAGAGGGGCTCAGCTACGGGAATTTACACAGGGAGATAAAGTCCTTATATTACTACCCACATCCAGCTCTAAATTACTCGCAAAGTGGCAAGGGCCCTTTGTCACATGGCGAGTTGGGGAAGGCAATTATGAGGTGACACGCAAGGATAGAAGCGGAGCACTTCAGATTTACCACCTCAACCTCCTAAAACTATGGAGAGAGGCGGTTCCCATGACTTTGGTGATGGTGGTCCCGGAGAGGGAGGAGCTTGGTCTGGAGGTGAATTTAAAAATCACCGATCAAGTCACCCCGGTTCCCTGTGGAGTCCACCTCTCACCGTCCCAAATCGCGGAGGTTGCCAGGTTGCAAGGAGAATTCTCCAATGTGTTCTCGCCTCTTCCCAGGCATACAAATCTCATACAACACCATATCGAAACAACCCCAAGGGTAGTGGTATGCAGTCGTCCCTACCGTTTACCCGAAAACAAAAAAAGGTAGTGCGGGAGGAATTGAGGGCTATGTTTTACATGGGGGTAATAGAAGAATCCCACAGTGATTGGGCCAGTCCAGTAGTCTTAGTCCCTAAGAGTGATGGGTTGGTCCGCTTTTGTGTGGTGAACATGGAAAAAGTGGAACATGGTGTCTAAATTATGTCCCCTGCAATGCCCTGCAATGACGAACTGCTCGATCGGTTGGGTGTGGCTTGTTTTTATTATTATTTTACACTGGATTTAACAAAGGGATATTGGCAGATTCCCTTGACTCCTATGTCCCGAGATAAAACTGCCTTTTCCACTCCATTTGGCTTACACCAATTCGTTACTCTTCCGTTCGGTTTGTTTTGGGCCCCGGCGATGTTTCAGCGACTCATGGACAAAGTCCTTCTCCCACATGCTGTGTATGCCACTTCCTATCTGGATGATATCATCTATAACAACGATTGGCAGAAGCACATCCAGCATCTGAGGGCTGTTCTGAGGTTGCTGAGGCGGGCGCGACTCACGGCAAATATGAAGAAGTGTGCAATTGGGCGGGTCACGGACAAGTGCGTCCCCAAATTGATAATACAGCAGCCATTGCGGCTTGTCCGAGGCCTAAGTCCAAAAAGGGGGTGAGACCGTTCCTGGGATTGGCTGGCTATTATAGGAGGTTTGTGCCTAATTATTCGGATGTCACCAGCCCACTGACTGATCTCACTAAAAAGGGAGCGCCACACCCGGTCCAGTGGATGGAGCAATGACAACAGGCTTTCTTACAAGTAAAAGCCGCACTCTGTGGCGGTCCACTGTTACATTCCCCTGACTTCTCTCTCCCTTTTGTTTTACAGACGGATGCATCGGACAAGGGGTTGGAGGCTGTGTTGCCCCAGGTAGTGGAGGGTGAGGAACGGCCCGTGCTGTACATTAGCCAAAAGCTCTAGGTAAGAGAGACAGCACGATAGAAAAGGAGTGTCTGGCCATCAAGTGTGCAGTCCTCACTCTTCCGTACTACCTGCTTGGGAAGGCCTTCACCCTCTGTTCGGACCATGGACTGCTCCAATGCCTCCACAGCATGAAGGATACTAATGTGCCGATCACTCGTTGGTATCTGGCACTTCAGCCCTTTAAATTCGAGGTGGTCCACAGGCTGTGGGCACAGATAGCTATGGCTGATTTCATGGGGGGGGTTGGTAGTCAGTGGCAGGATGGTTCTCCTGCCTGAGTCGGGCGGTGGGGATATGTGGAGGCGGAGGCATATACGTTACACTTTTGAAGTGTTTGTCGTTTGACATTCCTAACATGCTACAGAAAAAGACAACGCATAAACAGAGAGAGCATTGGCCAACTTTAGTCATACCAGTGCGACCTCTATCAAAATGTTTTTGCGCCAGCAGGAAAAATTGTTGCAAAATGTGACCATTTGGTGCAGTCTGGAGCCCTGTTCTAGTGTGTTCATTTTTAAGACAAATTTCGAACTAGACAGGTGTGCACATGGTCCTGACAAGCGAGAGAAAAGCAACAAGCAACAGCAAATAAAAAAGCCCAGGCCATGTGAATTTAAGTGACGGCCCTGGAATGGATTTATTCGGGAGTGTCTGTGAACTCTTCAGCCAAACTGATCAAACCAAAGATTGAGAACATGAACATCATTCATTTCCAATCAGTTGGCCATTCTGTGGTATACTGTACATATAATAGTTATGACTCAATGCCAGGATCTGCAGTTCTTATTAATGAAGAGGCACTGCAATTTTATTGGAAATTGTGTATTAGAAGGGGAATTTGTTGAAACAGTGATGATGTAAAATTTCAATACAGCTAGATGGGTGGGTTGAAAAGAGGAAGGACAGGTATCATCTGTGCCCTAGCTTGAGCAGGAACAGATCATGTTGATGTGGCCCCGCGTAACACAAACCCTCCCTGAGACCAAAATATCTCCAGGCTCAAGGGAGCAGGAATCAATTGGAATCAAACACTATTGGCAGCAAAACAATAGGTTTTAAACATATTTTTGGCTTGTCTTATAAATATACAAGAAATCAGTGTTCCCTTAAAGGTATTTATTGGTGCAAGTGTTCTGATAATTGACATTTACTAAACTCATAACTTGCATCTCAAAACTGATAAAAAGCAGAAAAGATTCCTTGATTGTATTAGGATTTATTGTGAGT
The DNA here is from genome assembly GCF_019703515.2 of Myxocyprinus asiaticus. NCBI lineage: Eukaryota > Metazoa > Chordata > Actinopteri > Cypriniformes > Catostomidae > Myxocyprinus > Myxocyprinus asiaticus. Next base: position 34,113,691 of record NC_059357.1, on the reverse strand, counting down.
TTGTTAGGTTTATCACTGATAGAACACAATGTTCTCATTATATAGCTACACCACTCTAATTAGAGGTCATGTAAAATGGCTGTTTCATTGAATTTCCAATTCAAATGTTCTCTTAGGTCTGTCCACCCTTAAATATTTGGTTACATCCTTGCCTTTTACCAGGAATGGGTTGTACCTGATTACTTGGATCTAACAGAAATAATTGATCATGAAAATACTCACTGCATAAGCAAATTTTCTTTTGGATCAAAATCCAAGGACAATACAAAAATTTTTCCACATAGTGCCTCATTTCTTATTTTGCTGTATACTGCTTCATCCTTCACAACCTAGTACACATCTTAAAGAGCACCTACTATGGTTTTTCAAATATTACCTTTCATGTAGTGTGTTTTATAGCTGTTTGTGAATGTAAAAAAGTCTGCAAAGTTTCAAAAATCAAAGTGCACGACAAATGGAGTTATTGACTCCCAAAAGAAAGAACCGATTCTGAACAACTGAAACGAGTCGTTACTAACTCCAGACTTACTTCCTGTACTAACCCAAGTAATTTGGTAACAAAAAGCCCACCTCTGGTCTTCATTGGCTGCTCACGAACAGCTTTGACCCGCACTCAAACGCTACACTACTTATTTCCCGAATAAGTAGATGTATGTCATTCCATTTGTGTATGTACATTTGATATAGTCTTGATATTGCCAAAATGAACTTTTCATTAAAAAAGACAATTCATAAGAAAAGGCCGTTTTACCTGGGAGCAATTTACCATTAGTAGTACTCTAGCTAACATGTATGGTATGTTTTTCATGCATTAACATTGACAAATTCTGGCCTTTATAATATATATAAATTGTCCATATATAAATGCGCTGACCAGTTCTCAAATGTTTTCTTAACATATTATTTTTTTTTCTAAAGAATAAAATGACAGGTTTTTATATTGTCTAATCATATTAGCCTGCTCATGAGGTTGCCTCGTCTAATTAAAAAAAATAAAAAACTTCAACATTGGTTAATCATAAAGAGAAATGTATCAATCTATCAACCTTTAAGTATCAAGCACCTCGCTATCGTTTTTTTGAATGTAAAGTGCATGAGCAGTTCCGCCGCTCCCTATACACGTATTACAGTCTGCGTAGGGCACTAACTCCCCCAAGGGGGGCACCAGAAACTCCACCGTCTGCCCTTCCTCGACTGTTATACGTTATTCAAGGACTCGACAGCAGTTACGGAACATAGACGATCACCTCACAGCTCGCACCACGCTGGTTTTGTTGGGGGTGTAGTGCGAGACGCACTAAACCCCCAACAAAAGTTTGATTTATTAATTTGTAGAGTTGGGGAATGTATACTTTCAAAAGGCCACATAGGTATGTATACCACTTAAAGATGGTTAAAATGGCGAGCTAGGTTTCAGTCACGTCGGCGTCTTAAAAATGTGAGACATGCTAAACAAAAATAATTTCTATATAATTTCTAAATATAGAAAAAGCTGAGGATGTCTGTCTGACACACATATAAATATTACAGATGTGCACCCTCTCAATAGTACTTGAAAGATTTATAGAAAGCAAACAAAATGAACAAAATGCCCATCCCCACCTGGTTCATATGTTTATATCAAAAACATCAATACAATGCGAAATATTTATATCGTTTTAACATACAGGAATTATAGGCTTCAATAACATATGATTTTTGTCATTGTCAAACAAACAAACAGGGTAATTCCAAGGTGATGTTAAATACTGAAGTATCTGAGTGAGTCAAAGTTTCATGTCTATTTAAATACAACAGGTCTGAGAAAACGGCTGATTAGCACAGAACGTAATGACAAGAGAGCCAAGTAGTGGGAGCAGAAATACAAACATGCCTGATGGGGTCTCTGTTTTCTTCCTTAAATTACCCGGAAGCATCGAGGACACAGTGAGATTCTCAGGGGCAGGAATGTGTGTAGGGAGTGGGACATAAACATTTGCTGTAGTTGGCTCAGTTTGTAGACGAACAGATGTTGCAGGGTAGCTGGACATGGTTCAGTGCTACACTGCTAGACTGCCCAATGGACCAGCCCTTTTGGGCCTTCCCATTAGGGCTCATACACCAGTAAACATTTCCAGACTGAAGCTTTGGCCACTATTGGGAGAGCCAGACAGAATGATAACATAACAGTGACAAGAGTCTCATGTTATATTGAGATTGATTTTAATGTTTTTATGTTTGGGGCCCCAGACCCCAATGATGTACATATAAAAGTAATAATAGTAATTGTGAAATTAACCTCAAATTTTCCCTTCAAATGTTGGTTTGACCTAATCAAAACCCAGCAGGCAGTTATTATTTTAGCTGTATTACTGTTCTACAGAGAAAATGTGAACATTCAGAAATTTGACTAGTATCTCACATAGTAATGTTTTTTCGGTTTGGGGTCAAACTGACCCCAGCAAAATACATTGAAAAAAAAAAAAAAAAAAAAATCAAAATAAACAACAGGAATGAGAGTTTGTCTACAGTATTTACACAAGTCAGAGAACTTCAGTATGCACATTGACTCATGTTTTATAACAGTGGTCTCCGAGACCCCAAACATAACTAACGTAACATTTTTCATGGATGATATTTGATGCATGTTATCAAGTTTGAAATATTGTGTTCTGCATCAGACAATCAACTATTAAAAACACTACTCATATAAGAAACATTTATTTTCCTTTGTGCATTGGCCTGCTGTGGGCAACGCTGAATTGTCCTGTACTTTCCAGCTGGATCTCTCACCAAATATCGCAGTTAAAATTGAGTCCACTGAGAGGTGCTGTGGATGTGTGACGTTGAGTTGCTGGATGCTGGAAGGAGAAATTATGCCATCTTTGTGTGCTTTTAAGCAAAGCCAAGTGTGGCAATACTTGTAATATTTTGATTCTTATTTAATTTTACTCTATTGGTATTCAGGTCTTGTTGAAGTAATGCATTCCAAAGGACCATTATCTGTTTTTATGGTGGAAAGGAAATGCGAAGCAGTACGAGAAACTTGGAAGCTTATCAGAATGGTATGTGGGTTAAATATATGAACAGGGGCAGAGCGCATTTTATAAAAAGCCAACTTTCAACACTTGTTTTCTAAATAAAATTGTGTGAAATTATAAAAAATGTGATAGTCTTTATGTAGACTTGTGTAGACATTCTGTGTGCAGTACCTAAATGCCAATTGTATTGGTTTCCAAGTCAGATCCAGTTGAGTGCAAATGTTTTTTTACTGTTATTTAAAAAAGTGTTTTTTTTTTTTTTTAATTCAAATTTTTCATTTAATTTTTCCCCCAAAAGAAAAGCATAGTTTGTTAAAGTTAGCTTATTTTGAAACCATTCTTGGTAATGTTTGTAAATAAAACTAAATCTAAAATTTCACGTATGTGTCATACATTATATTTTAAACTGACATTTTAATTTACGAGCAATCGATTATTCGTTTTTGTGGGTTAGTGTACTCTGCTACAAAATTACTCAAAATTGTCCATCCCTAGAATCATCCTGATACTTAATGGAATAGTTAATGCAATAAAAAAAACACAAGTTTTCGTGTGAATATGTGAGCCATTGTGAATGAGCTTCTATCATGAATTAATGAAGAATGACTCAAATACCGGATTTTTCAGATGCCTTGGAATATGAAGCTGAATGGACTTTCTGGTCCTTTTTTAAGCTTCAAAGTGAGGCACTATCCATTGCCATTGTACTGAAAGGACGGAGATCTTCATTAAAGATCTCCTTTTGTGTTCCGCAGAAGAAAGAAAGTCATATGGGTGACTAAATGATGACAGAATTTTCTTTTGTGGGTGAAAAATTCCTTTTTTAAAGTATATTTTTCAAGCTATTACAGTGGCATTACGGTCTCTCAAACCCCAAACAGAACATGAAGGTGATTCAATACCATACTTCAGAACTGTAAAGTTCCAGCCACGACAATAGCAGCAACATGAGTGCGATATAAGACTCCTCTATATCAGAGACTTCCAGCAATTGTATTTGACACAAAATCTATCACATTAGTTTACCAGTTGTGCACCCTAACATGAGCCAAGAACACTTTGGATAAGACTTAAAGGGAGCGCCTAAGCCATGATTATATGTTGGCTTTCACTTGCAATTCCTGTGTAATTCCCCACATCTTACCACAAACAAATTTCTCAACAGTCTGGCAGGCCTTATTTTCTCAGTGTCAAATCGGGCGGTAGTGTAATGGATGATGAGGAAATAGGAGCCTGGGAGCAGAGTAGTGGCCTAAGGGCATGACCAAATGTGCTCACTTACCATTCTTGCGCTCTTTAATGGGTGGAAGGCTCTGAGCCGGCAGCAGAGACAGTTCCTCCAAGTCATGGGTCACCGCTTCACTCCGTGGGCTCGGCACGAGGACCCCCAGTGTAACAAAGTCCCCCTCCATTCCCAGACTCTCTTGGGGCTCCATATCTCCTCAGGCGTGGGGAGAGGCGAAGGTCTCTACCTGGAAACTACCACGGCTAGCGGGCGGAACTGGTGGGAACCACGGACTGCAGTCTGCCAGAAAGAAACAAAAGGCTTTCAAGTTTTTAGAATTTAATAATAATAATAATAATTATTAAGACTGCAAACGGAGCTGAAATTTGATGTTGTTGGGTTGTGGTGACAAACCTAATTAACTTGTAAGTGGATTGATTGTTAAAGAGAGCATTCACCCATATATTAACTTCTGCATTATTTAATCAAGCTCATTTTGTTCCAAACTCATATCACTTTCTTCCGTGGAAGAGATAGGCTTTTTGTGTTCCATGGAAGAAAGAGTCATATGGTTTTGGAATAACATGAGGGTGAGTAAATGACAAAAGTTTCATTTGTGGGTGAACTATCCCCTTTAATAAACTTCAAAAAGGCCAAAAATGCAGCTCAGCAGCTCATGTACCGGCAACTCAATTTGTACTTTTATATTCCGAACAAATTATGCGATAAACCCACAAGAAAAGGATGAAAGCAGGAGACGCAAGACATGCTCTTATTTTACAGAACTTCCTCTAAATAGCTTAAGAGAAATGTGACCTGTCAACCCCCACAAACCATTTACCATATACTCCCATGTATTTAATCAAATAAGTTTGATGGTCCTCCCGGTAAACCCTATAAAAAACAACTCTTAAATCCTTATGGCTGATGTTTAAAAAGTGCATATTCTATAAGACTTGCTGTGGCTGCAATCCAAGACAAGGTATATGGGAGTATATGCAGGCAGCAAGTCTGGGCCAGCTGTTTAATGTGTTATTCTGACAGATGCTCTCTGTGCAATGCGATCTACATCGTGGTAGGCCGAGAGTCCACAAAGGACAAGGATGTTTTTTTAGATCTACTCAGTCTAATTTAGCAATGTACTGCACTAGAAAAAATATACCTTAACATATTTCAAAGCTCAGACATAGAGATTTATGAAACAACATTTTAAATTACAGTGGGTCTTCATAAAGTACAAGACACACAAGATTCAAAACTTGTCGCTTCCTAAATTTATGACCAACATATAAGAAATATACATATTCACTGATGAGCCAAAACATTATGACCACTCACAGGTGAAGCGAATAACGTTGATCATCTCCTAACAAGGCCACATGTCAAGGTCTGGGTAGATTAGATGGTACAATCAGTTCTTGTAGTCAGCGTGTTGAATGAAGGAGAAATGGGCAGGAGTAAAGACCTGAGTGACTTTGACAGGGGCCAAATTGTTATGGCCAGATGACTGGGTCAGAGCATCTCTGAAATGGCAAGGTTTGTGGGGTGCTCCCAGTCAGCAGTGGTGAGTATCTACTGACAGTGGTACGAGGAGGGACAAACCACAAACTGGTGACAGGGTGTTGGGTGCCCAAGGCTCATCGATGTGCGAGGGAAACAAAGGCTATCTCGTCTGGTCTGAACTGACAGAAGGTTTACTGTTGCACAAGTTACAGAACATTTTAATGATGGTTACGGGAGCAACGTGTCACAACACACAGTGCATCACAGCCTGCTGCGTATGGGGCTGCGTAGCCACAGATGACCCCTGTTCACCGTCGAAAAGGCCTACAATGGGCAGGCAAGTGTCAGAACTGGACCTTGGAGCAGTGGAAGGTCACCTGGTCTGATGAGTCCTGTTTTCTTTTACATTACATGGACGGCTATGTACGTGTGCGTCATTTTTCTGGGGAAGCGATGGCACCAAAATGCACTGTCGGAAGACAACAAGCCGGTGGAGGGAGTGTGATGCTCTGGGCAATGTTCTGCTGGGAAACCCTGGGTCCAGCCATTCATGTGGATGTCAATTTGACATGTGCCACCTACCTTAACATCATTGCAGACCAAGTACACCCCTTCGTGGCAATGGCATTCCCTAATGGCAGTGGCCCCTTTCAGCAGGATAATGCGCCCTGTCACACTGCACACATTGTTTGGAAATGGTAAAGGAACATGATGAAGAGTTCAAGGTGTTTCCCTGGCCTCCAAATTCCCCAGATTTTAATCCGGTTGAGCAGCTGTGGGATGTGCTGGACCAACAAGTCCGATCCATGGCGGCTCCACCTCACAAAATACAGGACTTGAAGGATCTGCTGCTAATGTCTTGGTGCCAGATCCCACAGGACACCTTGAAGGGTCTTGTAGAGTCCATGCCTTGGTGGGTCTGTGCTGTTTTGGTGGCACACGGAGGACCAATGGCATATTAGGTAGGTGGTCATAATGTTTTGGCTCATCTGTGCATATATGTAGTTTTTATAAGGTGGTGTAGTAGTCCAATCAAATAGGAAGATTTCTTCTCTTATAGCTTAGGTTCCACTTACCCTTAAGGTTTATAATTAAAAGCTAAGATAACACTTGCCTGTTGGGTGAAGATTCTTCTTTACAATTCAGTCCAGTGTATTAAAAAAAAATAAAGAAAAAACCTGCTAAGCCGCAGTGCCAGTTTGGTTCCATTAATCACTCTTCTATGACTTTACAATGTAATTAAATATTACTTTAAAGAAATTTCATTGGCTGTTCTTTTGTCTATCAGTGTGGAACTTTTGTATTTCTATCATTTTCAAGTTACGATTTCAAGGCTAAAAGAGCTACAACTTTCCAGCAAACACACTGACTCAATTTTCTACATACAGTGGCCGCACAAAGTATTTAAACACTAAAGCTACACATACAAATGTATGAATGCTATTGCAATGGGTAAAATAATATCAAACCAAGTGGCATTTATTTTAAAGAATGATAGCACAAGCAAACAGAAGTTTATTAGTTCAAACTTACTGGAACACAATCATAGTTAATGTGCAGAACTACACCTGTGGTTTCTCTGCTCAGACACCCGAGTGAACTTGAGGTGAACTGACTTCTTATAGCCATTAAAAAATTACATTGGAAAAGATTAAAGCTTGTGTGTATTTTTTTTTATTCAGCTTTAAAAACATTTCAAATCAACCATATGAATTACCCATTAGCAATTTATTCTTTAACCAATCATAATACTGTACGAAACCAAGCTGTCTAATAGGATCGCTAAGTACTGTTATTATCTACTACAAAGCATTGTGAGACAAGTAACTGTTTTTGTATTCAGAGGAGGACTTGCTTTACTGATGTCCCAACCAACACCCACCATCTTCTCATGGTGATATTCTCTATGGGGGCTTGAGTTCTGCAGGGTTTATGGTGAGAACATGCACAAGCCTATCCCTATGGGCCCATGTTTCTGTTCTGAAGTAATGCGTCTCACAACCACCTAAAAGTACTTATGGGTTGGCGTTAACTTGGCACAAGTGTTCAAAACATCCCCAGCCTACTATGTTGATTTCTGGAGAAGTCTATGTTCCGCATTACTATCGCTATATAAGTTCTTATGACATTTTTATAATGATGAAGATGTAGAGGACTTCAGAGGCATGGCTTGCAAAAGACAACCTCAATTAATTAAAACTCTGCATTGTTACAAGGTCATATTTTGGTTAGTAGTCTAGTTGGCAAAAAACATCTCTGGTAACACATGTAACTTCGGTTCCCTGAGATGAAGGACATTACTGTAAGCACTATGGGGATTGTCCTTCTACACGACCTTGTTGAAACCCTTATACAATCACGCCAATCCTTTGTTTGGCAAAGGTGTCTGAGCCCCGCCCCTGTAGGCGTGCAGTTGGCCTATATAAGCGGGTGCTCAGTCACCATTTCTTCAGATTTTTCTGAAGAGTGGGTCACTCGTATTATGAAACTCTGAAGTAGTAGTGCAGCCAGCTTTCGCAATGTCTCATTCCCTTCATCTCAGGGAACCGAGGTTACATGTGTAACGTGACATTGCACTCCCAGAGTTATAACAATAAAGAGAGACATTCATAAGGAGACACAGGCCACAGGACAATGACTTATAAGTCATATTAAAGTGTATATGAATAGTCCCACATGGCAGATGCCAGACAGAAATGAATGTAGTCTGGTATCTATATGAATCATATAAATATACACAGTATGGTTAATTAACCCTCTCACAACATAGTTGGAAAAGTATGTTTTATTTCTTATGGGAGTGCTTTTGACTTTTAAAGGGGCAGTTCAGCAGCATATAATTAGGTGGCTGTGTTGATTATAGTTAGTAGCCCACCCGTAATAAGTGCTTGGGCTCACCCGCTTGAAATGTAAGAAGCGCTCTATAGAGTAGGGATGCACCGATCCGATACTTGGATCGGTATTGGCTCCGATACCGACGTTTTTAAATGGATCGGGTATCGGTCCGACGAGCCCGATCCAAATCCGATACTGTGTGTTAGTCATGTTCGTTACTGTCAAGCTCAAAAAAATGACATAAACGAACCATTAAAACACAATTAAAGTAGTTCATATGATTCATGCATTTTATTCAAAGCCACTTGAAGACATGCGATAGCTCTGTGAATCACAAAAGGCTGTGTTTAATAAGTTAATATATAAAATGCAAGCACAGCTCCAGCGCGTTATTGAATGGCGCTGCTCTGTTTACACACACCCGTGGCTATTTTTAGCCTTCACAGCGGTGCGCAATATTTGAGCACTACTCATGAACAACATCTCAGATGTAGATGCTCAATAGTTTGGTTCACTTATATGCATTTAGAACGGCACCGGAGGTGCATTTTTAGCAGAATTTGAATAAGAAGCAAATTAAACTACTGTGAACTTGCCTACAAACAGACACACACAGGACATCCTGGAGAGTTCAGAATGTCATGATAAAAGCGTGAGGGTTTTAAAAGTTAAAAGGTGTCACGGGGAGACTCACAGATGCAGAGATATGAACTCAGTAACAGGGTTTATTGAAAAGATGATTGAAACAGTGATGTAAACATTGTGAGTAATTCCAATTGAGCAGAGTGGCAAACAGCAGGCGAGTAATATCCAGACAGGGTATAGACACGATGAACAGATAACTCACAACAGTCTTATGATACTTGCAGGAAATAATGAAGACACAGGTATGTCTGACATAGTAGAAAGGTGTGGAGTCTCAGAGATACTATCGATGAGAACAGACAAAGAGTGTGTGTGAAAGCGGGGTATATATGCAGTCCTTGATTAGCCACTAATGATATGCAGGTGCATGCAATCAGAACTCAGGGGAGAGTGAGAGCTGTGACGGCAGTGAGGAAGAAATAGAGAGAGAGAGACTGGTGGATCCATGACAAAAGGTGCACAATTGAGATATATTACTATATATTACTATTATAATATATTATTATTATTATCATTTGTTTATAAATTATAATAATATTCAAGTTGAATGGGTTCCAAAAAATAACTGTGTGATTGAAAATGGAGCTGATATCTTACAACTAAATTGAACAAAAGTCCAGATACAAGTTGAAAAAATTTAGCAAAAAAAAAAACGGCTTCCTTTCTACAGATGACTTATACTGGAATTACTGTTAATTTTGCTGCCACATTATCCAGTATACTAGTTAACAATAATGTTTTTCTTAATAAGCTATACATTTATATTCAAATAATGTGTAGTTAGAGGTTTGTGTTTCTTTACATATTAAAGAGTACACCCAGTTAGTTCCACACAATAATGTAAAGATATTCTAAACTGATTATGCAAAAAAACAACACTGGTATCGAGATTTCCGATATCAGAATAGGATCGGAAGAGAAAGTGGTATCGGTACATCCCTACTATACAGAGAGAAACTGTGAGGAGATGGACGCCACGTCCAGGCTATAAAATCTCATGAACATGTTTTGTGAGGACCATCCTGCTGCCAAATATATGTCCTGTAAGGACACACCGTTTGTCCATGCCTATGAAGAGGCCATGCTTGCATTCATGGTTGAATGCGCTTTGACACCAATAGGTCAATTTGCACCCTGTGATTCGTAAGTGAGGGCAATCGCATCAACGATCCAATGAGAGAGCCTTTGTTTGAAGACGGACATTCCTTTTCTGCATACTCCATTACAAATAAAGAGCTGATCCAACAGCCTAAACTGACGGGTGTGCTCAGCATATGTATGCAATGCCCTCACCGGGCATAACATATGCATAGATTGCTCTTCATCCGAATTAAACAGTGGACCGTCTGCACCTCGTTTATTGACCATAGCGTGGTTTTGCGCACAGCCATTTCTTTTTACAATTCGAAAGTCACGTGAACAAATGATATTGCTGTCGCTGTTGTTTACTTTAAAACTAGCAGGTTGATGTCCCGTGTCGCAAATCCAGTGACGCTGGTAGTGACGATTTACTCTGACAAATCAGTGATCTGCAGGGTTTTGACGTCACATTTAGTATCGGCTCGGCTCACTTGGAACCTCGACCGAGGTGGTCCTAAAAGAAGTATCAGGTACCGGGTACTATCCACAGTGGAAAACCCCCAAAAAGCGAGCAGAGTTGAGATGAGCTGTACCGTGCAGTAGAAAAGCCCCATTAGATACTTTATGACTAGATTATGTTTGCCTATCGAAGAGCCAGACTCCAGGGTGTGGTATGCTGAAATAGTCACTACATAAACCTTGAGCGTTGATGGGGTAAGACCAGCATCCAAATGCTCTTGAAGGAATGTCAGAATCTCAGCTATGGGGCAATTCACCAGATCTTTACTACGCAAAGAGCACCAATTTGCAAACATGCAGCATTTAAGCGCATAGAGGTGTCTCGTGGACGGTGCTCTAGCCTGTAAAATGGTGTTCATCACTGACTGAGACAATTCACAGCTCTGGCTGGGGATGCCAAATCGTGCCTTGCGCTTGAGAGAGAAGGTCTTTCTTCAGTGGTATTTCCCCATCTAGTATTTCTGTCATCTCCTGAAACCAGGACAGATTGGGCCATTTCGGCGCAATTAACAGAAATGTTTCCATGTCCACTCTGACTTCGTTGATGACAGAATGGAGGCGGCGCACCGGGGAAAATGCATACTTGCATTTTGCCGGCCATTTTGGGACATGGAGTACAAAAAGGGACAGTGGGCATTCTCCGCAGTGGCGAATAGTTCGACTTCCGCTTTGCAAAATATTTCCCAAATCCTCATCACTGTCTGAGGATGAAGTCTCCATTTCCCTGGTAATGCTCCCTGGCGTGAAAACAGATCCGCTCCGAAATTCATACGGCCTGGGACATGTGTTGCACGCAATGAGAGGAGATGACACCCACTCCATTGGAGGAGGCGTTGTGTCATGCTCATTAATTGTGGCGATCGTGTCTGCCCTGGTGATTTATGTACGCCACTACTGTTGTGTTGTCCAAACGAATCAGAATGTGGTGATTCACAATGTCGGAATGAAAAGCTCTCAAGGCTAGAAAGACAGCCAGTAGTTCTAGGTTCTTGATATGCCTCGCCCGTTTCGCACCTGTCCAGGTGCCGAAAGTCAGGCGTCCATCACAAAATTTGTTGGCTGCATCTGTGGTCACCACTTCTGAAAATGTTACACAGCATTCCACCCTGTTGGTAGAAGGCCGGTGCTGTCCATGGTGCTAGAGCAGCCAGACAGCAGCGAGTCACCGCGATGTGCATGCGCACGAGGCTCCAGGCACGAAGTGGAATGGGTCGTTTGAGCCAGTCCTGGAGAGATCTCATGTGTAACAGACCTAACAGATACTGCAACCCAGCATTCTCTGAAATGACTTCAGTGGCAATGTTTTCCCCAGTTTGAACTGAGATAGACACCGAAGAATGGTCTGTACGCACTCGTTCATGAGGTGCATGTGCATGCTCACGGAGTCGAGACAAACTCCTAAAAAGGAGATTTGCTGGCTGGGGAAAAGTGTGCTTTTCGCCCAGTTGATATTCAGACCCAGATTTTTCAGATGGCAAAGCAGCAAGTCTCTGTGTTCGCTCAGTAGTTCCTCTGATTGGGCTAGTATTAACCAATCATTGAGGTAATTAAAAAAACGCAAACTGTTCATTTCCAATGGGGTGAACGCTGCATCAATACATTTCATGAATGTGCAGGGAGCCAGAGACAGACCGACAGGAAGGACTTTGAATTGATCTGCAGTTCCCTTTTTTTTATTATTTTAATTTTTTAATTTTTGGGTGAACTATCCCTTTAAGCAAAAAAAGCTGTTCATTAAAGTTGATCAACTGTTTTACAATAAAAAATTAAAAATCAACAGATGAGTGAAATTTACCTGTCAGAAGAGAAGAGGACTGGGGAGGGGAAGGACACTCTGTGCCGCTGTGCTCCTGTTAAAGATCACTAGGTCATGGTGTCTCTGAAACACACAGGAATATGCTGACATTAAACGGTTGTTGTTGTTCTCTTTTGTTTAAACTACATACTGTAAACCTTCTCATCAGCACAGTTTTCCACAGGTGAAACCAGCACCATTCCATCCGGCTGGCAAAACAGCAAGTGAAGGGGACAAGGAAAAGAAAGGGCGGTATGCTTCTAATCAATGCAGTTGCTGTGGAAAATCTGTTTGTGTGCTGATTAATGGCTAAACAATAGCTTGACAGATATTTATGGATGTATGCCACTCCACATAAGAGGCCATCAAGAGATATGGAAAACAAGCTCATGATAGTCTGCACTCAACGCTCAAACACAGCCTCCGCAAACAAGGGAGACATTAATATTCATTAAAGCAAGACAATTATTCAGCTGGCCTCGCTCTCTTTTGCACAAATACTGTGGCTACTTTTTATCTTTATTCTCACATATCAAAAGTGGCATTCAAACAGATTTTTAAGCCAAGTGGATTTTAAATGCAACTTCCAAATAGAAATTTAGCATTAGTATCTTATACCAGAGCGTGACTACTGTGCACATTTTCCATTTCCCTTTTTGATTTGTAACTAGTAGCACCTAATAAACAAAGTAAATAGGTTTCCTAAAAATTGATGTCCTCATATGTGGACAGCGGGACTAAGTTGTGAAATTGTAACTAATACCAAGCTATAGAAAGTCAGATTTTTTTATTAAATTGTTTAATATGTTTCCAGGAGTGTTGGTTATTCATGTTTTTGAGACGTTACAGATACTACATCAGAAATTTGCATAATTAATTCTGATTCAAAGTAATGGCTAACATCATCCATTCACTTTATAATACACTGTAAAGTCTGAATCTATGTACTGATTACCATTGTCCCATGTCTGTCAAAAATGTTGAGTGGTACAAAAATCATTTGCAGCCTGAAACTGAACTTTTGATAGGAAGTTTGGATTGAATGCACTTAGTGTCTGCTGCATAGAGAGCTATAGGATGCTCCTTTGCTCCCTATTTAGTGAATGACTTAACCTTCAGTGTGCTGTTTGTCTGCACTGGTCTCAGAACAGTTTGAAATGCACCTTATTTTCATCCTAACTCCATACAAAACATTTTCAGCTTTTGGATGAACCCATTGATTCTCAATGCACAGTAAATATAGGATTTCTAAGGAAAAATAGTACTAAAGTATATATTAGTGTACATTGGGTTTATCAACGTGGCGTTCTGCGATTAACTGCTTAAACTATTTAAAACTGGCATTTCGGATGAAACTAGAGACTCTAATCTTTTGATGTAAAAACTTAATTAGGTTTACCATCAGATGTAGTCACCATCAGAAGGCAAACTCCGCTGTGGTTGGCACCATGCTGTTTTGTCACATGACTCCATAAGTCTAACTCTTTACTGACAGCCCAGAGTCTTCTTTACTAAAATCAGTCGGTTTAAACCAATTTAATTTATGCGTCGCGTACAGTGAAGCCAAAATACAATGTCCACGCATGTGTTCGCGGAGTCACATGAGGTTAAAGCTGAATTATGTAATTTCTGCACCCCCAAACGAAATTGCAAAAATAAACATAGTTTTTAAGCAGCTTTCTGAATACATGCCTTTGGTCAAACAAAGAGATTGTCCCAACCCCAGCTCATGCCATTTGTTGAGTAACATTGTTGGGGCGGGTCTAAGTGGGTCTCTCAAACAGAGCAATTTTCATAGCGCAACAGAAACAGTGTTTACAGTTTTAGAGAAAATTAACCTTTGAATGGCTTACTAATAGTTGTCATCTGCATATTAAGCTGGGATAAGAGAAAGTATTTTAACACAATACTTTAAGTCTTACGCCAGCTTCATCTAAACTGTTGCTTTTGATTTCTATGACAAATGGATAAAAATGTAATCCTAAATGTGTGGATTAAAGGATGTCATGCTTCATGGAGTTAAACAAAGCCAGGGAAGGCAAATTAAGTGACTCAGTGTGCACTGTGATCTTGTTATCTTCTGCAAAAAAAAAAAAAAAAAAAACCTGGCTGTTGAATGTCTTAACTTCAGCAGACATGCAAACCCCCTTGGTGTGCTTTCTTGTCTGCTCACATTCCCTGCTTTCAATCTTATTTAATGGAGTTTAAAGACTTTCTGCTGTTTTCTCGCTAAGGATCAGCAATAAGCCCCTCTCAGTGACACTCTGACAATTCATCTTAGTCCAGCACGATTTCTGAACCTCAAACAGAATTATGTTTTATATTTTAAAGAGGAAACTTGGGTCAAGTGGGGACATCGTTGTATTGCCAGCTGCCAGTAAACTGGACTTAGTTTGGATGGCCAATGCAAGCTCTGCCACACCTCATCTGCTGTGGATACTTTGCGTTGGGATGCATTTACACTCCACCTAGAACAGGAAGTATGAATGTGCATGACTGAGCACTCAGTGCAAACCATTTACCTCTCCCTGGGGAGACCAATTATGGCTGTAGTGTGGGGCTCATTAACACAATCACACATTACTCCATAACAATGGACTCTCAATTGTAACTGAAACTGAAACATAAATTGGTTAAATTGAAATAAAAGTGAATGGTGACTGAGGTTGTTAGTCCCTAACATCCTTTTGTGATCCATGGAAGAAAAAAATACATAAAATAAAATTGTATTTATTTATATATATATATATATATATATATATATATAAAAAAAATCACACAGGTTTGGAACAGCATGAGATTAAGTAATTGATGACAGAATTTTCATTTTTGGGTGAACTATCCCTTTAAGTCTCTAAACTAAGTACGCTACGTTGAACGGAAAATATCACAAAATGTCAATTTTTCAATTGTGTTTATTTGAGTAGTTAACAGTTGTTACAAAAAGTCCAAACACGAATCCAAATGGTGTTTGGCTGACTATATAATGGCCATATTACAACATTACTACACAATGAGAACTTCAACCCACACAAACACTTCATGACTCATCCACAGTAAACCAGAGGGGGTCAGCTGTGTTGCTAAATATAGTTGTGAGACCAGCCAGAATAAGCATCTGGAATAAAAAAGAAACCCCTCCAACGCTTTTCCATGTGTGTGCAGAGAACGCAGGCATCAGGAGTCAGCACACAAAAAACACTGTGAGACCCGCTTGAGTGAGGAAAAGGAAAGAGAGAGTGAAAATTCCTTTACCATTCCCAAAAATGACCCAACATTGCAACCAGCATTCCCAGAAAGCCTGCTAATTCCCAAGGGGCCATCCCTGAGCAGTGCACATGGCCTTTGCCCCTCCCACTTGCCCTCATCCCATTGGCCACAGCAGGACTCAGTAGGGAGTCCGAAGTGAGGAGATTGTTAAACCATAATCCAAAATAGCTTGCTATCAGCCAAATCGCCATGCTGATAGGCCATAATAGATTTAATTTTTCAATCAATCCACAAAATGATGCAGATTTGCTTAAAAGTCATGCTCAAAAATGAAATCATCCGTTTTAAAAGCTGACTTCTCTGGTTCTTCTCTAAACCATACAAATACTTCTCCAATTCTACTTCCCACTATCACAAGCACACGATTCAACCCAATAAGTGAGACATGCATTTGTTATTTGTTTTTAATAGGTTTCCATGAAACCTCAAACATTACTTCACTTTTTTTAGAACAACGGACGTATCTCAGTATGATTCATGATAGTGGGCCATTTTCATCAAGCAACAATGTGGCAAACAATGACAAAAACCTGTTGATAATTTTGAAAAATGGCCAAAGTGATGAAATAAGTGCTTTCATAGTGTTCTCTTTTATAATTGGGTAAACAGAAACATAACAACACAAGACATCAGTGACACACAGTCCTTATTCAGAGCCAACATGACAATGACTTTTAATGAAAAGGTTGTTTCAACATGATCACACTGGAAATCAACATGTTGGATCCGAATGCACCCTGAAATTGTCCCCATTCCCAGTTTGGCATCAACTCAAACAATCACCTTTCCATCTGGTGCTTTTGATAGCGCATTACTTGAGCACTCACCAAGACACAGGTTCTGATCCAATGCAAACTAGGAAGTAAACAATGGCATGCACAATTCAGAGGTTGCATTTTCACTCTAAAACTAAACTGTTACTCACTGACAGTTAGGTTTAGGGATGGGGGGGGGGGGGGTAGATTTAATAAAATATACATTCCTGTCGACTATAATATAATTTACAACTAAAAATACAATTTGCTTTTGGCGCCACTTAGTGGACATATTACCAAGAACCTCAAGCTCACACGTGCCCATACGTTCAACAACAGTTTTAGTTTTGGCCACTAGGGGCAGTGGATCAGTAATTTTAGTAAGCTACATGATTTCAGCAGCACATCTTTCGACACACTGCATTGCGATTAGTCTTGTTGTTTACTAGAATTATTTACGTGAGATACTTATGCTATACTTCATCTAAAACAGCATTTTACGAAATCTTTTATAATTATGCACACAGCTTTTATGACCTAACTTTAATTGAGAGATTACTTAGAAAATTTGTACTTTAAAAAAAACATCCGTTGCCACCCTGCAGGACCATTTAATATGAGCTACTGAATGCAAAAAGGTGAAAAACTTAAAAGAAATGTTCCAGGTTCAATATAAATTAAGCTCAAATCAACAACATTTATGACATAATGTTGATTACCACAAAACATTTCAAATAGTCTCTCCTTTTCTTAAAAACAAAAAACTAAAATCTGGGTTACAGTGAGGAACTTGCAATAGAAGTCAATGGGGGCTAATCCGTAAACATTAAAATACTCACTGTTTTAAAAGTATAGCCACAAGACATAAACAATATGTGATTTTTGTGTGATAAAATTGCTTACTAAACTTTTCTGTGTAAAGTCATAGCCAATTTTGCAACTTTGTTGCCATGATGATGTAATGTCAAGAAGAATTAATGTATGTGCATTTATAAATTTATAAGCTTCACATTTCTGCCTTTAAACCCTCCAAAAATTGGCCCCATTCACTTCCATTGTAAGTGCCTCTCTGTAAGCTAAGCTTAACTACATTTTTGTTTTGTTTTTTAAAGAAAATGAGGGATGAGTCGAAAAATTTTTTTCCTGGTAATCAACATTATGCCACAAATACTGTAGATTGAGCTTAACTTGTACTGAACCCGGAATATTCCTTTAAAGGAATAGTTCAACCAAAAATGTAAATCCGTCATCATTTTGTTTTTCACATTTTTTTCTCTCCATGGAAAACAAAAGGAGATGTTAGACAGCCACTGTCATTTTTCATTTTCGTTGTATGAATAAACATGCAATGAAAGTAAATGGTGACTGAGACAGAGCGTTCTATCTAATATTTCTCTCTTTTGTTGCACGGAATAAAGTCATACAGGTATTTGGATAAACATAAAGGTAAGTAAATGACCGAAATGTTCATTTTTGGGTGACTATCCTTTTAAAAGAGATTGCGACCACAGGACCTAAGATATGCACTTTCTCTTATACATTTATAAAAAATTTAAACATGGACATGTTGTGCGTCAACTACTCATGTTCATTCCCGCTGGAACTGCTGTCATCTTTACGCTCTGTAATATACTGATAGAGATGGGTTCATAGAAGACAGCTACATGAGGCATAGAGAGCAGACCAAAGGCATTCTTTAAGTAATATTATCAGAGAGCGGCATCCCACGCAAATTTGTTGACCATTTGAGAAGCTTCACATTTTTGGTTGCCGACGCTGGCTGTCTAATTAAGTTGACTTTGTTTGATCTAAAGACACCTGAATCTGGTTCATCAGCATCAAAGCCTATGAGGTCACGGGCATCACATGACATCTCAGTGGAATGTTATTGTGCAGAAGAAAAAAAAAACGTTTATTTGTCCTATTTCTCTTTTTACCAGACATCCGTTTGAAATCTAAAGAAAAAGAGCAGGGATGATGTTTGGTTTAACTAAACAAAAAAGCAATGATCTCAATCTTGTTTGTGAACCTGAACTTTCCAAACTATAGTTAAAATGCACAAAATAACATTTACCCGTTGATTACAGGTAACGATAACAATGTTGAAGCCTCAAATTTTAAGTCAAACAGGCAACACAGCAGACAAAGAAAACAATGTCCAGACCACCAGGGACACACCATGCTTACGATCACTATAAATACCAGGACCTCCAACTCTCTAAGTTTTGCTTGAACACAGCTGTGGTCTAAAGGTCCTCTCTACACAAAAAATCTATTGTAGACATGTGGACATGGACTGCGGGATGGAAAGCAATATAAAAACACAGGCAGTTCTTTTCGACATGGTCAGAATTTCTTTGATTTTAATTCACAGAAAGGGAACAGTCCGGACCATTAATTCTTTCAGTACTGGTTGAGGAAGAACTCATATATGTGAAATATGCTGTGGTGAACCGACACCTGTGGTGGGTAAAATTCAGTCTGCCATCAGAGAGGAATGTTTGATTTATTTAAATAAGCTGTTTATTTTAGGTGAGGAAAGTTTATTTTTGATTAAAAAATAAATAATATTAATAATAATAATAACAATAATAATAAACATTTAGAGAAAAAAAAGACGTGCATATAAGCGAAGTAGCCCCAAAGCCTTTAGGGGATAAAACCTAGGCAAACTGGCACAGATAAACAGATTTAAAACACATGGCCCTGCCTTTTAAAAGCTGCATTCAAATATTATTCTTAACCATAACACACATTCACTTTCTTGGACAATTCTGTCTGGTTTGCCTAGCACATTATAGTGGACTTCATTAATATAAAAAGATGCCAAAGTAATTTCAATAGTGGCAATCTGGTTCTTCCAGTCCTCTGCGCTTCAGTCTATTTAGAAAGTATTTCTTTGGGAATTCAAATGTGCTACAGTGTGTTGCAAATTGTAAGAAACAAAGCAACACAAGTGGCATTATACGTCAGTGTACCACACCCTTTTATGATTTACTATGTTATTCGCTGAGGTTTTTCAAAAATGAAATTGAATTTAAGTATTCTATATTGCAAGGAAAAATAAGCCTACAGCCCTTTTTATATTTAGGTAACAAAGCTACCAAATTAAGGGTTCTGCAGTATTGAATAATTCCTCTGTCCTCTGGCAGTAAACACTGAGTGTTTCAGGCACCACACCTCCACACAAATAAAAAAAAAAAAAAAAAAAAGGGGCCAAAGGTCACTGCATGGGAATGCTCAACAATGCTGCCTTGCAGACACACCCATAATGCCATGAATGTGTGCATAGTTAACAACATTTTAATGAGCTGTATAAAGGCCATTCAGTTTTTCTGACAACATCAAACTGCAATCAATGCCCTCACAGCTATTGTGGTGAAGTAAGAACAGAATGTGTATATATCAGGCTCAAAAATTAAGGGAGGCTCAGGGCAAAAATGCCACCAAAATTCAAAATATAAGGGCAAAAAATGCCTCTGCAATAAATTATTTTGTTTTTTGTTTTTATTTGCACATATAATATAGTTTTTTTTTCTCCCCAATTTGTAGTTCCCAATGTGCTCTAAGTAGTAGGTGGTGTAGTGACTCGCCTCAATCCGGGTGGCAGAGGACGAATCTCAGTTGCCTCCACGTCTGAGACCGTCAAACCGCGCATCTTACCACGTGGCTTGTTGAGCTCGTTACTGCAGAGACAGAGCAGGTGGAGGCTTCATGCTATTCTCCGCGGCATCTACGCACAACTCACCACGCACCCCACCAAGAGTGAACCACATTATAGCGACTACAAGGAGGTTACGCCATGTGACTCTACCCTCCCTAGGTACTCAGCATGCCCTGGATTCGAACTCACGAATTCCATGGGTGGTAGTCAGCATCTTTACTCGCTGAGCTACCCAGGCCCCCCTCTAATATAGTTTTTAATATTCTATTATAGTCCTAGTTATTTACTGTTTATTATCACATAACATAAAATATAAGTTAATGTTGATTTAAAGGGATAGTTCAACCCAAAATAAAAATTCTCTCATCATTTACTCATCCTCATGCCATCCCAGATGTATACGACTTTCTTTCTTCTTCTAAACACAAACAATTTTTTTTAGAAGAATACCTCAGCTCTGTAGGTCCATACAATGCAAGTGAATGGTGACCAGAACTTTGAAGGTCCAAAAACGCATAAAGGAAACATAGAAATAATCCATACAACTCCAGTGGTTGAATCTATATCTTCTGTATAGACAGAAAACAGATCAATATTTAAGCCATTTTTTTTTTTTTTTTACTATAAAGTCTCCTCCCTACCCAGTTAGTGGCGAGAAGCACAAAAAATTTGAATTGCCAAAAACAAAAGAAGATGAATGCGAAAGTTGAGATTTATAGTAAAAAAAAGACTTAAATATTGATCTGTTTCTCACACACACCTATCACATCACTCCTGAAGATATGGATTTAACCACTGGAGTTGTGTGGATTATGTTTATGCTGCATTGTGTGCTTTTTTTCTAAGTTTTGGTCACCATTCACTTGCATTGTATGGACCTACAGAGCTGAAAAATATTATTTTAAAAATCTTTGTTTGTGTTCTACTGAAGAAAGAAAGTCATACAAATCTGGGATGACATGAGGGGAAGTAAACAATGAGAACATTTTATATTTTTGGGTGAACTATCCCTTTAAGGGTAAGTGGCAATTAATTCCATTTTAAATTCCAAATTGAGAAACTCTTCCTCATAGTTAAAAAAAAAAAAAAAAAAAAAAGTTTATGGTGACATATAGCTTTAAAAAAAGTTATTGACTGTCTTCAATCCAAAGGACAATTACAAACTTTATATTATTATTTAATTTATTTTAATTAATCAATAATTATTAAAATTGACAAAACATTAACTACCTTCGAAAAAGTGTGATCAAGACATCTTTGGGCTCCAGTTTAGAGAACAATTACAGACGTTGCTATATTTAAACTACTGATGCACAATTCTTAAACGTGATAAACTGTTAAATAAACATTCCCCTAAATTTACTAGAAAGAGTTGAGACTGAAATGACAATGTTTAGGAAAGCAAAAAATGTAAAAATAAATAAATAAATAAATAAATAAATAAAAATAACAGTCATTCTGATAGGTAAGAATAAAGTTTATGATCATTCTTCTAAATGATTGCGCAGGTATCCAATTCATAATCTGTCAAAGCACTTCTTCTAATGTACTAGACAGATACTGTGTATCATTCAATCACTTGTCCCACAGTAATACACAGGCAACAGGAGACAACAGTCGGGCTTGAGAGGAGGAAATCTTACCTCACTTTTTGGCTTCCAAAGCAGCTGAGTTCACATAAAGGCCACATCTAGAACAAAATGAAACTTCCGACTGAACATTTATTTTCTTTCTTCGCTGGAGTAGCAGTTGTTAGTGTTGGAGAAAGATGGCCGCTCTTATTGTGTTTAGCTAGAGCCGATGATGTAATGAAGTTGTGTTAACCCTTCACAACACACATCAAAACTGACACACCACGTCTACACTGCGAAACAATAGTCAGTGAAATAGAATCAATTATTCATCTACAATTACAAACGATTATTCTGATTAATTCTCAAAACGACGAAACGAAACAATGTTGTGAACAAAAATCACCCATGAATGCACATGCAATATCACGGAAATGAGTATTAGTGTACTGCTAAAGGATTCATAAGTCACATACGATCAGTTTAAGATCATGAGGTGAACCCTACGGCTAAATGTTTAGCATCAGTCCAAGAAGGTTAAGCAAAAATATAGGCAATATTCAGATATTTGGATAAAAAAAAATAAAAAAAATAACAAAAATAAACTGAAAAAAAAATATATATAAATAATAATAATAATAATAAAGAAAAGAAAAGAAAACTGAAAAAAATTATATATATATATATATATATATATATATATATATATATATATATATATATATATATATATATATAAAGCAACAGAAATAGTGAGCTATCATAAACTTTTTATTTTATATGACACTGCCATCTGGTGTGCTCCCAAAGTCAGTTCATGCTTGCATGCTTCATAACTTGGTGCAGATACTAATTTATAGCATTAAGCATAAGCCTTTAGATCAAAAGACTGTCAAGATCACACACACACAAACATCCATTTAGTCAAGTGTGTGAAAACTTTTGACTGGTAGTGTAGAAAATAAGAAATATAAAGAAGAAGACTAATAATAATAATAATAATAATAATAATAATAATAATAATAAAACATCTTTTAAAAATGCTGTTTGTAGGGGGAGTGCAAATACAAAGACTGCGCAAAATATTTAAGACTGCAAAATGCAAGTATGTTGAAATACTGTACTGCATGTAATCATTCACTGGATTAGTCCAGGTATTTAAAATAGTCCTGTTTACAGTCATAAGATTACCTCAATTCAAGATATTTATGGTTACCTCAATATGTCAGAGAGCAAATGCATGTGATATTTGATTGCTGATTTTATGCCATTGTTAATGATGGCACACCTTAAAGTAAATAACACCTGGAAGACTAATATTATATGATAATATTATATTATATTATATTATATTATATTATATTATATTATATAAAGTTTACATAATATTAGAGATAAAGAACAGCCCTTGATATACCCAAAAGCTTCAGTAGCACACTTTCAATAGCCTTTTAGAAAGCAGGAGATCACACATAATCTGCAAACCAAATGAGAGCCAACACAACAACACACTAAACTGAGATAGTGTGAGTCATGGGAAAGGTTGCTCTTTTTTCCTCTTTTCTCTTTCTGTTTCTCTATCTCTCTCTCCATGCTTCTGTTTCTCATGTCTACTCCCACATAGTTGGTTTTAAAAGATCATATCCCACATTGCCCACACTTCCCTGCTGATGGAGGTGTGAGGCTTAATCACAGCCCAGAATAGTGTGTGGTTTGGGACAGGGGGGTGTGCCGGGGGAGGTAGGCTGGAGGCTGGATGCCAGTCGTATCTCTGTGAGTGCTGGCGTGAGATGTGACTCATTTTCATGCTGTGTGTCTTTACATTCTGCTTCATACACAGCGAAAGATGATGGGCAGGATGGAGCCCCAGTTGCCTGAGAGGCTTTGGGGCCACAGTGGCTGATCGGCTATTAATTTAGATTAGAATTTGACTGTGCAACCACAAAGCAGTCTAACTGCAGAATAAAATGAAATCAATGAAGCGTGACAGTAGGCTGTATGGTATGGAAATATTTGAAGTTTTTTATTTTTTCTATTTAATTCTGCTGAAAAGGTATGAATATTAGCATTTTGTGTTGGAGCTATGGCCTGGTGGTCTGTGCATGTGAAATGTTTCATGATGGTGCTAATATGGGCATTCAAATCCATTTCCTGATCATATTCCCCCCATAGTTTCCTGTCCCTTCTCAAAATTTCAATAAAATGACATTTATATATATATATATATATATATATACACGGTGCATCTCAATAAATTAGAATGTCGTGGAAAAGTTCATTTATTTCAGTAATTCAACTCAAATTGTGAAACTCGTGTATTAAATAAATTCAATGCACACAGACTGAAGTAGTTTAAGTCTTTGGTTCTTTTAATTGTGATGATTTTGGCTCACATTTAACAAAAACCCACCAATTCACTATCTCAAAAAATTAGAATACATCATAAGACCAATAAAAAAAACATTTTTAGTGAATTGTTGGCCTTCTGGAAAGTATGTTCATTTACTGTATATGTACTCAATACTTGGTAGGGGCTCCTTTTGCTTTAATTACTGCCTCAATTCGGCGTGGCATGGAGGTGATCAGTTTGTGGCACTGCTGAGGTGGTATGGAAGCCCAGGTTTCTTTGACAGTGGCCTTCAGCTCATCTGCATTTTTTGGTCTCTTGTTTCTCATTTTCCTCTTGACAATACCCCATAGATTCTCTATGGGGTTCAGGTCTGGCGAGTTTGCTGGCCAGTCAAGCACACCAACACCATGGTCATTTAACCAACTTTTGGTGCTTTTGGCAGTGTGGGCAGGTGCCAAATCCTGCTGGAAAATGAAATCAGCATCTTTAAAAAGCTGGTCAGCAGAAGGAAGCATGAAGTGCTCCAAAATGTCTTGGTAAACGGGTGCAGTGACTTTGGTTTTCAAAAAACACAATGGACCAACACCAGCAGATGACATTGCACCCCAAATCATCACAGACTGTGGAAACTTAACACTGGACTTCAAGTAACTTGGGCTATGAGCTTCTCCACCCTTCCTCCAGACTCTAGGACCTTGGTTTCCAAATGAAATACAAAACTTGCTCTCATCTGAAAAGAGGACTTTGGACCACTGGGCAACAGTCCAGTTCTTCTTCTCCTTAGCCCAGGTAAGATGCCTCTGACGTTGTCTGTGGTTCAGGAGTGGCTTGACAAGAGGAATACGACAACTGTAGCCAAATTCCTTGACACGTCTGTGTGTGGTGGCTCTTGATGCCTTGACCCCAGCCTCAGTCCATTCCTTGTGAAGTTCACCCAAATTCTTGAATCGATTTTGCTTGACAATCATAAGGCTGCAGTTCTCTCGGTTGGTTGTGCATATTTTTCTTCCACACTTTTTCCTTCCATTCAACTTTCTGTTAACATGCTTGGATACAGCACTCTGTGAACAGCCAGCTTCTTTGGCAATGAATGTTTGTGGCTTACCCTCCTTGTGAAGGGTGTCAATGATTGTCTTCTGGACAACTGTCAGATCAGCAGTCTTCCCCATGATTGTGTAGCCTAGTGAACCAAATTGAGAGACCATTTTGAAGGCTCAGGAAACCTTTGCAGGTGTTTTGAGTTGATTAGCTGATTGGAATGTCACCATATTCTAATTTTTTGAGATAGTGAATTGGTGGGTTTTTGTTAAATGTGAGCCAAAATCATCACAATTAAAAGAACCAAAGACTTAAACTACTTCAGTCTGTGTGCATTGAATTTATTTAATACACGAGTTTCACAATTTGAGTTGAATTACTGAAATAAATGAACTTTTCCACGACATTCTAATTTATTGAGATGCACCTGTATATATATATACAAAATAAAATTAAAAATTAAAAAAAATCTTAATAATGCAACATTTTTTATAGCCTATTAAAAGGAAAGTTTGCCCAAAAAATAAAGTTCTGTCATCATTCACTCATCCTCATTTTTTCCCAAACCCATATGGCTTTCTATCCTCTTTGGAACACCAAAGGGGATGTTAGACAGAACGTTAGTCTTCACTTCTCTTCACATCACATGAAAGTCACCATTCACTTTCATTGCATTTTTCCATTTAAAGAAAGTGAATAGTGACTGAGACAAACATTCTGCCTAACATTTCCTTTTGTGTGCCACAAGTAAATCATACAGGTTTGGTACAAAATGAGGGTGAATAAATGATGACAGAATTTTCATTTTGTGTGAACTATATCTGTATTGCTGTATTTTAAAAGAGTTAAAAGTGCACTCAGTAATTTATTCCACATTCTAAAAGTTTTACTCCTAAAGAAATTCATCGTTATTTTGAAACATATGTAAATAATTATGTCGACTCACATGAGATGAAGACTCCAGTCATATCAGTAACCTTATAAAAGCTGTTTTATTCTACATGAAGAGGGTCCCCTCATGTTATGATCACGTGACCAGCCGAATACTACTCTCTTTATCTAAGTACCCACCCTGTAATTGGACACTTTCCCTCATGGATTAAATTAATCATGGCTGACTCTGTGTAGTACATTTCTACAATGGCATCAATAACTGAAAACTATTGCATTTGAATGATGCTGCATCCACACCACTAGGTGTCAGTGTAAATCCATACAGTATTAACAGACAGCATACACTACTAATTATAATAATAATAATATATTTTATACATGAGACAAAGACAGTTGTAGTCTTCAGTTAAAAGAGGATATAATTTTTTTTTTCAATTTGACAACTAAAGGTATATATATACTGATAAATGACAAATAGTGTGAGATAATAATAATGTGTACAAAGTATAGCCTGCACTGTAAAAAAAAAGAAAAAAAAAGGGGGGAAAATAAAGAAAACCCCACAGAGTATAGTATTCAGTAATGTATCACAAAATTATTATTACGGTCATGTGCAGTTGTTATATTATGCTTTGTTATTATCTTTGCTACAATATCTTTAAAAAACAAACTTAACATTTAAGTATCTGAATGATACTTTTCCAAATCTGTTTTTAAAGTAGATTTTATTAAAAACAAAAAAACTTGATAACATGCTTCCAACGATGTAAATGAAAATTTTAAATTACTTATGTTTGTTGTCACAGAGACCCCAATTATAAATTTAAACGCAATTAATTTTTACAAGCTAACATTCTCTGACTGATGTACATACCTGTAGTATGCAGTGCATAATAATGTGGGAAGACCATATAGGAGCCTCATATTTTGTTGGATTTGACTGATACCTTAACTCTAAACATTTTCTCCCCTTGAACATTTCATTTTTAAAAGATTGCTCCGCAACCAATCTAAACACACAAAAATGTTTTAACTCAGCTGAGAAAAACTTAAAACTCAAATTCCTCTGAACTGAGATGCACCAACAATCATGCCATGATCCAAATCATTGAGATCACATTTTTCCCCATTCTGATGGTTGATGTGAACATTAATTGAAGCTCCTGACTCGTATAATTTTATACATTACACTGCTGCCACACGATTGAATGATTAGATAACTGCATGGATGATTGTTAGTGCCAGATGGGCTGGTTTGAGTATTTCTGTAACTGTTGATCTCCTGGTATTTTCATGCACAACAGTCTCTAGAATTTAATCCAAATTGTGCCAAAAACAAAAAACATCCAGTGAGCGGCAGAACTGACAAAGTCTATGTTAACTCAGATAACCGCTCTGTACAATTGTGGTAAGAAGAATAGCATCTCAGAATGCTATTCTGAGATGCGGGTTGGCGCTGTTTTGGCAGCATGAGTGGGACCTACACAATATTATACACTTACACTGACAAAAACCAAAACACACACATCACACATTTTTGATTTCTAACTGTTTATTGTATTTTTATTGTGACCATTTATGAATGCAGTTCTATACTATTGGTGTCTAAACCACTGTGTGTTGTATTATACTTATTATTTTCCCTTATTATTCTAAGTACCAATAGTGTGTACTTACCCACCAAAAAGTCACAAAAACTATTAGATCACAGTTGCTACAAAACGTCTCTGGTTACATATGTAACCTCGGTTCCCTGAGATTTAGGGAATGAGACATCGCGTTGCTGATGCTTATGGGAAAAACTCCTTTTCTCTGATTTCTGAACTCCTATTGGATCACGCCAATTCAGATGCAACTGAATTGAGCCAATGGCGTTCTCATCTGCTCAGCCAATGACATTGAGCGCGTGGCGCTCAGCTTTCTATATAAGCGGGCAGCATAATGCAGTCAGTCAGAATTTATCAACTGAAAGCGCTGGCTGAGCCGCCTGATAGTGACGTCCGGTAGCGCGGCTAGCTATGCGATGTCTCGTTCCCTACATCTCAGCAAACCAAGGTTACATACGTCACTTACATCGCGTCGCTGACGCTTATGGGAACGTGTACGATCATGCCGCGGTACTGGACAAAGGACACATAACACTCAAGAGTGACTCTCGTTGTAACTACCCCGAGTGTATAGAAGGGGCAGGACATGAGACTGTGTCATACAGATACAGCGCTTAGCTTATAGGAAGAGTATAAGAAATCAACCTCGCCCTGACAGTTCTGAGGGGGCGAGGTAACAAGCACATTCGCATTGCTCAGTAGTGGAATGCTTTGCCTTTAAGAGAGCTCCAAGCGGACCTAGTAGAGCACAGCCAGGTGCACAGACCGGTAGTGAAACAGCTGAGTTCCACTAAGGGATCACAGTGCATATCTATCTTTTAACCAGAGAATGAGTGTCTAAGGTGTGATCGAGACACAAGTATATTAATGTTTTTGTGTGGGAAACATAGTAAATATATATTCATGGGGTATGGCCCAAGTGTGGCACCGCTTTACATTTGAATGTCTAAAGCACAGCCGAGACGTAAGAGATACAGCATGTAGTGTAATTAGGCAGTATAAACGAAGTATGATGGCACTCAACATGAAGGGCCGAGTATTGGATTGTTGCACAGGCGTGTGCGGTCCGGGAGTGAAGTGAATTCAACGAGTACTCGAAGTGGACCTTAGAACACAATTAAATAATGGTGCTGCACAGACAATATCTGTGAAGCCACCGAATGCACGTTAAGGTTGTAAAATCGTGCAAAGGCGCTGGGCGAAGCCCAACCTGCCGTCAGGCAGATTTCTTGTATGGAAACACCATTTTCCCATGCCCAAGAGGCAGCCATACCTCTCGTTGAGTGGACCTTAATGCCAATAGGGCATTAGGTTCCCTGAGATTTGTACGCCAGTGTTATAGCATCGACAATCCAATGTGACAGTCTCTGCTTTGAGACTGGCATTCCTTTCGAGCGACCTCCGAAACAGACAAAAAGCTGGTCCGTTTTTCTGAACTGGCTCATGCGGGACACATAGGTGTGTAGCGCTCTGACTGGACAAAGCGTATGGAGGAAGCATTGCTCTTCTAACTGAAAGGGATGGGGGTTAAAGGCTTGTAAAATGTCATGGTTACTTGTGTAACCTCCGTTCCCTGATGGAGGGAACGAGATGTTGTGTCGATGTAGTAACACTAGGGGTCACTCTTGGGAGCCCAAGACACCTCTGGTCTTTGATAAAAGGCCAATGAAAATTGGCGAGTGGTATTTGCATGCCACTCCCCCGGACATACGGGTATAAAAGGAGCTGGTATGCAACCACTCATTCAGGTTTTATGCTGAGGAGCCAATATAAGGTCCGGCCATTTCAGCAGGTAGTTCAGCATTGTAGCAGGAGGGACACAATGTCTCGTTCCCTCCATCAGGGAATGGAGGTTACACAAGTAACCATGACGTTCCCTATCTGTCACTCACTTGATGTTGTGTCGATGTAGTGACACTAGGGGTCCCTATACGAAATGCCACAATTGGCTGAACTGTGTTACGTGAACTGGAGGTGTGTGGTGGGCATAGCCAGCACGTAACCTCCCCCAACATATTTATGAGTGTCGAACGGCCCTTTTTTGGGGGACAAGTCGACTACCCAAGAGACAGAGACAGGCTTAACCCAGTCGTGGCCTCTTTTCCCCTTCTATTTTTTCCACTCCCTAAAAAAGAAGGGGGATTATCCGACTGGGCCGCCAGGTCTAGTCGGGGGATGTCCCTCCCAAGGGGAAGACACAGCGGAGACCACACCTTGCCCAAAGAGAGGGGGGGATATTTAAGTGGAAGGATACGTCACATGGTCTTTCCAACCATGTGGAGAGTCTTCAAGGTAGATCCTGCCCAATGGGGGAGGAGTTACTACAAACATGGAGACTGGGGCAGAGGGGCTCTGCCCAAGGAAGACGCAGTTTGCCAACAGGGAAACGAATTAGCGGAAGATACATATCGCATGGGGTTAGCCTTACAGGGAACCGCCACATGTGGAGCACCTACCCCAGAACAGGGCTCTTAGTTAGCACGTGTACTGGGCCGGCAGCAAATCTCTCCAAAAACTTGACTGCCACAAGGCTTGGAGGAAGTCAACCAGGGAACAACCTTGTGAACACTACTGGGAATTAATGGCGCACGTCTTCAGCTCAAAAGAAGTGGAAGGTGCTATGTGCAAGCGATACACCCGGCCGGCTATCCTGGGCTTATCCGCTTGTGATGCATGCCACTACCTGGGACGAAACCCGGAGGTTGTAGAACCTTGCGAAGGTGTTGGGTGTTGCCCAGCCCGCTGCTCTGCAAATTTCTGTTAGAGAGGCACTCCTGGCCACGGCCCAGGAAGCCGCTACACCCCTGGTAGAATGGGCTCATAGCCCTACTGGGGCGGCATGTCCTGGGCATGATATGCCATAGTTATGGCGTCAATGAGCCAGTGGGCGATCCTCTGCTTGGAGACAGCGCTTCCTTTCCGCTGTGCACCAAAGCAGACAAAGAGCTGCTCAGAGATTCTAAAGCTCTGCATGCAATCCAAATAGATGCGTAAAGCACGCACCGGACACAGCAACGACAGGGCTGGGTCTGCCTCCTCCTGGGGCAGCGCTTGCAGGTTCACCACCTGGTCCCTTAAAGGGGTGGTGGGAACCTTGGGCACATAGCCCAATCGGGGTCTCAGTATCATGTGGGAGTAGCCCGGACCGAACTCCAGACACATTTCGCTGACAGAGAATGCTTGCAGGTCTCCTACCCTCTTGATGGAAGTGAGCGCAGTCAGGAGGGCAGTCTTCAAGGAGAGTGCCTTAAGCTCAGCTGACTGCAAAGGCTCAAAGGGGGCTCTCTGTAGACCCTGAAGAACTACAGAGAGGTCCCATGAGGGAACGAGGTGCGGTCTGGAGGGATTCAGCCTCCTGGCACCTCTTAGGAACCTGATGATCAGGTCATGCTTCCCTAAGGACTTACCGTCGACTGTGTCGTGGTGTGCTGCTATGGCGGCAACGTACACCTTCAAGGTGGAAGGGGACAGCCTCCCTTCCAACCTCTCCTGCAGGAAGGAAAGCACTGATCAGACTGCACATCTCTGGGGGTCTTCCCGTCGGGAAGAACACCACTTAACGAACAGACACCACTTAAAGGCATACAGGCACCTCGTAGAGGGGGCCCTAGCCTGAGTGATCGTGTCTACCACCGCAGGGCAAGGGCAGCCTCTGCGACCTTCGTGAAGACGCGAAGAGACAGGGACAGGCCGAAAGGGAGGACTTTGTACTGATACGCCTGACCCTCGAATGCAAACCACAGGAAGGGTCTGTGTCGAGGAAGGATCGAGACATGGAAGTATGCATCCTTCAGGTCTACCGCCGCGAACCAATCTTGATGTCGGACACTTGCCAGAATGCGTTTTTGCGTCAGCATCTTGAATGGGAGTCTGTGTAAGGCCCGGTTCAGTACTCGCAGGTCCAAGATTTGCTGCAACCCACCGCCTTTTTTGGTATGATGAAGTAGGGGCTGTAAAACCTCTTCTTCATCTCGGCTGGAGGGACAGGTTCTATCACGCCCTTCCGTAGGAGGGTAGCGATCTCCGAGCGCAAGGTAGCAACGTTTTCGCTCTTGACCAAGGTCAAGTGAATACCGCTGAACCTGGGCTGGCGCCTGGCGAACTGAATCGCGTTGCCGAGTCGGACGGTTCGGATCAGCCATCGCGACAGATTGGAAAGCGCGAGCCACGCGTCCAAGTTCCGCACAAGGGGGACCAAGGGGACAATGTTGTCGGACGTACCGGCAGGTGGGGCCTCACGGCAGGGCGGAGCTCAAGGTGCCACACCATGTCGTGGCCGTGCTGAGTCTAGGGACATCGAAGCACTTACCTGGCTCCTTGTGACCACCCCTGAACAGCCTGGGATGGGGGAGGAAGAGGCCTGTCCTCTTAACCCGTGGAGACTGCCACATCGGGGGCGGCTGTGTGCCACAGCTGGGCGCTCAGGGGAAGAAAGGCCTTGTAATCCTACAAGAAAAAACCCATGGACGGTAGTCATGGTGATGCACACCGGGTATGTGACCCAGGGAGGAAAGAAGCTGCTCTTTTGCTGAACTGTTGGGTACCGCAGCCACTTGGGCATGCGGCGAAATCAAACAAAAAGGGAACAAAAGATTTTGTGCCCGACCCTCCACCGGGGGATGGAGTGGTCTTTTTACCAGCTCCAGGTGAGTGGGTTCCCTCGTCTCTGGGTCGCCCATCTCAGGGGCGCTTTGACAACCTCCGTTGGTTCTTAGGCGCCGGCTGTGAGACATATCGAGTGTATTCTCTCGGCCGAGAGCGAAGCGCGCATTGTTACGGAGTTCAAACGCAACCCAGGAAGTATATTTCCTGACTGGGAATTAATGAGCTCTTCCTCACATTGACCCGTAGGCCAAGTGTATTCAAATGCGTGAGCAGCCTGTCCCTGTGCGAGTGCGCCACAGTCTCTGACTGTGCTAAAATTAGCCAGTCGTCTAGCAATTGAGTATGCGCAGCTCAGATAGGGCTTCCACTGTATTGCTGAAGAGACCAGCGGGGGATACTGGCGCATCGAGGAGGGCCGACTTGTCCCCATTGCACATGTCGGTCAGCGTCAGCCAAAGGTGATGGTCTAGGATGACCAGATTTCCCATGGAGCACCTAATCGCTCCGCCGGAGGCCTTTGTTGCTCTTAGCGTCAAATCGGTCGCGACGTGAAGTTCTTTGAACATGGTTGGGTTGGGACCGGATTCATCAATTTTTTTAAGAATTTTGACCTGGTAGACCTGGAGCACTGCCATCGTGTGCAAGGCGGCACCAGCTTCCCAGCTGTATTATAGGCACGTCCCGCTAGTGTTGCAGTAAGCCGGCATGGCTTAGATGGGAGCAGTGGGCAGGATCTCAAGCCAGCTTGAGTTGAGGGACATAAGTTGGCTGCTACCGTCTGTTCAACAGGGGGAAGCGAGCTATATATCCCATTTGGTCTCCATGGTCGACGGATGTGAAAGCTGCTGTATTGGAGAGGTGCAGCCTCACTGAGTATGGTGAACTCCATAATTCAGCGTGAGTTCAGCGTGGACCTCTGGGAAAAATGGGCCAGGTCTATGCGGGGTGGTCTTGGTTTGGCGGCCCGGAAAAAACCTCTCGTCCAGCCGAGTATGAGTTGGCACTAATGGAGATGACCATTCGAGCTCCAGCTTGTCTATAGCCTTAGTGAGAATGTGGACATGCTCCGCATCCGCCGTCAAAGAACGGTCTCCGCCTTTTGGGGGGGGAGAAGCAGCGTCCTCTAATGACACAGACGAGGTGACAGTGTCTGAAGCTGTGAGAGATATGGCATCATCATTGTCCTCTTCTCTATGTTCACTGCTGCCGAACTGCACAAGGGCGGAAGCGCCGTCAGCTTGGCGAACACTTTTAGTGAACAGGACGGGGGAAGAAGAGTGTGGGGGTGTGGGTGAATGCGGGACCTGAGCCGTCGGTACAGCCTCACAATCCATTTGCTCCATATCCTCGCATTGAGCATCGTCATTCCCCAGGTCCTCAAGGGACGGGGGAGACAACGGAGCGAGAGCGGTCGGGTCATTGCGCTTAAATAGCGCTATCCAAGCACGGAGCATTTTGAGGCACATTGCCTCGCAATGTGGGTATTCAGCCTCGACCAGCTCTGCTTCTGCGTGGGCACGGCCCAGACAGAACACACAGCTCTTGTGGCCATCAGACGTGGGAACAGGTTTCCCACATCTGCACTTACGCGATGGCATCTTGAAAAAGACAGTCCAGTCAGTGCAAGCGTGGAAATATTCAACTCTTTTAGCTCACCTGAGCACGGTAGGGGAGCAGTCGTCTTCAGGAAGGGAAGTGCCGTCCACTGCAGGTAAGTGCGATTCTATGGTGAAATCCAGGAGTGAAGGAGATACATTCTGACTGATGCCGTTATGCTGCCCGCTTATATAGAAAGCTGAGCGCAGAGCGCTCAATGTCAATGCATCTGAATAGGCGTGATCCAATAGGAGATCGGAGAAAAGGAGTTTTTTCCATAAACGTCAGCGACGCGATGTAAGTGACCGAAATCGAAAGGGAACACGTTTTCTCTATTGCAAATAAAGCCAGAGTCTGTTTGGTTGACATATGTATTTGGCTTAAGCCAGAGTGAAGGAGCATACCTCAGTCTTCAGGGTCTCCGGATCCTCAACCTCCAGGTATTTGTTGCCTTTTTCAGCTGCACCTCATTTTCTTTTTTCAGCTCAATGAGAACCTCAGTGCACAATGAGGCTTCTATAGCCGGTGTGGTCCAGGTAGGCTTGGGTTCCAGTTCATTGAAAATATCCATTCTGTAATGTCCTTGCCCCCTGTCTGGGGTCATTGATGCAAATCTTAGAGCACAATTAGTTTGCCTTGCTGAAAATGTGAATTTCAGGTGCAGCTCCTCAACAAGGGCAGGAATTAATATATGCCTTTTCAGTATCTCTTGCCCATTTCTCACAGTATGGCACACTGAGTCATATATGCATATACATACCCTCATTATACAATATACATTAGGTATCACCATTGTGGGGGAATGGCAAAGTATGATTTTTTTGGAGTTGGTAAAATATTATTTTCAGATGAACTACTTGTCTTTTAATGTAAATTCTTAATGGTCTTTCCCTATGTAAAGAGTACACAGCTGTCAGTAGGTGGCTCGCACAGACCCAACACTTACAGTGCAGTATTAATATTGTTGGGCCTCATGTATTCAGATAGAAGACAAAGGCAGGCCTAACACAGTCGTAAAACCTGACTGAGGCCCACACACAAGTCATAAATCTTACTGATAAAACCCGCGCCAAAATCAAACAAAGGGAGTCTCGGGAGTAGATATAACTCTGAGACCCTTCCGGGCATTGCTTCCAGCAACTTTGCTCGCCGTGTGTAGACGCAGCTCATTGCTGCTCTCAGGTGTAGCCTCGTGGCACAAGGAAGTAACATCCGACTTGAAACTGTGGCCATACAATCTCCATCTCGCTGGACGAGTTGAGATTACTCTGTGTTCCACCGAACACTCTAACGGATCCGAAGGAGACCGCCGAGCAATCCGCATCTTCATCCATTTGCCTGCAGAAGTGAAGAGAAAAAGATTTCTCTTCCCTCGTCAATCAAGTCAACGTCGCTGATTTCTCCGCCAGCCCGCCGAGAATCAGCAGCTGTACCACCCGCCGTCATCACCCGAGCCTCGAGGAACCGATTCGGAGTTAGAGGACGGATGAACACACATTCTACCTGCGTCCTCATGTGATTCAAGTAAGAGGTTTACGTCTGGGCAGAGATAGAATATTATAGTGTGTTATTCTTGTGTATCAAGGTTATTGCTTGTACAGTTTACGGACCGCTGAGTCCGCTCATTGCTGCTAGTAATACTCAAGGTATTACTGTAATGTACTGTTATCACGAATGAGATCTGCTGTGTTGTAGTCCAACCACATTGGACTGTTGTGTATTTCCGCCATCGCGGGTGAGACCGGCACGCTGAGTTTATCCATTAAAGAACCAAAGACCGCGGGATGGTTTATGAGCTGTCCACTGTGTCTCTGAGTGATAAACTAACAGATGCTTTCTCTCCCACGATCGCAAAACCGGCTTTGGTGCCGCCACTTTATTCTCTCTCTCTCGTACTAACCACACACACACACACACACACACACACGCGTGACCCCTCACAAACATTCTCGCACACACTTTTGGCTAGTAGATAACTTTGTGATAAAGCTCAGCTTTGTCCCTAAGTTATTGTACAAGCGGAGACGCGGTAAATGGGCAGACGCCATAAACCGGCTACTCTCCGCCCACATTCGCAGCCATATTCTCTGGCCGGAAATCTCGCGTGACGTACTCTCCACGAGAGTCATGTCTGCCATTTTGTGCGCATCACACCTTACACACACACCCATTCACACATTCACACACACACACACACCTACCTTCCTCTCATGTGTAATAGGCTTATTTTGGTTACCATATCTAATCATGTCACTGTTTAGTTTGTAGTTGTAAGTCGGAAGTTTATTGACTGCATTGTATTGATTATTAATTGATATTACTGTATAAATAAACTTTGTTATATTTCAAAGAGAAGTGTTTTGGTTTGTGTTGCATACACCTGGGTCAAATGCTGGCAGGGGATGTCAGTGCTCGGATTCAAGCCTTCATTGTTTCCTTTTGAATGTCGATTTTCTTAAGAGAACAATCTAATATTGAGACTGTTATACTGTCTGGTTATTAGTCCCTGATTCCAGGGTGGTGCCCCGGTGATATTAATCCTTATTAATATTCTATTGATTTTGATAATTGATAATTATCTTTGATGATTGTTGAATTTGAAGGATCAATAAGCTAGTGTTAATTCTAATCTATGTTCCATTGCTTATAATAATTAATGATTATCTTTGATAATAATTAATATTCTATTGAATTTGATGGTTATCTTTGATTGTTGATGTGAAGGATTAAAAGAGCTAACATTGATTCAAATCAATGTTCTATTGATTTTAATAATTGATAATTATCTTTGATAATTATTAATTATTGCTAATAACCAAATCCGCTCCTGAACCTAGCGCACTACATTTACTGGTGCCCCGTATGAGGCTTTAATGAGTTAGATTCTATTATTAAATTTAAATATTAATCAATAACTAAAGAATAATTATTAATTATTTCTGATAGTAACACTGATCTAAACAACCAGTAGATCCTACAATATATTACAGTATATATTAATATATACAAGTATGATATAAGTTTTATATTAATATATACGTATTATTTACTTTTAATATTTGTAGTATTTTAAAGATTCAAGTATTGCAAAATAATTGCAACATTTTGCAAAATTTGCTGCAAAAATAAAGGGCATCTTGTGGAGCACTTCTGTTTCACACATGAAACAATAATGACAATTGTTCAAGTACACAATTTTATTTTTTACTCTGTGCTTGTGCATTGTAAGATATAAATGTGTAGGATTTAAAAAGTGGCTCGAGTGTTTTGACTACGTTCAGCAAAATTAGTTCAGATCCATTTAATGATTCAGTGACAATTTCTGGTGATGCCAGAAGGTGGTGACAAATGGGTGTCTTGTGTGAAATTAGTTAGTTACTTAATCAACAAAATAAAAATAAAATATTAATCCTTTCAAATTTGTATGTCTACAGACCTACAAAAAGACTTTAGTAGAGGTTTTAAGCATTATAAGAACAAAGCAAATCTATCATTACCCTACAGTTTTTGAGCTCCTGAGCATGACTTTTATCAAAAGACAACAATAATAGTCTTATAATAATTATAATAAGTTTCAATAATGTCCGTACGTTTTCATGTATTTTCTCAGTTTGTTGACTGCACACCAACAAAAACAGGAGCTGATATTAAAAATTAACTTTACATATTTAACACAGATCTAGTGAACTGATTAAATTGACAAAAGAACCAATCAAACTATTACCTCACAAACATGTAAAAAGCATAACTTAATGAAGACTCATGCGCCGATAGAAACTCCACTTACAATGTGTGCTTAAAAGAAGGATTGTCCTTTGTTTTTTTTCTGCAGTGCAGTGCAAGAATGATATGCCGATAAATAACTCTCGTTTGTGTGTTCCCCATCTCTATATTATTAATTTAGATCAACATCAATGCCGATAAAAAAAATGGATAAATGAGCATTGTTGAAAGCAACTTTGTAGAAATGAATGGAGCCAAGTTGATTAGACTGTCTGACTGACAGCCTATTAGGTAAGGGTTGTTTCGGCTCATGAAACTCACCTGTGATTGGATGGATGGTCACTCAATCAGCCAAAGTAACAAAACACAAAGAATACTGTATACAAATCGTCATTGTTACTTGTGTATCCTCCATTCCCTGATGGAGGGAACGA
Source organism: Myxocyprinus asiaticus (assembly GCF_019703515.2). NCBI lineage: Eukaryota > Metazoa > Chordata > Actinopteri > Cypriniformes > Catostomidae > Myxocyprinus > Myxocyprinus asiaticus. The sequence goes on along the minus strand of NC_059357.1, from coordinate 34,075,562 downwards.
GATGTTGTGTCGATGTAGTGACACTAGGGGTCACTCTTGAGAGCCCGAGACACCTCTGGTCTTTGATAAAAGGCCAATGAAAATTGGCGAGTGGTATTTGCATGCCACTCCCCCGGACATACGGGTATAAAAGGAGCTGGTATGCAACCACTCATTCAGGTTTTATGCTGAGGAGCCGATATAAGGTACGGCCATTTCAGCGGGTAGTTCAGCATTGTGACAGGAGGGACACAACATCTCATTCCCTCCATCAGGTCCTTGGATCAACGGCCAAAACCTCTGCAGGGCGAGCAGAATTGCCAACAACTTGAGGCAGTTGATGTGCCAATGCTGTCGCGGACCCGTCCAGAGGCCGGCGGCTGCATGGCCATTGCAAACAGCGCCCCAGCCCGTTTTGGAGGCGTCTGTCGTGACCACGACGTGCCTGGAGACCAGTTCTAGAGGAACGCCTGCCCGTAGAAACGAGAGGTCGGTCCAAGGGCTGAAAAGACGGTGACAGACCGGCGTGATGACCACACAACGTATCCCGTGGCGCCATGCCCATCTCGGGACTCGAGTCTGGAGCCAGTGCTGAAGCGGCCTCATATGCATCAACCCGAATGGGGTGGCCACCGCCGAGGATGCCATATGCCCCAGGAGCCTCTGAAAAAGTTTCAGTGGAACCGCTGTTTTCTGTTTGAACGCCTTCACCGGCTGGCACTGACTGGTGCATTCTTAAGGCGTGCCGTCAAGGAGACTGAGTCCAACTCCAAACCAAGAAAAGAGATTCTCTGAACCGGGAGGAGCTTGCTCTTTTCCCAGTTGACCAGAAGCCCTAAGCACCTCTCCTGAGGTGTGAGAGCACCAGGTCCCTGTGTGCACACAACATGTCTCAAGAATGAGCTAGGATCAGCCAGTCGTCAAGATAGTTGAGAATGCGAATGCCCACCTCCCTTAACGGGGCAAGGGCAGCCTCTGCGACCTTCGTAAAGACGCGAGGAGACAGGGACAGGCCAAAAGGGAGGACTTTGTACTGATACGCCTGACTCTTGGACGCAAACCACAGGAAGGGTCTGTGTCGAGGAAGGATCGAGACGTGGAAGTACGCATCCTTTTGGTCTACCGCTGCGAACCAATCTTGATGCCAGACGCTCCCCAGAATGCGTTTTTGCATCGGCATCTTGAACAGAAGTCTGTGTAAAGCCTAGTTCAGCACTCACAGGTCCAAGATTGGCCGCAACCCACTGCCTTTTTTCGGTACGATGAAGTAGGGGCTGAAAAACCCCTACTTCATCTCGGCTGGAGGGACAGGTTCTATCGTGCCCTTCCGTAGGAGGGTACCAAGGTGAAGTGGACACCGCTGAACCTGGGCGGACGCCCGGTGAAGTGAATCGCATTGCCGAGTCGGACGGTCCGGACCAGCCCTCGCGACAGATTGGAAAGCACAAGCCATGTGTCCAAGTTCCGTGCAAGGGGGACCAAAGGGACAACATCATTGGATGTACCGGCAGGTGGGGCCTTGTGGTGGGGCGGAGCTCGAGGTGCCACACCACGTCGTGGCCGTGTTGAGTCTAAGGACATCGAAGCACTTACCTGGCTCCTTGTGACCACCCCCGGAACAGCCTGGGACGGGGGAGGAAGAGGCCTGTCCTCGTGACCCGTGGAGACTGTCACATCTGGGGTGGATTTGTGCCACAGCTGGGCACTCAGGGGCGGGAGACCGCCGCTGGAGCGCCAAACCTGCCAAATAGAGTGGTGGACTGTGGTCGTGATGACGGCCGTGCACACCGGATACGTGACCCAGGGAACAAGGAAACCGCTCTTGCTGAGCTCTTGAGTACTGCAGCCACTTGGGCATGCAGTGCAATTAAATGCAAAAGGTAACAAAAAGATAAAGAGATCTGCTTACCAGCTCCAGAGCAGCGGGTTTCGTTGTCCCTGGGTCGCCCGCAAGACAGGTGGCGTCTGCTTCCTGCAGTGGGCTCCACGCCGGGGCCGGGCCGAAGGGTCGGGCTGCGGCAGAGTCGATGCAGTCACTGCAGGGGGACGCCCTTGGCGATGAGTACACGGGGTGCGGGATCTTGAGCCGCGCCGGGGCAGGATATGCCGGCTAGCATCCGTCTACTGCTCCACCATCGAGAACTGCTGGGCATGGACGGGGGCTTTGGGCACCCGTGCCAGGTGGCGGTGCTCTGCGGGCATAGGTGCATAGCGCCTTTATCCACCAGGTGATTGCCAAATAGCCCTTGGCCGCCCCACCATCAAGGGCAGTGAGGGCGGGGAAGCTGAAAAGATCGGGACCGGGCAGTAAAAAGTGCCTCCCGCGACCTTGTCAGCTCTTCATGCACTTCCGGGAAGAAAGGAACGGGGGCGGGGTGTGGCTTTGAGCGACACAACGTCGAGTGAGTGACAGATAGGGAACCACCATTTGGTCCCCCGCGGCTGCTACACCCTTGCCATGACTAGATATACAGTACTTCCATATGTTTTTACTAGAAGTCAATGTGTTTTCTTTAGAAATGTAAAAGAAAATTAGCTACTTTGGCTAAATCTGGCACATTTATATAACAGTCAGAGCTTGAAGTGGGCGGGTACTCAGTACCTGCACTTCTATAATTTGTTCTGGCAGTTTTTCTTGAGCACCACCACTTCTCAAGAGTCTCATGGTATGGTGTAATTTCTTTATTTAATGCAAGTAAAATCACAGTCTAAACATCCGAGCGCTCTCTGCGCAAAACTCAGTGCAGCGGAGAGTTTAACAACACTCAGCAGCGCGTCATGCACGTGCATCAGCAACAGTGCTTGTGGTGGTCCAGTTCTGGACAGAAGCACGCATGTTTAAGCTTGTCTGGGCTTAGTTCAGTTACACTGACTGCTCTCCAAAACATGAACCAGCAAGCACATTTTATTGCGTCTTACTATTCAGTCAAATGTATTTATGCATATTGCATACCTGCTGGGTGTAGTCAAAACTAAAGACTTAAAAGAATACATCACAGCTGTTGTGATGTCAGATCACAGTGATATCAGCTCTTATGCACAACCCTTTTCAACAAAAGAAAAAGCAAAGATGAAAACCTAACCTTCAAAGAAAATATGCAGAAATGTGTGCTTTTATTCTCCATTCTTCAAGTGTTAAACGCACGTGCCTAATTAATTCAAGGTCATAGTGCTTGCTAAAATGTGTAGTTTCAATGAATCTGCATGCATGCATATATCCTGATGGTGTTTGGTTCTATATACAGATGTGTGTCAGCATTCTCAATCCAAAAAATCATCAAATCAGTTTGCTTTCCGTTTACTAATGATTATCTACACAAGTATCTGGCTCTTGCACAAATTCACAATACAGTATGTGCAAGACAATGAAAGGCTATTTTTTCCCCTTTATAGAATGGGAGGATGATTGATAAAAAGAAGAACAAACCTTGATTTTTACATTTATTTGATGTAAAAACACAGTTCTAAATTAGATTACTATTGTTTTCCTGTGTGGGTTCAAATTGTCAAAGATAAAAGCTTTTACAGATCAAACTGTTTTAACTCAGTTTTCATAAACAATAACCTTAGATAATCTGGCAAACCTTTAAGAAATTATTTGAAGAGCCCTGCCATTTAGTTCAAACATTCAAATGTATTTATTTATTTATTTTAAATATAGTAACATAGACTAATAACATAGATTGTGAACAAAAGCGAAGTCTCAGAGGATAATTTTATTTACAAAAATATCAAGTTTAATACTAACAAAGAGAGTACCTGCACTTTTGTCTTCTATTTCAAGCACTGATAACAGTGTTCCACTAATTGAAATTTATTGTCCCAGATAAATAAATATTCACACAGTTCTTATTTATTTATTTTATTTTATTTCTAACTTTTTTTAAGTGCACAATTTTTTAAATGCACCATTGTTTTTTAAGTGCACAATTTTTTAAAATGCACCATTGTTTCTTACGTGCACCATTTGTTATAAAAAATGCACCATTGTTTTTTACATGCACCATTGTTTTTAAGTGCACTCTCTGTTCACTGAAAAAGACTTTGAGCAGCTTTTATCAGTAATGTGACATGTCCTAAACACTATAACAAGACTGTGCTATGGCTCGATAAAGGGGGCATACAAATCGGTAGGGGGCCCTCATCTGGGGTAATTAGACCACAGGATTATACATCTATTTCCCACCTACAAATCAGTATTGACGAGAGTAACCTGAGGTGCGGCACGTTAAGATTTGGACAAAGGATAACACTCTTGCATTACAGGTATACTTTGACTGTGTTTGAGAAATTAGCAAATACCCTTGATGAATGGACTGACTCTGTATGTTTTAGATCTTTTACAGCTTGCATGTAGAGCCGGCAGGGGTGTGGATGATGCACTGTTAACATTGCTTCATTTTGTGTATGGACATTTAAATAGGGCTCAGTCACTGTGAATGGCACCCTCTCAGAATCAATTATATCATCCACAGTTTCTCCACAAGGCTGTGTACTCTCTCCACTTTTGTATATATTATACACAAATGACTGCTGCGGTCAGTATGAAAACAGACATATTGTTTGCAGATGATTGTGTCATTGTCAGTCTGTTACGTGGAAAAGAGGAGGACCATGGGCCTATTTTGGACGACTTTGTTTCTCGGTGTGACAGAAATGATTTTGAACTGATTATTTCGAAAACCAAGTACATGGTAATTGATTTTAGAAGATGTTCGTCTGTTCCTAAGCCTATTGTCATCAAAGGGAATGAAATTGACATGGTAGAACACCATAAATTTGGAGTGGTGGTGGCATAGTGGGCTAAAGCACAGAACTGGTAAGCAGAAGGTTGCTGATTCGATCCCCACAGCCACTACCATTGTGTCCCTGAGCAAGGCACTTAACTCCAGGTTGCTCCAGGGGGATTGTCCCTGTAATAAGTGCAATGTAAGTTGCTTTTGATAAAAGCATCTGCCAAATGCGTAAACGTAAATATTTGAGTATCATTATTGATAACCAGTTATGTTTTGAGAAAAATACTGAGGTTATCTGTAAGAACGTTCAAAAGCGGTTGTTTTTTTTTTAAGGAAAATGTATTATTTTAATGTCTGTAAAAAGCTGATGTCTATGGTTTATCATAGTGTGATTGAATCAGTCTCATCCTTTTGTATGTCAGCATGGTTTGGTCAACTTAGCCTTCGAAATCGGCTCAGATTAAAAAAATAAATAAAAAAAAGGAAGTTAAAATAGCAAGTAAAATTACTTTGGTGAGCCAGGTACAGCAGATATGTTCGAAAGGCAGGTTATGAGGAAGGCTAACAATATTACCAACCATACTGAGCATCCACTGTCAGGACAGTTTGAACTTATGCCCTCTGGAAATCATTTTAGGGCATTAAAATTAAGGACTAAAAGATTAGGAAATTATTTTGTCCCTACAGCAATTAGAATGCTTAACTCTGAGAGGAAAGACAGATGATAACTCAGGAATGGGAGCATTATGGCGAATTTTATATATGATATGATATTGTTTTTTAATTAATTTATGTTTTATGTATTCATGTGTGTGTCTGATGCACCAAATGCACCATTGTTTTTAAGTGCACCATTTTTTTAAATGCACCATTATTTTAAAAATGTCCCCTGATGTTATTAGTCTCTCAGGTCTGTCAGTAGACACTCTTCTAATCTTTTTCCTCCACTTAGCTTCTTGGTGGATCTGTTTGATCATTGTGGGACTTTAATTGGCTTGACAAGACACCCAATTGTTCTGAGAAGAGTGGAGAACAACATTCAAACAGTAATAACATTTATTCTCTTTATTTTCACACACCTTCACGATTGGAAACACACAAAACACACAAATCACCAGACGCAATTAAATAACATCCTGCATCAAGACGTGAAGATGTAAAGACGTCTTTCACTCTTTCACCAATTTCTCTATTTGGTTGAAATAGATGACTACTTGTGACTAAAAAAAAAAAAAGGTGTAAGATTCAAAGGCTTCATTTGAGACATGAATATTATAACAGACCACTATTTACAGTCCAATACTGTATGCGGTGTTGTTATTCTGCTGACAAACCTCAGGAATTAATAATGTTTGGCACCAGTTTATCTGGCACCTCCCTGCAAATACAGGGTTATGTTTAACCCAAATACTGTACATTCATTATGATTCTGGGCTCACTTTTGTGCTCTTAAACTCCAGGTGCTGTACAATTGTGGTAAGGAGCTTACAGAGGCACTAAAGCGATTCTTCGTTGTGATGTTTCAATAACTGCACGACGCACTCATTCATGATGGCCTCTGTAACCATTTGTATGTTGAAAAGCTCACCAATGAACTTTATATTCCCAATTGAGTGTCTCTTCGCCTTGTTCCTTGCCTCTTCTAACTCTTCTTTCAATCTTTCGTTTTCAGCCTGAGTGTAAGAAGAGAAGGAGAGAGAGAGCTCAGAAACAATCCTAGAGAGTCAAGACATTAAATCAGCATAGAAATACCCACACAACATCTGGAGACACATTGTCAAAGCCCTTGTGCTAAAATTAAGTAAATACTTTGAGTACTGAAGCACATACTGATTTGGCTGCCTCCATTTCTCTCTGCTTCACTGCCAAGGTGTCGTCAACACCCTCATCCTTAAAAAAAAACTGCTTTTTGCAGCGTCTTAGCAACAGCACCTGAAATTGTGCAGTACTGTTGCGCACGTACATCTACAAACACAGTACACATAATTAACTGAAATTGGAATGTGAAGCCTTCATGATGTGTTCTGAGCTAAAGATTTAATCTAAAGCACCATATGATTCAAAAATCAACATTCATTTCCAAAAACAGTTTTGGAAATAAAAACTTTTCATTATTAGAAACCCAATGACCCACTGAAATTGTTAGGTAGTGGAGAGTTGTGAATTTGAAGACTGACCCAATATTACAAAATTGTATGGCTCACTTTGGCAAGACTGTTGCACATCTTTGCATATGTGGCAGAGAAGTTCGGCTCCCTAATGGCTTTGTCATAGACCAGGTCTGCGACACCTATTAGCCTCTCCTCTGTGTCAGCCACCTTGGCCATCAGCTGCTCAAATTTCTGAGATGTCAGTTTGTTGCGGATGCTCCTGAAGTTTCTGTAGAGCTCCTAGAGGAAACACCAATGAACATATCACTGAATGCTCTTCAGCACAATCTTCTGTGTTTATAAATCCTAAAGTCTGCTCTCTGTCTCTCTGTTTTCCAGGCGTATTGTAAAATATTTAATCACAGGTGCAACAAAGCATGCTTTCTCTGCTTATTTCAAATAAATTCAATCAAACAAAGGCTAGCTGAAATGTGTTTTGTTCAACCCAGAATGAAGGAGCACACCCAAGTCTTCTGGGTCTCCTGATCTTCAGCTTTCTCGCTCCTCTTCATGCTGGGCTTCCAGGCATTTGTGGTCATTTTAAGCTGCACCTCACTGTCCGGTTTCAGGTCAATTACTTTTCATTCAGGTTCCATGAACACATGTTCCTTTTGCTATTGAGGGTACAGACATAATCATGAGGGACAAACCAATTCGCCTCTTGAAGATTTCTGTCAGCGATAGCACATTGCGTTTGGGCCTCTGAGGTTCAGGATGCAAGGGTAGCTTGTGTTAATGCGGCTGTAAAAGCAGTCAATCAGCAAGACAGACACATATTAGATCTACCCCCTCTAAAGGACAAGCAGGTTATATCCCTTCACTGCAATTGTAGTCAATTTAATGATGTGGTAAAAATTATATCTATTTCATAAGAAAAAGAGAAGAGATTGTAATTGACCTTGTTCAAGACATTTAGATAATCTGGAAGCCCCTCTGGTTTTGTAAGGCAGGGAGACATGAACTGCAAGTTCATTAAAAACTCCCTGCTGTATGTAATCTTCTCTCCAGGTGCTGTAAAAAGTTAAAACACCAGTTGTAACACATGGCAGATATATATGAGGGACATGAGGTAAAGGACACTGTAGAGAGCCTTCGTTGCACTAATTTGAGAGGCCCTTCGGCTGCAGGAGTATCGATCTCTGGTCCTGCTGCCTCAACTGCAGCCTTTTCAGGCAGAACTGGAGAGGTGGACAGAACCTCAGGTGAGAGCTCAGCAGTGGTTCTTGAAGGCTCAGCTGCCTCAACTGCCTCCTGTTCAGGAAGGGCAGGAGATGAAGCAGAACCTCAGTTGAGAGCTCCTCTGAGCTCTCAGGTGCTGTTTTGCTTAGCTCAGCAGTGGTGTTGGAAGGCTCAGCTACCTCCACTGCCTCCTGTTCAGGAAGTGCTGGAAATGGAAGTTGAACCGTGGCTAAGAGCTCCTCCGAGCTTTCAGGTGCTATTTTGCTGAGCTCAGCAGTGATGCTGGAAGGCTCAGCAGCCTCCACTGCCTCCTGTTCAGGACGTGCTGGAGATGAAAGTTGAACCTCAGCTGAGAGCTCCTCTGAGCTTCCAGGTGCTGTTTTGCTGAGCTCAGCAGTGGTGCTGGAAGGCTCAGCTGCCTCCACTGCCTCCAATGTCAGAGTTCAGCCACAAAGACGATAAAAACATAACTAACCAAAGTGGCTTAACCCTGACATTACCCCCCCCCCCCATACCTCAAAAAGGACACCACCTGGCGTCCCACCAGGGAGACATCAAACACAAGACAAACAGAACAGGCACAAACACAGAACAAAAAGAACAAAAGAAAGGGAGGAAAGGGAGGGAAACCAGAGAAGAGCCAGCAGGACAGTCCATGATGGTGCCGGCAGGACAGACCAGGGTGGAGCTGGCAGGACAGACCATGGCAGAGACGGCAGGATAGACCAGGGTGGAGCTGGAAGGATAGACCAGGGTGGAGCCAGCAGTACAGACCAAGGGAGGGAGGGTTGGGGAAACCAGGATGGAGGTATCAGACACGGAGCAGTGTCAGGTGGCCATGGAAGCGGCTCCAGGCACGGAGCAGGGTCAGCTGGCCTGGGAGAAGGTTTCAACAGTGCAAGAAGTACGGAAAACAGAGCTGACAGGGCAGACACAATAGGCAGGGCAGACAGGAGAATTGCCGCTGGGGAGCAGTCAGGAACGGCCACAGGGAACTGAACAGGCTCGTTGACTGCCACAGGGAACAGGATAGTCTCGTCAACAGCCTCGGGGAACTGGACAACTTGTCGACAGCCTCAGGGAACTGGATGGACACGTTGACAGCCTCAGGGAACTTGACGGACTTGTTGACAGCCTCAGGGAACTGGACAGATTCGTCGACAGCCTCAGGGCACTGGACAGACTCAATGACCACAGGGAACTGGACAGGCTTGTCGACGGCCACAGAGAACAGGACAGGCTTGTCGACAGCCACAGAGAACAGGACAGGCTTTTCACAATTCCTGACATTTAATCGTAGTAAACCTTCCCTGTCTTAGGTCAGTTAGGATCACTAATTTATTTTAAGAATGTGAAATGTCAGAATAATAGTAGAGAATGATTTATTTCAACTTTTATTTCTTTCATCACATTCCCAGTGGGTCAGAAGTTTACATACACTTTGTTAGTATTTGGTAGCATTGCCTTTAAATTGTTTAACTTGGGTCAAACGTTTTGAGTAGCCTTCCACAAGTTTCTCACAATAAGTTGCTGGAATTTTGGCCCATTCCTCCAGACAGAACTGGTGTAAGTGAGTCATGTTTGTAGGCCTCCTTGCTCGCACATGCTTTTTCAGTTCTGCCCACAAATTTTATATCGGATTGAAGTCAGGGCTTTGTGATGGCCACTCCATTACCTTGACTTTATTGTCCTCAAGCCATGTTGCCACAACTTTGGAGGTATGCTTGGGGTCTTTGTCCATTTGGAAGACCCAGTTGCAGCCGAGCTTTAACTTCCTGGCTGATGTCTTGAGATGTTGCTTCAATATATCCACATAGTTTTCCTTCCTCATGATGCCATCTATTTTGTGAAGTGCACCAATCCCTCCTGCAGCAAAGCACCCCAACAACATGATGCTCCCATGCTTCAAGGTTGGGATGGTATTCTTCAGCTTGCAAGCCTCACCCTTTTTCCTCCAAACATAACAATGGTCATTATGGCCAAACAGTTTGATAAAACAATATTTGTTTTATCAGACCAGAGGACATTTCTTTGTCCCCATGTGCACTTGCAAACTGTAGTCTGGCTTTTTTATGGTGGTTTTGGAGCAGTGGTTCTTCCTTGCTGAGCAGCCTTTCAGGTTATGTCGATATAGGACTCGTTTTACTTTGGATATAAATACTTGTCTAACTGTTTCCTCCAGAATCTTCACAAGGTCCTTTGCTGTTGTTCTGGGATTGATTTACACTTTTCGCTTCAAACTATGTTCATCTCTAGGAGACAGAATGCGTCTCCTTCCTGAGTGGTATGATGGCTGCGTGGTCCCATACTTGCGTGCTATTGTTTGTGCAGATGAATGTGGTACATTCAGGCATTTGGAAATTGCTCCCAAGAATGAACCAGACTTGTGGAGGTCCACAATTTTTTTCTGAGTTCTTGGGTGATTTCTTTTGATTTTCCCATGATGTCAAGCAAAGAGGCTCTGAGTTTGAAGGTATGCCTTAAAATACATCCACAGGTACACCTCCAATTGACTCCAATTACCCTATCAGAAGCTAATTAGCTAATTGCCTGAAGGCTTGACATAATTTTCTGGAATTTTCCAAGCTGCTTAAAGGCACAGTTAACTTAGTATGTAAACTTCTGACCCGCTGGAATTGTGATATAGTCAATTAAAAGTAAACAATCTGTCTGTAAACAGTTTAAAGAAAAATTACTTGTGTCATGCACAAAGTAGATGTCCTAAATGACTTGCAAAAACTATAGTTTGCTAATCGTGGTTAAAAATTTGTTTTATTGACTTCAACCTAAGTGTATGTAAACTTCCGACTTCAACTGTGTGTGTGTGTGTGTGTGTGTGTGTGTGTATATATATATATATATATATATATATATATATATATATATATATATATATATATATATATATTAGTAATAACATGCTATTCTTTGGAATAAAACATAGTTTTCCACCTGTAAAAATGGGGAGTTCTCCTATAATCTGCCTTGTGTCCTCCCATATTAGCGCACAGATCTGGGGAAGGCTACAAAAAATGTTCAGCTGCATTGAAGGTTCCCAAGAGCACAGTGGCCTATATATTTCTTAAACGGAAGAAGATTAAAACAACAAGGACTCTTCCTAGAACTGGCCACCCGGCCAAACTGGGCAATTGGGGGAGAAGTGCCTTGGTAAGAGAGGTGACCAAGAACCTGAGAGTCACTCTGGTTGAGCTGGGAGACACTGCAACACTCCACCGATCTGGACTTTATGGCAGAGTGGCCAGACGGAAGCCTCTCCTCAGTGCAATACACATGAAAGCCTGCTTGGAATTTGCAAAAAAGCACCTAAATGACTCTAAGACTGTGAGAAACAAGATTCTCTGGTCTGATGAAATGAAGATTGAACTGTTTGGTCTCAATTCCAAGCGTCATGTCTGGAGGAAACCAGACACCGCTCATCACCTGCGCAATACCATCCCAACGGTGAAGCATGGTGGTGGTAGCATCATGCCGTGGGGGTGTTTTTCAGTGGCAGGGACTGGGGGACTGGTCAGGGTTGAAGGAAAGCTGAATGCAGCAAAATACAGAAATATCCTTAATGAAAACCTAGTCCAGAGTGCTCAGGACCTCAGACTGGACCGAAGGTTCACCTTCCAACAGGACAACGACCCTAAGCACACAGCCAAGACAACACAAGAGTAGCTTAGGGACAACTCTGTGAATGTCCTTGAGTGGCCCAGTCAGAGCCAGGACATTTTATAGATTTATATAATTTCTTCTATTATGTTTTCCCAAACATTAACTAAACTTAGCATTATGTAATGCATTTAAATCTAGGGGTAGTTATGCATAACACAAACTTTTTTGTTAATTAACATGAAGGTTTTTGGTTAAAATGGATACGAATGCATAAGGAAAGTATAATGTAGTGATTTTTTTAAGCTGATACTGGTCACCATTTTCCCCCAGAAGTTTTTCCGAATTTTTAATTACCTTTTTGCCTCCTCTAGTTCATTTTAAACGATCCAGCTTTGTGATAAAACAGAGTATACAAAAAGCCCTTTGAATAACTTTCTGTATGAATACACTATTGAGATTTCCTCCACCAGAAGAGGGCAGTATTGCATTTCTGTTTCTGTATGTCAGGCGATACGCTGCTTTTTTATGACATTACTAAGAAAAATGCATGTCTCACCATGTCAGGAACAGAAGAAAATCAAAGGGGAGTGTGGAGGCCCAATTTTCTGTATTTTCAGAAAGAGTCAGAAGCTGCTTCAAAATTACACTTTGTGGTCACGTCCTACTCAAGACGTGCGCATGGGCGCAGGGGTGGATCTAGGGGGTGCTGGGGTGTGCTTTATTACTATTATTATTCTGATTTGTCTGTCAAATTAAAGCTGCATTACATGTTCTGTTGGATAAAGACAAGAGAGTCACAAATGATCATACTCGTATTATATAATATGTCATCATATTGAGATTCACTAATTTATTCTGTTACAATAATCGAATAATCAACTAGGCCCTATTTCTAATGATGAAATTGGATATAACAGTAAAGTATGCATAGGTGTGCACGCAGGCGCACACACACACACACACACACACACACACACACACACACACACACACACACACACACACACACACACACACACACACACACAGTGGTGGATTTAGGCATGGGCGACACGGGCAGCTGCCCAGGGCAGCACTCCCCCCCCCGACTTGAGGTGTCCTCATAATCCACATTTATAGTATAATACCCTCTTAATTACCATTGTGTAACCTAAAAAATGCCCTCGTAAACCACATATACCTGAACACACTCACACACTTGCCTTAATTGTAAAATGTTTACTGATTGGAAAGCAGATGCTGCCTGACAGCTAACATTAGAAAAAAGAGCATCAGAAAGTGTGTATGGGGGAGGTTTTGGGAGCTTTATTTGGTGTGTTATGAAACCCTTTTCAATGGATGGATGCTGAAAGCTGAACATCTGCATCTAATTTAGTGCCCCTCCCATGATGATGTGAGTACGCCACTGTTTATAGCCGAAACGATTGTGCCACCCATGCATTCTTACAGTGCAACAGTTAAAGTCCTGCCAGGCTTCAGAATTCATGCCACATTCTGCAATAGCCCATAATGACATTCCATGGTGGAGTAAAATGGCGCATTGTTAATTGACATGCAAAAGGGTGTGTGTCACTCATGCCAACCAGACCGGAGAGTCCATGGCCTTGTAGACCATGCAAAGTGTGTGCAGAAATATGACCCAGCCTTTTAACATTGATTTTCAAAAGTATAGATATTTTTGGTTTTATTAGCCTTGATTTGAAGGTAACAGTTTCATTTGAAATCCTTTAAAGGGCAATCTGGCAAATCACGTGAAATGACTTCACATGCATGATTGACAAGCAAGCGTAAGTGAGGTATGGTGTCAAGATTATGTAAGAGCAAGATTATGTCTCACTTAAATTTCTCTGTCTGATCACAGATATGCAGGGCCTCAGACCAGGGCTGCATAGATGTCTGTGATTTAACTGGGCTCTGCATCGTGTTCACCACAGTAGCATACAGTAGAGCTGTGCAAGAGCATACAGAATGAAACTGCACTCCGACTGAAGTCTTTTATTTCTCATACATTTTATGTATAAAATATTTTATTTACAATGGGTTTTATTATAACCACTGGTACTGAACTTATCGCAAAGAAAATGTCATACTGAGATATAATAAAAAAACAAGAAAACATGCTGCTTCAAATAATTGTAAATCAGTCTGGCCTTAAGATAACATCCATTTTTTCAAAGTGAGAGGGTTTGAAGTCATGTTTTATGTCATGTCTCAATGTCACAGGGGAACAAGTGGATATTCTAACTAACCTTGAGGAGATAAAAAAAAAAACATAATTTGTCAGTCTCCATCATAACACTTCACAACTTATGACCATAGAATGTTTATCACTGGTTTTGAGATATTCAACATACAGTGGCAAGAAAAGTATGTGAACCCTTGGAATTACTTGCATTTATGTATGTAGGCTAATGACATAAACAAAAGCTAATTAGAGTAAGAAGTTGGCAAACCTGCCATCATATTAATGAAACAAGATTGGAGGTGGTTAGAGCTACTTTGACTTCATACATTTTGAGTTTGCTATTCACAAGAAGCATCTGCTGAAGTGGATCATGTCTCGCAATAAAGCAATCTCAGAAGACCTACGATCAAGAATTTTTGATATTTGCATAAAGCTGGAAATGGTTACAAAGTTATCTCGAAGAGCTTATATATATATCTGTCCATGGTAAGACAAATTATCTATAAATGGATATGATTTAGTACTGTGGCTAATCTTCCAAGAAGTGGCTTTCCAGCCAAGATGTCTCAAAGGGCACACTACAAAATGCTCAGTGAGGTAAAAAAGAACCCTAGAGTGACAGCTAAAGATTTGAAGGAATCATCTGAACTGGTTAACATCTCTGTTAATTAAATCTATTATACGGAAAACATTAAATAAGCATGGTGTCCATGGCAGGACACCATGAAGGAAGCTGCTGCTTTCCAACAAAATCATTTCTGCATGCTTGAAGTTTGCCAAAGACCACCTAGACACTCCACAAAATGTTTTGTGTACTGATGAAACTAAGGTTGAATTATTTTGGAAGAACACGCAGCAAAAATGCACCTTATAACAACATGAAAACATTATCCCAACAGTAAGTACAGTGGAGGAACATCATGATTTAGGGCTGCTTTGCTGCTTTGGGGCCTGGACTGCTTGCCATCATCAAGGGAAAAATTAATTTAAGATATCCTGCAGGATAATGTCAGGGTGGCTGTGCGCCAGTTAAAGTTCAGTAGAAGTTGGGTAATGCAGCAGGATAATGAACCTAAACATTGAAATAAATCCACTACAGAATGACTTCACCTTTTGAAGTGGCCCAGTCAGAGCCCAGACCTTAACACAATAGAGATGCTGTGGAATGACCTAAAGAGAGCCATTCACACCAGACATAATAGGAATATGGCTGAGCTGAAGCAGTTCTGTAAGGAAGAATGGTCCAAAATTCCTTCTGAACATTGTGCTGGTCTAATCCGCAGCTGCCGGAAATGCTTGGTGGAAGTTATTGCTGCCAAAGGAGGATTGACCAGTTATTAAATCCAAGGGGTCACTTACATTTTCCACAGCACTGTGAATGCATAATGGGATGTGTTCAATAAAGACATTAAAAAAAATAATTGTTTGTGTGTTGTTAGCTTAAGTGTATTGTGTTTGTCTATACTTGTGACATTGATGAAGATGAGATCTATTTTTATTTTTATTATAACCAATTAATGCAGAGCACCAGCTAATTCCAAAGGGTTCACATACTTTTTCTTGCCACTGTAAATGTTATGAACCAAGTCATGCCAGTAGTGGAACTTCTTTCAGTATCAAAGCTCTTGTGTATCATGATTAAAATGAGTTCCAACAAGAAATAAGATAAACTGTATTATTCAAAATGTTAAATTCAGATTTATCAAATATTATTCAGAAATATCACGATAAAATCCATGACAAATGAATGGTTCATAAGCATGCTAATCCGGTGTAATAACAAGTTGTAATGATAGTACGAGATAGCAAAATCGTAAAATAAAATAAAAAAACGTACGAGTTGACTTGTTCCAAAACTTCTTGTCTGTCTTTTACTCCCATTGAGGAAATTAACTAATTTCAACCCCTAACCAAAACCTAAGCCTAACCATAAACTTAGCAAAACTCTTAACTTCACCATGATATTCATTGTAAAATACTTGTGTGTACCATAGAAGAAAGAAAACATCGGATCTGGAACGACGTACAGCTTTTTGACGTACATCATGCATTTGCATTGCATAAACAAATACTGAATGAGTTATGAAATATGTTCACAGACATTTCCTTTCAAAAAAGTGTTGGATAGGAGGCTAGCTAAAATTTTATGCCTTATTGTATTGATTTAAAATTCAAAGGGAATAAAAATCATATCATTTCGTACGATAAATTGCACGATATCTTACGATTTTGCCATCTCATCCAAATAATTAGGAGTTGTCATGAGACTATATTTAGCATGCCCAGACAGAATCTACTGACCCCCCCCCTCCCCCCCCCCAAAAGGTAAAATGTGATAAATAAGAACTAAGAGTACTAGACACTAATTGATAGCACGAGTTAACATGAACATGAGCAATTAAACAACACCAGCTTTAAAGTACCTTGAGTGAAAAGGGCTTATTCCCTGAAGTGAATCAGATTTTATGGAATAACTCTGTAGACAACAACTATTATCTAAGGTTTGTTGTATTTCCCCTATAGTTTGAGGTAAAGTGTGTAAAATTAACTGAAATGGTGACAAAATGAAAGTCCATGCATTGCAAATTGATAGCTGGCTGAAAATGTTTTAATAATTCATGTTCATATAAATAAACCTAGCACCTGCAATACTTCATCTGGCCATCACAAATACAACAACAGAGGAAAAGTAAGAAACTTCTTTAAGAGATTTCAGTTTATCTCTTGGAATATGCTGTTGTTGCTGCAAGTGTAACAAGCTTGTCAACTTCGATTCTGCTGAAGAGACCAGGGCAATAAAACCTGAGAAATATTGTTTGCTGGCTGGATCAGGGAGATATACGACTTGAGAAAGTAAATTTACACAGAGTGGAATATGGGAGCAAAACAAATAGACACCCTTCTCGCTAAGATGGAATAGTACATTCAGTGTTTCAGTAGAGAAGAGAGTGTGAAAATAAACTGTTGGAAAAGTAAATCGCAAGGTCTGCCAGCATTGAGACAGATGGGGAATGTTTGAGGGTGCTGGCAAATGGTGACAGTAGCAGTGCTTTGAAATGTAGTGCTGGTGTCACTGTCTCATTAAAATTATCCCAAGACATCTAGCGTGATGACATGTATGCATGATTTATAGAATGTGAATTTCAAAAGAAGAAGTAAACTTGTGAATGATCATCTCTGGGAATAAAAACACACCCAGACCTTGATCAATCAGTATGCATTTACTCACCCTCATGATGTTCCAAACCTGTATGATTTTCTTTCTTCCATGGCACAAAAAAGATACCATGAAAGTAAATGGGGACTGAAGCTGATAGTCTCTAACATTCCTCCTGACATCTTCTGTTGTGTTCCAAGGACAAAGAAAGTTATATGGGTTTGGAGCAGCACGAGGGAGAGTAAATTATGACACGATTTTTATTTTGGGGTAAACTATTCATTTAAGATATTTAAATTTAAAGGTGCTATAAGTTATATTTTTTATGGAAAGTCAGGCAGAAAATGTCCTATTACCTGAAAGATATTGCTGAATTAGGTGTCCTAAAATACCACATCTGTCTCTGTGACAGCACTAGCTCCGGTTTAGTCATTCAGAAAAGCTTTCTGCTTGTCAATCATATTGCACGTTCACAGGGCAGCCCATATATGAGTGGAAGGAAGTATGGTAGTTGAAGCAGGTCATTCCACTTTAACGCATATTCTTAAGTGTTGCTTTTAACAACATTTACAGCACTGAGATGACACGCTGCTGCTCTCCTGTTCCATCTCTGATTACAGCTGTAAGTTTTGGAAAGAGTGGGCGTGTCTAATTAAGTAGCAAAGTCTGAAAGAATTTCTAATATGGCTAACATCTCTTACAGCACCTTTAATTACCTGGAATTTGATTGGGAGTGTTTAGATACTATACTCAGCCATACTCAAGATGGCGCCGAGTATGGCTGCTGCGTTGCGAGCTCTGACACAACTTAGTAGTGTTTTGTTTGTTTTGTTCACAATTCTTATTTTTGTCTTGGATGTTGTCTGCCTTATTGTCTACGACAGACAAACACTTTTGGACATTGGTTCAGCAATTTCACACCGTAAACTGGACTTCACATTCCTCAATGCCGACCCGCTGTTTACAAACACGCAAGCGGAGCCCTTGTCTGGGCAGCACGGCTGTGGAAACGCAAAAGGAAAAGGGGAAACAGAGCCGGCGTTCTCATCAGAGTAAGACGCTGCGCAAATCGACCCCCGCTACCCACTATTCTACTGGCAAATGTTCAGTCTCTGGATAACAAGCTCTGTGAGCTGAAAGCACGGATCTCTTTCCAACGAGATACAAGGGACTGCTGCATTATCTGCCTTACAGAAACTTGGATGTCTGCGGAGATTCCAGACTCAGCCATTGAACCCGCGGGGTTCTCCGTGCACCGAGCGGACAGAGCGAAAGATCTCTCAGGTAAAAGTAGAGGAGGTGGTGTATGTTTTATGATCAACAAATCCTGGTGTGATCAGAGGAACGTACATTCTATCAAGTCTTTCTGCTCTCCTGATCTGTAATTTCTTATGCTTTTGTGTCGACCATTCTGGCTACCGAGGGAATACACAGCGGTCATTATCACAGCTGTGTACATTCCCCCACAAGCCGACACAGACCGGGCACTCAAGGAACTGGATGGGAGTATAAGTGAGCAGGAAACCGCGCACCCTGAGGCCGTGTTCATTGTGACCGGGGACTTTAATAAAGCCAGTTTAAAATCAGTCGCACCAAAATACCACCAGCACATTAGTTTCAACACGCGAGGGGACCGGGTTTTGGACCATTGCTACTATCCCTTCCGGGATGGCTACAAATCCCTCCCCCGCCCACCATTTGGCAAATCGGACCACTCTTCCATTCTGCTTCTGCCCGCTTACAGGCAGAAATTGAAACGGGAAGCACCCACCCTCAGAACGATCCAGTGCTGGTTGGACCAATCAGATTCTACGCTACAAGACTGTTTTGATCACACGGACTGGGAGATGTTCCAGTCCGCCTCTGATGACGACATCGAGCTTTACGCTGATAGCGTAATATGTTTCATCAGAACGTGCGTAGATGTTGTTCCGACCAGAACAATATGGATCTATCCGAATCAGAAACCTTGGATTAATAGCGATGTTCGCGCAGCATTTAATGTGCGGACCTCTGCTTTTAATTCCGGGAACGCGGAGGAGCATAAACAAGCCAGTTATGCCCTCCGAAAAACTATCAGAACCGCAAAACATCAGTACAGGAGCAAGATTGAAGAACAGTTTAACACCACCAACTCTAGAAGCATGTGGCAGGGAATTAACATCATCACGGACTTTAAAGGGAATTAAAAACTCTGCCATGAACACCGCTGCCTCACTCCCGGATGAGCTAAATACTTTTTATGCTCGTTTCGAGGGAAATAACACCGCCCTCGCAGAGAGAGCTCTCGCGGCTGAAGCTACAGAGGTTAGTTCACTCTCCGTCTCTGTAGCGGATGTAACCCGATCCTTCCGACGGGTGAATATCCGCAAAGCCGCGGGCCCAGACGGCATTCCAGGCCGCGTCATCAGAGTGTGCGTGAACCAGCTGGCTGGTGTTTTTACAGACATTTTCAACCTTTCCCTCTCTTTGTCTGTAGTCCCCACATGCTTTAAAACATCCACCATTGTGCCTGTTCCAAAACAATCAAAAATAACTTGCTTAAATGACTGGTGTCCTGTTGCTCTGACCCCCATCATCAGCAAATGCTTTGTGAGACTATTCAGAGATTACATCTGCTCTGTATTGCCTCTCTCTCTTGACCCGCTGCAGTTTGCTTACCGCAACAACCGCTCCACTGATGATGCCATTGCATCTACATTACACACTGCTCTCTCCCACCTGGAAAAAAAGAACACTTATGTGAGAATGCTGTTTGTAGACTACAGCTCAGCATTCAACACCATAGTGCCCTCCAAGCTAGATGAGAAACTCCGGGCTCTGGGCTTAAACAGCTCGCTGTGCAGCTGGATCCTGGACTTCCTGTCAAGCAGACGCCAGGTGGTTAGAATAGGCAGCAACATCTCCTCCTCACTGACCCTCAACACTGGAGCCCCACAGGGCTGTGTTCTCAGCCCACTCCTGTATTCCCTGTACACACATGACTGTGTGGCAACACATAGCTCCAATGCCATCATTAAGTTTGCTGATGACACGACGGTGGTAGGTCTGATCACCGACAATGATGAAACAGCCTACAGAGAGGAGGTGCACACTCTGACACACTGGTGTCAGGAGCACAACCACTCCCTCAACGTCAGTAAGACAAAGGAGCTTGTGGTGGACTTCAGAAGAAAAGACAGAGAACACAGTCCCATCACCATCAATGGAGCACCAGTGGAGAGAGTCAGCAGCTTCAAGTTCCTGGGTGTCCACATCACTGAGGAACTCACATGGTCCATCCACACTGAAGTCGTTGTGAAGAAGGCTCATCAGCGCCTCTTCTTCCTGAGACGGCTGAGGAAGTTTGGAATGAACCGCCACATCCTCACACGGTTCTACACCTGCACTGTAGAGAGCATCCTGACTGGCTGCATCTCCGCCTGGTACGGCAATAGCACCACCCACAACCGCAAAGCACTGCAAAGGGTGGTGCGAACTGCCAGACACATCATCGGAGGTGAGCGTCCCTCCCTCCAGGAAATATATACAAGGCGGTGTGTGAAAAAAGCTCGGAGGATCATCAGAGACTCCAGCCACCCGAGCCATGGGCTGTTCTCACTGCTATCATCAGGTAGGCGGTATCGCAGCATCAGGACCCGCACCAGCCGTCTCCATGATAGCTTCTTCCCCCAAGCAATCAGACTTCTGAACTCTTGATCTCCCACGATCAAATCCATCAGCACTGCACTTTATTACCCTTACTCTTATATCTCACACCGGACTGTCATAAATTATATTACTATTATATTATATTCTCTTTTAACAACTGACTATCAACCGACAGCCTGAATGTCAATACAGTACAATACTGTACATTCTATATATATATATATATATATATATATATATATATATATATATATATATATATACATTGTTTATATATTTTTATTTTTTATTTTTATTGAATAATGTGTATCTATATAGTGTGTATTGTATACTGTTCAGTGTATGTTATTATTTGTATATTGTTGAGTGTAATTATGTGTATATCAGATGTTTAAATTGTGCTGTGTTAATTTGATGTTATTGTAAATTGGTATATGTCTCATCACTGTCACGACTGCTATGCTGATTGGAACTGCACCCAAGAATTTCACACACCATTGCACTTGTGTATATGGCTGTGTGACAATAAAGTGATTTGATTTTGATTTTGATTTGAGATTTGTTGTACATGTAAAACCTCCAGTGCATTATGTGGTCAGGGTCACATCTATTGAGTCTTAAATCCATCACTATTATTAATTGTGTATTAACAGGTTATTCATGTCCTGGCCTGGGTGAAAGAAATATGACCATAGTGTTCCTGGGCAACTTTTATGAAACTTCAATGAGTGCCACTTATAAGAATAATGAGCAAATTATTATACCATTTCTATGTGGAGCTGTCCTGATCCCACCTGTCTTTCTCAAATAAGTTAATGCGCAGGGTTCTGGTGGAATGGTTTTGAGACACTGAATGAGTAGGCTGTAAATAGAAGGGCTGATCAAATTCATTGTAATTCATATTACACAGTAAGACAGAGACCAGGCTTTCCCTCTGATGCCCTCTAAGGGCGTCTAGGATCTTATCAACGTATCTCAGGCATCATGCAACTGACCTCTTTGGAGTGCAGCTGTTGAGTGCATCTTATTTACTGTTTTTTTTCTTTTTTTTCTTTTCAGATTCAGATTTTCATAGAAATCATAGTATTTAAAATAAATAAATAACCAGAAAAACAAAATATCACATTTTAAATTGCTATTATTGTTCAGCAATTATTATAATTATAATACAATATTATAGATAAATAGATGATCTATCTTCTTTCAGCTGCTCCCATTAGGGGTCACCACAGCAGACCATTCATGATCTGCATATTTGACTTGGCACAGGTTTTATGCCAGATGCCCTTCCTGACACAACCCCAGTGGCTGGGGGACTCTCACTCACAGGGCAATTTAGAGTCTCCAGTTCACTTAACCTGCATGTTTTTGGACTTGTGGGGGAGACCAGAGCACCTGGAGGAAACCCACACTAACACGGGGAGAACATGCAAACTCCACACAGAAAGGCCCAGTTGAGCTGGGACTTGACCCCAGGACCTTCTTGCTGTGAGGTGATAGTGCTAACCACTGATATTATTATTATTATTATTATTATTATTATTATTCCTTGCCAATACTTTAAAGTATTCTCTTAAAAAGATGAAAAATAATGGTTTTAGGCTACGATTCTGATGCTGGGCTCTTGTGAGTCATGCCTGCCTCGATAAGTGCCATCGTGCTGTCCTGTGTGTCAGCACTATACCTTATCCACTCTCTCTTCTCTCTTCAACACTGCTGTCAGACTACACCTGAGGACACTCTTCTCCTCTCTACTTGGCTCAGTCATAGTATTTTGAGGATAGGTTGCCAACAGAGAGCTTTTTTAGGCTTAGGTTAAAGCTGTGATGGACATGCACTCTGTGAAAGAATATGCCCTTGAAGGTGCTACTTTCTTCGTTTGTCCAGTGAAAAAATATCTTATTTTGGTTGTGAGTGCATTGTCAGAAAGGGTTAGTTGAAGACATTGCCCACCTCATTAAAGACTGGATGGATTATAAAGTAATGGAAATGCCTAATAAAATACATAACTGATGTTAATTTCTTTGGAATTGGGGGGAATGAGGTGTTTGCATACATCCTGGGTTCTGAGTATCTTTATTACAACACAAAGTTTATTTGAGACTTCATCAATGTTTCAATGCTGACTCTGTTGGTTCTCTATTGATGAGATACTTTGAAAACCCTAACCAGAAAGTAACAGGTTTCTGAGTCCTTATATATGGGCAGATCCTTAAACAGACAGTGCCTGTCTGTATTCAAGTATGACTCTTCAAATAAGACAGTATGTGTCAATCATTATATTCCATAGCCTCTGTCCCTGGGGTGAGGGACAGTGTGGAGAACTCCAGTTGATACAAGTATTTCCAGCATAGCTGTCACTTCTCTAGCATGCTTAATGTAGAATTTTCAATCCTGGCACAACCCCACAGCAACTGTGATGTATTAGGTCAAAATAAATGCATTTTTTTTGGCTTCATTCCTAGAATAAACATTGTGTAATGGTGGTATGTAAGCTATGCTCTAAAATATTCTTCTCCCAGTTGCGTAGATATACTAGGTGTTGGGGCTTCCTTTGGTTATTAGCAATAATTAATAGTTAATATTAACTATTAAAATCAATAAAACATTGATTAGAATCAACATTAGCTTATTAATCCTTTAAATCAACAATCATCAAAGATAACTATCAATTATCAAAATCAATAGAATATTAATAAGAATTAATATTGCCGGGGCACCACCCTGGAATCAGGGACTAATAACCAGACAGTATAGCAGTCTCAATATAGGATTGTTCTCTTAGGAAAGTCGACGTCCGGAGAACATTGACATTCAAAAAGGGAACAATGAAGGCTTGAATCCGAGCACTGATATCCCCTGCCAGCCCTTGGCACAGATGCATGCAGAACAATACCAAAACACTTCTCTTTAAAGTATAACAAAGTTTATTGATGCAGTAATACCAATTAATAATAAATACAATGCAGTCGATAAACTTCCGGCTTCCAACTACAAACTAAATAGTAACATGATTAGATATGGTAATAGATAAGCCTATAATACATGACAGGAGTGTAGAGGTGTGTGTGTGTGTGTGTGTGTGTGTGAAGGAGTACACAAAATGGCGGCCGTGGCTCTCGTGGAGAGTGAGAATGTGGCCGCGAATGTGGGCGGAGAGACCGGTTAATGACTCCTGCCCGTTTAACACGTGTCTCCGCTAGTACAATAACTTAGGGACAAAGCTGGGCTCTATCGCCAAGTTGTCTGTTTGCCAAATGTGTGTGCGGGTATGTTTGTGAGGGGTCGTGTGTGTGCGGTTAGTACAAGAGAGCGAGAACAGAGTGACGGCACCGAAGCCAGTTTAGCAATCATGAGAGAGACGGCAACCATTAGTTTTTATCACTCAGAGACGCGGTGAATGGCTTGTAATCCGTCTGCCGCGGTCGTTGGTTCTTTAATGGATAAACTCAGTGTGCTGGTCTCACCCGCGATGGCGAAAATGCACAAACAGCCCAATATGGCTGGATGACAACACAGCAAATCTCATTCATGGTAACAGTAATTATAGTAATACCTTGAGTATTATAAGCCGCATAATGAGCACACTCAGTGGTCTGTAGACTGTACAAGCAATAACCTTGATACACAAGAATAACACACTATAATAATCTATCTCTGCCCAGATGTAAACCTCTTATTTGAGTCGCATGAGGACGCGGGTAGAATGTGTGTTCATGCGTCGTTTGACTCTGACTCGGTTACTCGAAGCCCAGATGATGATGGGAGGACTATTCCTTACTCTGTCGGTGGGCGGTACAGTGGCTGATTCTCAGCGGGTTGGCGAAAAATCTGCGAAGTCGACTCGATTGAAGAAGTAGAGAAAGCTTCTTTCTTCACTTCTGCAGGCAAAAGGGTGAGACGTGGATTGCTCGGCGGTCTCCTTCAGATCCGTTAGCATACTCGGTGGAACACGGAGAATCTCGGCTCGTCCAGCAAGATGGAGATTGTATGGCCAAAGTTCAGGTATGTACGTTACTTCCTTGGGCAGCCAGGCTACACCTGGGAGCAGCAGGGCTGCTGCTAGACGCGGCGAATACTGTCGCTGGAAGAGAAGCTTAGGAGGAACCTCATGGGTTTTATACTCTCGATGACATCATGGTTGACAGACATTTTCTGTCGTGTGTTTCATCCAACAGGAGTTGAGAGTTCGATCCTTCAGAATTTCACACCTAGGTGTAAAGTGAGCAAGGCTTGATGGGATCTGTTGTCTGTTTGGACTCCCTTTGTTTGATTTTGGCAACATTTGGCTTTGAGTGTTCCTACAGGCCTCAGTCAGGCTTTATGACTGTGTGTAGGCCTGCCTTTGTCTCCTATCTGAGCACATGAGGCCAAACATAGGTTTAATAATGCCAGATACACAGATGCAGATACACAGACCTAATTTGGTATATTTTGGTGTTACTCTGGTTGCCCTATTGCCTTGATTATTCTCATTTCACTTGCTGCTGTGTGAAAATGAAAAGTGCAAATTGAAGCTTGAAGCCCTGAAGTGATTATGTCGTGACAGATAACAGTGCCAGGAAAAAGCATACCCATCTAATTTTATGAAGTTCGAATCTCACTTCTTATTTTTTATTCGTAAAACAGAAATTTCCAAGAAGAGTCCTTATTATAGCATTGATATAGTAGTCATTACAGTGCTCTAGACTTAAAAAAAAAAAAAAAAAAAATGATACGGAGCCATTTAGGAAACATTTAGGAGCCAAAAGGCTGTTTTTAGTAGCAAAATTACAGATATGATCAATTTACCAATTAATTAGCCGATAGTAAAAAAATAAAAATGATAATAATAAATTATAAAATAAATAAAAAATATATATAATATAATATATCTATATATTGTGCTACCAAAACACAAACAAAAAACGTAAGAAAAAAAATTGGTACATAATGCGTGACAAAAGTAAACAAGCATGAAATACACATTTGATTTGATTTGACGGCTGATTCACTTTAGGATTCACTGAAAAAGTGACTCTGATTCAAACTGCTAACCTGAGCTCCTGAATTCAAACCTATTTTGTGAATCTTTTCTGCTGATTCATTAAAAAAAAAAAAAAATGGTTCAAAAGAGTAATTTTTTTCCATGATTTGGACATCATGCCTCGTGCTGTGTTTGCTGAGTGCAGTGAACTCTCCTTAACTGAACAGAAAGTCTTAAAAAGTAATATAAAAGCCAAAACATACTCTACGCAAGTATATGGACGCAGATGCCAGCTCTGTCCACCGCATTGCCAATGTGCAGTCCGGTTGAACATGCTTAATGTGCGTTCTTGCCTTATCCTGATGGTAACAAAAAGTGGCGATTTTACGGGGTGGCCTGTGGTGGCCTGGGCCACCCCTGAAATCTCATTGGCCACCCTGTGGCCACCCCAGAACTGATTGGTAGTTCATCATGTTCATCTACACAAGAACGAAGAACCAATAGAAACACCTGTCAATCAAAGATGACATCTCAGGTCAT
Source organism: Myxocyprinus asiaticus (assembly GCF_019703515.2). Classification (NCBI taxonomy): domain Eukaryota; kingdom Metazoa; phylum Chordata; class Actinopteri; order Cypriniformes; family Catostomidae; genus Myxocyprinus; species Myxocyprinus asiaticus. The sequence goes on along the minus strand of NC_059357.1, from coordinate 34,049,401 downwards.
TTGTTGATTTAGAGCCACACTGACCCAGGGTCAGTTTTATATTTCTGACCATTATAGTAGTGGTGGGACTGAAGCTGTGTGAGCTGATCTTTGATCAGTGGGGGGAGGGGCAGGCCGCGGGTGGCCAGGCAGGTGCCGCAGGTCGCGGGCAGTGGGCGCCAGGTCTGGAGTATAATGGTCAGTCAGAAGCACGAAGCTGACACGAGCTAGCGTCTACCTCCAACATCCAATGAGTTGACGACGTCGATTTGTGGTCAAAAAGAAAGCTGTTATTTGAGAGGTATGTTCATCTAATCTAACGTTTAATTTATCCCGAATTTCCATGTGAATGTGAAAACATTTTTTCATTGTTACAGTAGCTAGGTTAAAGAGTAAGCTAGACCCTTCACCACATTCAGCAGGTTATCTTTATACTGACATGAAATATGAAATGCCATGTTTTCTGATTTAATGCCGGAGGTGTGTAAAGCATTTTACAGATGTATATTCAATAGCTAAAGTTATATATATATGGCTAACCTGTGTGTGAAATGGAAGGGTTTGTGCTGTGACTGTACTTTAAATCTTTACATGAGTTATTTATGAGCTCTTTATGTGTATTATTGGTCAGTCAGACCAATAAAATCTTCAAAGTTTTTATACCTTATTCGACATTTTAAATATGCAGAGGCAGGGCAAAATGCACTTAAATGCCGCAAAGGATTTGACTAACTATTTTATTTGGTAATATTCAAAGTAATTGAAGCTATCAGAACATGTGGAAAATAAACCTGAGTAGACACTGTAAATAGAGTTTTGTTTTTTACTGTATTCAGAGCTCAATCTGCAATTTTGGGGTTTCCAGACAGACACCTATAAGCCCTCATAACCAATTTCACGCACTGATTTGTACCCAATTTAACAATATCTCTGCTGGACAGTGCAGTTATAGCTAATGAATGAATGAATGAATAATTGATTGAATGATTGATTGAATTGTGCCTCAATCAGTTATCACCTGTACTTGTATCTTTTTATGATTATACACTATACCTGATGTTATACGCAGATTAATTCTCTACAATGAGAATAGCTCTTAAAAATGTGGAACTGACTTTTCCTAAACAAGAACTGATTTAAAAATGGATGTTATGTTAAAATAACCAGGGATTCCCAGAAACTGTAACAGGTTGAAATAGAACAGGAATAGAAAACTGTCAAATGTCAAAACAACAGTCTGATATTGAATACAAACAATTCAGTGAATGCTAACATGAGTTTAAGAATTCATTTATTCTACATGTGTAGATGTTGAAGCAAAGCAATGCGATATTTACACATTTTGATCATGTACCATTCATAAAGGTTCTCCTGGTATCGCCACCCCACACTAGGTCTGTGCCCCATCTTGGCCACCCCAGTAAAAATGTCCTGGATACGCCACTGGTAACAAACCTCAGCAGTCAAGGGGGCGATAAAGTTAACTTCAAACATCTGTGCCAGGTAAGTTGCTATAAATACAACCTGGTTGCATAGTGAAAACGTTACTCTATGTACTGTACATTTTTGCAAAACTTGTTATACGTGTCTCCAGGTACAATTCCCTGCAGTTTCCAGGTGAAATGAACACTAGAGGCGCTACAACAACTATGTTTTATTCACTTTCACTCATCAATGGCTGATTATGACTTTATAAACACTTATTTTTCTGTCTATTACTCAGATTCCGCTATGTTATGCATCTAATGCATCTTTTGAAAAAATAAACATTTTAACACTTGTATTACAGACACACCTACATGTATACACTTATGCCCATTTCACATCACAAGCTTGAGCGAGACATGAGCATAGTGTCAGCTTAACTACAGCGTAACTGCAGCTGCAGACACGACAAAGCTTTCACACTGGAAGCGTTTTTATAGCATCACAGCAGCGGTTCTATACAGAAAGATACTGTGATTTCTATGTTACTATGGTGAGTATTTATTTTAATAAAGTCCATAACTTATAAAATGGTTATTAGGAATGGGTCATTGATAAGTATTACAAACTTGATTGTTGTGAAATCATATTTACATGAGGAGGGGGACCACATTTGCATCTAAAAGGTAAACAAAAGAGCACTTTGTGTTTCTCCACCTCCACAATCAGTCTTGTATTATCCATTGTTGAACACGAATGAGGTATGTTCTGAATTTACCGATGTCACGGTCTGTCACGTGCATGTGTTTACAAATGAAAGCAAACTCGGCTGTGAGTGGGTATTACTGAAGCCTATAGACCTGTTCTATGTTTAATTGTATATAAAAGACAATTTTATGTCCCATATTTTCAGGCTCATAAATTGTAGTTTACTGTAGTTTTAAATGATAAACCGTACTTCTGATTAAGATCTATAAATAAAATATTTTAAATTGGTTTAAATTGTAAAATCTCCTGGGATTTCATATTTTCTTTTCATTTGTTTTTCAGATGTGCTTAATTCATACAGTATAAAGACTACTAATATATGCTTATTCTGTGCATTGTGTACTTTTTTGTGTCAAATCACATTCATTTTATCCATTAACAGTGCATGGTCACTTTAATTGAGCGTGAGCGGCGCTGCGAAACCCCCAACGCAACGCTCAAGCTACGCTCTGACGCACTGCTGATGCTTCCGATGTGAATGCTCTAATCTGTTATTCTGGATGGCGAAAAAAATATTTTTGTGGTCTGACACATTTAAGAACACAACAACACATGTAATTGAACTTGAGTGGCAAGATGCATCTGCATTCACATACTTGTGTAAAGTATGTTTCGGCCCTAAAACTCACTGTCGCATTTGTGACCATTTTACTCGCAGCTAGTGATGTTTTTTTTACCTGTTTTTTCAACTCAAAAGAGTATTGCCTGGCCATCAGATTCAAAATGTTGTATTCTTTTCAAATCACAAGAGTATTATCCGTCAAAGTATTCTATTCTTTTTTTATTTACAAGAGTATTATCTGTCGGAGTCATAATTCTGGTTTCTTTTTCAGTTCATAAGTGTATTATCCTTCTGAGATACACTTCACCATGACCTTTTAAACCAAAAAACATCTCTCACATTGCCAGAAACCAGAAGTATGTGTTGAGTGCCACATTCCCGCCCAACACTGCTGATTGGAAATCAATTCAAATTCAGTCCTCATTCTTAGTGCTGTAAGAATGCCTGAAAGTAGGCTCTGGGATGAAACAGGAGGATGGCTTACATGTTTATTGTAATGAGACGGGATGAATCACAATTCTATCACCAGTCCCCGAAGCACAATTAAGCCACTGAAACTGTGTCAGAATCAACAGTGCTAGATTAGCTCCACAGCAACAGAACATCAGAAGTAATTTGGCTCTGCTGCTACAAAGCTATCTTGTTTAGACTTTTAATAGTGTCTTTGTGCAGAACAACAACAACCAGGGGAATGCAGGTATTGTGATACTATGACATATCTTTGCCTCAGCAGTAGACAAACTGGCTCCATTCTGATGATCACACACTTGAAGTCAACAATCATTTTATAGTGTTTTAAAAGCAATTTGATTATTGCCAAAGTCATTTTTTCCACAGTAATTACAACTGTAAATTTGCATCTATTCATTTTTTTTCTAGTCATTTATTTTTGCTTTTACATTTGGTGTCACTATAGTGGCACTAGTAGAAATTATAGCGATGTCTTGAAAGTGCAACAGAGCCACAGGAGGGAATTCACGAAGAATGAATTGCGCCAGCTAAAAGCATCAGTTAATTTTAAATAAAATTCATTTTACCTCATGCTTTCATCTGCCGATAATAGCACAATATAAATTGTGCCAGGTAATTTTTGTGAAATACCATGCTCAAGAGTGGTGCAAATGTTTAATGAATTTGCCTGTCAGTGTTTACACTTTTTGGTGAAATATATATATATATAATATATGCATTGGCTATGTCAGGTCCAATGGGGTCTCTCACAATGGACTTAGCTAAAGGGCTTTTCCACTGCACGGTACAGCTCGACTTGACTCGACTCGACTCTGCTCACTTTTGGGGGGTTTTCCAGTGTGGATAGTACCTGGTACCTGGTACTTTTTTTAGTACCACCTCGGTCGAGGTTCCAAGTGAGCCGAGCCGATACTAAATGTGCCATCAAAACCCTGCAGATCACTGATTGGTCAGAGAGAATCGTCACTACCAGCGTCACTGGATTTGCTACACGGGACAACAACCCGCTAGTTTTAAAGTTAGCAACAGCAATAGCAGTATCATTTGTTCACGTGACTTTCGAATTGTAAAAAGAAATGGCTGTACGCAAAACCACGCCGTGGTCAATAAACGAGGTGCAGACGTTCCTCTCGTTAGTGATGAACGAAACGACGCGAAATGAAAAAGTCTTTCAGGAAGTGTCTCAGCTGTTGGCTGCACACAGCTACCACCGGACCTACCAACAGTGTAGGGAAAAGTTAAAAAATCTTAAAAGTGACTACAGAACCATCAAAGACCACAACAGCCGGAGTGGTTCAAACAGAAGAAAGTGGAAGTGGTTCGACCAAATGGACGATATCTATGGCAATAGACCGGCGAGCAATGGGAGGGAGAGTGCCCTGGACTCGGCCACGGCGTTGTTGGAGTCCACGATGGAGGATGGTATGTTTTATTATGTTAACTCTATATTCTATACTATATTCTGCTTTAAAGCTTCACTTTATTTAGTTGACCAACTACTGGAAAGCTTGCTTCTAAAACAACCATGCCAATTTAACTGTTACACTTGTGTAAAATCACCATGCAACAACTGCTTTATGCAGCACAATGAGCTAGTAGCTAACAGCTAGCGGTCATTTTATTGTTTATGGTCAGTAATGTTTGTGTCGTGTTTAAGATGATGTCACGGCAGTAGAGGCGGCGCAACTATGACGATCAGCCTGTAATCCCACCCATGTTGAGGCGGCACTAAACTGCAGTGGAAAAACAAGCTCAGAAATGTAAAGCGAGCAGAGTCAAGTCGAACCGTAACGTGCAGTGGAAAAGTGCCAAAATAGGCACTTCTCACTAATGGTCATCTAGACTGTTTTTCAGCTGTCTTTCTTCTCCTCCTGCATTCTGAGGGTGCCAAATAGCGATGCAAAATAAAAAAATGGCTTTTCAGCTCATCTGCAGGCACCCCACATCCAATTCCTCACATCACAAAGAACTCAAATTTTGGCAATTTCATACAGAAAAAACTAAAATAAAAAATCAATAACAACATTTGAAACAGCATGCAGTCTCTCTATTTTGAGGTCTTAGATTTGAATTTCAACAGATTTTTTTGTAGAACATTTAAATAGCAGTGACACTCTGTAGGGTCAGCTATGGTGGATGGTGATTATACATTAACACATTTGCGAATGTAAGTTCTAAAAGAAAATGGGAGCATATTGTGAAAAATTATATACTGTATGTAGAAGTATATGTATAGAAATATAATATAATTTTGGTAGTGGGGGCATGGTTGAGCACCGGTTTGTGAATGGAGAGCGAGATCGGGAGATGAGCACGGCGCAAATTATCACCTGTCTCTAACACCTGTTTCTCATTTGCAGTGAGGGTGTGAGAGGTATTTAAGAGTGAGCCAGATGGCAGAGAAGGGAGAGAGTCGGACCCAAGCAGCAGAGTGCTCGGGGTGTTTTGAGTTTGCTGAGAGACCATTTTCTGTTGTTTTTTAAGTAAAAGCTATGTGGATTGTTGAACTGACTCTCGCTTCCTCTTCCTCTGTCAACGAACCTGTTACAGTAATGAAATATGCTGATGCATAAACAAGAAAGAATATAAAAAACTAAGAGTAAGTCTGAACAAAAAATTAACTGGTGGGTTCCAACCCAAAAAATAAGTCCCATGTCTGTTCTGATAGCATAGTGGACAACAGGGAAAAATAATGCTATATATGCAAACAATGAAATGCAACTAACCATATACTGTATCGTGCATAGTTAAGATAACAAAATAAAAGGCTTAACTTTAAAAAAGGGAAGAGAAAAAGCTTCCCATATCTTTTTATTCTGTGCATACAATAAAACTCCATGGTATTTTGGCAAAAATTAATCTGCCACTTTGTAGAACCACTTTGTAGGTATATACCTACATGAACATCCTGTCATATTGAAAATCATTAACAATACTATACAAGGTCAAAATACTACATTAATCTGGGTTTACTTGTAATGAGAATAAACATGGTTTGTGCCAACCACAGTGTGTTTTGTGTTGTTAATTAATTGCTTAATAAATAAATAAATGTAATACATTTCTATGTTTGCTTTTAAAGTAATATTCCAGGTTCAATACAAGTCAAGCTCAATCTACAGAATTTGTGGCATAAAATTGATTACTACAAAAAAATTATTTGTCCCTCCTTTTCTTTAAAAAAAGCAAAAATATGGGTTCTAGTGAGACACTTACAATGGAAGTGAATGGGGCCAATCCGTAAACGTTAAAATACTCACTTTTTCAAAAGTATAGCCACAAGACGCAAATAATATGTGTGTTAACATGATTTTAGTGTGATTAAATCTCTTACTAACTTTTTCTGTGTAAAGTATGTGACAAGGAGGAGGGCGTGGCTGGGCCGTAACGATGGAAATCCAGTGCTGAACCAGCCCAATCAGCCGGGAGAGGGATAAAGAGGACAATTCGACAGAGAAAGATGCACAAAGTTGTGTGTGCGCTTGTGGCAGGACAGAGGGCGGGGCCGGGTATGCGGAATCATGACCCGGCCCCGCCCTCCACCCTGCCACAGCGCGTCAATTTTATGTTGTGTTTTGTTCATTTGTGTCATTAAAAGTTTACATTGAATGCTCAGCCGGTTCCCGACTCCTCCTTGCCCATCCTGTGAACCCGTTACACTGGTGCCAAAGCCCAGGAAGGAGGAAGGTTGTGCTGTTGTGGAATCATCGCCGCTGCCGTCCACCGGGAAGCGGAGGAGCCACTGCCTTCCGCCAGGAGAAGGAGGAGCTGTTGCTGTCTGCCAGGAGAAGGAGGAACCGCTGCCTTTTCTCCCAATTTGGAATGCCCAATTCCCACTACTTAGTAGGTTCTCCTGGTGGTGCAGTTACTTACCTCAATCCAGGTGGCAGAGGACAAGTCTCAGTTGCCTTCGCTTCTGAGACCATCAAGCCGTGCATCTTATCACGTGGCTCATTGTGCATGACACTGCGGAGACTCCGCATGTGGAGTCTCGTGCTGCTCTCCGTGATCCACGCACAACTTTCCACGTGCCCCATTGAGAGTGAGAACCACTAATCATGACCACGAGGAGGTTACCCCATGTGACTCTACCCTCCCTAGCAATTGGGCCAATTTGGTTGATAGCAGACCTGGCTGGAGTCACTCAGCACACCCTGGATTCAAACTCGCGACTCCAGGGGTGGTAGTCAGCTTCAATACTCGCTGAGCTACCCAGGACCCCCCAATTTAAGTTATGTTTAAGAAATAAATGTCTACATGTTTGTTAAGCTTGTCCCAGCTTCCTCCTTGCCCATGCATTCCTTGAATCATTACAAAGTTATAACCAATTTTACAAATTTGTTGCCATGACGATGTAATGTCAACAAATCATAAAACCCTAAAATTACTGTAAAAATTATAATTTAAACAACTTTACTGCTCAAATAATACATGAGTTTTAACAGAAGAATTGATGTAAGTACTTTTATAAAATTATAAGCTTCACATTTCTGTCTTGTGGCCCCATTCACTTTCATTGTGAGTGCCTCACTGTAACTTCAATTTTTGCTTTTTTTAAAGAAAAGGAGGAATGAGTCGAAATACTTTTTTGAGGTAATCAACATTATGCCACAAATGCTGCCAATAGAGCTTAACTTGTATTGAACCCGGAATATTCCTTTAAGAATATTTTTGTTTACTTTTATTGAATAGACAATTTTCATATTGTGTTGGGTTGACATTTGATGTCTAGTGTAAAGTCCTAAAGCAAAACCGATTAAAAAAAAAATGCTTTTGTAGATAACACTTAACATTGACAAATACCAGGCCCAGCACCAAGTGATGGCCTAACACATTGTTGCATGCAACTACTGTATATCTGTGACATTAGCAAAACAACAGTCTAAGCCTCTGAAAACAATGTTAAGCATGATGTTGTTCTCAAAAAGCCTGCTACTCAGGATAACAAAAGCCTTTTGCAGAGGTTCTCCACTCATTTTGCCATGTGGGCTGTACACCCACTCCTGTCCAAAATGTGTCATATATGCTAAACTCGCATCCCTCACCAGCAAACACAACAGTCGTCACCGCAACATATTTGCTAGTGTTCCACACAGCACCGTCATGCGTTTCAACTTTCAATGTACCACTTTGTACATGTGAAAAACATAACAAATCCATCACAGCATGAACATGAACATCAGTGAAGACATTAAAGACATCAAAAAAAAAAAAAAAAACTAAAAACCCTTAAGGGCAAGAACATAAATATACCTCAAAAAAGTAATTTATTGCTATTTTTCTAACACATAAGGGCCCAAATAATACTGTACATTTTCATGTTTTTCTTCAAAATAGTTTTTTTATCTCTCATGAAAATAATAACAGATAGGAACACTTGCCTCTAGGTCGGTGGACTTCTCATAATGTTACTTTTTAGATAAAGATTGTGAGTTGATGGCAGAGGTTTTAGGTCAGTTGGCTTGAGTAATCACAGGAACCACCTTCTCAATAATTTTCACAGTAATTTGGTCCACTCTGCTCATCGCCCCAGCCTCTCAAATGTTTGTATCCCCCCAGAAAACAAAAACGTTTTTTGGGTTAGGTGAACTTTTATAGTCTAGAACAGGATATTACCAGGGCTTGGGGCAAAACTGCCAATAAAAGTGACAAAAATGCCTCGCATGCTTCAAATATGGGTGCCAAAAATGCCCCAGTAGTGAATTCATATGTTTTTTAATCTGTCATCTAGCATTTTAAATATTTCATTAAATAATATTAGGCCTATCTAGTTATGAGTATAGTGCCTATGCAGACACATAAATGTATTCATGGCATCAAAAGCGATTGTTGTTGAATATGTAGCTAATACCAAATGTTTTTATTTTATTTTATTTTTTTATGAAAAAACTTAAATCATGCCCTCTACTGTGACAGAATGAGCTTATAATTGAACACAGGGAACAACCAATTATTTAAATTATATTCTAGAACAGTATTTATTGTGATTTTTTTAGAATGTATTTAATTTGTTTGATTCAACTGTATTGGACATAAATACTGTTTATATATTTATATATATATATATATATATATATATATATATATATATATATATATATATATATAGTTGGGCAATAAATTGCAGGTGGAAAATATGCCCCTTTATAAAATGTTAGAATAGAATCAGAGGATGAATTCACATTATGTGATAAGTGTGAGGGTTTAAATAAGACTGATCAAATAAAGGGCAGCAGTCCACTCTATATTAAAGACAGTGGCATATATACAGTAACAAAGATTTAACAGCTGCCATTATGTCAGAAATGCTGAAAGGTGGTGTTAGAGAGAACAATGGTGACTTAACACATTCAATCACTTAAAGGCTCCAGAAAGGTTGAATTAGCATGAAATCTAAAGGAAACCTGGTATTATTAATTTTTTTTAAAGTGCATTAACTGCAAGATCTTTGTATATGGAGGGAGCTACTCCACAATGGTGGAAATTCACAAATGACTCACTGGGTTATCGAGAGAGAATGAGAATTACTGTAATGAAAATCCAACATGTTTAATATTTTTCACTGTAGGCACACCAGGTTTAGAGAACGGCATCGCATCACATGAAGTGGGTTTAAAAACCTGTTAATTTGCTTTGTGATCCAGCTTGCCTCATTGCTTAATAGTCTGTAATTTTAGTGCTGTTGCAGAACTTAAAATCCTGCATATCTTAATCTTGTTGACTAAGTGATCTAGACCAGCACAAGCGAGCTGAAGTGTCTGAATAAAACAGAGAAAATTATGAGTTTACTCCTGTTCCAACAGAGAGAACCAGGGAAGCAGGAGTCAAACCCTCATCCAGATTATAAAATCTACAAATGTATGTGGAGAGGACCACCCTGCTGCCTTACAAATGTCCTCCAAGGATGCACCTCTAGCCAAAGCCCCTGAGGATGCCATGCTCCTCATAGAATGGGCTCGAATACCCTAAGGCAAAGGTAAACCACGTGCTTCATAAGCACTTGGAATTGCATCAGTAAGCCATTAAAACAGCCTTTTCTTGGACACCGAAACTCCCCTGTTGTGGCCACCAAAGCACACAAACAACTGTTCTGACTTAAGCCACTGGCTAGTACGGTCAACATAAACTCACAGTGCCTGAACTGGGCAAAGCACATGCAATCTTTCATGCTCCTCCAACTCAAATGGTGGAGGATAGGAAGCCTGAAAATTAATAGTCTGCTAGCGAATGATGTAGAAATGACCTTGGGCAAATAGCCCAAATGAGGTCTTAACACCAATCTTAAACACCCTGGTGCAAAATCCATTCATAAGGGATTTATCAACAGGGCATGCAAATCACCAACCTTTTTAAATGATGCCAATGCTACTAGCAGAGCCGTTTTAAAAGTCAGAAACTTGCCAAGGGTTCAAACGGAGCACTCAAGAGCACCTCTAAAACAACAGATAAATCCCATAAGGGAAAGTGGATGGGACGAAAAGGTCTGAACCTGCGTACCCCAAGCATAAAATGAGAGATAAGAGAATGTCCATGCTCAGCCGCTACAGCGGTAACATAGACTTTATGCGTTTAAGTGCAAAAAAAATCTAGCACTGTACCGACAGGGCAGTGAACTGGATTTTCACCTTGCGCTGTACACCAAGAAGCAAAAATATGGCACTTGAACATATAACGCTTCCTAACTGATGGAGCTCTAGCATTCAGAATGGTATCAGCCACAGCGGGGGATAACCCATTATTCAAAAGAGTGCCCCATTGAGGTGCCATACCCATACTTCCACAAGTCCAGCCAGGAGTACCAAATGCTGCCCCGAGCCTGAGATAATATGTCTGTTCTGACAGGAATCTCCCAAGGCATTTCCTCCAGAAGCGAGACAAGAGTCGAAAACCATACTTGAGATGGCAAAAACAGTGCCACTAACAGAAGCCGAACCTGAGCCTCCCAAACTCTCTGCAGAACTGCGTGCAGCAATCTGATCGGTGGAAACGTGTAAATATGTGTTGTCTGCACTAATGTGCCAATGCATCGATGCCCAGCAGTGCCAGGGGCGAGAGGGAAAACTAGAGGGGACAGTGTGAGGTCTCGCTCGAAACTAACAGGTCCACTTCCGCTCTGGCGAACCTTGTCCAGATTTGTTCCATAACCTTGAGGATGTAATGTCTACTCTCCAGGCATCAAGCCCTGTCTGGACAGGAGATCCGCCCCCAAATTCAACCGGCCCGGGACATACACAGCTCGTAGAGACAGTACATTGTCCCGTGCCCACAGAAGAATGCAACGTGCCAGTCTCAGCATGGCATGAGAACGCACTCCTCCCTGGCAATTGATGTAGGACACCACCATCCTGTTGTCCAACTGGATGAAGACATGGCTGCCCTGAATCACCAGGAAGAAAATCTTTAACGCCAGCAGCACCGTAAACATCTCCAGACAGTTTATGTGCCAATATTGCCACTGGCCTGTCCAAACCCCGTAGGCTGGACAACCCTTGTATACAGTGCCACAACCCGTGGAGGAGGCGTCTGTCATTATAACTTTGCGGCGACACACCAGTCCCAACAGAATGCCCGACATAAAAAGGTGGGTCCGTTTCCATGGTAACAGAGCTCAGTAGCGCCCACACATCACTTTGAGGAGATGGAACGCATGTGTCAGTGATTGAAGTCCCTTTGTGGAGTTCATGAGACCCAAAAGCCTGTCAAATGTTCTCACAGAGAGAACACGTCCCAATCTGAACATCACTAGACACTGGTGAAATGACAGAACACGAACTGGAGACAGATGCGCCTGCATCGTTCGCAAATCCAGCTCCAGCCCTAGAAACAGAGTCTGTTGCCCTGGCAACAGGACACTCTTGGCTAGGTTACACACAGCCCTAGATCAAATGGCTGAGAATGACATCTCGATGTTGGGCAGCCAAAGTCTCCGAGTGGGCAAACACCAACCATTTGTCGAGATAATTCAAATGCAGATGCCTTGAAGCATCAAGGGCATCAAAGCTGCATCCATGCATTTTGTGAAAGTGCATGTTGCCAGTGCAAGTCCAAACGGAAGGACACAAAATTGATACACTTGCCCCCGAAAGTGAATCTGTGTGCTTCGGCGCAATCTGAATATGGAAATAAGCATCCTTCAAATCCATTGTCACAAACCAGTCCCCTGGCTGCACTTATGACATTATTTGTTTCTGCGTCAGCATTCTGAATTGATATTTCATTAGAGCAAATTCAAACGTCTCAAAATCCAAAATGGAACGCAAGCCGGTGTCTTTTTTTGGACCAGAAAATAATGGCTGTAAGCGCCACATTCTCTCTGAGAAGAGGGAATCTCCTCTATTGCCCCATTTTGTAAGAGAGAATGAGTTTCCAGGATCAAAAACAGGGTATTTGAATGGAAAAAGTGTATGAACATTGGGTTGAATGTTTGTTTCAGAAAACTGGTTCGCCACAATGGCCCCGGCATTCTTTATGGGGGGACAATGTGTGGTGCTAATGTTCACTGTATGTTTTGTGTACACTTGTGTTTGATGGACATCAAATTCTGTTATGCATGTCTCGAAACCCTTGGTCGTGGAGACAGAGGCCGAATCCAATCAGGCAGTTACTCTGAATGTATTTACAGCAGAGGATGCCAGATAAACCATCTTCCCTATCATAGAATGGGGAAGAATGTGCGAACATCGGGGGGAATTGAAAGCAAGCAGGCTCAACATGTGGTGCTTATGTTCACTGTGTGTTTTGTGTACACATGTTCTCGATGAACATCGAATTATGTTATGCATGTCTCGAGACCCTTGGTCATGGAGACAGAGGCTGAATTCGGGAAGCGTTTAAAAAAACATTTTTTATGTTCGCTTCCCAGCAAGCTGCGGGGGAAAACCGAACCATATTCTGGTTGTCGGACGATCGAGGCACGTACAACAGCGAACTCATTCCAATTCTGACCAAAGGGCAAACAGGAGAGAAACGGATATGTTTATATGGTCCAATTTCATTCACTGAATAGGGGCTCATTCTTTGTTACACAGCAAGCCTGTCAGGCTCATGTGTAGACCTATTTTTATCGTACATCGAGTTATATTACATGTGCCCCGAGATCCTTGGTCATGGAGGCAGAGGCAAAACTCAAGCTAGCAATATTCATTGCTCATTCCCCAGAGTAAATTATGGGGAGAATTGGTGTACTGAAAAAACGGGTTAGAACTAAACCGGTCCCAACATATAATGGGGGAACAAAGCTTAGTACCCAGATACCACGAAACCTTGACCAACTTGTTCCCCAGCACAAGCCTTGGGAGGAAAAATTATTAGCTGAAAGTATTCCTTAACGTGACGTGCTTGGTTGGACTGCAAAACCATCGTGTGTAGATCCAACAGCTGACTGAAAAGAACAACGTCCATGCCGCCACCGAAAAATCGAGGAGAGATAGCAGTGCGCATCTCTTGTCTCGCCAGAACGCTCGTGTGGTCCACAAATGGGCGGAAAAAACCCCCAGTTAAAATACCTTGCATCTTCTGATAGAATCCCGAAAGAATAATGGCACCAACGAAGCATTCACGCGTTGGTTCACCATCACTCCGTTGGGGAACGTTCTCTTATTCCGGTCCCCTCATTCTGCGGCAGGTCTCACTGGTCCATGCATTATCCCCTTAGCCGCAAGCAATACGCTTCAAACGGGAAGGGGAGAGAGATTAAGACAGAGGCTGCTCCTCCATTGCCTTATTCAAGTGCATTCTCCCAGAATGTCACAGAAAAAGACAATAGTGGTAAAGGGGCCAATTTGCTTCCTTACCTTCAACGACGAATTCTCTCATACAGCGTTTTTAATAGCGTTGGCTCAAGAGGTGCATGGTAACTTTTTCGCATGCTTATTCGTCAGAAAATGGCCACCGGGCTAGGCCTCAGAGCATGTCTGACGAGAGACGCACTTAACTCTCTAAAGGGGAGGGTGACAAGCATGAGGAAGAATCTGATGTCCGTTCACACGCCAATCCTCTTTGACACAAAGCTGAAAATCCCAAATTGAAAATCTGACTGGATGGCGCCAAAGCAAGTGCTTTTATGAAGCCCCTGACATAGCTCCCTAGGGGTGTCGCTTAAGCGCCACCAGCCAATAAATTTGCATGATTGTACAAGGGCTTCAGACCACGTGACACTCAGGGGCATGTCCCAATGCGATTACGCAGCTCGAGTTCCTACAAAAGGGAATAAGTCTATACGGCAAATCCTTAAAGAAACGTTCCGGGTTCAATACAAGTTAAGCTAAATCGACAGCATTTGTAGCATAATGTTAATTACCACAAAAATTAATTTAGACTAGTTCCTCCTTTTCTTTAAAAAAAGCAAAAATCGAGGTTCCAGTGAGGGAAAATATTACAGGCAAAAAAATCCAAGGAAAAAGGTCAAAAAAGGAAAAGGACAGAACACAAGTAATCCAATAAAGGATATTTAAATATATTTAAGAATAAAGTTTCCATTGTCCTTGGTCAAGTATTATGTGCGTTTGGTAACTTGTCATGCTATGTCTAGTCAAGGTTAAGTCAAGTACAAGTCAAGTCAAGTTTATGTTCATGTTAATTGTTCATGTTTATGTTTTGCTGAGTTCATATCTATAGTTAGGGTTTTTGGATATCACGTTTGTCAATAAAATTGCACTTGGGTTCTTCACGTCATTGTCTTCGTCGTTGCCAGCAGCCAATCGTTACAGAAATACCTGACTGCCCATAATGAACCCAGCAGTTCAGCTTCTTCGCCTACGTCAGGGGAGTCGTCCCCTGGAGGATTATATAGAGGACTTCTGCGATTTGGCCTGGCGGGTGGACTTTAATGAGGTCGCCCTCAAAGACTGTTTCCGTTTTGGATTGAGTGAGCCAATCTCCACTTTGATGCCTGGCAGTTGCAGTTTCCTCAGCCTGGCTCAGTATATCGACCTTGCCCTGAAGATGACTGTTCTACGTTCACTGTGGGGGAGGAGAATGCCAAGCCTGCGTCCCACGTCATGGACGACGAGCCAGCATCCCACGTCATGGACGACGAGCCAGCGTCCCACGTCATGGACGACGAGCCAGCATCTCACGACATGGCCGCCGAGCCAGAGTTTCACGTCTTGGCCACAGAGCCAGAGTTCCTCGTTATGGTCGCTGGACTAGCACCATCTTTTGCTCCGGATCCATATTTTGCTCCATGCCATGTCACAGCAACGCCTCGGCCTGCTCCATGCCATGTCACAGCAATGCCTCGGCCTGCTCCATGCCATGTCACAGCAATGCCTCAGCCTGCTCCATGTCATGTCACAGCAATGCCTAAGTCTGCTCCATGCCTTGTCATAGCCACATCTGAGCTATTAGACCTGGAGATGGTTCCCGCCCTTGTACCCACCCTTAGTCCTCCTGAGCAGGCAAGGGGAACTTTTAACCCTCTGACCCCGCCTGGACCTTCCGAGCCCTGGACTCCGCCTTGGCCTGTCGGTCCCTCGACATCGCCTCAGCTCTGCGTTCCCTCGGCTCCACTGTGGTCCTTCAGCCTGTCGGCTTTGCCAGGGTCCCTCGTCCCTCCGGCTCCTCCTTGGTTTGTTGGTCACCTGGCTCTGCCTTGGCTCTCCGATCCTCTGGCTGCGCCTCATCCCTCCGATCCGTCAGCTCCACCGGGGACCTCCTTCTCTGTGGCTCCACCTTAGTCCTCAGTCCCACCGGCTCTGCCTCAGTCTTCTGATCCCCCAGCTCCGCCTTGCTCCACCGAGCCTCCAGCGCCAACTTGGTCCTCCCTGCCATCAGCTCCACCCTGGCCCTTCGAGTCTTCGGCTACTCTCTGGGTACCAAGTTCCCTGGTGTCGCCCTTCAAGTCTTTCACGGTTCTGCCTTCCATGGCTCTGCCCCTCAAGTCTCTCTCTTACCCCACCTTCCATGGCTCCACCCCTCGAGCCTCTCAGGGCCCCACCTTCCATTGACTCTGTGGTCCCATGCCCCACACCCTGTCTCGCCAGGCCACGCCCCATGCCATGCCATTCATAGCCACGCTTCAAGGACCCCCCCCCCAGCTCCCTACAGAACTTTAGGTTGATTCATGTTTTATGTGTTTGTTCATGTCTTAGTGGGGGGATATGTCATGTGTATTTTGTTGATTCATGTTTTTCATGTCTTTTATTTTGAAAAGTTTAGTTCCTGCTGGTCATGTGATGTACTGTTTTCCCTCCATGTTCATGTGTCTTGTTTTCATTGGTTTGTTGGTTGATTCTTGTTATCAGTTCTGTCTGTTTACTGGTTGTCTTTATCATGTGTTCTCCCATGTCCATGTATTTAAACCCTCATGTTTTCCATTGTCCTTTGTCAAGTATTATGTGTGTTTGGTAACTTGTCATGCTATGTCAAGTCAAGGTTAAGTCAAGTACAAGTCAAGTCAAGTTTATGTTCATGTTAATTGTTCATGTTTTTGTTTTGTTTAGTTCACATCTATAGTTAAGGTTTTTGGATATCACATTTGTCAATAAAATTGCACTTGGGTTCTTCACGTCATCGACTTTGTCAATGCCAACAGCCAATCGTTACACGGTGTGGTTGCAGGATGCACGTGACTATGCGACCAAGTGGTCTGTGGTTTCATGACACAATTTTATGACGTAATAGTACTGTATGTCTCAATACTTGCACACTCTCTAGCTACACACTTAAAAGTGTGCACTTTACATACAGTAAATACACTCTACAGCAAAAAAGGAACAGGTGGGTGGTAATTAGCAACCAGACAACAGAACAAGGCAAAATAAAGAGTCACTGAGGTCCTCTATGGGAGCGGAGGAGAATAAAACCCTTCAGAGTCTGACAACAACAGTATCATTCTACATTTGCTGCAACCAGAATGATTTCAGAGCAAGAAAGTGTGTCAGTGATAGCTATGCCAATCTGTGATGCAGTGCAGTCTTGTAGCAAATGACTGCATTACCATTAATAGTAATGATGCAAATGACATGTAATCAAGCCATCTTTATCATCGAGACATCAATTTGGACATCACAGATGATCGCATTGATCTAAATATGCCCCTCCAAATAACCAATGTTATAAATCTTAGTAAAATCTTTCTGTATAATTACCATTAAGCACTTGACTGGATTTTCATCACAATAGAGCTGTTCAATCTTCATATGCAGGCCAACCCGGAAGCAATGCTTAATTTGTAAATGAAGAATTGCCAGATCAAAAACAATGATTAAAAGGCATTGAGACCAATGCCGATGATCTGACCTCAGTTTTCCTGGATCACACAATGACATCACTAAACGCTGACCCATGGATCGCAAGAGCATAATAAGTATATGCAATGCAGCGACCCCAACTACAGCATAGCATGAACAAGCTCCTCTGACCGACATCTCAAATTATTCTATAAATTAGGATTATGGAAATTAATTTAATTTTATTTTCATTAAAACTACTAAAGCACAGAATAATTTTTACAGTGTATGATTATTATGTACCACAACTATTGCCATCCAATTTACAGCCTCAACTCCACTATCTCCATAAAATGCCACTGTGTTTTCAGGCCAGTACTGGGGATAGAGCACTTTCAACTCCTCAATCATCTTGCTGTACCCCATTATGTCTGATGCTCATCCACCTTCACACAATAAACCTTTCTCAACATTCCTTGCAACAGCCTTGAAAAACTCCTTTTAAATCCTGTCACTGGATTTTCCCGTATTCAACGTGACACCTTGGAAGGAATTCTCTTGCATTGTCCTTTGGCTTATAACTGTGTGTCATCCAGGTTGATATGACATAGCGTCAAAAACTCGCAACTCAGAAAGTTCCTGAAGTGCATTACACATCAGTCCCAAATTGTTAATAAAGTCATGAGAAGATACACGCACCACAAGACCACTGTAGGTACTGCAAGTCACACTGTCGCGAGATGCATCACCAGCTGCTGTGCTGAAGTGCTTATGGAGAGTGGGGTAATTTTGCCTTGACTGTTCTGAAGCTTGATGCGACCCAACGAGTGTCCAGAATTCTCCCAATTTTGCGCAGCTGAATGTCTAGACTTTCTGCACATTCTTTCAGTTCCAGTCTATTATTGTTGGCTGTGTGGTAAAAAGAGTAAAGCTGATTCATGAGGATTTTGAAATGATTGATTGCTCTAATTTCTTTGAGTGTGTCACTCACGGCAAGCTCAAGTCTATGAGCTGCACAATGCCAACATGTGACATCGGGGAACAGGGCCTGCTTTCGAGCTATTACCCCACTTCTATGTCCAAACATCACAGATGCTCCATCACTTGTTATGCCAATCAATCTTTCGTAAAGTTGTGTGTTTCTTGACACGATAGCTGTTAACAATCCCCTCAGCACTTAAATCATGTAGTTTTATCTGATCCACAAATATATCGGCAAGCATGTCCATGTCATGTAACTGCAGTCTCTTCAGGGCACTTTTCTTGCTTAAACTTGTTGCCTCGTCAATAATTAGGCTTACTTTGGGGGCACATTGCACAATTCTTTTATTGCACTACAGTTTTCTTCTCATTTCAGATGAGATATGTATGAGAATGTAAGATTCATCCGCTATTTATGCCATTTAACTCTTGGCAATCTGTTTCATGCTCAAATCCATGTGCAGGTCTATTGCGCTTTGCCTCCTTGTAGGCTGTTCAAAATACTCTAGCCGTAGTTTCAATTTGTTCAGCCTGGGCCTTAACAACACTTTATGTGATTGTATTCTGACTTGCTCTTTGCAGAATGCTTTCTGCAGCCATATGTGATGTAGTGTGACTGTGTTCAAACACATTTCATGAAGTGCCCACTGCTGTTTTGTTTTATCCGGCGCCGTGGATGTCACTGTACAACTCACCCACTCCGTTGCTAATTTCATTCCAACAGTTTGCTCAGGCCCGAATGAGCCCAATCTCCAAATGTACGGCAGCCCAGTCTTTGATTTTCCATTATCAACCTCGGATATACAGCCTGCTTGTTTATAAACTGTTCTTGAGACCAAATACAATCCAGGTGAGTGACATCCTCTCTCACTGATTACGTTTCCTCGTCCGTTAGGCCCAATCGGTTTCTGACTGATTCACCTCCTCGTGTCTCTCGCTGTCCTCCTGACTAGCATTGCTATTAGCAGTGTGATCTAGGGGTGCGTTTTCACTTTCTCGTGATCTCTTTTGATCAGAAACACCATCAGCTTTATTTGCTGCAGTTTTTAAAAATGAATATATGCTCGACTGTCTTTTTGACATTTTCACTAATATTAGCCTACTATTATTCAGTTAGATGCTCGCTTTCATGTGTTCACTGCACATACAACGATAAGCATCAACCAATGAGAGAGATTTTAAGAGATTTTAAGCATGTGTGCACAGCACTAAGCTGTGCACACCTGCACTCTCTCTCTCTCCCTCTCTCTCAAACACACACACACACAGACTGTCATCATTTGACAATGCACATCAATTGACAATGCACTGGTTAATGCCAGATCGTTTAAAACAAACCGGAATACATATATCCCAAATCTAACATCTTCCAGAACAGGATCCGGCAGGATCCGCCTCAAATTAGGCACTACCTGGAAGGCATCATTACTTGAGGAGGCTTTCTAACCCAGTAACATCCATTACAAAATTCGAGAGTTCTGGCAAACTTGCTGCAAACTTACCGCAAATTTGCAGCAAATTTGTTGTAAATTCACAGCAAATTTGTCGTAAATTCACAGCAAATTTGCTAATCATTATTTTCACATACAAATCAGTTTTGTGGCACACTCTTGGGTGAAGAGCTGCAAACTTCTGGCAAACATTTGCGGCAGATCACATGCGCATATGAAAATAATGAGTGGGAAATGTGTGGCAAGTTTGCAGAAAGTTTGTCAGAACTATACATTTTTTGTGCTGACAAATCGTAATACTTAGAGATGGCAGAATCGTAAGAAATAGTACAAGCTGGCTCATACAAAAAATTACAACTTTTATTTCAATTGAGAAAAATAAACGAACTAGTGAACAATGTTTGTACGAAGTATTTTCAAACATAAAATAATGAATTATATCACACACACACACACACACACACACATATATATATATATATATATATATATATATATATATATATATATATATATATATAAACAAACAAAAAAAAAACACACTGACCACTTTCATTCCATTTGAATTCTACTTCTGGAATTTGGATTTGGAATTTCAAACACATTCAAAGGCAAACAACCCTGTTTCTGACTGTATTTTTATTTATTTTACTGAGTATATTGAAGTGGATATCCAGTATAGCCACTCTGTGTGCATGAATGTCATTGCCTGTCATTTTTTGTCACGAGCCCTTTGGCTATCAATTCATCCACCACCAGGTCTCTGGGAACTAAAATGTTTTTGTCTACTAACCCTGAAATTATAAAAAGTGCTCCCAAAGACAGAAAAACTCTCCTGAGAGAATAAAAAAAAAAAAAGAAAACAAACATTGTAGGGTCCTCAGGCAGTATGTGTGAAAATGGAAAAACTAAAGAAGGTAAAGATTTTGTATTGACCCATAAAGGGTCATATTGAATGTTGTGGCTCTAATGGTTGAGAGTTCTTAACATAGTAGTAGGCTTCAAATGAGAACCTATTAAGGCTTTAAATGAGATAAATGTAATGAGATAATGTAACATTTTGCTAAGCGTCTTCAAATTAGCAGTTTTTTTATTACTCCTACATTTGTGTTGAATATGCATAAACATGCTCATTTTGTTTTCTGGATTAACTTAAGGAAAATCTCATTTACAGCAGCTCCTAAATCTCTACAGAAAAATGACATTTAAGGAATACCCTAAATAAACAGATATACTGATGTATTGTTTTGGCATGTGCTTTCGAATTTAAAGGTGATGTAATTTTTTCAATTTCTTATTTCTAAGCTTAATGAAAATAGACAACTATAAGTAAGCCAATTTTAGGTAGATTTCCTCCAAAAAGTGTAAACGCGTTGACACTATCAGAACATTGCTCTGTTTGTTTGAGAATTCTGACCCACTTGACACAGCAACATTGGCTCAACCAATGGTGTGAGTTTGGGGCAGTACTATCTCTATGTTTGACCAATGGCACACAGGGGAGTGTTCATGAATCCTCTTTAAAAATATTGTTTTTGCAATTGATTTTGGTGATCGAAGTGGTGTAGAAATTACTTAATCTTTATATTTTGAGCTTAATAAGTATAAAATGGTAAACACGTTTGTTGCTTCAGTCTCTGTTTGTTTTGAGGCCATTTATAATATACAATAGCGTACTCCTAAACATTGACCAAATTCACTTTCAGCAGATTACACCTTTATAAATGAACATGTGGTCTTTAAGGCAAGGAGAAGATGCACCTTCTACATCAGGCTTATGAACATTATTGCTTCAGTCAGAGGAACTGATCTATCACTGCAAAATTCAATCTTAGGCTTTCATTAGACTGAGAAAATTAACTCAGTGGGGTAATTTGAGTTTCACATCCCGATATCCCCACTCAACATCAGCAATCTGGTACCATATTGCTAGAACAGCAATATGTGAGGAAATGTCCAAAAGGAACAGGCTTTTCACCACAAGTTTTCTGATTGATGTATGTGATTTGGGTGTGAAAAAGCAGAGACTGCTCCTTGCAAGAGAGCAAATCCATCAACGTCTTCTGCCGTTAATGTAATCTGTCACAAAGCAAAAGTCCTGCGATGGGTTTAGGAAGCTCTGTGCTGAATAGGTAATGTCAAGCAGCTAGTCCTTTTCCTGTGAGTCCTGCATATTGGCAGACAAGACAGGTCCATTGTCACAGTCTGAGAAGCCTGAAAGTTCAGCTAATGTGAGCAGCTAGAGTGAAAGAGAGTAATAGAGGCAGAGAGCGACGGAAGATGAAGTAATTTCTCGAAGTGAAGAAACCATGAGCCATATGAAGATACAAATAAAGGTGACAAGTTTTTGGTGAACGCCACTGAGAGCAAGGAAAGTGCTAGACATAATTACAGCATGTAGCTTTGCTATAGTGACACATTTTAAAAGAGAAATGCAATAGAAGTGGGAGAATGATGTGACGTGATATTGAGAGTGTGAGTGTCCGACTATACTGCTCATTGATGTTGGTCATTCCTATTAAGGTGTGGTCATATTTACCTTAGCATGGCGAAAGAAGACGTGGACGGACATTGTGTGTGCATGAAATTAGCAAAAAACTAATTGCCAAGCTGCCTATTTTTAATGCTGCACTTTATACTCTGTGAGAGATATGTTAAAAAGAAACTAAATGGCTAAAATGATATCCCTGTCCATTGTGAATATTCAGTGTAGTTGCGTACCAAGCATTGCCCACACAGAGGTCACTGCCAAACCAAGCAACTTCCTACTGGTCAACATGACGTATTAGCCTGTCAAAGTTCACCAAACTTGAACTCCATGCGAAATCTCAGAGGGGAAATCCATAGCGCTGAATTTATGATCACGCGGATTCCAATCGAGATGGCTGTATTTTGCCCGTGGTATTTTCGACGTGCAAAGGTAAATGTGACAACACCTTTATGCAGTATATTTTTAAGTCACCATCAAATATGTTATAATATTATAAAAACTATTAATTATTAAACTCACAATTTGTAAATATTGAAATCATATGAACAATTAAATGAACACAGGGAGGAATTTTTAATAATTTCACTACTTTGGTTTGAGCGGATGTTGCCATGTTTGTCCATGTCCCTGGGTGCTACATACTAACTTCTGAAATGAAAAACTGCCAATTTATTATGAAATTGTCCAGGTGTTTCCTAATTTTTAGCATTCTCCAATTGAAATGTTTCAAACAAAACATGTTTTCTTGGGAATATTATTTTAATTAATAATTTATTATATAAGGTTTTTCTTTGTCCTCAATTTCACTTTCCATCCTGTTAGTCTTTTCTAATATCCCTTTAACTAACAAAAGGTAGTTCTTTAATTAAATTATACTCTAGGAGGTGTCATTACTTTTGGTATGAAACCAACAGCACAAACATCAGAAGGTATTAGCAATGCATTTTATGAATTCTGTAATGTTTTGTGGTATTAGTTGGTTTGACTTACTCTAAAACAGAAACATCAGAAATCAGAATGATATCATCAAAAAGTAGCTAAAAATATATTACAATTTATTTAAAGTAAGAGTAATTGAAGTTAGGCTAAATGTCAATCCCTCACTGAGCAATGACTATAGTGTTAGCTCTTTATTTCCATTCAGTTAGGCATCCTGTTAATTTACTTGCTGTTTGGTGAATATTCAAACTAGAATGATAAAAGCCTGAGCTTTACCATAGCATAATTCTGAAAGTCTGGTATACCTAACTCTAGTGGTCTCTTACCAAACTCTCCACAGTTTTAGTACATTTAGCACAATGTGTGGACTTTTCAGACAGTCCCTTACCCACTCTAGGCAAAAGTTCCAATGAATATCAAGGTAAAAATATAGCTGCAAGCAGCGATGACGGGCCTAAGCACCATGGGTCAATTTCCACCTAGTAGCTTTCGGAAAACAATGCAAGGTGGTGTAGGGGGCAACAGCTGGGTTCTCAATAGGGATACTGAAGAATAAAAACTCAGAGTTAGGTATTGCAATAATTAAATGAGAGAGATTTTACTGATTATTCTCTGTAGGTTCAATAGGCATCACAAGTCGATAAGACACAACAGTTAGAAAGACAGAAAGTCAAAGTGTTGTTTTACAAACTTTCCAAAGCAATTATAGTCATATGCAAATTACATTAAGGCTGTCATGATACTACAATTTCTAGCATTCTTATAGGTCAACTACTTCAAATATTTTAACATATTTCAAATATGGACAGTTTCCGTCATTGTGCAAACAGTAATTGTCAGCCACAACATGAATTGAGGTCCCATCCTTGGTTGAAACAACTTATGGTCAGATATAAAAGGTTAGCTATCAGTTATGGCTACTCCTTATTTCTTTACGTCAAAGGGGTACCAAGGAGAGCAATTAAAATCCTTGGAAATTGTTTTCGACTATGGCAAAGTCACATCTGAGAGGGCACAATAACCGTAAATAATTCAGAGACATGAGATATTTAGACATGCAGTGTTATCTGCATGCATACATGCAGTGTTATCTCCTTCTCAGGAATAGAGGCCTTCTTCCCAACCTTGCTGGAATGCCGGGCCTCACCATCTGTGGAACATTAAGACAGAGCACAGAGAGAGGCAAAAGAGCTCAAGAGAGCGCACTATTGCTGCATCTAGTTGAATTCATGTTTCAATTTGTAACAGCTCACAAACAAAAGGGAAGGAGAACACAGGGAAGCAGGTTTTTCCAGGCTCAGGTAGGACTTTTAATCGGCCACTTCAATGCTTTACAACTTCACAAATTCATCAGCTTCACAGGCACGTAGCAACTTAAACACATCAGCTTCACAAACATAACAGATTAAACGTAGCAGCTTCAGGAGCACCGTGGCCTTCCTTGTGCCAGACTCTCTCTCTCTCTCTCTGCTGGTGGCATGGCTGCTTATATGCCGCTCTCCCCATGCTCACTGGAATTAGAGACAGGTGTTACACATAATCCAGCTCAGGTGCAAGCACCCTTACCGCTTTCTCTCTCTCTGGACGGATGCTTGACCATGCCCCCGCTGCTACATATCCCCACCACCCGACACAGGCTGGGGAGACATCCGGCCTGTCTACCACTTATTATTGTACAATTATTGTGTTTTGTATTCACCTCTGGCCCGAGCTCCGCCCTCTCCGGGACTACCATAGCCAACGTCACAGGGACCGCCTCCCTCCACAATTTCAGGAGGTTGAGGTGATATATTTGAAGTGTGCCCCCTCTATCGGTTCGCTTTACCTCATAATCAAGATCCCCCACTCATCGTGTGACCTCAAAGGTTTCCTTGCCACTTGGTGAGTAATTTGGAGCTCGATGTGGGAAGTAATACGAGTACCTTATCTCCTGGTGCAAATTCCCGTAGCCGAGTTCCCCTATCATATAGTCAGCTCTGTCCTTCTTGAGCTTGGAGAAAATTCTCCTCTGTTAGTTGCCCCAGTTAAAAAGTAGTTTCCCATTTAGCACATCTCTGATTTTAAATGGAGCCCAAATGACTGTTAGTGAGCAGCTTTAAAATCTGGTGTCGTGTGTGTACAACAAATCTCTGATGACTTAACACTTCCTCAGTAACTCTCACAGCCCACTCTGCACAGTCACAACAAATCAACAAACAAGGATGCTGTCCTGCCATAGAAGGAGGCACAGGGGTAGAGTAATAGCCGACTATTCCATATGATAGTTTTTTCTATCATATAGAAAAAGAGTTTTTTCTCCCTGGAACGCATTGTCCTAATGCAACAGAGTAAGATTTTTTACCCACCCAAATCCACAGATGAAAAGGCTTGTTAACATCAACATGTCTCAATGCAAGCATAGAAGCAAGTGTCTTTTTAATGCTCACAAATGCCTCATCCATTTCCTCTGTCCAGTCAATCTATTCAGACCCTGGCTTACCTCCCTTCAGAGCCTCAGTGAGGGTTTAGACAGTTCAGTGTATTCTGTGATAAACTGGTTACAGTAATTCAAAAGTCCCATCACCTGTCTCAAACCAGTAACAGTTTGTGGTTTTGACAATTCGACTATTGCTTTAACTCTTTCAGGGGTTATGCGTCAGCCATGAATGCCAACTAACTGTCCCAAATAGGTTACCTCAGATGATGCCAGCTGAGCTTTTTTCAAATTCACTTTGCAACCCCCATTTTTTAGAGCTTTCAAAACAGTCTGAACAGCAGCTATGTGCTTAAACATGGTGGGGCTGGCAAAGAGAATGTCATCAGCATACTGCAAAACAATAGATCCATTATCCCCGAGTGCTTTGCAAATAGGATTAATAAAAGTAGCCAGAGTCTGATTAAATAATGTCAGAGAATTGCAAAACCCCTGTGGTACACGGGTCCATATCCATTGTTGACCCCCACAGGTAAAAGCAAACTTTGGCTGATCCTCTACAATGATGGGACATGTCCAAAATCCATTAGAAATATCCAAAGCAGTAAAATAAGCACGCTGAGATCCTATCTCATTGAGAATTGTCGTAGGGTTGGCCACTAGGGGGTGCACTTTATGTGAAACTGCATTTAGTGCAGTATAATAAAGTGTCAAGTGCCAGCTTCCATCAGGCTTGCTGACAGGCCACATGGGAGAGTTAATGGGAGATTTTCAAGGAACAATAATCCTCATTTGCTTAGTTCCTCTACAACTATCTCTGCTCCTTTTCGAGCTTCATTTTTGAGGGAATATTTACATATGGCTTCATGCATAGGACCTAGAACGCTGATTGGTGACATTTTAGCAAGACCACAGTGAAATCTATCTTTAGCCCACACTGCAGGGAATTTAGAAATCAAAAGTTTCCATTCATGTACTTCTCTGTTACGGCCGTAACAGCTGCGACTGAATAATCTGGGCCATTCTGGTGGGGACCAACATGGGATAAGCAGAGTACTTCATTGCAACCAAGCACAATCTTATCTTGTGATAATAAAATGTTTGAATGCGTGAATGAAAGGACGAGAATCAGTTTTATCACAAGATCCAGATGCAGCTGACCCCTATACATCCTCCTCCTCTAATAACAGCTGGAGCTTCAAGAGCTGGGATCAATTAGCCTAACATTCTTCATGTTATCATCCCTCTTCCCTCCCTCTTTTTTATTGCTACCCTCCAGCCTATGTCCTTTTGCTCTGTAACCACAGGTTCTCCGGATATGACCTATTTTTCCACATTTGTGACATTTACTGAGCATAAATTATGATTGACACCACAGCGGCGGATTTGTTTTCTTTTTCTTTTTTCATTTCTTCATATTGTTTAAACACAACCCCTAAACCATTTCCTAAATCACCCAGATTGTAACAGACATTTATGCCTGTAATCTCAACAACTTTGTCTTGTAATGCCATCAGTGTTTGAACCCCTTCAACCACCTCTACAATTTTTCCCTCTGGGTTTAATGGAACTCCACCCATTTTGCTCACCCAAGAATTCGCACACACAACTCCAAATTTGTACTTCTCTCTATCCTTCCTCGTTTCCAACCATTCAAGCTGTTGTACTACTTTCCAGTCTGAATTAAATCCCTGACTAACCATTTTCTTAATTACTTCAATATACTTCTTAGAGTATATTATTGGAACCTTATTGGAGGTTTGGGCTTGGCTTTCCATTATATTTAGCTCAATTGGTCACAGATCATACCCATTGGAAAAACAAAATATTGGCAAGGCTGCCACACATAAACATCAGGAGAACAGGTATTAAGAGCATGACTTCAGTGAATTGAAAAAGCAGAGAACATGAAATGATCCAAATCATCATTGAATTTCTTTTCCTTTAATTTTAGTCTCAAAGGCAGATCTCAGTGTACCCATGATCATCCAATGCCTACACTGTGTATATAAAACAAGAAATAAAAGAAAAATGAATATCTAATCTGAACTAAAATAATCTGCTATCTATCTTTTCCTAAACTCGGGGCACCCCTGTCTGAGTGGAGACACCAAGAGAGATGAGGTTTTCCCATTCAAAGTCTGCAGACTATTATTTGTGCCATCCTTCTGCGGATGTCTCTGATGTCACAAGGACATCCTCACATTCTAATCAAAATACCAATACATCCGGGTGTGATATCTAGCCACTGCTAGATTCTTAATAAAAACTCTAAGTAAGGACTAGAACATAAGGGTGGACAGTCACAACCACTCCCGCTCACTCTCGGTACAGAGTGCGGGGTGTCTTAGGCCTCTTTTTTCAAGTACTAACAGCAGCGCCTCATTCAATCTCTCCACCAGACAGTCCCTAACAAAATAAAAATCTACCTACCTTATTTTTGAAGTTTACACTGATAAAATTGCCTGCATTGCCTGGGTCCTCAATATGGATATTGAAGAATAAAAACTCAAGAGCCAGGTTTTGCAATAATCAAATGAGAGAGAGTTTACTGATTGTTCTCTGTAGGTTCAATAGGCATCACAAGTCGATAAGATACAACAGTTAGAAAGACAGGAAGTCGAAGTGCCATTTTACAAACTTTCCAAAGCAATTATAGTCATATGCAAATTACATTAAGTGTGTCATCGTTCCACAATTTCTAGCATTCTGGTAGGTCAATGCAACACTTCTCAGTGGAAGGAGGAGGCAAGAAGCAGATCTCCTGGTTCAGGTAAGCGTTTTATTCTCCTTACTGCAGCAAATGCACTCGTTCAGGGCTCTTACACTGTTCAATGACTCACTCTAAAATCCACAAACTATTTCACAAAAATAAACTCTCAACTCAATAATAAACTCTTGGCTTCACAATCGGCTCTCTGGTGCCCAGGCTCTCTCTCTCTCTACTGGCGGTGTGGCTCCTTTTATGCCGCTCTCCCCATGCTCACTGAAATTAGAGACAGGTATTAGACATAATTTAGCTCAGGTGTAAGTGCCCTTACCGCTTTCTCTCTCTCTGGAGAGATGCTTGACCACGCCCCCGCTGCCACAGTCAACTACTTCAAACATTTTAACATATTACAAATATGGACTGTTTCCATCTTCGTGCAAACAATAATTGTTAGCCACAACATGAATCGAGGTCTCATCCTTGGTTGAAACAACTTATGGTCAGATATAAAAGGTTAGCTATCAGTTATGGCTACTCCTTATTTCTTTACATCAAAGAGATACCAAAGAGAGCAATTAAAATCCTTGGAAGTTGTTTTTGACTATGGCAAAGTCACAATAGGCACAATAACCTTAAATAATTCAGAGACATAAGTTATTTAGACTTGCAATGTGTAGGTGTTATCTCCTTCTCAGGAATAGAGGCCTTCTCCCCAACCTTGCTGGAATGCCAGGCCTCACCATCTGTGGAACATTAGGACAGAGCACAGAGAGAGACAAAAGGGCACAAAAGAACACAAGAGAGCACAATATTGCTGCACCTATTTGAAGTAAATTCATGTTTCAATTAATTGATGACATGAGGTTGATGTGTTGTCCAGTCATGGTTACTTTTACAAACCATAAAACAAAGATAATAACAAAAAATCATAACTACGATCACTCTCTCTTACATTACTACTTGTGATAATCAATCCTCAATATAATCAAATGGTTAAATAGGGTATATGATTCATTATGTAAGAAAAATAGAAATAGAAATGGAATAAATGCAATACAACATAAAATGCACACTCCCCGGAGGCCGAGCTGAATGAGTAAACACGGTTACTGCACTCCTGACATGGGACAGACCCTCAGTCACCCCTCAGATTACATACATATTACTTGTACCTTTTAGGAAAAGAGAACAGAACATTAAAAATATATTAAGAATAAGTGAGGATTATGAAATATAAGATATCGCTTTCAAGAGCAAAGAGTGATGAAAATGTTCCCCCTTCAGTGGACACATGCATTTAGCATTTGACATTATTCTAAACAATTTTGAAGCAATGTGGTTAAATATAAGAGGACTATTTTAAAATCTGTTGTGAGAGCCACACTTCCTGCTGCAAGGTGTTGACTCTATGACTGTGACCCAAAATTGTCACATTCATCTGATTAGCCTCCAAGGCTAAACATACATCTCAATATTGATCTCAATCACACATTGCATAAAGAAGATATTAGACACTTCATGTTTCCCATTTTTGGCCACACCATTCGATATATCAAAAATCTGTTCACAATTTAGCATCTTACATGTCTTGGCATAATGTTGTCTAAATGTGGTTACAGTCTCATGAATCCCCTAGGAGGAGTATTTAAAAGTTCAGAGCCTGCGATTTGCAGAAAATCCTAAATGGCCAACGTCCTGTTGGGCGGAGCTAATGACTGTATGAAAGTTGTTCAGCTTTATGAGAACTGTATACATACCAATTTTGGTGACTGTAGGTGAAAATGGGTGTGCTACAGAGCCCTCCTTACATGCCCATTTTCAAGGGGGTGCTACAGAGCCCCCCACACACCCATGTGTGAAATTTTGCCCAGTCCTAATGGCCAGCGACTCTGATGTGTGTGCAAAATGTCATGAAATTTTAAGCATGCCAAGTGCCTCAAAAACACCTAAATATAGGAAGAAAGGAATAATAACAATTAATGCATTGCCATGGCAACAGTATTTAAGATATCAAATATTCCTTTACAATTTTACATCAGGAGTGTCTTGACATTATTCTAAAGAATTTTGAAGCAATTCATGTAAACACTTCTGCTATTTCAAAGTCTGTTAAAAGTGCCATACTTCCTGCTGCCAGTTGGTGGCGCTATGACTGTGACCCATAATAGCCACATCAATGTGATGTGAATTTTCATAAAAATCACACAAATTGAAAAAAATATGTACAACTTCAGAGCCTGCGATTTTCAGAAAATCTAAAATGGCAGACTTCCTGTTAGGCGGAGCTAATGACTGTGAGTATGAAAATTGTTTGGCTTGATGAGAACTATATACATACCAATTTTGGTGACTGTAGGTGAAAATGGGTATGCCCATTTTCAAGGGGGTGCTACGCTACAGTTTCGCCATGATGCCCATCGTACCATCTTATATATGGGACAAATCGCATTCTATATAGATTTTTTTACGTAAGTGGTAGTTCTGTCAGGGAGACTCACAATGTACACGTCATCGGTTCATTCATAATTTCCTTTAACCAATTACTGTTCACCTCTTGCTTTAAAAGTCCGCCAGCAGCCAACCACTCTGCTGCCTTCAGGTGTCTACGTGGCAATTATATCTACAACTTACTATGTCCGACGTCGAGCCAGCTTCGCTCCCCAATGAGCTAATATGTTATGTAATCACTGTTCCTTACCTTATATCCAGGATGAGCAGCTCCTTGCAGCAGTGCGTGTCTGAAATTCCGGAGTCTCAATGGGATCGCGGCCCTCTTGGAATAATAATAATAGATATGTTAACGAGGCATCTCTTTCAACCCCGATCGCTCCAGACCACAGGTGAACCAGCTCACACATCTTGGGAAGCTGCCTTCCCTCCTTGACGATGCCACCGCTCCATTTCAACTTTCAAAACTACAAGGCATAAACGATCAGCAAATCAGGATCTTCATCCAGATCTCAGTCATGTAAGAGACCTCCCTCAGTTGAGCCACCGCATCTACCGCAACCGGAATGCATGACCCGGTGCTGGAAGGCCGTTAAAAACATTGCATCAAGGCAACAGCTGATCCCCACCAGAAATATGCTAAGTTCTCATCATATTCATCAATTCATATTTAGAGGATGCTTTAAAGGTGTTGGGCTTTCTGTTGCATTTCATCACAAACCTCATCTGCATCAATATCACATTCAAGTGGCAATATTTTATTTCTATTTCGATAATTCCCTCCACGTCGCGGCCTTCCTCGGCTAGCACCCACTTCCAGCAGGCATCATGGAGCTGCTGGGCAAACATAAATGGGCGGCTGGCTTCGCTCAGGGTGAGGGAGCGGAACCACTGGCAATGTTGTTCCGGTGTGCGGCCGACTCGTTGCAGGACAGCCGACTTCAGTTGTGGGTAGTCCAGGCGGTCCTCGGTGGGTAATTGCTGCGCCACGAACTGGGCCCCCCCGGAAACAACGGCAGCTGGTGGAGGGCCCATTGAATTCGTGGCCAGCCTGAGGCTGTGGCCGACTGCATGAACAAGCTCACAAACGCCTCTGGATCTTGTCCAGGAGGACGTGCAGCTTCATCTCTGCTTCCGGGGCCATGGTGGAGGACCCGCCTGGAACCAACCAACTCCGTAAGGCCTACCGATCCTCGGCCTGTGCCTGAAGGAGCTCCAGGAAGCAAAGCTCCTGGGCAAGGAGAGCTTGATGGTGGGTCTCTTGGATGCTAGCCAAGGCATGGATGACCTCGCCCAGTCGTGAGGTGTCCATGGCAGCCGGACTTCTTCCAATTCCTGGGTTTCAGCACCAGTGTAACGTTCTCAGAGTGGGGTGGAAAGAAGGAAGCGGGAGTCGGCGTCACAGTCCACATAAGCATTCTCTTTATTCTCAAGGTTTCACTCACACTATGTCTTTTCAGTAGGAACTTTAGATCACACACATCAGCTTTAGGGGTAACGGTCAACATAAACTCATCAGATACAACAAAATTAACACCTTTTCAGCGTTTAGCTCCAGACAGGTTGTGGGTGTGTGACCCGGCTCTCCCTCTCCCGATCTGGCATTCCGCCGGCCTTTTAAAACCCGTCTCTGCCGTCACTGAAATGAGACACATGTGTTTAGAGTTACAAGTTACAATATATTTTGCTCTCCGATCCTTTCACTGTTAATATATTTGCGGTCAGGGCAACTTCCATTTAGCAACAGGTAAGTACGATTTGTTCTCTCTTGATAAACCATGCCGGATTAGTGTTCTTGCAAAGCAGATACTGAATATTTAGTCGACTGAAACTTTACATGTCATGGACCATGCGTTGTGTTGCTGGTTTTATGGGCTTTATCAGAGCTTCAACTTAAAATATCACATATTTGACTTCACATACTTTAATCCCATTCAAGGCTGGGCATGGTGCCCTCACCAAAGCAAACATCAAGATGCTCCAAAATTATACCTACTCACCCCGCTGACTGGCCCATTTCGGCATCATGTGAAAAAAAAAAATTCTCTGTCCGGTTCACAACTGAGTGTAGAAGTAGTTCCCACATTAAATTCTCTGTCGGCGGGCTTATCTGGATCCTTCCAATATTTTAAGTTTCTGTCCATACGCACTTGCTCTGATCCTCTGCTCCTCTATTCCTGTCCTCTCACAGCTCCACACTATATGTTTAAACCCTTTTGCCCCTGCTAGATTCCGCTAAAGATTTACAGTGCATCCAGAAAGTATTCACAGCGAAGATTTCAAACAAACTTCTTTCATGTTGTCATTATGGGGTATTGTTTGTAGAATTTTGAGGAAAATAATGAATTTAATCCATTTTGGAATAAGGCTGTAACATAACAAAATGTGGAAAAAGTGAAGCGCTGTTAATACTTTCCGGATGCACTGTAATAAGGCATGGTATTGCCCCATCTACTCTCAAAGCATTCGATTCCGCTTTGTCTCTACATTCTTCATTTCACAACTCTCACAATACCCCATTATTCCCAATGTTAGAGTCAACTGTCTGTGCTTTCATTGCTTTCTGTTTTAACGAACCCCCCTGGACATTTTCACATTCCCACAACCACAATATAACATTTTAAGAGTTTAAGAGCATATATTTGTTTGCCTTTGATAGGAGTACTTCAGTGATAAAACAAGCATATTTATTTTTTGAAGAGGTACAGAGCTCAAAATGTACTGCATAACAGGAATGATCCACGTACAATTCTGAGATGTGAGAGGTTACAGCTTGAGTATGCACAGGAGATGGGGCCATTTGGCGAGTGGCCAAATCCAGGATTGATGTGCCTATCAGTCCCGCGACTGGGGGGTGTTTTGCTTGGGATATGGCAGGATTAGCATTCAAGCCTTTCAGCGGGAATGGCTGAAGTTCTGGACTTCATTGCACGCTCCATCCAGTTCCCAGTGGACTCGCTGATTCTGCTCAACGCAGCCACCAAAAACTCAATATGCAAGAGCGATGTTAAGATGGACAAACAGGAAATGTGGGTACTACAGATTATTGGCTGCATGTCAACAGCAAGGGATTTACAATGTGTGGAGGTCTGACAATACAAAAATTAAAGCTTAAGCATTAGTGAGTTTACTGCTCTGAAAAGTACCAAAAAATTAATTTTCTGAAAGGAATAATAAAGAAAACATTTGTTTAGCTTTAAGCTGTCCTTTGCCAAATCACATTGGTGTCTGCTTTTGAAATATAGGGCAACACACTTGTGCAATTGCAAATCATAATTAACGCACCATTGCAGCATCTTAATCAAAAGAAGATTGAAAAAAATCACTTGACAGGGCTTCAGTGCCTCTTAAAGAGCACACAATATGTTTGTGAAACATGGCGAAGCCCTTATCAGTGTTCCAGATCAGCCATGAAACGAGAACAAAATTCCTGGAGCTAATTTTTTAGATTTTAAAATATGAAAATTTCAGACAAAGATTAACATTGAAACAAGAATTATTTGAGACAGGAAGGGTGTGCTGCCAATTGACAGTATGAATAAAGGAATAACAGGCTATGCTGATTAGTATCTGTGTGCTAGATTTTGAAGGGTAGGTGGACTTTGTTTATGACATTGGCTAATTTGAAGTTGGAAGTCTCAGATTGTTACATAAACATGTACACACTTGTGCTCTGGGACTGTTTGCACAGCACTTTTCTGCTATTTGTATTTCACTTCCCAGAAACAAAGATCAGAAGTGTTATATTAAAGCCTATTGCTTGTGAAAACACCTAATCAATCCACATTACTGATATGTGGTAAGGATAAAGTGAATGGATTATGACTTGAAGAGATAAGTACTCTGTAGAGCTTGAGACAGTGACATTCACTAGTGCTGAAGATTCATTGTCACCTAAGATTTAATTGAGAGACTGAAAAACGTCTTGATATCACATAGCATTTAGACAAAAAATTTCATCAAGAAAACATTGAATGTTGGCTTGACAAAGACTTGTCTAAGATTTGAGAAAAAAAGAAAAAAGAAAAAACGCCTTTGAGTATGAAGGTAATTTAGGCCTTCTTTAGTTTCAACACTTAGCCAGTCTGAAATGAGATTTTAAGTTGGAAGGTTTCTTGTGTAATTTGAAAACTTGGGCAGTTTAAAAAGACATTTTGAAGTTGGAACGGCATGTACTCTAGGCCTTATGTAGTTTGAATTCATGGCCAGTTAAAAGGAATATTCAATACAAGTTAAACTCAATCAACATTTGTGGCATAATGTTGATTACCACAAAAAAAAATTATTTTGACTCATGCCTCCTCAAAAATAAAAAAATCAAGGTCACAGTGAGGCACTTACAATGGATGTGAATGGGGCCAATTTTTGGAGGGTTTAAAGGCAGAAATGTGAAGCTTATAATTTTATAAAAGCACTTAAAATACTTCTTATGTTACAACTCATGCATAATTTGAGCTGTAAAGTTGTTTAAATTGTCGTTTTTACAGTAAATGTAGGGTTTACAGTGTTATGCTGTCATGGCAACAAAGTTGTAAAATTGCATATAACTACACAGAAAAGGTTAGTAAGCGATTTTACCACATTAAAATCATGTTAACATGCAAACTGTTTACATCTTGTGGCTATACTTTTAAAACAATGTCAGGGGAATTCACTAAGAATAAATTACAGCCGTTAAAAAGGCAGGTTATTTGCACGCGCTTTCTGCGCTGGTTTAGCGACCGATTCACTAAAGCAATTATCAGGCAATGGTGCACAAGCACCCACAAAATCGCTGCTGAATGCAATTGCACATGCAATTCCAATCTTACGAGCTGATTGTGAGATGCAGGACACAGTGCAGTTTCAGTGCTGATTGTGCCTGCTTAAACTAGATTGCAGGTGGTTAGTGAAGAAGACACAGGTTTTTGTGCTGAAATACCATGCAAAAAGTGGCACAGCTGTTTAGTGAATTCGCCCCTGAGTATTTTAATGTTTACAGATTGGCCCCATTCATTTTCATTGTAAGTGCTTCACTGTAACCCAGCTTTTTTAATTGAAGAAAAGGGAAAGGTCGAAATAAATTTTTGTGTTAAACAAAATGATGCCACAAATGCTGTCCATTGAGCTTAATTTGTATCAAACCCAGAATATTCATTTAATGAGACATTTTGTTTGACAGTTTGACAGCTGATGCTAAGGTAGTCAGAATGGTCATTAAGTCATTGCTAGGGGGTTGCTAGACAGTTGCTTGACAATTAGATACGGTTAATGCTAATCAATAACCAAATATCTTTTAGGTATTTTTTAATCTAAAATTGTAGATATTACAGACTCTCTAAAATATCAATTGTAAACAGTACTTCAATCCTTCATAATGTTAATGTAATAAAGATTACAGCAATAATAGCAGACAATTATAGATTTGTCAAGGAAATGTTACCACTGGGATACTATGAGTTGGTCTTGAGGGTAAACTTGACTTTCATCATCCTGGTTGAAAAACATCCTTAAAAGTAGGTGCTGGCAGTGATTCAGAAGGGAAGTAGTCCTCAACAATTAACAAAAAACTTGCATTCATGTCTGGCTACATTCTGGAATTGATCTCCCGCTTTTCACGACCAGATGGATACAATCAAGTCCCTACTCCTGACCTAATATCTTTTCTTTTTGAATATCCAGTTTCACTTGGAAATACACCACAATACTGAAGTAAAATTACTTGAAATTTGCGAATGTCATTTTATGGTGTCTTTAAACACTGGTGACCATAATTCAGTCTTGAACGTTTTTGATATTGGTAAATGAAAATTCTTGACCATGAGTGAGGGCTGAAAAACCTTAACTGTGTCATCAAAAAATTTGAATTATTTTCTCCACTCAAACAGTTCACATGTTCAAAAGGCTTGTCAACACAAGGGCGGACATGTCATACAAAAAGTATCTGAGATGGAATTATACTAGACCCAGATCCCTGGAGCATATACAGTACAGTTCATGTTTAATAAATAGAGGAAGACTGAGAGGGTGGATCAATCCATAGCTTGTCATTCCAAACCTGTATGACTTTCTTTCTTCCATAAAACTCACAAAACAATTTACAGTAGCAGGACAAAATAAGTACCATCAAAATAGTCCATAAGTCTTATGCACTCTTTTCTATATAAGTCTTCTGATGCCATACGTTAGCTTTGTGTGATAAACAGACTGAAATACAAATCTTTTTATTCACTGAAATCTTCCCCTCCATGGTAACTCTTAAATTTAACTCATGCATATTCAAATTCGCCCGCCCTTCGCAATCATCACATGATACAGATATTGTTTGCATCATCAATGTCAGACCTGGCAAATTGTGGAAAATGTTGTGATAAATAAAAATAAACTATTATTCATACTGAATAGATAAGTTATTGGCTAAATCATGTATATCTGTTGTTTCTGCTAGAAGGTTCCATTACTTCACTGACAAAAATTATTCTGCTTGAACAGCATGCTAAATGATCATTAATAAGCCCTTTATTCTTTATCATTATCCGGAGGCTTTCTACTGGGGTTCAAAACTCTCTTTCATCTCTTCATTTAAGACTTGGTCACAGCTTTGAGGAGAAGGAAGGGTGCAAGCCTTAGTTCTTTAAACCACATCCTCAGGGAGAGATCACAGTCTCTTACATGAAGATCAGGATCTTGAATGGGAGAGTTGGATAATACCTGCATAGTAAGGCAGGTTTCTCACAGGAATAGACCTCAGAATCATGTCATCAGAATCAAAAAATGTTTTTGCTTGATTGTTGGTTAAAGGGATAGTTGACCCCAAAATAATTAAAATTCTCTCATCATTCACTCACCCTAATGCCATCCAAGATGTTCAACAAACGAAGATTTGTAGAAGAATATTTCAACTCTGTAGGTCCTCACAATGCATGTGAATGGGTACCAAAATTTTGAAGCTCCAAAATGTTCATAAATGCGGCATAAAAGTAATCCATAAGAATCCAGTGGTTTAATATCTTCAGAAGTTATATTATTAGTGTGGGTGAGAAACAGTTTCATATTTAAGCCCTTTTTTGTTATAAATCTCCAATTTACGTTCACTTTCACATTCTTCTTCTTTTGTTTTTGGCGATTTGCATTCTTAATGCATATCACCACCTACTGGGCAGGAAGGAGAATTTATAGTAAAAAAGGACTTAAATATTGATCTGTTTCTCACCCACACCTATCATATCACTTTTAAAGTTTAAAATGCTGATAAAAGTTTTTAAAAGACTAAACTTTAAAA
Source organism: Myxocyprinus asiaticus (assembly GCF_019703515.2). NCBI lineage: Eukaryota > Metazoa > Chordata > Actinopteri > Cypriniformes > Catostomidae > Myxocyprinus > Myxocyprinus asiaticus. The sequence continues at coordinate 34,011,331 of NC_059357.1, read as the reverse complement.
TGCTGGTAAAAATTCTGCAATTGTTTAACCATCATTTAAATGTTTAATTTTTATTTTGTTTGCCATGGGACACAAAATGAGGTTTTTGGAATATGTTGTGGCTCAAAAAAAAAAAAAAAAAGAAGAAGAAAAGACCATAAAATAAACCACAAAAGCACCAGAAAACAATCGTAAAACTAAACTAATCCATTCTATTTGTGCACTACAATCCAAGTCTTCAGAAGCCAAATGATAGATCTGTGTGAGGAATATACCCAAATTTAAGTCTCTATTCAATGATCTTAGTCTCCATCTGCCGTAGCGCCCGTAACAGTCAAATCCCGTGCTCATTTAAATATAAAAAAATTGCAACCTCAAGAAGTATTACGACACAGTTTTACAGCAGTGATGTGAAAGTGTCTCAGGACCGATTGCAACATGCCATATTCCTTGATGTGTTCATTTGAATGAGATGTGATCGCCTTCATGGAGTACATCAGGATAAGATTTTTAGTGATTAACAACTAAAATTCCACTCTCTAACTCACATAAAGCTGTTGTACTGTATGCTGTCAGAGAGCACTTCGAATGGAGCAAATCATTGTTTGGACTACTTTTGCACTGTCTTTTGCCATTTTTCTAAATAAACTATTGTGATTAAATTGAAATGCCTGTTGTTTTTTTTAAACAACAGGTGTTGTTTTTTTACTATAGGAAATAGTATATTGTAGCTAAAATTATTGTCACTATACATTTATCTGCCTGTAAGTTTTTTAATTTTTTATTATTATTTATTTATTTTTACACGTAAGTGTCTATGTGTAGGGGTAGGGTTAAGGGATCTAAAAAATGGTTTTGTAAATATTGTACAATTCTTAAGCTACAAAAAAGTAAAATTGTTTGCATTTTAGATGCTATCAATATGTCCATATTGTACAATTCAGCATACATCCAAACGTTTAGCCTATATGTTACAGATGAATAGCTACTTATAGGCTAATAATGAGATTGGGCCGATTATAAAGCTTTAAATATTTTTTTGTAAATCTGTTAATTAATTTGACCCTAAACTATTATACATTTTATGAGATTAAGCACTCTACTTATGTTCTCCAAAGTGAGCCCATAATGACTGCTTCAACTGCAATGGAGATTAATTTAGGAAGATTTACACTATTTATTTATTCATAGAAAAACAATACAGAAGTTGTTAAAAATTTGTGAGATATTTTGAAATGCCAAAAGTGATTAAAATACACAGGTAACATTTTTAGTTTTTACACAAATTGTGTTTATCAATATTCAATAAAAAGAAATATATATATATATATATATATATATATATATATATATATATATATATATATATATATATATATATATATTCTATCATAATACACTTTGGGACCAGAAAAAAATATGATTTTTTTTTCTTATTGTACACTAATCATCGATTCATAGGATTTGAAAGTGTTTCGATGTTGGTCAAATTTGACTCAAGGATCTCTGGTGGGTGCTGTTGGTTGCTTAGGACAATAGAAGGGTTAGTTCACCCAAAAATGACAATTCTCTCATGATTTACTTACCTTTAAGCCATTCCAGATGTGTATGACTTTCCTTCTTCAGTAGAACAGAAGTGAAAATTTTTATAAGCAGATTTCAGCTCCTTTTGTCCATACAATGCACGTATACAGGTGCCATCAGGCTGCTGGCTATTTGATGGTCCAAAAGGCAAATTTAGGCAGCATAAAAGTACTTAATGATAACAATGACTCCAGTCGATCAATTAATGTCTTCTGAAGTAAACCGTTTTGTTGGTGTAAGAAACAAATCGATAATTAAAATGTTTTTAACTTTAAATCTTTGCTTCCGGTAGGCGCTGTATTGTTGTTTAAAATGACTCTCTCGTGACATTTGTTCCTTTATACAAAGCGTGTGCTTCCGACTTCTTGTGTGAATGCGCCATTGCGCTTACATCACTGATGCTTCGACTGCTGGCAGGAAGCGTTTTTTTCAAGTTAATAAAATGTCACTGATGCGTCAACTGTTCAAAAATGTAATAAAGTTTTAATTATTGTTTTATTTCTTTAAACAAACCTATCGATTTGCTTCTGAAGACATTAATTGATCTACTGGAGTCATGTGGATTAATATTATGCTGCCTAAATATGCCTTTTGGACCGTCAAACAGTCAGCAGCTTGATGGCACCCATTTACTTGCATTTTATTGACAAAAAGAGCTGAAATATGATAATAAATATCTTCACTTCGGTTTTGCTGAAGAAGGACAGTCATTCACATCTGGGATGGCTTAAAGGTAAGTAGGCTAAATCATGAGAGGATTTTCATTTTTGGGTGAACTAACACTTAAAGTGCCAGATTTTTTCCTTCTTATTACACACACATACCATGTTTACCAATACAAATGAGCCAATACACCATATTGCTAAAATAATCGTTCCTTCTTCCATTATTACAGCTAAATGGGCATACTGAAAGACAAGCTTGTAGATCTTTAAAGAGCACCTATTATGGTATTTAAATGTGCCTAATTTTGTTTTAAAGGTCTCATACAATAGATTTACATGCATCCAAGGTCAAAAAACATTTTTATTTGCTCATAATTTAAATTGCAGCATTACCTTTTTTTTCCCAGTGTCAAAAACGACTCGTTCAATGATCCGTTCTAAAGGATTCATTCTAAACACCTCCTTTCAGAGAACCTGCTCTGCTCTGATTGGTCAGATGTCCCAGTCTGTTGTGATTGGTCTACCGCTTAGTGTAGTGTTTGAGGGCGGGTCAAAGCTGGTCGTGAGCAGCGAATGAAGACCAGAGGCGGGTTTTTTGTTACCAAATTACATAGGTTAGTACAGGAAGTAAGTCTGGAATTACTAACGACTCATTTCAGGTGTTCAGAATCAGTTCTTTTTTTTGGGAGTCAATAACTCCATTTGTCGTGCACTTTGATTTTTTAAACTTTGCAGACTTTTTTACATTCACAAACAGCTATATAACACACTACATGAAAGGTAATATTTGAAAAACCATAATAGGTGCTCTTTAAGGATGAATGGATTTGCACTGATCAAAGTCAAACCTGGAAGTTTCCTCCCAGAGGTTCCTTATAAAGCACTTTGCCAATAAAGTAGTGAAGATGATTAAAGAATACCTAATCTCTGGATATATTTTGTATTTACCCAAGGTTGCGTGAACCCTCAAGACATAGCCCCCCGCATAGCAGACAGACTTGGCCCAAGTGTGGCCTTAATCTGGCACTGATGGCCTCATATCGGCAATGGTATGCGTCCTGTCAGCCAAAGATGGGCCATGTCTGGCAATGGCGGCACTGTATACGTGATGGCAAACGACATGTTGGTGGGAGGTGTGTGGCCCAGATCAGGCTTCTGAATCATGGGACACATTTGAAAAGTTATTGATTTTATATATATATATTTTTAAATGGATCCCTAGATTTTATTCTTCTTCTTAGAAATAATAATTTTAATAAATGTTAGAATAATTGATAATAAAAAAATCAAGACATTGTTCATTGTTATAAGTCTTTTGTAAGCCACCTGCATGACCCATGTTTGTATAGACTTATTTTTTCCATCACATTTGTTAAATATTGAAAATGTTTGATATTTATTAAAAAATAGGTCAAGGTTGTCAAGATTACATTCAAAGAACAAATTTAAATTCAGCAGTAATATCTGACAACAAAGTTATCATAAACTGTGCTTCTTTAGCTCAGATAACATTGTGATATTATCATATTGTCTTCTTGTATGTTGTTATTTCTGTAGTCTAAGTAAATGAGGAACGAGACCACTTTCAGTGTTTTAATGCTATCACACAAGGCCTACCAAACAAATTAATAAGCAACTAATTTATTGCAGTGACTGATATATATAATGTAATTAATATGTAATCATAATGAAACAGTAATCGATTGTATTATTTAGATGTAGTCTGTTGCACCCAACACTGACCATAGGTACATTATCTCACATCTCCAGTGATGTAATCTGTTATAATTTACAGTGCTTTATTGTTCAGTTGCTTATATAATTTTTAGCAGGTTCTGATAATGCAGCATGATTTAAAAATAACAAGTGCAGAAATGAATATATGTTTAGTATGCATCTATGTAGTACACCAGACATTATTGTGATTATAATGATGATTCATAAGGATCAGTGTCTTAAAACAAAACAGTTTAGTGATTTTTAATGTATATCTTTCATTCCCTATCTGTCACTCACTCGACGTTGTGTCACTGTAGTGACACTAGGGGTCACTCTTGGGAGCCCCAAACACCTCTGCTTTTTTGAAAAAAGGACAATGAGAATTGGCGAGTGGAATTTGCATGCCACTCCCCCGGACATATGGGTATAAAAGGAGCTGGTATACAACCACTCATTCAGATTTTCTCTTTGGAACCGAGCGGTTGTATTTAGTTCACTGAATTTAATTCCCTCCAAAGACGCACAAAACTGTTGGATTTACGGGGCATTTCAGCGGCTTCTCCCCTCTGCACCCGTGGAGTGCAGAGAATGCCCCTGGGCACTTCGGCAGAGCGAAAATAAGAGAGTATATTCTAAAAGAGTATATTTTCATTCACAAAAAGAGCGGCACCCACACAGAACGTCTTTTTAAAGATGCCTTTCCGTTTGAGTGTTATTCCTGGTTGCGGTCGTTATCTCTCCACTTCTAATGGCAACGATCACTGTCTTAGGTGTCTGGGCACTGCCCACGCGGAGACATCGTTCGTGGATGAGTCATGTCCTCATTGCGAGAACATGACCATGGCAACGTTGCGGTCGCGGCACTGGTCCTTCTACCATGGGTTTGAGGCCGCGTCGGTTAGCACTGGGGGCAATTTGGGGACATCAATGGGACCACCTCCACCGGGTATCCCCCCAAGGACCTCCCATTCCCCAGCACGCTCGCTTGCCCCAAACGGGCTCTCGCACGAGACCGCCGGCTCATCTCAGCGCGAGTTCGACTTCTTGTTCGGAGCTCGGGAAGACGATGAGTTATCGAGTGCAGCATCGGAGAGTGGGCTCGTCCAGTCTGATGCAGAGGCTTTGGCTGGGCTTCCTCCTTCGGGAACGGTCGCCCAGTCTCACGCCAATGCGGAAATGACGGACATGCTTTCCCGGGTGGAGAGTGGAACCCTCGCGGCTTGACGATTGGTTCCTGGACTCGAGGCACCGCCCATAGCCACGCCCCGCCCCCATTCCTTTCTTACCGGAAGTGCATGAGGAGCTGACAAGATCGTGGGAGGCACCTTTTACTGCCCGGTCCCGGTCTTTCAGCTCCCCCCTCTCACTACCCTCGATGGTGGAGCGGCCAGGGGGTATTCGGTGATCCCCCAGGTGGATAAGGCGCTCGCGGTGCACTTGTGTCCGCAGAGCGCCGCCACCTGGCACGGGCACCCAAGGCTCCCGTCCAGGGCCTGTAGGTTTACGTCGTCCCTGGACTCAGCACGGCCACGGGGCTCGAGTCCCCTCGACGTGGCACCTCGAGTTCCGCCCCACCGTGAGGCCACACCTGCCGGTACCGATGTGATCATTCCCATGGTCCCCCTTGCCCGGAGTTTGGGCACATGGCTCGCGCTTTCCAACCAGTCACGATGGCTGACCCGGACCATCCGACTCGGCTATGCGATTCAGTTCGCCAGGCGCCCGCCCAGATTCAGCGGCGTCCGCTTCACCTCGGTGAGGGGTGAGAAAAAAGGGTTCTACAGCACTTCATCGTACCGAAGAAAGGTGGTGAGTTGCGACCAATCCTGGACCTGTGAGTACTGAACCGGTCTTTGCACAGACTCCCATCCAAGATGCTGATGCAAAAATGCACTCTAATGAGCATCCGGCATCAAGATTGGTTCACGGCGGTAGACCTGAAGGATGCGTACTGCCACGTCTTGGTCTTACCTCAACACAGACCCTTCCTGCGGTTTCCCTTGAAGGTCAGGTGTACCAGTACAAGGTCCTCCCCTTCGGCCTGTCCTGGTCCCCTCGCGTCTTCACGAAGGTTGCAGAGGCAGCCCTTGCCCCACTAAGGGAAGTGGGTGTCTGCATCCTCAACTATCTCGACGACTGGCTAATCCTAGCTCACTCTTGAGAGTTGCTGTGCGCACACAGGGACCTCATGCTCTGGCACCTCAGCCAACTGGGGCTTTGGGTCAACTGGGAAAAGAGCAAGCTCTCCCCGGTTCAGAGCATCTCTTTTCTCGGTTTGGAGTTGGACTCAGTCTCGATGACAGCGCGCCTCACGAACGAGTGCACATGTCCCACACATGTAGAATAATATCTTACCTTGACATATCATAAAGCCATACAGTATAATTTCACATGCTATGTCAGAGATCTGTCAAATTGATTATTCTGAAATGTTGCTGGTGCAAAACAATGGACTGTATGGGGACAGTCCTTTTTTGTAGGTAATTACAATAAAGCAAGATTAAAGCTACCAGGAGATGTTGAACACACAGACCCTGGGACAGAGGATTCTCCAATAGAAGTCAAATGAAGAAGAATGCAATTTATCTTTCATTTTTTTTTTTCTGTGTGAGAAAATGTATGATATCCAACCAAAATGTAATAAAGTGCTTCATTTGGCCAAAGAACATCCTTTTCCCTGGGGAAGATGAAGTCGAAAATTACTTCTCAAAAGCTAATTAAAGTCAAATGTATCTTTCTGTAGCTTTTCTGGGTTAAATTTTCTGTAAACAATATAAAAACATCAATATTATATTTACATATCTCTCTCTCTGTATACAGAGCACAAGAACTGCCTAGTGCACCAAACATCTTTTACTCATTTATTCCTCACTCCCAAGGGTAATTGTTCACCCTTGAAGTCTGTCTTGGAAAAAATGAAGCCAAAGAAAATGTAAGTTTCGGTTACGTTTGACTCTTTTTTCCTATAAGCAATTTATGAAATGCCTGTTATATTTGCCTCTCACTCTCTTTCTGTACAGACCAGAAAACCTGTTTAGTGCACCGAAGATCTTACACACATTGGTTCCTGACTTCCAAGGTGATTTCTTCGCTAAGAAGAAACCAAAGCCAAGGAAAGTGTAAGTTCCAGTTTCTAGAAGTTTGTTTTTCTATAATCAGTTTATAAACTGTCAATTAGATTTCTCTCTCTCTCTCTCTCTCTCTCTCTCTCTCTCTCTCTCTCTCTCTCCCCTCTCTCTCTCGTTTAGTGTGCGGACTAGAAGAACTGCCTAGTGGACAGCAGATTTTTCGCTCATCTCTTCCTAGCTCTCAAGGGGCTGTCACCACTGAGAAGAATGTCTTGGCAAGACCAAGGAAAACATAAGAATTTGTACATTTGTGATTTAATTATTTATTCAACCTCTCTCTCTCTCTCTCTCTCTCACACACACACACACACACACACACACACGTTGGTGCAGCTATCAATATGAGGACTCTCCATAGACATAATGATTTTTATACTATACGAGCTATAGATTATATCCCCTAACCCTATCCCTAAACCTAACCCTCACAAAAAACTTTCAGCATTTTTACATTTTCAATAAAACATAATTTAGTATGTTTTTTAAGTGAATTATGGGGACACTAGAAATTTCCTCATAAACCACATTTATAGCATAATACCCTTGTAATTACCAGTTTGTAACCTAAAAAAAGTCCTCGTAAACCACCCAAACCTGCCCAAACACACACACACACACACACACACACACACATACACACATGTTGGTCTACCTATCATTATGAGGATTTTCCATAGACATAATTATTTTTATACTGTACGAACTATTGATTCTATTCCCTAACCCTACCCCTAAACCTAACCCTCACAAAAAAACTTTCTGCATTTTTACATTTTCAATAAAACATCATTTAGAATGTTTTTTTTAAGCGATTTAAATTATGGGGACACTAGAAATGTCCTCATAAACCACATTTATAGCATAATACCCTAGTAATTACCAGTTTGTAACCTAAAAACTTGTCCTCGTAAACCACATAAACATGCCCCCCCCCCCCCCCCCCCCACACACACACACACACACACTCACAGAGAGAGAGAGAGAGAGAGAGAGAGAGAGAGAGACAAATGCAGCTATTAGGGTGGGCAATAAAATAACTACTGTGATCATACAAATGTATTGTTTTTTATCTGTTGTTTGATCCCTTTAATTTGTTTAGAATGTGCATGTATATTGCATGAATGCAAGGCTTCCCTTTAGTCCCCCTGCAAAATGTATAACTGTGGTAATTGGAAAACATTGAATTAATTGCATTTTACCTGTTGCAGGTGTTCAATTTATTTGGTTTATTTTACTTTTAGTTAAGATCATTGCAAATGTTTTGTGTATGTGAACTGAACAAAAAACACACAAAATTAACAAAATGTTAATCCGTCTAAAGGACCTGATTTTTTATATATATACAAAAATAAAAAATTTTCATGCAATAGTTGTTTTGTGGTTTATTCTACATGTATATGCTTTGGGGATATTATGGCTCAGAAGAAATTCTGTGCAGAAACTGGGTTAGATGAGGGGTGTGGCTCAGTTATGAGGTTTCTGGTTAAAGGCTGGTGTTGATATGGTATACATAAGGCTGAGATTTGGTACTGATATTATACATGTTCTGGCCCAGTGCAGGGCTGGTTATTGGCTGAGATTTGGGCCAGATATGGCCCTTGTCTAAAAATCCGGATCTGGGCCACTAGAGGGACGTAATTCATTGCTGTATGTGGGCCGAGGGAAAACATTATGTGGACCGGAGCTGGGCCAGACAAAAATTGCTATGTGGGCACCTCTGATTGTCATCCAGCTGAAGTTAAACCAACAGAAGAGCTCTTAATCCTCATCAGCCACTTTCACGATGTATGTGTGACTGAATGCTGGGCTATGAATACCTGCTATCAGCTCTGGACCATGCCTGTGTCCAAGAAGTCATGCTCTGTTGTGCACCACCATGGCAAATATAATTACAAAAGGGGTTTTATACCTAAATGTTCCAACTTGGCACATTAAGATGTGCTATTTTGGTTTGGAATCTTGACCACCTATACAATTATGAAATGAAGAAGGCTTTGTAGAAATATATCTTCAGACTGGAATAAGGATGGTGATTAGAGATGATGGAAAATATTCAAAGTATTGCTATATTTTCCTCATGATACACTTTCAGTATTTTCACACAAGGAATAAATATTTTATTTTTTTAAATACAACATCAATATTTTTTGGTAAAACAGCAACTGAAGTTCAATGAAGATGAATGAAGAAAAAAGTTAGTAAAGATCACAATATATCACAGTTTTGAATTGCAATACTCTAAGCATAAAGAACTGCAGTGTTGAATCACAACCTAGATATTTTGAATATAGAACGCATCGCCAGGTCCCTGCTAATTCCCACTCCTAATGGTTATTATGAATCAAGTTACAGAAAAAAATGTATCCCCAAGATAATCCACAAAGTGCTCCAACTCATTTGAAACATTTGACTTGTGGACTTTTTACTCATCACTGACACGTAAAACTTGATCTAAGTGACAGTAATTGTGAAATATTCCGCCCTCACATTGCCTAATGAAATAGACAAGAAATTGGCCAGCAGCCACTGTATCCTACGGGTCCCACCAATGAGCTGGTTGTATGGAAAGATGGGCAGTGTTAATGAGAAAACTGAAAGTGAAAGTGAAAAAAAAAAAGTGAAATATTACTCAGATCAAAGATTTTTTCTGAGAGGAGTGAGTCTGGCCCCATGGAACAGCCGCTTGCAGAGCTAAACAAATGAGCCAGGAGATTATGGTTACCTCCAATAGCCATAGGAGAGCACAGACCATGCTGCAGAAATGTCCTTTCCTTCATCCAGAGCCTCATAGATCCGACTGTGAGAACAGTGCTGCAGCCTGGAAGCGTCTCAACAGAATTCAAAAGAAGCTATTTACACTCGACTGATTTTGAGCCCAACATTACATATTTGATTTCTTCTGACTTCTTTTGGAGAGCAGAGGTTGGGGTGGAGCTTGCAAAAAATATTGTGGCTTCATTTTAATTACTGGTTTACATTTGTATATTTGGCAGACACATTTATCTAAAATGACTTAGTCAAGCTATAAATTTTATTTTTATATGTTCCCTGAAAATCAAAGTCCTGAACTTGGTGTTGTTAGTGCAATACGCTACCAGCTGAGCCACAGGAACGAAAGTTTCTATAAAATGCATTCAAACTATACTTTTTAAATAGAGTTGGGTTACTTGAGTCCGGACTCAGACTCAGACTTGTGTATGGTCTCGAGTCCAACTATATCCATAAATGAATAGTTGTGCCCCTGATATCGAAACATTGTTTTTCTTAGCTGTGAACGTTAAAATAAGCGTAAAATATTGATTCAATAACTTAGTGTTGAGTTTACAATTACAATTTGAATTCAGGTTCATAAACAGATTCACTTTTCGGTCTCGGCTTGGCTGTTATGGACTTAGTCTTCTGGAGTCCAACACGAACCCCTTTGGACTTCACTCAATCTTGATTGGTCAACCAAGGCCCAGTTGCAAGAAACCACTAGTTGGGGCCATACACACGTATATGCTGTGTGCTTACTTTTTTCCCAGAGCTGTTTGTGTATATGACTTCTAAGGATCAATATTTGAGTCTTCTGTCATGTTTTCTGTCAGAAGCAGGAGAATTTTGTGAAAAAACATCATTTGAGTGCATGTTAATTGTTTCCAACCATTGTGATTTTACACTGATGAGCATAAACATTATGACCACCTCCCTAACATGCTGTTGGTCCTCTGCGTACCGACAAAACAGCACTGACTGAGGCGTGGACTCTACAAGACCCCTGAAGGTGTCTTGTGGTATCTGGCACCAAGACATTAGCAGCAGATCTTTCAAGTCCTGTAAGTTGTGAGGTGAAGCTGCCGTGGATCGGACTTGTTGGTTCAGCATATCCCACATATGCTCAATCTGACTGAGATCTGGGGAATTTGGATGCCAGGGTCCATTCTTCCACTGCTCCAAGGTCCAGTTATGACACTTGTAGGTGCTTTGGATGGTGGACAGGGGTCATCTTGGGCACTCTGACCGGTCTGCAACTATGCAGCCCCATACGCAGCAGGGTGCGATGCACTGTGTTGTGACACATTCCTCTCATAACCATCATTAACATTTTCTGTGACTTGTGCCACATTAGACCTTCTGTCGGTTTGGACCAGACGGGATAGACTTCGTTGAGCCTAGGGTGCCCAACAACCTGTCACTGGTTTGTGGTTTGTCTCTCTTCGGACCACAGTCAGTAGGTACTCACCACTGCTGCACCAGGAGAACCCCACAAGCCTTGCTGTTCCAGAGATGCTCTGATCCATTTGTCTGTCCACGACAATTTGGCCCTTGTCAAAGTTGATAAGGTCTTTACTCTTGCCCATTTCTCCTGCAGTCAACACGTTGACTACAATAACTGATTGTTCACTTACCATCTAATCTACCCAGACCTTGACATGTGGCATTGTTAGGAGATGATCATCATTACACACTTCACCTTTGAGTGGCCATAATGTTTTGGATCATCTGTGTAGATGAATGCATATGTCAGTGCTCGTTCTGGAAGAGAGAGATACAGTTATACAGGTTTAGTTACATTTTTTTTTTTTTTTTTACATTTCTCTTGTGATAAACACTATTTACTGCCAAAACAATGACACTAATCCAAGGAGAAATAAACTATTTTCATATTAAGCCTTTCTCTCACTTTCTGTCTTCTTCCTGGTTGTTGTATTAAAGCATTTTTCATTTTATAGGGGCTGCTCACACTGGCCGCGCATTTGCGTCCGTTCGCACTGTTTTTCAATGTATTTAAGCTCTAGATGGACCTACTTAACCGTTGCGTCTGTATATATACTGCATGTACAGAGATGCAATACCACCGCTTCTTATCCACAGGTTACGCAGTCTTTGTAGGGCACCAACCCCCAAAAAGTGCACTGCCTGCCCTTCCACGCACGTTATACGTTTTTGAAGGGCAGATAGTGGTCAAAGAACACCCCCAATCTCTCATGACAGTCGCATATGCTGTTACTTAGGTTACGTTTAGGGTTAGATTGAGTGCTAGGGTTAAGGTTAAGGTTAGGTTTAGAGGTAGGTTTAGGGTTTCTGTAGGACTCCAAATAAACACAATAAACGCAGTGTATGAATGTTGCATTTGGAAGGTTACATTCTGGAAACTACCTCCCCACAGCCCCATCTCTGCTACTCTTGATGAAGCTTGTTGCCAATTCAAGCTGAGGTGGCACTCACTGCCCCCTACTGCTCCGGATTTTCCAAAACATCAAGGCATGTTGCTCCGATGGTAGGAGAATTGCTTATTATGGAATTTATTTTTCATATAAATAATTGCACTAAATAGGTGTATTGTCACTTAAGTTTTTTTTATTTTATTTATTAACTTAAAGGGGTTTCTTGCAACTGGCAGTTGGTTTTGACTCAGACTCGACTAAGATGGACTCAAACCCAACACTAATAAATATATGTAAACATATATATATATATATATATATATATAATTAAAGGTGCTCCTTTTTTATCATTTGGTGTGGCTCTGAAAATCACCAAGGCCTCGTTACACAAAAGCAACATAAGCTTAAGTAGATCATAGAATCCATCTTACATTTTATCTTAGTTTCGTGGCCCATTTCCCAAAAGCATCGTAACTTAAAAAGTACTTGAAAATGCTTGTAGATTTACGAGTGCTCTGGAGTACTCGTACAGCGCTAAGAGCATCGTAAGAGCATAAACTTGCAAAATTACACCTGATACAATTTAAACACCAATAGCTACACATTATGCTAAAATTTAATATCAGGATACCTATGTTTTATTTATTTTTATTTTAACAGACAAGTCTAATAATAATAATAATAATAATAATAATAATAATAATAATAACAAAATGCATAAAATAGACAGTCTATATAAATGGATGAATAGATTAATTAGTAAACAAATACATATATTTGTGTGGACTAGTTGGTAACAGCAAAGTGGTGGCATGATTGATGCAGACAACAGTATAAATTAAGATCAGAGAGAGAGAAGAAAAAAGTCCGTAACTGAATGAAAATCATCAGTCCTTGTCTCCTCTTCCTATCTGACACCCAAAGGCTCTCTCGCCAGCACGTCAAGTTGTTGCACCGCACATGCAGCATTGCTGTCACCATTATCTACATTTGGGAGTAAAAAGCAGACCTCTGCTTTATTGGTGAATGTCCCTAAAGTGCATCTTCTAAACATTTCCTTATTTTGTGCTGCATACACACGGTGAACCTCGTAATATTCAATGAAAGCTTGTACAGCAGGATCATACACAGGGCCTCCGCTGTTTTCACTAATCCAGGAAGCTTTCATATCGAGAGAAATGTGTGAAAACGAAATATTACACATGCATGCCTGATTATGGATGCAGATTGTGTAAAAGAAATAGATAATTCTGCACAAAATTATTGTATAACAATATGTAAATATGTAGTTAATTACGTCGAATATTTAAGAAAATATTTTTAAACAAATATTAGCGAGGTAAATTGCAAATGATTGTAAAGTTACGCACAAATATAATAAAGTTACAATGACAAGCAGCACTATACATTCACATTTCAGCATTGTCACATGGACAGCAACGATTTTAAGTAGCACTTAAAGTGCGTCTTCACGCGTTCATGTTAAGTGCAGTTTTGGGAAATGTGTGTAAAAAATAAGGAACATTCTTAAAATTGCTCGTAGAAAACGCTCTTAATAGCTAAGATCGATCGTTACTGGGAAACGAGGCCCAGGTCTGGGACATACATTTGAACTGCTGCAAGCCACTGTTCAAATGATCATCAAAGTGCTGCCCTATTCCATGGTTATAAGACAATCTATTGCAAGGTAAAAAAAAAAAATCTCTGATGTACAATATGTATAAGTAAGTTCAAAACTCATATGTACACTATAAAAAAAATCCTGTTGTTTTTACAAAAAAACAAAGAAAAAAAAAACAAGCAAACAAAAAAAAACTGGCAGCTGTGGTTGCTAGAATAATTATGTAAAAAATACACTAAAAATGTACACAACTTTACAGAACAACCTGTAAATTTTACAGTTTAAAACTGTTATAATTTACATTACCATGCTGGCACTGTAAAAATAAAATAAAATAAAATAAAATAAAATAAAATAAAATAAAATAAAATTCAGTTAAAGTTACAGTAAAAAACATCTTAAACTTGATATTAATCTTCTGAAACTGTAAAAATCTACTTTATACTTTATAAGGTATTGTTAATCACCGTAAAAAACTACAGAAGAGCACATGATGACATGAAGTTCACCAATAGTGGCTCTTCTCTTCCAGAAGCAATGACCATTAAACATGTAGAGTCACTCACACAAACACTAAACACCATCAGGGTAACACATGTGAAATTAAAATAATGCAGTAAACTTTAAACTACATTAAATATAAAACAGAACACCCCAGTGTACGTAACTGATATTAAAAATAAGAAGAAACATAATTATTCCCATAAAATATAATGAAATAAGATGGGTCATGCAGGGCATTGTGGGAACACCCGATTATTGTTTTTTACTGCAATTTTAACAATAATTTACTGTAAAAAGTACATGTACTCTCTTGTTAAACTTAATGTAAATTTTTACCATTAATTATCCAGGAAAATCATACTTTTTACATCTAAAACATGTAATTTTTCAACATTTTATTGTAAAAACTACTGTATTGTCTTTTAAAATATATTAAAAATGTTTACTGTATATTTTACAGTTAATACTCATTAATCAATTAACTATTTTTTTTTTTGTTTTGTTTTTTCAGTAGCATTTACAATGTAGTTATGAGTCATCTGTGAGAAAATACATGATAAATTGGGATCAGACTATTGGGATCATTCTCCAGCAATTATTTAAAGTCTCACACATTCCATCCAGAATGAATCATGTAGAGTGGGCTGGTTGAACGTGGTTTGCTATGACACAGTATCACACCTTTTCTCGTATCTGTGTGTTTACAGTAAAATGCGTCAGCTGCTTTGAGTGAAAGTACCACCTAAATTACTGGCAAATTGCATGTTATGTTTTTAAATGATAATTAAGGGGTGGAGAGCTGAAGGGAATTTATCAAATTTGACATGAAAGCAATTGAGATTTACCAAAAGCTGACAAACACTCGATAATACACAGTGAGCACAAACAAACATCCCCCTCCCTTTGTTGTTATTGCCGTATTGGCACATTCTCCTTTTATGATTTTGTGTTTGTGGTCATGTTTTGAAGGCCTCTTTCAATAATTAAAATGCCATTAGTCAGTTGAGACACCTGGAACTCTTACACAGTGTACACAGAATACTAAAAACAACATAATATTTAAGACTGTCTGTGTAAGAGGCCATTCCCCTGTTCCGATGTTGGTATTCAGCAGAATGGCAAAGGTCTGCGCGTGTTCATCTTTTCTGGCGCACATTTAGTTTAACGTGTTTTAGTTTAACGACTTTGTTAAGACTGAATCTGACTCCATTAATAATTTAATCTGACTCCAATTAATAGACCTCACATTTCGAATGGTTTCTGATCATCATTTTAGATATAACGTCATCTAACAACATATGCACTTAATTTTACTGGTAATAATGAGTTCAGGTGAATCCTGAATAATCAAAATTAACAATTTATTAGTCAGGTAAATATGTATCATGCCAATTACATAGATAATCAATACAAAACATCTAATGCTCAAAGATGAATCTTAAAAATAAAAGATGCATACCAGACTTTTATAATGTGCGTTCCCCTTAAGAATCCAGACCAGAATAAACATCATCGGCCAATGGTAAACAATAGGAATTTGGAATTTTATAGAGTTCAGTGACTCAGGAGGTAACACCCTGAAAGTAATTTACATTGAGGACCCCTGGGAGACACCCCCAGAGCAGAGACATAATTTCTTTAAATACCAAATCTTTTATGACCAAGTCTACAGCTGTGGGATTGAGACTATAGTACTAGTCACACTGAGACATTTTAAATGATACTAAACATGTAGTTACATTCTTTGTATACATAGGATGAGATACATTTGTACATACAGAATTTAGATGAGTTTAAGGTGATTCTGAGCTGGAAGAAGGAGGAGGGATGAGGGGAGAGGGGGAGAGAGAACAAATGTGAAAAGACAACAAAGTTGTCACTCAGATGGGTGTGCTTGAGAGAGAGATTTGAAAGGTTTGTATGCAGATTTTCTCAAAAGTTCTTTTGTTTTCTCAGGAAGTGATGCTCACTGGGCCATGATGACTTGGCACAGCCTACATACAGTATGTACAAAAAATGCCTTTACTATAAACAATATATAGAGTAGAGAATGTCTTTAAAAAATCTGCGGTTGACTTTCATATTTGAAAGTGGATTTTTCTTCTCCCAAAATCAAATGGAATTCAATGGTTTAACCTTAAATTCACAACAGTAAACCACATTAATACCTATCAAAACTGAAAGCGTTTGATATATATAAATCTTGTGATCTGATACGCTTCTTTGATGACTTGTTATTTATCCAAAATTAGTAACTTCATACAAAAGCATCTGGTTATTTTAATACAGTGACATCAGAGAATGTCGTCAATACTTTTGATTGATGTAGCAAACCTTCAGTTAGAAGTGACAAAAAATAAAATAATCAAATAAATAAAATTTCTTCACACCTCGGTTAATTACATAAGCGAGTCGACACAGTTATGACAAAACAGAATCATCAAGAAATGATCAAAACAGAGTACATGCAGAGTACATGTTCTTAACAATATTTGTGTAATTTGATATTTCCATGCAATGTATTTTCTATACAATACATAAATTATAATGTTATAATCTGCTATTTCATTTTAAAAACCTTGAGTACATGACCATTGTTGGTACCTTGCAGACATAACATTTGTATTTTTATTTTCTCATTTATTCATGATGAATTATAAATCTATAAATTAATATCCCTGTTTTATCCATAATCGTATGAGGGCATTGCATAACCTTTAATGTCCCTCTCACTCTTTATATACTATTTCATACTGAAGCTCTGTGAATTGTATTTCAATGAGATACTGGCATACAGGAAATGTGGTGAGAGCTATAGGACTATCAATGTGCTGTAAATGTTTTGTTCTCTTTTAAGACTAGCAACCAGTGTTGTTATAGTTTTTGATTGTTAATTTAGTTTTTATTTCTAATTTGTCATTACAATTTAGTTTAGTTTTCATTGGTTTTCACAGTTTGTCTGTTAGTTTTAGTTTAGTTTTCATTTTCTCTGTGTTTTGTAGTTTCAGTTTAGTTAGTTTTTATTTTAGTTTTAGTCATTTTTTTCATGGCTGCCAAAGCTGAGTGTTTACTGGTGTATTTTAAAAAGTCTAACATTACACAAGTTAACTTAATATTATGATGTGAAAGTGTATTAGAAAATATCAAAATTAATTCCAAATACTTTGTAGATATTTTCCTCTGTCCCACTTTACCAGTACTGCTTTAAAACAATCTGGGATTTGTTTAAAAGAGGGTCTTCAAAAGTTCTACTTCCCAGTATTGAAAATGTCATCATTTTTGCTTTTGATTAAGGTAGAAGACATCCTAAGCTTTCTTCAAAGGAAAAATATTAGGTTATGTGGTGCTTGGATCATAATTCAAAGTGTCAAGAAAAATACAATTCCCAGTCATGTCCCACTTTGCCCATATTCACCCTAGTATATCAAAAGCTAAAAACTAAAATGAATTTGTGATATTTTTTTTTATTTTTATTTTAGTTAGTTTTGGAGTTATGAAAAAGTATTTTAGTTTAGTTTCAGTTTTTTTTTTTTCCAATAATTTCATTTATTTTAGTTAACGAAAATGATTTTAGTTTGTTTTCGTTTTAGTTTTCGTTAACTATAATAGCACTGCTAGCAACACCCATTATTACCTCCAAATCATGCTTATGTAACAATACATTTCTCTCTGAACACTACAATATGTATAGTCTGTAATATTCAGAACACTAATAAATCTGCTGGCTGAGTGTCATATTAATTAAAACCTCTGTAAGAAGCATTCTGATAGCTTTCATAATTTATCTCAAAGAATAACCATCAAAGTCCTACTCAGTCTGATTTCAAATCTTATCAATCCATAGCTCTCTCCACAGTTATGATGTTCTAAAATCCAACCAGCTTAACAAAATCATGCCCAATACACACCGTAATCATACAGAACTCTGTGTGGAATGACAGCAATTCTTTTCCTATAGGAAATTGCATATCTGTAGAAAGAACTAATAAGAACTAGACAGGGTGTTCAACCTGTGAATAATTATGAGAGAACAAAGAAGACGAGTACCTCATGCAACTAAAAAAGTGTGATGACTGGAATCTTTGGTGATGGTATTGGGGATGGCTATGCATGAATGTGACTGAACTCTCCTTCATACAGTATAGATGACCAAGGGCGTAGCACCAAATTTTGGGCCACGGGGACAGAACTATTTTAGGGCCCCCTGACCCTGTACCGGTTTGTAGTAGGGACAATATCCAGTATAAACATTTTAGATGGATATTTAACAGTGCTAATTCATAACTTTTTATTTTCAAATGCAAATATTATTTGAATCAAGCATTACGTTTTATATATATATATATATATAAAATAAAATAAAAGCAAAGCCTACTAACAAAATAAATTAAGATGTATTATATAAATGTATGTTCCATTTAACTTAAATATAAAATAAATTATTTATCAGCTCATGCTGTTCTAACCTTCTAGATAACCCCTTCTAGGTACAATTTGAAAATATTAATTTTACAAATTATATTTTGTCAGTTTTTCATCATATTGGTTTCATATAAATTAATTATATTTCATCAATAAATGTCTGGAAACTGCATTTATTATTTTGAATATATATTTGTTTCATGTTTATTGTTTACCTGCATAAATTGTTCTATTTACAGTTATTTACATAGATACTCAGAACACGTGCTAAATCGGTAATGTCTCTTTAAATAGACAACGCATCTAAATGCAACTACAGGTGATTTTGTTCCTCACATATTATTTTGGTGGCTTAATGTGAGGAAAATTTCACATGTATCTCATGGAGTTCTGGAAAAAAATAACATTTAGGCATCATGGATAAACATCTGATGGTAAATTTTGCATTGAAGTAAAATATGTTTATACAGTAGATGCGTGAGTAGCGGCAGATGTTGACAGTTTGATTTGAATTGTACATGTCACTTTATTAAGCAAGGTTCTGATTGTTGTTCACTGTTTAATGAAAATCATGTAATGATGCAGCTGCTAATAATGCTACCTACCACTTGGTGAATATTTCCATTTAATTTTTCTGCCAAAAGCAATTTTTGAAAGTGTTAATTTTGGACGATGTTTACATGAATATCAAATAAAAGTAGCTATGCTGACATGTATGGCTCACTTTTCTTCTGTAAAAAACTCAGAAATTGTCTGCTGCCTCCCTCTCTTTCTCCGCTCCTCTTTCTTTTGAATGTCCAATTTTGGATTCATTTCTGTAGATACATTAACAGACTAAGCAAATGACATCATGACGTGTACTTAGTTTGGACCACGCACTGGCTGATGGACCAGACCAGGGTGGGGGGTGACAAGGCAGATTATAGGGGAACTAATTTTTACAGGAGGAAAACAGAGTCTTGTGACATTTTATTCCAACCAATGGAATGTTATTACTGTATGTAACAAATGATAATGTGATGAAATATCAATGAAGCCTTTCTGTGGGCCCCCTTCCAGTGAGGACCCCTGTCACTCAGGTCCATCATTACCCACAGACCGACGCCCCTGTAGATGATCCTTGGGGATGAACTGCTCCAATGTCAGGGTCCACGTCTGATTGATCTGGAAATCATTGATGGGATATGGGTCCAAGAAGTGTTCTGCTGGTACCCAAGACCTTTCTTTGATAGACCTTTCATTTCAATCCTAAATTTCATTAATTTGCACACTGTCACATCTAGTGGAGGGGAGGGATCTGACCTGGAACAAGTTTGATAAGAACCATGTACAATGATGGTGAAATAACCAGAAAGCAGTTGCAATCCATAAGTAAATAGGTTAGTTGGTTGTTTAGGCTTTTAAAAGAAACAGGAAACTGAAGACTAGATAATCTCATGATCACCACATGATCTCATGAGACTTCTGCCCAGGCAGAAGTGGGTTACAGGCCTTACAGTATGTGGGAACTGTCTGAATACCTTTCAAAGATTTGATGCACAAACCTAGAAAATTTACTAAAAAATATTACTAGTTCTTCATTGAAATTTCTCATTGTAGCAACCTGGTACCTAGTAAAGCATGTGTTTTCCCAAATACTGATAAAACCCTGCACACTCTGACTTCTAAGTTGCGTAGTAGCTAACCAATCAGGGGCACGTTTTGCATGCAGTGATGTAACTCACTGCTTAACCACCATAGTTCAATGCACCGTTGAAGAGATTAACTAGCTAGTCATGACCTCTTCCCGAAACCATAATAAATATATCGCACATCCATCGTTCAAACCACTTTGGTTCAACAGAGAGCTGTCGTTAACCAGAAAGCCGTTTAATGCGCAAAAGCTGCTGAAAACACGAAAGCGACAGATGCATTGCGCTGCAAATAGTGGGGTTTCCCGACACACCTGAGCATATGCACATGCGCACCCTTCAAAAACATATAAACACTACTTATGCATTAACATAAACACATAAAAGCTGTTTATAAATGTGTGATAAAGCACTTTCCCTTAACAGTCTTTATTACCTTAAACGGCAGCATTCATGTTTACGTGACATTTCAGAACACCACTTTCTGTAAAACCCCGGAATAAATAGTTTTCTTAATTGCATGTAAACGTGGTCAAAGTCTTGACAGAATTAAAGATATATATGGAATAAATGACGAAGAATCCTCAGCAAAGTGAAATGATGTCCACACAGCAAACTAACAAGAAACTATGCTTCTAAGCACAGGTAAAGAGCTGTAGTGATGTTTGTTGGAACTACGGTTTCTGGAAACACCAAATCGCTGAACTATGTTGTTAACGATGGAACTTGCAACAATAGTCGGCTAAAGATGCTTTTGTAAAAAGCACCCCAGATTGGAACTTGTTGGAATTTTTGTGGGCAATATGCATCAGACAGTTTGTGTCAATCTGGGTTGTGCTGCATGAGGCTTATGCTATTCAGTAGCTGTGGCTTGCATGGCTTTAGTCATTGGTCCTTTATTTGTGAATTCTGAATTATTTATTTCCCATGGATACAGTCTTTGATAGTTGCTGCAATAGGAGTTTGGGAACAAGTCTCCTGGTTTAGACATTACACTGGTCAGTTCAACTGTGGATGTCAACCAATGACAAACTGATAGAATGTTTTTGAAAATCTGTCCATATGATGCAAGGGAAACATTGTGAAACTGGCAGGTCATTGATAAAGCACTGTAAAGTGAGACTAAGAGTGATTAGGAATAGGCAGTCATCTCAGGAGACATTGCCTATATGACTGATTACGGACACACAGGCCTTCCAGGTTGAAGTGTCCTTGTCCAGAAAAGACCACCAAAATGTATTCCTAAAATAGAAGGGTGTTTCCTTAATCAGAAATGAGGCTCAAGGTGCATCTCAAAAAATTAGAATGTCGTGGAAAAGTTCATTTATTTCAGTAATTCTACTCAAATTGTGAAACTCGTGTATTAAATAAATTCAGTGCACACAGACTGAAGTAGTTTAAGTTTTTGGTTCTTTTAATTGTGATGATTTTGGCTCACATTTAACAAAAACCCACCAATTCACTATCTCAAAAAATTAGAATATGGTGACATGCCAATCAGCTAATCAACTCAAAACACCTGCAAAGGTTTCCTGAGCCTTCAAAATGGTCTCTCAGTTTGCTTCACTAGGCTACACAATCATGGGGAAGACTGCTGATCTGACAGTTGTCCAGAAGACAATCATTGACACCCTTCACAAGGAGGGTAAGCCACAAACATTCATTGCCAAAGAAGCTGGCTGTTCACAGAGTGCTGTATCCAAGCATGTTAACAGAAAGTTGAGTGGAAGGAAAAAGTGTGGAAGAAAAAGATGCACAACCAACCGAGAGAACCGCAGCCTAATGAGGATTGTCAAGCAAAATCGATTCAAGAATTTGGGTGAACTTCACAAGGAATGGACTGAGGCTGGGGTCAAGGCATCAAGAGCCACCACACACAGACGTGTCAAGGAATTTGGCTACAGTTGTTGTATTCCTCTTGTTAAGCCACTCCTGAACCACAGACAACGTCAGAGGCGTCTTACCTGGGCTAAGGAGAAGAAGAACTGGACTGTTGCCCAGTGGTCCAAAGTCCTCTTTTCAGATGAGAGCAAGTTTTGTATTTCATTTGGAAACCAAGGTCCTAGAGTCTGGAGGAAGGGTGGAGAAGCTCATAGCCCAAGTTGCTTGAAGTCCAGTGTTAAGTTTCCACAGTCTGTGGTGATTTGGGGTGCAATGTCATCTGCTGGTGTTGGTCCATTGTGTTTTTTGAAAACCAAAGTCACTGCACCCGTTTACCAAGAAATTTTGAAGCACTTCATGCTTCCTTCTGCTGACCAGCTTTTTAAAGATGCTGATTTCATTTTCCAGCAGGATTTGGCACCTGCCCACACTGCCAAAAGCACCAAAAGTTGGTTAAATGACCATGGTGTTGGTGTGCTTGACTGGCCAGCAAACTCACCAGACCTGAACCCCATAGAGAATCTATGGGGTATTGTCAAGAGGAAAATGAGAAACAAGAGACCAAAAAATGCAGATGAGCTGAAGGCCACTGTCAAAGAAACCTGGGCTTCCATACCACCTCAGCAGTGCCACAAACTGATCACCTTCTAGGCAGTAATTAAAGCAAAAGGAGCCCCTACCAAGTATTGAGTACATATACAGTAAATGAACATACTTTCCAGAAGGCCAACAATTCACTAAAAATGTTTTTTTTATTGGTCTTATGATGTATTCTAATTTTTTGAGATAGTGAATTGGTGGGTTTTTGTTAAATGTGTGCCAAAATCATCACAATTAAAAGAACCAAAGACTTAAACTACTTCAGTCTGTGTGCATTGAATTTATTTAATACACGAGTTTCACAATTTGAGTTGAATTACTGAAATAAATGAACTTTTTCACGACATTCTAATTTATTGTGATGCACCTGTATGTACAGAACAGTATGTATCCAATAAATGATATGCCCACCGATGGATTTAAGAAAACATAGACTGAAGGTGGGGAAATTTAGTGTGGGTTTATCCACTGGAACCTGGATGTTTTCAATGCTTAGGATTTTTCAATTTCATTGCATTTCATTCTTCTAAGTAAACTAGAGAGAGCCTGCTCAATATGTTACTGAATGTAGAAGAATTGTTATCCTCAAAAATGAAAACTCTGTCATCATTTACTCACCCTCATTCCATTGCAAACCCATATGATTTTCCCATATGAAACCAAGAAAACATGATGAAAACATTTGATGAAAAGAAAACATAAGGGAACAATTTGGCTGGACTATATTGTGTTTGTGTCCCTGGAGAATTTGAGTGCTGAGCATGCTCAAGGAAGAATTGTTACTGCACATTTGCTTTGGATTAAAAAAAAAAGAAGATGAACGACTACTATAATAACTTTGTATTATCTTTGCATCTTAGCAAACATAGAATTTGTTTTTAACTGAAAGACTTTGTATCTTATATCTGTGCCTCATATATAATGTTCTTGAATTTGACCACTTTTACTATCCAGTCTCTGAACTATATGATATTTGTGTGTTACACATCATGTGAATATGTAAATATTTTAACAAGTAAACCATGACCTGTGCATCTTGGTGAGCTTAGACAGTTGTTTCTCTGACACCACCCTCCCCCAATGTACTCCATCATTCCATTCTGTCTTGTTTTCCTTGAAAATAGTGAAATTCACATCAGCACGATCCCTCAGGTGAGGCAGTGAAGTCATGCACAGCAGGTAACACATTTCATTTACTTTTTCAATTACCAACGGAGTGGCAGTGGGCTGGCCATGGTGAGAAAGCAGAGCAAGACCAGCTCTGATGGTGAGGTTTGGCTGCTTAATCACAGTCCGATGGAGCAGAGGAGCACAGGCAGCATGCCAGATGAAACACAAGAACGACTTTTCAAATGCCCCGACTACACCAAGGAAATGGAGAAAGAAAATTGGACAACTTGTTCTGTGTATTTTATTTTTATTTTTTTACATTTCTGCCAGGAAAGAGAAATGTGAGGGAGAGGGGTGTAATAGGAAGTGAAAGACATATGAGGAAAGGGTATGAGGAGAGAGAGAGTAGGTATGGAAATTTCAGACAAAACAAATTGAAGCATTGACACTGACGGTATATCTCTGACAGTTTGCTCATTATAGCTGAGATGTACCCTGCAAGTATTGTAGAACTGTCAATCAAGAGCCATGCTAATCAGATGCATGAAACATGTAGTTAATAAAACATTACTTTACATTTTATTTGTCACAAGATAGTGCAAAACCAGTTTTCTATCATTGTGTCACAGAATATGTTAGTCTACACTTCGTTTGCAACCCATGTTACTTCCATTTTACCATTTTATCTAACCCTAATCCTAATAAGAAGTATCATGGGATATTTAACCATAACAGGATATAAGACAAATAAAATAGGCTGAGACTTTTTTCCTAAAATCATTTCCACTGAGAATTGTGAAAAGTGGGCATAACACAACAAAATGAAAGTGGTTGCAGGGGAGGGTTGAAAAATAAGAAGGATATGACATCAGCCAAAAAGTCATTTCCTAAATATTTTTTTTTTTCCTTTGGAATAACGTGCACTGACAAATGTGCACAATAAGACCTGGAACTTGAATTAAGAAAGTAAATATAGGCTCAATTTTGATTTCATGTTGATTTAATGCATATAACTGTAATAAGGTGGAAAAGTGTAGTTTATATGTACATAAAAATGACATCTTATAAAGCTGGCACTAACAGAGTTTGAGCTGTCAAGGGTAATGTTATTCATTTAACTATTCATGTATAATATTTGCTTTTGTGAATATCACACAAGAGTAAAATAGCACATCAAATCAAAAAAACTTTTAATAGAATTTTAGAATGAGAGACTGAAGGAAGGCTTGAACAGTGGCTCAGGTGCAATATATCAGTGTAGAGATTTTATCTAAATGAATTCCACACTTGCAAGACAAGAACTTCAATGACAATCCTGAAAATGAAATGAGATATTCAGCTATTCCATTCATACAAGTTTTTTTTATTTAATTTTATTATTTTATTTTTTTTTAAGGTAATCAGTTGCACGAAAATTATCCATTTGCACTCAGATATATTATTTGTTGAACTTACTTTTTTACTTTGGTTATAGCAGTTCAATTATACTGAGTAAAGTGGATAATTACAACGATTTCTAATCATTTTTATTTTTTATAGAAACATTTATATCCTATGCTACCAAAGATGTTCATCTTCAGTTTACATTAGTGCATTTTAGCAAAGAGATGTAATGGAAAGTAACAATTAGATCTACCATTTTTGACCTTTATTCTCCAGGTCCCAGACACTGTTGGTGCTACAATACCTGCACTTGTAACTCTTATGTACATTATGTAGAAATATCTTAAACTGCACAAGGTTGGAGCTGAGATGGACACCATGTGAACCATGTGAACGGCGAGCTCTGCGCACTTTGCTAGTTTTGATACTTTTAATTAAATAAACCGGTGAGATTTGATACACCCTGATTCATAACTGTTCTAGGAAGACAACCTGTCAAAGAATTCAAAATCCTCAGGCTCTGGAGACATCAAAAGACACTTACGTGCTCAAGCTGATGCACCCCCCCATAGGCCTCGGACCAGGGAGTCAATTTGGCCGGAGAGGTGAAAGAGATTTGGCGTGAATTGCTGAATGTGTCGGCAATACTGACAAAGGTCATTGCTGACTTGGAGGATCTTGCTGCAATACGTCGATCGATCACTGCCATGGAGACAAAATTCACTGAGATGGTTACAAGAGTGGCAGATGTCGAGAAACGGATCGATTATATGGAGTCATCGGAGAGGGAATTAGCTGCTAATCCGCTAACGACCAAAGCAGACTTGGAGTGTGTCTGGGAAAAGTTGGAGAATATGGGAAATTGTAGTCGGTGGAACAATGTCCGAATTGTTGGAATTCCTGAGTGAGCAGAGGGTCAGAATATGGTGGAATTTCTGGACGGGCTCTTTCCAAGTCTGGTTGACATAACAGGCCATAAACTGGAAATCGAGTGAGCTCACAGAGTTCTGGCTCGGCAATCCGCTGAGTGAGACAGGCCCCGATCAATTCTGGCCAAATTTCTGAGATCATCCAAAAAAGATCTTGTGTTACGTGAGGCGAGGAGTAAAGGAAGGCTTTCTTGGAAGAACCACAACATTTTCTTGTTCCCAGACTTTGTGAATTCGACAAGAAAGAAACGTAAATGATTCAAGGAATGCAAGAAACTGTTACATCAACAGAAGGCTGCTTCTGCACTGATGTTCCTGGCCAAATTGAGAATAGATGCTAAGGATGACCACAAAGTATTTACATGTCCTTAACAATCATTGTTCTTCATAAAGTCAGTGGAGTGAGTAAGTCATTGTGTACTCACGATACTCACGTTGCAACCGAGTGGGTCTGACTCACTGAACATTCACTTGACCGTCCGAGGAAACTGGGTGCCTTTTTTGTTTCTTTTTGTGCTGGTTCCGCCTAACAGCTGGAGTTTGTTTTGTGTAGTAACACTCCTTCAGGACAGTGTTGTGGATGAATCTGCACATTCTTTGTGCTTATGCCTCCTATTGGTTAGAGTTTGTTTTGTGGAGTATTTCTTGCAGGACTTTGGAGTGATTAGGTCATTTGTTGCGCTCATGTAACAGTCGAATGGACCTGACTCACTGAACATTCGTTTGACTGCTTGAGGAAACTGAACAGCTTTTTTTGCTTTTTTGCTTTTTTTTGTGCTGGTTCCGCTAGCGGCTGAAACTTGTTTTGTGGAGGAACACACCTTCAGGACAGTTATGTGGATGAATCTACACATTCTTTGTGTTTATCCTGCCTATTGGCCAGAGTTTGTTTTATAGATTATCTTTTGTTGTGTAATTCTGTTTCACAAAATTTTTATAGAAACTTGAGTCCACTTGAGCAATCCAACAGCAAAGTTGTCGCGGGGGCACTCATAGGCGTACATGGACTGTTTGAGTTTAGAAGGATGGATGCCAGTTGGTGCTGTCGTGTGCGGGGTTAATGCGCACGTTTTTCTTTTTTCTGTTTGTTTGCTTCTGGGGGAAGTTCGGGGTTTGATTGTTGCACTAATGTTGGAATGTGGTCTTTATAATTTTGTTTTTGACACACAATCTGTTTCTTCTAATATGTCAAAATGTCAAATGTTAGTTTGAGTGGATTGTCTCTCTCCATGTGGGATGTGAATGGGTTGGGGCACCCCATAAAAAGAAGGAAAGTTATTATTTTTCTTAAATGTAAGAAATATGATATAGTGTTTCTTCAAGAAACGCATCTTTCCCTGCAGGAAGCTGAAAAATTTGGGAAGATATGGGGTGGACAGGTTTTCTTTAGTGCTGGCTCAAGTAAGAGCAGGGGAGTCATTACACTGATAAGTAAACATCTACAATTCAGATGTCTCAAACAGATTAAAGATAAATTAGGAAGAGTCATTGCTTTAGCAGAAATTCATGGGCAAAGTCTTATTTTGGCAAATATTTACTCACCTAACATTGATGATCAGGGCTTTTTTATAGACCTGGAAGGGATGTCGCTGGAGACTTTAATCTTTTGATGGACTCAGTACTTTATCATAGTGAAGCAAAAGTGTGCATGCCCCCTAGAGCAACATTGACACTTCACAGCATGTGTAAAAATCTTTTTTTCATCAGTCCATAAGATTTATTCCAGAATAGATTTTTATTTATTTATTTATTTATTTATTTTTATCCAAGTCCCTCATTTCATCTGTTGTTGACTGCTCAATTGGAAACATCTTAGTCTCAGATCATGCACTGGTGAGTTTAGAGGTGTTGCCACATACGGAGCAAAATAAATCATATAGTTGGTGCTTTAATGGATCCCTTTTGCAAAATCCTGAATTTCAACAAATGTTAAAGGCTGAAATCAATGTTTATATGGAGACCAGCTGGTCCTCAGAATCATCTGTGGGCATGGCGTGGGAGGCACTTAAGGTGGTTCTTAGGGGTCAGATCATACAGTATGCCTCATTCATCAAAAAAATCCAAAGCACGAGAACTCGTGAGTTGGAAAGGAATATTAAAAGTGCCGAGGCAGAGCTGAAGTGCCTAATGTCATCTGTTGGCCTCAGAGAATTGACCCGATTGAAATACAGATATAATACTATTTTGTCACGGAAGGTGGAGTTTTGGCTATTCAGAGCAAGACAGTCATACTTTGAGTCAGCGGACAAAGCCGGGAAGCTTTTGGTTAGATATATAAAACAGAGAGAGACTTTTTCTACCATTCCCTGTGTAAAAATCTTCTCGTAGTGAAATATTTACCTCGGCCATTGATATTAATAATGCTTTTAAAGAATGCTACCTTGATCTCTATAGTTCCACATCTTTGTCTACTGACGAAGATAATAGAAACTTTGTGGAACCACTAGAACTCCCTAAACTGACAACTGAGCAAAAAAATACTCTTGATTCTGAGATAACCTTGGAGGAGCTTGGCAATAACTAAGGCTTTGCCTACAGGTAAGGCTCTGGGGCCAGATGGCTTTGCCGCTGAATTTTTTAGATCTTAAAACTGGCTCCACTTTTGCTAGAAGTTTTTACGGAATCATTAAAGAATGGAAAGCTTCCGCCAACCATGACTCAAGCCCGGATCAGTCTGATTCTTAAAAAGGACAAAGATTCAAGTGAGTGTAAGAGTTACCGTCCAATTTCCCTGATCCAACTAGACGTAAAAATATTGTCAAACATTTTGGCTAACCGATTAAAGTTATGACATCTCTTATACATATAGATCAGGTGGGGTTTATTCGGGGCAGCAGCTCTTCTGATATCATTAGGCATTTCATCAATATCATGTGGTTAGCGGCGAATGATCAGACTCCGGTCACTGCCATCTCACTTGACGCAGAAAAGGCATTTGATATGGTAGAATGGGATTATCTTTTTAAGATTTTGGAAATATATGGGTTCGGGAATACTTTTATTGGATGGATTAAGTTTCTTTTTTGATACCCGGTAACGGCGGTACAAACCTATGGATTAATTTCAGATTATTTTACTCTGGATAGGGGCACCCAGCAAGGTTGCCCTCTTTCCCCATTATTGTTATGTCTTGCCCTGGAACCATTAGCAGTCACGATAAGAAAGGAACATGATTTTCCAGGGGTTTCCAAATTCACATAAGCTTTTGCTTTACGCAGATGATATTTTATTATTCGTCTCCAACCCTACTAGATCTATGCCTTGCCACCACGTAATTATTAATTCCTTTTCCAAGTTCTCGGGATACAGAGTTAATTGGTCTAAATCCGAAGCTTTGGCTCTGACAGCGTACTGCCCGGTAACGGCTTTTCAGCCGGGCACCTTTCAGTGGGCCAAACAGGGCATTAAGTATTTGGGTATTTTATTCCCAGCAAATTTGTGTGATTTAGTTAATTTTAGCTAATTTTAGTTCATTTTGACCCTTTACTAAAAAGGCTTTCGAGCGATGTGGGCAGGTGG
The DNA here is from genome assembly GCF_019703515.2 of Myxocyprinus asiaticus. Lineage (NCBI taxonomy): Eukaryota > Metazoa > Chordata > Actinopteri > Cypriniformes > Catostomidae > Myxocyprinus > Myxocyprinus asiaticus. The sequence goes on along the minus strand of NC_059357.1, from coordinate 33,981,509 downwards.
GCTTCATTACATTTATCTATTATTGGGAAGGTTAATGTTATTAAAATGAATTGTATTCCAAAATTCAACTACCTGCTAAAGTCTCTCCCTATAGATGTCCCCCTCTCTTATTTCAAGCAATTTGATAGCATAGCGAAGTCCTTCATTTGGAATGGTAAACGTCCCAGATTACATTTCAGTAAGCTGTATAGGCCGATTGACAAAGGTGGGCTAGGCCTACCCAAGATTTTGTTTTATTATTATGCATAATTTTATTATTGGCTCATTGGTCGCTTCCACCTGAGAGAGCCCCTCCCTGGTTTTGTATTGAACAGGAAGTTCTTGCCCCTATTTTAATATCAGGGTAATATCAGGTAGAAATAGCTCCTTGAGGTAACCTTTTTGAGTAGAACTGTAAACTATAACCCTATTATTTACATTACCCCTAAGCCCCCATAACTTGCACAGGTATACATCATTAAATGTTCAGGTGCAAGAGCTTATGGCCACTCTCCCTAAAAACCTAAACCAACTTTTTTTTTCTTTCTGCTATGCTTTAATTAACTGACATATGTTCATTCAAAACACAAAAGATAAATCAAAACTTATTTATTAATTTGTTAACGTATTTTTAGTATTTTTTTTTATGTTTTATAAAATAGTAAAACATACTAAAACTGTTTTAGTGTACATATCTGGGACATGTGCTTGCTACAGCTCTAGGAACCAGCATATTTATCATACTAAGGAAAATCTTTCATGGGAGCTAAGCATTTTGGCACATCAAAAATAGTTGGTTTGTTTTCTAGAGGGGCATTACAAGCTTTTTGATACCTTCAAATACGGTTTGTTTTATCTTGAAATGCCAGCTGCTAAAGCAAGGCTGGATATGGGAATTGAGAAACAAATGCAATTTGCAGATTTATTTTCTCCTCTGTCACACAATCCCCTTCAATGTCAACTGTCATTTTCTGTGTGAGTATGCCTGCTCACTTCCTTTTATTATAAACAACCAAAAAATCTATTATTTTCATGACCTCATGCAATTGCAAAAGGGTTATTGCTTTGTCATTTGCAAAACCTTTATATTGTGATCCTTTCTGCAGCCTTTGACACAGTCAACCATCAGATCTTACTCTCTACCCTCTCCTCACTGGGCATCACAGGAAATGTGCTTGACTGGTTTAATTCCTATCTCTCAGGTAGGTCCTTCAAGGTAGCCTGGAGAAGTGAGGTATCCAAGCCACATCAGCTACTTACTGGGGTACCTCAGGAATCAGTGCTTGTGCCACTTCTCTTCTCTATATGCACAACATCACTGGGACCCAACATTCAGGCACATGGTTTCTCTTAACACTGCTACGCTGATGACACGCAACTCTACTTGTCTTTCCAGCCCAACGACACCACAGTGACTGCTCGAATTTCTGCCTGCCTGGCGGACATCTTGGTCTGGATGAAGGAGCACCACCTGCAACTCAACCCAGCCAAGACTGAACTCCTTGTCTTTCCAGCCAACCCTGCTGTTGAACACAACATCACCGCGCAGCTGGGTGCAACTACAATAATGCCTTCCAAATCGGTCAGAAATCTAAGGGTAACCATCGACAACAGACTAAATTTCACAGACCACATCTCAAAGACCACAAGATCATGTAGATTTACACTCTACAATATCAGGAAGATAAGACCCTTCCTCTCTGAACATGCCATACAACTGCTTGTCCAGTCACTTGTCATAACTAGACTGGACTACTGTAACGCTCTCATTGCAGGCCTCCCTGCATGTGCAACTAGACCCCTCCAAATGATCCAGAATGCAGCAGCACGTCTAGTCTTTAATGAACCAAAGAGAGCACATGTTACACCACTCCTTGTCTCTCTCCACTGGCTACCGGTTGATGAACGTATAAAATTCAAGGCTCTGATGCTGGCATACAGAACAGTCACTGGGTCTGCTCCAGCATACCTAAAATCATTTATGCTACGCGCCCACTAGAAGCCTGCGGTCGGCTAAGGAACGTCGCCTCGTTGTACCAACACAAAGAGGCACCAAAACAATTTCCCGGACTTTCAGCTTCATCGTACCACGTTGGTGGAACGACCTTCCTCACTCCATCCGTGAAGCTGACTCACTCACTGTCTTCAAAAAATGACTAAAAACACATCTTTTCCATGAGCACTTAACCAGTCATTAAAAAAAATAAAAATAATTCTGTTGCACTTTATTCTGTTTTGAATACTATTATGATGCTAGTGATACTTTGTAATACAGCACATTTCATACCACTGCTTTGGATAAAAGCGTCTGCCAAATGAATAAATGTAAATGTAATGTAAATGATCAATATACATTTATAAGTTCAATTAAAACAAAATCAGGCCTGAACTATTTTTCTCAAAGGAGAAGTATAGGCACTTAAAGGAGTGCAAATTGTCTATTGTTGCCAAAGTTTTGCTGCAGGTTCACCACTACCGGTGAAGAGCTGCAAACTTCAGGCAAATATTTGCGGTGAATCACAAGCTCATTTGTGTCACGCTTATGCAGAAATGAGGACCCAAATGCAGAGTCAAAAACCAAAAATACTTTATTTACTAACTCAAACTCCCACATGGGGCAAAACAACAAAAACTACCCCATAGGGGAAAAAGGAATCCAGGCTGGGGCAGAGGTGAAACGGGGAACAGGACCAACCAGAGTGAACTGGAACCAGGAAGGTGATCAGGACAGACAAGAACACTGGGAGACACAAACAGGACTAACAAGATAACAAGATGAACTGGCACTGGACAGCAAAAACGAGGAGACTAAAATAGGGAGAGAAATCAAGCGGGCTAATAAAGGGCAGGTGTAACTAATGAAACAATAATGAGCAAACAAGGAGGTGGGTTGTGACACAAGACAGAGAAGCACGTGGCAATACGGAAACAATAACAAAGCCGCGTGCTCACACAAGAAGGCAAAACATCTGAGTGGCATGAGCACACATCGTCTAGACAACGAGGAGATGTACACTCATGTCAATCGAAAAACAAGACGAGACAGGACACTTGTGAGAGTTCGGCCATACACACATCCGATACCTTACCGAAGTGACTGAACCTCAGCACAACATGAAGACAGCTCGCTACCCAGGCGCGCAGCGCAAAGAAAGTGCAATGTGTGTCCGCGTACGTGAGAGACAGACATAAAGACCAACATAGATTATTGAGTGCATGCAGCCAAGATGACACAAGTGCCCATGTCAATAACAGACAGACAAGGAGTATGAATGTCTGGGTCCTGACCCAGACCGGATCCAAACTAGACAGGAAGTCAGGACCCAGACATCACACTCCAGACATGAAACACAATAGACTGAAGAGCGTGCGGCAGGGAATATAACCGAAACCGCGCACTAACACAAAGACAAACATGGGCGAATAATGCCACAGTCCTGTCAGACCAAAACCCAGACTGACAAAGTGACAGGACCATGACACATTTGCATGTGAAAATAATGAGTGGCAAATTTGTTGCAAATTTGCGGTAAGTTTGTGGCTATTTGCTAGCACTCAAAAATGTATGCACGTCCATCATTTTCTCTACGTTTTTGCCTGCCGCCCACACTGAGACAGCATTTTTGACAGCGAATACTGAGCTTTTAGAAAACGCTCTCCCCACTGGATAAATTTGAAAATGCTGTCTTTAAATTGTAGTGTGGACGGAGGAAATAGAGATATCAGTAAACAATGATGTATCTGTTGTCATGTGACACGGTCATGTAACACAAAACAATCAAGATGGCGGCCCATGTTTTGCGGTGTTGTTGTGTCTGCTATTCAGTTTGATAGCATTGGTAAAGATAAGTGTTACTTTCATTAGTCCAATATCTCAATTTCTGGCCCAGTCAGTTTTGGGGCTCATACTGCTAGTGGCACAGAAATTATACTCTTTCCCTTTAAAGGCCCCATGAATGGCTTGACGACAATTCTGAAATGGCTGAACGACAATTCGACAAATCTGGTGAGTTTTCTGCTGAGTTCTGCATGCACAGATTCTGTCTGGTAATGTATTTTCTAATAAAACAGAAAGTTGGGGCACTACATATAGGAGACTTTTTTGAAATAGCCAGTCGGCTTTAGTTTTCATCACAATCATGAACCATGACTTGCTACTTGCTTTTACTAGATGGTAGCAGAGATGGGGACATTCTCATTCTACACAGCATTTTATTGAACAAAAATTTGGATACACCTGTGAGTGTAAGATGAGTCATCAATATCTTTGGTCTGTTTTCCCAGAAAAGAAATGTGTATTAAATGTGTATCTCTGCTAAAAGTTAATTTAATAAACTTTTAGGAGCGCACTGACATGTAAATGACCTCAAAGCAGGACAAAAAGCCACAAAACTCCAGAAGACTCTTTTTCAAGGCTTCTAATTCTAGTTTATCGAATGCAACCATGAAGAATAAAATGCAAGCACCGGACTGATTCCACCACATGACGTAAAGCACTAGAGATAATGCTGTCAGTGATGATGTAAACATATAATCCCATCAATCTCTTTACACACATTTTTCACTTAATACTCCTCTGTGGGATGCTGTTAGATGTCTTGAAATCATATTATTAATCTGAGTCACTGTCAGGTTACTCTTCACAAGGGAGAGTCACACAGAATCTGGAGTCATTTTCTAGCAAGCAACAAGTGATCAAGGCTCACGTCACACTCCACATGGCCAAAGACAGAGATCCGCCAGACCTGACAGAAGACTGGGGGAGTGAGGGTAACTTTTCACCAGACTCTGAGCACACGTAGCATATCTGAGAAATGTGGCTTATAATAATCATGAATAAAGAGTGTGGGATGCGTATTGGGTGATGTGTGTGGGAATGTGTGTTCCCTATAGTTATTTAAAAGGGTAAAGAAATACTTTTGTATTCACAAGTTCATTTTGTTTAAAACTAATTAGCATACTTAATATCCTCACTTGTGAGTTGGGAGGGTTACTTTTAAATGTAATCTGTTACAAATACAGATTACTTAGAAAAAATTAATAAGCTCCTGACCCGCATCTGCATGATTTTATTCATTGCACTCCTGCAATACAATTGGCTGATTAGATAATTGCATTAATAAGTTGGTGTACAGGTGTACCTACTAAAGTGGTCTGTGAGTGTAAGCCTTGACCAACAATCTGTCTTAACCTTGTGTGTATATCAAAACCCAAGACAATTAAGATTGTTTACAAACTTTTGTACATCTACAATGTTTGATTAATGACAATAAAGCATGGCTTATTTCCCTCATAGTAACATTATATCTTGTCCCATTTTCTTTGATGTTTGTTAATGGGCCCCAAGGTTCCTTTGCTCTCTCCTCAATAATGAAACATGAGTTTTTATACTTGCACCTTTCTAATAAATTTAACTAGGCAGCAGGCATAAAAGAGCCTCAAAGGATAAATGATATTCCAAAATGAGATATAAAATGACTGTAGACTACAGAGTTTTGTGCACACACCATGTCTGAGAACAGTACAGTAATTCAAAAATTGTTTAAGGTTTGGTTTTATCTGTCAGGTCTCTTTTTCTCTGTGCCACATAGCTCTATTCTACTGCAGCCAGAATCCATAAATCTTACAGTGTCTATTCACTCAAGATATGCTGCCGCCTCTAAAACAGTCTGGCCAAGAAGAAAAGTAAAGTATTGACATGTTAAATTGAGCGTGATATTTCATTGCTTGGCAATTGCTATTCTTCCTCAGTCAAAGTGATGCAATCAGAGTTCTTTTCAATGTCTGATCTGGAGCTGACAGCTGAGATCTCTGATATATGCATGCAGAGTTTTGTCTCTCTAAGCAAACTTTAGATGTAGAATCCTTGAGGAGTGACTGCACTATTTACAGCAATCTTTAAAGATACAAAGAGAAAAGAGCCATGATTCCCTTGACAGCCAATTGTGAATAAAAGAAGCATTCTGTGGCTCGGATGAACATCAAACGCAAATGAGCTAGATTTCTCAGGTGGCAGATGGTGCTTTCAAAAACACTGTTAAAATTCCAGATTAATGCCAGCTCCAAAAATAAATGATCTAATGCAAACTTTGCGCAAGTTTATGCATGATCAAGACCAGTGGCGTGTCCAGACTTGACTGAGGTGGCCCATGTGGGGCACAGACTCATTCACGGGTGGCATGAAGTGTAACTCAACATCCCTGATTTTAATTATAACAATACTAATAAGATATGTACATTTTCAGGAATTTTTAATAGTCAAATATTACTTAGCAAAATAAATGATTCATTGTTAATACTGCAAAACACAGAAGACTCCAAATAGCATTTTATATATATATATATATATATATATATATATATATATATATATATATAGTATTACAGTATAATTTTTTATGTATATTGTGTGTCTTTAAACTGCATAAATGTTATGAGCACTGCTTATATGAACACGGTAGTTCTGTGCAATTTTGTGGAGTTTTAGTGTTGGAGAGATGACACTACCATGGTGTGACGTAATACCATCAAGTAGGCTATTGTTTTATTTTAAGTAAATAAAGAATATATTGAAGATATTTCTTAATCTTATCATAGGCCTACACATAAAGAATGTGCATGGATTTCAGTTTTGTGTAGGATACTCAATTTAGCCATATATTTGGACTGCCAAATATAATTTGATTATTTAATTAAAAAGTTTTCTAAAAACATCTTACTTAATTTGATATTAAAACTGTTTTCCTGATCTCCAAATAATAGTAATAATAATAATAATAATAATAATAATAATAATAATAATAATAATTTTGCATCTTTTCTTAAGAGTCATACTATGTATTAAGACTGAATGCATTACATTATGAAAGAAAATAAAAACAGGCTCAACTTTCTGCTAATTACAAAATTGATATGTGTATTATTTAATTTTAACTCCAACACATGATTATGATTAAAAAAAAAAAAAAAAAATCTGTTTACAAGTTTCATGGCAATGTGGCATTGTATCTTTTTTTAAACTTTGTTTGAGGCAGATAGTTTTAAGTAAATTTGATATCCCAGCATGTTTAAACAAAAATACTTATGATGCACACATCGATTTTATACACACCCCAAAACATCACATGGGAAAGTAGTCAGACATTTCATATCTGAATGAATGAGTGGTTCTTGGCTAGAATAAGATGATGAAATATGCAGAAGATTGCGGCATTACAGTTTTTCTCTAGTTGGGATAGAAGACAGTACTTATTCACTTCAAGCACTGGTGATGGGACATAGAGGCAGGGCTCGAGTTGAGGGGGGATGTGAGGAGATGAAAAAAAAAGCATCCCCCTTGTAAAACCACCATCCCCCTTACCATCCCCTTTAGATTAACTGTGTCGTGTATTCTGTAAAACTCATCATGCTAATGAAATATTAAAATTCTCTTCGTATGATAATTTAGGATCTATAAATAACGGCGATTGGCCAATCAGAACTTAATATTCCAACAAGCTGTGCACAAGGTCATGCAAGTTTTCATCAGTTTCGTGCTCTTCAAAAATGGCCAAGAGAACAGTACAAGGAAATCTTATACAATCTTTAAAAGGAAGAGAACAGAAGGTAAGATATTGCTATGACTAGTGTTTCGGACATTCCCCTGACGTAACATTAGAAAGAATAACAAACATAAAGCACATTGATTCAGTAAGGGATCACTGTCAAGGTTGCATTGAATTATTGAAAATGAATGCACTCACCGAGGTGGTAATGCACACATGCCTATGCTAGGTAAATGTACGTGTGTTTATTAAAAAAAAAAAAAAAAAGAAAAGTCAGGTTTAGTCCCTAAAGAGTTTAGCTATTTTCTTATGCCATTTTTTAGGCAATCTGCATAGAAAGCACCCAAGCTGCCACTAATAGCTCAACATCAGCAGTCAAGCCGCCGTCAATGGCTCGAAAGCGCCTCTTTTGGTGGAGATTCTGGCTGTTTCTATCCAGTTATTTAGAATAGAAAGGATGCGTACTGTATGTGTGACTGTGAGGGACTGAGAGACAACAATTCTGAGAGAGAGAGAAAAAGAGAGAGAGAGAGAGAGAGAGAGAGAGAGAGAGAGAGAGAGAGGATCCATTCCATTCAGAAATGATCACCCTATTGCCTTCGAAGTATTTACCATCCACTGTGAGAGCTTTGGAGTGCTGAAAAGTGTGGGGCTCAAAAATAATGGCCATTTGGAACTCACTTTTAGTTATTTTTATAAAATATTCTGTTTAGAATGACTTTAGAGCATGGCGATAATGATTAGACTATAAACCCCTGAAGTGCCCTCCGAAGGAATCATTCAGGTCGTTTGGTATGCAGGGAGTGTGCGTGTGCGTGTGTGTGTGTGTGAGAGAGAGAGAGAGAGAGAGAGAGAGAGAGAGAGAGAGAGAGAGAGAGAGAGAGAGAGAGAGAGAGAGAGAGAGAGTCTGGTGCTCAGTCATACAGACTACAGTCATATACATTATTACATGAATAATGCCTATGTATATTTTTATTCTCCTCTTTTCAGATGAAAGCCATGGCCAGGATGAAATGGGAGAGGTTGCAGCTGATGCAGCAAGAGTAGGGGAAGAAGGTGTGATCGTTCTTAAATCTGATGTTCAGAACCTCAGACACCCAAATTTGACAGCTGTAAACCAGTGTTGGGTGGTAATGTACTACATGTAATCTGGATAACAAAAAACAAATTACTAAAATCATGTACTTGTAATTATATTACATTTAAAGTCTAAAATTTGTTTAATCAGATTAGTTAATACAGTTATAGTATTTAAAATTAATGATTTTCATAACATTAAGTGATCCAAAACTATTATTTATTACCTAAAAAGTGCAGTCTAAAAGATTGTTACAGCCAGGTTACAATTGCTGTTGTTTATTGTGTTATCTGTACCAGATTACATTTCAGCAATAATCTACCCAACACTGCTGTACACGACATTAAACAAATTAAAATGTATTTGCAAAATGTATTTGCAATTTTGTTGCTGTTGTAGAATTCAGTAAGAGGAAAGATGTAGCAGCAGGTTAAGACAGCTCTGAAGATGCCAGTCGCTCAGGCTGTGAAGACAAGAGTGAGCAGGGAGAGAGGGACGTTGATATTCAAGATGATTTCCCAGAATGCTGGACAGCACAAATGTTGAGAGACAAAAAACAAAAAAACAACAACAACATTTTTTTTATCCATGGCTTATTTGCTAAAACAAAAGTCTTGGCTGCTCCATTTGTCAGAAGGTAAAAGCATCTGGGCCAGAGGCAGGTTCTGGACACATGCATGTCGCTGAGGAATGGGCCAAAGTAAAAGTGATGCCTTCGGGGTCAACTAAAAACGCACAGCAGCAGTCTCTGCATTAAAAAAATACACAAACATAGAACATCAGATTATCACAGCTCAGCAGAGACATTTTACAAAAAGTGAAAGACAAAACCTTAGAAACTTTAACCACTGAGATGATGAGGGATCATTTCCTTACCACTGACAGAGGTTTCTGCACAGTTTACAAAATTTTCAAATCAGGAAGACTGTTCATTGATCTGGGGACTAATATTGACCTGCAGGTCCTAAATGGAATAGACATGGGAAGGACTTTACACTCTGACAAGTCTTGTGCACAAATTAGTCAGCACATAGCTTGTGAAATAAGAAATAGTGCTGGCAAGGGTCCTTGAGAGCAGAACAAATTTTTCCATTATGATAGATGAATCCACAACTATCAGTAAGATATCTGTGTTGATCATCTATATTAGAGCAAGCTTAGATGGAGATGAAGAGCCACTAACATTATTTTTAGATTTAGTGGAACTTGCAGCTACTAATGCAGAGGGAATTTATCAAGCACTTATGGAAAACCTTGCGCACCATGGTTTCACTGAAGCTGTTCTGAAAGAATGTTTTGTTTGTTTTGCTTCAGATGGTGCCTCTCTCATGCATGGAAGTAAATAAGGTGTTGCAGCAAAAATCATTAAACTGTTTCCCAGTGTGGCACTGTATGAACCACCGGCTTGAACTAAGTGTTGGAGATGCTGTAGAAGAGGTTGCTGGGCTGAACCAGTTCCAGTAATTTTTTGACAAGGTCTACAGTCTTTATCATGCTTCTGCTAAAAACCGCCGTGAACTAACTTCATGCTGTCTAGAACTTGCATTGCAATTTCTGAATATAGGCAGGATTTTTGGCACTAGATGGATAGCCTCTAGTTATAGAACCACCAAAGCTGTATGGCAACAGTACCCAGCACTTCACAAACACTTTTCAGATGCCTCGACTGATCCAAAACGAAGCTCCACAGAGAGATGCATGTTTGTTGATTTAGCAAATCGTCTCTGTAGCGTCACCTTTGTGCACAGTCTTGCAGTCATGTATGATGCCCTAGAGGAGCTATCAGAAATGTCAATGTTACTTCAGGACAGAAACCTGACTCTTCCCAGGGCGGACGCATGTCTCACTTGGCAGGTCCGTGTGTTAAAGTCCATGGCTGAGATACCTGGTCTACGGGTACAGGAGGCACAGAGAGCAGTAGATCTGAAGCTATTTAAAGGACTGTCATTGACAAATCATACAAGGAATGACAGAGACATCAATCAGCAGCTGTTATTTGATGCTTTAGCTAAAGGTCTAGAGAGGAGAATGGATTTTCTGTCTGGTTATCAGAGCAAAGAACAGTATGAGAGTTTTCTAAACAACAATAAAGCACTGGATCCCTCTAGCTGGCCAGAAGAGTGTGATGTCTGTTATGCTGAGAATGAAGTACAGGAACTCTACTCTCTTTTCCAGCTCTACAATGGTAGGAAAATACAGAGCGGCATGAGGGAATACATTGACAATGTTAAGACCACTGGTAAATGCAACCCCTGAGCTGAAACCCCTCTTGCAGGCGGTAAACACACTGGTTATTTCCACAGCAGAGTGTGAGCATGGCTTTAGCCAGATGAACATTTTAAATAACACAGCAAGGTCAAGTCTAGAGCTTCAAAGCATTTCAGCACTACTCTTTATTTGTTGGCCCTCCACTAGAGAAGTTTTCTCCAAGACATTATGTGAGGTTCTGGATTCAGAAAAGCCACTACAATTCATTTTTGAAGGGCTGATTACCACCCTTAGATGCTTCATATTGTTGGGGATTTTTCCCACTTTGTAGTCATGACACAAAGATATTCAAAATTGTATAATATTAATAATAATAATAATTATTATTATTATTATTATTACACTATTTCACCTAACTCTTTCTATCAGTTATCTCAATTGGTATATCCTATGGACCTGTTTTTCTTAATTATACCTTTTATTTTGATCAAATCTTATGCATTATGATGCTTCTTTTAGTTCACTTGTTTCCCAGCAAGGCTTTAATGTGCTGACTTACATTTCTTGTTGTTCTTTGTTGATATATATATATATATATATATATATATATATATATATATATATATATATATATATATATATAGTATATATCAATCACCACTGAAGAGGTTATCCACACAGAAAATGGCATTATTCAGTCAAAAAAATAAAAAAAAAATTAAAAAAAAAACAGACCTGGAAAAGAGTTTCTGAAAGACTTTTGTGTATGCTATAACAGAAAAGGAGGTCCTGCAATGATGCACAACTGACAAAGTAGGATAATTCACAACGTATTGACCTTTGAACAACAGGGTGCATTTTTTGCACAAAACGTCACTCAGCTTCAGCTGTCCTTTATACAACTTTTACATGTTCATATTTTTTTTTATCCTTGGCTTATTTGCAAAAACAAAAGTTTTGGCTGCTCCATTTGTCAGAAGGTAAAAGCATCTGGGCCAGAGGCAGGTTCTGGACACATGCATGTCGCTGAGGAATGGGCCAAAGTAAAAGTGATGCCTTCAGGGTCAACTAAAAACTCACAGCAGCAGTCTCTGCATAAAAAAAATACACAAACACAGAACATCAGATTATCACAGCTCAGCAGATACATTTTACAAAAAGTGAAAGACAAAACCTTAGAAACTTTAACCACTGAGATGATGAGGGATCATTTCCTTACCACTGACAGATGTTTCCACACAGTTTACAAAATTGTAAAATCAGGAAGTCCTTTCATTGATCTGTTGAATAATATTAACCTGCAGGTCCTAAATGGAATAGACATGGGAAGGACTTTACACTCTGACAAGTCTTGTGCACAAATTAGTCAGCACATAGCTTGTGAAATAAGAAATAGTGGTGGCAAGGTTCTTTCATACACGTTTTTCTTATAAGGGAAAATGGTAAGGGAAAAAATGGAAAGCTCCCACTTTTCCCTTGCACTCTGTATGTTTTGAAAATCACTCTGCTAAGTCAATAGGGCCTGGAAAATGAAATTAGGCCATTATGCACCTTGTTACCATGGCAATAACAAGACCAAGTGATCCCTTGGTGTCTTTCAAGTACTATACAGATGTCCTCATTGACTTGTGCATTCTGATAACCTTTATTCCTGCCTCTATTCTGTTGTTTTCATGTTAGATATTATGAATCTGTGAAAAACATGAATATTCCAGAAGAGAACTGTAAGCAATGTCCTATTTGTTTCATTAGTGCTCTAGTTTTCTTTTCATAACTTACAGTTTCTGCCACCTTAGACAGATCTATTTGTCCTCCGAAAGACAAACAATACAAATTGCTCATTCATCTGCATCTGTATATAATTAGCTTATTCTGAGCATAGGTTTTGTTTGCTGTGCCAAATGTCTATAAGAGCTGATGGTTTCTCAGCAATCATATACAGAATATATCAAACAAGGGACTAAACCAGAAACCATAAAGACAATACAATTATTATATATGATCGTTCTCGAGATATGTAAGTCTTTCAGGGGTTTAAATTGTAATTGCATGTGGAATCAACTGAGTAGCCTACCTGGCAACACAACTAAACTACTTGGTTTAGTAAGTGGTTCAAGCTCAGCATGAAAACTTAAATATGAATAAATGAACTATAAATATGAATCTTGATAACACTTTACATTAATGTTCCCTTTGTTAAGGTTTTATTAAGGGTTCATTAATAACTAATAATAAGTCATTTACAAATACATTATAAATCACCGGCATGCGGTTATAACAACATCAATAAAAGGATGTCTTTATGCAATACCTACCAAATAGTGAGCCATTCTCCATCACGTTATAAATGCTTAATAACAATTATTCAACATTGATAACCTTAAAAAATGTGCCTTAAAGCAGTAGTTCGCCCAAAAATGAAAATTCAGTCATTGTTTACTCACCTCTGTGTTGTTATAACCATGACTTTCTTTCTTTTTATTAACACAAAAGGAGAAATTGTGAAAAAAAAAAAAAATTGTGCTCAGTGATGTCATTAAATGGCAGTTTATGGTGACCACCTCTTCAAGCTTCTAAAGAATGCAAAAGCATTATTCAGAAGGCTAATAAATTATTCCATGAGTGTCATGATTGTTATGAAAGCATACAATATGTTTGGTGAGAAACAATCAGAAATCAAATGTGTTATTTAGTGAAAAAGTGTCATGATCCTTCTCTGTCTGCCCTTCTGTCTTTGTCAGTTTTTCATCTGTGTGAGTTTGTTTTATGTATGAACACATGGCTTAGGCTAATGATTATTTTGCCATGTGTTCTCCCAACTCCACCCCCTCATTCCCTCTGGCCTCACCCCTAGTTTAGTCCTCGTTATGTTGATTGTCTTCACCTGTTTCCTCTTGTGCCTTGGCCATGGAGGCCGTTCCCCAGTCGCTGCCAGCGCTCCAGACCTCGGCGGCCGACGACGAGCCCGTCCAGTTCCCCGTGGTCATTGAGTCTGTCCAGTTCCCTGAGGCCGTTGATGAGCCTGTCCAGTTCCCTGTGGTCATTGAGTCTGTCCAGTTCCCTAAGGCTCTCGACGAGCCTGCCCATTTCCCTGTAGTCGTCAACAAGTCCGTCCAGTTCCCTGAGGCTGTCGAAAAGTCTGTTCAGTTCCCTGAGGCTGTCGACGAGCCTGTCCAGTTCCCCGTGGCTGTCGACAAGTCTATCCAGTTCCTTTCAACCAGCCCTTTGCTCAATCCAGTGGCCAACACCCATCAGACACCAGCTACTGGTCTGTTGCTCAGCCCAGTAGCCAGCACCCGTCAGACACCAGTCACCAGTCTGTTGCTCAGTCCAGTAACCATCATCCATCAGACACCAGTCACCAGTCTGTTGCTCAGCCCAGTAACCAGCACCCAACACTGTCATGATCCTTCTCTGTCTGCCCTTCTGTCTTTGTTTTTCATCTGTGTGAGTTTGTTTTATGTATAAGCACATGGCTTAGGCTAATGTTTACATTTGCCATGTGCTCTCCCAACTCCGCCCCCTCGTTCCCTCTGGCCTCACCCCTTGTTTAGTCCTTGTTATGTTGATTGTCTTCACCTGTTTCCTCTTGTGCCTTGTCTGTATATAATGTGCTCCCTTTCCTCTTGTGTTTGTCGGATCATTTCATTCCCATGTGTGTTGACCGGCGTTCATATGTTTCTCCTCTCTCTGGTTTGTTATCTTGTTTATCAGTTTGTTATCGTGTTTAGTTCTTTTTGTGTTCTTACCAGTTTCCTCCCCCGTGAGTTTTGTGTTTCCTGTTTGTTTTTCTTTTGTTTAATAAAATAATTTATTTTACTCATTCCTGCCTTTGGGTCCTCGTTCCTGCTTGTGTACCGTGGAAAAATGTTCACTGACCATTGATCTCCTGTGCGCATTCATGATAGGGTATGAGAGCAACAGTTCACGCAGCCCCCTCACAACTTTGAGGTGTTCAAATGAAAATTAATTTTGTTTATCTAAAAACAGGTCCGCCACAGCAATAGAGACAACAGAACACAACACAGCTGAAAACAAACCAGAGAACAGAACTTACTAAACATGACTGAAGAGTTTGTAGTCGAAGAATTTATTCATTTCTATGCCCAGCCTTATTTGAGTCCTCGGAAATCAAGCAGAAACTTAGAGGCCTCAGGCAGCCACAGTCAGGCGGTGTCCTAACCTGATGGCAAACAAAAAGTGATAAAAGGTATATTTTCTTTGTTAATCTGAGTTTCTAACCAGCAGTGATGAGCGACATTCAATCGATCGCTTGTTTCCTATTTTCCTCATCGTGTGGGTAACTTCGTCCGCTATGAAACCAAAAACTTTTTTAAAATAAGGCTGGGCATAGAAATGCATACATTCTTTGACTACAAACTCTTCAGACATGTTTAGTAAGTTCTGTTCTCTGGTTTGTATGCAGCTGTGTTGTGTTCTGTTGTCACTATTGCTGTGAAGGACCTGTTTTTAGATCAACAAAAGTTTTAGCTTGACTGCCCCAATAATGCAAGGGAGCTGTGTGAACCGTTGCTCTCGTGCCCTATCATGAACGCACACAGGAGATCAATGGTCAGTGGACATTTTCACAACATAGTACATTATATTTCAGTTTGTTTCTCACCAAACCTTATCGTATCGTATAACAATCATGAGTCTCATGGAATAATTTTTTAGACTTCTGAATTACACTTTTGCGTTCTTTTGAAGCTTGAAGAGGTGGTCATCATAAACTGCCATTTTATGAAATCACTGAGCACAATTTTTTTTTCACAATTTCTCCCTTTGTGTTAAGAAAAATAAAGAATGTCATATAGGGTTATAACAACACAGGGGTGAGTAAACAATGACTGAACTGTCATTTTTGGGTAAACTAATCCTTTTATGTAAATTGGACACGTATGAAGAATTTATTAAGGAGTTGCCACATTATAAAAAAAAAATCTGTTACATTTACGATAAAATACCGGCAGCTGTGGTTGCCAGAAACATACCAAAAAAATACGTTGACCATGTTTCAGGCTTACAGGATTTCATTTTGATGCATGTATATTTTACAGTTCTGTTTATATTATTAAATTATATAAACTTGATATACTAACCTTCTGGAAGTATAAAAGTCGCTTTCCACTTTAAAATACAGTATATTCTTCATCACTGTAGTAACAACAAAAGGCCACATGATGGCTTCAAGTTCATCAAGAGTGACCCTTATATTAATAAGTAATACACATGTACTACACAAACACAAAACATCACCAGGATAACACATGACACTAAAATAATGTAACAAACTACACTACATAACTAAACTACATAAAATATAACACAGAACACCCCAATGCACATAGCTGATATTAAAAATAAGGAAAAACATTTCCCATAAAATATAATGAAATGTGATGGATCAAGCAGGGACTTCTGGGAACGCCCAATTATTGTTTTTCACCATAATTTCAATGATAGTTTACTGTAAAAAGCACATGCATTCTCTTGTTGAACATAATATACATTTTTACCATTAATTATACGGTGAAGTTATAATTTTTACATCTAAAAATGTAGGCCTATTGTCTTGTTAAAACTAAACTACTTTTAACTATGGTTAAAAATGAACAAATTGCCAGTATATAAACAATCAGTGTTCAAAACAATTTCCTTACCTTACCCCGAATCACAGTAAGCCTATAAAAATGATTTGTACTTTGAGCTGTTGGGTTCGATTTGACACGAAATCGCTGGCTTATGACGTTCATCATTGCGTCCTTACATCATGTCCGCACACACAGGAAGTACCGGCTGTCTCATGTTCTGGCTGGAGAGGCTAACTACGCTGTTCAACTCAGTAACACTCATACAGTTCAGGACAGCATCGTTGCAGTCTAGATGGATGTTTATCTGTTATCCATTTGGCAAAGTTGTTTACCTGCTCTAATGCTTGGATATGTTTTCTGGTATGGTTGCTGAAGCTTATATTGCTTGTCATGCTTTTATGAATCGAACATTACTCGTGTGTTAGCCGATCACAATGTATCTACATTGTCCGGTTAAGTTACTGAGACATGTTTAATATGTATGACTTCTGAAATTGACTTCTTGTAATTGTTATATTGCATATTTAAGCATATTATTTTTACATTTAATAAAGTATATTTTATTCCTATCATTATTGAATCCTCGTTTTATGTTTTTAGTTTATGTGTTATTGTGTGCATTGCATAGACATGCTATTGTAATAACTGAGGCTGGACAAATATAGTATAAAAATAATAAAGTCTTCTATTGAACTCGTATCAGCCATATCACGAGTTTAACCTCTTAAATTGAAAATTGTAGTACAATTCAAACATTAATAGTACATAAAACACTTAAGGAGAGTCCTCTGTTCTCTATTTAAAAGTGCTTTGAGTGTTGTGTCAGAAAAGCGATTTAAGTGTAAAATTCATTCAAATATGTAAATAGAAGTGTTGTTTATCTTCAGCAAAGCAAGTAATATTTCCATTTGTTTAATCGCATAACATAATATCAACATGAAAACATCTTGGTTACTTTCGTAACCTCCGTTCCCTGATGGAGGGAACAAGACATTGTGTCGATGTAGTGACACTAGGGGTCGCCCTTGGGAGACCCAAACACCCCTGATCATTGAGAAAAGGCCAATGGGAATTGGCGAGTGGAATTTGCATGCCACTCCCCCGGACATACGGGTATAAAAGGAGCTGGCTCACAACCACTCATTCAGGTTTTGTGCTGAGGAGCCGAGACAGGGTCCCGGCCATTTCAGCGGGTAGTTCAGTGTTGTGGCAGGAGGGACACAATGTCTCGTTCCCTCCATCAGGGAACGGAGGTTACGAAAGTAACCAAGTTCCCTATCTGTCACTCACTCGACGTTGTGTCGATGTAGTGACATTAGGGGTCCCTATACGAAATGCCACAACTTGCTGAACGTGGACTGGCGGTGTGAGATGGGCAAACCATTGCGTGCCATGTAGCCAGTGCACCCGGCCGTCACATAACCTCCCCCAACGCTCCTACGTCGTACGGTCCCCCGCACCTCGGGGACAAGTCGACTGCCCAAAATGTGGACAGGCCGCCCCAGCCGTGGCCTCTTCTCTTCTTTTTCTCCCCCAAAATAAGTGGAAATCATTCAGCTGGGGGCCATAAGTGTCTGCGTCGGGGGGGGGTGTCCTTTCCAAGGGGAAGACACTGTGGAGATCACACCCTGCCCAAAGGGGAGGCAATTGTGTGGAAATATGTCACAAGGTCTTACCGAGTCTTGTCAGCAGTGTCACATATGGAGAAGTCCCCGTGGTAGGTCCTACCCAGATGGGATGGAGCTCTACAAACTGAGGGGGACTCTGCCCAAGGAAGACGCGGGTTTACCAACAGGGAAACTGTATCACGGAAGATACATCACATGTGGTTACTCGCAGGCAACCAGCACATGTGGAGCGCCTATCCCAGTACAGGGCCTACAAGCACACGTACTGGGCCGGTATCGAATTTCTCCACGAATTTGCCATCCACAGGGCTAAGTAGGAAGGACATCCAGGGTTCACAGTCTCGTGAACTCGGCTGGGGGGTAAAAAGCACACGTCTCCCCCTCCCGGAGGGAAAAGGTGCTGTACTCAAGTATACACCCAGCCAGTTGTCCCGCATACTTACCTGTTCATACCTGACAACACACGGGACGAAACTGGCTCAACCCGGAGATTGTAGAATCTCGAAGGTTTTGGGTGTTGCCCAGCCTGCTGCTCTACAGATGTCTGCTAAAGAGGCGGCGTTGGTCAGGGCCCAGGAGGCGGTGGAGTGTGCTCGAAGCCCCAAGGGGGGTGGCACGTACTGGGCATGGTATGCCAAAGCGATGGCGTCAACAACCCAGTAGGCGATCCTCTGTTTGGAGACAGCGCTCCCTTTCCACTGTCCTCCGAAGCAGACAAAGAGCTGCTCAGATTGTCTAAGGCTCTGCGTGCGATCCAAGTAGATGCGCAAAGCATGCACCGGGCACAGCAATGACAAGGCTGGGTCTGCCTCCTCCTGGGGCAGCTTCGCTTGCAGGTTCACCACCTGATCCCTAAATAGGGTTGTGGGAACCTTGGGCACATATCCTGGTCGGGGTCTCAGGATCATGTGAGAGTATGCCGTACCGAACTCCAGGCAGGTATCGCTGACAGAGAACGCCTGCAGGTCCCCAACCCTCTTGATGGAAGTGAGCGCAGTCAGGAGGGCAGTCTTCAAAGAGAGTGCCTTAAGCTCAGCTGACTGCAAAAGCTCAAAGGGGGCTCTCTGTAGACCCTGAAGAACTACAGAGAGGTCCCATGAGGGAACAAGGCATGGTCTGAGAGGATTCAGCTCCTTGCACCTCTAAGGAACCTGATGATCAGGTCGTGCTTCCCGAGAGACTTACTGTCAACTGCGCCATGGTGCGCAGCTATAGTGGCCACGCTCACCTAAGGTGGCGGTGGACAGCCGCCCCTCCAGCTTCTCCTGTAAGAAGGAAAGCACCAACCCGATTGCGCATCTCTGGGGGTCTTCGCGTTGGGAAGAACACCACTTAGTGAACAGACGCCACTTCAAGGCATACAGGCGCCTCGTAAATGGAGCCCTGGCCTGAGTGATTGTGTCTACCACCATGGGTGGTAGGCCACTTAGATCTTCTGTGTCCCGTCCAAGGGCCAGACATGGAGATTCCAGAGGTCTGGTCGTGGATGCCAGATGGTGCCCTGTCCCTGAGAGAGGATATCCCTCCTCAGGGGAATTCACCAGGGAGGGGCTGTTGCGAGGAGTGTCAGGTCAGAGAACCAAGTCTGGGCGGGCCAGTAGGGTGCCACTAGGATGACCTGCTCCTCGTCCTCCCTGACCTTGCACAGGGTCCGTGCGAGTAGGCTCACTGGGGGGAACGCATACTTGTGCAGACCCCGGGGCCAGCTGTGTGCCAGTGCATCTGTGCTGAGGGGAGCCTTGGTCAGGGCATATCAGAGCGGGCAGTGAGAGGAATCCCGGGAAGCGAGCAGGTCTGCCTGCGCTTGACCGAATCGACTCAAAATCAGCTGGACCACTTGGGGATGGAGTCTCCACTCTGCCCTGATCATAACCTGCGATGACAGCGCATCTGCTGCGCTGTTGAAGTCACCCGGGATGTGAGTGGCTCGCAATGACTTGAGTGTTGTGACATGCGACGCGAGCGTAAACCGCCTTGGCGGTTGATGTACGCTACCATTGCTGTGTTGTCCGTCCGGACCAACAAGTGCTTGCCCTGGATCAATGGCCGAAGCCTTCACAAGGCGAGCAATACCGGCAGCAACTTGAGGCAGTTGATATGCCAACGCAGTCGCTTCCCTGTCCAGGAGCCTGCCAAGGGCTGAACAAGCGGCAGCAGATCGGCATGATGACCACACGATGTGTGCGCTCGCTCGTGAGGCGCACATCATAGAGACTGAGTCTAACTCCATCCTGAGAAAAGAGATGCTCTGAACCGGGCAGAGCTTGCTCTTTTCCCAATTGACCCGAAGCCCCAACCAGCTGAGGTGCCTGAGCACCAGGTCCCTGTGCGCACACAACAAGTCTCGAGAGTGAGTTAGAATCAGCCAGTCGTCAAGACAATTGAGGATGCGGATGCCCACTTCCCTTAATGGGGCAAGGGCTGCCTCTGCGACTTTCGTGAAGATGCGAGGCGACAGGGACAGACCGAATGGGAGGACCTTGTACTGGTACGCCCGGCCCTTGAAGGTGAACCGCAGAAAGGGCCTGTGCCGAGGTAAAACCGAGACATGGAAATATGCGTCCTTCAGGTCTACTGCCACGAATCAATCTTGATGCCGTATGCTCGCCAAAATGTATTCCTGCATCAGTATCTTGAGCAGGAGTCTGTGCAAGTCCCGGTTCAGTACTCGCAGGTCCAAGATTGGACACAACCCACCGCCTTTCTTTGGTGCGATGAAGTAGGGGCTGTAGAATCCCTTCTTCATCTTGGCTGGAGGGACAGGCTCTATCACGTCCTTTCGCAGCAACATTAGAAACATACAGTATGGTTTAATAGTCATCAGGCTTTATTATATATGCTGTGAATGAGCATAGAGACCTGAAAAGGGTTGGGACACCACTCATAGTAGCACCATTCTTTTGACATACACATGAAAAGGGAAGTGACAACACAAGTGAGTCAAGACAGTACAATATTTATCTTGAACACAAGGTGTACTGCAGCAAAATGACATAATCCCTCCTTTTAGTCTTACTATAATAGTCTATTTTTGCTGCATTGTGACATACCTTAAATCATGAATTAGGCCGTTTTATGTCTTTGATTAATATAGGTACGAATAAGTGTATTTATTAAGCATGTATAACATTTAAGTTAAAATGCTCCTTATTTGGCAAGCATTGCATTTTCATTAATGTTGTTATAACTGCATATCAATGACTTATAATGCATTTGTAAATGACTCAATTGTCAATAATGAACCCCTTTGTACACCCTTAATAAAGGGAAGATTAATGTAAAGTATTACCTAAATGTTTTTATTGAGGAAAATATATAAATATTTTTAAAGCTGTCTAGCTTTCTTTTTATGGAGAATAAATGACTCTGTGCAATAGAAAACTGGTTGTATTTCAGCATTGAATTAGTAAGTTATGTTTAGCTGACAGGTATGAATCCTATTCAAACGAATAAGGTTCTCATTATTCCCAGAATTCTCATTCTCTGCAACAGAGAACCAAACAACATGATATGACAAAACGAGACATCATACTGTATAATGCTATATAAAACAAATAGTCAAAATCATCAATAATAAGAATCAAACGAACTGGCCACTCTACGCTGCATTGGCCGTTTTGTTTGAGTTGCGCATAAACATTTTATGCGCAACACGTTCTTTATATAAGAATTGCATTGCCGTCGACATTGCCGGACACATTTCTGCTTTCGCTCTCTCTTTCCTTTTGTTACTTCCATGTGCCCATACTTGGGTCTCCTCCTCCTCTCTCATCATTACGCATTCAGTCTCACTTAGCGCTCAGTTCACGCGCAGCTGCTCATTGCGTTTGAGTCGCTCAACGCACCCAAGTGCGTGACACCACTGGACTTTATGGTAGGCTATAATAGTAAACAAACCCGTATTCGTTGTAAAGCAACCATTGGAGTCAGATAAATCTCATTATAATCAAACATTTGCAGACTTTAAATCCTCCATAACCCACTCGTGGCTCTGAAGTCTTCCCAAACATGACCATCATCTCGGATGGTGGTGATGTTGTTGATGGAGATATGCGTGCTGGCACTTCATGTCAAAAGACATCTATCTCTATCTTTCAGTGTCAGATCAGCCGGAGAGAAGAGCCCAGGATGAAAAGCACTGGCTTACTACTAGGTTACTTTTTGATGAAAGTTCTCGTGTGCGACGCAGTGGGAGAACCCGGGAAGAACCTGGACGCTTTAGTGACGGCGTCGGGGACTAACGACTCCCGAGACGGAGAAAACGGTCTCTCCGAGACCCCTCACACGGAGGACAGGTGTCGGGGTTATTATGATGTGATGGGTCAGTGGGATCCTCCGTTCGTGTGCCGGACGGGCAGTTACCTTTACTGCTGCGGGACCTGTGGCTTCAGGTTCTGCTGCGAGTTTAAAAACTCCAGGTTAGATCAGACGACCTGTAAAAACTACGACACACCACCGTGGTCCATGACGGGTAGACCACCGCCAAAGATGATGGACCAACACGATCCTACTAAGGATAAAACTAATTTGATTGTGTATTTCATATGTGGAGTTGTTGCTATAATGGCGTTGGTTGGGATATTCACCAAACTTGGTTTGGAGAAGGCGCATCGACCACATAGGGAGAACATGTCCAGGTAAATGATTTGAGATTATTATTGGAAATATGTAGGTTAAATATTTAGGTTACGTGCTGTTAAATGATTAGCTGAGAGTCTCGAGTTCAAGTTAAAAACAAGAGACGGATGTACAGTCATTTGTTTGTGTTGCTGTTGCGCTGAGCTTTTTATCTGACAGGAAAGAAAAAATGCAAATTAAATTTACTTAATTTCACGTAATTGTTTCTCCTAATGAGATTTTAATGTACACTGCCGGCAATTGTTACCTTAACGAGCTATTTCTACCCAGTCTAACCCTTAAAATTATTTTTGTTGGTGTCAGGTTGAGTCAGACATGTTAAATAATATTTTTCACTTGAATCAAACCAGTTTATTTAGATGTTATGACATGAAGCACATTTTTAGGCTCAAATTTTTCAGGGTAGAGGGATCTCAAAGGAATCTCAACAATGTCACAAACTGTGCTCAAACTGTAGGCTATATGCCAATATCTGCAATTGAAAAGTCATATTCAAAATAAACTTATCTGAGCTATGCTATTAACATTCATGTAAAGCTCTGTACTGAACGACAACAATTGTCTCATTTGTATCTGTCCATACTTCTTCAAAGGAATTTTAGGAGAAACATTTATTACAAAGTTAATACAAAAATGAAGCAGAGTTTCCTCTGGGTTGCTAAAGTGAAGGTCAGAGCTTTCAAGAATTACACTAAAACATCACTATCAACATGACCTTTTAGTTATCCATTTTCTACAATTCCTACTAGCTTAATGTGCCCGTCTGTTTATTACTAAGCCAGTCTTCAGCACTGTCATACAGAACCGCAGAATATGTAACAAATAGGGATTTATTTGAAGTGCAAGATGTGATATTTACGATTTGGAATGTTAAAAGCAACTTTTCTTATGAACCAAGAAACAAATTCTTTCAGTAAAATGTAAAGATAGAGAGTAAACAAAGTGCTGATGAAAGCGTAAGTATACTACAAAATATGAGTGGCATTGTTGTCTAATTCATCTGTTGAGCAGCAATGTTTTAAACATCCATCAGCATCTCCATAAGTCTCCAATTATCTCTGTGGTGAGGCACAGATTTTGCCTCTAAATAAGCCTTAACTCTAAACAAAAGAACACTCACATGCGTTCACTCTACTAAACATCAGTAAAGAGGTGTCCGTGACATTAATAGGATAATGGACACTGATCCGTAGCTAATGATACTAATGTTTCAAGGACATTCTGTTTGTGCACTCACATTTCACTAAATTTAGATTGACCATACAACCGTAAGCACAATCATAACTCGCATGGGCAATATCCACCACCCACAAGGAGCCATTTACACCCTTTTAATCAAGTGCCTTTTAAATACTGCATCATACTGAGTTTACTATTTTAATAATTTTATGATGATATTTTGACTTATTTCCACAAAAAAAGGTTTCTCTTACCATATCAAAGCACAGGGGGGAATTAATCTACCATTTGGATGTCCACGGTGCTGTTTGAAGACCCCATGAAATCAAAACTGGTGTTTTGTGACTTTTGGTCCATGTCTGGTGGCTTTTAGGGCATCCGTATGCCAGTGTACTCTTAAAAGTTGACACAATTAACTTTTAGTAGATATACACTTTTAAAATTGATTTTTTTTCTTTTCTAGGAAAACTGACCTAAAATATTGATAACACATCTTGCACTTATGGACGCGTCTAAATTTTTGTCAAATAAAATGGTCTCTTGAGTGTAGGGGTGTGACGATACACTTAGCTCACGAGACGAGACGATACACAATACTGGGTTCACGAGAACGAGACGAGACAATATTTTAACACTATATACACTACCGGTCAAAAGTTTTGAAACACTTACTCATTCTTTATTATAATTTATTTTCACATTTTAGAATAATAGTAAAGTCATTAAAACTATGGAATAACAAATGGAACTATGGGAATTATGTTGTGACTAAACAAAATCCAAAATAAATCAAAACTGTGTTATATTTGAGCATCTTCAGAGTAGTCACCCTTTACCTAGAATTTGCAGACATGTACTCTTGACATTTTCTCAACCAGCTTTTTGAGGTATCACCCTGGGATGCTTTTTAAACAGTATTGGAGGAGTTCCCATCTATGTTGGGCACTTATTGGCTATTTTTCTTTATTATTTGGTCCAAGTCATCAATTTCAATTTATTTATTTATTTATTTATTTTAAGTAAATTTTAGTTTTATAATGAAATAAATTAATACGGTGGCACAATTATATTTTTGTCTACAAAACTAATTTCAAACATTTAAGCATATGCCTTCAGATCAAAAGATTTTTAAGATCATGAGAAACATTTCAGTCAAGTGTTTCAAAACTTTTGACTGGTAGTGTATATGACTGGAAAAATAGTATTTTATTCGACTGAAAGTCAAAATGCAAAACAATGCAGGTGCATTTTGAAATGTTTTAACTAATCATCTTGTAATGAATGTCACTTCAGTTCTACTTTCTGAGTATGAATTATTATATGCAGTAAAAGACAGAACAATATGCAAGCACTGTAAAAGGTTTTTGCTACAAACTCAACTGACTGGCTTCTCTCCTGTATGATTTCACATGAGTCTCTTCAGACCTGGTTGATTATAGTTGAGAGCTGCGGTGGTTCTGTAGGTGTCTTTGCATAGTGCTCTTGTTAGCCGCGGTGTACGTCACTATTTTCTTACAGTGCTTACATATTTGCTGTGTCTCGTTTGGAAGGCTGTGTCCTCCGGAGGTCGCATTTGTCGGCTGGATACGTCATCGAGGCTGTCTAGTTTCATTTATTTATTCAGAATTTTTATTGGGAATGCAAAAAAGGTTAACAATTGTATAAATGTAAGTGCATATACACTGAAAAAAATGATACTTTGGACCAAATTTTTTAGTTTTTCTCAAATTATATTTATGATTTGGTTTAAGCCTTAAATTTTGATTTAATATTAATAAAAAAATATTTATTCTCCCTAAGACAAAAATTTACATTCATACAAAGTAAAAAGATTATTTATTATAAAGACCGTACACCATTTTTTTTTTTACTTTGTTACAACTTAATTTTTTAATTTTGGAATGACCTAATATTTACAATTACATCTAAATATAGTTTTTACTTTTGAATAAACTTATTACAAAACTCATTTTGTTACAGGCAATTTTATTAACTTCTCAAATTAAATTTCTGATTATGTAAAAACTATAATTTCAAATTATAACTTAATCAATATATTTTCTTTAGACACAAGCCAAAATGTTACGTAATGTAGGTCAATATACATTTTTTTTTTTTTGTTTTTTTTGCTTAACTTAAATTTCACCATAATCAAAAGCTATAGCTATAATATAAAAAGTAGATATTTCACTTAAGATAAAAATAAAAACATTTTGTTAGTCAATGCTTAATTTAGTTGACTTACTATTAATAAAGACAGGAATATTCTCTTCGTAAAACCTTGATATTTATTGTGATGTCTTTTCAAAATATGCATCACCTTTTCTGTTATGTACAACAACAAAAAACACCAACAAAATAAATAAAACCCACAATCATTTTTGCAGCCAGTAAAGCTATCCAGTATGTTTTTTACACATCAACATTTGTTGAGGGGAAAAAAAACAAAAAACATACCAAGTATAAAATTAAGTAAATTGTGGTCTTTTCTATATGTTTTAAACATTCTGCAACCTTAACCACAAATCTTGACATGTAAAACTGGTCTACATCTCTCCTTTAAAACTTGAGATATGTAATGTAATAT
Organism: Myxocyprinus asiaticus; assembly: GCF_019703515.2. Taxonomy (NCBI): domain Eukaryota; kingdom Metazoa; phylum Chordata; class Actinopteri; order Cypriniformes; family Catostomidae; genus Myxocyprinus; species Myxocyprinus asiaticus. Next base: position 33,955,074 of record NC_059357.1, on the reverse strand, counting down.
CCATTAATAAGTGTAAAAATAGACTTTCTAACAGTGTTAAAACTTGGCTATCCTTTGAAAAAATGACCAGAATGAATTTGAATACAAGCTATAAAACAGAACAAAAAACATGCTGTATCCAAATGTCTTCTGTTGAATAATCCAATATTTAGAGCTTGACACTCAGACTGCACACTCTGCGTGTCATTTTCTTTGGTTCTATCTCCAAGAATATTTTCTGCAGCGCATCAAGTGTATTTGAGCTCACTTGGATAGCTCAAGTTTAGAGCATAGATGAGGCCAAATAACATAGCAAATGCATGTGCAACTGATGGTAACTCATTAAGGACTTTCACACCTTCAATAACAATCCCAATTTCATGTGGTGGCCGGAGAGGATCCTCCTCCTCCCTGATGACAAACACTGCCATTGTACACCTCTCAAACTCCGTTTTAGCTTCATCGTTCTGAACAACCTGATAAAAGACATTTATTAAAAAGTTATTCTGATGAAACAAGTATCTACACAATTCTCCCAATCAAATCTCAATAAAAAAATTAAATTGAGGTTCTAGTGATGCAAAAAATGTAATGACTTGCAAAGTCCAACAGAGTTAACGAAGGCTCCTCCAAGTATTTTTCTCATAGCAAACATTTGACTTTATTGCAAATAAAGCATTGGTAGAAGTATTAATAATAGCTATCCTCCAAAAACTTTTGACATCAGCTGTGACAAAAAATATCAAATAGTACAATACAGTAGTATACATTTACTTCAATTAAGATTCACTATAATGTTAAAAGATAAAACTACCTTGTGTTTTCATATTTTCATTAATTTCATAATCTGACCACAGACTGACACTTTCCACAATGCAATATTTGGATATAATATCCATTTTATGTCCAGGTTTTTACTGCTCCATCTGCACTGCTGCTGCTCTAAAGTGGCAAATATTTCACACTGTAATTAAAATATCTTGATATGTTCCAACCACATACAGTATAGCCACACTATACAGTGTTTTACAAAATATAAACCAGCACAGAAAACTTAGTCTGTGTATTAGACATATTAAATAAAAAAAATAAAAAAAACTGTGTAGATTATTTACCACTGGGGAACAGAGATCTTAACAATAATTATAGGCATAGGCAAATATGCAAATATACTATAAGCCTGAGTAATTTTGTTGGACCTGAGACCATGTATAGGGGCATTAAAGTTTAAATATTCAATGTTTTGTCTTGTCTAAAATTTAAGTGATTAATGCAAAACTACTTACCAGATACTCCTTGATAAGTTTGTCCACGTCTTCTCCAAGGTACACAATGAGGCACTTCAGCAGACACTCTCTTTTTAGATTCACCTCGAGGCTCTAGGTGAGAGCGCAACACACACATAATGCAAAATTATGCTGTCCAATTTTGCAGCTTGACTGAAGATGCAAACACTACACAATACACAAATGGGCATTTAGAGTTACAGTAAATGTGATTTACAAATGCTTTGGGCAAACCAGTTAAAATGCCTGTCAAGCTCAGAAGATAAACATAGTACATCTTCCAATGTGTAATCTAACTTCACAATCAAATGTGTTGACAAAATGAACACTATTGCTTTATTTACAGTGTTACTATTTATTTGATATAAGACTAATTTTGATGTACTGAGCAAGTAGTAAATATCTGATCAAGAACTATTAGTATATTCTGGGTCTTCTCTCTGACAACTCCTCCCTTGTTTCTGATTATCTCAATCAGCTTGCTGTGGTGCTTGTCCAAGGAAGCCAGGAATTGTGGTTGAAGTGGAATGGTTGTAATTCTCAGAAATTCAGCATTGATCTATAAAAAACAAAACTTACCTCATCCATTGTGAACAATGCAGGCCATCTCTCTTTCAACTCTTCCACAATTTCCTGTCTTTGCAGTGAAAAAGTCATGGCCATTTTGTCCTTTATCACTGCACGATTGTTTCGCTTCTTAACTGCACTTAAAAGTGTCTGTCTCTCATTTTCCAATTCCAGTTGGAATGTCGGGTATGTGGTTGGCCTCTCCTCTCCTAGGTCTCTTTACTTTTTTTGCTGGCAATGCGTCCTCTGGAGCTTTGGACTTCAGAACACCCAGTGCCCTTTAGCTGAGTTCGGTAGTTGCCCATTTTTGTCTGAAGCCACTGCTTCCACCCGTAGCAACCATTGTACAAACCAGATTCAGAGAGGCATGGATGCTTCTTGATTAGTGCTTCAGCAACATCACTGAAGTCAGCATCTGTTGGGTAGGCTTTGTACTTGAATATCTCTTCAGCTATCTTTTCCATAATATCTGACATTTTTTTTAACTCGGTGTCAGCCTTGTCATGTTTGACCTATACACCGCATTTCCCTTTTTTAACTGCAGTTCAGTGTCATAGGAGAAAGTTTGGTACCGGAAAATCTCTTGGCCACATCTGAGTTCTTGTAGAGACCGTGCTGGAGGGTGTGGACAGGAGCTCTGTGTCATCCGACTGAGTATCACAGACAGTGAGATTAAATCCTGGGCTGCAATAATTAGTTATTGGGATGACCTTGACAGTTGCCAAATCATCAAGTTCCGCAGTAGATGTCAAGTTTACTAGTGCATCTCCAAAGTCTCTGTCTTGGTACTGCAGTCTTAATTTCCCATTTAACCCACACACTTTTCTGACTTCATCCATAAGCTGTTCCATTGTCTCTGGAATTCCATCAGGCAGAATTAGCTTTCTGGTGTCATCAGGATTCAGAATAACTCGCCCATCCAAAAGGATCTAGTAAAAGCAAGAATTAAAACAGTAGTATTAGTTGTAGTACAAAATTGGATGTATTTCACATTAACAAATTCATTGATTCACAATTCTCCCTTTCCAGAATTCTGGTGGATGGTGACATTTTATACTAAATATTACTTTAAGACATTCCCAAGATTTGTGAAACTGCTAAGGCCTTATGTTAGGTTTAGCAGAGTCTCATTTTTACATTGAATAAGGACAGCAAATGTTGTCTTTCTCTTTCATTAGTGATATGCCTGTATAGATAGAAGGAATAATTGCCACCAATAACTCTTGTTCAGTATACATACAGGCATGCAAGAATTGATTTCACATGCAAAAGTATTAATTCATAAAATTGCAAAAGGTATTTTTCCATTTACTTTTCTGGTATTTAAAAGGTGTACTCTTATCTCCGTTTATAGTTAAGGTTAGTGGCAGGATGGACAACTAGTACAGAATGTCTTTGTAAAGTAGTTGTTGCGTGCCATTGACTTAAGGCGAAAACCTCTGGTGTCAAGCGAAAATACTATTTAACCAAAACTGTTTCTTTTAAGTTTTTCTAAGGGGAATGTTATTTGCTTTTGGCCAAACTGAACAAAACAGGTTTAAACCGGAAAACATGATTTTCGATTAGACCAATATAAAAATGCACTTTAAATAAATGACACGGTCGTTTCACTTTTTTCAGTGTACATAAAAGGCATTGACAACAGAAAAATAAATAAATAAAATAAAATAAAATGAAACGAGACAGCCTAGATGACGTATACGGTCGACAAATGTGACCTCCAGAGGACACAGCCTTCCAAACGAGACACAGCTTTTGTTCATGTCTTGTCTGTCACTCTGTCGCCGTTTATTGTTTCCACCGGGTACCTAAAATGCTGCCACACAAACGATTTAAAAGTGGCGGGGGCATCTTCTATACTAATTTCTCCCTCACACTCCGTCATGCTGATATCGTGAGACAGCTTTTCACCTCAACGAGAAATATCGTCACATTTTAATAACGTGAGATCTCGTCACACCCCTACTAGAGTGAGAATCTTCCCTCCACCTAATAGATACAGTTGGCAATAGGGCTGGGCAAAAAATTTTTCTTCGAATATTTTTTTATTTTTTTTATTTGGTCGATTCGATATCGTTCTCAAAAGCTATGGATCGATCTTTTAAACTATGCGCAACCCTCCACTACAATGAGAGGAAATCTCTTGCATTTGCAACCAAATTTTGCGCTATGCGACTAAAAATTTATATATTTGGCAATTGGCTGGTAAATGTCTAGATTTCACTCACCAGTAATTGTGTAGTATAGTGGTGGAGTATTCAGCATCAAGATACTTTCACTGCATGTTGAGAGTAAAAGTTGTTCTGTGTGTGTCCAAAGACAAGATCCATGCAACCGATTTGCCATTTAATAATGTCTCTTTCAATACCCTTTCTGTTCTTTACAGTCAGTTCTTGATCATAAAAAAGAAATATTTAACAGTAATCAGGCATAGCACAGATGAGATAAAGCCATTCAAGTTTCTCTTGTTAACATGCGCTAATTTAAAAACACTTGTTTACAGAAATGTCGAATTTCCTTAAAGAGACAGTACCGGTTTTTAGCATGTGTTCAACAAATCAATGTAAATACCTGTGTGGCGAGTAGTACGGAGCAGTAACAGTGAAGTTAAACATAGGAAGATGGAACCTACATTACAATTTGCAAGACTGTAGGTAAGAAGGTAGTCAAATGTGCCACCCTGGGAATATACAATGATGTGGCGATTAAGCCACCCACAAAAAAAGGAACACACAGGTATGTTTCCCCAAGGAAAAGGTTAAGAGACAGGAATAAAAGTACAAAATACATATTTCTTTATTTGTCACATATCAATAAAAGGTTTAAAAAGGAAGCACTTAAACTCTGTAGCACTGAAATGTTCACATCACAATTAAGAAATAAAATACAAAGGGGCAAACCCATAGAAATACACACTTGTTTGAACCCACAAAACTAAACAGAGCTCTGTCTTACCAGCAAGGAGTGGCTAATAGAAGACACTATCTGTCCTGGAAAACACCACAAATCACACGTGCTCACACACATACACACTTGAGTACCAAAAAATAGCTCCTAAAAAAGAAAAACAAAACAGAAGTTAACATTCAAAACAGACAATGTTCAAAATATCAAGTCAAAATAACAACTGGACACTATATTGCAAGCATTGAGTTGGCAAAACACTACGATGGGTAGTAAAATCTTTAGGGCTAAATTAAGCCCAAATCAGAGCCCAACTCACCAGCACAATATAACAAGGAACAGCAAACAAATAGCACACATGTATGTGTGTGTAAGTACATAAATACATACATTAAAAATATTACAAAACACAGAAAGAAACTGTGACAGTTAAAAATGCTAATCAGCACACATACCAGAACAACAAAGTGGCTGGTTTGACCATGTCGAAGCCGGCAATGCAGTTACATGACAGATACAGTTGCTAAGCAAAAACAAAAGAGAGCAGCTAATTTACAATGCTGTAACAGCTCCGAGTGGCAAACATAAACAAAGGTTTAAAATACCTGGGTATGAACAGCCAACATCAAGATTCTCAACATCAGAAACATCCTCAAGTTTTCTACCAGTAAGCTGGCATTGACCAAACAACAGGCCATGACTTAGCTAAAAGAAAGTAGCACTGAGCTGACCCATGTGACATCAGAAGGAGGGCAGGGTTGATAAAGACACCTCTCCAGGTAACATTCAACAGCCTTAAATAGACTGTCTATGCACTGATAGGTTGTAAATGAATGATGCCATTACCTAAAGCAGGAAGGTGACAATCTATCCTGCTACATCTCTAAAAGTACAAATCAGGGCCGTAACCGCAATATACATTGAGGGGGACAAGTCTCCCCCCGCCCAATAATCAGATATGGCCAAATTGCCCCATATCTAAAAATTCACTTGACATTGTCTAAGAAAAGAATTGATAAAACACAAAGTAGAGTGTCATCACTCTCAGATCAATTTATTTATCAATCTATCAATCTAAATTTCTTGTGTCTTTAATTCTGAATTTTGTACAGCATCTCCTAAGAGTCTTCTTTTAAAAGAGACCATTTTATTTTGAGTATGTCTTGTCAGGACTGTGCTCAAAAAATAAGCCACCAGTTAAAGGAGTAGTTCACCTATACATGGAAAATGTACATTTACTCATTTATTCACCATTATGTTGTTCAAAACCCATATGCTGTTACATTTTCTTGGAACATAAAAATAGATATTTTAAGCAGCTCTATTCCATAGAATAACAGTTTATAGTGAGCAGGAGCTGTCAATCTTTATAAAGGACAAATACTATAAATCAGGTTCAGTATAAAGACAATCACAACAGTAGTCCATATGACTTGTGCACTTTATTCCAAGCCTTCAGGGGCAATAGAAAATCTTAGTGTTGTATGGACTACTCTTATGGTTTTTTCATGATGATTTATTTCCTCTTTGGACCTTGACAGCAGTCAAGTCAAGTTATTTTTTATTTGTATAGCGCTTTTTACAACACACATCGTTTCAAAGAAGCTTTACAGGAAATCATGCATTTACAAAACAGTGAAACTGTAATATCTATAAAGTCTTAGAGTGATCATTGTGTATAAAAATACAATAATTGTATTTAGAACCCCTGTGAGCAAGCTGAAGGTGACTGTGCCAAGGAACACAAAACACCATAAGATGTTGGTTAATGGAGAAAAATAACCAGCAGTGGTCAAAATGTAGTTTTTTATATGTAAAAGAGCATCGTTAGGATTCTTGAAGAAAATATTGTGTCAAGATTCTATTGGGGGAAAAAACAATGAGGGACAGCTTGAGGACAGTAAATAATTTTGTATGTTTTCTTTTTGCTAGCCTGCTGATGTCATGTCATTTTACAGATACATCAATGATAAAAAGAAATTCAAATCATATTTGTCTTTTCTTTGATACAGCACAAAAAAGAAAGAAAAGATGACTGAAACAGGCAAATTGCTACTAATGCAGACAGAGTGTTTGTCTTGTACTGTGTGAACTTAAAAAAAACCTATTTAAAACCAAAAATTATAAAATTTGTCACATTTAAAAAAAAAAAACTTTAACATATTTAAAGCCTTTATTCAGAAAATTGTTGCATTTACCACATTTACTATTTTAAAGAACGAGGACATCCGCGACCCCCCACCCCTAAAATGGTTTGGTCCGCCCCAATGTTCAAGACATGTTACGGCCTACAAATTATGCAATTAAACAATAACAATTTTACTAAATATAATATATGCAATATAATATCATATTTATTAATTAAATACATTGATTTGTTCATTTTTAAAAGCTAAAATGTGACCAAAATGATGAAAAACTAGTAAAAGAACTTCAGACAAAGCCCAAAAACTCTGAACAGTTTTTGAACCAACAAATATAGAAGCCTAAAGATGACCACTGCGGCTGCAAGCTGTTGAGCTGCACAGTCATACAGTTCAGCGGTCTCAGGACAGAAGTTTACATTTACGATTTTCATGTTAAGGTTTTGTTATTCGATTTGATACCTAAAACATTTTAACTGCTTTGTTTATTATCATCAACACTTTTATATCTCTTAATATGATTATTAAAGTGCTGTATACACATTAATTATATTTTGAAATTATTTTACACATAAAATAGCTCAAATTTAAGAGGTGAAACCTGTGATATGGCTAATGCGATTTCAATGGAAGACCTTTAATTATTTTTATAACACAATTTACAGCCTTAGCGGACAATGCAAGTAGGCTTAAACTTTGGTTAGGTTAAAATAGTAGGCAAACAATTAAACTATAACATTTAGCAAAACAAAATATGCAATTTAACAACAATTAAGTATTTCAGTAGTTCGTAAGGTTAATATAATCTTGTGTTGAAGCAGTAAATGTATTTGGCTTCCTGTCCGTATACTGGAGGGCTCGGAGCTCGAGACTCGACTCGAGTCCCGATTACCCCCCCCCCGGACTTTACTTATTTAGATAATGAATTGGAGAATATGTGGAGATGGGGTGGAGGTGGGATGTCAGGAGAGTTGTCATAGGAAGCAGGTAAGCAGCAGCTTATATACTCCTGCTTATGGGCTGTGATTTGTCAGATTAAAATTAACATGCTCCTCCCGAAACTCTGTTAATTAACTACATTTCAGTAGTTTGTATATTAATGTAATATTTGGCTTGCTACAATTCTGTTTGGTAAATTGGCTTGGCGGATGCTTCTGAATTGTTTTCCCCAAAAAAATTTGTACAGAGGGAGTGCTTTAAGCATTTGTTTGAAGGTGCGTTCTTCTACGAATGCTGGTCCAGAGGGCTACGCTGTGATTCGAACGAGAGACCACCACTCATCGTAGAAGTGGGTGGGCTCACAGTATGCGAACAGGGAAGGTGAAAAATGAGAGTTGGCTCGTGCTGCGTTTGAAAGGGAGGACTCACACTGCGATTCAAACGGGAGACTATTCTAAGAGAGAGAGGTTTAGCTCACGGCATTTGATCAGGTAAGCCCAGCAAGCAGTCGAACAGGGAAGGTGAGAATGAGAGTTGGCTCGCACTATAGAGAGAGAGCGCTCAAGGCATTCGAACAGGTAAGCCCAGCAAGCAGTTGAACGGGGAGAAGACTCGCGCTGTGTTCGAAAGGGAGGGCTCATACTGCGATTCGAATGGGAGACTGCTCTATAAAGAGAAAACGCTCACGGCATTCGAATGGGTAAGCCCAGCAAGCAGTCGAACGGGAAGAATGAAAACAAGAGTTGGCTCGTGCTGCGTTTGAAAGGGAGGACTCACACTGCGATTCAAACGGGAGACTATTCTAAGAGAGAGAGGTTTAGCTCACGGCATTTGATCAGGTAAGCCCAGCAAGCAGTCGAACAGGGAAGGTGAGAATGAGAGTTGGCTCGCACTATAGAGAGAGAGCGCTCAAGGCATTCGAACAGGTAAGCCCAGCAAGCAGTTGAACGGGGAGAAGACTCGCGCTGTGTTCGAAAGGGAGGGCTCATACTGCGATTCGAATGGGAGACTGCTCTATAAAGAGAAAACGCTCATGGCATTCGAACAGGTAAGCCCAGCAAGCAGTCGAACAGGGAAAATGAGCACTAGTTGATCGTGCTGCATTCGAAAGGGAGGGCTCACACTGCGATTCGAACGGGAGACTGCTCTATAGAGAGAGAGCGCTCACGGCATTCGAATGGGTAAGCCCAGCAAGCAGTTGAACGGGAAGAATGAAAACAAGAGTTGGCTCGTGTTGTGTTCGAAAGGGAGGGCTCAAACTGCGATTCGAACAGGAGACTGCTCCATAGAGAGAGAGCGCTCACGGCATTCGAACGGGTAACCCCAGCAAGCAATCGAACGGGGAAAATGAGAACGAGAGGAACGAGGCTTGTTTGCAGGGGTAGCCTCACTCAATAGACTACCCATAGATTGGGAAATATGGTGCTTTGAGAAGAGGAGGTGGTGACCGCTATCTCCTGTAATGCTAGCTGCAGCTGCTGAGAAGCGAAGAAAGAAAGGCTTCGGCGGAAGCATGGTAAAAAAAAGCTGCTGCGGCAGTAGAGTAAAGAGGGCCTTCCGCGGGAGCGGAGTTTAAAGCACTGAGGCGGCAGTGGATTGAGTATTTGGGGCAGAGTGAAGGAGCTCCTGTGGGACTCTGCTGTGTTTCCATTGCAGGAGATGCTCTTCTATGAAAGTATGGAACTTAGACATTGAAAGCGCTTGTGGAGAAAATATTAACAACTGTGTACACACAATTTGTATGGGTGGGGCACTGTTGCTGTGGTATCGAGTAGGGCACAAAAGACTTCATTAGATTTATTAACACCTGTAATGGAAGCAAAGGTTAGTTTGTACTTACCTGTAGTGGAGCAAATGGTTAGTTAGGAACACATAAATGTATTACCTTTATATACGTCTGTAAGGGAAGCAAAAGTTATTTATTGAAAACGTGTCAATTACGTTCATATGCAGCTTTGAGGAAAGCAAAAATTTTGTTAAAAATACAACTTTATTACATTTGTCATGGCAGGGCACTGTTGCTGTGGTATTAAGTAGGGCACAAAAGACTTCATTAGAATCATCAACACCTGTAAGGGAAGCAAAGGTTAGTTTGTACTTACCTGTAGGGGGAGCAAATATTAGTTAGGAATATGTACCTTTATATATGTCTGTAAGGGAAGCAGAAGGTTAGTTATGGAAAATGTGTAAATTATGTTTATATGCAGCTTTGAGGGAAGTGAAAGGTTAGTTAAGAATACAACTTTATTACGTTTGTCATGGCAGGGCACTGCTGTGGCAGTATCAAAATGTGAAAGGGGTGATGCTGTGGCACATTATCTGGTGGGGTACTGTGCAGTATCAAATAGGGCACACATAGTTTATCACATTTAGGCACACCTTATTGTGTGTCGGGCTCATTTCGACCATGAGCAAAGGAAATGCCAATGCCACGGTTAACAGGAAAAGCTAAAAGGGTCTTTAGAGTACTGCACCACCACTGCACTTGAACAGGAGAGCTCATACTCAGACGGGAGAGCCCACGGAATGAATGACATGAAATCTCACACTGCATTCGAATAGGAGAGCCCACCTTGTGATTCGAACGGGAGAGCCTGCATTGCGGTCGAACGGGAGGGCCCATACCGCGATTCGAACGGGAGAGCCTGCGACCAATGCGCTGAGGTTCACATTGCGTTCGAATGGGAGAGCCCACACTGCAATTCGATTGGAAAGCCTGCATAGTGTTCGAACGGGAGGGCCCACACTGCATTCGAATGGTGGGTGGCTCAGAGTAAAGAATCTTGCTGAATAGCGGTTTGTGATGGGTATATATTTATGAGCTGTGCCCCTCGAGGAAACAATAAGAGGAAACATAAGAGGAAACAGGAAACATGATTGCGGTGTTGTGGGAGATTTAGTGGCAGGGCCTGAAAGGTTCCGCAGTTGCGGCACCTGGAAAAACACATTTGCGCTGCTTTGTGGTGTGGTGGGAGTTTTTTGCATGGTCCGAAGGATACCGCAGTTGCGGCACCTGTACAGCACGTTTGCGCTGCTTTGCGGTGTGGTGGGAGTTTGTCGCATGGTCAAAGGACACCGCAGTTGCGGCACCTGTACAGCACGTTTGCGCTGCTTTGTGGTGTCGTGGGGGTTTGTTAGATGACCCAAAATATGCCGTAGTTGTGGCACGTGGACAGCACATTTGTGCTGCTTAGGGACATTTTGAGCCAAAGGCAGAAGCACCGCAGTTGTGCTTTCTTATCTAAAATGGTTGCCATCTTTGGCTCCTCGGTAGGTAATGGTGAAGTGGAAAGACACCTAGATAGAGAAAGTGAGAGGTAAACCTGCATACAATCCAGTGAAAGGAATTAAAATGGGCTCTCACAGAGGCCTGCTGGAAGTAATATTGGTGAGACCCTGCGGAAGGCGCAATTTCAGGCGTTGCTGTAGAAAGACAAAATAATCATATTTAGGTGAAACTTTAGAAAAAATTTGCTAGGGAATACAGTACATCTTCATAAACAATGTGAAAAAATAGCACAAAATGATCTGAGAAATAAGAGCTTTGACTCTGTACTGCATACAGATATGCATGGACTTGCAATCATCATTGAAGGATTCACTTTTAGGCCATTCGCACTTTAGGAGTATTACTGTCACCTGTAGTACAATATACTTCTTGCATAGGAAATGCATCACAGCAATAGGTGTGAATTATCTAGGAATGCATTGAGTTGCAGCTCTGCACTGCATACAGAAATGCAGGAGATATGTGCTGGGAAATACAGTACATCTTAATAAACAGTGTGAAAAAAACAGCATAAAATGATCTGAGAAATAAGAACTTTGGCTCTGTACTGCATGCAGATATGCAGGAGAAATGGACTTGCAATCATTACTGAAGGATACACTTGTGGTCATTCGCTCCTTAGGAGTATGACTGCCCCCTGCTGTATAATATACATCAATACATGTCAATAATGAGGATGAGGAACAATCGCTGTATAAAGCACGCCCCCTAAACAAGCTGTGGCATGGTAATGAGGCTGACAGGCATCACCTGTGTGGCAGAACCTGATTAAAAATGCTGGGGGTTGAAATGGTGGTTGGATTGAATAGTTAATCTTTGTTTCTTTCGCTTTCAAATAAAATTGAATTCTAATGGCATGAAGCCGGAACGGCGCCCATTCGCGGAGGCAGCTGGCAAAAAAGTTTTTCTGGGTGGAAAGTTTAGATAAGAGAACATATGAGCAGTTGTAGAGTGCTGTTTCACATTTTCAAAGTGCAGGAGCAGCCAGTTTGTGGCAGCAACTTCACGCTACAAACTGCTTCGTCGAATGGAGCATAGAAAGACAGACAAGGTAAAAAATATATAAATATATATATATATAACACTTAACGTTGTAGCCGTCAATACTGCTAAAAAACAAAGAGCTGCTGTGGCAGCTTCTGATGAATAACGACACTGTTTTGATGGAAGAGCTGTTCTGGTGGAGTCGAATGCTTTGCAGGGAAGTTGCATCCGATGATCCGTCTACCTGTGTCTGTTTGTGGGGAAATGGGTGGGGCCGAATGCCGGAAAGACTCTCATGTCAGGAGAGTTGTCATAGGAAGCAGGTAAGCAGCGGCTTATATACTCCTGCTCGTGGGCTGTGATTTGTCAGATTAAAATTAACATGCTCCTCCCGAACCTCTGTTAATTAACTCCATTTAATCATTAGCAGTTTTCATTATTGTTTCTTTTTAATAAGTACTTTGTTTGGCAGTAAAGACAGTGCTAATAGACCTAAGTATACATTCATACCCAGTACTGTGTACCTAAACATTTTACAACATTGCAACTTCACTTTATTAATTAAACATTTCACCAAACACAGTGGTAAGCACAATACAGTTTCCCCAGAGAAATTTGATTCATTAAGCATGAAAAGCAATATAAGCACCACTCCACTCTGATCATGTCAAGTTTTCTCAGGAATGTTGTCTTGTTCTCTGGGGTTAACTCATCATTATGTCTCTGCTGGAACTGCTGTTGTTATGATAAGATGATTGATTTAGTCTTGAATCCACTCTGATTTTTCTCAAACACTCTAAACCACATATCCAGAATATGGTCAACTGCAGCCACAGTGGCAAGGGCGGAGTGGCCATCAAGAGAACCGGGACTTTTCCCGATGGGCCGGCTGTGGAACAGGGCCGAATGGGCCACGATAAGCTGAAACGGGCCGCCGCGTTATGCAGAGCAGGCCACAAAACGGCGCCGCAATATGCTGAAGGGGGCAGCTATTTTAAAGAAAGGGAGGGACTAGTCGAATGTTTTGGTTGAAATCAACATTGTGCCACAAATGCTTTCATTTGATCTTAACTTGTATTGAATCCAAAATACTCCTTTAATCTTTTCTTTTAATTCACTTTGAGGAGAAAGTATATGTAAAGAAGAATGCAAATATCCCTTGAATCAGTGGTTGTCAGCAGGTTTTGCTTCAGAGCCCAGATGTAATATTGGAAATTAGGTGTGGGAATCGTAAGGAATTTACAGATTCTGGTTCCAGTTCCGATTATTCTAAACAATTCTGATTTCTTAAAGGGGTCATGATAAGAGGAATCAAATTTTCCTTGAGCTTTTGACATATAAGCGGTCAATGTAAAACATTTTTTTAAATACTGTAAGTTTCAGAACTCAAAACTTCACCCCTCACTTCAAAAAGCCCATTTGTTGAAACCAAGCTGCCAAAACGACTCATTCACTACTTCCTCCAGATTATGATGTCACACTGTGGTAGACATTTGCATCTGACCACCTCCAAAACAACACATCAACACCTACTCTACCTTATCACTTCCGTAGCCCCGACTAACAGTGGTGAGCAGTGAGTAGAGAGAGCAGGTCAGTCAAGAGCAGAGAGCCAATCAAAACAGTGGGAATTTACTGCCAAGTCTTGAAGGAGAAGCAGCACCAAGACCAAGCATTTCTGACAGAGGGTCAGAATAAGGGTGGAAAATTATCATGTTTTACAAATATATATATATATATATATATATATATATATATATATATATATATATATATATATATATATATATAATATATATAATTTACAACTATTATAAGTGAACCTCAATGAACATTTAAATAATAAAAAATGGTATGACATGACCCCTTTAAAGGTTCCATTAACACATTTTAATTATCAAATAAAATGCAGATTTAAGAACCATTACTGAAAGTGAACTGAAAATCCTGAAAATCATAAGGTCCTTGTATTAAAAAAATAAAAATAAAAATTAACCAGTTCCAAATAAGAACCAGTTTTCCTTTTCTAACCTTGCTGGACATCAAGGGAGCTTTTACACCAGCATTTTTGGTGCTCACTCTTGTTTGAAAGACGTCTAAGTTTGTTTTGTTTGGATGATGTGAATGCTGTTTTCCAAACTCGGGTGCGAACTCACGAACCGTACCCGAATCCTTTTGAAAAGGTGGTCTGGGGTACAGTTCATGTGAACTACTGTACAGTTCGTTGTTGATATGAATGCAATAGCACCAAATCGTGGAAGTAAACAGGCTGTGATGATGTATATTTCACGTCTTTACATGCTCCCAATCACAATTATTATGGTAAAATGCATTTTCATACCTGCTTTTTCCAAATAAATCGCCATCAGAGAGCAGCTCACATTCTTCACATCATTGCACATTCAATGCATCCGTGGCAGACAAACACAAGTGTCGATTCTGTGCATGTAAAGTTAAATATTTCAAGAACACAGTAAAGCTAATGTCTTCTTGAGTTGTTACCTAGTTACAGTGATAAAACAGCTGCCACTTGTACACCCGTTGATGACACAAGCAGACTGCGGTTTGGACCCAAATAACATGATGTGAACAGAGACCAGCGGGGGCAGGGGGAGATAGTGGAAACAAACTTGGGTTCAAATCAAAAACCAAGTGTGAAAGAATGTCAAATGGCAATTCAACACAATACCAAAAGTACCCCGTATTTAAAGTGTTGTCTTTCTCTTTTACCTTACATAGGTTTGTTCATGAATTTTAAAAATTAGAGGATGTCAAGCATGTCCGCATTGGCATTTGCCTAATTTGGCTAGCTTCTACGAAGTGACTTTTCTCCAAAATACTTTAGCGTTTGATGGACGCATGGCCTTTGATGTCAACAACAAAATATATGGGAACTTTTTATTTTGCTATCTTAATTAGGTACAATTATATGGTTAGTTGCACTTTATTATTTGCATTTAGCATTTTTTTCCTGTGCTGTCCGCAACTCTATCAGAACAGACCTCCACCAGTTGAGAACAACTGTATTAAATTACTTCACATTAATTCATTGTCTTTGTAAGATGAGTGAGAAATGTATATCTTCTCCACAGAGCCCTGGCCCAGGTGATGCGCCAAACCGCTCCAGGAGAACACATAGAGAGGGAGGAGAGTTTGGCTGTGCATGGACAACACTTTGAGAACATGCAAGCCAGAGCAACAGGAAACAACCTGCGTAAGTACAGCTGCTTTTTGCCATAGAGCTGATACACAACAGGTTGAATCCATGCCGCTTAAGTTTTTCATTTTAGCTTGCCTGCACTAAACTCTGGAATACACTGTCCACTCTGACAAACCAATCAAAGCAGATGTGTCTTCTTCTTCACCCTAGAGAAGCAGCTGTGAGGTCCTATGGCTATTCATCAGTAAATATCTTTGCCTGCTTGATTTGACTCCTACTGAGAACAGGGGAAGTAGTTACAGAGGCCCATTTTTGGTGTGTCTGGTGGGCTGCAATAGCACTTTCGTCTATAGTGATCATTTAACATGCTGAGATAGTAATTATCAGAGGCTAAGAGGCTGACTAACACACACAGCCAATGCAAACACACACACACATGCACACACACGCACACACACACGTTCACACACAAACACACACCACTCACTCTCTCTCCCGCTTTTTTCCCCTCTCTTCATCTCACTCAAGCTGTTATTTCTTGCACATAATGCAAATGTGTAGGAAAATAAAAGAATTGGCCAATTATCACAGTAAAATTACCCAGCTCTTAGTTTTGCTAATATCCGATATTCGGTATTGATGATATTCAGTACAACAGCACTCTTGCTTGTATGATATTGCTTTTATACAACAGTTCTATAAACAATACGTTAATATCGAGTAACTGCCTTCAATTTAGCTTAGGCAAAAATGATCAGAGAATGCCTTTCCAGTACTAGGCTGTAAATATGTGTTTCCCATTTTGATTTGGCTTTATTTTAAAGATGCTTGACATAAACAAATCACAGTTGAGTAGATTAAATAATAATATATAATAATGATATTACAATATCATAAAATATTACAAGCTAGGAAGTCTAATTCAATAAACTTCAGCCCACAGACAGCACAACATTGTCTTGTGACATGTCAGAGTGTTGCCATGGCTCTGACGGATTTCCCGATCTGTTTCCCAGTTGTCTTCCGGATGTTTAGATCAACATGCCTGTCATTAGGTACTCTTTATTTACCAGTTAAGCTTTATCTGAAACCCTCTTAATGAACTAAGAAAAGCAGCTGTAGTAGATGTCATATGCTCTTTTTGTAACCCATGTGTTTCATGCAAACATTTAATTGACTTGACTTGACATGACATGACATGACTTAACTACGTTACATTAACAATACCTGACAAACGACCATGGCAAACATGAGGGTTTAAACACATGGACAAGGGTAACAAGACAACCAATGAACAGACAGAACTATAAACAAAATAACAAGACTAATAAACTTTAACCAATGAAAAGACAAGACTGATAATGAGTAACTCAAACAATGAACCAATGAAAACAAGACACATGAACAGGGGAACCACATGACAGGATCACATGAGGGAACAGGAAATCACATGACATGAAACACATGACTATAGAACCGGAACTAAACTTCCAAAATAAAAGACATGAACACAAAACATGAACAAAAACACATTAAACGTGACACTAGTCATTTATATTTGTATAGCACTTTTCACAATACACATTTTTAGAAAATCATACCTTAATGTCTGAAAGGCCCCCTGTGAACAAGCTAAAGTGACTGTAGCAAGCAAACGTCATGGTTACTGGTGTAACCTCCGTTCCCTGATGGAGGGAACGAGACGTTGGTGTCGATGTAGTGACACTAGGGGTCACTCTTGGGAGCCCGAGACACCTCTGGTCTTTGATAAAAGGCCAATGAAAATTGGCGAGTGGTGTTTGCATGCCACTCCCCCGGACATACGGGTATAAAAGGAGCTGGTATGCAACCACTCATTCAGGTATTATGCTGAGGAGCTGATATAAGGTCCGGCCATTTCAGTGGGTAGTTCAGCGTTGTGGCAGGAGGGACCAACATCTCGTTCCCTCCATCAGGGAATGGAGGTTACACCAGTAACCATTGCGTTCCCTATCTGTCACTCACTCGACGTTGGTGTCGATATAGTGACACTAGAGGTCCCTATACAAAACGTCACAAGGCTGAACTGTGTTACGTGAACTGGCGGTGTGTGGTGGGCAGACTTGCTGTGTGCCTCATAGCCAGCACACCAGGTCGACACATAACCTCCCCCAACACAGTTATGAGTGTCGAACGGCCCTTTTTGGGGACAAGTCGACTACCCAAAGATAGAGACAGGCTTAACCCAGTCATGGCCTCTTTTCCCCTTCTCTTTTTCCACTCCCTAAAAAAGAAGGGGAATTATCCGACTGGGCCGCCAGGTCTAGGGGAGGACACCGCAGAGACCACACCTCGCCCCAAGAGAGGGGGGGATATTTAAGTGGAAGAATATGTCACATGGTCTTTCCAACCATGTGGAGAGCCTTCAAGGTAGATCCTGCCCAATGGGGGAGGAGTTACTACAAACATGGAGACTGGGGCAGAGGGGCTCTGCCCAAGGAAGACGCAGTTTGCCAGCAGGGAAATGAATTAGCGGAAGATATAGATCGCATGGGGTTAGCCTTACCGGGAACCGCCACATGCGGAGCACCTACCCAAGAACCGGGCTCTTAGTTAGCACGTGTACTGGGCCGGCAGCGAGTCTCTCCGAAAACTCGACTGCCACAGGGCCAGGAGGAAGTCAACCAGGGAACAAATGTTGTGAACACTACTAGGAATTAACGGCGCACGTCTTCAGCTCAAAAGGAGGTGGAAGGCGCTATGTGCAAGCGATACACCCGGCCGGCTATTCCGTGCTTATCCGCTTGTTTTGCGTGCCACTACCTGGGATGAAACCGGTTCCACCCGGAGGTTGTAGAACCTTGCAAAGGTGTTGGGTGTTGCCCAGCCCGCTGCTCTGCAAATGTCTGTTAGAGAGGCACCTCTGGCCAAGGCCCAAGAAGCCGCTACACCATGGGTAGAATGGGCTCGTATGGCATGAGTGACATGTTTTGGGCGAGATATGCCATAGTTATGGTGTCAACGAGCCAGTGGGCAATCCTCTGCTTGGAGACAGTGCTTCCTTTCCGCTGTGCACCAAAAGCAGACAAAGAGCTGCTCAGAGATTCTAAAGCTCTGCGTACGATCCAAATAGATGCGTAAAGTGCGCACCGGCCACAGCGACGACAGGGCTGGGTCTGCCTCCTCCTGGGGCAGCACTTGCAGGTTCACCACCTAGTCCCTAAAGGGTTGGTGGGAACCTTGGGCACATAGCCCGGTCAGGGTCTCAGGATCACGTGAGAGTAACCTGGACTGAACTCCAGGAATGTTTTGCTGACAGAGAACGCTTGCAGGTCACCTACCCTCTTGATGGAAGTGAGCGCAGTCAGGAGGGCAGTCTTCAAGGAGAGTGCCTTAAGCTTGGCTGACTGCAAAGGCTCAGAGGGGGCTCTCTGTAGACCCTGAAGACCTACAGAGGTCCGATGAGGGAACGAGGAGTGGCCTGGAGGGATTCAGCCTCCTGGCGCCTCTTAGGAACCTGATGATCAGGTCGTGCTTCCCTAAGGACTTACCGTCGACTGCGTCATGGTGTGCTGCTATGGCAGCAACGTACACCTTCAAGGTGGATGGGGACAGCCTCCCTTCCAACCTCTCTTGCAGGAAGGAAAGCACTGATCTGACTGCGCATCTCTGGGGGTCTTCCTGACGGGAAGAACACCACTTAGCGAACAGATGCCACTTAAAGGCATACAGGCGCCTCGTAGAGGGAGCCCTAGCCTGAGTGATCGTGTCTACCATCGCAGGTGGGAGACAGCTTAGGTCTTCCGCGTCCCGTCCAGGGGCCAGACATGGAGAGGTCTGGGCGCGGGTGCCGGATGGTGCCCCTTCCCTGAAAAAGAAGGTCCTTCCTCAGGGGAATTTGCCAGGGGGGAGCTGTCGCGAGGAGCGTGAGGTCCGAGCACCACGTCTGGGTGGGCCAGTAGGGTGCTATCAGGACGACCTGCTCCTTGTCCTCCCTGACCTTGTACAGGGTCTGTGCAAGCAGGCTTACTGGGGGAAACGCATATTTGCGAATGCCAGGGTTCCAGCTGTGTGCCAGCGCGTCTATGCCGAGGGAGGCCTCGGTCAGAGCGTACCAGAGCGGGCAGTGGGGAGGATTCTTGGGAGGTGAACAGGTGCACCTGTGCCTGTCGAATCGACTCCAAATCAGCTGGATCACCTGAGAGTGGAGTCTCCACTCTCCCCTGAGGGTAACCTGTTGTGACGGCACGTCCGCCGTAGTGTTGAGGTTGCCCGGGATGTGAGTGGCTTGTAGCGACTTGAGGTGCTGCTGACACCAGAGGAGGAGACGGCGGGCGAGTTGTGACATACAACGAGAGCACAAACCACCTTGGCTGTTGACATATGCTACCGTTGTCATGTTGTCTGTCTGGACTAACACGTGCTTGCCCTGGATCAATGGCCAAAACCTCCGCAGGGCAAGCAGAATTGCCAACAATTCGAGGCAGTTGATGTGCCAGTGCAGTCGCGGACCTGTCCAGAGGCCGGCGGCTGCGTGCCTGTTGCAAACGGTGCCCCAGCCCGTTTTGGAGGCGTCTGTCGTGACCACGACGCACCTGGGGACCAGTTCTAGAGGTACACCTGCCCGTAGGAACGAGAGGTCGGTCCAAGGGCTGAAAAGACAGTGACAGACCAACGTGATGGCCACGCAGTGTGTCCTGTGGCTCCATGGCCATCTCGGGGCTCGAGTCTGGAGCCAGTGCTGAAGCGGCCTCATATGCATCAACACGAGCGGGGTGGCCACCGCCGAGGATGCCATATGCCCCAGGAGCCTCTGAAGAAGTTTCAGTGGAACCACTGTTCCCTGTTTGAACGCCTTCAAACAGGCCAGCACCGACTCGGCACGCTTGTTCGTAAGGCGCGCCGTCAAGGAGACTGAGTCCAACTCCAAACCGAGAAAAGAGATGCTCTGAACTGGGAGGAGCTTGCTCTTTTCCCAGTTGACCCGAAGCCCTAGTCGGCTGAGGTGTGAGAGCACCAAGTCCCTGTGTGCGCACAACACGTCTCGAGAGTGAGCTAGGATTAGCCAGTCGTCGAGATAGTTGAGAACGCGAATGCCCACCTCCCTTAACGGGGCAAGGGCAGCCTCGGCGACCTTCATAAAGACGCGAGGAGACAGGGACAGGCCGAAAGGGAGGACTTTGTACTGATACTCCTGACCCTCGAACGCGAACCGCAGGAAGGGTCTGTGTCGAGGAAGGATCGAGGCGTGGAAGTACGCATCCTTCAGGTCTACCGCCGCGAACCAATCTTGATGCCGGACGCTCGCCAGAATGCGTTTTCGCGTCAGCATCTTGAACAGGAGTCTGTGTAAAGCCTAGTTCAGAACTCACAGGTCCAAGGTTGGCCTCAACCCACCGCCTCTGGGGTGGCTCGCTTTCTTACGAAGGCGAGCCGCGACCGCAACGTTGCCATGGACATATTCTCGCAATGAGAACATGACCATCCACGAACGCTGTCACTGCGTGAGCAGTGCCCAGACATGAATGACAGTGATCGTGACCATTAGAAGGCGAGAGATAATGAGCACAACCAGGAATAACACACAATCGGAAAAGCATCTTTAAAAAGACGTTCCGTGTGTGTGCTCTTTTAGAGAAATATATACTCTTTTAGAGGGGAAAAATGCTCTTTCAGAAAATATACTCTCTAGTTTTTCTGCCGAAGAGCCCAGGGGCGTTCTCTGCAGTGCACCAGTGCAGAGGGGGGAGAAGCCGCTGAAATGCGCCGCCAGATCCAGCAGAGGTGAATGAACAGTAGTATTCAGCTCAATGAGCATGACCGTTCGGCTCCGAAGAGAAAATCTGAATGAGTGGTTGCATACCAGCTCCTTTTATACCCATATGTCCGGGGGAGTGGCATGCAAATACCACTCGCCGATTTTCATTGGCCTTTTATCAAAGACCAGAGGTGTCTCGGGCTCCTAAGAGTGACTCCTAGTGTCACTACATCGACACCAACGTCGAGTGAGTGACAGATAGGGAACAACTCCTTTCAATATTATTTAGTGGCTTGAGTTAAAACGGATGGGTACACTTAATGTTTTTTGCCCTCTTCCCCTTGTTTCACTTTGCATGTAAACTTTACCAGCATTATTACCAGCTTATAACACTAGCACAATTGTTGTTCTCACAGCTGTTTACATTTCAAAGTCAAAAGCAGATAATTCTGTCTCATGTAATCGTGGGTTTCTTACCTTGTCGGTTTTTTTAATAAGCTGTTTTTTGATAGTTATGACTCATAACTTATGAGCGTCTTGTTGTGCATGTCACGCTCAGTGTTGGTTGGGAGAGGTGGGTGTTTAAACTTACTGCTGCTTTTTCTGCCTCACAAATCCACCAATTTGCGCAGTGAGGTCGGCGTGAATAAAACAACATGTTTGATGTACTGTAGCACCAGGACATGACACCGTTGTTTGTCAAATTCAACAAACTGTTCCGCTACAGTACAATTTACGTACTTGCCATTTTCCATCAATCTTCCTGCCTATGTACTGTAAAAATGTGATGCTCTGTTTTCCTGTGAGCGGGAGGAGACTGTTCTGCAGCTCTCAATATTGCTTGCTTAGTTTTAATTACACTATGATGTGCTTATGTATCGTACGATACATATGGTATTGTATAGTGAGCATCGTATCGTACGATACAATATGATACAATATTTTTTTACACCCCTAATATATATATATATATATATATATATATATATATATATATATATATATATACACACACGCACACACATCAGTTAGTTCTGGTCCTCAAATCTGATTGGACGAGAGGTGTTCCAAGAGTGCTGACAGCTCACACCATTAGCACTGGGACACTTTACTGTTTGTATCACTCCGCTTGTGTTCGTGGCATTCCAAACATGTAAGAGTAGTGCAGATGTGTAAGAGCAGCTAAATGTCTGAATTTTCATTCATCTCTTTTACAGCCAACATGTGGTGATAAAAGACTGTTTTGTGTGTGCTATGAATGAGTTGAGCTGATGTTGGCAAACTGTGTCGTCAGTCAGTGCGTGAATTTCTTTGAAGTCATCCGGAATTGTCTCTCACTCCATGATCGCTTGGATTACTACTACACTATAGCTGAGAAATAGAGTTAAACAAACTGCAATACTGTCCATCACAGCTGACAGTCGACACACACAGAGTAATCAATCATGCTCAGGGTGTTTGAAGTTGTGAGGAGACATAAACTTTCAACATGGCGGAGGGAGGGAACGCTTTCTGTCAAAACATGAGTTCCACAAGAAACTGGTGTCCTTCATGTTTTCTCACCAACAACAAAACACTTGAAAGTGAGTGAAATACTCATAGGATTATTCTGATAGCACGTTTGGCAGCATCACTCCATGATTGTAGCGGATTACAGCTGAGGAATTTAGTTAAACTAACAACTGCAAGGTAATCACACACTCAGTCGCTCTCACTCTCTCTCTCTCTCTCTCTCACTCTCTCTCTCTCACACACACACACACACACACACATGTCCATGTTTCTCCAGTAACTTGTTAAAAACAGCCCAAGCTGTTGTTACTAGTTCTAAAGTGGGATTTTCGAATTAGTAATGGAGGCTTGGGCGAATCTTTCAAACTAGCAACAGATCCTGTAGTGTAAGAAAGTAGTTCCACACACAAGAGTGTTTTTTTGGGACAGTCCTTCATTTTTCCCTACTTATTAATTTACTTGTTTGTTGAACTGTTGTATAAAAGCAATATCACAATCGCAATCATGCTGTATTGTCCATCTATCAGCATGGCTGTAATGACCTATGGCTGAATCACAGCTGTGCTAATAGCTGGACATACATCACTCTTGCTCGTGTGATATTGATTTAATATATATATATATTCTATGATCATTAATTCACCCTCATGTCCTTCCAAATCCATATGACTTTCTTTCTTCTGTGGAACACCAAAAAAGAAGTTTAGTAGAATGTCCGAGCTGCTCTCTTCCATACAATGAAAGGGGATGGGAACCAGGGGCTGTCAAACTCTAAAAAGCACAAAAAACACCATAAAAGCATCATAAAAGTAGTACATACACTATATTCCAAGTATATTCTGAAGCCATACAATAGCTCTGTGCGAGGAACAGACTGAAAATTAAGTTGTTATTTACTGTAAATCTTGCTTGACAGCCATGGTCACTAATTACTTTCATTGTACTGTATGGAAAAGAGCATCTTGGGCATTCTGCTATAAAAATTCATTTTGTGTTCTATGGAAGAAAGTAAGTTATACAGGTTTGGAATGGTTGAGTAAGAGATAGCAGAATTTTTATTTTTGGATGAACTTGTCCTTTAACTGGACAGAGAGATTGTAGAGTAATTTTTGAAGCTCTTTGATGAAATTCAGCTGTTATCATAATACAGGAAGCATGCTTGTCTTTTTCGGTTGGTCTCTGCCCACTCTCTGAGATGGAAAAAAATGGATTTGACTGAAAGAAAACAAATAGAGCACTTAAAGATAGCTGTCTGGGATTGAAAATTGTAGCGCACACCTGTGTTTTTCTGCAACAACACTTGAGAGGCAATGGGGAATGTATGTTAACAGGCCGGCTGAGTGATTGAGCTTGCTGCTGAAAGTGCAACAGAGGAGAGCAGAGCAACACAGGTGCTGCTCCTCTGAAGAGCTGTCTCGGTGAATGCATGGGAGAATAACATTATGAGAGAAGGGAGATCTGCAGGGAACTACTGTAAGGCATCTCGCTGAACAGACTGGGGAAAACAGTGCAAACAGCTGCCCAACTCACATTCAAGTCTCTCTGGCCAGAAACCTATTAAAGCGTTGACTGGAGAACTGCTGACTGATGCCACACTGGGACTTCGCTTGGTGTTGTTTAAAATAAGGTTACATAAATAAAGGCAGAGAAAAGTCCAGAACTATGATATTCATTAATGTATACATTGGTGAGTAGAGTAGAAATGTTGAAAACATTCAAATATGTCAGAGCTGTTGTATAGCATTTGGCAAATATGCTCCTGACCAGGC
The DNA here is from genome assembly GCF_019703515.2 of Myxocyprinus asiaticus. NCBI lineage: Eukaryota > Metazoa > Chordata > Actinopteri > Cypriniformes > Catostomidae > Myxocyprinus > Myxocyprinus asiaticus. Next base: position 33,930,804 of record NC_059357.1, on the reverse strand, counting down.
GCGGCTGGTCTATATGGGCAAGTAGGGCAGAGCCCTGCCTAAATATTCATCCACTTGAAAACATAGAGCCATACTATAAACTGCCAATAATGTAATTTGTTTGCCTGAATATGTGTTCAAAATGCTGACATATGTATTCAAAAGCAGGCCTAGTATAAGTTTTTTATCCTGTTTTTAAGTCATAGTATAGCTGAAAGCTCTGTTACACAGTGTTTGGTATAGATATACGAGCTTGTGGGCAGAAAGTCTGCTGCCCTCCCGAACTCCACAGCGCCTCTCAGTTTTCCCAATGGAAGTCTGTGGTCAAGTATGGTACTGCAATGAGCCCTTGTTGAGACCCATTGGGGCAGAAATAAATCTGCCCATAAACGTAGCGCCAATCCAAAAGTAACATTAGTATTAGTGCGCGCCAGCAGTGTGACAGATAGCAAACATGGCTGTGGCAGCGGGGGCGTGGTCAAGCATCTCTCCGGAGAGAGAGAAAGCGGTAAGGGCGCTTACACCTGAGCTAAATTATGTCTAACACCTGTCTCTAATTTCAGTGAGCACGGGGAGAGCGGCATAAATAGAGCGACACAGCACTTAGTGGAGAGAGAGACGATACGACAGAGCCGAGTCAGAGCAAGGATTTTTAGTAGTGAAAGTTTATTGCGAAAGCAGTGTGTATTAGTTTAGTGCTTCAAGGTAAACTGTAAAGTGGTGTGGCGAAGAGGAAAGAATAAAGCCTCACCTAAGAAGGAAAACTGCTTCTCGCCTCATCTTTTACAATGGCGAGCACTATCGGTGAACGTGTGTGTAACAGCGTGTCCTTTCTATTGCAAATTCAAGACAAATTGGCCATCAAACAACTTGATCCTGAAGAGCCAGATATAGAAGTTGACAATAAAAAGTTAAGGGTAGGTGATAAGAAATTTTATGTTTTGTATGATGACAAAGTGTATGCCATTCTGGTGTTAATCTGCCCCACATATATCTGTGGTCACGAGCCACTACTGCTCCTGACATATTGAGCCGTGGTGCTCATGTGGGTGATGCAGTTACTAGTCTGGCCTGCAGTGTGTCCTGATCCCATCCCCCTCTTTCTCCCATGCTGAAAAGACCAGCTTAACCAACTTGCATTTCCCATGTTGGTTTAGGCTTTTTTAATCTAATTAGTGCTGGTTTGGTGCTGGTTTGGTGCTGGTCGACCAGTATAGCTGTGTTGTTCACCAGCAAAACTTAATGTAGCTGGTGAAGCTGGTTGACAAATATGTTTTTTTTTTTTTTTCTAGTATATTGTTTAATTAAGGAAGCCTTGCTGGTTAAGCTAGTCAAAAAGCTTTGGTGGAACACCAGTATCCTGTGTTGTGGACCAACATTCAAAACACAACATATGCTGGTGACCAGCAATACTATTTTTTTCAGTAGGGTTATTCAATAAGTCCTTATTGGAGCATGTTCTTTCACTTGGTGGCCATCATAGCTTGCTATTTTCTAGGCATAGAAGAAGAAAATATACATTAAACAACAAAAACATATAAAGTTAACATCAACCAAAGCTGAAGTTCAGCTAAATTTTTTATTGTCTTTCCCACTTGATGTAGGATTGTTTAATGCCATTGCAATGTTAATGTCATGACAAAGTATGTGAAAACATTAAAATGGCACTCTATGCCCTTATTATTGATCAGGATTAAAATGCAACACTCAATTTTATACAATTTACTGTATAACAGGGAGTTCTTGCTCTGCCTCTCGGTCAACCAAGGGGTCTTTGGCCTGAAAAAGGTTGAAGACTAAAGGTGGTGTCATTACCAGTATGGCGATTGGCTCTTTTAATTGAGAGTCTCTTTTAATTCATTCCTATAGCCACCATATTGAATGTTGCAATTTCTCCTTCTCCTTATACTGTCTCTACCAATAATTTCCTGTCACTCTCTGCTGTATCTGTCTCATAGAGAGGAATAGAGTCAAATGCCCAAAAATAAAAAAGAATAGCCCTGTTCCACAACACGCAGACTTGAAATGACACTTGACATTCGTATTCACAAAACTGAGTCATCTTGTGTTTGGGAAAACAGAAAATTAGCATGAATAAATCAATCATTGAAATGCAATTTATAGTCTCAGTCCAGCAAGCTGGGTTAACTGAGCAAAAGAAATAGAGGAGCATCTGGATTCATATTTATATATTACTGCCTGACCACTACAGTTTCACATTACCATACAGATCAAACTAGCACCAGAGGTATCATGCCCATTCAGACTGAGGGGGCATGGGCCCCCTTAAATTTTTTGGATGGATTATTTGAAATTCCAAATACTTATTTGTACCTTTGATAATTACATTACATGATTACTTAAAGTTAAAAAGAATGTCTGTGGCAGAACTCTTTATTCATACCTCTAAATTTTGTCAATACAGTCGAGTCACATGTTCCTCTTCACGCAGCGTCCTATGGCTGCTTCAGAGATCACGTTTACACGAAAGGTATTTAAAGGAAAGCGTGGAGTTATGGTATTAAAAACTAATTAATTGTATCAACTTCAGTGCATTTAACATTTGCCAACTATGTGTGATCTCTGTGGAACAGTCAATCAGTTTTTTTTATAGTCTAATATAGATTGTGTTTATGTTGACCTTGGTGCCCCCTCAAAAAATAAATAAAATGAAAATAAATAGGTGTATGATGCCCATGACTAGCATTATTGGTCTGTCCCAAAAGCTGCCTCACTGCCTCACTGCCTACAAAGGCAGCTGCCTTCTAAGGCAGTATCCTCACGGAGATGGAACCTCATAAGTGACTGATTTGGAACACTCTACTTAGTCAGTCTCAATGGTTTTTAGTAGAGTTTGCCATAAGCATGGTGCTAAGCTAACTACAGTATTAGCCTCTCATGCATGAACCATGGCATCTTTCTGGAAACGATACAGTGCCCTAGTAAGCATAAAAATACATAGCACACACAAATATTGGTTACAATAGGTCATTTTATATTACATTGAACTGTTTGAAAGTTTATCAATATTTTTTGGTAATGAATTAATTATCTTGCTGCATTTAAGTCCTCCTTGGAAGTTTGTTCTTACAAACTCGAAAATTGTAATTACATAATTACAGTGTAATCATTACCGATATGACTTGAATGCACCGTGAGTACATTTACAATCAACATTTCTTTCGTTATCAGAGAACTTATTACAGTGCATTCTGGGATTGCCTTCTCCACTATGGACATATTTGATGCTGCCCTAAATTTGGGATTCCAACCTTTTGGAACAGCCTTTGTGTTGGGAGTAGGGTTGCCAACCGTCCCGTATAATATGGAATCGTCTCGTATAATACGGAATTGTCCCATATTTGAGGGAACAAAGTTGCGTTCCTTATGAAATACATATGGGACGCCGTTTGCCCCGTATTTTAGTGTCTCCCACCCAAACTAGTGCCCGGCCGATATTAGCCTTTCACCGATATATCGGTATCGGTGTATATTTTACCGATATGCGCCAATATTAAAACTTTTTTTCAGAACATATAATGCAGAATACAATGCTTTAGAATTGGTGTCATAGCGTAGTTTGTCCAGCAGAGTGCGCTCCGTCTCCATTGTTTACAGAACTGACTCTGAGCTGACGGTGGCTCTGCAGACAAGGCGGAGTTAAACAGTGCGGATTTGAGGAAATCTCTTCTCGTTAAATTGCTAACTAGTTTGTGGAATACATACTGGAAAGTTAATAAAAAGTGACCCCATCATTTTATATAACTAATATAGTATCCCTGACAACCATGTCACTGCTGTTAGCTAGCTATAGTTTGTCAGTGCAGTCAGTAATGTAGCAGATTGAAAGGTAAACATCAGAGCATCTTTTTGTAGCTCAACAGACAACGGTGCGGTGGTGGATTGCGTGTGGTGAGTGTTGATTTCACACTTCGCTGTTACCTAGTTGGTGAGACACAATGCTGGAAAGTAAATAAAGTCCATCTTTTACTCTCCGTGGCAACGAGCTTATAGCTAACTAGCTAACCACATAGCTGCTTTCATTGTTGTCAGCTGAGTGGAAGCTAATGAGTAAACATGTATTCACCAAACTGTTTTGTTCAGGATTCACAGTTTGGTACCCCCTTCAACTGAAAAATTCCAGTCATTGCATTTACAAAATGTAATATTTAAAAGTCTGGTTTTCCAGATGTTAAATAGGATGTGTAATAAAAGCAGATTTAATAAATAGGATATTTGCCCTGCATAAATAATAATATATAGGAACCTTATCTAAAATAAATGAGGGGTGATAAATACTTAAACAACAGGCTGGAAAAATAGACATTTATTCATATTAATATACTATTATATATATTTTGAATGTGTTGAAACTTGACACCGGGCGATACACCCTAAAAACAGCACCGTTAGATTGGTTTCACACTGAAGATATGCTTAAAAGTGCGTTTTTTTTTTTTTTTTTTTTTTTTTAAAAAGCACTTAAATGTAAATGAGTGTAAATGCCAACATTATATATGTCGAAAGGACTGATGCCTGTCAACAAAAACATGAGCTCATTGATGTCATTAAATGAGTCTGCTTTTTATTACATCAGTTACTCCTGGTCGGAGGCTTCCGTATATATTTAGTTTATACGTAGGGTTACGTCCTACATAAATGTAATGGTGCAACGCTCACATATTTAGTAGAGCGTAAATTGTGACTTATTGCCCATTTACGCCACAACTAGGCTAAGTTGTAACGTACGTATAGCTGGTGCAACCGGCCCTTGATGTTTATTTAGATATTTATTTAATTTTTATTTATTCTTTATTTAAATGGTCAGCCATTGACTGATACTAAACAGTACTGATGTTTATTTAGCTATTTTTTTGTATTTGTATTTATTCTTTATTTAAATGGTCAGCAATTGACTGATACTAAACAGTACTGATGTTTATTTAACAATTTATTGTATTTTTATTTATTCTTTATTTAAATGATCAGCATTTGACTGATACTAAACAGTACTGATGTTTATTTAGCTATTTATTGTATTTTTATTTATTCTTTATTTAAATGGTCAGCAATTGACTTATACTAAACATACAGTACTGATGTTAATTAAGCTATTCATTTTATTTGAATTTATTCTTTATTTTAATGGTGGGCAATTGACTTATACTAAACATACAGTACTGATTTTTATTTAGCTATTTATTTTATTTGAATTTATCATTTATTTTAATGGTCAGCATTTGACTGATACTAAACATACTGTACTGATGTTTATTTTATTTTATTTATTCTTTATTTAAGTGGTCAGCAATTGACTTATACTAACAGTACTGATGTTTATTAAGCTATTTATTGTATTTTTATTTATTCTTTATTTTCTCAGTGTTCATTTCTAGAATTTGTTGACAGTGTTAATAATAATATAAAATGTTCCTTGATAAAAGTATTTGTTTAAGAAAGCAGCCTTCTGAGTACCTTTGCATAGTCATATCAGTGCAAAATCGGTACACAATACATAGAAAAGGTCTGTTTTAATTCCAGCTCAAAAATTAACTATATCGGTCACCATATCGGTAATCGGTGAATTTTCCCTCTCTAAAATCGATATCGGTTTCGGTCTCAAAAATCCCATATCATTTGGGCTCTAACTCAAACTGCCGAGAATGTTTCATAAATCAGGAAAATGGACCTGAATCACACTCCTTTCAAGTGAGTTGTGTGAGATATCGGCTGTTAAACGTTACACGGACGCCACATTTGACAGAAGCAGCCGGGGAAAAGATAAATGAAAACCAGCGCACGTCTTCTGTCATGTTTTCGTTCAGAAGCAGGAGAATTTTGTTAAATATATAGCATTCGAGTGCATGATAATTGTTTATCACCACTGTGATTTCAAAAACACCAATAATTAGACTACTTTGCATATTTCAGTGGGCTGCAGGCCCAAACATCACATCAACACACTGCACGCATTTACCAGCACAGTTCGAGAGTAGGGTGAGGAGTAGTTTTTTTTTTTTAACAGGTGACAGCAGTGATATATAATTAATTCACCCCCAGAGCACGTGTTTAAACAGCACTGTTTTACTCATGAGGGTTTGCTTAAACTTGCAATCCATTGGGCAAAGAAACTAAAGATGATTCATTACTTTGCCAGTAAACCTAATCAAGTCCAGCCTTCTGTTTAAACATCAGAATGTTTAGCGAGCTTAAAGATGTTAATAACTGCTAGAGGTAAATGCAAAATTAAATTGAATCAAAATGCAATACCCTGGTGTTCTTAACACTATAGTGGAGTTAAAGTGTGTTGCATAGACAAATCTTTATTATGATAATTATATGACGCCTGGTTCCCTACTCTTACAGTGGAAGAAAAAAATAACACTATAGATAAAATTTTACTAGGAGTGAATATTCCTGTCAAAGTTCAGCTGTGGTTGACAGCATTACCTGGTTTGCAGCACTGCTGTTTCCATGGCGATAGCAAAAAGATTTTGCTGACCATTGTTTTTCCTCTCTCAAAAAAATACAACTGGACTGAAAAAAAAAATGGCAGAATAACCAATTATAAAGGGATCACATGCACCTTTTACCATGGGGTGGGGGGGGGGTAGTGGGGTGATACCAGTGTCCCAGAGTCAATAAGCCTTGCCCCCTAAATTTAGAGTGGAGTGGAACAGTCTAAAAAGACCACACACTGCGCTAAAACATTGCTAGTGTCCAAACGTTCATTCAGATGACTTGCATGTTCTATCTTAAAGCTGGAGTATGTAACTTTTTCTGTGTTAAAATACTTTCTCCTATCCCAGCTTAATACGCAGAGACAATTATAAGTAAGCCATTCATAGGTTAATTTTCTCAAAAACTGAAACACTGTGTTTCTGTTGCTCTGTGAAAATTGCTTTATTTGTTTTGAGGGACCCACTTAGACCCGCCCTGACAATGTTACTCAACCAATGCCATGAGTTGGAGCTGGGACTATCTCTTTGTTTGACCAACGGCAGTTGGAGGGCGTTTTCAGAAAGCTGTTTTAAAAACAAAGTTTATTTTTGCAATTCCGTTTGGTGGTGCTAGTGGTGCAGAAATTACATACTTCATCTTTAACAGCCATCGTTATTACAAAAATATTTCCACATTCTAATGGCTGTAGTTTTTTTATGTATAACTTTACACATCAATTGAATGAATGCTTGGACACTGTCGATGATTTAGCACTTGGGGTGTAATTTTCAGACGGTCCCTTATGTATGCTAGGCAATGAAAGCTTGTCAGAGCATTTTTAGGCAACAGGCATAATTTTGCTGCTACAGCAAGCATTGACTGTTTTGAGCACAATGTTTTATGGATGTCACCTAATTGTGCTAATAATATCTTGGTCATAGTTTTAGTGTTTGTTCAGCATCTTTGGACCTGACAGATAAACATATTAGTTTGTATGTTTGTCAGGTATTCATTTATGAAACAACATATACCTATAGAATAATGTTAATATTCCGAGTTATTTTTTGACAAAAAACATTAATTTTATGTTTTGCACAATAAATCAGTACAGTATGATCAGTACACTTTTTCTGACACTAAATACTATTGGGAAGTTAGCATGTCCTGTGGTTTGACATGCAATACTCCATCTAAAACATTTTAAACAACATTTTAAAATGTATGTGTAAATATTATGCATGTAGCTTTTAAGAATTCATAATAATTGATATTCTACATACATATTCTACATACTATTTGTACTTAAAATGGAGACAATCTTAAAAGAAATAGGCACAATTTACAAGACCTGTACACTTTCCTTACACAACAATTTGTCATTCTAAAGAACAACGTGGCAAGATAGCTTAGACGGAGACTGTTTAGCCTAAGACAGCAGTTATATTAAAATGATAGGGAGAAATTGGAACACCTAATATGGCGGATGTAGAAAATTTGGTCTTGCCATAGAGGTAAAAGAGCCAATCACCTTTTAGATATAGACCTTGCCTGTCAGTCAACTCGAGAACGTGCATGCGCATTAGATGAACGGGCCTGAAAAATTAAGCTTTTTTAGCGTGATCTGAGCTAAAGAAACACAATTATGTTACCATGTTCAATTATGTTCAGATTTTACTACTGATTTGAAATACAGTGCATCCGGAAAGTATTCACAGCGCTTCACTTTTTCCACATTTTGTTATGTTACAGCCTTATTCCAAAATGGATTAAATTCATTATTTTCCTCAATTCTATGAACAATACCCCATAATGACAATGTGAAAGAAGTTTGTTTGAAATCTTTCCAAATTTAATTAAAAAAAAAAAAAAAAAAAAAAAAAAACACATGTACATAAGTATTCACAGCCTTTGCTCAATACTTTGTTGAAGCACCTTTGGCACCAACAGCCTCAAGTCTTTTTGAGTATGATGCTACAAGCTTGGCACACCTATTTTGGGGCAGTTTCTCCCATTCTTCTTTGCAGGACCTCTCAAGCTCCATCAGGTTGGATGGGGAGCATCGGTGCACAGCCATTTTCAGATCACTCCAGAGATGTTCAATCGGGTTCAAGTCTGGGCTCTGGCTGGGCCACTCAAGGACATTCACAGAGTTGTCCCGTTATCTATCCTTTGTTATCTTGGCTGTGTGCTTAGGGTCGTTGTCCTGTTGGAAGATGAACCTTCGCCCCAGTCTGAGGTCCAGAGCGCACTGGAGCAGGTTTTCATCAAGGATGTCTCTGTACATTGCTGCATTCATCTTTCCCTCGATCCTGACTAGTCTCCCAGTTCCTGCCTCTGAAAAACATCCCCACAGCATGATGCTGCCACCACCACTCTTCACTGTAGGGATGGTATTGGCCAGGTGATGAGCGGTGCCTGGTTTCCTCCAGACATGACACTTGCCAATCAGGCCAAAGAGTTCAATCTTTGTTTCTCATGGTCTGAGAGTCCTTCAGGTGCCTTTTGGCAAACTCCAGGCGGGCTGTCGTGTGCCTTTTACTGAGGAGTGGCTTCCGTCTGGCCACTCTACCATACAGGCCTGAGTGGTGGAGTGCTGCAGAGATGGTTGTTCTTCTGGAAGGTTCTCCTCTCCACAGAGAAATGCTGGAGCTCTGTCAGAGTAACCATCGGGTTCTTGGTCACCTCCCTGACTAAGGCCCTTCTCCCTCGATTGCTCAGTTTGGCCGGGCAGCCAGCTCTAGGAAGAGTCCTGGTGGTTCCAAACTTCTTCCATTTATGGATGATGGAGGCCACTGTGCTCATTGGGACCTTCAATGCTTCAGAAATGTTTCTGTACCCTTCCCCAGATCTGTGCCTCGATACAATCCTGTCTCGGAGGTCTACAGACAATTCCTTGGACTTCATGGCTTGGTTTGTGCTCTGGCATGCACTGTTAACTGTGGGAACTTATATAGACAGGTGTGTGCCTTTCCAAATCATGTCCAATCAACTGAATTTATCACAGGTGGACTCCAATCAAGTTGTAGAAACATCTCAAGGATGATCAGTGGAAACAGGATGCACCTGAGCTCAGTTTTGAGTTAGGCTGTGAATACTTACGTACGTGATTTTTTTTTCGTTTTTTATTTTTAATAAATATGCAAAGATTTCAAACAAACTTCTTTCACGTTGTCATTATGGGGTATTGTTTGTAGAATTTTGCAGAAAATAATGAATTTAATCCATTTTGGAATAAGGCTGTAACATAACAAAATGTGGAAAAAGTGAAGTGCTGTGAATACTTTCCAGATGCACTGTATGTTCTTTAAATGTAATCTTGACCAGCCATTTTGTAGATTTTTGTCTTTCCCCATTCAAGTAGATAGGAGTTGTACTTTTATACTGCTTGTATCCATATAAAATAGCTGCCCGGGTGCATTTCCAAGATGGCCGTCGAGTGGACTGATTTGTGGGCAAACCCAGAAAATTCGAGTGTATTAATATTTTATCATTTTTCATCATCATTTTTACACAATTTTGGTTGGTAAATCTTTGGTTGTTATCAAATTATTATGTTAGCAAATACTAAAATAGCACATTTTGTTATATATGTTCAGAGGACATTTAAGGTATAATGCAGTTGCCCACCTACAAACACCGCACTTGCCTGCTGGGAGACCAGCTGTAGACCAGTTTGGCCAGGCTGGGAGACCATCTAGACCATCTTAAACCAGCTAAGACCAGCAAACCATCTTTGTCTGGTTTAAGAAGATTTTCTTTTAGCAGAGTTAAAATGCACAAATAGTTTTTTTGCTGAAATTACCTATTTTCTCCATCAGGGAAATAGTGGATTGTGTTATGAGCCTATTCCACATACTGAGGGAATTGAACACTGCTGAGAAATGAGTGGCCACTCCTGTTTAACTGCTTCATACATGACCCCGCTCTTCATTTTAGCAGTCTTTTCATCTCAGCCTCACATAATGGTGCAGTGACTTGGATATATCAGCGGACAGCATGAGCGCACCACTCCCATTGCTGAAATGACTGTTATTGATTTTAATGAATTTAGTCAAGGATAGTTAGAGCCCTGGCAGGCACAATTATCACTTTTTAAACAGAAATCCCTCTTCCCTCTAATGCAAATAATCCCTCTTAAACACCCCCCCCTCCACCCCTGCCCCGCCAGTGACGTGTTGACAGGTAGGTGGCTATGTAAACCAGTGGCATCCGAGGAAGGCTCCAATGGTGTGAACTTCTCAGATCGCATACCGCCAGGGTGGTAAGGCTCTGAGTTAACACTTTATAATTAGAAAAAACAAATATATGCAAACCATCAAAAACAAGCACAACATATAAATAATCCTAAATTGGAGCTGTGACATGAATCACATGTCTGGCTCTTCAGAGAGTGTATGGAGCTTACAGTGCTAAAGCAACTGTTGGGAAGATGAGAGCTGAGAAAGGCTTGTTTTTCATCGGGCTCAAATTGGCTCTTTGAGAGTTGTGTCACAATAGGGGGTGGATTGCTGCAGACCTTCATACATCCCACCATTAGTCAAACACTTCCACTGCCTGAGATGGAAACGGCCATAGATGAGTGTAGAGGAGCAGTTGCCCACTTGATATTATGTTAGTCCTCATAGAGCCTGGCTAAACCTGAAAGAGATAGTTCACCCAAAAATGGAAACAATTATTTTTTTCCACCCTCATGTTGTTCTGAACCTGTATGACCATCTTTCTTCCGTGGAAAAGAAAAGGAGGATTTTTGAAGACTATTCTGGCTGCTCTATTCCATATAATAAAAGTGAATTGGGGCCGAGTCCGTCAAGCATCCCATTGACAAAAAAGCACCATTAAAGGATCATAAATGTGGTCCATACATCTCATCTGAAGCTTTTAAATGAACTACAAAAGTCGTATGGACTACAAAACTGGCATGCCAAACGTAATTTGACACCATTGATGGCATACTCTTGGTTCTCGTGACTTTTGAACAAATGGGATTGGCGCTGTATTTTATTTGAGAGCTACAGCAGAGGGGGAGGTTTTCAGTGAATAACTTACATTTTGGTCCTGTTCATCACATAAAGCTATTTTTGTCTTCAGAAGACTTGGAATATTTTATATTACTTTATGGTGGGTTTTTTTTGTGTGTCATTTTGGAGCTTGACAGACCTATTCCCCTTCGACTTCCATGAGATGGAATATAGCAGTCAGGATGATTTTAAAAATACTTTAAAATTACAGTTTGTATTCCATGTAAAATACAAAGTCATATGGGTTTGGAACAACATGAGGATGAGCAAATGATGACAGTATTTAAATTTTTGGGTGAACTATTCCTTTAAAAACAATGCTTATGAAATATTTTTCTAGTAATAATTTTATCTGTATGCTGCAGTTTGGTTTTCATCTTCAGGGAAGATGAGATGTTGAGTGTAGGGCAGATAAATCAATAATACCCAATAATTTCCTGTAGCGGAGGCAATATAGCTCAATAATACTATACACGCAATATTGCATGCCAAGGTGGAATAATCATGTAGGCTGAATTCCTTCATGTCTGTGATTTTTACTGTTCCTCATTTCAAAGGGGAAAAATCTATTAGATTGCGTCTACAATCTCCTATTGAACAGTAGTTTAGTGTAATTTTTGCAATGTGGGATATTGGTCAGTAACGTTATAATTCTTTCTGTACTTCTGTATTCTGGTAGCATAATGGCACCCTACAAGAGCTGCTGTTGTTATGCAAGTGCAGAGCCATCAAAAACAGCATAAAAATAATCATCCTTATATATTCGAACAGTATGGTTAGACTGACAGAAGGACATTCAAAGTCTAAATCAATAAACACTTTGTCTGTAAACAAGGTAGAATTGTCAGTAAAAATAGCATCTTAAAGAATAACATTTCAAAGAATATAATTTAAAAAAGCCATGAATTAAGATATCCAAAACAAGATAGCCGTTTAGTGAGGGCAAATATATAGTTTATCTAGATTTTTTATTTTTGTAATGTTTATAGTCAGGTGGTTTAATTAGCATGCTAACAGTTTTCAGACAGCAGGGGGCCTCAAGGTCAATAAGGTTCAGAACCACTTCCCTACAGAACTTTTTTTGTATTTTTAAAGAACATCTTTGGCTGTTGTTTTGCGTTATCACTTTTTTTTTTTTTTTTTTTTTTTTTTGTGTCCTGCAATGAGCATTGTGCTTTTAAGATGCCATGTCAAGGTAACAATAGTCCAACTAATCCAAAATGGGCCTTGAGACTCCCGCATTCTGTTCCATTCCATTGCGATATAGCTGTTTTTAAAAGCAAGCAAATGTATTATGCAAAGGACCCCTAAGAATTGCATCTGAAACCTGCTTAAATATACAGTACATTACTTCTAGAGATATTTCACCCATGGACAAAAGAAGATGTTAGACAGAATTTATTGCTATTTAATCTATTTTCCATACAATGGTAGTGAATGTTGACTGAGGCTAAAATCCTGTCTAAATGACCATGTAATTTTCATTCTGGGGTGAACTTTTCTTTGAAGACCAATTAGTCAACTAGTCATTCAGGAAACCACTAGTTGATTTTAAAAATATTTATTTTTGTACATAAAATAAATCTCCACCCAAATTCTCTTTGGCTATTGGTCTGGGTGTGCTTTTATTTAGGCATTTCACTAGGTGTAACAGTGTCAACATGCTGTCCCCTGGCAGAACCATATTTTGGCTCTTCTGTGTAATGGACAGCTGACATGTGCCCGTGTGGCACGCAAGTGCTACTTCCTGTTCTTGTCATGTCTCTGTGGCAAAAGCCTCCCATGGCAACTGGAGCACTTACTGTAGTGTGGCCTCTTTTTACTGCTGATGGTCAAGCTGGGAGCAGTATTTCCTCTTATTTAAAAAGCACGTCATTGACTGGCTGGCAGAACACCTCCACTCAGTCAAAATGTAAGCCCAGTGGTGATGTACACTCCTGAAGTGGGTCAGTCCAATCTGGATTTTATAGCACTGATGAGAAATGGGTCCACACCACTTTTTTTTTTCTTTTTTTTCTTTTTTGGTCTACATTCTTTAGTGGCAGAATTTAGTCTCGAGAGCATTATCTTCCAAAGTTTTGGGACTGTTTGTTTGAAGCGTTCAGAGAGCAAAAAAAATCAGGTTATTACTATGTTTGGTTAGTGTGAGGGAATGCAGATCAGTTGTCCAAATCTGCTTTGGGGAATTTATTAATGTATGCTGATTTTGAGCTTTCTTTTGGAAAAGAAAAATCACAAGCGAGATCTGCTTAATATCTCATTTGTTTCTCCTAGACAACAATGATATTAAATGGAGAGTCTCCTGATTCTCAGATTTCTAAAACCTCAGTAATCTGCTAATTTTCCTAGACCAAAATTTTTGCTATAGATGCTAACCAAAAGCATCTTTGCACTAATTGCAAATAGTGGCAGATACTATTTACACCCCTAATTAAATACTAACATACATCAGCCACAACATTAAAACCACCTGCCTAATATTGTGTAGGTCCCCCTTGTGCCGCCAAAACAGTGGAAACCCACATCTCAGAATAGCATTCTGAGATGCTATTCTTCTCACCACAATTGTACAGAGCGGTTATCTGAGTTACCATAGACTTTGTCAGTTTGAACCAGTTTGGCCATTCTCTGTCGACCTCTCTCATCAACGAGGCATTTCCATCCACAGAACTGTCGCTCACTGGATTTTTTGTTTTGTTTTTGGCACCATTCTGAGTAAATTCTAGAGACTGTTGTGTGTAAAAATCAGCCAAATCAGCAGTTACAGAAATACTCAAACCAGCCTGTCTGGCACCCAGGGTTGGGAGGGTTACTTTTGAAATGTATTGCACTACAGATTACTGAATACATGCTGTGAAATGTAATTTGTAACGTATTCTGTTAGATTACTCAAGGTCAGTAACGTATTATAATCTAAATACTTTGGATTACTTCTTCAGCACTAGTTGATTTTTCCCACTTGTTTTGACTATAAAAACTCTGCCAGTACAGGAAGACAAAATACACATGTTAAAAATACATTCTCTGAAAAACCTAAATATCTTATGCAGTGTTGTTGCTAAAACAAGATAAATCAAATTGATCTTGTTTTAAGGATTTTTAGATATTTTTACAGGAAAACAGTACAAAAATTATCAAGAATACGATTTTTGCCCTAATATCAAAGGTCTTACTAGAAAAAAGAAATTATGATCCAACGTGAATTTTCTTGATAAAAACAATATGATCGTGCATGGTAACATGCATGTAAAATGGCTAGAAATAGCATTTTAGCTTAGCGTAAAACTGACAATTTACACAAGGTTTATTTCTATTTCTTCTGCTCCAAACTTACTTCAAACTTACTTCTCTGTCTGCTCGTATGAATGTAACACATCATAAGAAAGTGTTTCACCGCTGTTCAAATGCTCTTTGGATCACATCATTTATATGTATAAATGTTTTCCATCTGAAAGGACTAAATATTAAATGAAACAAATGACAATAAAATGCAAAGTAATCTCTTCAGTAATCAAAATACTTTTTGAATGTAACTGTATTCTAAATATCAATGATTTAAATTGTGACTGTAGTGAAATACAGTTATTTATATTTTGTATTTTAAATACATATTCCCATTACATGTATTCCATTACTCTCCAACCCTGCTGGCACCAACAATCATCCATGCGATAATCTAATATGCCAATCGTGTAACCATGTTCCCTTGGCCGATTAACAGTAGTGTTAACATTTTCTTGTCAGTTCCAAAACCTACCAATAGTTTTGTCAATGGATAGTCAACACTTTCTGTTTTAAATGTATTCAAATTTGAGTAAATATTGCATAAAATAAGTGTTTGTTACACTTTAGACATTTTTGTCCACATCTGATTTGCTGTTATTAAACTGTATTATGTTGATTTGTATATAAAGTATATTGGCCATCCTGCTCTCTAGATATCTAGGCATCAGCCATTGAAAAACACGATCAGAAGTTGAAATTATGCAAAATGTCTAATGTGGGATGCCACTTGTCAGTAATTCAGGTAAAAAGGGTTGATTTTAGGTTACATGATCATTCGGAAGCAATATGCTGAGTCCCAGTGTGATTGTGCTAGTTCCATTCACATCATGGATACACTGTTTTGTTTATTTTTCAGACAGCCGAGAAAAATGTTAGATGAAACTATTGCCCAAAGCATAAATTCTACTTTCTCACTGACTAAGAACTGCAAAAATAAGGTGCCCTGCTGTATCCCTACAAGCTGATGGGGTCTTAACCTTACCCTCAGCAGGCCTGTTCACACCAAGAGCAAAAAAGTGAAGCTGACGATGGCTTTTTCACATAAAAAAAAAAAAAAACCCTTAACAAAAGCCAAATTCCAATAAAGCAAAAAAGCACTCCAATTCATTTCAATGGCACCTCCATGGTGTCATTTTTGCCCATGGGCAATACTTTTCCAGATTTTTTTTTATTTTTTCAATTACCATAGCCGTAAATGCCATTATTGTCTGCCTTCTGCCACTGTCTGCTAAATACTAGCCACTTTCACACATGAAACCCATTAAATTGCAATAAAATTGTTGGATTGCCTTTACTGGTAAAAGTACCCCATCTGCTATTCACACATGCAACAACTTTACGTCTTTTTTTTTCCATTTTGCTACCATTCACACATCAGCACCAAAATGCCATTAAACTCTGAGATGTTACCGAAACTCTCTGGTTACTGTGTTGTGGCTCACAGAAAATCAAATAACATGCTTCTGCTGTTACTCATTTTTCCATTTCTGGTCTTTCAGTCTCTCAAGACTATGTACAGTGTGAAGCCATTTGCAGCAGAGAAGCACACATTAGTACTGAGTAATGACTATGGGAATAATTGGGCAATGCTTGTGTTGATCTCTGTCCATTAATATTTATTGAATTTGAGGCTGAGGAAGAGGTGTTGAATATTTATGGATAATAACCACACGAGGCACTACTATACTAATGATTTGGTACAGACAGAACTCAATAGAAATCCTGGTGAAAACCCCTCAGTAAATTGCAATCTTTCATAATTATTATTTGAGATATACTGATTGTTTACAATAAATGGCCTGCATTCCCTTGTAAATATCAAATGTACAGTCTTGCAAATAAATAGGCATATCACAGGTTCAAGGCTATGTACGCTAAAAACCGCCATAAGGCAAGTTTGCTAAAACAAATTGCAGAAAACTTGCCCAGTGAATATCCTCTTGATATTTACCAAGACACTCTATTATTTACCCTGTTTATTCAGTAGTGTATCCTGGCATAGGCGATATAGGCAGGCGCCTGGGGCAGCACGACAGGGTACCTGATCGATCACCCCTGCACAGAGCTCGCAAGATCGCGATGGGAGAAAGGTGCCCTGAATTCTGCCACCCCTTCCCTGACTCGCGATGGGTGAAATGTGCCCCAAATAGTGCCAACCCACCCCGAGCTCGCAAGATTGCGATGGGAGAGAGTTGCCACAAATCATGGCACCCCACACAGAGCTCGCAAGATCACGATGGGGGAAAGGTTCCTGACAGGCTACTCAGCCTAAAAGGCTCTAAATGGTTAGGATTATAGATGTTCATAATGCATTCTTACATTCTGAACAAACATAAGATAACCATAACCAACAGTATAGGTACACCGTGACTCAGTGGTCTTGAGAAAATAAGTATCAACCATGTGATTGCTGGGCAGATTTGACAAAGTCATTGATGATTTTGTATCAGTGAAAACTAGAAGGGGAGGGTTAAATTTGAAATTAGGAATTATGTGTAATAGCACAAGCAGCTGGTAAGTTAAGGGGGGCACCACGTCGGATCTTGACTAGGGCACCAAGTAAGCCAGAACCACCACAGACCCTCTCTACTGGGTATTTCTTTCTATGAAGAGAGTGGGCCTGCAGTACAACTGCAGTTCTAATGATGAAAACCAGGGTAACAAGACCAACTTGTTCTGGGATTGTGTAGTCTTGTGATTTAAGATCTGGACTGGCAACCAAGAGATTGCAGGTTTGAACCCTGCAAGGGGTGATTCTTGAGCTATCCCTCACTTTATGCCTGGCAGGCTGATCAGCCTGGCTACTCCAACCAGTCTTTAGGAATCAAATTGAATGGAATGAAACACGCCATAGTAAGTAAATGCGTTAACAGCTTAAAAATGAACAGCATTAAACATATACCTACTTACCTAACCTTCTCCTTCGTGATATCACATTAACTTTGAAAGCACAACTTTTTTCTGATCTTATGTGGGTTTTTGTCACAAAATTATGTAAATGTTATTGCTTTGACTGTTTTTGAATATTGAATGAGTCAACAGTATTGAACAGAGAACAACAATGGCAATATTTCCATATATCCATGTTTGTTTATATCTGTCATGCGGGTTCTAGAACTCATGTGTTTCTGCGTGTATTCGTGATCGAAATGGATCGACTTGACAGCCGGAGGGACCTCAGTCATTTATTGTGTGTTGCATAGTTTTTGTCTGTTGCCATTAACATAGTCTGTAAGTGTGTGATACTAAGTGTTTTTAGATTCTGTCTAGATTTTAGAAGTGTTGTTGTGTAATCCAGCCTTAAAGCACTTCTCTTCATCCGAGCAGATAAAGAAATTTATCAACAGATAAAATAACTACGTACACTACCAGTCAAAAGTTTTGAAAAACACTCATTCTTTATTATAATTCTTTTTTCTTTATTTTTTTTTTTCTTCACATTTTGGAATAATAGTAAAGTCATCAAAACTATGGAATAACATAAATGGAACTATGGGAATTATGTTGTGACTAAACAAAATCCAAATGAATTCAAAACTGTGTTATATTTTAGCATCTTCAAAGTAGTCACCCTTAGCCTAGAATTTGCAGACATGTACTCTTGACATTTTCTCAACCAACTTCTTGAGGTATCACCCTGGGATGCTTTTTAAACAGTATTGAAGGAGTTCCCATCTATGTTGGGCACTTATTGGCTGCTTTTCTTTATTATTTGGTCCAAGTCATCAATTTCAAAAACTTTTTAAAAAATTTTTTTTTTTTTTTTTATTAAATGTATTTTTATAATGAAATAAATTAATATGGTGGCACAATTATATTTTTGTCTACAAAATTAATTTCAAACATTTAAGGAAATGCCTTCAGATCAAAAGATTTTTAAGATCATGAGAAACATTTCAGTCAAGTGTTTCAAAAGTTTTGACTGGTAGTGTACATCTCAGAGTTTAATGGCATTTTGGTGCTGATGTGTGAATGGTAGCAAAATGGAAAAAAAAATGATGTAGAGTTGTTGCATGTGTGAAAAGCAGATGGGGTACTTTTACCAGTAAAGGCAATCCAACAATTTTACTGCAGTTTAATGGGTTCCATGTGTGAAAGTGGCTAGTGTTTAGCAGTCTGTGGCAGATGGCAGACAATAATGGCATTTACGGCTAAGGTGATTGAAAAAAAAAAGGTTCTGAAAATTATTAAAAATGACATCATGGAGGTGCCATTGAGATGAATTGGAGTGCTTATTTGTTTTATTGGAATTTGGCTTTTGTTAAAAATGATTTTTTTTAATTTTTTTTTTTATGTGAAAAAGACATTGTTAGCTTCACTTTTTTGCTCTTGGTGTGAACAGGCCTTCTGAGGGTAAGGTTAGGACCCTATCAACTTGTAAGGGATAAAGCAGGGCACCTTATTTTTGCCGTTCTTTTTTTTTTTTCTTTTTTTTTATCCCCTTTTTCTCCCGATTTGGAATGCCCAATTCCCACTACTTAGTAGGTCCTCGTGGTGGCATGGTTACTCATCTCAATCCGGGTGCCTGAGGACAAGTCTCAGTTGCCTCCGCTTCTGAGACTGTCAATTTGCGCATCTCATTACGTGGCTGGTTGTGCATGGCACGCGGAGACTCCACATGTGGAGGTTCATGCTACACTCCACGATCCATGCACAACTTACCACGCACCCCATTGAGAGCGAGAACCACTAATCGTGACCACGAGGAGGTTACCCCATGTGACTCTACCCTTCCTAGCAACTGAGCCAATTTGGTTGCTTAGGAGACCTGGCTGGAGTCACTCAGCACACCCTGGGTTCGAACTCGTGACACCAGGGGTGGTCGTCAGTGTCAATACACGCTGAGCTACCCAGGCCCCCATTTTTGCTGTTCTTAGTCAGTGAGAAAGTAGAATTTATGCTTTGGGTAATAGTGTTATCTAACATTTTTCTCGGCTGTCTGAAAAATAAAAAAAAACGGGGTATTTATTCATGGATCTTTTTAGCCGAATTACTGACAAGCGTCATCCCACATTAGACATTTTTGCATCATTTCAACTTCTGATCGGGTTTTTCAATGGCCGATGCTGATACCGATATCTAGAGAGCAGGATGGCCAATATACTTTAAATGTAGATAAACATAATACAATTTAACAATGACAAATCAGATGTGGACAAAATTTCTAAAGTGTAACAAACACTTATTTTATGCAATATTTACTCAAATTTGCATAAATTTAAAACAGAAAGTGTTGACTATCCATTGACAGAACTATTGGTAGATTTTGTAACTGACATAAGGGTATGTTAACACTTCTGTTAATCGGCCAAGGGAACATGGTTATCGGCCGATGCTGATAATCGCAAAATGGACAAATATCGGCCAATTAATCGGCATGGCTGATCTAATGGTCTATCACTAATTTCAACAATGATCACCTTATCCTCTAGATCAGTAGTTCTCAAACTATTTTTGATGAACGCCCCCTACCATAACTGAATAACAGAAACTAATAATAGAAGTGATATTCATATATTTCAAAAATTTGTTAAAAGACCAATAATTGTGCATATTTTGTCCCAGTGAAATACTCATTCTACTTACAACATTGATTTTGAGTTGGATGCAAATGTAAACTCATCTGTTAATGGGCCAAAGCTCATCACACTCACACACACACGTGACATAAGTTTATTGTGTGAGCTAATAAGTGAGGACTGTTCTTCTCCCGGTCGTGACAGCATGGCCAGCTGAGGAAGTTCAACCTGCCACAGGCGCTGCTGATACAGTTCTATTCAGCAGTCATTGAGTCTGTCCTCTGCACTTCAGTAACTATCTGGTTTGGTTCAGCTATGAAATAGGACATCAGAAGACTACAAAGGACAGTTTGGACTGCTGAGCGGGTTATTGGTTGCTCCCTGCCCTCCCTTCAAGAAATGTACACTTCCAGAGTGAGGAAAAGGGCTGTAAAAATCCAAAAAAGTAAAATGTGGACCCCACTCACCCAGCCCACTACCTTTTTGAACTGTTGCCTTCAGGCCGGTGCTACAGAGCACTGAGCACCAGAACCGTCAGGCACAAGAACAGTTTTTCCCTCAGGCTATCCATCTAATGAACAGTTAAACTGCCCCATTGAGCAATAATTATGTGCAATACACAGCTTAGTCTATTATATTTATCCAACATATTCTACCTCTTCTGCCATTACATTCCCTTGCTCTATCTGTATATAACAGATTTGTATTTGTACAGATGTATATATACTGTATATATTTTTTGTCTTATTGTGTATTTCTATACTTATATTTTCTATCTGCTTTTTTATTTTTATAGTCTTGTTGTTGTTTTGTCTGCACTGGAAGCTTCTGTCACCAAGACAAATTCCTTGTATGTGTAAGCATACTTGGCAATAAAGCTCATTCTTTTTCTGATTCTGAAATTTACTCGTATCAACAACAGTAAGGTTATCTATAACATCTATAAAAAGTAAAACAATTATTTTTTTCTTACACTCAAACAAAAATATTTTTGCCTATTTTCAAGGATTTAAAAAATGGGAACATCAAACAATACACAAGACAGACAAAATGAGCACTAACAGAAAACAGAAAACACAACAGAAAGGGAGGGAATGGAGGGAAACCAGGGAGGGAGCTTCAGGAAAGGGGCAGGGTCCGGCGGCCTGGGAGGAGACCTCAGGGCGGAGGCAGGGTCTTGCGGCCTGGGAGCAGGCCTCAGGGTGGAGGCAGGGTCTGGCAGTCTGGCAGTGAACTGGACAGCGGCTGCTTGACAGGGGGCAGTGAACTGGATGGTGAATGCTGGAGGGACAGGAGGGAGTGCTCAGGGGTTGAGCCATGGAAGGATCAGGGGGCGGAGCCGTGGAAGGCTCAGGCACTTGCAGCGGCATGGGAATCAGTTCTGTCACGGTTGCAGAGACAGGACCCAATAGCAGAGTTAAAAAAACAGGAATTTATTAATACAAAAAATAAAGGAGTAATACTCAAACTCCCACAAAGCGAAGAAAAAATAAACAAACTACCCCGAAGGGGGAAAAGGGTATCCAGGCTGGGGTATGGAAAACAGGGCACAGGATACAGGACCGACCGGACTGGGTAGGGATGGGATGATTAACAGGACTGACACGAGACAGGAAACAAGACCGATTAACATGATGAACTGGCATTGGACAGCACACACCACGAGGATTAAATAGGGAGAGAAATCAAACAGGTTAACAGGGGACAGGTGAGGCAAATGAACTAATAATAAGCAAACAAGGATGTGGGGTATGATGTAAGACAGAGAGATACACAGCGATACAGAAACGAAACAAAGCCACATGCTCTCACAAGACAACAAAACACCCGAATGGCATGAGTGCACATCGCCAAGACAATAAGGCCGACAAGTGGTTAGTGATTCTCGCTCTCAATGGGGTGCGTGGTAAGTTGTGCGTGGATCGCAGAGAGTAGCATGAACCTCCACATGCGGAGTCTCCGATATGACAAGAGAATGCGTAGCAACACCAAACAAAGCGATTCCATGCATTCTCACACTAAATAAAACCTGAGCGTACATTGCGAGGCAAACGCCACACGATGCATGCAACAGGTGACAAAAACAAGATAGGACACCTGTGTGATAGTTCAGCCACACACAAATCTCAGACCAAAGTGACCGAACCTCAGCACAACATGAAGAGACAGACATAATATATTGATGCGAGTGCATGCTGCCAAGATGACATAAGCACGATGCACCCACGTCAGTAACATACAGAACATGGAGCATGAGTGTCCGGATCCCGACACAGACCGAAACCAAACCAGACAGGAGGTCAGGAACCAGACACCATGCTCCAGACATGAAATAAGACAGACCGAAGAGCGTGCGCTCACACAAAGACAGACAACGAAACACAAGACAGACATGGGACAATGATGCCACAGTCCTGTCAGACAAAAACCCAGACTGACAGAGTGACAGGACCGTGACATTTACACATTTCTATTTCATCTTAAAAAAAAAAATAGTGTATTTTGCATGTACCCTTTTGAATATTTTTATTTATTTAGTAATTATATATATTTTTTAACAATGGTATTTTTAACAAGACCATAATAAGCAAGCACATGGAAGCATGGATCTTCTTCACTAGCATGGTTAGATGTAACATGATTTCTATAAAAAAAACTATGGCATTTTTGAAATTATAAACAGTAGACCTACTCTAAACACATGTAAAAACAATAAATACAAAATAAAAATATAAGTTGTAACAAAAATTTATTATATTCCCTCACTCCCCTAATGTAGCCTATGACACATTTAATAGAGCTGATGTAGTGATATGATGATATTTATTATCAATCTATTTCTGCCTAAAGTACAGTTAGGTTACTATAGTCAGTTCAAGGGTCGTGATGTAGAATTCTGTGCTGAATTCATATGGTTTCCGCATCTCGCACCGTGCTTCTCACTGATTCTTGCAGAGCTGCTCGTTTAAGAGCTCGAGCTTTAAGAGCTTTGCGCTCACGCTGCTCTGTCCATTGAGCCATATCCATCTACAGAGCCATACAGGTGCATTAGCGGAGGTTGTGCCTCCACCTGTGTATTTGATGCTGCTAAACCAGATACTTCAGATGTGTCGCTAGACTTCAAAATCAGATGAACCGTGGTACAAATGCATACCAACCCATATAATTGAGAACCAACTGATATACTCCAAGTCTAGATAAATGTTTTAATGCAAAGTGGAACTTGACAATAAATTTGAATATTATGAGTGATAAACGCCCCCCATTTGTATTCTAATGCCCCCCTCTCTACTAATTTGCTCTCAGCGCCCCGTCATCCTTTGAACGCCCCCGTTGAGAACACCTGCTCTAACGCTACTAATAGCACGTTGCACGAGCAAATTCCTTGACACGGGTTCTGGTCCTGTGGAAACCAGAAAGTAATCATGCACAATGGTAAGCGAGGTTCTGAGGTTTCATTTTTGCTCTAAAATAACATTTTTACTCCACTGATTCCAGGTGTTAGGTTTAGGGTTGAGGTTAGGGTGCATGGCTAATTATATTTGCTTTCCTGCTGACTGTATTACATAATTTACAACTAAAAAATAAAACTTGCTTTACAACTTGCTTTTGGTGCCACTCTGTGGGCATTTCACCCAGAAACTGAAGCTTGCAAAAGTCAATCATTCAATCTTCTGCCACTGGGGGCAGTGGGTTGAATTTTGGTAAGCAAAGACCGAGTTCATTAGCAGAATATTCGTAGTGGGAATTAGTGCTATCCTATTAGTCTGATGGGCCACATTTAATGCCTCACGAAAGAAGAACCAGACATGCGTCGTTGCTTTGAGTCTGGATGACGTTGCATACAGCATCTTCTGTACAGCTCATGTGAGGCATATTTAGCCTGAAACAAAGGGCCACTGACAACACAACATAACATCCAGAGATCAATAGGGAGCGGCTCAGGGGATAGATAGATGGATGCAGATCAAGATTTCTAAATTTGAAATGGTTGCCCACGTGTGAAGTTTAGTGTCATGAGTCATGTTAATGTAGATCATAAAATCAAAATAAGTTAATGCTTGCCCTGTTCTCTGCTAGCAGTTTTGTGATCAATCACATAATAATCCTTTATAAAACAACAAACAAATACTGGAAAGGGTATTCATACATGACAGAAAAGACTACAGTGCACTTAAGAAAGACTTACAATTCAATGTTGGTGAACAAAGCCTTAACAACATCACTACTGTTCATCACTTTGAAATAGAGAGAGACATTTTTCTTTTAGGCAGGATTTTAGTTTTTTGTTTTTTTTTTTCTCATTAAAAAAGAAAGTAAAACTATAAACAGGAATGCAGCAAATCTGAAGCAGCAGTTAACACAGTTTGTGCTCTGTAAAACTTATCTGGAGCTCCTGTGCAGGAAAATAAACATTTCGATTTATTTTTAAGGCAAACATTTCACAGCCCATAATCTGTGACAGGAGAAGCTGCAGGTAATAACATACCTGAAAAAGAATCTCAGACTGACACAAGCAAGCCTTTTTAATTCGGAGCGACTATTGCACTAGGTGTAAATAGCACCTGCCACACAGTGTGGCTATTTGCACTCAAATAGTCTGGTGGAAACTAGGCATTATTTCTGAAGCTTTTATCACAGTATACGGTATTATAACATTATTGAATTACATTACAAAAATGGGTTGAACGATAAACAAACTTCATTGTTGTTCTCTTAATAACAAGATTAATTACTTTTCCCAATACCAGACTGGTCTTTTAAATTAACAGATAACAAAGAACTTTAAAAAAAACCCTGAACATTTAAAAAAGTACCATCAGCACCATAGATACATAGCCAAATATAACATTAAGTTGATGTCTTAATATTTAAATGGTCACTATATCATGGGGCCACATTACAAATCAATACAGACCTACAACTTGTCATTGAGGCAAATGTTAAACTAAGGCTATACTAATTTTATCGAGCCAGCTGCTAGACTACAACAATGGTATGCATATTTGTTTATGGATAGCAAGCCAATTGCTAATATATTGCTGCTAGCTACAAATTGAATAACCACAAGTTCACTAACACAGTATGGCAACGTACGATTGCATTGCATTCCAACTTGAGCTCAATATTGAAATCATCATTGTGCCACATTGCCATTATTTATTATAGGACTTAGTATTAGCTGATTACAACTGTATTTTAGTTGTTACTACAAGATGCAAACGTTGCTGTGTTCTGTAGCTAGCAGAGTTTTAGCGAACTACTCTTCGGCCACTTAAAGCAAGCTACACATTATCTGAAAATGGCAGCAACAGTTCACTTTCTTTGTCATCTTAGTTGTCCCTTACCTGGTTGTCTCTTAAGAGTGTTGTCTCTCATTTTTTAAAAACAGTTTGGAAAAACGGGCAGAACTGTCACAACTTATCTGTCCAGCAGGTGAGAGAACATGTTGGAGGTGTTCCTGTGTTACGTTGCCACTTTTCTGCCACATATTTTACACAAAGGGAAACCATCTTCGACCAACAATCCGGATAAAGGGTCGGCTGCGTTCCTTCTTCAGCCATACTTTTGTTTACATCAGAGTGTGCATGTGTCATTTGTGCCGCATACACGCAGTGTTGTGAATCTTGCATGTTAATTTCTGTGATATACCATGTTACCGAATAATACCATCACATGCCAAGAGGAAACAGAGAAACTGAAGACGAACTGCATCCCCAAGTTCTTCTGCAATGGCGTAGTGTGTTAAGACTATGTAGATGTGCTTTTTGTTTATGCAGACGACCCTTTTGTCCCACTTTTTCCCATCCTATTTCCACTCTTAATATTACCTTTTAATACTGCTTATAATAATAATAATAATAATAATAATAATAATAACAATTTATATAAATATTTATATCCTCACAATGATTTGGTGGGTTGGGTGACTTCCATTCTAGAAGAATTCTCCTTCTAGCTATTAAGGTTGCAAAAGCCATAGCATGCTCTTTATCTTTAGTTATTTGAGTTTTATTTTAGTTATCTTCACTGGCACCAAACAAAGCCAATATTGGGTTAGGGTGAATTCTTAATTTTGAAAACTGAATTTAAAATATCAAAAACTGAGAACCAAAATTGTCTCAGTTTGGAGCATGAGAGCATATGGGTTAAATCTGCCTTAAAAGCACTGCAACGATCACAGGTTTCATCTTCATTTGGATACAGTTTGGCCAACTTGGTTTTACTATAATGAATACGGTATAGCACTTTCATCTGAATCAGATTGAGTCGTGCACAAGATTAAATCCCATTCACTCTTTCAGTGGCTTTGTCCCAAGTGTCTTTGGATATATCAGTGCCTAGCTCTACCCATGCTGCTTTGATCTTTTCTATTGATGTATTTTGAAAGGACATAATTAAGTTGTATATTTTTTAGATGGATCCCTTAAGATGTGGTGGGACCTGCAGAACTAAATCTAATCTTGATTCAGGAGGTCTTTGAGGGAACCCCGAACACTGAGCTTGGATGAAGTGACGAACTTGAAGATAATGAAGAAAAAAAAAAAAACTGGATTTTTGAACATTCAATTTTTTAACAAGATCGTTGTAGGTAGCAAAAATGTTATCAATAAAAAAGTCACTACATTTAACTAGGCCCAGGTCTTGCCATTGCTTGAAAGTAGAGTCTAGTTTGGCAGCTGGAAAAAGATGATTATTACTGTAGAAGTATCAACAATAAGGAAGCAGGGTGGCAGTCCAGGTAAATCAAGCTTTAATGGTTTCCCAGTCTAACAAACAGTCTTTGGCTTTTCAGATTCACAGCAGTGCATTTTCTCTTCAGCTTCACAACAAGGTATCTACTCTAGATTTAGTCATAAGAGGCAATATAAACTCATAAATAATTTAGGTTAACAGCTTTGCAGCATTTAGCTTCATGATCTAGCAGGTCTGTGTGACTGGGACTCTCTCTCACTGGTGTTCTCAGTGGCCTTTTCAAGCCCATCCCTGTCGTCACTGTAACGAGAAACAGGTGTTACGCATCATTAATCACCAGGTGATGGCCCTTACCACTTCCTCTCTCCCCAGTGACAGACACACGACCACGTCCCGCTCCACAATTACATATAGGATTTTCTAAGGAAAAACCTGTAAGTTGAAATGCATGTTTGAACTGATTATATATTTTGAGAGTTGAAATTACAACTGGACTTGAGGAAAATTGCGATGGTGAGAATGGTGACTTCATTGTAACCAGCACAGCAAGTGAAGTTGACTTACACGATTTAGCCTCTGCTGCGCACCAATCTGTATGTGGAGACTGAAACCAATAAACAACATTTTGTAAGTTTTCTGCCCAATAATAATTTATCAGATTTGGGAGAGCCAGCCCTCCATCCTTTTTTTGTCTCTCAAGAAACTCTAAATATTCTTGGCTCCCCTCCCCCCCCCATATAAAAGACGACAGCAAGCTGTTAGTCGATTGAAAAAAGGATTTTGGCAAGAAAAGTGGGAGACTCTGAAACAAATACAATAGTCTGGGTAGTACATTCATTTTAACACAATTAACTTTACCAGCTATAGATAAATATATAACACTCCATTGTTGGAAGTCAGATTCAAGTTTTTTTAAGTATAGGGTTGTAATTCGCTTTAAACAGACCCGAGTATAAGCGAGTGATATTAATTCCTAAGTATTTAAATCCTGATTTTGATATACAAAATAGTAAGTCTGTATCCACAATCTGATCTGCCTTATGGTTTATAGGGAAGCATATACTTTTAGAGACATTTAATTTATAACCTGAAAAGTGCCCATAGTTTTCTAGTATTTTCACAACTTCAGGGGAACATGATAGTAGGTCAGTTAAATATAGTAAGAGATCGTTGGCATATAAGGAAACTTTATACTCGACACCCATTCTTTAATACCACTGATAGATTGTGATGTTCTGAGTGTTGACGACAATGGTTCTATGGTCAAGATAAATAGCAGAGGGCTAAGGGGATAGCCTTGCCATGTACCTCTAGACAGATCAAAATATATTGAGAATATCTTATTTGTGATTACAGCCTCCTTTGGTTGATGATAAAGCATGCGAATCCAGGAAATAAATTTTGAGCCAAATCCAAATTTGTCTAATACCGCAAATAAATAATTCCATTTGACTCTATCAAATGCTTTCTCTGTGTCTGGAGAAATAATCACCTCAGGACTACTCTCTGACGCAGCAGAATGCACAACATTAAGAAGTTTTTGAATACTAGTGAAGGAGTGATGCCCCTTAATGAAGCCTGTCTGGTCTTGTGAAATAACATCTGGTATTATATGCTCAATTCTTGAGGCTAATATTTTAGATACAATTTTAACATCCATATTTAATAAGGAAATCAGCCTATATGAACTACAGTCAAGAGCATCTTTACCGACTTCAGGAGAACTGTGATATGGGCCTGTGTAAGGCTTGATGGGAGTGCCGACTGTTCAAGAGAATGATTGAACATCCTAAGGAGCAGCGGGGCCAATTTTGAGGATAATTTTTTTGTAGAACTCGACAGGAAATCCATCCAGTCCTGGGGCTTTGCCACTCTTCATGGCTTTAATTGAATCCTCTATTTCTTGAAGTTGTAAAGGCTTATCTAAATTTCTCTTTTGTTCTTGTTTAACTGTGGGTAAGTTCACGTTAGCCAGGAATGTTGACATATGAGAGTCATCTTGTGGGAATTTTCCGAAGTGTAAGTCTGCATAGTATTTTTGAAAAATATAATTAATTTATTGAGGATCGACTGTAGTTGCTTGAGATGTTTTCCTAATCTTGGGAATAAGCTGAGATGCTGATTTACTTTTTCATTGTTGGGCGAGAAGACGACCTGCCTTTTCACCGTGTTCATAAAACCTAGCCCAAGCAAAAACCAGATCTGTTTTTTCTGTCAAAAATAATATTTCATCTTAAGACACAGTTTTTCTCTATATAACTCAGAAGTTGGAGCCATAACATATTGGTGATAATTTTCCTGTATAGATTCAATAAGTTTCTCCTGTGCTTGTTTCTTTACTCTGTTACGTAAAGCGGTATGCGATATTATTTCCCCCCTTATTACCGCTTTAAACATCTCCCATAGTAATGATGGCAGTATAGAGTCTGTTTTATTTGTTAGTAGAAAATTGTCAATCGCACTAGATATGAATTGGCAAAAGGTTGAGTCTGAGAGTAAAGTTGTATTTAGCCTCCACACTGGCCGTGCTGAATATTTATAAGAGAAACAAATATCAAGAATTACGGGGGCATGGTCCGATTCAACAATAGCTGTGTGTTCTAAATGTTTTATTGAGGGGATAAGCTTTTTATCAATAAATAAATAATATATCTTTGAATAAGTCTGGTGGACATGTGAAAAACAAGATCATTATTTTTTGTCAGAAAATAAAAATCTCCTTGGATCCACACAGCCAATTTGAGTCATATATCCAGCAAGAGTTTGAGACATTTTTAGGAGGGGTACCGTTTTGGGGTTGGAACGATCCATAGTTGTGTCCATCACACAGTTCAAATCTCCCCCAAATATAAGATGGTGAGTATTTAGATCCGGTAGCAAGGTAAATATCTTTCTCACAAAGTTAACATCATCCCAACTGGGGGCATAGACACTAACCAAGACTACCGGGGTATTAAAAAGCTGGCCTGATACAATGATGCACCGCCCTTGGGGATATGATATCTTTCCAGATGCAGTAAACAGTGTTTTTTGTGGATTATTATCGCTGCACCCCTAGCCCTATGATTAAAACTGGAGTGGTAGACCTGCCCAACCCAAGTCTTCCTGAGTCAGTTATGATCTTGAGTGCGTAAGTGTGTTTCTTGTAAAAAGGCTATTTCTGTATTTAATCTCTTCAAATTTGTAAATATATGAGTTCTCTTCACTGGTCCGTTTAAACCTCTAACATTCCAACTAATAAAATGTACCGCTGATCCTCCTGCACCTGTCCTTCTATTGCCAGTATCTGTCATTATTTATCAATATTTGTCTATGTGCTAAAATGCTGTGTCCATATAAAGATGTATCTTTTTCTGTGACTGAAGTCCCATAGATAGAAACAGGAGAGAAAGGGGGGTAAGGAGGGAAGGGAGAAGAAAAAAAAAGGGAGAAAATCTAACTGGTAACCCTTTACAAACAACAAAACTTATAACTATGATATAATCTAGATTTGTCTGTTGAAAAAGACAAACTGCAGCTCACAACTGTTTCTCGGCTCCCGTTGGTCCAATTCCATATCCTTACATGTTGTTTCCCCAGAGCTCCCGACATGATGCGACAATAATAAGGAAGAGAAAGAGAGAAAAAAAAGGGGGGAACATAAGATATAAGATCAGGCGTATAAATAAGTGTGTAACGTATCACAGGCACTATTAATAAACCCAGTGCAACATTAGTAAACAAAGCTATAAATGCAAAACATACATACAGAGTTTTAACCCTGACCTCAAATGCTGGATGCTAATGTACTTAATGAATTATAAAAACAAGGCATTGTGATTGTCAACACAGAGAACAACTTATAAACCACCCTAAAACTGTGTACCTAAATGTAAATTAAGTCTTTCAATCCTTGTAATGTCTTAGGCCTACCTAATAGTCCACATGACTCTTCTGTAATTCACAGCATCATTGCCCCATCAAGAGTTATTCACATGTAGCAGTCCACTGATCATAAAACTGCTGAGCTTCTTCAGGCGTGTTGAAGAGTAATGTTTCATCATCATAATGAACTCGTAGTCATGCTGGATGAAGCAGCTGAAATAGTACATCCTTCTGGTACAGCAACTGTTTGACGTTTTTAAAGGCAGCACGCTTTCTGGCAAGAGCGGCGGAGATGTCTGGATAAATCCTCAAAGTCCTTATATTTTGCCTCATTATGTCTGGACCATCTTAATGCCTTTTTCCTTCTCCTGGAATCTATGAAAACACACAACCAGTGGACAAGGAGGTCTTCCTTCCTGTGGGTTTGGGCCCAAAGATTGGTGTGCATGTTCCAGTTCGGGAGGTTTTTCAAAAACTTCTTGACCCATGACTTCCATTAGCATCTCAGACACAAACTTAATTGTACACTGGCCTTTCTCGCTGTTCTCTGGAACGTTTAAAATCCTGAGATTTGCTCTCCGCGACCGATTTTCCAAATCATCAACTCGATCCAGAAGTATCACATTTGGTTCTTTCAGAGTTTTAATAGTTGTTTCGGCCACCGCCAATGCAGCGAAGTTATCGCCTGCGAGTGTCTCTGTGGCACACAAGCGAGACTGAAAACCTGCCAAAGCCTCTGTTAGTGCATTCACTGATGCTTGAAGCGGCACCATCGACTCTTGGATCAGGGCTGAAATATCTTCCTTTATCGAAGCTCGTTGCTTTGTCAGCTCTGTTACTAGTTGGCTCATGGAAACACCATCATTATCTGAAGGGGATTCTTCAGACTTCCCCGCACTAGCCATCAAAGCTAGCATCAAAGCTAGCTTGCTAGCTATACTGGTTCTCGTTGCTGGCGGGGCATTTACTGCTGATTTGTTTTTACTCATCTTGCTATATCAGTACGACTGCAACGAACACCCCTTTAACACTAACGAAAACAAAAAGAAAGAAAAATCCAATTTGGATTGCTTAAATAGTACTATTAGAATTAAGATTATCAGAAAATGTCGGGAGCTCTGCCGACACGTGTCTTCACCTCACATTGCCAAATCGGAACCCCAGTAACCAATTTTTTGGCAGACGCCATAGTTTTAATGCAATTAACCATGGTGTTACAACAGTAATTTGGTGTTAATATAGTAACCATGTTTAATTTAGTGGTTACTATGATTTTACTACAAACCATCATGGTGGTACTATGGTAACTGTAGTAAAACCAAGGTTATTTTTTTAAGTGGAAGGTTAGGGTTAAGATTAGGGGTTAGTTTAGGGTGACTGTGGGACTCTAAATAAACACAATAAACACACTGCTTTGATACTGTATGTTAGTATTTAATTAGGAGTGCAAATAGCATCTAACACTATTTGCATTTAGTGCATAGAAGATTTTTTGGTTGCTATTTACAGTGTACTAAGTGTACTATCACAATATAGCCTCTGCCTTTTAAATTACCAACACATACTGTTGTGTATATACGTGTATATATATATATATATATATATATATATATATATATATATATATATATATATATATATATATATTGAATAAGACATTGAAATACCGGTTTGGTCTGGATACTAGTTATCTTTGTGTGATACTGTCTGTGCCCTTCCTATGGCACTATTGTGTTTAGACCCCAAAATACCCCTTTGCATTTTTAATGAGGCCTTGCAGAGTATCTCTATACCTTTTTGACTCTCCATGAGCTGGTCTTTGATTTTTTTCAGACAACTTTTGTGTCGTTCTGCTTTAAGGCCTTGACAAATTTGGTTTAATGCTGCAGTCAAGAAAATTTGTTTAGCTGCTTAATCAATTTACTTAATTAAAATGAACAAAAGCAACACAATTCTAGAACATTTTTTCTCAACTTTATTTCATTGTGTTCTATTCATTTAAATTTGTAAAATGGAAATTTACTTTTGAGTCGGGACTACATGAATACTTTTTGTGGTGTTAATGTAACATTGATGAAACTGGGCAGGGGATTTCCATTTCACAACATGCTTTGCATGGGATGAATATAAAGGGGGATGCTTGTTAGTGATTAATGTTTTCTTATGTTGAGATTTAGAAGAGTTTCTGTTATGTTTGAGTTTTGGGGGTTACTATTATGTGAAGAGTGGAGCTTGAGCTAACGATGAGGACAGGTAGATGTCGCACATGATATTGATTGTTACATTGTTGAGTAAATGCTGTGCTAACCGTAGCATAGTTACTAAACTACACTCTGTAGTGCTTCCAACCAGCATGTATTTAGCATGCTAACATTCACTTTCACTATCTAGTACATAAATAAATACAAGAGATTTATTTCAGTTACTTTGACATGTCAAATTTTGTTGGGTTTACCCAATTCAACTAGGTTCGTTCTACACAAAGTGTTTTTTGTGACAAAGACATGGCAATTAGTAATTTTAAGTTAGGAAAACTTATTTAAAACATGTCCATGATTGAATCAAGTTCAGCATACACTGTTTTTGAGTGTGCAGTAAAAAAAATTTACAAATAAGGAATCTGACTTTTTAGACTTTGATATGCTTGAATCTATAAAACAACACTACCCATTGACCACACTAGCCCACCTTATCATTAACAGTGATTTGTTGACTTGAGGACATAAATATGACCTAATGTGTTCCTGTAGCTTAAATGGTGGAGTATGTTGAAATCAATGCCAAGTTTGTGGGCTCGATTTCCAGGGAACATAAATACTGATAAAATGTATAGCTTGAATAAGATTCTTTGGATAAAATTTCAAAAGCAAGTGAGAATGGATTAAAAATCTTACATATTAACCTATGCTAGACCAAGGACATATACAGTCGAAGTCAGAAGTTTACATACACCATAGCCAAATACATTTAAACTCAGTTTCCCACAAGTACTGGCATTTAATCGTAGAAAACATTGCCTGTCTTAGGTCAGTTAGGATCACTACTTTATTTTAAGAATGTGAAATGTCAGGCCTGGGTAGCTCAATGGTAAAGACGCTGGCCACCACCCTTGGAGTTCGCTAGTTTGAATCCCAGGGCATGCTGAGTGACTCCAGCCAGGTCTCCTAAGCTGTAACGAACTGGCCATGGAGACGGTGTTAGGATCCATGTGCAGGAAGTTTAAAAGAGACACAAGCAAACAACCCGAAACAGCAGGCAGAGAGACGTAGTCGTAAAGCAGGCAGACAAATCCAATAAACCATATAGACAGTCCAACCAGGGAAACAAAACAAAGGGTAATCCAATAAGCAGTAAATCCAGAAAAACAGACAATGGTCATAACATGAATCAAGAAACAATGGCAATGGAAAAACGCTTGGTAAGACGGCTCGCTGAAGCCAGACATGGGTGCTGTCTCACACCCTCTCACTCCTCCTAATCCAGTCATCAACCACAGGCACCTCTGATGGTTCTCCAGACCAAGGGAACAGTGGTGGTTGATAACCCAGAACACACTCGGCTCATGACAGGAAAGTGCTCCAATGGTGCTGTTCACGACTACAATAGGAGTGTAAGTAGCATCCAATTTCTTGGTTTACTCTCTCCACTTGATGTTAGCCTGAGGGTGATAGCCAGAGGTTAAACTGACATTGATATATAAATGATGACAAACGGCCTTCCATACCCGTGATGTGAACTGTGGTCCCCGGTCTGTGACAATGTTGTCTGGGAGTCCATACACCCTGAAAACCTGGCTGAACAGGACCTCTGCAGTCTCCATAGCTGTGGGTAGACCTTTCATGGGGATCAGATGACATGATTTAGAAAAATGATCAACAATGACACAGATGGCAGTGAAACCATTGGAATTAGGGAGATCGGTGATGAAGTCTACTGCTAGGTTTGACCATGGTCGTTGAGGGATGGGCAGAGGTTCCAGCAGCCCTACAGGGAGTCGACAAGAGGTTCTAACTTGTGCACAGACATGGCAGGCATTAACATAAGTAGTCACATCATGGAGAAGAGTGGGCTACCAGAAAGAGTTAAATACCAACATTGCAGTTCCTGAGTGACCAGAGCCTAGGGAAGTGTGCACCCAATGTAAGACCCTCTGTCTGAGATTTCTGGGGTACGTACTGCCTATTGGAAGGACATTCCGATGGTGGTGGTTCATCTTATTGTCCACGATGGATCTCCTCCATAATATCCCAGCGGATGGGTGCGATGACAACAGACTGTGGCAGAATGGGTTCTGGGAGAGGTGATGAATGAACTGGATCATGTCTTCGTGACAGGGCATCTGCTTTGTCATTCTTTCTGCCTGGATAATAAGTAACAGTGAAATTGAATCAGGTGAAGAAGAGTGCCCACCTGGCCTGTCGTGGATTAATTCTCTTGGCGTTCTTAATATATTCCAAATTTTTGTGGTCAGTGATGACTTGAATTGGGTGCCTGGATCCCTCCAACCAGTGCCTCCACTCCACTAGGGCAGATTTGATGGACAGCAGTTCCTTGTTGCCTACATCGTAATTAGTCTCTGCAGAGTTGAGTTTTTTGGAGAAAAAGGCACATGGGTGGAGTTTACCCGGATAACGATGATGCTGGGAGAGTACAGCTCCGATGCCACAGTCTGAAGCATCCACTTCCACTATGAAGTGGAGGTCTGGATCTGGGTGTTTCAAGATGGGAGCAGTGGTGAAACTAGACTTGAGTCTTTTAAAAGCATCTTGTGCACTCTCGGGCCAAGTCAACCTCCTAGGTTTTCCTCTGATTAATGCAGTGAGAGGGGCTGCATAGATGCTGTAGTTCCTTATGAATTGCCTGTAAAAGTTTGCAAACCCAAGAAATCGTTGTGGTTCCTTGATGGTTGTGGGGGCTGGCCACACAGTGACTGCCTTGATTTTGGACTCATCATTCTCTACTCCTTTTGGGCTGAAGTTATATCCTAAGAAGGTTGTGGTGGTGGTGTAAAACTCACATTTTTCTGCTTTCACATATAGCTGATGGTGGAGTAGACGGTTGAGCACTGTCTTGACTTGTTGAATATGTTCATCCCTTGTCTTTGAGTAAACAAGGATATCATCAATGTAAACTATTACTCAGCTGTTGAGAAGGTCTCTGAAAATTTCATTGACAAATGACTTGAAAACTGAAGGTGCATTGGCAAGGCCATAGGGCATGACCAAGTACTCATAGTGCCCCCTAGTGGTAATAAATGCAGTCTTACACTCATCCCCTTCTTTGATATGGACCAAGTTGTAGGCACTTCTGAGATCCAGCTTAGTAAAAATCTTGGCTTCTCTTAGTTGTTCTAAGGCAGATTGGACAAATGGCAGGGGATAGCGGTATTTAACTGTGAGGCATTCAGACCCCTGTAGTCTATACATGGCCGGAGTCCACCATCCTTCTTTTCCACAAAGAAAAATCCAGCTGTGGCTGGTGACGTAGAGAGACGGATGAAGCCAGATGCTAGTGCCTTCTTGATGTAATCCTC
This sequence comes from Myxocyprinus asiaticus, assembly GCF_019703515.2. NCBI lineage: Eukaryota > Metazoa > Chordata > Actinopteri > Cypriniformes > Catostomidae > Myxocyprinus > Myxocyprinus asiaticus. The sequence goes on along the minus strand of NC_059357.1, from coordinate 33,894,469 downwards.
CATAGCCTGTGTTTCAGGGAGGGATAGAGGGTAAGCCTTGCTTCTGGGGGGAGATGAATTGGGTAGCAAGTCTATGGCACAGTCCCAAGGTCTGTGGGGTGGTAATTGGGTGGCTTTGTCTTTGCTAAATACCACTATGAGTTCAGAATATTCCTTGGAGATGTGAGCATGGATGTTAGTCTGGGGGCTCTCCACACTCGTGGTCATGCATGGTAATATTAACTCGGTGGTTAGACAATGCTCTTGACAGAATGGAGACCAACACAGCAATTCCCCTTTTCTCCAGATCAATGGGTCATGGAGTGATAGCCATGGGTATCCTAGTATAATGGGGTGGCGAGTAGATATGATGACATAGAGTGTTAAGGTTTTGACATGGAAAATTCCTATTTGGATCTGGATAGGGATGGTTTTATGGGTTATCTGACCCATGCCTATGGGTGCATTAACTACTGCAGTGATTCGGATGGGAGGATTACATGGTATTGTAGGGATATTGAATTTGGTAACTATCTTATGATCAATGAGGTTCAATGCAGCTCCTGAATCCACTAGCGGTGTAACACATGATTGGTTTTCTTCAATAAAAATGGTCACAGGAAGAGTAAAATTCTGACTGGAAACTGAATCAAATGTGATGCTCACCCTTAGAGAAGATCCAGCTGATGCTCTCTTGATTAAAGGAGTTGGGTTGGTGAGTGAAATATATTGAACATTGCCTCAGAAATCCCTTGCATTTGTCAGGAGATCCATCAAACTTTTCGGGGCGTGGGGAAGGCATCGACTGGATATAGTGTGTCAAATGTTCATTAGCAGCTCGAAGATTCACAAGTTGTTCTTGAAATCCCTGTAGTACATCACTTTGATAAGCGATCGTGGCTCTGAGCTGTGAAACTTCCACTGGATCCATGTTAGGCGAAGTATTCTGTAATGAACTGGCCATGGAGACGGTGTTAGGATCCATGTGAAGGAAGTTTATTAAAAGAGACACAAGCAAACAATCCAAAACAGCAGGTAGAGAGACGTAGTCGTAAAGCAGGCAGATAAATCCAATAAACCAAATAGACAGTCCAACCAGGGAAACAAAACAAAGGGTAATCCAAAAAGCATTAAATCCAGAAAAACAGGCAATGGTCATAACATGAATCAAGAAACAATGGCAATGGAAAATACAGGGTAAACTGGCAATACTTCGCAACGTGTTCAGTGAAGCACATGGCTTATAAAGCTACAAACAGGAAGTGAGAATACAAACAGGAAGTGCCACTAAAACTCAGGTGACGGCTCCCTCTGGTGGCGGGATGAACTGTTCATGGGATGAGATATTACATAAGCAACCAAATTGGCCCGGTTGCTAAGGAGGGTAGAGTCACATGGGGTAACCTCCTTGTGATCGCTATAATGTGGCTGGTGGGACATGTGGTGAGTTGTGTGTGGATGCTGCGGTGGATGGCGTGAAGCCTCCACATGCTATATCTCTGCAGTAATGCGCTCAACAAGCCACGTGATAAGATGTGTGGGTTGGCGGTCTCAGACGCGGAGGCAACTTAGATTCGTCCTCCGCCAACCGGATTGAGGCGAGTCACTATGCCACCACGTGGACTTGGGAAATCCAAAATTAAATCCCCCTCCAAAAAAGAAGAAAAAAAAAGAATGTGAAATGTCAGGATAATAATAGAGAGAATTATTTATTTCAGATTTTATTTCTTTCATCACATTCACAGTGAGTAAGAAGTTTACATACACTTTGTTAGTATTTGGTAGCATTGCCTTTAAATTGTTTAACTTGGGCCAAACGTTTTGGGTAGCCTTCCACAAGCTTCTCACAATATGTTGCTGGAATATTGGCCCATTACTCCAGACAGAACTGGTGTAACTGAGTCAGGTTTGTAGGCTTCCTTGCTCACACATGCTTTTTCAGTTCTGCCCACAAATCAGATTGAGGTCAGGGCTTTGTGATGGCCACTCCAGTACCTTGTCTTTGTTGTCCTTAAACCATTTTGCCACAACTTTGGAGGTATGCTTGGGGTCATTGTCCATCTGGAAGACCCATTTGCGACCGAGCATTAACTTTCTGGCTGATGTCTTGAGATGCTGCTTCAATATATCCACATAATTTTCCTTCCTCTTGATGCCATCTATTTTGTGAAGTGCACCAGTCCCTCCTGCAGCAAAGCACACCCACAACATGTTGCTGCCACCCCCATGCTTCACGGTTGGGTGTTCTTCGGCTTGCAGGCCTCCTCCAAACATAATGATGGTCATTTTGGCCAAACAGTTACATTTTTGTTTCATCAGACCCGAGGACATTTCTCCAAAAAGTAAGATCTTTGTCCCCATGTGCACTTGCAAACTGTAGTCTGGCTTTTTTATGGCAGTTTTGGAGCAGTGGCTTCTTCCTTGCTGAGCAGCCTTTCAAGTTATGTAGATATAGGACTCATTTTACTGTGGATATAGATACTTGTCTACCTGTTTCCTCCAGCATCTTCACAAGGTCCTTTGCTGTTGTTCTGGGATTGATTTGCACTTTTTGCACCAAACTATGCGCATCTCTAGGAGACAGAATGTGTCTCCTTCCTGAACGGTATGATGGCTGCGTGGTCCCATGGTGTTTATTCTTGCATACTATTGTTTGTACAGATGAATGTGATACCTTCAGGCATTTGTAAATTTCTCCCAAGGATGATCCAGACTTGTAGAGGTCCCCAATTGTTTTTTTCTGAGGTCTTGGCTTATTTCTTTTGATTTTCCCATGATGTCAAGCAAAGAGGCACTGAGTTTAAAGGTAGACCTTAAAATACATCCACAGGTACACCTCCAGTTGACTCCAATTAGCCAATTAGCCTATCAGAAGCTAATTTGCTAACTGCCTAAAGGCTTCACATCATTTTCTGGAATTTTCCAAGCTGCTTAAAGGCACAGTTAACTTAGTGTATATAAAGTTCTGACCACTAGAATTGTGATATAGTCAATAAAAAGTGAAACAATCTGTAAACAATTGTTGGAAAAAATTACTCATGTCATGCACAAAGTAGGTGTCCTAAACGACTTGCCAAAACTATAGTTTGCTAATATGAAATCTGTGGAGTGGTTCAAAAATTAGTTTTAATGACTTCAACCTAACTGTATGTAAACTTCTGACTTCAACTGTTCTTTTGTATATGTCAAATACGTCTTCATAGCCTGCACTATTTAGTTAATACTGTTCATGCCTCTCTCTAAAGTAATTAGCTTGGCACTGATATCTGTTTTTGATCAGTGGGGAATAAGGCTGTAATTAGCCCAATTTCTGTGTTCATTATCTCTTTTTATCTCTTTTTTGGGCTCCTTAACACTAAAACTTGATTCCACAAGTACTGGAGTTTGGTGTTTTATAACAGTAATTTGGATGTTGTTGGACCTTTACTTTTAGTCTCCCTGTACACAAACCCTCCTGTGTATGGTGTTGAATGTACTTCAAATACATTCCAGAGGCAAAAAAATCTTTGTTTGTGTTCAGCAGAATAAAGAATGTCATACACATCTGGAATTGCGTGAGGATGAGTAAATGATGAGAGAATTTTCATTTTTGGGTGAACTATCCAATTAAGGGAGGATTTAAAATTTGTCACAGATTCACAAGCTACACTGATCTACTGATTATAAACACAAACAGAGCCATTTCTAGAAAAGTACGAATTTCTCTAAAAATTTACAAAGTAGAAATACTGTGTAAAAAAAAGAGTAATAGAGAACACACTTATTCCCAGAAACCTATGATCTAAAGGTTGCTTTGGTAATATTAGTTATTTATTGGAGAAGCACAGGTACAGTATATTTATTATTGTTTTCTTAAAAAAAAAAAAAAAAAAAAGTTCTGCAGTAATCTTATTAACATACACTCCCTGAGCGCTTTATTAGGAACACTATGGTCATTATAAAGTCCCAGACGAGGTCTTCTGCTGTTGTAGCCCATACGGCTCAAGTTTTGACATGTTGTGCATTCTGAGATGCTATTCTGCTCACTACAATTGTACAGAGTGGTTATCTGAGTTACCATAGCCTTTCTGTCAGCTCAAACCAGTCTGCCCATTCTCCGTTCACCTCTCTCATCAACAAGGTGTTTCCGTCCACAGAACTGCCGCTTACTGGACCATTCTGAGTAAACCCTAGAGACTGTTGTGTGTGAAAATCCCAGGAGATTAGCAGTTACAGAAATACTCAAACCAGCCCGGCTGGCAACAACAATCATGCCACGGTCAAAATCACTGATATAAATTTTTTTTCCCCACTCTGATGGTTGATGTGAACATTAACTCAAACTCCTGTTCTGTAACTGCATGATTTTATGCATTGCACTGCTGCCACACAATTGGCTGATTAGATAATTGCATGAATAAGTAGGTGTACAGGTGTTCCCAATAAAGTGTATATCTCCCAGGGGCAATATTTCTATTGGTATACGCACTGAATTATTATTTTTTTTTCATTAGGAATTGACGAAAATGTCTCATGCAGCTAGTAAGCATAAAAAAATGGTAACACTTCTAATAACAGTACATGAATAATCATGAATTAATACCTGCATTAATAGCTACTTCTGCATAAATTAATGATGAGTTAAGGAATGGACTAATCAGGAAATAATGAAGAGCTAACATTAACTACAACATGACTCATTTGAATTCATGCATTAATAACGATCACCTTAATTACATGTTAGTACATGTTTGTTAGTTAATGCACTAATTAACATTAGGGAATAAACTAAATCAAACAGGCTTTATAAGAAATAATGTGAAGTACGTTAACCTTGAATTAAATGTGCATAATTTAATATGATCATAATTAAAAACAATTGGTCACAAACGTCACTGGCCCATCACTTGGATCATCCTTATCAAATGTTGTACTTATTAAAGGAATAGTTCTCCCATCATTTACTCACCCTCATGCCATTCCAGATGTGAATGACTTTGTTTTGTCTGCAGAACAGAAACTGAGATTTTTAGAAGAATATTTCAGCTCCATGCCCATATAATACATAATGCAAGTGAATGGTTACCATATTTTTGAAGTTCGAAAAAGCACATAAAACAGCTTAAAAGTAATCTGTATGACTCCAGTGGTTTAATCCATGGCTTCTAAAGTGATGCAATCGGTTTTGGGTGAGAATGAACCAAAATGTATCTAATTTTTCACTGTACAACTTGCCATTTCAGCCTCAAGGCACAATCATGATTTCAAGCTTGATTACATTTTCTAGTGCTTGATGTATATGCAGAGTGCTAGATGGTACAAGAAAGTGTAATCGAGTTTGAAATCATGATGGCCAAGGAAATCTATTGTGAAAAAGGAGTTATATTTTTGTCTGATCTCACTGAAAAGCGACTGGACAACTTCAGAAGACATGGATTAAACCACTGGAGTCAAATGGATTACTTTTCTGCTGCATATATATGCTTTTTGGAGCTTCAAAGTTTTGGTCATCATTCACCATTTTATGGACCTACAGAGCTGAGATACAGTATTCTTCTAAAAATCATTGTTTGTGTTCTGCAGAAGTCATACACATCTGGAATTGCATGAGGGTAAGTAAATGATAAGAGAATTTACATTTTTGGGTGAACTTTTCCTTTAATGATTGCCACAAATAATTATTCTTAATAATAATAATAATTGATCTCAACCCATTCTGTGTGATTCTCCATTCCTTTCCCTTCATACTCACCCTACCACCATGTGTCCTACCACTCAGTTCACTTGTCATCCAAATGCAGGCAATGTCCGCATCTCAGTTTTAACATCATGGCAAACAAACCAAATGATGCTAAAAATTATATGATTTTACTGGGATGAATACTAGTGTAATACATGGTTAGTTGATAGTAAGTTTATAATGATCTGCTCCACTAAGTAAAGTCATGACATGATGCTGCATTAACAAGTCATCTGTTGATTATAGTTCATGAGTAGTTAACAATGAGTTAATAATGATGTGCCCCATCAAGTAAAGTCTTGACATTATGATGCATTAACAAGTCATGGGTTCATGTGTAGTTATTAATGAGTTAATAATGATGTGCCCCTCTAAGTCATGACATTATGCTGCATTAACAAATCATTTAATACACATGCACCAGTGACATAAAGACCAAGATTTTTTAAAGATCTGCTTATATAAAAATACAAATCCACCAGCATATATGACATTTAAAAAATAAATTAAAAAAATAAATGGAAAAACACTTTTAATATGAAAAATAAAAATAAAAATACTGAAATACAAGTGTCAATCTTCCACCAAGATGCTTTAAATTAATGAAATCTCTTTTAAAACATATACAGAGTTAAAAGAAAAGCCAAACATACTTAAGACATACAATACACTTATAAGGTGTGTCTCTCCTGATGTCAAATCGAAAATGCTAAAAATTCGAATGTTAGCACTTAAAAAGTTCAAATAACAAAATTAATTCAAATACTGCACATAACATTGTCAAAATGGATATTATGAACACTCAGACTTCAATCCTTAATTTGCTTCAACAAAACAACCAATCATTTAAGATTAAAAATGTCAGCATTACCATAGGAAAAGTTGCAAGGTGCCAGCCAACACCTAGAGTGCCACATCAGAAACAAACTCTCCACATACTATTGTTCTGGGCAACAAATTTGTTCACACAACAAATGATTAACTGTTTACAAGCACAAATGTCCACAGAAAAATGAACAACAACAACAACAAAATACTATTATTAACAACGATGTTGAAGAAGATGATGATGATGATGATAATCATTATCATTATCATGAATTTTGATGAATTTTGATTTTGAGTTCTGATAAAACTCACAAAGTAACAATAAAAAATATTGAGAAATATATATATATAATATATATATATATATAAGCAAATATTGATCCAACACATAAAGACAACCTTTCTATTTCTGGATGACTAGTGAATTGAGTGGTAGGGTGAGTATGAAATAAATGGGACAGAGAATAACGTAAAATGGGTTGAGATCAAATTATTGGTGATCATTATTATGTTTTTTTCAGATTTTTTTTTTTTTTTTTATGTCCATTTAAAAAATGGCAGAATTATACTGCATCATTCAATGACATTTGTGGCAAAACTGCAGACAGCTAAAAGTATAAAATATTTTAATTATGACAATATTAAATATGCATATTTAATTCAAGGTTGAAATACTTAATATTCTATCTTATAAAGCCTGTTTGATTTAGTTTATTCCCTAATGTTGATTAATGCATTAACTATCAAACATGTACTAACATGTAATTAAGGTGGCTGTTATTAATGGATGAATTCATATGACTCATGTTGTAGTTAATGTTAGCTCTTTATTATTTCCTGATTAGTCCATATCTTAACTCATCATTAATTCATGCAGAAGTAACTATTAATTCAGGCATAAACTCATGATTATTAATGTACTGTTATTATAAAGTGTTACCATTTTTTTATGTTTACTAGCTGTGTTGTTAGATAAGGTTTGTGAATCACAGGTCAGGAGGGAATTGAACAGATTCAGCGTGTACCATAACTAAAAATGGCATATTCATTAAGTTGCTCTCTTTCAAAAATGAGCTAAATTCCAGTCAGACAACCTGGCAGAGAAAATGATGAGAACTCGAACCAGGGTGACATCTCACGCATAGCTGACATCTTCTCCCAGATAAATGGCCTCTCTCTCTCTGAACAGTTCACAAATTACAGCAATTTCTGCCAGTCCGGCATTTAGTTTTGTCAATTGAAAATCTATTTTCGGCCAAATACTGTATATGCAGCTTTGTCTGCTATTTACCCCTTGCCCAACAGTTTGCTCCTACATATGAATGTGTAAACAGTGCAGTTCAAGGGTTGATTATAGAATGTGTAAATTTTCACGATCATTTTCCTCCATAAACAGACTGATCACAAAATCAGCGATAAGAGGTTAAATGATTTCTGTGCTAAAATTGGTCTATTTCTTTGAATGGATGTGACTTGAAATGTACAGCACGTCAGATTTGTTCAAACATTTGAGTTTTTACACTAATATACTAACCTAACCCAAACCTTATCCCTAACCATAACATTACTGAGACCAAAACAGCATTGTTTCACTTATTTCTTTGAATAGATGTGAAAGGCACAGCACGTCCAAATTTGTGGAAAAATTAATTTAGTAATAATGACATTAATAAAATCCTAACCCAAACCTTAACCATAACTGTCCCATAATAGCTGTAATGTCCCGTATTTTGTCTGAAATTTAGGCTATTTTAGTGGCAAGACGCTCGATGTGGCGAAAATAGCATACCGGCCATTGAAGGCTATTTGTCTCGTATTGAAGCACTAAAAATGCTCAAACGTCCCGTATTCACATGGCAGAAAGTTGGCAACCCCAAACTGTACAGAGAGCAAAAAAAAAAAAAAAACAAACAACAAAAAAAAAAAAAAAAACAGCATTCTTTCACTTCTTTGCAAATGTAGCATATCGCTAGCTGAAGATCAAAAGATTCACCACATGGTGATGCTTGTCTGGAATTTGGCACATTCACTCAAAAAATGTTTTAGCCTATTTTTACAATTTTGCATTTAAATTTCATAACAAAATTCCATCAAACTGAACTGTGATCGGTTTAACAAAATTGTAATTAATAAAACTTAAAATATTTATTTTATTTTATAAAAGATTTCTCAGTTCAATTTGATGGAATTTTGTTATTAAATTAAACTTCATAAAGTAAAATTTTTTGAGTAGGGTCCGAATATACTGTAGGTGCAAAAAAAAAAAAAAATCCTGTGTGATCATGTTTCCAGAACAGATCTGACACTTTCCGCAAAGAGGAAACAAAATGGGATTTGAAACAACAACAATAATAATAATAATAATAATAATAATAATAATAAAACTTAAGAAAATCTTGATAGTCAACCTCAAGAGATCGAACTATTAAACTAATTTTATATGAATAGTTTTATTTTCTATTAATTGTATAATAAGGTTTGCAATTTTTGCAACCCTGTTTTATCTAACATATACAGTATAATTGGGATTTGTACCTCTAATGGCACAACTAAGTGTACCATATGGAAAATGCAATCTACTTTCTACTGTATCCACCCAAATGAGGGACCAGAAAATTGTGGAAAAAGAAACACCATCCTTATGGTATCCTAAATCAAGCCTGCAGTTCTCATTACGGCATTGGATGTTGCATGGCAACACTACAAAGACAGAAATTTTCAAAGAAATTGTAGATTCATGCCCACAGATGAAGAATCAGTGGCTAGTTATTCCCAAATCCATGTTGCAGTACCTTCCCTTGGGGTGTGATTGTACTGTACAACAAATGTGCCAATCCAATTATGTGAAATAAGGGATGGTTTTTCACCTTCATAAACCTTCCTCAATCTGGTTAAATATGTGGTACTGATACAGCAGGGAATATATAAAATATATATATATATATACAGTATATGCATATATATTTATAGTTATTTACATTGAATATGTGATGCATATTGACTTAGCAACTTTCTCTTGGCTGCTCACATGCCACATATAGTGGATAAACACAGCTGTAATAAATGCATGGCAATATTGGAATACCTGTGTAAACAAACAGACTTGTAGTATGTCTATACTGTAAAAAACATGAGGTCTAAAATTAAGAACACATCTCAAGGTTAATGGTAATAACGTAAAGATCGATGGTAAATCAGGTATAATGCCACAAGTGTCTCTCTGCATCAGTACTAATAACCAGGAGGTAGTGTCATTCTCGGTTTGAGTAATGATCATGTAAAAAAGAGAATTTGTCACTGTCAGCGGATATGAAAAAGCGCTACCTGCCATCATGCCTACAGCTGCTGTGTCAGAACCAACAGATGCAGATTGTCTCCACAATTGAAACTGGGGACTGCAGAAACAGCGATTTAGAAGTTTGTTGTGTAGAAAAGGTTGCGTTAGGTTAAGATATTTGTTTGAAGGATGGATTCTGGAGGCACTCAGTAATAATTTACGGACCCCAGGACAAGCATTTCATTTTCCGTGAAGGGACGTATTAACATGCCTTTATTACAGTTCCAGTTTGTTTCCATCCTGTCTTTTGATTATAGAACTGAAATTAATCTTACTGCCTAAATTAAGAGATTGTATGGATCACAGTGTAATTAATTTCTGCACATTTAATTAGATATTCTGAACACCTGGTTTATAAGCATATTAACTGATGCATCTCTGGGATCTTCATGTTTGAAAGTCTGGGTACGGAACTGTCGAACCAATTCGAATTATTTGAGATTATTTGTTTATGGGTATAGTCATTTCCTTTATGAGCAAAATTTTAAATGATGCAGGTGGTTTGATTATAAGTCAAAATGTGTTTTGATTTGCACAGTTCCCATATAATATTACATTACACTTTCAGAGATACCTTAATGGTGATGTGTGTAATTTGTTCAATGTTAAAATACTTTCTTCTCCTGAATTCTTCTATGTTCAAGAAGAAAACTAGGCAAGCCATTCATTGGGTGATTTTTTGAAAAAGTGTAAATACTGTAGCTCTGTGATGCTTTCATCATTGACCAGCAACATTGGCTCAACCATTGGTGTGAGTTTGGGGGAAAACTGTTTGTCCGGCCAACAGTGCTGGGTAGTAACAGATTCCATGTTAGCTGGATTACGTAATCAAATTACACAAATCAAGTACTTGTTATCAGGCCACATTTAATTTGAAAATAGTCTTAATAAGATTACAGTTACTTTTGGATGGATTACGTGATTACATATTAATAAGGCAATGACAGTAAACTGTTCATAATGTATTATATTTGTATTTATATTTAGTAATTTAGCAGATGCTTTTATCCAAAGCAACTTACAAAATGAGGAACATAAGCAATTCATCATACAAATGCCAACAATATCCGCAGTATTGCACTGCTAAATTATTTTTATAGCTGGAGTAATACAGAAGTTAGAGCAGAAGAAAGACACAGAAGAAAGTAACCGTTTATTTTAGTGAGTGTTTTCAAAAGAGAGGGGGAGGGGAGGTGGAGAGTTGTGGAGTTGCACATACAGACTTGATACTAGCCACTAGCCAGGTGGCTGTAATCACACTGAAGATGAAGAGGTCTCACTCAGCATTTGACCACTGAATTTACAAAAATCACTTCACTTTTAAGGACACACAGGGCAAAAATATCACTGTGTTTTCCAAAATTTACTATCACATTCACTGCATGAATTCCATGTAAAATCTAAAGATGCATTTAGAGGTGTGCTTGCATGTTTTCTCAACTCTACACTGCATATCTAACCAACTCCTGACAAACACATTTTAATTATTATTTGAATTATCACCCTGTGTGTCATATAATCATGCCACTATGTCTTTGGAAAGGTTTATTTATTTGTTATTTTTTTTCATCAAACGCATCAGAATGCCTAAATACACATCATTTTGGATTCACAATCTAATCCACACATAAATGCAGAACCAAATGCATTAGCACGGTAAAGCAAGTTTTAGTTTCACAAGTTGCTTTTGCCATCGGCTTTAAAAATGTACTTGAATATGCTTTTGTGATTACTTTTGAAAAAAAAAAAAATGTGACATTGATTAACAAATATAACTGGTCAGTGGTGCGTAACCACCATAGTTCCATGCATTGTTGTAGAAATTAAATAGCTTGTCACGAAACCGTAGTAACTCTGTTGCACATTCATCGTTCAAACCACATTGGTTGAGCTGTCATTAATGATGTTTCTCAGGGGGTGGAGTAATAACTTCTGCAAATATTAAATTATAAAAGCTCATTTACATGTACACCAGAAAGCTGTTTAATGCAAGAAAGCTGCTGAAGACACGAAAGCACCATGCACTTTGTAATGTGACAGATACGTATGCTGCAATAGTGGGGTTTCCCTCTACATCACACTTCAGGGTTCCCCTGATGCACTTGAGCATAGACACACATGTGCACTCTTCAGAAACATATTAACGCCACTTATGCATTAACATAAACACATAAAAGCCATGTGTGATAAAGCGCTTTCTCTTAACTGCCTTTAATCCCTTAAACGGCTGCACTTGCGTTTACGTTCCATTTCAGAATGCAGCTTTCTGCAAAATCCCGTAATAAATTGGCATCTTAAATGCATGTAAACATGTCAAAGTCATGACAGAATGAAAGATATATATGGAATAAAAGATGTAGAAGCCTCAGCGAAGTGAAATGATGTCCAGACAGCAAACTAACAATGAACTATGCTTCTAACCACAGGTAAAGAGCTGTAGTTCCAACCACACAATTCTGCAATGGTGTTTGCGAATGTTCATCGAACTATGGTTTCAGGAAATACCAAATCGTTGAACTGTGTTGGTAATGATGGAACTTGCGAGCATAGTTGGTTAATGATGCTTTTGGGAAATGCACCCCAGATGGATGGCGTTTCTATTGCCTTAATTACTGGAGTAAAACCACATTAGAAGTACAAAATAAGCTCAGTGGACAGCATTTTTGGCATAATGTTTGTTACCAAAAAATATTAGTTAGACTTGCCCCTCGTTTATTAAAAAAAAAAAAAAAAAAAAAAAATCCACTTCCATTTTAAGAGCCTTACTGTAACTGCAATTTTTCATTTACAGTAAGGCACTTAAAATGGAAGTGAACAGGGCCAGTCCATTAATGCTAAAATACACACTCTTTCAAAAGTATAGCCACAAGACATAAACATTATACATTTAAAGATGATTGTACTGTGACAAAATCACTTACAGGGTTTACCGCCGTTACATCATGGCAACAAAGTTGTAATATTGTATATAACTTTACACATATAATGTAAGTCATTTTATCACACAAAAATCATGTTAAAATGTAAAATGTTTTTGCTTTAGTCTAAATTATTTTTGTGGTAATCAGCATTATGCTACAAATGCTGCCGATTGAGCTTCACTTGTATTGAACCTGGAATATTCCTTTACAAAGACAAAAAGCCCGTACATACAGTATATACTGTATGTATAAAAAATGGTATACAGACTGAAAAAAATTTAAACACTAAGGTTTTTTTTTCCAACTTATTATTTCACACGAAACAGCTTTAGTCCACCAGTGTATGATGTGTGTTTCATTCAGAATGGAAGAGCCTTTCAGTAATTCCTAAAGACTGAACAATCCTGTAGAAAATAGTCATCCAGACTGGAAAAATAGACTTAAAGAGGTTTCCAAGACAACAACACATCAAGGAGAGTTCAAAAACTAAGCACTTCTGAAGAACAGAAAAAGATCAAGCAGCACTATTCTATTGTAGCACAGTGTAACACAGCACACTTTCCATTGTGGATACATAACTCATTTTGTGTGTAATTCACAATGGAGGAAGTAAAAAATATGCTTGTGATAGCTAGTCTATGCTGTTTATTGTTTATCAGTTCCTCTCCAGTTTCTGTCTCCTGTGACTCATCAAAATAGTTAGAAATTACACCCACAACATCTGGTTGGCCCCTCATACCAGATGGCAGAGGGCCAGTCTATTTGCCATGCCCTGTGCCCCCCTCCAGTTGGCCAGATGTCTACCATTGAACTAATGTAATCTCTAAAATAGAATTTACGATTTAGACTGTCTGCGATCCTAAATTTGACAGTATACGCTTTAATCAAGAAAAAATGTGACAAAACAATTAATCTTCTATTGTGACCATGTTCAAATCATGAATATCGGATGATATTCCAAAAGGAGCTTTCCATGCTTTTGGCATTAACATGTTAGTTTCAGAGCCAGGAACTGAACTTGGGTCTCTGGCGCAAGAGTCTTAATTTCTACCACTGAGCCACAGAAGGGAGTTGAACCCAATAGTCAGACGCGCTCTAAGAACTCAGAAGAGTTTATTAACAAAATAGCAAAAGAGTACAAAAGCAATTTCTTACTGACAATCACAAAAAACAGAAAAATCTTTAGTCCAGAAAAGGATCTGAAAGGAGGAATAAATAATCTCTGAGTTTTTTGGAAAGATATCAAAAAAGAAAACAAAAAACAAACAAACAAAAAAAAAAAACACACACACACAGCAAAAAATAAACACGGGGAAAGAACAAACCAAAAAGGCTTACAAAGTTTAGTACTTGGAACTAGAGCAAACTTACGGCAGTAACTGGCTAGGAACATCAATAACCAAGCAAAGAAACAAAGGAAGTGAACAACTTAAATACACAGTCCAGAACGAGGCACAGGTGAAAACAATTCCACATGATAAAATGGCGGGAAACTGAAAAGAAATACAATGAGGGCCTCCCTCTAGGAACGGCTCCTGACGTTCCCTCCTGGGCGACTGGACTTGCGAGCGTGAAATTCTTGAATTAGTTTGGGGTCCAAGATGTCCTTGGCAGGGACCCAGGAGCGCTCCTCAGGGCCATATCCTTCCCAGTCCACAAGATACTGCCGGGACCCACGTACTCGACGGGCATCCAGTATTCTGTGGACTGTGTAGGCTGGCTGGCCACCAATGATACGAGGGGGAGGTTTACCTGTCACAAAAGGAGAAGACAGTGAGACAGTGAAGACGGTTTTAACAGTGAGACATGAAAAGTGGGATTTATCTTCAAAGACCTAGGCAAATATAAACGGTAAGTAACTGGGTTTACTTTCCTGGCAATCCTGAAGGGGCCAATGAACCTCTGGGAAAGTTTACGGGATTCCACCCGCAAGGGAATGTTCTTGGTGGAGAGCCAGACTCTTTGGCCAGGGTGCAGAGTGGGGGCAGGTCTGCGTCTACGATTGGCCTGGTGCTGATACTGCCGAGAGACCTTCAAGAGCTTGAGTCGGGCTTTTTTCCATGTCTGGCAGCAACGTTTAACGAACTGTTGAGCAGAGGGAACTGCAACCTCCACTTCTTGCTTAGGGAATAGAGGAGGGGTGTATCCCAACTGGCACTCAAAAGGGGACATGCCTGTAGCTGAGGAGCGAAGGGTATTGTGAGCGTATTCTGCCCACATGATGAAGGAAGACCAAGAGGACGGGTTGTTAGCTACCATACACCTCAGTGTAGTCTCAAGATCCTGATTAAGCCTCTCTGTTTGCCCATTGGACTCTGGGTGGAACCCAGAAGATAGACTCACTGTAGCCCCCAGAGATTGACAAAATGCCCGCCAGAATCGGGAGGAAAATTGGGGTCCTCGATCAGAGACGATGTCTTGTGGGATGCCAAAGACTCGGAAGACGTGGTTTATAACCAATTCAGAAGTTTCTTTAGCGGTGGGTAGTTTGGGCAGAGGAATAAATCGGCGGCCTTGGAGAATCTGACCATGTTAGTGGTGTTGCCTCGTGATAGCGGAAGTCCAGTGATAAAATCCATAGAAAGATGAGACCAAGGTCTATGAGGTATGGAGAGAGGATGCAATAGCCCCTGTGGAGAGCGGTGAGGGACCTTATTTTGGTTGCACGTGGGACATGCGTTTACAAATGTTGTCACATCCTCCTTGATAGTTGGCCACCAAAATCGTCTTTGGAGGATCTCAAGAGTGCGAGAGGTACCAGGATGACAAGTGAGACGAGAGGAGTGTCCCCACTGGAGGATCTGGGAGCGGACAGCTTTAGGGACAAACAGGCAGTGGGTTGGCCCCCCTCCTGGGTTAGGTTCTCGGGCTTGGGCTTGTTTTACAGTATTTTCCAGATCCCACCTGATAGGAGCTATTATCTTGGAACTGGGAATAACTGATGCAATAGAATCTTCCTGAGGAGTGTTTACATATACTCGGGACAAAGCATCAGGTTTTAGGTTTTTAGAGCCGGGGCGGTAGGATAAGATGAACTGGAAACGGTTGAAGAATAAGGACCAACGTGCCTGGCGGGGGTTGAGTCGCTTTGCCTGCTGAATGTATTCCAGATTTTTGTGGTCCGTGAATACTTGGAATGGGTGTTTGGCCCCCTCAAGCCAATGCCTCCACTCTTCAAGCGCTAGCTTAACTGCCAGTAACTCTCGATCCCCAACATGATAGTTCATCTCAGTCGGTGTAAGGCGGTGGGAAAGGAATGCACATGGATGCAACTTGTCCTCCCCTCTTTGGGACAGCACAGCTCCAACCCCTACGTCCGAAGCATCGACCTCCACGATGAAGGGTTTATCTGGGTTAGGGAGAATGAGAATAGGTGCAGAGGTAAAATGGCTTTTGAGTTTGCTGAAGGCCAACTCTGCTTCATGTCCCCAATTAAAGCTGGTTGTGTTCCCCTTGGTGAGGGCAGATAAAGGAGCCACCACAGTAATGATGTTCCGGATGAACTTGCGATAAAAATTGGCGAAACCAAAGGAAACACTGTACTTCCTTTACCGATGAGGGGGAGGGCCAATCCACAACTGCTTGAACCTTTTGAGGGTCCATTTGTATCTGGCCAGGCTTGATAATGAACCCCAGGAACTGAACTTTGGTCACATGGAACTCGCATTTCTCAGGTTTAACATAAAGATGGTTATCAAGAAGACATCGGAGAACCTTACTGACGTGTTTTACATGTTCTTGGAGGGAACTCGAGAAGATGAGGATATCGTCCAAGTAGACAAACACAAATTGGTTGAGCATGTCTCGGAGAACATCATTAATGAGAGCTTGAAATACTGCAGGAGCATTGGTGAGACCGAAGGCCATAACCAAATATTCATAGTGCCCAGTGAGCGTGTTGAAGGCGGTCTTCCATTCATCTCCTTGCCTGATGCGCATGAGATGGTAGGCATTGCGCAAGTCAAGCTTAGTGAAGATGGAGGCTTCTTGCAGAATTTCAAAAGCAGTGGTCATTAATGGCAAGGGATAGCGGTTTCGAACAGTGATCTTATTAAGGCCCCTGTAATCAATACATGGCCGGAGTCCGCCATCCTTCTTCCCAACGAAAAAGAATCCAGCTCCAGCAGGGGAAGTGGATGGTTGGATGAGACCTGCCGCAAGGGATTCGTTAATGTATTTGTCCATAGCAGTTCGTTCGGGGGGAGACAAAGAGAATATACGACCTCTGGGGGGGCAGGTTCCTGGGAACAGCTCAATGGCGCAATCATAGGGGCGATGAGGAGGTAAGGAGGTGGCCTTCCTTTTGCTGAACACTGCCTTGAGGAGGTGGTACTGAGCAGGGACTTGAGACAGATCTAGGGTTTCTTGGGACTCGAGAACAAGATCAGGGGAATTCTGGGCCAAGCATGTAGTCTGACAGGTGGGACCCCAACTGAGAACAGCGCCAGTGGACCAGTCAAAGTGTGGGTTATGCTGGAGGAGCCAGGGGTGACCGAGGATAATAGGGAACTCTGGAGTCTGTATAAGGTGAAAGCACATTCTCTCCTGGTGCTGGTAAGTGACGAGACCAAGGAGAGAGGTGAGGTGGGTTATTTTCCCTGGAGCTAACGGTCTTCCATCCAAGGCTGTCGCAGTTAGGGGGGCAGGAAGGGAATTAATAGGAATCTGGAGATTCTTGGCAAGGGAACTATCCATGAAATTCCCGGCAGCACCAGAATCAATCATGCCCGGAGTTGGTGTTTTTTATCTCCCCTAGTGAGTGTGATGGGAAGGAACAATCCAGAGTTGGAAGGTGAAGCTGTGTGTGTAACTCCCGTTACAGTCCTTCCTTGCCTGTACGGGACTGGGCGTTTCTCGAAAGCTCGGGGCAGGCAGAGCAAAAATGACCATACACTCCAAATATAGACAACAGCGCTCTTATGCGATGGTCTCGTTCTGATGGGGAAAGCCTAGTCCTTCCCAATTGCTTGGGTTCCGAGGACTCGTGGGGCACTGGTAGCATTGGAGCAAGTGCTGGACTGGCAGACAATGTGGAAACAGATGGTCGGTTCAGGCTTCTCTCCCTCAGGCGATTATCCAGCCAGATTGCTTGATCCATGAGGGTCTCGAGATCACGAGCAGGTTCTCTGGTAGCCATATCATCCTTGATTGCCTCAGACAGACCATTCAGGAAACACACCATGAGGGCCTTGTCGTTCCAGCTGCTCCCTGCTGCAACTGTCCGAAACTGTATGGCATATTCAGCCGCGCTGCCATTACCTTGTTGGAGGGTGAGAAGTCTCTTAGAGGCTTGCCGGCCACTGAGGGGGTGGTCAAAGACTCGCTTGAACTCCTTTTCAAACACAGAATAACTGGAACAGAAGGGTGCCTGTGCCTTCCAGACCGATGTTGCCCAAGAGAGAGCCTTGCCAGAAAGGAGGGTAATAACATATGCGATCTTGGCCCAATCTGAGGGGAAGGAAGATGGTTGTAATTCAAATGTGAGAGAGCATTGAGTCAGGAACCCATCACATGCACTGTGATCACCTGAGAAATGTTGCGGTGGAGGTAGGCGAGGTTCAATCATGGGAGAGAGTACTCAAGAATCCAGAAGGGGTACAGAGGCAGCAGGAGAAGCAGTAGCTGAAGTAGAGAGCAGCCGGTCTAGGATCTGACAAATAGAAATCATGAGATCAGGCAGCATTTGTGAGTGTTTAACCATCACAGTCTCCTGCTGGACTAGTGCTGACTCATGGTATTGGACTGTGGACTCCTGCTGAGCAATTGTGGCCAGGAGTTCTTGAGCATTAGACATCTCTGGGTTCATAGTGTGGCTTGGTTATTCTGTCAGAGCCAGGAATCAAACTTGGGTCTCTGGCGCAAGAGTCTTAATTTCTACCACTGAGCCACAGAAGGGAGTTGAACCCAGTAGTCAGACGCGCTCTTAAAAGAGCTCAGAAGAGTTTATTAACAAAATAGCAAAAGAGTACAAAAGCAATTTCTTACTGACAATCACAAAAAACAGAAAAATCTTTAGTCCAGAAAAGGATCTGAAAGGAGGAAAAAATAATCTCCAAAAAACTCAGGAGAAAGATATAAAAAAAAAAAAAAAACAGCAAAAAATAAACACGGGGAAAGAACAAAGCAAAAGGCTTACAAAGTTTAGTACTTGGAACTAGAGCAAACTTATGGCAGTAACTGGCTAGGAACATCAATAACCAAGCAAAGAAACAAAGGAAGTGGACAACTTAAATACACAGTCCAGAACGAGGCACAGGTGAAAACAATAACACATGATAAAATGGCGGGAAACTGAAAAGAAATACAATGAGGGCCTCTAGTGGTCAAAATAAAACATTAAAGCAGAAAACTCTGACAGTTATGACATTAGCAGTTCAAAAGGATTCGATTAGTAGCACAGGAGAGGCTTGCTGGAGCTCCAAAACCCCATGGCTAATGATCTACTTCCTGGGGGTGGCATAGAGTGAATCACCAAAGAGAAAATTCAGAATTTGTGTTGATTGGTGGATGAAACAGACCTCAAGCAGCTTAAGAAATTGTTCAATTTTAACTCGGATGCAAGGCAGGCATCAAGACTCTTATGAGCTCAAACAAAAAAGAACATACTGAGGAAAAACATCTGAGGGCGGCAGAATGTAGAAGAACTTCACACACATTACATCTCTTTAACATCTCTTTTTTTATTTTTTTTTTATTTTTTTTAAATAGCAATGAAATTAAATAAAGATCAAATGGAGACTTTCAGTTCCATCTCCTCCTCAGATTTTGCTTCTAGGATAAAAAGCCAGACCCAATTTGTATTAGGTGTCTTTAACTACTATGTACTTAAGCATTTGAAACAACGTACTTATTATGTACATCCATATAGTTGCATTGTACTTGCATTTAATATACCTTAATTTAATTACATCTGTAGTTACACTTTTAACCTTACTCTTAATCCTAAACCTAACCCTACCACATCCCTTACCCTAAACCCTAACTGTAAAGCCCAAAGTATACTTTGGTCAGACGCGGACGCAACGCAAATTTTGTCATCAGCAGAGGGCGCGAGCACTAAACACATGCAGTCAGATTTTTCTAACCGAATGTGCATGCGCCTGGAGTTATTTGTACTAATTAGTGGGTCCACAATGTGGCAACACTCACATTTGAGCCATTGCTGTCACGAAGAATTGCTAAGAAGAAAATGGATTTGCAACTAAACATCAGGAGATGAAGGTAAAAACAACAACAGTGGATGTGAAAGTCAAGAGCGTGTGTGTGAGGAGGTCTGGGGATACCTGCATTTGTATAACTAGAGTCTGAAGAAATATAAAGACATCTTTATGGGTCTAAATCTTGAAGAGAAAGTCCGGTGTCATATAGCAGTTATAGTGCGCATGTGGCAACCATCTTTGTGTGCGCACAGTTATATGGAGTATACTTTGACAGGCTCGCGTTCAGATGTACACAAACGCTGAGTGTTTGTGTCTAAATGGAAGTATACCTAGGGCCCAACCCTAACCCTACTCCTAAACCTAACTCTACTCCAACCCTTACCCTAAACCCTAAACCAACCCGTACCTCAACCTCAGTAGCAGCAAATGCTATTCTGCTTATTACAATTGTACAGAGTGGTTATCTGTGTTACCGTAGCCTTTCTGTCAGCTTGAACCAGTCTGGCCATTTTTCATTGAGCTCTCTCATCAACAAAGCATTTCTGTCCGCAGAACTGCTGCTCACTGGATGTGTTTTGTTTTTGTCACCATTCTGATTAAACTAGAGACTGTTGTGTGTGGAAATCCCAGGAGATCAGCAGATACAGAAATACTCAAACCAGCCCATCTGGCACCAACAATCATGCCATGGTCAAAATCACTGAGATCACATTTTTTCCCTGTTCTGATGGTTGATGTGAACATTAACTGAAGCTCCTGACCCGTACCTGAATAATTTTATGCATTACACTGCTGCCACAAAATTGGCATGTAATTGGCAAAGTAGGTATCCAGGTCTCCTTAATAAAGTGCTCATTGAGTGTAATTGTCTTTGCACATTAAGCTATAATGGTGACCAGTCACAGCACCTAAAATATATATTTTTTTTCTTACATTCATTAGTAGCCTATATTTATATAATATACTTTATATAAAGATAAACATAAAATCTTGATGTTTATATAATACAAATTTACATGTTATGCATGAACTACCCATAAGCAGCAGCATAATATTTTTTCTTTTGAATGAAAACATTTCATTACATGATAGATGCATTACATTTATCCCATATATTTTCTTTTAATGTCTCTCTCTCTCTCTCTCTCTCTCTCTCTCTCTCTCTCTCTCTCTCTCTCTCTCTTTAGAGGGTGGCCAGATGAACAGTGTGGTATCAGGTTCTTCTCTGATGCAAACCATGACACAGTACCCTGCCGTTGGACAGGTATCCCACCCATATGAGGCATCTCAAGCTGGAAAGGAGCTTAACAAGTACGCTTCACTCAAGGCTGTTGGTAAGACTGCCATGCTTAATTAGCCTGTATGTGCATTCAATCAAACCCTGTGCTATTAGGGTGCTAATCAAGATCATGATCAGGACACTACAGATTTTCTTCTTTATATATTATTTTTTGTAGTAAGGCTGATATGAGATGAGGCCTCCTTAAATCTTGTTGTACTGTAATCAAGTATGTGACAAGTTTGTGAACACTTATTCATTATTACTATTTTGTTACTTTTAAAATAATAGTAGAGTCATCAAAACTTTGAAAGTATCAGAATTATGAAGAGACCAAAAATGTACAATTAATAATAATAGTAATAATTATAATAATTATAAATAATAATAATAATAATAATAATAATAATAAAGAAGAAGAAGAAGAATTATCTTAAATCATCTTTTCTAAAATGTACTTGTATTTTAGCTTCTTCAAAGTTGCCACCATTTGCCAAGATTACAGTTCTGCACACTCTAGGCATTCTCTAATCTTCAGTAAATTCAGTATGGGATGCTTTTCCAAATTTTTTGAAGGAGTTCCCATGTATGCTGGGCACTTGTTGGCTGCTTTTCCTTCACTATATGGAGCAAATCAGATTTTTTAGAAATTACTGACAAGCTCAAATGGCACAAATAATGGAGTTATAAATAAAGTTTCCATTATATTTTGGGATTTATTTCATATTTGTCTATTTGTACCCCCCCCCCCCCCCCACCCAAAAAAAAAAACAAAAAACATGGCATAATGCTGTAATTATGAAATGAGACTAATAGTGCCCTGACCTGCTCAATCGTGAATTCCATCAGCATAAAAATGTCCCTGCTGTTTAAGTGTTTTTTGTTGATTTTTATGCAAATTATGATGTCAGCCCACATTAGGGCCAGTAATGCAATCGGCTATTCCTTATTCAGATGCTTTTGCTAAGGTTAATGATGAGTCTAGAGACTTGCTCAGACAAGAAAGTAATAAACCAGAATTAAAAAAAGCACATTTATATTTATGATTTATAATGCTGCTAAACCAAGAATGCCTGTGTAAATTTCTCACTACTCTTTCTTTTACTCTTTACTTAAGTATCAGAAGTTTCAGAAAACAAAATTATAGTTACTACAGTTATTGTTTGTACAATACAAAGTGATTATGGCTGAGCAACTATAGTGTCACCAAATGAAATTGCAAAAACAATGCTTGTTTTCAAACAAGTTTCCTGAACATTCCTCATTTTAACACCGGAAAACATATGCACATCACATAAAGTACATACCAAGCATTAACATTTCTGGAATTTCAGATCGTGTTTAATATAATTTAAAATGAACAGACAACCTTTCACATTTAAATTGATGTTCTAAAACCTTTCACATTTAAACCAAAACCAATGAGTCTGGCATCAGAGAGAAGGCTATCAAAAGACTAGAGTGAGATGACAGCTGGTATAGACAGCAGACAGACAAACATCAGAAGCACCAGACATGTGTGATGGCAGATTTTCTCTGTGACATTCAGCCACAGATGAAATTTCTCAGTTACTAATCCAATGAAGTTCTGTCTGTGCAGAACAAATACTGAGAAAACAAAGGTGGTGACATTTTGTACTAGGAATGTAAAAACTACATATTTGCAAAATCGACAAGTCAGTAGATTGCCCGAATGACTTTTTGACTAATCAGTCTTAAGGAAGCCCTGTATAATTAGGCTGGTTTCACCTGACCTCGATCGGATGCATCTCTTAGGTGGTGTTTACATAAGACATGTTCTTGTGTTAAAAAAGAGCTTTAAAGACATTACATTTCTGAGAGGGTTTTACATTGCATAAAGCAAAGCATACTACTTATTAAAGTACCGGCACTAAAAAATGTAAAAACATATAAAAAAATCTGGATTTGTCGACCTCACCAACATAGTCTCATGACAACTCGTAATAATTTGTGGTGAGGTGGCAAAATTGTAAGATATCGTACGACTAAAAGATGCAACTTTTATTTCCAAAGAAACCAACCAATCCACAAACAAAAATTTAAATCCAAATGTAATTGAGTAGGATGCGCATGCACAATCTTATTTTCCTTACTATTATTTTGTATACAATTTTTTTATAGTTAATGGCCATTTGTTAGGGCACCCACAGGCAGAAACATAAATTAGCACCTATGAATGACTGATATGTCAATAACTTGTAATATGATTTCCTCATCTCGTTCCAATCCCTGATGTTAATAAAGTTATTTTTCTATTAAAATTATAGTTTGGGAAAGGGTTAGACTTTATGATAAGGTTTAGGTTGCTTAAACTCAAACGTTACATAATCAAGTCAAGTCATTTTTATTTGTATAGCGCCTTTCACAACACACATCGTTTCAAAGCAGTTTTACAGAAAATCTTGCATTAACAGAAAATGAAACTGTAATATCTATAATATCTTAGAGTCATCATTGTGTAGTTTGATAAAATACGATTGTGAATTGTGTTTATAAATAAGTAATTAAATAATAATTGTATTTAGAACCCCAGTGAGCAAGCCGAAGGTGACTGTAGCAAGGAATACAAAACTCCATTAGATGTTGGTTAATGGAGAAAAATAACCTTGGTAGAAACCAGGCTCAGTGTGGGGGCCAGTTCCCCTCTGGCTAACATCATGAATATAATGCCAATATTACTTATGTATAGTGCAAGTCATGGTTTAAAATGATTAAACTAAGTGTTAAGGGTCAGTGTTTAAAACAAAGATTTTGTATGAACTGTAAGATTAATGATTAATGTATCTGAAGTCCGTATTCTGGATTAACTGCAGAATTTCACTTAGATGCATTGTCCTTGTTAGTTGGCTGATGAAGGGTTTTGTTGGCAATTAATTGATAGTCTATGTATTCCATTATTCAGAATCAGAATCAGAATGAGCTTTATTGCCAAGTATGCTTACACATACAAGGAATGTGTCTTGGTGACAGGAGCTTCCAGTTTACAACAATACAAAAACAATACAATACAATTAGAGAGTTGTCCATCATTAGACCGAGGTGGTGCAGGCAGAGATCAGTGAGGTGCATCGTAGTTCAACCGGCCGGTAATTCCGGTGAGGTCTATCCTAAGTCCAAGGTCCAGGCAATGGAATATAATGTATCCCATGTCTTATGGTTGGAGTTGGCATCAGTTCATCCTCTGAACTCCATCGTAATTAAACAAAATTTTTGCAAAATTGTTTGACGTGCCTCGTTCTACATATAGCAGCAGTTTTCTGGTGAAATAAGTATTAGGGGAAACAATGATTTTTATTCACTTCCACACAAATTATAAGTAAAACGGCAGATTTACATTTTATAAACCATTATTTTTCGCTGTGTTCCCCACACAATGCTATTTTATTACATCAAACACTTTTACTATAATGCATGATTTGAAAGACGATACATTTTAACTCTTGCTTTACATAACCAATTTATATACAAGCTTATTAAAGCATGACTGACTTGTTCAGTGGCACAACTGATAGAGCGGTGGACTTTGAATGTGGAAAACAGGGGCCAGGGCTTTGGACCAACAATGTGCACGAGCCAACCTGTGAGCCAAAAGTGCCATAAAAGCACCTCGAAATGATGTGGCTGCTTCAACTATTGAATTGTTCATCTCTCATTTGCTTTTATGACACTATCGGTTAGGTTTAGGTGTCAGGTTTAGGGTAGGGATGTTGGTTTTTGTTAATTTCAAGATAGAAAAAAAGATCATCTCACATTTGCTTTTTAGAACACTATTGGTTAGGTTTTTGTTAAAGGTCTAGGTTATGGAGGTAGGTTTTATTTACTTAAAGCTACACTATGTAAATTTGTTTTGTTAAAAAATAACAAAATGTTATTAATGAGAGAGTGCAACAAAAATCCATCTTCCAAACCATGTTTTTACTTTACCCAAATACAATTTGATAAACCTATAATAATGATATTATATTATAAATATCTTAGAGCTGTTGGGACGGATTTCGCGGGAAATTGCATACATACGTAATTCGCCCGTCATATCCATACACAGAGAAAATAAGATCCGTCTTCTGTAGCGCGTGTGTGGGAATAGCTGAAAGTTTGTTGTCACAACGAACGAGAAAAATTGACCATGGATCATTCAAAACGGCAAACATCCAGGGAATCACTTTGTGAAAAACAAAGAAACCCCAAACAGAGAAGAGTTTACAAGCAAAAAGTGAAAGCGACAGAGTCCATAATAAAACCCGAACCAACACTGGCTTGGCTTTTCAGAGGTGGCGACATCTCAAGAGATTTAAAAGCGACCCAGAGATGGCTTTTTTCTTACTCAACAGGTAAGATATATTATTGATATGGTTTATGTATAGTTGTGTAATCATACACACACACACGACTGTATGTGTGTGTAGTAAAATACAATAATTATACTGTAATAGGTGCTAGCAATCATTATGTCTCAATGTTAACAAACCTTGCCTAACTTTTGTAATGTAATTTATTTCAAAACATCAATTTTTCCAATAAGTCAAAACAACAGCATAAGATATGGTACTTATCTGCTCAGATGACGTTTTCGGATATCTGTCTTGTTCTTTCTTTCGTTATTTATTTGTCCATTCGCTCTGATAAAATGTCCTGTATCCATGTGTACACCTCGAACCACATTCATCCACGCAGAGGAGCAGAGCTGAACCACAAACAAAACAATGTCCTTCCACAAGACGCATGTAGTTTTATTTTTTAACTGCTAGAGGACCAAAAGTTAGATAGTGTAGCTTTAAAACTCCATAGAGCATTAACCGTAAAAACCTCATCTTTTTGGGAGAATATTAAACTTGCTTTTAGCGCCCCTCAGTGAAGATTTCACCTCGGAACTGCAGCGAAACATGTAATGAACCATGTTATTTCAGTTTTTACACAGTTTTCATGAGATCAGACTGGAAAAATCTGAATTATTATATATTTTTTTGTGGTTATTTATTTATTTTATTTTTTTTTTACTCTATGGGAGTAAAAGTAGCTTGTGTGATTTCTTACTTAAGACAGTTAGGTTAAAAATAACCCAACAGGTAACCCAAGCAAGCAACATAGATAAGTATGCTATCAATATCTACAGAAATGATGATGAGTCTGGAAAAAAGGAGTCATATAAAAAACATACTATGGTAACGTCCTAAAAAATTATCAAAAGGCAGTGAGGTGTACAAAACACTTGTAAACAGACATTCATAAATTAATAAAACAAATTTACTGAATGCTCTTGCTACTTGACCTAATGTTGTATCACTAAATACATTTTTTTTTTAAGAGACAGGATTGTGTTGAACGTGTTCCTTAATAAATCTGGTCAGTGAAGACTGGAGCACAGAATTCACATTAATATATAATGCATGCATAGATTTTACTGTCTTATACTGTTATTATGACTTTTTATAAGACCAGGTTGACCTCAGTCATGACCGGCCCAGAAGACAAACCTTACAGACTGCAGTGTACCTAGTAGCCAGGGCTATCTGAATCATGGGAGTCATCCTCTGTGATGTGTTTTAATCTCAAGGTATTGACGTGAATGAAAGAGTCTCATTCTCAGATATCAACTGTTCTCTCATCTGCCTGCATTTTTTGTGCTCGCTCTCCTGGTATGAGCTTTTAGATCTGTCGTTTGCAGCGACTCGTGGGGGTGTCAAGGCTGTTAAAATTCTAATTTAAATCATCTGAAGGATATTTTTAATTAAAAATTCTAAAATGTCATGCTGAAATCAGAAGGACTTCAAGCAGAGTTTAGTCATCTCAATTAAGACCAGGCTGAGTTTGAAGGTTAGCATTGCCTAGATGTTTGAAAAATGTTGTGCCAGAAGAAATTATTAGTGACACAGTCTGGAAACATATTAGCCTAGTTTATGCTAAGTTGTAGGGTCTGTGAGTCTTAATTTACCCTGTCACTGGGTTTTAGGGTGACCATGCCAAAAAATCAGGATGCAACAAGCCCTAAAACAACAGATCTTAAAACAAGACTTAATATCTTATGTAATTTTGCTTCTTAATTAAATGTTTTTTAAAGGATGTTTGGGCATTTTTAGTGGAAAACAAGACAAAATGTTTTTTTTTTTTTTTTTGCTGCATCTAAAACATAACATATGCCAGTGACCAGCAATGCTGGTCTTTACAGAATAAATATTGAATGGTGCTGGTTTACAATGCTTGCAACAAACAGCAAACATTTATAACTCCTTTGCAAAGAAGTTTTTGGGCGCCATTTGAATGTCGATGTTGATGCAGCTGATTTTGTTGTCTGCCATGTCAGATGGCATTGTGTGACTTGTTTTGTCCAAAAATAACATGACAGGCCATTTTAGTAGAGTAGCAAAGTGACTCTGTGATTTACAAGTATGTGATTACTACTGATTCAGATCAATAGAAACAAATAATAAAAATAAAAAAACAACAATAAAAAAGTGGTTTTGACCAAATAGCCAAAACCCCACCATCTTCTGGAATAATAGAAAGCTGCATGTTTGTAGCGAATCCAGACCAATTCGCATTTAAAGAAACACATTTACATGTGTCATTGTTGAAACAAACAGAAACCTGGGGTGAAATGAATCATTACCATGTTGCAAACAGCTCCAAATTATTTAACTACTTTTTGTCACATCTGCATTCACATCGTCAACTCACCTAACATAATATGTGAGGCACGCCGAGATTTGCATTTTACTTTTAAAGTTTAAGTTATTTTTTTAAGCAAACCTTAATGTTTGTTGACAGTGCACTATGCATGATTAACAAAATATTTTTTTTAATGAATCCAAAAATGACAATTTTGTCATTCCAAACCCTTAATGCTGTTATGTTTTCTGTGGAATGCAAAAGGAGAAATTTTGAAGAATCTTCATGCAACTCTTTTCCATACAATGACAGTTCATAGTAGCCATGTCTGTGAGGGTCCGAAAAGAACAAAACCATAAAAGTAGTCTATATGACTTGTATGCTGTGTCTTCTAAAGCCATACGATGGCTTTGTGTGAGGAACAGCGCACATTTTAATTGTTATTCACTGAATTTTCTTATTCCCCTTTTCTGCAGGTATTAAATGTCATTCTCCATTCTACATATTGTGGCGCAACCGACATGTGCAAAAATCAATGACATTTGGTGTCAGTGTCGTCAAACCTGGCTCAACACATCAACGTAACATTTTTTTTAACTTGAATACAGGCGAGAATAAGATTTTAGAGCTTTGCCAGAGGGGAAGATTTTCAGTGAATAAAAACTTACATTTCGGGCTGTTCCTCACTTATTATACAGTTATTGTATAGCTTCAGAAGACTTGACACATAGCCTATAAAGTTGTGTAGACTTCTTTTATGACCCTTTTATTGTGATGTTTTGGTTCTTTTTGAAGCATGACAGACAAGGTTACAATAAGCTGTTGTGGTATGGAAAAGATCTGTTTTGATTTCTTCAAAAATTCTCCTTTTGTGTTCCACAGAAAAAAAATTACAGCATACAGGTTTGGAACGACATGAGGGTGAGTAAATAATGACTACTAATAGTAAGCATTTTTGTTTTTGGGTGAACTGTTTCTTTAAAAAAAAAACATCCAGGTTTTTGTTGAATGTTGGGGGAAAATATTGGGTCAATTATTATCAGAGAAGAAGGGCTTATTTGGGGGGGGGGGGGGGGGACAAGTGATAACCCTTAAATGTGTAATTCTGTGGTACTTATGAGAAATAAAACATTCAGCAATCAGATTGTTTTTTGTTTCTAAATAATATTGAAGTGTTATTGATTTTTCATCCCCTTTGCTCTCCTTATCTCTCTGTTTCTAGCTGAAAAAGCCAGTGAAAACTTCTATACTAACAGACGGCACTTGGCCGACATGGCAGCAAAAGGCACTCTTCCTCTGCACTCTGTGAGCCTGGAGCAAGAGCCCACCAACCCGTACAGCCCCGAGCTGCCCTGCCAAAAGCAGAACGGACACAAGTCCAAAAGCTCCAGGGTCCACAGCTCCCACCCGCTGGATTTTGGCTCCAACACCATTGCCAACCCCGGCATGCTGAAGGGCTGGGATGCAACAGAGACATTGGGCCAACAGCACGCTTATGGCCCCAAGAAACAAGGGACCACCATGGAGCAAGTGAACAAGCTGATGTCCGCTCACAGCCAGCACTACCTGCCGCCACATCCGTACTTTGTCACCAACAGCAAGACTGAGGTGACCGTGTAAAAGGGGCCACAACTCTAGGTTTCTCAAGCCCAGCTCGGAGTGGATCTGTGAAACAGAGTATGAGGATAACAGAGAAAGCGTGATGGTGGAAGAAGTGTGGATTGGGACCCTATCCTTATGGAAAGATTGGCCAAGCAGTTTGGCTCAAGATCTGCAGGGCCCATTCTCTGTTGGGTGTCTGTTTGCTGTTTGTCTTTGAACAGTGGTGCATGGAACAGGCCGTACATTGGACTTCTGCCTCATTTGAAAGGGAAAGCGTAATGTTATATACTCTTTCTGTGTCCATTCCGTTTCAATTCAAATGTATAATCTGACCTGTAGAGATAAGGCACAGGGACATCCACACAGTGCCATCCATCGAAGTGATGAGAAAAAATTAGACATTCAATGCAATCAAACGTACATTCAGCATCAAGGTGAGACCGCAATCATTTCCTGAAACAAATGTTTCTCATCAACCCATATTGAACCTGAAAACTTGTGCAGCCCTGGTGAGAAGACACTTTGTTTTTTCTCAGAATCTTGTACATAACAGAAAGTTACCAAGGACATTTAAGCTTCCTCAATTAGTCAAAGAACATCTAATAATCAGTCTGGAAGATAAAAGATCACATAAGGACAATCGTGTCTCTAGTTCCTCTCAAAGACTTTCCATAGTGCTTGTACTAAAAACCTCCTGTAGCAATTTAACACACTATATTCCGACAAACACTGGGCTCGTGCCTTTCCAAAAAGAGAAGAAATCCTTATCTAAGAGCTCTTGCGCTTGTAAGCACATAGTGTATCTTCAATAACAAAGATGCATAAAATATAAACAAATCTATTATTTAATGCTCATATTTCAGTAGAAAATGTTAATTGTCAGTGTTTTTATCCCCTGTGTCACACCATTTTTCTCTGATATGTTCGCATACTGTATGACCCTATCTGTTTGTTAGTGCAACTGTAGATGGTAGAATTTGAAGAAAGTAGGATTAATGATAAGCGTTCATAATTTTCAATGTTAGTTATGATAAAGGTGAAAGGCTACTTTTTTTATCTAATACCGGACATGATTGTTGTAATTACAACAATTTCATCACTGCATTCCCAATCTGGGGTGCATTTACCAAAAGCATAGTTAGCCAAATATGGTCGCAAGTTCCATTGTTACCAACATAGTTCAACGATTTGGTTTTTCCCGAAACTGTAGTTCTGTAGCTCTTTACCAGTGGTTAGAAGCATAGTTTATTGTTATTTTACTGTGTGGAAATAAATTCACTTCACTGAGGCTTCTACAGTGTATCTCAAATTCTATCAAAACTGTGACCACATTTACATGCACTCAAGAAAACTGCTTATTTGGGGGTTTTGCAGACAGTGCCGTTCTGAAACGTCGCATAAACGCAGATGAAGCCGTTCAAGGGATTAAAGGCTGTTAAGAGAAAGCACTTTTTCACACATGGTTTCTGTCAGAGAACACGGTTTATGTGTCCATGTTAATGAATAGGGTGCATTGTTATAGATTTTTCAAGAGTGCACGTGTGTATATGCTCAAGTGCGTTGGGGGAACCCCGAAGTCTGATGTAGAGGGAAACCCCATAATTGCAGCCCAATATACGTATCTGTGGCATTTACATATAGGGCACGGAGCTTTAATTTCTACAGCAGCTTTTGCGTATTAAACAGCTATCTTGAGTACATTTGTTTGATATCCACATTAGTTATTACTCCACCCCCTGTGTAACGTCAATAACGACAGCTCTATATTGTTGAACCAACCTGGTTCAAACAATGGATGTGCAACATAGTTACTACTTTTTCAGGAAACAGTCGTGACTAGCTAGTTAATTTCTCCTACGATGCATCGTACTATGGTGGTTAAGCAGCATGTTTTGTAGTTGGGAAATTCACCCCTGTTTGGTTTTGATAGCTGATTCAGTAGTTCTTTTTTTCTTTATCATAATTTAGCATAAGAACAAAAACACTACAATATATCTGAAAGTAGTTGCACAGCAAAATAAGCTGTGCTTTTTCTCAACCACACCCAAATAATTCAAAGTATCTGGTTTTAAAGTTGAAGCATACTGTAATGTTGGTCACTTTATTTGCTCTCGAACAAGTGGCTTTATCTCAGTACACTTGTACTATTTTCTAAATAAAGCTGGCAGATTGGCAGGCTAAATTATACTGACAATAAAGACTTATCTACATATCTATTAGGACTTTTTTGCAATATCATTCTCTTATATGTTGCCGGTAGGAAACTCATTCTCAGTATTTTCAGTAGGTGGTCACACTAGATTTTGTGTTCTATTCACCTCCATTCCTACTATGTGAATGTGCAAGTGCAAAATATATATTTTTTTTATTTTACTGTGTACTAAAGTTCATGTTTGGTGAATGCTAACTTGAGAATTTTTATATTGAAAAGATGTTTGAACAATGAATCTAAAAATCACAGATTTTCTGAAAATCAAACATGGAGAAAACAAATTTTTTGCTTCAATTAATGTTTAAAAGAATACACACTTCAATTAAGAAGAGAAGCTGCATGGTTTGCAGTGTCACTGGGAATATTCATTATTATTTTTAATTTATTATTATTTAGAAATATAATTATTTATAATTTTGTATTTATTTGAAACAGTCCTAGAGCATGACGTAATTTTTGTGTTCTAACAAATCTAGTGTGAATACCTTAGCTGCTATATTAAAAACACATCTGCATATCATGATTTTGAATCATGTTGTATGTGAATAAGAGTCTGATTATAATAAGATAAAAAATGTTGCTGCAAGGAATTAAAAGAATATTCTGGGTTTAATACAAGTTAAGCGCAATCTACAGCATTTGTGGCATAAAATTGATTACCACAAAAAAAAAAATGTATTTGTCCCTCCTTTTCTTTAAAAAAAGCAAAAATGGTTTCCGGTGAGGCACTTACAATGGAAGTGAATGGGGCCAATCTGTAAACATTAAAATACTCACTATTTCAAAAGTATAGCCACAAGTATAGCCACATGCATGTTAACATGATTTTAGTGTGATAAGAACACTTACCAACCTTCTCTGTGTAAAGTATAGCCAATTTTAAAAAACTTTACACAAGCTTTGAAATCGGAAACTGTAGGTTGACTTCCCTATCTGTCATTCACTCGACGTTGTGTCGATGTAGTGACACTAGGGGTCGCCCTTGGGTGCCCCAAACACCTCTGATCTTTGAGAAAAGGCCAATGGGAACTGGCGAGTGGAATTTGCATGCCACTCCCCCGGCCATACGGGTATAAAAGGAGCTGGCTCGCAACCACTCATTCAGATTTTCTCTCCGGAGCCGAGCGGTTGTATTCAGTGAGCTGAATTACTCTGCCGATCCATTCACCTCGAAAGCTGTTGGATATAAAGTGCTTTCTCCCCCTTGTGCACCAGTGCAGTGCAGAGAACACCCCTTGGTGCTTCAGCAGCTAAAAGGGTATATTCTTCTACTAAAAGAGTATATTTTCCCTTCTAAAAGAGTGGCACTCACGGAGAGCATTTTTTAAAGATGTCTTTCCGTTTGTGTTTAATTCCTGGTTGCGGTCGTTACCTCTCCACTTCCGACAGCCACGATCGCTGTCATACGTGCTTGGGCGCTGCCCACGCGGAGACAGTGTTTGTGGACGGGTCATGTCCTTACTGCGAGAACATGACCATGGAAATGTTGCAGTCACGGCTTTCTTTCGTCAGAGGGAAAGCCACCCCAGTGGCTCCCCGCCTCGGTCCTTCTACCTACAGGTATGAGGCCGTGTCGGTTAGCACTGGGGGCGATTTGGGGATCCCAATGGGAGCCGGTCCACCAGGTAACCCCCCACGGACCTCCCATTCCCCAGCACTCTCCTTCGCCCCGTCGAGTTCTGGGATGAGACCGCCAGCTCGTCTCAGGGCGAGTTCACAGTCTCATTTGGGGTTCGCGAAGAGGATGAGCTGTCGATCGCAGCATCAGAGAGCGAGCTCGTCCAGTCTGATGCTGAGGACTTGGCTGGGCTCCCACCTTCGGGTGCGGTCACCCAGTCGCAGGCCAACGCGGAGCTGGTGGCCATGCTTGCCTGGGCGGCTGTGAGCGTCGGACTGGAGTGGAACCCTCCTCTCCCCCCCAAACCCTCGCGGCTTGACGATTGGTTCCTGGGCTCAGAGCACCGCTCACGGCCACGCCCTGCCCTGGTTCCTTTATTCCCGGAGGTGCATGAGGAGCTTACGAGGTTGTGGCAGGCACCTTTCACTGCCCAGACCCGGTCTCTAGGCTCCTCCGCTCTCACTACCCTCGATGGTGGGGCTGCCAGGGGGTACTCGGCAATTCCCCAGGTGGATAAGGCTGTTGCGGTGCACCTGTGCCCGCAGAACGCCGCCATCTGGCGGAACCGCCCGAGACTCCTGTCCAGGGCCTGTAGGTTTACGTCGTCTCTGGCGACTAAGGCCTATGGTGCCGCTGGACAGGCACCACGCCATGGCTCTCCTGCAAGTTCACCATGCCAAGGAGATAAAAGAACTGCACGAGGGTAGTTCTGACCTGGGATTGATGCAGGAGCTGCATTAGGTGACCGATCTCGCTCTCCGGGTGATGGTCACGGCGCGGACTCTCGGGCAGGCGATGTCCACCCTCGTGGTCCAGGAACGCCACCTCTGGCTCAGCCTGGTTGAGATGAGGGAGGCTGGTTCTTGGACCTCACACTCCTCGCGACAGCCCCCCTGGTGAAT
Source organism: Myxocyprinus asiaticus (assembly GCF_019703515.2). Lineage (NCBI taxonomy): Eukaryota > Metazoa > Chordata > Actinopteri > Cypriniformes > Catostomidae > Myxocyprinus > Myxocyprinus asiaticus. The sequence goes on along the minus strand of NC_059357.1, from coordinate 33,860,285 downwards.
TCCTCTGAGGAAGGACCTTCTTTCACGACCAGACCTCTGGAATCTCCATGGCTGGCCCTTGGACGGGACGTGGAAGACCTGAGTGGCAAGCTAGAGCTATAGCGGCACACCACAATGCAGTTGACGGTAAGTCTCTCGGGAAGCATGACCTGATGACCAGGTTCCTTAGAGGCGTGAGGAGGCTGAACCCTCTCAGACCACACCTCATTCCCTCATGGGATCTCTCCATGGTCCTACAGGGCCTGCAGGGAGCCCTGTTTGAGCCCCTGGAGTCAGTTGAGCTATAGGCACTCTCTTTGAAGACTGCCCTCCTGACTGCACTCACATCCATCAAGAGGGTAGGGGACATGCAGGCGTTCTCTGTCAGTGACGTGCCTGGAATCCGGAATACTCTCACGTGGTCCTGAGACCCCGACCGGGCTATGTGCCCAAGGTTCCCACAACCCCGTTTTGGGATCAGGTTGTGAAACTGCAAGTGCTGCCCCAGGAGGAAGCAGACCCAGCCTTGTCATTGCTGTGTCCGGTGCGTGCTTTGCGCATCTTCGCACTTTGTGCATCTATTTGGATCGCACTCAGAGCTTTAGACGCTCTGAGCAGCTCTTTGTCTGCTTTGGAGGACAGTGGAAATGGAGCACTGTCTCCAAACAGAGGATTGCCCACTGAGTCATTGACACCATCTCCTTAGCATATCAGGACGTGCCACCCCCCTTGGGGCTATGAGCACACTCTACCAGGAGTGTGGCGGCCTCCTGGGCCCTGACCAATGGCACCTATTTAGCAGACATCTGTAGAGCAGCGGGCTGGGCAACACCCAATAACTTCACGAGGTTCTACAATCTCTGGGTTGAGCCAGTTTCGTCCTGTGTATTGTCAGGTACGAACAGGTAAGTGTACGGGACATCTGGCCTGGTGTACCGCTTGCACATAGCACCTTTGCCCTCCTGGAGGGGGAGACGTGCGCTTTTACCCCCCAGCCGTGTTCATGAGACCGTGGACCCTGGATGTCCTTCCTCCTTAGCCCTGTGGCTGGCGAGTTCATGGAGAAACTCAATGCCGGCCCAGTACGTGTGCTAGTAGGCCCTTCACTGGGGTAGGTGCTCCGCATGCGCTGGTTACCTGTCTGTAATCCTGTGTGATGTATCTTCCGCTAGACGGTTTCCCTGTTGGTAAACGTGCGTCTTCCTTGGGCAGAGTCCCCTCTGCCACTGGTCGCTGTGTTTGTAGAGCTCCGTCCCCCCTGGGTAGGATCTACCACGGAGTCTTCTCCATATGCTACACTGCCGACAAAACTTGGTAAGACCATGTGACGTATTTCCATACATTACTTCCCCCTCAGGCAGGGTGTGGTCTCCGCGGTGTCTTCCCCTTAGGAGTGACACCCCCCCGACACGGACACTTATGGCCCCCAGTCGATCGATTTCCACTCTTTTTTGGGGAGAAAAAAGAAGAGAAGAGGCCACGGCTGAGGTAGCCTGTCCCTATTTTTTGGGTAGTCGACTTGTCCCCAAGGTGCAGGGGACCATACGATGCTCGTAGGAGCGTTGGGGGAGGTTACGTGACGATCAGTTGCACTGGCTACGAGGCACGCAATGGTCTACCCATCTCACACCGCCAGTCCACCTAACACAGTTCAGCTAGTTGTGGCGTTTCGTATAGGAACCCCTAGTGTCACTACATCGACACAACGTCTAGTGAGTGACAGATAGGGAACATCCTGGTTACTTTCATAACCTCTGTTCCCTGATGGAGGGAACGAGATGTTGTGTCCCTCCTACCACAACACTGAACTACCCGCTGAAGTGACCGGCTCCTCAGCACAAAACCTGAATGAGTGGTTGCGAGCCAGCCCCTTTTAACCCGTATGTCCAGGGGAATGGCATGCAAATTCCACTCACCAATTCCCATTGGCCTTTTCTCAAAGATCAGAGGTGTTTGGGGCTCCCAAGGGTGACCCCTAGCATCACTACATCGACACAACGTCTCGTTCCCTCCATCAGGGAATGGAGGTTACAAAAGTAACCAGGAGGTTTTCTTTAGCTAAAATCGGTCTGTGCTAAAGGAAATACGAAACACTGCCCCCAGTGTTTCACCAAAGTAGGAAGTGTTGTTGGACATATGGTGTGAGCTCCATTTTCAGGGTGTAATGTCCATGGAGGGTGCAAAAAGAGCATTGAGTTGTTTTCGGCTGTACAGGCTGTACTACAGTGAAGAGGAATGCATATTTTATAAACTGTATCCCCAAACCCTAAACCTAACCATAAGTGGAGTAAAAATTTAATGTTAGAGGGAAAAATGCAACCTCCGAATTGCACTGTCACTTTGTCACTGATTATGCGAATGCGATTACATCCTGGTTTCAACGGGGGATCCAAACCCGGGTCTCCCATGCTGATGAAGTGCTTTTGGAAAGGTAAACATGCTGCAGCTAATGCAAACATGTCTGATAAGTGCTGGTGCTTGTCAGTGAATCTGCATAATGTGGCTGATCCTAGGGTACTGGAACTCTCAGAAACAACATGCATGTTGCAACTAAAGAATTAATGTAATTGCTTTTATAAAATTATAAGCTTCAAGTTCTGCCTTTAAACCCTCCTAAAACTGGCCCCATTCACTTCCATTGTTAGTGCATCACTGTAACCTCGATTTTTTTTTTTTTTTTTTTTTTAAGAAAAAGAGAAATGAGTGATAAATATTTTGTGTGGTAATCAACATAATGCCACAAATGCTGTCAATTAAGCTTAACTTGTATTGAACCCTGAAGATTTCCTCCTAAAAGGAAATACACCAGCAAAATAAGCCCTGCCCACAGTTTAACTGCATCTCTTCTTCATGTTATTGAAAACCGACTTTGTGCGTCACAAAACAGACTGCGACAAACCACTACTTAAGGCTGACATAATGCCTGTTAGTCTGTCAGTCACTGAGTCCACTCAACATCTATTAAGCCTGAGTGTCTCACCATAGGTCAGCTCATGACTCAGAGCACACTACAGGATTGCTCACCAGGGGGGACATTTCTTTGATTTAAATAATGTAGTGAATACCTTTTTCCCCATTTCGGAACACTGCAGATAAGAATAAGCCATCACAGCTGGATTGTCAAGCTGCATTGTCTAAAGTGGGGGATCTTGCAATGGAAATCAGTCATGTGTGAAATTATTATTTAAATCACGATGTTAGCACTTAATGTGTTGATATGTATGAAAGCGCATGTTACTTTGAGCCTACATAGGGAGACTTATTACGGAAGTACTGATTATTGTTTTCACCTCTCATTGTGCCTTGCCGTTTTGCTGATCATTAATAGACACCTGTTTTCACCTGTTGAATCATTCATCATTCAATTTATGCTTTTGGTTGTGTTTATAAATCTTATAGAGTGCTTGCGCAAATGTCCATGGATGAATGCAAAGAATGTGGATGGCACGTTTCATGAATATGGTACACTTTGGTGTCCTATTATTTTTTTGTAAAACCATTAGGGGCACAAATGTGTTTTTGTTGTGAGAACTATAAAATATGTTAGAGAAACTATTATCTTACATAAAATTAACCTAGCATGAAATGGGAATTTTGGCCTGTCCCACGTCAGAGGTCTTGACCTTCTTGACTGTATCCAACAATTAAAATTATACAGCATTGTCATATGTTTACATAATTTGTTTTTCAATTAATTGTAGTGAAAAAAAAAGTATTTTAATCATTCAAAAATGTATGTATGTATATATATATATATATATATATATATATATATATATATATATATATATATATATATATATAATGCATAAGTTTCAGGCCCTATTTGTGTAAAGTGCTGGAAAGGATTTTTTTTATCATTTGATATTAGCATAAGTCTTTTCATTTAGAGAAAATATGGACTGGTATATAACAACAGATGCAATCTTCAACAACCAGGCAGTACACTACATCACAAAGGGTTGAAAATTACAGAGAAACTTTAATGCTGTGATCATGTCTTGGTGAACCAAGAGCAAATTAAAGACATTTGTTGGATGTTGAGATTGGCACAAATAGATTATGTCTCTCACAGTCAAAGACTCAGTGACATTTGAAATGTGTAGGCAGAGGTTGTATGCAGCTGTGCTAAAATGTTATTGCCCTTTATTTCATGTTAAAAAGCTTCACGACCCATTGCAATTGAATTGTATTTGTGTCTGTAACTGGTTTGTTTTAAACACACATGATTTTATACAATTTATTTTTAAAAGTAATACCTCAAATAACTGCGATAAGTAGAAACCCACTGTTATAACAGAATTAATTGTTATTTGTTTATTCTGGTAATAGATATGGACATGCTGATGGTATACTATAGTATCATACTCTTCTATGATATGATATTGTCATATTTTTCACATGAATCCAGAATAGTTACACAATAACTTGATATTTGAAAGTTGTAGCATCGTAGTTGCTGATCAGACCAAGTTGTCCAGTTCAGTGGTCTATATTGTGAATCACGTAAACAAAGCATTGAAGATTGAAATGATACCTACCAAATATACCTGCACATGCTCAAATCACACTATAACACCTGAGTGTCATTTATTCAACCATTATTTTGTGATTTGTACAATAAATGTCTCTTCTCTACATGTGCATTTTTGACTTATGTAATGAATGTCAAATTATGTCAGACAAGGAAATATTTTGTCTTCTGGGAGCCATAGCTTTCTTATTTAGGCTATTAGGCACAAAGTGTGTAGTCTCACAGAGCCAGACTTTTGACATTGTGCATAAAGTCTGGTCCACATTGTAGCTTATTCGGGCCAAGATCACCCACTTAAAGGAATCACTCAGCCGAAAAACTACAAAATCCTGTGATCATTTACACCCTCCTGTTGTACCAAACCTGTATACTGTTACTTTTTTCCGTGGAAATAATGGTTCTGAAAGAATCTTCATTGTTCACACGACAACTCATGTAGTGACCTTGGTTGTCAAGCTCCTACAAGTACCGGAAATCAATATAGAAGAACCCAAATACATAAATAAATAGTCAATATGACTTGTGCACTATAGTCAGTCTTTTGAAGCCATACAAAAGCTTGGTTTAAGAAAATGTACCCTTATGCTGCAGCTTTTAAGTTGCTTTATCATATTTTTATGGGGTATTTTTATTGTATTTTTTGGAACAAGTTTGGAAGAATTATTATTTATTTATTTTTTTAAATTTTGTGAACTGTTCCTTTAAGGGGCTGTCTGGTCAACACGTTAAAGCAACTGACCACAATTCATTTGTTATTCTTTGTGGCATTTAGAGGCAAGTAAATCGGAAATGCTCAATACACTGTAAACAACAACAACAACAACAAAAACAATCTTACTGAGTATTTTTACAGTAAAATATCTAAACATCCTTTAAAAAATTACTTGACAGGCAGAATGACATAATATTATGTTTTGTGGGGTTTATGCTTAAAACAAGAAGAAAAAAACTATTTGCCAATGGGGTTTGCAAAAATAAACAAGTTTTTTCTTACCCCATTGGCAAATACTTTTTTCATGTTATAAGCATAAACTTTACTACATTTTGTTAAGACTTTCCTTAAGAAAGACTAAAGTAATTTGGCTTCATAAGTAAATGTAACATAACAGTTAGTGATAGCTCATTCAGATAAGCAGTCAATGTTTTACAGAAGACGGAATTAGTGCAAAATTTGTTCATCCAAGTATAATAAGCACTAACTATTCCTCTTAAACAAAGTTCTCGAATAAATTTAAAAGATTGGATGCAATAAATCTTGCAACTCATGAGCGACTCATTTTCCCTCAAAGCCTGGTAATTTGTAAATAAAACTTTGCAAACAAAATCTGGGCACACTGACTGCACAATCTGTAGAGCAACCAACCAATTAGATTGAAATATTGATTTGAGCCAGCTCTTGCCATTTTTATGTGCAATACTGAAGTACTGCTTCTGGAGTATCCTATATCATTTATAAGTCAAAAAATACAGAATGAATAAAACAGATAGATCTGACAGGGATGACAGCATCAGAATCCTGAAGTCTTTACGGGCATATCCTGAATTGTTCAGCAGCAAAAAAATAAATAAAAATAAAATAAAATAACATAAATAAACAAATGAGACAGCTTGACTCAAGGTTTAGATTTGTGTCGTTGATGTGCAGAGGAGAGAATCACCTTGAAAAATAAGATTTTCAAGATGGCTGCTGCTATGTATCTCTGAGATTGGGATGATTTCAATCCAGTTGTTATCAATCTTAATCAGAAATGCCATATATGTTTGGACTTTGAATTTAATGAAGTGAGAACTATTTATTTGTATTAAGGTTGGACAATATTAGTTCATATTTTGGGGTTTTGCTTAGCTTCCATTTTTTGGGGTTTCTCAATCTGACTAGGCCTCTAACATATAGGCCAGCTGGGTCTGATCTGCAACTCATCTATCAGGTACATCGTGGTAAGACATTATGCCTCTTAAACATACTAAAACAATACCATTTGAGGATGATTCAGTGGTTACAATAAGTGTACTCTCTCAGTTATTGGAACAGCAAAAATAATTTTATAGAGAGATGATACTGCAACAACAAGGAAACTTCAAATGCTTTGTCTAGCTGATATTAGATGGAACTAACAATAGACTGGATGGAGTGATCAAAGATGTTCAAGATGTAAAGGCCAGCTTGCAATTCACACAAGAGAAGGTGGAAGGATTGATGACTGGGCAAAGCATGCCTGAGTTAAAGATAAAGCAGTTTGAAAAGGATATTAATAAATCTAAGGAGGAACTTGATGGAATGTTTACCAAACTGGACTACATTGAAAACCAGACTAGGACAAATGTTGTTGTGGATGGGATTGTTGATGAAAATTGGGTGAAATCAGAGATTAAAGTCTGGCAAATTCTTACAAGAAATTTGGGACTAGATGGCTCAGAAATTGAAATCGAGCATGCCCACAGGATCGGTGAGTATCAGGAGGGGGGTAAGCCCAGAAAATTTTTTGTTAACGTTTGCGCTTCAAAGACAACAAACTATCAGAAGCTGAAGGGTACAAACTTTTATATCAATTAAGATTTTTCTGAAGCTTTGCTGTTAAGAAGGAGGGAGCTGTTGCCAAAATTAAGAGCTGCACGGGACAGGGGTGATAGAGCCATCTTAAAGTATGACATTAGTTATCATGCCCAGGAATGGAGATACTCAAACATCTATAGGTGGACATTATGAACTCTGGTTTAACTGTTTTTATTGCTTCTAAAATCTTTTTTGTCTTTTAAAGTTTTGATTACTGTTTTTTTATGAGCCAGGTCAACACTAAATCATCTCTTTTGACAAGTTCACCAAGAAAAGGTTGAACTATTGCTCATTTAAATATATGTAGTCTTAGGAATAAAATTCATGAGGTGGTGAGAATATGTACTGTAGATAATATTCATGTTTTAGCATTGTCAGAAACCCATCTGAACTCAACCATTAATAATTCTAAGCTCACTGTTAATGGATATAAATTGTACAGAAAAGATAGGGATAAGTATGGAGGTGGAGTTGCTTTTTATATTCAGGAAAAAAAAAAAAAAAATCTTCTTTTTTTACGGAAAGATCTTATGAAAAATATCGTTGACGCTATATGGTTAATTTTTGTTCCACATTTCAAACCCATTTTGTTTGGTTGTTGATATAGGTCTCCCAGTTCTAATGTGTAGTATTTTGATAGTATATGTGAAATTATGGATAAAGTTACAGAGGAAAATAAGGATACATTTTTCTTTTGATTTTAAAATTGATTGGTCTACTAAATACTGCTCATTAATGAAGAAGTTAAAATCTATGTCTGATGCTTGTAATCTTACTCAAATGGTTACCCAACAAACATGAATTTCTGTGATGGTCAGTGGTGTTAATACTTCCACTTGTATTGATCTTATATTTACCAACATCCAGGAGCTGTGCTCTAAGCCAATATCAGTTGCAGTGACCATAATTTGATTGCTTTAATTATAAAGTCAAAAATGCCAAATTCAGGAACAAGGATTATTTTACAGAGGTCATACAAAAGGTTTAATGGAGACTTATTTGTCAATGAAATGCAGAGTGTGCAATGGTCTGGAGTATGTCAGGAAAATTATGCAGACAATGCCCTGAAATATTTTATGGACATTACTAAAGATAGTGAATAAACATGCCCTACTTAGAAAAAGGTCAGTGAAATGTAATAATGCTCCCTGGCTCAATGCTGAGCTGAGATTATTAATGCTTCAAAGAGACAATGCAAAGGAAGTTGCACAAAAATCAGGCATTTATCTGGATAAACAGTTAAGGAATAAGGTTACAAAATTAAACTACATTAAAAGAGGCAATTTTTTAAGCAAAAAATAAGCTGCGCAGCTAGTAGTAGCAAAACATTATGGAAAACTTTGAATTAAATCATGTGTATTTGGAAAGGGATGGACAGTTTATTACTAAACCTTTGGATATAGCTAATTATTTTAACAACTTCTTTATCAATAATTTGTATAATTTAAGATCTAGTATGCACTGCAATGATGAATTAGCTTGTGATCCTATTGTAAATATGATGAGAGAAAAAATAAATAAAATATTTATAGTTTTATATTTAATTAGGTTGATCCAGACACAGTGAAGATGTTACAATATGACAAACCTTGTGGAGCAGATAATTTAGATGGAAAATTAATAACAATTGTAGCTAGGCAACTTTCTCAACCGATATGCCATATTTTTTAATAGATGCTTACTTAGTGGAACTTGTCCAAGGCTTTGGAAAGAATCTAAAATTATACCTTTACTTAAAGGGGAGAAAGCTGATTTTACTGGTTCTAACTGCAGGCCAATTACTATTCTTCCTATTTTGAATAAGATTCTGGAGAAGATAATTTTTATCAAATTTTACATTATTTTGGTGTAAATGAGCTACTTACTAATCAGGCTAGGACACTCTACCAGCATTGCTCTGATACATATGACTGTTGAGTGGTTAACGTGTGGATGACAAGACATTAGTTGGAGCTGTTCTTTTAGATTTCACTGCAGCTTTTTATGTCATTGACCATTGTATTCTTGTTGCTAAGTTTAAATATTGTGGTTTCTCACCTTTAACCCTTGTCTGGATAGAAAGCTATTTCTCTGACAGAACACAGCGAGTGTTTTTTAATGTATCCTTTTCTGATGGTAAACATACTTATTGTGGTGTCTGTCACAATCTGTCTCCCTCATGTTCTTCAAGGACTCTTATTTTGAAGTTTTCCCCTGGACTACATCTCCCATAGTGCACTGCCCTCATCACTTCCATCTGCTCCTCAACATCCTCGCCTGTATTCCATTCCCTCATTTAGCTCCTTGTGTTTAAATACCTCTAGTTTTGTTCATTCATTTGTCAGTCCTTGAAGTGTTACGTTGTGTTAAGTTATGATGTTAACCTTTATTGTTTGTTCTGCTCCAGCGTTTGTTCCACTCCAGCGATTGTCATTAAAAGATTTAATGTATTTACTCCTGCGTCTCCTCTCTTCCACTCCAAGTACCCAACATTACAGAAGGACTGACCTACAAACGGACTTAGCACCCACCATGGAGAAATGGAGCTTACTGGTTCATTTATGGTTTTATTTTGACAAGACCTTCCTCTCCTGGAATACACCATCAAGTCTGCCAACTCGTCTCTTCCACCACTGTCTCAGACTCCTACCTCTGTACCATTTATGGAATGGGCTTGAACTTCCATCATCCCACAGCCCTTCCACAAGTGGAGAATCTTCCCTTTTTGGAATATGTCCGAGCCACGCTGTCCATACATATCCTCTCACCTCTACCGACCCACAAGGAAGACCCTCACTGAGACCCGGTGGTAGATCCCCCGTACGCTGTGAATTATGGTGGGAACCCCGGGTCTCAACCAGCACCCGCGCCTGCCACGGTCAATGAGCCAGCACCCACGCCTGCCACGGTCAATGAGCCAGAGCCTGTGGCCTCGACCGAGCCAGAGCCTGTGGCCTCGACCGAGCCAGAGCCTGTGGCCTCGACCGAGCCAGAGCCTGTGGCCTCGACCGAGCCAGAGCCTGTGGCCTCGACCGAGCCAGAGCCTGTGGCCTCGACCGAGCCAGAGCCTGTGGCCTCGACCGAGCCAGAGCCTGTGGCCTCGACCGAGCCAGAGCCTGTGGCCTCGACCGAGCCAGAGCCTGTGGCCTCGACCGAGCCAGAGCCTGTGGCCTCGAGCCAGAGCCAGAGCCTGTGGCCTCGAGCCAGGGCCAGAGCCTGTGGCCTCGAGCCAGGGCCAGAGCCTGTGGCCTCGAGCCAGGGCCAGAGCCTGTGGCCTCGGGCCAGGGCCAGAGCCTGTGGCCTCGGGCCAGGGCCAGAGCCTGTGGCCTCGAGCCAGGGCCAGAGCCTGTGGCCTCGGGCCAGGGCCAGAGCCTGTGGCCTCGGGCCAGGGCCAGAGCCTGTGGCCTCGGGCCAGGGCCAGAGCCTGTGGCCTCGGGCCAGGGCCAGAGCCTGTGGCCTCGACCGGGCCAGAGCCAGAGCCTGTGGCCTCGACCGGGCCAGAGCCAGAGCCTGTGGCCTCGACCGGGCCAGAGCCAGAGCCTGTGGCCTCGACCGGGCCAGAGCCAGAGCCTGTGGCCTCGACCGGGCCAGAGCCAGAGCCTGTGGCCTCGACCGGGCCAGAGCCAGAGCCTGTGGCCTCGACCGGGCCAGAGCCAGAGCCTGTGGCCTCGACCGGGCCAGAGCCAGAGCCTGTGGCCTCGACCGGGCCAGAGCCAGAGCCTGTGGCCTCGACCGTCCCAGAGCCAGAGCCAAGGCCTCCCCCAGGCCTCCTGATCATCCTACTTGGATCCTTCTTCACCTTCTGCGTCACCCTACCCTCCTCATCCATCTTTGGGTGCCAGGAGTCGCCCTTTAAAGGGGGGGGGGGTAATGTCACAGTTGTCTCCCTCATGTTCTTCAAGGACTCTTATTTTGAAGTTTTCCCCTGGAATACATCTCCCATAGTACACTGTCCTCATCACTTCCATCTGCTCATCCTCACCTGTATTCCATTCCATAAAGTATTTACTCCTGCGTCTCCTCTCTTCCACTCCAAGTACCCAATGTTACAGTGTCCCACAAGGCAGTTGCTTAGGTCCACTTATTTTCTATTTTCATAAATGATTTACCATGTGTTGTTGAATCTACTAATATAGTTATGCAGATGATTCCACAATGTTCTCTGCAGCATCAATATCAGCTGAGCTTCAAAGTAATCTAAGTGTTGAGTTTCAAACAATTACAAAATGGGTTAGAACTAATAGACTAATACTGAATATAGCAAAAACAAAATGTATTGTCTTTGGTAACAGGAATATACTCATCAAGGCTACTGATTTGAATGTATCAACTGATGGGATTCCAGTGGAACAGGTTACAAAAGTTAAATAACTAGAGGTGAAACTTGATAATTTGATGTCTTGGTCTGATCATACTGATCACATTGTAAGCATGATGGGAAAAGGCATTGCTGTCTCTAGGAAGTGCTTTCCGTTTGATTCATCATAGTAGTGGTGCAGTCACTAGTTTTATCACACACTGAGTACTGCCCAATACTATGGTCAAGTGAATTTGAGAAATATCTTACAGAATAGAGCAGCAAGACTAGTGCTTCATTGCCCTTTTAATACCAATATTGTGAAATGCACAGAAAATTAACATGGCTCTCTGTGCAGGCTAAGTTGGATCTAAGAATCATGGTATACATTTATAAAGTCATCAGGTATCACATACCATGTTTCTTTTTTGAAAAGCTTGAAGTTGTGGGTTGTGGTTACAAATATAGAACTTGTCAAGTGAGCAGGGCTCAACTTTTTACCATGTCCACAAACAAACTCGATGAAAAGAACTGTTGTATCGAGGTTCAGCTGTCTGGAATATTCTTCACATCAATATAAGTCAAAGTAAAAATACATATTTGTTAAAAATTAGGTAAAGATATGCTTAAAACTGCATAGGTTCATTTATGTGCTTTTCAGATTTCTTTTAGTTTTCATTTCATTATTGTTATTATGTTTGGTGATTTCTTTAATTTTATTCAATTTGTCATGTGCAGCCTAATATAATGTTCACCATATGACAGTAATGTGGTGATTTGACTACAGAGATTTACAATTAAATTAAAGTGTTTATGTTTGAAAGTATTCAAGTACTTGTGTGTAAGTTGGTTTCATTTCTATGAATGTTATGTATTAACATGTGATAACAGATGAGACTCAACATTATTGGAGTTGCTAGCCCATTTAGTCAAGTGCAAAAATGTGGTTAGCTATGCTATTATCAGCTAAAACATGGAACACCAACTCATATGGGCAAGTACTCCATTAAATCAGTCCTTATCTCTACCGCCCTGGGTATTGTCATTATAGAAATCGATTGTGATGACTGTGATGTTTATTGCAACTTCAGTATCTGCATTCTTACCTTTGAAAACAGCATGTCCTCTCAGTGATACATCTTTCTCTCGCTGCTTTCCTTTTCCCACCTCTCCCCCACAAATATGGAATACAGTGTTGATTGGTCATTTACTCGTGACATATAACCAATCTGATAATACTGTGAGCGGTACGTTGAGCCAGACTACAAGCAGCAACGTTTCAGCGAGAGGTGGTTGCATCAGAGCCAACAGAGCGCATTTTTTCTGTGTTGACAGAAGACAGAAAGACTTAGAGAGTATGAGGGGATTAAAGTATTGACATTCTGAGTGAGGCCTCTGTCTCAGTCTCAGACAGACTCCCGCTGCTACCACAAACCTTACAGAAACCGTCGCTTTCAGAGGATGTGGTCAATAAAGGCTTATCTTCTACCCAAAATTTTGTGGCAAAACAAGCCTTTCTGGAATGCATTAGCAATCCCGACTCAATGCACTGCCAACAAATGACATGAGAAATGGAACATCTGCAAACACATTCTAATTTATAAAGTGTAAAATAGAGTTTTGTCCTAAAGCAATGCTATTTTTGCTTCAGACAATTGAGTATTAACCTAGAAACCCAGGTAAAATTGTATATCAACAGTGCGGTTGCCTGTTGTAATTTTTAAAGCTCCCCTCGACAGTGACAAGGACATAACAGTGTCCTGTTTCTCCCGTGACGCTGTTTCAGGTGTAAAAGTGTCTCTCACCTGCCTAAAGCATGGCCTCATTATTATGGCTGATTAAACCCATTCAGTAAATAATGTCACGGTAGAGCTCTTTAGAAATTATGTTTCCTCTCGCAGGCAGGATCTCCCTGTGCAACACTATTTTCACATGGCTGTCGCCTACAGAATAGAATTAGGGAGCGTAATAGGGCACATCTGGATGGCTTTGCTTGAATGTTTGGCTTTAGGAGGACAAAAATACCCACATGCTTCAACGGTCCATTAAAAGGAAACTGAAATTTAGATTACCAAAGGACTTATTCAGATAAATGAAACAGAACAAATCCTGAATGTCCAAATCTACATTTCAAAGATGGATGGGAGAGGCAATTTACATTTGCCAGAAGCAGCAGCAGGTTTAACTGATCTCATGGTCCGCAGGTACATGGTGCCGCAGCTGCATTTTCATATCAGGGAAGAAAGTACCTTTTGTTGTTTGGCATCTGTCTCAGGCAGCGGTCTATGGAATTTAAGGGGAGAAGAAAGAGACATAGGCAACTGAACCTGGATGAAAGGCAAATGGAAATGCAACTGTGATTAAAATCAAAATGGAAGCCTATATTTTGGTAGCGTAGAAATGTCAAAATCTTTTGATTGGTGGTACTTTGTATGTTTGGTATTTGCAATACTTTTTAATCTAAACCAGTACACACTAATTCATACCACCTGTGTAATAGGAAAAAAATACTGCCTTCGCAGGCAGTATACGGATGTAGGAAGGCATCAAGGCACAACCAAATCCATAGTTTGTGTAACATCTTGTCTAGATGCTTTTGAAGACATCTAGATAGGCAGCATAAATGTTTTCTTCACTGTCTATGATATCCAACAACCATGGGCATGTAGTTCCACTGCTGATATAAAAAAATAAATAATAAAAAGTGTCTGATGGAACGGTTGAATGTGGATGTGACCTGCTCCATTTTGAGTCACTTTGACCCAGAAAAACATTTTCTTCAGTTTTATGCGCTAACGTGAAAATTTCAGCTTTCTAACAATTTAATTATGCATTTATTGCAGAGTAGTGGCGATTGCTTTAAGACTACATTGGAAGCATGGCTTCCCTTAAAATGTCATAAGAAATGTGACAATGACAAGTTCAATAACATTTAAATTACATATTACTCATTTTATTTTAGCGTATAAAAGAGATCACTAATGTGCTATTCGTTCAAATAACGCAATCTGCTTTTTTCTATGTAAATATGTCCTATAGTCTGTGGACGCACGGCCCATACAGCATGGCTTCAGTTTGAGTCTATGTCAGATACCTGTACCATTAGATTTCGGAGGAGTAAAAATCGATGTTCATTGGACGAGAGGCTTTAAGCACGAAATTTTGAGTCCTGCTCGGACACCGTGATTTTCTGGGAGTCTGTGGGAGCTTCATACGGATTCATAAGTGCTATTTTCATTCAATACATCTGATTTGACACACACAATTGCCAGTTAGTAAAATGGTGATGCAAAAACACCTTTGTCACGTGCAAAGAGTTTGCCGGCTTGGAGATACAGGCACAGTTAATTTCAGTCTGATGTAACACATTTATTTCAGTGGTAACACTTTATAATAAGGTTCCATACATTAACAGTAGTTAATGCATTAGGTATCATGAACTAACAATGAACAATATACTTTTTTTAGCATTTAATAATCTTTGTTAATGTTAGTTAATAATAATACAATTGTTCATTATTTCATGTTAGTTCATAGTGCATTAACTAATGTTAACATATACAACTTTTGATTTAAAAACTTTATTAATATATGTTGAAATTAACATTAACCAAGATTAATAAATGATGTAGAAGTATTGTTCATTGTTAGTTCATATAACCTAATGTTGTTAACTACTGTTAATAAATGGAATCTTATTGAGTGTTACCGTTTCAGTTTTCATAATTGGATAGTTTGCCTATATTGAGTTTAATTATTTTTGTTAAGAAATTTCACTGAGTAGTAGTTTGAGCAACATTGCAGACACCAAAAACAATCAAATAAAATTTGTGCTGCCACACATTTGAAAAGCACCAGCTGCCACTATTGCAGAGATATAACCTGTTGATGATGATATAATCAGTTAAATGCTTTACTTTTTACTTTTGTGCATAACATTCAAAATGTGTTTCTGGATCAAAGTGACACAAAATGGAGTTAATTAACAGAGGTTCGGGAGGAGCATGTTAATTTTAATCTGACAAATCACAGCCCACGAGCAGGAGTATATAAGCCACTGCTTACCTGCTTCCTGTGACAACTCTCCTGACAAGTGGGTCCCACCCTCAAGCCAGCAAAGATGTCTGAACTGGATCTATTTCCCTCAGACGAGAAACTCTTCAACTCTCTCATCATTGCTTCATCACAGCCATCCGATTCTGGCAAAGACTCTCCTCCGTCCAACGACGTCATCGATCCGGCTGCTCCAAGCTGGGGACGCAGGGCTTCTCGCTCAGCAACCCGCACTCCAAGACGGAGGAAACAGCCCTCTCCTCCGCCGTCCAGATCACTCAGATCTTCAACCTCTGCTGACGACTCAACTATACATGTAATTTCAAAACGAACAGTTAATAAACTTCACCAAGTGGGCCTCAATCAGCCCACCCCTCTACTTTCACCCTCCATACAACTACGCCTCTAGCAAATCCCCCAAATGCCGCAGCCATGGAACTTCTGCAAGTGTCCAATAATCTCCGGACCCAGATTTTGTCAGGTGCAGATATAGACCTTTCTGCTCTCTTCTCTCTCTTCCCCACCAACGAGCCACAACGCCTTTTAGATTGCGGTGACTTTTCAGTAACGCTTAAAAACACAAAAATTGCCTCCACCCGTACGCTCTCCTTGGTAGAATTCTGTATTTCGTTCAGCCATTATACAGAAGTTATTTGCTCTGTGATTCCACACAGATGACGTGAGCTAAATGATTACATGGTGATCATTGCAGAGCTCTCTCTCTCCGCGGCAGTCATCTCTCCTGCGCTGTTCGAGTCGCGCAATGGAACCAGTGTCCATGCTGGGTAGCCCTCGACTTAGATCTCCAATACAGAGTTTTTCTGGGCTGCCGCAGCATTTCCTGCACAGTATGTAGATCATCAGACCATCAAACTGAAATATGCCCTCTCATAAATTCTAACCTTCCCACCCGGTCAGCCCAAAGATCCGAAAACTCTACCAGCTATGTCCCACGCCCCTCCAACAACCCTACCCCTGATCAAACAGATCGCGATTACAGAGGAAATGTAGTAAGAGTTTCAACTGGCAGACAAGTTTGCAACAACTTCAATGAGTTTGGTTGCCCTAGGCAACGCTGTCGTTTCCTGCATGTCTGTTCCTATTGCGGTGGTGCGCATGCCCACCCTATCTGCCCTGTATCGAAATCTTTAAAAAAAAAAAACAAAACAAAAAATCTCCGCACTCCTGTCTATTTTTCTTCTCTTGCTAAAGAACTTGCAAACCATCCCGACGCCCAATTTACAAACTACCTCCTGAATGGTTTAAAATCTGGCTTCAACCCCGGGCTAGAAAACTTGCCCTCCACTAGCATTATTTACAATAATTTGTAATCCACGCTAGCTGAACCCGAAGTGGTGGATGAACTAATCCATAAAGAGACCCCATCGTGGTCGCAGCATTTCTGTGGGGAAATGAATGGACTTCAAAAGCATCATAGTCCACTGCGATAATCAGGCTATAGTTCACTGCATCAACAAGGGCCGTTCTCGTGCCCCCGAAATCGTGCCGTTTCTAAGACGTCTAATTTGAATTTCAGCCTGAAACCAATTCATAATGTCTGCTAGACACATACCAGGATCAAAGAACCAAATTGCTTTCCCGCTTTTCCTTTCAGAATTTACCGATGATAATAACCACACAGATTCTGGTTTCAAAAGCACCTTAAATCAGTCCTCCTCCATTCCAACATCCTGGCAAACTTTTACTCCAGTCATTCATTCCGTATCAGCACAGCAACCACTGCCTACCCAAAAAGGTTTATCGGAACAACAAATTCAATATCTCGGTCGTTGGTCCTCAGACACATATCACACCTTCATCAGATCCAATCGTTTCCACATCAGGAAAGCTTGTCAATCACTAATCAACTAAATTCCTTATCAGTACCACCTGTCACCATCACGCATATCACCACCCGCCGCCACGTGGATACATTCTACATACACATGCGCATACGTGCACACGTACGTATAGGCATGAGTGTGTATGTGTGTGGGTATATATATATATTTAAATTAGTAGTCCTCCCATTTGAATCACAGCATAGTCCTCTCCATCAAATGCCACACAAACTCATCCACATCCTTGTATCACGAGCTCTCCCCTCTGAGGCTACCAATCGGCTTTTTGTTTCAGATAAAGAGTGGCACCCGTTCAATTGCTTGCTGGGCTTACCCATTCGAATGCAGTGAGCACTCTCTCTCTATAGAGCAGTCACCTGTTCGAATCGCAGTGTGAGCCCTCCCTTTTGTACACAGCGCAAGCCAACTCTCCTTCTGACTGCTTGCTGGGCTTACCCGTTCGATGCAGTGAGTGCTCTCTCTATATAGAGCAGTCTCCCATTCGAATCGCAGTGTGAGCCCTCCCTTTCGAACACAGCGTGAGCCAACTCTCCATTCGACTGCTTACTGGGCTTACCCGTTCGAATGCTGCGAGTGGTCTCTCTCTATAAAACAGTCTCCCATTCGAATCGCAGTGTGAGCCCTCCCTTTTGAACGCAGCGCAAACCAACTCTCATTCTCATTTCTCCATTCGACTGCTTGCTGGGCTTACCCGTTCAAATACTGTAAGTGCTCTCTCTCAATAGAACAGTCTCCCATTTGAATCGAAGTGTGAGCCCTCCCTTTCGAACGCAGTGCGAGCCAACTCATTCTCACCTTCCCCGTTCGAATGCATGCTGGGCTTACCCGTTCAAATGCCGTGAGCTAAACCGCTCTCTTAGAATAGTCTCCCGTTTGAATCACAGTGTGAGCCCTCCCTTTCGAACGCAGCATGAGCCAACTCTCATTTTCATCTTCCCTGTTTGCATACCGTGAACCCACCCACTTCTATGACGAGTGGTGGTCTCTCGTATGAATCGCAACGTAGTGCTCTCAACCAGCCATCATACAAGAACACGCCTTCAAACAAATGCTTAAAGCACTCCCTCTCTACAGATTTTGGGGGGGAAGAACAATTTAGAAGCATCCGCCAAGCCAATTTACCAAATAGTATTGTTGCTGACTTGCTGTCCTAAATACTTCCTGCCACAGTCATGGTATTGTTCTTGCATCTTAATGGCTTTTTTGGGGGTAATCAGGACTTGAGTCGAGTCTCGAGCTCCGAGCCCTCCAGTATACGGACACCAAACCAAATACGTTTACTGCTTTAACACAAGATTACATCTGAACTACTGAAATGATGGAAAGGGTAAAAAATTCATTATCACGATTAGAATTCTACTGAGAAACAAGTTTTGTAGTCATTACCTATTTGCTTGGGTATTTCCAAAGTTCATTTAAATTTGTTCTGAATCATCAGACATGATGTTATGGTGCCTTAGAATTATGTCTGAATACAGTGTCCTTAAAAGATACATTCATACAAAAACACTATCTGTTAAGTCATTGACTGACCGGGCAGCAAGGCAGCTGCCTTCATTTTTGGACAAAGCCGTGGATTGGTGAGTGGTGCATGTGTGCCACCATACTCTTCTTCCTGCAATTGTTTCCTGTCTCCTCTCTGTCAGTTCCTGTCTATAAAATGGCAAAAAGACAAAAAAAAAAAAAAAAAGAGAGAGAGAGAGAAAATATGAACTATAATGAAAAAATTTTGAGTGCACATTTGTGTGCACCAAGAAGTCAAAATGAAGGCTTCAATAGATCCTGATATTTTCAGTTCCCATGAACCACAGAGAAAAGGTGCCCTAAATGCCAGTGCCAACATATAAACAGAATGTATTAATCTTTTTGTGTCAGTAGAAATGGGTCACACTATTTTAGATAGAAAAGGGCCATTACGTTTGAATACATCCAAGTTTGAGGCACATTTAAATGGGCTTGCTTCAACACAGGTGCAGAGACGTTTCTTTTCAAAACAAGTGGGAAAAGGGTATTTATTGTATTGTCTCCTGCAGTTAACCTACTTTTGCTTGTTTGCCATTGACTTGTGCAAGAGATCTTCCTCTAATGCAGAGTCATGCAGTGCACTCTCACTGTCGAGGGGGAGAATGCACATTCAATAAGTTGCTGAACTGAACATTGTGCTAGAGTGAATTACAAGTAAATTTGAATAACATGGTTTATAAAAGCATGTAATTCTTTGTATGTGAATTATAGGAAAGCAGGGTTTATTAAAACATTAAAACAACCCATAGCATTTGATTCATGGTAAATTCGATGTTTCTGATCATAGGGGTGTTACAAAAAGAGTCAGACTGACTTAAATAGGACATTTTTCCTTTTAGGCATCTTTGAGTTGTCTTTAATACGTTGTCTTTGATTTACTACTATTGGTTATGTGATTTCTGCTGAATCCAAGCTAATCAAGGAAAAAAGACACCAAACTTCTAAACTAATAAACACATGCTGTGATTTAGGAAAAGCCAGATTTGTTCTTGGTATTTCTGCTGCACAGTTCTCATGATTTTTTCACGGCAGGTTATTCCCTTAGACATGAGGACATCCTTTGCTCCCTGGGCCTCGTCAAATTGTACAATTTTCCTCCCAGAGGACAACTGTAACTTAACTTGAATATAAAATGTAGTATCTCAGTATTTTATTATTTTTTTTAATTCCCTTGGAGAAAAAAAAAAATAGAGATTTAAAATGAATGTGGATAGCATGGTTCAGATTAACACACTCTCGTACCGAAATTCCACTAAAGCAACTCTGCCTGCACCACCAAAATGTCACCCTTTGTCTGTATACTGCCACCTATTTTCTCCCAGTTCAAGCATGTTTTAAGTAAATAAAACATATTTCAGTTACACACACACATTATATCTGAAGAGATAAAAAAGTACATACTTCGAGTTCATTTAGAAGGCTCTAAATGACATGAATAATCTGTAAATAAAGCAACATATTTTCTGTCTCCTCTCTAGACTTATCGCTGCATCTTTTTAACACATCTGTCATCGTTTTATGATACTGTATGCCTC
The DNA here is from genome assembly GCF_019703515.2 of Myxocyprinus asiaticus. Lineage (NCBI taxonomy): Eukaryota > Metazoa > Chordata > Actinopteri > Cypriniformes > Catostomidae > Myxocyprinus > Myxocyprinus asiaticus. The sequence goes on along the minus strand of NC_059357.1, from coordinate 33,839,968 downwards.
TCACTATTTAAACAGCCCCCAGTAATATACCTCCAACAAGACATATGAAATGTATCTTCTGTCACCATTAAACCTTACCCTGATCCCTGTAAACACATTAGATACCCAAACCCTCAACAACAATGTTGTTCTGTGGTCAGGTGAAGTGTCCAGCTGAGTTTAACGGTGATATTTGACTGACCTGGTCCTTCTTAATGCCCTATGGACGAGGCACCGGGCCAGCTAGCAGATGGGTGGGTGGGAGGACAATCTGCTACTGCTGTATTAAATTAATTATAAATGCATTTGGAGCTCATTGGTCATGTTTTCCTAGATTTATATTTACTCTGGAGACTTTTTGACAGAGCTTTTTCACACTCCCTCCACAACGCTCGCAGGATTTCCTTAAATGCTTCACACATGCATGCTATTTATAAAGTATATTACATGGAACTAACTGATTGTGGCAAAAGTCAATTTTTTTATTTGAAAAGTTGGCAAGAATGAGTTTACTCTGAAAGAGATAGCCTCTTTACCACCAACAGACTGATGCTGAAAATGTTTCAATAATTTCAATTAAATGGCATAGCATTCATTAAGGGGATCATATCAGTGTTAGGAAAGCTGCTTTAAAACTGTAGCTTTGCATGCTACAATATACTTATAACTAAAAGCAGTTAAACTACATTCAAGTTACTCTTTTAAAAAAGTAATTAGCTACACTACAAGCTACTAACAACATGTAGCCAACGTTAGGCAATGAAGACCTCAGGGTGGCAACGTTAAACTGAACATAAATACAACAAACATTTATTCTAAATACAACTAAATGAACATTGAAAACAAATGTATACATTATTTTATAAATATTTTGCTTCAAAAAAGATGCATGGACTGTGCAGGGGCTCAAGTGAATCTGTGAATTGTTTATTTGAGCTGGTTCATTTACATGCAATGTCCGAGCAAAGTGATTCAACTAAATGTTTTGGGCTTTTTACTGCATTGACAAAATGTAGCCTCACTGTTGCGAAAATAGCTGAACTACTGTCACTACTGACAAATGTAGTTACCGTAAGTTAATAGCGTCGCTACTTTAAACGAGTTACTCCCAACACTAGAGCACATTATGTGAACAAAAGGAATTTCCTTGGTCTTTTAAAATAAGTTTGTACTATGCTGACATATTTTGAATATTCACAATGCAAAACTCCCTCCTCCATGACCATTTATGTAAAATAAACTGCAAAAACGTTCAGAATTTGCAATGGTGTTGACGTCACATGGAGTTGACATGTACATTTACATACAATTAGTATTCAGAATATTCAGTAATTTGCAATTTGACATTTTAATGACCTTGTGAACTGTGCTGAAAGTCTTAAAGGTACAATATATATATATATATATAAAGCCTGTTTAAGTTCAAGGGTAAGAGAGAGGGTTGAAAATGGCCCCATTATAAGTGGACTTCACAAAAAATAACAAAGATGCTACAGAAGTTTAGAATAAGGTCCCTTGAATACATTTTAAAGTCAGCATGATATAAAAATTGACTTACTTTCTTAATTAACATTACTGGTCCTTATAATACTTAACACACCCTAAATTGTTTCTCGTAAAATATCCTGTTTGACTGTGTACTATTATGGAATTAAAATGTTTTTTACGCTTATTTTAAGAGTATAAAATGAGCACTGAGACTTGTCTGTAATGGCTAAAAAAGAGTAAATGAGGAATGAATATCATTATGTACTAGTGCATAAATATTAAAATCATATAATAGCTCTCAGTGTTCCTATGAGAATTTTGTTAGGTGAATAGAGACTACAGCTTTAACAGTCTTTGTGGGATAGTTGTGTACAGTATTCTGGACAATGTGACATGCTTTTTTTTAATTGTCTTTTTTGTTTTATCTCACCAATGTCATCTCTCCATTTCTCTCCATTGTCATTTTGTGGTAGTTTGTCATAGCCAACTGTCAAACCATCACACAGATGTGTGTTTTTACTGTATGTCTCTTAGGAACAGTGATAATGGCAACGCCATCAGTGTGAACGATGCTCATATATCAAGCCTACTGCAACCGAGCCATGCAGAAATATAGTTCACAGACAACATATGGACAAAGGTATTCTAAAAATAAGTGTATTAAGGTATTTGAATGTCAATTTGTAACTTTGATAATGTGTCTGGTTATTGTGTCTGCGTATGTACTGTATGGGTGAGTACCTATGGCAATTATTCATAACTGCACATGCCACAAGGTTGTTTCTGACATTTAAAGTCATTCCATGGTCTGTGAACATCTGGAGTCATGGATCGTGCTTGTTCGGTCTGCTTGTGGACCTGGTAACCTTACATGTTTAAGCTCCTGGGACGGAAAGCCAACTACAGTGTAAGAGCCTATATGCTCAGCTATTCCAGGAGAAAATAAAAAACTATGCATTGGATATTAGTTGTTTTTAATATTCAGCAGACTCAAGATTGAGTGCAGCCCAAAATAAACAACATTCAAATGAATACTGAATAGAGCAGTGGTTAAAAACAATGCTACTGTCACGTATTCCCTGTGTTTTTGCTTAGACTTTTATTTTGAAATTCTTGTTTAGTTCCCCGTTCCTGTTTCCTGTTAATTTTGTAGTCCTTTGTAGTTTCTTTCATGATTGGTTTTCCCTTGATTGTTTTCCCCAGGTGTTTCTCGTTTCCTTGTTTACCAATTTGTATTTAAGCCCTTGTTTCCTCTGTTTTTATTTTTTTGTGTGTGTGTCAGTCTTCACATGTGTTGTCACTTTTTGTGCCTGGTTTCCCGCCTGGTTTCCCGTGTTTTGTTTAGTTTTATTTTGTATACTTTGTTTATCTTTGGTTTCCATTTAAAAGCTGCATTTAGATCCACATTCCTCGCCTGCCTCCTCACAGCTACAGGTATAAATACAAACAATAAAATGCAACTAACTAATCGTTCATAGTTAGGATAGCGAAACAAACCCAAGGCTTATCAGCTTTTAAACACATACAACATTTTTTGTTGTTGATGCCAAAGACTGCATGCATGCACAGTGTTGTGTGGGTTACTTTGAAATGTATTCCACCACAGATTACAGAATACATGCTGTAAAATGTAATTTGTAATGTATTCCGTTAGATTACTCAAGGTCAGTAACGTATTCTAAATACTTTGGATTACTACAGCACTGGTATTTTTATTTTTTTTTTCCCCCCACTTGTTTTGACTTTAAAAACTCTGCCAAAAGACAAAAAAAAACACATGTTAAAAATACATTCTCTGAAAAACAAATCTTATGCAGTGTTGTTTCTAAAACCAGATAAATCTAATCTATCTTGTTTTAAGGATTTTTAGATATTTTTACAGGAAAACAATACAAGAATGATTTTTGTCCTAATATCAAAGGTCTTACTAGAAAAAATGAAATTATCCAACGTGAATTTTCTTGATAAATATGATCATACCTGGTAACGTGCATGTAAAATGGTTAGAAATGGCATTTTAGCTTAGCATAAAGCTGACAATTTACACAAGGTTTATTTCTATTTCTTCTGCTCCAAACTTACTTCAAACTTCTCTGTCTGCTCGTATGAATGTAACGCATCATAAGAAATTGTTTCACCGCTGTTCAAATGCACTTTGGATTGCATCATTTAAGTATAAATGTTTTCCATCTGAAAGGACTAAATATTAAATGAAACAAATGACAATAAAATGCAAAGTAATCACTTCAGTAATCAAAATAATTTTTGAATGTAACTGTATTCTAATTACCAGTTATTTAAATCATAACTAGTGGAATACAGTTACTTATATTTTGTATTTTAAATACGTATTGCCTTGTATTCTGTTACTCCCCAACACTGTGCATGCATCTACTAAACTACAGTATTTTGGTGCCGATTCATCTGTCACTTAGTAAAATTACTATTTAAAATATAATATTTGGACTAGTGTTTGTTCTATGTGTTAGGCTTGTAAATCACACTTCTACTGTTTTTGGGCATTTACAAAATTTAAATGTGATATAATTTTGCATATTGTTGGGTCAATGCAGTTTATGGTAATATTAATAAAATGTCATGTTTAATTTTAAAGACATTTTTGTTTTGTCTACTTGATGTCCAATGTAAATTTTGGGTTCTGAAGCAAAACCAGCTGACAATAGTGCACAGAATGGAGTAGTGTACAGAATGAGAAACCATTATTCTCTTTGACCTGTCAGGGTGAAAATACTTCACTGCATATGGGAGCAAGACCTTGTGTAATACACAGTTAAAAGCACTTAATGGAGTTATATAGAGAATTAAATTCAGAGGATACAGAGTTTCTGCAGGCCCACTTTTTTAAATGACAGTCCAGAAGAACAGTGACCTGCAGTCAACCCACAGTGTGACACACTCACTGATTAAAACTAACCATTCCAAAGTGTGGGCTCACATATAGGGGATTCATTTGAGACCTTTCAATATTTTCATGGAAAATAACCACCAAGGAACATGTTACAAGTATTTATTTTTCTTTCTTGTGTGGTTTTGGGCTCTATAGGCATGGATGTAAAAGCAAAAGTTTTCATTGAGCTTGTTACATTCACTAACCTAGTTTCCATCCACTGTTTGCGCTGTTTTGTTATCGACAAAGATAAAATGAGTAAAAAATCACCTCCCAGATGTCCTACATTTTTTCCCCACCAAAGTTTTGGTAAAATGGGGAGAGTATTGAGACAATTCATTGAAATTAGCCAGCTTTCTGTCATTTTAATTTCACAGATAAATGCAATCAGAAGAGGAGGAACTGCAATCAAAAGGGAACAGTTGCCCTTCTGATAGAACTGTAATGGAGTGGTGGTGACGTAGTGGACTAAAGCACTGAACTGGTAAGCAAAAGGTTGTTGGTTCAATCCCCACAGCCACCACCATTGTGTCCTTGAGCAAGGCACTTAACTCCAGGTTGCTCCAGGGGGCTTGTCCCTGTAATAAGGGCACTGTAAGTCGCTTTGGATAAAAGCATCTGCCAAATGCATAAATGTAAAATGTAATATTGGTCCTGATGTTGTGCCTATTGCAGGTTGCCACTGGTTCTGACTTGAAAGTGAATCGTCATGGCCCTGTTCAAGCTGGCAACCTGCACCAAGTAGTGGGGGAATCTTTCGGTCTTAGTATAAGGACCATCCACTGACACAGAGTGGGCACTCAATGAACTGTATGGGAGTATAAGTGAGCAGGAAACCATGCACCCTGAGGCTGCATTCATTGTGACTTTGGGACTTTAACCAATCTGAAATCAGTCGCACCAAATTACCACCAACATATCAGTTTCAACACATGAGGGGACCGGGTATTGGACCATTGCTACTCTCCCTTCCGGGATGGCTACAGATCCCTCCCCTGCCCACCATTTGGCAAATCAGATCACTCTTCCGTTCTCCTGCCCGCTTACAGGCAGAAACTGAAACAGGAAGCACCAACCTTCAGAATGATCTAGTGCTGGTCGGACCAATCAGATTCTACGCTACAAGACTGTTTTGATCATGTGGACTGGGAGATGTTCTGGTCCGCCTCTGATGACGACATCGAGGTTTACGCTGATGGCGTAACTTGTTTCATCAGAAAGTGCGTAGAGGACGTTGTTCTGACAAAAACATTACGGATCTACCCCAACCAGAAACCATGGATTAATTGCGATGTTCGTGTAGCACTTAATGCGTGGACCTCCGCTTTTAATTCCGGGAACGCGGAGGAGCATATACAAGCCAGTTATGCCCTCTGCAAAACTGTCAGAACAGCAAAACACCAGTACAGGGAAAAGATTGAAGGACAGTTCAACACCACCGACTCTAGAAGCATGTGGCAGGGAATTAATATCATCACGGACTACAAAGGGAATAAAAACTCCGCCGTGAATACCGTTGCCTCTCTCCCGGATGATCTAAATACTTTTTATGCTCATTTTGAGGGAAATAACACTGCCCTTGCAGAGAGAGCTCTCGTGGCCGAAGCTACAGAGGTTAGTTCACTTCTGTCTCTGTAGCGGATGTAACCCAATCCTTCCGACAGTTGAATAGCTGTAAAGCCGCGGGTCCAGACGGCATTCCAGGCTGTGTCATCAGAGCGTGCGCAAACCAACTGGCTGGTGTTTTACGGACATTTTCAACCTTTCCCTCTCCTTGTCTGTAGTCCCCACATGCTTCAAAACGTCCACTATTGTGCCTGTACCAAAGCAATCCAAAATCACTTGCTTAAATGACTGGCGTCCTGTTGCTCTGACCCCCATCATCAGCAAATGCTTTGAGAGACTAATAAGAGATTACATCTGCTCTGTGCTGCCTGCCTCACTGGACCCATTGCAGTTTGCTTACCACAACAACTGCTCCACTGATGATGCCATTGCATCTACACTACACACTTCTCTCTCCCACCTGGAAAAAAGGAACACTTATGTGAGAATGCTGTTTGTAGACTACAGCTCAGCATTCAACCCCCATAATGCCCTCCAAGCTTGATGTGAAACACTGGGCTCTGGGCTTAAACGGCTCGCTGTGCATCTTGATCCTGGACTTCCTGTCAAGCAGACACCAGGTGGATAGAATGGGCAGTAATTTCTCCTCATCACTGACCCTCAACACTGGAGCCCCGCAGGGCTGTGTTCTCAGCCCACTCCTGTATTCCCTGTACACACATGACTGTGTGGCATCACATAGCTCCAATGCATCATTAAGTTTGCTGATGAGATGACAGTGGTAGGTCTGATCACTGACAATGATGAAACAGCCTACAGAGAGGAGATGCACACTCTGACATAATGGTGTCAGGAGCACAACCTCTCCCTCAACATCAGCAAGACCAAGGAGATTGTGGTGGACTTCAGGAAAAAAGACAGAGAACACAGCCCCATCACCATCAATGGAGCACCGGTGGAGAGAGTCAGCAGCTTCAAGTTCCTTGGTGTTCACATCACAGAGGAACTCACATGGTCCGTCCACACTGAGGCTGTTGTGAAGAAGGATCATCAGCGCCTCTTCTTCTTGAGATGGCTGAGGAAGTTTGGAATGAACCACCACATCCTCACACGGTTCTACACCAGCACTGTGGAGAGCATCCTGACTGGCTGCATCACTGCCTGGTACGGCAATAGCACCACCCACAACCGCAAAGCCCTGAAAAGGTTGGTGCGAACTGCCAGACACATCATCGGAGGTGAGCTTCCCTCCCTCCAGGACATATATACCAGGCGATGTGTGAAAAAAGCTCGGAGGATCATCAGAGACTCCAGTCACCCGAGCCATGGGCTGCTCTCACTGCTACCATCAGGCAGGCCGTATCGCAGTATCAGGACCCGCACCAGCCTACTCCATGACAGCTTCTTCCTCCAAGCAATCAGACTTTTGAACCCTTGATCTCTCACGATCAATATACATCAGCACTGCACTTTATTAATCTTATTATCTCACACCGGACTGTCATAAATTATATTCTCTCTTAACAACACACTGGCAACTGACTATCAACCGACAGCCTGAATGTCAATACAGTACAATACAACCTACTGTATATTTTATATATAATTTATATACTATTTTTATTGTATGTGTGTTCTATATTGTGTATATTGTATACTGTACATTATATATTATTATTATGTTGTGTAATTATGTGTATATTAGATATGTAAATTGTGTTGTGTAAATCTGATGTTTATTGTAAATTGGTATATGTCTCATCAATGTCATGACTGCTATGTTGCTCAGAACTGCACCCAAGACTTTCCCCCACTGTTGCACTTGTGCATATGGTTGTGTGACAATAAAAATGATTTGATTCTGATTGATTTGATTCTGGATTAACTGCAGACGTTTAAATAGATGCAATGTCCTTTGTTGGCAATTAAATGATAGTGTACTGTATGTATTCCATTTCAAGTGTGTAGTCCATCAATAGACAAGGGTAATGCAGGCAGAGATAAATGATGAGGTGTGTCGCAGTTCAACCTGCAGGTCATTTCGGTGAGGTTCGGTGGGGTCCATCCTAAGTCCAAGGTTCAGGCAGTGGCATATGAAAAATCAGATGTCTTACAGTTGGAGTTGGCATCAGTTCATTCTCTGAAGTAAAAAAATGGAATTGATGTCTGGCTAGTATCAGCTGTAGTTTGTCGTCATCTCTCAGCAACATGTAGCAGTGGAGTCCCACACCAAGCAGGAACGGAGCTGGATCTGGCAAGCTCTGGTAACCTCGAGATATGAATCCTGAGGTTGAGACATGGAAACAAATAGAATAATATTAGTGTAGATGCCATTCAATTTTATATAGAGTTATAGATCATGATAGAAGTTCAGGTTCCGGCAGACCCAACTAAAGTAGCCTAATTGTGAGTTGAAGGATAAATTAGGTGTATGCCTGGCTAAATAGATGAGTCTTTAGTCTAGACTTAAACTGAGTGAGTGTGTCTGCATCTCGAACAGTGTTAGGGAGACTATTCCATAGTTTAGGAGCCAAATATGAAAAGGATCTACCTCCTTTTGTGGATTTTGATATTCTTGGAATTATTAACAAGCCAAAATTTTGTGATCGTAATGAACGTGATGGAATATAGCATGTCAGAAGGTCACTTAAATACTGTGGAGCTAGACCATTCAAAGCTTTGTATGTAGTTAACAGAATTTTAAAATTTATATGAAATTTAACAGGTAGCCAATGTAACGACAATAAAATTGGGCTAATATGATCGTATATCTTAGTTCTAGTCAGCACTCTGGCAGCTGCATTTTGAACCAACTGAAGTTTATTTATTGAACTTGCTGGACATCCTCCCAGTAATGCATTACAATAATCTAGTCTTGAGGTCATGAACGCATGAATACATTTTTCGGCATCAGCAACAGAGAGCATGTGTCGTAATTTAGCAATATTTCTCAGGTGGAAGAATGCTGTTCTACAAACATTGGAAATTTGATTTTTGAAGGACAGATTGGTATCAAATATAACACCTAAGTTCTTTGCTGTAGAAGACAATGTAACAGTACATCCATCAAGAGTCAAATTATATTTTAGCTGCTTATTTTTAGAGGTTTTTTGGTCCAATCATTAGTACCTCTGTTTTGTCGGAATTGAGTAGAAGGAAACTTCTAGCCTTCCAATCAGATTTCATTGATACACTGCTAATTTGGAGAATTGTGAATTTTCGTTGGGTTAAGAAGAAATATAAAGTTGGGTGTTGTTGGCATAACAGTGAAAACTTATTCCACGATTCCTGATAATATCTCCCAGGATAAGCATAAATAAGGAGAAAAGCAGAGGCCCTAAAACTGATTTTGGGGGGATACTGGCCCACAGTACTGAATAAATTATTGCTAAAATATGCGGACCTGGCAGTTTTTAGTGCTTGTCTGTAGCTACAGACACTATCCTTCCATGCACAGCGAAATACCTATAATTTTGTATTCTTTCACTTGCGCTCCATTTTCTGAGCTGATCATTGTACCATGTTGCAAGGATTTTTTTCTTTTAATTTTCTTTAATTGAAGGGGGATGACACTATCAAGAGTGCTAGAGAAGAAGTATTTATATTTTCTGTTATTTCATCAAGTACTTCTAGACTTTTTGGCAAATGAGTATGTGAAACAATTCTGGAAGATTATTAGTGAAGCTATCTTTAGTGGTTGAAAGAATAGTTCTACCTGAACGATAGCATGGTGTAGATTGAGTGACATTAGCAGATCGCAACAAACAAGAGATGAGGTAATGATCAGAGATGTCATCGCTCTGCGGTAGAACTTCTATAGTATCAACATCAACTCCATATGACAGAATTAAATCTAGCATATGATTATGCCGATGAGTTGGTCCTGTCACATTTTGTCTGACTCCAAGAGAGTTGAGAATATCAATAAATGCATATCCCAATGTGTAATTTTCATTATATATGTGAATGTTGAAGTCACCAACAATTAAAGCTCTATCTACATTAACTACTAGATCAGACTGCAAATTCACCAAGGAAACCAGAGTAAGGCCCGAGTGATCTATATAATGTAGCAAAGGTAAAAGATGACAGAGTTTTTTTATTATATCTGACCGTGTCATATTAAGCATTATTAGTTCAAAAGACTTAAACTTATATCCTGTTCTCTGAGTAACACCAAAAACGTCACTGTAAATTATAGCAACACCTCCTCCTCGACCCTTCAGAGGAGGCTCATGTTTATAACAATAACCTGGGGGAATAGATTCATTTAAACGAATATATTCATCTTGTATAACACATCCAAACTATGATCTGTAATAATTTCATTTACAATTAGTGCTTTGGTAGAAAGAGATCTCATTTTTAGTAGCCCTACCTTTATATGACGTTTATCTTAATTATTATTTTTTTAAGTTTGACCGTAATACAATTTTTTTCTAAATGATTTAGTGAGAGTTTTGTGTTTGGTAGTTTGGGGAACAGACACAGTCCCTATATGATATCCAGGTGATACAGTCTCTATGTGTTGTAGTTTATGTGACCTATGTGATGTCTCAAGGCAGCTAGCAGACGTTCAAATTAACCAGTTTGTCTGCTTCCTGACCTGGGCCCCAGTTAGTCAAATACTATCATTATTAAGACCATGAGCCAAATTACTAGAGAGGAGAGTGGCACATTTCCTGGAGGGATGGAGTCCTTCTCTCTTTAGCAGGTCAGGTCTACCCCAAAAACTCTTCCAATTGTCTATAAATCCTATGCTATTCTCCAGACACCACTCAGACATCCTGCCATTCAGTGACACGATTAAGGAGAGGGCCTGAGCATACTATAGTGTCTGACATAATTTTGCAAGTTCACACACCTCTTTAACATTATCTCTAGTGATCTCCGACTGGTGAAGCCAGACATCATTAGTGCCGACATGAATAACAATTTTAGAAAATCTATGTTTAGCATTTGCCAGCACTTGTAAATTTGATCTGATGTCAGATGCCTGAGCCCCCGAATTGCATTTAACAATGATATTTCCACGTTCCTTACAATAGAATCATCAATTATTAGGGCTCTTTCAACATGAAAGGATGCATCACTGAGAATTGATTGGAAACCCTAACAGGAACGGGAGAGTGGTGTTGCTTTGCTGAGCGAGTATGCTGCTGAGACGTCACCCATTCGCCCTGCTGCGGGGGCACTAGAGGCGGAACCAAATTGTGTGTGTAGCTTGCTGTACAACCCGCATCCGAAACAGTATCTACCGGCTTCTCTTTCTCATTGACCTCCACTAGTGTTCGGATGTGTGCCTCTAACTCGTTAACCCTCTCCATCCGCCTGACTAATAAATCCCTCACTGCTGATGGAAGAAGCTATAGTAAACATGTGGCATGTAATGCAGGAAGCAATAACATGAGTAGATGCCATGACTTACAGCAATTGCTGTTGTTGTTGTTATGGTTGTTCTTGAGTGGCGAGGGTTTGAGATTGATGTGGTTCCTAATCGGCAGATGTTTGAGATTGATGCAATAATCCGTGTAAAACACAGTGGAGAAAATGAATACACGCAGTTGAAATGCGAGATGTAGACAAGCGGAAAAAAGCGAGAGAAAAAAAGAGAAACAGGTGTGCGCAGTATAATGTACACAGATGAAACAGTAGAAAAGGGGAAAACCCTAAAGCACGTGGTAAAATGGCAAAGGATAAAATGATGAACGTATAAGAATAAGCAATGCAAAGCAGGCTAGCAAGCTACAAACACTCGTGCAGCATTCCGTCAGCAACAGGAGAAAAATGTATGTGGTATAATATCAGGGCTTACATATATGATACATTCCTGAAATTCAATAGGCTATTTTGAACAATCATCTAATCTAAAGCATTGCCATCACAACTGCATTATGTCCCGCATATTTTTCCAGCAACTTTTAACAAGCAACTGAACTTGATTGTCATCTCAAATTAATTGTAGCGTCATAATGCAATTTACATTTTCTGAAGAAGCTCAGCAAATGCGATCCAAGGTAAAAGGGGTTAGATTTAAAATATTTAAAAGTTGTACAATTTTCAAAAGCTAGCTTTCTGAAAGTGAACTCAGCATTGGACAAATAGTTATATCTAGTCTTTAAAAAAAATGTGTAGAACATTCTGAGAATGTCATTCAGCCGACTTTTTTCGTTTACAGAACAGGGTAAGGCTAATTTAAGTTTGTGTAAAGAAAAGGCAAGTATATAGGCCTAACAATATATTTTTTTCATTTGGTAATTTATTATTTTTATTTAATGCTTTATTCGTTTGGTAATTTATTTTATTTAATACAGGGAATTTTGCCAGCATTTTTTCAAAAGTAAAATGTAAAAACTAAACAATTTTATAGATGGCTATGTGTTAGTATTCCAAACAAAGAACACTGAATCTTTTCTCCTAGTATTTTGTAATAATTTTTAATTTAAAACATATTTGTGCATATAAATTATGTTTTTTTTTTTTTTTGTATTGTGGGCTAATTCCATGACTGCCGTCTATTGTTTTAAATGGTATGGAAAAGCAGCTTTATTAAATAAATGGATGGCTACCGTGATTAAGTTAATCACAAAGAGTGGCCATTTATGATACGAGATATATGTGTTGGCATTCCTGGAAGTGTCATGATGCAGATGTGTTTGCAGCATCGGATCGGTGCAGGTATGCCATTAAGACCAATCCATAACAGTGCGAGTAATGCTTCATGTACAATGTATTGTCTTTCAAGGATGTATACCTTGTCGTCATGATTAACACAGGCTAACGATTTGGGTAAATTCTGTCATGTGACACAACATTTTTGCATTAATACCAATTTTCAGTTTTTCGTGACATTTGAATTATCGACATAAGAGTTTATGCACTAGAGTTAAACGGAAAAATATTATGTAGACACATTTTAGCGATAATTTATGTTTCCATCAGCTATATCGGTAAACTTATTGATGCGCTACACTTTTTGTCGCAAAAAAACCCACTTGGATGGAAACGTAGTTACTGTTAGCGACTTTCTCTTTACCCCCGTATTGACCTGTTTCAGTGACCTCACTTTTTCTCCACAGTGGCCATATTTGTGACCATCATCGGAAGGAAACAATGGTGGTGAATGTAAAAACACCCATAAAACGATGTCAAGAAAAACCTCAAAAAATGCTTTTGATCCATGCCAAGTCCCAGGAAAGGTGTATACAGGTCTGAAGTCAGCACAAATATTGCCAAATTTGACTTTCGCGGACATTTAAATATATTTTATCCACAATTCATCTCCGTATACTGGCAAGTGCACACACCCAGTGATACGTCACCATTAACATCTCTCATTAAGAAGTTTCTGCTTTGATTTGGCCACAATATTTAAAAAATATCTGTGATGATCCCGTCTGTATGAATGTAATAGCTGCTTTAAACTCATGAAGAATACACAGAAAGCAACCAAGGCATATCAGTGTATAAGACTAATATGTTTATGTTGTCGTCTGGTGGAGGGAATAAAATCTGTCCTTCATGAGCTTATGATGTGTTGTTTATCGACTAACATTAGTATATACACATTAAATATATACCATATATTCACATTATAGTGTTTTTTGTTTGTTTTTGTTTTTTTAGGACATACTGGGTGTTATGAATAACATGTGCATTTCCAGTTTAATTGTTTCCAAATTGATGATGTTATAAATATAATTGACACATGTAAAGATAACTAACATGTCTGAATAAATGAGCAAAAACCCACAAGTGTTTTTATCCCTGCTCTTCCCCCTTCATCACTGCTTGACTTTGGGGAAATGAAGCCGTCACTTAAAAAATAAAACTTTATTGAAAGAAAAATTACATTTTGGCTTTGGTAATTAAACAGCAGTATCACCTTTTCATGATTTCTAAATAGGAAAAAAAAAAAAAAAAAAAACATTGCTGGCTTTTGCCGCATCCCACAGCACAGCACAAACATGGCAACATGTTCATACAGTGATGTCACATGAAACAGTTCAATACATGCGGCTTTATCAGTAAGCACCTTTCTCCACAGCAATGGAGAAATGTCTGAGGACGGCTTTGCTATTTTTATTCCCTGTTGCTACACTTTATTTCCAGATACTCCAGATGTAGTAATAATCACAAGGCCACCCAAATATGTAGAGGACCTCACACAAGACATCAAAGTATGTAATTATTTTTTGGTGATTTTGTAAGTGTGTGTATGTGTATGAATATCAGATGGCCCTTCCCTCCATTTACTTTGGAGCACCAGCTAAGGAATTTCACCTTAACAGTCTAAAAAATATCCAAATAAATCAGACGGAATACCAACACCTATGGGATTGTACTATTATGTTAAAGAATACTTGGAATGGTAAAGAAAATAAAGTGCTTAGAATAGAAAGATGCAAGTGTTTGAGTTGGATATTATTGTTATCAAATGGAAAGATAAACTGCTGTTTCTCTGTTAACTAATAAGGTGATGACCTACTTTCTCATTAAAAAATAATTCAAGATTAATTGCAAGACATGTGATATCAGTTACGCAATATCAAAAGAACATTAGATAATTGTACACTGGTTGTATACACTAATGCCAAGGTCTCTATTTGGATAGTGACATTTATGTTCTGCTTGATCGAGTGATGAGCTTGGTGCTGGCCACGTCTTCCACTGGTCATGCTCATCTGTGTTGCAGTGGGAAAAGGAGCTGGATACCGTTTCAACACCTTGAAAGAAGCGCTGAGTAATCCTGATCTCCTGGAGCACTGAAATGGTCCTTGCAATCTGGAACATACAGATGAAGCCCTGAATCTCCCATTCATTCGTATGGGGAGTTCTGCAGAGCTTGTCAGAGCGAGCGACCGTAACCAAGGGGGGACGGAGCTTTGTGAAGGGTCAGTTTGGTGCCTTCCTGTTCCAGTTTTCTGATTGGCTGTTGAAATCAGAGGTGACACACATAGTGTGGCCCACCCTTCCTTCTAAGTGTGGAACAGTTATGTGATACAGTACTGTAGTAACGTTTCATATTACATACATTGGCGATCCTTCAGAGAAAGTAAGGATGGCTGAGACTCCTCAAAAATGCATTAAAAATGAACATAACAACTAAAGTGATAAAATTAACAGTTGTTTTGGTCAATTTAACTACTAATGTGCATGACTCAGATACATATAATGGGAAAGTATTTTATTTATTTTTCTTTCATACGCAGTAGACAATGCGAGTTTTAATCGGACCATGAGCTTCATCAGATTAAATAAATTACACATAGCTAGGCTAGTCATTAGTTAAAAAAGCTCTGGGCTTTCCTGGCCATTTCACTAGCCATTTAAGCATTCCGTCTAAGCAGGCCCAAACACATTGTGACGAGGAAGAGGGCATGGCCGGACCGTGATGGAGCACGGCTGGCACTGAATCAGCTGCTCTGTGGGAGAGCGAGATAAAGGGCAGCTGGAGACACCGGTTCAAGAGAGAGAGATGTACATGGCCGTGCTGCATGTTTGTGTGTTTGTTTTATGTTGTTTTAAGTTGAGTTTTACATTAAACTTTATGTTGACTGTTCAGCCGGTTCCCACCTCCTCCTTGCCCATCCTTATTCTGTTACACACACATAGAGATTTAGTTCATTAACATTATGTCAATCGGCAAAGCAGGTCAAGGCACACTTAGCTAGCACACACATGGTGTGTGCGCATGGCTCTTTGGAACAGCAGCAGTACACAAGACGTGGTGGTAGATCTGCTTGTTTGGGTGGTTGTGTTTTGTGTTATGTGTTTTTGCAGCTTCCCTGCTTTGTTTGGGGATTGTGTTTATGGCTAATTGTGCAGCAGCATGTCATGCATACTTGCCACAGCATGTCTTGTGTTTTTTAAATGTGCAGCAGCAGCAGCAGCATATCCACATGCTTATCTCAGTTAGTATGTTCTAGCAGAAGCAAGTCTCTGTACTTGCAGATCTAGTCCACTGTAGGAAATCTGCCTAGCATTCTCCATCATTATATGTAGGAAATCTGCCTAGACTTCTCAAACAAAATGTTTAGGATTACGACAAGGGTCAGTTTAGAAAACTGATTTCAAATATACACCACCATTAAATGTAAGACATCAGGCTGGACTTGCCCGCATGTCTTGCATTTACAATATGTAGGGGATTTAGCAACACTGGAATGTATGTCTGCGTTATTCACCCTTTTATGTAATAATGTAAGGAATTTACCTCAAGAAAATAATTATGATTAATTCTGGGGAATCTTGAAATAATTACATTTACATTTATGCATTTGGCTATGCTTTTATCCAAAGCAACTTACAGTGTCCTGATTACAGGGACAATCCCCCTGGAGCAACCTGGCGTTAAGTGCCTTGCTCAAGTACACAATGGTGGTGGCTATGGGGATTGAACCAACAACCTTCTGCTTACCAGTTCAGTGCTTTAGTCCACTACACCACCACCACTCAAATAATTAATGGCTACGTCTAATCAACCGGCAGCCAGCATTGAGTTGATGTGATGTATTTGTTAACTCTTAAATATTAGCAATTTTACTCTCTTGGCCATTGAAAATAACATCACAAATATATTGAAATATTGTTTATGAGCATCAGTTTTTTGGATCTTAAAGTTCAAGGGACAGAATATATTTATTTACCAGTCAACTACTCTTTTGAATACAAACAAAATGTATTTACTAATCTACAACATAAACTAAACTAATACATATAGCCAAACATGAACACAGGTTATTGGATGAGTTTTGACAAGAAATTAATGGAATTTAACCGTAACAGAGGAAAAGGAATGTGTGTTGAGTCTAGAGATCAGTTTGTCCTTAACAACCACAATACTTCATTCACAACATCTCCATTTGAGATCAGGTTCCTCAAATTATATATCAAAGCACCAGATTTATTACCAGGTAATGTACTTGCCTTACGTTGCATTGAAGAGAAGTCCTTGGGTTGGGTTCAGGGAGGTCTGTGTTGAGTTCGATGGTCTTGAGGTTCCGATGCAGCTGGAGAGTCGATTTCGTCAGAAATTGATTATGCACACTGGAAAGCCCAGCGGATGATGGAAAGCTCAGCGGAGCCTCAGAGACGGCTGCAGGAGACGTTTGCAACTACTACATTCTAGAGACATCGCAGAATTTGAAACGAGGACAGCCACGAGGGACCTCGTGGTCTCAGGAGAGTTTGCCTTGGAAACTAGCGTGATGGTAACATGAGAACTCATCTTGCTGGAACTTTTCTGGGAAGAGAAGGACAACTATTGTTCAAGGCGGGGAGATTTTGAGTTGAGTTTGGCTGCACCCCAAAGGTTTCTTGAGCCAATCAGAAGTGTCTTTTGCTATGTCACATGGTCACCTCTTTCCCTCCTTCTTCAAAGGTGATTTATGATCATTGTTCTCAAGTCTCCTGCTTGAAATAGGGCAATGTTCAATCATACGTTTTAATATCATTCATACACTAAGGTGTATAATAACATATCCTTCATTAGCATTCGAGACATGCAAAATGAAACTCAATGATAGTAAATATAAAACACTTTCATGAATATTCAATGTACAAGTCACACAATATGAGCATATATGAATATATGGGGGGTAGAGTTTAACAGATCTACCTTTGTTTTCAAGGCAGTTAACATTAGCCAGATGTGGGGTTTATCTCATTTATGGCTTTGAGGAATTTCCAGTGTGGCTTGCAGGGCCTCTGTATTATTCTCTTAATAATTTTTCTGTCTCTAATCACTACACCATCAAGACCAATATCCTATCAATATGTCATACCCACATTAACATGCTAAACCTTTCTGAGAGTTGTCATGACTGAAATTACTAAGTTCAGGCACGTAACTCTGAATGGCGCAAGCTGAAAGGTTCTTTGAACTTGTTATCAGTTAGCCAATCAGTTTGCTCACATGTGATATGTCAAGCCAGTCGGCTCACATGGTGTAAGCTGACAGGTCTTTTGACGTGTAATCGGGTAGCCAATCAACTTGCGTACTCTCTCTTTGCCTCACATTTAAATTTGCTCATTTTGCAAGTAAGCCGGTGTAGAGCCGAGGAGGGCGGGGCCGGGTTGGAATGACGCACGCCCGGTCCCCAATCAGCCTGATGGGGCGTGCGAGGGATAAAGGCGGCCGGGGATGACAGTTCGAGAGAGAGAGAATTGCAGGCAGCTGTACTGTGTGGTTTTTGGTTGTGTGTTTAAGTTGTTTATTAAATTATTATTTAAATTGTCAAGCCGGTTCTCGCCTCCTCCTTTCCACCGAACCCCCTTACACTGGTGCCGAAACCCGGGAAGGAGGAGGGATTCCCGTCGCAGAGTCCTCGACACTGCCATCCACCCAGGGGAGCGCCGCTGCCATCCAACGGGGGACGGAGTAGCCCGACCACCCGGACATGGGGAACGGCCGCCGTCCGCGAGGCGAGTGGGGACGGGACTCCCCGACCGCCTGGAGCGAGGGAGCCGCTGCCGGGGGCGGAGGAGTGCCCTGCCGTCCCCCGAGAACGCGGAGGGGTCGAGAGAAGACCGCCGTCCGCGGGGGAGGAAGCGACTCCCCGACCGCCTGGAGTGGTAGGGCCGCTGCCAGGGGCGGAGGAGTGTCCCCACGGGATGCCGGGAACGCGGAGGGGCGTTCTGTCCGCTGGGGGTCGGAGGTCTGACTCCGGTCCGCCCGGGGAGGAGCAGCTGCCGTCCGCCTGAGAGGGTGGACTAGTGATCGAGGACCACGCGACGGGAATCCCTCCTCCTTCCCGGGTTTCGGCACCAGTGTAAGGGGGTTCGGTGGAAAGGAGGAGGCGAGAACCGGCTTAAGAAAATAAATAATAATTTAATAAACAACTTAAACAAAACACACAACTATAAACACGCAGTACAGCTGCCTGTCATTCTCTCTCTCTCAAATTGTCGTCCCCGGCCGCCTTTATCCCTCGCGTCAATCAGGCTGATTGGGGACTGGGCGTGCGTCATTCCAACCCGGCCCCGCCCTCCTCGTCTCTACAGCCGGTTTTAACTGCAGAGTGCTGCAAGAATTTTCTCTGAAACCCTCCATCTCCCCAAATCCACTAGATCTAGATCTGATACATGGATTGTATTTGTGTATAATTGTGCAGCAGCATACCATACTTACACCTTGGGTGCTTCTCATTTCATACATAGTGCATCCTCGTTTCCTTGCTCCTCTGTCCTCGAGCCTGTGACGTGGAAACCGATCAAAGTCCACCAGCATGAAGGATGTATACATTTTCTAAATGCACTGTGAGGAGGTGAGGACGAGGACAGAGGGATCATGTTGAGTAAGCTTAAGCAAGGATGCACAGGTGGATCCTTTGCGGATCCTATTCTTGTTTCCTTTCATTCTTTCCTCATTCCTAGGGTGGAGCTAGGACGCAAGGAAAGGAAGCAAGAAAAGGAAATGAGGATTCATAATTTCAGAAATAAGAAGCAACCCATCTTGCTAAAATCAACAACACATATTCTCTCCAAAATCCCACCCGATGTCAGAACAACTGAATGCGCAAAACAATTAATAGGCAGAGAGCGTTTCTCATTTAATAGTTTTCCGGTTGGCTAGAAAACCGGAGGCCACTCCCCTGCTGCTCCTATTTGCTGTCACCCAAGCTGGGTGTGATTTCTTGACACATCTTTCAGTGACAAGTAGTAGGAATACTTTGCATGGTATTCCAAAAAATAAAAGTGAAATATGAGTTATTATTGAAAATTAATTTATGATCCTAAAACAAAAATGCAGAAATGCATATACTGAAAGATTTCAGTCCATGGCATAGAATTTATTTATTCAACATTGTTTGCTATCTATGAGAGATCTAAAACATTGTTTTGAGCATTTTTGTCAGTAAAGCTAAGTAGCTACCTCAGCAAAGTGCCATCGAATTGAAAACCCTTCTGTGCCCATCAAGATCCTGAATTTGGCAGTATTTGACACTGGGATCTCAGTTGGGAATCACTCCACCCCTCCTGCATCCCATCAGAAAACCAAATAAAGTGTGTCAACAGGTTTTTGAGTGTTCGTTTTTGTTGTGCTCATCTTCAGTTACATTTCCTCTTGAAACATCATGATTAAATCACATGCTGCATGCTAAATGTATGCTTCGTTCTGTACTAAGCAGGCCTATTCAAGACATTGATTTGTATCTGTGAGCAGTGCACTGCACTAATGCATTTACAATACCATTTGTGTATGTGCATGTAGACTGTGAGAGGAAAAACAATACTGTAGGTCTACTGAACATGCATTGTGATATCTTGAAATGTTACTTTATTCTTAATATTGAATCAACATCAAAATTTCGGGTTTTAAGCAAATATATATTTTAGGCGCTGTGACTATTCACCATTTGCAAGTACACCATGTTTTCCACCATTTTAATCACATTTTGGCTTCACTAATTCCTTTTAAATGGTCTTGCGTTGTGACAACTGATTTTGTTTTTAAAGTACAAATATTGAAAGAACAAATATTCCATATACTGTAGTTTCTCAATGTGACATCATAAAAACTGCACGCATGATAATTATAAAAGAATTAGAAAAATGCTGATGATAAAAAATATTTTTTTTTATGAGTATTGAGTATAGTAGGTCACAGGAAACAGAACTTCCCATTGTGAAGCCAGCTAGCCAACCAAAAAGCAGGAAAACAGCGAGATGCTTGCCTGAGATATTGACAAATGCAGAACTCCCTCTCACGGATGGACACACACACACACACACACACGCACACACACACACACACACACCTAATAGATTAGCTTTCTAATTTCACTGTGACAAGTGGCATAAACTTGATAGCACACAGCTGGGAGCTCTAGACCAAATGTTGAGATGAGCAGATGTCTTTGAGGAAATACTTTAACTAATGAATCTTGTTTTAATGTTATATTCTAGAGTAATTTTCACCTCCAAAAGGAGACAGAATATTTTCTGATTGATGCTCTCTGGTGGATTTACCAATATGCTGTATACCTTTAATGTCAGGCACAATCTGTCAGCGCATTCCCACTCAAACGCACACATTCGCAAACTGTATCATCTGGGATCATTTGAATGAGTGGGATCATTTGAATGAGTCCCAAGTGACTCCCTCCCCAGCCTCCACATGGCTGATCACCTCTGCCGCCCGCTGAGCAGTCATGCAGGCCCGGTGTGTGATTCAGACAGAGATAAACGTTCTGCTCCATTTAGCGCATATGCTGTTGTTCCTAGCCCATGTACTTGGCATTCCCCTCCCAATCTCCTCCCCGGAATAATATGGAGCATACACCTCCTGTATTTACTATGCATTACATCACCCAGACACATGACACTACTGCAATTAACAGTAAGAGAAACCAGGAAAACAGAAGATAATATGTTGCATGTGGATAGACATTGCTGCTAAAAATTATTTCTTAATTTTTGTCTTGTTTTAGTATAAAAAATTGAAACATCTTTTAAACAACAATTTACCAAGAAACATAATTGTATATAAAGACTTAATATAAGACTTAACAGAGAATATATAAGGGATAATCCACGGATAGGTGTGCATTAAACGATTTTAAGAACCACCCGACGCAAAGCGGAGTGCATTTAAAATCGTTTAATGTACACCTAGCCATGGATTATCCCTCCTATACCATGGTCACTTGCCAGAATTGATTAGTTACAGCTGTCATACATTTTTTGCAGTGAAAATTCTGACTGGAAAAACAAAAAAAATAATGGTTAATTTTATCTAATGGTCGTTAGATCTGCAGCTCCGCCTGTTTAGACACAGAGAAAAAGTAGTGCAACCACACACTTGGTCAAAACTGTGAATTTAAATGCACAATCCAGAAATAATAATATCCACAGAAAGTAGAGGGGTTGGCACTCCAGAGAAAATGTATTATTTAATTATTTAATTGTAATTTTCACATAAGTGTGGAAAAACTGTTGTTACAAACGTGGCAGTGACAGTATAAGTAGCACTTACTGTTTGATAAGGGGAAAACAATTCATAACACTCTGGAACCTCCATCAAGGGTGCATGGTTGACTGAATTAAGAATTAAATTGCAATTTGTCCATGAACGGTAGTGCTTCACCGCAAAATGCTGCGTGCATTTTGTGAACAACAGTGCTTCTACTTCAGCGTTTGAGTCAGAGATGAGTGAGTGTGGGGGCCTCTAGTGGCTACAGGCGGCACTTCAGCACATAATATACACAGCACTTTACAGTTTAAATCGTCTTGCATCGCCTTGCCGGACAGCAAAAGACGCATTTAATAGGTCCTTATTTCCTTCTCTCACCCTCCTTGCAAAACAAGCTGAATTCCATTATATTAGCCATGCTGATGAAAGTGATTAGGAAATGTTTTCAATTGCCATAGCTCACTCTGCTTGCTTTGTAGTGTTATGTTGCTATGGTTACAAACAGCACATTAATATCGAACGGTGATTAAAACTGACTGGAACTACCTGTGCATTCAAAGGTTTGAACCGCACACATTCAAGCCAGTCAGAATCAAGTTTTCGAACAGAGCATGGTATAAATCTTATTATTATATTAAGTGTCTGATTCTCACACCATTTAAAAATTATTGTTTAATGTATATTGAGCATAAACCTAACCTACATTTATGCCTCTCAGTTAATTTTTAAAACTGAATTTTTAGGATTTTTATAGATCCCTAAATGTTAGATTTTTTCTGTAAGCAAAAAAATAAATATAATAATAATAATAATAATAATAATAATAAAAATAATAAAAAATAAAATAAAATGTAATACGCTATCTAACAACACTGGATTGCAGCTTTTATAAAGAAATACAATGTGCAATGTGTAAGCTTATCTTTTGTTTTATATTCGGCTTATTATACCACAACACTGATAAACAGCAATGACATTTTTCATTATGTTTTTCTTTACAATGATGAGTTATCATTGTGTTTCATGTTTTAATTACCTATAAATGGGACTGGCAGCACATTTTATGCCCATGTTGTGCAGTGCTGAACGTGTTTCACCAGGCCATTCCATGACATTCAGAGTAAAGTGCGCATCATACATTAGCTGTCTTGTTTCAAAGGCTGTATGCTTTGGGCTGCGTTCCACTTAAATGTGTTATGCCCTTCCCTCACTAACTTTCCTCCGTCTCACCGACTCTGATGTATGTCATTACTTATGCTGCACGAGTGCACACTACTGGCGGAACCCGTGCAATGGGTTTAACTGGAACACCCTAACCAGGGGTCGGGAACCTATGGCTCGCGAGCCACAAGTGGATCTTTTTTTAAAAATCAAGTGGCTCGCCAGGTGTCTCGCCATTCACCAACACATGATCGTTTAAAACTTTCTAGAGATCATTTTCCTGTAGAAAGTGTGGGTGCAATTGCAAAGCTTGAAGTCAGTGACACTGTTTTGATTGCCTTTATCCCGAATTTGTCTTACAGCCTTCTCCTGGTGAACAAGGTTTGAAATGAACACCCTCCAAATGCGGATTTTTCATGCAGAGTATTTTGTTGATGTACCAGCCACTGTGGAGGGTGACCTGTAAGATTTCTCAGAGTCATATATTACAAGAAATTAGACACAAAGATGCGTGTTTGACGAAACGTGATTATATTTTGATGAACAGATGAAAGAAAAGCTGCCGATGCGCATCTGATTTTATTTGTGTGCGCAGTGAGCTCCGCTGTTCACGAGTGCAATGAAAGTGCTTCTCCAAGACATGCACATTCATAGAGTTCTTGTCTCCCAATAACTATCTTAGCTGTTAAGAGCATTTTCTACGAGCGATTTGATGAACGTTCGTTATTTTTTATTTGCAACCATGGTATGAAATAGCACCCGCCACTCTCCAAATGCGACAAGGCTCAATCCAGTTCATGAGCTCCTCATTCAAATACAGTTATTTCATGCGTGAGTAATTTTGCTCATCTACCCACAACAGGCGGGTGACCTGTAAGATGTCATGGAGTGACACGTGTAAAGAAATGCTGTTATTCAAAAAGACACGTGCTAGAAACACACTTTCTTATATTTTTAAGAAAAGCCAAAAGAAAAGCCGTCAATGTTTGTGTCTGATTCGCTGTTTGTTCAGAGGCGTGCAGTGCTAGCCTGTCATGTGGAACAAGCACATGTAAAGAGTTATCACTCCTTTTTCTCTGTTTCATTCAACTGAAAACTGCAAGAATAAAGTAGTCTATGAGAATGCTGCAAATGATCTCTGATCATCTCGTGAGGTGCTGTGAGTTTAGTTTGCTTTATTTCCACGGAGCAGTTTGCTCTTACACATTGTGATAGCAACTCTGCAGGTCCAGTAATATATAAAGGTATCTTTGTATTAAAGAAACAAAGACGAAAGTGATTAAATCATAAAGTAATACAAGACACGTTCACCTTGAACTTAAAATTTAGTTCTAGTTTATTTCCTTTAGGAAGCATTAACTGTATTACCAAAATGCAATACAAACACATTAGATAAGAACACACATTTGGCAGCATTTTTTTTGGGAACACAAGGGAATTTATTAAGCTTATTTATTATGATGATTATTATAATTATCTTTACATTTATAATTGTCTTTAGTTCTTAATTTGTAGGCTATTAGTAATTTTTCACCTGGTGTCACTGACAGATGCTTGCGTGATAGCAAATGGGGCCATTGGAGACAGTAAATGTTTGGATTTGGGGAGGTGGTTACATATACAATTTTTTAATCACTTCGTTGTTTTAATTGTTTTTTCGTTTCATTTAAACTGCAATTTGAGTTTAGAAATGTCTTAGGTCTTAGTTTTTCGTGTTTCAATAAAATAATTACATTTTTAAAGCAAAATCAATAAAGCAAAAATATTCACTGACCCTTGGCAGGGGGGTTGACCATATAATCGGATATCGCGATATTTTAAAGGCGATTATCGTTAAAATATTTTTTACATATCGCCCAGCCCAAAAGGGAAGTTAATATTTTCATGAAAAATTGTAAAATGAAGTAATTTTATGGAGACCCACACAAACACGTGTACTCTATTCTATATTGCAACATGTTACCTATTAATTTTTGCATATTTGTTTGTTTTTGTATTTTTGAGTAATCTATGGGCAATATAAACATTTTATTTTATTGAAAAACTTTGTTTTTGAAAATAGTAAATTATTTGTTTGTGCTACGGCTCTTTCGAAAAAATGCATCAATCAAAAAGTTTAAAATTGTCTCCTTAGTGAAAAAAGGTTCTCGACCCCTGCCCTAAACCCTTGATCACTTGGAGCACGTTGAAGGCTGATGTCAATTTGTGGAATTATTAAGTGATTTTTGCAACTGAGAAAACAACGTTTTCAGAGATTGATGCAACCACCAATTCAGGTAAAGTTTAGTTGTAATTTCAGAGACTTATGTATAAATCTCATATGTTTATTTTTTTTTTGTTTTTTATTAGAATTACTTGATAGGATTAATCAAGCTTTACAAAAATAAAAATGGTAACATAACAATGAACACATAGGCTATAACTGTGTGACAAACAGATAGTTTAAGGTAGGTAGCTACAAGTATTGTGCTGTTAAATCGCAATATAACTTTTCTAAACTGCTTAACTGACCTACCTTCACTTTCATTATACCTTAGAGTTGTGTGGGGGAGGGGTTGCTGTCACATCACAATCATGTTGCATTGTGGGATATGGAGCTGCATCATCAGAGTTGGCTCGTTCCCTTTGTCAAAATTGAGGGGTTGAGGGTCTGTCAATAGAAACTTCCCACGCTCACTGAATGAAGTGGAACAGAATTCCAAAATGGTGGTGGGGATTCCCTTGAGGGGAAGTACTTAGGGGAGTTAACGAGTGGATGTTAAAATGAAGTGGAACGCAGACTTGGAGGTCACTTTTGTCAGCCGCATACACGTAACAGAGGCTGTCTCGTTCAGTTAGGACACTCTGAATGCAGCCTTCGATCTTCTTTCACAGGAATTCGGAGGATGCAGGAGGTGTATCCTTAACTGGCACTCACAAAACACAATTCTGTGCGTCAACAGAAACACATAATTTCTCTGGAAAAAAGACCCAGATTTACCCAAAAATATTATGTTTAAATGCAAGTTATGTTGATTCTAACCTCAGTAGATGGGTGTAAAATATATAATATGGAAAATTATAATAATATATAATGTAAAATAAAAGCCGTACAGCTGCAAAATCCATAATCTTTAAAATCAGCAGTAAAATCTGACAACTGTTTTTTTAGCTCGGATCACGTAATAAATAAAAAAATAAAAAAATAAAAAAATAAAAATTTCAGGCTGGTTTGGCTTATGCGCATATGCGTTCTCGAGTTAATAGAGCGCAGCAGTCTTGTTCCGGAAATAAAAATCCCATTAATTTTTTCCATGCACAAATTGATTTTCGATGATAACTTATAAAACTTTAAAGACAGACCTACCTTGAGCTATAAGGTTGTTCATCGATGGTATATGCTTCCATTGAAGCCATCCGTCTGCATAATTTAAACATCATTGTTTAAAAATTGTGTTTGATAGTGGAATTCATGGTAAACAACTTCATTACCCATAATCCAGCAGAGAAAGCTTCACCAATCAGAGAACCGCTGACAACAAAGTCCGCAAAATGTGCCTCGGAGCGACTCAAATAAATAAGTGGGTGGGCACAGTTGAACTCTTTTGACAGGCGATGTCTAAAAGCTGATTGGCTCTTTTCCCTAGCTGTAATGCTGGACTTCCTTTTTTGCAACCATTGGGCATTTCAATTTCTCCCATTAATTTTAATAGAAGTGGTCTGTATCTGCTAAATAGTCTCCCTTATAGCACACGTACTTCACCCAGATGTTTATTCAATGTGTATTTACATCTGGAAGATGTAAGGTTTAGGTTGTTTACTCATTTGCAGTACATCTATAAGACGTTTCCTCTCAGATGTCATTAAGACATTCATCAGATGTCTTTGAGACATTTATGATTTAGAATGTTTGTAAATCTGATCTTTTTAAGATGTTTAGCATGTTAATTAAGATTGTGATGCTTTCCAGATGAAAACATCTAAAACAGACATCTCGGAGACGTACGTGTGCTATCTGTGCTCTTTTGTAACTCTCCTAAAGTTTACCTCAGAGATTCTCTTCTCACTCAGAGTGCTCATGCAGGTTGATAGCGATGCGTGCTGTCATAGCAACCATGATATGTTCTGTTTCCGTTTGTCCTACGAAGGCCGTCTCGTTTAAATGAAGCTAATTCTAAGTTGAGGACGCTTGGTATACCACTGCCTACAGAGGATACATCCTACCCAGCAACAGCCTTCGTAATGAGACGCACACATTATCTTTATTCCAATGTTGTCTGTTACCTCAGAAAGTGATTTCTGTAATAGAACACTATTCCAAGTGGCTGGCCTTTGTCAATCGAAAATATAATGAGCCAAGTAATCCTAGCTGCCGTTAAAATTATGCTCCCTCCGTATGATGCCACAGAAAGTCTTCCAAAAGCAGCACATGCATTACCAATATTTCTTTTTTATAGCTCATATTTTAATGCCTTTTCAATTAGTTACGTACACTTAATTTACAGTAGTTTAATATGGACTTCTAATTCGAGTGCTTAATTCTATACTTTTATTTTAAATGTTAAATGTATTAAATGAAAAGTGGAGTTTAGAATCAATCTGTAGAGTTCATTACTTGTCAAGTTGGAGTCGCCAGTTTACACACACCAGTAAAAGTGTGTGTACACACAGTCAAAAGTGTGCAAAATGTGCACACATACAGCATTTACACCAAGTTTATGTTTTATAAATCCTGATGTGTGCGTGGGACATTGCATATGCACATTTCGGTAACGCTTTAGATTACAGCCTGCAATTTACAGCGTAAGTACACCGAATTTACAGCATACATTTTTGTAATAATAGTGTACCTATAAATTACTTACGTGTAGGTATAAGGGAACAATATGCAAAGCTTTGGGAATAAAGGGGTAACACCCTGGAAAATTACAAATAATTTATACTGTAAGTATTTTATAATTAAGGGGTAACTATTCTAATATTACGTGGTATGTATGACCTACTATGCTAAACAACATGGAAAATTACAAATAATTTATACTGTAAGTATTTTATAACTAAGGTGTAACTATTCTAATATTACGTGGTATTTATGACCTACTATGCTAAACAACAATCTTACATTTGCGAGCAATTTAGCAAGAACATACACTGCATAACTTTTTGTAATAATACATAGGTATTATATTATAATATACATATATATATATAGCAAAAGAGTAGAGGACTTAGTTGGGTCGTCAAACAAAATTAAAACTAGGCAAGGCAACTGGGAATACAAGGCAAGTAAAATTAGAACTATTGCAAAACATTTTTCTGTAGTTACTGTGTAAATATACCATTGTTCCGTGTTGTTACAGTGTAAGTCCAACTTGTTACCCCCTTTTTCCATGTAGTTATAGGGTAAGTGCAGCACAACAGCTCAGGGGTGGACTGGCTGGTGGGAGCACCGGGCACATTCCCAGTAGGCCACTGGGTAACTACAAGTGCGCAAGTACCGGTCCGTCCTACAGGCGATATAGGCAGCCACCCTGGGCTCCAACATGCCTGCGCAGACCCCAGTACAGAATACATTTTCAAAAAACTCTGTAAGGTAAAGTCAACACAATGACATTTATTTTTCAAAAACTGAAATTAATATATTTTGGAATTAATTACACATTGAATCGCATCTCCGTACATATGAATTAACGATGTACCTCGTGTGGACCTCATTATTTGACATACAAATCACAATAATGGTGACAACCAAAGACCACATATTAAGTATAAAATGAGCTCTGAATAATCACAAAATGACAAATAACTGCAAGTTACAACAACTACAACAGCAGTGTATATAAAATCTGCAAACAGTAAAGCTATGAGCAGCATTACTGGGAGCTGAAGTCCAGCTTGCTGAATAATGCTCACACCTGATAAAAATGCTTAATATAAGTCATGAAAAAGACTACTTTGTGGCTATTTGAGTCTTTGATGGCTTACTTTGTATAAAGGACAGCAGAAACAGTGCTTGTCAAAGCATAGGGCTTTACATTTATTCTCGAGAATAATCTGGGGAAGGAATTAAAACACTGCAGATATAAAGATGCAACAAACTCACAGAGAGTGAAAATATGAGCAATTAATCTGCAAAATATCTGCAAAGTTCTTCACTTTAAGAGGTATGTTTATTTTGTTTTACATATATTTATATTTGTTTTTATAAACTTTTACACATAGTTATGTGAGTAATTGACATGAAATTTTGAGCATTGTCACGAGTGTCCTGCTGTGTGGCACTTTCTTCATCTAACTATTTTAAACTAATTTTTATGAACTTGTATAGCTATAGTTAATATGAGGTTGTGGAAACAACAAGTATAATAATAGTATGTATGTATGTATGTATATATATATATATATATATATATATATATATATATATATATATATATATATATATATATTATACTTGTTGTTTCCACAACCTCATATTAACTAAGACAATAGTTTATTTGCACTTCTAGAAAAAGTTGAAAGGTGATTAAGATCTTGTTACAGCTCCTAAAGTGCACACTTTCCCTTGTACTTTCATGTAAATTTTAACCTAACATCTGTACGTTGGGAAAAAAGTTTTCGGACATGTTATTTCTCTAAAAAAATCCACTCATCACATTTACAGTGGTTTAATTTGTTTTAAAGTTTTGACAATTTTTGCACTAGTGGGGCCCGTTGTCATGACTAGCAGTCAATAGAAATGTCTTTTTTTTTTTTTCAACACAAAGATTTGAAATTGAGCCGGAAAATTAAATCAATGAACTGGTGTGTTATGGTGTGGTATGTTGCGGGCCGGGTTTGATGGGCCGCTCTGGGCCAGAAAGTCCAGGGCCACTTTTTAGTTCCAGTCCGCCCCTGCAACAGCTTGTATGCTTGAATAAACTAGAAAATTTGTTTTTGCTAACAAATAAAATTCCAGAGCGACTATTTATACTAGGCTTAAATAGCACCTGCCACACAGTGAGGCTATTTGCACCCAAATAGTCTAGAAACAAAAGTTGAAGACAAACTGCATCTTTAAGTGTTGCTGCAATGGTGTAGTGTGTAAATTTGGTGTGGATGTGCTTTTTTTTTTCATGTTGACGGCCAGGGTTCGATTCCCCATTTTGTCCCTCTTTTTCCCTTCCTTACAGTATTTCCACTCTTAATATTAATGCTTATAATACTTATAATAATAAACTTATAACAATAAAAAAAAAACTTATAATAATAAAAATACTAATAATATAAAGGTTGATTGCCTCGCAATGATTTCATAACGGTGACGGTCGGGGAGTTGAGAGAGTTTTTTTTCTGAGTAAAATTAACCAATGGAAGCCATAGTTTTAATGCAATTAATCATGGTGTTATTACAGTAATATGGTGTTAATACCTTAACCATGTATAATTTTGGTAACAAAATACCATAGTTATACTATGGTTACTGTAGTAAAACCATGTTTAATTTTTGTTAACCATGGTTAGGTTTAGTGTAGGGTTAGGGTTAGGTTGAGGGGTTGGTGTGACTCTAAATAAACACAATAAACACACTGCAGTGATACTGTATGTTAGTATTTAATACCGGAATGCAAATAGCATCTAACACTATTTGCACTTAGTGTAAAGAAGATGCTTTTTGTTGCTATTTACACTAAGTGCAAATAGCCTCTGCCATAAAATTAATAGCAAATGATTAGCTATAGCTTTATTTTAGTTGACAGGTACAGTGCATCCAAAAAGTATTCACAGCGCTTCACTTTTTCCACATTTAGTTATGTTACAGCCTTATTCCAAAATGGATTAAATTCATTATTTTCCTCAAAATTCTACAAACAATACCCCATAATGACAACGTGAAAGAAGTTTGTTTGAAATCTTTGCAAATTTATTAAAAAGAAAAAAGAAAAAGAAAAAAAAATCACACGTACATAAGTATTCACAGCCTTTGCTCAATACTTTGTTGAGGCACCTTTGGCACCAATTACAGCCTCAAGTCTTTTTGAGTATGATGCTACAAGCTTGGCACACCTATTTTTGGGCAGTTTCTCCCATTCTTCTTTGCAGGACCTCTCAAGCTCCATCAGGTTGGATGGGGAGCATCGGTGCACAGCCATTTTCAGATCTCTCCAGAGATGTTCAATCGGGAACAAGTCTGGGCTCTGGCTGGGCCACTCAAGGACATTCACAGAGCTGTCCCGTAGCCACTCCTTTGTTATCTTGGCTGTGTGCTTAGGGTCGTTGTCCTGTTGGAAGATGAACCTTCACCCCAGTCTGAGGTCCAGAGCGCTCTGGAGCAGGTTTTCATCAAGGATGTCTCTGTACATTGCTGCATTCATCTTTCCCTCGATCCTGACTTGTCTCCCAGTTCCTGCCGCTGAAAAACATCCCCACAGCATGATGCTGCCACCACCATGCTTCACTGTAGGGATGGTATTGTCCAGGTGATGAGCGGTGCCTTGTTTCCTCCAGGCATGACACTTGCCATTCAGGCCAAAGAGTTCAATCTTTGTTTCTCATGGTCTGAGAGTCCTTCAGGTGCCTTTTGGCAAACTCCAGGCGGGCTGTCATGTGCCTTTTACTGAGGAGTGGCTTCCGTCCGTTCCGTAACAAAATGTGGAAAAAGTGAAGCGCTCTGAATACTTTCTGGATGCACTGTATTATGCATGTGACTGATGGAAAAGAGTTATAAGTGACCAAGAGTTATAAGTGGCCAGCTCTAGGAAGAGTCCTGGTGGTTCCAAACTTCTTCCATTTACGGATGATGGAGGCCACTGTGCTCACTGGGACCTTCAATGCTGCAGAAATTTTTCTGTACCCTTCCCCAGATCTGTGCCTTGATACAATCCTGTCTCGGAGGTCTACAGACAATTCCTTGGACTTCATGGCTTGGTTTGTGCTCTGACATGCACTGTTAACTGTGGGACCTTATATAGACAGGTGTGTGCCTTTCCAAATCATGTCCAGTCAACTGAATTTACCACAGGTGGACTCCAATCAAGTTGTAGAAACATCTCAAGGATGATCAGTGGAAACAGGTTGCACCTGAGCTCAATTTTGTGTGTCATGGCAAAGGCTGTGAATACTTATGTACATGTGATTTTTTCGTTTTTTTATTTTTAATAAATTTGCAAAGATTTCAAACAAACTTCTTTCACGTTGTCATTATGGGGTATTGTTTGTAGAATTTTGAGGAAAATAACGAATTTAATCCATTTTGGAATAAGGCTGTAACATAACAAAATGTGGAAAAAGTGAAGCTCTGTGAATACTTTCCGGATGCACTGTATGTGATAGGTACAGTAGGGCAAATATGCAGATGACACTATCCTTTCTACACTGCCATGAAAAATAATTTTCGCTATAATTTTCGTGTTTAATGTATGTATTAAGTAGTCCCAAAAGGCATTTGGACACTTCCTCAATTTAAATGTATGATTTTCATTGCATTAGATAATGAAATATCAAAAGAAGTATCAGCAAACAAAACAATGCAAAACCTCTTTTCAAGAACTAACTTAACTTTACTGGCCATTTTTGCCATTCATTTTTTTGCCAATTGATGTTACAATCATTTTTAGTTGAAGTGTGAAGTAAAAGAACATCTTTATGTGAAATGTTTTTTTTTGTTGTTGTTGTTGTTGTTGTTGTTGTTGTTTGTTTGTTTTGTTTTGGTTCTTTTGGACAAGTGTGCATTTATGTGTGTAATATATTTTGTAAGTGTGAACTAAGTGTCCAAATTCTTTTTGGAGCAATTGTACATGCTATCTAGGCCAGGGGCTATTGGTTGCATGGTGCTCATGCAAGCAACACAGATTTAAATCTGGCTTGTGTCATTTGCCAATCCTGTTCCGCCCTCTTCTCCCCATTATTTCCCATCCTTCTTCAACTCCCCATATAGTCAATAAAAATAGAAAAGTATATTAGGTACACAGCACACAGAAAATATGGGATGTCAGACATGCCCGTGCTCCACGAATTGCTGCTCACTTTTCCAGGGGACCTGTAATGCGTGTGAATATCCTTGTGGAATGTCAGAATAATTACATACCTATTAAATGTTTCTGAGCTCTTAACAACCGCAATTAGTGTTACAGGTACCAGAGGCTCCTACAAGGTAATCTAGTGTATTCCTGCTCTTCAAAGCAGTGTTCACATCAGCATGTCTCTCAAGGCCCTTCTGCACTTTTAAAGTTTAGTTCTATTCATTAACTAATGAAGAAGATGTTTTAATGGATGCGTGTACTTCCTGCTATGGTAATTTTAGATATTTTCTGCTAATCACTTATAACTCTTTTCCATCAGTCACATGCATAATACAGTGCATCCAGAAAGTATTCAGAGCGCTTCACTTTTTCCACATTTTGTTACGGAACGGACGGAAGCCACTCCTCAGTAAAAGGCACATGACAGCCCGCCTGGAGTTTGCCAAAAGGCACCTGAAGGACTCTCAGACCATGAGAAACAAAGATTGAACTCTTTGGCCTGAATGGCAAGCGTCATGCCTGGAGGAAACAAGGCACCGCTCATCACCTGGACAATACCATCCCTACAGTGAAGCATGGTGGTGGCAGCATCATGCTGTGGGGATGTTTTTCAGCGGCAGGAACTGGGAGACAAGTCAGGATCGAGGGAAAGATGAATGCAGCAATGTACAGAGACTTCCTTGATGAAAACCTGCTCCAGAGCACTCTGGACCTCAGACTGGGGTGAAGGTTCATCTTCCAACAGGACAACGACCCTAAGCACACAGCCAAGATAACAAAGGAGTGGCTATGGGACAGCTCTGTGAATG
Source organism: Myxocyprinus asiaticus (assembly GCF_019703515.2). NCBI lineage: Eukaryota > Metazoa > Chordata > Actinopteri > Cypriniformes > Catostomidae > Myxocyprinus > Myxocyprinus asiaticus. Next base: position 33,806,161 of record NC_059357.1, on the reverse strand, counting down.
TCCTTGAGTGGCCCAGCCAGAGCCCAGACTTGTTCCCGATTGAACATCTCTGGAGAGATCTGAAAATGGCTGTGCACCGATGCTCCCCATCCAACCTGATGGAGCTTGAGAGGTCCTGCAAAGAAGAATGGGAGAAACTGCCCAAAAATAGGTGTGCCAAGCTTGTAGCATCATACTCAAAAAGACTTGAGGCTGTAATTGGTGCCAAAGGTGCCTCAACAAAGTATTGAGCAAAGGCTGTGAATACTTATGTACATGTGATTTTTTTTTTCTTTTTCTTTTTTCTTTTTAATAAATTTGCAAAGATTTCAAACAAACTTCTTTCACGTTGTCATTATGGGGTATTGTTTGTAGAATTTTGAGGAAAATAATGAATTTAATCCATTTTGGAATAAGGCTGTAACATAACTAAATGTGGAAAAAGTGAAGCGCTGTGAATACTTTCTGGAGGCACTGTAGTGAGGGACCTTTTTGCTGTAGGAGCCACTGCCAGTTATCCAAACTCTGCTAATCTGCAACGTTTCATCCATCCATTGAAACAGCAACACTGATAGATCACCAGTATGAGATGTGAAGAGAAGAGCAAACTAAATCATGCAGGTTGAGTTTAGATGTGTAGGATTGCGAGTCCAGACCACAAAGACATGGCAGACAAATTTAGATGGAAGTCCCATCACCTCTCCATGGCACCTTCTGAAGATTTAAGCCTTCAAGTGTCTAAAAGTTTGCCTTTAAAGGAAAGAGAGAGAGTGGATTAGACAGATAAAAATCACCTCTTGGGGTGACGCTCCCTGTCTTTCCATACACCGAGGTGAAATACTTCATGGCAGTGCTAAAGGGAGGAAGGGATTAATTGTTTTCTCCCCTTGGTGATACAATCATGTTTCACAAGCGAAGCCCAGAGGGAGGACCAAACAGCTTCTGCCAGTAGCTGTGTTAGGATTTTTTGATTGGATATAAGAAGTGAAAACATCTCTACTAGGAACAGGTCTTAATTTATTGAGAGCAGAGAAGGAAAAAACAATTGAAACAGTAATGCAACTTCTATTAAAACAGTAATGTAACTTCTTTCCAACCAACAAGGTTATAAAGTTAGGGTTTAAAACCAATAGACAATTCTTATGCTGCGTTCACATCATGTCAGAATAACTGTAATTTTCCAAGAGTTTCCAAAAGTAAAAATCATTCACGTCTTTGCCGAATTTGTAATTACAAGTTGGAAACTCAGTTTCATGAAAGCTCTAATTTGGCCATTGTGCCATCATGTAAGGAAGCAAAATTGCAGCAGCTTTACCAGTTAAACTTAGTTAGATACCTTTACACATATTTCTGTTTGATTTGCTACTTTCATATAGCCATCGTTACCTAGAGCACTTTCTATGTTCTTAAACATTTTGCAAGTGCATATAGAGGTGATTTAATGAATGAGTAGTGATTAAATGTGATTTTGTCATAAATAAGCTACACATGGATCCATTTTGATGTAATAAGGCTGTCGATTTAACATGTTAATTCAGTGTGATTAATTAGATACAAATGAATCCATTAAAAAAATAAACCCAGTTAATCATGCCCCCTTTGATTACACTTTCTCGCGCTTGATGCGTTTACAGCACTCTGTGCATGGGTCAAGCACAAGAAAGTGTAATCAATCTTCAAATCATGATTGTGCCAAGGAGACTGCAGATTTCAACATTTATGACATCTGCAGTGGAATCTGAGGTGCTTTTAAATTTGTGCTGTCTTCCTCCCTTTACTGTTTTCCTAATACTTTGGTGCTTTTACAATAAGAGCTGAAAGACAAACAAGGTGCGCACACATTTGAAACATTTTATTGGAGACTCATTTCTGATGGAACAGCTAGCACTAGAATGTAAACATGATTACTCAGAGTTCTTATTTCCGTGAACGGCCACATTGTGAGCTATAAGTGGACCATGCCTCTTTACGTCACACACTTACGCATAAAACATACAAAGAAAAGACACTCTCATACCATAAAAGTATCAGCATGAAACATCCAGTGATGAGAAGAACTCTCCGGGGAATTGCTCTGCTCAGCTCGTTTTAGTTTATGGATTTTGAGGTTGCCGTGGCAACAGCAGTAACCGTTCTTTGAAATAGCTGTTGAAGTAAATGTTGACAGTCTATAGGAGGGGTCCTATAGGAAAAAGTGCACATAATTTACCATGTTCTTCTTGACATAAAGACAAGGTCCCCTGTGGACTCATCCATTTAGACAGCACCATTATACTCTTGACAGTCTTTTTAAATGTGTTGAATGATATTTGTCAGGTTCTCTGGCTGATCTGTTTGATGAGTCTGTTCTGTGTCTGTGTGTTCCCATATTCCCTTTGTGTTTCCTTGTTGTGTTTCCCTGTTTTTGTTTGCCATGTGCTGGCAGCTGGTGTGGGGTTTCCCCACAGGGGTTGCAGCCCTGCTAGCCCATTGTCTGATTTGCATCACCTGTGTCTTGTTTTGTTAATTGCACTCCCTCCCTATTTAACTCCCTTGTGTGTGTTGCCTTGTGCCAGATTGTCTTGTGCATTCAGCCAAGCTGTTGTGCTTCATCTGTCAGTCGGTCAGTTTGTTTGTTGTATTTTCTTCTACCTTGCCTATTTGTTTCCTGCCATCCCAGGCATTTCAGCTCTACCACATCAGTCACACATCAGTCTCACCATTTCCCTACTGGTCCCTCTCTGCTCTCCCCTTGTTGTCTCTTCTGTGGATTACAACCTACCTCTCAGTCTGCTCTGGTTTCATTGGTTCCCGTCAGCCCCCATGCTCTACTCTCCAGTCGGTCAACGGATTCTCCTGGTGGCTTCCCGGAATCTTCTTCTAGCCAGCTTTTCAGTGGCTCACCCCTCAGTCCCAACCACTCCACTTCCTACAGCCACACTCACCATTCTCGCCTCCCTGGTTGCCCTTGGTGGTTTTGTTGTGGTCAGATGCCTCATCTACACAGTTTTTGCTTTAAGTTGAGAACCCAATAAACCCTGTTTGTTTGATCTGCAGTGGTTGAGTGCACTTTGTTCCTCCCCTAATACTACAGTCTAGCCAATATGGACCCAGGGGATGAGGTGAACCTGGAAACTGCTGTGACCCAAAAAGGGATTCTTCTTGGCCGCTATGAAGAACTCATCATTGTCTCTTGCCAAGTCATGGAGGAGATGGCTGCCTGCATCACAGAGCCCTCCCACCAGCTGCAGAGCCTCCTAATGGAACCATCATCTGCAGCCACAGTGCCCCCCACACCTCACACCATTCCTTCGGTCTCAGAGCCCTGACTGAATCCCCAGCACCCTATGATGGTTAGCCAAAATCATGCCAGTCTTTCTTATCTCAGTGCTTTCTTGTCATTGCTCTGCAGCCCTCTGCCTTCCCTTCAGAAGATGCCAAGGTCGCTTATGTCATTACTCTCCTCACTGGATAGGCCCGGGAGTGGGGAACATCAGTTTGGGACAAAAAGCATCCCTGCTGCAGTTCCTTCAAGGTGTTATCTGCTGAAATGAAGAAGGTCTTCGATCATTCCTCACGGGGCAGAGAGGCAGCCCACCTACTTGCTGATGTTTGTCAAGGAGAGAGGTCAGTCTCGGATTATGCTATTTAATTTCGGACCCTGGCGGCTGCTTGTGACTGGAATGAGGGGGTGCTGTGGAGCCGATTTCTGCATGGGCTCTCTGATCGGATCCAAGATGAGATCTATGTGATGGATCTGCCTTCCGGGGTGGATGATCTGATTGACTTGGCCATTTGAGTGGATAATAGGCTCGCCCTTCGCCGTCACCATCCCTGTGCCCATCGCTCAGAGGAAGGGGGTATCCTCTCGTGGCCAACTGCTGGTGCTGTCTCCACGGACCACCACCAGGAGGCAGAGCCCATGCAGATCGGTCGGACCAGCCTTAGTCAGGAGGAGAGACATTGCCGACTTGAGCAGGAGTTATGTCTGTATTGCGGCAAGCCTGGACATCGTGCCCACTCCTGTCCGTTAAAAGTGGCGGCTCACCAGTAAGGGGCTTACTGGTGTGTGTGAACACAGTGGAAAATGCCCCTGCACAGTGCACTCTCCTCCCGGCTATGCTGCAGTGGGGAAAGACTACTCACCAGTGCTCTGTATTTGTGGAATCTGGGGCTGAGGGGAACTTCATAGACTCTGCTTTGGCCCTTCGATGGGGTGTACCTGTTTCCAGATTGCTACCAGGGACATCAGTGGCAAGCCTTTGCAGAGAGTGTCTAAATCCACAGCCACGGTGAGTCTGTTGATCTCAGGTAATCACGAGGAACAGATTATGTTTTACTTAATAAGGTACCCATAAGCACCTCTTGTGCTGGGTCACCCCTGGTTGGTAAAACACAATCCCCAAATTAATTGGGAAATGGCTCGATCCTTTCTTGGAGTGGCTTTTGTCATAAGGAGTGTTTGGGATCGGCTCTGTCTCCTGTCTCTGTTTCTTCTGTTTTTCAGGACGAGCTGATAAATCTAACTGGTGTTCCTGTTGAGAACCATGATCTGAGGAGGGTGTTCAGTAGGTCCAGGGCTGCATCTCTCCCTCTGCATTGCCCCATGACTGTGTCATTGACCTCCTGCCTGGTGCTACTCTATCTCGGGGGTGATTGTACTCCTTGTCAGCATGAGGCCGTGCAGAAGTACATTAACGAGTCCCTGGCAGCCAGCCTAATTCATCCCTCTTCATCTCTGGCAGGTGCGGGGTCCTTCTTTGTGGAGAAGGTTGGTTTGCTGCATCCCTGCATCGATTATCGGGGGCTGAACAACATCACTGTTAAGAATAGGTATCCATTACCTCTGATGACTTCAGTCTTTGAGTTGTTGCAGGGGTGACCATCTTTACAAATTTGGACCTCCGCAACACCTACCACTTGGCAGGTGACAGCATTCAACACACCCACGGGGCACTTTGAGTACCTGGTGATGCCTTTTGGGCTCACCAATGCTCCAGCTGTCTTCCAAGCTCTTGTTAATGACGTGCTGCATGATATGGTGAATCAGTTTGTGTTTGTGTATCGGGGAGATATACTGATCTTCTCCCAGTATCTCCAGGTACACATCCAGCATGTCCGCCAGGTCCTGCAGAGGCTGCTAGAGGTCCAGCTTTTCATCAAGTGACATTTTTCAGCAGGTATTCTGTAATCTTTAGTGGAATACATTTTAAAAGTAACTCTCCCAACCCTGTGTGTTTGTGAGAAAAGAAGGATTATGACTTAATTTAAATACTCATGCAGCAGTGCAATTTAAGCGTGCTTAGTGCCTGGTAGATTGCATCTGCTTAGTGAATAAGAAGCGGGTTTTTGCATTGAAATAATATGCTCTAAAGTGCCTTAGCTGTTTAGTGAATTCACCCTAGAATGTTTTAATAAAGGCTTTGTTTGAACCTTCATCCCATGACCATGAGAGATGGGGTTGACTCATCTCCTATGACCACTTAACCATCGGGTTGGACCAGAAATATGAAAAGGTCAATTTAGAATAAAACAGACTAATATCAATCTGCATGAGGTTCATGTTACATAGAAGGTCATAACATCAATGCCACTAAACAGAATATTATTTTGGATCCCCTGCTTTTTTTTTTTTTTTTTTAATTGCCCTTCACAAAATTGAAAAGTTAACATTTCACTATCGCAAGCCTGCCCGGGGTGGGAATTCCAGTCTTGAGATAAAGTCATAATTGCTCTGCCATTCTACTGATTTAAAAAATATTCCACTCCCTTTTTCCTCACCTTATCTGACCTCCTCTTCCAGAGTTTGTTCCATTAAAAAGTGGAAACAGAAAACAGAACCAATATAATGGTTCACAGTATCACTACAGAGATGGAAAACTAGATTAAACTAAAGTACGAAAACTTATTTAGTTCTGCCACTAGTCGACATGTTGGGTCAGTGTCAACCATTCATGGAAAATGGTCAAATATATCTGGAGTTATGCAAAAGTAAAAATAAAGTTCAGTTATGCCAACTCTCAGAATGATTTAGCAGGTGAATATTGGGTATGACATATTGATAGGATATTGGTCTTGGCGGACAAAATTTGCTACACTGCTGCCGAGCAAGTAAGAAGATTTGCTTCTGCTATAAAAACACATGCATACTGAGTTAGCATGTGGAGATGCTGCTGCTGCTGCTGCTGCACAATGAGACAAAATGCAAGGTATTCTGCATCGAGCATCTCTTACATGCTGTTGCACAAATAGAAATAAGCAGTCCCCCAACAAAGCAGGGAAGCTGCACAAATGCATAATACATAAACACAAAACACAACCCCAACCAAGCATATAATTCGCCAAGACTTGTGTGCTGCTACTGTTCCGAAAAGCCATGTGCACAGAGTGTATGCTAGCTAGGTGAGCCTAGGCCACAGGCCAAATGGTGTAATGATAATAAACTAAATTTATATGTGTGCCTCGGCCTGCTTAGCCGAATAGCTGAAACGCTAGTGACCTAACTCATAGTGGGTTCCTGAGCTAGGAAAGCCTGGAGATTATTTAACTAGTGACTTAAACTAGCTATGTGTGGATTTACACTCAATGAGCACTTTATTAGGAACACCTGTACACCTTCTTATTCATGCCATTATGTAATCAACCAATCATGTGGCAAATCATGCAGATACAGGTCAGGAGCTTCAGTTAATGTTCACATCAACCATCAGTATGGGGAAAAAATGTGATCTCAGTGATTTTGACCGTGGCATGATTGTTGGTGCTAGATGGGCTGGTTTGAGTATTTCTGTAACTGTTGATCTCCTGGGATTTTCATGCATAACAGTTTCTAGAGTTTACTCAGAATGGTGCCAGAAACAAAAAACATCCAAAATGCCTTATTGATGAGAAAGGGTCAATGGAGAATGGCCAGACTGGTTCAAGCTGACAGAAAGTCTACGGTAACTCAGATAACCACTCTACAATTGTAGTGAGCAGAATAGCATCTCGGAATGCACAACTTGTCAAACCTTGAGGCGGATTGGCTACAACAGTAGAAGACCATGTCGGGCACTTTATTAGGGCTATAGTATTCCTTATGCTAAGTGCTAAGTGAGTGTATTTAATCTAATTTAAGACTTATATTATTAAGACACGCTTTTATGTGTCATGGCCAAAGCAGACCTTACTGTGCAAGCTGTAAGAAGGAACCCCCAGCAAACCACCTGAGAAAATAGCACTTTCAGAGAATAAACTCTCACAGTGCGCTGCAAAAAAACCAGCTTAACGGCAAAACTGAGCCAATTAAATAAAAGTCAAGGATAGATACACAAGATGATTGGCTACCCGATAACAATTCAGAGAACCAATCAGCTTATGCAATGCAAACGATTGGCTTAACATGTCATATGTGAGCGAGCCGATTGGCTAACAGATAAAAAGTCAAAGAACCTATCAGCTTGCACCACATAAAGTTCCATGGCTGAACTTTGGAACAATTAACCTGGAGCACTTTGTGCTCACAAAGCAGGTTATAAGCAAAACACTGCATACACCGCATGCCCTGCTGTGGACATCTGAGATGGTCTGAGTTCATTTAGAGTGTTCACACACAGTGCAAGCCAGAATTCTTGCAAACCATCCTGAAAATCTTCAAGTATTTACCAATGGTTGGCAGAAACTATAAAAATGCATTCACACTGAGAGCGATACAATCGCTGGAGGTAACAGATTTGCTATCCATTGTGAATGGTATCTGTTGCTCATGTGACCTCAAATTGTCAAATCTCATTGAAAATGGTCGCTTTGTTGTTGCAAATCACTGTCCGTGTGAACGCCCTAAAGTGAATGGGACATTATTGTTTTCATGACACCACAAGCACAATGAATCATTGGACCTGCCAGAAACAGTAAGACAGCTGAAGCTGCACGGCATATTGTGAGACATTTACACAAGGAAATACTGACCTGTTGACTAGTCGACTACTTTTCTGGCCTAAGCTGCTTTGCTGGTCTTAGCTGGTCTCCCAGCATGGTCAGAGATCAACTTGCTGACTAGTTAAATCAGCTGAACACCAGCTTGGCAAGACTGGGAAATCAGCTTGACCTGCTTAAGCCAGCAAAAAAAAAAAAAAAAAAAAAAAAAAAAACAGCAAACCAGCTTAGGATGGTTTAAGTTAATTTATTAAGCAGGGAAAACTCTTTCTTTTCTTTGGCATATCTCTATTTACTTGGAAATGTTCCTCGCTTTTTGGGTCACACTGCCCATAACAGGATGTGCGTATTAATCACACAGCGTGCACCGGCTGACTGACTGAATATGTTGGGCTGGCAGTGAACATTTATACAGGGTGATATAAATTCTGTTAACCTGGATCAAATCATTTTGGCACCATTGTTTTGCAAGTGCCCTTGAAAGAGAGAAAGTTTTGGCCTAAAACTTTCAGCTTGTCTCTTCTGTGAAAAGAAGCTGATTTTCTGATCCATCTTGAGGTTCAGCTTTCCAGTGCCATGTGAAAACAGGTTACCTACTTCAAAGAACCTGAATGTCAAAGAAAACATCTTATGTGTAGAGGGTTTGCCAACAACCTTTCGGTATCTATTTCTGCCATGCAAAACGGGTCAAATAAACCCACATTATAGACTAATTTGCAAAAATAGATAAAAATGGTTAAATGTGGGTCATACCCTGCTGTTTTACTTGGAGCTTCATTTTGGTTATGATGGCATTTCCCTGCATATTAATGGGAAAGGAAAAAGGAAATGTGGCATGAAACATGTGCAAAGCACCACTCAAGGCATCTGTCAATTGTGGCCACATCTTGCCTTCCTCTTCCTGCAGGGCCTCATTTCCCGCCATCAGACTTTGACTTACATGATTAAGTTTCTAATTACTGACTGTCTGCCAAGTTCCACTGGCTCCATTGAGTGAGTCTGGAGCACCCTTCCTCTTCTGAGGCTGTGAGTGGCATGTTGAGAGTCTAAAATAGGAGGAAGATATTGCATGCTGAAGCAGAGAGGGCTGAGCAGAAACATGTCAAGGCTGATCAATAGGTATGTTATCAATGAAAGCATATGTGAGAAAGCTGAATGTGAGAGGCATCTTTTTAACATCATATCAAACATATTTGATCACGTAAACAAAATTCAAGGTAAAAATCAATTAAGGCACAGATGACCACAGTGCAATACAAATAACAAGTTTGCGTTTCTGTTACGTGTTTTAGTAAGTAATTAGTCATGTGATTACTTTTTTAAATAAAGTAGTCAGTAAAGTAAGCTGATTACAATTTTAGAGGAGTAAGTAGTCTTTTTAAGTAACTTACCCAAATCTGTATTTGACTGTATAGGAAAAATGGTTTTGTTTTAATTGTTGCATTTGTCAGATGTGGGCTGGGTTGGAACGGGTTGTGATATGTTTTATGCTCTTGTTGTGTTGTTGCAAGAATGGTCAGTCTCTTTGTAACTGTAACCCAATTAAAACCAAAATAAAAATAGTATTACCAAAAATAATTTAGTCTGATAAACTGAATGCACTGAAGAGATGATGAAATTATGAAGATGAAATGGAATTTGGCAGAAAAAACTTGGATCATGATGTTAGATATTTGTTATGTTATTTTGTTGTCAACTACTAATTTGCGCAAAGAGTAGGGGAGCTAACTAAACATTGAGAAACTGGATGAAAGTCACTGAAAACTCAACACTTGATTAAAAAAATCAACAATGACAGCACTTTAAACTCCCTTACCATCTTGACCCAGCCCTGAGCACGCAACACTTACAAAACATGCAGTCAGTTTGCTACAGTTTGAATAGTGTAATAGAGCTGGATGCTGCAGATTCAGAAAAGATGATCAAAATACAGATGTAAAACAATTCAATTTCAGCTGGTGCGACACAAAGCCAAGCAGACAACATCAAACATGTCCAACCCAAAAAGATGAAGGTAAAGTGATGCCTCCTAGTACATAATGCAAGGCACAAGTAATTAAGGTGGAAAACGTCCTGGTTACTTGTGTAACCTCCGTTTCCTGATGGAGGGAACGAGACATTGTGTCGATGTGGTGACACTAGGGGTCACTCTTGGGAGCCCGAGACACCTCTGGTCCTTGATAAAAGGCCAAAGAAAATTGGCGAGTGGTATTTGCATACCACTCCCCCGGACATACGGGTATAAAAGGAGCTTGTATGCAACCACTCATTCAGGTTTTGTGCTGAGGAGCCGAGACAAGGTCCCAGCCATTTCAGCTTGTAGTTCAGCGTTGTGGTAGGAGGGACACAACGTCTCATTCCCTCCATCAGGGAACGGAGGTTACGCAAGTAACCAGGACATTCCCTATCTGTCACTCACTCGACACTGAGTCAATGTAGTGACACTAGGGATCCCTATACAAAACGCCGCAACTGGCTGAACTGTGTTACGTGAACTGGCGGTGTGTGACGGGCAGACCATTGTGTGCCTCGTAGCCAGTGCACCAGGCCGACAAGTAACCTCCCCCAACACTGTTATGAGTGTCGAACGGCTCTTTGGGACAAGTGGACTACCCAAAAGATAGAGACGGGCTAGCCCAGTCGTGGCCTCTTATCCCCTTTTTTTTCCCACTCCCCCCAAAAAAAGGGGGATTAACCGACTGTCAAGGCCCAGGAGGCCGCTATACCCCTGGTAGAATGGGCTCATAGCCCTACCGGGGGCGGCATGTCCTGGGCGTGATATGCCATAGTTATGGCGTCAATGAGCCAGTGGGCGATCCTCTGCTTGGAGACAGCGCTTCCTTTCTGCTTTGCACCAAAGCAGACAAAGAGCTGCTCAGACACTCTAAAGCTCTGCGTGTGATCCAAATAGATGCGTAAAGCGCACACCGGACACAGCAACATCAGGGCTGGGTCTGCCTCCTCCTGGGGCAGCGCTTGCAGGTTCACCACCTGGTCTCTAATAGGGGTCATGGGAACCTTGGGCACATAGCCCGGTCAGGGTCTCAGGATCACGTGAGAGTAGCCCAGACCGAACTCCAGGAACGTTTCGCTGACAGAGAACGCTTGCAGGTCTCCTACCCTCTTGATGGAAGTGAGTGCAGTCAGGAGGGCAATCTTCAAGGAGAGTGCCTTAAGCTCAGCTGAGTGCAAAAGCTCAAAGTGGGCTCTCTGTAGACCCTGAAGAACTACAGAGAGGTCCCATGAGGGAACGAGGCACGGTCTGGAGGGATTCAGCCTCCTGGTGCCTCTCAGGAACCTGATGATCAGGTCATGCTTCCCTAAGGATTTTCCATCCACTGTGTCGTGGTGTACCGCTATAGCGGCTACATACACCTTCAAGGTGGAAGGGGACAGCCGCCCTTCCAACCTCTCCTGCAGGAAGGAAAGCACCGATCTGACTGTGCATCTCTGGGGGTCTTCCCGTCAGGAAGAACACCGGGGGATGGAGTGGTCTGCTTACCAGCTCCAAGGTGGGTTTCGTCATCCCTGGGTCGCCCGTCTTAGGGGCGCTTCGAAGCCTTCCGTGGGTTCTTGGTGGCCGGCCATGAGACGGGTGGTGTCTGCTTCCTGCGGTGGGCTCCACGCCAGGGCCGGGCCGAAGGGGCGGGCTGCAGCGGAGCCAGTGCAGTCACCGCAGGGGGACGCCCTTGGCGATGAGCAGGCGGGGTGCGGGATCTTGAGCCGTGCCGTGGCAGGATGTGCCAGATAGCCTCCGTCTGCTGCTTCACCGTTGAGGACTGCTGGGCAAAGTCCTCGACGGTGTCGCCGAATAGGCCAACCTGGGAGATGGGGCAGCAAGAAACCGTGCCTTGTCGGCCTCACCCATCTCGACCAGGTTGAGCCAAAGGTGGCACTCTTGGACCACGAAGGTGGACATCGCCCACCCAAGAGACCGCTCCGTGACCTTCATCGCCCAGAGAGTGAGGTTGGTCACTGAGCACAGCTCCTGCATCAAATCTGGGGCAGAACTATCCTCGTGCAGTTATTTTAACGCCTTGGCTTGGTGGACCTGCAGGAGAGTCATGGCGTGGAGGGCGGAGGCGGCTTGTCCAGCGGCATTGTAGGCTTTGGCCGTCAGGGACGATGTGAACCTACAGGCCTTGGACGGGAGTTTGGGCATCCGCGCTAGGTGGCGGCGCTCTGCGGGCATAGGTGCAGCGCGAGCACCTTATCCACCGGGGAATCGCCGAATAGCCCCTGGCTGCCCCGCCATCGAGGGTAGTGAGGGCGGGAGCTGAAAGATCAGGACCGGGCAGTAAAAGGCGCCTCCCATGATTTTGTCAGCTCCTCCTGCACTTCTGGAAAGAAAGGGACTGGAGTGGGGCGTGGCTGCTTTGAGCGGCGCCGCGAGCCCAAGAACCAATCATCGAGCCGCGAGGGTTCAGGGGAGCGCGTTGGGTTCCTCTGTATCCCGATGCTCATGGCCGCCCGGGAAAGCATGTTTGTCATTTCCGCATCAGCCTGTGACTGGGCAACCATACCCGAGGGGGGGAGCTCAGCTGAGGCTTCTGCGTTTGACTGGACGAGCCCACTCTCTGATGCTGCGCTCAAGAGCTCATCAGCTTCGCAGGCTCCGAACAAGAGGTCAAACTCGCCGTGAGATGAGCCGGCGGACTCATCCAGAAGCCTGATTGGGGCAGACGAGCATGCTGGGGAATGGGAGGTCTATGGGGAATACCCGGCGGAGGTGGTCCCACTGGGGTCCCCAAATCGCCCCCGGTGCTTGCCGCACTGGCCTCATACCCATAGGTAGAAGGACCGAGGCAGGGAGCCGCTGGGGTGGCTTGCTTTCCGTTGTCATGGTCATGTTCTCGCAGTGAGTACATGATCCATCCACGAATGCTGTCTCCGCATGGGTCGCGCCCAGACACGAAAGACAGCGATCGTCACCATCCAAAGTTGAGAGGTAATGACCACAACCAGGAATAACACACAAACGGAAAGGCATCTTTAAAAAGACGTTCCATGTGTGCTGCTCTTTTAAAGAAATATACTCTTTCAGAAAAATATACTCTCTTTTTTCTGCCGAAGCACCCAGGGGCGTTCTCTGCAGTGCACCAGTGCAGAGGAGGGAGAAGCCGCTGAAATACGCTGTCAGATCCAGCAGAGGTTAATGAACAGTCAGCTCAGTAAACATCGACCGTTCGGCTCCGAAGAGAAAATCTGAATGAGTGGTTGCATACCAGCTCTTTTTATACCCGTATGTCCAGGGGAGTGGTATGCAAATACCACTCGCCAATTTTCATTGGCCTTTTATCTAAGACCAGAGGTGTCTCGGGCTCACAAGAGTGACCCCTAGTGTCACTACATCGACACAACGTCGAGTGAGTGACAGATAGGGAAAATGTTGATTCAATAGAAGCAGTATCAATTCATGATTACATTTTTACTGTATTACTGTATCATTTTAAATCCTTTTGCAGTTTATATCCACAATTGATATAAGACAGAGGGTGTCTGAATGACGCTACACATTGCATCTAGTATGCGCTTGCCTAAATGCACTTGTTAAATGATTATGCTATATTTATAGCCTGTCAGCTAGCAATGCAATTACATTACTCATGGTCTCCCACTGCAAGCTCCCTCGAACACACTGTCACATATGCATTATGATTTAATCCACCTCCATTTAATCCAGCTCTCATGTTCTGTAGCCTCTTCAAAAGCTCTTAACATGCCAGGAATGAAAGCAGGAAAGCATGGATAAGCATGTCAATTTTCCCTTTTATATCTGATCATGAATAAAATGAGTACAAAACACGAAAGTTAACCGCAGCAAAAACAAGGCTGTCGTGTCTCAAGGGAGCACTTGAAGGTCCAATTGATTTTTGTTCTTAGTGATTTTTTCTAACCTGAAATCTGTTTTGCACTCAAGTGCATGTGATAAATTGATTTCCTCTAATAAATGACTGTGTTGGTTGAACATTGCATTCATCAAAGTGCTTTGTAGAGCAACTGTCCCTTAATATTGGAGAGATGAGAACAGCAACAACAAAAACATCATTATCGTCAACAAAACAGAAATAGCAATAATGTTGTCAACAACAATGAAATCGCATTTATTGAAGAATTTACAGGAGACATTTAAAAAACATCAAGAGTCACACTGAATTGCTTTTTTTGGTGGCACTCTGAAGATTTTATTTGGCAAGAAAATATTACAGTAGGTAACACTTTATAATACTGTTCCATCATTAATAGGTAACTATGCAGAAATTAATGCAGGACAAATGAGTAGTACTTCATTAATTACACTTTAGTTACTACTATTAACTGATATGGAAACACAATTACCTAATCAGTAAGCAGGGTTAGGAGGGTTACTTTTGAAATGTATTCCACTACAGATTACAGAACATGCTGTAAAATGTCATTTGTAACATATTCCATTAGGTTACTCAAGGTCAGTAACGTATTCTAAATACACTGGATTACTTCTTCAGCACTGGTAGATTTTTTCACTTGTTTTGACTATGAAAACTCTGCCAGTAGAGTAAGACAAAATACACGTTAAAAATACATTCTCTGAAAAACCTAAATATCTTATGCAGTGTTGTTTCTAAAACAAGATAAATAAAATTTTTAGATATTTTTACAGGAAAACAATAAAAAATTATTATCAAGAATATGATTTTTGCCTTAATATCAAAGGTCTTACTAGAAAAAAAGAAATTATGATTCAACGTGAATTTTCTTGATAAATATATGATCGTGCCTGGTAACATATGCATGTAAAATGGCTAGAAAAAGCATTTTAGCTTAGCGTAAAGCTGACAATTTACACAAGATTTATTTATATTTCTTCTGCTCCAAACTTACTTCAGACTTACTTCTCTGTCTGCTCGTATGAATGTAACACATCATAAGAAAATGTTTCACCGCTGTTCAAATGCACTTTTGATCGCATCATTTATATGTATATATGTTTTCCATTTGAAAGGACCTAATATTAAATTAAACAAATGACAATAAAATGCAAAGTAATCTCTTCAGTAATCAAAATACTTTTTGAATGTAACTGTATTCTAATTACCAATGATTTAAATTGTAACTGTACTGGAATACAGTAGTGGAATTTTGTATTTTAAATATGTAATCCCGTTACATGTATTCCATTACTCCCCAACCCTGTCAGTAAGTAATAGCAAACTAATGACAGTGGTAAATCACTGTTAGCTAATCAGTAATTACTGAATTGTATTTGCCTCATTGAGAACTATTAACAAACTATGAGTAAATTAAAATAACTATAATTAATTACTCATCACAACATTAACTCCTCAAAATACAGTGTCAAAAATTTAAATAATTATATTTTTATATAATCAACATGATCAGAGAAGCATGACATTGTGACTGTGTTCTTTTACCAAACATATGAACCAGACTTAACCAGATCAACTTATAAACACCCCTCTAAATCACTGCCTGGTGGAAAAATATTAGAATTCTTCAGTTTCTGGTATCTAATGGCAAATAAGGATGTCAAAGATGATGAGAAAGGAAAATTCTTTTAAAAATCTAGTTTACAATGCATGTGCCAAGTTCTTATACATTTAATGTGTATTCATGTTGGTTTCATAATTTTTTTTACAAACATTTGCACTATTTCTTTGACAAACAATTTGATTTAATTACTCTAAGAATGTATTTATTTTTTCTTGCGTAAAAAGTAAAAAGAAGGCCTACTAAAAAAACTGACCTAGCACCATGAAACTTAATCCTTATTCTCAAAATAAACAAATAAATAAATAAAAAATAAAAATCAAGCATATTTTTCAAGGTAAAAAATACATTCTTTTTTAATCATAAATATGATAATTATAGCAGAGGTGTGTTCAAGTAATTTTTATATGAATTTATTTAATTTCTATATTTTATGTTTTTAATAACTTAATGTTAAACCTCTAATACAATCAGGCATTGTGATATTCAATGCTCAAACTGAGGAAGAGTACAGAGTGGTTATCTGAGTTACCATAGCCTTTATGTCAGCTCAGATCAGTCTGGCCATTCTCTGTTGACCACTCTCATCAATTAGGCATTTCCATCAACACAAATGCCAAATACTGGATGTTTTTTTGGTTTTGGCACCATTCTGAGTAAACTCTAGAAACTGTTGTACGTGAAAATCCCAGGAGATCAGCAGTTACAGAAATACTCAAACCAGCCCATCTGGCACCAACAATGATGCCACAGTCTAAATCACTGATCTTTTTTTTTTTTTTGCCCCATTCTGATGGTTGATGTGAACATTAACTAAATTAGATAGATAATCACATAAATAAGTAGGTGTACAGGTGTTACTAATAAAGTACTCAGTGTGTGTATATAGTGTATTATTATGAAGACATGATGGATAGAGGCCAATGGGAAAATTTGGCCAGGACACTGGGGTTACACCCCTACTCTTTCCGAGAAATGCCCTTGGATTTTTAATGACCACAGAGAGTCAGGACCTTGGTTTTTAATGTCTCATATGAAAGACGGTGCTATACTGTCACTATACTGGGGCATTAGGACCCGTACAGACTAATACCTCTTCTAACAGCAAACATAGTTTTCCCCAGGAGGTCTCCCATCCAGGTACTAACCAGGCTCAGCCCTGCTTAATTTCAGAGGGTAACCAGGCGAGTGCTGCGGGTGATATGCTGCTGTTTTAGATCTTATTTACCTGTAAATTCCTTAATTACACCAATCATTTGCATATACAAAGCAAATGTATGTTAACATCACTTCAGTAGAATTCTACACTTACTGTATATAAGCTGAAACATGAAGAAGATATAAGAATGTTCCGTGTATTGGGGGCAAATTGCTGACATCTGGTTGAAAAAAAGAACAATTACATGACTTGAAAATCATGTCATGACAATAATAAGGCTGTGTGCTGTATAGTGCATATATATATATATATATATATATATATATATATATAATATATATAGTCACTATCAAACTTATATTTCAAAGTTTTTTTAGCTTTTTTTATCGTTTTGTAGTGTCAGTTTTTGCAATAATGTCACATTATGCTTACAGTCAAACCTGACAATAGTGTTACAAAGAGAAGACTAAGAATAAGCATTTTGCTACCAATAATTTATTTCAAATATAAAAATTTAATAACTCAATAAAGTAAATTAGTTAACTTAAGTTTCTTTGTTTCCATAGTAGAAATATGCAGTGTTTTACCTGGAAAGTGCGGCTCCCACATCTAAGCATATACTGTATATTGGAGTCAGACATAGGCCCCGTTTCCAAAACGTTTTGTGAACGGAAAACTGAAACAATATACAGAGGTAGTCAAAAACGCATGCCATCTCATCACATTTGAGGTGTGAAACACAATCCGTCCTGAATGCATCCTGGACAGCTGCGATGTGCCACCCCTCACTAGAGACACAGATGACATGCACACACATCTGAAGCTCAGGTTAATACTAAAATGATGGAGAATTATGATTGAAATATTGCATCTGTGTTTCAAATTTCAGCAGCATCTTAGAGAAAATGTGTGCTGTTTTTTCATCTACTCTTTGTCTTTTATGACTTTTTTTTGCAGTTTTTATCATTCTGTAACACACTGACTTAGTGATTCATGCATGTCCACATGAAATAAGAGATCCTCTCCTCGAAATGCAACCATAAGTGGTCACAGAAGACGCATGGTAATACCATGTGGAAACAGGAATGCGTCTCGGCTGACCACATGTGATTGGATCACCAAAAAGCATCTTAATACTAAGTGTAAACAGAGCCTGAGACATTATATTGAAATTATGGAAGTTGATCAGCACTCATTTACAGCACACAGCCTGTGTAATAGACTGTGACTGTGAGCACCAGCCTTTAAAAGCATCATATCCTGTTCTAGGTTTGATAAAATATATTGTATCTCTCTCTGAAGATGATGGAAGATCTGGTGCGTCAGCTCGTGAACATCTCCCTCCACCAGCAACAGTTCATGGAACAACTAACAGCACGACGAGCGGGCGGAATGAGAACTCATACAGCTGTGATTGGAAGCTGTTGCTCACATACCGATCCCCGAACCCCGTGCCCGAGCTAGTCAGCTGATCACCAAGTGAAAGAAGCATGATGATGTGGAGGCGTATCTGCACACGTTTGAGGTGATAGCTGAAAGGGAGGGGTGGGATGAGAGCGAGTGGGCGAGAACGCTTGCGCCCTTCCTGACGAGGGAAGTGCAGCATGCCTATTTCGCACTCAGCCCAGCCTCCGCTGAAAACTATAGAGAGCTGAAAAACGAGATCTTGGCATTGGTGGGGCTTTCACCAATATGTGTGGTGCAGCGCTTCCATGAATGGGTGTATGATGCTCAGGTTCCCGCCCACGTACAGGCTTTGCAGTTGTCCCATCTGGCCCGCCTCTGGCTGTTAACCAGGCAGCCAACACCAGAGTAGGTAGCGGAATGAGTGGTGGTGGACAAGTTTCTCCGGGCCTCTCCCGCATGCAACGGCGGGCTGTAGGAATGCGGAACCCTGAGACCCTTGCAGGTGATGCAAGCCTGTGATGCGGAGAGAGAGCTGGCACCTATTCCCGGAAGACACACCAGGAAAAGCGACCGCTGGAGGGCACCTCGCAGACGATCAGGGGACCAGCGACACCATCCATTCGGGATGAACCCATGACCATGGACCCAAACCCCCCGGACACCCGGGCCTGGCTGGCAGGTTGCATCGTACACCGAGCAGTGCCCCGGGAAGCCACAGAGAGGGAGGTGAAGTTTGAGGGCTGCTGTGTGAAAGCCCTCCTGAATTCTGGGAGCACAGTGTGCCTGGCACAGACCCAGATAGTTCCCCCCCGACCACACAGCAAAGCCTCAATTCCAATCACCTGTGTGCACGGTGACACAGTCACCATCAAGGCCGAACCAGGAAGCTGGCCAGTGGAGGTCGGGATTGTCAAGGATCTGCCAGTGCCCCTGCTCTTAGGACGAGACTGGCCGGGGTTTGAACAGCTGTTGGCCCATGCTGTCCAACCTGCCAGCCGCCGGGGGCAATGCCGCAGGGGTCCCAACCAGAGGCCACCGAGACGTCTGGTGCTGCTAGCCACTGACCACGAGCGATGGCGAGTTGAGAGTGATTGCCCCTAATGTGTATTCTGACTTGTTCCAACAGATAATGGAAGGGGGCGCATTCGGCAAGGAACAACGAGAGGATGACCATCTAAAGAACTACTGGTCACAGGTCAGAATAGTCAACGGCAAAGAAAATGGTCTGCTTTACTGTGTCGCTTACAGGCAGGGGGAGGAGAAACGCCTCTTGGTGGTGCCGCGCATGAAGACGGAGATCGTGCTTGAGTTGGCCCACTCGCACCCCATGGCCAGGCACCGAAGACACCTCACACTATTAAGTCTTAAACCTCTCACTATTGCCACAATCACAATAAAATACCCACTTGTGGGACCGTGCACTTGAGAATTGTCTGTCTGTGCCTCATTCATCCTGCCACACAAGTAACAGACCTGTTACCATTAATAGTTTATAATGTGGTTTCACTTTACTGTTCAAGATATCCATTAACTCATAAGGAAGGAAACAATAAGATCTCATTCATTAGTAATGCATTACTATGAGCCTCATTTTAGAATACTGTTCCAGATCATTAGTAGTTCCTTCAGAAAGATGTGGTAACACTTGACTCATTTCTAAGGGTTAACCAAGAGTTTCAATTTACTATTCTAAGCAATTTCCTGTAGCTCAACTGGTAAAGCATGGTGCTTGCAATGCCATGATCATGGGTTTGATTACCAGGGAACACACAAACTGATAAAATGTATAAATTGAATGCACTGTACTGTAAGTTGCTTTGGATAAAGCGTCTGCTTAATGCATAAATACACTGCCTAGCCACTGCCTAAAAAAATTTTAATTGGACCGCCTTTAGCTTTGATTACGGCATGCATTCATCATGCCATTGTTTCGACAACCTTATGCAACATCACAACATTTATTTCCATCCAGAGTTGTGTTGGGCTCATGGATTCAGATAGAAGACAAAGGCAGGCCTAACACAAGTCGTGAAACCTAACTCAGCCCACACACACCAAGTCGTAAATCTTACTGATAAAAATCGTGCCAAAATCAAACAAAGGGAGTCCAAAACAGACTACAAATCCCATGAAGCCTTGCTCACTAAAGGATCGAACTCTCAACTCCTATTGGATGAGGCACACAACAGAACGCACCTCAACCATGACATCATCAGGAGTTGAAATACCTCTGAAATGCTTTCGTGATTTGCTTCCAGCGACTTTGTTCACCGAGTATAGACGTAGTTTATTCGCTGCTCTCAGGTGCAACCTCGTGGCACAAGGAAGTAACGTCCGACTTGAAACTGTGGCCATACAATCTCCATCTTGCTGGACGAGTTGAGATTACTCTGTGTTCAACCGAACACTCTAATGGATCTGAAGGAGACCGCCGACCAATTCGCATCTTCATCCATTTGCCTACAGAAGTGAAGAGATTAAAGATTTCTCTTCCATCTTCAATCAAGTCGACATTTCTGAGTTCTCCGCCAGCCCGCCGAGAATCAACAGCCATACCACCCACCGACAGAGCGAAGAAACGGCCTCCCGTCATCACCCGAGCCTCAAGGAACCGGGTCAGAGTTAAAGGACGGAGGAAAACACATTCTACCTGTGTCCTCATGCGATTCAAGTAAGAGGTTTACGTCTGGGCAGAGATAGAATATTATAGTGTGCTATTCTTGTGTTTCAAGGTTTTTGCTTGTACAGTTTACGGACCGCCATGTCCGCTCATTATTAATACTCATGGTATTAATTATCACGATTTTGTTTTGCTGTATTGTGGTCCAACCAAATTGGAATGTTGTGCAATTTCGCCATCGCGGGTGAGACAGGTAAACTGAGTTCATCCATTAAATAGTCAAAGTACGCGGGACTGTTTACGAGCCGTCCACCGCGTCTCTGAGTGATGAACTAAACAGCTCCTTTCTCTCCCACGATCGCGAAATCGGCTTTAGGGCTGTCACTTCTCTCTCTCTCTCGTACTAACCACACACTCGCACACACACACACGCAGGCACGTGACCCCTCACAAACATTCTGGCACACATTTTGGCTCGTAGATAGCTTAAATGCTAAAGCCCAGCTTTGTCCCTAAGCTATCATACAAGCGGATACACGCGGTAACTGGTAGACGCCATCTCCGCCCCCATTCGCGGTCATATTCCCTGGCCGGAAGTCTCGCGTGACATACTCTCCACGAGAGTCACGTCCGCCATTTTGTGCGCGTCCCTCCTTACACACACACACTGTCACACACACACTGTCACACACACACACCTTGTGTGTTATAGAATTATTTTTATTTCCATATCTAATCATATCACTGTTTAGTTTGTAGTTGTAAGTCGGAAGTTTATTGACTACATTGTATTAATTATTAATTGATATTACTGCATAAATAAACTTTGTTTATATTACAAAGAGAAGTGTTTTGGTTTGTTTTGCATACGCCTGTGTCATGCTGACGGGATGTCAGTGCTCGGATTCAAACCTTCATTCATTGTTTTTTTTCCGGAAAATCGATATTCTTCATGTCGATTTTCCTAAGAAAACAATCTAATATTGATTTACTATTTGGTTATTAGTCCCTGATTTCAGGGTGGTGCCCCGTCAATGTTAATCCTTATTAATATTCTATTGATTTTTGATAATTGATAATTATCTTTGATGATCGAATTTGAATGATCAATAAGCTAGTGTTAATTTTAATTAATGTTTCATCGATGTTAACAATTAACGATTATCTTTGATAATTGTTGATTTAAAGGATTTAAAAAAGCTAACATTGATTCTCATCAATGTTCTATTGATTTTAATGATTAATAATTATCTTTGATAATTTTGCTAATAACCAAACTTGCTCCTAAACGTAGCACACTACATTTACTGGAGCCCCATATGAGGTTTTAATGAGTTAGATTCAATTGATTAATTTAAATATTAATTAATAACTACAGAAATAAATATTAATTATTTCTGATAGAAACACTGATCTAAACAACCAGTAAAGCCCTACAGTTGCATTAATTTTTGGCCGAAATCTGGTATTGATGACGGGAGAGTCAAACCACTCCATAAAGTATTTTCCAGCACATGACTTTCAATGGAGTTAAGGTCAGGACTCTGTGGTGGCCAATTCATGTGTGAAAATTATTGCTTATTGTCCCTGAACCACCCTTTCAATTTGAGCGCGATGAATCTTGGCATTTTCATTCTGGAATACGCCCGTGCCGTCAAGGAAGAAAACATCCATTGATGGGATAACCTGGTCATTCAGTACATTCAGGTATTCAGTTGACTTCATTCTATTGCCACATAACATTGCTGAGCCTAACCAACTGAAGCAACACCAGATCATAACACTTCCTCCAGAGGCTTGTACAGTGGGCACTATGCATGATGGGTGCATCGCTTCATGCGCTTCTCTTCTTACCCTGACGCGCCCATTGCTTTGGAATAGGGTAAATCTGGACTGATCAGACCACGTGACCTTTTTCCATTGCTCCACAGTCCAATCTTTATGCTCCCTAGCAAACTGAAGTAGTTTTTTCCGATTAGCCTCACTAACAAGTGGCTTTCTTGTGGCCACACAGCTGTTTAGTACCAATCCTGTAAGTTCTCATCACATTGTGCATGTGGAAATGCTCTTACTTTCACTATTAAACATAGCCGTGAGTTCTATTGATATGTCGATTTTTTTTTACGATATGACTTCAAGCGTTTTTGTGATCTCCGATCACGATCATTCAATATTTTTATCTGACCACATTTCTTCCATGAAACTGACGGTTCACCACTATCCTTCCAGGTTTTAATAATGCGTTGGACAGTTCTTAATACAATTCTTAGTTGTTTTCTTTGCTTGATGCAGGCCAATAATTTGCCCCTTCTGAAACACAGTATCATCTTTTCCATGAACATGGGATACATCTTCCGACATGGAAATGAGAAGCTACACACTGCATCAGTTAGGGTTAAAAGAATTGTTGCGAGCTGAAACATAGTAATCACTGCAATAATGATCCAATCATAGGCTCTTAAGTATCTGCTTATTTAAATCCAAACGGTATTTTTTTTTTCCTTTTTCTTTTTTTTTTTTTTTTTTTTTTCAGGCAGTGTATACATTTATGGAGAAGAACTCAGTCATTATATAACATGAACAAGTTATTAATTTGTAATGATGAAAAGAGATACTACAAAAAATAAAAACATTGGACACATACAACATCCCTTTGTTTAAGGTGAGCTGCCTAGTCATGATACTGTACCAGGCACTGTGATTTAGAGTGATGTTACGTTCAAAAAACTGATTAACACTGATGTGTTAAAACACTTAACGCAGATTCATCTCTGAAGATGCATTTTCAATTGTTTCATTGTTTACATTTCAGACACTGAATTTTGAGGAGTTAATGAGTAATTTGTTAGTAGTTATTTTAAATGAACACTAACCCAGCCATAGTTAATTAATAATTCTCAGCGAGGCAAATCAAAATCAGTCATTATTTATTAGCTAACATTGAACTACCACAGTCATTATCTCACTATTACTTAATGGTTAGTTTATCATGTTTCCATATTAGTTAATAGCAGTTACTAAAGTGGTAATGCAGTAGCCTAATACTCATTTGTCCTGCATTAATTCCTGCATAGTAACCTATGAAACAGTATTCTAAAGTGTTACCCAAGATTACTTATCTTAAAGGAATAGTTCACCCAAAAATGAAAATTTGCTGATATTTTACTCACCCTCAGGTGTTTCTTTCTTCATCAAAACAGAATTTAAGATTTCATTTCAGGCCACCTCCTCTAAACAATGCAAGTGAATGTCCTCCATTTTTTGATTGTCCAAAATGCATATTTAGGGTGCATCAAAATAATCCACACGACTCCAGTCGACAAATAAAGTTCTTCTGAACCCAAACGATTGATTATTTTTAGAAACAAAACAATACTTATATATTTTTAACTACAAATGTCCGCTTCTGTACATCTCTGTGACGTGCGCTCATGAGAGGGATGACGTAAGCTCATTGGTAAGGTCACGCGTCACGTGGAGGAAGAGTCAGGAAGTGCGTCATTCAAGTTTTGATGAAGAAAGATACTCAGATCTTGGATGGCCTGAGGGTGAGTAAATTATCAGCAAATTTTCATTTTTGGGTGAACTATTCCTTTAACAGTACTGTCTGATATTGTTTTAGCAGACAGCCTTCAGAAGAATTATAAATGCTTTTAGCACTATTATCTTTAATGGAAAAAAGAGAATATCTAAACTTCTTGTAAGTTTAGCCGAAAAGGCCATGAGAGCAGATTGTGTCGGTTTGAAATGACAAATTAAAGAAATAATTATTTATATATATATATATATATATATATATATATATATATATATATATATATATATATATATATATACACTATATTGCCAAAAGTATTCGCTCATCTGCCTTTAGACGCATATGAACTTAAGTGACATCCCATTCTTAATCCATAGGGTTTAATATGACGTCGGCCCACCCTTTGCAACTCTTCTGGGAAGGTTTTCCACAAGGTTTAAGAGTGTGTTTATGGGAATTTTTGACCATTCTTCCAGAAGCGCATTTGTGAGGTCAGACACTGATGTTGGACGAGAAGGCCTGGCTCGCAGTCTTCGCTCTAATTCATCCCAAAGGTGCTCTATCGGGTTGAGGTCAGGACTCTGTGCAGGCCAGTCAAGTTCTTCCACACCAAACTCGCTCATCCATGTCTTTATGGACCTTGCTTTGTGCGCTGGTGCGCAGTCATGTTGGAACAGGAAGGGGCCATCCCCAAACTGTTCCCACAAAGTTGGGAGCATGGAATTGTCCAAAATCTCTTGGTATGCTGAAGCATTCAGAGTTCCTTTCACTGGAACTAAGGGGCCAAGCCCATCTCCTGAAAAACAACCCCACACCATAATCCCCCCTCCACCAAACTTCACAGTTAGCACAATGCAGTCAGACAAGTACCGTTCTCCTGGCAACCGCCAAACCCAGACTCGTCCATCAGATTGCCAGATGGAGAAGCGTGATTCGTCACTCCAGAGAACGCGTCTCCACTGCTCTAGAGTCCAGAGGCGGTGTGCTTTACACCACTGCATCCGACGCTTTGCATTGCACTTGGTGATGTATGGCTTGGATGCAGCTGCTCGGCCATGGAAACCCATTCCATGAAGCTCTCTACACACTGTTCTTGAGCTAATCTGAAGTCCACATGAACTCTGGAGGTCTGTAGCGATTGACTCTGCAGCAAGTTGGCGACCTCTGCGCACTATGCGCCTCAGCATCCGCTGACCCCGCTCTGTCATTTTACGTGGCCTACCACTTCGTGGCTGAGTTGCTGTCATTCCCAATCGTTTCCACTTTGTTATAATACCACTGACAGTTGACTGTGGAATATTTAGTAGCGAGGAAATTTCATGACTGGACTTGTTGCACAGGTGGCATCCTATCACAGTACCACGCTGGAATTCACTGAGCTCCTGAGAGCGGCCCATTCTTTCACAAATGTTTGTAGAAGCAGTCTGCATGCCTAGGTGCTTCATTTTATACACCTGTGGCCATGGAAGTGATTGGAACACCTGAATTCAATTATTTGGATGGGTGAGCGAATACTTTTGGCAATATAGTGTATATATATATATATATATATATATATATATATATATATATATATATTTTTTTTTTTTTTTTTCTCCCCTCTCTGCATTTGTTAGCAAGGTTTTTGGGCTAAGGGCATATAGAGCACCATTTACCCCACATTTGGCATTATCAACAAGGAACCAGTACTATATATATTTGTATGCTTATATCAACATACTATATATTGAATTCACATCAAAGTCTTTTCAAATTTATGCATTTTAAATATGTTTTACATTGCTTCAGAATAAAAACTACAATAATAGAGTAATTGGCCACCTGTTCAGGGTGTTTCCCTCCTTTAGGCATTAGGTGGCTGGAATAGGCTCCAGCACCCCCTGCAACCCTTCATAGGACATGTGGGTATAGAAAATAAATGAATGGAATGACAGAGTAAAATGCATATTTCATTCTTTTTTTATTTGCTACTACTGGCTGTTGTTAGACTATTATTATTAAGATGATTAGTCAACAACTCCTCTGCAAACACTGCAAGTGTATTGATGGTCGCAGGCACGCAGGTGAACCTTTAAGCTTCAAGTAATTTCAAGTTAATTTCGATATGAATGTGACTGAAAGTGGTAATTTCCAAGTAGATGAGTTGTTTACTTTGTAAATAGTCTATACATTACCACCTGTTTGGTCCATTCAGGCCAATTTGAAAACCAGTTGTGATAGTCACATGATAGAAAGGCATTATTGCACTGTCAAAAAGAAAGAAAAAGAAAGAAGAAAAAGAAAGAAAAAAAAAGGGGGGGGGGGGGGGTATTTTGCAGTTACCCTCCTCACATTCACCCCACACTTTAGGACTTCAATAAGAGCACAGTGAATTCAAGAAGGGTGAAAGAGATTTTGACTTCCTCTGAACATTTTATCTGCTGGAGTTGCTATTGAAAAGTTTAATTCAGGAAAAAAAAAAAAAAAATGTTTTTTCAAACTATTTGGTATATTTTTTAATATTTCGTTTTACTTTTTCTTTTTCTTTTGTTTACTATTAATTATTTTCTTATGTTTGTTTTTTTGTTTGTTTGTTTGTTTGAAGAGGCACTGGCTCTCTCCTCAGAGAAAACACCCTTGGTTTATCCTCATTAACTGAAGGACAACAACCAATGAATCATGTTGTGCATGCAATTAATAAGAACACCATATGCTAACGAACGTTACAGGATGTCTGATCTGAAGCATTCATGTCCCTCTGGTCAGATTGTCCATCACATTGAGTGGCAGCACCAACAGACTGCTCTATAAATGGAAGTTGCCATTCCCCAACTGTTGCTCAGAACTGGGACACACACACAGCATCAAAGTCACAGAAAATGCTGGCCTATATTAGGCTTCTAGGTCTTCACCTCTGTGTGGCCCACTAATGCAGAGGAAAAATATTAATGAGAGCAATATGTGAAGACGGATAAAGGCGGACTGGGAAAACGACATTTGTGTGAAGGTTAGCACATTTGATTTGTAACATCAGTTTCAACCATTGACTGAAAATTCATGAGCTTGTGAAAAAGACTGACAGAATTGACCTATTTATTTACAATATATATATATATATATATATATATATATATATATATATATATATATATATATATATATATTCATATAATCTTTTTAGGTTTTTCAGTTTTCTGTTTTGTTTGAGGTCACATTAAAGATGAATATTTTATAAAGGGAACTCAAAAATGAAGTGTCATCATCTAATCACCCTCACGTCAAGCCTGAGGCTTCCCCGGCCTGAGTCGGGCGGTGGAGGAGTGTGACGAGGAGGCAGGCGTGGCCAGGTTGTGAGGATGCACGCCCGGCGCTGATTTGTCCTCATCAGACAGGAGGGGGATAAAGACAAGCCAGAGGTGCCAGTTATAGAGAGAGAGACACACACACACACACACAGCCACTCTGTTGTGGGTTTTATGTTATGTCTCAGTTTTTTTTTGTATCATTAAAACTTTGCTTTTGCTTTCCCTTAAGCAGAGACTCTACCCGTTACAGTAACATAAAAATATTCCATATAACTTGTGTTGTATATTTGAAGTCATGCGATAGCTATATGTGAGGAACAGAAAGTTGTTATTCACTGAAAATCTGGCCTTCTTCCTAGTTCTCACACTATACATGATATGTAAGAACTTTTTTGTTTGCATACAGCTGGAAACAACATTGACAATATGGAAGAAGAAGAAGATAAAGAATTGGAAGAGGAGGAAGAAGAAAATAAGGAAGAGGAAAACGAGGAGGAAGAAGAAAACTAAGAAGATGACAAAGAAGAAGAGGAAGAAAAAAACTAAAATGAGGAAGGAGAACAGATGTGGAAAAGAAGTATAGAAAAAATATGAAAAAGATAAAGATAAAGAAGTGGAAGAACAGAAGAAAACAAAAAAGAAGTAGAGGAGGAGGAGGAAGAAGAAGAGGAAGATAAAGAAGTGAAGGAAGAAGCAGAGAAAGAAGACAAAGAGAAAGAGGAAAAAGAAGAAAAAAAGAGGAAGAAGAAGTTGAAGACCACAAAGAGGCAGATGAAGAATAAGACAAAGAGGAGGAAGAAGAAGAGGAATATAAAGTGAAAGAAGAAGAGTAAGGAGAAATACAAAGAGGAAGAGGAAGAATAAGATGAAGAAGAATAGGAAGAAGAGGATGAAAAAAGGAAGAATATGAAGGAGAAAAAGATAAAAAGGAAGGAGAAGAAGAAATTGAAGAGTAAAAGGAAAAAGAAGAGGAAGAAGATTTCAGAGCTAAGACAGAAAGCAGCACTTTTTGCAAATAACAACTTTCAGTCTGTTATTCACTTAGAGCCATTTAATAGCTTTAAAAGAACCCACCTAGTTTTGTTGTATGAAATTGAGGAGCCTGGACATTTTGCCAGCTCCTTTTGTGTTTCACAGAGGAAGTTTAACAAAGTTTGTATCTTATGGAAGGAGGAAGTGGGACTCAGGGACGTTCAACTCAAAAGATATATTTATTTTCCAACTCATAAACTCGCTTTTCAGCATAACATGAAACACCACCGTCTCTGCGTGCGGGTGTCTAGCACTCTCTCCTTTGTCTTTGGCATGGTCCCTCCTTATATCACTCTCCCCAGTGCTTGCTGCAATCAGAAACAGGTGTTAGACATCAAAGTGCTCAGGTGTGTAGCCTTACCGCTTTCTCTCTCTCACCGAAGGAACGCTCGACCACACACCCGCCGCCACAGGAAGAAAAAAATTATTTGTTTTGACTGACATAAGGGTAAGTAGATGACGACACATATCGTAGATGATGATTTAATTTTTGTCTGAACTATCTGTCACTTGAAGTGTGCAAAATGTTCATATTTCATTGTGGAATATATATGATCAGAAGCAATCTATCTACAGGAGTCTGCAGTTGCGTGTAAGTGTGTGTTTATTTCATTGTTTCACTTTGTTTTAGAGTAGTATTCATCGCTAGACTTGTGCTGTTTTTTTACTGTGTTGTACTGTGTTGAACTCGCGTTGCTTAAGTTACATTGTGTGTGTGTGCTACATTGTTTTGACTTGACAGGATATTCACTGCTAGGTTTAGAGTTGTTTATTTATGTGTGTGTAAAACTAGCATTGTATTTAGTGTGTCTCTAAACAGTGCTTCACTTGTTTTAGAGTATTATTTATTGCTAAAGTTTAGCATTGTTTGTTTACGGTGTACTGAAGTCACATTTGTTCCCACGTTTTGTGTGATCCTTAGTTTCGGTTACCCATGTGACTAGCTTTGTTGTGCTAAGCAGCACTAAGGCATGTCCAGCTTTTTTCACTTAATGATCCGATAGCAGATTGTATATATTTGACATGAATGCTGCGGCAGAGGAAGTGGCAGCCCTTGTGTAAAGCCCTCCTCATGTGAAGACCTACTTGTATAAAGACCAGCGAGTCTACCTGGCAAGGACACCGACAAGACGCCACTCACCATAGCACTTAAGTATCTTTTAAATTGTATTTATTTTTTATATTTTCCTTATACATTCCCATATGGATACTCCACACATAACTTGTGCCTTCAAGCACATCCCTGTTATCTGTTACAGACAGTTTACACGATATAGACGCAAGACACAATACAACCCACACAACCTATGGTCATTTTGCACATCAGCACCTGCTCCACTCTCACTTTCGGTGGGACTCTGGAACTGCCAGTCAGCTGTGAACAAAGCTGGCTTCATTCCAGCCTTCGCCACACAGTCCACCCTCATCATCCTCGCACTGACAGAAACATGGATACGTCCAGAGGATACAGCAACACCCTCTGCTCTCTCCAACAACTTCTTCTTCTCTCATACCCCTCGACATACCGGTAGGGGTGGGGGAACTGGTTTGCTCATTCCAAACAACTGGACATTTTCACCACACTCCTCTCTATGTAACAATACTTTTTTTTTTTAATTCCATGCTATTACTATAATGCAACCCGCAAAAATCCATGTTGTCATCTATCGCCCTCCAGGTCAGCTGGAAAACTTTCTTGAGGAGCTGGATGTCCTGCTGTCCTCCTTCCCTGAAGATGGTAGGTCACCTTTGTTTCTTGGAGATTTCAAAATACAAAAGACAAGCCCCAGGCCACTGAACTTAATGCTCTTCTGGCCTCGTTTGACTTGGAAAGACTAAGCACTACAGCAACTCACATATCGGGCAACTAGCTGGACCTCATTTTTACATGTAACTGTACCAACACAAATATTCTTGTTACTCCTTTACATGTCTCTGATCACTAATTTGTTCAATTCAACATGACTCTCCCATCTATATTAAAACAGACTCTGCCTTTGGTTTCCTTTTGGTGTAACCTCCTTTCTCTTTCATCCACATGCCTTTCCACTGCTGTCTCTACCTCTCTTCATACACAAATCTTATTTTCCACCTGGATGTAAACACTGCCACAGACACACTAGGCTCTACTTTAACAACCTGTCTAGACTCTAACAACCTCTCCTCTAGGCCTGCAGATATGACACCACCCAGCCCCTGGCTCTCTGATGTTCTTTGTGAACATCGGACTAACTTCAGGGTGGCTGGGGGGAGATGGCGGAAATCTAAAGATCCAGCAGATCTTGGTAAGTATCAGTCTCTGTTTGGCACCTCTGGGACAAGTCGACTGCCCAAAAAAGGGGACAGGCTACCCCAGCCGTGGCCTCTTCTCTTCTTTCTTCTCCCCAAAAAAGAGTGGAAATCAATCGACTGGGGGCCATAATTGTCCACATCGGGGGGGGGGGGGGGTGTCACTCCCAAGGGGAAGACACCGCGGAGACCACACCCTGCCCGAAGGGGAGGTAATGTGTGGAAATACGTCACATAGTCTTACCAAGTTTTGTCGGCAGTGTCGCATGTGGAGAAGTCCCCGTGGTAGGTCCTACCCAGAGGGGAAGGAGCTCTACAAACACGGCGACCGGTGGCAGAGGGGACTCTGCCCAAGGAAGACGTGGGTTTACCAACGGGGAAACCGTCTCACAGAAGATACATCACACGGGGTTACAGACAGGCAACCAGCACATGAGGAGCACCTACCCCAGTACAGGGCCTACTAGCACATGTACTGGGCCGGCATCGAGTTTCTCTGCGAACTCCCCTGCCACAGGGCTAAGGAGGAAGGTCATCCAAGGTCCACGGTCTCGTGAACATGGCTGGGGGTAAAGGCGCACATCTCCCCATTCAGGAGGGGAAAGGTGCTGTACGCAAGTGGTAAACCCAGCCAGTTGTCCTGCACACTTACCTGTTCGTACCTGACAATACACGGGACGAAACCAAGATTGTAGAATCTCGCGAAGGTATTGGGTGTTGCCCAGCCCACTGCTCTACAGGTGTCTGCTAAAGAGGCGCCACTGGTCAGGGTCCAGGAGGCCGCCACAGTCCTGGTAGAGTGTGCTCGTAGCCACAAGGGGGGCGGCACGTCCTGGGCATGATATGCCAAGGCGATGGCATCAATGACCCAGTTGGCGATCCTCTGTTTGGAGACAGCGCTCCCTTTCCGCTATCCTCCAAAGCAGACAAAGAGCATCTAAAGCTCTGTGTGCGATCCAAATAGATGTGCAAAGTGCACACTGGACACAGCAAAGACAAGGCTGGGTCCGCCTCCTCCTGGGGCAGCGCTTGCAGGTTCACGTCACGTCGGACATACTGGTGGGTGGGGCCTCGTGGCAGGGCGGAGCCTGAGGCGCCATGTTGAGGGGGCTCGAGCCCCGAACTCGTGGCCATGCTGAGTCAGTGGACATCAAAGCACTTACCTGGCTCCGGATACCCACCATAGGACTGGTCAGGGATGGGGGAGGAGGGAAATCGTCCTCATAGTCCATCAAAATCACCCTGGCGTGGGTGTGTTTGTGCCAAAGCTGGGCACACAGGGGCAGGGGGCTTCGAAGCCTTCCTCGGGTTCTTGGTGGCGGGCCGTGAGACAGGGGGGCGTCTTCTTCCTGGCTCCACGCTGGGGCCGGGCCACCAGGGCAGGCTGCGGCGGAGCCGGTGTTTTTGCCGCAGGGGGACGCCCTTGGCTTCTTAACCGCCGAGAACTGCTGGGCAAAGTCCTCGACGGTGTCACCGAATAGGCCAACCTGGGAGATGGGGGCGTCAAGGAACCGTGCCTTGTCAGCCTCCCTCATCTCGACCAGGTTGAGCCAAAGGTGGCGTTCCTGGACCACAAGGGTGGACATTGCCTGCCCGAGAGTCTGCGGTGTGACCTTCATCACCCAGAGAGCGGCAGTCTCATCCCAGAACTCGACCGGGGTGAACGAGCATGCCGGGGAATGGGAGGTCCGTGGGGGGTTACCCGGCGGAGCAGCTCCCACTGGGGTCCCCAAATCGCCCCCAGTGCGATTTGGTATATATATATATATATATATATATATATATATATTGTTGCACTCTAATCTGTCTTGGATACTTTTCATACCACTGTCTTAAGATGAATTGCTTATGATGTATTTTATTCCTCTTTTGTAAGTTGCTTTGGATAAAAGCGTCTGCCGAATGAATAAATGTAAATGATCTTGTCTTAATTCCAATACCACTTCTTATAAAATACATTCATTTCAGCTGGGTTTGAGTACAGTTGTAAAATTCTTACTGTTTGAGCTTGGAATTTTTGTGCTTTCACATGTATTGAGTCCTTTATACTCCAACTGTATTTCAAACTTCATTGGGCTTCACTTCAAATTCCCATTAGGAAACAACAGCTATCCCAAAGCAATCCTTAACGCTTTGATTTTCTCTAGGGGAAAATAAATTGCAAAAACAGTGTGGGTTTGGAGAATGACTAACTGAATGATTTGTTACCTAATTACTGTCTATAAAAAGTATTTACACTGTGATTTGTCTTGAAGTATTACAGTGCTGGAGTCTCCTGTGGCATAATTATCCATGACACTGCCACAGGGGAACAAGGTTTGTTGGTCTGCATCCAGCTGGATAACAAAACTTGCTCTTTAAAAGATGCCCCTCTCAGAGGAATTTCACAAAGATATCATGTCAAGGGCCTTGTCCTCGCAGTGTCCTCAGTGGGGTCCGGAATGGTTGTCACAATGCACTTTGCAGTTAGAGAGATGATTGTTAGGCATCCATTAGAGATTCAACCATTCAAGCCAAGACCACATGATATTTACAACTTTTGATTCAATACATGAAATCAATATGGGACCTAGAAGGCCAAGATCCATTGTCTATATCCATTTAAACCACATTGAGTGCCCAAACTGACATTGCCTTTCTGTTTTGTTTCTTTTATATTTTAAATAATAAAAAAGCTAAATATTCTCACAGGGCTATGATATGTCTTTTAGTTTCTGTAATCTTGTGCTATCGATAACCAATTGCTTGTTACTGTATGTTGGTTGCAGGTGCCCGGGCATTTAAAGGAAAAGTTCACCCAAAAACGATAAATCTGTTTGTTTAGACATTTCCTGTAAATTGACCAGTTAAAAACAACAACAACAACAACAACAAAACGATTAATTGCGTGAAACAGTATGTAGTTCATCATTATTTTCAAGTTCTGTAGGTTGTATTTAATGTAAATGTATCTGGTTTAATTGAGATCCTCATTTTTTTTTTTTTTTTTTTTGTGTGTGTCAGAAAAAAAGAGGCAAAAAAAAAATTGGTTCTTACTTCCAATGCATCAAATACTGCGCTTAAACAATGCTGCCGATATAAATGGATGCAGAGTGACATTTTTGGTATCTATATAGTGACACATAGGGCTCTTGCCTAGTGTCAATATTTGATTTCTTGCTTAGGTATTGGAAACATTGGAAAGTAACTTTAATGCAGTTAGCTACTCTTTGCTAGTAAGCCGAAGACAGTGTATCTAACTACTACTTTTAAAAGGGTAGCTTGACTGTAGTTTAGTTACTTTAAATTATTAGTAGCTTGTATTTTCAAGTTAGCTTCAACATAAACTCAGAATTGCAACTGATGCAACAGTCAGGACAGCCTGGCAGTGTAGGGCATAATGAGTCATTTGCAGTGGAAATAACTTCTGTGTCTCCATAGAACCCTTATTACTGTTTCGATGGAGAGAAAGAAGGCAGGGAACCCAAAAGCTCTGAAAGGCCTCTTAGAGATGGAGCCATATAGAGGTTTTTTTTTTTTTTTTAAACACTAAGTACACTAAGAGCAGATCCCTGCTGATCAAAATGCTGTGGATCGCCTCACATTGATGTGCAATGATGAGTCCTCCTGCAGCTACAGCACTGTAGGACTGCTTAATAATTCATATCTCTCTCTGCTGTGTGTGAGATGGTATGTGTGTGTGAGATGGTGTGTGTGTGTGTGTGTGTGTGTGTGTGTGTGTCTCAAAAGATAAAAATCACAGAGACAGTAACCTCTACTGTACCAAGAGTGATTTCTTTGTAATAAACTGCATGCAGGAGAGGGCAAAACATTCACTTTTATTTGTAAGAGCAGGGTTGGCATTTGATCTTTTAAAAAAAATAAAAAATAAAAATGGTTTGCTTAGTTTTAATAAGAGACATCTCGGTGTGGAGAATCACAGTCCCCTCTCAGCCCAAGGGACTTATATGTCCCTCTGAAGCATGAACAAGGGCATTATTCACAGTACATTGAGAACTCTCCTTATAAACAAGGAGAGCACCAATTTACTTCTGTACGATTTTTGTATTCAACTGAATATTTCTCACTTTTGTTCCAGCCTTCACAGTAAATCTAGGATATTGCCTAAAAATTTTCTGTAATATAAATAAAATAAAAGATTAAGTTCCAAAGAAGAAAAAAAAAATGGGCCAAAAAGAAGACCATGATCGCAACCACAAGATCAAGGCCAAGACCTCAAGAACAAGACCAAAACCAAGACCAAAACCACAAGACCAACACCAGCACCAAAACCACAAGACCAAAACCACAAGATCAACACCAAAACCACAAGAACAAGATCAACACTAAAACCACAAGACCAACACCAAAACCACAAGATCAAAACCAAGACCAAAACTTAAACTACAAGATCAAAACTACAAGACCAACACCAAAACCACAAGAACAATGTCAAGACCAAAACCACAAGACCAAAGCCACAAGACCAAAACCACAAGAACAAGATCAAGACCAAAACCACAAGAACACGACCAAGACCGCAACCACAAGATCAAAACCAAGACCAAGACCAAAACTTAAACTACAAGATCAAAACTACAAGACCAACACCAAAACCACAAGAACAATGTCAGGACGAAAACTACAAGACCAAAACCACAAGACCAGCACCGGCACCAAAACTACAAGACCAACACCAAAACCACAAGAACAATGTCAAGACGAAAACTACAAGACCAAAACCACAAGACCAGCACCGGCACCAAAACCACAAGACCAAAACCACAGGACCAATAACAACACCAAAACCACAAGAACAAGATCAAGACCAAAACCACAAGACCAACACCAAAACCACAAGAACACGACCAAGACCGCAACCACAAGATCAAAACCAAGACCAAAACTTAAACTACAAGATCAAAACTACAAGACCAACACCAAAACCACAAGAACAATGTCTGGACCAAAACCACAAGACCAAAACTACAAGACCAAAACCACAAGACCAACACCAAAACTACAAGAACAAGATCAAGACCAAAACCACAAACAAGACCAAGGCTAGAACCACAAGACCAAGGCCAAAACCACAAGAACAAGACCAAAACCACAAGAACAAGATAAAGACCAAAGCCACAAAACTAGACCAAGACCTCACAAACAAGATCAAACCACAAGAACAAAACCATAAGAAAATGATCAAGACCAAAACCAAAAGTACAAAACCTCAAGACCAAGACCTCATAAACAAGACCAAAGTTACAAGAACAAGACTAAAACCACAAGAACAAGACCTCAAAACCAAGACCAAAACCAAGAACAAAACTGCAAGAAAACCTCAAAAACAAGACAAAAAACACAAGAGTTAGACTTAGACCTCAAAAACAAGACCAAAACCAAGACCAGCACTGCAAGACCAAGACTAAGAATGAGACAAAAAAACACAAGAACAAGACCAAAACTACAAGAACAAGACCAAGAATAATAAAATGTTCTATATTAAAAAAATAAAAAATAAAAAAGATAAAGTTTCATAAAATAAAAAATGTTGGCGAACAAGAAGGCCAAGACCACAAGAACATGAACAATACTAAAAAAACAAGAGCAAGACCAAAACCAAGACCAAAAATACAAGAAGAAGACCAAAACCCACAAGAATAAGACCAATACAAAAACCACAAGAACAAAACCTTAGAGGGCAGACTTATGCCCTATATTGTGAACAATGTTCTGATAAGTTAGATTAATTGTTTAAGAGAGTAATATGTTTTATTCCTGTGAGAGTAGAGCTGAATAATTAAAGTCAAGTTGATGAATTTTTGAAAAGGTCCAGTTCCCTCTAGTTTTAAAAGGCCATATTGCACCTAGAGAGCCAAGCAACACCATTCTCTCCATTCCATTACATGTCCTTTTAAATAATGTCGGATTGTTCTACTGGGCCTTAGTCAAAAATATCCAAATTTTATATCACAACAAAGTGTGACCCTATATTTGAATTTGTTTAAGGACACTGATGATATGTATGCTGCATATCTGCAATAAAATTCACAGCTTCAGCTGTTTTGTATATTACAGTATTACCTCATACTTGCAGTATTTAGCAAGAGTGGGGTTGAGGTTTATAAAAACTGTGTACTAAAATCCCCTGTCAGTCTAAACAGACTCTCACCCACATCTTACCATGGAATTAGGCAACTGCTCTTCCTGTCAGGAGCTTGTAGGACAAGAGCAGAATAAAATGAACAGCTATGGGTTTCAGCAGTACAAGATAAACATTGCCCTGGGACATTAAACAGGGGAAGAACAACAAACTTAATAGATTTTGGAAAGAGGGAACAAAACATTGGGTTGGCTATAGCCATAATAATTTCAGTGAACTGTTCTAATAAGATATTACAATAATAATCATAATTTAAACAGTCCACTTGTGGGTATTTCAGAGTTTCCATTATGTATCAAGTTGTTTCTTTATCAATCATGCATTCACACATTATTAAATGAACTATTAACAAAACTGTCAGCAGATCAATAACCTTTTTGGATTCACACAGCATGCCCGCCCCTGCAAACATTCTTGACAACTGTTCAGTTGCAATAGGCTATCAGTAAACAAAATCAGAGTACATTTGATCAGGGCATTCTGTGCCTTCCTAAAATCCCCATGTTGCAAAGTCAAATAAAAGCATATTGAAATTTAAAAATGTTAAAAGTATTTAGAAAAACTACACAGATACATG
Source organism: Myxocyprinus asiaticus (assembly GCF_019703515.2). Lineage (NCBI taxonomy): Eukaryota > Metazoa > Chordata > Actinopteri > Cypriniformes > Catostomidae > Myxocyprinus > Myxocyprinus asiaticus. The sequence goes on along the minus strand of NC_059357.1, from coordinate 33,768,750 downwards.
ACTAAAAGCACTGACATGTTGAATTCACATGTGTAAACAATCTACCAAATGCTTGATTGCACAATAATGATGATGTCAGGTCTTACTGCACATTAAAACATCAGATCAGTCCTGCTGTAATGAAGACCAAAGAACAGGTTCAATAATTTTGAGATTAAGCTGTTAAGAGGAAAATCAATTGAAGAGATTATAAAAGATTTAATCTTTCCTATAAGCTCTGTCCATTGAAACAAAACAGAAAAACATGGCACAACCAAGCCACTAAAGATCAGACCATCCTAACAAATTTAAAGAAGGGCAGCTGTCAATGACATGACAGGTGGCTAAACACTGATAAAATTGCTACTTTTGTGAAAGGCCAACATTAAGTCATGTCTGGAGTTTGCAGAAAGCCAGACATTAAAACTGGACATAGACTGTGTGAAAATCTTTTTTCATAAGACAAGACTTCCAGATAGAAAGCAAATATTTTGGCACAAACACAGGTAACTACATGCCTGCAAACGCAGCTGCAAAAAGAAAAGCAAAGCTTGTTGTCATCAAGGGCAACATAAATGGAGTCAAATAGACAAATCCTTGAGGAGAACATGCTATCCAGAGCTCTGTGTTTAGGGCAAATAATGAATATAGTGAATCAAACAGCAGAGTATAAAAAAAAATAAAAAATAAAACTATGAAAGAATGACTTGATTTTTTTTTTTTTTTTTTTTGAAAACTGCACAGTTTTCTTTCCTGTGTTGACATATTTCCCATTGAAACAGGAAGTTGAGGTGGGATGTATCAAAGGGCTTGACCAAATAAAAAAAATAGCCAATAACCTTTAGTTAAAGTCATAGTCCTGAGCCATGATTTGCTACCTGCTCTTGCTAATCAGAGATACAGTATGTGGTAAAAGGGGAAGGTCATTCACAATCTAGAGAGTATTTTATTGGAAAACATTGAACAAAGTGCAAGAGTAATCATAATTTTTCCTCCGTATTCCCATAAGATAAATACTGTACATTTTAAATACATATATCTGCTTAAACATAATTTTGTCAACTAGCCAGGGGTGGCTTTACAATTTCTGAGGCCCCAAGCAACCGACCAACTCAGGGCCCCATTTTGAAAACTTTTGCTTAAAAAATTACATAAAATTGATTTTAAATCATAATTTTAAATTCATCCTATAAGCTGTTATAGCCAAGTTCATTCAAAATGTTTAATGAAATAAAAATCTAGTTAAATATAATGAATACATGTTTTCCAGTTTTTCCACAGGTAAAAAAGCAATATTTACCTACATATATTTTTACAAAACATTTTTTTAATTTATTTTTTATTATTTTTTGTGAACAGGGTGTGCAAAAACCTACTACTTCACCCAGTAACATTTTGAAATTTAGGTGGTATTTATTAATATTATAACCCATCAATTACAGTATTTATTGTTGTCCAGTTTGTCATTATAACATGATACAGTATTATTATTATTACTTTGAGGATTGTTTTATACATTAGTATTATATTCCTGTCTTATTTACTTTACTTTCACCTGGAGCTCATATTCTTATGCTGCAGTGTATTGTTCACCATGTTGCAAAAGGCTGTATTTTTTGTAAGCATCGTAGGCAACATTTATAACAGTAACAGTAAACACAAAAGCACAGCAGCCCCTCAGTACACTAGAGAAGAAGGGGAAAAAAACACTGCCATTTATCAAGCACTGAAACTTTGCTTGGTGCAGAACAATCTGGAATAATGTTAAACATTGTAACAGTCACCTCTTTGCAACCTGAACGTTAAATCTTTGTGACACCTGCACTAAAAACAGTCTAGACGCAGCACAATGAATGAAACAGAAAGCAGGTGTACTGACGTGTTTTTGAAACCTGAAGTTCTTATTAACTTCAAACAGTGTCTAAAAATGTGCCGGTCACTGCGTGAGATACTGAAGAAACAGCGAGACACGGTGCAGCAGTCAAGGATGTTTGTCCAGTCCATTTACATAGGAAAAAACAGAGCAGATGCACACAAAAACACATTTGGTGTGAACGGCCCCTATCTCATCCGTTCATGCGTATCTGAGCATGTGAGTGAAACAAATTCGGAAGGCCTATATAGTTTTTCATAAATTACAAACCCAAAGTCCTACTGACCTGAACTTGGCAGCTTCTAACGTGAACCGCTCTGAGAGCACTGACAACGGCATGTTCATGCATGTACCCAGAACAACATGTCACTTCAAGTGGTTTTTGCTGAGCTTTCCTACAGGGGTGAGGGCCCTCTCGATGTCCGGGGCCCCACGCAATTGTGTGGTTTGCATGGTGGTTAAAATCTCTACTGCAACTAGCATAGATGACCTTAAACCAAACATAGACTATGAGCCAAAAGACTTCAATTTCGATTTCTTTGGGATTTAAATATTTTGGAATGAACCAGCCAAAGCATTACCGCAAATCTAATTGAAAATAATTGACAATTGTTGTCCACCAAGTCTTCCCATTCAAATTTGCAGGGTTAAAGGGGTCATGAACTGGAAAATCAAACTTACCATGATATTTTGACATATAAGAGTTCATAGCACTATAAAAACATACTGTAAATTTCAGAACCGAAAATTTCTTCATTAGTCCAAAAAAAAAAAAAAAAAGGCTTTATTGAAACCAAGGTGCCAAACTGGCTTGTTCTCTACTTCCTCCTCACTAATACGTCATAGTGAGGTATTACATCAGCACAGGCCAGCCTCTGCATAAACAAATCAACGCCTACTTTATCGTCGACACTGCTTATGCCCGCCCACCGGTCTTGCGGTTAGAGTAGAGCGGTGAGATTATTTTTGGAGCAACAGGAGGTCTCACGATGGCCACGAAGATGTCAAGACATTGCAGTGCCAGGTTGTGGGAAACTAGATTTCTTGAATTTCCTTTGCAAGGATCCCAACATTAAGAAAGAGTGGCTGACGGTTTTTTTTAATGAAGTCCCTGATCACATCGGTAAGAACGTGTTTGTTTGTTCGCTTCATTTTACAGATGATTCTTTCACAAACAAGACACAGTTCGAAGCAGGCTTTGCAGAGAGACTTAAATTAAAAGTTGATGCAGTGCCAACTATATTGGACCCAACAGTGATGTTGCAACAAACAAGTGTGAGTATCCATGTTAGTTGTATTGCTTCATATGTTACAGACTGTTAGATGTGTACTGAGAATTTGATTTGATCCTAGTGATTTTAGACGCTCGTGTATTAGTTTTAATGCACAGGGATCTCTAAGCAGCATATTTTCTTGTTCTGTTGGCAGAACAAGCAGTGGGCGTTTACACTGATGTCTTCAAGAACAGACACCCAAAAAACTGAGCGTTTGAATCAGAGGCACAAAAACTGGATAGAAAACTGGATAAATTATGACTACTTTTAATGAAAAAATCACACTAACATTATAAGTGGACCTCAAGGAACATTATAAAATAAAATAAAAATCCAATTCATGACACCTTTAAAGCATATTTGATTGATGAATGGGCAAAAATGTAATTGTGTAAGTGCAGACTGCCAAATGTAATTACTGCTAAAAGGCTTTGAACAAAATATTGACTCAAGTCGAGGAGGGAGGGTCAAATTCTTTTGTAAATGACAAATATAAGTCTCATTAGGGAGAAACAGATGTTTTGGAATAAAAACATATTTGATTAATAAATGTGTAGAATGTATTGTGTTATTGAAGAGAGAAACAATTTCTGTGTGTTAACAGGAGTAACATGAACAAAATGTGAAAAATGTTAGGTTGTAATCTCAAAGCACATCCAAAATCCATCAAGATGTAATGCTTTCTTTCTTTTTTTTTTTTAAGCCCTATCCCCTAAGATCCATTTGAGAAAATTGTCCGAAACTGGTTTGAAACTGATTTAATTGTGAAAAACATCTGCACATCTGTGCAAGAGAAAAGCATCTGTAATCCATACTGTATGCATAACTCTGTGTTGAACTCGGTCTCGAGACCATATTTTTATGGTCTTGGTTTTGTCATGGACGTGACCCTCTCCAGTCTCTGGAAAAAAAGAAAAAGCCTGCTTTTTATCATGGGTTGTCTGGCTTTCGAGCACATATTCGCAATTTGCTAATGTGTCTGTGTTTGGGAACAGTCAAAATGCCTGTCTTGGTGAGATATTAAAAACTGTGTTGACTTGGTCTCTCCACAGAAACAAAGAGTACTATATAGATGTACCTGAGGAATTTGCAAGCTTTAAGACACGACATTAGTGTTTTTTTGAAAAACTATTTTTGAACCCCCCAAACTTAAGCATAAGCACCTATTTTTAACAGCCTGCTAACTTCTAAACTAACTTATAAAACACACAATGAAACAGTTATATAATATTGTCCATTGTGCACAATGTGATTTAACTACAGAAAGCCACAAGGGACTAAATCACTTTTTAAAGTGCATAGTATTACATTACACAAATTGTGCTCTTTGAGTGAATCTGAGGTTGAGACGAAGGTTAGTGGGACCTTTTAGGTTTTTTTTATTTATTATTATAGCCATTTTATTTATAAATGGCTATAATAAAAGAGGTTATCTGGAGCCTGGTACATGTTTGGGTAACAGGGTGGTCTCTCTCATATTTTTTTTAAAAGTAATTATTCCCTGCTGTAGCTGTCAAGACCTGAAGCTATAATTCAGTGATACTGTATTTTATATATCTGAAATGCTTACATGGCTTACAGTGAAGGAAATATAATAGTGCAACTGAAGAAATTGTAAACACATTTAAAGTAAAGGTTTCGGTTCACTTACTGCATTAACAGGTACATTAAATACGGTATTTATTTTATTTTAGTTACAGTACAATAAGGCTATTTCATATACCAGAAAATTTAACTTGACTTCCAGTGAATGTAATATAATAGAACACAGAAGCTGGTAGTATTACCATGCTAAGCCAAAGGAGCTTTGCACCTTAAATTTGAGTTTTTTTAACTGAAAGATTGTTAACATTGACATGTCATAATTTTATTAAAATTGTGTTCACTTTACCTAGGACATTGCATTTATTTAATTTTTATTCGTGACTGGTATTGTTTAAAACAAAATAAGCATAAGCAAATAACATATGAGGCATTTTTGATATATGATGCACTTAGGCTATGTTCAGACTGCAGGCAAATCTGATTTTTTTCTCAAATCAGATCTTTTCAGGCAGACTGTCTGCACTATTAATTGCAAGTGATCAAATCAGATTTGTGCATTCAGACATAACCAACCTATCTTCATGGGTTGCTTTGGTAATGACGTAAGCATACCCACGTGACGATGCTTTCAAAACAGATGCGGGAAAAATGGAGGTGCATCATCTCGCTCTCCAAATAAGCGCCCTGTCCAGTCACGGTGCAAAACTCCTCCATCGCACAAGAAAAACTCAGCGACAAAGGAGACTGGTAAATATTGTGATGTTCCGTGCTACAGTCACCGATTTTGACACCATCGTTGTGTGTCGTGTTAAGCATGTCAAAGACCATTTGAAATCCGATTTGAGCAGCCAGAGCGTCCAGGCCGAGACGTATCTGAAAAAATCAGATTTCAATTGCATTTGAAACCACATCCCGATGTGGTTTGAATCAGATTCTGAAAAATCTGATTTCAAGTGGTTTTTTTGCTGTCCAGACTATCAAAATCTCATCTGGATACAATCTGGATATGCAAAAAATCAGAATTTTAGTGGCAGTCTGAACAAGGCTTTAGAGTCAATTTAGTTTTACACTACATTTAACACATTCATTGAAACTGCATTAGGTCTAAATGTGTCTTGTCTCAGAATGAGCCTCTTCTGGTCTTAGTTTTGACTCGAACTTGTTGGTGCAGCTATCATTATGAGGACTCTCAATAGACATAATGACTTTTATACTGTATGAACTATAGATTCTATCCCCTAACCCTACCCCTAAACCTAACCCTCACAAGAAAACTTTCTGCATTTTTACATTTTCAATAAAACATCATTTAGTATGTTTTTTAAGCTATTTGAATTATGGGGACACTAAAAATCTCCTCATAAACCACATTTATAGCATAATACCCTTGTAATTACCAGTTTTTAACCTAAATAAGAAAAAAAAAAAGTCCTCGTAAACCACTTAAATATGTAACTGTGTAGCACAGCATTTTAATTTTCCAACTTTTCCTTTAGTAGTAGCAAGCATGACTAGACCTCATTTACCCAGTGCCAGCAGCCATGCCTGATGCAGTAGGATTTCCTTAAAACTCAGTGTGAGATAGAATTACCTTCTATTGCCCTCCTTACTGCAACTAACAAGTCTATTTCACAGGCTGAAATCTAGCTTCTGCTACCGCCAAACTTATTAACCTTCCCTGCCACAGGGTAGCAATTTAATTCCCCGTGCAACAAGCCCTTTGTTTGTGCAAGACAGTACAATTCACTTTGATTTGTCTGTCTATGTTTGAATGGGCATATGTGTGTCAATACAATGGGAGCAGGTGTGTGATTGTCCTGTTTGGAATATAAAAAATATGACTCAACAATGATCTTATTAAAAAAAAGAAGACAGGATTTTGAGGTCTAACAAGGCTAATGTTAACACAAGTTCATAAGTTTGTTCAAAAGGTTTACAGCTCGAAATAACCCAAATAATAATAATAATAATAATAATAATAATAACTGTTTGTTTTGTTATACTCTATGTAGTGTAAAGTTGTTGTTTACATTTTTGCACTAACAAAAAAGCCACACAAAAATACTATAATATGATTTTGTTATTATTATTATTATTATTATTATTATTATTTTTTGGACAAACACCATGGCAATACAGTGGGTTTTGGACATTTTTGAAGAAGACCTTCGAAACTCCTTTTCATATCATTTTTGACAATGTCCAACCACCATGATCTTGACCTTCCCCTTCTCTGTTTTCCTTCCATCATACCAAGCATGATGTTTTTTTTTTTTTTCCAAAGAGTCTTCTCTCCTCATTATGTGCCCATAAATGTGTGAGATTTAGTTTAGTCATAAATGATTCAGGCAAAAGTTCTGGCTTAATTTGATCTACAATTTATTGATTGATTCCTCTTGCAGTCCAATGTACAAAAGCCTCTGCCAACACTACCACCGACAATAGGTTTTTTTTTTTTACTTTCCAACTTTTGCATCCATACATCGTTACAGGAAAGAATCCTTGAAGATTTATAATTTTGTTGTCCAAAAGTTGTCTGTACACTTTGATTTGTCCAAGCTCATCATTGCTTTTCTTCCCAGGAATAGCCGTCTTCTGTTTTTAGCACAGCAATTACGTCTTGACTTACCCGCCACAGAAACTTTAAAGGTCTCTAGTTCTTCATCACAAATCCTGAGGCTTTGCAAAGTTCCTGTTGACATGATTTTCGTCTTTTTTACGTTCAGCTTTAGTCCTTCTGTAGCACTATTTTCTTTGATCATGACAATCATTGCTTTGAGAACTTGTGCACTTCCTGCAATTAGAGCGTAAAGGTTGAAGAAGTGTGGCGTCAGAATACAGCCTTGTCTTACACCTTTTGCAACACTAAACCACTCTGTTTATCCATAGTCAGTCCTCACCATTGCCTCATAAATGGTGTACAAGTTCTTCACGAGGTCGATTAGATGTTTCAACATCTATTTTTCAGAAAAAAAAATAGATGTCATTCTGAAATTATTTTACTTTTTCGATTATTCACCGGCTGTTGGAAATCTGGTCCCATGTTCCCCTTCCTTTCTGAATCCAGCTTGCACATCCAGCAATTCTCATTCCATGTAAATATAGTTGTATTCTTTCTTGTATGATTTTCAACATGATCTTGCTGGTATGCAATATCAAGGCTTTTGTGTGGTAGTTTGAAGAGTCCTTTGCATCCCCCCTTCTTTGGGATAGGTACAAATGTAGATCTCGTCCAGTCATTTGGCCACTTTATCTTCTTCCATATCTGCTGACAAACAGCAGTCAAAAGTTTGACTGTAGCTTTTCTGTTGTTCTGAATATCTCAATTGGTATTCAGTTTGTTTCAGCTGCCTTATGTTTTGCCATGACTTTTAAAGCCCATCTAACTTCACTTTCCAAAATATCAGGCTCCAATTCTGAGGTTAGATCTTCAAACATCTCAGTCATGGTTTCTAACCATTTAACAAACATACAGCTCCTGTTTACTCATAGATAATTAATTGCCTATAAATTAGCTGTCAACAGATGATACCATGCCTGCAACAGCTTGTGATCTGTCAAATCTGCTATAAGTCTTCTTTAATAAAAATCTGCTTGACATCTTGCATGAGTGAGCATCTTAAGTTATCAACTTAGATAGAGTAGCTAAGTCACCATTTCCCAAAACACTACAAAATAAACCACTGAAGAAAAAGGATTCGCAGATTCTAAACTTTTAATGTTGAGATTAGTAATCACAAATTTCAAAATGTTGAAGGAATAGTTCACCCCAAAATTAAAATTCTGTCATTGTTTACACACCCCAATCTTGTTCCAAACTCCTATGACTTTCTTTCTTCAGCAAAACACAAAAGGATAATTATCAATGGATTTTCAAATGGCTGATTTCAGTACAATAGCATTTGATAGTAACTACCTTTAAAGCTTAAAAAGCAGCCAACAGTGTCATAAAAGCACTCCATGCAACACATGCACCATATTCCAAGTCTTGATGATGAACAGACTGTTATTCAAATCAAATCATTAAAGGAATAGTTCACCCAAAAATTTTAATTCTTATGTCATCCCAGATGTGTATGACTTTCTTTCTTCAGCAGAACACAAATGAAGATTTTTAGAAGAAAAATATTAATCCATAAAAGTAATCCATAAGACTCCAGTGGTTAAATCAATGTCTTCAGAAGCGATTTGATAGGTGTGGGTGAGAAATAGATCAATATTTTAGTACATTTTTACTATACATTCTCCTCGCTGCTCAGTCAATCTCCACTTTAACTTTCACTTTCACATTCTTCTTTTTATGTTTTTGGTGATTCACATTTTTCATGCATACACCCCTACTGGGCAGGGAGAAGAATTTCTAGCAAAAATGGAATGTTTTCTTGAAATATTGAACTGTCTCTCACCCACACCTGTCACGGTGCGGGGAAGACAGTACCCAAAAGCAGAGGGAAAGTTCAATGGGAATTTATTTACAACTCAACAGTTATTTTTCAAAACTCAAAGCAAGTAAAGCCCAGACGAATCTCCTGAGACGAAACATAAGACAGACAGGGAACAATGATATTATTGTCCTCGTCAGACAAAATCCAACCTGACCGGTTGACAGGACCATGACATCGCCGGAGAGCGCACGGCGGTAACACGTGCACAGCGGTCCCAAACAACCGGACCGTGCACTTACACAAAGAAGAAACACAAAACACGTGACAGTATCCCCCCTCGAAGGGACACATCCTGGCGTCCCAACGGAACATCAAACAAAAGAAAAAAGACAAAACAACACAAACACTTATCAAAGAACAAGAATCATCAAAGAGGGAAGGGAGGGAAACCAGGGAGGGAGTTTATGGAAAGGAGAGGGGTCTGGTGGCCTGGGAGGGGGCCTCAGGGCAAGGACAGGGAACTGGGTGGCCACTGCCGACCAGGGTTCAGGGGGCGGAGATGAAGACAGCTCAAACTTGGACACTGGTAGCGGCAGGGGAACAGCCTTCGTGGCCGTATGCACTGCAAGCCGCAACTGGGAATAGCCTCAGTGGCCGTGAGCTCAGGTAGTGACAGGGGAACAGCCTCAGTGGCTGTGAGAACTGGCAGTGACAGGAGAATAACTTTAATAGCTTTGAGAACTGGCAGTGACAGGGGAATGGCCTCCTTAGCCATGAGCACAGGCTGTGACAGGGCTCCATGGCTGTGAGTACTGGCAGAGACAGGGGAACAGCCTCCGTGACTATGAGCACAGGCTGTGATGGGGAAACAGCCTCCGTGGGCTTGGGCACTGGCAATGGCAGGGGAACAGCCTTTGTGGCTTTGAACCCAGGCTGGGATAGGGAAACGACCTCCATGGTTGTGGGCAGTGGCAGGAGAACAGTCTTTGTGGCTGTGAATGGTTTCTTCTTGCTTGTATAGGACTTCTTTTTATTATTTCCATCTTTTTATATCTTCTCCATTGGGAGACTACATGGAATATTTATACTTTTTAAAATTAATTTGTTACATTACAGTACTTTTTAAAATAAGCTTGTGAAAGCAAAAATGTTTTTAAAATTGTTAAAGCTTAACAGAAATTAAATGACTTAATATATACACTTTTCTATATACATTAATATAAATTTTAACATATAAATATGAATATTATACATTTAACATAAACTCTTGATGTTGAAAAAAAAATCCATGTTATGCATCAACTACCCATATATCAAATTACCATGCAATTACCATCCAATATCCCTGTACCATGGTACTGGCAGTCTTTTTGTAAAGGTTCAAACAAAAGAAAAAAACAACACAAACATTACACAAAGAACAAGAAACATCAAAGAAAGGTAAGGAAGGGAGGGAACCAGGGAGGGTGTTTATGGAAAGGAGAGGGGTCTGGCAGCCTGTGAGGGGGCCTCAGGGCAAGGACAGAGAACTGGGTGGCCACTGCCGGACAGGGTTCGGGGGGAGCGGCTCAGAGGGTGGAGACACAGACAGCTCAAACATGGACACTGATAGTGGCAGGGGAACGGCCTTCATGGCCGTGAGCACTGGCAGCCGCAACTTGGGGATGGCCTTTATGGCCGTGAGCTCAGGTAGTGACAGGGGAACAGCCTCCATGGCTGTGAGAACTGGCAGTGACAGGGGAACAGCTTTTGTAGCTGTGAGAACTGGCAGTGGGGCAGAGCCGCAGACAGCTCAAACTTGGACACTGATAGTGGTAGGGGAACAGCCTTCGTGGCCATGAGCACTGGCAGCCGCAACTGGGGAATGGCCTCCGTGGCCGTGAGCTCAGGTAGTGACAGGGGAACAACCTCCATGGCTGTGAGAACTGGCAGTGACAGAGGAACAGCTTCTGTAGCTGTGAGAACTGGCAGTGACAGGGGAAGAGCCTCCTTGGCTATGAGCACAGGCTGTGGTAAGGGAACAGCCTCCATGGCAATGAGCACTGGCTGTGATGGGGGAACAGCCTCCATGGCTGTGAGTACTGGCAGAGACAGTGAAACAGCCTCCGTGGCTATGAGCACAGGCTGTGATGGGGGAACTCCGTGGCCATGGACAGTGGCAGGGGACCAGCCTTCATGGCTGTGAACACAGGCAGGAACAGAGGAACAACCTCCACGGTCATGGGCACTGGCAAGGACAGGGGAACAGTCTCAGTGGCTGTGAGTGCTGGCAGCAACTGGGGTATGGCCCTCATGGCTGTGGAAATTGGCAGTGGCAGAGAAATTGCCTCCATGGCAGCAGAAACTGACAGCGGCAGAGAAACAGCATCTTGCTCCTCCTCCCCCGAGCAGTGATCGATTCACCACACTGCAGCACGACTGGGTCAAACACTTGACAGAGCTCCTAGCCGAAATCCAGGAATGAGGCGCAACACTGGCATTCGTTGTCCCACATGCTGATTCCCCAATTGGCAGCCAGTCCGGTGAGGAGCAGGATGGTGTTAGCCACCTTCACCTTCTCAGATGGGAAAGCAGAGGGCTGCGAAGTGAATGTTGGGCCTCATGTATTCAGATAGAAGACAAAGGCAGGCCTAACACAGTCGTAAAACCTAACTGAGGCCCACACACAAAGTCATAAATCTTATTGATAAAAACCGCGCCAAAATCAAACAAAGGGAGTCCAAAACAGACTACAAATCCCATGAAGCCTTGCTCACTAAAGGATTGAATTCTCAACTCCTATTGGATGAGGCACATGACAGAACGCCCCTCAACCATGACATCATCAGGAGTAGAAATATCCCTGAGATGCTTCCGGGATTTGCTTCCAGCAACTTTGCTCGCCGTGTGTAGACGCAGCTCATCGCTGCTCTCAGGTGTAGCCTCGTGGCACAAGGAAGTAACTTCCAACTTGAAACTGTGGCCATACAATCTCAGTCTTACTGGATGAGTTGAGATTACTCTGTGTTCCACTGAACACTCTAATGGATCCGAAGGAGACTGCTGAGCAATCCGCATCTTCATCCGTTTGCCTGCAGAAGTGAAGAGATAAAAGATTTCTCTTCCATCTTCAATCAAGTCGACATCGCTGATTTCTCCGCCAGCCCGCTGAGAATCAGCAGCCATACTGCCAGCCGACAGAGTGAGGAAACGTCCTCCCGTCATCACCCGAGCCTCGAGGAACCGAGTCGGAGTCAAACGACGGATGAACACACATTCTAGCTGCATCCTCATGCGATTCAAGTAAGAGGTTAAGTCTGGGCAGAGATAGAATATTATAGTGTGTTATTCTTGTGCATCAAGGTTATTGCTTGTACAGTTTACGGACTGCCGAGTCCGCTCATTGCTGCTAATAATACACAAGGTATTATTGTAATGTACTGTTATCATGAATGAGATCTGCTGTGTTGTAGTCCAACCACATTGGACTGTTGTGTATTTCCGCCATCGCGGGTGAGACCGGCACACTGAGTTTATCCATTAAAGAACCAAAGACCGCGGGATGGTTTACGAGCCATCCACCGCATCTCTGAGTGATAAACTAACAGTTGCTTTCTCTCCCACGATCGCGAAACCGGCTTTGGTGCCGCCACTTTATTCTCTCTCTCTCTCGTACTAACCACACACACACACACACACACACACACACACACACACACACGACCCCTCACAAACATTCTCGCACACACTTTTGGCTAGCAGATAACTTCGTGATAAAGCTCAGCTTTGTCCCTAAGTTATCATACAAGCGGAGACACGCGGTAAACGGGCAGATGCCATTAACCGGCTTCCCTCCGCCCACATTCGCGGCCATATTCTCTGGCCAGAAATCTCACGTGACGTACTCTCCACGAGAGTCACGTTCACCATTTTGTGTGCGTCACTCCTTACACACACACACACACACACACACCCATCCATTCACATACACACACACACTTTCCTCTCTTGTGTTATAGGCTTATTTTGGTTACCATATCTAATCATATCACTGTTTAGTTTGTAGTTGTAAGTCAGAAGTTTATTGACTGCATTGTATTGATTATTAATTGATATTACTGCATAAATAAACTTTGTTATATTTCAAAGAGAAGTGTTTTGGTTTGTTTTGCATACACCTGTGTCAAATGCTCGCAGGGGATGTCAGTGCTCGGATTCATGCCTTCATTGTTTCCTTTTGAATGTCGATTTTCTTAAGAGAACAATCTAATATTGAGACTGTTATACTGTATGATTATTAGTCCCTGATTCCAGGGTAGTGCCCCAGTGACATTAATCCTTATTAATATTCTATTGATTTTGATAATTGATAATTATCTTTGATGATTGTTGAATTTGAAGGATCAATAAGCTAGTGTTAATTCTAATCAATGTTCCATTGATTTTAATAATTAATGATTATCCTTGATAATGATTAATATTCTATTGAATTTGATGGTTATCTCTGATTGTTGATGTGAAGGATTAAAAGAGCTAACATTGATTCAAATCAATGTTCTATTGATTTTAATAATTGATGATTATCTTTGATAATATTATTCATTATTGCTAATAACCAAACCCGCTCCTGAACATAGCGCACTACATTTACTGGTGCCCCGTATGAGGCTTTAATGAGTTAGATTCTATTATGTAATTTAAATATGAATTAATAACTCTTATATTCTGATAGTAAAACTGATCTAAACAACCAGTAGAACCTACATGAATAACAGAGTACATTGGGATAAAAAGGATCCCTCACCTGAGAATGGAGCCGGAGGGAGGATTTATGCCTCTGGGCACCAAGGGGCACTGGGAGCTGATGAAGCCTATGGGGGTGTGTCCTGAGGCAAGCCGAAACCAGCGGATTCAACCGAAAAATCTATCTGTCTGTCTGACTGTCTATCTACTGTATGTATGTATGTATGTATGTATGTACGTGACATGAAAGTTGTGCCTTGATCAGTGTGGAATTCTTTCACAATCCCCACTCGCAAAACTATGTGCTGAAATGTTGCGTAGAGGCACTGCTTCCGGACATCGCGTTGCGTTTTCCACCAGAACCAACACAAAGCAATGTGCTCAGTATGTGAGAAAAAGAGAGATCTTGTGAACTGCATGGTGCATCCTTTAAAAAGTACAGCCTAGGACCAAAGACAAATTATATAAATAAAACAACATTAACAAAGTATCTGACTCATCCCAGGGCAGAATTTTACTTTGTTATTAACCTATACTTTTCCCCTAATTTATTATTTTACTCTGTTCCTCTGTGTTTGCCCAGTCTCGTGCGTTAGCCTAGGGCTGCTTGGTTACAGAGCACTACTTTCATCATTCCCTTTTCCCCCACCGTTTTATCTGTTTATTCAGAGCTAAAATGCACTTCAAGCCTCTGATTTATTCCATTCATCCCTAGATTGTGAGTAGGTGGTGGTGTTTGGGGCGGGGGGTTGTTTAATTATTTGTTTTTAAGCCAGGGAAATAAATTACAAAACTATTGATATGCATTTGTAGAAAGAATGTTCCTCAACAGAGTCAATGACATTTTTCATAATGCACTTTCTCCACCACAGAACAATCTACCCCTACAATTTTAATAAGAAATACGGATGCTCTGTGCTCTGAGTGTTTTGTATTCTGCACTGTGGGTTTGCTAGGAAAACAAACAGCTTAAATATTACAGTATTTGTATATTTTAGGCTTTTGTTTTTTAAATGTGATGACAAAAAGTACACCGAACCAAATCTGATTTGGTAACTAAGGCTTTGTTTACACTGCACATACACTAATTGAGCACTTTATCAGGAACACTATAGTTGTACTGGGTTCGACGTGTTGTGCATTCTGAAATGCTATTCTGTTCACTACAATTGTACAGAGTGGTTATCTGAGTTACCGTAGCCTTTCTGTCAGCTCAAACCAGTCTGGCCATTCTCTGTTGACCTCTCTCATCAACAAGGCATTTCCATCCACAGAACTGCTGCTCACTGGATATATATAAGTATATAAATATATTTTTTTTGGCACCATTCTGAGTAAACTCTAGAGACTGTTGTGCATGAAAATCCCTGGAGATTTTACATATTACATAAAAATACTCAAACCAGCGCATCTGGCACCAACAATCATGCCAAGTTAGGAATTATAGAGATCACATTTTTCCCCATTCTGATGGTTGATTTGAACATTTACTGAAGCTCCTGACCTGTTTCTGCATGATTTTATGCATTGCACTGCTGCCACACGATTTGCTGATGATCAATGCTGACTTTTCGCAATGTAATTTTGCAAGTGATATAATCAGTAGACATTAATATCCAGTATATCTACATTGGCTGCCATAGTAATGATTCAACCATCAGTACTAAGCCAAGAGACTTTCTTAACACCAACTGAGAGTAGCTGTCAGAGTGGAAAGAGAGGATGAAAATGCGAATTTCACAGTCACATAGTTCACAATAGAAACAGGGAGTGGAAAAGAGTGAGTGTTAGTGGATTTGACACAGCTCCAGACAAAATGCATTCTTTTTAGTATGTTACATAAGCGCTGCATCCTAAAAAGAGTTATTTGCACTCTGGTGCAAAAAAAGGTAGATGTTATTTATACTCCTGTGCAAATAGTGGCAAATATTATTAGCATCCCAACTTTGATACAAATAACTGTAGATGCTGTTTGCACCCTGATGCAAATAGTGGCAGATACTATTTTCACCCCTACTTAAATACTAACAGTATAGGGGCATCACTGCAGCATATTTATTGTTTATTTAGAGTCCCACAGACATCCCTACACCAACCCCTACCCCTAAACCTAACCCTATCCTTCCTTTACACAAAAATTAAACAGAACGAGATGCTGTGTAAACGCACTGGGACACACCCTGAGTGTCACGTGGTCTGAAGCCCTTATACAATCACGCCAATTTATTGGCTGATGGAGCTTAAACGACGCCCCTAGGGAGCTATGTCACAGGCTCCATAAAAGTGCACGCTTTCGTGCCATCGAGTCAGATTTTCTGCAGGAAGGCACGAGCCTATGCATCAGCTAGAGAGTATGACCAGCTTACGCAGTGTCTCGTTCCCACTCAGGGAAACACGTTCCCTTTCGTAGGAACTCGGGCTGCGTAATCGCATTGGGAACGATATACGATCACAGCATGCAAACAGTAGCTTCCAACTGTCTATACATGTGTGGCAAGCATGTAGCGGCACACAAGTGAGCTAAAGCGTCTGAATAAAACAGAGGGAATTATGAGTTTACTCCTGTTCCAACATAGAAAAACTGGGAAGCAGGAGTCACACCCTCATCCAGATTTTAAAATCTAACAAATGTATGTAGAGAGGACGCACCTGTAGCCAAAGCCCATGACGATGCCAATGCTACTAGCAGGACTGTTTTAAGAGTCAGAAACGTATCAGCGACTATTACCAAGGGCTCAAACGGAGCATACGAGAGCACCTCTAAAACAAAAGATAAATCCCATAAAGGAACGTGGATGGGACCAAAAGGTCTAAGCCTGCATAACTCGTGCATAAAACGAGAGACAAAAGAATGCCTACTGGCAAAGACTCCATTGATAAGCGCATGCTCAGCCGCTATAGCGGCAACATAGACTTTAAATGTTGCTGGGGCAACCCCAGCCCCAAAATGCTCTTGCAAAAACAAAAAAATCCAGCACTGTACCGACAGGGCAGAGAACTGGATTTTCACCTCACACTGTACTCCAAGAAGCAAAAATATGCCACTTGAACATATAAAGCTTCCTAGTTTATGGAGCTCTAGCATTCAGAATGGTATCAACCACAGTGGGGATAACCCATCATTCAAAAGAGCGCCCCATTGAGGGGCCATACCCATAACTTCCACAAGTCTGGCCGGGGTGCCAAATGCTGCCCTGAGTCAGAGATAACATTCTGATCTGACTTGAATCTCCCAAGGCAGTTTCTCAGGGAGAGAGACCAGAGTCAAAAACCATACTTGTGAAATGGCACAACTAACAGAAGCCGAACCTGATCCTCCCAAACTCTCGTGCCAATGCATCGATGCCCAGCGGTGCCAAGGATGAGAGAGAAAACCAGAGGAGAGAATGTGACATTTTGCTCGAAGCGAACAGGTCCCCTTCCACCCTGCTGAACCTTTTCCAGATTTGTTCCCTAATCTGAGGATGTAATGTCCACTCTCCAGGCATCAAGCCCTGTCTGGACAGGAGATCTGCCCCCAAATTCAACTGTCCTGTGACATGCATGGATCATAGAGACAGCACATTCTCTTGTGCTCACAGATGAATGTGACGTGCCAGTCTCAGCATGGTATGAGAACGCACTTCTCCCTGGTGACTGATGTAGGACACCACTGTCCTGTTGCCTGACTGACTGAGGACATGGCTGCCCTGAATCTCCGGGAGGAAAATATTTAATGCCAGCAGCACCGTGAACATCTCCAGACAGTTTATGTGCCAATATTGCAGCTGGCCCATCCAAACCCCGTAGGCTGGATGACCCTTGTATACAGCACCCCAACCAGTGGAAGAGGTGTCTGTCATTATAACTTTGCAGTGAAACACCTGTCCCAACGGAATGCCCAACATCAAAAGTCGGGTCCGTTTCCATGGTAACAGAGTTCGGTAGCACCCACGCATCACTTTGAATAGATGGAACGCATGCGTCAGTGGTTGAAGTCCCTTTGTGGAGTTCATTCAGCACTGCAAAGGACTTGCATGCAACATGCCCGGGTAATGACAGTGGAAGCTGCGATCATGAGCCCCAAAAGCCTGTGAAATGTTCTCGCAGGGAGAACGCGTCCCACTCTGAACATCGCTAGACACTGGCGAAATGACAGAATGTGAACTGGAGACAGATGCGCCTGCATCGCTCATGAATCCAGCTCCACCTCTAGAAACAGAGTCTGTTGCCCTGGCAAAAGGACACTCTTGTCTAGGTTACACACAGCCCTAGATCAAATGGCTGAGAATGACATCTCGATGTTGGGCAGCCAAAGTCTCTGAGTGGGCAAACACCAACCAATCATCGTGATAATTCAAAACACAGATGCCTTGAATCCTCAAGGGTATCATAAGCTGCATCCATGCATTTTGTGAAGGTGCGTGTTGCCAGTGCAAGTCCGAACGGAAGGATGCAAAATTGATGCGCTTGCCCCCGAAAGCAAATCTGAGAAAATGCCTGTGGTTCGTCACAATCTGAATATGGAAATAAACATCCTTCAAATCTATTGTCACAAACCAGTCCCCCGGCTGCACTTGTGACATTATTTGTTTCTGCGTCAGCATTCTGAATTGACATTTCATTAGAGCAAAATCTCAAAATCCAGAATGGGATGCAAGCCGCCGCCTTTATCGGGAACAGAAAATACCATCTGTAAAAGCCTCATTCTCTCAGAGAAGGAGGTTATCTCCTCTATTGCCCCTTTTTCTAAGAGAGAGTAAATTTGAATTGAATTACATAACCATGCTTTATCATTCTAAGTACCCAGTTCGAAATGCCCTACAGCTGCTGTCAAGCCGACAGATGGGCAGACAGAGGGATTAATGCTTGGCTTTTGCCTGCAGCGCGACCTGTAACCACTAGATGGCATGCTTGGCTTACCTTTGGCAACTGCCCCAGAACCAGCAGCACAGTGGAGGGAGCCTTCACTTCTCCAATACTGTGGCTGGTTGAAGGGAATTTAATAATGTTTTTTGCCTTTATTGTATTTAGGCATAAATAATGATCACCCTGAAATGTATCTACAGCAGGGACGCTGACAGAATAAACCTTTTCTCTGGTATTTGAATGGGGGAAAATGTATTAACATTGGGGAGAATGTTTAAGAAAACTGGTTCGACACAACGGCCACAGCATTCTTTATGGGGGGCAATGTGTGGTGCTTATGTTCACTGTGTGTTTTGTGTACACTTGTGCCCGATGAACATCTAATTCTGTTATACATGTCTCGAAACCTTTGGTCATGGAGACAGAGGCCGAATTCAATCAGGCAATTATAAATAATGGTCACTCTGAATGTATTTACAGCAGAGGACACCAGATAAATCATCTTCCCTAGCATAGAATGGGGAAGAATGTGCAAACATGGAGGGGAATTGAAAGCAAGCAGGCTTCCACAATGGCTCCAGCATTCTTATGGGGGGACAACGTGTGGCATTTATGTTCACTGTGTGTTTTGTGTACACTTTTTCTTGGTGAACATCGAATTCTGTTACGCATATCTCGAGACACTTGGTCATGGAGACAGAGGCTGAATTTGGGAGGCTTTTTTTTATGTTCGCTCCCCAGCAAGCTGTGGGGGAAAACTATACCATACTCTGGTTATCGGACATTCGCACATGTTACAATGGCAAACTCATTCCAATACTGACCGAAGGGCAAACAGGAGAGAAACGGATACGTTTATATGGTCCAATTTCATTCACTGAATGGGGGTTCATCCTTCATACACAGAAGGCCCATCAGGCTCATGTGTAGACATACTTTTATCATACACTGAGTTTTATTACATGTGCCCCAAGACCGTTGGTCATGGAGGTAGAGGCCAAACTTAAGCTGAAAATATTCAATGCTCATTCGCCAGTGTAAATTACAGGTGAAACTGAACTAAATTGGTGTACTGACAAATGGGTTATTGTCAGTGTTTTGGTCCTGTCATTCTTATTTTTGTACACTTGATGTCCTCATTGTGTTTTCCCTGTGTTCCCATGCTTGTTTTTGATCATTCATTTCAACTGAGCCTCGTTTTCTGTGATCTATTTAAGTTGGTTGTTTCTGTTCATTCCTTGCTCAGTTTTTGATTTAATCAGACCTGTTCTCTGTTGCTCCCGAAACTCTGTGGTTTACTGACTGTTATTGTTTGGAAATACTTTTTGTTTTCTGGATTTATGTTCTTTGAAACCCTGTGGAATTTTACTGCCATGAACTTTATGTTTAACTGGATTTACTTTTTGGCATTGCTCCTGAGTTCTCCTTTGGATTATTAAAGACTTGTTTTTGCTTTATCCTGACTTCCAAGCGTTTTCTGCAACTGGGTCCACATTCCCCGTTTTCCCTGAGCTCAGTTCTCTTGACCTTTCATCAGCCCGGTTTATGACAGAAAAACTGAGCCATTCCATGGACCCAGCAAAGAACCCCAGTGCTTAGGAACTGGTTGATGCTGTAGCCCAACAGGAGGCCACTCTAGCCCAACACAAGACCCTGATGGCTAGACATGATGGACTGTTGGCCGATATAATGACCTCTCTCAAGGAGATTTTTTAATGGCTCCCTGAACCACCAAGGCCATCCTCAGTCACCGAGTGCCAAAACACACAGCCGTGTCTCGGTCCAGTGGCTGAACCCCATCTTCCACCTCCTCAATGCTTCTCTGGAGACCCGAGCACCTGCCAAGGCTTTCTGATTCAGTGTGCCCTTACCTTTGAGCTCCAGCCCTCTTCGTTTCCCTCCGACCGATCCTGGGTCGCATACATCATCGCCTTGCTCTCAGGAAGAGCTTTGTCTGGGCCACTGCAGTTTGGGAGGCACGCAGCCCCTTCTGCGCAAGTTATGACACCTTTGTGGCTGAGTTTCTGAAGGTCTTCAACCATCCTCTCCATGGCCGAGAGGTGTCGAAGAAGCTCCTGTCCATTCAGCAAGGGGACCGCTCTATAGCAGATTATGCCATCAAGTTCCAGACCATCGCTGCCTCCAGTGGCTGGAATGCTGAGGCTCTCATTGTCTGCTTCCAGAACGGCTTCTCGTCAGCCATTCAGAATGAGCTTCCCACCCGGGAAACCCCAAACGACCTCGAGACTCTCATCGACATGGCCATCCGGTTAGAAAACCGTCTGAAAGAGAGAGATTGGAGTCGTAAGTCCACTGCCAGCCCTTTGATCCCAGTAACTCATCCGATTCATACATCTCCCTGCTTCCAAGATGCCCAGGTAAATCCGGAGCCCATACAACTGGGACGCACCAGGATTTCACCTGTGGAGCGTGATCGCTGAATGAAGGAGCGATGCTGTCTCTACTGTGGCCAACCTGGACACTACAAAGACTCATGTCCCGAGCTTTTGGGAAAAGCCCAGTTCCACGCAGACAGGGGAGGTCTGCGATGGGAGTAACCCGACTCTCTCCCCCTGCCGAAGCTGGAATGCTCTTACCTCCCACACTCTCCTGGGGAAACCAGCGGCACTCCCTCCAAGTCTGGGTGGACTCTGGTGCGGCTGGAAATTTCATGTATTCAAATCTAGCCCAGGAACTTCATATTCCCTGTGAGGCTATCCCTGTTCCCTTGACCGTCACTGCCCTAGATGGAAGACCTCTGGGTGGCGGAGAGATAATTAGGCGCACTACTTCCTGCCGTCTGTCCATTGACCAGCACAGTGAGGAGATATCCTTCCACCTCATCGAGTCCCCCGACTTTCCATTAGTCCTTGGTTACCCCGGCCCCTTCTCCATAACCCTCACATCAAGCCTGCCAATCCACCTGTCTCATCTCGAGCCCTCCCAAGTCTATTTCCAAGTCACAAGAGTCACTTGACCTCTCTTGAGTTCCCCCCGTCTATCACAATCTCCAAGACATTTCAGCAAATGTAGGGCAACCACACTTCCCCCGCACTGGCCCTACGACTGCGCTATTGACCTGTTACCCGGCTCTGCTCCCCCCAGAGGCAGAATCTTCTCATTGTCTCCTCCCGAGCGGGCTGCCATGGACAAGTATATCTCCAAGTCCCTAGCTTCTGGCTTCATCTGAGCCTCCACCTCACCTGCAGGAGCAGGGTTCTTCTTTGTGGGCAAAAAAATAGGGGCCTCCGCCCGTGTAGAACCATCATTCCCCATTTTTCCTGAGCTCAGTTCCCTTGACCTTGCATCACCCTGGTTTATGACAGTTAGACCCTAAACTGATCCCAGCATATAATGGGGGAACAACATGTAGTACCCAGATAGCATGAAACACCCTCGCGAACAAAAGCATTGCCTTGAACAACTAATTTCCCAGCGCGAGCCGCGGGGGGAAAGCATGAGGGAAATTCCAAACGGAGCTGATTTTAGCTCAAAGATATTCCTTAAAGCGTTGCGCTTGGTTGGATTGCAAAACCATCATGTGTAGATCCAACTGCTGACTGAAAAGAGCGACATCCATGCTGCCACTGAAAAATCGAGCAGAGAGAGCAGTGTGCATCTCTTGTCTCTCCAGAACTCCCGCATGGTCAATGAACGGACAAAAGATAAAAGAAACAAGATAAAATACCTTGCATCTCCTGATAGAATCCCGAAAGAATAATGGCACCGATGAAGCACTCTGCGTGTTGGTTCGCCATCACTCTGTTGGGAAATATTCTCTTATTGCAGCCCCTCATTCTGCGGCTGGGCTTACCGACCCATACATGATCCCCTTCACCATGAGCAGTTCACTTTGAACGGGGAGGGGTGAGAGAGAAAGTCAGAGGCTGCTCCTCCATTGCCTTATTTATGTGCATTCTCTCAAAACGACACAGAAACAGACAATAGGGACAAATGGGCCAATTTCTTCCTTTCCTAACAACGACAAATTCTCTCATACAGTGTTTTTTAATTGCGACGGCTCAAGACGTGCATAGTAACTCTTTCGCACACTTTGTTCATTAGAAAATGGCCACCGAGCTAGGCCTCAGTGCATGTCCAATGAGACTCACACTTTCGCCTAGGGGGAGGACGACAAACACGAGGAAGAACCTGATGTCCATTCGCACTACAAACTTCTCAGACACAAAGCCAAAATCCCAAAAGGCTCCTGCACACAGAGCTCCAAATCTGAAGGCTGTGGAACTGGACCAAGTGGGGATAACGCCTCATGAAGCCTTGAAAAGTGCAGCTGTCCACGTCAGACCCTTGTAATGTTTGGAAAAAAAACACATTAAAATTGCTCTGAAATTTACGCTGTATAAACGACATCCTTACGTGTTCGCCACTCAAAAGGGAGGATTAATCATCCTCACTTCGATGTAAATTGCTGGAACAAACAAGGGCTTAGACAAAATCGTGCACTGAAGAACAGAAAATTTGACTCATTGGCATGAAAATGAGCGCCTTTATGGAGCCCATGATGCAGCTTCCTAGGGGCATCACTTAAGCGCCATTAGCCAATAAATTGCCGTGACTGTATAGGGGCTTCAGACCATGTGACACTCAGGGTGTGTCCCAATGTGATTACGTAGCTCAAGTTCCTACAAAAGGGAATCATAGTAATCAATTAAACATGGTTACTATATAAACAATATATTACTGTTGTTGGGCCTCATGTATTCAGATAGAAGACAAAGGCAGGCCTAACAGTCATAAAAAAACATTCCTCAAGCCCCCTCCTTCTAAGTCAGATGTTGTACTGATAAAAATCGCGCCAAAATCAAACAAAGGGAGTCCAAAACAGACTACAGATCCATGAAGCCTTGCCCTCTAAAGGATCGAGCTCTCAACTCCTATTGGATGAGGCACACAACAGAACGTCCCTCAAACATGACATCATCAGGACTTCAAATAATTCTGAAATGCTTCCAAAGTGGCTTCCAGCGACTTAGTTCACCGAATACGGACGTAGCTTTTTGCTGCTCTCCGGTGCAACCTCGTGGCATAAGGAAGTAATGTCCGACTTGAAACTGTAGCCATACAATCTCCATCTCGCTGGACGAGTTGAGATTACTCTGTGTTCAACCGAACACTCTAACAGATCCGAAGGAGACCGCCGAGCAATTCGCAACTTCATCCGTTGGCCTACAGAAATGAAGAGATTAAAGATTTCTCTTCCATCTTCAATCAAGTCGACATTTCTGAGTTCTCCGGCAGCCCGCCGAGAATCAACAGCCGTACCGGCCGCCGACAGAGCGAGGAAACGGCTCTCGTCATCACACGAGCCTCAAGAAACCGGGTCAGAGTTAAAGGACGGAGGAAAACACATTCTACCTGTGTCCTCATGTGATTCAAGTAAGAGGTTTACGTCTGGGCAGAGATAGAATATTATAGCGTGTTATTCTTGTGTTTCAAGGTTTTTGCTTGTACAGTTTACGGACCGCCATGTCCGCTCATTATTAATACTCAGGGTATTAATTATCACGAATTTGTTTTGCTGTATTGTGGTCCAACCAAATTGGACTGTTGTGCATTTTCGCCATCGCGGGTGAGACAGCAACTGAGTTCATCCATTAAAGAGTCAAATAACAAGGGACTTTTACGAGCCCTGCTCGTAAAACCGCGTCTCTGAGCGATGAACACGGCTGTTTTATCTCCAGCTATCGCGAAATCAGCTTTCGGGCTGTCACTGAATAATCTCTCTCTCTCTCTCTCTCTCTCTCACTAACCACACTGACACACACACACACACACACTGTCACACACACACCTTGTGTTATAGAATTATTTTTATTTCCATATCTAATCATATCACTGTTTAGTTTGTAGTTGTAAGTCGGAAGTTTATTGACTGCATTGTATTAATTATTAATTGATATTACTGTATAAATAAACTTTTGTTTATATTACAAAGAGAAGTGTTTTGGTTTGTTTTGCATACGCCTGTGTCATGCTGACGGGATGTCAGTGCTCGGATTCAAACCTTCATTCATTGTTTTTTTTCCCGAAAATCGATATTCTTCGGATGTTGATTTTCCTAAGAAAACAATCTAACATTGAGACTGTTTTAATATTCGGTTATTAGTCCCTGATTTCAGGGTGGTGCCCCGTCAATGTTAATACTTATTAATATTCTATTGATTTCTGATAATTGATAATTATCTTTGATTGAATTTGAATGATCAATAAGCTAGTGTTAACTTTAATGTTTCATCGACATTAACAATTAACGATTATCTTTGATAACTGTTGATTTAAAGGATTAAAAAAAGCTAACATTGATTCTCATCAATGTTCTATTGATTTTAATAATTAATAATTATCTTTGATAATTATTAATTATTGCTAATAACCAAACTTGCTCCTAAACATAGCACACTACATTTACTGGAGTCCCATATGAGGTTTTAATGAGTTGACACAATTAATTAATTTAAATATTGATTAATAACTACAGAAATAATTATTAATTATTTCTGATAGTAACACTGATCTAAACAACCAGTAAAGCCCTACACTGTAGTAACACCATTGTTAATTGCATCAAATATATGGCTTCTGCCAAAAAACATGGTTACTACATTATTACTATAGTAAAAATGCCTTTATATTAATTTATGTATAATTATAAGTAGTATTAAAAAATATTAAGAGTGGAGACAAGAAACAGAATGGGAAAAAGAGAGCAGCAAACGTGGAATCAAACCCGGGTCGAAATGGTATATTCTGAAGCAAGACTTACTAGTGATGGGTCATTCATGAACGATTCATTCATTTTGAACGAATCTTTTATATGACTCGGAAGAATGAGTAGTCTCAGAGTGATTTATTCATTTTGTAGCCACGCATGTGCAAATCCGTGCTTGTGTTTCATTCATTTCGTTCATAATCTGAACATGTTTGTAAACATCGGATTTGAGTTGGAACAAAGAATGTTACCAAACAAGACTGAGAAAGTCCTAAAATGCAACTGCACAAATATACACATGTATGCCTGTTATATGCAGGCCCGGTTCTATGGAGGTGCTTGAGGGTGCTAAGCACACTCAAATGAAACTTAGAGCACCCTCAATTGCAGACCAGTGCAAACTACTGCCCGCAGGTCGATTTATCATGAACGTTTTTTATTAGATCTTTCATTTATCTGGCTTTGGGACCTATCACGCATCCACAAGCTTTTAATGTGCTCATAGTTGCCAGATAACAGATGCAACACCCCAGTCAGAGATTTATTCTTGCACAAATTGGAAATATTTTGCCTCATGCCATACTTAATTTATGCAAACTGGCAACCATGCACACGAGTGTGCACGCTTTCTCTCTCTTAGTGCTCAATAGTGCAAAATTATGCTCAAAGAAAAGTGTGATGCAGCCACTCCGTGTCAATTCGTGAGGCTGCGTATGCTGTTTAGTGCCAAGTCTGTGAGCAAACCTTTTCAGTGATGAACTTAAGTAAAATCCCAGTAGATCTTCGCATCATTCACACATGGAAGGGACACGTGAGCAAAACCAAGCAAGAGAGGAATATGTGTGTTCTTTGTGTTATTTGTGAAATGCTGAAGTCCCTATGTGAATGTTATTCTGGCAGTAATCATTTATCAGTGTAATGCAGCCGGTTTTATTCAGTTGTGTGCTGAATGGGATGCCAAACAAACCACTGACGAGACCCACATCATGACCCATGAGCGTGTAAACAGGTTGATAATGTTTTGAGAATAAAACAACTTTGTTCACTTTGCGACAATCATTAAAATATGCTTTTAGAATATATAATTTCCGAATATATATATATATATATATATATATATATATATATATATTTTACTATTAAACCAGACTCCTGATGTAGAGTGTTAATTTGAATACTAAATTACCACTGCATTGAAGTATGGTAAAATAAGCAATTAATAATTATATTCAGCCTTTATTCAGTTTTACTAATACATGATATAAAAGTAGCAGCAAAACGTCAAGCAATCGCAGAATGGTCCCATCAGTCTGTATACACTTCAGAAAATTGTGCATCATTCATTGAGTGCATGAGTGCACTACTACTTCTGGGCTTAAAAGATACAGCTATGTAGAAATTTTATCTTCTCTCTTCCATGTTTTACTGAATGGTTGATGTGGCCCCTGTACCAAAATAATTGCACACCCTTGCTCAATTGAATATGTAAGACTAATACTGTAAATTGGCAAACAGATTTCCTTGAATCCCTGCATCAAAACTAATAGACGTGTATGATTTTGCAAATCAGTATGTCCTAATCTGCAGGCGCAGCATTTTGCTGTCAGATCATGTGAAAAAAAAAGCAAAGCAATAAATGTTTTGTACATAAAAAAAAAAAAAAAACTTTTCTTAATGTTGTTTAAGTAGCATTTAAACATGATATAATCTATAAAAAAAAATTGTAATTACGATACATCTCCACTTTATACAGAGAATGCCCACTATTTTCAGAAGCACCCTCAGTGATTTTGATCTGGAAACGTTGTGTGGCGGGGGGGGGGGGGGGGGGGTCATGTGTCTGTCTGCGGGAGAGGAAAAGCGGTAAGGCTCGTCACCTGGGCTGTAATTACTCTAACACCTGTCTCTCATTATAGTGATGGTGGAGGGAGACCAGAGTGGCAGAGGAGAGAGAGAGAGTGACCAAAGAGCACCAGAGTGAACGCAGAGAAAGAGTGTTCTATGATTTATAGTGACTACATTTTGGTCTGCAAGTTTTTTCTTGGGATATTGGAGTTAAAGAGATCTGCCAATAACCTTTTGTTAAGTCCAGCGTTGAGTAAAATTGAGCCACTCCCAACCGATCAAGTAACTCGTCAATTCGCGGCATTGGATAAGCATCAAATTTGGACACCACGTTCACTTTCCGGTAGTCAACACAGAACCAGACCGAGCCATCACTCTTTGATACCAGAACTAGCCCAATCGCTGTGCGACTCTTGTATTACGCCCATTTCAAGCATTGCCTCTAATTCTTCCTGAGCAATCTTTTTCTTGTATTCAGGAAGACGATAGGGGTGGCTACACAATCACCACCCCCGGGGTGGTCTCGATATGGTGCTCTATGAGGTTCATGCGACCGGGAAGGGGTGAAAACACGTCTGCAAATTCCACTTGCAACTGGGCAATGTCTGTAAGCTTCGACAGTGAGAGGTGGTCTCCGCAAGGGGTGAATGAATTTGGTTTGGGAGATACCTCCGGCACGAGCTCCGCCCTTTCCGGAACTACCATCGCCAAGGCTACAGGCACCGCCTCCCTCCATGGTTTGAGGCGGTTAATGTGGTAGATTTGATGTGCCCCTCCCCTATCCGTTCGCCTAACCTCATAATCGAGATCTCCGACTCGTCGTATGACCTCAAAGTGTCCTTGCCACTTGGCGAGTAATTTGGAGCTCGAAGTGGGCAGCAATACAATCACTTTATCTCCCTGTACGAATTCATGTAGTCAAGTGCCCCTTTCGTACAGTCGGCGTTGACGGTCTTGCGCTTGGAGCAAATTCTCCTGTGTTACCTGCCCCACAGTGTGGAGTTTTGCTCTATTGTCAAGAAAATATTGAATTTGTTTTTTGCCATTCGAAGGTCCTTCCTCTCAAGCTTCCCATATGACGTCGAGCACACCGTGCAGCCGGTGCCCATACAGTAGCTCAAATGGGGAAAACCCTGTGGAGGCTTGCAGGATGATGAAATTACTTAACAAAACTGTATCAGAGGATCTACCATTAAAGAGTTAGGTCACCCAAAATGGAAATAAATGTTGTCATCATTTACTTTTATGTCATTCCAAACCCTTATTACTTTTTTTTTCTTACTGGAACACCAGAGGAGGGATTTTGAAGAGTGCTTGCACTGTTCTTTTTTCTTTTCATACAATGAAACTGAATGGGAACTGAGGTTGTCAGAGCCCTTACATTCTGCCTAACATCTCCTTTTGTGATTAGGGATAAGAGACAGTAATAGGGATTGGAACAACATGAGGGTGAGTAAATGATGGCAGAATTTTCAGTTATGGGTGAACTATCGCTTTAATATGGAGAAAAAAGAAAAGAAAAAAAATGTTTACTTTTTCAGATATTATTACTACAGATGGCTCAATTAACATTTGACCAGATGGTGGGCTTCTGAACAAGCTTTCTGTTTTGCAGCAAATGTGATCCAAATAGTCTGTCTAGTGTCACCACTAGCTGTGAACTATTTTAGTCATAGTACATTTTGTTTTTACTTCTTGTGCAAATCTGTTTGGAGATCTTCAGGCACCTATTCAGGCGACAAATAGACACCAACAGGTGGAATGGATCATGCAGTCTTTAAATAAAATATGATTTTGTATTTTTATTTTTTTTAATAATTTTTTTTTTTTTTTGCATTATAATCATATTATGTTAGACTAGGCCAGACAGATAAGAGACCATGGACACTTTTAGTTGTTTCTGTGTGCTGTTCTAGCATTTAAGGTACAGTACCTTCTCACCAGCTGCTTCTTCATCTCAAGGCTGATGAAATGCTTGAGCACATGATAAATATTTCATCCATGTTCAAGATCCACGGCCACACTTTTCAAACAATCCTGGAGGTCCTCAGTGGCTAATTGTCACACCTATGGCATGCCAATGAGGTTGCAACAGGGATGAATCGATGTTGTCCCATCAGCCTCCAGGCACAGCGGAGACCCAATCTGAGGCTGATGAAAAATTACTTATGTAAGTAATGTTATAAGCCACCATGGGGAATTATCCATATTATGCTAAATCAATACAACTCTGTACATCATATAAATCTATTCATCTAGAGTAATCTGTGAATCTAATATATATCGAAAAAGAAACTTGGGTAAAAAGAGACATTATTCACTCACTGATGAGAACAATAAATAGAGCAATATCACACAAGCAAGAGTGATGTTGTATTGAATATCAGCACAGCTCTGATTTGGCCGTATTGTAACACCTTACAATAAGGCTAAATTCATTAACACTAGTTATCTGCATTAGTTAACATGAACAAACAGCAAACAGTACTTTTACAGCATTTATTATACTTGCTTAATGTTAATTATAACATCTACTAAAACATTTATCATTAAAAGATGCATTTGTTAACATTAGTTAATGCACTATAAATTACATGAACAAACAAGTTGAAAATTTACAAATGAACATTACCCATATTAATAGAAGTTGTAAAAAATAATGTTCCTGGCTAGTTTATGATATCTAATGCATTTACTAATGTTAACAAATAGTACCTTATTGTAAAGGGCTACCCAATAAGTTATCATCAAGTAACGTATGTTTCATTCAAAAACTTATGTTTTTTATCTGTCAATGAAAATAGTTTCAATAGAAATTAAAAACTGATTTTTTATTTTTTTGTCGGCATGCAACCCACAGACTATCTGGAACACCACAAACACAGGCAAGTGGAGTGAAGCATTCCAGTGCTGTTATATTGAATATCAGCACTCTTTGGAATGCTGTTTGTCCAATCAAATTAAAGGACCATAATAAACTGCTGTATTATTATAACTATATATTAACCTTGTGCAACCCTACATACACATGCGTGGACATTGTATTTTGGCTTCACTACATGCAATGCATAATTTAATTTCATTTAAACTGACTGATCTCCGTTCAAGAGACTCTGGGCTGTCATTAATGGGTTAAAATTTTGACATACGGAGTCATATGATAAAACAACATGGCGGTGATCACAGCAAAACTACATTTGTTAAGAAACCTAACTAAGTTTTTACATTGAAATCTGTTAGAGTCAAAAGATTAGAATCTCTAGTTTCATCCGATATGCTATTATTAAAATATGAGCAATTTATCGTGAAACGCCATGCTACTAAACACAGTGTAGACTAATGCGTACTTTAGTGCATTTATTCCTCAGAAATCCTATATTCACTGTGCATTATCACATCAATGGGATCATCCAAAAGCTGAACAATGTTGCTTTCAGAGGCTTTATATGGAGTTAGGATGAAAATAAGCTGCATTTAGAACTGTTCTGAGACCTGTGCAGACAGACAGCACACTGCATGGGAAAACATTCACTAAATAGGGAATGTCCTGGTTACTTCGTAACCTCCGTTCCCTAATGGAGGGAATGAGACGTTGTGTCGATGTAGAGACACTAGGGGTCACTCTTGGGAGCCCTAAACACCTCTGCTTTTTGAAAAAAGGCCAAAGGGAAATGGCGAGTGGAATTTGCGTGCCACTCCCCCGGACATACGGGTATAAAAGGAGCTGGCATGCAACCACTCATTCAGGTTTTGTGCTGAGGAGCCGAGACAAGGTCCCGGCCATTTCAGCAAGTAGTTCAGTGTTGTGGCAAGAAGGACACAATGTCGTTCCCTCCATCAGGGAACGGAGGTTACGGAAGTAACCAGGACGTTCCCTATCTGTCACTCATTCAACGTTGTGTCGATGTAGTGACACTTGGGGTCCCTATACAAAACACCACAACTAGCTGAACTGTGTTACGTGGACTGGCGGTGCGAGACGGGTAGAGCGCTGTGTACCTCGTAGCCAGCACACCAGGCTATCGCGTAACCTCCCCCACAGCTGTGTGCCAGCGCGTCTATACCGAGGGGTGCCTCGGTCAGGGCGTACCAAAGCGGGCAGTGGGAGGATTACCGGGAAGCAAACAGGTCTACCTGTGCTCGACCGAATCGACTCCAAATCAGCGGGACCACCTGGGGGTGGAGTCTCCACTCTCCCCTGAGCATAACCTGTCATGACAGCACATCCGCTGCGGTGTTGAGGTCGCCCGGGATGTAAGTGGCTCGTAGCAGCTTGAGGCGCTGCTGACTCCAGAGGAGGAGACGGCGGGCGAGTTGTGACATGCAACGGGAGTGTAGACCGCCTTGACGGTTTATGTACGCTACCGTCGCCGTGTTGTCCATCCAGACCAACACGTGCTTGACCTGGATCAATGGCCGGAACCTTCGCAGGGCGAGCAGTACTGCCAACAACTTGAGGCAGTTGATGTGCCAACGCAGCCATGGGCCAGTCCAGGAGCCAGCGGCTGTTTGCCTGTTGCATACAGCGCCCCAGCCCTTCTTGGAGGCGTCCATCGTACCACGATGCGCCTGGAGACCTGTTCTAGGGGAACCCCTGCCTGTAGGAATGCAAGGTTGGTCCAAGGGCTGAAGAGGCGGTGACAGATCGGCGTGACGACCACGTGATGTGTCCCGCGGCGCCATGCACATCTTGGGACTCGAGTCTGAAGCCAGTGCTGAAGTGGTCTCATATGTATCAACCCAAGCGGTGTGGCCACCGCTGAGGATGCCATATGCCCCAGGAGCCTCTGAAAAAGTTTCAGTGGAACCGCTGTCTTCTGTCTGAACGCCTTCAGACAATTCAGCACCGACTGTGCGCACTCGTTCGTGAGGAGCGCCATCATCGAGACTGAGTCCAACTCCAAGCCGAGAAAAGCGATGCTCTGAACCGGGGAGAGCTTGCTCTTTTCCCAGTTGACCTGAAGCCCCAGTCGGCTGAGGTGCGTGAGCACCAGGTCCCTGTGCACACACAACACATCCTGAGAGTGAGCTAGGATTAGCCAGTCGTCGAGATAGTTGAGGATGCGGATGCCCACTTCCCTTAGTGGGGCAAGGGCTGCCTCTGCAACCTTTGTGAAGACACAAGGGGACAAGGACAGGCCAAAGGGCAGGACCTTGTACTGGTATGCCTGGCCCTCAAAAGCAAACCGCAGGAAGGGTTTGTGTCGAGGTAAGACCAAGACTTGGAAGTACGCGTCCTTTAGGTCTACCGCCATGAACCAATCTTGATGCCGAGTTTGTGCAAGGCCCGGTTCAGTACTCGCAGGTCCAAGATTGGCCGTAACCCACAGCCTTTCTTCGGTACGATGAAGTAGGGGCTGTAAAACCCCTTCTTCATCTCTGCCAGAGAGACAGGCTCTATCGCACAATTCCGTAGAAGGGTAGCGATCTCCGCACGCAAGGTAGCAGCGTTCTCGCCCTTCACCGAGGTGAAGCGGATGCCGCTGAACCTGGGCGGATGCCTAGTGAACTGAATCGTGTAGCTGAGTCGGACGGTCCGGGTCAGCCAACGCGACGGGTTGGAAATTGCAAGCCATCCGTCCAAACTCCGGGCGAGGGGGACCAAGGGGACAATCATGTCGGACGTACCGGCAGGTGGGGCCTCACGGGGGGGCGGAGCCCAAGGCGCCACATCGATGGGGCTCGAACCCCGTGGCCGTGCTGAGTCCAGAGACATTGAAGCACTTACCTGGCTCCTGATGCCCACCATAAGATTGGTCGAGGAGGGGGGAGGAGGAATATTGTCCCCGCAGTCCATCGGAACCAACCTGGTGTGGGCATGTTTGTGCCACAGCTGGGTGAGCAGAGGCGGGGGGTCTGCCGCTGGAGAGCCGATCCTGCCGAAATGGGATGGTGGACAGCAGTGCGCATCTGACATGTGACCCAGGGAACAAGAAAACCACTCTTTTGTTGAAGTTTTGGGTACCGCAGCCACTTGGGCATGTGGCAAAAAATGTAACAAAAGATTCTCCTCCCGGCCCTCCACCGGGGGATGGAGTGGTCTGTCTACCAGCTCCATAGAAGTGGGTCTCCTCGTCCCTGGGTCACCCATCTCAGGGACGCTTCTAAGCCTTCCTTGGGTTCTTGGCGGCCGGCCGTGAGACGGGTGGCATCTGCTTCCTGCATTGGGCTCCACGCCGGGGCCAGGCCTCGGGGCCGGCTGCGGTGGAGCCGGTGCTGTTGTTGCAGGAGGACGCCCTTGGCGACGATTAGACAGGGTGCGGGGTCTTGAGCTGCGCCGGTGCAGGATGTGTTGAATAGCCTCCATCTGCTGCTTCACTGCCGCGAACTGCTGGGCAAAGTCCTTGAAGGTGTCACTGAACAGGCCAACCTGGGAAATGGGGGCTTCAAGGAACCGTGCCTTGTCAGCCTCTCTCATCTCGACCAGGTTGAGCCAAAGGTGGGCACAAGTGCACTGCGAGCGCCTTATCCACCTGGGGAATCACCAAATATCCCTTGGCTGCCCCACCATCGAGGGTAGTGAGAGCGGGGGGAGCTGAACAATCGGGATCGGGTAGTAAAAGGTGCCCCCCATGATCTTGTCAGCTCTTCATGCTCTTCCGGAAAGAAAGGGATCAGGGTGGGTCGTGGCCATGAGCAGCGCTCTGGGCCCAGGAACCAATCATCGAGCTGTGAGGGTTCAGGGGAGAGTTCCACTCTAGCCCAACACTCGCAGCTGTCCGGGAAAGCATGTTCATCATCTCCACGTTGGTCTGAGACTGGGCGACCACACCCGAAGAAGGAAGCCTCCGTGCCATGTCACAGCCACGCCAGAGTCAGCTCCGTGCCATGTCACAGCCATGCCTGAGTCTACTCCATGCCATGTCACAGCCACACCTGAGTCTGCTCCATGCCATGTCACAGCCACGCCTGAGTCTTCTCCATGCCATGTCACAGCCACGCATCAGTCTGCTCCCTGCCATGTCACAGCCATGCCAGAATCTGCTCCATGCCATGTCACAGCCACGCCAGTGTCAGCTCCATGCCATGTCACAGCCACGCCAGTGTCAGCTCCGTGCCATGTCACAGCCATGCCTGAGTCTGTTCCATGCCATGTCACAGCAATGCCTCAGCCTGCTCCATGCCATGTCACAGCAATGCCTGAGCCTGTCACAATAACACCTCAGCCTGCTTCACGCCATGTCACAGCCAATCCTCAGTCTGCTCCATGCCATGTCACAGCCAAACCTCAGTCTGCTCCATGCCATGTCACAGCCAAGCTTCAGTCTGCTCCATGCCATGTCTCAGTCAAGCCCCAGAATTCTCAATGTCATGTCACAAGCAAGCCTTTGCTCCATGGTCCAGGCACACCTGTGTTCCAAGGTCCATGCCCGCCTCCGTTCCAAGGTCGAGGCCCACCTCCGTTCCAAGGTCCAGGCCCGCCTCTGCTCTACAAGCCAGCATTCATGCCTGCCACGGCCAATGAGTCAGCATCCACACCTACCATGGCCAAGTCAGGATCCTGCCATATCATGTTACCACGTCATGCCATGTAGCCAAGTCAGGATCCTGCCATAAAATGTTACCACGTCATGCCATGTAGCCACGTCAAGTCACTACGGCCAAGAACCCCCCCCCACCCCCAGCTCCCTCACAGTGAACTTTCTGGTTATGTTTTGGGTCATCGGGAGCTGCCCCTAGTGGGGGGATATGTCATAGTTTTATGTGTTTTTGTTCATGTTTTGTGTTAATATCTTTTATTTTGGAAGTTTAGTTCCTGTTTTATAGTCATGTGTTCCATGTCATGTTATTTCCTGTTTCCCTGCCATGTCATGTGATTCCCTGTTTCATGTCATGTGGTCCCCTGGTTATGAGTTTTCATGTTTCCCTCCATGTTCATGTGTCTTGCTTTCATTGGTTTATTGTCTTGTTATCTTGTTATCAGTTCTGTCTTGTCATTGGTTATCATTGTCATGTTTCTCCCTTGTCCATGTATTTAAGCCTCATGTTTGCCATTGTCCATTGTCAGGTATTGTGTTTATGTAATGCTGTTTGGAAGTCAAGTCAAATCAAGTCAAGTCTAGTTCATTTTTATGTTTTGTAGTCACATTTTTTTTTTTCACGCTTCATGTAAATAAACTGCACCTGGGTTCTTCACTTCATTGTCATCATCTGCCTGTCATTGCCAGCAACATTACAATGTCAAAGCCACTCCCGAATTTCTATGGTTGCAGTGTATTGCATTTGTTCCTGTGGTACATCTTGACAGTGAAGTAAACTTCAAAGGTAAAAGTGAACCTGTTTCGCCTACATGAGCACCACAGCTAAATGTGTCCAAGTTCATACACTTACCACTAAGCCATGGTTCTGAGCTCTCTCTCTCTCTCTCTCACACACACACACACACACACACACACACACACACACACACACACACACACACACACACACACACACACACTCGCTCTCTTTTCTTTTTTTTCCTTTTTTTTAAGACAGGGGGTAATTTTGGTATTATTTTATACAGGCTATGAATCTCCAAAATGTCTTATGTGCCCATATTCTGTTGTTCTGTGTATTAAGCCAAGCTGATGTTCCACCAGCACCTCACTGATACCTACAGAGAGTCCCTTAAAAAAAATCCAGTGTCTGCCACAGGGCTTTTTATAAAATCATTATTGCCTGTCATTCTTTGACAGTTTTGAAACCGACAGTAGAGACCCATATGTTCAGCTGAGAGAAACGGATGCTTGTTAATAAAACTAGACACGAGACTGTCACAGAAACAATAGAAAATACAGTGCACAGTGCAAAGACACAGTTATTAATGGTACAACACAAATGTAGAGCAAGACAGTTTCTAACAGTGGCTGTAAAAATAAAGTTGTCAAATATGCACTGTCGCATAAATCGCAATGTATCCAAGAGAATCTTTAGAGCCTCTCATCCTGTCCCAGAAGATTCATCTATGTTTACAATAAGAAAGATTACAGAGATATTTCAAACTGTCGAAAGAAGGCAGTTTATCCTCTAAACAAAAACTGCTGCACTTCCAGACAAGTTTTAGACTCAAATGCAAGCTCCCTGCCTTTACCAATCAATGAACCAGCCTTGAACCTGTGGGGCGGTCAAAAACCGAAAGCTGGGCAATCCTTAAAAAAAACAAAAAAAAAAAAAAAAAAAACAGTGAATTTTCTTGACAAGTGCATGTTTCTTTCCAATGTTGACATATTTCCATTAGAAAGTTTGGCCAGGAAATATCGAAGGACAGGCGATATCCGTATATCTGCTAAAAGTGGAGTGCACTATCCTTTAAAAAGTCATAACCTGCAATTGTTACCTTAATGAGCTATTTCTACCTCATTTAGATGTTCACATATTTTTCAGTATAGCATATAGATAACATCAGAGCTAACAGATATTTACATTTACGTTTACATTGTCATTTAGCAGACGATTTTATCCAAAGCGACTTAAATTTGTCATACAAAGTTCAACAACATCTACAGTGTTGTACTGCCAAGTGCAAGTTAAGTTCAATAGTAAGTGCAATTAGTGTGAATTGGTTAAGTGCTCACAGATATAGACTAAAGGCAACAAAACTCTAAAGCTGTGTCCCAAACTGCATATTTCTTAACTATTCCACGCCATTTTGTTGTGAGTAATGGATACTGAAAATGCATTGAAAAGATTAGTACTTTAAGTGAACGGATGACTGTATTAAATTGTGTTAAATGTTTCTATTCTATTCTATTCTATTCTATTCTATTCTATTCTATTTTTTCTGCTCCACCACAGGGAATAATGCAGCTTTTATTGTTTGTATTCTTTGTATTGAGCTAAGAGGTCAATCTGATGTACTGTCAGTCATACAATCACTCTTACTGTAAATTCTTTATTGGTCATTTCGCTATACAAATTCATAGGTCAGAATTAACCAAACTTATATTATACTTGTATTACACTTACATTATTTAAGTCAAAGCACAGTGTTGCACATGACATAATCCACAGGAGAAAGGAAAAAATATTGGAGGATTAGCTGACATTTCCTATTTAGGATAGCAAGAAAAAAAACAATGGCAAGGATCCACAATAGTACTCTTCCAGAAAGTCCAGGAAATGCTCAATTTGGGTCTTAATTTGTGGCCTTAAGCAACCGGGAAACTCTTGGGAATGAAAAAGTCAAACTCTTCAGTAGACAACATGAATGAGAAAAGTGTGGAGTTGCTTTTAAGAATGCACTTTAATTAAAAGGGATGGCATCTTGCATTTATTTCACATAGACAAAGGTGCAGGAAATACTACAATGTCTCATAATAATTAAGTTTCTCAAAGTCAGAAACAAACATGTTTTAGAGTGGAAGTACAAAAGAGCATGCCTGACTGGGCTCTGATCAAAGCCACAGATGAAAAGAGTAGAGGGGGTGGATATGGGGTCCCCAGAGAGTGGTAACCATCTGAGAGTAGATTAAAGTCCCATTCATTGGTAATGAGCTGTAAATTTATGGAAAATCCCCATAGTGAAAACATGCTATAAGTCTGACCTGTGATCTGATTCAAGTACACGTATGCATGATGTAGTTCAATACATCAATAATATACTGTACAGGTGATACACACTGTAAAATGTGGTAGCCTGCAATTGTTCCCTATTGAGCTATTTCTACCTGATCTAACCCTTAAAATGTGTTTTGTTGGTGAAACCTAATGTACTCAGTTTGATTCAGACATGTTAAATAATATTTTTGCTTGAACCAAACCAGTTAATTTAGATGTTATGACACGAAGCACATTTTTAGGCTCACATTTTTTCAGTGCAGAGAGAGTGAGCTTGATATGTGAACTTTAGTTTAACATATCCAGACGTATGACTAAACTGCATAAGGTCTGGTCCACACTGTCAATATGTTTACATAAAGTCTAAAAGTTAGATTTCAGTCAAACTAAAATAATACTTTTTTATCGTACTAGTCTGATTTTTGCAAGGTCGGTCTAACACCTAGAAAATGTGATTGTGGCTCAGCTTTGTCCAGCATATATACACGTTAATCAAACCATAAATGGCCTCGCTGTTGTGTGCATGTTAAGTATGATGAACAAATGGTCTCCCTTCTGTACTTTAAATTCCCATAATAATGCGTTACGGATATGACAGTTAAGGGCACGTCATATCAAATTATATAGATATCAATGGGAGAATCAAACATCCACCACTCATTCTTTTACCATGATGATTCAGACAGAATTTTGTTTTGATCTGTGACATGTTGAAAGCTCACTGCATTTATAGCAACATTTTTAGGAAGAGATCATTTTGACAAACTTAGCAATTCGATTGTAATATACAGGGGTACATTAATGCACAGGCTTATACGGGCTGATGCCCAGGGACCTACAACTCCCATAGGTTTAAACGTTTTCAGCAGGAGACGTGGTTGTTGACATTATGCAAGCATTAAAGGCGTCCGCTTAGTGCTTGTTCAATGTGAGAGACATGTATTAATCAACAGACTCTCTGCATGTGAGTCAATATTACTTTATTTGTTGCTATTATTCATATAACAGAGCTGATTTAAACTTATATACAGTAATGTATGTAAGTCATGTTTATCTTTGCCAGACACTTTAAAATCAGTACGTTTATTTGCTAGCTGTTGCATTCTTTTGATGTTACTAGATAGAACTACATAAAACAATGTATTTGCTATATACACTCACCGGCAGTGTTGGGTAATGATACGTTTAAAAGTAACTTGTTAGAATATTGCGTTACTCCTTAAAAAAGTAACTTAATTAATTAAAAAGTTAATTTTCATGGAAAGTAAAGTGTTACGTTACTTTTTCTCACAGCCACTTTCTCTTCTGCTATGCTATGCATTCCATACAAATAAGCCATGCATTGCATACAAGAGACATTACAGGTCATGCTAGCTACTGTACAACACTCATGTCAAAGCAACATAGTAAACTAACAGATATTTAGAAAGTAGGTCTTCACGTCATATTTATAATAAAGAATCAATAACATGAATATGCATGATCTGTTTTTCCATCAACATGGCAACCAATATGAATAATGAAGAGTAACCACTGTCTTTCCTAAAGCAGCAAATTCCAACACTTGAACCTGCATCATGTATGTCATCATGTGCTGTGTTCATTGACAATGCCAGTCAACTTAAGGTGTTTTTCAAAAGTCAGGATAAAATTCAGTGGGGAATGCCAGCCTAACATGTTCAAGGAATGTGTCTGTTAATAAAAGAATATTTTTCACTTAAATCCACGTTATCTGCTTGATACTGTCATAAAACACCTTGTTACATGTACTGTAGTATCTAGGCTCATGTTGGTCTTAGGCATATACTGTATTTCAGTTAGCCAATAATTACTATTACTTTCTCTCACCATTTTATTTCATGTACATGCTGTGTACTTGCCACATAGTTTTCTAACTTGGGCCTGATAATGGTTTCTCTTTTCATGCATGTTAGGCCGAGTTGCTGGATCCTGCTAGTCATTTTGTTTCCCTTTTACGCAGTGCTCTAGCTAATGACTCTAGTTCAATATCTCAGATTGGTAAATAAATTGTGTTGTGTGGCATGTTATTGAATTAAACATTGCACATCTGTATCACATTGGAATGTCATAATAACTATTGACCACAATAATATTGCTTTATTGCTATATGTTTAGTATAAGGCCTGAAGGGCTTCAGTTTTTTAGACAGTTTTGAGTTGATTCCACAGATTAAGGACAGGTTCATTGACAGCCGGTCAGGAGTTACAGTTGCTGGCGACGCACAAAATCCATGCAATCCAGGTCAAGTGGAGTTCTCAAAAGTGCTCTCTCAGAAAGAAGATGCTCCAAAAGATGGTTCTTTAGAATGTGCTGCAGTATAAAGAAGAAGAAAATATAAATGAGACAAGCAACAAAACATTACAAACTAATTACTGATCACTTAGTGATCTTAACCCTTAATTTTTTTATTGTTTCCAAGGGGATATAGACATTTGAGAGACAGGGGGGCAGGGACTGTGAGTGGGCCCAAATATCTGTCAAAAATATTAAAGGGCTCATGAAGTGCTATTATTCTTTTAATAATTTGATTATCTTCCCTGAGGTCCAATGATAATGTTATAAAGGTTTTTTGCACCAAAACAATAACAATTTAGTAATATATGATAATTTTCCACCCTGTTTTTGGCTCTTTGTCTGAAACACTCAGTTTTGGCCTAAGCACCTCCTTAAAACTTCAACGTAAAAGCCCACTTTTCCGATTGGCTAACATGGTGCAGCCACTCAGTCAGAAGAGAACATGTACACTGGCGGCCAATAGTTTGGAAAAACTTACAGATTTTGCTCTTACGGTAAGAAATTGGTACTTTTATTCACTAAAGTGGCATTCAGCTGATCACAAAGTATAGTCAGGACATTACTGATGTAAAAAAAAAAAAAAACAGCACCATCACTATTTGAAAAAAGTCATTCAGAACTTCTTAAACTACTTCAAAGAGGTCTCATCAAAAAATCCTCCCCGTGCAGCAATGACAGCTTTGCAGATCCTTGGCATTCTAGCTGTCAGTTTGTCAAGATACTCAGGTGACATTTTACCCCACACTTCTTGTAGCACTTGCCATAGATTTGGCTGTCTTGTCGGGCACTTCTCACGCATCTTACAGTCTAGCTGATCCCACAAAATCTCAATGGGTTTAAGATCCATAACACTCTTTTCCAATTATATGTTGTCCAATGTCTGTTTCTTTGCCCACTCTAACATTTTATTTTTGTTTTTCTGTTTCAAAAGTGGCTTTTTCTTTGCAATTCTTCCCGTAAGACCTGCACCCCAGAGTCTTCTCTTTACTGTTGTACATGAAACTGGTGTTGAGCGGGTAGAATTCAGTGAAGCTGTCAGCTGAGGACATGTGAGGCGTCTATTTCTCAAACTAGAGACTCTGATGTACTTATCCTCTTGTTTAGTTGTACATCTGGACCTTCCACATCTCCTTCTGTCCTTGCTAGAGCCAGTTGTCCTTTGTCTTTGAAGACTGTAGTGTACACCTTTGTGTGAAATCTTTTTTTTTTTTTTTTTTTGGCAATTTCAAGCACTGTATAGCCTTCATTCCTCAAAACAATGATTGACTGATGAGTTTCTAGAGAAGGCTGTCTCTTTTTTTGCCATTTTTGACCTAATATTGACCTTAAGACATGCCAGACTATTGCATACTGTGGCAACTCAAAAACAAACACAAAGACAATGTTACGCTTCATTTAATGAACCAAAAAGCTTTCAGCAGTGTTTGATATAATGGCAAGTGATTATCAAGGACAAGGTGTTGGAGTGATGGCTGCTGGAAATGGGGCCTGTCTAGATTTGAACAAAAATGACTTTTTTCAAATAGTGATGGTGCTGTTTTTTAACATCAATAATGTCCTGACTATACTTTGTGATCAGTTGAATGCCACTTGAATTAAAGTACCAATTTCCTTCCGAAACAGCAAAATCTGTACATTATTCCAAACTTTTTGCCGCCAGTGTACATGCACATTTATGCACTAGGCAGATGCTTTTATCCAAAGCAACTTACTGTGCATTCAAGGTATATATTTTATCAGTTTATATGTTCCTATTTTTTGCTAGACATTCTTCTCCCTGCCCAGCAGGGGGCGATATGCAGAGTGAATCACCAAAAACACAAGTAGAAGAATGTGAAGCTGATCTGTTTCTCTGGCTGGGTCTCGTTTGGAAGGCTGCGTCCTCTGGAGGTCGCATTTGTCAGCCACATACGTCATCGAGGCTGTGTCGTTTCATAAAAGCGAGTAGGACACTTCGAATGCAGCCTTCGAATGAGACCTTATTTCACGGGAATTTGGAGGATGCATGAGGTGTATCCTTCGTGGGCACTCATAACCCACAATTCTTTGCTTCAACGGAAATGTCTAAAAAAAAAATACGCCAATTTGCCCATAAATATGATGTTCAAATGCAAGGAATGTTAATTCCCAAGCTGAAGTACCTCAGTAGATGGGTGCAGAGTATATAATATGTATAATTATATTAGTATATAATTAAAATAAAGTATTAGACTAAAAGTACACCTGTAAAATCTATTTTATTTTCTCTTTACATCATTATAACTCTCCTAAAATGTACCTCATACATCCCCTTCTAAAGGGACTTTGTTCCCTTCTCACTCAAAGCGCTCCCACTTCTTAAAGAGTGGTGTGCTGTCATAGCAACCATGTTACGTTCCGTTTCCGTTTGTCCTATGAAGGCCGTCTCGTTTAAATGAGGCTTGTTTAAAGGAGGACACTCGATATACCACAGCCTTCAAAGGACGCATCCTACCTAGCATGCAGCCTTCCAAATGAGACACAGCCTCTGTTTCTCATCCACACCAATCACATCGCTTCTGAAGATACTGATTTAACCACTGGAGTCTTATGAATTACTTTTATGCTGACTTGTGTGAGTTTGTTTAGCTGAGAAAGTCTTCTAAAAATCTTCATTTGAGTTCAGCAGATGAAAGAAAGGCATAAAAATCTGGGGTGGCATGAGGGTGAGTAAATAATGAGAATTAAAATTTTTGGGTGAACTATCCCTTTAAGGGCTCTTGTCAGATCTGGACGAATTTGTCAATAAGAAGAGAGGTTTGGAAAAACTTCTAGTAATTAATACAGTCAAAACGTGAAAATGTCCCACAAGGACATTATATATAATGCTGAAATACAAACCAAAGCAAATTCATGCTTTATTATTGCCTACTTTCACTATTTCATAGCTTTTAAAGTCCTGCGTGGATTCTTATTTCAGTGTAGTTACAGTTTTCAGTGTCGAAAGAATTTAGATCATTAGTTCTGTACAGCAGTACCACCGCTCTCTAAATGCAGAGTATGCAGCCTAGTACCTAGGGCACCCACCTCGGTCACGGAACACTCGCTGTGTCTGAAACTGCCCCCTATCCAATATATAATGCACTATTTCGAGTGTCCGCCATTTTGTAGGAGTGTCTGAATTCTGAGTGAGCCACTCGTTCCCTACTTTTGTTCACTCATTCCTACCCACAATGCACTAATTTCGAGTGTACATTTGATGTACACTCGACAACGGTTAATTGCCTACAATCCACCACAGGGAAGACATACCAGCTGGGAGTTTACTGCTTCCTTCACTCCTGCAATGTTTTATTTCATGCTGAATGTATTAAATTACTTTTTGACAAATCATTTCTTGATTAAACTAAACTAACATAATAACATATAGAGAGGCAAAACATACAGATACATTTTAAAATGTACTCTTTATTTGATAAAATGTGTTTACTCTTTATATTAACATACAGTATATATTTAAAATGACAAACAGAATGAAGATTTATTGTATTAATATATTATTTAATATGAATAACAAGTAAGACCCAAGTATTTTAAAAGTTCATATGTGACGTTGTTTCTGCGACAGCCCTAGAGCTCCGATACTCGGTGTATACATCAGCGTCCGAATACACTCACTCATTTCGTTCACTCACTGCTGAGATATAGTGCACTCACTACCATTCACTATATAGGAAATAGTGAAT
This sequence comes from Myxocyprinus asiaticus, assembly GCF_019703515.2. Taxonomy (NCBI): domain Eukaryota; kingdom Metazoa; phylum Chordata; class Actinopteri; order Cypriniformes; family Catostomidae; genus Myxocyprinus; species Myxocyprinus asiaticus. Next base: position 33,724,990 of record NC_059357.1, on the reverse strand, counting down.
GAGTGAACGACTTCGGACACAGCCACTCTCTTCGTCATACGATCGCCTCGCACCCACACATCTCTCACGTGCGTGCCTCGCGCCCCTCGCTGTGCACGTGCACAAATGCTGTCTGTTTGTGCTCCATTTGTCAATCATGCGAATGACAGAGCAAAAGGCATTTACACTTAACTTGGATATTTACATGAATTTATACAGTTAATCCGCCCGAAGTAGCTGCAATAGTTTCCAGTAAATGCGTAAATACTGCTCATGACATGCGGGAAGTGGGACAAAGCGCACTGATATATTGCTGCACTGATTTAAAAATGTACACTTAAAAACTGATGTCATAAGAGCCCAGTTACACTATCACCCTGAAAATGACCATCACATTACACAGAAAAGCCTGTGTTAGCATCAGAGCCAAAACTTACCTCAGCGTGCTGCCTTAAATTGAAGCTGCAGATTTTAATCTTAAAATTTCAGTTTGTCTTGGTGTTAAATGAAGGCATTGCATGACAAAACTATTATTTTTTTCACTGTGCGGAGGGAAGAAAGTGTTTCACTTTGAAGAGTTTGATGCTGCAGCATTGATGACTTGAGTGACAGTCTGTGTCAGCAGCGCGCACAGCTGTGTGAACTTCCACTCTCGTAAAAGTCCCATTCAATAATCTCTCAATAAATTACACATGAACTAAAATGAAACCCAGTAATGTAACGACAGGAACGCCACCCATTGTAAAAAAATTTCATTCTAAATTTACTTGAGTGAGAGTAAAAAGTACCCACTTTTAAACCTACACTAAAAGTAGTTTTTTCTCTCAAAAAGTTGCTCAAGTAAATGTAATGGAGTAAATGTAGCATGTTACTACCCACCTCTGCAGTAAACTACCCGTTCAAGAGTCAATAATGCATGCCAAGTTTTAAAACACGTGCAAGTTTTCCTCACGCGGCTTCAATCTATTGCGCGTGCGAGCATCAATATTCCGTGCTGATTATTGGCATGGATTTGCCACCATACAATAGCGTCTCAAAGAAAGTGAGGACTTACTGTCAACATATGTTTTTGTTGTTATATGATGCTCTTTTGTGAATCAAACAGTTCAAGAAGTCAATAAAAATGGTTTGACATTAGTGTAAAAAATTATCAGTTCACGCCGGCAGGAGGATGTCCACCACCATTAACCTTCTCTGGTTCAGTTCGCAGTGCATAACCAGCATCATTTGTGAAACTTCTCGAGTAAATCGTGATGGTAACAGTGATATACTTGCAACTGGAAGAATCTTCAGAGAAATTAATAGAATGTCTGAATCTTTGACCGAAACACTGTAAGATATTACAGATTTGCAAGCTATATAATAATGTGCTGGGTTTTTCCATTTTTTTCCCATGGTACTGTGTATGCACTTGCCCACAATGTGTTTATTTATGGATTTAATAGCATTAGCATTGACCATACGTTATCAACTGAATGTGATTTACCGATGCCTATACCGAATTATGAAACCTAAGTTATAGAGCACATATCAAATAAATAAAAAAAAAATCCACCTTACAGAGGCAAGCAGATGAGCCCAGAATCTGAACGCAATGTGCAAATTTGCACATTAAGCAATTAATATAGGGCTTTTCACACTTGAAATGGTTAACCCTGGGTCATTCTAAACGTTAGGTAAACAGAATCCTGGGTTGTCCTGTTTAATGTTTCACACTGTTCATACTTTACCCCGGGTTTATAATTAATCCTGGGTGTTAATGTTCCGATGTTTCACACTGTGCATGTGTATTTGCGGTGTCAATAACAATGATTGGACGAACACAGCTAACGAGAGACACGCAACCTGTCAATTGAGCTGCTCTTCTGTGGAAATGCCAGCAAGCAAATCAGCTCTTTGTATTTCATCTCCTGAAACATACCACGAAAACAAACGCAGAACGAATACTGTCTCTTCGTCATGCCAGTTATCACATTTGCCATCACTGTTCGACATTTACCAGTTTCCCTCAGACGGAGAACGTAAACAGTGTGTGAAAGTTGGGGAAATTATCAGCGACCCTACAAAGCACATTAATATTAGATGAGGTAAGTACTGAGGTTTTATATGATTGGTTATGTTACTCCCGGAAATTGCGTAAAGTCAGCCAATCAGACTAGATCTTGCCAGAGTGAAAAAGTGCTTTCCAGTTTTGTGTATAATAGAGTATGTGTAAGACTATCAGTGAACAGACTAAGCTTTTCTAAAAGGGGTCAGAAAATGTGTGAATCTATGCAGGATTTGGTAGGTATTTAAATGGTAAATCTTCGGAGACAGTGCTTGTTGCAGCTAAAAGAGATATTTGAAAGGTCAGAGTGTGGCATTCATGCCTCTAGCCAATAGCATTTGCCATTCTCAGTTATCTAGAATGATGTGGACCAGTAAATGGTGCTTGTTACTCAAAAGGATCACAAATCTGAAGTACTGATTCTGGCCGCTCGTTAATTTAGCAATACTTTTCTCACAAACAAAAGTAATTTTACAGCTATTTATTCTTGCAGAGATGAACGTTCCAGCCCCCAGGCCATCGGCAATGTCAAATCACCCCATGGTCATTAAAAATCTCAAAACAACTACATTCCTACCCACGCTCACTGTACCAGCTACCTAATGATACTCAAATGTCAAACTGATACATTTTAATCTCACTGTAGTGCCAATGATGAGCTGGTCAGAGCACTGGCACATTCTAGCTGCCGTCCTATTATCTGGCTGCTGCTACTTGCTACTGTGGCTGATAAGTTGAAATGAATTTCTTTTTATGAGGCCCACTGGATGGTGGTATACAAATGTAAAAGTGCAGTTATCACAGAACATTATCATACTGTGAAAAAGAGCATTTTGTTAATATTCACTGTGATATCTGATATGAAATGCAATATAACTGATTATAATGCTGTTCCAATATCTTTAGAGAAACCATTAAACAAATGCAAAATGATTCTCATAGCTTTTTGAATGTTTTAATAGTAACAAATCAATGTGGATTTGATGTTTTGTGATTCTGAAAATTTGCAGACTCACTAAAAAAAATACAATTAAAAAAATGAAACATTCAAACTTTTCCATGCAATTAAACTAATTTGCTTACATGGATTTGATCTAATCTTCTTGTACGAATGTAATTTTAATTAGTCATTTTAACATAATGAAATTGTGTTTAAGACATCATTTTAATTATTCAATTATGAGTCAACATGATTTTTATAGTTTTCATCTTTGCTGAACATTTGCTACTGATAGTGTGGCAAGCCGTGGAGTCAAAGTCTTGGGGTCAAAGTCCTGATTCCACCAGGTATTACGATGCGTCTCGGGTGATCCAATCACATGTGGTCAGGTGTACATGTCCTGTTTACACCTGGTCACTTAAATGCGTCTCCTGTGACCACTTGTGTTTGGATTTGGAGGGGAGGGTCTCTGTTTCATGATGACATACATCAATAACTGTCAGTGTGTTACTGCATAATAATAAAGAGCAACAAAGTCAGAAAAGACAAAGAAAGCGCACATAAAAGCGGTATGCTGTTTCTCCCAGATGCTGTTGAAATTTAATCTAATCACAAACGCAATATGTCAAGCAGAATTATCCATTATTTTAGTGAATTACCTGTATTAAAGGAGCTTCAAGTGTTCGTGCTTGTCATCTGTGTTGATATCAGACACATTTAAGAAGATTAGTGAAGCTCTCATGATTGTGTATGTATCCACTTTTGAAAAAGTTCAGATTGGACGGTTATTTCCTTTTAAAGATGCTCGTAATTGGCAAAGTTTAAACTCTTGTTTTAGCCCAGCGGTTGATTGACAGGTGAGGGGTGGTGCTTCTCTGCTTCCGGGATGCATACAGGACAGATTAGCGTTTACACCTCAAATGTGGTCTGGTCACGTGTTTTTGACCACGTTCATATGTGGTTTCTGTGATATGATCACAAAACGTTTTAGACCCCGTTGAGACCCGGATCACCTGAAACGCATCTTAATACCAGGTGGAAACAGGGTCAAAGTAAAGACAACATTCCTAAAGCTGCACTACGGAACTTTGTGCTCTCAAGTGACATCTGTGGTTGAAACTTACAATTACAAGCAACTTGTGGAAGAACACTTTATGTCAGTCGTGTTTTTCTGCACTGCTCTTCTGGCGGATGAATCTCATGATTTGAGCTTACCTGGACATTGCCTGTGATCACTCCATATTCAGAGTCATAGTGTGCTAATTTCATGTTGATATTATGTTATTCGATTAAACATTTAAAGGTAACACTTTACAATAAGGTTCCATTTGTTAACATGAGTAAATGCATTAGGTAACATGAACAAACAATTAACAATATATTTGTTACATCATTTATTAATCTTTGTTTATGTTAATTGTTAGTTCATGTGAGTTTATAGTGCATTAACTAATGTTAACTAATACAATCTTTGATTTTAAATATGTATTAGTATATGTTGAAAATAACATTAACTAAGATTAATAAATGCTTAATAAATATTGTTCATTGTTAACTAATGTTAACTAATGTTGTTAACTAATGTTAACAAATGGAACCTTATTTTAAAGTGTTATCCATTTAAAACCTTGCTTTGATGAAGATAAACAACACTCGTACTTATATGAATGAATAAATTTGACAGCACTTTTCCTGATGTCATATGATGGCTTTGTTTAGGGATCAGACTAAAATTTATATTGTTATTGATTGATAATATTATAATCTGATAATAAGTCTGATTTATAAACTAGTCATGAATAAATAAAGAAATAATAAAACAAATAATAATACATTATTCATAAGCTGATAAATAACAAATAAATAAATAACCTGTTTTGTAAACTGGATTCTCTGCATAATTAAAAAGATCTGGATCAAAAGAACAATTTAAAATGGTTAATGAATCAGATATCGCTACTACTCTCATGAATGCATAAAGGCTAAGGCCCAAATTTTCAGTGAATAACAGTTTAAAATTTGGTTCCTCACACAAATCTATGTCAGAACACTTGGAATCTAATGCACAAGTCATAAGGACCACTTTTAATGTGTTTTTTGTTTTCTTTTTTTTTTTCTATTTTTTTTTCTATTTTTTATTTTATGGAGAACAGCATCCAGGATATTCCACAGATGAAAGAAACTTACGGGTTTAGAACAACACAAAGGTGAGTAAATGATGACAGAATTTTCCTTTTTGGGTGAACTATGTGTTCAAGTTACCCAGAAAAATCCTGAACCCTAAAACAGTGCTATTTAGTTTGCTTGGAAAAGCATTCAAGAGAAATGAAGATGTGCCCGGCATTCCTGTCTACTCTCCACTCAAATCTCTGAGTGAGCAGTGTTGGGGGTAATGTGTTACAAGTAACGTGTGTTATGTAATCAGATTACTTATTCGAGTAACGAGTAAAGTAACGCAATATGTTTTTTATTTTATTTTAGACCATAATATCGGAGTTACTTTTTAAATAAAGTAGCACGTTGCATTTCGTACACCTCTACTTTCCCTGTATTGCGAGAAATCAGGAGTAAAAGTGTGCAAACTTCGGGGAGGAGACGTAGTGTATGATGGGCATTGTATTTCTATACAGTGTGAGGCCAGAGACTATTTAGCAGAGACGAGTCACTTAGTGGCGGAGCTAGGGGTGGCCAGGGGTGGCCGTGGCCACCATGGACCGAAGCCTGGTCACCCCATTGGCCACCCCGCTCGCAACTGCCGCTTTGGTCATTTTTTGTCTTGGGCACAATTTTGTTTTTAGAGGTGGAACTGTCTCTGTACAACCGCAACACACAGGAGTCTTAACATGTGCGCACACCAAGGTCGCCGCACCTCTCTGTCCCAGGTGTCACTATACCCCCCCCCCAACAATACGGAACTGCCTGAAAATTTCTGTGCCACTACAGACTGATCGCTGGCCCCTGCCTGGCCACCCCTGTGAAAAACTCCTGGCTCCACCCCTGGAGTCATTTCTATTTAAATGAATGGGAGAAATTGGAATGCCCAACCATGAAGCTCTAGCACCCAACAGTCAATGGATGTAGAAAGGAAGTCCCGCCTTGCAGGTAAAAGAGTCAATCACCTTTTAGATGCAGATATTGCCTGTCAATAAACTTGCTAACGTGCATGCGCATTAGCCATACAAGCCGGGAAAATTGTGTGTTTTACCGTAATATGAGGTCAACATTTGGTTGAGTGAAACGCGATTGATTCATGTGTTAATACACACTGCATTTAAAAATTTTGTAAATACGTTAAGGCAGAGGGATAAGACTAGTCTTCCACTCACCACGACATAATACATAGGGTGAAATACTCGCTCAAGTCACTGACTTATGCAGCCGAACTGCTCCGTGTTACAACTCCCTGCAACTGGGAGAACGGGATGAGGAAAGACTCTGGATCAGTCACTTCTGTTCCCTAGCTGTCACTCACTCGACATTGTGTCGATGTAGTGATACTAGGGGTCACTCTTGGGAGCCCGAGACACCTCTGGTTTTTGATAAAAAGGCCAATGAAAATTGGCGAGTGGTATTTGCATGCCACCCCCCCGGACATACGAGTATAAAAGGAGCTGGTATGCAACCATTCGTTCAGATTTTCTCTTCGGAGCCGAACGGTCATGCTCACTGAGCAGAATTCTCACGAATGTTCATTCACCTCTGCTGGATCTGACGGCGCATTTCAGCGGCTTCTCCCTCCTACTTTCACATCTCGATTCTACCTTGACACAGACCCTTCCTGTGGTTTGCATTTGAGGGTCAGGCATATCAGTCCTCCCTTTCGGCCTGTCCTTGTCCTCTCGCGTCTTCACGAAGGTCGCAGAGGCAGCTCTTGCCCTGTTAAGGGAAGTGGGCATTCGCATTCTCAACTATCTCGATGATTGGCTAATCCTAGCGCACTCTCGGGACATGTTGTGTGCACATAGGGACTTGGTGCTCTCGCACCTCAGCCGATTAGGGCTTCGGGTCAACTGGGAAAAGAGCAAGCTCCTCCAGATTCAGAGCATCTCTTTTTTCGGTTTGGAGTTGGACTCAGTCTCATTGACAGCGCGCCTCACGAACGAGCGCGCACAGTCGGTGCTGACCTGTTTGAAGGCATTCAAACAGAAAACAGCGGTTCCACTGAAACTCTTTCAGAGTCTCCTGGGGCATATGGCATCCTCAGCAGTGGCCACCCCTATCGGGTTGATGCATATGAGACCGCTTTAGCACTGGCTTCATACTTGAGTCCCGAGACGGGCATGGCGCCACGGGACACATTGCGTGGCCATCACGCTGGTCTGTCACCGTCTCACCCTAACCCCAACAACATAACAGTGGTCCCAAATGACATAGACACACACATGCACAAAAAAATTAAATAAATAAATAAACAGATAAACACAACAACAATAATCACACATCCACAAATGACAAATACCCGCCCCATTTCTCCACTAACACTTTATACCTCCCCTTTCCTCTGAATGTAATTTCCTCAAAGGCCACCACCCTTCCCATCTCCGAGCCCCACTCCTGAAAAAAGGGTGCTCCAGCCAACCTCCAGCCCCTCAAAATGATCTGCCTGGTGATCATGACACTGGTTAAGACCCAACTCTTTATGTGTCTACTTTCAATGTCAATGACCTCCCATCACCCAAGATACAGAGTCTGGGGCAGAATGATACCTGAATGCCTAACACATCGCACACCAGACTCTGCACCTTTAACCAAAACTTTTATATTTCAACACACCCCCAAAAGACATGGGTCATATCTCCATCCGCTGATTGGCATCGCCAGCAGGTGGGTGTGTCTTTTAAGATCAAGCCTATACAATTTAGAGGGAGTCCAATAGAACCAATGTAAAATCTTGAATTGTATAAAGTGCACCGTTGCATCTCTAGATGCAGTTTTATGTTTTTTTTAAAATCCTAGCCCATTCTCCTTCCTCCAATTCCAAATTTAAATCTTTCTCCCATAATATCTTGAGAGTGGTTGAAACTCCATCCCCCAGACTCTGAATTAGCAGGAAGTAATACACTGATGCCTCATGACCTTTTCCAAAAGCAGAAATCACCTCTCCTAGAGTATCTGCTGCTTTAGGGGGGTGTATGCTATTCCCAAAAATAGTACAGAGCAAGTGGCGCAGCTGAAGATACTTAAAAAACTGAGATCTGGGGATCCCAAAATATTGAACCAAATTTTCAAAGGATCTCATCACACCACTCTCATAAAGATCACCGAGTGTATTATCCCCCCTCGCAATCCACTCTGACCAACAAAAAGGGGACTTATTAATGCATAGTTTGGGGTTTAGCCATAGGCTCGAGGCAACATTTAGATAAATATCTGAATTAAACACTCTGGATACTTTTGACCATACTGAGTGCAAATGTGAAATAACGGGGTGTGATTTAACTTCTCTGGTTAGATTGGCAGAAAGGCTTTGCAATGGCAAAATAGGGACAAGAACTTCTTGTTCAATGCAGAACCAGGGAGGGGCTCTTTCAGGTGGAAGCGACCAATGAGCCAAATGTCTGAGACCGAATGCATAATAAAAAAACATAAATCTTGGGAAAGCCAAGCCCACCTTTGTCAATCGGCCAATGTAGCTTACTAAAAAATAATCTGGGGCGTTTGCCACTCCAAATAAAAGACTTTGCTATGCTCTCAAATTGCTTGAAATAAGAGAGGGGGACATCTACCAGGAGAAACTGTAACAGGTAGTTAAATTCTGGAATACAGTTCATTTTAATAACATTAACCTTCCCAATCATCGATAAATGTAATGAAGCCCACCTGTCTACATCGCTCGAAATCCTTTTTATTAAAGGGTCAAAATTAACTCTAACTAAATCAGACAAATTTGTTGGGAATAAAATACCCAAATACTTAATGCCCTGTTTGGTCCACTGGAAAGTGCCTGGCTGGAAGGCCGTTATTGGACAGTACGCTGTCAGAGCCAAAGCTTCGGATTTAGACCAGTTGACTTTTTATCCTGAGAATTTGGAAAATAAATGAATAATTCTGTGGAGGCAAGGCATAGATTTAGTAGGGTCAGAGACGAACAATGAAAATATCATCTGCATAAAGCAGAAGCTTATGCGCCACACCTCCTGCCACCACACCTGGAAAATGATCCTCCTTTCTTATCGTGGCTGCGAATGGTTCCAGGGCAAGACAGAACAATAATGGGGAAAGAGGGCAACCTTGCCGGGTGCCCCTATTCAGAGTAAAATAATCTGAAATGAATCCATTTGTTTGTACCGCCGTTACTGGGTGTCTATAAAGTAACTTTATCCAAACAATATACATACTCCCGAACCCATACATTTCCAAAATCTTAAAAAGAAAATCCCATTCTACCATATCAAAAGCTTTTTTGCCGTCAAGTGAGATGGCAGTGACCAGAGTCTGATCATTCGCCACTGACCACATGATATTGATGAAATGCCTAATGTTATCAGAAGAGCTACGGCCCCGAATAAACCCCACCTGATCTATATGTATAAGAGATGTCATAACTTTACATAATCGGTTAGCCAAAATTGTATCCAAAATTTTTTACATCTAGCTGGATCAGGGAAATTGGATGTTAACTCTTACACTCGCTTGGATCTTTATCTTTTTTAAGAATCAGACTGATCCGGGCTTGCATCATAGTTGGCGGAAGCTTTCCATTCTTTAATAATTCTGAATAAATTATAACAAAAGTGTAGCACAAGATCTAAAGAATTCAGCAGCAAAGCCATCTGGCCCCGGAGCCTTGTCTGTAGGTAAGGCCTTAATTACCTCGTCAACTTCCTCCAAGGTCATCTCAGAATCAAGAGAGTTTTTTTGCTCAGTCGTCAATTTAGGGAGTTCTAATGGTTCCACAAAATTTCTAATATCATCATTAGTAGACGAAGACATGGAACTATAGAGATCAAGATAGAATTCTTTAAAGGCATTATTAATATCAATGGCCGAGGTAAAAATTTCACCACCAGCAGATTTCACTGAAGGAATGGTAGAAAAAGACTCTCTCTGCTTTATATATCTATCCAAAATCTTCCCTGCTTTGTCCCCTGACTCTTGCCCTGAATAACCAAAACTCCACTTTCCGTGACAAAATAGTATTATATCTGTATTTCAAACAGGTCAATTCTCTGAGGCCATTAGATGACATTCGGCACTTCAGTTCTGCCTCGACACTTTTAATATTCCCTTCCAACTCCACTAGTTCTCGTGCTTTGGATTTTTTGGTGAATGAGGCATATTCTATGATCCGACCCTAAGAATAGCCTTAAGTGCCTCCCAAGCCACGCCCACAGAGGATACTGAGGACCAGTTGGTCTCCATATAGACATTGATTTCAGTCTTTAACATTTGATGGAAATCAGGATTTTTCAAAAGGGATACATTAAAGCGCCAGCTGTATGATTTATTTTTCTCCGAATGTGGCAAAACCACCAAGCTCACCAGGGCGTGATCTGAGACTAAAATGTTTCCAATTGAGCAATCGACAACAGAAGAAATGAGGGACTTAGATATAAAAAAAATCTAATCTAAAATAAATTTTATGGACTGATGAAAAAAAATGTATAGTCTCTACCAGATGGGTTCAAAAGTCAGCAAACATCCGCAAGACCAAGATTTTTACACATCCTGTGAAGCGTCAATGTTGCTTTTACACATCCTGTGAATGCTCTAGGGGACTTACACACTTTTGCTTCACTATGATCAAGGACTGAGTCCATCAAAAGATTAAAGTCTCCTATCAATATTATATCATGAGAGGTACCAGCAGTTTGCAACATCCCCTCAAGATCTATAAAAAAGCCCTGATCATCAGCATTAGGTGCATAAATATTAGCCAAAATCAACCTTTGCCCAGAATTTCTGCTAGAACAAAAATGACTCTTCCTGATTTATCTTTAATCTAATTTGAGGCATTTGAATTGTAGATGTTTATTTATCAATATAATGACCACTCTGCTCTTACTTGAGCCAGCACTAAAAAAAACATGTCCACCCCATATCTTCCCAAATTTTTTCAGCTTCCTGCAGAGAAAGATGTGTTTCTTGAAGAAACACTATATCATATTTCTTACGTTTAAGAAAAGAAATAACCCTCCTTCTTTTTATGGGGTGCCCCAACCCATTCACATTCCATGTGGAGAAAGCTATCCCACTCATATTAACATTTGACATTTGATATAATTGTGTGTCAAAAACAAGATTACAAAGACCACATTTCAACATCAATGCAACAATCAAACCCTGAACATTCCCCAGAACAGAACAAACAGAAAAAAAGAAAAACATGCGCATTAACCCCGTGCATGAAAGCGCCAACCGGCGTCAATCCCTTTAAACTCAAAGACTCCATGTACGCATGTGAGAACCGCCGCGACAACTTTGCCATTGGATTGCTCAAGTCCGGTGCTTCTATTCAGATTTTGTGAGGCAAAAGTACATAACAGAAAATACTTTGTAAAACAGACCCCAGCCAACAGGCAGAATAAACATAAAGAACATGTAGATTAATTCACAGAACTGTCTTGAAGGTGTGTTCCTCCACAAAACAAATTCCAGCTGATATAAAGCTGTTCAGTTTCCTCTGACAGGCAAACAAGTGTTTCAAGTGTTCAATGAACCAGCTGTTATGAGTATAGCAGATGACGTAATCATTCCAATGTTCCGCGAAAATACTCCACAAAAACAAACTCCAGCCAACAGGAGACATAAGCACAAAGAACGAACAGATTCATTCACAACACTGTCCCGAAGCAGTGTTATTCAACAAAACAAACTCCAGCCGCTAGGCGAAACAGCACAAAAAGAAACAAAATAGACATCCCGGTTCCTCGGATGATAAAGAGTCAAATTCACTCTGAGGCCGCATAAAAAACAATACATCATGACTTACTCAGTCCATCAGCTTTTTAAAAGACATCCTTTGTGTGGGCATGTGGATATTTCGCGGTCATCTATAGTGTTCATTCTCAATCTGGCCAAGAACTTCAGTGTAAAAGCGATCTTCCGTCAATGCAAAAGTTTCTTGAGGGAAGTGTCATTCCAAAAAACAAACTCCAGCCGCTAGGCGGAGTCAATGCAAAAAGAAACAAAAATGGTACCCAGCTTCCTCAGACAATCGAGTCACTGAACAGAGAGTCAGTCCACTCACATATAACATGCAATGGTTTACTCACCCATAGTTTCTATAAAGGACAGTGCTTTTTTGGGGCATAAAAATACTTTGCGGCCATCTTTGGTGTCTATTCTCAGTTTGGCCGTAAACATCAGTGCAAAAGTGATTTTCCGTTGATGTAAGAGTTTCTTACATTCCTTGAACCGATCGCGTTTCCCTCTTGTCGAATTCGCAAAATCAGGGAACAAGAAAATATTGTGATTCTTCCAAGAAAGCTTTCCTTTGCTCCTCGCCCGGCGCAACACGTGATCTTTATCGGATGATCTCAGAAATTTGGCCATGATTGATCGGGACCTGTCTCCCTCAGCAGATCTCAGAGCCAGGACTCTGTGAGCTCGCTCGATCGATTTCCAATTTATGGCCTGTTATGTCGAGCAAACTCGGGAAGAGCTCGTCCAGGAATTTCACCATATCTCTGCCCTCATCGTGCTCAGGAACTCCAACAATTCGTATATTGTTCCTTCGATTCCTATTTTCGAGATCTTCCAGTTTTTCCCAAATATTTTCCAAGTCTGTTTTGGACGCAGCCGGACTAGCGGATAATTCCCTTTCCAACGACTCCAGATAATCGATTCATTTCTCAACATCTGCGACTCTTCTGACCAACTCAGAGAATTTTGTTTCCATCTCCATAATAGATCGACGTATTACAGCAAGATCCTCCAAGTCAGCAACAACCTTCGTCAGAGGGGCCTCTGCCCAAGGAAGATGCAGTTTGCCAACAGGGAAATGAATTAGAGGAAGATATACATCAAATGGGGTTACCTACAGGGAACCGCCACATGCGGAGCACCTCAGGGCTTTTAGTTAGCACATGTACTGGGCCGGCAGCGAGTCTCTCTGAAAACTCAACTGCCACAGGGCTCGGAGGAAGTCAACTAGGGAACATAGTTTGTGAATACTACTGGGAGTTAATGGCACACATCTTCAGCTAAGAGGAGGTGAAAGGCGCTATGTGCAAGCGATTCACCCGGCCGGCTATCCCGGGCTTATCCACTTGTATTGCGTGCCACTACCCGGGACGAAACCGGTTCCACCCGGAGGTTGTAGAACCTTGCAAAGGTGTTGGGTGTTGCCCAGCCTGTTGCTCTGCAAATGTCTGTTAGAGAGGCAACCCTGGCCAGGGCCCAGGAGGCCGCTACACCCGTGGTAGAATGGGCTTGTAGCCCTACCAGGGGTGACAATTCCTGGGCGTGATATTCCATAGCTATGGCATCAATGAGCCAGTGGGTGATCCTCTGCTTGGAGACAGCGCTTCCTTTCTGCTGTGCACTAAAGTAGACAAAAAGCTGCTCAGAGATCCTAAAGCTCTGCATGCGATCCAAATAGATGCGTAAAGCGTGCACCGGACACAGCAATGACAGGGCTGGGTCTGCCTCCTCCTGGGGGAGCACTTGCAGGTTCACCACCTGGTCCCTAAAAGTGGTCGTGGGAACCTTGGGCACATAGCCCGGTCGGGGTCTCAAGATCACGTGAGAGTAGCCCGGACCAAACTCCAGGCACGTTTCGCTGACAGAGAACGCTTGCAGGTCTCCTACCCTCTTGATGGAAGTGAGCGCAGTCAGGAGGGCAGTCTTCAAGGAGAGTGCCTTAAACTCAGCTGATTGCAAAGGCTCAAATGGGGCTCTCTGTAGACCCTGAAAAACTACAGAGAGGTCCCATGACGGAACGAGGCACGGTCTGAGCGATTCAGCAATTCAGCCTTCTGGCGCCTCTCGGGAACCTGATGATCAGGTCATGCTTCCCTAAGGACTTACCGTCCACTGTGTCGTGGTGTGCCGCTATAGTGGTTACATACACCTTCAAGGTGGAAGGAGACAGCCGCCCTTCCCACCTCTCCTGCAGGAAGGAAAGCACCGATCAAACTGCGCATCTCTGGGGGTCTACCCGTCGGGAAGAACACCACTTAGTGAACAGATGCCACTTAAAGGCATACAGGTGCCTCACAGAGGGGGCACTAGCCTGAGTGATCGTGTCTACCACTGTGGGTGGTAGACCACTTAAGTCTTCCACGTCCCATCCAGGGGCCAGACATGGATTCAGAGGTCTGGTTGTGGGTGCCAAATGGTGCCCCTTCCCTGAGAAAGAAGGTCCTTCCTCTGGGGAATTCGCCGGGGGGGGGGCTGTCGCAAGGAGCGTGAGGTCCGAGAACCACATCTGGGTGGGCCAGTAGGGTGCTACCAGAATGACCTGCTCCTCGCCCTCCCTGACCTTGCACAGGGTCTGTGCAAGAAGTCTCACTGGAGGAAACGCATATTTGCGCAGTCCAGGGGAACATCTGTGTGCCAGCGCATCTATACCGAGAGATGCCTCGGTCAGGGCGTACCAGAGCGGGCAGTGGGAGGATTCCTGGGAGACGAACAGGTCTAACTGTGCTTGTCAGAATTGACTCAGATCAGCTGGACCACCTGAGGGTGGAGTCTCCACTTTCCCCTGAGAGTAACCTGCTGTGACAGTGTGTCCACTGCAGTGTTGAGGTTGCCCGGAATGTGAGTGGCTCGCAGTGACTTGAGGTGCTGCAGACTCCAGAGGAGGAGATGGCGGGTGAGTTGTGACATACAACAGGAGTGCAGACCGCCTTGATGGTTGACATATGCTACCGTTGCCGTGTTGTCTGTCTGAGCTAACACGTGCTTGCCCTGGATCATTGGCCGGAACTTCCGCAGGGCGAGCAGAATTGCCAGCAACTCGATGCAGTTGATGTGCCAACGCAGCCGCGGGCCCGTCCGTAAGCCGGCGGCTGCGTGCCCGTTGCAAACAGCACCCAAGCCTGTTTTGGAGGCATCTGTCATGACCACGACGCACCTGGAGACCTGCTCTAGGGGAATGCCTACCCATAGAAACATGAGGCCAGTCCAAGGGCTGAAGAGACGGTGACAGATCGGCGTGATGGCCACGTTATATGTTCCGCGGTGCCATGCCCATCTCGGGACTCGAGTCTGAATTCAGTGCTGAAGCGGTCTCATATGAATCAACCCGAGTGGAGTGGCCACCACTGAGGATGCCATATGCCTCAGGAGCCTCTGAAAAAATTTCAGTGGAACCGCTGTTTTCTGTTTGAATGCCTTCAAACAGGTCAGCACCAACTGTGCACGCTCGTTCGTGAGGTGTGCCGTCAATGAGACTGAGCCCAACTCCAAACTGAGAAAAGAGATGCTCTGAACCGGGAGAAGCTTGCTCTTTTCCCAGTTGACCCAAAGCTGTAGTCGGCTGAGGTGTGAGAGCACCAGGTCCCTGTGTGCACACAACACATCCCGAGAGTGAGCTAGGATTAGCCAGCTGTTGGGATAGTTGAGGATACGAATGCCCACTTCCCTTAGCAGGGTAAGGGCTGCCTCTGCAACCTTCATGAAGACACGAGGGAACAAGGAACTGAAAGGGAGGACCTTGTACTGATACGCCCGACCCAAGAATTCAAACCGCAGGAAGGGTGTGTGTCAAGGTAGAATCGAGACGTGGAAGTACGTGTCCTACAGGTCTACCACATGAACCAATCTTGATGCCGGACGCTCGCTAGAGTGTGTCTTTGCATCAGCATCTAGTACGGGAGTCTTTGTAAAGCCCGGTTCAGAACTCGCAGGTCCAAGATTGGCTGCAACTCACCGCTTTTTTTCGGTACAAAGAAGTAGGGGCTGTAAAACCCCTTCTTCATCTCAGCCGGAGGGACAATCTCGTCAGACGTACTGGCAGGTGGGGCCTCGTAGCGGGGCGGAGCCTGAGGTGCCACACCATGTCGTGGCCTTTCTAAGTTCAGGGACATCGAAGTACTTACCTGGCTCCTTGTGACCACCCCCAGAACAGCCTGGGATGGGGGAGGAAGAGGCCTGTCCTCATGACCCGTGGAGACTGTCACATCGGGGGCAGATTTGTGCCACAGCTGGGCGCTAAACCTGCCAAATAGAGTGGTGGATGGTGGTCGTGATGATGGCCGTGCACACAGGATATGTGATCCAGGGAACAAGGAAACCGCTCTTGCTGAACTCTTGGGTATTGCAACCACTTGGGCATGCAGTGCAATTAAATGCAAAGTAACAAAATATTCTCCTCCCGGCCCTCGACCAGGGGATGGAGTGGTCTGCTTACCAGCTCCAGAGCAGCAGGTCGCCCATCTCAGGGGTGCTTCGAAGCCTTTTGCAGGTTCTTGGCGGCCGCAAGACGGGTGGCGTCTGCTTCCTGCGGTGGACTCCACTCCGGGGCCGGGCTGCAGGGGCGGGCTGCAGCAGAGCCGGTGCAGTCACCTCTGGGGGATGCCCTTGGCGACGAGCAGACGGGGTGCAGGATCTTGAGCCGCACCGGGGTAGGATGTGCCAGATAACCTCCATCTGCTGCTTCACCGCTGAGAACTGCTGGGCAAAGTCCTTGGTGTCACCGGACTGGCCGACTTGGGAAATGGAGAGCCCCGTTTGAGCCCCTGGAGCAGGACGAGCTCAGCACTTTGTCTCTGAAGACAGCCATCCTTGTGGCGCTCACTTCCATCAAGAGGATGGGGGACCTACAGGTGCTCTCTGTCACCAGCGAATGCCTGGAGTTCGGGCCAGCAAACTCTCACGTGATCTTGAGACCCTGGCCCGGTTACGTGCCCAAAGTTCCCACCATTCCCTTTCAGGACCAGGTGGTGAACCTGAAAGCACTCCTTTCAGAGGAGGAAGACCCAGCCTTGTAGTTGCTGTTTCCAGTTCGCACCCTGCGCATCTATCTGGACCGCACATAGAGCTTTAGATGCTCAGAGCAGTTCTTTGTCTATTTTGGAGGGCAGCAGAAGGGGGAAGCTGTCTCCAAGCAGAGGCTGTTTCCTCGCATACCAATCGCAGGACTTGCCGTGCCCCTTGGGAGTCTGGGTGCACTCCACTACAGATGTTGCGTCCTCCTAGCAGACATATGCAGAGCTGCAGGTTGGGCTACACCTAATACCTTCGTGAGGTTTTACAACCTACACACAGAGCCGGTTTCGACCCAAGTGTTACACGGTAACAGCAGGTAGGCCAGGCGGCCGGTTGGGTGTACCACTTGCATTGCACCTTTCCCCTTTTTCAAAGGTGATAATGTGCACCTTTTGTCCACAACAGTTCCCTGTATCCGGTGAACCCCGGACGCCTCTTTAATTCTTAAGCACTGTTCGGTGATGAACTCAGTGGAGGAGTTACGGCACCAGGCCCAGTATTCGTGGTATGCCCCTTTTCAGGTGAGCCTGTGTGCTCGGCCTCAGTGCTCCATACGTGGTGATTCCCCTTGGTAATCCCGTATGATGAGTTTCCACTGTTCAGTTTCCCCGTAGGTGAACCTTGTGTTTCCCTCGCCAGAGCTTTCTCTGCCTCGGCCAATGTTGCTGTGTACCTTCTCTGTAGATAGGGTCCTTCAGTGGTATCATTCCATATGTGAACTTCCCCGTTGGTAAGTCCAAATGAGGTATTCTTCACATGTCAACCTCCCTCTGGTAGGATGTGGTCTCCGTAGTGCCCTCCCTCCTGGAAAGGGAAGAGCACTTCCCAGCGCTATTCTAGAAAGTGCTTGGTGGGAAATTGCATAACAGCAAATCAGGAAAGGCTTCCTAACTCGCAGGAAGTTCATGATGTGGTTGAGCACTCACTGCGAGGCACACAGCAGCTTTCCTGTGTCCACACTTCCATACCTCGTGACATGGTTCAGCACCTGTGGCATTATCTATAGGAACCCCTAGTGTCACTACATCAACACAACGTCAAGTGAGTGACAAACAGGGAACATCTTGGTTACTGATGTAACCTCTGTTCCCTGTTGGAGGGAACGAGACGTTGTGTCCCTCCTGCCGTGGCACTGAACCGGCCGCTGACATGGCCGGGACTCTCTATCAGCTCCTCAGCATAAATCTGAATTAGTGGTGCACGCCATCTCCTTTTATTCCCCTATGTCCGGGGGCGGAGAGTGGCATGCAAATTTCACTCGCCAGTTCTAATTGGCCTTTTCTATTTTAAGCAAAGGTGACTGGGGCTCTCAAGATCGAACTCCTAGTGTCACTACATCGACACAACATCGAGTTGGTGTCTGGATCCTGACTTCCTGTATGGTTTGGTTTTGGTCTGTGTCGGGATCCGGAACACTCATGCTCCATCTTCTGTTTGTTTTGTTCTAACTGTGTTGATGTTTTCTCCCTCATGTGTTTCAGGTGCCGCTGGCACATGGAATAAGCATTTCCATTGGAACCCTGATTGTTTCCATGGGAACACTGATCATGCCAACTTTCAGCTGGCGAGCAGCACCTGTCCCTTTTTTGTTCCTGCTTATTTAAATCCCTTCGTGTGTCATGATCATTGCTGGATTGTTGAATGTAGTCTGTAGCGATTGTTGTGTGTTATCATTATAGACAGCTGTTTGGTGTGAAGCAACAGCCTAGTTGGTCCTGTCTTGTGTGTCCTCTTTGGCTGCCCGTCTCTGCCCATGTGTCGCAAGTGTGGTTGCCTTCCAGTTTGCTGCATGTCAGCTGCTCTTCAGCGGAGGTTTACTCATGACTCTGCTCCTCGCTATCACAGTACATGTGATCGCCTACGGGAGCGCTCATCATGGAGGATTCCTCATAACTCTGCTGAAGTTATTATTTTCAACTGTAAATAAATCCTTTGAACTGTTCCTCTGCTCTTGGGTCTCTGTCTCACTCTCACTCTCTGGCACTATGCAGACCAGAGTAACATTTAAGATGCAAAGACTTTGGTCTGTTGATTAGTCCAGTAATTAATTATTTATTTAGTCACATGTCTTTATTGATGCCCATCTTGTATTCCTATTTAAATTATAGGAGTTTATTCAGTAAATGTGTTTCCATCACAGTTTATGCACATTTCTTCTTATCGAAATAAAACATTTATCCACCTTAAGCATGCGTAAAAAAATTGTATGTGCATTTTGGAGATTTTATTTGCATCTTGGTGTTTCATCAGCCATTTTTATGTGATATCCCAAAATGTGCATAAAAATATGCTGATGGAAACCCAGCTGACAGACACATAAACATTATTTATGTTTAGTAAATCTGACTGAATCCACACAGTTTAAAGTTATATTCTGCAAACTGTGGTTTGGGTTCTGTTCTATGTTAATTATGCCTTTTGAATGTAAATGTGGTATTCTTCCTCCTCATGCAAAATAGAAGTTTGAAACAGTCTGCAATGCCTCGCTCCATTTTAGAATGTATTATGAGTGTTATCACATGAAAAACTCAATGTAGTTTCTTTTACTGTACAGGGCTGCATTTCCCAAAAGCATCGTAAGCCTAAGTAGATTGTAGAAACCACTGGCTCCAATGGTCTCTACAATCAGCCCAGAACCACAGCTCTGTTATGCTGTCAGTCTACGTGAGCCTGTTGGCAGAATGCTACAGGATTTACTGATGGAATAGCCAATGTCTTTCAATTGGAATAATTTTGATTTTTACAATATAGATACCTGCATTGGCTTAAAATAGGGGTTCCCAACGGGGGCGGTATCACCCACCAGTGGGCATTCAAAGGATGCCAGGGGGCACTGAGAGCAAATTAGTAGAGAGGGGGGCAGTAGATTACAAATGGGGGGCATTTATCAGTCATGTTAATCGAATCTATTGTCAAGTTCCTATTTGCATCAAAATGTTTATCTAGACTCCATTATGGTTGGTATGCATTTGTACTGCGGTTCATCTCATTCTGAAGTCTAGCGACACAACTGAAGTATCTGGTTTAGCAGCATCATATAGACAGACGAAGTCACAACCTCCGCTAATGCACCTGTATGTCTCTGTAGATGGATACGGCTCAATGGACAGAGCAGAGCGAGGCAGAGAAGGTGCGTTTTTACTCACAGACCGGTCTCGAGCTCTTAAACTCGCACCTCTGATCATTGCAGTTCTGCGAGAATCAGTGAGAAGCATGGTGTGAGATGCGGAAACCATTTGAATTCAGCACAGAATTCTACATCACCACCCTTGAATTGACTATAGTAACCCTAAATGTTTGTAATTACAAAAATGGCATAATTTGTTTTATTGAAATCATGTTACATCTAACCACAGTAGTGAAGATCCATGCTTCCATGTGCTGACTATGGTCTTGTTACAAATACCATTAAAATCATACAAATAAAATAAATCCATTTACATTTTCATAAGGGCAAATGCAAAATACACTATATTTTAGATGACATAGAAATGCATTAATCCAAAATATTTTTGTTTGAGTGTAAGAAAATATAACTGATTTTGTTTGCCTTCAGAAATTCCAAGAGATGACTCATTTGAATAAAAAAGAACCTGATGAAAGGAGTTCCAACTCAGTCACACTGTTAGAATAATTTAGTCACATAAATTAGGTGTTAACTTTTTATAGATGTTAAAGATAACCTTACTGTTGTTGATACGAGTGAATTTACATCTAAATCAATGCTGTAATGTAGAATGAACATTTCAGTGGACAAAATATGCAATATAATTGGTCTTTTCACTTTTTTTAAAATATAATAACAATACCACTTTTATTATTAGTTTCTGTCTTCACATTTTCATTTTACAGGCCCCAGGTATAGCCCTCCATCTGATGGAATTTAAGAAACACAAGGTTTGGTCTCACATTCATGACGCATAAGCCTGCTGAATTTATTAACAAAACTTTGAAACTATGCAATGCATCGAAGTTGCATCGAGCAAATTAAGCTAATAATACAAATTAGGGATATTGGGGTAGGGGTAAGGGTAAGGGAATGTAGTGGGGGAGTGTTCATCAAAAAAAATATATTTGAACTGCTTATTGTGGATGCACAATTTTATTTCCCTATCTGTCACTCACTCGACGTTGGTGTCAATGTAGTGACACTAGGGGTCACTCTTGGGAGCCCGAGACACCTCTGGTCTTTGATAAAAGGCCAATGAAAATTGTCGAGTGGTATTTGCATGCCACTCCCCCGGACATACGGGTATAAAAGGAGCTGGTATGCAACCATTCGTTCAGATTTTCTCTTCGGAGCCGAACGGTCATGCTCACTGAGCAGAATTCTCACGAATGTTCATTCACCTCTGCTGGATCTGACAGCGCATTTCAGCGGCTTCTCCCTCCTCTGCACTGGTGCACTGCAGAGAACGCCCCTGGGCGCTTCGGCAGAAAAACTAGAGAGTATATTTTCTGAAAGAGCATTTTTCCCCTCTAAAAGAGTATATTTCTCTAAAAGAGCGCACACACGGAACGTCTTTTTAAAGACACGTCTTTCTAAAGATGCCTTTCCGATTGTGTGTTATTCCTGGTTGCGGTCGTTATCTCTCAACTTTGGATGGTCATGATCGCTGTCTTTCATGTCTGGGCGCAACACACGCGGAAGCAGCGTTTGTGAATGGTTCATGTTCTCACTGCAAGAACATGATCATGGCAACGTTGCAGTCGCGGCTTGCTTTCGTAAGAAAGCAAGCCACCCCAGCGGCTCCCCGCCTCGGTCCTTCTACCTACGGGTATGAGGCCAGTGCGGCTAGCACTGGGGGCGATTTGGGGACCCCAATGGGATCGTCTCTGCCGGGTATCCCCCCGCGGACCTCCCATTCCCCAGCACGCTCGTCCCCAATCGGGCTTCCGGATGAGTTTGCCGGCTCGTCTCACGGCGAGTCTGGCTTCTTGTTTGGAGCTCGCGAAGATGATGAACTCTCGAGCGCAGCATCGGAGAGTGGGCTTGTCCAGTCAGACACAGAAGCCTCAGCTGGGCTTCGCCCTTCGGGGACGATCGCCCAGTCACAGGCCGATGCCGAAATGATGGACATGCTTTCCCGGGCGGCCGCGAGCATCGGGCTAGAGTGGAACCCTCTGCTCTCCCCTGAACCCTCGCGGCTTGATGATTGGGTTCTGGGCTCGCGGCGCCGCTCAAAGCAGCCGCGCCCTGCTCCAGTGCCATTCTTCCCGGAAGTGCATGAGGAGCTGACTAAGACATGAGAGGCACCTTTCACTGCCCGGCCCCGACTCCACAGTTCCCCCGCTCTCACTGCCCTCGATGGCGGGTCGGCCAAGGGCTATACGGCAATTCCCCCGGTGGATAAGGCGCTCGCGGTGCACTTATGCCCGCAGAGAGCCGCCACCTGGCGTGGATGCCCTCAGCTCCCATCCAAGCCCTGTAGGCTCACGTCGTCCCTGATGGCTAAAGCCTACAGTGCTGCTGGACGAGCCGCCTCTGCCCTGCACGCCATGGCTCTCCTGCAGGTCCACCAAACCAAGGCGCTGAAAGAACTACACGATGGTAGTTCCGGCCCAGATTTGATGCAGGAACTGTGCTCAGCGACTGACCACACCCTCCGGGCAACGAAGGTCATGGCGCGGTCTACCGGACGGACGATGGCCACACTAGTGGTCCAGGAGTGCCACCTTTGGCTCAACCTGGTCGAGATGGGCGAGGCCGACAAGACACCGTTCCTTGCTACCCCCATTTCCCAGGCGGGCCTATTCGGCGACACCGTCGAGGACTTTGCCCAGCAGTTCTCGACGGTGAAGCAGCAGACAGAGGCAATCCGGCACATCCTGCCCCGGCGTGGCTCAAGATCCTGCACCCCGTCTGCTCATTGCCAAGGGCGTCCCCCTGCAGTGACTGCACTGGCTCCGCTGCAGCCCGCCCCTTCGGCCCGGCATGGAGCCCACCGCAGGAAGCTGACGCCACCCGTCTCACAGCCGGCGCCGAAGAACCCACAGAGGTCCTCGAAGAGCCCCTGAGACGGGCAACCCAGGGATGAGGGAACCCACTCACGTGGAGCTGGTAGGAAGACCACTCCATCCCCCGGTGGAGGGCCAGGTGGAAAATCTTTTGTTGCCTTTTTGTTTGATTTCACCGCATGCCCAAGTGGCTGCGGTACCCAACAGTTCAGCAAAAGAGTGGCTTCCTTCCTCCCTGGGTCACATACCCGGTGTGTACGGTTGACACCTCAGCTGACTAGGGCTTCGGGTCAACTGGGAAAAGAGCAAGCTCCTCCCAGTTCAGAGCATCTCTTTTCTCGGTTTGGAGTTGGACTCAGTCTCCTTGACAGCACGCCTTACGAACGAACGCGCCCAGTCAGTGCTGGCCTTTTTGAAGGCGTTCAAGCAGGGAACAGCGGTTCCACTGAAACTTTTTCAGAGGCTCCTGGGGCATATGGCATCCTCGGCGGTGGACACCCCGCTTGGGTTGATGCATATGAGGCCACTTCAGCACTGGCTCCAGACTCAAGTCCCGAGATGGGCATGGCACCATGGGACACACTGCGTGGCTATTACATCGGTCTGTCACCGTCTTTTCAGCCCTTGGACTGACCTCTCGTTTCTACGAGCAGGTGTTCCTCTAGAACTGGTCTCCAGGTGCGTCGTGGTCACGGCAGATGCCTCCAAAATGGGCTGGGGTGCTGTTTGCAATGGGTACACAGCCGCCGGCCTCTGGACAGGCCTGCGACTGCATTGGCACATCAACTGCCTGGAGTTACTGGCAATTCTGCTTGTCCTGCGGAGGTTCCGGCCGTTGATCCAGGGCAAGCACGTGTTAGTTCGGACGGACAGCACGGCAGCGGTAGCATATGTCAACTGCCAAGGCGGTCTGCGCTCTCGCTGTATGTCACAACTCGCCCGCCATCTCCTCCTCCGGAGTCAGCAGCACTTCAAGTCACTGTGAGCCACTCACGTCCCGGGCAACCTTAACACTACAGCGGACGCGCTGTCACGGTGGGTTTCCCTCAGGGGAGAGTGGAGACTCCACCCTCAGGTGGTCCAGCTGATTTGGAGTCAATTCGGATGGGCACAGGTGGACCTGTTCGCCTCCCAAGAATCCTCCCACTGCCCGCTCTGGTACGCCCTCACCGAAGCTCCCCTCGGCATAGACGTGCTGGCACACAGCTGTGCAAGGTCAGGGAGGATGAGGAGCAGGTCATCCTGGTAGCACCCTACTGGCCCACCCAGATGTGGTTCTTGGACCTCACGCTCCTCGCGACAGCTCCCCCCTGGCGAATTCCCCTGAGGAAGGACCTTCTTTCTCAGGGACGGGACACCCTCTGGCACCCGCGCCCAGACCTCTGGAATCGCCATGTCCACCTGCGGTGGTAGACATGATCACTCAGGCTCAGGCCTCTACGAGGCGCCTGTATGCCTTTAAGTGGCGTCTATTCGCTAAGTGGTGTTCTTTCCGATGCGAAGACCCCCTGAGATGCGCAGTCGGATCAGTGCTTTCCTTCCTGCAGGAGAGATTGGAAGGGAGGCTGTCCCCCTCCACCTTGAAGGTGTACGTTGCTGCCATAGCAGCACACCACGACGCAGTTGACGGTAAGTCCCTATGGAAGCATGACCTGATCATCAGGTTTCTAAGAGGCACCAGGAGGCTGAATCCCTCCAGACCGCGCCTCGTTCCCTCATGGGATCTCTCCATAGTTCTTCGGGGTCTACAGAGAGCCCCCTTTGAGACTTTGCAGTCAGCCGAGCTTAAGGCACTCTCCTTGAAGACTGCCCTCCTGACTGCGCTCACTTCCATCAAGAGGGTAGGTGACCTGAAAGCATTCTCTGTCAGCGAAACGTGCCTGGAGTTCGGTTCGGGTTACTCTCACGTGATCCTGAGACCCCGACCGGGCTATGTGCCCAAGGTTCCCACCACCCCTTTTAGGGACCAGGTGATGAACCTGCAAGTGCTGCCTCAGGAGGAGGCAGACCCAGCCCTGTCGTTGCTGTGTCCGATGCGCGCTTTACGCATCTATTTGGATCGTACGCATAGCTTTAGAGTTTCTGAGCAGCTCTTTGTCTGCTTTGCTGCACAGCGGAAAGGAAGCGCTGTCTCCAAGCAGAGGATCACCCACTGGCTCGTTGATGCCATAACTATGGCATATCTCGCCCAAAACATGCCGCCCCCGGTAGGGCTATGAGCCCATTCTACCCGAGGTGTAGCGGCTTCTTGGGCCCTGGCCAGAGGTGCCTCTCTAACAGACATTTGTAGAGCAGCGGGCTGGGCAACACCCAACACCTTTGCAAGGTTCTACAACCTCCAGGTGGAACTGGTTTCATCCCAGGTAGTGGCACGCAACACAAGCGGATAAGCCCGGGATAGCTGGCCGGGTGTATCGCTTGCACATAGCGCCTTCCAACTCCTTTTGAGCTGAAGATGTGTGCCGTTAATTCCCAGTAGTGTTCACAAACTTTGTTCCCTGGTTGACTTCCTCCGAGCCCTGTGGCAGTCGAGTTTTCAGAGAGACTCACTGCCGGCCCAGTACACGTGCTAACTAAGAGCCCTGTTCTAGGGTAGGTGCTCCGCATGTGGTGGTTCCCTGTACGGCTAACCCCATGGGATCTATATCTTCCGCTAGTTCGTTTCCCTGCTGGCAAACTGCGTCTTCCTTGGGCAGAGCCCCTCTGCCCCAGTCTCCATGTTTGTAGTAACTCCTCCCCCATTGGGCAAGATCTACCTTGAAGGCTCTTCACATGGTTGGAAAGACCATGTGACGTATTCTTCCACTTAAATATTCCCCCCTCTCTTTGGGCGAGGTGTGGTCTCCGCGGTGTCTTCCCCTTGGGAGGGACACCCCCCAACTAGACCTGGTGGCCCAGTCGGATAATCCCCCTTCTTTTTTAGGGAGTGGAAAAAGAGAAGGGGAAAAGAGGCCACGACTGGGTTAAGCCTGTCTCTAACTGTGGGTAGTCAACTTGTCCCCAAAAAGGGCCGTTCGACACTCATAACTATGTTGGGGGAGGTTACGTGTCGACCTGGTGTGCTGGCTATGAGGCACACAGCAAGTCTGCCCACCACACACTGCCAGTTCACGTAACACAGTTCAGCCTTGTGGCATTTCGTATAGGGACCCCTAGTGTCACTATATCGACACCAACGTCGAGTGAGTAACAGATAGGGAACGTCATGGTTACTGGTGTAACCTCCGTTCCCTGATGGAGAGAACGAGACGTTGTGAAATGGCCGGACCTTATATCGGCTCCTCAGCATAAAACCTGAATGAGTGGTTGCATACCAGCTCCTTTTATACCCGTATGTCCGGGGGAGTGGTATGCAAATACCACTCGCCAATTTTCATTGGCCTTTTATCAAAGACCAGAGGTGTCTCGGGCTCCCAAGATTGACCCCTAGTGTCACTACATCGACACCAACGTCTCATTCCCTCCATCAGGGAACGGAGGTTACACCAGTAACCATGACGTTTTGCCATTTATTGTATTACTGAAATATAGTGGAGGTCAGATTCTCTTTCAAGAGGCAGTTGTAATGATGTAAACAGTGTGTAACACTGGTAAAGAAAAAAAAAACTAAATAAAATGATCCAGCACAATGTCATTCAAGTGTTCTGTCTGTCTGACTTGGTATAACGTTCAAGTTAAGTAGATCATTCTAGATTTATCATTTAGGTGATGAAGAATCTATAAGATCACATCTTTAACTTGAAATATATCTGTTATCTGTGTTATATTTCATCTGCAACACATTGTATAAATATCACACACTGAATAGATACAGTATAACAACAGGAAAAGAGTTTGACTTGCATTAACTACACTTGCATGTGCATATATATATATATATATATATATATATATATATATATATATATATATATATATATGTTTAAAAATTACAGTTCATTTCTTTAGGAGTAAAACTTTTTTAATGAGGACAAAATTGCTGAGTGCACCTTTAATTAAGTTAATATGCACATCTAAATTCAAACACATCAATAATCTTATAACTTTTCCTGTCTGTCTAGAAGCATTTGGAAAAGACTGGTAATGTTCACGATAGGCTATGTGGTCAAATCAGAATGCTGAATCCAGTGTCTCTAAGTCAAAAGCAAGCCACTCATAAAGCTTGCCTTGATGAAATTGACATTGATGTCAAATATCTTACCTTTTTTATTGATTGCTCTTAGAGCAAACTTAGAGGGAGGGTTCACCCAAAAATTCTATCAAAGTTTACTCACCCTCATGTTATTCCAAACTCATGTGATTTTTATGTGGCTTGTTGTACATATTGCAGCATTCTCCTGGTGAAATGAACACAAATTATGAGTAAAATGGCAGATAATCAGTTCATAAACACTTACTTTTACCACTTTTCATTACAAAATGCTATCTTATGACATGAAAATACTTTTTATTTTAGTGCATGTTTGCAAGGTGATACATTTTAATGTTTGCATGACATAACCAACTACATTTAGGAACGGTTACTTCAGTAATTGCATTTTCCACCTCACATTTGCTTTTATGACAGTATCGGTTAGGTTTAGGTTTAAGGTTAAGGTTAGGGAGGTTATTTTTCTTTAGATAGAGCATTAACCTTGAGAACATCATATGTTTGGGAGAACTCGCTTTTAGCGCCACATAGTGGACATTTCCCCTCGGAGCTGCCGCAATACGAATAACGTATTTCCACACTCCATATTTCCACATTCACATATTTTTCATGAGATCAGAATGTAGGAAAGACACGTTTACTAAAATTATGACTTTTTCATTTTTGGGTGAACTATCATTTTAAATTTTGGTGCGCACAATCTGATCCAAGTTTATATTAGTGTGGGAAAATTTTTTTTTTTTAGAAACCCGCAATCTAAATTGAACTTATATATATATATATAGAGAGAGAGAGAGAGAGAGAGAGAGAGAGAGAGAGAGAGAGAGAGAGAGAGAAATCAGAAACTACAAACAAAACATTAAAAAATTTATACATTTATTTATTTCTGCATACCACTGATTCCTCCTTAGAATGCTACAGTAGTATCCCACAGTACACATTTCCAGCATTACTTTTCTCATCCTAACCTTTTCCAATGTGATGTGCAAAGCAACTGTGCATGATTAGCAATAAGCACAACAACAGAAAATATGTACTCTCCTCAAATATTTACTTGCTCTGTTAATTACATCTCTGTTAAGTAATTTCCCCACCTGTTCTTTTAATCTGTTTTTTTTTTTTTTTTTAACAAAGAACCTAAATTAAATCAAACCATGAGTCACAATAATTATAGACTTTATCTCTAGTTGCTGCTGTACACAGATGTCATGGTTGACTCAAGACAGATTTTTATAGATTTACAATACCGTTGCCTCAGGCAAGCTTTTCAGTGATTCACTCTCTCTGTAAAATATGTGTATAATTCCGTTTACAGAGAGGATCACAGAGTGAAACATGCTCATTCTGCATGATAATTTATGGTTTGGAATTCTTTTAATTTGGTTGCTGCATTTGAATGCCATGTGGATATCTGCTGCAGACGTCTGCTTAGTGGGTGACATATCAAATATCTGCCATGTTCTACACTCAGTGCATTGAAGAGCTCTCAATACCTGACACATACACTGAGGCAATGGAGCTGTTCTGTCAATAGGCAAAATACAGCCAGCGTGTCCCAATGGGACCTTCATGTGCAATTCCTCATGAGCAAAGGGGCGGCAGACAGTTTAAACAAAGGTCTGTTTGACCAGAATTGGTTTCATGTTTCACTTTAAAAATTCAATATCTTCTGACGGCTGGAGCATAGTAATCACATTTTTGTTCTCTAAATTAAGATAATGTGCAGTGTGAGTCATGATTACACTGGTAGAACAAGTTAATGTCAAAATCTTTTCACAAGTGCAGCAACCTAAATTAGGTTTTTGTAAGAAAACTGTCTTCCATACCTAAAACAATCTATTGGATTTGTCAATTCAGCATTTAGCCTCAGTGAAGGATGAGTATAAACAATTTTTTTTTTTTAACTGAGAAAAAGCAGATTGCTAATAAAATATGAAGAACCAAGTAACCTTATTTACTTATACAGATATTTTTACAGAAAAACAATACAAAAATTATCATACACAATAAGATTTTTGCCCTAATATCAAAGGTCTTACTAGAGAATATGATCAAACGTGGATTTTTTTGTTAATTAAAAAAAAATATGATCGTGCCTGGTAAAAGGTGCATGTAAAATGGCTAGAAATAGCATTTTAGCTTAGCATAAAGCTAAATGTTCATATGATAATTTACACAAGGTTTATTTCTATTTCTGCTGCTCGAAACTTCTTTCAAACATACTTCTCTGTCTGCTTGTGTGAATGTAACACATATTTTCACCACTGTTCAAACGCTATTTGTATGGCAACATTTATATGGAAAAACGTTTTCCATCTGAATAGACTAAATATTAAATGAAACAAAATGGAGTTAATTAACAGAGGTTCGGGAGGAGCATGCTAATTTTAATCTGACAAATCACAGCCCACGAGCAGGAGTATATAAGCCGCTGCTTACCTGCTTCCTGTGACAACTCTCCTGACATCCCACCTCCACCCCATCTCCACCTATTCTCTAGATCCATTATCTAAATAAGTCTGGGGGGATAATCAGGACTCGAGTCGAGTCTCGAGCTCCGAGCCCTCCAGTATATGGACAGCAAGTCAAATACGTTTACTGCTTCAACACAAGATTACATTAACATATGAACTACTGAATTACAATAAAATGCAAAGTAATCTCTCCAGTAATCAAACTACTTTTTGAATGACTGTATTCTGATTACCAATGATTTAAATTGTAACTGTAGTGGAATACAGTTACTAATATTTAGTATTTTAAATACGTAATCCCATTACATGTATTCCGTTTCTCCCCAAACCTGTGTATTGTGTAATTCGTACATTTAAATGTATGGTTTTTACATATTGTTTGGAACATTGAGTCTATAGGGTACCAGATGTAAAATAAAGTGTGTTTAACCCTCATGTTGTGTTCCGGTAATTTTGACCTGAATAGGATTTTATTTTGCCTGAAAATGCTAGTTAATATTTTCCTATTAGACTAAAACTCACTGATTTTTCTCACACAGGTTATCGGAGGGTTGGTTTTCACCATGTTACACTTTTGGTGTTCCCGGTCAAAAATAACTGGCCAATAAAAATTGCTTATAAATCTCTTATTATGCTATATATTACCAAATATCAGATTAGATCATTTTGCCAACTTCTTTTCTTTCAATTAGCACAGGTTTTGTATTTCTTTTTGAAATTATTGATCATAGGCCTCATTGATCTGAGCTTATGCACCTCCATTTTTGAGTGAAAAAAGAATTTTTTGTGGATAATTTTGGAAATATTAAATAAAATATGAAAACATTCTGTACTATTTATCACACTATTGTGCTTTAATGTTTAACCAGGAAATTGAAATGCTTTTATTTTGTACAAAATGGCACTTGTGGTGTTCCCGGATATGTTCACGTGCACATACACACACACATGTGTGCACACATGAACACACATACTCACGTACATGCACAAACTCTTTGAGTATTACATGCTTTCTTACATATTCATGTTCACGTATGTGCATGTGTGCTTGCAAACATAAAGGCCTCGGATCTGTGCATGCACACATACACACACACACACACGTGCGCACACACACTAACACCCACATGCTCACGTACACGCACAAACTCTTTGAGTATTGCATGCTTTTTACATGTTGGTGTTCACATATGTGCATTTGTGCTTGCAAACATAAAGGCCTCGGATCTGTGCATGCACACATACACACACACACATGCACACACACACACGTGCACACACACACACACACATGCAGACACACACACGTGCGCACACACACTAACACACACATGCTCACGTACACGCACAAACTCTTTGAGTATTGCATGCTTTTTACATGGTGGTGTTCACATATGTGCATGTGTGCTTGCAAACATAAAGGCCTCGGATCTGTGCATGTGCACATACACAAACACATGCGCACTAACACATACTCACACATACGTGCACACATGAACACACACATACTCACGTACATGCACAAACTCTTTTGTGTATTACATGCTTTCTTTTTCACAGAGATTAATTTATCCTACCCTGAACTGCATCCAACTTCCATTCATCAATCGAACATTACCACACACACACAGAAAAACATGCATGCACATGCACACACACCAGAACTGTCTTTGCCCCCTCTCCAATAGACCCCTCTACAATAGAATCAATAGAATTGTGGTGTTCCCAGTCAAAGATGACTGGCCATTGAAAATGAATGAGGAAGATCACAAAAAACAGGACTTTTATTTTGAAATGCATTTATTTTCTGAAGGGGCACAAAGTGTCACAGTCTGGGTTGGACAATCCCTCCTGTCTGTCTGTAGGTCTGTCTTGTCATGTGTTGTGTGTGTGTCTGTGTTTTCCTCTCTCTCCCTCTTGTGTTTTGTAGGTGCCATGTGGAGAACGTCAGCTCTGTTGCCAGGATGACTTACTGTTTCTCCACCCAGCATGTCACCAGCAGTACCTGCCTTCAATTATCTTACCCTATAAATCCTCTCCCTTGTAGTTTGTTCTTTGCTGGATTGTTTTGTGATGTTAGCTGTTTGTGCTAATCTGTTTATCAGTTCCTGTCTCTATTTCGGTCGGTCTAGTTCTGTTATGGTTTTTAGGTAATAGTGTTTCTCTACCTTGAGAGAGTTTTGATTTGTATTTTATTTGTTTATTTAATAAAGACTCATCTCTGCCTCTCTGCATTTGGGTCCTTCCTGCAAACCTGTGACAGAACAATCCAGCCACAGACAGAGTTTATCACAGCCTGTGCATCGAAAGACTTCCAATCTTCATCCCAACTCGAGGATGGGGACAACCCCCACACGGAAGTGGATGCCTCGGCCACTGCTTCTGTACCTCAGAAGAGGAGGAGGAGAAGGAAGAAGCCCAGCCCATCGGCCGAGCCCATAGCAGCTGACAGCCTGCAGTCCGCCAGGTGGCAGAGGAGCTCGCTGGTGACCGCCAGGAGGCAGAGGAGCCTGCTGGTGACAACCAGGAGGCAGAGAAGTCCGCTGGGAACCGCCAGGAGGCGGAGGAGCCTGCTGGTGACAACCAGGAGCCAGAGAAGTCTGCTGGGAACCGCCAGGAGGCGGAGGAGCACGGCCACGGAGGCTGTTCCCCTGTAGCTGCCAGCACTCATGGCCACAGAGGCCGTTCTCCAGTTGCTGCCAATGCTCCCGGCTATGGAGGCCGTCCCCCTGTTGTTGCTAGTAGTCACGGCCACGGAGGCCGTTCCCCAGTCTCTGCCTCACGGCCACGGAGGCCGTTCCCCAGTTGTTCCCAGCATGCTCGGCCACAGAGGCTGTTCCCCTGCTGCAAGCATTTTCTGCCATGGAGGCCGTTCCCCAGTCGCTGCAAGCATTCTCGGCCATGGAGGCCATTCCCCTGCCGCTGTCAGTGTTCTCGACCATGGAGGCCTTTCCCCAGTTGCTGTCAGCATTCTCGGCCACAGAGGCCATTCCCTTGACACTGCCAGTGCTCTCGGTCATGGAGGCCATTCCCCAGTCGCTTCCAGCACTCATGGCCATGGAGGCCGTTACCCAGTCACTGCCAGCGCTCTCGACCACACAGTCTGTCCAGTCCTGAGTGGCCGCCACCCTGCCTGATCTCCTTCAGTTCCCAGCGGACGCCATCCAGTCTGTCCAGCCCACCGCAGTGGCACCCACCAGTCTGTCCAGCCTGCCACAGCGGCCGCCCACTAGTCTGCTCAGCCCGCATTGTCCACTCTCGTCCAGTCTGAAGCTTGTCCAGCGGCCGCCCACTTCCAGTCTGAACCCTGTTCCGCTTTTGTCCACATCCAGTTTGACTCCTATCACGTGGCTGTCCAGGACCAGTCCTCTGGAGCCCCTGTCCAGTCCAACTAGTCTTTTGTGTCCAAAACCCAGACTGACCCTTGTCCTGCAGTCATCATCCAGACTTTGGCCACCACCTGGACTATGGCCACCAGCGCCCAGTCTGACCCCAGTCCTGCAGCCACCCTTTCTGACCACACCCTCTGGCCTCCGTGATGAACATGCTCCTGAACACTCAATTTTTCTGTTATTTTTTATCTCCCCCATTCATTTTCAATGGCCGGTTATTTTTGACCGGGAACACCACAAGTGTGACTTTGTGCCATTTTGTACAAAATTAAGCATTTTAAAAAACAAACTTCCTGGTTAAACATTATAGCACACTAGAGTGATAAATAGTACAGAATGCCATTTTTTACCTAATATTGACCTTAAGACATGCCAGACTATTGCATACTTTGGCAACTCAGAAAGAATGTTAAGCTTCATTTAATGAACCAAATAGCTTTCAACTGTGTTTGATATGATGACAAGTGATTTGCTTGTACCAAATTAGCAATTTAGCATGATTACTCAAGGATAAGGTGTAGGAGTGATGGCTGCTGGAAATGGGGCCTGTCTAGATTTGATCAAAAATCACTTTTTTCAAATAGTGATGGTGCTGTTTTTTATATCAGTAATGTCCTAACTATACTTTGTGATCAGTTGAATGATTCTTTGAGGATTAAAGTACCAATTTCCTTCCGAAATGGCAAAATCTGTACATTATTCCAAACTTTTTGCCAGTATATATATATATATATATATATATATATATATATATATATATATTTACAAAATTTCAAAACATGGAATTTTTTTATGCGAAGTTACATGGGTACAGCTAGCCCTGTGATAAAAAAATAAATAAATACAAATTACATTCACCATTCACCAGCACTGTACTGTACATAGTTACAAATCTCACACTACTTAATTATAAAAAAAAAAAAAAGACAAACCATAGAACACACATACACACTGAGAAGTCACACAAGAGATACGTAGACTATGGGGGATTAAGCTAAAATTAGCCCCAGAAGAAAGAAACCGCTAATTATTGTCAAGCTAACACTTCTTATCCCACGCAAAGATGGTGATGCAACTACAGAAGGAATTCTGATCTACCATTAACGGCTTTTTCTTTTTCAGTGTCTCGCACAAATCTCCAATTTAAACAGTTAAATTGTCTGATTCACTTCCACAAAATTCTTCACAGCACCTTTTTCATTGTTTAGAAAAGATCTCAGTTATTTAAGACACCGCTCAGGAGCAAAGCAGGTATAACAAATCCCAAGGCTCAAAAACCTATTTTGTAAATGTTGACAGGAAAATTGTTTTGTATTACATTTGTCTTCGTTCACTCTGATGATACAAAAAAAAAAAAAAAAAAAAAAAAAAAAAAGTTGTGCTTCTTCCAGGTTGATCTCATTTGTTTTTGTAATAGATAGACAATAAAACGTACAAAATGTGACAGTATCTAAAACGTAAACCCTTTTATGCAGCCTACTTTAGAGACGTACAAATCTTTATGATTCCTATAAAGACTGGTTGGAACCAAAATTGCTGGAAGTTTTACGAGGGTACAACCAAATGTGACAGAGTCCAATACCATAGTGGGACTCACATTTACAAGTAAATGATGGAGAAACTTTTTTCAGAGAAAGACCTTTTTAATGGCATATTTATTTATAAATGTAATCCAGATGGGACTAATCATCAGAGTTCAACAACTATGAAATCTAAGTGAAAAAGTGTTTATATCACACATATCAGTGTCCATCCAAATGTAAAAATGCATGTGTACTAATGAAGTCCCTTTGTCTATAATACTTGCCCCAAAAGTCTCCTGTGTACTGTACTGTAGTTAGTATGATGTCAGGAAAAGAGCAGAAAAAACTGCTTGGTGGACATAAGCTGATATGGGATTCGCTCGTGTTATCAACTTAAACGAGTGTGAGAAAGGCCTGAGATTAAATTAGTGGAGGCTGAGCACAGCTGGATTAGCGAGGCTTGACAGGGACAGGTCTGAGCAAGACCCTGCTGGTCTCAAAGTGGAGCTCCTAATTGAAAGCTGGAACACCAAACAGCAGGCTCTGATGGAACAAACGAAACGAGATTGTGGAAGGGAGGCCTGTGTGCTCACTCTTAATTGGGCCTCTGATGGGTCAACAGAATCATTATCACACCAAAACATGCTGATTACTGACATCTTGTTTACCCGTGTGTCTAAGTGAAACCCCTGGCAAGGTAATAACATTAGCATAATTAGTGCAGCACTTTTCCTATCCATACTGGACGGAGTATGGTAAGAACTGAGAATCTACCCAAAACAGTTTAACAGAATTTTAACATTTTGGTTGAATTATTTTATTCCATTTTTAAACTCGCAACTAGGTATGTTTGATATCTTTGAGAGAAACTGAAATCTAACAGCTATTTATCACATCAAACAGGGTTCCCTGGTGGACAGTCTAGCTAAAACCAGCTTCTGATGGTATCTTGTAATACATGGGGTTCTGCTTGTCAATGCTGGTAATTTATGGACATTTATGGTCATTCATTGTCCAGGCTAGTTGGTTAGCTGGACTACCAACAGGTAGACCTGATTTCAACCTGGTAGACTTTCTTTTTCGAGGTTAGGAATGGTCAACCGCACTGGACTAGCAACAAACCAGATACCATGTCCCAAAATCCCTGACCACAGAAGGAATCTTTCTGGTTCAATACAAGTTCAGTCGACAAAATTTTTGGCATAATGTTAATTACCACAGAAAATTATTTAGACTTGTCCCTTTCTTTAAAAAAAAGCAAAAATTGAGGTTACAGTGAGGCACTTATAATGGAAGTGAATGGGGCCAATTTTTGGAGGATTTAAAGGCAGAAATGTAAAGCATATTTTATAAAAGCATTTACATTCATTCTTATGTTAAAACTTGTGTATTATTTGAGCTGTAAAGTTGTTTAAATAATTGTTTTTATGGTTGTTATAAGGTTTACTGTGTTACGTCATCATGGCAACGAAGTTGTAAAATTGGATATAACTTTACACTGAAAAGGTTAGAAAGCGATTTTATCACACTAAAATCATGTTAACACGCATCTTGTTTATGTCTTGTGGCTATACTTTTGAAACAGTATTTTAAGTGCCTCACTGGAATCCTGATTTTGCTTTTTTAAAGAAAAGGAGGGACGAGTCGAAATTATTTTTTGTGGTGATCAACATTATACCACAAATGCTGTCGATTGAGATTAACTTGTATTGAACCCGGAAAATTCCTTTAAGTAGTGAATGGACAGTAGCTTTAATAAAGAAGATCTATCCAGGCTAACGCTGAAAACATGAAGAATGACAATGGAGAACAAAAACAATGAATTTATTACAAACAAGCAAAAGGGATGTTTTGAGGAAATTGATAAGCAAATCATTTTTTGACTTTTTCTGACATGAATTATAACCTCTCTAGCTCATTTAAGTAAAGGCATGTCCATGCAAAGCAGTTAGCCTAAATATTCAGTCGACAGCGTGACTGACTGCCAACAACAGCAAGATTTATCAGGTCCAATGGCATCATGATGGCAGAGAGAATCTCTCCAGGGGGCTGAAGGGGCAGCTGCCAGAATTTCAGCTGCCCCATTACTCCCACATAATTAGATCACCCATAACAATCTAAAATACTTCCATTGCGCTGGTGAAGCCATCTGTGGCAGCATTGTATCTACTCTCTTTCCTGACTAAATTCCACCGCTTTGCCCCACTTTGACACCTCCTGCAGTCAGTGATTCATCATTCTCTGGTCTCTGATCCAGGAGGAACTACATTTTTTTTTTTTACATTGTTTTCCCTGTTGTTTAATGAATAGTTCATCCAAAAATGAAATTCTGTCATTTTTTCTCACCCTAATGTCATTCCAGATCTGTTTTTCAGTGGAACACAGAAGAATAAACTTTTGAAGACTCATTACGGAGCTCTTGCCATACAGTGACAACACCACAAAAAGGACAAGACCAACTCGTTGGTCTGTTGAAGCCCTACAAAAGCTTTAAGTAAGAAACAGAACAAAATTTAAGTTGTTATTCACTGAAAATCTTCTTCTCCGCCAAAGCTTGCATCTAGCCTGTGTCCGCATCCAGATTAAAAAATGGCACCTAAATATCATAAGCCAAAACAGCATTGATTCTCAGGTGTCTAGTAACAGAATGTGACACATCAATTTTGAATTCTGGACAGGAACACAAGCTAAACGCAAGTATCTGGCAGGTCAAGATTGTCAGTGAATAACAACTTTAATTTTTGTCTGTTCCTCACACAAAGCTATCATATGTCTTCAGAAGACTTGGAGTATATTAAATATAATATAATGGACTGCTTTTATAATCATTTTATGGTGGGTCTTTTTGTCCACTTAAAAGAAGTTGTGAAAAGATTCTTCAAAAATTTATTCTATTGGTTTTGGAACAACATGAGAGTGAGTACATAAATGATGAATTTTTACTTTCAGTTAACTATGGTGAACTATTCCTTTAATTGCCTATTGTTTATTAAACTCCAAGCCTGTAAAGAGGATCAAGGGATTTTGATAAAGTCAAAAATGTCTTGGTTACTGATGTAACCTCTGTTCCCTGAAGGAGGGAATGAGATGTTGTGTCGATGTAGTGACACTAGGGGTTTGATCTTGAGAGCCCCAATCACCTTTGCTTAAAATAGAAAAGGCCAATGAGAATTGGCGAGTGGAATTTGCATGCCACTCTCCGCCCCCTGAGAATACCTCACATGGACTTACCAACAGGGAAGTTCACATATGGAATGATACCACCGGAGGACCCTATCTACAGAGAGGGTACGCAGCCACAGTGGCTGAGGCAGAGAAAGCTGTGGCGAGGGGAAACACAGGGTTCACCTAAAGGGAAACCGAACAGTGGAAACTCATCATATGGGATTACCAAGGGGGAATCACCACGCATGGAGCACTGAGCCCAAGCACATGGGCTCACCTGAAAAGGGGCATTCTACGAGTACTAGGCCTGGTGTCGTTACTCCTCCGCCGAGTTCATCACCGAACAGTGCTTAAGAATTAAAGAGACGTCTGGGGTTCACCGGATACGGTGAACTTTTGTGGAAAAGGGGAAAGGGGCAATGCAAGCGGTACACCCAACCGCATAACACTCGTGTCGAAACCGGGTCTATGCATAGGTTATAAAACCTCGCAAAGGTATTGGGTGTAGCCCAACCTGCAGCTCTGCATATGTCTGCTAGACAGGTCCCCCTTGCCAGTGCCCAGGAGGATGCAACACCTCTAGTGAAGTGCGCCTGGACTCCCAAGGGGCATGGCAAGTCCTGAGATTGGTATGCAAGAGAAATGGCATCCACAATCCAATGGGCAAGCCTCTGCTTGGAGACAGCTTTCCCCTTCTGCTGTCCTCCAAAACAGACAAAGAGCTGCTCCGAGCATCTAAAGCTCTGCATGTGGTCCAGATAAATTCGCAGGGCGTGAACTGGATGCAGCAACGACAAGGCCAGGTCTTCCTCCTCTGAAGGGAGCACTTGCAGTTTCAACGCCTGGTCCCGAAAAGGAGTGATGGGAACTTTAGGCACGTAACTGGCCGGAGTCTCAAGATCACGTGAGTGTGTGCCGGCCCAAACTCCAGGCATTCACTGGTAACAGAGAGAACCTGCAGGTCCCCCACCCTCTTGATGGAAGTGAGCGCCACCAGAAGGGCCATCTTCAGAGATAAAGTACTGAGCTCGGCCTGCTCCAGGGGCTCAAAAGGGGCTCTCTATAGGGCAGGTAGGACCACAGAGAGATCCCAAGAGGGAATCAGGCACGGTCTAGGAGGATTCAACCTCCTTGCGTCCTTGAGGAACCTGTTGATCAGGTCACGCTGTCGCAAGGGCCTCCCGTCCAGTGTATCGTGATAAGCTGCTATGGCAGCCACATACACTTTCAGGGTAGAGTGAGACAGCTGTCTCTCCAGCCCTTCCTGAAGGAAAGACAGCACAGACCCATCAATGCATCTCTGTGGGTCTTCCCCACGGGAAGAACACCAGTTTGTGAAGACACACCACTTCAAGGCATACAGCCACCTTGTAGAGGGGGCTCTGGCCTGAGTGATCATGCTTACCACCACTAGGTCTTCCACGTCCCATCCAGGAACCAGACATGGAGATTCCAGAAGGGTAGCAACCTACATCCGGAGGACAG
The DNA here is from genome assembly GCF_019703515.2 of Myxocyprinus asiaticus. Classification (NCBI taxonomy): domain Eukaryota; kingdom Metazoa; phylum Chordata; class Actinopteri; order Cypriniformes; family Catostomidae; genus Myxocyprinus; species Myxocyprinus asiaticus. The sequence goes on along the minus strand of NC_059357.1, from coordinate 33,686,002 downwards.
AGACACCCTTGCCCAGCACCGTAGTGGAGAGGATGCAACTGAACCTGGGTAGGCGTCTGGCGAACTGGATCGCATAGCTGAGGCGAAATTTCCTGATGAGCCACAGCGAGGGGCTGGAGAGCGCTAACCAGGCCTCCAGATTCTGCATCAGCGGCACCTAGGGGACGACTGGACTTACCGTGCCTGGAAGACAGCCCGGGGGGACGTGCTGCTCCGCAAGCCCGCAACGGAGGACGGTGACTGGGGCAGGCGAGTGACCCCAGTGACCAGCACACTTACCTGTTCGCCGGCTGTCTTTCGATGGAGAACGAGTGAACGGGAGGTACTCGCTTTCGCCTGATTGACCAGAAAGACTTCCAGCGCTTGGCCATCGCAAGTGCGCTGACCCAGAGAATGAGTAAACTGCTGTTTTACCGACCATGTGGGCTCCGAGGCCCAGAGGGCACCTGGCGATATAATACTTACCATGCGCTGGCCCAGGGGCGATGGTGGGGCTGGAGAGTTCTCCCGAGCCAGACCGGTCGGAGTCAGTTGCCTCATCCCTGGGTTTCCCATGCCAGGGCCGCCTCAAAGCCCATCTGGGGTTCTTGGGGGCCAGCTGACGGGCAGGTGGAGCCGACTTCCCACAGGAGGATCTTCTTCTCTGAGGCCGGCATATGGGCTCCAATGGTATGGGAGCCGGGGCCGGCACCGCAGGGGAACGGCTCTGACGAGAAGCAGACAGGGCATGGGACTTCGGAGGCCTGAACGTGGCTGAGTCACGCCGCAGCAAGATGTGCTTAATCGCCTCGGCCTGCTTCCTCATCGAGGATTTCGCCCACCAGTTCTCGACGGTGTAGCCAAAAAGCACCCCTTGGGAGATGGGCGTATCAAGAAAGCAGACTTTCTCGGCCGCAGACGACACATTAAATCCGCCCTGATGCGGACCGCCTGTATCGCTCGACAGCTCTTCTGAATAAAACGAGCATGCTGGAGGATGGGAGGACCGCGGGGGTTGAGCCGGCAAAAATGCTCCCATATCCACATCCAGATCGCCCGCAGTGCTTGCCGACCCAGCCAGCTGAGCATCAGCCCAGGAAGGAGCAGGTTGGGGAGCAGCCACGGTGGCTCCTTGCATCATGAAGAAGGAAGTGAGCCTCGACCGCAACGTTCTGATGGGCATGTTCTCGCAATGAGAACATAACCCTTCCACGAAAGCTGCCTCGGCGTGCTGGCGCCCCAAGCACTCGAGACAGATTTCATGGCTGTCCGGAGGGGAGACATAACGGCCACATCCAGTAGCGCAAATGCGGAAGGACATCTTTAAAAAGACGGCAAGCATTTGCACGTGCTCTTTTGAAGGAAATATACTCTTTTGAATATACTCTTTTAGCACCCGTGGACTCAGCCGCCGAAGCACCTAGGGGAAGCACAACACTCGACCGTGCGAGGGTGACCGCTGATATGCAACGTAAAATCCAGCAGCTTAAGCGAAAGGTAAGAGGACGAACACAAGCATGCATTCGGCTCCGAAGAAAAAATCTGAATGAGTGGTGCACGCCATCTACTTTTATACCCGTATGTCCAGGGGCGGAGAGTGGCATGCAAATTCCACTCGCCAGTTCTCATTGGCCTTTTCTATTTTAAGCAAAGGTGATTGGGGCTCTCAAGATCGAACCCCTAGTGTCACTACATCGACATAACGTTGAGTGAGTGACAGACAGGGAATTAAAGTTAAACATTATAAAAATCTAATCTTAATTATGTGGCCTTTGCTTGTAGACTGGTGAAATTTTTTTTAGAAAGCTCTTTGGAGTTTGGCATTGCCATTTAAAGGACTCAGGGTAGGGCTTTCAGAAAAAGGAAATTGGATTACAGCATCTATTATGAGTCATATGGACATGTTTGAAAATATATGTTTTAATCAAATATGGGTGTCTCAATAGCCACACTTTAATGAAGCCCACTGTAACCTCAGGGGCTGCAGAGTATTCATTGTTGGGCTTGCAGTGCAAAAGGATGCTAATAAGGAAAGAGATCAAAAGGAGGTTGTTATGTGAGCTCCCACAAGACTTCATGGCCCATATTGCTGTTCAGCTCCAGGCTTCCACCTGCTTCTCTTTTTCTCTTTAAAATCCTTTCAACACACATCATGCAACCTCCTCTCTGCCAGGGACACAATTCTATTCCCATCACCCCCTATGCGGCTAAAGTGTCACAGAATATGGCACATGAAAACAGGAAAGGAACTGCGGTGACAAATTTGAGGTGCTGAGTTCATTTAGAAACTTTTTATCATCTTATCACTAAATATAATTGGACTATTATCTTAAAGTCTCATCACTATTGTTTTGCTTTAAGGAAATTTGAATAGCATAAGCTCTTCTGCTGCTATTTTTAATGTTTGTTTGTTTGTTTGTTTGTTGTTTGTAGAATCAAACAAAGATCCCTCTTCCAAAATCAAAATAAGAGGCTTGTTCTTTTTCCAATGAGAAACAACTGACAAACAAAGTCTTTTTTATAAGATAACAACTTAAAGTTTTGTGAAGAGGGAAAAATCCTTCACATTATGGTAAGAAGATTACAACTTTTCTCCAGTCAGCAAAAAACTTTTACAAATAACTTCACATATAATGTGGAGCACTGATAAAAGTCGACTTCTATAATGGGAAACATGAGGGCAAATTGTTCTAACAAGTCCAAGGTGATAATTATGATAATGAAACACTCTAAACTTTCCTCATTTGGGAGCAATTGAACTGATTATACTTCAAGGAGTTTTCCATTGGATTATGTGTCATTGTAGCACTGTTTCTAAATAAAAGGTGCTTGATAAGTTCATGGGTTTCTATAGACAGCACCTCCCAATAATATCTGAACTAAATCTCATGAGATGTATCTTGAGGGGGCAGGATGATGGTGTGTATTAATACTTGGACTGTGCAGAAGGACTGTCAAAAGAACTGAACTGATCATCAACATCTCATCTTTCTAAACCTTCTTGTGGTATGGAGCAGTCGGGTTTAGAACTCCCAAGTCAAGTTTTACAGCAGGCTATTTTCTATAACTGTGCTTCTCTTTCCATCTGTGGAATCATTACCTCAAGACTTTGACCACTTTTATGAACAAAGAACTTATGATAAACGTAAACTTCCAAAAATTTCGCAACTGTCAAAAAATGAAATGCAAAATGTGGAAACCAGAGGGGGCCACTGCTGCTATTACGTAAACATTGCAGTGGACTTGAAAGGTACTCTGTCTGAACCAACTACAAGTTTTAAAGTTTATCAAACATTTTTGAGTGTTTCTTTAACTTCTAGCAATTTATTGTCCTATGGTTTGATTTTTATTAAATCTAGCAGAATTCAGTTTTCTCTTTTTGTGACTTGGAAACTTTTTACCATATATACATGATTTTAATTTAATTTTTTAATTTTGTACTTTTTAAATGCAATTTATGTATAGATTTTATTGTTTTAACCTTGTCCCAGACCCAGACTTCAATTATTAACCTATGAAAAGCCATTATAAAAATACAAATTATTACATGTTTAAAAGTAAGTTCAAAAGTAAGTGTACTTATTAACAAACTGAAAAGCATACTTGAGATGAAATATAAGACAAGTAATTTAAAAAATCAGGGTAAATATCACTTGTGAGCAGTATACTGTATTTTTATTGGGCATAATTTACAATCAGACTGTACTTTTGCCAAAACTGGCAAAACTTGTGCAAATATAATTTAATTGTGTGTATTTAGCATACATAAAATGTTAGCTATGAAATTATCCTCAGCAAGACAAAGGAGGCAAATTTATTTAGAAAATGTTCCATCACCATCATTTCCACCACTAAATTCTATTAAACTCTATACAGAACTATCTGTCCGACCATTGCAATCTGTCTGACCATTGCAATTCTGTTTGGTGACAGTAGTGGCGCAGAAAAAACACACTTCACCTTTAACTTCATTATCTACATATCCTTGTGGATGGAATTTGATAGTCAATGGCTGTATCGACTGTGCTTTTCAGTTGTTTTGGTTTCGATTTAACTTCAGTCTGGCTGTGTCTTCAACTCCCACAACACACATGTGCAGTTTATTTGCCGTAAGATGGTCCTTTGCATGTAAAACAGCAAAACTCTGTAACAGGAGATGGTTTTACATTAGGGAATATAGCCTCATTGACAGTCAAGAGAGATGGTGCATGTTATTCCTGACAATATGATTGAGCTGGAGAACAGTTACTGTCCTCCAGTCTGGGCAAGTCTGGACACATGGAATATCATTATTTCTACAGCAGAATAGCATTCCATTATTTGGCATTTAGTGGACAATGTTTTATCTTAAGCAGTTTATAGCACATTTATTACAGGGAGTCACCCTGGAGCAAGCTAAGGTGTAGTGCCTTGCTCTAGGGCACAATGGTGATTGGGAGTCTTAGTAATTGTCCAGTTAGATAACCCCTATATCACACCTTTTGGTTGTCAGCCCAGATCCTTCAACTAACACCATTATTTAAAAGATTTATCTCAGCATACTACAAAATGTTGTCCATAATGGCAAAATTTCCATAACGCAGTTGATTTAATGGCAATTACACCTTAATGGCATATCATTCATTTATCTCACATTGTTTATGTATTCAGTACAGATTCCAAGAACATAATTTCCAATAATACTCCAAAAAGTTGTCCATAATACTCCATAATGCCAAATGTCCATAATGCATAGCATGTTGCTTTATATTGCAAATTTTTTTTTTTTTAAAGGCATTTACACCTTAATGGCATATTATTCCTGTATCTTATATTGTTTATGTATTCAGTACAAATTCCCAGAACACTAGAATGCATGTAAAATTTTTAAGTCAATATGCTCTTGTTTGGCTCAGCCCAAGAACAGCATTCAATGTCGTCGTAGTTCAAATTTATCACATATATTATTAGTGTGCAAAAAGGGAATATTGCAGGGCGATTTTGCCTCCTGAAGTCTAGGAAGACCCAGCTAGTAGACTTGCTGATCCAATCTGCTTCATTCCCTAATGAACATTTGAATAAGTGCATGCTTATTAAAACGTATTTCACGACAAATCTATCATGTTTCTCACGGTTATCTATCTACTGTACCATCAGCAAGATAGGTAAACAGGGAGTTTCTTCTCTTGAGGTGTACAGACCATAGAAATAGGAGTGGTAGAATGGCAATTACAATGAATCAGGGGGATCTGTTGCCACAGCCTGGATGATTTTTCTGATTGGTCAGGTATATGTTAACGTTACTTTTCTGTGACGTCAAAGGTTGGAAAAAGCATATTATTAGGGCTGTCAATCGATTAAAATTTTTAATCAAACGATATGCTGATTAATTAACCAAATTAATCTCAATAAATCATATATCAATATTTTCAGAAATTAGCCAAAAATAATGCATATAATTATCAAAATATTTATAAATATAATATTTAAAATACATATAATAGTTCATGTAATTCAAAGACATTACATTATTGTGACAGACAAGTAAAGACCATACTAAAAGTGGCTTTTATATAGTGTTTGGTTTATCATTGAACATAAGCCTATCACAGGCCTAGGGTCCACAACAATCCATTTTGCAATTGAGTAAATTGAGTTTGTCAATCTGTGGCTTTGGGCTGTTCTCACAGGACACATTTTTGTGTTCCGACTGTGCACATACGTCAGACGGACACTTTTGGAGCATCGCACTGTGGTTGTGTTGCATTTCACTGGTTTACAGCATCTCTAGCCATAAACTGCAGATTTTTATGACGTTGTGCCAAGTTAAATTTTGTTTGAACTTTTCAAAAAAATGCGTCTCGAGACCCTTTGTTGCATCCCGCTGTCTTTGAACAGCTGTTGACTTGCTTATTTAGCTGCACATTAAAGGAATAGTTCACTCAAAAATTATAATTCTCTCATCATTTACTCACCCTTATGTCGTCTCAAAATCGTATGGCTTTCTTTCTTTTGCGTAACACAAATATATTTTGATGGAGCTGTGATGTCTGTTTGTCCATACAATGCAAGTGAAAGGGGACCAAATTTTCAAGCTCCAAACAGGACAGCACAAAGGTAATCCATTAAATTCTAGTGATTTATTCCATGTCTTCTGAAGCTATATGATGGAATTTGGGTGAGAACAGACCCAAATATATCTCTTTTTACTCTAAATCTAGACACGATAATGATTTCAAGTTCGATTACACTTCCTAGCACTTGATGCATGAGTCAAGCCTCCTGCTGACAGAGAATTATAAAAACAAGCTTGAATTACTCTGTTGGTAGGAAAATTCCTTGTTACTGAATTAACATATGGTCAGTGGGCATGTTAAATTGTCTTAATTTTTTAACGAGTTATTTTTTATATAATTAATTGTTCTGAATTAAAGTGTTAAAATGACAGCCTTACATATAATGTTATCTTTTCTTCTTATATTATTAACTATATACGTTCTATTGTTAATTTAATGCCAAACTTTCTCAATGCAAACCTTTGTCATTCAGATAACTGCTGAACTGAACATTTTCAAAGCGAATTGTTACCTTTCTCATCACTGTTAGCAATGGATCAGATGGACCAATCACAGTCATTTTGATTACAAGACTGGACATTTTATTTAGTCATTTTCAAAGAGTGCAGGGGTGAATGTCCATTTGTATCTCAGGTACCAATCTTTAAATTAATAGATTTAAACAAGCAGAATTCTTTATGTAAAAATGTCTCCAATAAGACAAAAAAACATCATGAGATTTGAATGCGATCAAAAAGAAGATTCAGCTATTTAAGGCTGATAAATAGCCCCTAGGAAGAACCCTTTTTGTTCAAGGATGACAGCATATGCCACTCAATGCTACAGACAAACTAATCCATGAGAGCATTATTGCTTCTGAATCTTCACATGAGACTTTACATGCCATGTTACTTAAAACAGACATCAAGCACGTGTTGGTTGGGAAAAGACTAAACAATCGAGATCCAAAGAAAGACCTGCAAAGTCGATTCAGCTGATTTCCTAATGACGCTTTGCCATTGCTTGTGTCTAAAAATAAGATGTGATATTACATATCATCACCCCGTATATTGTTCAGTTTAAACCCCCTGACTAGTAGGCCTGCGTGTGCTATGGTGTGAGGGCAAAATTGTTCACGCTACAGAATAAATCACACTCCTTATATTAACTGCTCCACCACAGTGATTTCAAATAGGCACAGTTTCATTAACCTTATTACTGGGAGATCATGTGAGGCTTCTCAGCATAAAGGAAAAACTGCCTGATTTTTAACACATTTAACGCAGAAAGCAGGTCCGTCGGTTCACTGCTGGCCATGTATAGCAATCATGTAATTAATCCAAAAACAGTCGAATGAGAAATTCTAGGCAAGGTTAATTTACCATGTACAATACAAAACAAAATTGTAGGATGAAAAGAGACAACATTCAGATGCAACTGAAAGCTGAAACTGTCAGAGATGTGTGAGGATTGGTGAGTTCAGGTAATCTGACCATTTTCCCAGTTGTTACTAGAACTGAATGATGGTAATGGTGATAATGGGTTTTCTCACCCCAATATTGAGTTTGTCTGGCTCACAATGCTCTTAAAGATCTGAAAATAATGCTGCAGTCATATGGTAGGAGCTTGCCATCCTTACCAGTCACATACAGACCCAAAGGGAAGTGTATTGCCATAATGGATATAAATTTAGAAGTACAGCATTAGAGCTGCAGAGAGAACTAATATTCATGTAAATATCACTGGAGTAATTACGCTGCCCCTGTCCCCTTGTTGAGGTCTAAGAGGTAGTAACGGGTCAAATGGTTATTTCTAAACAGTATTCATAGAGATAATGAAGGGAACAATTGTAGTGTATGATTGGGTAGGTACATAAGTGTTGTGCCTAGCAACAAAGGTTCTGCTGTTGTGTGCTGAAAAACAAATGGATGTTCCAATTTCTTGCTTGGTATGAAATGTTTAAGCAAGCAATGAAATTTCAGGCTCCCTTTGTTCTGAACTAACATGAACTAACAAAGAACAATTGTGTGATTATTAATTAACATAAATCCTGTACAGGTGCATCTCAATAAATTAGAATGTCATGGAAAAGTTCATTTATTTCAGTAATTCAACTCAAATTGTGAAACTCGTGTATTAAATAAATTCAATGCACACAGACTGAAGTAGTTTAAGTCTTTGGTTCTTTTAATTGTGATGATTTTGGCTCACATTTAACAAAAACCCACCAATTCACTATCTCAAAAAATTAGAATACATCATAAGACCAATAAAATAAAACATTTTTAGTGAATTGTTGGCCTTCTGGAAAGTATGTTCATTTACTGTATATGTACTCAATACTTGGTAGGGGCTCCTTTTGCTTTAATTACTGCCTCAATTCGGCGTGGCATGGAGGTGATCAGTTTGTGGCACTGCTGAGGTGGTATGGAAGCCCAGGTTTCTTTGACAGTGGCCTTCAGCTCATCTGCATTTTTTGGTCTCTTGTTTCTCATTTTCCTCTTGACAATACCCCATAGATTCTCTATGTGGTTCAGGTCTGGTGAGTTTGCTGGCCAGTCAAGCACACCAACACCATGGTCATTTAACCAACTTTTGGTGCTTTTGGCAGTGTGGGCAGGTGCCAAATCCTGCTAGAAAATGAAATCAGCATCTTTAAAAAGCTGGTCAGCAGAAGGAAGCAAAATTTCTTGGTAAACGGGTGCAGTGACTTTGGTTTTCAAAAAACACAATGGACCAACACCAGCAGATGACATTGCACCCCAAATCATCACAGACTGTGGAAACTTAACACTGGACTTCAAGCAACTTGGGCTATGAGCTTCTCCACCCTTCCTCCAGACTCTAGGACCTTGGTTTCCAAATGAAATACAAAACTTGCTCTCATCTGAAAAGAGGACTTTGGACCACTGGGCAACAGTCCAGTTCTTCTTCTCCTTAGCCCAGGTAAGATGCCTCTGACGTTGTCTGTGGTTCAGGAGTGGCTTAACAAGAGGAATACGACAACTGTAACCAAATTCCTTGACACGTCTGTGTGTGGTGGCTCTTGATGCCTTGACCCCAGCCTCAGTCCATTCCTTGTGAAGTTCACCAAAATTCTTGAATCAATTTTGCTTGACAAACAATAAGGCTGCGGTTCTCTTGGTTGGTTGTGCATCTTTTTCTTCCACACTTTTTCCTTCCACTCAACTTTCTGTTAACATGCTTGGATACAGCACTCTGTGAACAGCCAGCTTCTTTGGCAATGAATGTTTGTGGCTTACCCTCCTTGTGAAGGGTGTCAATGATTGTCTTCTGGACAACTGTCAGATCAGCAGTCTTCCCCATGATTGTGTAGCCTAGTGAACCAAACTGAGAGACCATTTTGAGGCTCAGGAAACCTTTGCAGGTGTTTTGAGTTGATTAGCTGTTTGGCATGTCACCATATTCTAATTTTTTGAGACAGTGAATTGGTGGGTTTTTGTTAAATGTGAGCCAAAATCATCACAATTAAAAGAACCAAAGACTTAAACTACTTCAGTCTGTGTGCATTGAATTTATTTAATTCACAATTTGAGTTGAATTACTGAAACAAATGAACTTTTCCACGACATTCTAATTTATTGAGATGCACCTTATGTTGGCTTCGCTATACACAACACATAAATTAAATTCATTTAAACCAACTGATCTCAGTTCAGGAGACTCTGTGCTGTCAGTAAAGGGTTAAACTTTTGACGTACAGAGCAGAGGTGGGTAGTGTAGCCAAAAACTGTATTCAAGTAAAAGTACTAAGTATTTTAAAAATTAATTACTCAAGTAGAACTAAAAGTACTAATGTTAATAATTACTTGAGTAAGAGAGTAACGAATTAAAAGATTACTCAAGTAGCGAGTAACTAGTTACATTGCAAATTACATTGCAAAGATCTGATTATTAATTGTAACACCTTGCATGCATGAATCATGTGCCTATGTCATCCTTTATACCCATTGCGATGAGGGACGGCTGGGGGAGAATGATCACAATCAGCCAGGAGAGGGATAAGGTTGAGCCAGAGCTGCAGTTCAAGAGCAAGAGAGAGATGCATGAAGTCTCTCTGTCTGTGTGTGTGTGTGTGTGTGTGTGTGTGTGTGTGTGTGTGTGTGTGTGTGTGTGTCTTTATGTTTATACATAGCTGGCTGAAAAGCAGTGCGTGTTTTTGTTTTGTTATACACTGAAAAGTGTTTATTAAATGCCTGATGTGGATTGTTCATCTGGTCCCCGCTTCCTCCTTTCCACATTGAGAACCTGATTTGCCACAAAGTTTGTACATCGAAACCTGTTTGATTCAAAAGATTAGAGTCTGTAGTTTCATCCGATATGCCATTTTAAAAATGTATTGCAAATTGTCATGCTGCTAAACACAGTGTACACTAATGTGTACCATAGCACAAGGTTCCCTATCTGTCACTCACTCGACGTTGTGTCGATGTAGTGACACTAGGGATCACTGCCAGGTGCCCCAAACACCTCTGATCTTTTTTTTTTTAAAAGGCCAATGAGAATTGGCAAGTGGAATTTGCATGCCACTCCCCCAGATATACGGGTATAAAAGGAGCTGGTATGCAACCACTCATTCAGAATTTCTCTTCGGAGATGAGCGGTTCTATTCATTGAACTGAATTCATCTGCCGAGTTCATTCACCTCTCTCTGCTGGATCTTATGGCGCATTTCAGCGGCTTCTCCCCCTCTGCATCTGTGGTTTGCAGAGAACGCCTCTGGGCACTTCGGCAGAACATTTAAAAGAGCATATTCTAATAGAGTATATTTTCTTTCTGAAAGAGCGGCACACACGGAATGTCTTTTTAAAGACGCGTCTTTTTAAAGATGCCTTTCCGTTTGTGTGTTATTCCTGGTTGTGGTCATTATCTCTCCACTTCCGACAGCCACGATCGCTCTCTTACGTGTCTGGGTGCTGCCCTTGCAGAGACATCGTTCTTGGATGGATCATGTCCTCATTGCGAGAACATGACCATGGCAACGTTGCGTCACGGCTTACATTCGTAAGAAAGCAAGCCACCCCAGCGGCTCCCCGCCTCGGTCCTTCTACCTACGGGTATGAGGCCATGCCGGTTAGCACTGGGGGCGATTTGGGGACTTCAATGGGACCACCTATGCCAGGTATCCCCCCACGGACCTCCCATTCCCCAGCACGCTCGCTTGCCCCGGTCGCGCGCTCGGACGAGATCGCCGGCTCGTCTCAGGGCGAGTTCGACCCCTCGTTCAGAGCCCGGGAAGAGGATGAGGTATCAAGCACAGCATCGGAGAGTGAGCTTGTCCAGTCAGACGCAGAGGCTTCGACTGGGCTTCCTCCTTCGGGAATGGTTGCCCAGTCCCAGGCTGATGCGGAAATGATGGACATGCTTTCCTGGGCAGCCATGAGTGTCGGGCTAGAGTGGAACCCTCCACTCTCCCCGGAACCCTCGCAGCTCGATGACTGGTTCCTGGGCTCGGGGCACCGCTCACAGTCGCGCCCTGCCCCCATTCCTTTCTTCCCAGAAGTGCATGTGGAGCTGACAAGATTGTGGAAGGCACCTTTTACTGCCCGATCACGATCTTTCAGCTCCCCCGCTCTCGCTACCCTCGATGGTGGAGCGGCCAGGGGGTACTCGGTGATCCCCCAGGTGGATAAGTCGCTCGCGGTGCACTTATGTCCGCTGAATAAGCCACCTTCGCCCTGCACGCCATGGCTCTCCTGCAATTACACGAAGCCGAGGTGCTAAAAGAACTGCACAAGGGTAGTTCTGACCCGGGATTGATGCAGGAACTGCGCTCGGTGACCGACCTCGCTCTGTCGCGATGATGCAGATGATGTCAGACAATGTCTACCCTCGTGGTCCAGGAGCGTCACCTTTGGATCAACTTGGTTGAGATGCGAGAGGCTGACAAGGCATGGTGCCTTGATGCCCCCATCTCCCAGGTTGGCCTATTCGGCGACACCGTCGAGGACTTTGCCCAGCAGTTCTCGGCGGTGAAGCAGCAGACGGAGGCCATACGTCACATCCTGCCCCAGCGTGGCGCAAGACCCTGCACCCCGTCTGCTCATCGCCAAGGGCGTCCTCCTGCTGCAACGACATCGGCTCCACTGCAGCCTGCTCCCATGGCCCGGCCCCGGCGTAGAGCCCAGCGCAGGAAGCAGACGCCACCCGTCTCACGGCCGGCCACTAAGAACCCGAGGAAGGCCTTGAAGTGCCCCTGAGACGGGTGACCCAGGGGCAAGGAGACCTGCTACACTGGAGCTGGTAAGCAGAACACTCCATCCCCCGGTGGAGGGCCGGGAGGAGAATCTTTAGTTTCGTTTTCATTTAATTGTGCCGCATGCCCAAGAGGCTGCAGTACCCAAAAGTTCAGCAAAAGAGCAGTTTCCTTGCACGGCCGTCGTAACGACCACTGTCCACCGTCTCATCTTTGTAGGTATGGCGCTCCAGCGGCAGTCCCCCCGCCCCTGTGCACCCAGCTGTGGCATAAACACGGCCACATGAGATTGGGTCCGGTGGACTACGGGGACAAGACTCCTCCCCCCCCTTCGGCCAATCTAATGGTGGGTGGCAGGAGCCAGGTAAATGCTTCGATGTTCCTGGACTCAGCACGGATCCCCTCGAGCTCCGCCCCGCCACGAGGCCCCACCCGCCAGTACGTCTGATGTGATCATTCCCTTGGTCCCCCTCGTCCAGAGTTTGGGCACGTGGCTCGCGCTTTCCAACCCGTCGCGATGGCTGGTCCAGACCGTCCGACTCAGCTACGTGATTCAGTTCGCCAGGCGCCCACCCAGGTTCAGGTCCGCTTCACTTCGGTGAAGGACGAGAATGCCGCTACCTTGCGTGCGGAGATCGCTACCCTCCTGCGCAAGGGCGCAATACAGCCTGTCCCTCCAGCCGAGATGAAGAAAGGGCTCTACAGCCCTTACTTCATCGTACCAAAGAAAGGCGTTGGGTTGCGAGCAATCCTGGACCTGCAAGTACTGAACCAGGCTTTGCAAAGACTCCCGTTCAAGATGCTGACGCAAAAGCGCATTCTAGCAAGTGTCCGGCATCAAGACTGTTTCGCAGTGGTAGACCTGAAGGACACGTACTTCCACATCTCGGTCTTACCTCGACACAGACCCTTCCTGCGGTTTGCCTTCGAAGGCCAGGCATACCAGTACAAGGTCCTCCCCTTCGGCCTGTCCCTGTCCCCTCGTGTCTACACGAAGGTCATAGAGGCAGCCCTTACCCCGCTAAGGGAAGTGGGCATCTGCATCCTCAACTATCTCGATGACTGGCTGATCCTAGCTCACTCTCGAGACTAACTGTGCGCACACAGGGACCGCATGCTTTGGCACCTCAGCCAACTGGGGCTTCGGGTCAACTGGGAAAAGAGCAAGCTCTCCCCGGTTCAGAGCATCTCTTTTCTTGGTTTGGAGTTGGACTCAGTCTCGATGACAGCGCGCCTCACCAACGAGCGCGCACAGTCAGTGCTGAACTGTCTGAAGGCATTCAGACGGAGAACAGTGGTTCCACTGAAACACTTTGGGGCATATGGCATCCTCAGCGGTGGCCACACCACTCCGGTTGATGCATATGAGACCGCTTCAGCACTGGCTTCAGACTCGTGTCCGGAGATGGGCATGGCACCGCGGGACACATCGCGTGACCATCACGCCGGTCTGAGAGGCACTAGGAGGTTGATCCCCTCTAGACCGTGCCTCGTCCCTCGGTGGGACCTCTCTGTAGTCCTTCAGGGACTCTCTTTGAAGACTGCCCTCCTGACTGCGCTCACTTCCATCAAGAAGGTAGGGGACCTGCAGGCGTTCTCTGTCAGCAAATTGTGCCTGGAGTTCGGTCTAGGTTACTCCCACGTGATCCTGAGACCCCGACTGGGCTATGTGCCCATGGTTCCCATGACCCCTTTTAGGGATCAGGTGGTGAACCTGCAAGCGCTGCCCCAGGAGGAGGCAGACCCAGCCTTGGCGTTGCTGTGTCCGGTGCGAGCTTTACGCATCTATTTGGATCGCACGCAGAGCTTTAGAAGCTCCGAGCAGCTCTTTGTCTGCTTTGGTGGACAGCGGAAATGAAGTGCTGTCTCCAAACAGAGGATCGCCCACTGGGTCATTGACGCCATCATGATGGCATATCAGGCTCAGGACGTGCCACCCCCTGCGGGGTTACAAGCCCACTCTACCAGGAGTGTGGCAGCCTCCTGGGCCCTGGCCAATGGTGCCTCTTTGGCAGACATCTGCAGAGCAGCGGCTGGGCAGCACCCAACACCTTTGCGAGGTTCTACAATCTCTGGGTTGAGCCGGTCTCGTCCCAAGTGGTGGCAGGCACGAGCAGGTAAGTTCCGGGACAACTGGCCGGGTGTACCACTTGCGCATATCACCTTTCCCCTCCCTTGAGGGGAAGATGTGCGCTTTTGACTCCAAGTAGTGTTCACAGACTGTGATCCCTGGATGACTTTCCTCCTTAGCCCTGTGGCAGTTGAGTTTGCGGAGAAACTCACTGCTGGCTCAGTAAGTGCGCTAATGAGGCCCTGAGGTAGGTGCTCCACATGTGCTGGTTCCCCCGAAGGCAACCCTATGTGATATTTTCTGCAAAATAATTTCCCTGTCAGTAAATGTCATTTCCCTGCATCTTCCTTGGGCAGGGGCCCCTCTGCCCCCGGTCGCCATGCTTTCTAGAAAATCCTCCCCCTTTGGGTAGGACATACCATGGGACCTCTCCACATGACATACTTCCAACAAGGCTCGGTAAAGACCATGTGAAGTATTTCCACTCAAAATACCCCCCTCCCCTTTTTGGGCGGGGTGTGGTCTCTGCGGTGTCTTCCCCTTGGGAGTGACACCCTCCCAACGTAGACACTTAGGGCTCCCAGTCAGTTAACAAATTCCACTCTTTCACCTATTCGTTGGGCAGTCGACTTGTTCCTGAAGGACTGTTCGACGCTCATAAAGAATGTTGGGGGAGGTTACGTGATGGCCTGGCGCGCTGGCTATGAGGCACACAGCAGTCTGGTCATCACACACCGCCACTTCACGTAACACAGTTCAGTTAGTTGTGGCGTTTTGTATAGGGACTCCTAGTGTCACTACATCGACACAACGTCGAGTGAGTGACAGATAGGGAACATCATGGTTACTTTCATAACCTCTGTTCCCTGATGGAGGGAACGAGATGTTGTGTCCCTCTTGCCACAACGCTGAACTACCTGCTGAAATGGCTGGGACCTTATCTCGGCTCCTCAGCACAAAACCTGAATGAGTGGTTGCATACCAGCTCCTTTTATACCCATATGTCCGGGGGAGTGGCATGCAAATTCCACTCGCAAATTCTCATTGGCCTTTTAAAAAAAAAAAAAGATCAGAGGTGTTTGGGGCCCCCGGGAGTGACCCCTAGTGTCACTACATCGACACAACGCCTCGTTCCCTCCATCAGGGAACGGAGGTTACGAAAGTAACCATTACATTTTCATTAGAAATCCTATATTTACTGTGCATTATCACACTGAGAATCAGTGAGTTCATCCAAAAGATACAAATTTTGCTTTCAGAGGATTTATATGGAGTTAGGATGAAAATAAGGTGCATTTTGAACTTTTCTGCAGACATACAGCACACTGGAGGTTAAATCATTCAATAAATAGGGAGCAAGGGAGCATCCTATAGATTTCTATGCAGCTAAGTGCATTCAATCCAAACTTCCAATCAAAAGTTTAAGGCTGCAAATGATGTTTGTACCACTCAACATGGTTGACTGACATGGGACAATGGTAATCAATAAGCAGATTCAGAATTTATAATGCACACATATATATATATATATATATATATATATCATGGTTGGCAGTTATTGAATGATGTTGAATATTGAATATATTGAATATAATTATTGAATTATATATGTTTGGCCTCATGTATTCAGATAGAAGACAAAGGCAGGCCTAACACAAGTCGTAAAACCTAACTCAGCCCCCACACATTCCATGTCGTAAATTTTACTGATAAAAATTGTGCCAAAATCAAACAAAGGGAGTCCAAAACAGACTACAAATCCATGAAGCCTTGCTCACTAAAGGATCTAATTCTCAACTCCTATTGGATGAGGCACACAACAGAACGTCCCTCAAACATGACATCATCAGGAGTTCAAATAATTCTGAAATGCTTCCAGAATTCGCTTCCAGCGACTTAGTTCAACGAATACGGACGTAGCTTTTTGCTGCTCTCAGGTGCAACCTCGTGGCACAAGGAAGTAATGTCCGACTTGAAACTGTAGCCATACAATCTCCATCTCGCTGGACGAGTTGAGATTACTCTGTGTTCAACCGAACACTCTAACAGATCCGAAGGAGACAGCTGAGCAATTCGCATCTTCATCCGTTGGCCTACAGAAGTGAAGAGATTAAAGATTTCTCTTCCATCAAGTCGACATTTCTGAGTTCTCCGCCAGCCCGCCGAGAATCAACAGCCGTACCGCCCTCCGACAGAGTGAGGAAACGGCCTCCCGTCATCACACGAGCCTCAAGGAACCGGGTCAAAGTTAAAGGACGGAGGAAAACACATTCTACCTGTGTCCTCATGCGATTCAAGTAAGAGGTTACGTCTGGGCAGAGGTAGAATATTATAGTGTGTTATTCTTGTGTTTCAAAGTTTTTGCTTGTACAGTTTACGGACCGCCATGTCCGCTCATTATTAATACTCAGGGTATTAATTATCACAAATTTGTTTTGCTGTATTGTGGTCCAACCAAATTGGATTGTTGTGCATTTTCGCCATCGCGGGTGAGACAGAAACTGAGTTCATCCATTAGAGTCAAATAACGCAGGACTTTTACGAGCCCCGCTCGTAAAACCGCATCTCTGAGTGATGAACACAGCTGCTTTCTCTCCAGCTATCGCGAAATTAGCTTTCGGGTTGTCACTTAATAATCTCTCTCTCTCTCTCTCTCTCTCTCTCACTAACCACACTGACACACACACACCTTATGTGTTATAGGGTTATTTTTATTTCCATATCTAATCATGTCACTGTTTAGTTTGTAGTTGTAAGTCGGAAGTTTATTGACTGCATTGTATTAATTATTAATTGATATTACTGCATAAATAAACTTTGTTTATATTACAAAGAGAAGTGTTTTGGTTTGTTTTGCATACACCTGTGTCATGCTGACGGGATGTCAGTGCTCGGATTCAAACCTTCATTCATTGATTTTTTTTTCCGAAAATCGATATTCTTCGGATGTCGATTTTCCTAAGAAAACAATCTAATATTAAGACTGTTTTAATATTTGGTTATTAGTCCCTGATTCCAGGGTGGTGCCCCGTCAATGTTAATCCTTATTAATATTCTATTGATTTTTGATAATTGATAATTATCTTTGAGGATTGTTGAATTTGAATGATCAAAAAGCTAGTGTTAATTTTAATTAATGTTTCATCGATATTAACAATTGACGATTATCTTTGATAACTGTTGATTTTAAAGGATTAAAAAAAGCTAACATTGATTCTCATCAATGTTCTAATAATTTTAATAATTAGTAATTATCTTTGATAATTATTAATTATTGCTAATAACCAAACTTGCTCCTAAACGTAGCACACTACATTTACTGGAGTCCCATATGAGGTTTTAATGAGTTAATTCCAATTAATTAATTTAAATATTAATTAATAACAACAGAAATAATTATTAATTATTTCTGATAGTAACACTGATCTAAACAACCAGTAAAGCCCTACATATACATAACATAATTTGAATCTGAATTAATTATGCTAATTTCTGATGTAATTTCTGAAACAGTCTCAAAAACATGAATAAACAACATTATAGCTTGGTAATATTTAAAATTTCACAAATTAGTCCCGCTGTCCACATATGTATGGAAGTAAATTCATGTCTAAAGTCTTTGAATAAAAGCATGTTGAACTGCCCTAATAGAAAAAATAAATAAATTGTATTATCAGTGCTTGCATTTAAATGTGTTGCATTTACAGTGCTTGCATTTTGGGAGGCTGAAATTTAACATGGTTGTATTTTTAAGCATTGAATATTTCATTTGGAAACATTTCACAACTAATTTCATTATTAAAAATTAAACAATAAATATTCACCTTCCAAAGTTCATTTTCAAAATATTCAGTTCATTTGAAAATACCATCTAGATTTTTCGACTGGTAAAATTCAGCCCGTTCTATTTCGCTTAACAAAATTTGCTTCCTTAAATTCAGTGGTTCAAATTCGGTTGGAAATTCAACCTTCCACATACAGGAACTGCAGGAAAAGCAGCAGAGTACCAATGCACAATCTCAACCTGATGCTATTCGTTCTCACCAGTAGGTGGTGCAATGCAATCGGGTGTAGACTGCTGAAGAACAAAGCTACAGGTAGACAGAACAGCCGTATACATTTTGATTGTTTGTTTTTCAGTTTGAAAAGAAATTAGCAGAATCAAGAAAATGAGAAAATTAAATAAAATAATATATTACAATAAAAATAATAAATTAATGAAAAATTAATTAGGCCTAAATCAATAAACAACAGGACTACATTTGTGCACGAGTTGGTTCAAAGTGGCCGCATGATATAGTATTAAATTCAGAAGGAATGATGTCGATGTTACACTGTATCTACGGGGAAATTGTCTATCTTGGCGCGTCTTCCCACAAACTCTTCCTCTCTGACACCAAAGGGCGCTGTCATGCGCACATTGTTATGCACTGATGATCAGTTTGGGCGCAAAGCGCAGATCTCCGCTTAATCGGTTAGTGTTATGTTAGTGCTTCCACCGCCCTATTGTGCACATGAAATAGGCCTGCCAACACGATAACCTCTTTATACTTTTTATATAGTCTTCACAGATGATAAATGAAACATTTGACATGCAAACACACATTTGATGAACAAAGCAGTGATTGTGTAAAAACAGTAGATCGTAGCCTCCAGCACAAAAATAATTACAAAACTATGTATTTAATTATGTAGTTAATTTGTTTGATTATTTAAGAAAATAAATTTGAACATTTCTCAGTGAGCTAAATTACAAGTATTTATAAAGTTATGCACAAATCTATGAATGAGTGACACTATACAGTCAAATTTCAGCACTTCACAAAGGCAGCAACTCTTAAGAAGCACTTAAAAGTGCGTTGCGCATTTGTGTTAAGTGCGGGTTTGGGAAACGCACGAGAAAAGGAAATAACGTTTGCAACTTCGCATGTAGAGAACGCTCTCAAGAGCTAAGACCCATAGTTATCGGAAAAGCAAGCAGCCTCTGTTTCTCATGATCAATTCACATGGCTGGGAGCGCTCACCTTTTCGGGTTTAACTGCTTAGAAGCAACGGCAGCTTAGAAAGAAATGGCATGCAAAGGAAATAGTGCAAAACAACGTACATAAATTAAGAGAAATGTCAAGAGATATAAAGCTCTCGCTCCCTCATAACACATGCGTTTTGTGGGTCGCAGTTTCAGGGGCGGATGTTGCCATATTTACAATGAACAAGAACTCCATTGCACCAAGTAACATACACACACATATTTGTATTTACTAAAACCAACGTAATTAAACACAAATTTTGTTATCCAAAGTCGTTTTGGATCTGTTTTACCTTACCTCAAGGAGAAGTGCCATGTCAACACTCTTTAATTAAGATGCAGTTGACCACAGATTTTAAACTGGGCTCACTTTGTTTCTTTAACTGTTGCACTTCATATAGTAGGTAAATAAAATCAGAAGATAGTCGCTAAAATAATAGAAGTCATTTGAATCATAATCAGTTGTTACATGACATAAACAAATGATAAAATAAAAACAGCACTTGTGTTTATTGTTGATATGTCTGTCTCTGATTTGCCTACGAGAAAACCTGATGCAAATTTTCTGCACCATTTATTTTTATTTGTTGTTTATAATTTCATTAGAATTAAGTGAAATATTTTAGGGTATGGTTTATGATTAGCATTGATGACTTGTCACCTATTGTAATTGGTTAATTTTAAAATTAGGTTTCATTTTGCAGTTTATTTTAACCTGACAAATCTACTTGTGCACTCATATGTCCCAAGCCCTGACTTTCCAATAATATCTCTTTATGAGATTTTCAAAGTATCATGTAGTTCGGGAATTTTAGTTACATGTATCTTTTCTTCCATGTTTTCAGCAATCTGATATGAGCTCAGTAAATTGTTGTATGATTGGCTTTGAATAATAAGCCTTTCAATGACTGCCGCAGCGGCTCAGAAAAATATTTTTTTTAAATTACCTCTCGCGGCGCATTGCGCACCCAGTTTAGACAAGGAGTGATGCTTCCTATGTAGACAGCATCATTGATTATGCCAGAAAATCGGCCAGAAGTCCGAAAAAAAGGACAGGCTCAGGTAAAAGAGAATGCGGTCAGCCTATTACTGCTCATATGTGGCTGTTGTTTGTGTGTTGCATGTTAAGTAGCCTATTTCAATAAAGACAAAACGTGATCAGTTATCTGCTGAGCGGACCAAACCGATTCTGTGAGAAGCGCGACACGACCCATTTCAATTCACCAAAACCATATCAATTTTCTTATTTGAAATACAGTACTGTGCAAAAAGGAACATAAGATGTTTCACAAAAACATTTGTCTTAAGATGGTTATTTATATCAGCTACTTTAGTGTCAATAGGAAATATACATATTATACTCCCAAACATTCCTTTTGCAAATAGAATAGAATAGAATTGAATAGAAGAACAGGGAGCCCTGCAACAGATGTCATGGCCCTCACAGAGCCCCCCACTGAACATCGAGTCATTCTGGGATTACACAAAAAGACAGAAGAAATTGAGACAGCCTAAATAAATAAAAGAACTGTGGTGAATTCTCCAAGAAGCTTGGAACATCCTATCTGCCAACAACTAAGAAAAACCGTGTCCAGGTGTAAGTAGGAGAATTGGTACTGTTTTGAAGGCAAAAGTGTTCACACCAAATATTGATTTAGCTCTTTTTCAGTTTACTGGACTTTGTATGATGTTAATTGGTTAATGAAAACTATTTATGTCATTATTTTTTAAAGAAATCCTCGCTTTTCACAAGTGCCTAAAATTTTTACACAGTACTGTAAATAAAAACAAATCTAACTACATTTTCTAACAGGAATATGATGATTATCATGTGAGCTATTTTGCATGTGACAAAATGCAGTTTATTTTTATTTGCAAACTAGTATATTCTGGCAGATTTGAGTTGGTGGACTAGCCGTCAGTCTGGGTGGACAGTGCTGCTTGTTATAGTAACATCATTATATTTGTGCATAACTTTATAAGCATTTGTAATTTACCAACCCGATCTCATGAAAAGTCGTACATAATTTACGAGTTGGCTATTTCGTATGGTCTCGCATGATGTTGTTCGCATAAACTAACGCGACTTCATCACGTGCAAATTCCTGGATGTGTAATGCGGAAATAAGCGAGAGTTCCACACACGAGGCATTAAGGACAAACTTATTAATATTATGCCCTAACCCAAACCCCTTATCTAAACTTAACCAATCAGTAGTGTTAACAATCAGAGTGTGTAAACATGATAGGAAGCTGACTTTAATTGATTATAACTCACCTTGTTGTTGTGGAACGCTAAACAAGGAGACATGTGGAACCTGCGCTTTAGGGACATTCACCAGTCGAGAGGTCTGCTCTTTACTCCTAGAGGTGATAACGGTGACAGAAATGTGGTGCTGCACAACGTGTGGTGCGGGCAAGAGCGCCCTTGGGTGTCAGAAAGGAAGAGGAGACGATGAGAAAAGTCATTGATATTCACTCTGATTTGATCTATTCATCCATTGATATATCTATTTTATACATTATTATTATTATTATTATTATTATTATTAACCTTGGCTGGGTAAATTGTATTAATATATTTTGATAATTGGAAAGCCATTGTAAACTATTTCAGAGGATTAAAAAAGTGTTGAAAAATCACTATGAAATAAATAGGCAGTCTCCGCAGTCTGCGCAAATTTACAAGACACGTTATACAATATGACGTTACATTAGCCTTCTTTGATAAGCATAATTGTAATGGCAATAGAAAGACAACATGTTTCAACATGTCATAATCTTATTAAACAGATGTGAGTAATGTGACCACACAGTTTAAAAATTAAATAAATATGCCTTAATAAATAATTAAAATATGGTTAACAGAGGAGATTAGAGCAAGAGTGTGCAAAGAGAGATTCCCTCTCTCTCTTCCTCCTCCTCTTCTTCCCTCCTCCAATGGCTGGTTCAAATCGGCTCACCTATAGTCTTTTACAAGCCAGTAACAATTTGCATGATGCATAATGATGCCTAATTTCTTTAATTAAATTATGTAATTAGTTAGGTAATACATTTTGGCGCCTTGACACGTTTTCAAACAACTTCCATGTTTGTTAGTATTCCGACATTATTTTCAAGTTCAGAAGACAAACACCTGGACATACTGGCCAAAGTGATCAGCACCTTTGGACTGGACAGCTCCTGTAACAAAGCAATTAAGTTTAACTTCATAATAAGCGATCTACGTGCTGGTTTGGGAAACAGGCGTTACTCCATCGGAAAATAAGGAGTGACTTTAGTTAAGATGATCGTTAAAACTTAAGTTGCAACGTTTATCGGGAAACCCAGCCCTTGTCTATTAAGATGCTCTTAGCTCTGTAGGATTACTCCAGAGCACTCGTAAATCTACGAGCATTTTCAAGTAATACTTAAATTATGATGGCTTTGGTAAACAGGAGGCAAAACTATGATGAATCATAAGATGTATTCTATGATCTAGGCTTACGATGCTTTTGGGAAATGAGGCCCAGAGCTGCGCAGTGCGCTCACATCTGCAATTAAAAACTTGCGATTAGAAATTTGAACCCATTCATATGTGAGCGATAAGCTTTGTTTCTTTCTCGGAAAATCCACAAATGCAGCATATTGACAGCGTTGCAACATAAAAAATAAAATAAAAAACTTGTAAAATGCGTCTGATGTCTACTTTGCTATCACAAAATCTCAGACACATCTTCTGCGCTGTATCACATAGCTGAGCTCAAGAGATGCAGTCCATAATTTAATGAGCTGTACGCAAAACACAAGAGCAGGAGAAACTAAGAGGCAATCAAATAAAATACTAAATATTATTCTGTTTGCTCAAGTCATGCATGTGAATCCTTCATTTAGATGCTTGACTTGAGGACAACAAGCTTAAAGATGTTGAACTTTGACACAGTAACACAGAATTCAACATGTACCATGCCATGTGTTCCTCTAATAGACTACTCATATTAGTAGTTGACAGATAATGTATAATAATATAATAACATTATAATGAATATAATGTATAATGAATGTTAAACAAATATTTGTATTTGTAGTTGTATTTATTCTTGTAGTGATTACAACAAAACAGGAAATAGAAAAAGGCATATTCTTTGGTGTGTTGAAGTTTCAGAAATGGCTAGAATTTATCTGAACAAGAATATTAATAGTAATATAAGTATGACATTATTATTTCAAAACGAGGTATGGTATGGACATGGGATTGATTATTTTGCACTCTCTATATTTTAGTTCCTGTACCTGTAAAACACTAAACAATTAAATCAAGAATGTTTGAAGGTGAATTTAATTTGGTCAATGTCTCAGTCTCAGACAGCATGAAATGGCCACAGACCATTCACAGCAAGCATGATGTAAATTGCAGCATAAATTAAAGAGCTGTGAGAACATTAAGAGTACTGCTTTAAACAGACTGTTAAAGCGACCACTTTGACTACCACTTTGTTGTATGTCATGCCACATAAAATAATAAAAATAAGTAAAAAAATAAATAAATAAGAGAAAAACATCCGGGATGCCTCCAAAAGAAATTGCCTAGGGCCACTCAATGTCTAGAACCGGCCCTGAATCACTGATTGCTGTGTAGCTAGTCATAGGCATAATAAAGTAGGGTGACCACAGTTTATTAAATTAATATGTAAGATGCAACTATTCCATTAATATGATTTGCTGGAGCATATATTTTTTTATTTAACATTGTACCATGGTGAAAACCGAACCTTATTTATTTATTTATTTGTGTTTCCTGAACTACGTCAATATCTGTGTATTAATGTCGAGGATTTTTTTAAATCAGAAATGTAATTGACAGATGTATTTTATAAACATTCAAATAATCTTATCTAGGCTAACAGTATATTAATTTCTAGCAGATACATATCTGCCCATCTTCATTTGTAAAAGTCAAAGCTCAGGTTTCAGCTTTTCCAATGTTAGATTAAAAAAAAAAAAAGTGCTTGGGATAGGCTCCAGTACCTTCGTGAACTCACATAGGATAAGTGGGAATAAATTATTGTGTTTTTTAAAAAATAAAATAATAATAATAATAATAATAACAATAATAATAATAATAATAATAATAATATGTGTGTGTGTGTGTGTGTGTTGCAACTTTTATGATCATCTTAACGCCGCTCGTTATTTTACATAGAGAAAGCCTGTTTCCCAAAACAGCACTTAGATTGCTCGTTATAAAGTAGAACTTAAATGCTTCCTTACGGGAGCTGTCCGGTCCAGCGATGAAACCTTTGCCAGTATGTCCAGGAGTTTATCTTCTCAACATGACAATAATGCGGAAATACTGACAAGCATGGAAATTATATGTAACCTTGTCGAGACGCCAAAAGTTAATGACGATCACAGCATTTAAATAAATAAATAATAATGACTTTGGTAAGATGGGGTTTCAGATTGATGCTCAGATTTATAGAGATTAATGATATAAATGCATGTATGTGAATCATAATAAGGGTCTTTAATGTTGCCAAAAGTTTGTTTATTTTTGCTGGAAACTGAATGCACATTTTTCTATTTCATAAAATGCATCACACATTTATTTATTTTCCTAAATGAAGTTTTTGAATCAGCGAATGTAAACACTGGTGTAGTACTTTTTGTCAGTTAGTGCAAATTGTCCCTTCAGTTACCTGTGCATTTGTCTTCTGGATTTTGGACTTCTGAATAATGTAGTCACATTTTATGACTAAATATTAAGCCCAATATTTGGATATATTAACAGGCCAACCAGCTCCATTGATAAAGGTGTCGTTCATTTGTTAAGGCTAATAAATTAATTATAATGTAATGCGGGGCTCAATAGAAAATAAATTTAGTGCTAAAAAATGGTTACATTTGGGAATGGCAATTGTTGTTAAAATTACAAAAAAAAAAAAACACTTTTTTGTGCTTCAGTTCTTGAACACAGTTTTCCCTTGGCACACCCAAAGCCTTGTTTCTGGCTATGGCTTTCCAATGATCCATACATATCAATACAAGTTATTAAATGTTCCTTATTCTCTGATAAACTGTGAAAATGCAAGAAAGATACATTTAAGTTGCACTTATGACTTTAGAGCAGTTCAAAGCCCTCATTAATTTAAGAAGTTTTTAACTTTACTACTTTGATGCTTTTTGGGAAATGCGCCGAAGAGATTAAGTACTACTTAAGTGGTACTAACGTTCTACTTAGTGCCTCGGGAAACCCAGCCATGGACAAATAAGTGAAATGAGACAAAAAAGTTTCCAGTTCGGGACTGGTCACCCTACTACATTATACGTAATGCCTATCTACACAGCAATCAGTGCTTCAAACATCTGAGTTATGTAATAACCTGGACAATGTATCGGCAATCTTTTTATAAACATTTTTAAAAGTTGTGCTTCATTACAACGTAAATGCATCTGCTCCATGTGGTCCAATGGATCGTGCTGCACGCAGCTTCGCCACACCATTTGATAGAGATTTTGATAGCTGACAGCTAAATAAAACAGGCTGTGTGTCCAAGAAGTAGGATAAGAAATGTTGCGTGCAGATGCGAGGGACATCAATAGGCTATTTCTAATACAGACAACTAATATTTCTCTGGCACACGTAGGTGACAGAACCCATGCCTATGCAGAAGAATGTTGGCACGAAGCCCTGTCTATAGACCCTTCCCTGACTAGTATGGTTTGTGTCACAGGCATTCCTTAGTCTGGCTGCTTAATGAGAGAGAGATAATATTAATTTTAATTAATTTTCTTTATTTATCACACATTATACATTTTTGCACATATACAGTGAAATTCTTCTTTTTCACATATCCCAGCTAGGCTGGGGTCAGAGTGCAGGGTCAGCCATGATACAGTGCCCCTGGAGCAGATAGGGTTAAGGGCCTTGCTCAAGGGCCCAACAGTGGCATCTTGGTGGTGCTGGGGCTTGAACCCCTGACCTTGAACCCCTGACCTTCTGATCAGTAACCCAGAGCCTTAACCGCTGAGCCACCACTGCACCTGTATATATGTAGTTGCAATAAAAGTTGAGCAGCGGTGGATAATTATTCTGTTGCACAGCATTGAGGAACTGATGATGACGCGGGTTGACCAATCAGTGGAAAGATACATTTCATGCCCACCCACATGTGCAAATCAAATACCAGTGAACAATTTTGAAAAACAAACTATCAAAACATACATGGCTGTTCTGTCTACCTGTAGCTTTGGTCTTCAGCAGTCAACACCTGATTGCATTGCACCACCTTCTGTTGAGAACGAATAGCATCAGGTTGAGATTGTGCATCGGTACTATGCTCCTTTTCCTGCAGTTCCCAGATGTGGAAAGTTGAATTTCCAACTGAATTTGAACTACTGAATTTGAGAAAGCGAATTTTGTTAAGCAAAATAGAACGGGCTGAATTTAACCTGTCGAAAAATCTAGATGGTATTTTCAAATGAACTGAATATTTTGAAAATGAACTTTGGAAGGTGAATATTTATTGTTTAATTTTTAATAATTAAATTAGTTGTGAAATGTTTCCAAATGAAATATTCAATGCTTAAAAATAAATAAATTAAATTTCAGCCTCCCAAAATGCAAGCACTGTAAATGCAACACATTTAAATGCAAGCACTGATAATACAATTCTTTTTTTTTTCTTCGATTAGAGCAATTCAGCATGCTTTTATGCTTCAAAGACTTCAGTCATGAATCTACCTCCATACATAGGTTGCCATTTTTGCATGTTTATTAGGTGCTACTAGTTATGAATCAAAAAGGGAAATAGAAAATGCACACAGCAGTCACCCTTGGGTCTCAGGAGGATATAGAACAGTAACCCTAAAAAGTATTTGGGCATGTAAGCCACACAAACATGTATGAGTATCATTGCATTAGATAAATAAATCTCAAGCCAAGTGGCATGTATTGTCAAGAAAAAAAAAAAAATGTCAAGCAAACATTTCCCAAAAAGAAATTTGTTAGGTTTCAAATGGTTAAAAACAACAGTTCAAAATTAAGACAGAAATTACTGCTGTGTGAACTTAAGGGGAAATGACTTCATACACAAAAATGACCTTGTGACCAGTTAGTTTAAAGTAATTGAAAAAAATGGCCAAGAAAAGTTAGTTCTGTGAAATGGTTCATACACTTCAAAGTTAAAGCTTAAGTGGCCAAATACTTATTGAGAACACTGTATATATAATTAAAGATGACAAATTTGAGTATGACATGTTTCATATTCCTACAATTTATTGGTTGTAGCATAATACCCACTGGTTTATATCTATATCAATAAACGTAATCTAACTTGGCATAACTATTATGTGGACACACTGTTCTCGATTTATTTTCTCAGTGTGTAAATGTATTAGTCGTATTTTCCCGTCTACGTTCTCGGTAAAGACGCTGATGTAAACACAGAGAGGGTGCACAGCAGCTAAACCCGTCCGTGTAGCGCATGATCATCGAATGAAAATGTTCCGCTTCAGGGAAATGAACATTAGCATCACACATTTTCACTCTCTAGTTCAATCTGACATCATGCCCTTTAGGCCTGCATCTCTCTACAGTGCTGATAAAGCACTAAAACACCTCCATTATCTAGCTTAGCTTGTTGACGTGAGAGCCTGTTTGGGAAGCATGCCAGCAGTGTTGAGCGACATCGTTAAAGAGCCCATATTATGCTCATTTACAGGTTCATAATTTTATTTTGAGGGTCTACTAGAATAGGTTTACTTGCTTTAATGTTCAAAAAACACATTATTTTTCTCATACTGTACATTGCTGCAGCACCTCTTTTCACCCTCTGTCTGAAATGCTCTGTTTTAGCTCCTGTCTCTTTAAAGCCCTTTTTTCCAACAAGCCCAGTCTGCTCTGATTGGTCGGTTGGCCCAGTCTGTTGTGATTGGTCAACCGCTTAGAGCGTGTTTCGGAAATGTAACGTCCCTTACCATAACCGTGTTTCAGCTTAAAGTAGCCCTTAGGCGGACATTATGCAAATGTGTTACATAGTGGCATAGCTAAGTCACGGAAGTAATGGCTGCACTGCAAACCAGGCATTTCAGGCAGTTCAGGAGCAGTGTTTTCTGTGGGAGACAGTAACTCCCTTTGACATGGACTTTGTGCTTTGTAACTTTGCAGACCTTTTACATGCACAAACAGCTATATTACACACTAAAGGAAAGGTAAAATCCCAAAAAGCATAATAGGGCCTCTGCCACAGGCAGAATGTGTTTAAGCAGCTTGCACTGTCACAGTCTTGCACCTCTCCTGATGAGATCACATTGGGAGAGCCACAGCCAAATGACAAAATTTCAAACCTTTATATCTTGTTTACTGTAGGAGATTGAAC
The DNA here is from genome assembly GCF_019703515.2 of Myxocyprinus asiaticus. Lineage (NCBI taxonomy): Eukaryota > Metazoa > Chordata > Actinopteri > Cypriniformes > Catostomidae > Myxocyprinus > Myxocyprinus asiaticus. The sequence continues at coordinate 33,657,315 of NC_059357.1, read as the reverse complement.
AAATTAGAGTTGTCTGTGTAACCATTGAAAGCCATAGTACTGAGTGCATTCCAAACTTGAGCTATTCATGAAGAATATGTATTGGAACATGTATGCAGTATTTATAACGAATGGACTTTATTTTACTGCTGTGTAGCTTACAGTAATCTATCACAAATCATTGTGATAGATGTGTGGAAGTAATTTTAAAGTTCCCTGTTTGTTTTCAGTAGAAGCACATCACACATATTTCTTAGGAAGATAGCAATTTGCACTTTATGCCACTTCATACCACTTCCGCTGGCACGAAAATTGCACTTAGAATTAGCGCTCTCATGAAAATTGGATAAGACGTTGCGCACAGTCGTTGCATGTAGTGTTTCGCTTTGCACACTCATGAAAATAAAGCCCGAAGTGTGTAATGTCTGTGCTACTAGTGGCACCAAACTGAATTACAAGATAAAAATATTCAAACAACTTTTGCCAACAACAACCCTTAGACTCATCACGCCCTTTCACACATTCTGATTCTCTATGAACAAATAGGCCATATTAAATAAAAGATGTTAAACGTTTAATTTCATAATGGAAAAAAATACTTTAACATATACACACCAGCTGAACAGCTAGTCCAAGTAGCCATGCCCAAACTCACGCTATAAGTTGAGCTAGAAAGAGATGGGTGGGGCTGAATGGGCCGCTCAAACTATAAACATAAATGTTTTGAAAGTGCCTGGGGGGCTCAGAATTTATACTTTTGAGGAAGGTAAACCCATTAATGACTTACTTATAGTTGTCAATGAACAATAAACTGGGATAGTAGAATATATTTTGACATCAAAAAAGTTACAAACTTCACCTTTGGTGAGGAATCATTAATTGCCCTGCTTTCAACATGTTGGTCAATAGTAATTAAAGGAATAGTTCAACCAAAACTGAAAATGTCATCACCCTCATGTTGTTTCAAAACTATATAACTTTATTCCATGGAACACAAATGGAAATGTTAGGAGTTATGACAGCCTCACTCACCTTTTACTTGGAATAAAAATGCAATTAAAGTGAATGTTGACTGAGAATAAGGCCACATCCACACTAATCCATTGTCACTTAAAAACTCAATTTTAGTTCAACATGATCACACAGGAAATCGGAATGTTGCTTCTGAATGTTCCAGTACCCTGAATTCGACCACATTATGCCGAGTTACTGACAAGCACCATTTCGCACCAGACATTTTTACATTGTTTCTTGTGTGCTTACCTTCTCTAGGTTCTCGTCTTGCACTGAAACCAGGAAGTAATCACTTTGCATAATCAGTGATGATCATGATTTGTAGGTTCCATTTTCCCTCTAAAATGTCATTTTTCCTCCACTGACGGTTAGGTTTAGGGTTGGGGTTTGAGGGTTAAGTTAATAAAATATGAGGGTTAAGTTAATAAAATATTACAACTAAGGTTTTGGCGCCCCACTGCGGGCATTTCACCCAGAAACTGGAGCTCACACGTGCTTCAAATTTTGGTAAGCACAGACTCCGTTTAGTTCTATAAAAGTCAACCTATTGTTTCCGAATTCACTTTGAGATCAGTCTGCTTAGTTTGCTATTGCATTTTTTCTCCAAAGTATGCTGTAATTCTTATGTGGATGAGAGCCATAAACGTTGCGAAATGAATTCATTTTTAAAAGTATTAGTTTGGACGTGGCCTATGTAACATAAGCGGCTGCATAGGGCCCCATGACCACCAGGGGGCCCTCTACAACAGGTTTAGAACAGCCAAATAATTATTTGTACTAAGTATAAATAGCATTGTCCACACAGCCCTGCTATATTGACATGCCAATAGCTTGATGAAACCTGTCAAAACTACAAAGACTATTGTCTCTACAGCTTTTTAAGATAGCAGTGACGAGGCACCATTGCGCGACAAATCAGGTGCATTTCAAATGTATTTGCTTAGTTATAAATGCATTTGTTATAAAACTTAGTTATTGATGTTGGTTGTGATTGGTTAGGTGTACAGTACCTGTAGGTAGGGGGGCCCCATTTCAAAAATCTGCTTAGGCCCCCGGAATGCTATGGCCGGCCCTGTTGCCAAAAATCTCCTTTTGTATTCCACAGAAGAGAGTCATATGGATTTTGAACAACACAAGGGTGAGTAAATGGTGACATAATTTTTATTGTTGGATTAACTATTCCTATAAGTAACACAAACAGGTAGGCCTATAAACTGTGAGTTTTATATCTTTGTTTAGATCTGTGAGGAAATTAATTTCATAAATATAAACATACAAACAGTGATAACTAAAACAGAAAAAGGAGAGATTGTTTATTTTGAAATGTGACTTTTTTTCTTCATCTCCAAGACTGACACATTTTAAAATAATTGAGCTGAAAATATGTGAGCTATTCCTTGGAACCAACTGAAATTTGGAACTAACTTAACTTGATGAAGTCTTGTGAGCTAAAGGCTGCACTTCTCTCTGCTGGTGATTTTAAAGCAATGTGTCTTAAAATACAAAATCTTCTTACTTCCTTGTCCATCAGTTATTATATCAGTAATTTACAGGTTAAAAAGGTTAAAATTTATAGGTTAAAAAAAAGTAATTTATTTTTAGAAATCTTCTTTTGAGCAATTCATTCCTCATTTTCACACACACACACACACAAAATTGTGGACTAGATGTAACTTTTAACTATACGGTTAAACAGAGTATATTGTGCTTTGCAAGTAAGCTCAGCAATAATTATCTGCTGTGATGGTCTTGTTGTGGACTAGTTCTTTTTGATCACCAGTTTATTATTTAGCCTACACATTTGCATATAGATTATACTGAGCATATCCCTGGGCTTATACAAGGGTCTACTAGTGATCATTAACCCAAAACCACCTCTGAATTTTTAAATTACAGTATTTGAATGAGATGTCTGTATTGATTATTGTATCTGTACTGAAGACTGCAATGTTTGCCAGAGCAGGGTCCCTTCTCTGTTTGCCTTTGCAGTAGAATCAACTTCCTAAAATTATTTGAATACCACTGATTTAGAATAACTTACACATGTGGTTTCTGGTCCTTCAAAGATATGACTTTCACTTGGGCCTTGTTCTTGAGCTGACTCAACTTTTTAGACTTGGATGCCTTCCAACAGATAACCAAAATTGGAGTATACCTCCTGTTAAATGTCACTGATGGCTCAGCAGATATACAAGAACTTTGGAACACCATACAGATCAAGTCAAAGTATTTCCTTCTAATATTTGTGGTACTTTTAGACAGAAAATTCAGTGAAAAGTCAGTGAATCCACTTACACTACTATATAAATCTCTGCACAATATATATCAACATATGGTTACATTAATATAATCAAAATGCCATTAATTTGTTCCTCTATAATTTTGCAGATGTCTGTCAGCAAATCAGGAAATAAAAAAGAAAACAATATATATATATATATATATATATATATATATATATATATATATATACACTACCGGTCAAAAGTTTTGAAACACTCATTCTTTATTATATATATATTTTTTTCTTCACATTTTAGAATAAAATTAAAGTCATCAAAACTATGGAATAACATAAATTATGTTGTGACTAAACAAAATCCAAAATAAATCAAAACTGTGATATATTTGAGCATCTTCAAAGTAGTCACCCTTTGCCTAGAATTTGCAGACATGTACTCTTGACATTTTCTCAACCAACTTCTTGAGGTATCACCCTGGGATGCTTTTTAAACAGTATTGAAGGAGTTCCCATCTATGTTGGGCACTTATTGGCTGCTTTTCTTTATTATTTGGTCCAAGTCATCAATTTCACCAAACTTTTTTTTTTTTATTAAATTTTTGTTTTATAATGAAATAAATTAATATGTTGACACAATTATATTTTTGTCTACAAAACTAATTTCAAACATTTAAAAATACACCTTCAGATCAAAAGATTTTTAAGATCATGAGAAACATTTCAGTCAAGTGTTTCAAAACTTTTGACCGGTAGTGTATATATATTATATATATATATATATATATATATATATATATATAAATGCTAAATTTAAAGAACTGTGAAAATGTATGGAGGGAAGGGGTTATCCTTTGCTTATGCCTAGCAAAATAGAAGCTGGATAATCTTTAATCTAGTCTTGTGTCACAATCCTGATACAAAGGGTGGCAAATGTTTTAATAGTAACCTACGAAAAAATAGTAATTTTTTTGTTAGGCTTAATAGGAACTTCCGGGTACACTTTACAATAAAGATCCATTTGTTAACATAGTTAACATAGTTAACAATATTATTTATCATGAATTAACAATGAACAATACTTTACAGCATTTATTAATCTTGGTTAATGTTAATTTCAATATATAGTAATATTTTTAAATCAAAAGTATATGTTAACATTAGTTATCGCACTATGAAATAACATGAACTAACATTGAACAATTGTATTTTAATGAACTAATATGAGAAAATGCTGTAAAAAAAATATTGTTCATTGTTAGTTCATGATACCTAATACATTAAGTAATGTTAACAAATAGAACCTTATTGTAAAGTGTAAATTATGTAAACGTATTGTTCATTGTTAGTTCATGTTAACTAATGTAGTAGTTAAGTAATGTTAAAAAATACAACCTAATTGTAAAGTGTTACCGAATTTCCATCCCTAAAGAAAACAGCAGAAATCAAGAGGTTAATTCTGTGCAGAACACTGTTTGTCTTTTCTAGGTGATATATATAGGGACAGAGGTAGTTTGGACCTGTCACACACACATGCCACTGTCTAGTGAACGTTTGCTGGCCTGCTGTCACTAAAAAAAAGGTACAGCCAAAATCAAAAAATTCTCTTTTGAAACTTCTGCTAATCTACAAATAGCTTACAATCAAATCTGTCATAGTCAATTATCTTATAAATGAATTATATTTAGGAAGAATTTATGCTCTTTAATGGGATTAAGAAGAATGACTAATACTAGCGTGATATGGTATAGATATTACAGCTGAAATAATAATAATAAAAACTTACAGATATCTAAAATAAAGTAGGTAAGTGACATGTTACAGTGCAATGTGTAATGTCGACATTTTCGATGTTGTCTTTTAGTTGGGATGAGCCCCCTAGTACTGCTCTTGTTGTACACACTGGGAACATCAGTGGTGCTGGCAGAACCCTACAAAGAGGAATCCAGAACCTCAGAGGAGCCAAAGCCCTCAGAGGAACCTGGTCCAAAGACTGAGCCATGCCCAAAGGGGTGCACCTGTATCCAAGATGACTACACCTTAGAGCTCAATGTCTACTGCAGCACACGCAACTTCACCCAGGTTCCCTCCGACATACCCTTGTCTACACGCTCCCTATGGCTTGATGGAAACCTATTTACAAATTTACCAGCAGCTACTTTCGAAAATCTGTCCAATGTGGAGTTTTTGAACCTACAGAGCGGCCTGCTGGTTACCCTTGATGCCCATGTATTTAAAGGACTGCATGTCCTTGCTCACCTGCACCTTGAGAGAAACAATATTCGCTCATTGCCTGGCATAGTCTTTCAGGGAACATCCAATCTTGCATCCCTCAGTCTCAACAATAATCAGCTGTCTCGAATAGATGACAGGTTATTCGCTGGGCTCTCCCACATGTGGTTGTTGAATTTAGGATGGAACTCGTTGTCCGTCCTGCCTGAGACAGGATTCCATGACCTGCATGGATTACGTGAGTTAGTACTTGCTGGAAATCGACTGGCTTATCTACAACCCCTGCTATTTCAGGGTCTGACCGAGCTCAAGGAATTGGACCTAACTGGAAACTATCTGAAGGTCATAAAGGCAAATGTGTTTCTGAAACTACCAAAGCTGCAGAAGCTTTATCTGGCCCAAAACCAGATAGTGACAGTGGCACCGAGGGCATTTTTAGGCATGAAATCATTGAGATGGTTGGATCTCAGCAGAAATCGTCTATCTGTACTTCACGATGAAACTTTCCTTGGCCTACATAGCCTACATGTGCTCCGCCTGTCAAATAACTCAATTGGTAACCTAAAACCCGGGACTTTCCGTGATCTGCAGTACCTTGAGGAACTCTGCCTATGTCACAATCAGATACGAGCCTTGGGACTGAGAGTCTTCGAAGGGCTGGGTCATTTAGAGGTGCTAAACATGGAGCACAACCGATTACAAGAGGCACGCATGGGCACATTTATGGGCCTTAATTACCTTGCTGTGATAAAACTTACTGGAAGCTGTTTCCAGAGCCTCCCAGATCAAGTTTTTAAGGGTCTGTCAAAGCTCCACAGTATTCACCTTGACAGAAGCTGTTTGACGAAAGTTTCAAGCCAAAGTTTCAATGGTCTAACAGGCCTTCGCCGCCTTTTCCTACAACACAACAACATATCTGTGGTGGAGCGTCAAAGTTTTGTGGAACTACAAGTGCTACAACAGCTTGATTTGAGATTCAACCAGTTAACATCCATCACCTCCAACACATTTTATGGTCTGAAAAACCTTGATTACCTGCTGCTGTCAGGAAACTTACTTGGCCATCTTCCATCTGAGGCCTTGATGCCTCTGCAACACCTGTCTTGGCTGGATCTCTCAGGAAACAAACTGGAGTACATACTTAATGCAACAATATACATGCTGCCACGTTTGCGTTACTTGAACCTAAAAGACAATGCACTGATCAACCTCCCAGCTTCTATACCTGATAGCTTGGAGCAACTTTGGGTCTCGGGTAACAAGTGGAAATGTGACTGTAGTGCTAAACCTTTCAGAGATTTCAGTCTTCAGAAGCCACATGTCATTCCACTGCAGGTTGAAATGCTTGGCGAGGGTGAGGAGCCTCATACACTTGTCACAATATACAATAACATCACATGTGCCAGCCCATCCAGTGTTTCTGGACTTGACCTGCGGAACATCGGAAGTGAACATTTTCAGGGCTGTTAAGTCTAAAGATCTTTATTCTAATCTAAATACACACTACAATTGACTGTTTCTATATAATCATTATAGTCCTAACCCATATCTCAGAGCTTCAATTCATGACTTTTATTTATCTCCAGCAAAACTTTCTTTGGCAAACAGACTTTAAAGGAATAGTTCACCCAAAAATAAAAATTCTATAATCATGTAATCATCCACATGCTATCCCAGATGTCTATGACTTTCTATCTTCTGCAGAACACAAATGAAGATTGTCAGAAGAATATCTCAGCTCTGTAGGCCCACACAATGCAAGTGAATGGTGACCAGGCCTTTGAAGCTCCAAAAAGGAAATAAAGTCAGCAAAATCCATACAACTCCAGTTGTTTAATCAATGACTTCTGAAGTGATCCAGTTGGTTTTGGGTGAGAACAGAACAAAAATATAACTCCTTTTTCACTGTACATCTTGCCATTGCAGTCTCTAGGCACGATCATGAATTTAAGCTTGATTACACTTCCTAGTGCATGACCTATGTGCAGAGTGCTAGATGGTGCTATAGGAAGTGTAATCGAGTTTGAAATCATGATCGCCAAGGAGACTGCTGTCAAGAAGTAGAGGTAAAAAGGAGTTATATTTTGGTCTTTTTGACCCAAAACAAATGGATCGCTTCAGAAGACATGGATTCAAAAATAATCTTAGCTTCAAAATTCTGATCACCATTCACTCGCATTGAAAGGACCTACAGAGCTAAGATATTCTTCTAAAAATCTTAGTTTGTGTTCATCAGAAGAAAGAAAGTCATACACATCTGGGATGGCATTAGGGTGAGTAAATGATGAGAGAATTTTCATTTTTAGGTGAACTATCCCTTTAATAAGACAGGCTGTCTTTTCTGAATTTAAGTCATGTTAAAGTAACAAATGACAATTGAGTTGATATTGTATATTCAGACATTAACATTTTGTGGACAAAAATCTGTAACATTCTGCATAACATGTCTTTTTATATTCCACAGAAGAAATAAAATTAAATGTATTTGAAATTACATGAGAGTGAGTAAGTGATGACAGAATTTTCATATTTGGGAAACCCTCTACGGGCATGTTGGAGAAAGAATCGGCATTGGCTAGTAAATTTTAATTTTACTCGCCAGACTTTTGACAACATGTAAGCATAATGAAACTGGAAAGGGGGCATCTTCATATATATAGGTTATATCATTTTAATCACGTTTAAGCATTTTAAAAATATACAACTTTCACATTCTATCAATTTATATGATTTCAGGAATTTGCATTTACAATAATGAAAAAGCTGTTTGAAATTTCATACATATTTGTTAAAACAAAATATAAGGTTTGAACCTAATAATGAAAATAGAATTCCACATATAACATTAAAGTGCTACTTCATCAAAAGTACTACATAAAAAAATTAAAAATAAAAAAAATAAAAAAAACCATTAGGTTTATGGGCAGGGCTTTGTACAGGTTTTTACCAAATTCCTGCATATATGCTGCAAGAGCCAATTTGTTAAATTATTTAATATTTGCAGAGTTTGTTGAAGTTAAAATATTTCATTATATTTGATCGCCCCTTTAAATATTTATATATTTACACATTTACTACACTTACTAAATGAATACATTATGTTACATGTTTGTTTATATGCGTAATTTGAACGATTTACAAGTATTTAGATTGAGTTTACATTAATGTAACAAGCGCTAAAACGGTACGTCTCTTTAAGAGTTTCGGCAGTTCTGTGATCTCATATGTGGACAGCAGGACTAAGTTGTGAAATTTTAAGAAATACCAAGCTATAGAAAGTCAAGATTTTTTCATCAAATAGTTTATTATGTGTCCAGGAGTGTTGGTTAATCATGTTTTTGAGACGTTATAGACATTACAGCTGATTTTGTAGAAAGATGAATAGATAATTCTGATTAAAGGTAATGGCCAGCAATATCAAATCACTGCCAATCATGTTAAATGAATCTACAGTTGAAGTTCAGTTTACATACACCCATGCCAAATACATTTAAACTCAGTTTTTCACAATTACTGACATTTAATCATAGAAAACATTCCCTGTCTTAGGTCAGTTAGGATCATTACTTTAAGAATGTGAAATGTGAGAATAATAGTAGAGAGAATTATTTATTTCAGCTTTTATTTCTTTCATCACATTCCTAGTAGGTCAGAAGTTTAAATACACTTTGTTAGTATTTGGTAGCATTGCCTTTAAATTGTTTAACTTGGGTCAAACGCTTTGGGTAGTCTTCCACAAGCTTCTCACAATATGTTGCTGGAATTTTGGCCCATTCCTCCAGACAGAACTGGTGTAACTGAATCAGGTTTGTACAGTAGCGGATCCTGGCATAGGCGATATAGGCAGGCGCCTGGGCAGGAAAACTCTCTGGGGCGGCATGACATTTTACCTGATCGATCGCCCCTGCACAGAGCTTGCAAGATCGCGATGGGGGAAAGGTGACCCGAGTTGTTCCTGACAGGCTACTCATCCTAAAAGGCTCTAAATGGTTAGGATTATAGATTTTCATAATGCATTCTTACACTCAGAGGCAAAACCATATATTCAAGGTATGCAATGCACAGGGGCGCCATGTAAAGGTGGTGCAATCGGCCTCCTCGACCCCTCCAACATTCCCCCGCTCAGCGCTTATAATGGATGACACTCCCCTCGCACCCCCCTCCCCTATATATATATATATATATATATATATATATAGTTACTTCATTGCTATATTCACTCTCTAGTTATACCCAAAAATGTAAATTCTCTCATAATTTACTCACCCTCATGCCATTCCAGAAACATGGCTTTCTTTCTTTTGCAGAATGCAAATGAAGATTTTTAGAAGAATATTTCAGCTCTGTAGGTCCATACAATGCAAGTGAATGTTGGCCAGAAACTTTAAGCTCCAAAAAGCATATAAAGGCAGCATGAAGGTATCCATAAGACTTCAGTGGTTAAATCTATGTCTTTAGAAGTGATTTGATAGGTGTGGGTGAGAAATAGATCGATAATCCCTTTTTACTCAAAATCTCTCCACTTACACTTTCAAATCTGAAAGTGAAACTAAACAGGCATCACGTGACTTTAAGATGTAAAGATATAGTCTTTAGAGATATAGAGTAAAACAATTACTTAAATATTTATCTGTTTCTCATCTGTTTCTATTATGTCATTTCTGAAGACCACTGGAGTCTTATGGACTACTTTTATGCTGCCTTTATGTGATTTTTGTAGCTTCAACGTTCTAACCAACATTTACTTGCATTGTATGGACCTAAAGCTAAGATATTCTTCTAAAAATGTTTTCATTTGTGTTCAGCAGAAGAAAGAATGTCATACACATCTGGGATGTCATGAGGGTGATTAAATGATGATATAATTTTAATTTTTTGGTGAACTAACCCTTTTATATATTTTGTGTTAAAGCACAGTTCTGTTAAAAAATGGTGTTCTACAGCTTGTAAACCTCACCCTTTTTCCTCCAAACATAATGATGGTCATTATGGCCAGAAAGTTATATTTTTGTTTCATCAGGCCAGAGGACATTTCTCCATGAAGTAAGATCTTTGTCCCCATGTGTACTTGCAAACTGTAGTCTGGCTTTTTTATGGTGGTTTTGGAGCAGTGGTTTCTTCCTTGCTGAGCAGCCTTTCAGGTTATGTTGATATAGGACTCATTCCCTATCTGTCACTCACTCGACGTTGTGTCGATGTAGTGACACTAGGGGTCACTCTTGGGAGCCCGAGACACCTCTGGTCTTTGATAAAAGGCCAATGAAAATTGGCAAGTGGTATTTGCATACCACTACCCCGGACATACGGGTATAAAAGGAGCTGGTATGCAACCACTCATTCAGATTTGTCGAACGGTCATGCTCACTGAGCTGAATTCCCATGACTGTTCATTCACCTCTGCTGGATCTGACGGCGCATTTCAGTGGCTTCTCCCCCCTCTGCACTGGTGCACTGCAGAGAATGCCCCTGGGCGCTTCAGCAGAAATAAAAGAGTATTAAAAAAAGAGATAATTAAAGACGCGTCTTTTTGCACTCGTTATCTCTTGCCTTCTGACGGTCACGATCACTGTCTTTCATGTCTGGGCACTGAGCACGCGGAGACAGCATTCGTGGATGGGTCATGTACTCGTTGCGAGAACATGTCCATGGCAAATATGCGGTTGCGGCTTACCTTCGTAAGAAAGCAAGCCACCCTAGAGGCTCCCCGCCTCGGTCCTTCTACCCATGGATATGAGGCCAGTGCGGCAAGTACTGGGGGTGATATGGGGACCCCAATGGGACCACCTCCGCTGGATATCCCCCCATGGGACAACGAAACCCGCTGCTCTGGAGCTGGTAAGCAGACCACTCCATCCCCTGGTCGAGGGCCGGGAGGAGAATATTTTGTTACCTTTGCATTTAATTGCACTGCATGCCCAAGTGGCTACAGTACTCGAGAGTTCAGCAAGAGCGGTTTCCTTGTTCCCTGGGTCACATGCCCGGTGTGCACGGCCGTCATCATGACCACCGTCCACCACTCCATTTTGGCAGATTTGGCACTCCAGCGGCGGTCTCCCCACCCCTTAGCACCCAGCTGTGGCACAAATGATGAAAATTATTATAAAATTATAATTATAATTATAAATCTGCCTGCGATGTGACAGTCTCCAAGGGTCACGAGGACAGGCCTCTTCCTCCCCCGTCCCGGGCTGTTCCGGGGGTGGTCATAAGGAGTCAGGTAAGTACTTTGATGTCCCTGAACTCAGCAAGGCCATGACACAGTGTGGCACCTCAGGCTCCGCCCCGCCGCAAGGCCCCACCCGCTGGCACGTCTGATGTCCCTCCAGCCAAGATGAAGAAGGGGTTTTACAGCCACTACTTCATTGTACCGAAAAAAGGCAGTTGGTTGCGGCCAATCTTGGACCTGCGAGTATTGAACCGGGCTTGACACAGACTCCCGTCCTAGATGCTGACGCAAAGACTCTAGCAAGCATCCGGCATCAAGATTGGTTCGCGGCGGTAGACCTGAAGGACGCGTACTTCCACGTCTCGATTCTACCTCGACACAGACCCTTCCTGCGGTTTGCATTCGAGGGTCGGGTGTATCAGTACAAGGTCCTCCTTTTCGGTCTGTCCTTGTTCCCTCGTGTCTTCACGAAGGTCGCAGAGGCAGCCCTTGCCCCACTAAGGGAAGTGGGCATTCGCATCCTCAACTATCCCAATGGCTGGCTAATCCTAGCTCACTCTCGGGATGTGTTGTGTGCACACAGGGACCTGGTGCTCTCGCACCTCAGCCGACTAGGGCTTCGGGTCAGCTGGGAAAAGAGCAAGCTCCTCCCGGTTCAAAGCATCTCTTTTCTCGGTTTGGAGTTGGACTCAGTCTCGTTGATGGCGCCCCTCATGAACAAGCACTGCACAGTTGGTGCTGACCCATTTGAAGGCATTCAAACAGAAAACAGCGGTTCCACTGAAATTTTTTCAGAGGCTCCTGGGGCATATGGCATCCTCAGCGGTGGCCACTCCGCTCGGGTTGATGCATATGAGACCGCTTCAGCACTGGCTTCAGACTCGGGTCCCGAGATGGGCATGGTGCCGTGGGACACATCACGTGGCCATAACACCGATCTGTCATCGTCCCTTCAGCCCTTGGACCGACCTCACATTTCTACGGGCAGGCGTTCCCCTAGAGCAGGTCTCCAGGCGCATCGTGGTCACGACAGACGCCTCCAAAACGGGCTGGGCCACTGTTTGCAATGGGCATGCTGTCATCAGCTTATGGATGGGCCTGCGGCTGCATTGGCACATCAACGGTTAACATGTGGCAGTTCCCTGTATGTAACTCCATACGACGTATATCTTCCGCTAATTCGTTTCCCTGTTGGCAAACTGCGTCTTCCTTGGGCAGAGGCCCCTCTGCCCCAGTCTCCATGCTTGTAGTAACTCCTCCCCCGTAAGCTAGGATCTACCATGGGACCTACCATACTTCCGACATAGCTCGGCAAGACCATGTGACGTATGCTCACTTAAATACCCCCCTTTCTCTGGGCGAGGTGTGGTCTCCGTGGTGTCCTCCCCTTGGGAGGGACACCCCCCTGACTAGACCTGGTCAGCCCAGTCGGATAATCCCGTTTTTTAGGGAGTGGAAAAAAAAGGGGATAAGAGGCCACGACTGGGCTAGCCCATCTCTATCTTTTGGGTAGTCGACTTGTCCCAAAGGGCCGTTCAACACTCATAACAGTGTTGGGGGAGGTTACGTGTTGGCCTGGTGTGCTGGCTATGAGGCACACAGTGGTCTGCCCGTCACACAACGCCAGTTCACGTAACACAGTTCAGCCAGTTACGGCATTTTGTATAGGGATCCCTAGTGTCACTACATCGACACAACGTCGAGTGAGTGACAGATAGGGAACGTCCTGGTTACTTGCGTAACCTCCATTCCCTGAAGGAGGGAACGAGATGTTGTGTCCCTCCTGCCACAACACTGCACTACCCGCTGAAATGGCCGGGACCATGTCTCGGCTCCTCAGCATAAAACCTGAATGAGTGGTTGCATACCAGCTCCTGTTATACCCATATGTCCGGGGGAGTGGTATGCAAATACCACTCGCCAATTTTCATTGGCCTTTTATCAAAGACCAGAGGTGTCTCGGGCTCCCAAGAGTGACCCCTAGTGTCACTACATCGACACAACGTCTCGTTCCCTCCATCAGGTAACGGAGGTTATGCAAGTAACCAGGACGTTTTACTGTGGATATAGAAACTTGTCTACCTGTTTCTTCCAGCATCTTCACAAGGTCCTTTGCTGTTGTTCTGGGATTGATTTGCACTTTTCACACCAAACTACGTTCATCTTTTGGAGACAGAATGCGTCTCTTTCCTGAACGGTATGATGGCTGCATGGTCCCATGGTGTTTATACTTACGTTCTATTGTTTGTACAGATGAATATGGTACCTTCAGGCATTTGTAAATTACTCCCAAGGATGAACCAGACTTGTGGAGGTCCACTATTATTTTCTGAGGCCTTGGCTGATTTCTTTTGATTTTCCCATGATGTCAAGCAAAGAGGCACTGAGTTTGAAGGTAGACCTTAAAATACATCCACAGGTACACCTCAAATTCAGTACACCTCATATCAGAAGCTATTTTGCTAATTGTCTAAAGGCTTGACCTCATTTTCTGGAATTTTGCAAGCTGCTTAAAGGCACAGTTAACTTAGTGTATGTACATTTCTGACCCACTGGAATTGTGATATAGTCAATTTAAAGTGAAACAATCTGTCTGTAAACAATTGTTGGAAAAATTACTTGTGTCATGCACAAAGTAGATGTCCTAAACGATTTGCCAAAACTATAGTTTGCTAATGTTATATCTGTGGAGTGGTTAAAAAATGAGTTTTAATGACTTCAACCTAGGTGTATATAAACTTCTGGCTTCAACTGTATGCACTGATTATAATTGTCCCATGTCTGCCAAACATGTTGAGTGGTCCAAACATCATCTGCAGCCCGAAACTGAACTTTTGGTTGGATTTTAGGAGTGAAAGCACTCTTGCTCCTTATTTAGTGAATGACTTAACCTCCAGTGTGTTGTCTGTCTCAGAACAGTTTGAAATGCTCCTATTTTCATCCTAACTCCATATAAAGCCTCTGAAAGCAACATTTTTCAGCTTTTGGATGAACAGCTTACATATATTCTCAATGTGAAAATGCAGAGTAAATAAATAGGAATGCATTTACTACTATTAATGAATAGCACCTTATTGTACAGTGTTAACAAACAAAAGTATAACAAAATTTTGATTAAAATGAAGCGAAATGTTCAACATATTTGTTACTGTAAAAAGTTAATTAAAATAACAAACATGTTTTTGGAACTTCTGTCAGAAAACCGCTCCACAGCACTCATCCGAGTACTTCGTGTTTATCAGTGCGCCAAAGCACGAAAAATTTATGAAATATTTAAAGCAGCATATCAAACTAAACTAGAGATGCTACTCTTTACAACCAAACAGGTTTCAGTGAAAAAATTTGAAGACGTTTCTTACAAGAGGCACTTTTGTTGACGCTGCACCCATAGAAACAGTTCACGGAAATCAACGCCATGGTGTTTGGTAATTTAAGTTTAACCCTTAAATGACTCCTTAGCTATTTTGTATTCACTATAAGCAATGCATAATTTTAATTAATTTAAACCCATTGCATACTGTTCAGGACACTCTAAGGCTTAGAGTGTCCTGAACAGTATGTAATGGTTTTAAATTAATTAAAAATATGCGCTGCATATAGCGAATCCAAAATTGTGAGTCATTGCATGAGGCCGTGGGGTAGCACGAGGTTATGGTAAATTTCCTTAGAATGTGCGCTCATAAGACACAGCATGCAGTGAAAGGGTCTCAGTGCTGAAGTTCTTCTTCGATACTACATAACTCAATTACCGGTGAGTGAAATCTAAATATTTACTAGCCAGTCTCTAATAGCAGACATTTGTTAGTCACACAGTGGAAAATTTGGTTGCATATTCGAGTAATTTACTTGCAATGTACAGGGAAAGCCCTTCTACAAAGGGGATCCTACAAGGTTAGCAACAAAATGTATAATGCGGCAGTCCCATGGACATTTTTTGGGCCGTACACTGGCATGGAGACAAGAGGATGTTTTTTTTTTAATGGATGTCTATGGAGCCGATGCTACAGTGTGCTGAATAAACTGCTTTTGTGAGGAAACAGCTCATCACTTAATGAATTGACCACCTGTCTGCCAATCTTCAACATATTTTACACTAAACAATCCTTTTGTAATGAACAATGTGTGGAGTTAACTAAGATAAAATTGCTTTTTTATAAGAGAAGACGCTGACAATTTTGCGACAGGTAGGTGTCAGTTTACGGCTATCCCCTTTCATTTGAATGGTATCCACAAACGGTGGATTACTGTCTTAACACGCTAGTTGACCATTACACTCTCTACTATGGTAATGTATAAAACATCTCTGGTAGAGGGCTGGTCAGTGAACTGTTCCTTTAAGAGGGTCATTTGTACCTTTTATTGAGTATAACTACCTCTTCCTCAAAAATCAAACAAATTTTGTTTGATTACGGTCTAAATAAACATCAAAAAGAGAGAAAGGACACTGAGCAAATGTCCAGTTTGATAAACCAAACCCAAATATGGATATACTACATAATATTGATCCAAAAGTCCAAAGAACAACAACTCATGTTTAAATATATTAGTGGTTCACTTTACCCCATCAATGAAATACCACGTATTTACAGTTTTCTCAATCGATTTTATGCATTTCTCCAAACTATAATCAGTGCTCTCAAAACAATTCACAAAGATGATGAAACAAACACTCAATTTTGCAGAACAATTCAATTTCACGCCATAATGAAGCACTATATTATTTTCTGGTAATGCAATTATTAAAACTAAATACTTACATCAAAACTATAGATGTGTCCTCTTTTGAATTTATAAAATTTTCAGCTATAGACACAACTCTACTATTGAAATAACAGATTTATCAAACATCAAAATAAAGACTTTTTTCCACCTGTTTTCATAAAATGTCTCTACATTTTTAGTTGTTCCTTCTCTTCCTCTAGACAGCGGATGAGGAAGTATATTGTAAAATTTAAACACTGTAAATAAAAAAATAGCAGTCTTGCATATTGTATGAAGCTAAGAAAGCACTGTTAGCACATATGGTAATTGTGGACACTGATTGTGGCATGCAGACCAATGCCATTCCTCCCTCTTCTTTTTTGTTGTGACTGAAGTCACTGTAGATATATATATATATATATATATATATATATATATATATATATATTTATTTATTTTTTTTTTTTTTTCGAATTAATTACGTGGTATGCCAATTAATTAATCAAATTAATCGCAATTGATCACATATATAAATATTTGCTTAGAAAGCCCCTAAAATAATAATTCAATAATGATTAAATACTTATAAACAGACATATTTAGGTCATTATAAATTATATATATATATATATATATATATTATAAAAATAATAATATAGTTAATTAAAATGCATTACATCATTGTGGCACAGGAGTAAAGCATTAAAAAATATGGTAACACTTTACAATAAGGTTCCATTTGTTTACATTAGTTAACATGAACTAACAATGTGCAATACTTTTACAGCTTTTATTAATCTTAGTTAATGTTAATATCAACATACACTAATACATTTCTCAAATCAAAAGTTGTGTTTGTTAACATTAGTAAATGCATTATGAACTAACATGAACTTACAATCAACAATTGTATTTTCATTAACTAATATTAACAAAGATTAATAAATGCTGTAAACAATATGTTGTTAACTGTTTGTTCATGATACCTAATGCATTAAATAATACTAATGAATAGAACCTTATTGTAAAGTGTTACCAATAAGACTATTAAAAAAGTGGCTTTAGTATGCAATGTTTTATTTATTTCCATATTACTGAACTTATGTCATCTGCCTATCATTGGCCTACAGTTCACACAATTCATTTTGCAATTGAAATCGTCAATCAGTCCGAGATATATTTATTTTGAGGGCTTTTCTAAGGACGCGTCAATGCACACCTATGTCAGACGCTTTTGGAGCATCTTGTTTGTGTCGCGTCATAAACATACCGTTTTTAAGTCGTGATGTCAAGTTAAACATAGTTTGAAGCCTAGAAAAACACATCTTCAGATCCCTACGCTCGTATTTGCGCTCCATTAAGCTGTCTTTGAACACAAGAACGTGTTCTAATCTTATTTTTTCTGCTGCCAGTGAGTGTGGTTTGATCTCTATATTACCGCGGTGCCCAAACAGCTGAAGTTCGCTTAGTGCCCCCTGGAGAAGGTGGTACTTCATGCTTGAATTGCTCAGATGGAAGGAATATTCCTTATCACAGTCTGGGGACATGATTGCTTGCATAATTTTTTTAATGCATTATTTTGTATATAATTAATCACACTGAAATAATGTGTTAAATCGACAGCCCTAATAATATATATATTGTAGCATTCTAGTTAAGACAAGAGAAACGTCTTTATCACTTAGGAGCTTTTAATTCTGGAACGTAACATAGAGCAAGCTTAACACTCACACAGTGCACAACAGCAGCTAACTGAAAGCACTACAGGTTTACAAGACGGTGAGACACAAAATAGCAAATACCCATAATCCTTTGCTACAGAACAGCCAATCAGAACTAAGCACACAGTTATGCTGGGACACCACATGGGCCACACCAATGGCTACAGAGCTTTGGAGAGCAGCCATTTTTCCGGTTTGA
The DNA here is from genome assembly GCF_019703515.2 of Myxocyprinus asiaticus. NCBI lineage: Eukaryota > Metazoa > Chordata > Actinopteri > Cypriniformes > Catostomidae > Myxocyprinus > Myxocyprinus asiaticus. The sequence continues at coordinate 33,639,064 of NC_059357.1, read as the reverse complement.
ACTATAAACCCAAACTTTGTTTCCAGGAGCAAAGTCTTTGTCATTGCTGTGTACATTGTATGCCCTCTTTCGTTTAATTGCCACATTTCCCAGGTGGTCTTTTGCCCCCTGGTGTACAACCTGAAGCCTGTCCCACAGCCACTGAAAATAGTCCATGCTTGCCCCCCCAGGATCTCTGGCTCCGGAGTTCTCGGTCAAACATGAGAACAGCAGGGGTGCAGCCCGTGGACTCCTGGACCATCATCCGGTAAGGATTAGACGATGGTCCAAGTCGCGCTGGTGTTCGCTGTTCAGGATGGCCAATTGGGTGACCAGGGTGTGGTCAAATTGCTCCACCAGGCCGTCACATTGTGGATGGAGAGGGGTTGTGCGAGTCTTTTTAATCCCCAAGCGCCGACAGACTTCCCCGAATACCTCTGCTTCGAAGTTGTGGCGCTGGTCGCTGTGGATTTCCCCTGGTGCCCCCAAGCGACAGAACATTTCTTCCATCAACTTCTCTGCCGTCATTGTTGCACTTTGGTCGGGTATTGCAGGCCATTTTGTAAAGTAGTCCATGGCTACTAAGATATAGCGGTTCCCAGTTTCCGAAACCTACGATGACCTACCATGGCCGGAATACTCATAGAAGCAACTCCTTGGGATGGCTTGCGAATCCATTTGCTGGCAGACTTCCTCCGCAGGCAAGCCTAGGACACTCCAGTGATTCTCCGACCCCTCTGCAAGGGCACCATGTTCATGAGCTTCTGCCACATCCACATGTGCACCATAGTGTGAAAGGAAGTCCAGCCCCATAATGCAGGCATCCTCTATATTGGCCAACTAAAACTCATGGATGATGTTCTCAGCCTCAATCGTCACTTGCAAAGACTTCCCTCCCTTGATGGACGTGTGCTCCCCAGTCACCGTTTTCATCTTCATTGCAGTAGGTGACCAGCCAGCCGATTGCGTACCCATAGTTCCTGGAAGGATTACAGGATGGACAATAGAGATGGTGGATCCCATGTTGATCAGGGCCTGGCAGGGATGGCCATCAATGACACAGGCAACATATAGGCCTTGAGTGTGGCCCACGAGCAAGCACTTGCCATGGAGGGGAGTAGAAATGGGAAGAAGTGGCAGGGTCTCTGCTTCTACCAGCGCTTGTGCCAAGGTTTTTGGGGCAGCGAGGTGAAAATGCTGCCATAGCCTCTCAGGAAGAAGGGCTTGCAGGAATGCATGAAGGGCCAAGTTCTGTTGTGCAGCTACATTACATTGCGGATAGCCATGCCAAACATAGAACTGCAAATCTGCGGCTAAAGCTCCTAGACTCTCACCTTCCTTTCTCCGCCTACCAGCCAAATGCTCTCGTCTCTGTTCTTTGGTCTGCCATTCCCCGAATCAACGCTTGAGGGTGGAGATGAGAGCCTTGTAATTCCGCTGTTCTGCATGAGGTCAAGCAAAACTTGCAGCGCTGGGCCTTCAAGCGCCAGGGCCAGGTGAACTGCAGTGTCCTCTTGGCCCCATCCTGCCTGCCATGCTGCCAGTTGGACCTGAGCGAAATAGGGTTCTGGTAATACTGAGCCATCATACCATGGCAATTTCACATGAACCTTCGTATTGTCACTTTGTCCCCCGCTCTCGCCTACAGCAGCCATCACTCCCCCATTGCCAGATGGGGCGGCCCATGCCTGCACGGAATGTTGAACTCAAGGTACTCACTTTCATTCACTGACAGGAGGCTTCCATCTTGGTCCAGCCCTTGCCCATGTAAGCATTGAGCTTCTGCCTCTAAAAAGGCAGGCACCTCAAAAGAGGCGGCCGAGTCAACACGTGGATGGGCACCTTCCCCCGGAAGCGAATGCTCCTTGCACTGGCTCCAGCCACCTCCCTCCGGTTTGCCACCTAAATGTCCTCTTCCTCTTCCGGTGTGCTTGGCTCCACCAAGGTGGAAGTAGCCGACTTCTATCCTCGATTTCTACGTCTGAGATCTCTTTGCAACTCCCAAACAAGATCACTCAGATCAGTAAGAACACGTGTTAGGTTGTGGGTTGCCATCCCACTTCTGACATTAATTGAAGTGTTCTAGTAAAGACAAGAGAAATGTCTTTATCACTTAGGAGCTTTTTATTCTGGAACATAACACAGAACAAGTTTAACATTCACACAGTGCACAACAGCACCTAACTGAAAGCACTACAGGTTTACAAGACAGTGAGACACAAAATAGCAAATACCCATAATCCTTTACTACAGAACAGAACTAAGCACATATATACAGTACTGTGCAAAAGTCTTAGGCACATAAGATGTTTCACAAAAGCATTTGTCTTAAGATGATTATTTATATCTTCATCTTTAGTGTGTCAATAGGAAATATAAATGTTAGACTCCCAAACATTACTTTTGCAAATAGAAAAGATTAGAATAGGAGAACAAGGAGCCCTGCAACAGATGTCATGGCCCCCCACAAAGCCCCCCACTGAACATCATGTCAGTCTGAGATTACATAAAGAGACAGAAGCAGTTGAGACAGCCTAAGTAGATAGAAGAACTGTGGCAAATTCTCCAAGAAGCTTGAAACATCCTATCTGCCAACAACCAAGAAAAACTGTGTCCAGGTGTACCTAGGAGAATTGGTGCTGTTTTAAAGGCAAAGGTGATCACACTGAATATTGATTTAGCTTTTTTATGTTTAATGGACTTTGTATGACATTAAGTGATAAATGAAAACTATTTATGTCATTATTTTTGAAGACATCCTCATTATGCAACATTACATATATATATATATATATATATATATATATATATATATATATATATATATATATATATATATATATATATATAGTTCAGCAAACTTAACATGTAAATATTTGTATGAACATAAATGAAAAGATTCAACAACTAAGACATAAACTGAAGTTTCAAAGACATGTGACTACCAGAAATGGAATCAATGGAATGGAATTAGCAAAAGTAACAGTCAGTATCTGGTGTGGCCACCAGCTGCATGAAGTACTGCAGTGCTTCTCCTCCTCATGGACTGCAACAGATTTGCCAATTCTTGCTGTGAGTTCCCGGACATTTCTGGGGGGAATGGCCCTAGCCCTCACCATCCGATCTAACAGGTCCCAGATGTGCTTAATGGGATTGAGATCTGGGCTCTTCGCTGGCCATGGCAGAACACTGACATTCCTATCTTGCAGGAAATCATGCACAGAACGAGCAGTATGGCTGGTGGCAGTGTCATGCTGGAGGGTCATTTCAGGATGAGCCTGCAGGAAGGGTACCACATGAGGGAGGAGGATGTCTTCCCTGTAATGCACAGCGTTGTGATTGCCTGCAATGACAACAAGCACAGTCTGATGATGCTGTGACACACCGCCCCAGACCATGACGGACCCTCCACCTCCAAATTGATCCCACTCCACAGTACAGGCCTCGGTGTAACGCTCATTCCTTCGACGATAAACACGAGTCCAACCATCACCCCTGGTGAGACAAAACCACGACTCGTCAGTGAACAGCACTTTTTGCCAGTCCTGTCTGGTCCAGCGAAGGTGGTTTGTGCCCATAGGCAACATTGTTGCCGGTAATGTCTGGTAAGGACCTGCGTTACAACAGGCCTACAAGCCCTCAGCCCAGCCTCTCTCAGCCTATTGCGGACAGTCTGTGCACTGATGGAGGGATTGTGAGTTCCTGGTGTAAATCGGGCAGTTGTTGTTGCCATCCTGTACCTGTCCCGCAGGTGTGATTTTTGGAAGAACCGATCCTGTGCAGGTGTTGTTACACGTTGTCTGCCACTGCGAGGACGTTCAGCTGTCCTTCCTGTCTCCATGTAGTGCTGTCTTAGGCATCTCACAGTACGGACATTGCAATTTATTGCCCTGGCCACATCTGCAGTCCTCATGCCTCCATGCAGCATGCCTAAGGCATGTTCACGCAGATGAAAAGGGACCCTGGGCATCTTTCTTTTGGTGTTTTTCAGAGTCAGTAGAAAGGTCTCTTTAGTGTCCTAAGTTTTTATAACTGTGACCTTAATTGCCTACCATCTGTTAGTGTCTTAACGACCGTTCCACAGGTGCATGTTCATTAATTGTTTATGGTTCATTGAACAAGCATAGAAAATATTGTTTAAACCCTTTACAATAAAGATCTGTAAAGTTATTTGGATTTTTACAAAATTATCTTTAAAATACAGTGTCCAGAAAAAGGGACATTTCTTTTTTTGCTGAGTTTATATAATCGTTTTTTGATCAAGGCAGAGATTTCCAGTTAAATTGTTATATATCTTACAAGCTACAATCACTGAAATGTTTTTCTTTGTTATATTTACTGGTGGAGTAGCTGAAATTGCCATTGATAGACTAAACATTTCACACTGCAGTCGGACAATGAAGAGGAGATACCAGTGTTTCATTTACTAAAGGAGACTTGGGTGGACCTGAAGTGTGTTTCACTGGAGAAGCCAAATATTGAGGAGGTTTGCATGCGTTTGTGTTAACGTATGTGTGAGAGAGAAAATCCACCATCTCTAATCTCCCACATCACATTTTCTTTGATACAGGATCTACTCAAATCTGAAGCACAGCCTTTCCCTTGGACTGACAATGACCAAAAAGGCGATACTGAACCTCAGCTTCCTACTGGTCATAAAACAGAAGGAGCACAGACTGAAACAGTGGCACATAGTACTGAAAGAAATGTTTTTAGCACACCCTCTTTGCAACACGAAGCAAACAAGACAAAGTCCTGCCCTGTATTACCTCAGACTGTGAGTTAGGTTGTATTCACGTTACATCAAAACAAGTGCTACTAAATAAAGATATATAACAAATGGTTCTCTCAACAGCCTTTCAATAACTGGGATCATGAGAAAGTACTTTAAAGCAACACAAACCTCTTGTCAAGCCTATTCAACCTGACAAACTCAAAGGTTGGACTGCAAATAGTGTTTTTTATTAATGATTTCATTCATTTCAGATTCATACAAAAGGAACACATAATTTTGTTACGGGCAGTGACAATGAGAAGTGTGAAAAGAGTGTAATGGAGCGAGTAACACAAATGCAAAGCAGATGGAAGGAAAGGTGGCAATATGGCAAGGTGAAATTAAATATAAAAAATGAGATCTCAGTGACTTCATCCATGGCATGATTGTTGATGCCAGACGGGCTGGATTGAGTATTTCTGCAACTGCTGATCTCCTGGGATTTTCACACACAACAGTCTCTAGAATTTACTCCGAATGGTGCCAAAAGCAAAAAACATCCAGTGAGGGGCAGTTCAGTGGACGGAAATGCTTTGTTGATGAGAGAGGTCAAAGGAGAACGGCCAGACTGGTTCGAGCTGACAGAAAAGCTACGGTAACTCAGATAAACTGTCTGTACAATTGTAGTGAGCAGAATAGCATTTTAAAATGCACAACACATCGAACCTTGAGGTAGATGGGCTACAACAGCAAACGACCTCGTCGGGAACTAGTTCTCAGTGAGTGTATGCTGAGCATTTTGTTTTAATAAAATACACACTAAAAATCCAGACTTAATATTCTGGGGTGAAAAAATACAGTACTTGATCATACTTTGGGTAATTTAACTCATAACACATTGTATAGTTAACATAAATATGACAGATATAAATACGTTTCTTCTACATTTTACACCCCACATCTTATAACCTCAGTTGAAATGCTTGTTTCAAATGTTTGTTTACGTTCATGTCTAGGGAACTCACTGGGAAGACTTTATTACTCCAAAACATCAGACAGCCAAAACAAAGTCTGGCAAAGATGAAGTGCAGGAGAAATTCACAAGATTTTGCTGAGCCTTAGCAGAAAAACACATCAAGGATAAAGGAAGTGCAGCTTAGTAATTCAAAAACAAGCTGCAATGAACCTGCTAGTATTCAGCAGGCCAATATTTGATCTATTGTAAAATATGATCAACAAATTCATTCTAGAGTATTCTATCCTCTCCCAAATCAGCTGTCGTTCAATCTCAAAATAAACATAGGTACAACACATTTTTTTTTATTTTTATCTTTCTTTGGTTTTCTTTTGTGTGTGTGTGTTTTATGTATTTAATAATGTTATTTATATATTTTTATTTTCAGTGACCATTCGCAAAGAGAGCAACACAATCAGACAGCAGAATGATCAGAAGTTCTTGCAAGATTTCAAATCTCAACATTCTGGAAATGAGAAGGATGTACAGTAGCTGCTGAGATGACTGATATTCTTTATGATCCTGTTAGTTTTATATGTAAAATCATTCAAAAATCAGTCACACCATGATACTCATTTCCCACTTGCCTTCAATAGGAGGCATCTTACCTTCCTTCGGTGAACACACTGCCTCAAGACCTACAGATCAGGGTGTGTTTGTTGCTGACTGTGGCCTAGTCCAGTCCTGGGGTGGTTGCTGGAAGATTGCAGAGAAAGGCACTGTAACAGGGTTACAATGGGAAAGGAGGCAGCGGGAACCGGATGAACAGTCAATATAATAGTTTAATAAAACAAAAAGACACAAACACAAATACACACACGGCAGCTGCATGTGGCTCTCTCTTTCTCGAACTGCTGCGTCTCACTGCACTTATCCCCCTCCTCGGCTGATTAGCCCGATTGGGGGCCGGGCGTGCGTAGTCACGCTACCATTCTGGCCCTGCCTGCCGGTAGGCTTTTCCCCTTTCTCTAGAGCTGGGGAGGGGGACGAGGGGAGGGAAAAACAAAAACCTTGATCACTCCTCCACCCTCTGGTTGACGACAGCCGCTCCTTCCCTGGGCAGACCGGAAACCAGTCCTCCGACCCTGGCAGATGGAATGCCCCTGTCACATTTGCTGTTTGAGATGTATCCAAATCCTTTTTCCACTTGCTGGCATTATTGCACTTTATTTTAGGCAGTTTAAAAGGCCTTTGGTATGACCCCAGAATTCTTCTGGCAAACTCTGGCAACAGAAGAACAACAATGTCAAAGGGCAGAAGCCACAAATTCTCAGACGTTTCATACTGAGATGAAGGAGTCATTTGGGAATGGCATTATATTTTTTCATTAACAGAAACAGTTTTCTTAAAGTATTTTATCACAAGGTAAAAAACATTATTTCACTTTCAGACTGCAGTTGCTCTGACATACATATCACTGTTTCTCAATCCACTGGCATTGGCACTCTTGAGCTTATGTAAAGCTCCAGTCTAGATGTATGTGGTATCCATTTTCTCTTCCTGTCCCATGAGCTACTGACAAACTTTGGAGGTAAATATCTTCTCTCACCATAAACAACATGTATACAAATTTTATTTAGTAACACATATCCTGTCTTATAGTCAGTGTGTCAAGCACATATAGAGGAGAACATTCTCATCTGCCAGTGCTTGCATTGGCTCTTCGTGGTCCTCATGCTAACTCAGTGTGGCAGGAGATCACAAGGCCATCAGACCCGCAGCTGGCAAGGACAGATCCAGCATCCTTCAACACCCTGTAGTGTCACAGTCAAGACCAGACCCTGCTATACTCACCCCGTCAATCCAGTCTTGTGCATCTGGGGCTCTGTCTGTGGTTTGGTGGTAGAATAGCAAACAACACCATGGCAATGCTTGAGCAGTTTGTACCTATATGTAATGTCATGCACTTAAAGCTACAATGGCATGGATTTGAACCACCTGTCAACTCTGATTAATGGTGCTTAACAGGATTCACAACTCTGGTGATGATTGTGACAAAGGTTCTTATGTTCTGACCTCTCAGCAACTATAAGTGCCACTGTGAAAGATGAAGAGAATAAACACAATTTATCACTATAACATTCATATACTCTATGCAGGAGAATAATGAGTCTTTAGAGACTTTAAGCAACAGCTACAGACAGGACCCACCTACAGTAACCAGAAGTAAACTGGTCAAACACCGTAGCCAAGAAATGCAAAATTCACGAAGTAACACTATGGATGACGGAATTCAATCACTTATTTAAGTACAAATTGTCATTAAAAATAACAAGGATTGCTTTTAGTGTTAAATGATAACCTACTCTCAGAAGAAGAGTTTTACTCTTGTACAATGTAAAAAAGTCTAAAAATCTTGTTATTATTATTAGCATTATTGATTTTTTTTAATTCAAAGTCTATTCTAACCAACCATGGGTAATACATGTAACAAACAAGTTTTGAGGAGAATGTTTAGGCTATTTACTGTGCTCTCTTCCCATTATCTCTTGGAAAACATGACATTTACTTCCCTAATTTGTCACGTAGTATTGACTACGTTAAAGTAGCGATTCTCCAATAGTAGACAGTTACAGTACAATGCCAGGAAGTAGCGAGTCAAAGTTGTGCATGCACAGTAAAATACAAAACACCGTAGCCGTCCCATCCGCAGATGTTGCATAAAGTCCAGTTTAGCAGGCCTACACAGAACCTGTGGCTGTAGAATTATTCAAAAGTTCTACACATAACCCATTTAGCATATTCTTTATTTTTGGCTAATTTTTTTATGTTTTCAGCTACAGATAAGAGTTGTAAACTGAACTTCATTTAACTTCATTTTATCCATTCCACTTAATTCAGCAGATTTTCTCCCAAAATCAGAATATAAAATTAAATTATAATCTGCAATTTCTGTCTGGGACTAACTATCTGTCAATATGATGTAATGTAATGGTTTGCCCTACTCTTAAAAACCTGCTCAACATCCTTTGCACCACATCTCTGTTTTTTGTCATTAAAGGGAACCATAGGGCTGGGAAAGTTTCCTGACAGTCTCATTTGCTGTTACTAAGGTTATTGTTAGGTTGGCGGTAAGGTTAATGTTTCTATGGGACTCCAAATAAATACAATAAACAGTGGATAAATGTCACATGCGCTCTCGCGATACTTCCCCCAGCCCGATAGTTCCCTTCTAGACAGCACCGTTTTTTTCAGCATCTCACGCTGCAGTGTTTTTTAGACGCCATGCCAGGTCAAAAAGAACGTCAACTTTAAAAACTCTTCTATTCATTGCATTTACATTTTTAGCGCCAGAACACGATCAGTCTGAATGCCCCCAAAGGCAATAGGTTTGATAATTTTATAATGTCCTACAAGTGGGCTCATTTGGACAGGGCCAGATTTCAGTCACGTGGTCTTGTTGAAACACAGGTATCTCTCTTGTCCATACATGGAGCAGATCTTGATTCTCATACTGACTGGTCAGAACATTGTGGAGAAAGAGATGGGCATGCTTCACAAATTTCTCAGGAGCAATACTGCAGGTACACTTGTACTACCCCAGTAGCTGAACTTATACCTTAAACAATTTTAGTAATGGACTTCATTTGGTTGATTAAATCTCTACAAAGTAATGTTCAGAATCTGGCTCCCAAACCTACCTTTATCTTATACGAAATAGGTCACTGAAGTGGATCCCCAAACTGTCTTGGAAGCAGGCCAAGAGTTGAGTCCTTTTGAGGTTGGAGACAGAGAGTGGCAGAGTAGTGTGCTGAGCCTGGCATCCACCCCTGCTCTGGTCCTTGCTCTTAGGAGGGTGAGGGCAGTCATCACCCTACCCAGAATCTTACCACAAAATTACCCAAAAAACCTGTGCTGTCCCCAACCCTGGAGACTGCTTTCAGACAGGCCTGCCTCTTCTTTTCTGAAACAGAATTGGTCCCAGGTGAGGATTCAGCTAGACAATGCCAGATGATCTTTTTACATTCGAGTTGAAAGCAGCTTGCTTAATTTCCCTTTTTCTTTAGATCACAGCAGTCGTCCATCATTAGAATTCTTACCACCGCCTCAAATTGACACTCCTGGTACAGAACTGAGCCACAATATATTTTATTCCTTATGTACTTCACTGTGATAACTGACAGTCTTTGACAACCCTCAGGTCTCAGAAGTCAGTTGCTTTACAGTTACATGACTTTGAGTAATTGTCATCTTCTCAGAATTGTCCTTTGTAGCTTTTTCTCTTAGCTTCCACCCTTTGTACTCTACAGGCCCAGAGCCTCTTTTGACTCTGGCTCTGTTCAAACCTGGAGCCACTACTTTGGTAAAATTCTCAGCATGATCAAAGAGAATGGCTTTACTCTAGTGGGCTTGCACATACTTCTACTAGATTCAAACATGGCTCAAGCACTAATACTTCCACCAGAGCAACAGCTCTCACTTCTTTTTTTCTAGAACAAAGTATCTTTAAGAGTGCAAATAACCAAATCCATTCTACATTTATTCTATATATATACTTGGTTATTATACAGTATCTACAAAAGTAATGATGTAGTAGGTTTAGAAACATCTAATAGCAGTTTGAGATGTAGCATATAACTGATATGAATACCAAGATGCCACTGTTGGTAATTAATTCAATACATCAGCGTGTACACTTGTTAGGGTTAGGAACTGAGAACCGGTTCTTAGTCTGAATTGGTTCCATTTAAAAAAAATATCAGAACCATATGATTTTAATGACTCAGTTATTTCATATCAGAAATACACTGAAAAGTTTCTAGATGTGCTAATCAGCAGTAGCACAGCCCCTCTGTTAAATCTACAACATGGAACACACAGCGTGTCCAGCATAGTCTGATTCTTGATTGCATAACTCTGAGCAATTTTTTTTTATATCTACAGCATACAACATATGGCAATACCTGTGCAGTCTGACTCCTCAAACAAACTAAACTCATGAGCTGGTTCTTTTGAATCTACAGCCTGACCAGTGTAGTGCGGTTCCCAAATGAATGACATGGTTCTTTTAAAACTACAGCGCGAAACACAGCGCGACCAGTATAATTAGTTTCCTGAAAGAACAAATCTAATGAGCTGGTTCTTTTTAGTGGATCAGAATACCAACATGTCCAGCTTGAAATAAAGCAAAAACTGTTACTGTGTTATGTTTAACTTAAATCAGGCAGTACAGTTACTGGTTGTTCATATGACAATGTTTAGTTAAACATAGGCCTAAACATTACAAGTTTTTTTATTTATTTATTTATTTTTATGAAAGAAATATGTTAGCAAATGTTTTGTTTGTTTAGAAGGTTTATTTAAAATTGTGCGACCCTGCTTACACATGCGTGGACGTTGTATTTTGTCTTTGCTATACACAATGCATAATTTAAATTCATTTCAACTGACTGATCTCAGTTCAGAAGACTCTATGCTGTCAGAAAAGGGTTAATCTTTCAACGTACAGAGTCATGTGACAGAACAACATGGCGCCAACTACAGCGGAGTTTGTCTTTGGGAGAACCGCCACTAAACTGAATCTGGTAAGAAACCTAATTCAATTTTTACATTGAAAACTGTTTGAGTCAAAAGTTTAGAGTCTCTAGTTTTATCCAATATGCCATTTTTAAAATCTGGGCAATTTATCGCTAAACGCCATGCTGCTAAACACAATGTACACTAATATGTACTTTAGCGCATCTTTTCCTTAGAAATCCTATAACTGTGCATTATCAAATTGTGAATCAATGGGTTTAACAAAAAGCTGAAAAGTTATGCTTTTTAGAAGCTTTATATTGAGTTAGGTTGAAAATAAGGTGCATTTCGAACTGTTCTGAGACCAGTGCAGACAGACAGCACACTGGATATTAAGTCATTCACTAAATAGGGAGCATCCTAGCTCTTTATGCAGCTAAGTGAATTCAATCCAAACTTCCTATCAAAAGTTCAGTTTCAGGCTACAGATGATGCTTGTACCACTCAACATTTGGCAGACATGGCACAATGGTAATCAGTACAGATTCATTTTGTATTTTAACATGGTTGACAGTGATTGGATGAAGCTTGCCATTACTTTGAATCAGAATTTATTATGCTAATTTCTGATGTAATGTCAGCCGGGTTGGGGAGTAATGAAATACAAGTAACGGGAATACGTATTTAAAATACAAAATATAAGTAGCTGTATTCCACTACAGTTACAATTTAAATCATTGGTAATTAGAATACAGTTACATTCAAAAAGTATTTTGATTACTGAAGAGATTACTTTGCATTTTATTGTCATTTGTTTCATTTAATATTTAGTCCTTTCAGATGGAAAACATTTATACATATAAATGATGTGATCCAAAGAGCATTTGAACAGCGGTGAAACACTTTCTTATGATGTGTTACATTCATACGAGCAGACAGAGAAGTAAGTATGGAGCAGAAGAAATAGAAATAAACCTTGTGTAAATTGTCAGCTTTACGCTAAGCTAAAATGCTATTTCTAGCCATTTTACATGCACATGTTAGCAGGCTTTCACATTGGATCATAATTTCTTTTATCTAGTAAGACTTTTGATATTAGGGGAAAAAATCGTATTCCTGATAATCATTTTTGTATTGTTTTCCTGTAAAAATATCTTAAAATCTTTAAAACAAGATCAATTTGATTTATCTTGTTTTAGAAACAACACTGCATAAGATATTTAGGTTTTTCAGAGAATGTATTTTTAACATGTGTATTTTGTCTTACTGTACTGGCAGAGTTTTTATAGTCAAAACAAGTGAAAAAATCTACCAGTGCTGAAGAAGTAATCCAAAGTATTTAGAATATATTACTGACCTTGAGTAATCTAATGGAATACATTACAAATTACATTTTACAGCATGTATTCTGTAATCTGCAGTGGAATACATTTCAAAAGTAACCCTCCCAACCCTGCAAATCAAAGAGAGAAATGGAAAATGCACACAGCAGTCACACATGGGTCTCGGAAGGTTAATATATAGTTACAGAATGCAATTATTGGATTGCATTTATGCCTCTTAGAAGTCTGTGAAAATATGCCATTTGCTAGAACTGTATTAAACTTATTTCTGATTTGTTTTATCTGATCTGAATTAATCACATTATTTGGAAACAAATTGCTAAAGGCAGTAAATGCAATAAAAATTACATTTCTTATTTCAAAATATTTCTTCCTGAAAAATGTAAATCATTTATTGAAATGTAAGGAGTCTGAATCGTTAAGAGAAAACAGAATCAGAATTGTTAAATTCTTTACGATTCCCTATGCCTACAGTGTACATCATTTTGGAAAGTTCAAGATATTCTCAAATGATCTGTCAAACAATTCTGCATGCTATAAAATCATATTTTAAATTAAGTTAAACTGAATACTGGTAAAATGTCCTTGTTTCTAATATGGATGGTCCATCATAGAGCATAGCCTGATGCTTGAAGCTTCTAATTAAAGTAGTGGTCATAAACCATTAAAAAAAATTGAACCCAGTGATCCAAAAACATCCAAGATAAAGGGGAGATTTATGTGAAACAATGTTTTGTCTTATGTATTTCCAGGATCCCACCAAGAGGGAAATGAAGATAAAATACTTGAGATCTGGCCCCTAATTGACTCTGTGCTTAAGTAACTGTATAATGGCATCTATGGTTAGCAGTCCAAGAAATATAATAATCATCAGTGTATGGTAGAAAAGCTCTAGTCAAAGCTTACTGATACCATTTGCTTTTATTACAGGATCTTTGTCGTATCAAAAGGCAACAGAGGACATAAAACTGATATTTCCAGGGGGTTTGTGCTGCACAGAAACATCAATTATGAGAAACGAACAGGTATTGTAGCTTTTGTTACTTTCTCCTAAAGGAATATTCCAGGTTAAAAACAAGTTAAGCTCATTCGACAGCATAATGTTGATTATATTCCTTTAAAGGTATATTATTACTTTAGTTTTCAAGTTTAAGTTTTTCAAGCATATTTTCACTCTTATTTCAGATTTGCCATTTGTGTTCAGATCCTGAACCAAGTTTGGAACAGGACAACAACCCTTAGAACCACTGTTAAGGACAAATTTCACTCAAAATCAGGATTCAGTCAAGGCAAGGCATTCTCCCACTTTCTCAGCCAACTATAAGTGCATCAGAACACAGAGCCAATGAAACAACACACATCAAAACTTGCTGATGTTTTACTAGCTGCAACGACCTTTGAAATTAGGGCAGGAACTGCTGTTGTTTATTTGTGTTTTAGTGCCAGAAGGGCCTTTAGTCTCCAGTGCTCTGTGCCAGACCACCTGACTGCTGATACATTTCCAACCTCATGCAGCAGAGCTTTACTCAGAGCTACTAGACAGGCTGCTTAGGACAGACTGCCACCTGGTGGCTGGAAGGCTTTGCACACCAGATCAGAGTCGAAGAATGCACATATCTGAGCTACTGAGGCCCCCTGCTGATTGAGCATTTCATGTGCATTGGCTATCTTACCCAGTTACACCAAACGCCATTTTAATGAAAAGCAATAAAATATTTAATGTCTATTTTTGTGTTGTATCCAGGGATCACTTCTATCCGAGGGTTCCTGTCTTATCATTGTTATGCAAAAAGACAGTGCTGTCACCTGCTTTGATACCCTTCTTGAGAGGTACTAACGAGACTGAAATAAAGCTTTGAAGTTGACAGTAGCCCTTATCATGCACCGTATTTAATTCAAACAGTATTCTGCTTTTTGTGTTGCAGTATTTGTAGGGAGCCACCTGACTTTGAGAGATTAGGACAAAACTTCTTTACCCAAACCCTGAAAGTGGGGCAAGAAATGCTAATCACAGTAAGCGTTTTACATTTGTCTTACTTTTTAAACATTTTCCATAATTCCCCTAAAACCTATTTATGTCTGCAGGCAGAGAAACTGATGTGTTTACTTGTTCGACATTTCCTGTCCTGACAGTCATCACAGAACAAGTACCATGATAAACAGCAGGTAGTACTCATTGGTGAATTTGTACTTAAAAAAAAAAAAAAAAAAAAAAAAAAAAAATTATAAAAGAAACAAAAATTAAATGTAACTATTAACTTTTTTTAATATATTAAGTCTAGCATATTGTGTCCATTAAACAGTTTCTAACTCAACACAAGAACAAATAATTGTTCTCAGTTTCTTGGCTTGGAATCAATGCCTTTTCATGCATCGATAATCAGAAGAGTTTCCCGATGATTATCGATATACATCAGGATTTTTATCAGATATAAATTGGGCTGCACGTTGCACAATACTCTTTGTCTTTTCGAACATATTTCTCAACACAACTTTGGTAAAGCGTGAGCGGGGTCACACACCAGACATCATGGGATATGGCACGTCATGGCACATTTTAAAATTGGAAACAATTATTTTCTACGAAGGTATGCACACACTGCCAATGCTCGGCATCAAAATTCTGCAGTGCCACAGAGTACAACTCGCATAGTTTTCCATTAGATTTGACCCAAATCATTATCAAAGGACAAAGATTATTTACTCCAGCCATCACTGGATGATATATTGTGTATGTGTCTTTCATATAGCTTACACAATGTATTTTAAGTTACAAGTATGTAGTTTTGTGGTTTGACAGCTTGAATAAAAGACCTATTCAAGGCTACATACAGAGAAATTGCATAATAAACGTCACCATTTCTAACTGTTCAGTTTGCGCAGTTATACCAGTTTCATACACTAACCTGTAAACTCATCCATGTCACTTTGTTCATTCTTAAGGTACAAAAACCTTCCTAACTTTGGACTGCCATCTACTGTGCTGCATCAGCTCATCCTATGTGTGTGATCATGACTGCGACTGGCTTCAGTAAATGATATATCACCCTCTTGTGGTTTCCCTAACGCCATGACACAAGATTGTTAAACAGAGACCAACTGAATGAATTGGAAAGCACGCAAATTAGGCTTCAAATTAAAATGTCGGCTAATTTTAATATAACGATATCTCAGAAATAACGTGTTGATCAATAAGTGATATATATAGATATTTTATGACATCCCTATCAGTTTCTTATATACCTGATGAAGAAAATAAGAGACAAATGAGAAAGAACACAGCAACACTTGAGTCAGGTTAAAGATCAAACATTATTTAATTCCCAAGATGATAAAAATAATTCCATGAATTCTGTAAACCATTGCATAACTGCTGTAGTGTAGACAAGTGTTAACAATTTTAAATGATGCACTACAAGAAAAAGATTATGCATTATAAATAATATCATCTTAAGTAAAGAAAAACCTCTCTGGCCTTTCACGCCATCAAAACGCACAACTGTTCCATAAAGAAGCCTATATAACTTAAACACATAACTCCCAGTAAATGTTTTAAGGTCTTCTGTTGACCACACATACACAAAGTACTATATTGACAGCAAATTGTATAGTATTTCAACACTAATTAGAATACAAGCAGTTCTTTATATTGATGCATACTGTACCAAAATAAGGGATATGTTTCTCTCATAATATAAATGTTTTCCTCATTTTGACTTCTCAGAGGTGCAGTTTCCTTTGAAAATTGGACATCTCTTTCTATTCTAGTTCTCCTATAAAACCCTGAGAAAAAATACATCTCATATTTCCATCAAATTGTTACGATAATAAATACACAAACTTGAAAACTGCAATTGTGTTTAACTTATAAATTTATTTGTAATGTATCGCAATTCACAAAACTAGTGCTACATCATTATCAATTAACTGTCCTCCATGTTATTCCAGTGACCCATTTTATATCTATTTTGAATGGTACATTCAATATTCAGGGATTTATGTTCGATTAACTGTAACATTAAATATAGGGAACAGTGGTTCCAAAGTTCTGGCTTTCTTCTTCTTCTTCTTCTTTTTTTTTTTTTAATTACTTGTTTTAGCCTCTTATAAAAGTTTACTGTTGTAATAGGTAATTTCCCTGGCTAGTTTGATAAATTTAACCAGTTACATATGTAATATGTATATACACAAGATTGCATAAATCCTTAGGTTCAATAAATCACACTACTGATAGATAACAAAATTAGAAAAACAAACAAATAAAAAAAAAAAGAAAATCCACAAGAATTCGAAATAAAGAATAAAAGGATGATTATTTCCACTGCAGAGCATTATGGTAAATTTCCAATACAGTTCATTTACAAATTGTTAAACAAAAAGACACTGTCCTCAGTGCTTCTTTAATTGCAGATACCTGGTCTTTCATAAACCACAATACATTGAAACTGAATGGTCATTTGTGTTGATGATTATAGTTGATATTGGCTGATGCAGACAGAGGTGTTTTAGGTGGGAAACTGTATAAATGTACCTCTGGTATCTGCTGTGATTCATGTGACTAAGAGATTACACAAAAATTTGCTGTTTGCCATTAATACAGATGTTTATGGTACTAAAAATCACTTTTCAGAAAACCAATAATATAACAGAAAATTAATTGGAAGCCCGAAATTATTAATAATTATTCTGCTGTAATTTAGTCATACTTCACAATCTGTTCAATGAGCTGCTACTTTTAACGTCCTTGGTAGAGAATACAATTGCATAACATCTTAAGTGTTGCTCATAACTGACAGTTTTAATATGTAATGCATCATCCTAATGTTGTTTTTCAAGATAATTATATTTATTAAATCACTTTTATATTACTCAAAGCCAAAAGTTACTCAAAGGCATGTCAAAGTAATTAGGTATTATTTTAATACACTGGTAAAGTCTGTAGAAATCTGTGGCAAGATTCTCGTGCATTGAGAAATGCAGGTTAAAATGTCCCAAGGCACTAAAATTCGACTCTTCGAAGTTGTAAGCTCAAATTACCCACTTGTTCAATTAAAATACTTTCAATGTGTTTTAATAAAGGCACAAATTTGTTCCAAAAAGACTTGATCCTTTCAAAAATGAACAATAATATTAACGAGCAGCATGACTGTTCAAGTGTCTGGCAAGCTTATATTTTAAAAATGATTTTTTTTTTTTTTACTTAACTAGGCCAAATAAAGTGTGGTTTAAGGCTACGGAATTCGATTTTTTTTTTTTAAACAGTTTTCATAAATGTGACCCACTGTCTGTTTCAGCCATTTCAACTAGCACAAGCAAGGGACTCATTTTACATCACAATCAAATATGTGTTCTACAAAGAAATAGTAGACAACATTTGACAATACAACAATAGACTTCACTTCAAGGTAAAAAAAAAAATAATAATAATAAGTTAGAAGATTTCTTATTTTCTCTCAAAATGCTGAAGAATCACAAATAAACATACAGCAAAATAAACAGTCAAATTGAAACTAAAGAAATCACTTTACGGTCCAATTATACTCTTTTAAATTCCTGACAGCATACATGTAGTGCACAACCACTAATTTGAGAATTGTATGATTAAGTACTAATAATATAAAAAGAAATAATATCTCATTCAAATAAGCACTAATCCATATGGTCATTTAAGAATATTAACACAAATATTCATTCATTACTAGGACATTCCTTCACTGTAGATTACAACCAATTCAATAGTAATGTTATAATTTTCACTGAATAAAAAAAAGATTATGATTCCTTTATGATTTTTTTAATGCACATATTATGTAAATAAGTACTAGATCTGGTCATTTTTCTATTTCTAACCATTTCCTCAGAATGCTAAAATAAAAATGCAGCTATAAAGTTGAGAAGAAAGAAAAAAGAAAAACAGTAAAGGTCTTTGGTAAAAACTACAAAAATGGGCTCTCAGTCCATTAATATTGTCAGCAGAAGCAGTTGGCATAGTTGTCCTGTCAAATTAAACATTGAAAAACTGACATACTAATTGTACACCACTTCATTTGAGCTCTGAAACAAATATAAACTACAATACCACTTTGGTTTGAGTAAAGTCCACATTTGATTTACGCACTCTTTGTTTCAGAAATATATGATATATGAGGTCCCGAACATTTCAAACCCATTTTTTAGTTAAACAAAACTCTACGTTATGGTCCAACAACCAAACAAGTGGAATTAATCCCTCAACAAAGCGACATATCCGCAAAGCTCTTGAACACTTGTGTGTTGGAAACATCCCAGTACCCAGAGCTACTTTGATCTGGTAAAAATGTTTACAACCTATCTACATCAACAATCGTACAAAAGAAAAAAGAAACAAGAAAAAACAAAGAACACGGCTTCGCTAATCGTACTAGAAAAGATAAGCACGTAGTCAGTGCATTTGAAGCACTGTACAAAAATATTTTTGAATACTTAGAGCTTTCGACTGTGATGCCTGACCAACAACTGGGTAGGTCTGCTCAACACAAACACATGTGGCAGTGTAATCTAGAGCTTCAGCTGGTTACCAAAATGTACACACTGACACATGCAGCTTTTTTATGACAAATCATTCCAAATCTCAAGAACATGAGCTACATACAGACCTTGCTGATTTAGATACGAACACAAGAAACAGAGAGAAATAATATACACACTGTCCGTTTCTCGTGAAGCTGAAATTAAATACGAGGGTCTGGACAAGTAGATCCTCAATAACCATACCTTTTGAAATAAACTGTTTATCCCAATTTTAAAAGAAACAAAATAAAACTTGCACCTTGTTGTACCTGACCATTTACTGCACAAACTTATTGCTGTAAATATGAAAGGAACAAGAAAAAAAGGATACAATGTTTTCAGATAACACAGTAGCAGGTCATTTCAATTAAATTACCTAAGCACATTACACTGTCGAATTTGGATACGAAAAAAAAACACTGACGATTTCTGTCTGTAAACACTACAGAGCACTACAATGCTAAACATAAAAAAAAATAAAATAAAAAATACAAATTTACTAAGCCAGTTTAGTTTTGCAATCAAAGAAATACATATATTTCCTGATCTGAATATCCCTACGCATTTAAATTAAGGATGATTCAACATTTCTAAGGATAATGAAGCTGCACCCAAAAAGCACCATTGTTTATGATGAAAGAGGGAACGATACTTTAGCTGAATGTCAGGGCTCAGGCACTGACATAGATGAAATCTCTGGGAAATACTTCAGTATTAAATTGGGCCAATATATGCTCCAATAATGTATGTACGTCGTACGGCACTACCGAAAAATACACAATTTGCACAAGCAACGACTACACTTATGGTTTTGTACTACAATCCTAAGCTCCTCAAAGATGCTTCTAATATTTTTAAGGCAAGGCACTTAAGAGGGAGTGGCCTGGAATCAGATATCTTCTAAAATATCTGAAAGGCTAAAGTCCAAAAAAACAAACCAAAAAAAAAATATATACTATTACTGAGGACTTCAGAACACATGTGCTCATCTAACAATGTATATCTAAATAGTTGTTATAAGACAGAAAAACTGATTTACTAAATGCTTTAGCGTACAGTATGTGCCTTACTGATATTACATCTGCTGGTTATGCCTAAAATGCATTTAAAGTTTGCACTTATTTGATTGAAAAATTTAAGTAACAATGAAAGTAACTATTTAGTACTATTTTATATGAAAACTAACAAGATATATACACTATACCATGATTTAACAGTAAGAAAAATGAAATATTCTATAAGGTTTCACAGTACACACAAAAGCTTCATACTTTAGCGTATTTGGGCAAAATATAAATCTAAGAAAATAAAAATAACCAAAAAGCTACAAAGCAGCTTAAAGCAAAAATTTCTAACATTTTTCCCAAGTCAACAAAGTGCTTTTAACAAGAAATTAATTCTCTTCACACAGCTAGTAGCAAATATGATGTCTGACCGATGTTTTTGTCGCTAACAGTCAAATCAGTGGTAACCAAGGGCAAACTGTTTAATGCTTTATGAAAATGAAATCTAGCTTGTACAAAACAGGTATTGCATTTAAGTATTTGATTTTTATCAGTCAAACACCACTTATTAGATTCTAATAAAACTAATCAATTTAATCACTATATGAAACACTGAAACACAAAAAAATGCTATTTAGAAACAGTAAGCATAATATGTATTAGTAGTTCTTCAAAGGGCTAGATCATGAAAGAAGTACCTCGAATTGCTGTACATCACCACTTCAATATTTTTGTCTTACAGTAAGGACATTCCGTTTTACCAGACGCACAGTTCTGACAAAGTACATAATGTTGGCAAGGCTGCAGGACAATGGAACGATCATGCTTTTGGCAAACTACACATTTCTTTGACTGAAGCTGATATATTACCTGTGTTGAGAAAAAGAAGAGTTAGCATCAGTCAAACTCTTTACAGAAGTCAGGACCATTGCATTGCAGTGCATCATGCATGACTGACTGACTGACAGACATGTTGCCTACTCTTCCCCTGTAAGCCATGAAATCACCACTCTTACATCTAGGTGACGAGAAGAGTGTGACAGTCTAATTAGAGCGTGTGTAAATGTGACATGGTGACGTATGCGTGTTGGGACCTGGTCCTTCTTACCCCGTCTATTACGTCTAGGTCAGAGCGCAGCTGGCTCTGAATGGATCGGAGCTTTGGCAGGGGGAGCTGGTCCAGCTCTCCGTAGCTGCGCAGAAGAGGCTTATTGGGGGAGCGACACAAAACATCAAAGTCTACCTGCAGTTCCTTCAGCCTTCGCTCGGTGTCCTCCCGCTTCTGTTCCACCAGCTGTCGCTCCGCCTCCGCTGATTTCACTTGTTCTTTCGCATTGTGAGCATCTTTTTGCCACGCTTCACAGGCCTGGGAGAAGCGATTAGAAAACGAGCATTTCAATGAGGTGACCCATTTGATATTAGTAAGCCTTTAATTGTCCCCCTTGTGAGCATTTCCTGCATTTCTTTGTATTTGTTTCAAGCTTCAAAGCTAACGGACTATCACTTGAGGCATCGCTGTGGCATCAATAAGCAAATATACAGTGTCAGCCTGCATTTTCTACAATGTAACTAGGAAGGTTCCCAAAACAAGTGTAATGAAATGGCTCCCACTTTCTAAGAAACAACCTAAATGAGCACAAGAAATACAAACTAAATGGCTTAAGTACTAAAGCACTCACAATGGCTAGTATCTAGACCATGAGACCTATAAATAAGAATAACTGAAAAACCAGCATGTCTGACCTGTTTAACTTGGTGCCAGGCATCCTCCCATTGCTTTATCTTGCGCTTGGCCTCATCCAGTTCTCGGAAGAGTCGGCCGATGTCTGCACTGCTGGAGCCGACCGTGCTGGAAGAAAGGCTGCTGAACACTGGAGATGGGCTGGGAGAGAAGCTGCCACTCATGAAGTCCCATATACCCCCTGCTCCACCATTCAGACCTGAAGCCGAACATTATTAATGTAACTTACTCACATATGACTTTTTCATGAGATTGTGACTGTAAAACCTCATTCACACTGGGCTCTGATCCCGGGATATTGGCGGGATCAATTGGTGGGGAGCCTTCTGTGTGAACACAAGCTGGTGCTGGAAAGCCTGAAAATGTTATCCCGGGATCAGAACCTAGTAAAATTGCCGGGGTAAATCCCGCGACGTGTCTGTGTGAACAAAAGCAGAACCAATCCCTTGAAGGATGCGTGTCGTTGTGATGACGGATTTATCATGCGAAGGAGAAAGTTTGTGTGCAGAACAAAGTTTCAATTCTTTTTTTTTTTATATACGAGTAAAGAAATTAACGTTTCCATTGTAAATATTAGTTAAAAAAAAAAAGTTTTTAAAAAGCGGCAACATTTACAGCTTCACCGGAAGCTGTAAACCTTATTTCCCATCTGAACATTATTTCCCCCTCACATATGGTGCAGTTGATGTCCGTGATGTAGGAATACTTTGGGTATTTAAAAATAATAATGATGGTTATCCAGTTTGTAAACTAAGACGAAAGACAAAACAAAAAAAAGCGCCGCCTCATGCAGGAAACACTCCAAACCTGAAGTAGGGGAGAACTGTGGCTTTGTTGTGTATTCACTGTCAAGTGTCAAAATTACTGCTATATTATACAGGAAAAAGTTAATAAATGACTTTTATTGACATAATGGTTTAGTTTATCTTCTATTTATTTTAATTAGATCAGATAAAGTTGTTAGACAGGGATTTTACGCTGTAATATGGTCGTTACTATGTGCTTCGCACCGGTTACAACATTTTACTTTCCTTGTTCTAGGTAGACGGTGAATAAAGTACATACTAGGGCTGCACGATTATGACAAAAATCATAATTGTTGATTATTTCCTTTGATATTGTAATTGCGATTATTAATTTCAATTAATATAATTTACATTAAAATGCTTATTTTGTGTGGGGTTGCTGCATGCCATATTCTTTGTAGGCTACACATCCAAAACAGGAGAACAACTGTTCCTGAATTGCTTTGAACCCCAAGTGTATTTACACAAACTTAAGAAAACCAAAAAGTGTTCATTTGTGCCCACTCTACCCTACAACCTCCGTGAACATCATTCCACAGAATTTGCGAAGATGCATGTAGGCTTAGTGAAAATATGGTAGGTAGACTAAAGAAACACAACCAGACACACTTTTACCAGTTTTGAAATGAGTCAATATAGCTTTTTAGGTGACTAGCATGCCACAGCGCTTGCAACCTTATGACAGGCCAACTGTTTCTTCAGACATTTATTTTCTTAACCATATAAAGGGCAAGAACATAACGATACAGAAAATTAATTTATTGCTATTTTCCAAGACATTACAGTGGAAGCCAAAATTTGCAATAATGTACAGATTTTGCTGTTTTGGAAGGAAATTTGCACTTTAATTCACCAAAGTGACATTCAACTGATCACAAAGTATAGTCAGGACATTACTGATGTAAAAAGCAGCACCATCCCTATTTGAAAAAAGTCATTTTTGATCAAATCTAGACAGGCCCCATTTCCAGCAGCCATCACTCCAACACCTTATCCTTGAGTAATCATGCTAAATTGGTACTAGAAAATCATTTACCATTATATCAAACACAGTTGAAAGCTATTTGTTTCGTTAAATGAAGCGTAACATTGTCTTTGTGTTTGTTTTTGAGTTGCCACAGTATGCAATAGACTGGCATATCTTAAGGGCAATATTAGATCAGAAATGGCAAAAAAGAAACAGCTTTCTCTGGAAACTCATCAGTCAATCATTGTTTTGAGGAATGAAGGCTATACAGTGCTTGAAATTGCCAAAAAAACTGAAGATTTCATACAAAGGTGTACACTACAGTCTTCAAAGACAAAGGACAACTGGCTCTAACAAGGACAGAAAGAGATGTGGAAGGCCCAGATGTACAACTAATCAAGAGGATAAGTACATCAGAGTCTCTAGTTTGAGAAATAGACGCCTCACATGTCCTCAGCTGACAGCTTTATTGAATTCTACCTACTCAACACCAGTTTCATGTACAACAGTAAAGAGAAGACTCAGGGGTACAGGTCTTATGGGAAGAATTGCAAAGAAAAAGCCACTTTTGAAACAGAAAAACAAAAATAAAAGGTTAGAGTGGGCAAAGAAACATTGGAAAACAGATAATTGGAAAAGAGCGTTATGGATCTTAACCCCATTGAGCTTTTGTGGGATCAGCTACACTGTAAGGTGCGTGAGAAGTGCCCGACAAGACAGCCACATCTATGGCAAGTGCTACAGGAAGTGTGGGGTGAAATGTCACCTGAGTATCTGGACAAACTGACAGCTAGAATGCCAAGGATCTGCAAAGCTGTCATTGCTGCACGTGGAGGATTTTTTGAGGAGAACTCTTTGAAGTAGTTAAAGAAGTTCTGAATTTATTTTATTTTTTAAATTGTAATAGTAATTTTTCATGTTATTAATGTCCTGACTATACATTGTGATCAGTTGAATGCCACTTTGGTGAATAAAAGCACCAATTTCTTTCCTTAGACCACCAGTGTAGGTTCCAAATAATACATTTCAGTTTTTCTCCAAAAATAGCTTTTATTTTCAATTTCATTTCGAAAAGATGACATTTGCCTCGATGCTTCTCAATGCTTAATCGCAGCGCAACAGTTAGTATACAATGTGCATATTACTAATACGTTTTATTTGTAATGTTTAAAAAGTGCTTAAGGCATACAGAAATAGGCAGTGCTAGTTGAAAAAAAAAAAAAAAAAAAAAAAAACATATAAACGGTAAATTAATAATAATTTTGGATTGTAATAAATGCTAATATCTGAAGAAAAACAAAGTATAGTTTTACCTTGTCGGTGTAGTAAGTTTTCTTTATTTTTATAGGCCCGTTTAGAATCAAACTAAATTAAAAATGCAATTACTGAATCGAATGCACAACTTAACTGTTGCAGGGCAGTATAAATTAAAATTATTCGGGTTTTTTTAATATAATTTTTCTATTATTAAATATTAATTAATTTTTGTTTGTTTTGTGTTTTGACAGTTATCACTTTCACTTTCAATCTTTATTGTTCTTGGGAGGCATTTCAGTTGGTAGGGAGCATCCAACAACACAAAACAATTAACATCAAACAAGACAAAAATGATCTTATGAGCTATTTATAAAAGTAGGCCTAACTGCCAGAATAAAATCAATAAAACTCAATAAAAATCATGCAAATCTCATACAAGGACCATACTCGCCATATGCGCTGACAATTAAATTAAACTTCAGTTTAGTTTTACCTTAGGCAGTTTATTTGTTTACAAGAGGATAAAAGTGTGGGCTTCTCAAGAGAAAAGATGCAGTTATCAGTAAACTCAAGACACTTTACATTAGACGACACATCGTGATGTCACTTTGGTCTTTATGATTGTCCCGGGATGTGTGTGAATGCAAGCATAGATTACTGGAAAGCTCTTGCAGTGTGAATGAACAAATTTTGCAGTCCCAGAAAAGTTGCTGGAACGACTTTTCCTGGGATTAATAACGGGATCTCTGTGTGAAAGGGGCTTAATTAAGAGTTAAAGTTTGGAAAGTTATAGTCTCATTTTCAGAAGAAATGCTGACCGCCCACAAAACATCTGACGCATATTGCAAAGATAAATGTTCCAATCTGATTGGTTGGCTGTTTTTGCCAAAGATGCAAAGTTTTTAAATAGCCCACCAAGCAACAAGCTTTCAGCTTTGGCTTGCTACAATGAGGGCTTCTTGAGTTCATAGAATCAAATTTTAAAAATATATTCAAGAGTTGTGTTTTAGGCAGTTAGTTGTGCGTAAATGAGATATCCTTGAGCACAACTGTAGATTGTCCATGAAATAGTCAGTATTTATTACTTTGTTTTATTAGGAAACACAATTCAACACAAATTGTCCACTTATTGGGTGATTCTTTCCTGGTCCTATTTTATTACAAATTAAAAGAAACAAATAAGAAATTATATTTTGCACATAGACAATGAAGCCTATTTTTTAGGACCATTAAGATTTTTAACACTCGTGACATTATTTTCAAAGGTGCCTGGAATTGTTTTCTGGCAGGCAGCAGAGGCCCTAAGGAGTAGTATTTTTTTTTTTTTTTGTATTGATTTGGGGTTAAATATTACCAGAAAATTTTCTTTTCAGGTTTTGTGAGAATCACTTAATTTGCTGTCTGGAGAAGTTTACATGAAGACGACTGCACCTTTATTTGAATGGGCTAGTAATTTGTTGCACCTATTATTGTGGTATCAGCAATTTCAGATTTCCCCACCCTTAAACGTCATGTGAATAAAGCTAAAAGTGGATGGTTGAAAGTGGACAGACTTTATGCTGATAGTCAACAATCTGGCTCTATAACACTAGGAAAACCATATCAGTGCTTATTAACATTGAATTAATTACTTGTCTAATACTCTTTATGACTCACATCTTCTCAAGGTGAATATGTACATTTTCAAACCTTACAGTTCTTACCTAAGGAGTTCTGCGTAGACGTGGGCGTTCCTAGAAGGCCATGCTCTGTTTTAACATGCAGCGCCTGTGGCTGGCTCTGCTGGGAGGTCATTCCAGTGAGGAGAGACTGGGACAGGGAATGAGACAGAGAGCCAAGCGGGGAGGCGGAGAGAGAGGATGAGGAATGCAGAGAGGAAGACCGAGCCAGAGAGCCAGGAATATTGACAGGAGCAGAGCCTCCTAATAGCCTCTGACCTATGGAAAAAGAGTTGAAACATTAACTGTGTCCAATAGCAAGTACAAACCTGAAAACATCAACAATGTCTTACTTGTTAAACCAAGGCCATTGTTGTCTCGGTCCTCTAGCTCTTTGTCGAGGGAGGCAACGTTGATGTCACTAAAATTTAAGTCAAGTGCAGAT
This sequence comes from Myxocyprinus asiaticus, assembly GCF_019703515.2. Taxonomy (NCBI): domain Eukaryota; kingdom Metazoa; phylum Chordata; class Actinopteri; order Cypriniformes; family Catostomidae; genus Myxocyprinus; species Myxocyprinus asiaticus. The sequence goes on along the minus strand of NC_059357.1, from coordinate 33,612,129 downwards.
CCTAAGAGCAAGAAAAGAACAGAGTCAATTTTATTGTCTTGGCAAAGTGGAGACTGAGGAAAATTCTCTGATATTTCAAGGTTAACCCTGAAGCTCCTTCAAGAGACAGTATTACACAAAACCATTTATGAAGTTTTGTTAAAGCACCTATAAAAACTAAAGGGTAGAGTTGAAAATTCTTGTTAATCCAGTCTCCCATCTTATGATAAAGACTCACTTCAGTTGATATCCAAGTCCACTCAGAGCCTATAAAAACTGTACATCAATGGCTGCTTTTTTTTTTTTTTTATAAAAGTCAAATATTTAACACGAATGAAAGTGTTGGGAAAGCCAGACAAAGACAAAATCACTTACCATCCACTCAGCTCTGTGCTGCCGAGTCATAGTCTGCTGCTGCAGTCGGTGGGTTTTAGTAGACTCACTGTCTTGCGACTAATGCACTGCCACAAAGACTTCCACTTCACTAAACACTCTGCATTTATCTGCACTGCCTTATCTGGACTCAGTCTGCCTCACATATAGCACTCAATACTTTAACCCTAGGATTGTGTGTTTGTGTGGAAAGCTCTATGCTGAATGATTGGTGCAAAGGACAGTAGCACTTACCTATTACTGACTCCACGGTATTGCTGCCTGGATAGAAAGGTGTGGCTTTTGCATTCATGGTTGATAAAGTGGTGGGTGATGAGCTGTCAGATCCAATACTGGAGGCCAAGCTGGATGTAATGCTTGATGTTATGCTGGATGCTAGTGGGTTTACCACAGAGAACACACAGCTGTGAGCCTGTGAAAGAAAACAGTCAGTCAGGAATTTTGTTTGGTGACTCGCTTGAAAATGTGAAGAAAAGTGAAGATCTTTTTGCTATTTCAGGTGTAGCATATTTTGAAACCAAGGCTGTCGATTTAACGCATTAATTCAGTGCGATTAATAAAAAAAAAAAAACACAAAATTTACGCAAATAATCATGCCCCCCAAGTCCTGACTGTATGGAAATTCCGTAATAAGGATTTACCAACGGAGCAATTCAAGCTTGATGTATCACCTTCAAGTTTTTGCGAGTTGCAGTCAGCAGGGAGCAGTCAGTGCAACTCCAGCTGTCCAGACAACAAACCGACAGCTGTTCAAAAGACAGCTGGATGGAGCACAAAAGAACAGGAGTCTATATGAATATTTCCAAGTTACAATATATTTAACTTGACACAGCATCCTAAAAATGTGCCATTTATGGTGCTAAATGCTAAAAACACAGTGAAATGCTCCAAGTCAACTGTCATTCAATTAATCATAATTCGATTATAAATTCGAATTGATTGACAGCCCTAGTTAAAACAGTTTTTCTTTCAAATATGTCAATATTCCATTCAGATGTTCCACCAAAATGTTTCCAACATTTACTAAATTTTAAAAACTGCCAGATAATTCAAAATGCTTTCAATCATTTTGACAGATAAAAATAATTGATATGTTCATTCTCACAGTAAATGATGCTAAAGGCATTAGAAGAGAAGAACACGAGAAAAAGTTTTAAAGATCCCCTGTAAAAATAGACCAGGTGAGAGACATGAGTGAGGATTTGGAGAGAAAAACAAGAGGTTCCAAGTGTAATCTGGTGAAATAATTTATGGTATAAATTGGGTGACCAAATCGCAAGACTGCAGTGCCGGTTTCTATTTTACATTGTAAGAGCTGAATAAAAAGAAGGCAAGAACCCTCAAAATGATATGACCAAAACGAGCTCTTGACACAACTGATGCTTGTCTTGGAAAACTTTTGCAAGCCTATTAATAATTTCTTTACAAGGCTATATCATAAATGGACAGCAAGGGATATTCTATTCTATTATATTCTAAGGGATATTCAAATATTGCATGATTTCTTGAAAATGAAGGCAGCAATGTTTTCCATAACTGATAACTCAGTCGATCACTAACTATTTTGTCATCTACGATCCATATTTTTAAGGATTGGAAGATGCATGAAAGTGAGCTAAGCTGCTTTACCTGTTTGTCTTGATCCATTAACTTTTGATTATTTTCCCCAGACTGGCTCTTCTGGTTCTTTGCCTGAAATCAGATAATACATCCTATCATGTGAACTGATGTTGGTTGGGCAACCAGGAGTGTTATTATGTAGGAAATTGCTACCTGCTCAGAAAGAGAAAGCAAAAAAAGGGAACGCACCCTTCTGTTAATTTGTTTGAAACAGTCTAATGTTACAGTCTGCTTCATTTTGATATTTTAAGATGAACACAACCTGGTCATGTGACGGCTAGGTTTATTTCTCTGATAACTGCAAGGTAGAAATTATTACTTCAGGGCTTGACACATGCAATTTCGGTACATGAACAATAACCCAAAATTGGTCAAAGAGAATATCCTGATATACAAGTTAATTCAGAATGCATTTCAAAAGGAAATGTATTTAATACCTGACTAGACAATGTTACCACAAAATGAATCACACAGATGAAGTGCTTAGCAGTTTCAACAAAACGACAACTAAAGAGAAATTATCTGAAAAATAAACAGAAAAGTGGTGACAACAAATGAGCAAAGAAATCAAATTGAAACAGAAGGCTTGCAGTGTGTGTCATTCCTGCAATCCTGCAAGAGTTCCCTTTAGAAAGGTCATGTGTACCTGATCCTCCCGTTCAAAACCCGGAGCTTTGGGATAGTTAGATGTCGGAGATGAAACACTGGACGTAGTGGACTCTGAACATAAGCTACCATTAGTAAAGCATTTTGGCCTGCCGATGGGTCCAATTGGGGACAAAGAACTGTTGCTTCCTGAGCTTGGTGTTACAGTTGGACTATTAGAGCATGACACCTGAAGAAGAAAAGCACACATGATCTTTATGAGGTGGTTTGGGAGCCAGCCAAATAGTTTTGGTGTTTATGTTGTTGATTTAGAATAAAATAGAATCTTTATTTATTCCTGAAGGGAAACTGGTTTTGATTTAGAAGATCCAAATGTGAAGGTAGAGCTAGAAAGGGTTTTCCTCTCAATAACAGGAAAAAAAATTTGCAATCTACCAGCAGAAAATCATTTTTGTCTAATTTGATTCAAGACAATATATATCCCTGATTTATCAATCATTCAATGTTGGTTTATCCTCCTGAGACCCCACGTCCACATATGTGGACATTATGTTATGGCTTCGCTATAGGCTATGTATAATTTCATTTCATTTAAACCAACTGATCTCAGTTCAGGAGACTCTGGGCTGTCATTAACAGGTTAAACTTTTGACACACTGAGTCAAGTGACAAAACAACATGGTGCCAATCTCAGCTGAGTTTGTCTTTGGGAGAAAAGGTAAAAAAAAACTACACCTGGTAAGAAACCTCATTAAGTTTTTAAATTGAAACCTTGTTGAGTCAAAAGATTAGAGTCTCTAATTTTATTCGATATGTAATTTTAAAAATGTCATCGATTTATCACGAAACGGCACCCTGTTAAACCCAATGACCACGTACATGGACCGTAGGCTCATTTTCCTTAAAATATCCTATATTCACTGTGCATTATTACTTCAACGGGTTCATCCAAAAGCTGAAAAATGCTGCTTTCAGTGGCTGTATATGGAGTTAGGATGAAAATAAGGTGCATTTCGAACTGTTCTGAGACCAATGCAGATAGACAGCACACTGGAGGTTAAGTAATTCCCTAATTAGGGAGCAAGGGAGCATCCTATAGCTTTCCTATAAAGCCAAGTGCATTCACTACTAACATCTGGTCAAAAGCTCAGTTTCAGGCTGCAGATGATGTTTGGACATCTCAACATGTTTGGCAGACATGGGACAATAGACATCAGTATATAGATTCAGAATTTATCATGTATAACTTTATTTCAACATGGTTGGCAGTGACTGGATGATGCTGGCCATTTCTTTGAATCATGCTGGCCATTACTTATTTGTTAATTTCTGATGAAATGTCTGTTACAAGAACATGAATAACCAACACTCCTGGAAACATAATCAATAATTTGATTTAAAAAAAAAAAAAAAAAAAAAAGACTTTCTGGTATTATTTAAAATTTCACAACTTAGTCCCACTGTCCACATATGATTTTTTTTCATGTTTCTTAGGGGCTACTAGTTACAAATCAAAAAGTGGAATGGAAAATGCACACAGCAGTCTCGCTCTGGTCTCAGGAGGTTATTAATTGATTGATCTGAAATTTGAGGTGCTTCCAACACAGACTGCAATAAATACAAAGGAATGCAAAAGAAACCAATATAAACAAAATTAAACACTGCAGACATGAAAGGAAAAAAAGCTCTTATAATGACACAATCTCTAAACTCCTTTCACAATTAGGGACATTACAACCACTGTTTAACAGAACAATCCACATATGGGTGAAGATCCCTCTGACAGACAGATGTTTGGCAGGTGTGTGCAGGTGAATGAATACATACATTTCCTGTCTGGCAGTTGTTATTAGCACTGCAGGTGATGGAATTCGTGTTGCTCCACTCGTTGACTGGACACTCTGGGTATTGCTGAGAGCCCAGACTGGAGTGACCCGACTGCATCGCTGTGAGCAACGTACTCATGGTCTCTTCTGTGGAAGGAATTCCTTCAAGAGACAAACACATGCACAAACACTCATTAGAATCATAAATAAAATGTTACAATACACTTTGAATTCACCATATGTAGTTAACTACAATAATAAAAAGAATTTAAAAAAATAAAATAAAAAATCACAACATTTTCGGATCAATCAGAGTTGTTTATATGCTTACTTTCCACATGTGCAAAAGCACAGAATGGCCCCCTTGGACAGTATCCAGTTTGCCTCATGTCATTGCATTTAGTAGATTTGTATATCTTGAAATAGGGATAAATAAGATTGTAAGAGACTGAAAATAATAAAATGTTTATATAAAATCAAAGTCAATCAAACAAAGTTTAGCATTGTAAAGGTGTGGCAATCTCACCTCTGGGTGGAACTGCTGTTCAGTGCGAGAGTGGCAGTACTGACAGCTGTCCCCGCTCTCACACTTTGAGGGTTCGCCCCATTCATCGCCATGTTTTACACTCGGACATGGTGTCGACCTATCAGATGATAAACAGGTATAAGCTTTATGTAAAAATTTAATTTTAAAATTGACTAAATATTTTTATTTTCCTTATCTTTATCATTTATAGGTAACACTTTGAATTACCATTGTGTATAAAATGTGCTATACACTGTAAATTAACTTGCCTTACAACACACATTCAAGATAATACAGTACAACACTTTTTTTTTTTTTTAAACAAAATTAAATATTTGCAAATAAAACAGAACCTTGGTCATCAAAGTTTCTCCCCAGCCTGCCCAAGTGACTGAATAATTTTTTCAAACCCAACGGAAGTCGTTTTCCAGTTTTTAGAGACATTATCTCAGCAGGGGGTTTAGTCAGTCAAGTCATGAATGACCTCTGATTTCAGCCAGGCAATTATGTAAATTAAAGCTGAAGTGTGTACCTTTGTGTTAAATTACTTTCTCCTACAGAGTGTATCCATGCCGTAGGTTACGTGCTTTGTTCATTATCTTTTGTAGTATTTTATTAGTAGTTAATATTTGCTATTAACCAATGTTGCCCCAAAGCTTGACGATACTGATTATTTTCAGAGTGACTATTTGCTTTCAGATGTAACCCCAATAGTCTATTGGCAACATAGAAATACACGAAAAAGTGCATTGAGGTTGTAGCTCCAATGACGTGAAGCGGTGTCTGTACGACCAGGGTTCGGTTCTGCATTTAGCTTATTATTTTTCCCATTCTGTTTCTTGACTCCACTCTTAATATTTTCTTTATTACTATTTATAATAAATAAAAAAAATATATAAAAGTTAATTGTACTATAGTAATATTGTAGTAACCATGATTTTTTTGGAACATAAATTTGATGATACTAACAATGGTGTTACTACAGTAATATGGTGTTAATAGTAACCATGTTTAATTTTGTGGTTACAATTATTGCACTACAAAATACCATGGTGATACTACGGTTATTTACAGGGCTCCAGTCTGTGACTAAAATGGTCACAAATGCGATCAAAAATAATTGATTGCGATGATAATTTTAAATCTAGTCACCGCTGGCAACAGTCGGGTTGTGTGCGTTCATATGCAGTTTCGAGTTATTGAATATATTTTTAGAACGCGTACAACCAGTGTGTCTCGCGCCGCTTTTCACCCGTTCTGTTTCTGACGAGCTTGCTGCACCGCATGCAACAACAAACCCAACGCGAGAGCTTCATGGACAAATGACTCTTTTGAACTGGGTCTTTTTCATGAATCACCCAAAAAGAACTGGGGGCTTGAACTCAGGAGCTCAGGTTAGCAGTTTGAATCAGATTCACTTTCGCAGCGAATCAGCCATCAGCGAGCTCACAACTAGGATCGCATACATTTCAAAATAAGAGTCCCATGTGTATTTTGGGCTTCTTTATAATTAAAAGTCCCGTATTGTGTAACACTTTTTTCTTCTGGTAATTATTGATTGGAATTGTAGCAGCACAATAAACTGCATCTGGGATTTCATTCAATTTGCACTCTTGTAGTCTCCGTGTCTGGGGCCATCCGGTAACAGTAAAGAAAGACTAAGGCAATATTTTAAAACTATTAAAATGTATTTATTTATTTATTTATATATATGTATATATGTATATATAAATAAATACATTTTAATAGTTTTAAAATATATATATATATATATATATATATATATATATATATATATATATATATATATATTATAAAATCAAGCTTTTGACACTTAGGACAATTGAGGAACTTGTACACAACTATTACATCAGGTGCAAACATTCATTGATGCTCAAGAAGACAACAAACTACTATATGCATACTATACTTTATGTAAATTTCTGTAATGTTGATTCTGAAGAGCAGTACTACTAATAATAAAAATTATATATATATATAAAATCTCTTATATTTGTATAAATTATGAAAGGGGTGTTAACATTTAGGAGACAAAAGGGAATGCAAACTTATCTTCTCAACTATATACAGTTGAATTCAGAAGTTTACATACACCATTTAAACTCAGTTTTTCACAATTCCTGACATTTAATCATAGAAAACTTTCCCTGTCTTACGTCAGTTAGGATCACTACTTTATTTTAAGAATGTGAAATGTCAGAATAATAGTAGAGAGAATGATTTATTTCAGCTTTTATTTCTTTCATCACATTCCCAGTGGGTCAGAAGTTTACATACACTTTGTTAGTATTTGGTAGCATTGCCTTTAAATTGTTTAACTTGGGTCAAACATTTTGGGTAGCCTTCCACAAGACTCTTTCAATAAGTTGCTGGAATTTTGGCCCATTCAGGTTTGTAGGCCTCCTTGCTCACACACGCTTTTTCAGTTCTGCCCACAAATTTTCTATCGGATTGAGGTCAGGGCTTTGTGATGGCCACTCCAATACCTTGACTTTATTGTCCTTAAGCCATTTTGCCACAACTTTGGAGGTATGCTTGGGGTCATTGTCCATTTGGAAGACCCATTTGTGACCGAGCCTCAACTTCCTGGCTGATGTCTTGAGATGTTGCTTCAATATATCCACATAATTTTCCTTCTTCATGATGCCATCTGTTTTGTGAAGTGCACAAGTCTCTTCTGCAGCAAAGCACCCCCACAACATGATGCTGCCACCCCCATGCTTCACGTTTGAGATGGTGTTCTTCGGCTTGCAAGCCTCACCCTTTTCCCTCCAAACATAACTATGGTCATTACGACCAAACAGTTCAATTTTTGTTTCATTAGACCAGAGGACATTTTCCCAAAAGTAAAATCTTTGTCCCCATGTGCACTTGCAAATTGTAGTCTGGCTTTTTTATGGCGGTTTTGGAGCAGTGGCTTCTTCCTTGCTGAGTAGCCTTTCAGGTTATGACGATATAGGACTCGTTTTAATGTGGATACAGATACTTGTCTACCTGTTTCCTCCAGCATCTTCACAAGGTCCTTTGCTGTTGTTCTGGGACTGATTTGCACTTTTCACACCAAATCACATTCATCCCTAGGAGACAGAATTCGTCTCCTTCCTGAGGGGTATGATGGCTGCGTGGTCCTATGGTGTTTATACTTGCATACCATTGTTTGTACAGATGAACGTGGCACCGTCAGGCATTTGGAAATTGCTCCCAAGGATGAACCAGACTTGTGGAGGTCCACAATTTTTTTCTGAGTTCTTGGCTGATTCTTTTGATTTTCCCATGATGTCAAGCAAAGAGGCACTGAGTTTGAAGGTAGGCCTTAAAATACATCCACAGGTACACCTCCAGTTAAGTACACCTCATATCAGAAGCTAATTGTCTAAAGGCTTGACATAATTTTCTGGAATTTTCCAAGCTGCTTAAAGGCACAGTTAACTTGGTGTATGTAAATGCACAAAGTAGATATCCTAAATGACTTGCCAAAACAATAGTTTGCTAATATTAAATCTGTGGTTAAAAAAATCAGTTTTAATGACTTCAACCTAAGTGTATGTAAACCTCTGACTTCAAATGTACTGTTTATTAAACCTTCAATGAATGGGTTATCAGCTGTCTTCATTTTCTTTGGCTTTCATTTTGTTTCTGAACAGCAACTTAAATCGAGAAAATCTGTGATTTGGCTACTAAAAACAGCCATTTGGCTCATAAGACATTTCTTTTAGTCTGGAGCCCTGTTTTATCTGTAGAGGACATAAGGACAGATCAGTATTCCAAAAAATATATTTATACTAATAACAAACATTACCAGTAGGGCTTTATTAATTCTGGCAGTTTGTTGTTCATTCAATTACTGATTGATTTTATAATGTCGCATAATATTTGGGAGCAGCATTTCGACAAGAAAAAGACATTCAGATTTCATACAATGTCATAATCTGACAAGACCATCATATTGTGAACGTGAAGCACAAGTTAACATGGCGTTAACATTGCTTGATAATGTGCACCATTTCACACAGAATAAAGAAACCTGATTTTAACATAAAGATGCTCATTACTGTTATTGATGTCTAATAGCTCAAACTGATAAAATTGCGCTTCTCGTGATGTTTTTGAACCAGATGGAATCTCCTGCCTCGGTAAATTTTGTATTGTTTTGCGTCATTCTGCTGTTCAAGCTAATTATACCACTTATTTTCATCTGTACAATCATGCCAACATTATGTAGTAAATTTATTCAGAACTCAGCCCCAGTTAAACCGTAACACCGGAGAATACCGTAGAGGGAACCCCCAGTATCACAGCGCAATGGCAGGCATGATGAAAAGAAAAAACACACCAGCAACTGTAGAACATTTGGAAATAAAGTGGAGCAAGGAGAACAAATCTTTCTGAGATGTCATGTTTGTTATTTACATGCGTTGCAGGGCTTATTGTCTCGGTTTGCTTGGCTGCAGCGTGCGCAATACAATGTGACAAAAAGCAATAATGTTCCACACTATTTTGAACTACACACGCTATTGTAGGATACTGTATAATGTAATTAAGTTGAATAATAAACTATCATGTAATCATGAATGCTGCCACTCTATGCGACTGTATCGCCAATTATTTTACCTTTAAAACACAATTGTGGCAACAAATATAAGTTAAATACCATGTACAAAATATATAAAGTATAACATGAACAAATGACCAACAATGTCTGTAGCAGCCATAGCACAAAATAGATTTTTGTGAATCTGCCGGATGTAGTTTACGATATTAGTGTTTCACAGATATATCAGTATCGGCGTATATGTTTTCCGATATGCGCAGACATGAAAACTTTTTGTTCAGAACATATAATGCAGAAAACAATGCTTGGGGTGATTTAGAATTGGTGTCAAAATAGTTTGTCCCGCAGAGTGCACTCCGACTCCATTGTTTACAGAGCTGAGCTGATGGTGGTTCTGCAGACAGTGTGGAGTTAAGCAGTGTCTTCATGGTAAGTTGCTAACTAGATTGTGAAATACATACTGGAAAGTTAATAAACAATGACCCCATCATTTCCCCTTTTCAATATAACTAAAGCAGTCAGTAATATAGCAGATTGAAAGGTAAACATCAGAGCATCTTTTTGCAGCTCAGCAGACAATGGTGCAGTGGTGGATTGTGTCTGTTGAGTGTTGATTTCATGCTACGTTGTTACCTAGTTGGTGAGATGCAATGCTAGAAAGTAAATAAACAACGTCCATATTTTACTCTCCATGACAACGAGCTTATAGCTAACTAGCTAACCACGTAGCTACTTTTATTGCTTGTCTACTGAGTGGAAGCTAAGTGTGTAAACATGTATTCACCAAACTGTTTTATTCAGGATTCACAGTTTGGTACACCCTTCAATCAAACAATTCCAGTCGTTGCATTTACAAAATGTAATATTTAAAAGTTTCCCCTGAACTTGTTTAGCAAAATACGGTATAACACCATGGCTGCTGTTTATCTCTTGACTCGGCAGGTGTAAATGCTTCTTGTTTTACAACCTGCCCCTAATTGACTGGCAGTATTAAAATAGTCAGCATTTGACTGATACTAAACAGTACTACTGATGTTTATTTAGCTATTTATTTTATTTTAATTTATCCTTTATTTAAATGGTCAGCAATTGACATACTAAACAGTATTGATTTTTATTTAGATATAATTTTAATTTATTCTTTATTTAAATGGTCAGCCATTGACTGATTCTAAATATACAGTACTGATGTTTATTTAGCAATTTATTTTATTTGAATGTATTCTTTATTTAAATGTTCAGCAATTGACATATTAAACAGTACTGATGTTTATTTAGCTATTTATTGTATTTTTATTTATTCTTTATTTTCTCAGTGTTCATTTCTAGAATTTGTTGACAACGTATAATAATAATGTCAAATATTCTTTGATAAAAATATTTGTTTAAGAAAGCAGCCTTCTGTGTACCTTTGCATAGTCATATCGGTGCACAGTCAAGTGGAGCAGTGGTGGCTCAGTGGTTAAGGCTCTGGGTTACTGACCAGAAGGTCAGGGGTTCAAGCCCCAGCACCGCCAAGATGCCACTGGGCCCTTGAGCAAGGCCCTTGACCCTATCTGCTCCTCTAAAATCGGTATCGGCCTCAAAAATCCTATATTGTTCGGGCTGTACTTTCTACATGTATACAGACAATAAGATAAGTAAAGCTGGTCTCAAACCAACAATTAGCAGGAAAAGACAGTATCAGATGACACAAGTGAACAGCCCCTGAGCTATCAGTCCACATGTGACTTACAAAGAACTTCAGTTTTTAACTACTCCACACCAACCATTGTGACTTTAAAAAAATATTATTTAAAAACAACTAAATAAGCACAAGCACAAGCACACACACACACACATATACATACATTATATATATATATATATATATAAATACAGTATGAGCGGGTCTAACACTTTTAGTCTAACACTGCTGACTAGCCGGGTCAATTATAACACGGGTTAACGGCATTAATAAAATGCATTTTTGTTGTTTTTTTCATTAGGGCTAACAAATTAAATCATTTTGATTTTCAGGAAGATAATTAAATAGCTAATATCTATAAAGCAACAGTTTTAATTTATTGAAAAAGGCTGACATTCGAGCATTTTCTTTTCTGTATATCAATTCACGAACTAAGCTATTTAATGCTGCCATTAATTTTGCATTGTTTGATCACCTTCTACACATGTAAAAATTTACAATACAAATAATAATATTAACAATTTAATCACGATAACTCTCACTTTCTTCACACTACTAAACGATGGTGACAAAAGTGTCCCTTTGCGCCTCCTGTCGGTGATTTTGCGAACGTGTCTCACGTGTGAGAATTTTACGTTTTCACACGGCGGTACTCCCTGCAGTAGTAAAGCTCAATCTGGTTGCTTACCCACTGTATCTCAACTTAATATACAGAGACAACTATATGTAAGCAATTTGTAGTTAATTTTCTCAAAAACTCTAAACACTTTGTCTCTGTGAGTTTTGGCAAAAAGCTGTTTGTTTTAAACGACATATCCAGCCTGACACAATAATAATGGCATGACTCAACCAATGGAGTGAGTTGGGGGTGGGACTGTCAGTCTGTTCAATCAACAGCAGATGGAGGGCATATTTAGAAGGCTGTTTTAAACCAAACGTTTTATTTTTGCAATTGGAGCTAGTGGTGCAGAAATTACACAATTCTGCTTAAAGCTTACAACTGAAAATAAGGAAAATCGTCTAGTGTGGCGCTGGATTTACATGTGAAAAAAAAAATGTCCAGGGCTCTGTGTGTTTTTTTTATTTTTCTTTAAAGTGTTTCTATCTTACCTGTATTTGAACTTTCTGGGATTTCTTCTCCTATCTCTGCTATTGTGATAGTGAGGACACGCATAGCCCTGCCTGCACAGACGTGGAGGCTTGGTACACTGCTCTGTTTTATAGTTGGCCAAAACAAAATTGGTGTCTGCAAAAAACGGGAACAGAAACTTCAGATTACTGCTTTTAACACCCAGCATAAATTGCAATTCAATCAGGTGACCTGACTGAATACAATGCAATTATGTTAGCTTGACCAAGCCAACATACTGTTATGTTAATTCAATAACTGCAATGGTTCTTGACAATAAAACTCTTTATTGCTCCATAACATTCAACACGGCTGATCCTCTTTCCATAGGATGCCAGACTCCATCAGCTCCCAGAAAAATGCGCTAACCCAAAAAAGGTGCTCTTCGCACATGCGCAGTAAACAAAACATAACTTAACAATCTCCCTTTTTTTCTTTTAAGAAGAAAACTGTTCAAGTTTAGAACATAAGCATTTAACAGGTTAACAGAATAACAGGTTAACTTTAGAGTTTTAGTTTAAATGACAAGACATTGACAAAACATAAGCTAATCATTGTCAAATCCATTCAGCCCTTAAGATAGCAAACACCTGTGCTGAGAGCTTTCAGAAGGCCAAGTCCAGATGCCCCCTTTTTTGTCAAGCAGTTAGCTAGCTGCTCTTTGGTGGTTGACCACAAGATCTGCTGAATGGTTCCAGAGTGTATAAGCTCCTTCATACTGCTGATTTCTAGGCGCAGTCTCTTTTCGGTGACAGATTTTGTAGATTTGAGAGCATCGAGAAGGGAATGATTGTCTGTTACACACACAATAGGCACATTGATGCATGAGCAGTCACCAGTGGTAATCTCAGAGTATAGTGTAGCGAGGAAAACTGCACTGTCAACTCCATCTGCAAGTGCCAAAGTCTCTCCTGCTAAGGTACTCCGTACAACTCTCCTGATTCGTTTTGACTGCCAAGATATAGGTGAAAATTTTCCATTTTCTCCCATAAGCATGATGAAATGTCCACCCTGTGTGCCACCGTCCGGAAGATTTCCCATTGAGGAATCACTGTACACCACCAATTTAACAGAACTGTTTTTTCCTAAGTACTGGAACCTCAAGATGACCTCTTCTGATTTCAGTTTTCTGATAAGTTTATTTGCACAATGCAGGGTCTGAACAGTAGCATGCTTTGTGTTAGATGCCAAGATGGATATGTCATATATTATGTCAGGTCTGCTTTGCCTGGCAACCCACAATATTTGTCCAATCTTTGATTTTAGCATGTCCATCTCAACGTCTGTCAATGAAGCTTCACGCTGTGTTGCTCTGGTGGAGTCCACTGGGATAGGTTGCAGATTTTTTATGTACGTTCCTTGTTGTACTTGTATTTCATCCTCCTTAGAATGTACTTCTATTCCAACGTAGCTGAAACTGTCATGTTCTTCCCGTCCAACTTGAAAGGCAGCTTTCAATTGAGGAATGATGTTTATGGTGAATGCATCTGTACCACCCCATATAAAGTCATCCACATGTGATGCAAGAATTCCCATCACCTTGCAGGAATCATCCAGCCAGTAAAATACTGCTGGATCTACCTTTGACACTGTAGCTCCCAATTGTTGCAAGGTGTCTTTCACCCTATTATACCAGAATAAAGAAGCATCTGTTAGGCCATAAACACATTTTTTCAACTTCCATATGGTTCCTTTGTTCTGCACTTCTTGTGGTGGGCAAATGTAAATATCTCTGGTTAACTCTTCACCTTGTAAAAAGGCTGCTTTAATGTCCATGGATTTTAGCTGCCATTTATTTTGACATATGACTGCCATGATCATTTTTAGAGACTCTGAGGCACATGTAGGCGAGTCTTTGGGAAGGTCTTGAGTGTTTATTTCTTCAAAGCCTCTCGCAACTAGTCTAGCCTTACGTACAACTCCAGCAGCTGTTTCTTTAAGTGTGCACACCCACCTCGTGGAGATGCACTTCTGGCCTTCATCTTTCACTTCTTCATAGACGTTATTTCTCTTCCAGGTGCTGAGTTCTGTATTTTTTGCCGGCATAAAGAGATCATCATGTACTATCAATATATCATCTTCATTGGAGTCAGTGCTCAACTTAGCATGTTCGGATGGAATCACCTGAACATTGTCCATTTGTCCTAGATTGACTGATGTAGTTGTGCCAGCAATTTCCTCAGGCTCACTGTACTGCAAATTGTACCAGTTTTTACCGGTTGCCTTTCCTGCTCGGCTGAGGATTTTCCCAGTATGGATTTGTCCACTTTGATTATCTGTGTATTTAACTATTTGGTCTGTTTTCAGTCTTAGACCTTCACAGCTCATGGATGAGCGGGTTTGTGGCGTGTGGGACTGATCAAGATTATCCCCTTCAGGTAGCACTGATGCAGAAGGTTCACTGTCATATTCAGCATTAAGACGTTCATCATTAGCTGGTGTTATTTCCTCATTTTCAGTTTCAGTGTCACTGAGATCTGCTGTTGGCGTTACTGTGGGATATTCATTTGTTTTCATTTGTTCCCTTTCTGTCTCCTCCAGTTTCGTTTGTGGGTCATCCACCTTTCTTAGTCTAGACTGATGCACTGGAACATAGGTTCCACCATGCCTGACAAATACAACCACATTATCTTGGCCTATGACTACACCTGGACCTTTCCACTCATTACAATCTACTCGCTTATAATACACTTTGTCCCCCGTTTCATATCTGTCATGAATGGGCCGCAATTGCTTACGAAGGGCTCTTCTAATTCTCTCCGAGCATTCGGCTTCTGTGAATGCTTTTCTCATTGCATGTAGTGTGGTGATTTGTTTAGCTATCCAAGTACTCATACTTGTTTCCAGAGCTGGAGGCTTATTAGTGAGGACTGAGGGCAGATTTGGGTTCTGCCCAAACACTAACTGGTAGGGACTATAACCATGCACATTGTGCATAGAGTTCTTTGCCATCAGTGTCCAATCTAGAGCTGTCTTCCAGTCAACAGTTGTTGTCCTTCTTCAGCTTCAGCAAAATTTCAGTTAGGGTCAGATTGTGCCTTTCTACAAGGCCATTACTCCATGGACTGTATGCTGCAGTTGTTTTAACTTCAATATTAAACTTTTCAGCCATGTCCCTCATTTCATCATTATTAAATTCACCTCCATTATCACTAAACAGTCTGCATGGAGGACCATGAACACTTATCCAGCAGTGAATAAAGTGCTTCACTATCTCTTTTGGGTTCTTTGTGGTGACGATACTCCCTGCACTGAAGCGTGTTAAGTGGTCAATAGCATGCAAATACCATAATCCCGGCTCAAGCTCATGTAAGTCCACAGCCACAGTCTCATTATAGGCTGATGCCATAGGCAAACCCACTACAGGCTTATGTTTTGGCTTGCTGTATCTGATACATGTTTCACAGTTTTTAACAATGTTCTTGAGAATTGTGTTGCTTTCATCATCGTGATTACCTGAGCAGGCCAGTAATTTTTGCAGTCTATCAGCTGAAGCATGTCCAGATTGTCTGTGTAGTTTCAATAGGACTGTCTCCTTTTCTTTTGTTGTCATGTTTTCTGTCACAGCAAGAATTTCATTTTCATTTTGTGTCTTGTTCTCACTTGTCTCGTTTTCATCTAGATGACTGTCATCTCTCAAGTTCACACAATAATGTCCTGAAGATGTTAGTTCAAGTTTAACAGGTTGTTTAAACATCGTTGCTTTGTCATGTGCAATGTCCAGAACTGCACTTGCTCTTTTCAATAAAGTCTTGCTTAAAAGCATTGGTATTTCTGCAGGAACAACTTCTGTCTCTATTTTGCATCTGGTATGTCCTATCCTTGCTGGAATGGTAACTTTCCTTGTGGAATAAACAACTTTGCCATCACCAAATCTGAAAGGTCTTGCACTTTGTTTGTCATCTATTTTCAGTAATTCACTCTGTGGTAGCCCACTTGTGTAATCCTCAAGCCATTTTTCTCCACACACAGTTCTTGTACAGGCTGAAATTTCTGTGTTAGACAAAGATTCATTTGAAAACAAATTGATGTTACATTCTTCAATGTCATCTTTTAGTTCTTCATCTTTTGTCATTCTTACATGTTCCTTTTTATTTGGACAGTCCTTTACCCAGTGATACGTGCTTTGGCAAATTGCACATTTCGTTCTTCTTCCATATTTATCAAGAGGGTTTGTGCCTTGAGCTATGGTTTGAGTGTTTGACTTATGTCCCCGTTTGCCTGAGTATCTCGTGTAATAGGCAGTGTCACTATCTGTGTTCTGCGCCCTCTCGTGGTGAAGTAACGTTATCTCCAAACATTCTTTTCAATGCTGATTTCATATCAGTGAAAGAAATGCTAGAGCAAGCCATAAGTGCTAACTGTTTATCTTTAACAGTAAGTCTGGCAGTATCGAGTAGCTTAAAGGCTAGTACGGCATCAGGGAGCTCCATTTTGAACTTACGTAGCCTGTTGTATCGGCGTTCGAACTCGACGATGTATTTCACCATAGAAACACCGTTCTCTCTAGTGATCCGGTCAAACTCCGTATACGCCTCGTACTGTCGATCTTTTTCTTCTTTTAAAAACACAGTCCAATTTCGCTATAAGTGTTTGCATTCCAGTGTCAGCATTCAAATCTTCAGCGGAAATTTCCAGAGCACTGACCCTTGCTCTGCCTGTTAGTGACAAAGTAACCGCCAAGGCTTGTTTTTTTCTTTTCCACGTCTCCAAATTTCAATCTCATTTTTCCAACTTTCGTAAGCCACCTTCTCGTCAAACGGTGGGGGGTTTTTGTAATTCCCAGCAGCAGCCATCCTCTGCTACCAATGTTAATTCAATAATTGCAATGGTTCTTGACAATAAAACTCTTTATTGCTCCATAACATTCAACACGGCTGATCCTCTTTCCATAGGATGCCAGACTCCATCAGCTCCCAGAAAAACGTGCTAACCCAAAAAAGGTGCTCTTCGCACATGTGCAGTAAACAAAACATAATTTAACAGTTATTCTACAGATTTTATTCAGGATTTTTCCAAAATCCCTAAATCAAGACCAAAATTATCAACTGCTCCTAGAGCTTTCAAGCTTCATCCACCTTGGAACAGACATACAGATTGTTCTGACTAACATTGCTATATCTTATAACTGATCAAAATTAAGTTTTTGCACGGTGGACCACCAAAAATAAAAAAAAATCCCATAGATTTACAGGCCAACAGAATGCTCGTTAATTCAAACGAGAAATTGTCAAAAAATTTACATTTAAACAATCACAAACAATCATGGCTTTATGTTACAGTACATAATCTATACATCTTTCAATCTTTCTGACGGTTTTATCTGAAGATCTACATTACTATTTCTATCTATCTATCTATAACTTTCAGACAAAGACTTAGTCAAGCCAAGAGCAAAGTTTGTCTTGACAAACTATCTAGTTTTATAACTGATCCCTTTTTTACCTCTTTATTTCTATTCTACTGGGCTTGTATCAGTGTGGGAAGGTTTTGTCACCTTGCCAGCGGGGGTCCTCATTCAGGGTCTTCTCAATCATGGCTTGGCTGGCCAGCACTCCTGGCTGCAGATCGGGAATTCCCTCCCCAGATCCTAACTGGCCGTTCTGTAGAGCTTCTTGTGCCTGGATCTCTCTGTGAACATGTTAATTTGAGTCAGCCCACCCATTAAAACCATCAACAGCTCTGAATGATCCATATAAAAAAAACAAAAAAGCAAGACTTGATACAACAGCTATTTCCATATACACGTTGCTAGGCAACTGGTGAGATGGCACATTTCTTTGCATTTCATGTTATTTAATAACTGGTTAGCCACATTTACAGAGCAGAATCTAATCATTTGCTGCTATGTTGTGCAGACTGCTTATCAATTCAATTAGTACATTACAAAATATGGTTAACTATGATCCCCATCCCACTCAATACAAGCACTCTGGATGCTTCCTTATTATGACTTGTATGCATATGCAAATATGCATGGTGCCAATCACCTGAAAACCTGTGAAGCTTTTTGCAATTGAAAGCAATTATCATACCAAAACAATGTCTAGCGCTAACTGTAGTTATTTTTGGATTGACGGCATTTACATTTGTTGGGGGTTGGGCAGGGTGGCAGAATTCCCCTGCCCTTGAAAAACAGGAATGAGTGCCACAAGCCACAGCACTTCCTTTTCCTGCTGCTGATGCCATTGAGTGTCAGGTTTGCTTGCACTTTAAGATACTCAAATTAAAACATATATTCTTTACATTTGCCTTTGCTAAGGACACAGACAGGGAAATGTCTTACCTTATGTCATAAACTGGTGGCCGTAGGTCGTGTGGTCCATGAGCAAAGGCGCAGTGGAGGCCGTTTTTCACACAGTGTCCACGAGCGTCTGTCTCATGGATGCAGGTGCCAGTCTTGTAGTAGCGTAAATGGTACTTGCGCTCTGTGTCACCGGTGGTCCGGTGTAAGTAAGGGCAACTGTGAAGAGAAAAGCATTCATGCTGAATGAACACACACAATACATTTTGAATGTTTACAAGGGGAAAAACAACAACAAGGCCTATTCGTCTTTGCGAATATGTACAAGTAAGCCAGTACATTTCTCTGTTCATTTTCTGATTGCAAATTAAGATTGGGTTGGAACTGGGTTCATGCTCTTGCCTCGCAGCCATTCCTAACATACCACAATAAGAGAGCAATAGAGTGATACAACAAAACTTTCTATTGCGTTCCTATGTGCTAAATCATATCAATAACATTTATCTGTGTATCCCTGCCTCCAAAGTACTACCATTAGCCAAGTGGACCAAGCATTTGTGGAAAAATATGTGGAAGCGTGTCCTGGAATTTATTTTATCACTGGCCTTCCAGGACTCCCTCACACAACTGCATCTACTATAAATACAAATTCTATAAATAGTTCACAGAGTGTGAATTATGTTGACTGACTACACTTGAAAACAGCTGTTGTTTACATATACAGTTATATTATAACTGGTTTTAATGTTGTTTATTGTTTTCACACAGGAATACATGTGCACACACTAAATTAGAATAATTATAATATATATATATATATATATACACACACATACATATATTTTTGAAATGTTTTATATATATATATATATTTTTTTTTTTTTTTTTTTTTTTTTTTTTACCAGAATCATTCCACATATTAAGATACCTCTTAGGGCTGAAACGATTATTCAACGTTATCGACAATGTCGACAATAGAAAATTGTCAACAAATTTTTTCATTGTCGAATAGTCATTTGATGTCATTTAAAGTAACATGAAATCATATGTAACTCAAATGATGACGAGCTACAGCAGCACTACAGCTCGCGCCAGACTGAGGAGAGAAAGAATTACACAACTCACAGTCCAGATGCACTCTAAACTTTCCAAACAGCTTCAGGTGATGTAGATCGCAAAGTATGAGGGAATTATAATGCAAAAATACCAAATAAGTAAACACCGAAGAACTCTCGTTGGGGAATAAGCGGAGCTGGAGCTCTTTTAAGGAAACACCCTGGTGTTACATCTTTAATGCAGTTATATTTAAGGCATTATAGCTTTATTAAAGTTCAAATAATAAGGAAGCAGATCATATAAATAACTACAAACTCCGAAACGGTCATTTCTCTGTGCGTTCAGCGCCTCTTCTGTGAGTTGCACAAAGTGTCCCGATCTAATGGGGAAGAGACTGAAATTGCACCCGGCTGATGCACACTCTGTTGCGGGGACGCTTGTCCCTCAAGTGCACACGCTTAATGCAGCTAGATTATAACGTGATGGCTCGCAACTTATTGTATCATAATATATGTCACTGTGCGTTTCTTATTGTGAATAAAATTGGCAATACGCTTTATTAATAACAGAGAGTTTGTTTTTTGTGAGTGTGGCAGGGCGGAGGGCGGGGCCAGGTCGTGATTCTATACGACCAGCTCCAAATCAGGCTCATTAGCCCGAGAAGGATAAAGGCCGACTGGAGATGGCAGTGCGACGGAGCTAGAGTTACAGACAGCTGTCCGACACCTGTGTGTGTTTGTCTTTTTGGTTCAGTTTATAATTAAACTATTATTTTATTATCAAGCCGATTCTCGCCTCCTCATTTCCATTGAAGTGTTACACTGGTGCCGAAACCCGGGAAAGACGAGGGACACGGCGTAGTAGAGTCCTCGCCACTACCATCCACCCCAATGGAGCAGCCGCGGCCATCCGCTGGGGGACAGAGAAGCCCGGCTGCCTGAAAGCGGAGGAACGACCACCGGCCGTGAGGGGAGGAGGGGCTCCTAACCGACCGCTTGGAGCGGTCAGGGCCACTGCCAGGGGCGGAGGAGACCCCTACCAGCCGCTGAAACGCTGCGGGGTCTAGGACCGCCGACCGCGAGCGGGGAGGGGCTCCTGGCCGACCACCTGGAGCGGGAGAAATGCTGCCAGGGGCGGAGGAGGCCCCTTTCGTCTACCAAAAACGCAGCGGGGCATTCCGTCCGCCAGGGGCCGGAGGACTGCCTCCGATCCGCCCGGGGAGGCGTGGCTGTCGTCCACGAGAGGGTGGAGGAGTGGCCGAGGCCCAAGCTATGGTGTATCAGAGAACCGGTGAGTAAAATTTTAATTTTTTTTCTCTCTCTCTCCCGCTGCCGCTCTGTGCTGGCCTTTTCCCTATCTTTTTAAATGTTTTAGTTAATTTGGCACGATCGTCGTTACGGCGTGTAGGTGCCACATTTTTTTTTGTTTCCCTCCCCTTGATCCAGGTAGACGGGGATGACCTGCAGGCAGACAGGGCGGAAGGCACGCCCCCCGCGGGCGGTGTACGTCATGCCGGGTCGTGATTTTACACACCCGGCTCCTAATCAGGCTGATTAGCCCAGTGCGTCAGAGAGAGAGAGTTACGGACAGCTGTCCGACACCTGCGCGTGTTTGTCTTTTTGGTTCAGTTTATAATTAAACTATTATTTATATTATCAAGCCGGTTCTCACCTCCTCCTTTCCATTGATGTGTTACAGTGAGTTAAAGATGTATTGAAGTGAACAAAAAGGTGAGAGAGGGTAGTCTTCGCCCCATTATACACTGAAACAAAATACGTTTTTGATTTGTTTTTTTGATTTTGGCTTGTTTTCCAAAAATAATATCTAAAACTAATTTAAAACAATGTACATTTTCTTTAGCAGCTATACTGCAGAAGAAAAAACTGTTATCTGAGAATGTTGAATATAATATTAAAAATACAAATATTTTAAAATATCTACAAATCCTTTAAAAAAAGATGCATTCCCCTGAGAAGCAGCATATAACATATTTAGACTTACTTTTAGAGAACAGGTCTTGAATATAAGTATATTTTGTCTTTACTGCACTCACAGAAGTATAACCAAGTGAAAAAAATACACTTTTATATAAAATACACTTATATTTAAGATACATTCTCTTAAAACAAGTCTGAATATCTTATATGTTGCTTTTCAAGTAAATGTATCTTGTTTTAAGGGTTTTTAGACCATTTTAAATGGAAAACAAGACAAAAACACTTGATGATAATGGGATTTTTTGCAGTGAATTTCTTTACTGGATTCAACTTAAAATAAAATAAAATAAAAAATAAAAAGTACTTTTTTTCCTTTAATTCATTGAATGTCATTTAGAGGTATTTTTAAAAGATGATTTTGACCTCTTTATTGTATGTAAGCACGTTTAATACAACCTTTTAAGTCGGGGACAAGCTGAATAATCGGATAAGAGTTAATGATTAATCATTGCAATAATCGCCAAATAGTTGAATAATTATTAGATTAATCTATTATCAAAATAATCGTTAGTTGCTGCCCTAATACCTCTTGAAACAACCCCCCCCCCCACACACCCCGCACCCCACCCCACTAATGTCACTGCAAATGCTGAGCTTTCAAAATGTATGTTTAATTAACTTCAAAACAATCAAAAACCAGCTTGAAATAATTAAGCAAGATTTGTTGTTAGGCAGTGCATACAAATGATATACACTCACTGAGTACTTTGTTAGAAACACTATGGTCCTAATCAAGTACCCGACATGGTCTTCTGCTGTTGTAGCCCATCCGCCTCAAGGTTCGAAGTGTTGTGCATTCCGAGATGCTATTCTACAATTGTACAGAGTGCTTATCTGAGTTACTGTAGCCTTTCTATCAGCTCAAACCAGTCTGGCCATTCTCCGTTGACCTCTCTCATCAACAAGGCGTTTCTTCCGCAGAACTGATACTTACTGGATGTTTTTTTTGTTTTTGGCACCATTCTGAGTAAATTCTAGATACTGTTGTATGTGAAAATCCCAGGAGATCAGCAGTTACAGAAATACTTAAACCAGCCCATCTGGCACCAACAATCATGCCACGGTCGAAATCACTGAGATCACATTTTTCCCCATTCTGATGGTTGATGTAAACATTAACTGAAATTTCTGACCCGTATATGCATGAGTTTATGCATGAACTGCTGCCACATGATTGGCTGATTAGATAATCACATGAATAAGTAGGTGTACAGGTGTACCTAATAAAGTGCTCAGCCGGGGCTATGAACTGGCCAGATGGGGCCGATAGCCTCGGACCTCGAGATCAAAATCGATCTGCGTTCGAGCCAATATCTCCATTGCACTGCCCTAAAATCTGCCCTTAATATGCTGCTCTGGTGCCAATGTCACATACCCCACCCATTTCACAAGCAAGAGGGAAACTCAAGCTGAGGTATCAGACTCTGGAGAGGAAATTAGCTAGCTCTTGAAATAAACATGGATTTGTACTGTGTCCGCAATGTTTTTGTTTTTTTCACGGACCTGTACTGTTGTGCACTGGATACACAACTTGGCAAGTTTGGTGACAATATACTTAAATCACGTCTTCGTTCGGCAGCAGTGTTAATCTCATCAACAAAATCACTGACAAAGGTTTTGTGTGTGTGTGATTTTGTCAACACATTTCATCAACATTAACAAATACGAGACGAAACAGATGCATCATGATGATAATTTAAAAAAAAAATTATTAAAGCATACTGTCGATGAAAATATGACAAGAATAATTATATTATTGCAAGATATTAACAGTGCAATTCATAAACAAAAGAATGAGCATCGTGCGAATTATTTGTTTATAAAAGAAGCTATTAGATATGGATTCATCTGATCTAATTATCTAGTATGTTGAGGATTTCCCTGCCAGAGTTAAATGTGCCAAACACCAGCTAAATTAACCACTTTAAAATGGGTTAATTACCTCACTCAAACGTATCCCATTTATACAAGATATTATATCCACAACATATATGTAATATTACAACTTACATATGTGCACAGACAATGAAGCGAATGAACAGGTGAACTTGAACCAAATTACACTCTAGTCATAATATGCCTAACTTTTGTTGTGAACACGCTGTTTCTGTAAAAACACACGCAATGTGATATCCTAAACTGACTAAACACAGAAAATATAATATATATTTAACTTCAGTATATTTATTATATGCTATTATTTGAACCTCTGGTTTCACAGCAAGGGCAGTTGTGCAGTATTTTGTACATAGCCTCTTTTATATGTTTGATACATGTGTAAATTAAGAAAATGTTTATACATTTTTCCTAAAAGTTTGAAAATCTAATTAAAGTGTGGTCTTACAGTCTGACACTTATTTTTGTCATTTTGCACATCATCATCAACTAAAAGATATTTTCGTTGACTAAATATGCCATTTTAGTCAGAGTAGGGCTGCACAATTAATCGAAAAACGAATCGCAATTACTGCTCTCACAATTATGTAATCGTGAAAACTGACAATTACAGCATTCAATTTAAGTCTACTCCTGTTGCGTTAATGGTTTCTATTTAGAACGTGTTTTTGCAGCGGCTGAGTTTCTAACCAATCACAGACGTGTGCGTTGAGCAATGACACGGCAATGGCCAATCAGAGACGCAGTGAGTCTACAGTACAGTCATATCAGTAATGACAACCAATCCTTATGCGCATGTTTTGAATAGTCTGATGTCCAGATACTTGCTTTACAGTACTTTTAATCTTGGTTTGCGATGGCACACGAAAATTAGTGCTAAAGAAACATCGCTTGACACTCGAAAAGAAGCTGTAGAACAAAGGTGAGCAATTTTGAATTATTTTCAATTCGTTAAATGTTGCCCCGTTTTATTTATCATAGGTAAACAACCCGCAAGCGAGCAACGCAACAAAACCAAAATGATCCCTGACCGTTACAATCAAGGTACAGACAGGGTCTAAATAAGTGATTTATTGTGTTGTTTAAACAGCTATATTTATTAAGAGAGCATTTGTGAGTGCAGAACAGGAGAGTTTGAATATTGTTGGGTTGCTCGATTGTTGTGTACGACTTAAAAAAAAAAAAAAAAGAACAGTCGCATTGATGTATTAAACAAGCTACAAAGTAGATATGAATATGATTTAACGATGATCTTATGTGAACAAGATCACAATACTGGATTTTAAATGCAGTAAGGAAGTTCAGTCTAAATCGGCTGTTCAGTTTGACTATTGAATATGTCAAATATTATTATTTACTGTATGTGGACCAATAATTAAAGCATTAAAGACACATATTGCATGTCTGACGGTAGTTTTTTTTTTATTTTTATGCCACATTTTTCAGGCTTTGGAAGTGTGTTAAATGTGTGAGGATGTGTATACATCAACCTGTCACATGACACACAGGCATATTGTCTTAAGTTAAAACTGGTTTTGTCAATAGTTCAGAAAGAACCTACATACATTTCTTCACTGTAAAACATAGATATACCTTTATAATATCCTGTAGTAACATTAGCAAACATTATTGCAGTATTTAATGCATAAAATAAACTGCAGCAGAGCCCATAACCTGCTGTTCTGAACAACCTGCAAGCACGGTTGTCTGCTTAGTGACACCACAGTAATTTTATCTATTAATCGTCATAAATAATCGCGATTACAATATCAAGGGCAATAATCGACAATTATGATTTCTGTCATAATCGTGCAGCCCTAAGTCAGAGTAAAACTGTCTAAAATTAATGAAATTTACATGATGAAATATTGACAAATTTTTTTGTCAAAAGTCTAAAACTATGACTAAAACAAAAAACGGAGAATTTTTGTTCGGCAGATGAAATCGATGTGACATTGCACATTTTCATCAGCCCAAATATTCAGAAGAGCCCTGATTCCGTCTACTGATCAGTACTGATGATTCTCCATTTTTTGTTGATCTTTTGAGGTAAGCAGGTAGCTAGATATAAAAAACTGAAGGAGTATCTTGGTGCTGAAACATCTGACCTGACTCAGTTAAACTCCGCCTTTGACAACAACCCCACCTCAACTCCCAGTTAGCCTTGTCTGCCCCAAGGGTAATCAACAGGCCAGGGCGCTTGGCCCCAAGTAAGCCCCAAGGAGGCGCGATGAAGCCCCGGAAGTGACAGTGGGAACGCAACTGACCCTGGCACGCACTAGCTCGCCCTCATTTGGCCTGATAGTGGAAATGCGGCTAGTGAGTGTAAGAGTGAAGTAATGTCTTTTTTAAGGTACACTATATTGCCAAAAGTATTCGCTCATCTGCCTTTAGACGCATATGAACTTAAGTGACATCCTATTCTTAATCCATAGGGTTTAATATGAAGTCAGCCCACCCTTTGCAGCTATAACAGCTTCAAATCTTCTGGGAAGGCTTTCCACAAGGTTTAGGAGTGTGTTTATGGGAATTTTTGACCATTCTTCCAGAAGCACATTTGTGAGGTCAGACACTGATGTTGGACGAGAAGGCCTGGCTCGCAGTCTTCGCTCTAATTCATCCCAAAGGTGCTCTATCGGGTTGAGGTCAGGACTCTGTGCAGGCCAGTCAAGTTCTTCCACACCAAACTTGCTCATCCATGTCTTTATGGACCTTGCTTTGTGCACTGGTGCGCAGTCATGTTGGAACAGGAAGGGGCCATCCCCAAACTGTTCCCACAAAGTTGGGAGCATGGAATTGTCCAAAATCTCTTGGTATGCTGAAGCATTCAGAGTTCCTTTCACTGGAACTAAGGGGCCAAGCCCAGCTCCTGAAAAACAACCCCACACCATAATCCCCCTCCACCAAACTTCACAGTTGGCACAATGCAGTCAGACAAGTACCGTTCTCCTGGCAACCGCCAAACCCAGACTCGTCCATCAGATTGCCAGATGGAGAAGCGTGATTCGTCACTCCAGAGAACGCGTCTCCACTGCTCTAGAGTCCAGTGGCGGCGTGCTTTACACCACTGCATCCGACGCTTTGCATTGCACTTGGTGATGTATGGCTTGGATGCAGCTGCTCGGCCATGGAAACCCATTCCATGAAGCTCTCTACGCACTGTTCTTGAGCTAATCTGAAGGCCACATGAACTTTGGAGGTCTGTAGCGATTGACTCTGCAGAAAGTTGCCGACCTCTGCGCACTATGCGCCTCAGCATCCGCTGACCCTGCTCTGTCATTTTAGGTGGCCTACCACTTCGTGGCTGAGTTGCTGTCATTCCCAGTCGCTTCCACTTTGTTATAATACCACTGACAGTTGACTGTGAATTATTTAGTAGCGAGGAAATTTCACGACTGGACTTGTTGCACAGGTGGCATCCTATCACAGTACCACGCTGGAATTCACTGAGCTCCTGAGAGCGGCCCATTCTTTCACAAATGTTTGTAGAAGCAGTCTGCATGCCTAGGTGCTTCATTTTATACACCTGTGGCCATGGAAGTGATTGGAACACCTGAATTCAATTATTTGGATGGGTGAGCAAATACTTTTGGCAATATAGTGTATATATGGAATAGTGTAATTGTCATCAATGCATTCATCCTTTCTAAATTCACTTTCACACTGACAACTGCACGCTTCAAAATACTGCAGAATTGACTGAAACAGAGTGCAACATGAGCAATACACATAAAAAAAGTCCATGTTCAATTTGAGAGAAAAGATGAAAATGGAGCTGTGACAATATAGACAGCACTTTGGCAGAGCACAGCTTTTATCCTGAAAATGCTACATACCCAATCATCTTCTTAAATATAGCAACTGCATCTTGCTCAGGTAGCAACAGTAACTATGGCAACAGCTGTGATGTCACCATAGGACAGCTGCTACTGGATGAATCAATGTGTGATCTATGCCTATACTGAAACTATGTAACAAACATATGCACTGTCAGGGAGACTGAACAATAATATATATATATATATATATATATATATATATATATATATTATATTTTTTTTTTTTTTTTTTTTATTTATCTAATTTTAAAACAATTAAATTAAGAGTTCATGAACGAGCACAAAAAGTTATCAAATGACAAAGGATGAAAAAAAAAATCAGGTACCCTTCAGCTCAGGTGCAGATCATGACATTTAGATACATAGTGATGATATAGTATTTCAAAAACAAAACATCATTTTTGACAAATGTTTATTTTTACTCATTGTCACATCTGTAAGACATAGGGCCTTATTTATGTCATCAAAATGCTGACGTCTCACAGGATTCAAAGACAATCTTGCAGATCAGAAATCAAAAATACCATATGACATCAAGAGAAAGTATTTCCAAAAGCAAAGCAAAGTTCCCATACCATTATTTAGAATAAGAGATTTCAATGTATACAGTATAACACTTTACAGAAAATTTAGGCATCCATACATTTATTCATGTATAGGAAGCCCAACTGTAGTGCCTTGTAGAACTGAAGATGGTGAAACTACAAGAATTATCTGATCCATTTACTGAGCCGCTTATAGAGCTGCTTAAACCCAGCAAATAAGACAATTAAAAAAGGTAAAAACACAAGCAAACAGCTCAGCTGATTTCAACAACACTTGATATTAATTATACTTCAGTAAAGAAGATAAGCATGATTTCACACAAGGGATCAATAAAGTCCCTATCTATATATCTTGGGCAATGTCTTATAGTGAAAGCAAACAATGTGTTCCATCATTTTCAAACAAATTAATTGTGGAAACACTCTGGTGCTTTAAATATGTGAATAATAGACTGCATTAAAGTAAAACTAGATGCTATATACAATAAACTACGAACGACTGTAAACACACGAGTTTTTATGAAGCGAGAAACTCGTCAACGTGTGAGCCAATCAGGGCAAAGTACGTGCGCAGGAGAGCCAATCACAAGCTAGAGAACAGGGGGCGTGTCCCTTGGATCCCTAAGCACAGTACACAAGCAAAGCAACAAAACACCCACTCTCCTCCACCATCTGACTGTTGATCTTTATATCATATATAAGAATATACATTTCAGGGAAGTGAGAGACTAAAGTGGAAAGGAAACGCGGGTAAAATACACAGTGAATAGCTAAGGACTGTCCACAAAAAAATAATAAATAAATAAATAAATAAAAATAAAACGGATTAGGCAATATACAAGAATAAAACCAAGAACAAAACATTAACAGAATAAACACTTTAGTGAATCTCATTTTATAAAGAGCGTGTGCTACACTGAACAACAAGACGACTCAACGCACTACAACAGGAAATGTGTTGCAATATTCTTATACAACAAAAACAGAAAAATGTACGTCAGATTCGAACAACCCAAGCACAAACAAGACATTGCTTATGCAAATTAATGAAACGCATTCCAGACAACGTGCATTGACTACTGCCAAAATACTTAACAAAACGTATAAGCCCATTCGCAATAAAAAATAAATAAAAAAAGAAAAGTTACTTACTCGTCTCCATCAGAGCATATTCCTGTTGTTTCGTCATACTTCGTGCAATATACATCGGGGCTATAGTTAAAAGTCCCGTCTCGTCTCCGGACGGGTCTCCGTCTTCGCTGGTTTAGAAAATGCCAGTGGAAACACGTAAAGGGTCTGTGCTGTGTGCATTTGTGCTGCAAAAACAGTGGGCACTGCTCGGTCCTGAACTCCTTCAAATATCTGCAATTAAAAAGGAAATATTTTGTTTAGCTTTACCCCGACACCTAGTAATAAGTTGAACTTTGTAGCTTTGCTGGCTGTCTACCTCATTGCGTAGTTTCTCAGATGCTACCATACGACAACAAAACTAGCCCTTCATACATGTTTTATTTCAAATATTACCTCTTACGCATCTATAAACATGTGAACATGGTCGTTGTATATGTTCAATGAGCAGCGGAGTGTGCAAAACCCCGTTTAATGACATCAAAAATCAATTGCATCCACTCTAGCTACTGTGAGCTATTTATCGCTACAACTGTAAGCTTACGCCAAGTGCTCCGAGATTAGCTTTTCCAGTTACGTAAAAATGTCGCCGTACGTTCCATTCAAGCCACCAGTGCGTACGGCGGGAAAGTAGCGTAGAGTAAAACACGGGCCGAGGTGAAAGGAGGCGGATGCAGCTAACAAACCAGCCTGCTAGCTACATCTAGCGAGCGTCTCCACTGTGAAACGTACATACATGTCTTCAAGTATTTGGACAAGCAGGCTCGAGCAAATAAGCGAAGAACACTTTCTTAAGTTTTTTTTTTTTTTTTTTTTTTTTTTTTCACCAAAGGCGCAAAACGCAACAAAGAGCATTAAGACAGAATACAACGCAATGTTTATCTGAGGTGAGATTGTTGATTTGATCAAAATCGAGCTTAGGGAGCCGCGTGCATTCGGAAGAATTTACTAATGGAAAAGCACCATTTTAAAACGCACGGAGGGAGAGGAAACAGCAAGCATTACAAATATAAATCTGATAGTTGAATATCGAATAGACAGTCTACGGAAACGTATTTTCATCCCTTTCATGCGTACTTTACTTACGTATAGTGGGTTGGTTTCTCGGTTTGAGGAGAAGCGCTCGCCGCCGTTTTCGAAACCGACGGCATTTTCAGTCAAAACAATAACAGCGCGTGCGCGGGGACCCTCTCGTCTACTCGTGCTCTCGCGCGCCGCTGCAAGGCCAATATGAGCAACTGGCGGGACAAACAAACGGGACAATGACCATTCTGCATAGCAGCACTGCCATAATAAAAGATTCCCCTCTCAAAAAGAGACTGTAACGATATATTGTACTGAAAGACAAAATTATTCAATACGTCCGATATCTAAACACAATAATAATGCAATAAAAACACAATATAAATCGTGTTGCGTGTTTATGTACTACGTTTATGTATTTATGTTTAGAATGCTTACATTTAGAAGTACAGCTGCAGTTTCATACAGCGGCAATGCTTATAGATTTCCAGGCTGTAATTGTAAATAAATGTTTTGTTCTTCAAGTAACTTGCCTGGTTAAATGAAGTTAAAAATAAGATTTCTCTGTGGTTCGAGTGGTAATTGAATACATTAATAAAAATAGATATGTAAACAAATATGAATACTTTCGAAACGATTTGATTTGCGATTCCTAAATATAAGATTGGAGAAAATTCTTTAAAGTATTTCATTTTAGTATTGTAAAATGTACTTTATTACTCCCCATCACCCATGTCATAGCAATATATATTGCAAATCAATATTTGTTTTTCTCTACTATTACATTGTCTGTTACGGTGTAAACATTCCAAATGAAATTGTATTCAGTGTAATTAAATAAATGCAAACAATTTAAATTAATCGAAAAAACTTAGAGGAGGAGAATAACGAGTAAAGTTAAACCAATGAGAAACGGAAGCGTCATGTGTGGGCGTGTCTAAATGAAAGCCCACAGAAATATATAAATTGGTGCCCAACCATCCCTCCTATTTTCAAAAACGAGATACGACGTGTAAGGCGAAGTTGGTTCAACGAGGTTTGTGTAAGTTTACATTTGTTTTAAGTTACTTTTAGTATTGAACGGTAATCGTACTAGTTCCACTAGGGAACACAAAAGAAACCCAGACTCCATTTATAGAAGAGTTGCTCTGGCTTTCGGCTTCTTGTGTTTAGTGACGGATCATTTGCTGCATAATTTGTTAGCTTCGACAATATATGTAACACTAAAGTAGCTTTAAGCATAACTAATTTAAAACGTATTTAAGCTATGTGGCGTTTAAAATACAAATATAAACAAGTCGGGATTTTGAATGCGTATGGCATATGGTATTTATGAGCTGGTTTGTCTATGTACGTTATCTTTTTGCCCGCCATTTTGGACAATGGTTTGTGTTCAACTGTTTCAGCTTGAGGACGAAGAGCTTGAGTTGCCGGTTGCTTAAGATGATCCATTCAAATAACTTAACCCTCTGTGTCTGAGCAGTTTCCCGCCGTTTTTACATTATGTAATTGCGCCTTTCTTGGTGGGTCAGAGTTTACATGGTGAGTTTGTGTGAGCTGCTGTATTTAAGGTGAATTATGTGCTGGTTGATGACGGAGCGGTTGTCATAGAATAACAGCAAAGTCTCCCGCCGAAACTGCTTCTGGTATATTTTTGTCTTTGGTCACGTTTGACCAGTTACGCATGGTTGTAGGTGGATTGTAAGGTTGAAATTGTCGTATTGAATCCTTTAGTTAACGGAACTATATTTCATCTAATAAAGGTGTAGTTTGCGGGTACATTTGAAGCGGAAGTGGTAAAAGCAGAATGAAAGACCCGGATGATGCCGCCATTTTAAGTCACGGTTCGAATATTTAAAACTTGTATAGAGTTCTAACTTTTGATTCGTTACTATTTGAATTCTAGGGATTGAGGAACAATGGCTCGTACCAAGCAGACCGCGCGTAAATCAACTGGAGGTAAGGCGCCAAGGAAACAACTGGCGACTAAAGCTGCTAGGAAAAGCGCGCCCTCTACTGGTGGCGTCAAGAAGCCCCACAGATACCGGTGAGTGAGAAGATGCTGCAGTGTTCAGCGGCTTGTACTGTATATTGATGGATTTTGCTTAAGTTTATATCTTTTTTATAAAGACCTGGAACTGTTGCTCTGAGAGAGATCCGTCGTTACCAGAAGTCAACAGAGTTGCTCATTCGCAAGTTGCCCTTTCAGCGTCTGGTCAGGGAGATCGCACAAGACTTCAAAACTGACCTGAGGTTCCAGAGTGCAGCCATTGGTGCACTTCAGGTTTGTGCAGTTACATTTTATAAATGGATGATTCAACCCTATTAAATTATGTAGGTGGAACCTAATTTAGAACCGGGTTCAGTATTTTTTTGACTTTGATGTAACCACTTGAAGTGCATTCAGGTTACCTGGCTAAACCTTGTATTTTGGGGGGGGGTTAGCCTACAACATGCATCAGTCACTTTGCTGTTTAGTGGTTTTATTTTAGTATCTTGATGTGATATTAATCTAACTTGTTTATTGACTTCAACAGGAGGCAAGTGAGGCCTACCTTGTTGGTCTGTTTGAGGACACAAACTTGTGTGCCATCCATGCCAAGAGGGTCACAATCATGCCCAAGGACATCCAGCTCGCAAGGCGAATCAGAGGGGAGAGGGCATAATTTATATTTTATTTTTGTACTTTTAATGACAAACACTCGAGCAATGGATTTGTACATTGGAGTCATTTTGTAAGACATTCCATACAGACTCTGGTTTTTAAAGTGAGTGTGTCTAGAATAAACATTGTAGAGCAGATTTAGATGCATGCCTAAAGTATTTATCACTTATCTTTTACATTGATCATTGGGTTGTAAATAAAGAAATTACACTACCTCAAAATTGTGTGTGTGGGGTTATTAAGTTTGTTCATTGCATATGCTTTGCCTCAGGATTTTATTTGTGTATTGTAAGCATTACATTGTAGTAACGAAGTTATTTTACTGGGAAAATCCATTGTATGACCCATGATGAGTAACATACTGCTTCATAGAATTTTCATATTTGTGGACTTAATTTTAGCAGTAGATTTTATTAATACTATTTACAATATTTTATGTGGTTGTGTGCAGTTGGAAACCATTACCTTAAAATGGAAATAGAACTTAAGCCACTAATACTATCAAGCAATTATGAAGCTGACGTAATAACACTCACCACCAGGGGGGTGCAATTGTGGTGTTTTTACTTGTTGCAGAAAGCTGTGAACAAATTGATTTTATGGGTTTTGGAACCTACGTTTATGCAAAAAAAAAAAAATCTTTAAATTGGTGGTTTTCTTCACGTTTGCAACTTCTGATATTAGCCTATATTACTTGAAAATTTGCAGGTCTCAATGTAAAGTGAGGAGCCATTTGCAAATGCCATAAATCTGTAGACTGAAACCGCAAACTTTCATTTGTCTCAACCTTGTTAAAATTTGCATGAACGTGCCCTTGTTTTGGCGCCCTCTCGAGCTCAATGGCCATTTGAATCCTAACTACTACTGTGCTAGGCCAGACATGCCACTGTGTCACTAGGTGTTCGCATGTTTTTGTCTGTTACCTTTTGAAATTCAGAAAGGCCAAAGCACACT
Source organism: Myxocyprinus asiaticus (assembly GCF_019703515.2). Classification (NCBI taxonomy): domain Eukaryota; kingdom Metazoa; phylum Chordata; class Actinopteri; order Cypriniformes; family Catostomidae; genus Myxocyprinus; species Myxocyprinus asiaticus. The sequence goes on along the minus strand of NC_059357.1, from coordinate 33,578,443 downwards.
TGCTGCTCTTGATGTTGCCTAAGCCCCTCCCCAGAGAAAATTTAATATGTAAATGTAATTGTGGATAAGATATTTTATTCAAACTCGTATTGCCTAAGCATATGCATTAACTCTTACTACTTAAATTACTCTTGTCAGATGAAAGTCACTCCTTGGTTTTGGACAACTCCTTGTGTTTTATAAGCTGTCAGATCACTTTCACGTTCATACTAGCCACAATATTTCCGTGGCACACTTGTAATTTTTTTATTTTATTTGGCTCAAATGTACACTTGAATACATTTCTTAATTAGTATTTGTTTATTTTTTTCAGTAAAAATATCTAAACATCCAAAAAAACAAGATATGTTTGTGTAAGGTGATGTGGCTTGTTTTCAGAGAATATATTTGGAATCAAGTTCATTTTTCTTACCTCAGTGGCAATTTTAGCACAAATTTTACAACATAAGTAGTATGGTTTATGCTTAAAACAATAAAGTGATTCGATTTAATCAAGATATTTTCTCTGAAAATGAGTCTTATTTTCACAAAAGTTGAGGTTTTGGTGGCTATTCTAAATGTGTATAAATACACACAGTAAGCATGTAAACATTGAAATATATAAGACAGCATGAGTCCTGATGAACAGTTAATATTAATCAGCATCAAAAGAGAAATCGCACAGAAAAAGAGGACAAATGTATGCCCTGGCTCTCAATGACGTCATGCCTTATCCAGTCCCAGCTGCACACACACAAACATATTCTTCTCACAGTCTCTGTCTCGCCCTCTCTTCCTCACCTCTTGCTCTTTGTCTGTCTCAGAGTTGCCCTGTGTCTATTTATTTAGATTTGTACAGATGCAAAATTAACATGTCTACACTCTATTTCTCGGGGGATCAGCTATAGGGTTCTGGGTTTCATCTGCCATGGCGCCTCCTATGTTATCTAACTAGCCCCTTGTCATTATTTCCTAATTTATTACATCACTTGGCTGTATCTTTTTTTTTTTTTTTTTTTTTTGATGGTCAGTGTTATAGAACATCCTTAGGCCATTCTCACTATGGAGTCTCAACCGTACCCATGCCTTAGAAGTCTGTCTATGACACGCAAAGTCACTTTGAGTAACATTGAGTACGTTTTCACATCAAGTCTGATGTTTTTTTCGTGATGTCTATTTACATGCATTAATTGTTATTCAAATGGTGGTTAGAAATCTTTCCCAGACTGGTTTGTCACAGCTGGAAAAACAATTCTTTTTTTTTTTTTTCTTTTTTTTTTTCTCAAGGTCTGCATGTTGTACTGCTCTTGTCCATACTAACCTCCTTAGTTTACAGAGTCTTGGGGCTGTCACAGAGAGAAGTGTGATTTCTCAGGTGGCCCATTATAGTGATATTTTTGTTTGCATTAAAAAACAACAACAACAAAACTTGTGCATTTTGACATTTGCACTCAGAGGAATCCAGCACATTTACTGTAACCCTCAAACTCACAGTAAAGAAATGCTTGTGGACATTTTACTTTTGCTGTCTTGATAATATTGTGATTTTTTTATGTTTTATTTAAATCAACATAAACGACAAGTACAACAAAATACTACCATGATGTATAAATACGTTACAATTTAATTAATCAATAACTTTAAGATGACTTAAGGTCCCAAAAGGAAAAGTTTGCTTTTATTTGATAAATGTGTCATAGTAGAAAATATGTAAAATGTCTTGTACCTGTGTAATTTATTGTATCTTTCATAATTTGACAGGATTGAATTAAACATTAATTTATGTTCCAGATTAGCTTTTTATGCAGGCAAATACATTTTCTGTTGCATTGGCAATGGATAATAAACTGCAAGTTACCTGTGGAATAAAACCAAACCAATATTTTATTGAACTGTATACTGTCTGCAATATTTCTTCCACATATATGAATTAATACAAGTAATTTGGCATTAATAATTCTTTGTTTTTCTGTTTCAATGTAGCAGACAGCCATCTTCAAACTGACAGTGAATACTTACAGTAAATTAAATGTGTATTGGTTAAAAAAAAAAAAAAAAAAAAAAACTTGTCTGTGTGAACATGAGAAAATCTGTATTTTTGTTCAGAATTTTCTCTTTCAGATTACATTATATCACCACATACCTCACCTTTCATACTGATTAAATATCATTTTTTGTAAGTATCAATGGGAATTACCTAAGAAAGTAATTCCCAACAGACCAACCTTGGGATTATTTTGAAATCCTCATTTCCCTTTTATTTATTTATTTATAATCTGTGTTACTTGGGAAAAAGCCCTCAGACTGCCATTATGTTTGTGAACAGTTTGAGTCATATTTTATTTTAGCCCTGGGCACATCGGGGGTCTCTAGGGAAGAATGTTGTCTTCCTGTTCCTAAGATCCTGTTGTTATCTTGGTATAATCGTTTGAGATTTCTGAATATGAAAATAGGGCAAGTTTATTTGATATTAAAAGCAATTTCACATCTGATCACATTTTTGATAGAGAAGTGTCTTGCGACCATTTTAATATCCACTACTGTGTTTCCACTCACAATGGACACTGATTCTAAATGAATTACACCTTTGTGGAATTACTTCCCACAGCTCAAAGCAATCATTTCAGATGTGTCTGTTTTTGATGCTAAAGTGACCTGATGATCAGCAGGAAGAAAGTGAGAGGAATGGAAATGTAGTTGATATCTCTGGATCGAGTGAACGGCACCAATGGACCCAGCACTTCTGAAATCTTGAATAATGTGTTTACATGTTCTCTGCATACCACCTGCCCACTGGCTCCAGCCTCAGAGTAATAGGAGCTAACACCTGGGGTTAGTGTCGAAAACACTTGTCCAAATGAGCTGTAATCCTCCAAATATGTTTTGCTTTGAACTGAATTTACTTTAATGTTTCCCTAATTATGTTTCTCATGAAAACCCAAAAAGAGCAGAGGATTTTGCCTAAACTTTCTCAATCATCATTACTGTTTACAAAATCCCTTAAAGTGGTTGAAAGCATGAGTGGCTGGGAGTACATTTTACATTTAGTCAAATTTAAGATACAGACTGATCTCATTGTGAATTCAGTGGCAGTAGGTCGAAAGTTCTGCTGCCGAAACAGAAATCAGTCTGTGCTTACTAAAATTTGAATCACTGCTCCCAGTGGCTGAAGATAGAAGTGTTGTTGAATGTATGGGCAAATGTGAGCTCCAGTTTCTGGGTGAAATGTCCACAGACATTTGGCACCAAAAGCAAGTTGTAAAGTGAGTTGTTGATGTAATGCAGGCAACAGCAATGCATATTTTATAAACTATACGCCCAAACCCCAGGGGCGGACTGGGAAGAAAATTCTGCCCGGGATTTTACATAGAAACTGGCCCATGTGATACATAGTGATACATTACACTGCATTACATACGATTGGCTGATTGGATAATCGCATGAATAAGTAGATGTTCAGGTGTACCTAATAAAGTGGCCAGTGAGTGTATATCACAAACAGAGGGGAAATGGGTCACAGGTGCTTTGATGTCTTTATTTGTTCCCTTTAGAATGGGTTCACTCAGATTATTGTACTCAGATCTTCCTTTTATCATGTAATTTCTATGTATTTCAATTATCTGTAAAAAGGTAGCTTTAAGCCAAGCTTTGCATCCTTGTCTTGGAATCCATTTCATCACCAGGTGATTTACCCTATAAATTCAGTGTTTCACTCTGCTTTCAGCTGAAAATTGCTTCCTTTTTCTTGATGACGGCTGCCCTAAGTTTGGAAAGCGTAATGTTTAAAACCACAAATCTTGTGTAAAATTGACGACAACTCCAGGAACTGTTGTCGTAATGCACCTGTGAGATTCTGTGCTACACTTCGGACTCACTCCTAACAGGAAGGTGCAAGTCCAGAGTGTGATGGCAAAAGCGATAGACCACAGACCAACTGGCCTTCCGCTTGATGAAGAGCCGCAGCTTGTCCCTGAAAGTCTCTCCTAGGAAGCTGTAAATGATTGGGTTCAGGCAGCTGTTAGAGAACGCAGCCAGGTTGACGATGTGTCCGGTCAACGGGTAATCATGCCACAGTGTTGTGTCACTGCGTTTCGATGGGTCGGCCGTGCCTTGGAGCAACTGGATGCTAATGAAGACATTCTCAGGCAGCCAGCAGATGAAGAACACCAGCACCACCACCACGATCATGCGCAGGGCCTTCTGCCGGCGGGGCCAAAGGCCCCTGTGTTTCTGTGAGCGCATGAGAATGCGAACGATCAGGGAGTAGCACAGGCCAATGATGGAGAAGGGCACCAGAAATCCGATCGTGACCTCGAGCCACTGGATCTCGAAGACATTGGCGAAGCAGAAGTGTACCTCACCGGTGTGTTGCGTCTGTACGATGGTGAAAGGAAGTAGAGTAGCCAGGATGGAAGCCATCCAGATGAGACTGCAGCTGAGCTTGGCATGCTGCATAGTTCGCAACGAACTGCTGCACATGGAGCTGGCGAGAGCGACGTAGCGGTCGAAACTCATCCATGTCAGGAAGAAGATGCTGCTGTACATGTTCACCTGGAGGAAGAGGGACATGAAAGTACAGAGAACAGCGTAGTCGTAGTACTTCTCATTGAGATTGAAGACCTCAATTAGTGAGTCCGCCACCAGGATGAGGTCCGCCACAGCCAGGTTGACAAAGTACATATCAGGGATGGTCATCTTCTCCCGGTGGTTGAGGTTGACCACCAAAATGAGGATGTTCCCAATGAAGCCAATGGGGAAAAGCAATATGGTGTACAGACAGGACAAAAACAGGCCAATGATATAAAACTCATAAGTGTCTATACTCTCTTTAACATCAGTTAGGTTGAAGTCATACGAAGCATTTAGCTGTTCAGTGCCATTCACGTAAATCTGAATCACAGTGGTAGTCTGCTCTTCCATACTGAACAAGTCTCTGATTTAGATGCCGTAAATTGTGCTACATACATAATTTGTATCATTGGCCAGCTTGCTTTATAGAAAGTGTCCGTCATTTAGGCCAAATTGTCCACATGGACTTTTAAAGTTTGCAAGACTCGATCCAGGAATATTCGTCTTTTGAGATACAACGAGGGGAGAAGACACAAAAACCTCCTCCATTTTCAGGGCAGTCTCTCAGCTATGGAGGCTGCCTGGGCCTGTGCGATCCATAGTTCCAAACACAAAGGGTCTCTCTTTAGGGACTGTGCTTCCTTTTTTTCTTATGCACACTTGGTTCTTCACATGTGTTAAATCCAGTGCCGTCTTGCCTCCTCCTGTCCATGAGCATGATTTTTCTCTCTGGCACAGTAAAAGAGAAAAAAAGAGTAAAAGAGAGAGAGAAAAAGGGGGGAAATAATATCTCAAGAATAAAATATCAGACAAAGTCGTTTGTGACATTACTAGTTTCTCACTGAACACAAATCCAATTTGGTTTTCAAATCTTGTCTATAGAACTGACTGTCCGCATTTTCATTTAGCAAGTGTTTGGGTTTGGGTTTGTAAATAAAATTTCATGTTTTTTTTTTTTTTCAGGCTACAAAAATTATATAGATTTGAGTTCTGAACAAAGGCACTGACCACACTATTTAAGTGAGTCTGAATCTCTTTGTAAATATTATGTTTATATTATCTGCTTTTGATTTGATGGCAGCCTTCATAACTGTTTTAATTGATTCTCCATAAGGATTGAGTGTCTATCAGCTTATTAAAATGCAAAGCAAGATCTTAAACAGATGCATTGAAGCGCCCAGAGCTGTCAGACAACCTGTGTGCTAACCTCACAATTATTAAACAGGAAAAAGCTGGGCACTATAGCTGATTCATAAGGATAGAAAGGACCTAACTAGATTTTCCTCACAAGAGCAGACATTAAACTGAATGGTACTACACAGCATTTACGTTCAAAACTGACTATGCATACATTAATTAATAATCCGAGGTAGTGAACTGATGGCAATGTGATAATTTTTCAATAATGCAGAGTTAATAGGTGTCAAAAGAAAATAGAATCTCTTTATATTATTAATTTTGGATTATTATGGCACAATATGATGTATAGTATATAATGAGATTAATCTAATATTCCAGGATAATATAAATACATATTACACAAAAATGTCCATATATTTGAAATGGATATGTCGATATCTACAGTACATATCCACATATAGATCTCTATTAATCCCAATTAACTTGGTGAACCAGTCCTTATAGTTGCCAAATTTGTGTTTGGCTTGAATAGTTCAATAATGAGGACTAAAATTAGGTCTAGAATCTTATCTGCAATCAGAACATATCCGCCTGTTCAATTCCTGCGTAGGAACACTTTAAAATATTTAAATGTATAATTATAACGAGAAGGCAAACGGAAACTCAGTGGTTTTAATGAAGTCTGTGTGACCGGTCCAGACTCTAAATACTTTAACCGTAAAAAGGATGAGCCTGGATTAAATTCCAAGTGAAACTGGTCGGCATGAAGTAGAAAAGACTAAGAAGTGCTGCCAGCTATCCAAAATTAGACCATTTATTTTTAGACATTTGCTTAAAAGAGTAAAAGGGTATTTAGGCAATGTAAATGGTTTTGGCCATCCTATACAAAAGCATATCAAATTAAATTGTACCTATGATTGAAGTTTGAAATATCTGACTATTTGATTGAGAAAAAATAAATAACAAATATATCACTTTAAAGCTTCTGTCAAAATCTCAAATATCTTATCTCAGATAATGGTGCATATAAACAGCATTGGTTTTAAGTGCCTATTACTGTAAGTACTCAAAACTAAACTTAACTAATACCATTAATAATAATAAAGTAAGGTTTGCTTTTGTTTTATACAGCTCATAACAAACAGAACTGCCTTAAAAGTCTGACTGTCATTTATTCTCAACCACAGACCACAGACTTGATCACTGCATAGCAAGAAACATTTGTTATTGTTAATCCTTTATCAAGGGAACCTGAACATTTACTCACATGTGCAAGATGACATGATAATTCATCAGTATATTCAGTGATGGAGTAGTCACATCAACTCTAGACAAGCAAGTACCCCAGACAATTACAAACACATCCTGAATCTGGAGAAAGAAAATGGACTTTGCTCCTTCATCAGAGTGCTCTCCACAGTTTTAAACCTATTAAGCGCATCTTACAAATGAACATTTGAAGGTTGAGGAGAAATCTTATTTTCAATTAAATGTAATTTACATGAACTGGCAATTTGTTTTTTGATTCAATGCCTTGAAAAAACAATGGAGAATAAAAAAATTAACAAAAAAAATAAATAAAATAAAAATAAAAAATTCAAGAGATATTCTCTGAAAACAAGTCTTATCTTATTATCACAGTTTTGCTTCTAAGATAAATTGTGTAAATGTATCTTGTTTAAAAGATATGTTTACTGGAAAACAAAACAAAAATACTGATAAATATATATATATATATATATATATATATATATATATATATATATATATATATATATATATATATATTATTTTTTATATTTTTATTTCAGTGTTGGAGTTTTCCCTACAGATCAGACAAGCTTACGCTAGCATGAAATTCCAGGTAAGCACAAATTTCCAGTTATGAAGTTCCAGGCTGGTTGTTGATGGTTTGGTGATGGTCTTGCTGGTGGACCAGCATGGCCATGCTGTAGCCGAGCAAAACTTAACTGGTGAAGCTGGTTGACCAAGATTGTTTGACGGTAATGCTAGTTAAAAAGCCTGCAACATTCAAAATACAACACTGCAAAACGTGGTGACCAGCAATTGTTAGCTCAAGGATCAATTTCTACTTGGTTTAAATCTTAAAATGAGTTTTGTTGGTGTAATCTAATGTATTTAGGTTAATTCAGTGATGTTAAAAAATATGAACATATTTTGACTTGAATCAAATCAATAAATGTAGATATTAACTATATCAGCCGGGCTTGTCTCAAACTGAATCTTTGTTGTAATTTAACTATGATGTGACTCAATATCCCTCTTTTCTCAGCCATATTATTAATTTAGCATCAAATCCATTAACCACAGTGAAAGTCATAAAACCAAAAATAAAGGACACTCACTTTATTGGCGAGGGCTTGTGATGCAGTAAGTGTCGAGTTCTGCTGCAGATGTTGAGAGAGTTGCCACTGATTTGTAATCCCTTTACCAGGACAAGTTCCACCGACGGTGCCACCTACTTTTAAAAGACAATGACAAGACAACACAGAACTAGCTGCCTCCAGGAAAAAGGTCCAAAGAAGACTATCACTATGGCTTTCTTCATTTGTGGCCACTTGTTCACTAGCCACCCCTCTACTGCCTCAACTAATATCTCCTCCTCTCACTCTCCTCTCTCTGCTGACTCCCCCCATCATGACTACATTCATGTGGACAGCATCAACAGCAGGAGACCCACCAATGACAGCTACTTAGCACAGGACATATGGGTGCTGGCTCATTTAATTTCTGTCTTAACCATCATTACTGTCTTTTTTTAGTTCAAAGAATGACTCAGAATTAACAGGGGCAGGCTGTTTTAAACGCTCCAGAACTGGGACGAGACATCCCTTGACCATGACTTCATCAAGCAATCAGTTGATAAATTATATTATTGTAATAATATAGTAATATTTTTATTACATTCGGTCAAGTTTAAACAATTAAACATGATGTAAAGTGCTTGTTTCTTAAATATACTGTATATTCCATTAGTTGCTATAAAATAGGATATTTGCTGAGTGAGACTCAAATAAATGTCACTAATGTCCAATAAAACAACTTGCAGAGTGTTTATATAACTGTCACACTTAATGGAGAAACAAATGTTTCTCCTCTCTGAGTGTTAAAATCATTTTCTTGAGGTAAGACATTCGTAGGTTGATTCCCATGAAAAGTATAAAAAATGTGACTCTGGTGATGTCAAAACATTGCTTTGTTTATTTGAGCATCCCACCCAGCTTGACATTGCAACATGGGCTCAATCAATGGCATCAGTTTGGGGCAGGACCATCTGTTTGTCCAACCAATGCCAAACACGGCAGCATTGGGAAACCTGTGAAAGTACAATGTTGAGAAAGGATTCTACCTTTTATCGAGAGAATGAAAGACAGCTAAACTTTTGCAGTCTGTGAGATTACTGAGTCACCAACTGTTATGCTTGTAATTCGATTTTCTAAACAGGGATGGATTCTGTTCACCTTATCAGACCCTCTGAGACAAGATGGGTTTACGAAAAGCTTGAGGTCCTTTTATGTGCCATCAACAATGTTTTCAAAAAGGTTTGTGTCGAACATCCACTGAAGTCAATGGTTTGGTGTGAATCCATGTCCTAGTTCAGGGCTGTCTGTTACTTTCTGCATCCTCTTTGTTATGACCATTTGAACATTTCTTCAAATCAACAAATACAGAAAGTTATAAACATTATTAACAGATAGACACAGCACAGCACAGTTTAAGTTGAAGTGTGTAATTTTTTCAATGTTAACATATTCAGAGTGACTGTTTGGTCTAGGTGTAAATAACACCTGCCACAAAGTGGCTATTTGCACTCAGATAGTGAAAACACAGAATTTGAAGACAAATTGCATTACCCTTGTGTTGCTGCAATGGTGTAGTGTGTAACTATCCAGGTTTGATTCCCCTTTTTGTCCCACTTTTTCCCATCCTGTTTCCCATTTCCTTTAATACTACTTATAATAATAAATAAAAATGAATATAAAGGTTGATTTCCTTGCAGTGATTTTGTTACGGTGAATGTCGGGAAGGTGAGAGAAAGGTTTGATCTGGGTAAAATTAACCATGGTTTTACAATAGTAATATTGTAGCAACAGTGTTTTATAGTGGAAGCCATAGTTTTAATGCAGTTAACCATGGTGTCACTACTGTAATATGGTGGGAATATCTTAACCATGTTGAATTTTTTGGTTACTGTAATTCTACCACAAAATACCATGGTGATACTATGGTTACTGTAGTAAACCCATGGTTAATTTTTGTAAGGTAAGGTTAGGGTTGGAGTTAGGTTTAGGGATTGGTGTAGGGAGTCTGTGGGATAAACACAATAAACACACTCCAGTAATCCCCAATACTGTATGTTAGTATTTAATCAGGAGTGCAAACACATAAAAAATAGAGCAATACATTTATAGTACCACACAGACACAGTGTTTACAGTTTTCAATAAAATCATCCTATGGATGGTTTGCTTATAGTTGTCTCTGAATATTTTAGGCAGAGGCTATTTTCACACAGGTGCATTATTGCTCTATTTTTTGAGCATCAAGACAACTCAACCTGACAACCTGAACTCAACCAATGGCGTGAGTTTGGGGTGGGACTATCTATTTGTTTTATCAACAGCAGTCAAGGGGGCGGTGTCTTAAAGCTGTTTGAAAGCAATGCTTATTTTTCCAGTTCCCTTTTGTGGCATAATAGGATATTTCAAAAAGGATAAAAATTTAAATAATCTATTTTTTATTTATTGAGGATTATATCACATTTGAGGACAAATAGAACTTTCAGGGTTTGCTTTACTGTACCTTTCTTATCACCCTAAGCAGGTTTGCATCACTGTCGAAGTGAAGGATATTTATTTTTTCTTGCTTTATGGCAGACAGGCAGAGTGAATTATCTTTATGAATGCAATATGCTTTTCTTGAGAAAACTTGTTTAATGTCCTAACTTTTTAAAGGGCCGTATGCTACCTGTAGAGCCTCATTAGTAAATCAGCTAAATACAGTTTTTCTCAATCGCTTTGGCTCATTTTCTGAAACATTCTCTAAACTGTAAATGCAATTGTCACAACTGTTTTATGAGACATCACAACTCTATTGCATGTCTGCAAAATGTAGTAACTCACCCAAAACATTTAATTCATGCTTCAAAACCTAGATATTGTGTCAGTAAATTGGCCAATGCCACCAAAATGTAAAGTGTTTTTTGTCATCGTGTGAGCCGTACTGGTCAAAATGTTTAGATGTTTTTTCACCATGGCAGTCAACTCTGTAAATGTTTGTTATATACACATTTCTTTTTTGTTCTACTTTTTTGTTGACTCTGACAACTTACTGTACTATACAAGAATGTGAGTTTTGTCTAGCGGAATGCTATTGTGTATCACATTGAGCTTTTTAGATACCAACAGTAGGTAAAAGTGTACTGGGAAGAGTCAATACTGTACAATTCTGACATAGAAAAAGGATATGCACATTTCTATGTATACAGTAAATTTATTTCTGGAGCAATGTGTTACATGTAAACAGAAAATTCACATTTGCATGTCCATTTTTACATATTTCTTACATGTAAAGTCATATATAGTGAACAGAAAAGTACCACAAAATGACATCCATGAAAAAAAAAAAAAAAAAAAAAAAAAAAAACGCAACAATGGAAAAAACCTGTGGTAGTTCTGTAAAAAACAATAAATTGTACCTCCTCACAGTACGTAACACTACAAGTTCCCATCTTCTTGGCTCTTGTTGGTCTGGCCAGAGATTTAACAGACTATTGAATATATATGTAAGTCTGACAGATTTTGATAATTGAATGGATCATTTTGCATGTGATGGCTCACACGATGAAAGAATGTTTAGAAGTTGTGAAGAGTATGACAATTTCACTGAGAATCAACACATCCGTTTTGATCAGCAAACCATGTGCATTTAGTTATTGTGCAAACTGTAGACAACTGTACTTACTCTTTTGCACACGTGCCAAAACACATGCAGTTTGCTTAAATGAATAAGAAATTCAAATCTGGTGTGAACAAGAAACTAATTGTTCAGAGAATTGAACTTATTGTTTTGAAAAAAAAAAATATTCTCATTCGAAAATTGAACCAAAGCGATTGAGAAAAACTGTAAATCTACTGCTTAGCCTAATTTTTTACAGAGAAGTTAAAGTCATCATGAGGACAATGCTATTAAGTTACAACACCTGGAGTCGAATTGTATTTCTGAGTATCATCAAAACTCTTGAGTTTAAATCTGAGTATGGCCAACTGACAAATACTATAGAATAGTATACAGATATTTTAAGACTGTGATCAAAATAACATAAGATAACACAAAACACAAAATAACAAAAATATATGCACCTGGCACTTTTCACAAATGGAGTAAAAAATAAACCTTGAAATTAAAAATCAAAATCAAATTTTTGTTCTTTCAAAAATGTATCTGTAAAAGAAGGTAATTAAAGCTGAATTGTTTTATTTCTGCACCATTTGCATTATCACCATTTTTTACTGTAAGCGGGACATTGTTTGGTAACAGGGATTGAGACATCTATATATATATATATATATATAAGTTGGAAGTTTACATGTACCTTAGCCAAATACATTTAAACTCAGTTTTTCACAATTCCTGACATTTAATCATAGAAAACATTCCCTGTCTTAGGTCAGTTAGGATCACTAATTTATTTTAAGAATGTGAAATGTCAGAATAATAGTACAGAAAATGATTTATTTCAGCTTTTATTTCTTTCATCACATTCCCAGTGGGTCAGAAATTTACATACACTTTGTTACTATTTGGTAGCATTGCCTTTAAATTGTTTAACTTGGGTCAAATGTTTTGGGTAGCCTTCCACAAGCTTCTCACAATAAGTTGCTGGAATTTTGGCCCATTCCTCCAGACAGAACTGGTGTAACGGAGTCAGGTTTGTTAGCCTCCTTGCTTGCACATGCTTTTTCAGTTCTGCCCACCAATTTTCTATCGGATTGAAGTCAGGGCTTTGTGATGGCCACTCCAATACCTTGACTTTATTGTCCTTAAGCCATTTTGCCAGTGGTTTTGGAGCAGTGGCTTCTTCCTTGCTGATCAGCCTTTCAGGTTATGTCGATATAGGACTCGTTTTACTGTGGATATAGATACTTGTCTACCTGTTTTCTCCAGCAACTTCACAAGGTCCTTTGCAACACAAATAGTCCTCTGGGATTTATTTGCACTTTTTGCACTAAACTATGTTCATCTCTAGGAGACAGAATGCGTCTCCTTCCTGAGCGGTATGATGGCTGTGTTGTCCCATGGTGTTTATACTTGCATACTATTGTTTTTTACAGATGAATGTGGTACCTTCAGGCATTTGGAAATTGCTCCCAAGGATGAACCAGACTTGTGGAGGTCCACAATGTTTTTTTTTCTGAGGTCATGGCTGATTTCTTTTGATTTTCCCATGATGTCAAGCAAAGAGGCACTGAGTTTGAAGGTAGGCCTTAAATTACATCTACAGGTACACCTCCAATTAGAGAGCTGTGTGGGATGGATTTTTCAGTCCCACTCCCGCCCGCTCCCGCGAGATTCTGTTCCGCTCCCGCAAAACTTGTCCTGCACCGCTCTGTTGCATCGTGTCCTGCGGGAGTGCAGACCTCTACCTCCAATTGACTCCAATTAGCCAATTAGCTTATCAGAAGATAATTGGCTAACTGCCTAAAGGCTTTACATGATTTTCTGGAATTTTCCATGCTGCTTAAAGGCACAGTTAACTTAGTGTATATAAACTTCTGACCCACTGGAATAGTGATATAGTCATTAAAAGTGAAACAATCTGTCTGTAAACAATTACTTGTGTCATGCACAAAGTAGATGTCCTAAACGACTTGCCAAAACTATAGTTTGCTCATATGAAATCTGTGGAGTGGTTAAAAAATATATATACACTGGCGGCCAAAAGTTTGCAATAATGTACAGATGTTGCTCTTATGGATAGAAATTGGTACTTTTGTTTGCTAAAGTGGCATTCAACTGATCACAATGTATAGTCAGGACATTAATAACATGAAAAATTACTATTACAATTTGAAAAAAAAAAAAAAAATGTCAGAACTTCTTAAACTACTTCAAAGAGTTCTCATCAAAAAATCCTCCATGTGCAGCAATGACAGCTTTGCAGATCCTTAGCATTCTAGCTGTCCAGATACTCAGATGACACTTCACTCCACGCTTCCTGTAGAAATATAGTCTAGCTGATCCCACAAAAGCTCAATGGGGTTAAGATCCATAACACTCTTTTCCAATTATCTGTTTTCCAATATCTGTGTTTCTTTGCCCACTCTTACCTTTTCTTTTTGTTTTTCTGTTTCAAAAGTGGCTTTTTCTTTGCAATTCTTCCCATAAGGCCTGCACCCCTGAGTCTTCTCTTTACTGTGGTACATGAAACTGTTGTTGAGCAGGTAGAATTCAATGAAGCTGTCAGCTGAGGACATGTGAGGTTTCTATTTCTCAAACTACAGACTCTGATGTACTTATCCTCTTGTTTAGTTGTACATCTGGGCCTTCCACATCTCTTTCTGTCCTTGTTAGAGCCAGTTGTCCTTTGTCTTTCAAGACTGTAGTGTACACCTTTGTATGAAATCTTCAGTTTTTGGGCAGTTTCAAGCATTGTATAGCCTTTATTCATCAAAACAATGATTGACTGATGAGTTTCTAGAGAAAGCTATTTCTTTTTTTTTTGCCATTTCTGATCTAATATTGACCTTAAGAAATGCCAGTCTATTGCATACTGTGGCAACTCAAAAACAAACACAAAGACAATGTTAAGCTTCATTTAACAAACCAAATAGCTTTCAACTGTGTTTGATATAATGGAAAATGATTTTCTAGTACCATATTAGCAATTTAGCATGATTACTCAAGGATAAGGTGTTGGAGTGATGGCCGCTGGAAATGGGGCCTGTCTAGATTTGATCAAAAATGACTTTTTTCAAATAGTGATGGTGCTGTTTTTTACATCAGTAATGTCCTGACTATACTTTGTGATCAGCTGAATGTCACTTTGGTGAATTAAAGTACCAAATTTCCTTCCGAAACTGCAAAATCTCTACATTATTCCAAACATTTGGCCGCCGGTGTATATGTTCAGCATGATCCTGAACAAATTGCCAAAAATACAAACACAAAAGTGGAGAACAAATAAAAGAATTGGCAAGGGCTACACCTTGCAGGGGGAAAAATACTTATAACTTCTATGGAATATATAAAAGACATGCTGATGCCTAATCAACAAGTGTTACAACGAGATACATGAGCAAATTACAGAGTCTAGATCTTTAGTCACCTAACAATCTTTGGCCTACATTTGACGCATCTTTGACCCACCGTGTAACTATGCCCCTGATTACAGATATTTACATTTGATGAGTTTAAAACCAGCTACATTTTATGTTGTTAATTTTAATGTTAGATAATAGTTTATTAAACAAATCTAATCTGCTAATGAATATAGTTTGTTATTCTCACACTATTTAATTACTGTCCCAAAGTGTTCACCTGTTACCAGCAACATCTTCTCAAAAGTATTGATTTTAAATGGGGTGTCTGTTGTTTGCCTTCCACTATTAAACTCTCTATCAATCAAATTTGCATGGACTCATAGAATAATCTAAAGGGAACTGATTAATTATGACACCGGGAACAACTGATGAGTTACAGACAGCATGCAACTGCTTTTCTCACTTTACAAGCCTGACCATGTCCCTCTGCAGGGAGCTGATTACATTTGCCAAGGACTAACATGTGGTGGAAGCCCATTACTCTACAACCTTCGTGAATTACATGCAAATTGGGTGTCACGATCTTCCCTCACATAGTTATGTCTTAATGGCATGCCATGAAGTTCCAAGAACTGCGCTCTCTGAAAACACTGTCCAACTGTGAGATCTGAAGTTCCATAAAATGAGTTGATACCCTCATCATTTTTTAGATAGAATACTAATAACAAACAGTGTCATTTGGTTCTCTAGTTCTAAAGCAATAAAAATAGTTATATACACACACACTTTACTGGAAGGAGAGCTAGATCTAAAACAATCAACTTAGACAATTGAAAGGGCCTCTATTACTGAACATCCATTCACAGTGCTGGTTTCTCACAGTGGTCAACCATTGCTTTTATACAATCCAGAAGAGGGCTACATGATTCTTGTTGCGGACTTGAATTTTTCTCAGTTTTGAGAATCACCATAGCAACTTATCAAAGGGAAGGTGAAGTAAGGGGATGGTGGCTTTAAGATTTGCAAACATTAGAGGTAGGATTTTAGAGATAGAGATTTTTCTTCACTTGGAGAGCTACAGTATATAATTGATGGAGACCAGAGAGAGAAAAAGATAGATAGATAGATAGATAGATAGATAGATAGATAGATAGATGAACTATACATGAAAAATTCCTTGCACATTGTGATGGTATCTAGTCCTCACCAAAGGAAACAAGTTGTGGCACAAACACAGGAAATATGGCTGACACAAATATTAAAGCAATGTGTCAACATGTCTTTAATTCTCTGCCTAATATAAGGCAGCCTCAAAAACAGGATGACATTGACTAGGTCCATAATTCACATTTCACGATAATACTGTTTAATGTATTGCAAAGAGTTTATTCTTTGCTTTGTAAACCCTCCAGTAATGTCTCAAAATGTATCATTTTAATAATTTTAATCATGAATGTAAAGGGTTAGTTCACCCCAAAATTGTAATTCTCTTATCATTTACTCACCCTCATGCCATCCCACATGTGTATGACTTTCTTTCTTCGGCTGAACACAAATTAAGATTTGTAGAAGAATATTTCAGCTCTGTAGGTCCTTACAATGCAAGTAAATGGTGTCCAGAACCTTGAAAGTCCAAAAAGCACATAAAGGCATTATAATAGTAATCCATACAACTCCAGTGGTTTAATCCATGTCTACAGAAATGATATGATAAGTGTGGGGGCCTTGTGTGGATCTACAGAGTGTTCACTTGCACTATATGGACCTACAGAGCTGAAATATTCAAAAAATCTAAATTTGTGATCTGCAGAAGAAAGTCATACACATCTGGGATGGCATGAATGTGAGTAAATTATGAGAAAATTTTCATGTTTGAGTGAACTATCCCTTTAAGTCAAGAAGGCAGCACATGAGATACGATTTATGCATTTCCATTTCATCATAACACAATTCCATCTAATTGAATTGTGTAATTTTTAACCAAATAAAATTAGCAAAATGTAAACATTTTATTTATCAATTTTTTTTTTTTTTCTTTGTTAAAGATTACTCAATTTAATTTGATGGAGTTTTGTTTTGAAACTGAAATGCATTAATCTATATATTATTATTATTATTATTATTATTATTATTATTATTATTATTATTATTTACTATTTAGAGTGTGACCCCTCCATACTTGCGGTTCTGCTGTGAATAAACAAGGCACTTTTGGTGTATAGTATGAATAGTCGTTAAAAAATAAGTCTGACTTGTTGCACTATTCTTTTTGAACACAGGGTGGAGACAAAGTGTAAAGTATGGATATTATTCCCCACAACAACTGTTAAACAGTAAATTGATAAAATAATAATAATAATAATTAAGTAATTAGGTAAAATAATACAAGACAGTCCCTTATTTTGGTGAAATAAATAATAAGTGAAATTCCCTGTATATGAAAAAATATGACTATGTAACGTTAGACTATCACATATTGGTTTTGGTCAATGGTTTTGTCAGTTTCTATTTTGAGTGGTCAAGACAAGAGACCAGCGGCTTCTCAAAGACAAGCATGTTAAAGGTCAGTGGCCTGGAGTGAGACAGTGCAGAAATTGTTGTGACAGATTCAGCACCTGTGGGAGCAGAGCCAGCTGAGGTCTACTCAATAACAAGAAGCAAAACACAACGCCTGACACCCTGCTGCTGTACCCCACTGCAATACCCTTGGGATATGGGTGACAAGTAAACACTCATTTAAAAAAAAAAAAAAAAATCCTTTTTGCCACTTTTATTTTAAGAGCACAGGAAATGATTCAGAGAAAATGATGTCGCAAGCCAGACTTTCAAACTGCAAAAAATAAATAAATAAAAATGATATATATATATATATATATATATATATATATATATATATATATATATATATATATACATACTAGTATAAGATGGCAAATATATATATTGTTACTTGTCCTATTGTCTTACTATGCCTTATTTTCCAGTAAAAATATTTAAACAACCTTAAAACAGATAAACTTATTTGATAAGTACAGTAGCATGCCAATTTAAATCTCGACATCTGAGAAATATAACAGTGATGTTTATACTTAAAATAAGAATAACAAAATTCCAATAGGATAAGTAAAATAAGCTTAATTTAAATAGAGAAAGTTATTTGAATAATATTTTATTTGCATTTTGAAAATTGTTTTGTTTTTTAAATTACAAACTCCACAATATTTTGTTAGATTTCTCTGTAAATAAGACTATATATATATGTTAAATACTTTAGCTTTTTAAGTAAATGTGTTTTGCTTTAAGGATATTTAGATATTTTTACTGGAAAAAAATACAAAAATACTAAGTAAGAAAATTATTATGCTCAATTGGATTGAGATCTGGGGAATTTGGAGGCCAGGGCAACACCTTGAACTCTTCATCATGTTCCTAAAACCATTCCCGATAAATGTGCAGTGTGGCATGGCACATTATCCTGTTGAAAGAGTCTACTGCCATCAGGGAATACCATTGCCATGAAGGGGTGTACCTGGTCTGAAACAATGTTTAGGTAGGTGGCACATATCAAATTGACGTCCACATGAATGGCTGGACTCAGTGTTTCTAAGCAGAATATTGCCCAGAGCATCACACTGCCTCCAATGGCTTGCCGTCTTCCCACAGGGCATCCTGGTGCCATCACTTCCACACATGTACACGTCCGTCCACGTGATCCAAAAGAAAACCATCATTGGACCATGCAACCTTCTTCCATTGTTCCAAGGTCCTGTTCCGACGCTCGCGTGCCCATTGTAGGCACTTCGATGGTGGACAGGGATCATCATGGGCACTCTGACCGGTCTGCGGCTACTCAGCCCCATACGCAGCAGGGTGCGATGCACTGTGTGTTCTGACACATTCCTCTCGTAACCATAATTAAAATTTTATGTGACTTGTGCCACAGTAGACCTTCTGTCGGTTCAGACCAGACGGGATAGCCTTCATTGCCCTCGCGCATCGATGCGCCTTGGCCGCCCAACTCCCTGTCGCTAGTTTATGGCTTGACCCTCCTCGGACCACTGTTGGTAGATACTCACCACTGCTGACCGGGAGAACCCCACAAGCCTTGCCGTTCTGGCCATAACTATCTGACCCTTGTCAAAGTTGCTCAGGTCTTTACTGAGTAAATCAGTAAGAGAACTGATTGTTCTCTTACCATCAAATCTACCCAGACCTTAACATGTGGCCTTGTTAAGAGATTATCAAGGTTATTCGCTTCACCTGTGAGTGGTCATAATGTTGTTCATCGGTGTATATGACGTAATAACAACAGCTGCGAAAATTAAATCACAATTTAACCACAAGGATCAACTACTTGGTATATATATCACTTATAGTTGCAAAGAGATGTCCGATTCGCAGTTCTCTGCCATTTAAAAAAAAACAAAAAACAAATCCAGCATTTTGAATGTTACGTCTCCTCAGCTCCCGAGTCATTTTGGGATCATAAAGTGTCCAGCTGATCTGCACTTCAGAATCACACTGAAAAAGAAGGTCATCCAGGTATTTCTCACTAACTATTTTATGAATACTGATGATTCGGACATACTACTCCGTTGGCATACTTTTTTTTTTTTTTTTTTGCATACTACATAGTAGGGAAGTATAGATATTCAGATGTAGGGTCTGATTAACTGGACGAGATACCTTTGCTTGTAACTTTAATGTGTCACGTCTGGTTAGGACATGTTGTGACAGAAAGAAACTGTGTTTGATTTTGAGTGTCAGGATAATATTTTCATGAAATTTTGTATAGGGTTACCCTTACGAAAATTAACCATGGTTTTACTGCAGTATAGTTTAATCATTTGCTGTAAAACCATAGAAACCACAAAATAAACCATTACTACAATATTACTATAGTAAAACCATGGTTAATTTTTGTATGGGTAGTTCCATACCTGTTGTCTACTGAAGACATGCTTGTCTCAGATTAGCAGAAGTGTAAAAAGACATAAGGGACATTCTTCCTTGCTTCCAGTTAACAATGTGTTTAACAGACAAGCTCTCCCTGATTTCCAAGCTTCACAACCACAGCGACAAACATGGCCAACCTGGGCACTCTCCTCTGTGTGGGTCCCATGTTCTGCTGACACCAGGATTTCATTGTTGTTATATTTCTAAATCTCTGGCACATTTGCAAAGAGGAAAAATACTGAGTCGGTCTGGCTGGATCTTAGAAGATTGGGTTTCCGCCATCTGCTGTAGTCTGGGCCTCTCATGCAAGGCTGGCGGTATTGACCCTGGGAGGACAGACTTTCCACATTCGGTCTGATTTTTTAAGTATTCACTTCATGCCAAATCATTCCGGTGGTGCAAAAAGAAAAAGGGACTGTGTAATCGTCCAAATCATTTGGTGTGGCAATGATTGAAATCTCCAACAGTCTCATGATGACAGCTTGGAGACAGCGAAAATGTAAGATATTGTATGACATTGCTCATATGAAAAGGTGTGACTTTGATTTGCATGGAGAACAACAATCAACAAACAGAATTTCTAATCGATACAATACAGGAATCAGATGTTATTTAGCCTCCTATTCAACACTTTATTGTAAAAAAGGAAATGTCAGTGAACAAATTTGGTTACTCATGTCATATTTATTTACATTATGCAATGCAAATGACTGATTTGACTTTCAATAACACATAATACGCTTCCCTCGTTGCATCCAAAAAGATGTTTTCTTTCTTCTGTGTACAAAAGTGATTTTCATATTAAAACATGGTTAGGTTTAGGATTTAGGTAAGGGGTTACACTTTATAGTGAAAGATTGAGATTGGGATTAAATTTAGGAAAAATCGTAATAACATTTTTCGTTGGTTCATTTATTTTTCTTTATGGGAGTCATATGATTTTGCTCAAGCAAACTCATGGGATTTATTACAACTTTGACATCTTTTACTAGCATTTATGACTTGCCATGAGACTGGGTTGGAAATCTCTGGTGGATAAATTATAACATTGTCTAAAAAGTGGTGAATCTGGGTCCCACGATTGAATTCCCCTATCTTATTGCTTATTAGGTTTAGAATAGTTAGAGCTGGGTTGGGTAGACCAGACATGTAAATACAAAGCTTCTGACCCATTTTTTTTATCATGTCCCACTTACAGAAAAAGGGGTCAAATGAAAACTCAGACACTTGACAATTTTGAAACCAGGTCAAGCCACTGATAGGAAAAATTTCACTTTTGGTATGGCTGTGATTGTCTGGAAAGTTTTTTCCCCACATTATTTTGCAATTATGTTGCTGTGGTGTTAAATGCGCTGTTCTATTATTGTGAGGATCTGATGTTTTTGCAGAGGATTATGTGAATCAATTGCATTGCATGGTTTGACCATGAACCTGTAAAAGGAATTGTTGTCCTCATTTTTGTGAGAGATCTGGGCGGGGGCCAACTCAAACAGCAAAAAACTTTAAGCGACAAACCAAATGTGCCTGCAACCATGGTAGTCTTGTGTAGCTGATTCAAGCTGGGCTCACCAGCTCTGCAAAACAATTGCTTTTTAAGCTCAGTGCAATTTACTTTGAAACAAGACCAGAGAACATTTGAGACCCCAGCTTCTTATGGGTAAATTGAGCTCATGTCCGTAATTAAAACATTATTTGGGAACGGTTACTCAATACATGGGATTTAAATCTGTTGTGCAACATGGTACTTGTGTGGTGGCGGATTTCTAGTTTATTATTAAGAGCCTTTCAGATTAAGAAACGTTAAGTAATTTTTTGAAGGCATTGGAATGGTCAAGGGAGAGTTGCTATTAAGAGAATAAGCATGCTGCAGGGTGTTTCAGCATCAGTGATAAAAACAAAACTGCCACAGTCGCTTGCCTTAAGAATGTGATATGCCGCGACCTGAATCATCTCTTTAAATGTCGAAGGTGCGCTTGACTTTAATGTGGATCTAGATACATGTGCTGTTTGAAGACAAATAAAAATAAACAAACATCTCTTTTGAATTTAATTGGTGTGGTTCCTGTAGCTCAACTGGTAGAGCATAATGCTAGCAATGACAAGATCATGGGTTTGATCCCTAGGGAACACACATACTGCTAAAATGAATGTGCACAAGTTGCATTGGATAAAAGTGTCTGCCAAATACATAAAAATATAAATTCAGTTTACAGCCTGCTTTCCTCAGGTGGTAACACTGGGCAAATAGAACAGAGGTTTGTGAATGAATTGCAATGTACAATGAGCCTAATTTACATAGAAAAGAGGTGTGTTTGTGCTGAAAGGAATGACAATGTCTTAATTTAAATATTCAAGACGCAGCTCTATTTCGGTGCTGATAGCATCAGCTTAAACCAGTCTCCATCCATTGTAACTGCATAGAAAATAGTGACCAGTAAATTCTTCAAAATATCTCTTTTTGTGTTCATATGATTTAAAACAACATGAAGGGGAGTAAACAGAGAATTTAAAATTTTTGTTGAACTATCCTTTTAACTTCATAAGTTAAAGAACTTGTGATGTAGTGAGGTATAGCAAAAAAACAGGGAAAATTTGCGCTGGTTTGCTCTTGAGAGGTAGGCCTACACAGTTTAATTCAGTTATGATTTGCCCTTCATGAATTATAAATGGAGAAAAGCATCCATGACATTCAACTTCTCCATTATTTTATTTTATCCAGATGTATGGTTTATTCTACACAGATGTAAAAAAAAAAAAAAAAGATAAAGAAAGAAAGAAAGAAAGGAAGAAAAAAGAAAAAAACAGCTGAGCAGATCTGTACTTTGACAGTTTTGCATTTGGCAGAACCAGCAAATCTGTGACTTGTTTAAGTTGCCTGTAAAATACACAGAGCCCTTTTTGCATACTTCGGGGAAAAGCAAGAGTTTGAACATATGCACATGTGAATAGAAGGCATGCAGCGGTAGTAGAATGATTATGAAGGGTCCCCTTCAAAGTACACTAAAGGGTTGTCCTTAATGCAGTGCTGCCTCCATTTGGTTAAGCTCAAATTTCATCCCCTCTAAAGTAATTTCAAATGTGGTTTGTCAAGAACAGTTTGATTGAGGGATCTATTGAAGATAAAATGCTTACAAAATACCCCAATATTTTATGTCTGTAAAGTTTTTTTTGCCAGATAGTATCCCTAACATTCTGCCTAACATCTCCTTTTGTGTTGTGCAGAAAAAGGTCATGCAAGTTTGGAACATGAGGGTAAGTAAATTATAACAAGAATTACAAATTTTGGGTAAACTATCCCTTTAAGCGATAACGTTCAGGAGTATTAAACCTAATTTTTTGTGTTTCCTGTTTGTTTCCTTGTCTGTTTAACATTCTGATACTTACTTTCCATGTCGGACAATGATGTTCTTGTGTTGTGACAGGCAGATACAGTTGAAGTCATACACCTAAGCCAAATAAATTTAAACTTTTCACAGTTCCTGACATTTAATCATAGATAAAATTCCCTGTCTTAGGTCAGTTAGGATTACTACTTTATTTTAAGTACGTGAAATGTCAGAGCCTGGGTAGCTCAGCAAGTAGAGACGCTGACTACCACACCTGGAGTCGCAAGTTTGAATCCAGGGTGTGCTGAGTGACTCCAGTCAGGCTTCGTTAGCAACTAATTGGCCTGGTTGCTAGAGTGGGTAAAGTCATGTTGGGTTAACCTCCTCGTGGTTGCTATAATGTGGTTCTCCCTCTTGGTGGTGTGCATGGTGAGTTGTGCATGGATGCCACAGAGAATAGCGTGAAGCCTCCACATGTGCTGGGTCTCCACAGTAACATGCTCAACAAGCCACATGATAAGATGCATGGATTGATGGTCTCAGATGTGGAGGCAACTGAGATTCATCCCCTGCCACCTGGATTGAGGTAAGTCACTATGCCACCACAAGCACATTGGGAATTGGGGGTTCCAAATTGAAAAAAAAAAAAAAAAAAAAAAAAAAAACGTGAAATGTCAGAATAATAGTTGAGAGAATGGTTTATTTCAGCTTTTATTTCTTTCATCACATTCCCAGTGGGTCAGATGTTTACATACACTTTGTTAGTATTTGGTAGCATTGCCTTTAAATTGTCTAACTTGGGTCAAGCCTTTTGGGTAGCCTTCCACAAGCTTCTCACAATAAGTTGCTGGAATTTTGGCTTCAGACAGAACTGGAGTAACTGAGTCAGGATTGTAGGCCTCCTTGCTCGCACACGCTTTTTCAGTTCTGCCCACAGATTTTCTATCGGATTGAGGTCAGGGCTTTGTGAAGGCCACTCCAATACCTTGACTTTGTTGTCCTTAAGCCAGTTTGCCACAACTTTGGAGGTATGCTTGGGGTCATTGTCTGTTTGGAATACCCATTTTTGACCAAGCTTTAACTTCCTGGCTGATGTCTTGAGATGTTGCTTCAATATATCCACATAATTTTTCTTCCTCATGATTCTATCTATTTTGTGAAGTGCACCAGTCCCTCCTGCTGCAAAACACCCACAACATGATGCTGCCTCCCACATGCTTCATGGTTGGGATGGTGTTCTTCGGCTTGCGAGCCTCACCCTTTTTCCTCCAAACATAATGATTGTCATTATGGCCAAACAGTTCATTTTTTGTTTCATCAGACTAGAGGACATTTCTCCAAAAAGTAAGATCTTTGTTCCCATGTGCACTTGCAAACTGTAGTCTGGCTTTTTTATGGTGGTTTTGGAGCAGTCTTTCAGGTTATGTCGATATAGGTCTCGTTTTACTGTGAATATAGATACTTGTCTACCTGTTTCCTCCAGCATCTTCACAAGGTCCTTTGCTGTCGTACTGGGATTGATTTGCACTTTTTACACCAAATTATTTTCATCTCTAGGAGACAGAATGCATCTCCTTCCTGAGCAGTATGATGGCTGCGTGGTTCCATGGTGTTTATACTTGTGTACTACTGTTTGTACAGATGAACGTGGTACCTTCAGGTGTTTGGAAATTGCTCCCAAGGATGAACCAGACATGTGGAGGTCCACAAATTATTTATTTTTTTCTGAGGTCTTGGCTGATTTCTTTTGATTTTTCCATGATGTCAAGCAAAGAGGCACTGCGTTTGAAAGTAGGCCTTAAAACACATCCACAGGTACACCTCCAATTGACTCCAATTAGCCTATCAGAAGCTAATTGTCTAAAGGCTTGACATCATTTTCTGGAATTTTCCAAGCTGCTTAAAGGCACAGTTAACTTAAGTGTATGTAAACTTCTGACCCACTGGAATTGTGATATAGTCAATTAAAAGAGAAACAATCTGTCTGTAAACAATTCTTGCAAAATTACTTGTGTTATGCACAGTAGATGTCCTAAATGACTTGCCAAAACTATAGTTTGCTAATATGAAATCTGTGGAGTGGTTAAAATTTTTTTAATGACTTCAAACTAAGTGTATGTTAACTTCTCATTTCAACTGTAAGTTGTGCCGGGGGTGTTCAGAAGCCGAAACAATTCTCAGAATGTCAACAATTAACTTCTTTCACAGGGGTTTTGCGGCTTGGTTTAAGTACGCCACAGGCACTTAGGAAAGACTGCACATGGTGCTGCAGCCTGAACGGGGCCCATCAGTTTACTCCCACTCTGACCCAGCTCATTCGATTCCAAACGTACACATACAAACACACACATACTGTTGACTCGAGGTTTGCTTACTGCTAGTCAGTATACAACAAAACCCAGTTCAACTCAGCTCAGTGAATCACACAGTAAATGTTATTTGAAATAGTTTACACTTGATGGAGGTTCTGAACATTTAACAACACTGAGGTGGTGTGCTTGTTATTTCAAGAATTGTATATTCCTTTTTAAAATGTAAAACTAAAATGTATTTGTCTTTTGTATATTACTGTAATTAAATAGTGCCACTTTCTTAACAGAATGTTCCAGGTTTAATACAAGTTAAGCTCAATTTTCTTAAATTATTCAACTCGTCCCACGTTTATTTAAATAAAAAAGCAAAAATCGTGGATCCAGTAATTCACTAACAATGAAAGTGAATGGGTCCAGTCCATTAACATTCAAATACACAGTTTCAATATAGCCACAAGACATAAAAATTGTGTTAACATCATTTATCGTTGATTCAGTCAGGGATTTACCTGCATTACGGAGTTTACCGCCATTACGTCGATATGACAATGAAGTTGTAATATTGGATATATTTACACAAACACAGTTAGTAAGCGATTTAATCACACTAAAATCAATGTGTATTTTATCGTTTATGGACTGGCTTTATTCACTTCCATTGTAAGTGTACTTTCTGTAACCACATTTTTTGTTAAATACACAAGGGAAGAGTGCCACAAATGCTGTTAATTTAGATTACCTTGTATTGAACCCAGAACAAAATTAAATGTAATTTTTCACATGCTTTCTTGAATACCAGTTTAATATGCAGAATCATCTAAAAGTAAGCCATTTATAGTTTGATTTCCACAAAAAGTGTACACATTATGGCGTTTTCAAATATAGCTCTGTTTGAGCATCACGACCAGTCAGGACACAGCAATATTTGCTGAGCCAATGGTGTGAGTTTGGGGCGGGGAGGTTTAACTCTGTTTCAATATGCTTTAATGCATGTTTTGCAAAAAGTATCACAGTTGTCAATAGAAGAACAAGCATAAAGCATCTTTTCACAGTACCAATGTCTGTGGTATTTGCGTCTTGCAGATGGGTAACTTACCAAACTCATTCTGCCAAAGAACATTTTAGTGATTTCCTTGTGGTTTCTGCTCCTGGGGCCTGGCACTATTCTGAGGCTTGCACCGAGCAAGAAAAATAGTTTTTGGCATTTGATGCCTAAGCCATATTTCTTTTCTTTGGTATGAATTCATGAGTGTAGTCATCCATACCTGTTTTGTTGACGCAAACTGAAGCAAGCATCATCATTTGGAAAGCTGTGCTCTTAGGTGTTGGAAGTCAATGAAAAGACAAGTGGAATTATATTTATATGTTAGTTTATTGAACAAGTCTTTGACTCAGTATGGGACAGAGGATGACTGACACTTTAGTATCTAAATAAATCTCTGAAAAAAATAATACTGTAATCTAAAATGGCATGTCTGATTTTTTCCAGTAAATCTCTGATGTACAATGTTTACACATTCTTAATATTATACTGTACATACTGGCATTACCACGCTAACAACATTGCAATTGGTGTTTTCATGTTTTATGATTGAGGGTTCACCGTTTTTAATCCCCTTCATGACATTGAACACATTCTTTCCCTTGCTTACATAAGTGAATTGAAATGATACTTTGAACTCTTCCATTCACATAAAGCGATTTCTCTCCAAAATATACTAATTCTGCACCCACTGGCTCAACACCTAGAAAATAAGAGTAAGGACATTTTCGATAATAACATACCATTTTACCACCTTAATCTGTGCTATCCCTCATATATATATATATATATATATATATAATTTTTATTTTTAAATGTTTACAATTTTTTTTTTTTTGGAAATGTTCTGATTTTTTTTTTTTTTTTTTTTGGAAATGTCTATGATTTCTCCCCCCCCTCCCAGTTTGAGAGCATATATGCATATCTCCTATATATGCATACAATGAAATAAATCATGCAAGCTAATCTCAATAAAGGTATTTCTTTTGAATGTGCACAACAGAGAAAATGTTATCCAAAATGTGATTTCAGCTGTTGAAATGGCAATATGTTGTTCAATACATGCAGAAATCATTAAATGTATGTTTCAGTACAAGTTTGAGCAACTGTTAGTGTAAATCTAACTGAATCTCTGGCTTGCTTTAAAATATGTTTGACTGTATCAGAAGAACTTTGATCATTTTTCAAATAATGTTTGACTGGACACAGTCATTATCTGAATTCATGTCTCAAACATTTGAATAACTGACCATTTTCTCATGGTGCACAGATAATAATTACAGTAGTAATAGACTAATGATTGAAAACGTATTAAATAAAGTCAATTAAATCTCTAACTAGCTGACCTAAAAACTGTGATCCATTGTCTAGTGGATCATTTATATAGCCTTTTCTCAATAAGCTATAAAATAAATTCTATTTATTTTTGTTGGGAATAATATGGCTGAGCAGCTGTGCAGTTATGTTGCATATCACCTTAGCAGCAAGCTCTCAAGGACACACACACACACACACACACACACACACACACACACACACACACAGAGAGATCTTTCCCGCTCCCTGATATCAGCCTCATTGAGTTATTTCTGGGTGCTGTAAATGTTGGTTAGACCGTTCCAATGTAATGCCCACTGGTGTGTGAAATTGAGGTAATTGTATTGTGTTAACTAGCATCTACAGTCTACCCAGTGAGGTTTTATGGAAAGTGAGACCAGAAAACTCAATCCAGACTGAAGAGCTTATGGTGACATGGATCACAACACAGAGAGCCTGGGGCAAGATGTGGCCTTGAGCTAAATGGAAACAGGTTGGTCTAAAAGCATCACATTAGAAGGCTATGCCGCATATCCTGTAACAGATTACACATATTACACAAGTTCACTTTTCCCCATCTCCTGAAAGGGTCATTAGATGGGTTGAGATTTTCCCCAAGCCTGAGAAACCAGTTCCAGAGAATAGACGTAGCTTACACAAAAACAGCACTTAGTGGTTTCTTCTTGGTCGCCCATTCACCACAGAGATGGACAAATAAAGTTCTGTCGTTAAGAGTTACAGAGGTTCCGCAATTTCACAGACACACATTCCACTTCTTGTGGTGAACAGAATACTTCCTTTTAGCACACAATATATCCAGGTTCATGCGCTTGCTTGACTTCTGTGGCTTTTGTAGAAGTGCCAGTGAAGGAGATGCAGGTCTGACTGGACAGAAGCTCTCATGTGTCCACCTGCTGTACTGCTGAGCGTTCGTGAGGACACGACTGGTCCCTGCAGTGCAGCCTCTTTAGAAGCCGCTGGAGTTTATGGGAGAAGTTCTTGTTCATTTGCCTGTACATAAGTGGAATGGCGAAGCTACTGCAGAATGCGAGTAACTCGGATAAACATCTCAGGAAGAAGTACATAGTGACGTGCTGCCGGTTGGAATGACTCCCAGGAGCTCCGGCTACCGTGTGCACCAGTAAGGTCATGTAATATGGAGTCCAGAGCAAGAATTGCACGCAAACAGAGGCCAGGAGAAGTCGATGAATGGAGGGATCTAGCCTCCCAGAGTCCTGGTCCAAAGGGGTGGACTCCTTCCTGATGCGTAGGATCAGCACAAACGCGTAAAGTACGGCCACTGCTGGGACCACGTACCCGATGAACATCATGATGGCGTCAGCAGCCTCCTTATTCTGCATCTTGGAGCACTCGATGATCTTGGTGGAGACGTGGTTGCACACGTAGAAGAGCAGCGAAGAGAAGCTAGTGAGGACGGCGCCACCCCAGATGAAGCCGCAAACGTGCTTGGTGTTGTAAACGCTGGACATGTAAGTGCGCGGAAGAGCCCGCTCGATGTAATAGTCCAGACTGAGCAAGGTGGTGGAGTACATGATGACCAGAGAGGAGATGTTGAAGAGGATGAGGAGGGTGATGTAGATCTCATTGTTGTACTCCCACATGGGCCAGCGTGTAAAGCTGGGACCCAACAGCTCCACCGGAGCCACCAGGTTAAGCACCAGGCCAGCGATGGCGATGTTCACAAAGTAGACGTCAGGCATTGTCATGGTAACCTTGTTGGAAAGGTTGACCACCACCAGCAGGGCATTGTAGCAGAGCCCAACTGGAAAGCAGACAATGAGGTAAACCAGAGAGAAGACAGACAGAATGAGTCCAAAGTCCTGGCAGAGCCAGAGGTCCATGTTGTCGTCTGTCTCATTGTAAACCATGCAGCTCCACATTGCTAGATTTCCGAAAGTTACCACTCTGTCTTTCTGTATCAGCTGCAAGAGAAAACATGGGCAGTATGTTAATGCAATGTTTTAGTTTTCAAAATGCATTTTGGAGGATAAGAATCGTTTACAAACTGTTTTGAAAAATTCGCTTTAGTGAGCTAAGAATATTACTTGTTTATATTCTGCTGACTTGTATTCGTCTTCTTAAACAACCAATATGACAGCATTAAGGTTGAAACATACTCTATGCAAGTATGTGACCAAATTGGCTTCAAGCTACGCAAGCACAATTTTGTGTGTTGTTGCATTCCAAAATGACAGCAATTCATAACACAATACAAGTATGTGTTGCATTCTCAACGTTGCCGCAACAGGTGATATATCAGACATCAGTCCATTTCCCTTTCAAACTACTGTCGTGGTGGAGCAACAGTTTGAAGAGAATATTGTTGAGCAAGTAATTACAGTCAATATATTTATAGCAACTTACCTTAATAATACATACAGGTTAATGGCCCTTTGAAGGTAACTCTATTGCCCCCTTGAGTATTACGATTTTTTAAATTACCAAAGCATGTTCAACCGGACCACACTTTGTCAATGTGGTGGCCATGCGCTCGCATCTGCGTACTTGCGTAAAGGGGGTGACCCACATTGTAGAATAAAATAGCTTTTTCTAGGACAATGATATGACTGGAGTCTTTCTCTCATTTAAAACATACGTATTAAAAGTACTATTCATTTCTTTAACTATAAAACTTAAGTGAAAAAAAAAAACAATTAGTTTGTGCACCTTTGATGCTGAAGTGAAATTTTAGCAGCCTTTCTGAATGTCATAATTTTGGCTGAAAACCTTCTTGCTATCAAATCACAACAGTAAGAAGAAAAGCAAGTGAACCCACACATAAATGACTCAGGCATGGCATGACCATGATGTCTGGACTAACACCATTATTTCCACTTCATTGCATCTCACTGACTGAACAAAACTCAACAGTGCAGCACAATATGTCGCACTGTACAGCAAAACCCTTGAGGGTTTCCCAGTTACCACATGCAAGTGAAATTTATATTTTGGGTGAAAACAATGTATGACATCACAGACATACAGTTGAAGTCACAGGTTTACATCTACATACACCTAGGCCAAATACATTTAAACTCAGTTTTTCACAATTCCTGACATTTAATCATAGAAAACCTTCCCTGTCTTAGGTCAGTTAGGATCACCACTTTAAGAATGTGAAATGTCAGAATAATAGTAGAGAGAATGATTTATTTCAGCTTTTATTTCTTTCATCACATTCCCAGTGGGTCAGAAGTTTACATACACTTTGTTAATATTTGGTAGCATTGCCTTTAAATTGTTTAAGTTGAGTCAAACATTTTGGGTAGCCTTCCACAAGCTTCTCATAATAAGTTGCTGAAATTTTGGCCCATTCCTCCAGACAGAACTGGTGTAACAGAGTCAGGTTTGTACGTCTCCTTGCTCGCACACGCTTTTTCAGTTCTGCCCATCGGATTGAGGTCAGGGCTTTGTGATGGCCAGGGTTTTTATGCTTCTATCTATTTTGTGAAGTGCACTAGTCCCCTCCTGCAGCAAAGCACCCCCACAACATGCTGCCTTACCCATGCTTCATGGTTGGGTTGGTGTTCTTCGGCTTGCAAGCCTCACCCTTTTTCCTCCAAACATAACGATGGTCATTATGGCCAAACAGTTCAATTTTTGTTTCATCAGACCAGAGGTCATTTCTCCAAAAAGTAAGATCTTTGTCCCCATGTGCATTTGCAAACTGTAGTCTGGCTTTTTTATGATGGTTTTGGAGCAGTGGCTTCTTCCTTGCTAAGCAGCCTTTCAGGTTATGTCGACATAGGTCTCGTTTTACTGTAGATATAGATACTTGTCTACATGTTTCCTCCAGCATCTTCACAAGGTCCTTTGCTGTTGTTCTGGGATTGATTTGCACTTTTCACACCATCTCTAGGATACAGAATGTGTCTCCTTCCTGAGCGGTATGATGGCTGTGTGGTCCCATGGTGTTAATACTTGCGTACTATTGTTTGTACAGATGAATGAGGTCTTGGCTGATTTCTTTTGATTTTCCCATGATTTCAAGCAAAGAGGCACTGAGTTTGAAGGTAGGCCTTAAAATACATCCACAGGTTCACCTCCAATTGACTCCAATTAGCCAATCAGAAGTTAATTGGCTAACTGCCTAAAGGCTTGACATCATTTTCTGGAATTTTCCAAGCTGCTTAAAAGCACAGTTAACTTAATGTATATAAACCTCTGACCCATTGGAAATGTGATATAGTCCATTAAAAGTGAAACAATCTGTCTGTAAACAATTGTTGGAAAAATGACTTGTGTCATGCACAAAGTAGATGTCCTAAATGACTTGCCAAAACCATAGTTTGCTAATATGAAATCTGTGGATTTGTTAAAAAATGAGTTTTAATGACTTCAACCAAAGTGTATGTAAACTTCTGACTTCAACTGTACATTATATAACAATAGTTTCAAACAGCACCACCTCTACAGCTCAGCAACTAGGCTTGTTTGGCAGTGACAATGCACATGCTGTGACAAAAGGATGACATCATTCAGGTTTGAGACTATGAGGCGGGCAGGTTTATGGGATGAAATGTGGCATGTCTGGGGTGGGGTGGAGTGGACGCACAGTGTGAGGTCAGAGTTCAGGGTGAGGTCATACAGCACAGGCACATGCAGAGAGC
Source organism: Myxocyprinus asiaticus (assembly GCF_019703515.2). Taxonomy (NCBI): domain Eukaryota; kingdom Metazoa; phylum Chordata; class Actinopteri; order Cypriniformes; family Catostomidae; genus Myxocyprinus; species Myxocyprinus asiaticus. The sequence goes on along the minus strand of NC_059357.1, from coordinate 33,545,888 downwards.
CAGTTTCCACTCATTAAAACATAATTACATAATGCCTTCTCTAAACACAATCCGAACACTTGTTTCACATTTATAATAGCATTAATTAGGAATGCTTATGATTACACATACACACAGGCTACATTATTGTTATTTTATTGGATTTAGAGGCTTTTTTCATTTATGGGGAGATGAAGAGATTAAAGTTGAGGAAGAGAGAGAGGGAATGGGATCAGCACATGAATCAAGCCAGACAAGCCAGAAAGTGTTCTTTATATGTCACAAACATGTGCACTACCCACTGCAGGACAGCTCTGACCATTATTTTTTATTATTACACATTAAGACATTCTAACTAGTCAATCGCACCATCCAGCGGTCTGATATTTCTGATCCAGGGATAATGTGATAATTCACTGGTCATCCAGGTCAGGGGTTTTCAAACTGGGGTCCAGGGGGCCGCAAGGGGGTACGTGAAAATTTTCAGGGAATTCTTTTTTGAAAAATGTTGACATTATTACCATTTCATAAAAAAATCTTGGGATTAATCAACTATTTTTTTTATTGACAGCCATAGTTTTAAAGATAAATAAATAATATAAACCCATTTATATCTTACCTTAATAAAAAGTTAACTTTTTCCAGATAATATCTTAATCATTTATTTTGGCTTTAGTACAATGATAATATAAAAGACAAATATATAATTTTACAAACAACATATCTTAATATCACCTTTATTATTTTTCTCTCGCAAGGGGATCGTCATATTTTGGGGGTCCTTGTCATTGAACATTTTGAAAACATTTTTAGCAACTTACATGAATAATAACACACCCAGTTTAATGACACAGACTTTGTAGGTAACTCTACTGCCCCCGAAGAGTATGTTTTTGTTTAACGCCACAGTAGTGCAAAAACACACGCATTTGAGTAAGCAATTTTTTGCGTAAAGTATGTTTCTGGCCTAAGTGTGTAATAACACTGCAAATAACAAACAAATTTCATAACAAATTCCTAAAAATAAAAACATATATATTTTTTGTATTGTACCCTCTGAATAAGGGTTTTTAGCTTGCGTGAGTGTGTCAGCACATATTTGGTGGTAAACCTGGAGTCTTCCCAGACAATGCTTAGTACATCAGAACAGATATAATGACTGTTGAGTGTTCCTCTTACGGCTTCCCTAATGCAGTCACAGAGAGGCTGCTTTGGCCTGGAGACAAGCAGCCATGGATTGCTCCTCCATGGCTCCTGCTATAGGGTGGAGATACTCATTTATCCTTTTCACCTTGTACTCATACACCTATAGCAAACCTGAACCAAAAACTTGTTTTTGCATCAACAGCTCTGTATGTACATGTAGTGTTACAATAAAAATGTGACCAAAATTTTATAATTTTTGGTTTTAAATGATATGTTCTAAGTTCACACAGTACAAGACAAACACTGTGTCTGCATTAGTAGCAATTTGCCTGTTTCAGTCATCTTTTCTTTCTTTTTTGTGCTGTATCAAAGAAAAGACAAATATGATTTGAATTTCTTTTTATCATTGATGTATCTGTAAAATGACATGACATCAGCAGGCTAGCAAAAAGAAAACATACAAAATTATTTACTGTCCTCAAGTTGTCCCTCATTGTTTTTTCCCCCAATAGAATCTTGACACAATATTTTCTTCAAGAATCCTAACGATGCTCTTTTACATATAAAAAAACTACATTTTGACCACTGCTGGTTATTTTTCTCCATTAACCAACATCTTATGGTGTTTTGTGTTCCTTGGCACAGTCACCTTCAGCTTGCTCACAGGGGTTCTAAATACAATTATTGTATTTTTATACACAATGATCACTCTAAGACTTTATAGATATTACAGTTTCACTGTTTTGTAAATGCATGATTTCCTGTAAAGCTTCTTTGAAACGATGTGTGTTGTAAAAAGCGCTATACAAATAAAAAATAACTTGACTTGACTGCTGTCAAGGTCCAAAGAGGAAATAAATCATCATGAAAAAACCATAAGAGTAGTCCATACAACACTAAGATTTTCTATTGCCCCTGAAGGCTTGGAATAAAGTGCACAAGTCATATGGACTACTGTTGTGATTGTCTTTATACTGAACCTGATTTATAGTATTTGTCCTTTATAAAGATTGACAGCTCCTGCTCACTATAAACTGTTATTCTATGGAATAGAGCTGCTTAAAATATCTATTTTTATGTTCCAAGAAAATGTAACAGCATATGGGTTTTGAACAACATAATGGTGAATAAATGAGTAAATGTACATTTTCCATGTATAGGTGAACTACTCCTTTAACTGGTGGCTGACCTGACAAGACATACTCAAAATAAAATAAAATGGTCTCTTTTAAAAGAAGACTCTTAGGAGATGCTGTACAAAATTCAGAATAAAAGACACAAGAAATTTAGATTGATAGATTGATAAATAGATTGATCTGAGGGTGATGACACTCTACTTTGTGTTTTATCAATTATTTTCTTAGACAATGTCAAGTGAATTTTCTAAAAATTTCTTTAGAAAGCTTGCCAGATAACCACATTCATTAAATTCCTTAACAATATACACACATTTGCATGTGGCATTGCGGAAAATGGCTCCGTTAATGTTTTCACATTCACAATTATTAATGACATCCGAATCACATACTGTACATGAAATATTTTCAATTCAAAACGGCAAATTTCACCTTATGGTGAATAGTTTGCACCCTTGGAAATTACAATTAATGACAATTATACATCAGTACATAATGGACTGCTGCAGAACAGCAACAAGGATATCAATTATTGGGGGGTGGGGTGGGGGTGCACAATTGGGCCATATCTGATTATTGGAGTTATTGGAGGCCCCTCAATGTATATTGCGGTTACGGCACTGCAAACCAATATATAGTTACCAGCATATGCCTTCATGTCAACACTTTAACAGGAGTAAATTCTTGCATGGAAATAAAACTGCTTGTAAAGGCTCACTGTCCTTGTTCTAAATTGCTAAATTGTGTTCTTCTTTGGCAGGGGTATCTAAACCCGGCAGTGCTGGCAACATGTTGAGAAAAGAATTACTGTGGGAAAACAAGACGTGATGACATTGTTTCCAAAGGGCAGGTGTAAATATCCGACTCTATAAAGCTTTCAAGACTGTGCCTGGATTTTCCACATGAATTGCTTTGAAAGAAACGAAGAAAAACTATTATTGCAAAAGGACTTTGCTATACTGCTGTTGTAGCAAACACTACAAAGCAAGCCTATGACACCTAGTCACTACTTGGCCTCTTCTGTTTCTCACTCAAAACTGTCCCTTCTTTCTGTACCTTCCTCTTCTTCCTGTGACCATGGCAACTAATGGGGCAAATAAGGGCAGCAATGCAGTTTCACTTGCAAACTGCAACTTTCACAAAAGCATCCTTATTTACTTTGTGGGTGAACATTTTTAGTGATCTAAGGCTGCACAATTATTCTGAAAAATAAATCGAGACAGTTGTAAACAGGGTCCAAAATGCTTTGAGATTTGTCCACTTCAACCACATTCGAAGGTAGTTGGAGTGCCGCCTACTCACCTGTCAATCAACCACTGTGCTAAAACAAGAGTTTTAAACTTCACCGGTTGTGTGGATTTTTGAAAAGAAATAACTGTCCGATTGGAAATTTTAAATAAGTGCATACATGGTTTGTGCTTTGATTAAATGCAAGTATAACTGGGAGAATCACTGTGCCGTTTTTTTCGTACCTTCTTTTTCTTCATTCACTTTTTTTTTTTTTACTTTTTATTATTATGCAGTAACATGGTGACGTAATGTTTGATGTATGTCGTCTTGAAATCAGGCCGTTTACACCTGGTTTTTAGATGCATTTTGGGCAATCTGATCACAAATGGACAAGCGAAACACATTACTGTTTGCACCTGGTCGCAATATGCATCTCTTTTAACCACATTTGTTTGGATTTCGAGGGGACGGTTAGTGTATTACTGCATGATAAAAGTGCAAAAAAGTAGAAAACAAAGCACTTAAAATGGTGCACCATTTATCATAAGTTCACCTGCATTTAATTTAAGCACAAATTCTCAGTTATTGTACTGGAGTACCTGTATTAAGCTTCAGATGCGAATACTTCTAATCTGTGTCACTGCATTTTGAAATCAGACACACTGAAAAAGTTCCGTGAGGTTCATGTGCATTGGCTTTTTAAAATTTTCCAATCATATGGTTATTTCCTTTTAAAACCAGCAACGTTTTAACTCTTGTTTAAGCACATTGGATGATTGACAGGTGAGTAGGCAACTCTCCTCTGCTGTTTGAACACATTCGGATGGATGATTACACTATGAGCCCAATGTGGTCACAAGCATTTTCGACCACATTCTATCACCTCTCAAAAAGTTTTGAGCCCAGTTTTCACCGGTCTATAGCAACGTCCCATTTCAAATGGATTGCCTAAAACACATCCTTATTTCAGGTGTAAATGGGGCCTCAGAGACCCTTTCCTTGAACACAAGAGGTCAAAAGAGCCGCACATTACAACCAGGTGTAAATGTGTCTTACCTGCCCACTTGTGATCTAAATGCCTAAAATGCATCTCAATACCAGCTGTAAACAGGGCCTGTCATAAGAATGTGTAATATATATGTAATATACAGCATTAAGCTGCATTAAGGTGGTCCTGGGCCCCTGGGCTTATTGTTTTGCTGGGCCCCTGGCGGTCATCAGATCGGGGTGGGGTTGGAGGGGGTAGAGTGGATTTTCACTTGATGATCATGCACTTCACAGACAGGTTTAGCCTTTGCGCACCCTCTCTGTATATACATCAGCGTCTTTAATGAGAACGTCAATGGGAAAATATGAATGCCCCCCCCCCCCCACCACCACACATACCCGGGGCCCCCCTGTTGCTGTGGCCCTGGGGCTTAAGCCTAGGTAAGCACATGCATTAATGTGGCCCTGGTAATTTATTATTTTAATAATCATGCAGCCCTAATTTGAAGACAGGCCTTCAGTGTGGATTCTGTACATCCATGTTTTCCAAACTTTGCAGCATCTTGTCTCCTTAAAAGACAATGACAAAACATTGTCTAGACTGGTAGACTGAAGCATTCCTGAGTGGGTGCAAAAGGTAATGAACCAACTGCTTGCAGTAAAGCATATCATTTGGAGACGCAGTCTATTGCCTTCAGCTCAAGACTCACATACATGAGCAAGCCTGCAATGGTAAGTGCCCATCAAATCAAGCACATTCTGTACCTCTTGATGACCCCAGCCATTAATTGGACCTCCCTCGCACAAACAAAGATATCTTGACTGGCCATGCATCTGGACGCTCAGTGCTGTGGGAGTTAAGCTAAATGCACTTGACACTTTTAGAGGAGAAGTCAGCACTCCTCAGGGTGGATGGAAGGAAGCCTGCTTCACACCATTCGTATCCCCGCTGGAATGTACAGCAAATTCTGAGAATCGCCTAAGTGATGTCACATGATTGCATTTTCTGAGCATTGTGCATACATGCTGCAAGGGTTTTGGTAACGAACAACAAATGGAGAGGACTGAGAACTTTGCAGTCAAAACATGTAGTGTTGCAATATATTTTTTGCAGCTGCAGGGATTTAAGAAACAGAAAGCACACTGAGAGGGGGAACATGCATTTTCAGTTACAATATACCATGATGCGTTGCATTTACTGCAACTGTGTTACATCAGAAATTATGAGAGACAACATGACCCAAATATTCGCCTTTATTCTTTCTATAAAGGGAAATTACACCCAAAAATGAAAATTTGGTCATCATTTATTCACCTCTTTGTGGTTCCAAACCCATTTGACTTTCTTTATAGAATACAAAAGAAGATTTTAGGCAGAATGCCTTAGTCACCTTTAACTTATATTGCAATTTCATTCAATTCTTTGTTGTCAGTCCCTAACATTCTGCCTTACACCTCCTTTTGTGTTCAACAGAAGAGAGAAAGCCATATGGTCTTGGAACACCATGAAGGGGAGTAAATGACCTATTTTTGGTGAACTATTCCTTTTAAAATACAAATATGTATAGAAACAATATGTAAAGTTGACTTGTACTGCATGTTAAATTCAGTCCTTAAAGGTTCATGCCATGAAACACTATGTACAGTGTTTTTAGATAATGGTCCTCTTCCATTTCTAAGTGAAACATGCAACTACCAGAAATGGTAGAAACAGCCATCTTGGTATAGAGATCAAAGTGTGCCTCTTAAATATTCAACAGAAATATTTAATATTCAGATATATTAATAAATGGATACTTCACTGTGTGAGCTCATAATTGACAGTTGACTGGTTTGAAAGTATGGGTGTTGCAGCAGACAACAAGATATTTTATTAAAAGCATAGTTCACCAAAAAAATTAAAATTCTGTCATAATTTACTCACTTTTACATCGTTACTGAGGCTGACATCCTGCCAAACATCTTCCGTGTTCAACTGAAGAAAGACAGCCATATGGGTTTGAACAATACGAGGGTGTAGTGTTGTCAAAATTACCAGTACTTCAGTACCAAGTCGATACTAAAATAAAAAAAATATGTAAAGATACCAGTGTTTCTGCAGTACCAGTAGTACCGAGCACCAACTCGATCCGGTACCAGTGCGCAGTATGACTCATACACGACAGCTTTAAAATGCTAATTTTGAGCACGTGCTTTTACTCCTTACACTGAAATGGACAACTGATCAAATTAAAACCGTGACAAGTCTTAGTGTGATTTATTAAACCACTAAAGGCTGCAATCTTAGTGTGGAAGAGATGTGTACTTTGAATGAATGTATAAATCTGACCGCTCATACATATTGAGGATAATTCAAGACATGTTGTATCAGATGACAGAGCAGAGCACTAAGCTACTGTGAACCATGCAGCACATGTAAATTATATATTTATATAATTAAATCACAGCATTTGCACTTTAATCTCAACTTTATTTATAAAGCATTTAAAACAACAGAGTCGACCAAAGTGCTTCACAGTAATACAATTTAAAACACCAGTAATCTAAAACACAAAATACAAACACTCCAAAACTGTGTCCTACATTTCATTTGTCAGACTCAAAGGCCAGTGTAAAGAGATAAGATTTCAGACGTGATTTAAAAGTATCCGTGTCGCAAACTGTTTATCCAGAACGTGAAGCTTCCGGCAAAAAATACACGTCATAATAAAAGCACATTTCAAAATATAAGCTAGAGCCCTGAAATTGAGGAAACTGTGATAGAAATACACTACCGGTCAAAAGTTTTGAAACACTCATTCTTTATTATAATTTTTTTTCCCTTCACATTTTTGAATAACAGTAAAGTCATCAAAACTATGGAATAACATAAATGGAACTATGGGAATTATGTTGTGACTAAACAAAATTCAAAATAGCATCTTCAAAGTAGTCACCTTTTGCCTAGAATTTGCAGACATGTACTCTTGACATTTTCTCAACCAACTTCTTGAGGTATCACCCTGGGATGCTTTTTAAACAGTATTGAGGGAGTTCCCATCTATGTTGGGCACTTATTGGCTGCTTTTCTTTTTTATTTGGTCCAAGTCATCAATTTCAAAAACTTTAAAAAAATTTTTTTTTTTATTACATTTTAGTTTTATAATGAAATAAATTAATATGTTGGCACAATTATATTTTTGTCTACAAAACTAATTTCAAACATTTAAGCATACGCCTTCAGATCAAAAGATTTTTAAGATCATGAGAAACATTTCAGTCAAGTGTTTCAAAACTTTTGACCGGTAGTGTATATTACAACTGTATAGTAAAATGTAATATTCACTGTAATGATAATAATAATAATAATAATAATAATAATAATAATAATAATAAAGCAATATATCACTTTGGCAAAAAAAAAAAAAAAAAAAGGCAAAAACATGTTGAAAAGTTATGTTTTCACTTTTTAAAAGTTTTAAGAATTAACTGATTAGACACCATTTTGATGACAAAATTAAACTAAAACATGAAGTTCTTGAAAATAATAATAATAATAATGATAACAAAGAGGAAAACAGGATTTGATAAAGATTATAACAGATTTCAAGAGGGCGCTAATTAAAAAAAAACTTAAGCAATGCATCCTTGATTGAGAAACACTTGAAGGAAACATGGATTTCTTTTAATTTATTATTTACATTGAAATGTAACTTTTTAAATAGGCTAAACGGGTGTGTTCAATAGCACATTAGCATATTTATGCTGAGGTACCGAAATTGGTATTGAGAACCGTGAAATTTCACTGGTATCAGTACTGACTACTGAAATTTTGGTACTGTAGGGCTGCCCCCTAATAGTGGACCAAACGTTAGTCAATGAGAAGAGTCTTGGTCGACCAAGTTTTGATTGGTCAGTTGGTCGCATAAAAAAAAAACTCCACAGGAAACTGACGAACACTGGTATTAGTGCTGGTTGGATACTTGGTGGTACTATGGGGTAATTTTCATTAAGCAAGGTTAGGGTTAACCCTACACAATAAAGCAAATAAAGCTTTATTTTTATTATTTTGTATTTATTTTAACATAAAATTCAAATGAAACTGGAAAATAATTAAGTGCAATTAAAATGTGTGTTGATCAACTTTTTAAAGATGGTTTTACAACAGTTGTGAAGAGCAAAATCTCTCTGGCAAAGAACCTACTTCATCTGTGCATTCTCTACCGGACGGGTATTTCATTGTCCGTGAAAATACATCATGTGTGTGAATACATATTTTTGTTCCCTCCTTCACGAGATATATATATATATATATATAGAATTGATATATAATCGCAATATCCAATTACATCGGCAACCCCTGGGCAGAGGGATCGGTGAATATTCTTGCTTTAGTGATTTTGCATTGAAAATTAAATTAATTTATTTTAAAAACGAAAAACTTAAATCAAATACATTTCTAAATTCAAATTGCACTCCAAACGAAATGAAAAAGCAATTAAAATAATGAAGTGATCAAAAATCAATAATATATATAAACACCTTTCCATTTACCATCAGGCAAGTATCCATCTAAACATGCAGACGGAAAATTACTTACACAAATGAAGACATAAAAACAATTATAAATGTAAAATTAATAATTAGAATGATGATAATAATCACTAAAAAAATATATCATGGTTCGAGGTGAACGTGTTTTTGTATTATATTATGTTTTAATCACAGATGTATAGGCTGCAGAATTGCGTTCACAATGAACTGCTCTGTGGAAATAAAGTGAACTGAACTCAAAGCACCTCATGAGCTGAGATGTCGGAAGTCATTTGTAGCACTCATAGATGATACGGTTCTTGCAAAAAAAAAAATCAGAAGACAGAAACAAAGAAAGAGTGAGAACCTTTTACATGCACGTGTTCCACGAGACTGCACACCTCCGTACAAACAGCGTGTCATACATGAGCATAGACAGCTTTTCTGTCATCTGTTCTTAATAATATAATAAAGTGTTTCTTCAAGCGCGTGTCTGTGTGCCCCGGGTGAAATTATTTATAATATTAATTTGATAATAATAATAGCCTAATAATAATAATAATAATAATAATAATAATATACATTAATGGGAAAACGAGCCAAATATCATCTTGACATCATCAAAGGCATCAGCTATTGATGATCACTGTGACCATCGTCGATCCCCGTGATCATCTGCTGTCGGCACAACCCTAATGTGCATTTCTCTCTATAAATTAACTAAATGTTCAGACTGTCTCTTTGCTGGTTTTTCCGACACACTCAGAATCATTACCACTTTTGCTGGTGTCGCTGTGGCTCGCTTCATGCGTGTGCTTGTAAAATTTTTACGGTTTAGTATTTCTCTGTAATGAAGAACAGTGTTAGCAATGTTACTTATAACATTCTTTCTCAGCCCTGGAACTCAAACCATTTTCTGATGCCCCCCCAAAAATATATTTAAGTAATTAAATTAATATAATAAATGTGCGCCAACTAGTCGACTAATGGCTTAAACTAACGACTACTAGTTGACTAGGAAAATCTTTGGTCGGGGGCAGCCCTATGGTACAGTGACGACACTACGAGGGTGAGTAAATGATGACAACATTTTCATTTTTGGGTGATCTTTTAAAGACTGACTCTACATGTTTCAATCTCTTGTCCTCCCGCAGCACCATTCATTCTTACCTGCTTTTCATTACAAGCAGCAGAGCAACTGTTTGCAGTGGACATTTGTGAAAGAAGGCCTGCAACACTTTCCTGAAGCTGCAATGCTCAACACCACAACTGCTGTGCATATTTTGTATTAGTCTTTCTGGGCTGACCCTTGGGAAGGCGTGTTCGCTTATTGTTTCTCAGTACAGTCATCAACAGGAGATATCACTCTGGGTGTTTGCATTCTCCATGCATGGCTTATTACTAGGCATGCTTGAAGCAAGAAAAACAAATACTTGGTGCATGTGCTTTACTGATTAGGCAAATTGATTCATGTGTGATTTGCACAGAACAATTTGGTTAGACTTGCTAGAGCACATGCCAATTCACTGGCAAACATTACATTTCAGTATGTACATCATGTCTTAGCAATGCTCATTGGATAGTGCAAACATCAGGGGAGCAGTGTGGTTTGTCGGGGTGTGAACAGCTTTCCCCATAGCTTCCATCAGATCAGTATCTGTTTTTCATATAAATACCTCCATTTTTTTTTTTTACATCAAACTGTTAAAGGGATAGTTCACCCAAAAATAAAAATTCTGTCATCATTTACTCACCCATGTTCATGAATTCCAAACATTCGTAAATAGGGGGTGTGTGCACATTCATTCACAATAATCATAATCCACACCCATGAAAATGCCATGTAAGGAAGGCACCAGACTCGCTAGTAAATGCTTTTAACATCTATGTTGAACAGTAATGAATTTTAATAAATGAACTGCATTCACATCGTGAAAATTTGATTTAGCAAGCACAACAGAGTCTCAAAGAAAGTGAGGACTTACTGTCATTGCATGTATAACAGCATTAGCATTGACCATACATTGGCTGTGTCTCGTTTCGAAGGCTGCACGCTAGGTAGGACGTGTCCTTTGAAGGTTGCAGTATACCGAGTGTCCTCCTTTTAACAAATCTCGTTTAAACGAGACGGCCTTCGTAGGACAAACGGAAACGGAACGTAACATGGTTGCTATGACAGCACGCCACTCTTTAACAAGCACGAGCGCTTTGAGTGAGAAGGGAACAAAGTCCCTCTGGAAGGGAATGTATGAGGCACAATTTAGGAGATTTATAATGATGTAAAGAGAAAAGAAAATAGATTTTACAGTTGTACTTTTAGTCTAATACTTTATTTTAATTATATATTAATATAATTATACATGTTATATACTCTGCACCCATCTACTGAGGTACTTTAACTTGGGAAATAACATTCCTTGCATTTGAACATAATATTTACTGGCAAATTGGCGTAATTTGTTTTAGACATTTCCGTTGAAGCAAAGAATTGTGGGTTGTGAGTACCCAAGAAGGACACACCTCATGCATCCTCCGAATTCCCGTGAAAGAAGGTTGTATTCGAAGGCTGCATTCGATGTGTCCTACTAGCTTTTATGAAACGAGACAGCCTCGAGAAATGCGACCTCCGGAGGACGCAGCCTTCCATATGAGACACAGCCGTTATCAACTGAATGTGATTTATCGATGCCTATACTAAATTATACAATTTTAATTACAGAGCTCATATCAAATAAAAATAATGTTATGTGAGTGGGGGGGGGCACATGGTGGGCCAGGCAGTGTATTAATGTTGTTGTTATTTTAAGTTTTTTAACCCCTTTTTTAAGTTTGCCTAAAAGAACAAAAAACATTCAGATGTCTTACGTACAATTTACATGAGGTCGGGAACAGGTGTAAATTTTGTAACATTTTGAAAAAAAGTCAGAACAGCTTTATGAACGATTTACACAAAAATTCGTTCTGATCGTGTTTCATGAATAAGGCCCAATTTAAGTGAAATGTGTCATTTTGCCTAAAGGCGCGTTCACATTTACCTTTGCAAGGAAAAATTCCATGGCCGAAATAGTCATTTTAATGGGAATCTGCGATATTGCGATAAAGTGCAATGGACTATCTGTGGTGAATTCACCACAATAGGAAGTTACTTAGTTTTGCAGTGACCTCTGTGTGGGCAATGCTTCGTTCACAGCTACACTGAATATTCACAATGGACAAGGATATCGTATTAGCGTGAATTTCTTTCACTCTCACAGAGTATAAAGAGCTACATTAAAAAGAGGCTGCTTGGCAATTAGTTTTTTGCTGGTTTCACATACACTCAATGTCCGCCACTCAATCTTCGCAAAGGTAAATGTGATCGCACCTTGACATCTCTTTTTGTGTTCCATGGAAGAAAGTCAAATGGGTTTAGAACAACATGAAGGTGAGTAAATGATGACAGAATGTTGATAAACTATTCCTTTAACATACCAAATATGTGAGATGAAATATTTGGACTGAAGAGAACATGAGGAATCAAACTTCACAACTGTATGTGAAAACTGAATAACAGGTTATGTAAACCTCTCCCGCACTTGGGTGTAAAACACTCTCCAGTGTCTTTAGGCAAAGAGGAATGCTTCTCTCAGCTGTCTCATATGACGACTAGGATCTTCAACAGAACTCTCAGGCACATTGCCATCCTCTTACAAGTCCTGCATGGCACTGGTCCAACAGTAATGTATCCTCTCTGGGCATTTCGGTTGATTAGGCAATAAAATGGAGTCAGATGACTTCCCAGCAACATCACTTGTACCCCGGTACATTGAAAAATACTCTAATGGCTCGTCGTATGTGACTCTTGACATACAATGAATGGATTTAATGTTTGAAAACCACATAATGTGATACATAAATGTCTCGTGCAACTCAACATGACCGAAACTAAACACATTTCATCCCACCCATAAATCAATAATAGTGGCTTTAAAGAGCAAATAACATTCTGGTTATTTCTAGCAAATATTTTTCACTACACCACTTGTGGGTTTTCCTCCCATAGGTAGTCACTGTTCATTACCAAGAGCCAAAAGGAGTAAACACCTCACCTCACATCACCTTGCTCAAGTGTTCAGTTTAATTTCTTTCCATTAGTTTAACCTTAGCCTGGTTTGTTGCGTTCAGGTTTTTGATTATAAGTTCAAAATAAAAGGTCACATTAAGAAGTTGCAGTGTTCACCCTGTACATGTTCCTCACACTCTTTGTTGACGCTGACAGGATTGTATAAAACTCTTTCAGGCGTCATTCATGAGAAATATCACTTAAAGTGTATTTAAAATGAGCAAACCTTTACATTGTCCTTATTTTCGCCACTTCTTCAAAAACTAAACATGAAAATCACTTCATAAATAAAAAAAAATAAATTAAAAAAAAAATAAATAAAATAAAAAAGATTGACTGGAATAGATCAACAGTGATTGTCGCTGGTTTGTGTTTCATCCGGGCATCAGTCGCTTGAGTTTAACCTGCCTGATGCTGCAGTTTTACTCAACTGTCACACAACGCGCGGTGAACTGTTGCAATGTACCTAATATGTATTTGATGGCTTTATCAATCTCTCCCATCACTGCAGACGCAATTCTCTGGCTCCATGTTATTTCAAAAACAACTTTTAACTTCAACAACAACTCGATATCAGGAGGTATTGACTGAGCAACTCACCAGAGGACCAGTTCTTGGCAGTGAGACAGCTCTACGGAGGCATCGGGTTTTGCTGTATTTCCATTGACATTTCTCCTCTAATACTTTGACCAAAGCTCCCAAATCACCAGTTAGACCACCCGGACTTCGTATAAAATAAAACAACTAAAAAGGTGATCTATTAAGGCGCCGAACTGCGGCGTAAACACAGTCGCATATGGTATATTCGTCTCTGGTCCGTCAAAGCTTGCTCTGGAAACTGAAGGACGCTGATGATCTTACTACAAATCGAGTGGTGCTGAACTCTACAATGTGTACACACGTCACGTGACCCTCCCCCACCTTCAAGAAGCCCGCCTACGAATCCTAGTATGCTAAACTTTGACTATTGGACACTAACAACGCAACGGCGACTGTTTCTAATTAATATTCATGAGACGAGCCGTCGCTATTGGAAGATTACCATGGAACGTGAGCAGGGCCTAATTAATATTCATAAGCTTAGTTCGCAGTTATCGGACGAGTACAGAGGAGGGAGGGGTGACATGCAGCAACTTTCATCAGCACTCTCACTCATTCACTCACTATCGCGTTCAAAATCATGCCACAAAAGCAGCTTTGAGTTTGCAGGTCAGAGGATTACCGATTTTTAACATTATTAGACCATCTAACACCGGTAGTCTGGATGAGAAAAGTAACATTCTTGCAGTTGTGGCATTTCTTTTAATAGGAAATCAATCGAGGTCTGTTTTGTTTGATAGAAAAAACTTGAATGTTTACATAGGCACAGCAGTCAGACCTTGACAGTTCAGAATGTAACTTATGAAAGTAACTTAAAAATAAAGACAGAAATAACTTGGACATACGTTTTTAAAGTAAACAATTGCACTTATATCTGAATAATATAGTGACATATAGGCTAGAACATTATTATCAACAAACAAATTTGAATGTAATGACTGATACCTCAATATTTAGAACAGTAGTTGATCAATGAGTTTTCCAATAGCTGATACTTAAACTTTTCCATTTGGTCCCTCCTAATCGTTAATGTTTGTTTACATCCTTGCCTAAACACTCATACTTTTATACTAGGACAAAATCTTGGTAATGGCCACCAAAAGAGATGCTTCAATGACCATATAAGATAATTAGTCATTAATTCATTATCATATATGGGTCTAATTATCTGTTTCCTCTTTCATGTCATTTTCTGGAACTGGGAAGGCATTGCCTTGATTTTCTTGAACAATGTGTAGGAAGTTTTCGTCTGAAGTCTCGGTCATAATGTGACTTGTTTTCAAAGAAGTTTAAAGATTACAAGAAGCGAGACCTATTGTAAGTACATCTCTGTTTATGACCCACATTTGAAAATCCTGACACACAGAGCATCAGAGAGACCTTTTATAACAGCCTGTAATTACCCTTGTGTTTGGTCTAGTTGGAACACAGCTGTGTTTTTTTTAAAGAAAAAAAGTCTTCCATGTTTATGGCATATATATATATATATTTTTTTTTTATTATTGCCCCGTTTATGAGTACTTTGTCTGTCTACACCAAGAACAGTTAGAATTTATTATTAGTCACAGTTAAAATTCATACATAAAGTAATAGTTTTAACAGTTATACTTAAATTAAATGGATTTTTAACTCTATACATATGATTATTTGTTCCACATATGGTCTATGGTTGTCTATATAGCAACCTAAGACTTCCACAGTATTTCAAGCAGTGTATTTCAAGGTAAAATGGATTATCGGCAAATCTACAGGATAAATACATTTGATAACTTTGTGTCCTATGGACTGAAAGGGGGAAACCTCCTTTGAGATGGACTTTCCTTTGACTCAGCAGCTCTGTGGAGCCTCTTGAAAGAGATTATCCTGTGGGCTGTGTTGTGGTTATGCGATGACCACTTTTAACTGTGGCCAAGTCCACTAATGGTGACCACTTTATCCTTCTCAAAACCATGTGTAACATTTGGCCGTCCCCTGGTTTGTATCACAGCAGCAGTAGTATTATTAAAGATGTTAAGAATGCAGATAAAAATAAAATGTGACAATTTGCTATGGTGTATGTTTGTGTTGATATTAAAACCTGTTTTAGGAGAGTGCTGCTTAAGTGATACGACATATTAAAGGTATGCATTTTAAATATTTCACCAATTTTCAGATCAAGTTATCTAATGCCTGTACAACCCCTAAAACTATGAGAATATGGTCCCATTCAATTTAAAAACTGTAGCGGTATACTGATAGACACTTTCTTACAGTGTTCGCAGACCTATCCCTACTCTAATAATACTTAGAAACCCTCGTGCAGCAGAAATATTAGAGGTCTGTGCCCCGATTTTCTCAGAACAATTGGCCTAATCTCTTATAATATTACCTGGTGGTAATTTGGTTCAGTGCATTGTGATGTGGATTTTAATAATAGTGATTTACAAATCACATGGTTCATAATCCTGGTTGCTATTGCAGAACTGTGCCTCATTCACATTTAACCAAAGTAATAGATTACCGGTACACGCCCTCACCCTGTGGTTTCATTCAAGCTGCTTGTGAGGTTTTACAGAATTAGTATTTTATGTTTAATCCTCAATGAAGGAATTTTGGTGTGACATGGCTGGCAGCACGTGTAATTCAGGGGTGAGAAACCATTCATAATTACAGTATGCGTGACACAGAGATGAAGATGATAAACACCCACAACATATTTAGGAAGGCAGTGGGTGACTTTGAAATGAGCAATGATGATGAATATGTTAGACTTAGAGGAACCTGCTTTCAGAGAATCACAATTTTTTTTTACAATGTTAGTAAAGGAAAAAAATGACAGAGAAGAAATATTTTCTACATAGTTGTCTGATATAAATGTAGTACTTTAAATATTTCAGATATGTCCCTGAACTGAACAGAACTTGTACTTCTTATCATATTTTGCACTCTTAGCCTTCCTCTTGATAATTTTGGCATCATGCATCAGTTCATTTATGGGAATTTGACACATGTTTGCTGCATTATTCTTCGCCTTAAAAGGACATGATGATTTTAAGATCTAAGATGGTGAGTGTGTGGATAGACAACTGCATGGGTGAAAGCCTTATCTCTGTCTGAGTCAGGGATGTAAAAATGAGGGCCTCTTTGGAAAAGTATGGGGTGGGGAACCCTGCTCCTGGAGGGCCACTGTCCTGCAGAGTTTAGCTCCAACCCTAATCAAACAAACCTGAGCAAACTAATCAAGGTCACCAGGATTGCTTGGAAAAATTAAGGGCATTTGTGTTTGATTAAGGTTGGAGCTAAACTCTGCCGGACAGTGGTCCTCAAGGAGCAAGGTTCCCCACCCTATACAGCTAAATGGTGAACTAACCTGCACTACAGAACTAGATTTTTACAGTGTGCAGGGTGATTTTTTTTTTCTAGACACACGGACAGTCTGCGTCTGTGCACGTCGTCTGCACATGCACCTGCCATTTACTGTGTTAAAAGCAGTATTAAAGCAGTCAAAGTGTGCATGCGTCAAACGTGTCTGTTTAGGCTCAAGGTCTAAAGAGTATACTTTGTACACTTTGTATACTGAGTATACTTTTCACATGCTGTTCTGTCTCGTGCACAGTTGACCCCTCTTTTGAACACGAGCCCAAGTATGTGCACTATGACTGCTTTGTGATACTCTTTTAGCACAGTCAACAGCAGGCGCATGCACCAACGACATGCAAAATGCTGAAGTATACTTCGGTTGTCCACATTGCCGATTGCTCCGTGCACATTATGCATTATGCAAATTACATCATCAGCTCAGTCCGCGTGGCCCAGATTTTCTCGACCCGCAGATGTGGTCCTCATCTGTGTGCATCGTCAGAGCATGCGCTGACCATTGACTGTACTAAAAGAGTATCAAAAAGGTTTTTAAAAAAGGATGTAAAAAGGAGTTGTATTGGATATGTGTCAAACGAGTTTGTATTTGTTCGCTGTCAGCAAAGTATACTTTGAAAGGCAATGCAGTCAGTCCGATCTGGAACACATAAAAACGTAGTATACCAAGGCCTAAAGACTATCTGCACATCTAGAAAAACTAGGCTGCACGTGGCCAGTTAGCGCATACTGTGCTAATGACGAAACATTGTGCGCAAGACATACCGACAAACAGAAAACCGAAAGTATACCCTAGCATTTATGGTGCATTCCCGTCATGTTGGAGTTACCATAATTACGAGATTCCAACTTGTCAAAAGAGTTTACGTCATCGTAGAATTCATCATTGCAAAAAAGCTCTGACTTTACAGTTCTGACATCATGTCAAAAGAACCAATATTTTCAACCGTCCTCAACAGTTAAAGGTAATGAACACATTTCTGTTAGCTGAGGACTGATTACATATTGGTGATAATCACAGGGATTTTTCCACTCTAGCCACATTTTATATACACAGTTCTCAGATTCAGGTCAGTCTATGTATGTTTGCTCTGTAGTTTTATTGAGTACATTTTTTCTTTCTATTTGCAAGCAGGACATTCTTATTGCCGAGGCAAGTATCTTTACATAATGCTTGACAGACAGTGAGCGAAAAGGATTGAGTGAAAACAGGAACTAAATAACTGTTTATCCCCTAGCTCTCAAATCTCTCATCTTCCTAGAAGTCAGTGCAAAGCACAGTGAAGCTCTGACCTGCTGTCACTTTCCTCTGAAGGAATTAGACATATGGCCAGTGTAACTAATGAAAGTCATTGTTGTCTTTGTGACAAAGCCTTCCCTGTTGACAAGACCAGCATATGTTGTGTTTTGGATGCTTGTCTCTAGAATGGGATGCTGGTGCGCTGGTATCTCCACCAGGCTTCTTAAACAACTTAACTAGCAAGATTTCTTTAGTCAACCAGGTTCACCAGAAAAAGCCATGCAGGTCAACCATTTTCACCTGCTAGGCATTGTTGGTGAACCAGCTTGCCAGCACAAAGCCAGCACTAGCCAGCCTGTACTAGCATGGAAATTCATGCTGTCTAAGTTGGTCTTTTCAGCTCAATAGAGCAGCTCCATTTGATCCAGCCATAAGATCCAGAAAAACTCTTTGAATCCTTGAGTACAGCCGTCTCCCAAGGCAAGACTGGCATTTCTTTGGTATTTCCTGAGGAGCAAGATCAGATATAACTGTGGCCTTTGATGCTCTTTTGCTTGTCATCCTGTTTTGGAAAAGTTTGCGTGTTCTTTGTGTGCAACTTTTATATTTGTGCACTCAAGTGAGAAACGGTGAAGGTTGCAGGATGACAGACATCAAACACATCTTTTACATTGTCTTATCTGAGATACAAGTAAAGTTGTCCCACAAACACTACTGTCCACACCTAGCAACAGTGCATACATCCGATCACTTCTCACATGCCTCTAAACCCTTAGGCTGCGTATTCCTCTGTAAACCCATTATACTGTGGCACAGATTAGGTCCACCAGCAGCTTGATCTTCCTCACCCCTGACACACATGATGAATCACCCTCCTCCATGTGCTGTGCTGGATTTTACCATGCATTAGTCGGAATACTGCATAATGTCAGTTCAAGATTTGTGTATCTGTAATGATGCTCATATTAAATGGATGTTTGTAACTAATACACAGTGTTATAGTGTTAAAATGTTTACATATTCTGAAGAAAATCTAAGTGGTGCAAGTCAAAAGAACCCACCCCTATGTCTCTGATATTCTCTGAATTGATATTCTGTCCCTTCTTCAGTGTAAGTCTATGGTATTTTTTGCCTCTTTTATTGTACAGGCGAAAATCATAAGTCTGAAAAATTATAAGCAAAGTAAAAGCACACCTTTCCTTTAGACAGCACACAATTTGAGGTGTCATTCATGTCTGTAGCGCTGTAGTGTGGGAGCACGATGCTGAGGTTTAATAGCCTAGTAGGGTTAGTGGCTTTAGTAATAATGAGCTTGTGTGCAAGCACAGTTTTACTCTAATTAATAAGTCGCCAACATATAAGATCATATAAACACCTTTTTTGGGGTAACGTAGATTGTTGCCCATAAGCCAGATTTCTGGTTGCATGTAAACACTTTACCTGCGTTCTAACCGGCTTATTCAGTGAGTGCAGGTAGTGTGCGTATGCCTGTTTACATTTTGATGTCAAAAGCTGAGAATAACCCGATTATTTCAAATATCATGTGAACATGGTTTTCTTGCATTTGTCATATTTTTTGAATTAGCTGATTTTTGGGAGTTGTCAGCGTATTGGTGATGCTTGCCTTGCTTTTCCCTCAGCAAGCAGCGCTATTGAGCATAATAAAGGACACATGGAGGACACATATGGAGTAAATCAAATCACCCTGTTCCCTTCATGATGATCTGCAACTCAGAATATTTTAGTCTGGCATCGTGCTGAGGCCTGTCACCCTGTCAGACCAGTCTAAACCATCAGCCTGAGGGACCCGCATAAGGCTGGTCCGGTCTGCCCGTCTCTGCCTGCAGGTGTGGCCTAATCTGTGTGTCTGCTTCTATATTTGCCTGTCCAAGAGACAACTGATGCATTGAGTTTGTTGTTTTGGGGGCTTGTGCAATTAAAATATTAAAGTCAGTGTGCAACCACATTCACAACCCATTTTGCTTGTGTAATGTGACATATTTTCAAGAAAAAAATTAGGACGGGATTTGATTTTATCTATTGGGATTTGATTGGATCGTGAAAAGTTGCCGTTCCATACCAGAATGGAGCCAGACCTGAATGCAAGTTTGAATAGCAGACCCTTAATTCCCTGTAGATGATGTCATTCCCGGTGGCCATCCGTCCTGTTGGTGCTTTATTTACCCTCCTATGAGGTGCGCAGCGAGCCAGCAGTCTCCTGATAAGCATCTGTGTTTCCCTGAATGCAGCTGACTGAATAATCTCCTCCCTTGGAACAACTTGGAGGGTGTATCCTTCATTTGGTCTTGATGGCTCTGTGATCTAAATAAGCTAAAATGGACTGAACAGTCACTGTTTGTCAGATGGAACTCAAGCCCAAAGATAAACCTGTAATTGCAGGTTTACTCTTGTGAAAAAATAACCTAACCAAAACTTGGATGTTGTAATTCGTCAAGAGGTATTCAAAGTCACACTGACACTGCATGCATGATGTATTATCATTAATGAAAACTAAAATTAAAATTGTAAAATTTTCAATAACTGAAAGAAGAAAAAAAAGAACATTGTTGGAAAAACTGAAACTAAGTATTTAGTCATTTCCATGTCTCCAAAACTAAGATAGAAATGACCACAAAGTAATTTTAGTTGTAGTTTTTAATACAGACTACATTATAAAATTTGTAAAACTTTTCAACCTGCCTTCATTAAGCATGGAAATGCCACTAAATAGCGATAATGCTATAACTGTGGGCGAGAAGTGCACAACACAACCAAATTATAAAAGCAAATAAAAAAATTAAAAAAGCCACAACACAATGAAATAAAGCCACAACACAATTGAAAAGACACAGCACAAAGAAATAAAGCCACAGCACAGTGAAATTAAAGGAAAATGTATATTTTTTTAAGCACTGTATTTTTTTATTTTAAGTCGTATGGCAGTCTGACTCAATGCATGAGAGATCATGAAGCTGCTCGTCCCAGGGCAAATCATGACAAGAGTTCCCCGGACAACGCATCACAAGAGATCGTTGACCGGGTAACTGAGCATTTCCCCTGAGCGAATCGCTGTCGGAGCGGGGCTACAGCCTGCATACAACATATTTTCGTGGCAACAGGACACCTTATAAGCCGGTAGGCAAGAATACCTGCAGGTACTTTGAAGTGATTTTTGCATCATTTGAGCAAATGTTGATGAAGTTATGTGCATGAGTTCTGGTAGAAACCCAATCAGGTTATTAGCCAGAGCACAAATAAGTACAGCATTTTTGTAACTTTTGTTGTTGTTGTTGTTGTTGTTGTTGTTGTTAATTTTGTTGTGTTGTATTCAGTTAATTTCGTTGTGCTGTGATTTTTTCCATTTTGTTGTGTCTAAATTTTTTTTGTCTAAATTTTGTTGTGTTGTGGCTTACTTCTGTTGTGTTTTCAGATTTTATTTGCTTTGCTAATTTGTTTGTGTTGTGCATCCCTTGGCCAGCGTATGCCATTGCTGGGAGTCCAAAAAGAATTGATTCTTCGTTTAAGAGGCGTTGGGAATCAGAAGCCATCTCCACTCAGGGGAATCAATTCCGCTCAGGGGAGTGGAATCTATTCTCATTCATACTATCAATCATATATAGTGTGAAGTATGTACTGTTTTATGTAAGAGTTCAAATTGCCTCCCATTTTTTCATAAGAATTGAGAACATTTGTCTGGGATCGACTCTTGGAATCGATTCCATTGATTCCAAAAACCTGGAATTGGAATCAGAGTCAATTCCAAAATTTCTAGAATCATAAAGCTCTAGTTAATGCATAAACTTTTGCAGCCCTAAAATTATGCAACTTAAACTGAAATGAAAACGAAATATACTGACTAAAACTAAACTAAAACTAGAAAACATGGGGAAAAAACTTGAAATGACAAATTAAAAATATAATATAGAAACAAAATGAATAAATTTATTAAAATTTCTAAACTATAATATCGCTGCATGCACGTACACAACACATCCTAAGCCCTATTTATACACACAACCACATTTTCATGATTCCATGCGTGCGTCACACCACTTTATTCCTCGGAGGCCAGCATTGCTAAGAGCCATTTCCTCATGTTAGTGAACCTGACAGACCCTGGCACGTGTATCAAAACTGAGATCCAGGGTTTGCGGTATTTTTGCCGCACACAAATGTTGGCAGCTGTGTGTATCTGCTGCTCTTGTTTCCTGTCAGAGTTGCAACCTCTCATAGGCCCACTACGAATTATGTATAAGCCTGGAAGGGTGACCTGAAATCAACCCCGTAACATAGCCATTTCCATAACATCCCCTTCTGCCATCATTCTTAAACTGTGTTTTTCATGGCCCACATTATATTTTCCTATATTCCCCCACAAGGGTTTCCAGTGCACATTCCCTTCCGTCATAAAATAGGTGGAGTACCAACAGCGAGGTCTAAGAATAATATCCTGTTGTTAAGTGCAAGGGATTCCTATCACTCCTTTGTTGTTGCCACCTCTCGGCCAGAGAGCTTCATGTCTGATAAAGGCATCAGATGGGGCCGTATTGTTCTGCGGTCCACTCTCAGTCTGCTGATGGACGGTGTGAACCTTTCCCTGCATCATCATGTCCGCTTTGGCTGCATGTGGGTTAACTCCCATAAATCATTCAAAAGCACTTTCAGCTGGTTAACATTTGCAGTTTTTGTAAGAGCCGCAAGAGCAGTGTACACCACGATAATCCACTCTCACCTAATCCACTTACGAATTTATTGGGTTTAAGGCTGTTTTATTGTGTAAGGGAAAGCCTCTTGGTGTTGCTGATCCCTGTTGTTCACATACTATTATTCTGTATCAAATGTTCTGTTATACGTGGATTGATCTTCAAATGATCACTCTTTTATTGATGATAAATTGAATTGTAAACCTCAAATCATTTATAATTTAACATTAAATGTTTTCTTTATTTCCAGTTTAATGTACAGAGACACCTTTAAGGTCTGAAAAATACTTTTAACACTTATAGCTATGCAACCTGAATTTTGTGTGTCATTTCGGTCCGAAATGTGTCCAAACACAGGTCATAACACTGCATGTTTATGTGTCACCACAAGGGATGCTGTAGCAGGCAGAGTAAGCTGTCTTCTACAGTTATTTTTTTCTATTTTATTTCAACTACTGTCTTGGCTGTTTGAAGAGAATCTTGTTGAGCAAGTTAAAGGGCTTCCACATGGCTTGCATTGGGCATCAACGCACTGGCCAACACCAGCGTCAAGCGCCGCTTTAATCTTCACATGAAAAGCACTGCAGAGAACATTTTGTTTTGATTTTAGCGCTGGCATTGCCCACGTGATGATACATAATGATTTGAATGGTACTCATTGGCTGATGCTCGGAAATGTCAGCAGCAATGGGGTCAAAGTTTAAATTGTGTGAACTTTGAGCACCACGTTACAACAATTGACGGAAGCGCAGTGGTGACGGGGGCAATGCTGAAGTGTGACAATTTTGCTCCACTGAGCTTAATGTATTCAGCAACACTGATGTGAGTCATGTGGGAGCCCCTTTAAAGTTAAACTGTGTTTATATGTTTATTATTAGCTACCTGAACAATAACACTGGTTGTTAATGACTTTTTTCCTAGCCTAATAATCCATTCATAGGTTGTGTAATTGTGGACAGTGGCCCAGCAATTCCCCATTTTGCTTGAGTGGTCCAAAATGTCAACTTCTGGCTCAACAGTTTGGGGATGTACTACCTGTTTGTGTGAAAAATGGAAGACTGGGTGGAGTGTTCTGGTAGGAACAATCATGATTTTTGCAATTCCATTTGGTGTGCAGAAATTTCAAACTTCACCTTATAGGGGAAATGTCCTTCAAGACATTTTATTAGTTACATTTCCTTTTCCTTCGCAGATAAAAGGTCTTCAAACTGAATGGAATATAACTGAAATGCAGTTGCTAGGGATACCACATGTCCTTATTAAAAGGTCAGTGTACAACTGAGACATACTAAAAGAAAAGGGAGCTCCATTCCTCCATTCTCCATCCAACACAGCAGACATCCTTTTTATAGTTCACAGTAAACATTCACTGATTTGATTAAAGTGCAATTACACATTCTAATAGTGCCCTTAAAACACTATTCCATGGAAGGCATATGCTTACAAAATGTATAGCTTGAATGAACTGTAAGTAGCTTTTTTCCTAACCGCATCTGCTAAATGCATAAATGTAAATTATGAATGCAGGTAAAGTTGGACAACTGATAAAGTGGGACACTTAAGCTTAATAATCTGTCATTATGTGTATATTATTCCATTACTAAAAATCAACTAGTATGCAAAGTCATCATATTTTAAAAAAACAACAGAAAGTACAAAATATCAGAAAGTGTCCCACTTTACCTGCATTCACCCTATGAATGCGACTTGATATGTGTACACTCACTCACTCAAACGTGTTTCATGCACAGACTACAAGTCTAAAGCCCTGGCTCTGCTGTAAAAACACAGAGCAACAAGAAGGCAGCACTGTGGAGATTCTCCAAAGCAAATATAAGGATGGGGGAGTAGACAGAGGGATCATAACTAGACGCAAATAACTCCCAAATGTTTTATTTGCATAGAAGGTGAGTGAGAGATTAATATCACAAAATAGGTGAGAGAGAGAGAGAGAGAGAAAATAATTTTGTCTGGGTGTGTCTGAATTTGCATGTCGGGTATGCATGTTAGGGTTCTGCATGCCCTGCAGGTACAGGAAAGACTTTCTAGAAAAGATTGCTGATTTTCAGTAAATCCATGTGTCCTTGGTCATTAAATAATGTGTTATTCATATCATGCTCCTCGAAGCTGCTTGATTACATGCAGCTGTCTCGAAGTGAGTTTTGCACGTTCACATATTAATTCCTGAGTGCATAACTCCAAGAGTGCCAAAAATGAGGCCACAGCCCACTCATACATCAATGAAGCTGCATGCAGCTGTGAATGACACCACATCGCTCTCATTAGTATGCAAGTTCCTGTGACACAGTTCATGTGAGGTGTATTGGTGCGACAGTAAGGAGGTAATCGGGTTGAATCGTATGCCCATTGTTAGATTTTTTTCCCCTGTGGTTGATCTGATCATATCATCACATCACAGCTCCGCCCCTCCCCCAGGCTCTCCCTGCAGTGTCTGGGCCCCTGACCCGTGCCTCTCACAGTGTAAGCCAAAATTATTCAGACGTTTGGTTTCACCAGATGCGGTAGCGCCACTGGAAGGGTTCCGTCTGGCCTGGCTGGCACATATATAAGGAGATTAGTGGGTTGCTGTGGCACTACAGCAGGGGAATGTCCAGAAATAGCTGTGTGTCTCCATGTTTCATAAAGACCTGGTCTTATATTATCATTTGGAAAAGTAAATAAAACATTTTTGTTAAAAGAATTAAAGATAGAAACATGATTGAAAAGAACTGAAACTAAACTAAAATACATTTTTAGAACCCTAAAATAGCCACAAATTAGTCAACAAATTAGCTGAAGAAAGAAAATGGCGGCCAAAGAGGCAGTTGATAGCCAGTTTGTGTATAAATGTAAGATTTTTTTCTCCACTTTTTAAACTTTTTATTCCATTTCTATACACTTGGTTATCGCCAAAACTCTCTTGACTTTCTCCACAACAATGTGATTTCCCTGCAACGCTTTTGTAAATAACAAACATGGTATCCGAGGAAGACTTCACTATTTTATTATGTGTTGCTTTGCTTTTTTCCAGATATTCCAGAGTTGTTGCTGTGTTTGTTTCCTTACCTTTCTATCGCAACCTGCAGCGGAATTGCGCTTCAATAGTGGGGTTTCCCTTTATGCAAAAACTCCGGGATTCCCTCAATGTACCAGCGCAAACATGAGGGACAGTCGATATTTTGCAGTGGTGTTTATAAATGGGTATAGTTTGTGTATGTGCTTTTCCCACTGTACTCCCGGATATTTACATTTACATGACGTTTCAGAATGCTGCTTTCTGCAAAAACCCTGGAATAAACTGTTTTTTAAGTGCATGCAAACGTGGTCACTGTAATCTGATTACAAGAATTTGAATTTGAATTCATTACATGTGAATTTTTTTTTCTTTAAAAGTAATTAGACTAATTATTTTGTATTCAGATTACACCCAACACTGAACACAAGTTAGTTACACTTAAAGCATATAAATGTAGTTGATTATGCAAATGTTGTCATACACTAGTAAAAGTGTTTTGATGTCATAAGATAACATTGTATAAGGAAGACAGCAGAGAGTAAGTGTTTATGAACTGATAATCTGTCCTTATATTCATGATTTGTGTGAATGGGAATAAGTCATTGTTGTTTTAGCAACTCTAGTGTTTGTTTCACCAGGAAACTGACGCAGTACTTGCATCGAGCCACATCAAAATCTTTTTGCAAAATTTTTTATTCAGTAATGTGATTCTGTGAGACCAGATGTTTGTCTTTGATGCTTAGTATATTACAAAATTTGAAACCTTTAGCCTGTCTTCATAAACACAAAAATGCCACTAGATAGCGATAACACTAAACAGCCATGAAAAATTTAATTATGTTAAAGGGGTCATGACATTAGGAATCAAATTTTCCTTGATCTTTTGACATATAAGAGGTCATTGTACTATAAAAAAACTTATTGTAAGTTTCAGAACTGAAAAACTTCCTACTTAATAGAAAAAGAGCATTTATTTAAACTAAGCTGCAAAAACAGCTCGTTTGGAATTTGTGGAACTTGTGACATCACAAGGACCAAATACTTCTGCATATGCAAAGCCTATTTTTCTGTCATTGCACCCTTGGCCCTGCCCACTGGTGCTCAGTCAGTCACACAGGTGAAGAGGAGAGAGATGGGAGATTCATCCTAAGTGTATTTACAAAGGACACCTTCATGTGCCTGTCTGGATTTAAATGTTTGTCTACATAAGCATACACAGACAGATGTCTTTCACCACTTGATACATATCTTGAGCCATTTTTAAAAGATGCAGTTTCAAGTTACAACTCTGAAGAGGAGAAGCTCTGTTATTCAGCCACTGCCTCTTGCTGTTTTGAGCACAAACTCATCATTGGCGTGTTCTTTCACCCATCTGCGCTATTTTAGCTGTTGGCGTATGAAAACATGATGGACTGATACTGGAAACTGGATGTGTCTTCAGCGTGTTTTAGAGTCAAGTCAAATCAATTTTATTTATAAAGCACATTTAAAAACAACAAAAGTTGAAACAAAATGCTGTACAATTAGATACAAAAGTATAATAGAGTACACAAATATATATAAAACAATCAAACAATAAAAATCAAACAGAGCTAAACACCAATAGCAACATATAACCTTGATCTTAAATCAAAAGATACAGAGTAAAGATAAGTTTTAAGAGAAAATTTAAAAATGGTTAAAGATGGGGCTGACCTTACATGTGAAGGGAGACTGTTCCAGAGTTTGGGGGAGACAACAGAGAAGGCTCAAGCTCCCTTAAAATTGCAACGACAGCAGGGAACTGATAAAAGAAGTTGATTACAAGATCTAAGCATTCTAGGAGGCGAATATGGGTGCAGAAAGTCAATAATATATTGTGGAGCAAGACCAGACAGGGCCTTGTACACGTAGATAAGAATTTTAAAATCAATTCTAGCCTTGACAGGAAGCCACTGAAGAACAGCCAATACAGGGGTACTTTTTTTAGTCCCAGTAAAAATCTAGCTGTGGCATATCTGTAAATGAAATTAAGCAGACTGAGGCAGACCAGCATACAGAGAGTTACAATAATCCAGCTGTGAAGTAATAAGAGCATGGATCACAGTTTCAAGGGATTTACCGGAGAGAAAATGCTTCAATTTAGCAATAGACCTCAATTGAAAGAAACTTCCCTTAGTAACGGCACTAATTTGTTTGTCAAAGAGTAATGATTTGTCAAAAAATAACCCCCAGATTTTTTATATGCATATGTATGTTGGAGGAGAGCAGACCTAGCTGGGCTTCAATGGTAGAAGTCCTGGAAGAGCCTAAAATCAATACTTCAGTTTTGCCTTCTTTTAATTGCAAAAGAGTATTCGCCATCCAGCCTCAAAACACGTAAACAGAGAATCAACAAAGCAGCTGCTATCAGGCCTAACTGGTAAATAAAATTGTGAGTCTTCAGTGTAACAGTGATAGAAGACATTACATTTTTGAAAAATGGAGCGCAGGGGAATCATATGTAGAGTGAACAATAATGGTCCCAGAATAGAACCCTGAGGCTCACTGCAAGATAGGGGGGCTGTTGTAGAGGAAAAATTACCTATATTTATGGAAAAAGTCCTCTTTCTCAGGTAGGAGGCAAACCACTGCAGAGCCAGACCCTGAATACCAGCCATACACTCCAACTGGTTTAAAAGTATTTTGTGATGTGCTCAAATCCAATAAAATCAAAACAGCACTAGATCCTGAGTCAAGTGAGAGCAAAATGTCATTAGTGACCTTCAGAAGAGCAGATTCAGTACTATGTAAGGTTCTGAAACCAGACTGGTACTAATGAAATATGTTAAAAGTATTCAAGTATGAATAAACAACTTTCTCCAAAAGCTTTGAGATGAATGGCAACTTGGAGATAGGCCTATAATTGGTATATACAGTGGGATCGAGGTGCATTTCTTTTTTTTTTTTTTAAGCAGAGGCTGCGCAATTGCATGTTTAAAACTAGCTGGGACTACCCCATTTGCTAGAGAGCTGTTAATAATTGCAGTCACATCAGAGCTCATCGTTTCAAAGACATCTACATCCATTTTACAGCTTGAACACTTCATCTTAGAAACTAAATCAACAAGATGGGCTGAAGAGACTGGTTGAAAGCAAGTTAGAGAGCTGAATGGCTGGAATACCAGTGTGAATAGAATTTTGCAGGCTGAATAGAGGCCTTAATTTCTGAGAGAAAAATTGAAGAAACTTCTCACAGATTTCAGTGGACACATCAGGACAGGCAACAGAAGCAGGGTGTAACACAGAGTCAATGGTCTTAAACAGCACTTTGGGCCTATTTGCATTCTCAGAGATTAATTTAGAGAGGAAATTTGATTTGGCCATTTTCACTGAAGTTTTATAGTTATTTAAAGGTGCATTCAGTAGTTTGGAGCCAATTTAAAAAGTTTTACACATTAACGAATGAGTTGTGCTTCTGTGAAATTTGATCCGAATGGTGTACACTCACATGAGATGAAGACTGTACTCAAAATAGTTTTCTATAAAAAGTATTTTATTCTACATGGTGTGGGTCACCCTCTTCAATGTGTTTTGCCATGTTGAAATCACATGACCCGTGGTGTTTCACTAAACGTCAAAGAAGAGAATCCTCGTGCTCATTGGCTGCCACCTGCGTAGATAGATACGCTTGGTTATGCTTAGAACATTGTTGATTGGTGACACAGAGCGAAAAGTATCAGTATGAGCTTTATTGCCAAGTATGCTTACACACACAAGGAATTTGTCATGGTGACAGAACACAATGGAACATGTACTTATTTATTGTGCTTTAGCAGTGGAGACAATGGGAGATCCAGTAGCTCTACAGCCGAAGAAGCAAAAAAAGGTCTAAAGCAACTTGCTTCAAGCAAGAAGACAGAAAGACCGGCAAAGGCAAAAAACTAGAGTAAACATCGATAATGGTAAGGCATCTATGAATATGCAAATTATATTCCAAAGCTGACGGGGGCAGCAGCGATATAGCGTATAGCATCTAACACCACTTTCGTATCGGTACTTAAAGTACACAAAGAAGAGCAATGCTAACGCTAGCTAGAGAACTACTGAATGCCCCTTTAAGCAAGTCCTTAAAATGTCATATGAAACCTGGAGTTTGTTCTTTCTTCCACTTCTGCTTAGCCTTTCTGCACTCTTGTCTGAGAGTGCGGGTGTAGTCATTTAATCAAGGCTGGATGGCACCCTTGCCCTTAACTCTCCTGGCCTTAACAGGAGCAACAAAATCTAACGCAGAAGAACATGATTTATGAAAAACTTCAACCAGCTCCTCAATATCCAGACCAGTGAACAGAGAATCTGAGAAAAGGGCCTGATAGTAGTCTGTAAACTGACAAGCAGTAGAGGAATGAATGCCCCTTGAGAAATATGAAGACTGTGAGATAGTGGGTGGAGGACCCAAACCAACAGAATCAAATACAATTGAATAGTGGTCAGAAATACTAACATCAGACATTTTTAGATTGGTTACAGAAAAACAATAAGACAAAACCAAATCAAGTGTGTGACCTAGGTTATGAGTTGGACCATTGACAGATTGTTTAAAATTAAAGGATTCTAAAAGGCATAAAAAATCCTTCACCAGAGTTTTGGATGGACAACAGAGGTGGCTGTTAAAATCACAGAGAATCAGCAGTCTATCACTACGAGATACTAAGAAAATTGACGGATGAAGTCCTTGTTCGATTTTGGAGGTCTGTACACCAAAGCACATAGCACAGGACTCATGATGTCTATCTTTAATAATTGTACCTCAAGGCTTTAGAACATGTCCACTGGCAGAATTTTACATCTAAAATTGTTTTTAAAAATAGTGGCAATGCCACCGCTGTGTCCTGAGATCCTTGGAGAGCTAAAGAATGCACAGTCCGGGGGAGAAAGTTCTCAGAGAGCAAAGAAGTCACCAGGGCTGAGCCAAGTATCCGTCACAAATAAAAAGTAATTTAGAACAAAGAATTTATTCGATAGCTACCTTGCATTTACTAGGGCCATCTTAATGGTAGAAAGCTCCGAGTCCATGGTAGAAACAGGAGTGTAATGCTTCAGCATACGGAGATTATCAGGATTAACACCCCGATTATCTGCGACCCGGGCAGGGCAATGGCGAACTGAAGACCACATTGCCGGTATGCGGGAATCATCAGAGGAGTCAGCTGACACAAGCCTACTTGAATGATGACGAGATCCTCAGTGGATGTACCGTGGTCGACGTGTGATTCCCAGGGCAGCACAATGATTGTAGATTCCAGCAGAGAGATGATATGTGGAGTTCAAGTGATGTAAATCCATGGATGAATAATAACAAATCATATTGAGAAGAGGATTAGAGCCTGATTCCGTAACAGAGCCACATATTTCCAGCTGCAGATAGCGGAGATGAATAATTAAAATCCAGAAGGTCAGAGCGAACCACCAAAAATAATCCATCATTACCAGCCTTTCAACCAGACCTGAAATTCAGTCCACTTAAGCCCAGGTGGGAAAATGTCCATTCACTCACCGCCGTCAGTTTAATGTGCTGGGGCTATGAGGGCTCCAGGTAGGCTGGTAGAGGCGGAGTTGGTGCCGTGTACTGGGGTGGCGAGGGCTTCAGGTAGGCTGGTAGAGGCTTTGCACAGATGGAGAAACAGTTTAGTTCAAAAGTGAAGTAAATCCCAAACAATGGAACAGTTCACCACACATGAGTAGATTGAAACTTATTTCCAAGAGCAGTCGTCCCAATAAAAGAGGAAATAGTCCATATCAGAGCTAAAAATCCAAATTAGCTGCAGCCAAACATGACAGCGTTGAGTGGATTATATGTTTGGCTCATATCATACCAGTCATAATATGATTCAAACTTTGCAAAGGAACTGTTATTGAAGGATGGGGCAGTTAAAAACACTTGGATGCGATTGCAAAAACCGTTAGTAAACAGTTTCATTCATGAATATTTCATGTCATGACTGTGTGATAGTTTTTGGTGCTGACGCCCTGTTTACACCAGGCGCATCCATTGATGCGACGCAACAGCTTGAGGCTGTCTACACCGGCCGCATTGACACAAACTTTCTAAACCTATTATTTGTGTTGTTGGCAGTAGTAGTGCCACCGCGTACAGTGCAAAATGGAACGGACCATTTTACTGGTCGTTTACTGTCGCCGCAACTGGCTGCAACGGTAGAGAGCATCATTGATTATAATGTGTTCTATTGATTTTGACACGACTCTCGCATCCGGTGTAGACAGGGTGTGAGTGTTAACAGTTGTGCTTGAGATGAACAGTTTAATATATTTGGATGCAATGTGTTGGATGTGCGTTATGTGTAAACCCTGACATTTAGTTTTATAATGATTTGGTGCTAATTCATTTACTTCCGACTGAGTTTCAAAAATGTCTCTATTCGAGGGGCTGCGCACTGTTAGCCAATCAGGACAGTGGGCGTTTATGTTGAAGTTTAAAAGAGGTGCTTAGGCCAAAACAGAGCGCTTCAGACAGAGGACCAGAGACAGGGAGCAAAATGATCATATATTACTAAATTATGTTTAGTAATATTTGCAGTTTTAATGCAAAAAAAAAAAAAAAAAAAAAAACTTTACTAATATTATCAGTGGACATCAGGGAAAATAATAAAACTATTTCATGACCCCTTTAAACAATTAAATGATAGCAGTTAATTATTATAATTATTATTTTGCTGCCCTTATATATTAAAACTAAAATTAAAATTAAACACACTGAAAAAAAAATTAAAAATAATAATAATAATAATAATTTAAAGGAATAGTTCACCCAAAAATGAAAATATGTCATTATTTACTCACACTAATGTCACCCCAAACCTGTTTTACTTTCTTCCGTGAAGCACAAAAAGTGAATTTTTAAAAAGTTTTCACACATTTGGCATAGGGGCAACTTGCATTTGGGGT
The DNA here is from genome assembly GCF_019703515.2 of Myxocyprinus asiaticus. NCBI lineage: Eukaryota > Metazoa > Chordata > Actinopteri > Cypriniformes > Catostomidae > Myxocyprinus > Myxocyprinus asiaticus. The sequence goes on along the minus strand of NC_059357.1, from coordinate 33,512,959 downwards.
CCTTCATAAATTCACAGTATGCCCACCTCTTCAGACACTACTAAACCACTGGTCCTACAGTACAAATAAGAAATTGTATTTTGCATGTCAAAAATGAATCCTAATTTTAGGGGCATTAAGGTGCATAATTTTTCACAGTGTAACATTGTTTTCATGACTGTGACTGCGTTAAGGTATTGAGAATCATCATCATCATCAATGGGAATAGTAAAAGGTAAATTTGTTATGGTCATGGGAGTTAAAAGTTGCCCAAGTGTCCTGAAAAAAAAATAAAACAAACAAACAAAAAAAAAAAACTTAATGGTCACAAATGCAAGGTATAATTTCAGTATTTTTCTTTTTGATTTGAGGTATTTTGAAATATGACCAAGACATTTTCTTGACAGGTTCTGAGAAATCACCCATTCACTCTCAAATCAAATCATATAAAAAAGAGTGTAAATAAGATATAGCAGCTATGTCAGTAACATCAAACCTCATTGTTTATCTTTGTGTCTCATGACAAAGAATTTTAATTTTTGGGTGAACTATTCCTTTATTAGCTATAATAACCCTGGTCCTGGCTTGGGCCTGTTCCCCGATTTTTGACCCCCGTTCAGATCTTAGAACAGTCACACAGCAGGAACTCCCAAACCTTTGGAGCAGCATGGAAGTTCTTGTGGAAATATGACTCTCCCTGAAGTACACTCGGTGGTGTTCTCTGCCCATGGAGAAAAAGCATTCTAATGAAATGCCTTCAAGCAGATGTTCTGGATTGCACACCAGGCCATCCCAGACAGGGGCATCTGTTTGTGGCATGCTTTGTAATTAATTCATGATGCAACCAACCCCCAAATCAAAGCAGTGTGAGGGGATGTGCAGAATTAGAATGTCATTCACAATATCAGCTTTGCGGTGATGTTACGAATGTCACTTCCGACAGTTCCTTTAGAAATTATAGTGTCCGAATATCGTTCACTCTATTGACATTAGAACAAATAACAGATGTCATAATACTGTTGTTGAAGCTGTTAGCACTGGCTGAACAAACAACCCTTGTTCTGGCGCCTTCGGCAGGTGCTATCTAATGTCACGTCACCACGAGTGCTTCTGCTGGCTTCTGGTAACAGTCCCTATTTATTGACACAAAAAGCTGTGGGCAAAGAACCCCTCCAATGGAAAATACCATATAGTGTTATGTATGATAGCCAAAGGTTAATGTAAAAAAAATATAAAATAAATTAATCACATGGAATAACATCTTTGTTTCCATTCATTTAAATTGTCCGAATAATTCCTGCCACTTCTACTACATGTTATGAGTTTCAGCTTGATTTTCTTAACCAGTAATTTAATTCAAATTGGTTGAAAAAGTGCAATTTAACTGCTGGTTGTATATTTGGCACCACTTTGGTTTTACTTTAACCAAAAAAAAAAAAAAAAAAAAAAAAAGAATAATCTGCTACATGACTTACGCTATTCCTCCATGGAACACAAAAGGAGATGTTACAGTATATAGAATGACAGCCTCAGTCACTATTCACTTTCATTGTATGGACAAAAGATGCAATGAAAGTGAATGGTGATTAAAAATATCATACAACCTAAAATCTCATTTTGTATTCCACAGAAGAAAGAAATTCAAAGAGGTTGTAAATGATGACAGAATTTTCATTTTTTGGTGAACTATCCCTTTAAGATAAAAATTTTAGTGGGTTGAAATTTTTATGTTATGTAATCCAAATAATTTTGGAAAGTCTAAAATTAAAGCTAAACACGTTTCACATACAGTCCGCTGAGTTTGACAGAGGACTAATGTGGTCATCTTTTTAAATGGCTTATTCTGGTGCGTATCCTTTCTGTCTCATACCTGCAATTCTTGAGGAAAAGATTTGGCCATTTTTTTAAAGTTTTATTGCATGCTCAGCTGTTATTATATGTTTTTAAGCCTGTGCTCTGGAGTGTTCTGTGGTCTGGGTCTCATTAAAGTTATAAAGTACTATGCGGTTTCTCTGGGTTACTCTGGCGTTGAGCCCAGGGGCGTAGTTTCCAGGGGGGATGGGGGATGGGGGATGGGGGGATGTAAGGGTGTGTGTGCTTGTGTTTGTATCTATAATATTTGTAGAACTGAAGAAAATAAAAGTTATAAGCTTCATATATCAAATAAGGACTGTTTGGTATATGTTGTAGGTTTAGGGAATTTTTCAGTATATCTACATATAGGACACAGCCTGAACTCCATTGAATCAGCTGATAGAAGCAGTGCACCTCTTGAGCCAAGGAGAGCAGTGATTTATTTTTTTAATAAGCATGATCGTACTGATCAACTCCTCACAAGACTATCCTGTGACGGGAGGTCTTTACGTTCACCTTAGGAAGCTCGTTGCACTGAACATATTTATTGTTTGTTTTATTGGTGGCTTTGGGCACTGATGTCACACATCAAAATGTAAATGAATTCACATATCTGGGAGCTGCTAATGGGGTCATATGACTGTGGCTTTTTCTGATATAATTCTGTCAATCAGGAGTTACAGCAGTTGGGAACAGTGAACACTGTGCTATTCTTACTGCTTCATATAGTGCTTAAAAAGGTTGTTCACCCAAAAATTCTGTCATTATTTACTCACTTTCAAGGCATTCTAAATCAGTATGTTGTTGGAACACAAAAGGAGAAATTTTGAAGAATTGTGATGCAGCTCTCATCCATATAAGGACAGTTCATAGCGACCACATCTGCCAAGCACCAAAAATGACAAAAAAGCACAACAAACTGTTAAAAACACCATACTAGTGAGCAAAATGACTTGTGTGCTATATTCCAAGTCTTCTGAAGCCATAAAATAGCTTTGTGTGAGAAACTGAGCAAAATTTAAGTCGTTATTCACAGATAATCATTCTCTGCGCTGAAACTATAAAATCTCATTTACATTATGGCAGGTCATTGACACAAAACACCATGGGTTCTCATCAGTTTGAATATGTGGAACGGAGAGTAATATTTGCAACCTGGTCTCATAGAATTGTGTTACGATACCTATATTTTGCATATATTTTTTTTACTTAACTCTTTGTATGTATCGCAGCAATTTCCTAGTGAAATGAACACTAGAAGCGACACAACAACAATGACGTTTATTCCCTTTCACACAAATCACGAGTACAACAGCAGATTATTAGTTCACAAACACTTTTTGCCATTTTCCTCATACAATGCTCTCTTCTGACATCAAAACACTTTTGCTATAGCACATGATTGCCAATGTTGGGTGTAATGCATTACTAAGTAATTAATTACTATAATTAAATTACATTTTCATAGCTTATTTAGTAAGAGTGTCCCCCCTCACATTTTCTGTTGTCAAGTGTGTCTGTTTTAAAAATGAGGATGACAGAAAGTGACCACATCCTTCTTAAAAAAAAACTGACGAATCTTTACATGATAAAACAGGAATGTCAAAATCATAGTTCCTTCAAAAACACAGCCTTGAAGGTCTTTTATTTTTCAAACAAAGACTGCATGTTGGGACACTGAAAGAGTCAATGCCTTTGGCTGCCTGATTGTGGCTTGTGGCTTGTAAAAAGAGCAAAAAAAGCTTAAAGATAAGAGAATTTGATCCATGAGCTTTGACCAGAGAGTCATTTACTTTCAGTGCCCTTGTGGTGCTTTATCTTGGTAAATTGGAGGTTTGATTGGTTGCTGTGAAAAAGGCAGACTCTTAACAAGAGTATCTCAACAGGTACTCCATATTGATTTTCCAAGCAGCCTTAGGACTCATGGTACTTTGAAATCTGAAAACATGAGCAACAAGAGGGTGAATGTAATGAGCGAGAGAAATTGGAGTCTGGTTTTAACGCTCATTCAGAAGATAAGGTTATATGATACAATTGCACTGCATTAAAGAATTTTGGTAATTTGAAAATACACAGTTGTATTCCTTCACTAACCAAAATGTACCATGGTTAATTGTGTTTGTGTATATAGTACTCTTGGCAGATCACATTTTGGAACATGTACCATGGTATTCTTTGATGTACCTTGAGATATCTTGTAAATACCATGATAGATGAATATGGTATTAATTCAGTACCATGGTATATACTACTGTAGCAGTCAGAAGTTTGCACTTACTTGGCTGAAATTTTTATATAATTACTTATGCTTAAATATTTGAAATTACTTTTGTAGATACAAATAAACTGTGCCTATATGCATGAAATTTAAAACGTAATTAAATATAGTGAATGAAATGCAGCCAAAAAGTGTTGAGTATACAATGGAACTCCTTCAAAAGCATCCCAGTTGGATATGGGGCTACTTTGAAAATATAAGGTAGTTTTGATTTGTTTAACGTTTTTGACACTAAATAATCCCCATACTTCCATTTGTGTTATTTGATAGTTTTGATGTCTTTATTATTATACAAAAATTTGAAAAATACAAATAATATAAAATGAGAAGGTGCATCCAAACTCAAAGTACTGTAGTACTTCCACAGTACATATTTGTAAGGGTTAAAAGACTGATACTGCATACAGAAATGTCCATTCATTTATCATACAACTGGTAGGTTTACATGTGGAGGAAAGGAGTGGTGCATCTAGCTGTATCGGCTGTAAAGGGGACATAAATCTAGTTTTTATGGACCCTGCAGTGCATTTGATCATTTTAAGAAGTGTGTTCACAGACAGATCAGTGGTATTTTGATGTAACGTAGCGCTTAGAGCTGAAGTGAAGCAATGCTGTGAAAACATCAGCTTACTCCTGTGTTCTTTCGCCAGAGAAGGTTCATTGCATAACCCCAAAGGACTTTATCTGGTTTTAAAGTGCTTGTGTTCTGTCTTTAGGTAGAAATGAGTTTTATTTCCAAGCTCCACAACTCTACATATCCAGTTTTAGCTGCCATTAGCTTTAAATGCATGTCTCTGTTAGCCGTGAACTCATCCACTGGTAATGAAGTAGCCACTCTGGCACAGTATAAAAAGCATCGGTAACTTAGCTCACTGTCGTTTCTTTGTGACACTGCCCCACTTCTTTTCACCCCTGCCGACATCATACCTTTAGTCCACTTCCAGTGTAAAGATGTTATAGATTGTCATTGTTTTAGTTTGTAATTGATCTGAACTGCTTTCTAAGTGTGCTTAGGTATCTGAGTATCTTGTGTGTGTTTGTGTTGCACTGGATGATCACAGATGAAAGGATCTTAAAAGCTGTTTGGAAGAAAGCCCCCTCGCTGTGGAGTGTCATGGGGCCTCCTGCATGCAATCTTAATGGAGCAGAAATTGAAGACCCCCTCCCACCTAGTTACACTCACTCTACTGGCCCTGAGATGTCATGGGACCCCTTGATCAATGGACAAATGTCATGTCCATTGAAACTGGTCTGTGACCCCTCAGATTTTTTGAGGCGAGTGGATTTGTAAATGCAACTTTAATTTTTCTTTACAAATTTTCGATGCAATTTTTTTTTTTACCTTTCATAATAAGTTTGGGTTAGGGTTTGCCTAAAACACTGTGGCAGAAATCATGCCTTCACATGTCTAAATTTGGTCAGTTCAGACAAATCACACGGTTCCATTAGTCTCTTAAAGGGATAGTTCACCCAAAAATGAAAATTCTCTCATCATTTACTCACCTTATAGTAAAAAAGGACTTAAATATTGATCTGTTTCTCATCCACACCTATCATATCACTTTTGAAGATATGGATTTAACCACTGGAGTCGTATGATTACTTTTATGCTGCCTTTATGTGATTTTTGAAGCTTCAAAAGTTTGGTCACCATTCACTTGCATTGTATGGACCTACAGAGCTGAAATATTCTTCTAAAAATCTTTGTTTGTGTTCAGCAGAAGAAAGAAAGTCATACACATCTGGGATGGCATGAGGGTGAGTAAATGATGGGACAATTTTCATTTTCATGAACTATCCATTCACATGCATTTTTGATTTATGCTAAATATACATATATTCGAACCCTGGTCCAACATACCTTACACCTAAATATTGGACTACTAAATTCTTATAAAGTAGTCACCAAGTGGGCTGACTTGCCTTGAAATGGACTTTGACTGTCACGCTGCATCTCACTGTCTTTTTCAGTGTCTTGCTCAGGAGTGGCCCTTTTTAAGTTAAAAGAACTTCAGCTTTTAAAAGTGTGCCTCGAGACACCTGCGTTCTGTTCAATTTGTTGCGCTGTGTCTTGCTTCTTTTCAACGCAAGAACACGTTTGGTCTGAACGGAGGCACCAAGTGACTGCCACTGGTGCTAAAAACAAAATTGGTAACACTTTACAATAAGGTTTCATTTGTTAACATTAGTTAACAACATTAGTTAACATTAACTAACAATGAACAATGCTTATTAAGCATTTATTAATCTTAGTTAATGTTAATTTCAACATATACTAATACATTTTTAAAATCAAAAGTTGTATTAGTAAACATTAGTTAATGCACTATGAACTAACATGAACTAACAATAAACAATTGAATTTTTATGAACTAACTTTAACAAAGATTAATAAATGCTGTAACAAATATGTTGTTAATTGTGTATTCATGATAACTAATGCATTTACTAATGTTAACAAATGAAACCTTATTGTAAAGTGTTCTCTTTTACTGACATGCATATGTTCCAGTTTTGATGTAAGAACAAAGAAATGCAGAATGTCTGCCAAAAAAAACTTTGGCCACATCCCACCTGGCCATGTATTCAAAGCTGCTTCCTACTGGAAAGCCAATGCATTCTTTCTCCAGAGAACCTACCAGTCACAGTCAGAATCAATCAGATTTTCCAAAAATAAACTCTATGCTTATTCCAGGATAGAGCTCACCTTTTCTCCAGCAACACACATTGCAGTTCGTAAGTCTACATCACACACATTGAATTTCCCTATCGTACTTTGTTTATGCGCTGATTATCATTATTTCTGCACCTGACATTCCCTTGCATCTCACCAGATCAAACATATCAGTGGGTTTTTATGTAGGACCTGCTTCTGTATTAACTTCCTTGTAGATTGCTGTGCACCAAAAAGAGGGCAGTTAAAAAACCAACATTTATAACCCAATAGCATGTTACCCGAATCGGGGGGCTCTTCTACATGCTTCAACATTCTCACATATCATGTTTGGCTACAGCATTTGTTTACATAGTCTAGCTCAAAGCCATTAGTGCGTTATGGGTCAATGCAAAGCTCTATGGAAGTAGAGTTCCTGTTGAAAAACTGTGAACAAGTAACCTCTGATTCAGTCCTGCTTTGACTCCAGCATTTTATTTTCTTGCAGCATAGGCTATCAATATAAATAATACCTTTTTGAAATTAGTAACACATGAATCTGTGATCGAAAAAAAAAAAAAGAACAGTAAAACTTTAAAGACGCTGTGGCTATAAATATGTTTTATGCAGTAAAGCAATCAGGGTTTGATGTGGCTCTATATAAACCAGGTACACATCAGAAAACAAGACACTCTCTGTCTCTCAGCTGCTTTGAAGACTCATGCAGAACTCTGCATGTTCTGAAAGAAAATGTCTCTGATTCAGCCCCCCATCATAAATTCAGTGGCTTGCAACAGAGCTGTCTTCTGGCATCCTCTCGTTTTTCTTGCTCAAAAGTTGCTTTAACTTGCTTTAACGTTGACCTGTACTTTTGTCTAACTAAACTCTTGAGATCACACTGCATCACTGAGCAGATATTTCTGAAAGTTAGAAAGTTTTTTTTTTTTCTTTTTGGATTATAAAAATCAGAGCATGCAGCTCAAAGAAATAAAAATGCACTTAACGATATGCTTTAGCTTGGAATCACAAATGACTTTCAAAACTAAGATTTTTTTCTTTGAATCAGTTTGGTTTGATTTTGTTTTATGTAAAGGTTAGGATTACATTTATATTTACATTTTAATATTTCTTTTCATAGATTACATTTTATGCTTTAAACACGCATCAACCACAATTGGCATCCTCAACATGATGTTGTGTACTCGTATCTCTATTTGTTTTTCAATATATTTGTTTGTTTTTTCTATTTCAGTTTCTTCACAAATATGGACAATAATATAGTGTTAAAGTTGAGGGCAAGAACGATGCATTAAATTTAATTTAAAAAAAAAACAACAACATGATGAATTCAATCATCAATTTAACTTTATGGTGTTGTGCTGCCGCTTCAGCCTGTCAGCGAGGGATTGTGCTGTAACGTGCGCTCTTAAAGGCACCTCAACTTAAATCTCCCCTTGACCAAAAGGGCACCTTTAGATTTGTGAATGAACGGGGCAGGGGCATGCGGCCCTGTAGCCCCTGATCTGTGCACTTGCCAGCCACTGGACACTGTTTCCATACTCATTGTATGGAAAGAGCTTGTTGGGTATTTTGCAAATAAAGAAGAGTTTGAAATGACATGTGTGACGAGGAGGAGGGTGTGGCCGGGCTGTGAGGATGCACAACCAGTGCTGAATTGGAGCTGGGGGTGCCAGTTCGAGAGAGAGAGAGGCACATGTGTCCGCTCTGTGTGTGTGTGTTTATGTTGCTGTGTTTTATGTTATGTTTCACTTTCTTTATACCATTAAAAGTTTACGTTGACTGCTCAGCCGGTTCCCGCCTCCTCCTTTCCCCTAAGCAGAGACTTTACCCGTTACACTGGTGCAGAAACCCAGGAAGAAGGAGGGATGCGCTGTTGTGGAGTCTTCGCCAATGCTGTCCACTAAGTGGCTAAGGACCAGGTGACGGCGTGTCCGTGGACAGCGAGCGAGTTTCTCTCTCTCTCTCTCTCTCTCTGTCTCCCCCCCTCACTCTTTCCCTCTCCCCCTTCTCTCCCCTCATCTCTCCCAGGGTTCCAGAGAGGCGGGGAAAACCTGCCGGCAGAAGGTCGGCCGGAAGGGCAACACCTCCCCTCCAGGAAGGGAGGGGAGGGGAGTACGTCACGCCAGAGGTATCCCCGGCCTGAATCAGGCAGTGGAGGAGTGTGACGAAGAGGAGGGCGTGGCCAGGCCATGAGGACACATGCCGGCGCTGAATTGTCCTAATCAGCCGGGAGGGGGATAAAGATGAGCAAGGGGCACCAGTTCAAGAGAGAGGGAAACACTCAGCTGCTCTCTGTGTGTGTTTAGGTTGCTGTGTTTTATGTTATGTTTCAGTTTCTTTATACAATTATACGTTTATGTTGACTGCTCAGCCGGTTCCCGCCTCCTCCTTTCCCTTACTTTACCCGTTACAACATGATAGTGGGTACAATTAATTATGGCAGAATATTTGGGTGAACCATTTCCTTTAAGTTTCCTACATATTGGCCATGTTAAAATATATGTGGCTCCACAGAAGAGAGCATTATGTGAATCTGGAGCTTGTAGCCAGATTCAGTCATTTTGTAAATAGGCACCTTTCAAGCGTAACATCTAATGTATAGTGATCCTGTAACAGTTTGACTTTGTGGTCAGATGTTTTGTATTGTGATCCTGTTGTCCTGTGACTCTGTTAGTGTGTGTGTCCACATGCTGTGTGGGCTGAAGCCCTTGCGCAGGCCTTTTCTACACAGAAGTCCTGCTAATCTCCACTGTTATTATGGTGGGTGTGTTCAAAGAATCAAATCAAATCAAATCAAATCACTTTTATTGTCACACAACCATATACACAAGTGCAATAGTGTGTGAAATTCTTGGGTGCAGTTCCGAGCAACATAGTAGTCGTGACAGTGATGAGACATATACCAATTTACAATAAACATCAGATTTACACAACACAATTTAAAATCTAATATACACATAATTACACACAACACAATATACAAATAATAACATACAATGTACAGTATACAATACACACAATATGGAATACACATTATACAATAAAAATAGTATATATAGTATATATAAAATATATAGTAGGTTGTATTGTACTGTATTGACATTCAGGCTGTCGGTTGATAGTAAGTTGCCAGTGTGTTGTTAAGAGAAAATATAATTTATGACAGTCCGGTGTGAGATAATAAGAGTAATAAAGTGTAGTGCTGATGTATTTGATTGTGAGAGCTCAAGAGTTCAAAAGTCTGATTGCTTGGGGGAACAAGCTGTCATGGAGTCGGCTGGTGCGGGTCCTGATGCTGCGATACCGCCTGCCTGATGATAGCAGTGAGAACAGCCCATGGCTCGAGTGGCTGGAGTCTCTGATGATCCTCCGAGCTTTTTTCACACACCGCCTGGTATATATGTCCTGGAGGGAGGGAAGCTCACCTCTGATGATGTGTCTGGCAGGTTGCACCACCCTTTCAGGGCTTTGCGGTCGTAGGCGGTGCTATTGCCGTACCAGGCGAAGATTGAGCCAGTCAGGATGCTCTCTACAGTGCAGGTGTAGAACCGTGTGAGGATGTGGCGGTTCATTCCAAACTTCCTCAGCCATCTCAGGAAGAAGAGTCTCAGTGTGGACCGACCATGTGAGTTCCTCAGTGATGTGGACACCCAGGAACTTGAAGCTGCTGACTCACTCCACTGGTGCTCCATTGATGGTGATGGGGCTGTGCTCTCTTTCTCTTCTCCTGAAGTCCACCACAAGCTCCTTTGTCTTACTGACATTGAGGGAGAGGTTGTGCTCCTGACACCAGTGTGTCAGAATGTGCACCTCCTCTCTGTAGGCTGTTTCATCATTGTCAGTGATCAGACCTACCACCGTCATATCATCAGCAAACTTAATGATGGCATTGGAGCTGTGTGTTTCCACACAGATATGTGTGTACAGAGAATACAGGAGTGGGCTGAGAACACAGCCCTGCAGGGCTCCAGTGCTGAGGGTCAGTGATGAGGAGATGTTGCTGCCCATTCTAACCACCTGGCGACTGCTTGACAGGAAGTCCAGGATCCAGCTGCACAGCGAGCTGTTTAAGCCCAGAGTTTCACATAAAGCTTGGAGGGCACTATGGTGTTGAATGCTGAGCTGTAGTCAACAAACAACATTCTCACATAAGTGTTCTTTTTTTCCAGGTGGGAGAGAGCAGTGTGTAATGTGGATGCAATGGCATCATCAGTGGAACGGTTGTTGTGGTAAGCAAACTGCAATGGGTCCAGTGATGGAGGCAGCACAGAGCAGATGTAATCTCTGATTAGTCTCTCAAAGCATTTGCTGATGATGGGGGTCAGAGCAACAGGACGGCAGTCATTTAAACAAGTGATTTTGGATTGCTTTGGTACAGGCACAATGGTGGACATTTTAAAGCATGTGGGGACCATAGACAAGGAGAGGGAAAGGTTGAAAATGTCTGTAAAAACACCCGCCAGTTGGTTCGCACACGCTCTGATGATGCGGCCCGGAATGCCGTCTGGACCCGCGGCTTTGCGGATATTCACCCGTCGGAAGGATCGGGTTACATCCGTTACAGAGACAGAGATTGAACTAACCTCTGTAGCTTCGGCCGCGAGAGCTCTCTCCGCGAGGGCGGTGTTATTTCCCTCGAAATGAGCATAAAAAGTATTTAGCTCATCCGGGAGAGAGGCAGCGGTGTTCACGGCAGAGTTTTTGTTCCCTTTAAAGTCCGTGATGATGTTAATTCCCTGCCACATGCTTCTAGAGTTGGTGGTGTTGAACTGTCTTTCAATCTTGTTCCTGTACTGACGTTTTGCTGTTTTTCGGAGGGCATAACTGGCTTGTTTATGCTCCTCTGTGTTCCCGGAATTAAAAGTGGAAGTCCACGCATCAAGTGCCACGTGAACATCGCTATTAATCCAAGGTTTCTGGTTTGGGTAGTTCCGTATTGTTTTGGTCGGAACAACATTCTCTACGCACTTTCTGATGAAACACGTTACGCTATCAGCGTAAAGCTCGATGTCATCATCAGAGGTGGACCGGAACACCTCCCAGTCCGCGTGATCAAAACAGTCTTGTAGCGTAGAGTCTGATTGGGCCGACCAGCACTGGATATTTCTGAGGATGGGTGCTTCCTGTTTCAGTTTCTGCCTGTAAGTGGCGGAGGGATTTGTAGCCATCCCGGAAGGGAGAGTAGCAATGGTCCAAAACCCGGTCCCCTCGTGTGTTAAAACTACTGTGTTGGTGGTATTTTGGTGCGACTGATTTGAGATTGCTTTGTTAAAGTCCCCGGTCACAATGAATGTGGCCTCAGGGTGCGCGGTTTCCTGCTTGCTTATAATCCCATACAGTTCCTTGAGTGCCCGGTCTGTGGCGGCTTGTGTACACAGCAGTGATAATGACCGCTGTGAATTCCCTCGGTAGCCAGAATGGTCAACACAGAAGCATGAGAAATTCCAGATCAGGAGAGCAGAAAGACTTGATAGAATGTACATTCCTCTGATCACACCATGATTTGTTGATCATAAAACATACACCACCACCTCTGCTTTTACCTTAGAGGTCTTAGCTCTGTCCGCTTGTTGCACAGAGAACCCCATGGGTTCAGTGGCTGTGTCTGGAATCTCCGCAGACATCCAAGTTTCTGTAAGGCAGATAATGCAGTAGTCCCTCATCTCTCGTTGGAAAGAGATCCGCACTCTCAGCTCACAGAACTTGTTGTCCAGAGACTGAACATTTGCCAGTAGAATACTGGGTAGCGGGGGTCGATTTGCACGACGTCTTACTCTGATGAGAACGCCGGCTCTGTTTCCCCTTTTCCTTTTGCGTTTCCGCAGCCGGGCTGCCCAGACAAAGGGCTCTGGCGTGTTTGTAAACAGCAGGTCGGCATCGAGGAATTTGAAGTCCGGTTTACAGTGTGTAATTGCAGAACCAATGTCCAAAAGTGTTTTTCTGTCGTAGACAATAAGGCAGACAACATCCAAGACAAAAACATAAGAATTGTAAACAAAACAAACAAAAAAACTACAATGTTGTGTCGGAGCTCGCAACGCAGCAGCCATACTCGGCACCATCTTGAGTCCAATGTGAAACCTGTCCATATCAGCAGCTCCCAGCTCTCCCTCAAACTCTCACATACACTCATGGAACATTACACACAAACACCCTCAGATGCACAGTCGTGACAAACAAGACTGGCCAATCCCATTTCAGTCTGTCCCACAGGAACAAACACGCGCCCACACACAACTTTGCTTAATCACAGTTCACCTGCATAATACATACTCCTCATGAGTGTGTGATTTCATACACTCTACAGCTGGATAATCCACCTGGCTTGTCACACAGGAACAAACTACCAGATGACTTAACCCTCTCTCTCCCTTCATGAAAGAGTTGTGTTAGCCATACACTGTTTGCTCTCTTTAGAGATTAGCCTAAAACCTTGTCTTCTTTTTTTGGGAACCAGGCTGATTTTGTGTTGAAGTAGTGCAGAATTGGCTGCAGTCCAAGTGTGTTTTATAAGGGGGTTTGAAGCTCTAAATTACAACAGGTATTTTTTCCAAGAGGTTATTTATAGGAGGTATTTGAATTTGGAGTAATGCCCAATCAGACTTTTACTTCCTCCATATTGGTATTGGCCACAATAGCAGCTCATGACTGACAGTAACAAAAGATCCTGGGGAGTTCATTTCATTTAAGTGATATTTCACCCATAGTGTATAGTGAAGGACACATATGGACTACTTTTATGGTGCTTTTTTGTCATTTTGGTAACACTACAGTAAGGTTCCATTTGTTAACATTAGTTAGCTACATTAGTTAACATGGACTAACAACAAACACTACTTTTACAGCATTTATTAATCTTGGTCGATGTTAATTTCATCATTTACCCAAACATTTTCAACATAATAAGTTAAATGATCCAAAAACCAACCCAGCACAGGGCAAGGGTGACACCAGATATTAGAAATATTAATAATTCTGCTTATCTTAAAATACAGAATTATGCTTTCAATAATTAATTACATTTAATATATTTTAAATAAATATTATAATTTTATAATTTTATATAAAATATATAATTTTCTAAAATAGTATTGTCACTGATTACCTATCTAAAATATTCTTTTTAAAAATAAATTTTCGATGGATTGCTTGTCTAGTCAATAATATAAGCTTTAAATTTACTGATGAAATCCAGTCAGACATTACATTTGACATAGCATTATTATACATAATATTCAGCATTATATGTAGTAGATTAATTAAGTACTATCATTAAACCTCTGTAAACTTAATTTTCTCTCATGCAGAGCAGATTCACTCCCGTGCTTCAAATGAACAAAGAATCATTCATGCTGAAAAGGCGCATCTCTCTCTCTCTCGCTCGCTCCTGGTGCTCCCTGTATTACATTCGCTTACATGGTGAGGGCAAAACCATCTAAAAATAAGTTTACAACTTAATCCCCCATGGGACAATTAGAAGTAGGGTTACGGGGGGCCTGGGTAGCTGGGTAGCAAATATTGACGCTGACTACCACCCCTGGAGTCGCGAGTTAGAATCCAGGGCGTGCTGAGTGACTCCAGCCAGGTCTCCTAATTTAAGCAACCAAATTGGCCCGGTTGCTAAGGAGGATAGAGTCACATGGGGTAACCTCCTCATGGTCATTATAATGTGGTTCTCGCTCTTGGTGGAGCGCAGTAACGCGCTCAACAAGCCACATGATAAGATGCGCGGATTCTCAGACGCGGAGGCAACTGAGATTCACCCGGATTGAGGTGAGTCATTACAGCACCACGAGGACTTAGAGTTCATTGGGAATTGGGCATTCCAAAAAGGGGAGAAAAAAATTAAAAAAGAAGTAGGGTTGCAGACACAAACAGACAAAAGCATTTTAAGACAAAATACAATCACCAATACATAATAAAAACAGCATAAGCATTCTGTCTAACATCTCCCTTATTATTCACAGTGAATAATGGGAGTTGGCAGTTGCTGCATAGGTCTTTTGGCATGCTTAATTTCCTGTGATTCTCTGATTGGTGGATCTTTCTGTGCAGGATTATGGGTAAAAGTTGATTAGCACAAATTCCATTACCAAGCACAATTTAAAAAAATTAAAATTTTAAATCATGTTGACATAACTCAGACTTATGGCTTCAGCAGAAGCATATATCATCAATTAACAACCTTGGAGCTCACAGTAGGTCTGCTTTAAAGTTTTATTAGTTATTAAATCAATTCCCCTGTAAAAAAAATTGAATGGGACTTTTACTTCATTGTGTTCTATAGAGAGAGTGAGAGAGAGAAGATATGAAAGTTTGCATGTTCAGCTTCATAAAAAGGAGGGTCTCCAGTATTGTGAGGTCATAGCTGAGGTGAGGCCCATATAAAGGGAGAGGATTGTTAAGGGAGTCTTTGTTTTTCCCCTCCACCCACTGGGGGCCCACCGCTGACAAGAACGTGACTCAGGAATGGAGCTCTGCTTTTGTCTGGAACAGGCAACAATGCCAAGACTAAACAGCAACACATCCATTGCACAGGAACAGGCTGCTGATGTCTTGCAACAACTAAGCATTCCTTTGTTCTCAGTTTCCCAACAATACTGTTTGCAGGCTTTGTTGACTGCCTGATTTTGTGGTGCTTGGATTGTTTAGTGCTGGAGTACAGCTGTTGGAACCATTTAAATGTTTTCTGCCAGATATGTCTGTATGTGATGACGATTGAACTATTTAAAGACACCTTCCAGTTTAGAGTGCATAATTTGGTTGGCCATTGGAAATACCTTTAGTTTCTTTAATATCTCATCCTTGACTTAAAGGGACAGTTCACCCAAAACTGAAAATTCTCTCATCGTTTACACACCCTCATGCCATCCCATATGTGTATGACTTTCTTTCTTCTGCTGAACACAAATTAAGATTTTTAGAAGAATATTTCAGCTCTGTAAGTCCATACAATGCAAGTGAATGGTGAACAGAACTTTGAAGGTCCAAAAACTATATAAAGGCAGCATAAAAGTAATTCATATGACTCCAGTAGTTAAATCAATGTCTTCAAAAGTGATATGATAGGTGTGGGTGAGAAACAGATCAATATTTAAGTAATTATTTACTATAAATCTCCACTTTCACATTTTTTGAATGGCAGCCACATTTTGAAAGTGAAAGTAGAGATTTATGGTAAAAAAAAAAAAAAAAAAGTACTTCAATATTTATCTGTTTCTCACCCACACCTATCAAATCTCTTCTGAAGATATGTATTTAACCACAAGAGTCATATAGATTACTTTTATGCTGCATTTATGTGCATTTTGGAGCTTGAAGAAGGAGAAATTTTTGCATCAGTTCAAGCATAGACACATTTCCCTCTAGCGCTACTGTTAGCATGTTGCGCAAGCAACCTTTGAGACACGAGTTCTGGCCCCATGAGTACCAGGAAGTAATTGCATTCACATTAACATTGGTGAGTGTGCAATTTGAAGGTATTTTTTTCCCCTTAAGATTCAATTTGTACTTCACTGTTTGTTAGGTTTAGGGTTGGGGTTTGGGTTAGAGCGTATGGTTAATAAAATATGCATTCCTGTTGACTGTATTACATCATTTACAACTTAAAATACAATCCACTTTTGGCGCCACTCTGTGGCCATTTCACCCGGAAACTGGAACTCTCACCATCGGGGGCAGTGGTTCCAATTTCGGTGAGCACAGTCCGATTTCAGCAGAAAAACTTTTGACCTACTGTTCTTAACTTCTGCCAAATGCACAGTGTGATTAGCCTGCAATATTGGCTCTACTAATGGCCGTGAGTTTGGCTATATGTTTGGCTGGCGAAAGGAAAATGTTATTATTTGTATAATTCCATTTGGTGCACTAGTTGCAAAGAAATTACACTCTTCAGCTGTAATATCTCCACTCTTTTGAAAGTACCATCAAAAAGTTTTATGTTTTCGGATGAACTTGATCAAACTTTTGGATGATGGATCCAAGTTAGCAAATATAACTCAAAACAAATATTATTTGAGGGTTTTTATTTATGCGTCATCCAAATATTGACTCCATTACTTACTGTAGCACTTTAGTGGCATTTAATGGCTTGCCATTAGTTTTGCTGTGTTCAATGTGTCACTGTAGAGTGAGCCAGTGGTGAGCAGTCATCCCTGGAGCCGAACTTGTCATTTTTCGGCCCTGCTAGAGCAGCAACACAGTCAACCTTTCAGAGGTGGAACAATGACCTGGCCTGAACCTTTCCTCATAACGCAACAGATAAGAACAAGCTCAGAAAACAGACACAGCGTAAACCGAGCATTCCACTCGGCCCCACACAAGGAGCTCTTTGTGTGCCCTGCCATATTTGTGGCCCACATTGGACAGCATTGCAGTGATGCCAAATTTAGGGTGCATGCTGTTTATTAGATTGCAGAAGGCAGTGATCTCCTACACCTAATTGGATCCTCTCATATTCAGTCATTAATAGGAGTTTTCCCCCTGGGCAAGGAGGACCACCCACCAGGGACGCACTAGAACGGTGTTCTGGCAAGCACCAGCATATCTGCCTTTCCCACAGTCCCCACACAGGCCTCTAGCGAAATTTAAAGATGTTCATAAAAGACAGTGGTTTGAGAAGTATTCACATGAGTCGTACATAACCTTGGTCATTATTTACTGGTTAACTTATTAAGACATCTATGGTGAAGCTGGACATTTTCCCATTGGAATCTTGAGAGTTTATATGGCTTAAGATGGCTTGCATTTAAAGAAAATGTTAACCCCCCCGCCCCCCACTTTCTGCAAGAACTAATGTGAATGCATTCTTGCAACATGATATCATGATGTTTGGTAACAAGACACAAAAGGACCAATGAGGTTTGATGCTATATCGACATATCCTCCATACTGGATTTAAGTGCTTTATTTTGCTTTGATTTTTATTTGAGAGGGAATGGCAACTTCAGTTTTGGTCTGTTCATCATATAAAGTTATTGTATGCCTTTTGAAGACTTTGAGTTGCATGAACTACTTTTATGACATTTTTGGGTGCTTTTTCAAGAGTCACTATCAACCGCCATTGAATTGAAATCTCAGGTCTAGACATTCTTTAATATTTCTTCTTTTGTGTAAAATAAAGAATTTCATATGGGTTTTGAATGACTTGAGGGTGAGTAAATGATGACAGAATTTAAATTTTTGGGTCAACTATTCCTTCAATTGCCCTACTGAAATGACTAGCCTAGACCAGCATGAATTTCCATGTTAGTTT
Organism: Myxocyprinus asiaticus; assembly: GCF_019703515.2. NCBI lineage: Eukaryota > Metazoa > Chordata > Actinopteri > Cypriniformes > Catostomidae > Myxocyprinus > Myxocyprinus asiaticus. The sequence goes on along the minus strand of NC_059357.1, from coordinate 33,494,920 downwards.
ATGCTGGTTAGTGTTGGTTTGATGCTGGTCTAACTGGTGGACCAGAAAAGAAATGGTGTTCACAAGCTGGTGCAGCTGGTTGACCATGCTTTTAGTCTTGCTGGTTAAGCTAGTTAAGAGGCATGCATATGATGGTGACCAATTATGTTGATCTTTTCAGCAGGATGGGGCAACGATGATTCATGACCTGGTCCTTCACTTCACTATTTTGATACATACAGATTATGTTATAATCATTGCAACATTTATTATAGACTTCTTAGCATGAAACAATGTTTGTTTTACCAGTAGGACTTGTCTGACAACAGAGTTGTTAATACTCACTGGATTACTCAACAGATGGGGAGTGTCATGTTTATTCTGTTGGTTCATGTTTTTCCATGTCTTTTATTTTGAAAATCTAGTTCCTGTTTCATGTCATGTGGTCCCCTGGTCATGTGATTTCATGTTTCCCTCCATGTTCATGTGTCTTGTTTTCATTGGTTTATTGTCTAGTTATCTTGTTATCAGTTCTGTCTTTTCATTGGTGAAATTGTTTGTCTTGTTACCCTTGTCCATGTATTTAAGCCTCATGTTTGCCATTGTCCATTGTCAGGTATTGTGTGTTAATGTATCGTTGTTGGTTCCATAGTCAAGTCAAGTCAAGTCAAGTCAAGTCAAGTCAAGTCAAGTCAAGTCAAGTCTGCATTGTCATCGCCAGTGCCAGCCTAACGTTACAGAATACCTGACCGACACAAGATGAACCCAGCAGTTCAGATCCTCCGTCTACACCAGGGGAGTCGTCCCCTGGAGGATTATGTGGAGGAATTCTGCGCTCTGGCCTGCAGAGTGGATTTTAATGAGGTGGCCCTCAAGGACTGTTTCCGATTTGGACTGAATGAGCCCATCTCTTCTTTGATGCCAGGCGGTCAGAGTACCCACAGCCTGGCTCAGTATATCGACCTTGCCCTGCAGATTATTGGTTCTACGTTCACTGTGGGGGAGGCAGATGCCAAGCCAGGGTCCTACGTCATGGCCGCCAAGCCAGGGTCCTACGTCATGGCCGCCAAGCCAGGGTTCCACGTCATGGCCGCCAAGCCAGGGTTCCACGTCATGGCCTGCTCCATGCCATGTCACAGCAACGCCTGGGCCTGCTCCATGCCATGTCACAGCAACGCCTGGGCCTGCTCCATGCCATGTCACAGCAACGCCTGGGCCTGCTCCATGCCATGTCACAGCAACGCCTGGGCCTGCTCCATGCCATGTCACAGCAACGCCTGGGCCTGCTCCATGCAAGGTCTCAGGCTCATCTCTGGACAACGAACCAGCATTGCAGGCCTTGTTCGTTCCAGAGCCATCTCTCACTGGGCTATTTGAGCTGGAATTGGTTCCCACCCTTGAGATGGGCCACTTCCATTAAAATGAATGGAAGAAATTGGAACGCCCAGTGGTCAACAGGTTTAAAAAGGAAGTCCCATCTTACAGATAAAAAAGCCAATCACCTTTTAGATACAGACTTCACCTATCAATCAACTCGAGAAAGCATATGCGCATTAGCTATACAAGCCGGGAAAATTGTGTTTTTTATGCATAATATGAGGTACAGAAACACCATTTATGATTCCAGCGTTGTCTGATTTTACTGCTGATTTGAAATATGTTCTTTCATCATAATCTTGACTAACTGTTTTGAACGTTTCGGTCTTTCCCCATTCAAAGATGGCCCCCAGAGGACTGACTTGCTAAAAGACTGTGCATGTAAACATACTGAAAGAAAGAAAGGGGGAGTGGGGAGTTCTTGCAACTCTCATGGCCTCATTTTTCAGTAATGTGAAATTACATATCATGTACTGTAAGTCTATAATTCTCAGGCTATGTCCACACTAATACATTTTTGTATGAAAGCGCATTGATTTCTCTAAGTTTACGCCTCTCATCCACACTAAAACAACATCTTCTTCCACCAGAAACTGAACATTTAGAAAACGCTCTCCTTTACCGAATACTTGCAACTAAAAACAGAGTTTTCAAACAGAACAGATTCGTGTGAAAATAGCCTCAGAAAATGAATAAAGCTGCTTAGATGTGTGGTATGTTTAGAATAGAACCTAAAGTTCTGTTGCTTTCGAATGAATTCTTCCAGACACGCTACAATGAATACAATAATTTAAATCTTCACATTCATTTTTAAGTCTTCTCAAACTATTTTCTCAAATGTGCCGACAGAACCCCAAAGCACACTTTTTTGTCTATCTCTGCATTATGAGCGTAATCTGAATGTGGACATTATTATTGTTGATGGCAAGCGAGGGGAAAATTAAATCATTTTGTTGAAAGATTCCTCGCCAAGTGATGCATAAAGTTTTGGCAGCGTATGTGGCAGCGCTTATTGCTGAAACCTGCCCAGAGTTAGCACAAATATCTCTGCATGATTTCATGTGATGAATACAGTCTTATAGCAGCTCGTCTTTGTGGTTGAGTCATGTGTGACCTCTGTTGCATATTATCCACTTCTTGTACAAATTATCCACTTCTCGTACAAGCTCAGCCTGCATATTGTTTAAAGAGGAGTCATATTAGGACAAACTTCCATAAAGTTATGTGATACAGTGTTGTCGGATTTATATGTATACAATGCTAAGCTTGCAGCATCCGTGGGCTTGTAATTTCTCTTAATGGCTCTCCTCTAAAACTCAAAATTGCAGCATGTTTAGCACAATTAAAAGAAAGCAGATGGGGTGTTCAGTGAGCCAAAACAATACGACAGTCTTTTGCTTTCTCTTTGTGTCATTGGCAGGCGTCAGCCACTAGCGAGTTTTCCTCTGCCAAAACAGAACTGATTAATGAGCAGTACTGTAGGTCTATGAGTTCATGTGTTGATGTGTGTTTGTCTGTGTGTATAAGAAAGTTTGTGGTTATAATGTAGTGTAAAGTATGTCAGGGAGATGTCATGGCACCTCTGCTTCAGAGAAAGCAAATACACCGTGGAGGCACACCGCAGACCTTGGCACTCCTTTTCTTCCTTGGAAAGCATTAGCCTGCGGCCTGCTTTTTCATGGAGTGATTCCAGGGTAGTAGCCAATATTGCATTGATTCTAATGTGTTTTTCCGTAACTTTTCCCATTAAATGTATCATCCCTGCTGGGACTTCCTCGCCTGAATTTCCATTGTTGAGAAATAAAAATAGTTCATTACTACTGGTTATTTTCCATGTTTAATTGTTTGATAAACAAGTTTTGTTTGCCATATTACATCCCTCCTGTGATGTTTAGGTTATTTTTTAACCCGTTTAAGAGTTTAAAACAGTGAAAAACGTAATCTTGTACTGTATTTAAGTCCAAATGCCTTTATATTATCCACAACAAAGAATAAATGACTAAGTAAAAAAAGAAAAAGAAAAAGCATTTCTGTGATACTTTTTTTTGAATGTATGCAATGATCGGGTGTTTTGTGTGGTTAATAGGGTGTTGCTAGGGCATTACTAGATGGTTGCTTACTGGCCCAAGTTGACCGAGACTATCCCCAAGTGTCTATGATCCTCAGATAAGTTTGGGGACCTTTTCAATAGAAGTCTATGGGATTTTTTGCTCATTTTTTGTCTTCCCGGGTGAAAATTTACTGTATATTCTGAAATAAAAATCTTTTTAATTTTGTTTCAAACAGTTTAAATGTGTAAGTATTCAAATTTTCAACTTTATTTATTTATTTATTTTACTCAAAATGAAGAATTTCATCACCACTAACATCTTTCCAGATTAAATGCTACTACAAAAGCTTTTGTGCAATGTGAAAATGTCAATTGTCAATGTTCATGTTCATAATCAGAAAGGAGGATCTGTATATCTATTGTACTCTACCGGCAGGGTTGGGAGGCTTACTTTTGAAATGTATTCCACTACAGATTACAGAATACATGCTGTAAAATATAATTTGTAACGTATTCCGTTAGATTACTCAAGGTCAGTAACGTATTCTAAATACTTTGGATTACTTCTTCAGCACTGCAGATTCAGATTTTTTTCACTTGTTTTGATTATAAAAAATCACTTACTGTACAGTAAGACAAGTTTAGTTGTTTCTAAAACAAGATAAATCAAATTGATCTTGTTTTAAGGATTTTTAGATATTTTTACAGGAAAACAATACAAAATTATTATCAAGAATATGATTTTTGCCCTAATATCAAAGGTCTTACTAGAAAAAATTAATTATGATCCAACGTGAATTTTCTTTATAAAAAATTATGATCATGCCTGGTTACATGTGCATTTAAAATGGTTAGAAATAGCATTTTAGCTTAACGTAAAGCTGACAATTTACACAAGATTTATTTCTATTTCTTCTGCTCCAAACTTACTTCAAACTTACTTCTCTGTCTGCTCATACACATCATTAGAAAGTGTTTCACCGCTGTTCAAATGCACTTTGGATCACATCATTTATATGTATAAATGTTTTCCATCTGAAAGGACTAAATATTAAATGAAACAAATGAAAATAAAATGCAAAGTAATCTCTTCAGTAATCAAAACACTTTTCGAATGTAACTGTATTCTAATTACCAATGATTTAAATTGTAACTGTAGTGGAATACAGTTACTTATGTTTTGTATTTTAAATACGTAATCCCATTACATGTATTCCATTACTCCCCAACCCTGTCTACCGGCCACATACTGAATGGTTGTTAGGGTTTTTTTTTTTGTTGTTGTTTTTTCAAAACAGAAGGATTAAAGGGACAGTTCACCCAAAAATGAAATTTCTGTCATAATTTACCCACCCTCATGTCATTCTAAACCCATACATTTTTTCTTTCTGGGCACTTTTGGGCAAGATTATTTAAAATACCTTTTGTATTCCACAAAAGAAAGAAAAATGACACGAGGATGAGATGAGTGAATTTTCATTTTAGGTGGGCTATCCCTTTAACATAAGTCAAATACATTATATACTCTAAGATATTGTTTGCACCTCCATCTGTGGTCACTACATATTTTTTGTTTTGGATGCTGGTTTGTTGGAATTCCCAGCAAGCGTGGGTAAAGTGATAGTTCACCCAAAAATGAAAATTCTCTCATCATTTACTCACCCTCATGCCATCCCAGATGCGTATGACTTTCTTTCTTCAGCAGAACACAAACAAAGATTTTTAGAAGAATATCTCAGCTCTGTAGATCCATACAATGCATGAATGGTGGCCAGAACAAAAAGCATATAAAGGCAGCATAAACGTAATCCCAGTGGCGGTTCTAGCTTGTATGGCGCCCTGTGAGAAACACGCTTCAACACGCCCCCAAAGTTGTTGGGGGGTGTCTTGGGGGTCTGTGTTTGTGCCTCGTGCCGCTCCCCCGCAAGATGTCGCCGCACCCCCGCAAGATGCCGCCCTGAGCAACTGCACATGTCACCCATGCCTAAATCCACTACTGAGTAATCCATACGACTTCAGTGATTAAATCCATATTTGCAGAAGCCATATGATAGGTGTGGGCGAGAAACTGATCAATATTTAAATCTGTTTTTACTATAAATCTCCACATTCACTTTCACATTCTTCTTATCAAGCGTAGTATCTGCTCAGGCTGGTCACATTAGTCAAGCTGCGATCAGCTTGATGCTCAGCTGATCAAGACTTCTTCCAATACATTTCAGACACTCATCAGAGCGGTTCTATTTAAGTCCTCCATTGCATGGATGCAAGCTGCACTTAACACCCTCCTCCATACCCAGCTCCAACCACATTTTTGGGTGAACTGCATGGCTGCATGGATGGGTAGAGAATTTGCTCAGAACAGAACCACACTGCCAACACCAACAGATTGCTTCAGTTGTCTATAAGAGTATAAAATATTCAATCAAGTATTCAAGTCAAGTATTCACTGAAATTTTGTTTTTGTTGATTCGCAATCTGTATGCATATCGCCACATACTGGGCAGGGAGGAGAATTTATAGAAAAAAAAAAGGTTTAAATATTGATCTGTTTCTTACCCTCACCTGTCATTTAGCTTCTAAAGATTTGGATTTAACCATTGGAGTATTACCTTTTATGGCTTTTATGCTGCATTTATATGCTTTTTTGACTTCAAAGTTCTGGCCAGTATTTACTTGCATTGTATAGACCTAAAGAGCTGAGATATTCTTCTAAAAATCTTCATTTGTGTTCAGCAGAAGAAAGTCATACAAATCTGGTTTATCATGAGGGTGATTAAATGAATTTATATTTTTGGGTGAACTATCCCTTTAACTATTTTAACCAGAAAGAGTTCCTTGGTGAACCAGCTTCTCTAGAAAGACCATGCTGATGACCAGCATTATTTGTTGGGGAACAACATGCCTATTCTAGTCCACCAAAGTAGCATAAACCAGCCTGAGACAGCACGGAAATGTATGCTGGTCTTGTTTTCTGCAGGGATGCTCTGTATGGTGCGTCTGGATCATTAATGTCTGTTTTGCAGTAATGAAAGAGAGGAATGGTGCAGAATACATTCGAAACCTGAGATGAGCTGAGCAGAAAACAGGCAGAGATAAATAGAAACATAAAGAAAAGGAAAGAGACCATTTGGGAGACAGAGTCCAGACACTGATGAGCCTTCTAAAAGCCATGGAAGAGCACAGGGACAGTGCAGGCTGGTGTTGTCAATTAACCGGCATCTGGATCCAGTTGCTTTCCCGGCTGGGCTCCATCTTCCGCAGGCGGCGCTCACCAAACAAATGTCTACTCTGATTAAAACCAAACCCCCACACATACACACTAATTTCATGTGTGCCTGTCAGGAACACTGCTTTAACAAAGGTTACCTGTAAGAGGGGAGAGTTGTGCCTCGGCTCTGTGGTCACTGGATACTAATAGGAGCAGAGGACAGAGCTGTTAGTGTAACCTTGAACATGTCTGAACATGATGAATGGAATGAGAAGGTATATTTATAATTCTGTCATCATTTAGTCACCCTCATGTTGTTCCAAACCCATTTGACTTTCTTTCTTCCATAGAACACAAAAGGAGATGTTAGGCAGAATGTTAGCCTCATTCACTTTAACTGCATCTTTTTCTATCCAATGAAAGTGAATGGAAACCGATGCTAGCTTTCTGCCTAACATCTCCTTTTGTGTTTGGAAAAACATGAGGGAGAGTTAATGATGACAGAATTGTAATTCTTTAAGTCTTACAGCCCTAATGCATTTTCATAATCTTGCCCAGTGAAATTTACTTGTTTTCTATCAGCCGTTAATGAAAGATTACTTAAATATTTTGAGTTCATTTCACACCAAGCTGCCTTTTTAACAAAGCTCTTGTATGATAGATGGCGGTGTGTAAACAGGTCATTAACAAAGCTATTTGCTAAAGCTCTCGTTTGCATGGGTGGTTGTCAGCAAGAACACATTACAGGAGTGAAACTGAATCCCTGTTAGCAGGAAATGACAGTAAATGATGGAGCTTTGAGAGCCCCAGTTGGATGAGTCATAATTGGTCCTCCTTTTCTGTTCTTCTGTCAGTTTTACAGAACATTACCATACCAAAGACAGTGCCAGAGAGAGGGGGTGGACACTCACATAACATTATGAGTCTTGACTACACGGTAACCTTCTAGTGTTACCTTAAGGAGCTATTTCTTCCAGATCTAACCCTTAAGCCCAAAGTATACTTTGATTTTGATGCAAGTGCTCTGTGTCTGCGTACAGTCGAACCAAGCCTGTCAGAGTATAGCCCATATTAGTGTGTGCGCATACACAGGTGGTTGGCGCATGCACGCTAAGAATGTTATGAGATACTGGACTACTTCTCTTCAGGGTTTTATACCAATAAATATGTCTTTGTATTCCTTCAGACTCGAGCTATCCACAATATTCTCAGCGAGTCCACTGTATTTCACTAGGTGGGTGGAATTTCCGGAAGTGCGATTGGTTGGCGTTTTGTGTGTAGCCGGTCACTGCTTGCTTGCGTGTCATGTGGTTAGATTCTTGCTTTTTAAATGTTGTATGATGTCTTTAAAATTTCCCGGACAATATGTGCAGTTAATGGTTATCCTAATAATCAAGCTAAACTAAAGTTTAGTCTAAAACAGCAATGCTATATGTTCAGAAACTACTCGCAAAGCACATCGCTCCAGTCCCAGATGCTGCTTCTTCCATCGGATGCCTACAGAAGGATTGACTTAGGATCATCTGTTTGAAAAAGGTTGGAATAATTTGTGTGCTCTTTTCACTTTATTGGCAAGAAGTCAACAGTACTTATTTTATCCATCGTTACGGTCCGGCTACGATAGACATTCAGAAACGGAGCGCAATGAATTACAAATAAGCTATAGCATTATTGTGCTAACAGGTGTGTGTACATGTGTTGAAAGTTCATTCGAAATTTTGAGAGTTTGTACATTTCTATTCAGCATTGGCCTTTGTGAATGTTTCACGTGTTTTGAAAAGGCATTATTACTGAGTATAAAAAAGGAACAGTGTTTTTCCTGAACTGTCTGTGAGTAGTGACGATGTTTTCAGCTTTATTCATGCTGTGATGCTAAATTAATAATTCTACAGTGGAAGACCATAATTATTAGATGAGACATGTACAGTAGTGAGATGTTCTATCACTTTTGAAATTAACTGTATTTTGATTTTCCTCTTTCCTGCATTTTTCTTACCTGCAATTCTCTTTCTTTTGAGTGTCTTTGCAGAATGTGCTTGTCTTCGCTTAAGGAGAAAAGGTGATTTGGAAAGCAGTGTGGACATTAATACTGTTTTACAGTTGCTTTACAGAGAACATTAAACTTTTGTGTACAGTGTTTACAATGTATGTCCAAATAAATATGTTTATTTGTATTGCATTTAGTTCTTTTGTACGGTACAGTTTATTGTATGGCTGCTAAGATATCGTTATTTCCTACACAAGAACAATAAATTCAATCTGTCAACAGGATCAGTTGTTCAGTCAACACTAAAGCACTTCATGTAGGTTATAGCATTTAGATACAGATATTATGAATGTAAACTAACAATTATAAAGCTACAGTCATCTCCCGCAAAATAATTGTATTTTATCTGAAAAACGGCAGCATGACAGTATCATCGCCTGAATCCTGTAATACACGAGCATCCTGCTGTCTGGACCTCCCCTGTTTCTGCAGTAAATACATAATCTCAGTACAACAAACTCTTCAGGTTCTGACTAGACTCAATGTATGCTTTAAAATAACCATAATTATCTACAGTTCTCAAAACATGTCCAAATTTGCAGCTGTGAAGGCGCTAATAGGCTACATAGCTTTTCAGGTTAGTCTGCTCAGATTCTTCCATTGATTGATAAAGACTCAACAAAATAACTAAAATGCTTCTATGTGCATTATTCGGCCATCATCAGGAAGGTGAGGAAGAACAATATCGCCTCGCTATAATTCTGTGATCATTTGTTCTCAAGTTTCTGTCATTTTTAATGCTGCATTAGTACATAACATAACGATTGTTTACGCTTAACCAGAAATTCTACCCAAATCGCCCGCAGAGCATTATGGGACTCAGGAATATTGTGGATACAAATGCAGGTATCTCCAGACCTCCTCACTGATGCACTCTGACTTGCACATCCACTGCTGTTGTATTTACCTTCATCTCCTATTGTTTACCGATGATTACATCTTCTAGTGCTTCTTCTTGACAGCAACTGCTCAATTGTGAATGTTGCTACCACATTTTTTAGGTTAGCAAATTTTTCTGTGTATGAGTGCTTATCCACAATGCTGTTCTGAAAGGAAATGAATGTAAAAGTAGATTTTTGTGCTTGCCCATTCAAAACACAAAATTGTTAGTTTGGTGGTTGATAGGATGTTCTGGGTGGTTGAAGTGTGGCTAGGTGGTTGCGAGGGTGTTTTGGGTTGTTGCTTACTGGCTCAAGTCAAAAGAGACCATTCCCAAGTGAATCACAATCAACGTATTGTACTGAAAAGATGGCCCTTGATATTCATTAAAACATCTAACATAAAAAATAAAAAAACATTAAAACATGGAACAACACGAGGGTGAGTAAATGATGACAGAATTTTTCATTTTGGGGTAAACTATTCCTTTAATCCTAAGTATGAGCAATAGTAATTGTGATGCCTTAGCAAGCACCATTAAAGTGAATGTTGTCCATTTCATGTCATACTTGCTCACCTGGAAAAAGAGAGGGAGCCATAAAGACATGAGAGTTTAAAGAGAAATAAACATGCTCTCAGTCAAGTTCACAGACACTGAGTTGGGGGGAGGAACAGCTGAGACAATGCCACATGTTTTTGAAAAATTGTGTTTCTATTTGCTTTCAAAGAGCATTAAGATAACATTTTAACAGCTGGTCAGCACCCATCAAAATGCTCCACTCGCTCACCTCCTGTAGTGGAGCAGAGTCCACATTGCCACCCTCTGGCTGTTTGTGGTCCACTGCAGCAGGGAGGTTCAGGGACTGTGGTGTTTTAAATGATGGGGAGGGCACACAAAAAAAAACAGAAAATGCAGGTTGTCCGATTTACTAAATCTTGTTGTGTGATCTACACAACAAAATTGTGTTTCTCTTCTAAACTTGTTTTCTTTGCTTTCGATTAATGGATTAATTTATTCTCTATAATGTGCATTATGAAGGGTCAGTGTGAACCAATCAAGTCTGTTTAATATCATGTGCAAAGGTATTTGGGCAGGGGATTTGTAGTTCCCAGCATGCTTTGCATGGAACTTGATGTGGAGAGTAAAAATTTTGAAATTCAGGCTACGTCCACTTTAATCTGTATACATTTGAAAACAGCATTTTCAGATATCTCTGTTTCCCCTGTCCACACTACAACGTGAAGACGGCGTTTTCAAATGTATCCACATGGGAGAGCGTTTTCGAAAAGCTCCACAGAACGTAGAGAAAAAGATGCGTTTTCAAACTAAAACGTATTAGTGTAGACATGGTCTAAGTGTTATTTTGTTCCTTTTAAGTAAAGGGGGAGACTTAATAGTGTTTACTGTTGTTATTTTGGGTTTTACAACCGATTCTGAGACCCTGGGTTACTTTAGTGGTGAAGAGTGGAGCTTTTGCTTAGGTTGAGGACCGGTACAAAAACAACATGCATACAACATGTTGCTTTACTCAAGCAGCAAGTACCACTTAGTATTTTGCATGCTATTGTATGCTATTGCTAGCTAAAGTTAGGTAGTAATTAGCACAACTTTATCTAACATAAATCAGTAATGTGACTGTGACGAGGAGGAGGAGGATGGCGTGGCTGGGGCTGTGAGTGTGCGTGCCTGGTTCTGAGCGGCCCAATCAGCGGGAGAGAGATAAGAGGAGGAGTTAGCCGTGCTGCAGAGAGATAGACAGAGACACACACGGAGCTGTGTGTGTGTCGTCATGTTATTATGTTCCAGTTCAGTGTTTTAAGTTGTAATTAAGGTCTTGTTGGGTGTCAGTCCGGTTCCTGCTTCCTCCTTTACCAACGAACGAGAGGCTTGTCTAACACAGTGACAAATAAATATTATGTAAAACTGAAGAAATGAATAATGTTAAGGACACATATAAAATCAGTTTGAGGCAACATAATTGGGTCATTTAAAACAAAATGTATTCCATTATGTTGAAATTACGTGAAAAATTACGTTTTCTGACAAAGAATTAATGAGCTAAACCAAGAGGAAAAAATATGTTGATGTAACTTAATTGATAGTTGATTCATGTGGAACCGATGTACAGTGTATGATTAAGTCATGTAAATTCAAAGTATTTTTCCCAGGCAGATGCTGTAAACTGGACACTATGCAGTTTTCCACAGACACACAGGGCCTGAGAGAGTTCGTGATGTCCTAGCCAGCCCTAGTGCATGCATACTGTACCCACAAGCCCTCATGACCATCAACCCTTGAGGAATTCATGTTTCTCACACTCTGGCATCCCAAATGGGAAGTCTCCCGGCATGCATTCCCACAGTTTCTCAGCAACTGGCCAAACAGGAGTTATAGAGTTCAGATGGAAGGAAGAATGATAGCTTTTCTGAGCCTACTCCTCACGCCAGGAGGCATTTTATGGCCCTTTTAATGAAGTTGTAGGAGAGCAGTTTCATTAGGTTCAAACTTGTTTAAGGTGGCCTTTGGCAGATACTTGATACACACCTTTTTCATTTCTGTGAATTACAGGAACTCTCTTGTCTGAAGCATGCAAATGGTGCCTGGACAGGTTTGCCGGTCAAGTCCACTTGCAGTGCATATTCTGTACAGCAGTTTTAAAGCGGATGTGATCCTGGCTGAAAGGCCAGTATTTCTGATCACCAGCGTATGTTGTCTTCTGGAAGCTGGTCCCAGTTAAGGGATGCTGGTGTGCTGCTGTTCCTACTAGGCATTTTAACTAGTTTAACAAGCAAGATTTCCTTGGTCAACCAAAATCACCATTAAGATCATGCTCATTGACCAGCTTCAACAGCTACTGTATGTTTTTCTGGTGAGCAGCAAAGCTATACTAGTCCACCAGCTAGACCAGCACAAACCAGATTCAATAGCTTTTATTGTTTGAAGCAAGATGCTACTTAAGTTTTATCATAGTGTTGTTGCAAGCATCGTGTTTTAAGGCCTGTTCACACCAAATATGAATTTCTGGCATAAAAATATGCACAATAGTGTTAAAATGAAACAATGCACCTCTATGAATGCCTCCGCACCATATACAAAATAGTGTACAGCAGTGTTAATCTCGTCAATGTAAGCGCAGCGTAGTTCTAGCGGGGAGACTAGCATCTGTACATCATCGTACCATTAGCTAGGTAACGCCTAGCCAATCACATGTAAGCCATTTCTTTATAAGTCTGCTCACAATCTATCACATTGCTGTTTCAGTGTACTAACGCAGCAACCTCCACCACCCCACCACCATCAGTTGGGTCCTGTCCTGCACGGGGGTAGGCTCCTCGCCCCTGCCTCCTATCTCCGGCAGGAAATAACGGTTCCGAGTACAACTTCTCCGGACTGCCAGACGGGGCTTACTCCAAAGAGAGACATTACATTTCTGTTTTATATTCATCAAATAAATATCATCTTAAATTTCACTGAAGTCTGCGAGTCTTCCTGATAGAAATTAAATTAATAATGACATTTTAACAAAGGCGAGATGAAAAGACGAATATTTGGTTAATATTTGGTCTGTTACAGTTTGACACATGTTTTTTGTTTATTTTACAAGCTAGGTAGTTAAAAAATTTATTGTTCAGATTCATTCAGTTGTCCAAACCTTCGAGATTGACAACTGACTATTTAGAGAATAAACATTGACCAAAATGTAGCATCAGACTCGGGATGAACAGTTCTGGTGTGAAGAATTGTTTGTGAATATTGTACACCATTGGGTTATGTACTTATATCAGACCATGTGGACAGGCCTTTATACTGTATTTCTGTCTGTTGGAGGGGGCATGTAACCCAAATGGATCTTCAAAAATGAAACAAGCTCTTAATTAAAGGATAGCTTAAAGGTGTACTCATTAATAATTTTATTTGCGCCTACACTTGCATAGATGCTGCATCATGCAAGAACAAAAGTTCTTAATTAAAGATTCCATTGTAAAAATTTGCTATTCGCAGCCAGCCATGATTAATTTATTCTGCGAGTAAAAGTGTTCAATTATATGGGATTATTGAGATAAAACGAGCAATATTTGACCTGTCTTGTGATCTCAAGATGCCAATGCTAATGAATGTGCACCCAGCACCATATAACCATACATGGAATAAAGCAGCAGCCTTTTCTCTAAGACTGATAAAACAAGAGTTTTCATTTCATGTACATCATTTCATGTATATGTTGTTTAACATCCTTTTGTTTATACGAAGCAATTATCAACAAAAAATAAAATAATAATTACCATAAGTGCACCTTAAAATAACACAAGGCCAAGTCTACTGATTGAACTGAGTGTGATCTTTAATCTTTGTAAAAACCGCTGTGAAAATCCCCTTCAGGAAGCCTTTGAAACTCTAATAGTGTAAGTGTCTGTTCCTACTGCTTGATTGTATAAATTGAATGTGCCAAGTTGTGCATTAGCAGAGCAGAGAGCACCTTTTCTGCCAGGAGTGGAGGAGCTCCAGTGACCTTCAAATGAACCACAAGACTGCATCCATGGCAACCAGGGTCATTCTTTTTCTTTCACTGCTGGTGGTCATGGATACCATGGTCTTTGTAAATTCGCTGATCATGAAAGACATCAAAGGGAAGGAACTGTGGACCCTTTGGCTTGATGACTGACCACTCAGTCAAATGCCTGGCTTTGGAGAACAGTGATTACTGCAGTGTAATGTCAGTGAATCCTGGAGGGCACTGCTGCTAGTTAAGCCACTGATGGTATTAGTGCATCACAGGAGAGAGAACAGACAGAGGGTGTCCAAACACAAGAGTGGTGGTCCTTCACATTCAATTAAACCTGCTTGTGCTAAGTAAGACTGTGTACCCATGTACTTAGTTTAGATTGAAAGACTATAAAAGAGAAAGTAATTGGGTATAGGATGTTTTTACATATGGAAGAAAAGTTCAAATAGGGTCTGATATCGCTAACAAATTTAGCTTAAAATAGTTTCTATTACAGGGATAGTTCACCAAAAACGGATAATTTTATTATTAAGCTACCCTCATGCCATCCCAAACCCGTATGACTTTTCCTTCTGCGAAACGCATACAAAGATAGTTTGTAGGATGTATAAGTTTTTTTTTGTTTTTTTTGTCCATACAATGTAAGTTCATGGGGTCAAAAATGTTCAAGGTCCAAATAGGAAATAAAGGCAGCATAAAAGTAATCCATATGACTCAAGAAGTTTAATCCATGTCTTCTGAAGAAATACAATCACTTTGGGTGAGTAACAAACCAAAACTGAAGTTTTGGACCCCACTGACTTGGAATAACAAAACACACATTTACACACATAAACTTTCCAGCTGTTGTTGAAAGTAAGTTTATTTTGCTATAAGAAGTTTCGGATTTGAATGTTTGACTGTAGTGTTGCATCTTGTTTTGTTTTTTTCAGCATCTCACACAGGAGCATGTTGCTTATTAAAAAATTTCTGTTCTATTCATTGCCTTGCGTCTAGATCTTTTTTAAAGCTTTTGATAGAGTTTAGTGTTGACTTGTTGCTAGGCAAATTATGTGATACTCTAATAAGCATAAATATGCATAGCACACACTTATATTGGGTAAAGTAGTCAGTTTTTAATTAAATTAATACAATATTGGTATTGATGTTTATTTCAGTATTTAATTAATTAAAGCCTATTTACATCGATGAGCCAAAACTTTATGACCACTCACAGGTGAAGCGAATATCATTGATCATTTCCTAACAAGGCCACATGTCAAGGTCTGGATAGATTAGAAGGTAAGAGAACAGTCAGTTCTTGTAGTCAGCTTTTTGAATGCAGGAGAAATGGGCAGGAGTAAAAACCTGAGCGACTTTGACAAGGGCCAAATTGTTATGGCCGGACGACTAGGTCAGAGCATCTCTGAAACAGCAAGACTTGCGGGGTGCTCCTGGTCAGCAGTGGTATGTAGTACCTACCAACAGTGGTCCGAGGAGGGACAAACCACAAACCGGCGACAGGGTGTTGGGCGCCCAAGGCTCATCGATGCACGAGGGCAACAAAGGCTATCCCATCTGGTCCGAACCAACAGAAGGTCTACTATGGCTTAAGTCACAGAAAAGTTTAATGATGATTACGGGAGGAATGTGTCACAACACTCAGTGCATTGCACCCTGCTGCGTATGGGGCTGCATAGCCCCAGACCGGTTAGAATGTCCACTATCCACCATTAAAAGTGCCTACAACGGGCATGCGAGCATCGGAACCGGACCTTGGAGCAATGGAAGAAGGTCACCTGGTCCGATGAGTCCCATTTTCTTTTACATCATGTGGACGGCCATGTACGTGTGCACCGTTTACCTGGGGAAGTGATGGCACCAGGATGCACTGTGGGAAGACTACAAACCGATGGAGAGGGTGTAATGCCCAGGGCAATGTTCTGCTGGGAAACAGTGGGTCCGGCCATTCATGTGGATGTCAATTTGACATGTGCCACCTCCTAAACATTGTTGCAGACCAGGTACACCCCTTCATGGCAATGGTGTTCCCTGATGGCAGTGGCCTCTTTCAGCAGGATAATGCACCCAGCCACAGTGCACACATTGTTCAGGAGTGGTTTTGAGGAACATGATGAAGAGTTCAAGGTGTTGCCCTGGACTCCAAATTCCCCAGATCTCAATCCAATTGAGCATCTGTGGGATGTGCTGAACCAACAAGTCTGATCCATGGTGGCTTACAGGACTTGAAGGATCTGCTGCTAATGTCTTGATGCCAGATTCCACAGGACACCTTCAGGGGTCATATTAGGCAGGTGGTCATAATGTTTTGGCTCATCAGTGAAAATGAAAAACTTTTCTCCCTTTGTCCTAACCCCGCTTTATCAATGTAGGATGTATGCGGTGCTTCCTTTAAATTGGAACAAAGGAAAGTATCTTAGAATCTTGTCTTAAAAGGTGTTTTGATGCGAAGGCTGTTCCAAAAGTAAGCATTATGCTACCTAACTTTTGGAACAGGCTTTGTATCAGAAGCATGTCTATGATACTTATGAAGACAGCTCAAAAGATTTTGTAACATAACTAATATCTACCCCTGTTTTTTTATTCGAATCAGCATATACAGTATGTGTTCAAATGGCAGGGAAGTATTTATCAGAAAATTAATAAGAAAGTTCTGGTCCACTTGCCTTCATGTGAGCCCCAGTGTATGAGTTTTGCTTACTGGAGCAGTGATGTGCGTGTGAGGAGAATGCCGGAGAGGGAGGCAGAATGTCTCAGTATGCAGAGCTGTAGGCATAAACAGAGGGTTCATGTGGCCCAACCTCACCACAATAATGGGCACTCTGCAGTTCCCCTCCGCTCCACCCAACAGAACAAACATCCACTGCATTAAACTCCCAAAATGATCATCTGAGGCTGCAGAAACGCTCCCTGAGCAGGTTAACATCACTCCTCAAATGTCCCTCTTTTGTTAGGAAGGCCTCTTTGCTTTTATCCACACGCACCATTGCGAGTGGAGCCCACATTTGGCTGAGGGCAGGGAAAACAAATGAGTCCACCAATCTGATTTTATTTGATTGCACTGAAGGAAGAGAGCCAACGTTAGCTATTAATTGCATAAGCTAAAAGCCCCTGAGACTATGAAATGTATGGACTGCTTGGCTCCTCTCTACACCACCATTCTGTTTCAGAAGCCATACAAACCACAGAAACACAAAGGATAAGGGAAATAAAATCAGATTAGGCTCATGTGATTCATTGCCTGTGTGGTTCTGGATGCAACTGTTCCAGAAATAAAGTCTCCAAGTGTTGTGGTGACTAGCATACATTTGTGTATGTAAAGTGCTTTCAGTGAGACCACATATAGAAATGCCCTGAGCTCATTGCAGACAATGTAATACTTATACTTTTCATTGACTTGTTTCTCACTTTCCAACCCAGGAGCTCTAGAGCTCTGTCAGCTGCTCTTTGTAATTATCATCATGAGCTCTACAGAATATATCTACTGTGACACACAGTGTATAATGGGAATGTATTTTCCATACATTAGTCAAATAAAAGAAACCCTTGCTAGGTTTGGAAGGGATCACTTGCTTACTACTTATGAAATTCTGTACAATATATACTGCATACTGCCTGCTGTTTTTATTAAATATTTAAGGAATATTCCATATTCAATACAAGTTAAGCTCATTTGACAGCATTTGTGGCATAATATTCATTACCACAAAAAAGAAAAAATCTGGGTCACAGTGAGTCACTTACAATGGTAATAAATGGGGAAAATCCGTAAACGTTAAAATACTCACTGTTTCAAAAGTAGAGCTACAAAATGTAAACACTTGTTAAAATGATTTTAGTGTGTTAACATTGCTTACTTACCTTTTCTGTGTAAAGTTATATCCCATTTTACAACTTCTTTGCCATTATGACGCAACACCGTAACCCTAAAACAACCATAAAAATTATAATTTCAACAACTCAAATAATACACAAGTTTTAACAGGAGAATTAATGTAAGTGCTTTTATAAAATTATAAGCTTCACATTTCTATGTTTAAACCCTCCAAAAACTGGCCCCATTCACTTCCATTATAAGTGCCTCTCTGTAACCTCAATTTTTGCTTGTTTTTTTTTTTTTTTTTTTTTAAAGAAAAGCAGTTGATATAACTTTTTGTGGTAATCAACATTATACCACAAATGCTGTCGATTGAGCTTAACTGCACCGGGAAATTTTCCTTTAAGTGAAACAGTCGACATTATTTCATGAAATACATTTCAAACAAAATGCTAGGTTTGATATGTTTCAACAGTATGCTTTATTGTTGTCACATGACTGCTATCCAGTTATTGATGGCACATTGCGCAAACTGTCTCAGAGACGTGGGTTCTGGTCCCATGTAAACCAGGAAGTAATTGTTTTCGCATAAACAATGATGAACTTGATTTGGAGGTTGCGTTTTCCCTCTAAGATTAGGTTTTTACTCCACTGGCATTTAGGTTTAGGGTTGGGGTTAGGGCTTATGGTTAATAAAATATGCATTCCTGTTGACTGTATTACATAAGTTACAACTAAAAACAACATACTTTTGGCACCACTTTGTGGACATTTCACCCTGAAACTGGAACTCTGGATGTGCCCATACGTTCAAAAATAATTCCAGCTTCAGCAACTGGGGGCAGTGCTCTCAATTTTGGTAAGCACAGGCCGATTTCAAGAACTGTCGACCTGCTTTCACCGAATTCACAGTGAGATCATTCTGATTCAATACATATATAAAATTCACATACTATGCACTTTATGCATCCTATATACTGCAGAAACCCTGTATTGCTTTGCTATTTGACCTCCCAACATGGCGTAGTTGGCAAGCCACTATTCTTCATTCTAGACTAACTGAGTGTTTGGCTCTTTCTCTTCAGCGGAGATGAGAGGGGTGACTCTGCACTTTCAGAAGTTTTCTGAGCCGAGAGGGACTGGGATGATGGAATGGGTTGAGTGAAGCCCCCTAACACTCTCCCAGCTGCATTCCTCAGAGGCGAGCTGTCCAAAATCATTTCTGCTCCCTTTGACAGGAGCTCTGGCAGCCACAAAAGAGTCGCTGTACTGGCCAATCCTCAGCTCTCCCAACCTTCCTTTCTGAAATGCCTAATTACCCAGACGCCACAGCCAATCTGCAGCCGTGGCCTTCTGCCAAAGGACCTTTCAGCAGGTGTCTCTGTTCAGCTTTTATCTTCGGGAATCGAATTATGTACAAAGCAAAATGCTTTTTACAACTTTTCTTTTTCTTTTTTTTTTTTGTTTTTTTTTTGTTGTTGTTGTTGTTGAGAAGTTGGGGTGTAACTAACTAAAAGTAACATTTAGTAAAAGTTAATTGTAGTGAATCTGTTGATTCGAATGGGTCATTCAGATGAACTGATCAGGGGCGTTGGGGGCCCCTAATGTATGATTGTCCCAATCCCCTGAACCTTTCTTGAAGATTCACACACGTTTCAATTCACAAACTTATGACATCTGTTGTAGTACATGACTTGTTAGGCAATACATTTTAACATTTGCATTACATAACCAAATACATTTACAAGCTTATTCGAGCACGATCAAATTATGTGGTAGCTCAACTAATAGATCATTGCACTTGTGATGCAAATGACTGGGGTACAAGTATTGAAGAGCACGTGACTTATGATCTGAAAGTGTCATGGAAGCACCTTAAATGACCTGGTTGCTTCAGCAGTTGCGTTTTTTAATTTCACATTTGCTTTTTATGACACTAACAGTTAGGTTTAGGTTTTATGTTCAGGGTAGGGAGGTAGGTTTTGTTGATTTTATACTTGATAAAGCATTAACCTTAAAAACCTCATCTGTGAGAACATTTAACTCGCTTTTAGCACCACACAGTGGACATTTCACCACTAATTAGATTTGCAAAAATGTCTCCAAAGTCACATAATTTTCATGACATCAGGCTGTTTTAGTTTTTTTTATTAGTAGCTTGTAGCTTGACATGCAACAGATTCAAAGTACTTAGTTTCCTTAACACTATTTGCACATCTGATTTTGATATGACCACTGGTGTTCCTCAAGGATCAGTGCTTGGACCCCTCCTCTTCTCGATATACACAAAATCACTTGGACCGATCATTGAGGCACATGGCTTTTCCTACCACTGCTACACAGATGATACGCAGCTCTACCTATCATTCCAGCCTGATGACCCTACTTTGTCAGCTCATATCTCTGCCTGCCTCTCGGACATTTCGGCCTGGATGATGAAACGCCACCATCAGCTCAACTCCTTGTGATCCAAGCCAACCCATCTGTTGACCACAACCTCACTATTCATCTTGGTTCAACTACACTAACACCAACCAGAACATCTCGGAACCTGGGAGTGGTGGTAGATGACCAGCTTAATTTTACCACCCACATCTCATCAACCGCCCGGTCTTGCAAATTCACGCTCTACAACATCAGGAAAATCAGACATTTTCTGTCTATGCTGCACAGCTCCTGGTCCAAGCTCTGGCCATTTCAAGACTGGACTACCACAATGCTCTGTTGGCTGGCCTCCCAGCTAACACAATTAAGCCACTGCAGATGGTCCAGAATGCAGCAGCACGTCTGGTCTTCAATCAGCCAAAAAGGGCTCATGTCACCCCACTCTTGATTTCACTCCACTGGCTACCTGTAGCTGCCCGCATCAAATTCAAGGCTTTGACTCTGGCCTTCAGGACAGCCGATGGAACTGCACCCTCTTACTTCAATTCACTTCTCGAGGTCTATGCTCCAACTCGCTCTCTGAGACCTATGAACGAGCGGTGCCTGGTGGTCCCATCACAAAGAGGCTCAAAGTATGTTTTATGATCTTTCACTTTCTCTGTTCCACTGTGGTGGAATTAGCTTCCAACATTCACATGATCTGCTGATACCATCTCAACATTGAAAACACATCTGTTCTGCGAACAGTTAACCAATCCACACTAATTGCACTTACTATTGAACTTAACTTGCACTTACTGTACACACACACAAAAAAATAAATGTAATGTCTTCTGTTTCTTCCGCGCTAGCACCTATACTACTCCAGCCACCTTGAGAGCTTGGCAGTACAACACTGTAGATGTTGTTGAACTTTGTATGACAGCTTGCTAAGTTCCTCATTTGTAAGTCGCTTTGGATAAAAGCATCTGCTAAATGACTAAATGTAAAATTACTTAATGACTTTTGTGGACTATATTTTGGTTATATTCAGTGATTTGATGAGCTGTGGCATTTTTTTTTTTTTTTTAATAGAATATCATTTTTCTTTCTTTCTTTCTTTATTTATTTATTTTTTTGTGCCTTTGATGGCATTTGCTTTGACTTGTTATCTCTCATACAAGTCACTCTGGAAGTTCCCTGTGAGAAGAGATCTGTTCCCAACTACAAGTTTTAACATGAGAGAAGTAAAGCAAAGCCTGTGGTTAATGACAGCCCAGCATAGATAAATCTCAAATGGAAACATATCCACAGTCATATCATTACTAATCCTGAGGTGAGGGCTGCTCAGGTGAAGCAGAGGTACACTGGGGCTGTGCAGGTGTAGTTGTGCGGCAGGGCCTGGGGGAGTTGGCCTATTGATGAAACTCTTTACTGCTAAATTTCTGTGGGGAGGATTATAGCTGTGTGAGAACAGATAAGGGACGTGGGATCAGAGTGCTGTTAAACGTACCTGCCAGAGCCAGATCCAAAGCTGAGACCCACCCCTGAACATGGCCCTCTGCCAGCATTCCTCCCTTCTACATACACCCACATAGACTGAGACACTGGGGAGTTTGAATGGTCTGATAATAATGTTTTATCTTGCTTACTCTATATTGGCCAGAACTGTTTTTATTTTTTTTTTTCTCGTCAAACTTCCAGACTCTTAAACTGTCTTTTACCACAGAAAGTCATTTTGACTCCCCCATCAGTTTGCAAAAATGAATGGAAGACACAGTATGAACTTACAATGGAGACTTTGCAGGCTTTGGTGTTTTGCAGGGTTTAAAAGGGGAAATGTGAAGCCCATATTTGTTACAGTGATTCTTCAGTAAAAAAAAAAAAATAAATAAATAAAAAATACATATTTGAGCTGTAAATTTGTCCAAATCCTCTTTTTGAGGACTACTTTTCTACTGTAGGTAGATGAACTTCTAGTTATGTGTTACTAAGTGTTGGGTAAGTTACTCAAAAAATTAATTCACGACAGATGACTAATTACTTCTCTAAAATTGTAATCAAATTACTAATTATGTCAGTGTAAAAGTAATCACGTTAATGATTACTTAACATTTAAGTTACCTTAACACTTTTTACAGAAAAGTTTGTTTTTCCGTTCACCAAGTTCAAAATAATATCTATTTTTCCTCCTCTGCATTGTCACACCCTTCAACTGCCAGGGAAATGCAAACAGACTTGCATATGAACATAGTTCATATTTTAAATAATATTATCTTAGAAATATGTGTAACCCAAGTAATGTACCAAAAAATTAATTACCTTAATTGAAAGTCAGTAACTGTAATGTGATTGTAAGAATTTAAAATGTAATGTATTACACTACTTTTTGACTTAAAAGTAAACTGATTATGGTAACTAATTATTTTGTAATCAGATTACACCCAACACTGGTTACCAATTTTGATCCATGTAAACAATGCTGTATGGATAGTTACGACTCGTCCCTTTCATGTCTATTCCTGGTATCCTTGCGTGGATATCCAGCGAAAACCACTGGGTTTACCTAGTTTATGTTTAAGCAATATCACACGAGCAAGAGTGCGATATGACCCTACATCAGCACTGCTGTGATTCGGCCGTAGGTAATCACAGCAGTGCTGATTTAGGGCCATATAGTATGATTGCGAGTGTGACATTGCTTATATACAATAGTTCAATGAACAAGTACATTTTTAAAAAATTAGGAAAAACTGAATATGGTCATAAAAAATGCATTTGTGCATGGAACTACTTGCTTACGCGACGGATCAGAATCTGACCAAATTATACGTCCAAGCCTTCGTTAGTAATTCAAAAATGTCACTTTAGAACTAGTATTACAGCTTGGGCTGTTTCTAACAAGTTATTGGAGAAACAAGGATGTGTGTGTGTGTGTGTGTGTGAGTTTGAGAGAGAAAGAGAGGGAGAAAGAGAGAGTGAGAGTGATGGATGTAGTGTGTTAGTCAGCTTTCTGAAGATAATGCCATTTTGGTCAAATTTATCATATTTTTGCAGTGGAAAAATAGCCATCCAAGCAGGGGTATTTCTCCCTATTTTGCGGTAGCTGGTGCGCAAGAGTCATTCACTACAGAAACTGCAATCTCCTCCGCCATTTTGAACAGTATGTATCCAATGTGGAAACTCCAGTAAGAGGTAGGCACCTTGAGATTGTGTAATTAATCAGTCTGTTGTGTCTCTCAGCTGTGATGAGCCTTAATGCCAAAGTTGTTAGTTTAAAGCCGTTTAAAGCAGTTTCCTAGCTTTATTAGTGTAGTAGTAATACGAGCGATCACGTAGTGCTGATGAATGAAAACACTGACTGACGCTGACTCACTTCACATCACCTAACTGGCTTATATTACACACAAAAATGGTCTTTTGCCACCACCTGCTGGCTAAAATATGTAATGTCAAAAAATTGTATGTCAAGAGACATATAGCTCTTAACACATATGCACTGGTCTTACACTTTATTTTAAAACGGCACGAACACAAGCAGAGTGATACAAACAGTGAAGCGTCAGAGTGCAGATTGTGTGAGACCATCAGTACTCATAGAATGTCTCTTGTCCAATCAGATTTGAGGACCAGAACTAACTGTTGTATATACGGGGTTAGTACATGAGTTGAAAAATATAACATTGCATACACAAGGCTGGTAAGCCATTCTATCAAACCAGTCTCATGCTAACATGTGTAAAGTTAAGTGTTATGGTTATAATATTGAAAAAGTGTGATTGGTGCATATTTTAAACATTTATTTGTGGGATTTCATGTTTTCCGGCTAGTGCAACTGCAAATACACTTACTGAGCACTTTATTAGGAACACTATGGTCCTAATAAAGTGCTCGACGTGGTCTTCTGCTGTTGTAGTCCATCGACATGTTGTGCTTTCTGAGATGCTATTCTGCTCACTACAACTGGTAGTTGAGTGGTTATCTGAGTTACTGTAGCCTTTCTGTCAGCTCGAACCAGTCTGGCCATTCTCTGTTCAACACTCTCATCAACAAGGCGTTTCCGTCCGCAGAACTTCTGCTCACTGGATGTTTTTTGTTTTTGGCACCATTCTGAGTAAACTCTAGAGACTGTTGTTCATGAAAATCCCAAGAGATCAGCAGCTGAAATACTCAAACCAGCCCGTCTGGCATCAACAATCATGGTCAAAATCACTGAGATCAAATTTTTCCCCATTCTGATGGTTGATGTGAACATTAACTGAAGCTCCTGACCCGTATCTGCATGATTTTATGCACTGCACTGCTGCTATACCATTGGCTGATTAGTAGGTGTACATGTTTTATTAATAAAGTGCTCAGTGAGGGTAGGTTTTCATGATTTTTTTTTTCTAACGGAGAGACGAGGCAAAATGTTTTTTGTCGTAATCAACAATATCTGCATTCTAAAAAAAATCTAATGACAGAGAGAAATGTATTTATGACCTAAATTAACCAACCAATCAACCATCCAACCTTATTACCATTATGTGGTAATTTAGAGAATTAGCAATTTCTTATTCATATTTCTGAAGAAGCAGTACCGCATGTCCACTGAATAATTTAGTCAGTCTTCAGCTTGGTGTGGGCGATCATATCAGCACATTCCATCTTATCAAACATGCTCTTGTTCTATGTCACTCATGTCTCAATCTATGTGATATGAATATAGTAATGACACTGGGTCTGCACTCTACCCTCATCTACCTTCTGTTCTTCATTAGTCAGTCCCCTCTTCTTTGGGACAGTTCCCCACCGAGCTGTCACTCTGCAGCAGGCTTCCCAAGCACCATGTGGCCCTCACACATGCACTCAGATGAGGGCCTCTCTCCCCCACAGAGAGATACGCAGCCAGGATAGTGTCCTCAACGCCTCCAGAACTAGTGCTGAGGGGGGTGATGGAGGCCCATTGCATCTGTCTCTTTTACAACACTACATCCAGGAAGTCCAGGCAGGATGAGTACCATGTGTAAGGAGATGTCCATCACAGCAAACATGTGTGATAAGTGAAATGGAAATGTAATTAGCCCTCCCCCCACCACCAGCAGAATATGGGCCGCAGTGATCCATATTGAAAAAATATATTTTGTCTTGCTAAAATATATGTAAAATGTATTGAAAATATATGTTGTAAAAAGCACAGTTAGAATATATATATATATATATATATATATACACACTACCGGTCAAAAGTTTTGAAACACTTGACTGAAATGTTTCTCATGATCTTAAAAATCTTTTGATCTGAAGGCGTATGCTTAAATGTTTGAAATTAGTTTTGTAGACAAAAATATAATTGTGCCACCATATTAATTTATTTCATTATAAAACTAAAATGTAATTTAAAAAAAAAAAAAAAAACAGTTTTTGAAATAGATAACTTGGACCAAATAATAAAGAAAAGCAGCCAATAAGTGCCCAACATAGATGGGAACTCCTTCAATACTGTTTAAAAAGCATCCCAGGGTGATACCTCAAGAAGTTGGTTGAGAAAATGTTAAGAGTACATGTCTGCAAATTCTAGGTAAAGGG
Source organism: Myxocyprinus asiaticus (assembly GCF_019703515.2). Lineage (NCBI taxonomy): Eukaryota > Metazoa > Chordata > Actinopteri > Cypriniformes > Catostomidae > Myxocyprinus > Myxocyprinus asiaticus. The sequence continues at coordinate 33,469,123 of NC_059357.1, read as the reverse complement.
TGACTACTTTGAAGATGCTAAAATATAACACAGTTTTGATTTATTTTGGATTTTGTTTAGTCACAACATAATTCCCATAGTTCCATTTATGTTATTCCATAGTTTTGATGACTTTACTATTATTCTAAAATGTGAAAAATAAATTATATATAATATATATATATATATATATATATATATATATATATATATATATATATATATATATTAGCTAATTGAAACCTTTAAATTTCAAAGTAGGCTATAAGGCAAAACAAAGTAGCTAAAACAAAGTGGCAACTCTGAAACTGAGAAAAATTGCTTCATAGTTTCTAGATTCTTCTGTGGATTTTGTAGTTACTGCAATTTTCACACTCCTTTTCAATGAATCTGAGCATAGTTGAGCCAAACTTGTCTGTCGTAGGACAGATCATAGTATAAGAGATCTGATTTCAGTCATAACTCAGTTTTAAACATTTGTTTAGTTACTGCGTTTTTCCTTTGCATGGCAGTATAAAACAACATGTGCTTAAGGGGCAGGAATGTAACAACACCAAGGTCATGTGTTTGATTCCTCGGGAACATACTGACAACATGTTTAGCTTGAATGCACTGTAAGTTGCATCATGTAATTTAAATGTAGTGACAATGTACCGTCAAGACAAAAAGCAAAAAATTATTTCTGAAATACATTTTTATAGAGAATTTGGACAATAATTAAATATTTTTATAAAATTAATAAATACAAAAATGTCACAAAAATAAATTATACGTGTATAATAATTAAATTTTTCAAAATATGTTTTCTCCTTTGAAAATGTAGTATAAATGTATTGTTAAATTGGAAGGAAAAAGCAACAAAATTCTTGCTGAAATGCCTTTTTTGGACATTATTTACATATTTTAATTTTAAAATACATTCAAGAATATAACAAAAAAATGTAATCACTAAAATATATTGAAACTGCATTTATTTTATTACATTTTAAATATAACCAATATATTTTGTTGATATATTTTAAGTATATACATTTTTGCTGTAGGCTAGGCCTTTTATTTGTTAGTAATGTGATGTAATGGTTCTAAGGCCATAACAGTTCCTGTATGTGAAATCTGGGGATCACATTTATATCCTCCCAGAGCATCTGAATAAATGTGTGAGTGAACAAATGTTTTAGGGAGTGCAACAGTGAGCACACAAGAGAAAAAATTAGTCAATTAGTGTAAAAGTCAGTACATGGCACACTAGGTTTGGTAAGGCCCACACACATCAGGTGTAATAGTCTACAGAGCCTGACCACCAGCAGGACTCACTTAGAGCTTAACAGCCCTTAATGAGACGCAGCCAGGACACAAACCTATGGGGAAAGACTGGAAATGGGCTTTTCAGGTCATTTTCAAACACATACTGATTTCTGAGCACAGCTTGATGGAACAACTTGTGGTCATGTGCCAGTCAGGAGGTGAGAGAAGAGGTAAAAGTGCAGTACCTGGACTAAGAGTTCAAGGTTTGGCTGGTTCACATAGTATGGGCCTGATAGACACTGCTGTAACTACATAACTACACCATTCTGCTGCCTGAAGGCATTTTTTCTCCCATTGAAGGCCCTTTAAAAGTAACTGTGTATTCTTATTCTGAAATGTTTGCAAGTAGCTTGTAAATCGCAAATATATTATTAGATTAAAGTAGATGTTTTGCCAGCGACCTAGTTTTTTGGAGAGCTCTTAAAGGGATAGTACACCCAAAAATGTAAACTCTCTCATCATGTACTCACCCTCCCAGATGTGTATGACTTTCTTTCCTCTGCAGAACACAAACAGATTTTTAGAAGAATATTTCAGCTCTGTAGGTCCATACAATGCAAATGAATGGTGGCCAGAACCTTGAAGGTCCAAAAAGCACATAAAGGCAGCATAAAAGTAATCCATTTGACTCCAGTGGTTTAATCCATGTCTTCAGAAGTGATATGACAGGTTTGGTGAGAAACAGATCTAAATTCAAGTCATTGTTTTTACTATAAATCATCCCTGCTCAGTAGGTGGCGATATGCACGAAGAATGTGAATCGCCAAAAACAAAAGTAGAAGAAAGTAAAACTGGAGATGTGTAGTAAAAAAATAAAAATAAAATAAAATAAAAAAAAATGACTTTAGACATTTTTATCTGTTTCTAATCCACATTTATATTTCTTCTGAAGACATGAAGTTAACCACTGGAGTTGTATGGATTACTTTAAGGACCTACAGAGCTGAGATATTCTTCTAAAAATCTTTGTTTGTGTTCAGCAGAATGAAAGAAAGTCATACACATCTGGGATGGCATGAGGGTTAGTAAATGATGAGAGAATTTTCATTTTAGGGTGAGCTACTTAAAAGGCATGCAGTGGACCATATTCATAAATGTAAATTCTCCAAAAGCAAACCGCTGTTTTGATCTTCAAACATGAACTGAAAATGTATTTATGAGTTGATTGTACAATCAAAATAATTAAAAGCAGGAAGAATGTTGGCCTTATATCAGGACTCAGGGTTGAAATGTTTAAGTTTAAGTGCATTGAATATGTATGTACTGTAAAAATGTATGTACTTTTTTTCTCTGTCATTCTGGCTTCTTGTTGTGACAGTGTTGTTGAGTTGGTTGCTGTTACTAACATTTAATAAACAAATAAACAGAGGTGGGTAGTAACGCGCTACATTTACTTTTCCGTTACTTTTTGAAAATAAATTACTTTTAGAGTAGGTTTAAAAGTGGGTACTTTTTACTCGCACTCATGTAAATTTCTAATGAAATATTTTACTTTTACTTCTTTACAATGGGTGGCGTTCCTGTCGTTACATTACTGGATTTAATTTTAATTAATGTGTAATTCATTGAGAGATTACTGAATGGGACTTTTACGACAGCGGAAGTTCACACAGCTGCGTGCACTGAGCCGCTGTCACAGACTGTCACTCAGTCACTGCTGCAGCATCAAACTCTTCAAAGTGAAACTTTCTTCGCTCTGCACAGTGAAAAAAAAGAATAATTTCGTCATGCAATGCCTTAATTTAACACCAAGACAAGCAGATATTTCAAGATTAAAATCACAGCTCCAATTTAAGACAGCACCCTGCGGTAAATTTTGGCTCTAATCCTAACACGGGCTTTACTGTGAAATGAGATGGTCATTTTCAAGGTAATAATGTAACTGGGCTCTTGTGACATCAGTTTTTACCTGTTCATTTTTAAATCAGTGCAGCAATATATCAGTGCACTTTGTCTCGCATGTCATTAGCAGTATTTACGCATTTACCCCGCGCCCTCGCGGGGATACTGGAAACTATTGCAGCCACTTCAGGTGGAATAACTGTATACATCCATGTAAGCATCCAAGTTAAGTGTAAATCACTGCCATTCGCGTGATCGACAACTGGAGTGCAAACAGACAGCATTTCTGCGCGTGCACAGCGAGGTGCGTGGTGTGCGCGCGTGAGAGATGTGCGGGCACGAGGCGATCGTATGGTGAAGAGAGTGGCTGTGTCCGCAATCGTTCACTCATTCACTATTTCCTATATAGTGAATGGCAGTTAGTGCACTATATCTAAGAAGTGAGTGAACGAAATGAGTGAATTCGGACACTGACATATACACCGAGTGTCAGAGCTCTGGGGCTGTCACAGAAACAAGGACAAATATGAAATTTTAAAATACTTGGGCCTTACTTGTATTCTTATTAAATAATATATTAATACAATAAATCTTCATTCTGTTTGTAATTTTTAATATATACTGTAAGTTCATATAAAGTGTAAACACATTTTATCAAATAAAGAGTACATTTTAAAATGTATCTGTATGTTTTGCTTCTCTATATGTTATTATGTTATTTTAATCAAGTAATGATTTGCCAAAATGTAATTTAATACATTCAGCATGAAATAAAACATTGCAGGATTGAAGGAAGCAGTAAACTCCCAGCTCGTACATCTTCCCCGTGGTGGATTGTGGGAAAATAACCGGCCTCGAGTGTACATCAAATGTACACTCGAAATTAGAGTGCATTGTGGGTAAGAATGAGTGAACAAAAGTAGGGAACGAGTGGCTCACTCAGAATTCAGACACTCCTACAAAATGGCAGGCACCCGAAATAGTGCGGTTTCAGACACAGCGAGTGTTCCACGACCGGGGTTGGTGCCCTACGCACTAGGCTGCGTGCTCTGCATTTAGAGAGCGGCAGTACTGCTGTACAGAACTAATGAACTAAATTCTTTTGACACTGAAAACTGTAACTACACTGAAATAAGAATCTGCGCAGGACTTTATATTTCAGCATTATATATAATGTCCTTGTGGGACATTTTCACGTTTTCACCGTAATAAATACTAGAAATGTTTCCAAACCTCTCTTCTTATTGACAAATTCATCCAGATCTGACAAGAGCCCTTAAAGGGATAGTTCACCCAAAAATTACAATTCTCATTATTTACTTACTCTCATGCCACCCCAGATGTGTATGACTTTCTTTCATCTGCTGAACTCAAATTAAGATTTTTAGAAGAATTTCTCAGCTCTGTAGGTCCATACAATGCAAGTGAATGGGTGCCAACATTTTAAAGCTGAACAAAATCACATAAGTCAGCATAAAAGTAATCCATAAGACTCCAGTGGTTAAATCAGTATCTTCAGAAGTGATGTGATAGGTGTGGATGAGAAACAGAGAAACAGATCACTTTCACATTCCTCTTGTTGTGTTTTTGGTGATTCACATTCTTCTCTGCATATTGCCCCGTTTTCTAGCAAAAAATGACAAATATTGATCTGTTTCTCACCCGCAACTATCATATCACTTCAGAAGACATGGATTTAACTACTGGAGTCTTATGGATTACTTTTATGCTGCCTTTTGTGCTTTTTGGAGCATCACAATTTTGGCCAATTATATAAACACATACACTGAAAGCAAATAGTGACTCAGGCAAACATTCCGTCTAATATCTCCTTATTGTGTTGCATGGAAGAAAGAAAGTCATACGGGTTCGGAACAACATGATGGTGAATGATGACAGAATTTCAATTAATAATAATAATAATTCTGCAGTACAAGTTCAATATGTATTATGTAATGGAATATAGGGGAGTAAACGTCTATTAAGTAATTTGTGAAAGTAACGAGTTACTACTTGAGTACTCTTTTAATTGGATACTTTCTTACTGTTACTCAAGTAGTTATTTATGTACTTTTACTTCTACTTGAGTAATTATTTTTTTATTTTTTTAAGTAATTGTACTTTTACTTGAGTACAGTTTTTGGCTACTCTACCCACCTCTGCGAATAAATAAAAAAGATTGCTGCAAGCAGGTTGCATACTTCCAGGTATGTGCCAGCCGAGCAACTGCCATTGAGATGAGTGGGAATGGGTAGGGATAGCTTTCAGCAGGTAATATAAACCAGTGGAATGCACATAAAGTGCGTGATATACAGAATAGTATGTCAGTCAATCAAATGAGTGTTCTTAAAAGCATTATTTTGCCAACACTGGTGCTAAACTTTTCCATTCCTACTGTATGATTAGAACACACTGCCAACACAGATAGTCCATTCAAAGCAATATTAAAACAAACTGTCTAATTTTAACCCACTATCTAATTATAGAGTACATTGTAAACAATATGAGATACAATGTTGCCTTTTAGTTCTAAACATTGCTTCTAAGTCAGAATTATAATAGCTATTTATAGTAGACGGGGTGACTAACTAGGCGTCTGCTCTTTTGTCTGCTTGTGCTCGTAATTATGATGCTGCAATGCAACACAGACTAGCTATCCAGCTTTTCCAGTGGGCGTTTTGCCCTTTTGCTCTGGTTTGTGATGGCATTATCTGCCCTTTTAAGAGCCTGTGAGTTTAGAATAATAATAATGATGCACTTAGACACAGGGTTTTACGATTATTTATATTTTCTTTTTGGAAGAGTGGTGCATTCACAGTTAGCCTACATAACCGATGTAACATCTTAATTCGCTATTTAGTGTCTAGTCAAAGAATTGAAGAATGTAATATTGATCTGTAGTGACATCTGGTGGTGACGCCATTCAGTAGATGTGTTGTAATGAAAACACCTTGTGTATTTTTCATCGACCACACTATCTGTATAGTAGTGATATTGTTTTACGAGCTAAATAGAGTACAGAGCAGTGTTTTATTTTCTAATACTAATTTATCATACAGCCCTCTGTTAGGATGGTAAATCACACTTCTGCTGTTTGTTTATGCATTTACAAAATTTTTAGTTTTCCTACTCAGCCTTTTCCTATCATCATGTTAATATCTTTGCATAGTAATGTTGGACATACGCAATTCATAGTAAAATCAACACATTAAAATGTTTGATTTTAAGGACTTTTTTGTTTACTTATGTAGATAAAACATTGTGGTACTCTGTTGCATGACCACTCTTATGTTCCAGTCTTACATTTAAAAAAAAAAAAAAAAAGGCAAAACCAGTTTAGAGCACTGCTAAAACTGATTTCTAGTGTAACCATGGTATGTATTATGTTATGAATTATTTAAAGTCATTTTTAGTATGCCTCATACTATATTAGTTGTTAAATACCTGGAATAATTGCCAGTTAAGTGCAGATCAGTTCAGTTCACATTGCGAAAAACCTCCAAATGATTCCACACTGACCATGCTCTAATAAAGATCTCTCATATTCAGATTTTTCTTCATAACCGCTCTTTTTTACTCGTTATAGTTTCTTTATTGAATTCAAGGTGTACGCAGCCACACACATGCATGCACACACCATATACACCATTACTGGAGTCACAAAGGAGACAGAGTTGCTGACAGTATCACATTCTTGCATGTTTCGAGTGGAGCACTTATATCAGTGTTGCTGGATGTTGCAGTGTGTTCCACCAGGCTTTTGCCTTCATTTATTAGTGTGTGTGTTTCTCAAGACTCATTTCTGTTGGGTTTCACTCACCAGGAGGTGAACAGCACATGATAAGTGTGAAGGTCAAAAGATGTGAGATGCTGGTGAGCAAAAGTAACAAGCCATTAGAATGGAAGCAGCTGAACAGAAGCTAATTAAGAGATGGAAAAAACATGAAGTTAATCCAATAAACCCCCACAGTGTCCCAACTCACAAAGGTACCAAAAAAGTAAAAAATACTATGACATTTTGAATACCATGGTTTCTTGGACAGGTACCATTCTTTGAAATACCTTGGAGTCCTATGCAAATACAATGGTAAATGAATGGTATATCATTCTGTACCATAGTATTACCATCTGATACTGTCATTGTACCATGGTGCACTGTTAAAAGTGGATACTGTACATGCAGTTGTTACCTTAAAGGGTTAGTTCACCCAAAAATGAAAATCCTCTCATGATATGCTTACCTTTAGGCCATCCCAGATGTGAATGACTTTCCTTCTTCAGCAGAACTGAAATGAAGATTTTTAAAGCAGATTTCAGCTCTATATGTCCATATAATGCAAGTGAATTGGTGCCATGACACTGCTGGCTGTTCGACGGTCCAAAAGGCATATTTAGGCAGCATAAAAGTAATCCACATGACTCCAGTTGATCAATTAATGTCTTCAGAAGCAAACTGATAGGTTTGTGTAAAAAACATATAAAAACTTTATTAATTAAAAAAATTGCTTTCTGCCAGCAGTCGACGCATCACATGACGCAAGCGCAATTGTATACAACAAAGGAACATCACGCAAGAGTTAGGTCATTTTAAACAGGAATCCAGCACTGGCCGGAAGCAAATATTTAAAGTAAAAACTTTTGAATTATCTATTTGTTTCCTACACCAACCTATCGGTTTGCTTCAGAAGACATTAATTGATTGACTGGAGTCGTGTGGATTACTTTTATGCTGCCTAAATTTGCCTTTTGGACCATCAAGTAGCCACCAGCCTGATGGCACCTGTATACTTAGACATACAGAGCTGAAATGTGCTTATAAAAACCTCCACTTCTGTTCTGCTGAAGAGGGAAAGTCATACACATCTGGGATGGCTTAAAGGTAAGTAAATCATGAGAGAATTGTCATTTTTGGGTGAACTATTCCTTTAAGGAATCATTTGTACTTGATCTAACCTAATTTTAACTTGAATAAAACCAGTTCACTTAAATGTTACCTCACAAGTTACCTGACAATTTTTTTTTTTTTTACAGTGTACCACAACAGTATTTTTTTTTTTTTTAAGTGATTAAAAAAATCATAGTGAGAAGCCTTTGTTACATGGCCCTTAATTGTACCCTAGTTTTTTTATAATATTTTACTGCCAATAAAACAATGAATTTTAGCAGAAACAAATGCAATAGAACACTAAACCCGTAAATTGTTAACCACTTGGCATAAACAAATACATTGTTTAGGAATGACGACATCTTACAGAAATGCTACATTAAATCTCAACACAATCCAGTTTGATTCAAGGACAAATACTCATTGACATTCACAGTTTAAGATTTAAACAACTTCTCTGAAAGTATTTGCCTTAATAAGAATGAACAGAGAACACTTTCGATCAGTAATAAGGTAAACATTAGCATATCAGCTCTTGCTTTTTGATTACATGAATAATTTATCAAGATTATGTTGCCTCTCTTTCTTGCCCAGTGCTACACTTTCAAAACTGTGGTGTGTATAGAAATTCTAGTACTTTCTAGCATTTGTTGAAACTCCTCAAAAGTAAACATCCGTTCATTGTCTCCTTAGTATTTCAAAGTTCAAGTCAATCTAAGCTGTAAATCATACAGTTCTATTAACAATAAGATCCATCAGCAGGCATTAACATTAAAACACAGCATAAAGTGCTGAACAGCAATAAAATACTGATCTTTAAACATGATCTTACCTTTTTATCAGGACAACAGTGAAAAATACACATTTAAAAGAGTTTTCATTTGAAGAGTAAACATAGTACAACAGGTAAAAAAGACCACCATCAGAAATACGTGCACTACGGGGGACACACTACTCTTCCTCCATTGACTTCTCAATCTCCTTGAGCTTTCGCACAAACTCCTGCGCCTCTCTGTCTCCCGTTCTCGCCTCCAGCATTTTCATGATGGGCTTCTCTGTATCCAGAGAAACAACAGAGTCAGAAATGAATCCATCAGACCAGACACAACAATAATATTTTGATGGCAGACCTCTCAATAGGGAATGACACATGTAATTGGAAATCCTTTCAAGAGAAACGAGAAATGACAGGCTACAACAGCATCAAGCAATGTTAAAAAAGGAATGCTGACAAAACAGGGAGGTCTTAAAAGTACTACTACCTTCATTGTCATGTTAATATTAATATGATAATATTTTATGTAGCCTTTGAATAATAATATTTTTGCGACCTGCTCGGTCATTTTGAGTCACTTTGACCCAGAAACACCTGCTGCACCAAACACCTTAAGTTAATAATTCCTTTACAATTATAACGAAGGGTTTTCTTAAATTAAAGGGATAGTTCACCCGAAAATTAAAATTCTCTCATAATTTACTCACCTTCATGTCATCCCAGATGTGTATGACTTTCTTTCTTCTGCAGAACACAAATGGAGATTTTTAGAAGAATATTTCAGCTCTGTAGGTCCATACAATGCAAGTGAATGGTGGCCAGAACTTTGAAGGTCCAAAAAGCACATTAATGCAGCATAAATTTAATTCATATAACTCTAGTGGTTAAATATATGTCTTCAAAAGTAATAGTATAGTTGTGGGTGAGACCAATATTTAAGTCCTTTTTTAATCTTAATCTCCACTTTCACTTCCACATTTTTCTTCTTTTGTTTTTGGTGATTTGCATTCTTTGTGCAAATTGCCATCTACTGGGCAGGGAGGAGAATTTATAATAAAAAAGGACTTAAATATTGATCTGTTTCTCACCCATAACTATCATCAGCTTCTGAAGATATGGATTTAACCACTGGAGTAGTATGGATTACTTTTATGCTGCCTTTATGTGCTTTCTGGAGCATAACAATTTTGGCCACCATTCACTTGCATTGTATGGACCTACAGAGCTGAGATATTCTTCTAAAAATCTTTGTTTGCATTCAGCAGAAGAAAGAAAGTCATACACATCTGGAACGACATGAGGGGGAAGTAATTGTATTTTTTTGGGTGCACTAACCCTTTAAGGGACTTGCAAATGTTCACTGAGTTTTATGCACTATGCACTTTATGGACACTGTGCAAAAAGGAAAGACTCCAAGAGCCAACCATTAAATGATTTGATCTCAGCTGAAATGATTAAGCCTCAATTTTTTAATGGTATAAGTATTGTATGTTTACTCCAAACTGTTGTTGAGATATATTCATTTAAATGTAAAAAAAAAAAAAAAAAAAAAAATTCTGGGTCAAAGTGACTTAAAATGATTGAGCACTAGTAAAAAAATATATATACACTACCGGTCAAAGGTTTTGAAACAGTTGACTGAAATGTTTCTCATGATCTTAAAAATCTTTTGATCTGAAGGCGTATGCTTAAATGTTTGAAATTAGTTTTGTAGACAAAAATATAATTGTGCCACCATATTAATTTATTTCATTATAAAACTAAAATGTAATTTAAAAAAAAAATTGAAATTGAAATTGAAATTGATAACTTGGACCAAATAATAAAGAAAAGCAGCCAATAAGTGCCCAACATAGATGGGAACTCCTTCAATACTGTTTAAAAAGCATCCCAGGGTGATACCTCAAGAAGTTGGTTGAGAAAATGTCGAGTACATGTCTGCAAATTCTAGGCAAAGGGTGACTACTTTGAAGATGCTCAAATATATCACAGTTTTCATTTGATTTTGGATTTTGTTTAGTCACAACATAATTTATGTTATTCCATAGTTTTGATGACTTTACTATTATTCTGAAATGTGAAAAAAATTATAATAAAGAATGAGTAAGTGTTTCAAAACTTTTGACCGGTAATGTATATTTTCTTTTTTATATTTTGTTATCTAATGCAATACCATTCACAATTTATTATAGTGATTTAAATCTGTCTAAATACTTTATGGGGCCACTGAATATTTGCTGCCAATTGCCCTTTCAACAATCAAGAGTTCATGGCAAAACTTGCTGCAAATGCACCAGTGATTATTTTCACATGCAAATGAGCTTTGCTGAAAACTTGCGGCAAATTGTCCAAAGGGTTTGCTGAAGGTTCACCACCCACCGGTCAAGAGCTGCAAACTTCTAGCAAACATTTGCTGCAAATTACAAGCTCATTTGCATGTGAAAATAATGAATGCCAAATTTGCAGCAAATTTGTGGCAAGTTTTGTGGCTAGTTTGCCAAAACTGTAGATTTTTGTAAAGATACCAGGTTGCTTCCTCTCTCAGAAGTCTATAAATACTTTAAATATAAAGTATATAAAGTCTTGGAATAATGTGTTGAGTACCCCTTTCTTAGAAGATAAATAAACCCAGGAGGCAGTTTATATCTACTGTTAAAGAGAAATTTGCCTTATGTCACAGGTGGGTGATAAATTGGACAGGTCAGCGTACCACTTGGTTTTTGGCGGGACAGGTGCAGGATGATGGGTTGAAGGGTCTTTCCAGCAGGCGTGGCACTCGGTCTGCCTGGCCAGCAGAAGTCACTCAGTGGGGCCACGGCCTCGCCAGCAAAATCATTAGTGGACAACCAATCATAGTCCATCACAGTGAAGGTCAAGCAGGCACACCTGTGTCTGTACTGCTCAGGGCTGACATGGCTGTGGATAAGCAAAGGGGACTCATAAAGTCAGTACCAACAGTGTTCTGTCCATTACAAGGTAATGGTGAGTAGAGATGTGCAAAACAAAATTTTTCTAAATTGACTTGGTGGGTTGCCTCAGTGACTCATCTCATCAGTCTTAAAGCAATAGTTCATCCAAAAATGAAAATTCTCTCATCATTTACTCCCTCTTAGGCCATCCCAGATGTGTTTGACTTTCTTTCTTCAGCAGAACACAAATGAAGATTTTGAGAAGAATATATCTGCTCTTTTGTGAAGCTCCAAATATCACATAGGTCAGCATAAAAGTAATCCATAAGACTCTAGTGGATAAATCAATGTCTTCAGAAGCGATATGATAGGCGTGGGTAAGAAACAGATCAATATTTAAGTATGTTTTCACTATAAATTCTCCTCCTTGTTATGACAATTTCCACTTTAATATTCACAGTCTGCTTGTGTTTTTGGTGATTCATATTCTTCATGCATACACCCCCTACTGGGCAGGGAGAATCAAATTTTTAGCAAAAATGTACTTAAATATTGATCTGTTTCTCACCCAAAATTATCATATCACTTCTGAAGATATAGATTTAAAAACTGGAGTCATATGGATTACTTTTATGCTGCCTTTATGTGCTTTTTGGATCATAACATTTTTGGCACCCATTCACTTGCATTGTGAGGACCTACAGAGGCTGAGATATTTTTGAGAAAAATCTTAATTTGTGTTCTACAGAAGAAAGAAAATCATACACATCTGGGATGCATGACGGTGAGTAGATAATGAGAGAATTTTCATTTTTGGGTAAACTATTCCTTTAAGGAATCACTGTAAAATTATGCTGATTTCAGGTTCACCTGACCCTAATGGGATGCGTGTTTCTTAGGGAATGTTAACAAACAGTAGTATGTATTCTTGCGCTCAAAAAGAGTAAGAAAAAGAACAATGGAATGAAAAAGAAAACTAGTCTTAAGACATTTTTAATAGTGAAGCTATTTCTAAACTTGACTCTTAAAAAAACGCATCGCTCATGGCTGAGATGTTCAAAAAAGCAGTGCATCTCAAGATGCAGTGGTCAAAGATGTCCGTCTGATTGTGTAAGGCTATTAGGTAGTGCATTAAAGAGGATAAAGTTAAAGATGCATCCTTTTCCAAGAGTATTGTGTTGTGCAAACTGTCTAATAGCTAAAACACAGCATGTGCTAATACCACAGCAGAAAAAATCTAAAACTAGCTGACCTCACTAAACAACTACTGGGTTGGTGGAGGACTCATTGACCATCGTGACCTAACGGTTTGTCAGTGAGCAGGTGGTCAGGTACTCACAAGTAAAAAAGCTCATCAAACACAGGATGCAGGGTTTTAAGCTTCACTTGAGTGCGCTGACTCCGAGCTGTTGGGAAGAGGTGGTGAGGACAGAGCTCCACGATCACAAATGGATCGCTGAGGCCTAGGAAGGCAGGAATCATGAGTTTAATTGAGGCTCAGATCAAAGAAGGAAGAACAAAAGAACATTTGTTATGCAGGCTTACCATTAGCATCCAGGGCAATGAGATCAGCTGCATGCAGTATCTCCACAGTGAGTCTTTGCTCAGGGGCATCATAGTAACACTTCACACTGACACGACCAAACCGACTGTGCTTTAGGATTCGCTGTAAAGCAAATGTGCATTTTATATACACATTATAGGAGTTGATAGCACAAAATATGTCTAAAACCAGAATCTTTAGTTTAGAACTAATAAGAGATTGCCCCATTTGTGACTCTACAATGTGCTTAGTTTTGTGAAAATATTACTAACAGAGGCTGTCTCAAAACTTAGTGAGCTGCTTATCAAGACATCATGTTTGGGTATTCAAAGGCGCTTCCCTGATACAAATGTTGTTTTAAGTTGTAAGTAGCAAAATGATGCTACTTTCTGTGACATACTTCACAAATTTTCAGCCACATTTTAAGTACTGTATCATTCATGGGTAAGGCATTTCAATTCCCAAACTTTGTGAAACATTACATACAAGATGGAAGACGTATCCAAGGATAATATTGATTATATTTTGTTTATTACTGAAAAGTATCAAGAGGAAATAGTTTCATCCAATTAAAAATGTATAAATTAACCTATTATTTGTGTGTGCTACGTTTACATGTTTACACACATTTTTAGAGAACTGATTAGTTAGCTTAGCAACATAATAGTACTAGAATCAGCTCTAATGGCCGAAACATAGTCTACGCAAGTACATGAATGCAGGTGCGAGCGCTTGGCCATCGCATTGCCAAGGTGTGGTCCAGTTGAACATGCTTAACATGTGTTCTAGCTTTACCGTGGTGGAAACAAACCTCAGTACTCAAGGGGATGATAGAGTTACTTTCAAATGTCTGTGCTATTAAACTGGATGCGATCTTATTCAGGTAACTACTGTCATGGTGGAGCAACAGCTTGAAGAGAATATTGCTGAGCAAGTAAGTTAAAGTCAATATATTTATAGCAACTATAAATATATTGACTTCAACTTACTTATTCTCTTCAAACTATTGCGCCACCATGACAGTAGTTAAGTTGAAAGAGAAAACTCACTGTAGATGCTGACAGTTCACACATTGTGATATGAATTGGTTATGAACGGTCTGACCCCTTTCATAATTTAACAACGTGTGAAATCGAGCCTACCATTGCAAGATGCATCTGTTTTCACATATTTGCGTAAAGTATGTTTTGGCCCTAAGATATGGAGTCCACGTAAGGAGCACTAGTTGATTTTCAGGCATGAATGAACATTGAAAGGAATAGTTCAGGTTGATGTCAATGATAGTCAGTCACGAGACACGCAAGAACAAATTATGTTTGACGTATCTGATCCTTGCACAAATGCGAATACGATTTAAGGATCCTTTAACAATGTTAATAAGGTGTCTGCCAAGGAAAACCATTTTGAATAAGATGTTTATAAGGTTTTGTTTAGGTTAGGATGCTGTTAAAGTTGACAGGTGCCCATGTAGGCAGCAGACAGCGAGTCAGCTCACCAGGATTTCAGACACAGTCAAAGACTTTACTCAGAATCTTACACTGTGCAAAAAACACTTTGTCAAAGGGGAAATGACGGATGTAAACTTTTAATCATCAGAGGAAGGAATAGTATTTGTGATGTCTTAGCGCCTAATCAACACCTCCTCTCTCTGCAGGGCTGGAGCTGAAAGCTGTGGCAGCTCAGCAGGACTCCTACCCACCTGCTGGGAGATTTTCTCCAGGAAATACTGTTCGATCAGCTCAAAGGAGGAGCATTTGTTCAGACGCAGCTCATCGTCCAGGGCCTGATAAAAGAGGGAAAACAGATGAAGCCATGAATCATTTTATTTTGTAAGCAGCATTCATCAGTATCATTGGTCAGGGGCAGTTGTTTGGTCAATGGATATTAGGGAATTAGCCCAGACATCTGTGAATATGTATGGGGCCATCCTTTGACATATTAGAATATCATACACTTTATAATAATTGTTGGAGCATTATGAGCAGTGAGTCATTTCTATTAAGTAATTCTCTCAATATTACTGTATCTAAGACTAAAAAGGTCCACTGACCTTAATCTTAGTCTCATACCTAAATAATAGTTGGAAATCATTGCATTTTAAAACTGTAGTTAAAAAAAGACACAAGAATACTGTCTCTTTTGGCTTTGCATGGTCTAATGCACACTGTACACTGATGACAATTTGGCACTGCTCACCGGGTTTCTTTAAGTGTTCTTTAGAAGTTAAAAGGCTGTTAAAATGAATATGCTTTGTCTTCAGAGTTACGTCTGTGAAATATTTGGCGCTTATTACTTCTGGATGGTGGGTAACTTTGACCATGCCAACAAACAGGTTTAATTTCTTTGGTGTGTTTTGCAGAATGTAAATGAGCCTCCACTTTATGGCAGATTAAGATCAAATATGCTGATATTGTAATAACGATATAAACTTATTCCGATAGTCAAAAGTCTGGCTTGTCTTAATTAAACAACATAATTGCAGTACTAAATGGATTTTACTGTGATGAAAATGACCAAGCATGAAAACTTATCCTCTGGTGAAGACAAGTTGATAAAAACATTCAGGGCTTTTACATTTAGTAATTTACATTTATCATTTAGCAGATGCTTTAATCCAAAGTGACTTAAAATGAGGAATATAACAAAAAATTTGTCATACAAAAGCCAGCAATATCTGCAGTATCACACTGCCAAGTTCCAATAGTAGTTAGAGTAATACAGAAGCTAGAGCAGAAGTAAAAAATGCAAATAAGTAGACAAAAAGATAACATATTTGTTTTAATATTTTAATATATTAAATAGGATGTGCCATTATGGTTGTGGACAGGTTAAGTGCTTGTGGAAGAGATGTGTCTTCAGCTTTTCCAAAAACATTCAGTGCTTAAGCCCATGCCATTGGTCAAGTCCATACCTTGTAATCTCCATTTTTAAGGTCCTCCAGGAGCAGCCCTTCTCCATCAGCATTAAAGAACCGCACCAGTGTCTGCACAAAAAAAGAGCTTATTTTATCATAAGTCTGCTGTACCAGACTGACAATCAATGCAACTCCCACTTTCTATTTTGTTTTTCTTTCTCTTTTTCCATGACATGACTGAATGGAGTCCAGCAGACCTGCACACACTCTTGTAACACAATCTTGAGATTTGTTATGCTAAAAGACCAACTACAGTATATGGCAAACAACATGTTCAGCCCACGCACTCGTGCAGCATTTCATGAGTTTTCATGTAAATCTGTCATGAGTTCCTGCCAGTTCCTCTCTGTTGGAATACTGGATCTCACATATTGTAATTGTAGTGGGGACATCCTTAATTCTCTACTGAGGTGCGGTCATGCGCACTGACTAATATCAAATGTGCTTTGAATATGCCATGGATGATGTGAGTGAAAACCATGACTGTGAATGCAAGCTGATGGAAACTGGGCAAGTGGATACTTGCCTTTTGCAGTAAACTTGTATTAAACCCTTCATACTGACCAGCTGACAGTGCACATACACTATATGGCCAAAAGTATGTGGACACCTGAACACTACATATGTGCTTGCTGAACATTTTCAAGGAGGAGAGTTTCTGAGTTTTCTCTCTGAAACTCACATCCTCCCCAGTACCACATGTCTAGAACTGCTTCAAGGGTATTGTATGTATGCCTAAATGTGAAGCAGAAGCAGCACAGCATAAACACAGCATGTCTGTGTATGTTCTAATAGTAGCAAGTCTTTGTATTTGTTCTGTAGCAGCAGCAGCGTAAGACCAACTTGTCAAATCCATTATAAAACCTTCCATTTATTTCAAGGGTTGTCATGAATAAATGAATGTTAATGACTATAACCCTACTGTAAAGTATCCCCATAGTTGTATTGCAAAGGGATTGTGTGATTTAGGGCTGCACGATCTGGACAAAAAGTCATATTGCGATTATTTTGAAAAATATTGCGATTACAATTTGAACTGCGATTATGATAGACATTTTGTGATAGGGTCTCAGCCCACTAATCATCATCATTCATTTTTTAAACCTAGTCAACTTGAATATTAGTTATACAAACTATTCTCTACTGTATATAAGATAGTCCTAAAAAACTAGGCTTAATGTCAAACTAAAGTTGAACTGATTAACCATTGGTGTAATCAAACGTAAAGTGAAAATTTTGTTTAGTTTATCATTTAATTTAATTATTTGTATTCATGATTTTATTTGATTTCATTTAACAATGCATTATATTATACTATATATATATATATATATATATATATATATATATATATATATATATATATATATATTATGTGTACATTCCTTCCTTTTAATTTTGTTGGATGTTGGTAATATTAGTTCCGCTTTCACTTGTTGCTGCTGGGATTATAATAAGGGCGACGCTCTCTTGTGAACAAAAGACAGGAGAATGGAGGAAGAGCGCATGTTTCTGGTCTCTAAAGGTGCTACTGTTAATTAGGTCTGGGCACTTAATTGATTATGAAAACAAGATAATCGAGATAAAACTATTATTGTGCCGCATTCCGTTTCGCAATGAAACACCCCGACGTTATATCTTTAAAGCATCCTTTATTAAAATTCAAATAATAAGGAAGCAGAAAATTAAAATAAACTCAGAAACTGGCATTTCTCTGTGCGGTCAGCACCGCGTCTATGAGTTGCGTGAAGTGACCGGGGAAGAGATTGAATCTTCTCCTGGCTGATGCACACTCTGGTGTGGAGATGCTCGTCACTCACGCACATTTGCTGCAGCTAGATCATACCGTGATGGCTCATGACGTAGTGAATCATATGCTGCCTTCAAGTGCACTTGGGAAGCTCGTACCTCCAAGTTGGGCATTCGTTACTACGACATGTCACGCATTCAAGTGGGAAACAAAATACAGAAGAAGCCAAACGTAAACAATTATGAAATGAACGATGGCAAAAGCATTTTTTCTGTTGTACTGGTGGGTAAACATTAGTGAATAAATCTGCATCACTTATAAACGACATATATGATTTATTAATGCATGGTATCCAATATATTATTAATTAATTTGCTTAAAACAAACCACAAATATAATTTTATTGAAATAAATTACAGAAGTTGAAATAATTTTGCAAAAACATTACTTCCTATCATCTTTCATGTTGACACGCCCCTTCCAACGTCCCAACACGGAAATTTGTGTATCATCTAGAATTCCGACTTCCCCACTCGTTAATCCAACTTTGCGGGGTCATTTATGTGCTTGGAACTTGTAATTAAGATATTTCCGACTCCACCTGAAGGGCACAATAATATATGTGTCACGTTCACTGTGTGTATCTTATCATGAAGAAAACTGACGATACACAGCTCTGTTAAGAAGAGAAAGTTTGTTTTTTGTGAGTTAAAGATAGATCGAAGTGAACAAAGGTGAGAGAGTGTAGTCTTAGCCCAATATACACTGGAAAAAAAATACATTTTTGATTAGTCTTTTTTGGCTTGTTTTCCAAAATAATATATAAAACTCCTTTAAAACAACACACATTTACTATACTGCAGAAGAAAAAATTGTTATCGGAGAATGTTGAATGCAATATTTAATCAGGACTTGACATTAACGCTTGTCCGGGACAAGTGGATTTTTGAAGGAGCAAGTGAAAGAGAATTTTACTTGCCCAACCAGACAAACTGACTGATTAAAATGTCAATAATGAAAAAATAACCGGCTATATTTGTGATAGCCAAGGCCTTTGTCACTTATTAGAAAGTTCATATTCTTATTCTACTGTTGAAAGAAATCCAGAGCAATGAAACTGCGCCCAGTTTGACTGACAGGTGGCGTACGTGTGTGTGCTGAACATGTGCATGTGTTCTGAAAATGCTTGTGCTAATGCGCGCCTGAATGGTCAAATATATTTCAAAATTCCACCAAAATGCCCATCTTGGTGAGCTATTCATGTAAACACAGAGAGTAATGTCTAAAGTAGAGCCCTGCGCTGGACTGTTTTCTTAATCCCGCTCCTGCCCGCTCCCGCTGAATTTCTGACCATTACCGTCCACTCCTGCAACGTGTGTTCCACTCTCACCCGCTCCCGCAACGTGTGTATCCACTCCCGCCCACACCCGCAAACATTCTGTCACAGCTTGTAGAGATAGTGAAGAATTTACACAAATGTTAGGGCTATGCTAAATGTTCAGAATAACAGACATAAAACACTGCGATCAATTAAACGGACCATAAGATAAACGTGTTCACGTCAAGCTAAAGTAAAGCACCACACATGACAAATAACTTGGGCTATTTTTTATTAGCCTAATAAAACTCTCTCAGCTTTTGATAGGCTACAAAACATCACAACTGTTAGGCTGCAGCGGAGTCTACAAAAACATTATATTCAAAATATGTGCAGGAAGAAGTGTTTTATCTTTGAAGGAGAGCTTACTTTGACCCAGGAGAACAGAGCAGGTATGTCGCCTCAACCCAGAGGTGCCAGATTTGTGCCCGTTGTATATTAATACTTTTGCACATTTGCTGCAACTTACAAAGTCCAATTCTTTTCCATTTTTTGTCAGTAACAACTGAGAAATTTGTCCAAATGTCAGACTTGCCTTGCTTTGGTTTTGTACAGTAAAAACCCGCTTTAATCTTCTTTTCAACTTCATTTGTTGACTCCATCCTTCTTGTTAGCGCTATCTATTTCCGCGGTATATTTTTTGACCGCCCACTCCCACCCGCAGCAAAGATAAAACCGCCCGCTCCTGCGAGATTTGTGTTGGGTCCAGCGGGATACCAATCCCAATGCAGTCATCTGGTCTAAAGTGAACGTAAACAGCTGAGAAAAAAAGTGGATTTGTATAAAAATGTCGGACTTGTAAGTATAAATGTAAGCTAATAGACCTGCTGCTGTCTAGAGTGTCATTATAATAATCAAACAACCAAAACAAGAAAACACTCACTGCTCTTGACTGAGTAACTTTAGTAGCTTTAATAAGTATTCATGTATTATAATCATACAGTGAAGACCTGTAGTAGTTTTATGTTGTATTTCATTCTGAATGTTTACTTGAATATTTGATTGCCTACTGCTGTTAAAAACATCTAAAGTTGTTAAAAAAACCACTGAATTTTCTTCATTTGCTTTTTCTGTTCTATTATTTTTAATCTAATTCTATTCATTGCAGTTTTTTTATTATGTTATTACTGACAGTTTACTAGTCAGTAATAATTACTTAAGAACTTGAAACCATTCTTCCATAATTAATATATTAGTTAGAGTTATTGTTTTGAAGCTGGTATTGAGAATCTTCAAATTTCACTACCGACTACTGAAATTTTGTAATGTGATAATGTATAGCCTTTATTGTACATGGTAGATCTTGCTGCAATAACATGATGAAAAAGTAGATCTCATTCCATAGAAGTGTGAGCTCCCCTGCAGTAAATGATGGTGATGGAGGCTTTTCTTTATTTGACTACCATATGTAAAATAAAATAATAATAATAATAATAATATGACAATAGCCTCCTCCCCTACCCAGTGCAGTTTACATTTCAAGTTCAAGGAAATCCACTGTAAAAAAGACAAGTTTTCTTAAAAAAAAAAAGTTCAATAAATCCATGATGTTTCCAAAGTCAATGAGTAATCGTGATCTCAGTATTGACCAAATAATCGTGATTATGATTTTTGCCATAATCGAGCAGCCCTACTGTTAATGTTGTTTACTCAGTAATCATTTAACAAAGATGCTTGAATTATACCCCATCTTGTATTGCGCGTTATTATTATAATACCTATGCCTGGGGTAGACTGAGATGCTGCTACCGCAGATGACAATAAAAACCTCTTTACGCTGGACATGCCGGTTTAGTGTAAATACAGCGCTTAACTCACGTAAGCAAACGGAACCGAACTCTGAGCACTTCTGTTACTCAAACATGAGATAGAGTTGTAGAGCACAGAACCGCTCTGAAAACACTGTAATAATGCTCTAACTTAATACAGACTGGACAGAGCAGTGCAAATAAACTTTGAAGCTAGCAGACTATTTATTTATTTAATTAAATCGCAGCCCTTTGCGATTTAAAATCATACGAGGTCATATTGCAATTTCGATTTGATTTCGATTAATCATCAGCCCTAGTATGATTGCGTGGTTAATTTTATGTATCTGTTAGTAATGGGTGTAGCTGAAATAGCCAAACCTTTTAATTAGTAATGGTGTGTAGTTGGCTTTCAGCACCACTCTCTAAGTATTAAAAGGATCCGACAATAGCTCTGGCTCCAAAGACATGACACTGTTTATGACTCATCTGCACTGACCTCTACTGTGTACTGGAACCGTCTGTAAAATTCCACCTGGACGCCTCTGTTCTCCGCCACAGTGTCAAGGATCATGCGCAGGAGCAGCTCCCACAGGCTCTGCAGAACCCTGGGACACACAACAAACAAAAAGATCACACTCACAGACACGGTGACCTTCTGCACAGTAATTTTCCACTCATCTCACTTCATAGTGCCCTATTTACTTGAAGACAGGGGCGGGCTGGTCATGGGGAACACCGGGCATTTTCCTGGTGGGCCGCTGGATAATTTGAACTGGCACACTGCTGCGCATGTACCAGCCCGTCCTACAGGTGATATAGGCGGCCGCCCTAGACTCCAATATGCCCGCACGGACCTCATAACAAAGCGAAAATTCAATAAACTCTGCAAGACAAGCCAATTCAATTGCTTTTATTTTGAAATTACTTACACATCGGAGCGCATATCTATATGAGTGCGTAAACTGTGTACCTCATGTGGACTTCCTTATTTGACATACAAATCACAATAATGGTGACAACCAAAAACAACATAAGTATAAGACGAGCTCTGAATAATCACTAAATGATAAATAACTGCAAGTTACAACAAATACAATAAAAGTAGCGTAAATAAAATCAGCAAACTGTAAAGCTATGAGCAGTACATAGTCATTTGCATAATTTATTCATACCGCACAGCATCTCTGGGAGCTGAAGCACGGCTTGCTGAATAATGTTCAAGCATGATAAAAATGCAGAAAATAAGTAATGAAAAAGACTACTTTGTGGCTATTTGAGTCTTTGATGGCTTACTTTGTTTAAAGGATAGCAGAAACAGCACTTGTCAAAGCATAGGGCTTTTCACTTTTTCTAAAGAATAATCTGGGGAAGAATTAAAACACTGCAGATATAAAGATGCAACAAACTCACAGAGAGTGAAAATATGAGCAATTAATCTGCAAAATATCTCCAAAGTTCTGAACTTTAAGAGGTATGTTTATTTTGTTTTACATATATTTATATATGTACATATTCTGGCCAAATTTGTTTTCACTAATTTTTTAAAATAAACATTTACACATAGTTATGTGAGTAACATGAAATTTTAAGCACTATCATCAGTGTCCTGCTGTGTGACACTTTCTTCATCTAACTATATTAAACAACATTTTATCTTGTAAAGCTATATATGCATATATAATTTATTATTATTATACTTGTTTCCACAACCTCATATTAACTAAGACAATAGTTTATTTGCACTTCTAGAAAAAAGTTGAAAGGTGATTAAGATCTTTAAAAACTTTGAAGAAATGCTGATTTGTCACAGCACCTAAAGTGCACACTTTCCTTTGTACTTTCATGTACATTTTAACATAACATCTATATGTTGGGAAAAAAGTTTTCGGACATGTTATTTCTCTAAAAAAATCCACTCATCACATTTACAGTGGTTTAATATGTTTTAAAGTTCTGACAATTTTTGCACTGGTGGGGCCCGTTGTCATGACTAGCAGTCAATAGAAATGTATTTTTTTTCAACACAAAAATTTGAAATTGAGCCGGAAAATTAAATCAATGAACTGGTGTGTAATGGTGTGGTGTGTTGTGGTCTGGGTTTGGTGGGCCGCTCTGGGCCAGAAAGTCCAGGGCCACTTTATAGTCCCAGTCCGCCCCTGCTTGAAGAACATGCACCTAAGTGCAATTCCCTGTCATTACGGTTATCCCTTCAATGATTCCCCCTCAGGTTTGCCCTTGTCACTAAATCAAGAAAGTAATTACCTTGTTAGACTGTCCTTAACCAGTGACTCATTGAGGATGACTAGAGTGTCATCCAGGTACTTCATCAGAGGAGATACTGCCTGAAGAAGTTCATCAGAGAGGACACGGACACACATGGAAATGCAATCTAAATGTTAGGCCAAAGCTGAATTAAGCTAATATTAAATAACTTAATGTTGTTCTCTAGTTATTCGTACTTACCTCATCATTGTTGATGGAGTCTGGAGAGAGGCTGATGTGTTGAATGCATCTCTTGAGTTCAGGAAGCATCTGTGGAGGACAAAGGCAAAGTATGACCCCGGAACATCAGCCAAGCATTGCCCTCAGATCTGAGGGGTTGGGTTAAAGTTAGAATTAATACACCTATCTAGCAATCATTCAAGGATGATTGTAAGATTGGGTTTAGAGTTAGGCAGAGCTAGACCTTTGTCTTTCAGCAACAAGTTTGGTCCATTTAGCAGCTTAATCTGCAAGAACTGCCCAGTTAGACAGAAAGAGGCTCACTGACAATGACTAATCACAGTTTACATTTTTACATGACACTGAGTAGCAAGAAAATATGAAGTAGGATAGATCTCTGAAAACAACGAAAATCAAGGATTAATTGCTACTAATTGCCTCAAACAAAACTTTGTCCCCTGTTCACCCTAACTCACAGAAACTCTGTAAAACCAGCCAATCAGATTGGAGCTAGTAATTTTCATAAAACACTTTTTTTGTGCAATATGCATCAGCTGATCAGTAAACAGGCTGTGGGTGGCCCATGGGTGTGCTGTTAAAGGCAATGCTTGCTGTTCCTAAAACAACATTCCTATCGACCAAGGATGTTGATCCAGACCATGTCCTAGAGGTAAACCACATTGTGCCTGAAGTGACAGACAGCAGTGTTAGCACATCACACTTGGATGTGCAGTGCATGTATCTTGCACGTTGCATCTTACCAAACTCATGATGACTGTATTGAAGCTGTTGATATAATCTGCTCTCTGAGCAGCTAAGCTGTGCTCTTGATATAATGTGTATGCCATTACCTTATCAATGAGGTGTGCGATTAGGCGCTTGGCCTCCCTCTGCAGGTCGTTGTCAGCGTTGTAGAGCTGCCCATTCAGGGACTTGTTGACCTGCTCCTTCCCTTCCAACCCGCATGACTCTTCCATGGCCTGTTCAACTCCCCGCCAGTCCAGCTCCCGCGGCAGACCCCCTAGGTAAACGCGCACATGTTCTGTGCTATTAAGAGCGATGCAAACCTGCGCAAAAGCAGGAGCCCGGGAGAGGAGAGGGAGGAAGAGGAGGGGATATTGGAAATGAGGAAAGGAGCGGTAAAGAAGTGGAAAGAAAAGAAGAAAGAAAATAAGGAGGTCTAAATGGGGCAGAGAGAGAAATATAATGTAAAAATGAACAGGGGTTGCTAACGAGGTAAGATGCACTGATAATGTCTGATTTACAGATACGTCTAACCCGCGCAGCTTCCACCTCCTTATTGTGCACTCCACAATAGAGCTGTTCAGTTTGCAGACCTAAAACCCATAAAAGAATAAGCATTTTCGAGCCAGGGGTTCCCTCTGGAATTTCCAGTTTTCGATTTATGAGAAAAATGTCTCATAAAAGATGCAGTGCCACCAAAGTGAGATGCTCCAAAAGCATCCATCTGATGGGTGAGTACATGGACCAACAATTAAAAATAGAGCAGAGGGATGTAGGGCAATAATAGGTTTAGGTTAAATGTTATGGCAATAAAACATGTATGTTGACTTTTAAAGAAATTTTTTGTATTGTCTAAATGATTTAATTGTCTGTTGCCACAATATACGTATGTATTTTTTGTAATCTATTTGAATTGTCTGAATTATATATTTATTATATATTATGTTTATAATTAATTTATTCTAAATTACCTTTATCTGGGGGCCTTTCACAGGAAAATATTACTATGCGATTAATTGCGATTAATTCTTTTAAAATGTTTAATCGATTGACAGCCCTTATCATTACGTAGAGACTTTCACATTTCATTTTAAAACATAAATTACACACAGCCATACCATAAGCATGAATGTGAATTGGACAACCGCTGCAGTCCATATGTAGCACCTTAATAGTAATTTACATTTTCAAAAAGCACAGGGGCTTCAAAATTCACACTTGAAGTTTGACAACATGCAATATACAGGTGCATCTCAATAAATTAGAATGTCGTGGAAAAGTTCATTTATTTCAGTAATTCAACTCAAATTGTGAAACTCGTGTATTAAATAAATTCAATGCACACAGACTGAAGTAGTTTAAGTCTTTGGTTCTTTTAATTGTGATGATTTTGGCTCACATTTAACAAAAACCCACCAATTCACTATCTCAAATTAGAATATGGTGACATGCCAATCAGCTAATCAACTCAAAACACCTGCAAAGGTTTCCTGAGCCTTCAAAATGGTCTCTCAGTTTGGTTCACTAGGCTACACAATCATGGGGAAGACTGCTGATCTGACAGTTGTCCAGAAGACAATCATTGACACCCTTCACAAGGAGGGTAAGCCACAAACATTCATTGCCAAAGAAGCTGGCTGTTCACAGAGTGCTGTATCCAAGCATGTTAACAGAAAGCTGAGTGAAAGAATGGAAGAAAAGTGTGGAAGAAAAAGATGCACAACCAACCAAGAGAACCGCAGCCTTATGATTGTCAAGCAAAATCGATTCAAGAATTTGGGTGAACTTCACAAGGAATGGACTGAGGCTGGGGTCAAGGCATCAAGAGTCACCACACACAGACGTGTCAAGGAATTTGGCTACAGTTGTCGTATTCCTCTTGTTAAGCCACTCCTGAACCACAGACAACGTCAGAGGGGCGTTACCTGGGCTAAGGAGAAGAAGAACTGGACTGTTGCCCAGTGTTCCAAAGTCCTCTTTTCAGATAAGAGCAAGTTTTGTATTTAATTTGGAAACCAAGGTCCTAGAGTCTGGAGGAAGGGTGGAGAAGCTCATAGCCCAAGTTGCTTGAAGTCCAGTGTTAAGTTTCCACAGTCTGTGATGATCTGGGGTGCAATGTCATCTGCTGGTGTTGGTCCATTGTGTTCTTTGAAAACCAAAGTCACTGCACCCATTTACCAAGAAATTTTGGAGCACTTCATGCTTCCTTCTGCTGACCAGCTTTTTAAAGATGCTGATTTCATTTTCCAGCAGGATTTGGCACCTGCCCACACTGCCAAAAGCACCAAAAGTTGGTTAAATGACCATGGTGTTGGTGTGCTTGACTGGCCAGCAAACTCACCAGACCTGAACCCCATAGAGAATCTATGGGGTATTGTCAAGAGGAAAATGAGAAACAAGAGACCAAAAAATGCAGATGAGCTGAAGGCCACTGTCAAAGAAACCTGGGCTTCCATACCACCTCAGCAGTGCCACAAACTGATCACCTCCATGCCACGCCGAATTGAGGCAGTAATTAAAGCAATAGGAGCCCCTACCAAGTATTGAGTACATATACAGTAAATTAACATACTCTCCAGAAGGCCAACAATTCACTAAAATTTTTTTTTTTTATTGGTCTTATGATGTATTCTAATTTTTTGAGATAGTGAATTGGTGGGTTTTTGTTAAATGTGAGCCAAAATCATCACAATTAAAAGAACCAAAGACTTAAACTACTTCAGTCTGTGTGCATTGAATTTATTTAATACACGAGTTTCACAATTTGAGTTGAATTACTGAAATAAATGAACTTTTCCACGACATTCTAATTTATTGAGATGCACCTGTATGTTGTAAAACAAAAAAATGCTTCAAGTAATGTTTACCACAGGCTTTTTTTACTCAGATCAAAAATCCTTATTCTAAAAACCCATTGTAAATTCCAGAGGGAACCCATTGCGAATTAGCCTTCATGGTTTGGCCTACAATTGACATCATGACTGAACAGCTCTATACTCCTAGCAACAGTGGACCTCATTATAATCAAATATCCTTGTCATTGCCAGCATTATGCTCCATTCCATTCAATTCGGAAAGTCGGAATTTCCAACTTCCTATGTGGAAAAGTGCAATGAAACGTCACTTAAAGTCGCACTTTCAACTTGGAAACTTGTGCAGAAATCCTCAACTCACCCAAAGAGAAGTACAAAGTTTATGATAAACATTCCCCTTTAAAGGTGCACTCAGCAATTTTTTTGTATTTTGTTTTTATGTATGTCATCTTGGACTTAGTGTCGTGGATGCAGCATCTTTCTAATGCAAATGTTTTCAGTTACCAATGCTATGGTAGAAATTCACTATTTGCAGCCAGCCATGATTCATTTAATCCATAAGTGACAGTGTCAAATAACAGGATGGTTAAACAAATAGTATTTGGCTGGTCATGTGATCATAACATGGTAGCCCCCATTAGGGGACCCCCACCACGTAGAATAAAACAGCTTTTATAAGGATACTGATATGACTGGCTTCTTCATCTCATGTAAGTGCTCATGATTTTATACATGTTTCAAAATTACTATTAATTTCCTTTGCAGTAAAACTTTTTTAATATGGAAAAGATTACTGAGTGTACCTTTAAGCAAATAAAAAGCATCAATGAGCCAAAGTTCATTCATACCATGAAAATAAATCTTCTTTCTTATTCAGTGTTTTCAGAGACAGGTGTGTAAAACATGGTAAATTATACACCTGTAGAACAAATGTTGCTAAATCTTCGCAATTGGGTTGCTAGGAGACATCTCTGTGGACAGTCGAACACCTACTAAGCTAACGAGAGCAATGCAGTTGTGTTTACTTAGAAATCATCTTCCAAGCATCAGGCATTGGAATGCCTTTATGGTCGTATATCGGAGATATCAAGTAGGAATATCCCACATCCAACTTTGAATGGAATGCCTCTGTGTTCGACTCTGTCTCCACTGACCCTAAAAAGCATGCACCTCGACCCACAGATGAAAACATACGATTTTAAACACACATAAGATGATCAGAATCAGTGATTGTTTAAAAATAGTCGTTTGTTCTGTACAATATACGCTAAATGAGAGAAAGAGAGAAGATATCAAGCATATAATTTAAAAATAAAAGGGGGGCGCTAATGAGGTCAGTCACACTGTGACACAGGCGCACCGCTGAGATGTCAGTGTTGTCAGGGAGAAACACTCAACGCTGACATTTACTTCACTCGTAATAAAAGCCAATCCCCCCCATCCAGAGGCTCTACCTGCACGATGAAGCTCTTGTGGTCTCCCAGCTGACCCCTTTCAATCTTGCGCTTGATCAGCTCGGCGTAACACACTGCCTCACTGCAGAAATTCTGCCACACACAAATAAAGAATTGTGTTATGTGGGTTAAACCATCAATTCTCCTTTCCATTACTATCATGCTTTTTATTTGCAGTGTTTTGGACTGTAGATCCCCAGCTGTGCAAGCTTAAATGGCATGCTTATGAAAGTGGATCTTAGAGAGTTCAGTGGTGCTCACATCCGTCAGGCGTGTAATGAAAATGAAGGCTCCCGCTGAATCAGGCCATGCCAGCTGGACCCAGAACTCACGAACCTGGCTGAAACATGTTGTAACGTCCACTGCCGAGGAGCTGTGTTTGGTCTGACTCTGGATCGGCTCCAACTGTACCATTAACACAATAGACTCAATAGACGGTATGCTATTCCGCACACACAAATTCACAAACACACTGGCGGAATCTTAATGATTATAAAGGCTTAATAATGGCTGTTGGCCACCCTGTTCTCTAGATATTGGCATCACCATTGAAAACCCCATATTGGTTGACCAATTTTTGCCATTATCATAATGATTTCTCCTTGGTTTGGCGGTCAGCTTACCTGATCCATCTCCACTGCTTTGCGGATCCTGTCAGTGGACCTTTCATGTACAATTTGCAACCATTTGTGAATAGAGGTCTTGAACCAGTTGTGAAATCCAGTTAGAGCCAACATCTTAGTATCTCTGAAAAGAGATGACAACATCCCAAATACCATTTATGACCAACACTCATACAGTACTCGCTTAAATTGGAAAACCAATTATGGCTACAATAACTCATCTGTCAACCCGCACGTACAGTCACCCTCTATATGAGAGTCACTCTTTCCATGAATTAGCACTCATGCTGTCGACCCCCACAGATGGATCAAGAGGAAGTCAATGACTCACTTGATAGGCAGGAACTCCCTGAAGCGTTTTAGAGTTTTCAGAGACATATAGAGCTCAAACAGGGTCTCTCCCATCGTTTGGGTGAGCCGAGAACTCTCCTGCTCTAGGTCCCCACATACTCGCTCCATTGCAACACTCACGTCATCTGCCACCTGGAGACAGCAGAAGACGAAAGTTCCCTCACAAATAGGAATTATTTTTAACAGAGATCTGTAGCATTCCCAGTGGCGCTCACATACTTACAAGTTTCTCTAATTGCCGGTAGGAGATACTGAAGAAGTCAACCTTCACAGAGCTGAAAGAGAAGACACAAAAACAATGTATTTTCTGTTTTGTTTTAAATGTTACATTTAATGGCAAAAATTGCTTTTGTGTCCCAGTAGATCCCATTAAAGGAATAGTTCACCCAAAAATTTACATTCTGTTTACTTACCTTCATGTTCCAAACCCATATGACTTTCTTTTGTAGAACACAAAAGGGGAATTTTTGTAGTTTATCCTTGAGACTCTTTTCTATATAATAAAAGTGAAAATGAAAGACTGGGTTTATCAATCTCCAAAATGACAAAAAAAAAAAAAAAGCACCTTAAAAGTGTCCATAAATGTGGTCCATACAACTCAGGTGTTATATTTCAAATCTTCTGAAACCATAACATATCTTTGTGTGGAACAGACTGGAATTTATAGTTATTATTAACTGAAAATCTTGAAGAGTATATGAGAGAAGTAGCGTTGTCAGATTTGTGAAAGAATCATTCTTTTAAGTTGGTTCTTTTCAATTAATTGGTTAATCCAGTTCTTAAAACTGGTCTGAATGATCTGACTGATTCAGTTCTCAAGTTGAAATCACTGACTCAATGATGCAGTCGCAGCAGTTAACAATCCCCTGGAGGGAAAGACTGTCAGTGAATGACAAACTGTACATTTGCTCTGTTTATCACACAAAGCTTGGACTATTTCAAACTTGGAATATAAGTCATATGGACTACTTTTTTTATGGTCATTTTTTTAACCTTTTTGAAGCTTGAGAGCTCCAGTCCCCATTATATTGTAATGTCATGAAGAATGTAACCAGTAAATTATTCAAAAATCGTCCCTTCTGTGTTCCACATAAGAACGTGTTTGGGATGATATGAGGATGAGTAAATAATGACAGAATTTTCATGTTTTGTTAACTATTCTTTTAAGCAAAGTTCTACAGAAATTACCTGTAATAGAGCTTGTTGTACACATTTTGCCCTCTCTGCACATCAGCACAAACCGCATCTACCACCATAACCAATCGCCTCAACTGTTCCTCAAGAGTCTATAGAGACATGCAGACAACAACCATGTCAGCGAGAGAAGCCCTTGCTATACCAACACTTGGTTGTTCAGTTATGGCAAATAATAAAACTGCAGGAGCACTATCCACAGCAATGTTCCATTTCACATATAATGTCCCATAATAAAATAAAATATAATTCCTTGACACACACACAATACCAAATGTTCTGTTTGTTCCACTTTTACATTTCATGCTGGGTAATATAAAAATAATAAAGAGGACAATTTAAATTAGGTATTCATTTTAGTTTTGCGCACTTGCGTATGCTGTAGCTAGTA
This sequence comes from Myxocyprinus asiaticus, assembly GCF_019703515.2. NCBI lineage: Eukaryota > Metazoa > Chordata > Actinopteri > Cypriniformes > Catostomidae > Myxocyprinus > Myxocyprinus asiaticus. Next base: position 33,438,080 of record NC_059357.1, on the reverse strand, counting down.
CAGTATATGGATGAAATTATGTTTGAAAACACTTTTTATTGGCAATTGATATAAATCAACACTTACTCCTTCATCTGGTTTAATGTTTGATATTATTCCTTCGTACCACTCAACTGTGCCTTTCTAAATTCAGGAACAAGCAAAGAAACCAAAAGTTATGTATAACAATAATACAATGTATGTATAAAATATTATTGCTGCAGGTACAAAAACTAAAGCTGTTTAAAATCACACTGTATACAGTATGTCTCATTGTTTGTAGGATTACCTTTATAACTGTTGCTATTTCCAAGTGTAGTTCATTGCGGTTTGAACACACCACTCTAAAGGCTGCCATTGACTGCATGTGACCAATGCTCCTAAACCACACATGCACAGAGTAGATCAATATTCAAGAAACATTCAGTTTAAACTACACTGTCTGGATACTGCATGTATTGTGCCGTATGCATGTGTATGTGTGTCTCTGAGCCCGGTGTAGTGTACTACTTTATAGTAGCAACACTGGAAAAACCCCATAGGATATCAATTTTTGTGTGTCCCATTACCCATCACAAATCTACCCAGAGGAGTCAGAAAGGGCATATCACCATGAGATCACAAACACAGCTGCTCCAATTGACGACAGAAATATCTGAATTTAAATGGATCTATTTTGGCCCTCCGACTAGAAATCGACTGTACAAATGTTGGTTTCTGTGTAAGAGAGACTGGGGCATTTGTAAAAATGTTCCTATTTTCTTTTTTACTTCATGACTCACAGACTACTAAAAATCGACCTGCCATCTTTCGGTATAAGAAACATATTTATATGTTCCCCAAAGTAACTGTTGTATAAACAGACTTACAATGAGGAAGACTAGATCATAATATTAAATTTAATTGTTACAGTAGTTGTCAGCAATTATAACACTTGACAAATTATATATATATATATATATATATATATATATATATATATATATATATATATATATATATATATATATATATTATTAATATTTTGTTAACACTTTACAATAAGGTTCCATTTGTTAACATTAGTTAACAACATTAGTTAATGAACTAACAATAAATGTATTAAACATGGTTAATGTTAATTTCAATGTGTAGTCACGGCCGGATTAAGACTCCTGAGTGTCCCTGGGCATAAATTTATGTAGTGACCTCTTAATAAAATATTAACAGGGATTGCCCACCACAAATTCTAATATAATTTACTCACCTTCATTCCAAACTTCATATGACTTATGTAATATTCTATGTTTTCTAAATTAATATGCTAGTTTTGTGTGTGGAACAGACCAAAGTTGTAAATGTTGTCAGCCACTGACTGTGTCATATGAGACACAAAAATTCATGCAGGGGGGGCTCGACGGCTCATAAAACCGAATCCTCCATTCATCTGCATTTAAACCTAAGAATGTTTTATATATCTTTGGAGAAAATTTTACACTGGATAGTTATTTTGAACTAAACTTGATCATTTCAAGGATTCATGCATGTGAATGTAAATCCGCTTCCAGTAAGAATAAACGACTGTGATTGATCCATCCTATTCAGCACTGAGAAAAGGAACATGTACCACATGACAGCGCCATCTACACGCCGTTTCACCTATAAAATCTTACAGCGTTTTATATCTCATTGGTGACATTTTTCAATAGATAGTATTTTTTTTATAGAAACCGATAACTGCAAGGATGAATACATGTGAATGTAAATCCGCCTCAGCAGTATCTATAAAAGCATTAATAAAATCCCCATCCATTAACAAACGACTGGGATTGCCCATCGTTTCCAGCGCTGGCAAACGGAACATGTACCACGTGACTGATAGGTATGGGCCATACCACTTATTTTCTTTTCGATCCGATACCAAGTGCTTTTAGGCCAATATCGCCAATATCGATACCAATACTGATACCTCTATTAAATTGAATATTTACAAATTCTTTGGATAAAATGGGTAACTTTATTATTACTTAATTTTTTTAATACATATTTATGGGCCTAAACCGAAAATTATTAGACTGCTTTGTTTACCCTTTACAAATTGGTTAGTATAAGCCACATATAAAATCTCAAATTATTTTATTATATGGTTACTGTTACTTAAACCAAGTTATCATATGGATACTACAGTAATGCTGTAGTAAAACTATGGTTAATAGTATCAACACCTTGGTTACTGCCAAAAAGAAAAGAAAAAGCATGGTTACTACAGTTGTGGTTACTAGTCATGTTTAATACAATATTACTACAGTAAATCTATGGTAAGTTTTCATAAGGGTATCATTTATTAATGAGGATTAAAGATCATTATCAATGTTTTAACAACCCTGAATTTAAATAAACCTGTAAAAATGGTCAAACAAATCCATTATAATACATGTCATGTGATGTCTAGGTTTGTCATTACTTAGTGTGAATAACTCCAGATGCTGTTTTTCTGTCATTAACTCAGGAAAGCACTCCCTATTTGACTGAAAGGATGAGCGCTGTCTGTGACTGTTAGTGTATTTTAGCATTTCTGTGCTTCAAGATGAGGAAGAAAACATAGTTCCGGTGACATGTAACAATTCGCTTATATAATTATTTTTTTCCACTCCAAAGCTTATGAGATGCATTAATATTCATGTAATCTAAATAATAAGATCACTTGATAAAAAAAAAAAAACTTCAGAATCGATATTTCTATGTGAGGATCGATATTCTTGATACCACATCAGTATCAGGAGTATCGATACTTTAGTATCGGTCCGCCCATCCCTAGTGACAGCACCATCTATGCTCTGTTTAGGTAGCGGTCCGGACCTTTGGATAATAATTTACACCTGATTAATGATACTGAAAACTTTAATAACCGTTAAATTAATAACGGACCTTAGACAATTTTACAAATGCCATTGCGTGGTGCCCCCCAGGATGTGGTGCCCCTGGACACGTGTCCAATTGCCCATATGGTTAATCCGGTCCTGTGTAAAGTAATACATTTTTTAAATCAAAAGATGTATAGTTTAACATAAACTACTGTAACAATCAATCTATCCATCTTCTGAAGCTGCTTGTCCTATGCTTGTCACAGGTAGTGCTGGAGCCTATCCTAGCTGTCTCAGGCTGAAGGCAGGAAACACCCTGGACAGGTGGCCAATTGTATTTTTATTAACTAACATTACCAACGAATAATAAATGCTGTTAAAATATATTATTCATTGTTAGTCCATGATATCTAATGCATTAACTAATGTTAACCAGTGGAAACTTATTGTAAAGTTTTACCAATATTTTGTATTATTTTTCTATTTTGAGGTGTATATTTATATACCTTAAAGCAATAATAACATCACTATAATACTTATTAATATAACTATGTAGTTTTCACCTTAGTATACTAATTATTTTAGCTGTCAGGAACTATATGATTTTAAAGCAAATGTCTAAGTGGGACATACACTAATATTATCTGAAATAAGTTAAATATATTCATCAGCTGGTAAGTCAAAAACTTCAACTAGATACTTTGATTAAACAGTATTCATAATTGTTTTTAAAGATTAAATTTTTCAATCCAATCATACAGTGCATCCGGAAAGTATTCACAGCGCTTCACTTTTTCCACATTTTGTTATGTTACAGGCTTATTCCAAAATTTATTAAATTCATTATTTTCCTCTAAATTCTACAAACAATACCCCATAATGACAATGTGAAAGAAGTGTGTTTGAAATCTTTGCAAATTTATTAAAAATAAAAAACGAAAAAAATCACATGTACATAAGTATTCACAGCCTTTGCCTTGACACTCAAAATTGAGCTCAGGTGCATCCTGTTTCCACTGATCATCCTTGAGATGTTTCTACAACTTGATTGGAGTCCACCTGTGGTAAATTCAGTTGATTAGACATGATTTGGAAAGGCACACACCTGTCTATATAAGGTCCCACAGTTAACAGTGCATGTCAGAGCACAAACCAAGCCATGAAGTCCAAGGAATTGTTTGTAGACCTCCGAGACAGGATTGTATCGAGGCACAGATCTGGGGAAGGGTACAGAAAAATTTCTGCAGCATTGAAGGTCCCAATGAGCACAGTGGCCTCCATTATCCGTAAATGGAAGAAGTTTGGAACCACCAGGACTCTTTCTAGAGCTGGCCGCCTGGCCAAACTGAGCGATCAGGGGAGAAGGGCCTTAGTCAGGGAGGTGACCAAGAACCCGATGGTCACTCTGACAGAGCTCCAGCATTTCTCTGTGGAGAGAGGAGAACCTTCCAGAAGAACAACCATCTCTGCAGCACTCCACCAATCAGGCCTGTATGGTAGAGTGGCCAGACGGAAGCCACTCCTCAGTAAAAGGCACATGACAGCCCGCCTGGAGTTTGCCAAAAGGCACCTGAAGGACTCTCAGACCATGAGAAACAAAGATTGAACTCTTTGGCCTGAATGGCAAGCGTCATGTCTGGAGGAAACCAGGCACCGCTCATCACCTGGCCAATACCATCCCTACAGTGAAGCATGGTGGTGGCAGCATCATGCTGTGGGGATGTTTTTCAGCGGCAGGAACTGGGAGACTAGTCAGGATCGAGGGAAAGATGAATGCAGCAATGTACAGAGACATCCTTGATGAAAACCTGCTCCAGAGCGCTCTGGACCTCAGACTGGGGCGAAGGTTCATCTTCCAACAGGACAACGACCCTAAGCACACAGCCAAGATAACAAAGCAGTGACTCTGTGAATGTCCTTGAGTGGCCCAGCCAGAGCCCAGACTTGAACCCGATCGAACATCTCTGGAGAGATCTGAAAATGGCTGTGCACTGACGCTCCCCATCCAACCTGATGGAGCTTGAGAGGTCCTACAAAGAAGAATGGGAGAAACTGCCCAAAAATAGGTGTGCCAAGCTTGTAGCATCATACTCAAAAAGACTTGAGGCTGTTATTGATGCCAAAGGTGCTTCAACAAAGTATTGAGCAAAGGCTGTGAATACTTATGTACATCTGATTTTTTTCATTTTTTATTTTTAATAAACTTGCAAAGATTTCAAACAGACTACTTTCACGTTGTCATTATGGGGTATTGTTTGTAGAATTTTGAGGAAAATAATGAATTTAATCAATTTTGGAATAAGGCTGTAACATAACAAAATGTGGAAAAAGTGAAGCGCTGTGAATACTTTCCGGTTGCACTGTACAATTAAATTATTATTTCATAGTGAGAGCATCTGTCATTCATGTGATCTTGTGACCAACAACCAAAAGTTTGAGGCATCAAAACATTATACAGCAGAAGAAAAATAGTGTACATAGAAAAAAAATGTTAAAAATGTAGTACAAAGTGAAATTATTGCATTTTTATCTCAGGCAGAGGGAGAATTTTACCGAGAGTGTACGCTGTAAAAAGTGGCAACCTGTAATTGTTACCTTAAGGAGCTATTTCTAACTGATCTAACCCTTAAAATTAGTTTTGTTGGTGAAACCTCGTGTATTCAGTTTGATTCAGTGATGTTAAATATTGTTTTGACTTAAATCAAACATGTTAATTTAGATGTTGCCAAATGAAGCATATTTATTTAGGTGTAACATGCAGTTAGAGTCATCTCTCTAGCTTAATTATGACTAAAGGAAAGAGATAAAACTGCTCTTGTTACAGTTGCCCCCTGTCTCTTCTACATGTGCTGATGAATCTTTGTAGGGTGTGTATGTTGTGTTTATTTGTAAGTGGATATGAGTTTACCTCAGCATAAGCTCACAGCGTATGATGGAGGCTGAATTGTTGCAGGGGAATACATGACGCATGCTCTTCATTTGAGACAGGCAGTAATCACAGTAAAGCTTGAAGCTCTCTGCTAAAAGACTCTCCTGCACTCACAAACACATAACTACAGATTAGACCCAGATGAAAAGAATTAGTTCTGAACTACAGCCTCAATATTTAAAACTCCACAGCCTCTTAAGAGTATTTTAGCAAACCGCTAAGCCCCTGAGTCAATGCTCAGTCATTGTATTACAATATATGAACGTGCACAGACATTCAGAGACTAATTCACTAAACAGTTGCGGCACTTTAGCATGTGGTATTCCTGCCACAGCTAACATTGCGCTATTACCGCCCCCAGAAAGCAGGTGGTTAACAGAATTTTATAAAGAACAGAGATGTTGTGTACATTTTCTATTGATCGCGGCAGCATAAATTCATCAAATGATGATAAAATTATGGTGAAGAGCGCAATAACTGGCCATATATCCAGATGCGCAGTGTTGTCAGGTATTTTAAAGAGCTGATTTAAGAGCCCGGATCACAGTGGTTGAGCAAAGCTTGAAAATTACAGCATCCAAATTGCATTCAGCATTAAATATTTGGGCGCATTTGCGTCATTAACTTCAATTGCGTACTGGCAAATTTGTATTGTATTGTAACAGAGGGGGCCTGGGTAGCTCAGCGAGTATTGACACTGACTACCACCTCTGGAGACCTGAGTTCGAGTGACTCCAGCCAGGTCTCCTAAGCAACCAAATTGGCCCGGTTGCTAGGGAGAGTAGAGTCACATGGGGTAACCTCCTCGTGGTTGCGATTAGTGGTTCTCGCTCTCAATGTGGTGCATAGCATGAGCCTCCACATGCTGGGAGTCTCTGTGGTGTCATGCACAATGAGCCACATGATAAAATGCATGGATTGACTGCCACCCAGATTGAGGTGAGTAACCGCGCCACCAGGAGGACCTGCTAAGTAGTGGGAATTGGGCATTCCAAATTGGGGAGAAAAGGGGATAAAAAAAATAAAATAAATACAAAGTATTGTAGCAGAGCGTATGTACCCTAGAGCAAATGCTCATTCATTTTATTACAGTGTGTGAACGTGCCCAGACATGCAGGGTCAGCAAGCTGTTGTAAAAACCCACCAGCTCCCCGTGCATGGCGGTATCCTCCCACTCCGCCTCCACTGTTTTCAGCAGTCTGAGAAGCAGTGCGTAGCTCATCCTCTGAGAGCGGTGATGACTGCTGTAACACTGCCAACGGCTGCCAACAGACGCAGAAACATCAGTTTTACACACTAGTGCCAGTCGCACTATTGGCAGGGACATGCAGCGATTATCAAGAAGGAGCTCGTGTAATAAGTATTTGTTGTTTGTATGCTGTCGTACTCATGCTGTCAATAAACATGCCAACTGCATGGTGATCAGTGATCTCACTAAAGGTTTGATGTTTATTACGCACATGATGGCTTGCTGCAGTGGGGAGAGGTCAGACTGCACTGCATGGTGGGACAGCATGGTCCATGCAGCCGTACACACGTGTCCGTTCCAGTTATAAGGCTCTTTCTGCAAGTAAAATGGTACAATTATTTATGACAAGCTCTTTGTCACACAAAAATGTACAATGAATATACAATGGCTTCAAGAGGTTGGCTGTCAATTTTAACATATTAATTCAGTGCAATTATTTTATAAAAATTATACATTACAAAATTAATGCAATTAATCATGCCCCTTAATTCCGTAATTCAGTCATAAGGAATTTTCCTGTCAGCTAAGAAATTCCTACAGTACTTGATTCAAGCTTGATGTACTACCTTCATGTTTTTGTGAGTCGTAGTCAGCAGGGGGTATTTGCAGCCCCAGCTGTATAGACAATGTGCAGAGATCTCGAGACCCGTTTTTCAAACTACATTTAACTTGCAAAGCTCCCTACAAACGCAGCATCTATGGCATGCGTCAGAACCAAAATGAGATGCTCCAAAGCATCCGTCTGACACGTTACCAAAAAATAAAATAAAAATAGCACAGACAGTCGCAACTTGCCAAAACAATCTACATCGGACAGACTGACCAACTTATTTGCAAATAGACTTGCTGTGACTGTAGGCTTGTGATTTACTTATGTTCAATATGATATGGAAATAAACAGTATTCTGACAATATATCAGATTCTAAAGCAACTTTTTGCATTGTCTATTCATTTCACAATAATGTAATGTCTTTGTATTATTATATAAACCATATTATATTTATAATTATTTGGTTTATTATATGTTAAATTATCCCTATTTGGGGGCAAAGACATTCAAATTCTGATGTGTGATGTAAGTGTCCGAATATATTTTGGGGAGGCCACTGTAGATGCCAATAAATCCAATCTAGTACAAATAAAAAGTGCAACCTGAATTTGATTGTGTTCATACTCCAAGATCTGACTCAGCATCTTCTTGTGAATGGTCACATTAGATGCCATTTTACTTAGTGCCGTGTCTCTCTGTTGAGTAAAAGAAAGTATAGTGTGAAGATGAATAGAATATTAACCATAATTGTTGTTATGAGAGATCAGGTGAGTACCAATACCTGGGAGGTGAAGAGGTGGAGAATCAGGTGACATTCTCCCTGAACTTTGGAGGCACTGGACCTTGGCTCCAACTTAAACCACTTATCATAACCAACAACTGGGATCTCCTAGTGAGAGAAAACATTTGGTATGAATGTAGATTCAGTGAAAAACTGGATGAAATAAAAGTTGCTTCACTATTGTAGGGGTAAGTGTGTGAAATTAGAGCTCACGTTCAATGGGATGTTGATGCAACCCAGAAAATCATCAGCATTCTCCTCACTTCCTGAGGCGGCGGCACCATTAGCCCTCACGGATTTGGCAATTTGCTTGAAATATCTAATATTATGATGCAATGATTTGTTCATACATGTAAGTATACATGTAAGTCATAAAATTATTTGTACATCATGCATTCATTGTTATACTTTTTTTATTAGTATTTGCCAGGCATGCAGTGGGGTCCACAATTCAGATACTACTAGTGAAAATGCTTCTATTTAGCTTTTATTTTATTTTATTTTTTTTATTTAATACAAAAGTTTTTCTTAAATATTATACTATCAGCAAAGAAATTTGAGTGAAACATTGACTTAAATTTAATATATTTGTATGTTCCCTTTTTACTTTATTGACAGCATGCTTTTGAGCTGATGTAAGCAAAACTTTGCTTAAATCCTAAAACTATGTTTATTTCCAAGTTTAAATTAGATATTGAATCCTCAATTTCCAATTATGACTCTGACTTTTGTACTCCACTGTATCTCAGGCTCATTAGCTTTACTAAGACTTCCATCTACCTGCCCATTCCTCTGAATCCACTGATTTCATTCAGCTTTTTGCAAGCCTCAGCAACAGAAACATCGTCATCATGGTCCCTGGAGAGGGAAAATAACAATCACTGAGGTGAGGAAAACAGACTGGAGGTTTAACCCCTATGAATGTTCTCTTTTTTAAGGAAATATTGACTCTTCTTACCATATGTCCAAATGCAGGAGGTCATTGTGAACATCATCGATATCACTGTGGAAAACACACATTTTCAAACGTTGTAACAATTCTGTTATAATTGGTTCCATTATAATGAGCAGATGGAATCTGCAGCCATTTTCTGTTGTTGTTGTTGTGCATTTTCTGCACTGATTTTGGGTGAAAGTTTGGGGAATTCTACAAAATGAATTTAAATATGCCAAAATGTAAAATTATTAAAATTATAAGAAGCAGAAAGCATAATTTTATAAGCAAACATGCCAGGACAGAAGTATGTGTAGAACTTTGTGAATGATAGGCTTTGAATTTTTGAAAATTTTGAAGTTTTGCCAGCATAGATTCTGTGTAGGCCTCATAATCACAGATGTTTCCATTTTTCATATGGTATTATAATATTAAGGAAATGGTTTCATTATGATACTTACAAAACAAAGTGTTCATTCCACACTGGGTTCAGAGTCTCAGGTTTGACATCGGTCACCTGGATATCTCTGCCCGCCAGCACCTCCTTAATACTGGAACGCTTCTCTAACTTTTCCCGTCTCTTGCGAAAACTGAACTTCCTCTCCTTCTTCTCCTCTGTCTCTTTGGGCGATTGTCCCAAGAGAATTCCCAGCATGCAGTAGGGGTCACTGTAGCCTACACACCAACCGGTTTGACACAGGTAAAGAGTATTGGTTAATTCAGTATAGGTGAACAAATGACATGTTTCATTGAAAGTGATTGTTTCCTCATCATTTATATGGTTAGAATAGAGCTGTTCAGTTTGTAGTCCTTAAACCTAAAAGAGAATAAGTATTTTTGGGCCATGGGTTCCGTAAGGAATTTCTAATGAGTTTTAGAGAAAAATTCTAATGTTTTTTTTTTATTTATGAGTAATAATAAGGTCATATTAACATTACTTGAAGAGATTTTTCTGGGAACCATTATACATCTGGCCAGATGAGTCCCAGAGATTTGCATTTCTGAGACTGCAATATGGATCCAGGAGGACTGTGTGGGCAAGATTCTAAAATTTGTTATTCACATTTAAGTTATGGCTGAAATTTAATTTATGTTGTAGAACAAGAAAGGAAAGTTTCCTTAAGTAATTTTAACCACAGATTAAATCTAAATCAGTCAACACTCTTATAAAATTAGGAAATTCCAGAGGGAACCCATGGCAAATTAGTCTTCCAGGTTAACCTACAAATTAGCATGTCATGACTGAACAAATTTATTATGGATCTACAAAAGGGGCTTTGCAGACAAAATAAAGTATAAAACTAATACAACTTCTTTGATGCTTCAAGTAAAATAAATAAAATGTCCTTTGATAATTTTCTAAAGGATTGAGGTATTATGTCTAGTTTAGGACAGAAGGTCTTGCATTTTTCTGTTTGGAAAATCCAAAACAAAATCAAAATCAAATGCCTCAGACTGCATCAAAAGGACACTATATTAGAAGCCAGTAAAAAAAAAAAAAAAGAAAAAAAAAAAGAAAAAACATCTTACCATTAGCGTCTTTCGCCATGAGATTTTTGCCTTTCATTACAGAGACCCTGAGAGAAAAGCTAGCTCTCTACAAAAGAATGTTTAAGACATGGATTAGAATGGCACCACAGCAGCAATACAAACTCTGAGTGAACATGTTTCATTCGTTGTTTGACATGGTGGTGGCACCTTGGGTAAATGCACAGTAAAATAAATGCAAGCATGCCGTGCTATAGAGCCAAGGCCTGTCGAGAGCAGAGAAATCAATGGAAGCTTTCTCTCTCAAGTGTTAGTTGTGAGTATATTGTGTACGACACAGGTGGAGGAAGACTGCTGTGCAAATGAAGGGTTGGATCATCGTGAAGAACATTCAAGTAGCACAATATTTTTCAATTCCCTTCAAAAACTTTTCAGTGTACAAGAGGTAGCTGGGGTTTCTTTAACAGTGACATTTTAAAGTTTTTTTGCAGCCTTGAAAACGATAAAACTAAATTGTTTATTGATCCTACTCTGTTTATTAAAATAACCTCTCTGAATACATTACTATATTAATTTTGCTGAAAAATTCTTTAACCTTTACTGATAAGAAAGAAAAAATTTAAATCTGTCCATTAAGAAATAAGACTTGGAAACTTGATTTAAAGCTGGCAAACAGTTGCCACTCTCTGCAGTGAGTGTCATTGCAAAAAGTTGATAAAAAGAGAGTTCCCTTTCGATTCAGTTCACTTAACATTGCTGTAAGTACTATGGGGAGTGTCCTTTTACACAACCTTGTTGAAACCCTTATACAATCACGCCAATCCTCTGATTGGCAGTGGTGTCTGAGCCCCGCCCCTGTAGGCGCACAGTTGGCCTATATAAGCGGGCGTTCAGTCACCATTTCTTCAGAAATATTTTCCTTCAAGACTGCGAACTTCTTCTTGGAACCCTTTCTGCTTCACTGTCAATATACACTTACAGCAAATGTAATTTCTCATCAAGATACAACAGGACTCATCGTCTGTGCTCAGAGCCTGCTCCGAGAGGCTTTCCACTCCCATGTGTGTTCCAGTGAAGAGTTCTCCATTGCCGTCGAAGACGGTCTCTGTGAACGGGTTTTTTGCTTCAGACACTCATCATTGATCAATCCCACACATTATGCTTAACCACTTCCCTATGTTGAGCGGCGCTCTATCTCCTATAACGAGCGAATCAATAAGCCCGCTGTCCCGCTGTGCGAACGCATGGCGAGCCCTCACGGGTGTGTCAGACTGGGTGTTAAAAATGATCGAGCACGGTTATACCATTCTGTTTGTAAGCCAGCCACCTCGCTTCAGGTTTTGCGTGCAGAGATTCACAGTCTCTTTGCAAAAAAATGTGATAGAGACTGTCCCAGACTGCGACACACACAGCGGGGTTTACAGCCGTTATTTTCTTGTTCCGAAGAAAGACGCCGGGCTTCAGCCCATTCTAGATCTGAGACGCTTGAATCAAGTGCTCGCGAAGTGTCCATTAAAAATGTTAACTCAGAAACAGATCTTATCACACATCCATCCTTAGGACTGGTTTACGTAAATAGATCTGAAGGACACGTACTTTCATGTACCAATTGCACAGCATCACCAGCGGTTTTTGAGATTTACGTTCGAAGGAAGTGCGTATAAATTCAAAGTCCTTCCTTTCGGTCTGTCTCCGGCTCCCCGCACATTCACGAAATGTATCGATGTGGCGCTCGCCTCATTTTAAATGAACGGTGTGCGTGTTTTGAATTACCTCGACAATTGGTTATTACTAGCCCAATCAGAGGCACTACTTAGCGAACACAGAGAATTGCTACTTTGCCATCTGAGAAATCTGGGTCTGAAAATCAACTGGGCGAAAAGCACACTTTTCCCCTGCAAGCAAATCTCCTTATTAGGAGTTCGTCTCGTTCGTGAGCACGAACTTTGGTGTCTTTCTCAGTTTAAACTGGGGAAATAATTGTCACTGAAGTCATTTCAGAGAATGCTGGGTCTTATGGTGGCAGCATCCGCCATCATACCATTAGATCTGTTACACATGAGACCTCTTTAGTACTGGCTCAATCGACACGTTCCACATCGCGCCTGGAGCCTAGGGCGCATGCACATCGCCGTGACTCGCTGCTGTCTGGCTGCTCTAGCACTATGGACAGCACCGGCCTTCTACCAACAGGTTGTTATGCTGGGTCAAATTTTAAGAAGAAAAATGGTGACCACAGATGCATCCAACACAGGTAGGGGCACGGTGTGCGATGGACGCCCGACTTTCGGCACCTGGACAGGTGCGAAATGGGCGTTGCACATCAACCGCCAAGAACTACTGGCTGTCTTTCTAGCTTTGAGATTTGATTCATTCAGACAACACAACAGTAGTGTCTCACATAAACCACCAGGGTGGACTCTGATTGCCACAATGCCTCCTCCAATGGAGCAGGCATCATCTCCTCTCATTGCGTGTGACACATGTCCTGGGCCGTCTGAATTTTAGAGTGGATCTGTTGTCATGCCAGGCAGTATTACCAGGGAAATGGAGACTTCATCCTCAAACTATTCGCCTCCACTGAGAATAGTCACTGTCCCCTTTGGTACTCCATGTCCCAAGCCCCGCTGGGCGTGGATGTGCTGGCTCACAAATGGCCATTTCCCCCGGTGCGCCTCCTTCATTCTGTCATCAGTAAAGTCCGAGTGGACATGGAAATAGTTCTGTTAATTGCGCCAAAATGGCCCAATCAGTCCTGGTTTCCAGAGATGATAGAAATACTAGACGGCCCTCCTTGTGAAATATCGCTGAGGAGAGACCTTCTCTCTCAAGCACAAGGCACGATTTTGCAACCCCAGCCAGAGCTGTGGAACCTACACATGTGGCCCCTGAATGGAGCACATCTGACGAGCCAGAATTGGCTCAGTCGGTGATGAACACCATTTTACAGGCTACAGTACCGTCCATGAGATGCCTCTATGCACTTAAATGGCACGTGTTTGTAAATTGGTGCTCTTCACGTGGTAAAGACCACATTAATTGCCCCATAGCTGAGATTTTGACATTCCTTCAAGAGCGGCTGGATGCTGGTCTTACCCCATCAATGCTCAAGGTTTATATAATGACTATCTCAGCATACCACACCCTGGAAGCTGGCTCGTCAATAGGCAAACATAATCTATGCTGACTGGGGACTTAAATCTGGTGCTGAAGGCACTCACAAACTCCCCGTTCGAGCCACTGGAATCTGTTGAGCTGCGGGTGCTTTCCTTAAAGACCGCACTCCTATTGGCTTTGGCCTCATCTAAACGGGTGGGTGACATGCAGGTGCTGTCAGTTTATGCCTGGAGTTTGGTCCAGATCTGTCAGAAGCCACCATTAAACCTAGAAAAGGCTACGTCGCTAAGGTTTTAACAATGCCTTTCTGGGCTCAGGTGGTTCATTTGCCTTCTTTCCCCCACCATTTAATTCAGATAAAGAGCAATCTATGCATGTGTTATGCCTGGTGAGGGCATTGCACACATATGTTGAGCACACCCGTCAGTTTAGGCTGTCGGATCAGCTCTTTATTTGTTATGGAGGATGCACAAAAGGAATGTCCATCTCCAAATAAAGGCTCTCTCACTGGATCGTTGATGTGATCACCCTCGCTTACGAATCAGAGGGCGCAAATTGCCGTATTGGCGTCAAAGCGCATTCAACCAGAGGCATCACCTCTTCATGGGCATGGACAAACAATGTGTCCTTACAGGACATATGTTTGGCAGCAGGATGATCCTCACAAAACAGTTTCGCGAGATTTTATAACCTGGATATGGCATCCATTTCCTCTGTATAGAGTGCTTCTTACATTCAAATGGGTGAGCCCAAGCCCTTATTACGGGTGGGCAGGGTTGGGGAGTAACGGAATACATGTAACAGAATTATGTATTTAAAATACAAAATATAAGTAACTGTATTCCACTACAGTTACAATTTAATCATTGGTAATTAGAATACAGTTACATTCAAAAAGTATTTTGATTACTGAAGAGATTACTTTGCATTTTATTGTCATTTGTTTCATTTAATATTTAGTCCTTTCAGATGGAAAACATTTATACAAATAAATGATGCGATCAAAAGTGCATTTGAACAGCGGTGAAACACTTTCTTATGATGTGTTTCATTCATACGAGCAGACAGAGAAGTAAGTTTGAAGTAAGTTTGGAGCAGAAGAAATAGAAATAGACCTTGTGTATATTGTCAGCTTTATGCTAAGCTAAAATGCTATTTCTAGCCATTTTACATGCACATGTTACCAGGCACGATCATAGTTTTTTATCAAGAAAATTCACGTTAGATCATAATTTCTTTTTTTCTAGTAAGACCTTTGATATTAGGTTAAAAATCATATTCTTGATTATAATTTTTGTACTGTATATTGTATATCTAAAAATCCTTAATACAAGATTTATCTTGTTTTAGAAACAACACTGCATAAGATATTTAGGTTTTTCAGAGAATGTATTTTTAATGTGTATTTTGTCTTACTGTGCTCGCAGAGTTTTTATAGTCAAAACAAGTGAAAAAATCTACCAGTGCTGAAGAAGTAATCCAAAGTATTTAGTATACGTTACTGACCTGGTGTAATCTAACGGAATACATTACAAATTACATTTTACAGCATGTATTCTGTAATCTGTAGTGGAATACATTTCAAAAGTAACCCTCCCAACCCTGCTGGTGGGCTACCGACTATAATCAACACAGCCACCATTTATATGCTGTTGAACTGCCCCTTTAAAAGTCATAAGCACTCCAATAAGAAATAAAACCTACTTTTGCAACCATGTTGTGAGAGGGTTAATAAACCATACTGTATATATCTATATGGTTCATAATTTCCATCTGGCATCCATCACGTGGGATTATTCATATACACTTTAATATGACTTATAAGTCATCGGCCTGTGACTCTATTTAGTGTTATAACTCTGGGAGTGTAATGTCACGTAGTGCTGCACAACGGGATATTGTTCCCCATAGTGCTTACAGCAATGTAGAGTGAATCGAAAGGGAACATCTCCGGTTACACATGTAACCCCGGTTCCCCTTCTGTCACTCACTCGACGTTGTGTCAATGTAGTGACACTAGGGGTTGCTCTTGATAGCCCCGATCACCTCAGATATTTGAGAAAAGGCCAATGTGAATTGGCGAGTGGTATTTGCATGCCACTCCCCCTGACATACGAGTATAAAAGGGAGCTGGAATGCAGGATTCATTCAGATTTTTTCTTCGGAGACGAGTGGTTGTACTATCAGCGAGCTGAATACTACTGCTGTTCCATTTACCTCTTAAGAAGCATGTGCTGTTGGATATACGCCGCATTTCCAGCGGCTTTCTCTCCTTCTGCACGACGAGTGCAGATTTTGCCCCTGGGCGCTTCGACAACGCTAAAAGAGTGTATATTCCTGCTATAGAGTATATTTTCTCTATTAGAGCACACACATTGACGTTGAACGTCTTTTTAAAGACACGTCTTTTTAAAGATGCCTTTCCGTCTTTGTGTGATTCCTGGATTCGGTCATTATCTCTCCACCTCCGATGGCCACAGGCGCTGCCTCACGTGTCTGGGCAGCGATCACACTGAGGTAGCGTTTGTGGATGGTTCATGTTCTCATTGCGAGTATATGACCATGGCAACACTGCAGTCGCGGCTTTCCTTCTTCTGAGGGAAAGCCACTCTAGCCGCCCCCCCGCGCTGTGTCTTCTACCCACGGGTGTGAGACCGGCCCGGCTGGCGCTGGAGGCGATTTGGGGAGTTCAATGGGCGTGGTCTCATCGGTTAATTCCCCGCGGACCTCCCGTTCCCCAGCACGCTCGTTTGCTCCCATTTGCTCCCGAAATGAGACCAGCCCGCCTCATTGCCGGCTTGACGTCTCTTTCGGGGCCCGCGAGCAGGATGAGTCTTCGATTGCTGAATCGGAGAGCACACTGGCAATGTTGGATGCCGAGGATTCGACTGGGCTGCCACCTTCGAGTCTGCCTGCCCTGTCTGAGGCCAACACAGAGCTGACCGCCATGCTTGCCCGGGCCGCCGCGAGTATCGGGTTGGACTGGAACCCTCCAGCCTCCCCTGAGTGCTCGCAGCTTGATAATTGGTTCCTGGGTTCGGGGTGCTGCTCACAGCCACAACCACCCGGTTTCTTTCTTCCCGGAGATGCATGACGAACTCATGAGGTCGTGGAGGGCACCTTTCTCTGTCCAAAACAGACTTCTGGGTTCATCTGCTCTCACTACCCTTGACGGCGGGGCGGTCCACAGGTACACAGAGGTCCCTCAGGTGGATCAGGCGGTTGCGATGCACCTGTGCCCGCAAAACGGGACCACCTGGCGGGATCGTCCGGTGCTCCTCTCCAGAGCCTGTAGGACTACGTCGTCTCTGGCGGCCAAAGCCTACAGTGCTGCTGGACAGGCCGCCTCCGCCCTGCATGCCATGGCCCTCCTGCAGGTACACCAGGCCAAGGCACTAAAAGAACTGCACGTGGGTAGTCTTGATCCCGATGTGCTGCAGGAGCTGCGTTCGGCGACCGCCCTCGCACTCCGGGCGACAAAGGTCATGGCGCAAGCACTCGGGCAGGCGATGTCCACCTTGGTGGTCCAGGAGTACCACCTGTGGCTGAATCTGGTCAAGATGAGGGACGCAGACAAAGCACGCTTTCTCAACGCGCTCATCTCCCAGATTGGACTTTTCGGCGACACCGTTGAGGACTTCGCCCAGCAGTTCTCGGCGGTGAAGAAGCAGATGGAGGCCATCCAGCACATCTTGCCCCGGCGCGGCTCAAGATCCTGCACCCCATCTGCTTGCCGCGGGCATCCCCCTGCCGCGGCGAAAGCCCAGGCGGCTCCGCATTTGCCTGAGCCTAGCTCTCGGCCCCAATGTAGAGTCCCCCGCAGGAAGCTGACGCCCTCCATCTCTTGGGTCTGGCACGAGGACCCAGAAGGCTCAGGGAGCGAGACGTCCACTACAGAGCTGGTATCCAGACCACTCCATCCCCCGCTGGAGGGCCGGGAGGTAAATCCTTTGTTTACTTTTCTTTTTTGTTCGCAAAACCCCGAACGGGCTGCGGTACCCAAATTGTCAAAAAAAGAGTGGTTTCCTCACTCCTTGGGTCACATAATTGGTGTTCACCGCCGCCGTTGTCACGGCCGCCAGACACCGAGCAATGCCGGGTACGCAGAGCAAGGTAAGTGCTTTGAGGTCCCCCTCAGTGCAGCCGCCTCGGGTCGAAGCAACGCTCCTCGACATGGCATTGCCTGCTCCCCCCACCACGAGGCCCCAACCCCAGGTACGTCAGACACGATCGTTCCCTTAGTGCCCCTCATCCAGAGCTTGGAAGCGTGGCTAACGCTTTCCAACCCTTCGTGGTGGCTGGCCAGGACCATCCGACTCGGCTATGCGATTCAGTTCGCTAGGTGCCCGCCCCGGTTCAGTGGTGTCCGCTTTACTTCAGTGCAGGGCGAGAATGCTGCCACCCTGCATGCGGAGATTGCGACCCTTCTACACAAGGGCGCGATAGAGCCTGTCCCTCCAGCCAAGATGGGGAAAGAGTTCTACAGCCCTTACTTCATCGTACCAAAGAAAGGTGGTGGGTTGCGGCCAATCTTGGACCTGCGAGTTCGAAACCGGGCCTTACACAAACTCCCATTCAAGATGCTAATGCAGAAACACATTCTGGCGTGCGTCCGGCATCAAGATTGGTTCGCGGCGGTAGACCTGAAGGATGCGTACTTTCACGTCTCGGTTCTACCTCGACACAGACCCTTCCTATGGTTTGCTTCAGACGGCCAGGCATATCAGTACAAGGTCCTCCCCTTCGGCCTGTCCCTGTCCCCTCGCGTCTTCACGAAAGTCACAGAGGCAGCTCTTGCCCCGTTAGGGGAAGTGGCTGTCCACATACTCAACTTCCTCGACAACTGGCTGATTCTAGCACACTCTTGATAGTTGCTGTGAGCGCACAGGGATTTGGTGCTCAGGCACCTCAGCCGTCTAGGGCTTCGGGTCAACTGGGAAAAGAGCAAGCTCTCCCCGGTTCAGAGCATCTCTTTTCTCAGCATGGAGTTAGACTCAGTCTCAATGATAGCATGCCTCACAAGCAAGCGCGTGCAGTCGGAGCTGAACTGCCTGAAGTCATTCAGGCGGAGGACAGCGGTTCCACTGAAACACTTTCAGAGGCTCCTGGGGCATATGGCTTCCTCAGAGGCAGTCATGCTGCTCGGGTTGATGCATATGAGACAGCTTCAGCACTGGCTTCAGACTCGAGTACCAAGAGGGCATTACGCCGCGGCACACATCGCGTAGCTATCATGCCACTCTGCCGCCACTTATTCAGCCCTTGGACAGACCTTGCATTTCTACAGGCAGGAATTCCCCTACAGCAAGTGTCCAGATGTGTTGTGGTCACCACAGACGCCTCCAAACTTGGCTGGGGCGCCGTGTGCAATGGGCACATCAACTGCCTAGAGTAGCTGGCTGTACTACTCGCCCTGCGGAGGCTATTGCCATTGATCCAGGGCAAGCATGTGTTGGTCCGGTCAGACAACACAGCGACAGTAGCATATATAAATCACCAAGGTGGCATATGCTCTCGCCGCATGTCGCAACTCGCCCGCCATCTCCTCCTCTGGAGTCAGCAGCGGCTGAGGTCCCAGGCAGCCTCAACGCCACAGTGGACGCACTGTTGTGGCAGGCAACGCTCAGTGGAGAGTGGAGTCTCCACCCCCAGGTGGTCCAGCTGATTGGGAGTTGATCCGGCAAAGCACAGGTAGACTTGTTCGCTTCCTGGGAATCCTCCCACTGCCCGCTCTGGTATTCCCTGACAGCAGCCCCCCAGGGCTGCGCAAATACGCATTCCCCCAGTGAGCCTTCTTGTACAGACCTTGTGCAAGGTCATGGAGGATGAGGAACAAGTCACCCTCGTGGCCCCATACTGGCCCACTCAGACTTGGTTCTCGGACCTCACGCTCCTCGCAACAGCACCTCCCTGGCAGATTCCCCTGAGGAAGGACCTTCTTTCTCAGGGACGGGGCACCCTCTGGCATCCGCACCCAGACCTCTGGAATCTCCATGTCTGGCCCCTGGACGGGACGCGTAATGTCTAAGCGGTCTACCACCAGCAGTCATAGACACGATCACTCAAGCCAGAGCTCCCTCAACCAGGCAGCTTTATGCCCTAAAGTGGCGCTTATTCGTGAATTGGTGTTCTTCCTGAGCCGAAGACCCCCAGAGATGCGCAGTCGTGTCAGTGCTCTCATTTCTGCAGGAAAGGCTGGAGGGGCAGCTGTCCCCCTCCACCTTGAAGGTTTATGTAGCCGCTATAGCGGCTCACCATGACTCAGTTAACAGTAAGTCCCTTGGACAGCACAACCTGATCATCAGGTTCCTCAAAGGTGCCCGGAGGCTTAATCCTCCCAGGCCATGCCTCTTCCCCTCATGGGATCTCACCATGGTCCTCCTGGGCCTTCGGAGAGCCCCATTTGAGCCGCTAGAGTCAGTCAAGCTGAAAGCCCTGTCCTTAAAGATGGCCCTCCTGATTGCGCTCACCTCCATCAAGAGGGTGGGGGACCTGCAAGCGTTCTCTGTCAGCGGCACCTGCCTGGAGTTCGGTCCGGTAGATTCTCATGTGATCCTGAGACACCGACCAGGCTATGTGCCCAAGGTTCCCATGACCCCCTTCAGGGATCAGGTGGTGAACCTGCAAGCGCTACCTTGGGAGGAGGCAGACCCAGCCCTGTCGTTGCTGTGTCTGGTGCATGCTTTGCGCACCTACTTGGATCGCACGCAGAGCTTTAGACGCTCTGAGCAGCTCTTTGTCTGCTTTGGTGGACAGCAGAAAGGGAACGCCATCTCCAAACAGAGGCTTTCCCACTGGATCGTGGACACCATTGCATTGGCCTACCAGACCCAGGCCGTGCCCACCCCCTTGCGGGTTCGAGCACACTCTACAAGGAGTGTGGCGTCCTCATGGGCACTGGCCAGTGGCACCTCTCTAGCAGACATCTGCAGAGCAGCGGGCTGGACAACACCCAATACTTTCGTGAGATTTTACAATCTCCGGGTTGAGCCGGTTTCGTCCTGTGTTCTTTCAGGTACGAACAGGTAGAGTTTGGTAATACAGAACAGCTGGCTGGGTGTATAGTGCCTTTCCCCTCCCCTGAGGCAAAAACTTGCACTTTTACCCCCTGTCGAGTTCATGAAGTTGTGGACCCTGAATGTCCTTCCTCCCTAGCCCTATGGTTCACGAATTCGGCAGAGGAATTCGCAGCCAGCCCCACTACGGGGTCTAATATGCCCTGTACTGGGATAGGTGCTCCACAGTTGCCGATTACTCCGGTAACCCCTGTGATGTATATTCTGCGGTATGGTCTCCCTGTCGGCGGACCCGCGTCACCCTTTGGCAGAGCTCTCTCTGCCCCCGGTCGTTGTGTTTGTAGAGTTCCCCCTGTTTTTTCGTAGTGGAACCTACCACCGCGCCTCTTTCATGTGTGGCTGCTGAGCCCATGTGTCATATTTCCACATGTTGACCTCCCCTTTTGGGCAAGATGTGGTCTCCACGGGGTCTTTTCTCCCTGAAAGCATAGGAAAGGAAAAGAACACCTTCCCCGATGCGTATGATAGTGTTAGATGGCCCCAGCTGAATCTAATACTCTGTGGAGAGAAAACTTAGAGAGAAAAGGCCACGGCTGGCGCGGGATCCATAGGGATCCCTAGTGTCACTACATCAACACAACGTCGAGTGAGTGACAGAAGGGGAACGTCTCGGTTACTGTCGTAACCTCTGTTCCCTGATGGAGGGAACGAGACGATGCGTCCCACTTGCCACAACGCTGTACTAGCCGCTGAAATGGATTCCAGCTGCATTCCAGCTCCCTTTATACCCGTATTACCGGGGGAGTGGCATGCAAATTCCACTCACCAATTCTCATTGGCCTTTTCTCAAAGATCTGAGGTGATCGGGGCTCTCAAGAGCGACACCTAGTGTCACTACATCAACACAACGTCTTGTTCCCTCCATCAGGGAACGGAGGTTACGACAGTAACCGAGACGTTCTCTGAGATGAAGGGAACGAGACATTGCAAAAGTTGGCCGCAACACTACTTCAGAGTTTTGTAATACAAGTGACTCCCTCTTGTCCCTCTGACAGAAAATTCTGAAGAAATGGTGACTGAGGCCGACTGTGTGCCTATATAGGTCGACTGTGTGCCTACAGGGGCAGGGCTCAGACACCATTGCCAATCAGAGGATTGGTGTGATTGTATAAGAGTTTCAACAAGACCTTTCTTCTGCCATGGCACACTTTTTATGAATAGAAATACCACGCCACACCACTATGAAGTCACATAGGAATGCTGTATTATGAGGTCACAGGTGGCAAGAGCGCTAATTGGGTAATGAAAAAACAACAAATTTGCTTCTTTTCTAATTTGTTGATTTGTTCTTGTAAATTAATTCTTGCAATGCCACAGAAAATTACAGGAATGTAAACTCATGAAGGGTGAAAAAGTTGAGAGAATCACTGGTTCATGAACATTTTTTCTGGGGATTTTTTCTTTCACTTTTAAGAATTAGCTGAAAGCACCCATTCCAGCGATTTTAATGATTCAAGTAGAGCAAATTAACTGCACAATTGTGCAGAATTAGCTGCAAAAATAGAGGGTATTTTGGTGTGGCTTGCTTCTGTGTCACAAATTTTTTCACATTTATTAACTGATTAGTTCAGTGACCACTTCTGGAGATGCCACTAAGTGGCGACAAATGAGCATCTAACAGTATGTGCTATGAGCGAGTCATTGAAACAAGTAATTCACGACCGAAAACTGCCAAGAGACTTCAGTGTTTAAGAATTAAAAGAACAAAGCAGATTTATAGTTTACCTTCAGTTTGAGCATTATTTTTCATCCAAAAAGACAACAATAATAGTCTAACAATAGTGAGTTTCAATAATGTCCTTGCCTTCTCCTTCATTAAAACTTGCATGACTACAAATCTACTGATTCTGTCGACTGTTTAAGAATTATAAACACAAAGCAGATCTACGGTATCATTTTCCTACAGTATTTAAACTGCTGAGCATGATTTTATCAAACAATAATAGCCTAATAATAATAACTTTTAGTTATATTGTTATATTGAATAATGTTCTTCTGTCATTGTTAAGCACATTTTACATGAGTCAAGGCGTCAATGCTCCGTTCAATGCCAGTGTCAAGTGCCACATTGGCCTCCACATGACAAATGTTGTAAAAAGCGTCACGGAGGGGCAATTTTACGAGTTTGCCAAGCAAAAAAGTGGGAGCTGTACACAATAAACATCAAAAACATGTATTTGGAAGAGAGAGAGAAGAAAAGACAGTGGCTTTGAAAGCAGAAAGTAATAAAAGGACTCGATAATGTTTAGGTCTTAGCATTTTCTTGGTGAATTTAAATTAGTTCAATAACTGGTGTTCTCTGATACTCGGAAACGATAAGGTAATATTTAATTAAAATAAATTGAGACATTCAATATCTCTTCACAAATTTGGACAGTTTTTAAATATTTCTCATTGTTTTGTACACTCAAAGTCATTATTTGTGAAGCAAAAACTTTTAGTGTAAAGTGACATCACTTCATAGACTTGTATTCGGCAGCACTGATGCGAGTCGTGAAACCCCTTTAACGTGTATAAACATCACTCATTACACATTAATCAAAGCTCTTCTGCCCTTTTCTCTCCTTGATGAACAAGGAAGACGAAAAATGCCGAAGTGAATGAACAACATGCCCCTCTCATTCAGACGGTCGGTACATGATGTCCCAGGTCATTCAGCTTGTTTACAATTGAGAAGTTTCACAAGTACCTCATCTTCAGTGTTCAAGCTCTATTCCTGTCAGACACAGATTCACTGTGCTGTAGCCAAGTGCGCAACTGGCTGTAGTTGTAACTAATCAAGCAATCTGCCTCAGAAGGACTGCGGTTGCCAAGCACGTGATTAACTACTGCTGTAATCAATCAAGAGGGATTTTTTTATTTTTTATTTATGCATTTATTTATTTTGTTGAATTTGATAATTTGCCACAGGACAGTGGTTGGGAAACACTGGTGTAGAAGGACACTCCCCCATAGTGCTTGTCTCATTCCCTTAATCTCAGGGAACCGAGATTACATCTGTAACTGGAGACGTTAATGTATCTATAGGGTCACCTGTATATATCATGATATTTGAAAACTTGTATTTCCAGGCCTGGACATCATGGACATTTCTATTGTTAATATTATTATTATTTTTTCTAATAATGTTCAGCTCTACAATATTTCATTATTAGATATTGCTCATTGTGAGTCCTATAAAATGATAAAAAAAATTAAAAATATCCAGTAATCATGAGTGATTGGAAAAGTCATGTAAAAATCATGGAAATGTATTGGTCAAATGATGTGGGATCCCTGTATGTAGTATGAGACAAAACGTATGTAAGACCCTCACCTTGGATTCTCTAACTCTCTGCAGGATAATGTCATGTTCCTCTTGACCCATATCAAAGACCTGAGTGAGAGAGTCATCAAGTAAATTATTGGTTTCTAGAAAAATTAATGAATATATGAAGGCATTACAGCTATAGTTCTCAAAATTGTATGGGTATGGTAATGCTATGGTTGTCTAACTTTCAAAAAACACTGAATAGGAGCCTGGGTAGCTCAGTGGTAAAGACACTGGCTACCACCCCTAGAGTTCGCTAGTTTGCTAGTTCGAATCCCAGGGCGTGCTGAGTGACTCCAGCCAGGTCTCCTATGCAACCAATGTGGCCCGGTTGCTAGGGAGGGTAGAATCACATGGGGTAACCTCCTCGTGATCACTATAATGTGGTTCGTTCTCGGTGGGGCATGTGGTGAGTTGAGTGTGGTTGCCACAGTGGATGGTGTGAAGCCTCCACACGCGCTATGTCTCTGTGGCGATGCACTCAACAAGCCACGTGATAAGATGTGCAGGTTGACGTTCTCAGATGCGCAGGCAACTGGGATTTGTCCTCTGGACTGAGGCGAATCACTATGCGACCATGAGGACTTAAAAGCACATTGGGAATTGGGCATTCCAAATTGGGAGAAAAAAAAAATAAACTGAATAGAAAATGCATAGTTAAAATGCTTCTACACTTCTACCTTTTTTAACCCTAAAATGCATATGCGTGGGTCAAACATGAATACTTTTAGACTATAATTTTTACATGAAGTAGTCTTTTCATCTGACACTTGAGGAATGCTTCAATTCAGGTGTCTTTGACCATGTGAACTGACTATTTTAACATTTAGTTTAATATTTTTTTAATTATATGGCATTTGCATCACTACGCCTTGTTCCAATACGTGTTAATATGGTATTCAAAAAGTAGTTTTTATAAAGACTAAGCTTCTAATTTCGACCTGGTCATTTTTGACCCACATATGCATTCTAAGAGGGTAAAGACACATATGCATTTTAGGGTTAAAAATAATGAATACTCATAGAATTCATAGATCAAGAAAACAATTATTCTTGGAAAAGGGGTCTTTGCTTGTTATTGTAGTGATGGTGATCAAAGGTCAGGTTATGTCAGCGGTCAAGGCAAAATGTAATTTGCTTTTTTTTTCTCTGAAGAAAAATATTACACATCAGACACTTCAAACGTAGGACCTGTTGCCACTTCCACGTTAGAGGTCTCAGAATGAAATCTTTCTTCTGTGGAGTGACATGGGTTTCATGGGTGTAATATAAGCACCGAACATCAATCCCCATTGGGCATGGGCTTTGATGTTTAATCATGTCTGAGACAAGAGCATCTGCTCCAAGTCATAAAACCAACTCAAAGTAAACAAACCTCCCCACTACCACCAAAAACATTCCCCCACAATCCCTTCAAGGACTATCTTTTTCAAGACAATGCAAGCACATTGTAAACAAACGATGAAAAAATATTTCTGTCTATTTCATTTCTATTTAGAAATCAATCAGAGCATGATATTTATTTAGGTCTTGGTGGATTTGGAGTGCAATTGGAAACAAAAGATATTGTGATATTTGTGTTTTAATAGAAAGGTTGTTGGATTTGTTGTACAGACATGTTCTTTGAGGTTTTTTTTTTTTTTTTTTTTTTAAGTGTTTGAATCATGTACTATGTGTTCTACAGAGAAATTAATTATTGCACCTTCTGCAGGTAGCTGAAAATGTCCCCTTCATTGGTGACATACTCGGGTGATGGCACCCCGACCCGATTGGCCACAGTGTAGATCGCCTCCTCATACAACAAGTCAAGCTAAAAGAGAACAATTTTCATAATATCATCTCGAATATCTCATAATTGTGTAACCTTTGACGTCACTGCAATGTAGCACTGTGTCCTAAACAGAAGCGACATGATGAAACGACAAAAGACTCTTCCATGTTAATCAGTGTTTTTGTCCTAACGAGCCACAACAGTGACAAATTATTAGAGACAGGACATTTTTGTTGATTGCTTGGTTTCTATTTCTGCGAAGTTACGCTGGCTAGCCCCACCCACTGTGAACTGTCATTGGTCCAAAATCCTGCTCCACATAGCATATTAACTGTACTTTGACTGTTCTGATTTGCTGTGATTATAATGTGTCACTTAGCAGTTTAATGTTCAGTGTTGACAGACAAATTCAGGGGTGTAAGAACACTCTGAAAAGTGTGTGTGGGGGGATGGGGGGCATAAATCTTATACGCATGGCTCATGAATATTAATTAGGTGGCATAACATTACGATAATGTATATATATCAATATCTTCTGTCTTATTGTGTCTTATACTGTAACTCACTTTGTGCCATATGTCTGCTTGGATGTATAACTGTTGCACTGTTTCCTGAGGGAACCTCATTTCATTTTGCTTGTTGCTCTGAAGTGTTACCACATGTCCGCAAGTTATAATGGCTCCTACACCCCAAGACAAATTATATGTCGCTGGAATCCTATTGCATCACATCTCATTAGGACACAGTGTAATATTTGTGTGAATTTTGCACCACAAGTAGGAAACGTGCTAGTATAGTGCTATCTGAATCATTTTTTAAGAATAACCATGACACTCACCTCATTCCTGGTGGCTCTTTCTGGAACAAAATCCTGGTCTTTGCACTCTGGGGGTGGAGGAGTGCAGCTGCTGTCCTCCTTTATATGTATGAGGATGAAGAACCGATAGAAACAAAGATGAGAGGTGAGCTAATCAACGTTGAGTGAGGGAATAATCCTACTGGAGTGAACTATGTGTGGAGTGTACAATGAAAGTTGCTTCATAAGAGAAGTCATGGACAATTCTGCGACAGGTCTGATTAATTTTACAGTTCTATCCATTCATTTGCATAGTATCTGCAAACAGTGATTTAATGTTGTAAAACTCAGTTGCCATATTCTCATTTGTAAGACAGACTCTGGCAGAGTTTCGAGATGCTCTTAAAAACATGGCACTCCTGCTCGAGATGCTGAAAAAAAAAGTGAGACATGGCTCAACGATCAAAAATGTCCATCTTGCGCATGTTTACATAGAAAAACAATTTAAAAGAGTGCGGATGAACACAAAAGTACATTCGATATGAACAACCTCTAACTCTTTCAAGGGGTGGTCCTCCAATAACAATCACTTGGTCATGAACCTGAAGAAAAATAGTTTAGAAAGTCATAAACAAGCATATAACAAGTATAAAAGCTTTTTTGTTAGCAACTCTTTCATTGACGGTTGTCAGTTTTCATGAAAAAAACTGAACAAGAGTGGTGTGCGTGGGAAGTTATTAAGGAGGGATTCATTGCTTTCCAAAAACAACATTTTTGCCCATTTGAGGTTTATCAAAGACCATCAGAATTGTTCAGACAGCTGGTGGAAAAATGTGCCAGCAAGATGAGATAAAAGTTGAACTTCACAGCATAACTGAGAGAAGTTATTTTCATCCACAGCAAAATGGTGAATTCCGACATTAGAGCCTTATATAAGACATGCCATATGGTGGTGAGAGTATCATGATTTACAGTCTAAGAACTGAATCGCTTGTAGTCACTGAGGGGATAATGAATTCTAATTGTACTCTTCATCTCCATTCACTGTGCATTGTATTTCATTCTACTCTGCTTTTATTCTCCTAGCATTTATTGTTTATTGTCTGTCATCTAGGTAGCTGACATTTGTTTCTTGTCGTATTACATGACATTTCCTCAAATCATTTCCACTGTTGCTCGTCGCACAAAGGTTTAATTAATTTAGTAAAAATGTGTACACCTGCCGTGAAATGAGAGGAATGGCACTAAACATGACTTGACTTGTACAGCAATATTTACAGAGAATGTCAGGATGTCCATTCTTTAGGATGAAGTTTAACAGTGTGACCCTACACATACACAAACAAGTAAATCTAAAACATTAAAGCGGAACCAGGAAACATTTTGCGTTTTCACCAAGTCAAAGTCCGGACCTTTAGAAAAATTAAATGTTGTGGAGTGACCTGAAGTGGGCAGTACAAGCAAGACACAAAAATCTCAATGACATGAGGCATTTTTTAAATAAAAACAATTGTAATTTCCGCACCACTAGCTTCACCAAATGGAATTGCTTGACTAATCACTTTTTTTTTAAACAGATTCTTCCATTGGTTGTACAAACAGGTAGTCCCGCACCAAAATTACACCACTGGTTGAGTCAATGTTGCTGTGTCGGGCAAGTACAGTGGGAAAAGCACATACACTATAAACTATACCCATTTATACACACCAATGTAAAATATCAATGGTCCCTCACATTTGTGTTTATATGCTGGTACATTGAGGGAATCCAAGAGTTTTACATACTGTAAGAGGGAAACCACACTATTGCAGGAAAACCAAACTATCTGCTGTAGATCATGATGGAAAGTTAAGACAACAAACACAGCAACAACTGTTGAATATCTGGAAATAAAGCGAAGAAACGGAGAATAAATTAGCACAGTCTTTCTCACAGACCATGTTTGTTATTTACACAAGTGTCACAGGGAAATAACGCTGCTGTGGAGAAAGCTGCTTACTGACCAAGCTGCATGTATACGGGAGTAAAGAGTATGCTGCTTATACAGTGCATGTAAACGGGAATGCTGCTTTCTCGCAATAAGCCACTTTCTGGTGTCCATGTAAACGTAGTCAATGTTACAGTGTTAGGCGAAGTCAACCTGCAAATTACTGCATATTACTGTAAGCTGGGATACGAGAAAGAATTTAATGTCGAAAAATTACACACATCAGCTTTAAACCTGTTATGTGGGACCTACTAACACCTACAAAAGATCACCAGTAGAAGACACTGCTGATAAAGGAGGTACTTCCAGTTTTTAAATATCAAGGTTTTTTCAACAGAGATGATGGATGTTGGACCAATGTGTTTAATGAAGACATTTATTTTATATATTCATTGTTTAATTAGATTTTCAGAACTATATAGAATCCAGTAGGGTTCACACATTTTCTCTAACCACTGTATACTCACTACTATTGCCCACTGTAAGTAGTAATTACTTTTATATCACTAAGAATCACTTGGGAGCAAAGCCTAGTCAGGCAACATTGATTGCTGTCCTTTGCAACATGTACTGTGAGAACAGCGGGAGAGGATATCTCTTCAATAAACATCTAATTCAAGCACATTAACTCTAATGCTGTCTTTATATAAGGGGTAGAGGGGGGTCTGATGTTCCACTGAAGGAAGCATGTAATAGCTGAACCCCCAGACTTTTTGCCTCTATTTTCACCCTCATACTGCTGTTTTGTCTAACACAGCTATACACAAGAGAGTTCTATTTTAATATAGTTCAGAAAAGAAGAAAAAAAAGAAAAAAAAAAGTAGTCTGAAAAGCAAACAAATATTGGACTTGTAATTGGAAAATTTGGAATGCTGCTCAATCAGAATTATCTTTTGATGGTCATTTTCATTTGTGACGCAACACTTGAATGAAGCGTCACTCAAAGTCCCCGATTTACTAAAAGTTTGCGTGTATAAAAACGTGCAAACTTGATAGCATGCTAATAAAAGGTCTGCACTGATCTACTAATGCAGTCTTTTAAAGATTGCATCTTTCAGATGTGCAAAATAGCACATCTTGGCAATTTCTGCGTGTTTTCCCGAAATTAATATACAATTATAGGCAGGCCTCCAAATGTGCATAATAAAGGGCGGTCTAGATGCAAATTAATCAGACTGCACCCACAAAGTGATTTATAAAGCCTGAAAGTAATTTCAGAATCGGAAACTTTGAGAAAGAATTAATACGAATAAAAGGCAGGTATTAATCTGAATTGCACTGTGCATCATGCTGTCATTGTGACAAAAAAGGAGACTTTGAGAACAGATAATCCATTGAACACCCTTTATTGACACACATAAATATGAAATTAAATTTATACTCATGAAAAAACTGTTTTATTGGATTATTTTAAAACTAGCCTACTAACAATTTATGCCCAAATTATGTCGTAATTTACTGTTTTAAACATTGTTTTTAATTGCCGAAATATTGCGAAATATATTATGTGGCAGTTCTTTCCAGTTGGCAGACCGATACGCACCTGTATGCTGGACAGGTTTCATCTTGATCCCGTGAAATGAACAGGGAGCGCAAGTTCTGTACCGTGCAGCTTCCCGTGTCTCTCTCATGCGCAGCTAACTTTGTCATGGTCAAGAAAATAGTGGTTTGAAATTCAGATTTCATTTAAGTGTACATGAGTGGTGTGATGGCTTAACGTGTACATAATGTTGTATTTTCTTTGTGAATTATGAATATTTCAATTGAAGAGTGTCAACAGCATAGATTTTATGATGATATCATACAATCCTATAAATAAACATATAAATGCCATAATGAATACAAATAAAATGGTATTTAGTCAGAGCTGTACTGTAATTGCATTTGGTGCAAGTACCACATGCAAAAGCCTCCTTTTGGAGGGTGTGTTTAACATATTTGCATGTGTGGTTATTTGTGCGATTTTTCTTAGTAAATTACCTACAAAACGCCCACGAAGCGCAAAACGCAATTTCATAGATTGCACAAGCAAATTAGCACCCGTTATTTGAGATCTTAGTAAATCGGGGCCAAAGTGTCCAATATTGTCTGGAGCTGTTCGAATCAACATGATCATACAGGAAAACAACATGTACCTTCCAAAAGTACATGTACCCTGAGATCAACCCTATACAGCTGAAATACTGACAATCCCCCATCAGACATTTTTGCATCACATCAGGTGTGAATACATTTCCCTCTAGCACTGCTGATAGTTGTCACGAACAATCCCTGTAACATGGTTTATGGTCCTGTGGGAACCAGGAAGTAATCACGTTCACATAATAATCTGAGCGTGATTTGGAGGTTGTATTTTCACTCTAAAATTACATTTTTACTCCCCTGACAGTTAGGTTTAAGGTTGGAGTTTGGATTAGGGGGTACTGTTATTTGACTGTATTACATCATTTACAACTAAAAATACAACTCGCTTTTGGCACCACTCTGTGGACATTTCACCCATAAACTGGAGCTCACACATGTCCTAGTCTCATGTAGCTTAAACAGCAAAGGTCTGGGGTCTATCGCAGCTAACATTGGCAAAGAACCGCCCACTTAGGCAGGAAAAGCCATCTAACTGACATGTAAAGCGACCAGTCACAGCCAGGTTTGTTATTACATGATGTTTAGGGGTGGGGTTATCGGAGACGGCTCATACCATAATAAAAGACCGGTATGGGAAAATAAATAATTTATATAATGGCGAGTGAGCTTCCACGAGCGATTGCACAGAAAACACACGGGAAAATAGCAGAAAATGTGTAGCGAATGTAAGTACAACACAGAACCTCATTACAGAGTATTTCACAGACATAACTAAATAAACAAAGCAGAATCTGCAGCTCTGCTCATGGATATCCGCTTTACTTTCTGCTATGTGCCTCAAATCAAACACTGAATATCTTTAAAAGAGTTGATGTGACTAACCTGGCAAACTTGGGCAAATTCTGTGATTATTTAGTCCTCAAAAGTGCTCATTGTATCAACACAGAACCTTGTGAACTCGACTCGTGCTTCCACCGTACCAGTGCAAACTAAGCTCTCAGAAATCCTGTAGAAGTCAGCCAGTCAGATTTGGTATGACTGGACTAAGAAAGCTTTTCCAATTTTGTGTGCTATAAGTGTCAGACGGTTAGTACACAGACTGTGGGCGTGCACACATACACATGCCCATACGTTCAACAACACTTCCAGATTCGGCCACTGGGGGCAGTGGTTCGAATTTCACTAAGCACAGACCAATTTCAGCTGCAAAACCTTCGACCTACTGTTGAAAAATTCATAGTGAGATCAGACTGATCAGAATACACTCATTTTTGCTCACTCTTTCCTCATATAGCAAACTAGGTGAAATACACTATGTAGTGACTAATGAACACATCTGCGGTTTTGGACACAATATAAAATTTATTCCAGTTCTCCATCATTTCTTTCCACATTGACAGCTACTCTCAGTTGTTGCATGAGAAAGTGTCATGGCATTGTGCTGATTCTTACATCATTACCATTGCAACTGATACAGATACACTGGATATTGACTACACAGTCTGAACAAATGGATCAGGTTTCATCACTTGCAAAATGACAGTCATTCCTAATAATCATATTTGAAAATCAAATCGGATTTCTTTGCAGTGTGAACAAAGCCTTGGGATTGAGGATACTGGGGAATGTGGTGACAAGCATACACCCTGGTGAAGGAAGGGATGCCCAATCATTCAAAGAATAAGGTTACCTCAGTTTCGCAGGCAGACAGCTGACCATCCTGTTTCTGGAGGATTTTATTCATGCGGTCAAAGAAATCCCCGTTTCCCCTGGCAACCCTGGAAAAAGAGATGGATCATTTCAGTCATGAAATGCCGTACCTTTGTTTACCTTTAATTATACAATGTGGCTTTAAAAGGAGTTTCTCTTCTAGTGGGGACTGTAATCACAATAACATACATGCTGAGAGCTCATCTGGAGCTTTACTCATTCACACTAATAAGATGAGCCGAGCAACAGTGTTGAGATTTTGACAGGCATCCAGCAAATGCTTGTTTTGGTTGACATGTAATTACTTGAACATAGATAAATGATGAAGTGGTAATAAACTGTCAAACTGTCAAATGTTTGCTGAAACTGAGAGCAGTGTTGACATATGACAGGATGAGGACAAATTAACAAGCAGATTTTACAATCAGACAATGGCCACAGTTTAAGAAGATGTCAAAATGATGCATTTTAAATCCTCAGCATCACACTAAAGTACTTCTTGTAATTTACTCTACACTAAACAGCTAAGACAAGCCTTAGGGGCCATTCACACAGAATGTGTCTTTGCGCTAAAAAAGCTTGACGCAGCACGACAAATAGAGCGGAATGCAGGTGTCTCAAGACACATTTTAAACGTTGCTCTTTTTAACTTGACACACAGACACGGCATCTAATAAAAATAGCGGGGGAAAAACTGTGAGACTGTGAAACTGGTGTAACGGTCAAAGCAGTGTAAGCATCCATCTGGCATTTGCTAAGAAAAACAACTGAAAAACAGTGTGAATGCAAAAACGCATTCAGAGTGAACGGGCCCTATGCTGGTTAACTGGTCAGTTGGCTGGTTTTAGAGGGGTTTGGGACACTTTTCAACTGGACAGGTTAGGAGACCTGTCCAGGCTTTGAACAGCTAAAACCAACAAGCAATCTTAGGCTGGTTAAAATGTGTTTTCTCAGCAGGGCTTGCCTTAATCTGGATAATAATGCTTTAAAACAGTAGCTTGGTAGCTTAAAACCATGGTTGTCCTCACCAGGCAGCTTAACTAGCTTAACTAGAAAGACTTCTTTTAAACACCACACTGTAAAAATACCTATCTCTACAGTAAATAACCCTTAAAATTAGTTTTCAGGTTGATTCAGTGATGTTAAATAATATTTTTGACTTGAATCATACCAGTTAATTTAGACATTTAACATTTATTTATTTTTTTTTCAGTGCAGCTTCACCAGCTAAACTGTGCTGGTTATTTGACACAATATGTACTGTATTGTGGAAAGCGCTATACAAATACAAATACAAATGACTTGACTTGAGCGGCATGGCTATGATGGTCCACCAAATAGACCAGCACCAAACCAGCATAAATCAGCCTGGAACAGCATGCTGGTATAAACTAGTCTTTGCAGAAGGACATGTAATTTATTACATTACACATCAGAAAGAGCAGTTTTAAAAAACAGATGTGTCTCAGCCAAGCAAAACAAACAAACATGGTGCAGAACATTCAAATCATATTTCACAAGGAGAACTTGTTATGAACCCTGTTGGCTCTAGTTTATCTACAAAATGCCTGTGCTCACTGGGGATTGAGGTGACAGGCCTCCCATCCCTCTGACATGCCTAAAAAAAATCAACAGTTTGAAGCACGTCTCAGAGAGACAGCCTCCATGAAGATCAGAAGATGATGAACATTTTCTTTCCTCATTAGCGTCACTGCCACACTGTTTAAACATTATCAATGCAACAAGTATACAATTGCGTCCTGCTGCTTATGATCCAGACTCTTCAACACTGTCCAATTTAATTTATCATATCGTGAGGCGATTCGGGAAGGGGGCGGGAGATGTGCTTCTCCGGCAAAGCAGGGTGAGCTCCTGGACCCCTGCCACTTGCAAATTTTCCAGACCCAGTCGTCATGGTGATGATATCACTTTCAGTGCGGGATTGGTTGGCAGACCAGAGCACCTAGGGAATATCACCCATCTCTCTTGCTCTGCCCTGGCTGACTTCAGTAGAGTGTGGAGGAATGAGGGGAGAATGGATTAGTATGGCCATACAGCTGTCAGACCCCCATCAGAGCTCTCCACCCCCCTCTCTTTGATTATTTATACTACCTGCCCAAGCGCGCCACATTTCTTTATCAGCACCATCACAGCAGGAGTGCATCAGAGACCTGTGCCCCCAGATATCCAACAGAGCGCTCATGGGATTCCCTCTGGAGATGAATTAGCGGTGAAACTTTGAGTCTGCATACATTTGTTTATAAGTATCCAGTAAATCAGTCTGTATATTATATAATTGTCTGGCTAATCTAGGACTGTATAGACTATTTTATTCTCACGCCTGGGAAAGAAAAATCACAACTGAGATCTCTTTAATATCGCAATTGTTTCTCTGAGGCTGCAGTGAGAAAAGAGAGCACATGGAGACTTTTGCTTAAAGGTGTTGTACATGATTTCAGCTGTTTTGCTAACTTTCAAGACACGTCAGTGAAACATCATCACATTGCTAACTCCAAAGACATGTCGGCAAACCCAATTACACAAAAAGTTTTCAATGCATTTTGGATTGGCTAAAGAAACCTTGTTTTGTTGGTACAAACCAAGGGCTGTCACAGAGACAGGTGTGATTCTACAGTGATATCTGCCAGGTAGTTGGAACGTTTTACATGTTTTCAAACAAAGTGAGTGCTTTTGAGTTGATCTCAACAATGTCACAAACTGTGCTCAGAATTGCCAAAATAATAACAACAACAACAACAACAACAACAACAATACTAATTAAAAAATCAAAACTCAGAAGTTTTAATATTAAATCAAATACTTTCTCATCACATTCTTCTAAGACAAAATGATTGGTAACACTTTACATTAAAGTTCTATTTGTTTAGGGTATATAAAGGAGTTCATTGATGACTATGAAGTAATTTACAAAT
The DNA here is from genome assembly GCF_019703515.2 of Myxocyprinus asiaticus. Lineage (NCBI taxonomy): Eukaryota > Metazoa > Chordata > Actinopteri > Cypriniformes > Catostomidae > Myxocyprinus > Myxocyprinus asiaticus. Next base: position 33,402,540 of record NC_059357.1, on the reverse strand, counting down.
GCATTATAAATCAATGATATGCAGTTGTAACAACATGAATAAAAATGACAACTTTCATGCAACTTTTCATTTCATACCTGCCAAATAGTGATCATTTTAACTTAAAATGTTATACATGCTTCTAACATTTATTTTATCTTTTATTAATCAAAAAACATAAAATGCTTTAATTCATAAATGATTAGTTTCACAATGCAACAAAAAAAAGATTATTATAGTGAGATTAAAATGGGGGTTATGTAATTTTGCTACAGTCTTCATTGTGTTTATTTTAATTACTGTATTGACTCACTTGTGTTGTTACTTTCCTTGCCATGCTGTTGCCACTTCCTTGGAATGCACGTGTAGCCTATGAAAATGTAGGTACATTTTCATATGTTACTTAATATTGAATGAAGTGATATTAAGCATTTATAACTTGAGATAAAATGACTAACTATTTGGCAAGTATGGCATGAAAGTCACCCTTTTTATGCATGTTATTATAACCATATATTAATGATTTATAATGCATTTGTAAATGAATAAATAGTCATTAATGAACCCCTTTATAAACCATAAACAAATGGAATAATAATGCAAAGTGTTACCAAATGATCTGAGCTCCCTTGCAAAACTCTAGAGTTCTGGCAAACCACTGTGGCAAATATGCCACAAATTTGCATCTCATTATTTTCACATACAAATGAGCTTTGCGCCAAACTTTTCATTGTTGCAGCAGGTTTGCCATAGGAAAGGTTTGCTGCAAGTTGACCACTACTAGTGAAGAGCTGCAATCTCCTGGTAATAATTGCTACAAATTTTCCACATATTAACCATTTTAGCTCTGAAGGTATATTTAAAGATTTCCTGTTTCAGTGGCATACCCAAAATTAAAGGCTTATAACTAAAAAAAAAAAAAAAAAAGACAAGGAGGGTCGTTTTGGTATCATTTTAAAGAAACATTTTAAAAAATATATTATGATATAGATTATGATAAATTCTGAGATTCTCAGTTTAAGAAACTGCAGAAATGTTTTTTTTTATTTTTTTTTTATTTGACATTATATACCTCAGGGTGTAAATAAGATGGCTCCAAAAAAATTGCTTTTGTTTTGTTCCCAATCATGTCACCTGTAACTGAGTAAAATGTTGTGTTGATACAACAAAGCAATCAAAATTATATAATTACAAAAATAAACCATCCTAGTGTCCAAAAATGTCTCCAAGTGTCCAAAAGCCTCTCCAAACAAATAAAACATAATAATTGTACATAATAACTAATTACACAAGTGAATACAACAATAACTAAAGGTTTGTATAGCATGCAGACATGATTTTAGTAATGAGATTTCACAGAATGAGTTTCATTCTGTGATATATGAGTCATCATTGAGTCTGTGTCATGTACTTGGCACCAACTTATGGTGGCCATATGCAATTGTGATTGACCACATGATTCTCTGCCCAAATATGGAGGACTATCACCACTGGATAGAGCAATTTGAACTCAATCCGGTTTAGCGTTCCATGACACTAAAGTATTTCCAATAATGTCATCTGATCCAGGAAAGCAAATGTGTTTGAAGGCAGATAGCAAGATGCCAGATGGCCAGATTTTGTGTGCACATTGTGCTTCGTGTGGGTTATCTAATGACCTATGCTTCTGATTATTTTGTGTGTGGGCTCATTTTAAAAGAAAATCACCTCTTGTAAGTAATGGTATGTGATATTTTATGTTCTGTGTATTATTTGTGAAGTTATAAGCAAAAACGTGGCATATGAGCATCACCTCTTCACATGAAATATGTATGTCAAATATATATACTTAGCTATTACTCACTGGTCTACTCTTTGAGAGCTTTCCAGCAACATATGACACATGGCTATTTGATGAGTTTGATGTTTTTATCGATTACAATAATATGTACAGAGCAAAATTTTTAATACATTATCAGAACGGAACACTTCTGATTTGTCTGCAAATTTAAAAGCAGACCTATCCAAGCTTAAAGGGCTAACTACTCATTTATTGCCAACAAGCCATTTTTGCAAGGGTATACTATCTGCATTCATTTTGTAGCTTTGTTCTCTTACTGTATGTTGGGAATTGTCATATTTGTGTCTTTTTCGGGTTTCTTTCTTGGAAAGGTTATGGGTGAAAACCAATGATGAGAGTGATGCTTGGGAGTCATGAACTCTTACCCTCTACCCTTGCATGACTTTAGATCACCAATCAAAGCTTTTCAACATTTCTTATTATTATTTGAAAGTGACTAATAAAACTTCTGTGATTCAAACGAATGACACACATATACACACAGACTCATAAAAAGTCAGTACGCTTATTTGGCTTTCCACATTTATGTTGCTAGGAAACAGACTTTTCCATGAAGCTTTTTATTATTTTAGCAATATTGTTTGTTTTCATTATTCAGATTTCAAAGGATGTATCAGAAAGAGAGAGAGAGAAAAAAAAAAAAAATTATTTATTGTGATATCACATGCACACACCAAGACATACGCACATAGGGGATGCACAAGCAACCACAGACTGAAAATTTGGCTCGGCACATATGAGTCAGACGAATGCCCTGTGAAATGAAATGTAAAGTATGCAATAATGATTCTTTGGTTTAGGTGACATTTAGAGATAAGTAATTTTGCTGACTTCGTGCAGAAAATTAAAGTAATGCTTGCCCACACAACAGGAAATACAATTCTGGATGAGCTCATTAACTCTGGTTCCATTCGGGCCCTTCAGGTTGTACTGCATGTGACTGCGCTAATTTTTAGTGCTGCCGCCAATCAGCCATACTCCTCATATTTTCCGCTGTGTACTGTGGGTGCCTCATAATACAAGATTTTTTCTCCTAACCAGGTAATTTAGATGTCTGTCACAGCTTTACGAATGTTACACATCAAGGCTCCTATTGTTGTGTTTCTCACATCAAGGTGATTACAGTATCTCAGAGAAACATGAATCTAAACTGTAACAGCAACCCTCTCATCTTCACAAAAGAAAACATTTGTTTACGGATGATTAAGAATTAATTTAACATTACTGACTACTTTGTTTCTTTTTTCTTTTCTTTTTTGTAGTTTGTCAAGTTTTGGATTGTCATATTTCAATTTATTCAGCCTGATCTCATGGCAATTATGTGACTGTGGCAACATTTTTGCTAAATTATATTATGTGGTTCTTTACACATAACACGTAGTTCCGAGTCGAAATGTCCACTATGTGGTGCAAAAGCAATAGAATTCTCCCAAACTGATAAGGTTTTTAATTGTAATGCCCTATCGAGTCATTCAACAAAACTTACCTCCCTACCCTAAATATCAAGCCTAAACATAACCGACAGTGTCAAAAAAGGCAAATGCAATTGCTGAAGCAACCATGTCATTTTGTGGTGCTTTTTTGACACTTTCAGCTCACGTGTCGACTCACGTGCTCTTGTTGACTCGTATCCTGGTCCTATGCATCAAATGTGCAATGCTCTATCAGTTGAGCTACTGCGTAATTTGATTACAAATGAGGTTGGTCGTATACAGGTAATGCAAACATTAAAATATTTAGCCTTAAAAGCTTTACTGTGGTTAAGACACATATTATATGTCTAATGGTAGTTTTCATTCGTAAGTACATAAATTCTTAGGCTTTAAAAGTGTGTTAAACATGTGAGGATGTGTATTCATCAACCTGTTACATGTCCGGCATAATCATACAGGCTCATTAAACCAAGTTTAAACTTGTTTTACTGATATTTCAGAAATATAACCCACATAATTTCTTCACTGACCATAGATATTCCTTTATAGTAACTTTTATTAACATTAACAGACATTATTACATTCCATAAAGCTTAAAAGATTATTAAAACTGCAGCGCTGCCTATTTCCACCATTGAAATCTGCAGCTCGAAAGAACCCGGAAGCACAGTTTCCTGCAGTGTGATGTCAGAGTAATTTAATCTGTAAATATTTTCAGGTCCTACTGTGGCAAAGGCTGGCATACTGGGGTAACAGGTGCAATACTATGGCAAAGGTGCTAGCATGTTAGCATTAGCATTAGCCCATGTAAACATTACAAATTACACATAATCTAATGCAAATATCTTACTTTCAATCATCATCAAATTGTTATAACAGCTTCTTTTACTGATTTAATGTGGATTCCACTCATAGAATGAAGCAGAAAGCATAATATTTCTAGAATTTGCAGCCTGAGTCCAGTGCCAGATCCAGAGCTGTTCAGTAAACCTATACAAATACCAGGGATTGCTTGGAAAATATTGACAACCATACATTTTCATAGTCATCTATATATTCATGACATCTTTCATCAGACTCAGCTTTACATAGAGTTTATACATATAGATCCGAATGAGGAAGTCTGTTCATGTGGTCTCTGATGTGATACACTTTTATCTTCATGTCCATATCTGGATCATTTCTGCGCTGCAGTGGCTTCTGGCTTCGTGGTTGAATGGATAACATGCTATATTTAACAGATGACCACGAATTTCCAATTTATATGAGACAAGTATCATATCGTATGCAGTAAATGTAAACATATATAAACAAAGTGATGGAGCGCCCGCTGTTGGTAGTGACCATCAACATTTTTACAAGATTTCCTGTTTAACATGAATTTGAGTTCATTTGAAATTTTCATACATTTAACTTTTATACTTTTGACTTGTTCTTTGTGACTTTGTTGAATCTTAAATAAACTGTGCAAATATTCAACTGTTTTGTTTTGCTTTAAGTGTATTGTGTAAGTTTGCCAAGCTTACATTCAAATGTCTTGCTTTGGTTTACACTCTGGAAGTGTTCGGTTATCTCTCAAAAGTACAATTACTAAAACTAAAACTGAAACTAAAATATATAAAAATGAAATAGAAATGTGTTTACAAAATAAAAACTAAACTAAAACTAACAAAATCATTAATGAAACTAACTAAAACTAAACTGAAATGTATAGCAAATTTGAAAACGATATAAAATAAAAACTGATTTGAAAATGCAAAACTATAATAACTTTTTTCAGCTGCTCATGTGATGCTAAAATGGCAGCCCCCATGAGGCACCCCTGCTCCATGTAGAACTGATATGACTGAACTCTTTGTCTCACATGAGTGGTCATGATTTTATACATATGTTTCAAAATTACTATTAATTTATTTGTAAGTAAAACTTTTTAAATGAGGAAAAAATGTATTGAGTGAACTTGTAAAGGTGCGCATAATAATCATTAATCAGTTATGTGGCAGTGACACCTAGTGGTGTAAATTTATGATCATGGTTCCAGCACACATCTCATTTATTCTTAGTCTACTACTACTTTATTATTAGTAAAGTTATAATCAACAATGCAGTTTTTTATTGCTTTAGAGCGAGGGTGAAGGATAGACTCACTCATTAGAAGGACAAAAATGTTCACCTCTGCACTGATTCAATAAAAAGGTTGTGGTTTTATGGTGGTGTCTTGCCCCTTAGAAAACCACCCACCTCCTCTTGCCTTTACAATGATAACAAATTGCCCTCTGGGGGGTTTCAGTGTCAGCTTTGGTCTGCGGTTTGATTGACAAAATGATCAAATGAAATTAGCATTCATGCAGATGCTATCAAGACAATAACGCTATTACAAACTTTCTTATCTAATCAATAGCTGATAAGGGAAATAATGGTGTTCCATTAATGTTTCCACCTATTCATTTTTTTAAACGAATAGATCTGTAGATCTCCCATAGGCTGTAATCAGAGTCACATGTGCTGTGAAAACAGTTTACAGGAAAGGGATGCTCTGCACAGCTGCGTATCATTTGCATAATATTAATGAGTGAGTGTCTGGGTCAGAGGCATTAGTTCTCTTTGGTGCTAATGAAGGAGACAAACAGCTTCCTTCAAACCTAATGATGGCAGTCATACAGCCTGAGGTAACAGTGTCTCACACAGATCAGAGTCCTGTCTAGTCCAGCTGTTAGTTAAAGGAATAGTTCACCTAAAAGTCATTTTGTTCTCACCCTCATGCTGTTCTTTTTTCTGGAAACACAACAAGAAGACATTTGTAAGGATATTCACACATGTCTTTTTCATATAACAACAGAAAAAAGCACTATAAAAGTACCATAAATGTAGTCCTTGTGTTGTGACTATTCCAAGTCTACTAATTTCAAATGATGCAGAAATGTAGGTCGTTATTCACTTATAATCCTCAGTAAGTTGAAATCAAGAAGTGGATCAGTCTGATTCATGAATGACTCGTTCTTTTGAGCCAGTTCTTTCAATGAATCTGTTGATCCTGTAAAAAGATTGGACAGAATGATTCATTTACAACTCACTTATCCAGGCACAAAGGTTCTTGAGTAAATGGCTCATTGGAGGGGAAGATAATCTGTGAATAAGGACATACATTTTGGTCTGTTCCACACACAAAGCTATTGAATGGCTAAAGAAGACAGCTTATGAGTCATATGGACTACATTTATGGCCTTTAATTCTGATTTATGGTCCTTTCTCATCATTTACTCACCCTCATGCCATCCCAGATGTGTATGACTTTATTTCTTCTGATGAACACAAATGAAGATTTTTAGAAGAATTTTTCAGCTCTGTAGGTCCATTCAATGCAAGTGAATGGTGATCAGAACTTTGAAGGTCCAAAAATCACATAAAGGCAGCATAAAAGTAATCCATAACACTCCTGTGGTTAAATCTATGTCTTCAGAAGCGATATGATAAGTGTGTCTGAGAAACTGATGGCACGAGAGTAAATGATGAGAGAATTTTTATTTTTGGGTGAACTATTCATTTAACAGATGAGATCACTATAAATTGTTGTTGTATTGAAAAGAACTTCAAGCTGATTCTTAAAAGTTTCCTCTTTTTGTGTTCCACAGAAAAAAAAATAATAGCATGCAGGTTTGTAACAACATGATGGTGTGTACATAATGAGAGAGTTTTCCTATTTGGGTAAACTATTCACTATTCCTTTAAAAACTTTGTGTGTGTGTGTGTATGTGTGTGTGTGGTTTAGGGGTAGGGTTAGGGTTAGGGGATAGAATCTATAGTTTGTAGAGTATAAAAATCATTATGTCTATGGAGAGTTCTCATAATGATAGCTGCACCAACATGTGTGTGTGTGTGTGTGTGTGTGTGTGTACTGGCTAGTTATGTTTAGCCAGAAATTACCCCCAGATTTCATATAAAAAACAACAGCGAAGAAGGTACATCAAATTGAGTGCAAACAATCATTTAGTTCTGTACTGCATATAACAGATGTTTTTACCTCCTAGACAGAGGAGGTGCAGTCATTAAAAATAAAACAGCTCATATTTTAGGAGCAGCTATGATAAACAGACGTGTTTTAGTTGCTATAGAAACCCCAAGGTTCATATATGCCCATCATTACGATTGGCTTTGAAATCAGTCAAAAAGGAATCGGAACAAGACAGACTGAGATGACAACTGAAAAACAATTGACTTTGTTTACCTACAGCAGTGAACTCAGTTAGTCCAAACCCTTAATATTCATGGACATGACTTATCGTATAGCTCTGAATGGTCACATGACCTGAGGGGAAAAAACATTTGTATGTTTGTCTTGTTTTTTCGGAACAAATATCCAAACATTCTTAAAACAAGATAAATTTACTTGAGAAGTAAACCTCCACAAGATTATATGACTTATTTTCAAATAATATATCTTGAATTAAGTCTTACCCCATTGGCAAATAGTTTTTTTCTTGTTTTATGCATACTAAATTGAGTAAAAAAAATAAATACAAAAAAAGCCAATGGGGTAAGAAAAGAAACAAAATATATTCTAAATTATATTCTTTGAAATATGTTTTAACTGTATCTTGTTTTACATTTTTTTTTTTAGATATTTTTATAGAAAAATGACAGATTATTATTATTATTTAAGTAGAAGTACAATCTAGATAATACGTATTTCAACTACTCTTTTGAGTCTACATCCTAAAACTTCCTCTTTATAGGGATTAAGAATGATAAACATGTCCATATGCGGGGGGGAAACGGTTCTGTCTTTGCAGCTGTGGTTGAGAGGCACTGAGAAACACTTTAACTGGATGGTATGTATAGCCTCTAATACTAGTACTTTCTCTGCCTTTTCGAGAAGTTCAAACTGACTTGCATAATCATTTTTTGCTAACCAAGGAGTCCAAACCACTTCGACCTGTGCTGCCTTGAAATAGTTTCAAAACCAAGCCTGAATGGAAAAGAAAAAGCCTTGTAATACTGCATTGAGCAAGAAAGGTAATTGTTGCATAATCCACACAAAGGCCGTCTTGTACTGAATTCTTAACACCGATAAAATTGAAATGTGATAGAGCAAGGTGTTGAAATTGACTCATTCTCAAAGCATTCATGTAGTATAGATGCAGTAAGTGTTCGAGAGCTAAGTGAGTCACTGGCCTATTCGTGGACAGTCATCCCACCATCTGTTAAGATCTGGGTAAGTTAATAGATCAGTACAAAACTTAAACATTAAAAATATAGAAACAGAAGGCCTCTGCTTAATAACATATACAGTCAATTTGAAGGTTCTTAAAGATCCCATGAAATGGTTTGACGAGTACAGTTTTCTTCACTGTGTTGACCAGGGTCAGATCAAAGGACTTTGGTGGGGACTCGGAGATGAGGCCCTTCATTCCATGGGCTCCAGTACATGTAGATACATTATACAAAAATGGGGCTTTGTGTTTTTCCAGAGGGTTGGTACTGATTAGTACTGGGAAATGAGGCCCTACATGCCCATTTGTTAATCCTACCTTGGAGTTGATATACTTCCTATTGAAACAGGAAGTTAGGTGGGACATCTCTTAGAGCTAACCTTTTTTTTTTTTAATAGCCTTTAGTTTACACAGACCAGCAAAACCACACTTGACAGCTCATGCCCTGGACGAAAGCAATGCAGGCACTTTTAAAATGAAAAAATTCCAGCCACTTCCTTTTCAAACCGATTGATGGTTGGGAGAGGTAATAAAGTAGGATCATTTGGGCAACACATGACAGACCATTATATGCTTTTTGCTGTTGCTAGTCAGAGGCAGATGTTATTTATATTTTAAGAGACAGTCTCATTCTAGTAAGCATTTTTCAGATAAAACAGGATGAGTCACTAATACTTTTGGTCAGTTTTCTCAAAAGAGAAAAACTGTGTGTAAAAGTGTGTATCTGCCAAAATGTTGTTTTAGTAAACTTTTAGATGTATACTCTCATACAAACGGCCTCACAGTTAACAGTAACAGACTAAGAGACAAAACTCAGTTAATTTCATATTCTTTCAATTGGCAGGGTTCTTTGAAGACCCTTAAGTAACTATCTTCATTTTGAGAACAATTTTTAGTGTATACACTGTAAAAAAAAATGTGTCCGGTAGCATACTTTTTTTTCATGTGGTAACGTCAAAACTAAATTGTTTTATTCAATTATTTTTTTTTTTTAAATATGGCTAAATCAACCTAACAAATTAGTCTACAGCAACGAATTGTAATTTTTATGAGTTATATAGTAGAAATAGATCCTTGAGCCTTGATTTACAACCAAAAAGTAAATAAATATGATTCAAATTACATTTTTTTATTAGAATGCATGATAGTCTGGTTAGAAAAAGTTTTTTTCATAATAGAAAACATAGGTGTGCAAGAAAAATGCTCAAAAAAATAAACAAAGTGCCCCACACAGGGAGTTGCCAACATAGTGTAAATGTACAATAAATTCACTTGTCAAAAAATATATATTTAAGTAATTGAATTAATATCAAAAACGTGTGACGACTAGTGGACTAATGGCTTAAACTAACGACTACTATTCGACTAGGAAAATCTTTGGTCGGGGGCAGCCCTATCCATTAGGGTATCAATTAGTAAGGTCTCCATTAAAGGGATAGTTCACCCAAAAATGAAAATTCTCTGATAATTTACTCACCCTCATGCCATCTGAGATGTGTATGACTTTCTTTCTTCTGCAAAACACTTTTGAAGATTTGTAAAGCGATCTTTTATAGATAAAAAGTGCTTAAATATCGTTCTTTTTCACACACAAAGTGATCAATTCGTTTTAGAAGACATTCATGTCACCGCTGGAGACAGGATTATTTTTGTGCTGACTATCTGTGCTTTTTGGACCTACAAATATCTAATCACCATCCTCTCCCATTCTAAGGACCTGCTGAGCCTGGATCTTTTTCTACAAATCTTCAGAAGTGTTTTGCAGAAGAAAGAAAGTACACATATCAGATAGCATGAAGGTGAATAAATTATCAGAGAATTACAATTTTTGGGTGAACTATCCCTTTAAGGTTGCACGACTGATTAAATTAAGATTAAAATCGCAATATGGCCTTGCACGATTACTAAACAGCAAAGGACTGCATTTAAGTCTGCATTCACCGCTTCAGTTAGCGCTGCATGAGCGAGTGGCACCCTCTAGCAGGTGTGTGGTACATGCTGAGCAGTGCAGCAATATGATATTATGAAACTGATTATCATATTACAATACAAATCGCAAAGTTCAAAATGATCAAAATGATCGCTTCCAAAATGTTGGCTATAGATGCAGAAAGCTTCAAACACGTCACAGATCAAAGCAATAATCAGCCATCTATCAGAATCATCATGGTACAAGAAAGAGCGTTCATTTTGAGCACGCACATGTAATATTTTGTTCTCGACAATGTGTATAACTATAGCATTTGCGGTAACACTTATCAATAAGGGTCCATTCGTTAACATTAGTTAATGCATTGAGTATCATGAACTAACAATGAACAACATATTTTTTATAGCACTTATTAATCTTTGTTAATGTTAGTTAATAAACATACAATTGTTCATGTTAGGTCATAGTGCATTAACTAATGTTAACATATACAACTTTTAATTTAAAAAATGTATTACTATATTGTGATGAGGAGGAGGGTGTGGCCGAGCCGTGAGGGTGCACAGGCAGTGCAGCTGGCTGAGGACCATGTGACAGCATGTTCGGGGGCCAGCGAACCGGAGTGTTTTTCTTTTTTTCCCTCTCTCTCTCGGGCTCTCCCGCTCTCTTTCTCTCTCCCCTCTCCCTCCCCTTGTCCTACTCAGGTTCCCAGGAGGCGGGGAAGACCAACTGGTGGTGGAACAGCCGAAGGGGCAACTCCCCCCCTCCAGGAAGGGAGGTAGGTCAGGCCGGTTGGTTCCCCAGACTAATTCGGGCATTGGGGGTATGTGACGAGGAGGAGGGCGTGGCCGGGCCGTGAGGGTGCAAGCCTGGCAATGAGTTGCCCCAATCAGCAGGAGAGAGAGATAAGGAGGAGCTGGGAATGCCAGAAGGAGAGAGAGAGAGAGACACACGCAGCAGTGTGTGTGTGTATGTGTGTGACTATGTGTAAGCGTGAAGCAGTGTATTATTGTGTGCGACTGAAAAGTGCAACAATAAATGTCTATGTGTACTGTTCAACCCGGTCCCAGCTTCCTCCTTCCCACACAACAACGAACTGTGTTACATATATGTTGAAGTTAATATTAACCAATATTAATAAATGCTGTAAAATTATTGATCGTTGTTAGTTCATGTTAACTAATGTTGATAACTAATGTTAACAAATGGAACCTTATTAAAGTGTTACTGCATTTGCTAATATTTTTATGCGATACCTCGATTCCTCGATTTTAATCAAATGAAAATCGTGTCGAAACATTAATTTGAATTAATAAAAACTGAAATTAGAAAAACTTTTGATGTTACATTATTTTTTCCTCAGATGAGTGTATTGGTTTTTAGCTTCTTTAAATCCAAAGTACAAAATGCTAAATGCTGAAAATAATTGAGTAAAAAGTTGTTTGTGGCACTCTTTAAAAGGTTCTCCTTTGGCATAACCTTTCTACCAACTGGAACCTTAAGAGTGATCTTCCCATTTTTTTCTTCAGTGTGTACTCGTGATACAAACTCACCTGTGTACGATGGTCCCAGAGCGGCGTGCGAGGGTCGGGGGACTTCCACCATCACTGGAGGTGGAGGCCAGTGGCTCCCTCCTGGTCCTCAGGGACTGACTCCTCTGCACCTGCCTCAGCACACTGCTTTTTAGTTCCAGCAGTGTCGACATGCTCGTTCACTATCTGTGACAAAGACCACACATTGCATCAGCTACACAGCAGGAGAGATGGAAAGGTGAGAGAATAAGCAGACATGTGGGGGCCATTATCACAGTCACTGAGTGCATTTCTCAGAAAGGAGGGAGCAGGGAGAAAAAAAAAAAAGAGGAAACAATTAACCCAGTGTCCACCTCTCAGGCCGGCCAATGGTTGTGCTCGCAACTGGCTCAGTGAGTAATTACAGGCATCATCCCTACCACTCATAATCCAGTTATAAACAAACTTTGCATAGGGTGCTCATGGCTCGTGTCCACTGTTAACTGACGTACACTACCAGTCAAAAGTTTTGAAACACTTGACTGAAATGTTTCTCATGATCTTAAAAATATTTTGATCTGAAGGCGTATGCTTAAATGTTTGAATTAGTTTTGTAGACAAAAATATAATTGTGCCACCATATTAATTTATTTCATTATAAAAACTAAAATTTAATGAAAAAAAAAAAAACGTTTTTGAAATGGATTACTTGGACCAAATAATAAAGAAAAGCAGCCAATAAATGCCCAACATAGATGGGAACTCCTTCAATACTGTTTAAAAAGCATCCCAGGGTGATACCTCAAGAAGTTGGTTGAGAAAATGTCAAGAGTACATGTCTGCAAATTCTAAAATATAACACAGTTTTGATTTATTTTGGATTTTGTTTAGTCACAACATAATTCCCATAGTTCCATTTATGTTATTCCATAGTTTTGATGACTTTACTATTATTCTAAATGTGAAAAAAAAAAATTATAATAAAGAATGAGTAAGCGTTTCAAAACATTTGACTGGTAGTGTATGTGTCAGGCACATTTGTCTTCAGCTGCACCGAGCAGTCACTGGTGTGAAAAGCGGAGCCAGCAATTACTCTCAATGTCACAACGCTGGTGATTTTTTTCACACAACAACTTAAATGTGGTGCAGACAGAGACATTAAGAGTTCCACACAAGCTCTTAATTCCGTTATGGCCAGAATGGTAAGCTTACGCTCAGTGCTCTTAACCTGAGGAGTTTGAGAGCTGTAAAGAACAGCCACTTCATTTTGGCTACGGAGTGCGAATGACTAACTAGTGTGCCACATGCAGTCACATCTTAGGGAAAAGCATCTTCTCTATGCGGAGAGAAAGAAACAATGAGGGGGAAAGATGAGAGCTGTAAAGCACAAACGAAAGAGACTGACAGAATGAGTGGTAGAAGATCTTTTGATTGAGATGTCGCATACAGACTTACAAACAGTTCTTTCATCTCATGACAGTAAATGTCCTCCTTTGTCAAATCTTTAAATGTTACGGGGGAGGAGTTCTTAAGCCCAGTGTTGTTTCAGTTGTTTTCTGTGCATCCAAGACATAAAATACGATTATGGTTCTATGTTTCCTTGGAGATCCTACTACCGCCACAGTCCATGCACAAACCATCTAATGCATATTAAGCACAAAACTGGACAACGCTTTCTCAATTTAGTAAGTCCTAATCTGATTGGCTGGTTTGATAAAACTTCAGTGATTAAATGCACACAGGATATGTTTTATCAGTCCTCCTGGAGTCGTGTTCACAAGGTACCAGGTTGATACAATGAGAGCTTTTTGGATGAAATAATCACTGGATTCGCCAAAGTATGCCAGGTAAGAGTTCTGCCCGTAAACGCCACGTAATGTGTTTGTGTCATTTAGACACTTTCTGTCTAAGGGGGCGGTTCTTGGTCACTTGATCTGGTTACATGAGATTACTGCGTCCCTGAAAACGATATATATCTTAATAATATGGTTTCATCTGGTATTTTAAGATGGTCACCAACTCAGCTAGTGTCTGTTGTTTTAATCAGGGTTAATGTAAAGCTTGTGTCTGGCTTCTCTCTGCATAATTAACCCTGCAGGGCAAAAGGAGATGTTGTGTTTGCTTTTCATATTTCCTTAATTTGACCAGACGTGCTTTTAGAGATGTCGTGGAACTGGACTAAGCAAAATCACAGAATCACAGCACTTTTCCCTACACATTACAAATCACAACAGTCACTGTACTGGATTGGAAAGTAGCACACACTGAATGGCACAGCAGTTTGTTCACCTGAGCTCTCAGCTCTTACTGGTGGCAATTAGCACCAGACCAGCGAGCAGCTGCTTCCCAGGTGAACTCATTTCAATTACGCACTCCACCATCTGAATTGGATGTCACTTCGTCTCAGTCATCACTCCCATGAAAAGCGCGAACTGACGTGCTACCGAACACAAGGCAACAACTGCCAAGAGAGCACTGCCTTAGCCAAGAGCACAAACATCAGCTCCTTCTCCAGCAGTTGTCCCTGCTGAGCTGCTTTCCCTCGCATAGACTCTCGGGCCATGTGAATGACACCGTTGCTCAACAGAGAGATGGTGAGGCTGGCAGTCAAAGGCTTCTCCGCTGGATTCAGAGGGGTCTCTATGGTAACGGCAGAGCAAGAGGAGCAGCCAATACAGGTACACAGGATTCAACAAAAGCTGCACAAAGCAGGTTATATCACCTTGTGTCAGGACAGTTAATCTGACAATGGTGGCTAAGGGATTTTGGGAAAGATTGGCATCTGGCATCTTCAGTGTCTTTTGACTCCCCATTCCTAAACTCACTTGTAAACGTTACGAGTGCAAAATCAGAGATATGTTTCTATTTTTCCATCTGTATTTATTTTGGGTTCTTAAGGAGCTCCTGTATGTTAAAGGGATAGTTCACCAAAAATTACAATTCTGTCATCATTTACCCTCATGTCCTCATATCATTTAAAACTCATATGACTTTCTGGTCCCACTTTATATTAGTTATCTTTAACTTCTAGGTACTAACATTAAAATACATACAATACAATGCATTTATTGTTGTTCTGCAAAATTCTCACAATCTTTACATTTGCTGCTACTGAGGTTGAGGTACGGGTACTATAGGTTTAAGAGTAGGTTTAGGGTTAGGTTTAGGGGTATGGTTAACAGTGTAACTACAGATTTAATTAAATGCAGGTACTTTAAATGTAAGTGCATTGCAACAACACACACACACACACATATATATATATATATATATATATATATATATATATATATATATATATATATGTATATTCATTCAATGCAGTTCATGTGCATTGTGAAGGCAAAGTGCTGCAGGTTCACCCATTTGTGCAATTCCGGACATTTGAACCAGCTTTAAGTTATTATACATATCTAAAAACGCAGCACAGTATCACAGAAATGTAGGAAATGACAGCGTTTCACCAGATCTTTATTACGGAACATTGTAAACTGTCAAATAGAATGTGACACTGCAGTCCACTATCAACCTTCATCAAAATAAAAGCTCCAGGTGAAGTTAGTACTACAGAAATATATCAATACTGGGTGAGCCAGGATCAAACCAGTGACCTTCTTGCTATGAGGCGACAGTGCTACCCACTGAGTCACCCTGCTGCCATTTAAAAAAAAAAAAAAAACATTTAATGTGGAAAACATGAAATTCATTATCTTTATCTAGATTTTTATTTCATTAAATATTTTGAATGATATAAAATCACTTTTATGTCATTTTCCCTGGTTGTACGCAGAAAGGGGGCCCCCAGGTGGGTGGGTGGATGGTTGCTTGGTGCCTCAGAAATTGTAACCCCGCCCCTGCGGAACACAAAAGGAGTTATCTAACAGAATGTCAAAGCTAGAATTTTCAGGGAGGCCTGGGTAGCTCAGTGGTAAAGACGCTGGCTATCACCCCTGGAGTTCGCTAGATCGAATCCCAGGGCATGCTGAGTGACTCCAGCCAGGTCTCCTAAGCAACCAAATTGGACCAGTTGCTAGGGAGGGTAGAGTCACATGGGGTAACCTCCTCGTGGTCACCATGATGTGGTTCGTTCTCGGTGGGGCGCATGGTGAGTTGAGCATGGTTGCTGCGGTGGACGGCGTGAAGCCTCCACACGCGCTATGTCTCCGTGGCAATGCGCTCAACAAGCCACGTGATAAGATGCACGGGTTGACGGTCTCAGACACGGAGGCAACTGAGATTCTTCCTCCGCCACCCAGACTGAGGCGAATCACTACACGACCACGAGGACTTAAAAGCACATTGGGAATTGGGCATTCCAAATTGGGAGAAAAAAAGGGGAAAAATAAAAATAAAATTAAATCCAAAAATGTTTTCCATACAATAAAAGTGAATGCTGACAAAGATTTGAATAACAATTTAAATTTCTGTCCTCACTAAAAGCTATTACATGGCTTCAGATGGCTTAAAATATAGCGTACAAGTCATCTGGACTACTTTTTTGGTATTTTATTGATGTTTTTTGTTTTGTCCTTTCTGGTGTGGTGCTCTTTGTGTTTTTGTTTTTGTTTTTGTGCATTTTTATTGCATACCTATGTTTTCTATAATGAATAGAACTTTGATTTCTCTAACCAGGTTGCCTTGCATTTTAATAAAGAACATGTTATTTGAATCATGTTTTAGTTGAGTTCATTTAGTCTTCATCTCATGTGAGTATTCATGATTTTATACATATTTTTCAAAATTAATATTCATTTATTTAGGAGTAAACCTTTTTTAATGAGGAAACAATTACTGAGTGCACCTTTAAAGAGCTTTTTTTTTTTTTTTTGCCATATCGCCCAGCCCTATTTGACAGCCCCTAGTCCCCATCCACTTTCATTGTAAGGAAAAGAGCACCTCCTTTTGTGTTCCTCACAAGTCATAAATGTTTGGTACAACATGAGGGTGAGTAAATGATGGCAGTTTTCATTTTCTGCATACAAAAAGGAGCTTCTTGCTAACATTTTTCAGAAGTTAAGTTCATAGCAGAATCATGATCATTGTAAATAATAATATCAATTGCGGCTGATGTCGTATGATAAAATAAAATAAATAACAGTACTATATGATCAAACATTTTGCAGCACATCATGAATGGTCTTCCAGATTTATTTGACATTTCCTTAGGCAGGTTGGTTGAAAATAAGCAATCGTCAAAAGCAGAGTGGAATACATACTCAAATCAACAGCAAATTTCAAGAAGGCTTCTCAAATTAGGCTGTGAAATTTTTACACTACTAAAGTGGGCCAGCTGATTATTATATAAAATCAAGGGCAAATGACCACAAGCCATCGAGATTTTAGAGAGGCATGGAAAAAATTGATGGACATTTGCAAGCCAACATACATCTGTGTACCTCATTTGTTTGTTTAATTCTTTCATATTACTTATATACTGTATTTACTCAATTCTTAATATTCATTTTATATATACAATTTTACTTATTACTTTTTATTTTGTATTTTACTCTGGCTAAGCATCATTATTTTTGTTTTATCTTATTTTGTGTGCTGTGTTGTCTTCATAAGTAAGAGATAAAGAGCAGTCTCCATTTCAAGGTCTTCAAAGTCATAGGACGATGTTGAAAAGCAGTAATTTTCCATTGTCTTTGTTTGGTATAATAACACTTGTTGAATTTGTGCTGGTCTGACAAAGTCAGACTAAGCATTGAGACAGACATCTTATGGAGAGAGAGAGTGGGAGACTGGATCTAACATTTCTGGCGTTGTCGGTTAGGATGGATGATTTAAAACTAATTCAGCAGGATAGATGATCAAACAATTGTTAAATTTTTTTTATTGATTTCATTATCTTCTCACATTGATCCCTACTCTCATTCATATACAAAGGCTGAACGACTGGTTTGTCATATAGATTTTCACTCTCATTCATATAGATGAGTTAACCTTCTGATCTTTGTCAAGCAAAATGAGGCAGGGCTGCTGTATAATGCTTTCACCAGCCTGACACAAAATCTTCGTCAGTGCCCATTCCTCGCCCTCGCCACATTTATTTGTGGCAAATTATTTCTGATATGTCATCCAAAGAAGAAGACCTTTCGGACTACAATGAGACATTCCAGGTCACTATTTTTATTATCTTTTTTATGTTGGTCTTAAGCTGCCACAACCACAAGTCTTAGAAAATGTACCACCTTGTATGATTCTAACATCACCCTAAGACAAATAATGTAATGTAAATATATTACAATATTTCACATATTGCATTATTTTTGAGTTGTATTTCAACATAAATTCTAACTGGTATACTTTATCATAACACTTTATAAATATATATGCAAGCTTTATCCATTATTTCCTTGCATATAATGTTCCTCTTAGCAAAGTAATCCAACAGGGACACTGTTTTCGTATTAATTTGTGATGGCATAGATGCAATCACAGTTCTCTTCTTTCACAATGAAATCTTTCTGCATATGCACTGAGAGACTACCCATAACTGTGTCTCCAGTATTTCATAAATTGCAGAAATGTCAAGTGTCCTTCTCATTATGAAGCTCTGAATGGTGGTGTAAAAGGTTGCCTGTAAGGGTGCCAATTTTTTCACTTCGATAATGAAATGATATACACACATAAAAAATATATAAATATATTTTAACCTGTCCAGCTATAATGAAATCCAATCAAATAGGCCCTCCACAACAAAACACCTTTATCAGCCCAACTAAAAAGCCCAGCTTTGACCAAGCTGGTTTATGCTGGTTAGATGCTGGTCTAGCTCGTGGGTAAGCATAGAGGTCATTGACAAATAAGGTTGTCCTGGATGATAAAAAGGAGAATTTTTATATAAAAAATAAAAAAATAAAAACTTAGTTTAAAAGTAAAATGCATGTATCAAATTCACAGAAATATAATATTTGTGTCCATGTTGGTTTCATACATGTTTGAAAAACATTTAGGCTATTGCATTATACAGTAATACACCGATGAGCCAAAACATTATGACCTCCTGCCTACATTTACATTTACATTTACATTTATTCATTTGGCAGACGCTTTTATCCAAAGCAACATACAAAAGAGGAAAACATATGCGAATCATCTTAAGGAGACATTGGTACGAAAAGAGCCATATTACAAAGTTTCACTACCATCAGAATAGTAGCATTCAAAACAGATTAAAGTGCAACAATGTTTTGTTTTGTTTTTTTGTTTTTTTGTGTGTGTTTTTTTTTGGCTCATGGAAAACAGAAAGACAGAAAGTGAGTCAGCTTCACGGATGGAGTTGGGAAGGTCATTCCACCAATGTGGTATGATGAAGCCGAAAGTCTGGGAAAGTGTTTTGGTGCCTCTTTGTGTTGGTACAACAAGGTGACATTCCTTAGCCGACCGCAGGCTTCTAGTGGATGCGTAGCTCTGCAGAAATGATTTTAGGTATGATGGAGCAGACCCAGTGACTGTTCTGTATGCCAGCAACAGAGCTTTGAATATGCTGTTGGTCCTTGGTCTGCAACGACATTTAGGTAGGTGGCTAGCATATGTCAAATTGACGTCCACATGAATGGCTGGAGCCAGGGTTTACCAGCAGAATATTGCCCAGAGTATTACACTCCCTCCACTGGCTTGTCGTCTCCCACAGTGCATTCTGGTTCCCAAGGTAGACAGCACACATGTACACGGCCGTCCATGTGATGTTAAAGAAAACAGGCGACCTTCTTCCACTGTTCCATGGTCCAGTTACGAAGCTTGCATGCCCACTGTAGGTGCTTTCAGTGGTGGACAGGGGTCATCATTGGCACTCCAACCAGTCTGTGGCTACACAGCCCCATACGCAGCAGGGTGCAATGTACTGTGGATTGTGACACATTCCTCCCAAAAGCCTAATTAAAATTTTCTGTGACTTGTGCCACAGTAGACATTCTGTCGGTTTGGACCAGACGGGATAGCCTTAGTTGTCCTTGTGCATCAATGAGCCTTGGGCGCCCACACCCTGTCGCCGGTTTGTGGTTTGTCCCTCCTCGGACCACTGTCTGTAGGTACTCACCACTGCTGACTGGGAACACCCCACAAGCCTTGCCATTTCAGAGATGCTTTGACCCAGTCTTCTGGCCATGACAATTTGACCCTTGTCAAAGTCGCTCAGGTCTTTACTCCTGCCCATTTCTCCTTTATCCAATACTGTGACGAGGAGTAGGGTGTGGCCGGGCTGTGATGATGCACGGCCAGCTCTGAATCAGCTGATCAGCGGGAGAGCGAGATAAAGGGGCCAGTTTTACAGAGAGAGAGAGACGCACGCAGCCGTGTTGCATGTGTGTCTGTGTTTGTTTATGTTTGTTTTATGTTGAGTTTCTTATTAAACTTTATTTTTACGGTTCAGCCGGTTCCCGCCTCCTCCTTGCTCGTCCTCGAAACCCGGGAGGGAGGAGGGATGCGCTGTCAAGGAGTCCTCGCCGCTGCCATCCACCAGGGGAGCAGCCACGGCCATCTGCATAGGGCCAAAGGATTCGCTGCCGTCCACCGGACGAGGAGAGAGCTGGCGTCCACCAGAGGGTGGAGGAGCATTTGAGGACCGGGTGACAGCGCATCCGGGAGCCTTGAGCAAGTTCTTCTCTCTCTCTCGCTCTCTCTCTCTCTCTCTGTGTGTGTCTCCGCTCACCCTTTCCCTCTCTCCACGCCTCCCCTCAACTCTCCCCCAGGTTCACAGGAGGCGGGGTGGTCCACCAGCTGACAGAACGGCCAGAAGGGCAGCATCTCCCCTCCAGAGATTGGGAGGGAGTTGGTCAGACTGGTGGCACCCCGGCCTGAATCAGGCGGGGGAGGAGTGTTACGAGGAGGAGGGTGTGGCCGGGCCGTGATGATGCACTGCTGGCGCTGAATCAGCTGATCAGTGGGAGAGCGAGATAAAGGGGAGCTGGAGGTGCCAGTTCGAGAGAGAGAGAGATGCACGTGGCCACGTTGAATGTGTGTCTGTGTTTGAAATAATATATATATTTGTGCTGTCAGTCGATTACATTTTTTAATCGTGATTAATCGCATCATTTTTTTGTTAATCATGATTAATCGCAGGTTTTAAAAGTTATGAAATTAGACACTTTATTTACTATTTTCTTGTCAAAATTCATTTATTTCAATTTTATGAAAGAAAACAAAAAAATATGTAACAATATAATGATTTATCAACATTTTCCAAACAAAGACTTCCACAATATAGATAGAAATGCACTAATATAGCACCAATTCCAGTAACATTAAACGTTTCCCAAAGTCTAAGTGGGAGTTTGTCTAACTGAAAGAACTAGATCACACTTAGGTTGCATTTTTATTGCAATGAGCATTAAATCCCTTAAACTCTCATCCTCCAAAATATGAATCTACCAGTAGACTGTGGCTATCCGCTTTGTTACAGCAATTGTGAAGCTGCATTCATGATTCGCGTCAAGGCGGCAACACCAGCGTCAAACGGCGCTTTGAACTCACTATGAAAAGCACTTCCAAACAAACACACTTACCAAGGCTGAAAAATACTTGATTTCTACCACAAGTCGCATCTGGGCTTGTTTTGTAGCCTACATCAAATAGCGCCAAGAGCTCCTTTCACCATAATTTTATCACTGACAGGGAAGCTTCAGGATTCTTTTATTTATCGAGATATTCCTAAGATGTGTTTTGAGTCATTTTTTGAAGACAGAGAGTGAGTCAGCTTCATGGATGGAGTTGGGAAGGTCGTTCCACCAACGTGGTACGATGAAGCTGAAAGTCCGGGAAAGTGTTTTGGTGCCTCTTTGTGTTGGAACAATAAGGCGACGTTCCTTAGCTGACTGCAGGCTTCTAGTGGGCGCGTAGCTCTGCATAAATGATTTTAGGTATGCTGGAGCCTTTAAACTAGTTAAGAAGCCTGGAAGGAACACCTGTACACCAGCAACCCATGCTAGGGACCAGCAGCATCCAAAACCAACATACTGTATGCTGGTGACATGCAATGCTGGTCTTTCAACAGGAAGATACACAATTATTTTTCCAAATGTGTCAACAGTATTATTGTGTGGGTGTGGAATAGCCTGAGCTTTCTCCCCCGAGTGAGACCACTGATTGAATGCATGAGGCAGGGATTTCATCAGTTTTTAACCTGAATGACAAAAGACAGATACAGCTGTTCATAAGTGCAGAATAGGGGCAGGACTAGTGTTGCAGGTGTATGACATGTTTGCTTGCGTTATGCCAAATCGAAAGTGCTCCTCTGTGATCTCAGTTATACAGGGGAAAGAGAGCAGAGGGGAGGGACTAGGGCACATATCATTAAGATCTAGGAGCCGATATGACCAATAATCCTCCAGGCCCTAATAAAAGTATATGGGGCCATCAGGGGATCTATGCCAGCTTATTCCTCACTAGGCCATTTTCAAAGAGCCAATCTGCAGTGTTGATCAACGGGAACGTCAGACATTTTACCACACAGACATTTTTCAATTGAGATCGATTGAACATGAAGCCCTGTTTGTCTTGTTGAAAAGAAACTAAATAAGAATAGTTATAGTTCTATGTCTTTCCTAGCTGCATTTGTGATGTTTACATGCATTTACAAAGTAGCAAATTAGATTGGCATTCAATGACACAGTCATTTGCTGTTAGAGTGTTGTGTAACTCAATGCTGAATATTGACAGCCAGAAAAAAATATTGTCTGGTTTTCTTTTCAGTACTTTGTTAAGCAGCTTTTGTCTTTTAAGGTTTATATATATATATATATATATATATATATATATATATATATATATATATATATATATATATATAAACATTTTTCAGTTGTCAGGCTGGTTAATCAAATTCATACAACAATGATAATAAACACTGAGGCTGATGTCATATGATAGAATGAAACTAACTAGATCTGCAGTTCCTAAAAAAAATAGCAGTGCATGCAGAGCAGCATAGGATATTGTTAAAGGGATAGTTCACCCAATAATGAAAACTATCACTTTAAATTTTCACCTGAGGTTAGGTTTCAGGCTTTGGATTTGGGTAAATGAAACAGCATCAGAGCCGCTTTGCTGTTGTCATGACACTCAGTACGCACCTTTTTCTGTTGGCTACACAGAAGAATAAACACAATAGTCACTGTGCAGTGTAAATACATCTATGGTTAATTAGAGTGCAAAAGTGCCTGTCCATTTCTTTCAGCTATAGGTTCTGAAAATATTTTTATTTTATTTTTTCATTGGGAATTCATAAAATCCTTCATAAAATAATTCTAAGCCATGGACCAAACCATCCAGCTCTGATGGGGTAAATCACAACATTGTTTTGAAGCAATTTTATATTTTATTTTTTTGAAAATCGGACAAAAAGACAAAGGTATAGGTAGAGTTTGTATTTAACGTTTTTCATGAGGGCATGAACTACAGTCCCTTGAAGCATTGCGAATGACTTATCGAATTAAAAACTATGTAAATTCATAAAACTATTGATTTAAATTTGTTGGTTATAAGTATAGAATCAATTAATTTAAAGTATATTGCAAAATATTTGAGATATACTAACATATAAGTTGTTTAAGAGTGTAGGGAGACCGACTTGGTTGTGTCATTTGCAATCTTTCATGTAAAGCTGGCTCTACACTAGCAGACTCAAAACAACTTGTTTTGGCCAAGGGTGTCACACATGCAGACTGTTTTGCTAAGATCTCGCTCTCTTCAGTCAGAGGTATGACACACTTGCCGATTACAAATGGTGGAACGGTGACACACATAAGGACTCACCACAACTACAGTATCTCTCTCTGGTCCCTGTCACATGGAGCTCGCCAAAATAACAACATGTGTCAAATTACAATTGCAATAGACTGATTTGGGGCATTTTTCAAACCTGTTGCTTGCTTGAGTGTTCCGAAACAGGGGCTAAAATAGCTACAATGTTGCATTTTCTTCATGGATTTCAAAAGTTTATATTTTAAAATGCACCAAAACTGTCAAATGTCCGTCAAGCTTATTTTTATCTGTCATTAGTTGGTTTTGCATTATTTCTGCAGAATGACAGAATAACTGTGGATTTTAATCAGCGGTTGTGATGATATGCAGCTGAGTGTGATTAAAAAAAAGGTTCTAATCAGCTTGTCATCTTGTCAGTTCTTCTCAATGACAGAGTGATCTTTTCAAACAAAACAGATTTGTTTTTTCAGTGTTTGAAGCCATTAACTCAGCAGGAAGTCCCGTTGGTCAAGTGATTAACACCTCCCACTGAGAGGTGCTAATGGGCGCTCTGTCTCCCTCTGCCTAGCCAGTGATTATGTTAATGAAGCTAACACCTGAAAATCATTGGAAAAATCAGCTAGTGTAGAGCCAGCTTAAATGGGCCAGCCTGATCCCACAGTGAATTTGGAAACAGTAGGTTGACTTTTTGAGCTAAATTCGGTCTGTGCTTACCGAAATTTAAAGCACTGCCCCCAGTGGCAGAAGCGGGAAGTGGATTTGAAGGTAAGGGCACATGTGAGCTCCAGTTTAAGGGTAAAATGTCCACTGAGGGGCACCAAAAGTGAGTTGTTAATGATGTTATACAGTCAACAGGAATGCATATTTTATGAACTGTACCCCCTTTTCCAAACCCCAACCCTAAACCTAACCGTCAGTGGAGTAAAAATTCAATTTTAGAGGGAAAATGGAATCTCTGAATCGCAGTCGTCACTGATTATGCAAACATGATTACTTCCTGGTTTAAACACGGAACAAGAACAATTGTCAACAACTCAGCATAATGGGGCAGATGTCACTGGAACATTCGGAAACAACATGCCGACTTCCTGCATGATCATGTTGAGTGGACGGTCGCTGCTGGGCCTCTATTTGTTTCCAGCAATTCTCTGATATTACATACTATTAAAAAGTATTTAATTTACAAAACTCAATAAAAGAGAGCACTCCTATGACTAAAATGATCTACAATATAAAGTTTGAATGGGGTGGAATTACTTGCAGATGTTTAATACTTCAGATTAGGGGTTTAGCAAAAAAAAAAAAAAAAAAAACCCAAACCAAGAAGGACTGTCAAATTAGAAATGTTTACTCTACTAAAGTGGACCAGCTAAATGTTGGGTAAAATAATGGCTTACGGACAACAAGCCATCATGATTTTAGACTGGAATGGGAGAGGGAAAAAAAACTGATATTTGCAAGCCATCTGCTATAATAAAATGGGATTTCACTTTAAATCAAAGCTTTTGATTGCAGAATGCCTGCTGTTTTTAGCAAAAGCCACATTAAAATTCATGGAGAAGGAGAATAAAGTAATACAATTCCACTTTTTTTTTTTTATTGCACCAATGAGGCATTCACAGCCTACAACTCACAGACAGAGAGACAAGAGAAAGGAGAGCTGTCTTTCACCTGTGGCAGGAAGCTCTGCTACACATCTGCTGAAGCCCCCATTAAGAACAGCACAGATTTAAACTGTCAATCAGACACCAAAGACAAGACTGTGGAGCTTTCACATTCAATTACAGTGGGACAGACATTTGTGCAAGTTTTCTCTTCTGCAATGAATGTAAAAATACGAAGAGGTATTTCTCATCTTGATACCTCAGTATACAATATTTCTGAATTACTGACAATATAAGAGATGTTGCTGACCATGAATAGGATAGATAAACCTTTGAAAAGATAAAAATGATACACTACTTTTTATAATTGCGTTTTTTTACTGACACTTACAATCACTTTAATTTTACACAGATCAACATAGTAATTATTTTTATTTAAAATATTTTTTACAACCTATTAAGTTGTTTATTTCCATTTGCCACTAAATTTTCAAGATATTGTTTTATTCCTGAACTAAAAAAGTTTTTGCACTTTCCACATTGAGCTGTGTTTAAATGAATATACCATGCATGCTTGCTTTATAATTTGCTTGGATTGTCAACCTTGTCTCCTATCTAAATATGCTGTTGTCTTGGCAACTAACTCCCTTGTGCACCATTGCACCATCAACACATTACTCTGGGGTAAAACATACTATGTTTCAGCATTTAAATGTAAAATTTCCTTTATGGGCAAGTTATGCAGAAGACACCCGTCTTTCAATTATTCCTGCTTTAGATTTCCTCTTTTTGAGATTAAGGCTGAAATTTAGCGAACGTGCTTTGGAAAAAAATTATTTTAAAAGTCATTAAATTGTGTTTGTGTTTTTCTTTCTAGTGCATAAGACAGATTTATCCTATTGAGTTCATGATCACCATATTTTATACCATTACATAACTTGGCAAATAAATTTGAACAGTCCAACACAATATAGACCAATGCAACTTATAATGTCTACATTGCACCAGAATTCATAGTTCTACTTTTTCCAATTACTGTTATTTTGCACAGTTAAATAACAAAATCAAGGCGATGGTACAGTTATAAGGGTACAATTTTCTTTCGTTGTCCGTCAATTTGGACATAAATCCCCCTTGGTGTCAAACTGCGCCCTGTGAGCGTTACTTTACCATCCATAACATCAGTTGCGACATAGCTACAGGTGGTGAACTAGTAGCCTATACTGTAAGACATAAACTGAGATCTGAAAGCAGAAAGGTACCCTGGAACAATAGAATAAACCATTATGCAGCTCATAAATCATGCAATATTTTGATTTAGTATAATAGTAAAACCCGCTCAGTATGTTTAAAGCAAGAGTAAACAACATATATTCATTGACTTATGCTTATAGATCATGAACAAAGCAAATCATATTTCAAATTATGCTTTTTTGACTGTAATTCACTGTGTTTGACGAATGTAGATCATGTCCATTGTATAATACATGTACGAATGAACAAACATGCAGCTCACCTGTGGATGTCTCATTCACCGATGTGCTGTGCGCGCGCGAGTGCTTCTGTGCGTCTCACCAGACTTTTCTTCGCCCGTCAAAATCTACGCAACTGGTTGGTGGTATACCCCTTTAAGACGGGAGACGTCAACTAAGCAATAAAGGTTAATTTGTGCTCATCCGATGATAGGAAAACGTTTTAATTTATCCGAGATGTTGTCCTCTCCTCTCGCGCGCACCGGTATGATCCATATATGGTAAAGGGAAGTGCAAGAATACTTTGTATGCCTCGAGCTGTTGCTGAGGGGCTGTCAGCTCTGCGCTTTTGCCAAGAGAGATGGGCTTTGCGATGTATTTGTAGTGTTAAAACAAGCATATTTGTATTTCACAAAAACAAAGCTGTTCGGAGTGGTTTATAATACTAGAACATAACATATTTAGAAGATAAAATATTTTCAGTTTAACAATTTATAGCAGATAGGCTATAATGTACAGATAAATGTGCATATTTAACATGCATTCTGCATTATAAGGAGTATAAAGGACCCTCTGTATGGTCTGCATCAGTATTGCCTGTCAAACAGATGAATTTCACAGATTGTACAGCCGGCATCCATTTTAATATTCATTAGATGAGAATCTGAAGCTCAAAAATTGACTCTCCCTCATAGGTTTGCCAGCATTGCATAACTAGGGCAAATTTAGCAGAACCTCCATAAAATACAAAAAAAAATCTCTAGACTATTGTTTTCAGTACTGCTCCAACAGAGCACACTGAAAGAAACCCCCAGCCAAGACTTGGCACATATGTAGGTCTCCTCTATTTTGTCCCAATTAGACCAAGCAGTAGGAGGAGGTGCTATCCTGCAGACAGTAGATCTGAGACATTTATTAGTATGAGTAAAACAGAACTATGGACCGAGCTCCCAAACAGTGTGGTGACTCATGCTGTCAGAAACCAAACGTGTGAGAGCCTTGTGTTCAGACACATGTGTGTGAGAATATGATGAACCGCGATGCTTTTAGTGCTCACGGCAAGAAAGAAGCCCAGATCATTGAGGAGGCTTTGCAAATCGTTCTTCCGATATTCATACACAAGGAGAATTACCTCCACTCCTTTCAGTCTCTCAGATCTTTTATTCTTATATCTTTAGCAATGCTCTGTCAAATTATGCAATCTTTTTAAATTTTACTAGACAGGATTAATTTAAAGGAGCACATATAAAAGGCCGTAGATATATATGGAAATGTTATTTCAAATATATCCTTTTCACGTTTCAGGGTTTGGATCATGGAGGAAACTATAGCAGGGTATAGGTAAAAGAGAGACCCTGACTTTCCACAAAAAGAAAGAGAAATTTACCATCACTCATTCAGCAGCTGTATTTAATGCTGGTAATTACGAGTATGTCGCATTCAAGTGCTTTGTTGTCAGAAAAAAAAAACTTTCATTCATATATATTTATTGAGGAACTTTTATTTTGACACCATAAATAATATCACTCAGCTTGCCAACGATAATGGAATTTTGGTCAAATACAAGCTATTTTTACGGTGTACAAATTTACAACACGCACCAAATGGTTGCTGATATACATAAATGAATATGACCAAAACAGTAAGCACAAACTATTAGCTGTGTTTAGAAAAATGAATAAAACCTGTCATTCACTACAGAAACCGTACTGTCCTCCGCCATGTTGAAAGTTTAGGACACCTCCCATCTTGGAAACTCGGGTATCAAAATAATAGAGTTTCCCAGTCGTAATTGCGACTTGAGGGATCATTCATGTGCAACTTCAGAGTGGGAAACTCATATTTACGATAATTCTGATAGCACGTGAAGGCAGCATTAAACCCCATCGCAACAGTGAGTGTTTACATGCACACCAGTAAACCGATAACTACCAAAAACCTGCTAATTCCAAAAATCTGACAATGTAATGAGACTTAAACTCATCAGATTCAGATTGACATGGGCATGGAATTCCTTTCCTCTGCACTTTTTCACTGGGTAAATGTGTTTACGTTGTGTATTTCATATAGTAAATGTGTATGTGTTTAAATGCAGGTGTTAAAATCCACTGATCTGTATGGTATCTGTTAATGTTATTTGATGATGATCTTTGATATTATTATGATATTCGAACTCGCATCCTAAGGCGATACAGTATAAGCTTTCTCTTAATGGCGCTCAACAATCAGCGCTCGCAACGATGCATGAATTTGCTCTTTTCATTCTAAACTGGATCAATGGATGACACAGCTAGCCTAAAGCATACTAGTTTATTGCAGCCTGATTTCATGAAATGCATCAGGGGCTTAAGCCTTATTGTCCCAAGCCCCTGATCTTTTCTTGAAGATTTACACGTTTCACTTCACAAATAAAAAATAATTAATGACTTTGACTTTGTTTGTCAGTAGCCCGTCTGTCCGTTTTGAAAAGCAGTGTATATTATATAAGGTATATTTTAGCTTGCTTTCATTCAGTTCAGCACATAAATGACCATCAGCTGTTCCGGCCAATAGTGGGACTGTTGTCACTCTGCAGTTTTCAACAAACCATCATTGATTTAAAGACCTGATGAGGTAATATACATGCAAAAGCAGATACTATCCACTGTTCAGCAATTTTAGATCTTATGTCTGACTTCTACACTTAATTGTAGAAGAACAGTTTACAATTTAACCTGGTAAATTTAAGCTATAGTTTGAACTTTGACATTATTTGGGGGGAAATAAATGTTTTTCAATCAAATATGTTAAAATGTATATAAATACTCTACACATACATTGTAACAGAACAATGTTCTTGTAAATTTTAAAGAGCTATATGTACGTCCGATGCGATTGTCTCATTGGTCCCCCTCGCCTGGAGCTTGGGGGCGTGGCTTGCGCTCCCCAACCCGTCGCGATGGCTGACCTGGACTGTCCGACTCGGCTATGCGATTCAGTTCGCCAGGCACCCGCCCCGGCATCCGTTTTACCTCAAGTGCAGGGCAAGAATGCCACTGCCCTGCGTGCGGAGAGCCTGTCCCTCCAGCCGAGATGAAGAAGGGGTTCTACAGCCCCTACTTCATCGTACCAAGGAAAGGCAGTGGGTTGCGGCCAATCCCAGACCTGCAAGTTCTGAACTGGGCCTTGCACAGCCTCCCGTTCAAGATGCTGATGTGGAAACGCATTTTAGCGAGCGTCTGGCATCAGGATTGGTTTGCGGTGGTAGACCTGAAGGACGCGTACTTCAACATCTCGGTTTCTCCTCGGCACAGGCCCTTTCTTCGGTTCCCCTTCGAGGGCCGGGCACACCAGTTCAAGGTCCTACCCTTCTGTCGGTCCCTGTCACCTCACATCTTCATGGAAGTCACAGAGGCAGCCCTTGCCCCACTAAGGGAAGTGGGCATCTGCATCCTCAACTGTCTCGATGACTGGCTGGCTCTAGCTCACTCTCGAGACTTGTTGTGTGCACACAGGGACCTGGCGCTCAGGCTTCTCAGTCGGTTGGGGCTTCGGGTCAACTGGGGAAAGAGCAGCTCTCCCCGGTACAGAGCATCTCTTTTCTTGGGTTGGAGTTAGACTCAGTCTCTATGATGGCGCGCCTCACGAGTGAGCGCACGCAGTCAGTGCTGAACTGCCTGAAGTTGTTCAGGCGGAGCACGGTGGTCCCACTGAAGCATTTTCAGAGGCTCCTGGGGCATATGGCATCCTCAACGGCGGACACGCCACTCGGGTCGATGCATATGAGACTGCTTTAGCACTGGCGTCAGACTCGAGTTGCGAGATTGGCATGGCACCGCGGTACGTCGCGTGGTCATCAAGCCGATCTGCCTCTACTTGTTCAGCCCTTGGACGGGCCTTGCATTCCTGTGGGCAGGAGTCCCCTTAGTTCAAGTACCCCAGGCACGTCGTGGTTACAACAGATGCCTCCGAGCGTGGCTGGGGCGCGTGTGCAATGGGCACGCAGCCGCAGGCTCCTGGACAGGGCCGTGACTGTGTTGGCATATCAACTGCCTTGAGTTGCTGGCAGTGTTGCTCACCCTGTGGAGGCTTCGGCCGTTGATCCAGGGCAAGCACGTGTTGGTCCGGATGGACAACACGGCTATGGTAGCTTACATTAGCCGCCAAGGGGGCTTGCGCTCGTGTCCTCTGGAGTCAGCAGCGACTCAAGTCGTTGCGAGCCACTCACATCCCGGGTGACCTCGACAGCGTGGCAGAGGTCATGCTCAGGGGAGAATGGAGACTCCACCCCCAGGTGGTCCAGCTGGTTTGGAGTCGATTCAGTCAAGCGCAGGTAGGCCTGTTTGCTTCCCAGGAATCCTCCCACTGCACACTCTGGTACGCCCTGACCGAGGCTTCCCTCGGCACAGATGCTCTGGCACACAGCTGGCCCCGGGGGCCGCGCTAGTATGTGTTCCCTCCAGTGAGCCTACTTGCACAAACCCTGTGCAAGGTCAGGGAGGACGAGGAGCAGGTCATCCTAGTGGCACCCTACTGGCCCACCCAGACTTGGGTCTCAGACCTCACACTCCTCACGACAGCCCCTCCCTGACGAATTCCCCTGAGGAGGGTTCTCCTCTCTCAGGGACGGGCACCATCTGGCACCCATGACAAGACCTCTGGAATGTTCATGTCTGGCCCTTGTATGGGACGTGGAAGACCTAAGTGGCCTACCACCCACGGTGGTAGACACGATCACTCAGGCTAGAGCTTCCTCTATGAGGCGCCTGTATGCCTTGCAGTGGCATCTGTTCGCTAAGTGGTGTTCTTCCCGACATGAAGACCCCCAGAGATGCGCAGTCAAGTTGATGCTTTCCTTCCTGCAGGAGAGGTTGGTGGGACAGCCGTCCCCCCAACCTTGAGGGTGTACGTGGCCGCTATGGCGGCACACTACAATGCAGTTGACGGTAAGTATTTAGGGAAGCATGACCTGATCATCAGGTTCCTTAGAGGTGTGAGGAGGCTGAGTCCTCCCAGATCGCACCTCATTCCCTCATGGGATCTCTCCGTGGTCCTGCAGGGAGCCCCGTTTGAGCCCTGGAGTCAGTTGAGCTAAAGGCAGTCTCTTGAAGACTGCCCTCTTGACTCACGTCCATCAAGAGGACAGGGGACCTGCAGGCATTCTCTGTCAGCGACACATGCCTGGAGTTCGGTCCGGAATACTGTCATGTGGTCCTGAGGCCCCGAACGATCTATATGCCCAAGGTTCCCACGACCCTGTTTAGGGATCAGGTGGTGAACCTGCAAGTGAATCTGCCCCAGGAGGAGGCAGACTCAGCCTTTTTGTTGCTGTGTCCGGTGCATGCTTTGCGCATCTACTTGGATCGCACGCAGACCTTTAGATGCTCTGAGCAGTTCTTTGTCTGCTTCGGAGGACAGTGGAATGGGAGCACTGTCTCCAAACAGAGGATCGCCCACTGGGTCGTTGATGCCATCGCTTTGGCATCCCACACCCAGGACATGCCGCCCCCCTTGGGGCTTTGGGCACACTCCACCATGTGTATTTCCACACAATTGCCTCCAGTCTCCGTGGTGTCTTCCCCTTGGGAATGGACACCCACCCCGACACGGACACTTATGGCCCCCAGCTGAACGATTTTCATTCTTCTTTGCGGAGAAAAGAAGAAGAGAAGAGGCCACAGCTGGGACGGCCTGTCCCCATTTTGGGCAGTCGACTTGTGGGGTGCGGGGGACCGTACAATGCTCGTAGGGGCGTTGGGGGAGGTTACGCGATGGCCAGGTGCGCTGGCTACGAGGCACGCAATGGTTTGCCCTTCTTGCACCGCCAGTTCATGAAACACAGTTCAGCTAGTTGTGGCGTTTCATATAGGGACCCCTAGTGTCACTACATCGACACAATGTCAAGTGAGTGATAGATAGGAAATGTCCTGGTTACTTTCATAACCTCCGTTCCCTGATGAAGGGAACAAGACGTTGTGTCCCTCCTGCCACAACACTGAACTACCCGCCGAAATGGCCGGGACCCTGTCTCGGCTCCTCAGCACAAAACCTGAATGAGTGATTGCGAGCCAGCTCCTTTCATACCCGTATGTCCGGGGGAGTGGCATGCAAATTCCACTCGCCAATTCCCACTGGCCTTTTCTCAAAGATCAGAGGCATCTGGGTCTCCCAAGAGCGACCCCTAGTGTCACTACATTGACACAATGTGTCGTTCCCTCGTAACCAGGACGTTACTTTAACGTTATTTATCTAATGTTGGGCAAATCAGTTGTTCCTACTAACTCATTTTATATTTATTTTCATGCCAAGAACAATCTGAATACTTACAACAGCTGCATAATGCAACAAAAAATAAAATAAAATACAATACAACAGCCATAGGTAAACAATTATAAGTGGTTATATATAAGCAGCATTTGTTGACATTTTATGTTTTTATTTTTTATTTTTATTAATGCAATATTAATGCACATTAAGATGTAATATAAGAATTAAAATCAACCAAATAGAGTGGGAGGAGTAGATTTTTGCCTAAAAATGTACACTTATAAATGAAAACTTATCCAAAAATATGAAACAAATACACAATACATGTATATTGAATTTGAGTTTTTTCTTTTTTATTATTATTATAAAAAATGATATCAAAAACATTAATTCATATGTCTTAGCATCTTATTATATTATTTTGTACCCCATAATTATGATTTAGTATCTCATAATTATGACATTTTAATCTCATAATTATGACATTTTAATCTCATAATTTTAATTTACCAAAGCAAGAATTTATTTTTTCTATGTGGCGGAAATGGGCTTCCATAGTTATGACCTTACACCAATAAAGAAAAAAAAACATTTAAGGCTTTAACATGACCTTGGCTTATTAAGCATAATCTGCAAAAAAACAAAGATGCATGTAAACGCACTTAGTGTTGACTCTTTTATTTTTTTTTTTATGCCAGGATAATATAACACAAAGTGCAATGATAATATACCAACAGTAGAGCTGAAAAATAGCTATTTACGCTGAAAAACTAAAGCAGAAATGCATAATCGAACTCTCTTAAAATAATACATTGATGTACCGTTCTTAATAAATTAGCTGTTCTTATTGAGCTGTGGTTATTGATTATCGGTCCTTCTGTGATTGAGAAACTGTGATTACCTAAATTAATGTCAACATAGCTATTGGACAAGCCAATGTCATTCTCAACAGACAGATCTGAGAAGTCAATTAAAACAAAATTAAAATGCAATCATTGCAAATGCCAGCTGTTAATTTTGTTTAAAGAGTCACACAGGAGCTCTCAGACTTAAGTCAAGCCCCCGGCTGTTCAATCACAGGGCCATTCTTCATCTAACACATTAAGGAGTGCACCTGAGGACAGAAGCCTTATGTGAAGTTCTGTTGAAAAGATTTTAAATCTATCACATACTCAGGAAAGGTGTCTGCAGAGAGACAAGGGCTATGTTTGGAGTGTAATTCTAACTTACTACTATATACTACCTACTATTTAAAAATAGGCTATTAAGTGAAACAGTAGGCATTAATCCATAAAAAAAATAAAAATAAAATTTCAAACAGCATTTACAGCATGAAACAGTACTTTATTAGGAACACCTAATAATTCATGTGATGATCTGATCAGCCAATCATGTGGCAGTGGTACTTTTCATGCAGATACGGGTCAGGAGCTTCAGTAAATGTTCACATCAACCATCAGAATGGGGAAAAAATTTAATCTCAGTGATTTCAACTGTAAGGCTGGCACCAGAATGTCTACAACCAAAAGGCGCCATTTCCGGTAAAAGTCAAAGAACTCTGCGAGAATCAATGTCATAGAACTCTCTCACAAAAGCTGAAATCTACACCTGAATATCACCACAGTGTGATAAATTGCAAATCACCTTGCTGCCCCCCCTTCTCTCTCCCCCTTCTCCCCTTCATCAGCTCTGGACCAACACAAAAGACACAAGATTTATATGTAAAAAAATATAACAAATACCATGAAAACAAAGAATGCAACTGTATGTGTTTGATATCATTTAAGAGGTCTCTGTGCGACTGGTATAGTGGTCTCTTTCCCATGTTGATAAAACTAATGGTAACAAAGTTATAAGGTCTTTGCCAAATACTGCATAATTCTGGAGGTGGCTCCCCCTCCTTGACCTACAATTGAAATTATCTCCTGTATGTTAACAAGGTTAAACCCCAGGAAGTCAAGAACACATTCACCCCCAAATCCTCATTGTTCAAAGGATAATACCATTTGGTACACAATGTTTATTCTGTGTGGGTATTTAAGGAAAGTTGGCATGAAGTTCTGGGAATCTGTATACAGATCTCCCATGCTGTACCGCTGCATGTAGTTTTGTCAGGTATGTTTCTTTGACTTGTCTTTTATTTTTAGTAATGCTTGTTTATTCTGATCATGTGAAATTGGCTTTGATTTGAATTTCTGCAACAATGTTTTATATCCAAGCTGACAAATAAATTGTTATTATTTGATTTATTCTGAATTCCTCTGAAATCATTACTGGAGCTTTAATATAGGAGGAAGCCATTTAAAGACTCTCAGTTTGAATTTAAACCACTCAGGACAACCAGGTAGGACAACCACCTAGGACAGCCGGGTAGGATTTGAATTTCAATAGACCAGGGTAGACCATACTGGAGCTTTAATATAGGAGAAACCACTCAGGACAACTGGGTAGGAGAAAGCCATTTAAAGACTCTGTCACTGCTCACCACCCGTCTTAGCAAGTTGTATGTACGTGACTAAGCGGCAATATCGTCTGGTTATGAGAAAAGCCAAACCAGACGATATTAGTTAACCCTACAACCACTGACTAAGAACGGAACTGGCTATCCATTTTCGGGAGGTTTACGTAATTTAATAACGGCCGGCGTAAGTCTCCAAAGATCAAAAGGACAATGAATAGAAGAGGATTTAGAGTAATCAATAACCTAAAAATGTTAAATTAAAAGAATGATCAGAAATTAATTAGAGCTTAAATATAAATTAGAGGTCAACTTAAAATTGGAGTCAGATTAATATAAAATTGGAGTCAGATAAAATGGATAACAGAATTAAATGTGTGAATTAACAATAATTGATTTACTTAAGCGCTCAGAAAAGACAGAACAACGCAGAGACCTTCAAGGGCAATTTATTGAAGTTCCACTCCGGAACGGATATGAAAATTATTTATTCAGATTCCCTTTTCCTTTTTTACACAACCGTTGCATGATTGTTGGTGCCAGACGGGCTGGTTTGAGTATTTCTTTAACTGCTGATCTCATGGGATTTTCACGCACAACATGGGCTACAACAGCAGAAGACAACGTCGGGCACTTTATTAGGACTATAGTGTTCCTTATAAAGTGCTCAATGAGTGTAGTGTCACATGACCTCATCACAATGCATGTGAGTGCTGTCCAGTTATCGTCTTGGAAATAAAATGGTTATTTTGTAATGAGAAACAGATAAGTATTTAAGTCCATTTTACTTTTACTTCTCCTCCCTGCTCAGTCAATCTCCAAATTAACTTTTATTTTCATATTCTTCTTCTTGTGTTTTTGGTGATTCACATTCTTCATGCATACACCCCCTACTGGGCAGGGAGAAAAATTTCTAGCAAAAATCAACTTAAATATTGATCTGATCACCCACACCTTTCATATAACTTTTGAAGATATGGATTTAACAACTGGAGTAATATAGATTACTTTTATGCTGCCTTTATGTGCTTTTTTATGTGCTTTTTGGCACCCATTCACTTGTATTGTATGAACCTACAGAGCTAAAATATTCTTCTAAAAATCTTAATTTGTGTTCAGTAGAAGAAAGAGAGTCATACACATCTAAGATGGCATGAGGGTGAGTAAATGATGGGAGAACTTTTATTTTTGGGTGAACTATTCCTTTAAGGGGCCGTTTAGACCAAACACATTCTTGTGCAAAAAAAAAAAAAAAAATTGAAACACAGACACGGTTTCTAAAAAACACAGCGCTCCTGCACAAGAACAAAAAGGGAGGCATAGTTCAACAGACAAAAAGTACATCTAGTGCTTGTTTACAAAGAAAGAAAGGAAAAAAAAAAAAAAAACAGTACATACAGGTGCAAAAACACATTTGGTGTGAACCGCCCTACGAGTGAAGTGTGCACTGCTCTATACTGCACATTTTGGTGAAAGCAGTAGGATCTCAGTGTATTCTACGCACAAATTTGCATACTGTGCATACATTGCACAGTATTCACTTCAGGAATACTAAGTGTAGTATTGTAGTATGCTATTTCGAACACAGCCAAGAGTCTCCTCTCAGATGATATTTCTGTACAGAAGAGACAAAGGAGAGCAATCTGGAAATTCCTCTGAAGATCACATATTTTCCAGACTCGGTTCAATTTGGGGCTTTTATTGCTACATTAGACCCTGTCTCAGGATGTTTCAGTATTTGTCATCCATGTATGAAGCCTTAAAATTCATGACTATAAGGCAATGTAAGGTGTCACTTCCCCCTTCGGGCTCAGTCCTTATACCCCACCATCAACAGTACACCTCACCCATCTAAACCACCCACGTCGCCACTGCCTTTCCTCACTACTATAAATAGGCTCTGACCCATTAATTACGTAGCTGCTGTGGTGAGGTGCCTCTCAGTACACTGAAATTATTATTTAGCTGAGCCAATAAAACAAAGCACCAGCCAAGCCTCTTTTCCCGGCAAAGGATTTCCAAATGGCTAGAGGAAACTCTTAACAGTTTTACCTGTGCACAAGGTGGTGTGAGAATAAGAGGAAAGGTCTATTGGTTATTTACTATCATTGACTTTGCAACTGAGTTTAAATTATAGCACCATGGCTTAAAGGGCAGGAATGGATTGGGATTAACGCCATCAAGAACCTATGGCGCAACTATAAACCAAAAAACTAATATTTTAATTCAGATATAGTATATTTGTTTCTGTTTCTCTAATAAGCCAAATTTGTCACTACGTTTATACTCTAACAAAACATGGGTTTTTGATTACACTATTTTTAAAGGTGAGTTGTTGAACAATTTCAGAAAGATATCTGATTTTATTGAACATACTAATTTTTTTGTTATATCAGCTCAGTTATACTGAGTTAGTGAGTAAATTCAACTACATCTAATCCTGTTCATGCTACTTAAACTTAAATGCTTAAATGCAGCTACAAAAAACAACTTTAAGCAAACTCAGTAATATCCAACTATATTTTTTGTTTTATTTACATGTAAAACTGGGAGGCAGATATAGCAACATGATGATGAATGCCGATTAGCCTTTCTTGAACTTCTCTTAGACACTGATATTGTATACAGCACATATGTTCAATTTGACAGTTAAATGTAATGAACAACTTTCTGATATCCATGATGATGATTTCAAATAAAACACCAGAATTTAATGCTGAACAAAACTTTAAACACAACAATAACTCCAATTAACTACCAACAACAACTATTTCTCATTAACCCCCATACCTTGCCCAGGCCTACATGATAAAATATTCAGGTGCAAAAGCTTATGGCCATTCGCCCCAAACTCAATGCACAGGCTGGACCTGAATGAAAACAACTTGACATTAAGCTACATAGACATATCAAAACCACTTACATATGATACATATGTATCTTAAGATATATATCAAAACCACTTAGTATCGTTTAGTAAAATGTAAAAAAAAATTCATATAATATTCACTTTGGGCCTTTTTTTCCTTTTTTTTCTTCAGTGTAGATTGCATAACCATTAAAACAGACTCGCTCAAATAAATAAAAAGTAGTCAAATCCATAATTAAGAATAGCCACCATCAAGAGTTTGCTGTTATTGTCCTCCTTTCTTTTTGAGTGCATGCTGAGTGGTCGGGTAAAAATGAATTTGATTTGAACAGGATGTTACCATTCTGTGCTCCTGCAAAATGCTGAATGCTTACATGGAGAATTAAGACCTGTACTTTATAAATACCCGGTGTTGCTGCAATTCATGGGTACTTTGAAGCTCTAGAGGTTTCCACTTCCACCAACCCACTTGTGGTGCTGTGTACAGTTTTCTATTCAAATACGTCACACTTTGAAAAGATCAAATGAAAACATTTCTTTCAAGCTTTCATAGGTAGAATTGTCATCAAAGGGACAACTTTTTGTATAATTGTAAGCAGTACTGGGCAGATTACTTGTGAATTGTAATCAGGTACTAATTACAAATTACATGACAAAAAATGCAATCAGTAACAATCTCAGATTACATTTTTGAGGTAATCTAATCCGATTACTTTTGGATTACTTTCAACCTAATTGTATATAATGTCACATGCATTTGAGTAGAATAATCATTTTAACAAAATACAAAGAGGAAGAAAAT
This sequence comes from Myxocyprinus asiaticus, assembly GCF_019703515.2. Lineage (NCBI taxonomy): Eukaryota > Metazoa > Chordata > Actinopteri > Cypriniformes > Catostomidae > Myxocyprinus > Myxocyprinus asiaticus. The sequence continues at coordinate 33,363,480 of NC_059357.1, read as the reverse complement.
GTATTCCATTCTTTGAACTAAGGCCAGGAACCTTCGAGATGGCATCCACTAGATCCTTTGAAGAAGTTCCATGTGTGAGCTGCACATCATTGGTGAGGTAGTAAGAAACAATGATTTTTTTAAAAAAACATATCTAGTTCATTTTAAGAGCATAAAACATTACATGAACAGTAATGAACCTGAAATCAACATAAATGACATTGCTAGGTCAAAACTAACAGCTCAAAACTCTGACACATTTACCTTTTAACCCTTTCTACTTAGTAATAATTCATCACCTATTTCTAAACTGAGGTGCATATCTTACTGTTGTAGTGTAAAAGAAGCACATGCTCAAACTGTTCATCTGTGAGACTATTGCGCTTCGGGGTAAGAATATGATGATATATGAAAATGATCAATAAATTATTATAAATGTACTGCCATTGCCGTGTTAATATGTAATCCGTAAAAAGTAATTGTAGTGCAATTATGAGTATTTTAAAATGTAATTTAATCCAATTACAATTACTTGATTTTTGTAATAGGATTATGTAATCCATATTACATGTAATCTGTTACAATCAGTGCTGGGTAGTAAGCACATAATCGATCATGACCATCCAAGCCTCACAAAACATTACATAATTTGAAGAAATGCAAAACAACATGAGATGGAAAATTGCTTTCATTTAAGGTAGGCAGGAGGGGACTGAAATAGTTTTGGTGAACCAAAAAAAATTAACTGAAACCAAAGTGGGTCTATAAAAAAAAAATTGAAAATAAAATAACCACTTTAAATAACCACTGCAGAAAACTGATTAGTGGCTACAGCCATTTAATTTCTGTCATTAAATGACATTCTGCTAGTTACTAAATATATGTCAGCATATTTTTCCCATCAATTATTTTGATTCATAACATATGTTCATTATAAATACAGCATGGAAATGCTTTTGCTAATAATATGCCCGATTGTTATTATTACCTGGGTGCAGCTCAAAAATATTTTATGAGTCATTCAAGCAGAAATCTAGTTAATTTGAAAGGCTTCACAAACATCTCACAAGTCGATGAATCAGAGCTCTGTTCTATAAAGAGCCAAACACAAATACAGGAAAGTTATTTCTTGACATTGAGGATACTAAATAGCATACATTTCAACTAATGCACCAACAAATGGAAAAAAAATAAAAATAAATAAAATGTAATTCCTACCCTCATTAATGAAATCTACGTAGAATTCTAGAACACAATCTATATAATGTGTGCTATAATGAAAATGTAATGACCAAGTTGTTTGAATGGCTGATATATCGGCATTGATCGATTAACAATATTATGTAAAATATGTGGTCATTTAAACTCAGCAATCATTTGGCAAATCTTATTTGCAATCAATAAATTGTATTGTAAAAATCAGCATCATATGGGCCACCTTGATTTTTATATATAGGCATCAGTCATTAAAAAACCCATGCAGTTGACCACCATCAAATTAGAGCGCAGCAGATCCCTCAGTGGACGACTGGAGATAAATATCTCTTGGTTTTTGATCAGAGGAAAAGGTTTACACTGACCCTTCCGTCTGTTTCCATGGGCACATCATTAGTGCACCGCCCAGCTGGTTCAGACAATTTGAAGTGCTTTCCCCACCGCATCTTTAAAACAACTCCTGCTTTAGTTTTGCAAAAGATTGTAGGAAAACGGATGCAGAGCTTAGGGTTTTGGGTTAAACGTACTTGGAGAAGTTTGTGCGTCAGCAGGTGGTGTTGTCATTAATTAAGATCTTCATATGTCAGCTCTGATTTGAACAATCAGGTTTTGGGAGGCAAATACATCAAATGTATTTCTTCCTTGTCTCAGATAGTGAAACCTGAACACCTGTGAAATTTCCCATTGCATTCAATGAGTCCTAAATGGATATTAAATGAAGCAACTCTGGCTACAGCGGAAATAAGGCATTTAAAATGAAATAGACATCAGGAGGAAAAATGTTTAGGTCTTTAAATGGCAATCAGCATTTATGAAACATGGTTGAGTGAAATATCAACGCCACCTTTCTAGAGACGGATAAAAAGGATGAATTGCTTGAGGATGCTTTTAGCAGTGTTAGTGATTTAATTTCCATTGCAGAACTGTAATTTGCATTGTGTGCTAATCTCATTTAACCAGCTAGTCAAAGATGGCAAGCAACAAGGCCCTTGAGGTTACTGCGTGAACTCCCACAAGATGCACAAGTGACTCTAAAAGGTTCAGGAGATATTCTTGTATTATGTATAATTATCAAAATACAAAGTGACACATTTGGTTCCAGAAGCTTGTGTAATATGATACCACCCATAGTTAACATGCTTGCAGTTATGTGTATCTAGATGGTTACTTACTGGCTCAAATAAAATAAAAATCCCTCTGACATTCTTGCCTGCTTCAATGGACAGGTGATTCTCATGAAACCTGTCAAGAAAAATGTCCTGGTCCCATTTTACTTCAAAATCAAACTAAACAAATTAGAAATTGTGTTTTGCATATAGAAAACGAATTGTGAGATTTTTTACACATTGACAATTTTCATGATTCATTACAGAGTGCAGAAAACAAAAAAGTTTAAAACCAGTAATTAGACGTTAACACTCTAAAAATCCCCTTCATGTAATTAGCACAGGAACATTATTAATGGTTCAGTTTCTAGACTCTGACATGATTTCCCACTAATAGTTTCTAGCTGGTTTCCTTACGGATCAGGATGTAGAAATCTTGCAGAAAGAATTCATAATTGTGCTTTAACCCCACAAAAGCCTGAAGTCCAGCATTTCCCCATTTTATTAGAACAGACTTGACAAGCTCACAGTACCGAACACAGTAATTCTCATGGGAATGAGAACAGTAACACCTTACTCAGTTAATGTCGGCCTGATTAAACATTACCTTTGTGAGGAAGAATACATAATTAGTATGGAAATTCTTCTTTATCACATTTCAGTTAGAGTAGACTTATGAAATTCAGGGCCAGCTACTAGTGTTGCACCTTCAATACAGATGCTGTCTCATGGCCATCTGGCTGTTTGTCCGGGAGTACAATACATCTACTTAATCGGATAGAACTAATAAATTGGCACTTAAGACATTACAACTTGTAAAATCTAGGTGCTAGCTGTCCCATTCAGGGATGTGCAAAACTACCAATTTTCATAATCGACTAGTTGTGTTAAGGATAAAAATGTATAATATAGGCTCCATTATGGTCATGTGACCCCGATCAGATGCATTTCAGAAGGGTATAGGGACACTGTGCAGCACTTAAACATGGTTACTAATGGATATTCAACAACTAAACAGTCTAAATAACTAATATCTTATTACACAAAACTATAAAAGATAGAAATAAGAAAAGGCTCCAATAAAGAATGGCACAAAGCCGTTTCTGCACTTCCTGAACGCAGAACGACACACACTTCAAATGTAAACCGAGAGCTTGGGAGTCTCAGGGCAAACCTCGCTGCACATTCAAAAGCACAGAACTGCAAGAGCCATGTACACATTTAGTCCAAAACATGGAGCAGCTGAACCTTTTTTACTGCAACTATTTTAATAGTGTCAAACAGAATCTGCAAATTCAGGAACATTACTCACAGCAGAGAATTTAACAGATAGGGATTGTCTTGTAATGTGTTGAAGCATTGCTTTGATGGCTGTAACAGCAGCGGTACATAAAGATCCAAAACTTCTTGCAGAGGATTTTACAGTGCCAACTATTAATAACATTTAAGCACATCAAGCAATCATCACCCCAAAAAAAAAACCCCCACACACACACACTCTCCCAGAGTTTGCGTTTCTCCTAATTTAAGAATTGTGTCTTCCAATAAAACCACCATCACTAAAAATATGTTAGTAGTTGACCCCACTAAATCAACTAGTCATTTGTTGGACAACTAGTCGATTAGTCGACCACCGCAGCACATCCCTAGTCCCATTCCATATTAACGATCTAGTAACAACATACAATCTTTCCAGATTCAGCCTTTAGTGGGGGAGGGGGGACAACTATACCATAGGCATAGTCATTTCACACACACACACACACACACACACCAAGAATCACATGAAGACTTACCTTTCAAGGATGGTGTAAATGTATCCATTCACAGTTTGAAACTTGTGCACAATGTACCTGCAACCATGCGACTGGCTTTGTATAAACATTTTTATTTACTCTATACACTTACATGAACAAAACACCATATAAACACAAAAAGACTGATGCAGCAGTTAACTAACCTGCCTTCCATTTGATTCAGAGGCCATTTACTTTAAGTCTCATTAACGGTACACAGACGGCCAAGGCAGCACAATGCTAGCAAACTGAAAGGTACATGCTTAGTTCACTGCCTGCATCAGGAATGGATATTTCTCTAAAGAGACTAATTCAAAGTAAAGAAAGTATAAAAGTATTATTTTACAGCAGTTGAAATACTGACATTAATAGTAAGTTTTAAATCATTAAAATCATGAAAGACTAAAGTAGGCCAGTCTGAGAAAAAAAAAAAAAATTAAGCAAAAAGAAAAAAAGTTTTAGGCTCATACCTCTGCATCTGTGGAATATTATTTCTTCTGCAATGTGGATGATGTTTATTGTGCCTTTTTACTTTTGTAAATGTAGAGCACTGCACTGTTACAAAGTACCCCCCACCCACAAAAAAAAAAGTCTCACATAACCTGGTGAGATCTCCTTTGCTGTGGATTAGCCCAAATGGCAAAAACAGTATACAAAAGGCCAAAATTTAAAACCCCAAAGAGTGTCAGAATGAGCACTGGTGGATTGACAAATGGCACAACACATTCATTTCTTTATGCCCAGCAGGAAATTAGTATGAAATGGATATGATTTAAAAGGGGGAAGTAACTGGGGTGAGGAGACCTGGTCAAAGCCCATTTCCATTATAGTGGAGAAACTTTTTCCCACTATAAAAAATTATGTTTATGGTGAAAACTTTTTTGCTTGTGCTCGGACCCTTTTTTCATATTCCACTCTGTTTTGGCTGAAACAGAAATGCAAAACACAAGATTGATGACAAAGGCAATAAGCAGCAATAAGACCACTATATTTAAATTGGGATGAGCGTACCAGTAAATTGTGTATGCCTCAGCCTGTGCAGGGTCCTGAATATTTGGCTCGTTAAGGAGTTCTTGGATTCCTAGCAAAATCTAAAGACAAACAAACAAGACAGAAGGACTTTGCATAAAAAGCTGTGCATTGTTAGATAATACTGCCCTCTTCAGGGATGCCTTGTGCAGTCTGGTTATGGAGATTTTCCATCACCCCAACCATCCAAATAAATCCAATGTATGCATTTGAAGTTCAAATCTTCAACATCTTAATCGGACCTGAAACCTGTCAATTGTATTAAACGTTCAAAATCCAACTCAACCATAATTCAACCACAAATATTTTTAAAACATTAACCTTATTCCTGTAATGGACTTTCTTTAAATTATCAAAAAGGCAAAACACAGTAACTACACATTGCGTGTTTTGACCAAAATTGTGTTTCTTAGAAGTGGTAACCACAAAAGTCCACACTAAAACCAAGTAACTTTGGAGCCATTATCCTCAACTTCAATGTTTCAGTTTTGCCTTTGTAGGTATAAACTACACTCAAAGAACACTTTTTAGGAACATCTGTACACCTTATTCATGCGATTGTCTAATCAGCCCATCATGTTGCAGCAGTGCAATGCATAAAATCATGCAGATATGGGTCAGGAGCTTCAGTTAATGTTCACATCAACCATCAGAATGGGGGGAAAAAAAAAAATGTGATCTCAGTGATTCCGACCATGGCTTGATTGTTGGTAACAGATGGGCTGGTTTAAGTATTTCTGTAACGGCCGATCTCTGTGTGTAATGATCCATCGATATAGATATCGAAGATGTACCTTAAATACTCATGTCAGCCACGTCCGTACACATTCCCATCAGGCGATGACCCTTATTACATTCATTTGACTTTGAGTGCCAAATATGCTTTTCATGTGGGAAAAGGATTTGTGCTGGGTCTTTGAAGCCAAACTGTGCTCTGCTATCCTTGCGGCGTACAAACGTGTCAAATGGGCTTCCCATGAAATGCGAGCTCCATTGACAGTATCTGTGCGAGCGCATCAACCGGGCACTCCTTAATGTGAGCTCTCGTGACAAACGCAGAGCGGCTCACATGCACAATTAATTCAGGCTTCCATCGATATCATGGCACATGCGACCCATTTGAATTTTACATGCGCATTTGCCATTTTAAAGTACCATGGAGAAGTTCAACCATGCAAAACATCTGGACAACGCCGACATTCTGAACAGCACCAACAAGGAAAAGAGAAAATCACCTGCTCAGCTCCAGCATCAGTTATAAGACTTTACACATCTACACCCTAACTAACATTTATCCGTAACAGAATTTATTACAACTGTGGAAGTTGTAGCCAAGAAAACCACGGATAGCTGAAAAAAGTCATGGGTGTGAGAGTATTTTGAATTGGACTAAACTGAAAAAATAAATAAATAAAAATTCATCAAACGAGTGATCACTTGTGTGTGACTTTTTATATTATTTATCTGTATAATTTCTCAGCATCTGAAGTACCTTATTTTGTTGTGGATGTCCCAATGTGTACACAGAGAGCTGAATAAAATAAATCAAATTGTATTTTAGTTGCATTTGAGAAAACAATTTGTGTAAAATAGGCACGTAATATCAGAATATCACAGCAGAATTTAAAGTATCAGCAAATATCAGATCACAGGCCGAGAGAATCGATTCAAGATCATATCGTGATGAAACGTCCGATTTACACCCCTATTGATCTCATGAGATTTTTTTTTATTACGCAAAAGTCTAAAGAGTTTACTCAGAATGGTGCCAAAAACAAAACATCCAGTGAGCAGCAGTTCTGCGGACGGAAATGCCTTAGTCAACGGAGAATGGCCAGACTGGTTCGAGCTGACAGAAAGGCTACAGTAACTCGGATAACCACTCTGTACAATTGTGAGCAGAATAGCATCTCAGAATGCACAACACATCAAACCTTGAGGCGGATGGGGTACGACAGCAGAAGACCACATCGGGCACTTTATTAGGACCATAGTGTTCCTAATAAACTGCTCCTAGAGTGTATAAATCTCTTTTCAGGGAAGATATACGTTTCAGTATTTAAACTCAATGTATCAGTCAGATTTTCAGAGAGAAATTAATGCTTGTTCTTTGAGTAAAGGAACCAAAGAACTACATCTCTTACCAGCTATCAAATGTTTGAAAATAACCAACTCTTTTGCTTACCTGCTTGATTGTAATGGCAGGCCTCCAGTCTTTGTCTTCCTCTAAAATTGATAGACATACAGTACCAGAGGGATATACATTCGGATGGAATAACGGAGGCTCAAATTTACCTGAGGGAAGAGATGGCCACATGACAATATAGAACAAGTTGGCACAATGCAATGAACATGCAAACAGCATAGTGCAGATAATGAATTAGCACCACTAAACATCTGATTTACACTTTGGTGGAGAAGAAGGATAGTCATCCTTGAAGAGCATCCGAAGTTTGAACAGGCCCCCCTCCCATGGCGTCTGAAAAAAAAAAAAAAGATACCTAAAGTAAATGCAAAAACTAATAGACGCAATAAACGCATAACAAAGCTGGGAAAAAAAAAAAAATTTCAGCAAACTTGCATTGCTTTTCAGTACTAAACATTTGGCATTCAACACAAATATCATTTTCTTTCACTACTCTGCCCTTACCCCTTTTTTTCCAGGGATTGCACACTCCCAATTCATCAAGTTCATAGTTCCATCAGGGTTTTTTGTTGGTACAGCTACAAAACCCTAAAACAAGCATTAAAAAAAAAAAAAAAAAAAAAGTCGTCATTTAAAACAAATTCAGTATTCAGTTGCAAGTTTAACACTCTTGCCAATATTTTTATGCACTGTTTCTTCTATGTGCACATACACTCCGGTCCCCTACAATGAGTAGTTCTCAGCTGCTTTAATTACATAAAGTGTGTCAACTTGTGGTTTCTCAACCACAAATGGAAAGTTCCCACTTAAGTATCTAATTTGCAATCCCCCCCCCCCCCCAAAGGCTATACTGCATTTCTAAATAATTCAAATCTCTAAACTTTAAATGGGAACAGTGACATTAAAGGCCTAGAAAAACATACATCCAAAAAAATTAAACAAGACTATTTTCTCGCTCAACAACTCTAAACGACAGCTGCACATCTGTGATCTGAAACACCTTATACTTACAAATGGATGGTCTTTCCGCCAAGCCTTTCGTTCTTGTGCGAGACGACTTAACGCTATACCAGACATGACTTGTGGTCCACTAAATGTAAACCTGGAAAATACAGACAATATTTGTCTTTATGAAGACAAATGCATGGAGTGTCAACTGCATTGTGAAGCCATTTGTAGACTTCATACAATCAGCTTGCGATGTACCAAGGTAAGTTTTAATAAAATGTTTTGCATTTAATATGGTTTTAATCTCAATCCTAGTAAATAAATATTGGCTGTTATTACAGTCTTTAGAATAGGTACAAATATCTACTAATAAAAGGTTGTCAGCTAGGTTGGACAGAGGCCCAAACTACTTATGCTGCACTACATATTTTAATAATTTATGATCAGGAAAGCAGAATATTATTAAACTTGATTATAATCGAAGTAGTAGAGTATAAGTAAGGAACTGAACATAATGCAGGTGCCAAAACAATACAAATGGGCAACACATAAAAGCTCAATATTTAAAGCACAAAAGGGTGGGGGGGCTGGGTAGCTCAGCAAGTAAAGACACTGACTACCACACCTGGAGTCGCAAGTTCGAATCCAGGGCGTGCCGAGTGACTCCAGTCAGGTTTCCTAAGCAACCTATTGGCTCGGTTGCTAGGGTGGGTAAAATCACATTGGGTTAACCTCCTCGTGGTCACTATAATGTGGTTCTCGCTCTCGGTGGGGCACGTGGCAAGTTGGGCGTGGATGCTGCGGAGAATAGCGAGAGCCTCCACACACGCTCGGTCTGCGGTAACGTGCTCAACAAGCCATGTGATAAGATGCGGATTGACAGTCTCAGACACGGAGGCAACTGAGAATCGTCCTCTGCCACCCGTATTGAGTCACTACGCCACCACAAGGACCTAGAGCGCACTGGGAATTGGGCATGCCAAATTGGGGAGAGAAAAAAATAAATAAATGTGCAATCATAAAGTGTGGAATGTTATACCCAACGCATCCAAAAATATCTAATTTAATCCAAAGTAATTCAATAAATTAAGAGAATGAATGTGCTGTTTTTATATGTAAATTTAAGAGTTGAGTGGGATGGTGTGGGGAAAATCATGTAAAGAGGAATAAAAAGATCAGCGCTAATATCGGTCTATTTTGGGATCAAGAGGGTACCAACCGTTATCAAAAACCTTGATTATTCAGAAATGATTCTCTTACCCGATTATTCATTACTCAAGTTTGCACAAAGCAAATATTGTGCAAATTATTTACAGGATTTCTGAAGCTAGGTCATTCTAGGGCTGGGCGATTAATCGAATTAAATGATTACTGTGCCGCATTCCGGTTCGCAATAAAACACCCCGGCGTTATATCTTTAAAGCATCCTTTATTAAAAGTTCAAATAATAAAGGAAGCAGGTTATGAAAAACTCTGAAACTGGCATTTCACTGTGCAGTCAGCGCCGCATCTATAGGCCCAAACATACTCTACGCAAGTACGTGAACGCAGATGCACCTTGCTAAGCAAACTCTTTCACATGTCATTGCTTTATGAATTGAGCGCTGACACATTTCAAACTGCAAGTGGCGCTAGAGGATTTTCTTCTTTCAATCAACAACTGCCATGGCGGACTCGGGCAGCAATCAGAGTTGAATCTATTCGAAAAATATATACGACTTTCTGTCCCCAGTCCACTCAAACGAACTTGTTTTTACCTCCGTGTCTCTCCCCCACTCTCGACTCTTCTACCACATCCGGGCTGCATCGAAAACGTAGGCAGCTGACTTGCTGCCTAATCAGTTAAATGGCTTAACTGACAGCCGTTTTGAATGAATGGAACTCTTAGAGAACTGGTCTCCTCCGAACAGTTTGAAAAGCACCTTATTTCATCCTGCCTCTGTACACAGCCTCCAAAGGGAGCATTTTCCTGGTTTCAGGACCAGCACTTTTCATGGTCAGGCCTAAAAAAAAAAAAAAAAAAGAGAAAACCCCACACACACTATTGTCCTCATGGTTGAGGTTTGTAACTGCCAGAGCAATGCAAGAGTGCATGTAATGCATGTACAACGGGACCGCACGTTGGCCAAGCGCTCACGTCTACGTTGCGTGAAGTGACCGGGGAAGAGATTGAATCTTCTTCCGGGTGATGCACACTCTGGCGCAGGGATGCTCTTATTACAAAGTTCATATTCCGCTGTTGAAAGTAATCCAGAGCACGTAATTTTATAATTTGCAAGTGATCTAGCAACAGCTGGACCCTGTTTGATTGACAGGTGGCGTATGTGTGTGCTGAACATGCGCGTATCTTCCGAAAATGCGCGCACTAATGCGCGCCTGAATGGTCAAACATTTCAAATTCCACCAAAATGCCCGTCTTGGTGAGGCATTCATGTAAACACAAAGAGTGATGTCTAAAGTAAATGTAAACAGCAGAGAGAGAGGAGAAAAAATAAATAAAAGCAGATTTGTATTAATGTCAGACTTGCAAAGTATAGATGTAAGATAATAGACCTGCTGCCGTCTAGAGTGTCATTATAATAAAACAACCAAAACACACTTCTCTTGACAGAGTAACTTTAAGTATTCATGTATTATAATCATACAGTGAATACCAGTAGTATTTGTGTTGCATTTCATTCTGAATGAATACTTGAATAATTGATAGCCTACTGCTGTTAAACTTTTAAAACTGTAAATAAAAATAAAAAAAACTGAATTCTTAATTTGTATTTTTCCCATTACTTGTAATCTATTTCTATTCATTGCTTTTTTTTTTATGTCATTACTGACAGTTTACTAGTCAGTAATAATTACTTAAGAACTTGAAACCATTCTTCCATAATTAATATATTAGTTAGAGTTATTGTTTTGAAGCTGGTATTGAGAATCTTCAAATTTCACTACCGACTACTGAAATTTTGGTAATGTGATAATGTATAGCCTTTATTGTACATGGTAGATCTTGCTGCAATAACATGATGAAAAAGTAGATCTCATTCCATAGAAGTGTGAGTTAATGGTGATGGAGGCTTTCCTTTGACTACCATACGTAAAATAATAATAATAATGTCAATAGCCTCCTCCCCTACCCAGTGCAGTTTACATTAAGTAAATCCACTGTATAAAAAAAATAAATAAAGAGACAAGTTCAATAAATCCATTATGTTTCCAAAGTCAATGAGTAATCGTGTTAAATAATCGTGGTTATGATTTTTGCCATAATTGAACAGCCCTAGGTCTCGCTCTCAAAAAAAAAAAAAAAAAAAAAAAATTCCGTTTTCAGCCCTAAAACCTTAGGGTAACCAAATTTATGAACGGCTAAATGGCTTAACTGACAGCCGTTTTGAATGAATGGAACTCTTAGAGAACTGGTCTCCTCCGAACAGTTTGAACTTGACTGAAAAAATCAAGGGACACGTTTGTCACCATATTTTGAAGATGACCCACTTGGGGCCGAATGTTCAAGTAACTAATTATAAAATGCAAATGAATGTGTAGGCACGTCTAGTTTATTGTGCTTTGTCAACTTAACGACGAATAAATCGCGGTGAATTAATTCGAGCTGTCAGATGTGAACCAGGACGCGCATTTTCAGCGCGATGCCGCAAACCATCATTCCTCACAGCGCTCTTCTGCCGTTGATTGAGTGAAAATTACAGTGTGGTTTACGATTAAATATTCGCAAAAAAAAAACAGAAAAACTAGTTTTACAGTTCGTTATAACGCTCGCATTGTAGTATCACGCTTCGCGTTAGCATGGGCTAGCAAGATCAGCAAACAAAAACAGCGCAAACTCCGTATGATCTCATAGCAGAAAATATCCCAAAACGTCCGTTTTTTAAGTCGCTGTGGCATACATACCTCTGATCAGGGAAGATAGGTGCTGATCCTTTTAACCAAACGCTTATATTTGGGAATTCGAGTCAAACTGAAAGCAAAAAAGCTGTCGAACTTTGCCTCCTGGGGAAAAGAAAACACGGACATTTACCAACGATAACTGGGACCTATGAGCGCACAAGCATCTGCCTGAGTAAAACTTTCAACAGTGTCGATATATATTGAGTTTCACACTAAATTGATTATGCCCTGTAATTACTAGTTGATTACTTACAAGCTATTTTATATAAATACAGGCTGATGAATATCACCTGTACACCTAATTTAAAGGGATAGTTTCTCCAGAAATGAATGTTCTGTCATTATTTACTCATTCTGTTCCAAACCTGATTTTCTTTTTTTCCTTGGAACACAAAGGAATTAGACAGCATGTTAGTCTCAATCACCATTCACTTGTACTGTATGGAAATAAAGATGCAATGAAAGTGAATGGTGACTGAGGCTTACCGCCTCTAACATTCTGCTTAACTCCTTTTGTGTTTTGGAACAAGGGTGGATATATGATGACTGAGTTTTAATTAAGGGCGAACTATCCCTTAACGTTAAACATGAACAACAAATTGATTTATCAAAATGTTACACTTAATTATTCGTTTAAAGATACTGAAATAAATTCATATTTTGGGATGAGTGCAAGAACACTAAGTTTTCCTTGCATACTACGTATTTTTACAAACTAGTCAGAGTTTAAGTCTAGTAACTGATTTAAGGATTTTGGTCAGGCATTTCTTAGACAGCTCTAGGGGTCCTAGTGTTTCTACGCTCCCAAATTGCATGTACCCATTTGTTTGTTGTACATATAGTTGGGAATGTAGAGGTGAATACATTTATGGTGTAATAAAATATAAAACAATGTAAGCGTATAATACTTTTTTAAATGTAGTATTAAATATTTTAGAATAATAATTTATAATTGCTTTCCATTTGTATTTATTTATTATGTTTCTTACCCATGTCAACCCGTGATTTACTTTTTACCTGCTACTTTGTCCCAAGAAATCAGAATCTGAAGATGCTCTTTTATCCGGCCCCTGAAGACAACATCTACATAACAGGAACAAACCTTAATAATCGGTCTTTAAAGGGGCGGAGCATCTGTAAACAGACCTACGTTTGAACCACAACCCACCCTTCATGTCATACTTTGGTCATAAGCATTTGAGTGTGCATGTACTAGATTGGCACACTGTAAATGTCAGGGCTTATGCGATGTGCACTTGGTATTTGATTAAATTCATATTAACATCAGAATCTTACATTTTTATAAACATTGGTTCAATGGGACTATTATTATCAAGGTAAGAATGCTGTAAAATTCCTCTTCTTTTTTTAAGCAACTTTCACCTGTCTACTACTCAAAAGATCTCTTCTTCTGTGTAATGGAACATGTGCTATGCTACAGCTCTATTTTCTACAATTATTGATATAAGCTAAATTATATATGATGATTGGTGCTTCCGTAACATTTGTGATTATACATTTTTGTTGACTTGTTTTATATGTATATAATACAAATATAATTATGTTTTTACATAACTGATTATTTGCATATTTATTATAAAATGTATATTTAAATTTGTGTGTGTGAATTTAAATTAAAATATTTGAGTGTGTTAATATATGTATGTTTATTATGTATACAAAGTATTAGTAGCATTAGTAGTAGTTGTTGTATGTATGTATTATTATATATTCTTCTTACACTTGTCAAATAATTAAATAATTACACAGTTGTAAAAAAAATACATTTGGGTTTGTTTATCATGTTAACACATTTTTAAAAACAGTAAAATAACCTATTTACTTTCATTACAGTTTCTGTGTGGGCTCTGTAATATGCATTTGAGCAGAGCTGACCAACGATTCTTCAATTGTTTTTCCATGATGGCTCTATGGCAAGCCATATCCTTGCTTGTTGTTTGTGGACTTATTGAGTGCAGTAAGTTTACATTGCAATCTGATCGTTACTGCAAAGTCATTACAAAATAAGTTTAAGAAATGGCAGAAAAAACTGCAACAGTAAAAATGGTTTAGCCCGTGTCTTGTGTTGCATTGAGACGAAAAGCTAACGTACCTATCGCTCAAATGACAGCATTTCCTTTATCACACTTTGCAGATGACAGTATGTGCAATGTGACCTGCACCACAGACTTCATATCTATGCTGAACTGCTCTAATTCTGACTTGGCAGGAACAGCATCATGTGTCATTGTTGCAGATTGCAGGTACAGATCTAGCACGTCGTGTTCTTTCTTTGAGTCCGACAAATGTGGAATGACAGTTCAAAGAGGAATTTGCTAAGTCATTTTACTGAAGCATTGTCTGACCCCCTTCTCATTATTTTAACCAGGGATGAATACAATGCTGTAAATGCGAGCTGCAGTATCAAATCACCACAATCTTGGTGCACAATGGAGTCAGAAGACCACGAAATAATAATGACCTATGATACCAACTGCAGTATAACAATAACACAAATGACCCAACAAGGAGGGATAGAGAGCCCATCAAATCTCCACTCAAATAAAATGGTTCTGTACAAATCTAGTAAGTCACTCTACTTACTTGATATTGGTCAGTGTCATATAACTCAGGTGTCTTTTTTATTTGTCTGCTGTATCCTCTAATGTTTATTTTCCTTTATTAAAGTTAAGCTTAAGAAGCCTTTCAACCTAAGGATTGAAGAATTTGATATGGGTTTCAATCTCACTTGGGAAGTGGCTTATACAGAGCACGAGCTGTATGAACAATTATACTACAGAGTACGATTGCGAACTAAAGGTGACCTGGAGGAGGTAAAAGCTAAATTATTCTATACATGCACTGTATGGAGACAAAATGACACCAAATTGACATACAGTGGGGTTCAACATTCCTCTCTGGAAATCTGGGTTTCAAAAACCAATTTAATCCTCAAAATAAATTTGTTAGGACTTTTTTTTTTGTAAGGAATATTTATAACCAAAGAGACGTTATGATGTAAAATGAATAAGAAATAGTTACTTTTCTGCACTACTTCTAGGTCACTAATCAAATAAGCAAATATGTGACATTGACATGTTAAAAGAATATACCGGGTTCAATTCAAGTCAAGCTTAATCGACAGCATTTATGGTATAATGCTTATTACCACAAAAATTACATTTGACCTGCCCCTCCTTTTCTTTATTCAAACATAGAGTGAGGCACTTACAATGTAAGTCAGTGGGGCCAATTCTTAAAGGTGCACTCAGTAACTTTTTTGTTAGTTTAATTTGGACTTACAGGGACACCTAGTGGTTTGGATGCAGCATCATTTAAAATCAATAGTTTTCAGTTAGAAATGTAGTATTCACAGTCAGCCATGAATACTTTAATCAATGAGTGAAAGTGTCAAATAACAGGATGGTTACTGAGATTCAGCCAGTAGTGTTTGGATGGTCATGTGATCATAACATGGCAGCCCCCATGTGCGGACCCTCTCCATGTACAATAAAACAGCTTTTATAAGGTTACTGATATGACTGGAGTCTACATTTTAATGTGAGTGTTCATGATTTTATACATATGTTTCAAAATTACAATTAATTTCTTTTGGAGGAAATGTTTTTTAATGTGGAAAAAAAATTACTGATTGCACATTTAAACGTTAAAATACTCACCCTTTCAAAAGTATAACAACAAGACATAAACCATTTGCATATTAACATGATATTAGTGTGATAAAATCGCTTACTAACCTTTTCTGTTTAAAGTTATAGCCAGTTTTACAACTTTGTTGCCATGATGATGTAATGTCGACAAATCCTAAAACAACTATAAAAATGACAATTTAATCAAATTTACAGCTCAAATAATACAAGTTTTTACCAAAAAAAAAAAAAAAATATGTTAGTGCATTTCTAAAATTATAAGCTTCACATTTTTGAATTTAAACCCTCCAAAAATTGGCCCCATTCACTTCCATAGTAAGTGCCTCACTGTAACCTCGATATTTGCTTTTTTTAAAAGAAAAGGAGTGTCGAAATAAGTTTTTGTGATAATCAACATTATGCCACACATGCTGTCAATTGAGCTTAACTTGTATTAACTCCTTTGTACAATAGGATTTCCTTGCTTCCATTGAAGCACAAAAGACGCTTACTGGCACATTCTCAAATCATGCAGGGATAACCTGGATTATCGGGTTTTGCATAAATCATACGAATCAGACATACCAAATGCTAAGAAATTTAATGTAACTTTTCACTCAAATTGTTTTGCTGAAAAGAGTCTTGAACCCCACTGCATTTTAAACATTTTATCAATAAATCATTTGTCCAAACAACAAGTCATTGTATGTTGATTATTCCACAGAAGGAACAAATTTATGTTCTGCAACAGAACCAACAATCCATGGTTATTATCAGTGAAAGTCTCTTGCCAGGGAGGCATTATGTGGCAGATATCCAGGTTGCAGTGAATCCTAGTTGGGTTAAATCCATGTGGAGTGATTGGAGCAACAGTGTTGAATGGACATCTGATGCTCCTGGGTTAGAACAGTACTATTTCCTGTTGTTGATGGCAGTCCCTGTTGTGATGATGGTGGTTCTCCTGTACAGTGGTAAATTGTGAGTGTCTCTTTTAGTTATCAGTATATGACTTATGGCCCGTATGATTTTCTTTCTCCCAAGGAACACAAAGGGAGATGTTAGGTGGAATTTTAACCTCAGTCACCATTCACTTTCATTGCATCTTTTTTCCTTACAATGAAAGTGAATAGTTCAATTTGGCTGAAAATATGCAGTTAGAACTGAACTGGGACATTCTGATTTACAGTGTGAGATTGTATAATCTACATTAAATAAATGCCAAAGAGATTTCACAATCAAGGCATTTTGGGGTTAATATGGCCTTGTACATATGTCACTTTGTGAAACTTGAGTCTCTCGCTTTATGACTGTGACTCCATTTATGTTTCAGATGAGTCACATTGCAAAAGTCATATGCCTTTGGGAACTTTTTTAACCTTTGCATTCAAACCATCCAGATATCTTCTGTCATTCTTGAAAATCTGAAAGATAATGCACTGAGAATTTTGCCTGACATCTCACATAATGTAGTGGTGTACTGTCTTAATGAAAGACTAGAGATAAGTATGATTTTATATATTGATTAGCTCCTCCTCTACACGCATTTTCCAGTAATCGATATGACAGCTTTTACCGTATATGAATAGTCCCTTTTCACCTCCCACATTCACAAAAACCACAACAGCAGCAGATACATTCTTGCAGATAGTCTATTTTCATGTAGGTCAAAGAATGGAGGAAGTCAGACCTATAAGCTCTGCAAGTGCATAGAACGTATCACTTCTCCAGTGCACAACATTTCATGACAGCTGCTGTTTTCATTTCTTTTTTAACACTTGAACAGCATGACTGCCTTATGTTCTGCAATGACAGTGAATGCATCATAAATGCTCTCACCAAACTACACTTGGATCAATTTAAATCCATTTATTTGTATAGCACATTTTTATAGTACATATTGTTCCAAAGAAAAATAGTGCATTACAAGTGCAGTGAGCAAACCAAAAGCAACAGTAGCAAGAAACTTCCTTTTATGTTAAATGCAATGAGGAAGAAACCTTGGGAGGAACCAAGACTCTGGGGAAGCCCTCCTCCTCAGGCTATCACGAGAGGTTGTGATACCTATTTATATATTGACATTGTTATTATATATTTAAAATACACTGAAAAAGATGTTAATTAAAAATGTGCTTCATGTGATACAATTTTTATTCAAGTCAAAAAAGTATTATTTAACCACTGAATCAACCTGAATACAAAATTTAAACCATCAAAACTAATTTTTAAGGGTTAGATCATGTAGAAATAGGTTACCACTTTTTACATTGTAGGCTGGGAGAGAAACAAGAGATTGCAAGTGTTTTCTAGTGAAATAATTCAATAGATATTGTCCATTATGTTGACCCAGCACTAAACAAAAAAATATTTTGTGGTGAAGTAAATGTACCAGGAACGATTGAGTACTTTCTACATTGAATAATTAATTTTAAGCATCAACTTGAAAATATTAAGTAAATTCTACATTCAAACATGTTAAAAATGAATGCTCTAGCTTATAATTAAATATTATTTGTACAATGTTTCATCATGTATTAATCCTAAAGTAGAAAATCTTGTCATATTTATTTGCTAATTTCAGTAAATTTCACTGGTAAATAAAATAAGTACATTTTACTTAATTTTCAAGCAGGTGTTCCTAGCATACACTGGGCTTGAACAATTAAAGGAATAGTTCACCCAAAAATGAAAATTTGTTGATAATTTACTCACCCTCAGGCCATCCAAGATGTATCTGAGTTTCTTTCTTCATCAAAACAGAATTAAGATTTTTAGGATTTCATTTCAGGCCTCCTCCTCTAAACAATGCAAGTGAATGTACTCCATTTTTTTGACAGTCCAAAATGCATATTTAGGGTGCATTTAGGTTTCACTGTTTGTAAGTTTATTTACACCGTTTTTATTGTTAATTATGTTTTTACATTTAATAACTTCTTGTTTTGTGCAGTCATTTTCTACTCAAAATGAACCATTCATGATGAAATTAATTATCTGTTAATTGGCACTGTCATGGTGTTTTGTGCACCAAGTGTTGAGGTCTGCGCAACTCTCATCTCTGTTGCTAGAAATGCAGGGTGATGTCTCACAGACTAGATAGCATGCATTAAGTTTCCATGTGGGAGGCTTCCGTATGTCATGAGGTACATGATTAAACACAGTATGTTTCGAAGGAAAATTCAAAATGTGCCATGTTCTAAATTTTTTTTTTAAATAAATGTTATTACGTTTATTTAAGTACCGTGTATATCAAAAGTAAAAGTTACTGAATTTACTAAAATGTTTAAGTTAAATTTACACACTCACCGTAATCAGTATTATGTCATGAAGTAGATTTTACTTAGTTTTATGCCATTAAGATTTACTTAGAAACACTGTGTGGAAAAACTTGCAAAATAAAAATTAAGTAAATCCTACTAGTCATTTTTTTCAGTGTATAACAGTTTGTCTTTCCTTCTTTACAGAGGAGGCATCAAAAAGCTGACTTTATGGCAACATATTCCAAGTCCTCATGACTACTTCAAACCACTCTACCATACATATCAAGGAGACTTTAAGGTATGCCTCCTTTTCATTTCATTTCTCTTGTTTTAAACCAAGCTAGCCATGTCTTTAAGTCTCTCATGCATAAGTAGAAGTTGTTGTGTGGTTGTGATAATGTGTGTTATTAGGGGATTTTCATGTTTAAGGCTTGCTTAACCTCACTCTTGAGCGGGAAATGTGACATTTTGCAAATGAGTCAGTCTGTAGGGGCTTGAAAGGACAGGGAGGGCTCTGTTTTAAATATTTGGGTGAGACTCGGTTACATGTGCAAACTGAAAGTAGCAGTTTTCCCCTCGAATGGAAAGTACTATGAGTTCAAACTCAAACTCTGCTAAGGTGGGTAGTTATAAATAGCTGTTTTTAACTAAAGGGGAAATTTAGTGAATATTCCACGGGGTAAAATGTGCTGAAAAATATACTTTCTCGAGCTCTCAATAATAAAACAAAAACAATCAGATTGAGAGTTACTTATTGAGTTAATTTTGTTATTCTCTCAAAGAGCTGCTTTTGTAATACTGACAAGATATTAATAGAAGCAGCAGTTTTTGGCTTGAGGTTTCTTTGAAACCTCATTGTTATGAAATATGTCGATACTGTGAACTAGCTAGGCTTGAGGGACCCACTTTGTTTAAACATGAAGACGTTACTCAGGAAATAGTGGTGGCGACTAATTGGCCTGTGAATCATGATGGCGCCGCGGATGGCCGCCTCGGTGTGGAGCGCTCCTATTGTTTTGTAGTTTTTGTTTGTTTGTCCTGTGTTTAGTAATCTTTTTCCAGTCAGTTTTACCAGAGACGAACTGCTGAACATTCAACAGCATATACCAGTCAATCTTTTTCCGGATTTTGAATATTCGGATGTTTTGTTGGACATTTTAGTCTGAGGCGCAGCTGTGTTGTTTAAACGCGCTACGAGACGCAGGCGAGGGAGCCGAGCAGGCACGCTGGTCAAGCTCTGTCGGTGTGGCTTTCGAACAGCGCTGCCGAGCATTCATCTTGCGAATCTCCACTCTCTTCCTAACAAAACGGACGAACTACATCTCACCCGCAGAAACAAGGACTTTTCAACCTCTGCTGTCTTGTGCTTCACAGAAACCTGGCTGAGTGAAGCTATTCCGGACAGCGCGTTACATCTGCCGGGCTTCCAGCTGTTCAGAGCAGATCGCATCGTGGAGTTAACGGGGAAAACGAGAGGGGGTGGAACATGCTTTTATATCAATGAAAGTTGGTGTACAGATGTAACAACGTTAAAGAAGATGTGCTGTCCTAATTTGGAAGTGCTCTTTATTAACTGTAAGCCTTTCTACTCGCTGTGGGAGTTTTCCTCGTTTATTCTGGTGAGTGTGTATATCGCGCCAAACACGTGTTTGAATGCCGCGCTGCAACAGCTGGCTGATCAAATCACAGACATGGAGCAACAATACCCGGACTCAGTTATTATTATTCTTGGGGATTTTAACAAAGCAAACCTCACACGTGAACTGCCCAAATACAAACAGCATATTACATGCCCAACCAGAGACAGAAATATACTGGATCACTGCTACACAACAATAAAGGATGCATATCGCTCTGTCCCTAGAGCAGCTTTGGGACTCTCTGATCACTGTCTGGTTCATCTTCTTCCAACTTACAGACAGAAATTAAAATCTGCTAAGCCTGTATGAAGGACTGTAAAGAGTTGGACCAACGAAGCAGAGCTGGAACTACAAGCCTACTTTGACTGCACTGATTGGAGTGTTTTTGAAGCTGCAGACACCAATCTGGACGAGCTCACAGATACTGTTACATCATATATCAGTTTCTGTGAGTATATGTGCATTCCTACTAGGACTTATTTAACATTTAACAACGACAAACCATGGTTTACAGCAGAACTCAGGCAGCTTCGTCAGGCCAAAGAGGATGCTTACAGAGTTGGGGATAAAGTCTTGTACAATCAGGCCAGGAACACACTGAATAAGGGAATCGGAGTGGCTAAAAGAAGATACTCTGAGAAGCTGAAAAACACATTTTCAGCTAACGAATTTGCATCAGTGTGGAGTGGCATGAAACAGCTTACGAATTACAGGACTCCTACCCCCAACCCTATGGTGGACCAACAACTGGCTGACGACCTGAATGTGTTTTACTGCAGATTTGAAAGGCCCAATCTCACACCCCACACCCACTCTGACCTTCACTTCACACAAACACCAACACCTCCTGCAACCCCCCTCCTCCCCCTCCTGCTACTCAACCTGCACTTAAGATCTGTGAAGATGATGTGTGCCGTGTCTTTCGAAAACAAAGGATAAGGAAAGCACAGGGCCCAGATAGCGTTTCACCTGTATGTCTTAGATCCTGTGCTAACCAGCTGGCCCCCATCTTCACACAGATCTTCAATAGATCACTGGAGCAGTGTGAAGTCCCATGCTGCTTCAAACGTTCCACTATCATCCCCATCCAAAGAAACCAAAAATCACAGGACTTAAAGACTACAGACCTGTTGCCCTGACGTCTGTGGTCATGAAGTCATTTGAGAGACTGGTGTTGGCCGACCTGAAGGACATCACTGGACCCTTTCTAGATCTAGCCAAGGACCCCTCTGTCATGCTCCTGAAGTTTGCAGACGACACCACTGTCATCAGCCTCATCTGAGATGATGATGAGTCTACATACAGAAGGGAGGTTAAACAGGTGGCTGTCTGGTGCAGTCAAAACAACCTTGAGCTGAACACGCTCAAAACAGTGGAGATGATTGTGGACTTTAGGAGGAACCCCCCAACACTGTCCCCCCTCACCATTCTAACCAGCCCATTACCCATTTGAACTGTTGCCTTCTGGCCGACGCTTCAGAGCTCTGAGCACCAGAACTGTCAGGCACAGGAACCGTTTTTTCCCCCAGGCTATCCATCTCACGAACAGTTAAAACTGCCCCTTTGAGCAATAATTAATGTGCAATACACAGCTTAGTCTTTTTATATTATCCAACACATACTACCTCTTCTGCCATTACATTCCCTTGCACTGTATATAACCGATTTGTATTTAGATTTGCACTACGTATGTGTATGTGTGTGTATGTATGTATGTACACTACCGGTCAAAAGTTTTGAAACACTTACTCATTCTTTATTATAATTTTTTTCACATTTTAGAATAATAGTAAAGTCATCAAAACTATGGAATTACATAAATGGAACTATGGGAATTATGTTGTGACTAAACAAAATCCAAAATAAATCAAAACTGTGATATATTTTAGCATCTTCAAAGTAGTCACCCTTTGCCTAGAATTTGCAGACATGTACTTTTGACATTTTCTCAACCAACTTCTTGAGGTATCACCATGGGATGCTTTTTAAACAGTATTGAAGGAGTTCCCATCTATGTTAGGCACTTATTGGCTGCTTTTCTTTATTATTTGGTCCAAGTCATCAATTTCAAAAACTTTTTTTTTTATTACATTTTAGTTTTTTAATGAAATAAATTAATATGGTAGCACAATTATACTTTTGTCTACAAAACTAATTTCAAACATTTAATCATGTGCCTTCAGATCAAAAGATTTTTAAGACCATGAGAAACATTTCAGTCAAGTGTTTAAAAACTTTTTACCGGTAGTGTATATATATTCATATATATATATATATATGTATATGTGTATATATATCTATATGTATATATATGTGTGTATGTGTGTGTGTGTGTGTGTGTGTGTATATATATATATATATATATATATATATATATATATATATATATATATATATATATATATATATATATATATATATATATATATATACATATATATGTATATATATGTATATATGTGTGTGTGTATATATATATATGTGTGTGTGTGTGTGTGTGTGTGTGTGTGTATATATATATATATATATATATATATATATATATATATATATATATATATATTAGTCTATTGTGTATTCTATATATACTTTTTTCTTTTCAATATTTATCTATTTTTTATTCAATTTTAATTATTTTTTAAAAGTCTTGTTGCTGTTTTTGTATTGTTGTGTACTGGAAGCTCCTGTCACCAAGACAAATTCCTTGTATGTGTAAGCATACTTGGCAATAAACCTCATTCTGATTCTGATTCTGAATGTTTTTAAAACTGTCGATGCAAACGTATTCCAGTAGGGGACAGTTGAGAGCAGTGTTGTAGTCAAGACCGAGACCAGAAGAGGCTGAATCTGAGACAAGACTCATATAGACCTAATGCAATCTTAATGAATGGGTTCAATATACAGTGTAAGCAACTAAATTTAATTGAATCTCATATATCAAATACGCCTCATAGTATTTGCTTAGGCGTAAAAAAATTAAATAAAAATTAAATAAATGCCACATCATAGGTTTTGACTTTCAATTTGTTTACAATCTCAGTTGAAATTATATTTCATTTATTGTGAGCCAAGTAAGCATTTCTGATATACAAAATGCAGTATTACTGTACTATAACTTCAGGTGTTGATATTATTATTAATATTGGATGTGTCGATCAAATGATCCATTTAGAGAATGAGATAGTAAGATAATAATTATAATAATAATAATAAGTGGAACTTTTTTGAAGGGACTCAAAAAAAGAAAAGAAAGTTTGATTCCATACTTGTTCAAGTCCACGACAAGACCAAGACCATTAAAATATGGTTTCAAAAGTCTGGTCTCAAGTACTACATCACTGGTTGAGAGTTCTCAATTGTAAAGTTTAAAAACGTTAAGCATATTCCATCTTAAATATTTATATGTTAAATTTAAAAGAGTTATTGTAGTTTTCCATATACGTGTCAGAATAATGCAGTCTAGTGGGCTTAGTGTTAGAAGTATCAAAGCCTACTTCTTTTTGGTCTAAATTGCTCCATGACACCCTTTGTAATTTTCCAGACCCTCTTAATCTAAAATAGATTTAAAAAAATGCCACAGTACAATGTTGATGAATGGCATTGAACATTTTTTCCTTACATTTAATTTTTTTTGTGTGTAGCCGGATAGCTTTTATCAGATCAGTTATTAAACAAGGTTATTATTCTGTGTGCACCGAACACCTGATAAGTGTTGCACCTTGATTATAAATTACCTTGATTATGTGTGTACATATATTTAAACACCTAGATTCTCTCTTAGACTATTTAAAAACCAAACCTAGGGCTGAAAAAACACTTTTTATTAATAAGGAAGTGGTGCTTATGATAAAGCTTTTTATTCTTTTTATTATCTGCAAAGTGGCACTGTTGGTGGATCTCAGCTGTTTTGATCTCAATCACAATGTTTTGAGCAGTATAGGATTTGCACAAATTTAGACAGATTAGCTGGAGATATGTAATGTGAAGATATGTCATGCATTTTTAATTTATAGACTTGCTGTAGTCCTCTTAGCCAATGTAAATTCATTATTATCAATAGCTCCACTTACTTTAATGACATATTTTACACTGTCAAAATTCTTAACATCAGAGCTGATCTTTATCAAATACAGCAGAAATGTAATAGACAAATTAAATTAAATTTTAAAGGAATATTCCAGGTTCAATACAAGTTAAGCCCAATCGACAGCGTTTGTGGCATAATGTTCATTACCACAAACATTTATTTTGACTCGTCTGTCCTTTTATTAAAAAAATAGCAAATATCGAGGTTACAGTGAGGCACTTACAATGGAAGTAAATGGGGTCCATTTTTGGAGGGTTTAAACGCAGAAATTACATTCATTAATACTTTTGTGAAAATTCATGTATTATTTGAGTTTTACAGTCATTTTAGGGTTTGTTGACTACATTATGTTGATGTAGTCAACAAAGTTGTAAAATTGGCTATAACTTTACACAGAAAAGATTAGTAAGCGATTTTATCTCACACTAAAGTCATGTTAACATGATATTGTTTACGTATTGTGGCTATACTTTTGAAACAGTGAGTATTTTAATGTTTACAAATTGGCCCTGTTCACTTACATTGTAAGTGTCTGACTGTAACCCAGATTTTTGCTTATTTTAAAGAAAAGGAGGGACAAGTTTAATACATTTTTGTGCTTATCAATATTATGCCACAAATGCTGGCGACTGAACTCAAATTGTATTGAACCTGGAATATTCCTTTAAGTTTTTTTTATAAAAACAAACAAAAAATTCACTAGATTTTAATTTGCAATAATAGCTAGAAATTATACAGCTCTGTAAAATGTACCTGTAATGTCCCTGACATGTCCATGACAGCTATACATTCATAAACGCACTTTTAATGGAAAACAATGGCATACTGATGCTTCCAAGACAATCACAAGTCATTCTCTGAATTTCTTAGCCAGCTTGATAATATTACCTTGGTGACATATTCAAATCAGCATAATTCTCAAATACGCTGTAAAATATACAACATAGGAAACCAAATGGTTACATTTGTAAGGCATAAAAACACATGCACCAGATCAAAAAACGTAAGAATTAGTGGCAATGCTACATTGGGATACTGGCAAGTGACTTCAAATGGTCCAAAACACTCTTACACTTGTCTCGAGCCATCGGGCCATCCTTGTTGTTGAGCCCTGCAGTCAGTAATTTAATGTTATTTCTATAACTGATTTCATGACCAATTCAACAAGATCTTCTCATGTTTTGTTTCAGAAATGGGTAGGGCCAGTCCTGACCTTCAATAACTATGATGTCCTTGAGAAGAGCGCAACTCTGCAGGTACTTTGTGACAAGCAGCAGAGTGAAAGCTCAGAGGAATCTGGTAACCATAGGAACAGTCAGCAAGACTCCAGCCCTTTCAGTCTGGCAAGTCAAAACTCATCTAAACTCTACTTCCTTGGAAGCAATAGTCATGGTGTCACACACTCCGGTGGCCACATATCAATGGACACCGTTACTGTATCTGATCAAGAGGGCATCATGGCCGACTGGTCTGGTGAGAGTCATAGACGGAGCCTGGAGGACTTCCTCAACTCCAAAGAAGGCAATCAGATATTGCTTGAGGTCGCTGATGGGCAGCCTGGGGCTCTAGGGCCTGACAGGAGGGGAAGTTTACAAGCTTTAGACTGTGATGATTGGCATCTACAAGAGCACGACCTGGAGAACATTGAACAGGTCTCTCTGGACTCTTATAGTTCTAACGAGCAATCTGATGATGGTTACCCTCAAATGGGATTGGATTTAGACACCATAGACAGTGGCTTTCTGGAGTCAGACTGTTCTAGCCCCTCAGCATTTGATGGTAACGAACAGATAGAGACTTCCTCTCTGGACGGCGTGGAGCGCTTTCATTCAAATTATGTCAAACAGTGGGTGGCTTTTACTGCAGTCCAAGTTGATACCCAAAGCACTGGAAAGTAGCTGGGACTGTCCACTACCTCAAATGGAACCAATCAGCCAAAACTGAATAATAAACTGTACAACATGGAAGCTTGTACAAATAAGGCTGAAGACATCACTGTTTGGACCTAATTTGCACATAAGTATAGCCTAGCAAGGCACAGGTTTGGCATGTGAGCTGTTTCTTCATTCACTGAGCTGTATTTGTGGTCCAATTCTGAAAAAATTTCAAACTTGTATAAAAATTTATTTTATGCATCTGTCAGCTATATGATATGCAAAGCATAATTTACAGGACGCTTGTCTACAGCAAGAT
Organism: Myxocyprinus asiaticus; assembly: GCF_019703515.2. Taxonomy (NCBI): domain Eukaryota; kingdom Metazoa; phylum Chordata; class Actinopteri; order Cypriniformes; family Catostomidae; genus Myxocyprinus; species Myxocyprinus asiaticus. Next base: position 33,336,537 of record NC_059357.1, on the reverse strand, counting down.
CCTGAGGGCTATATAGAACAGTTCGTAACAATTACATCCCAATTCGTATACTATCCATTCTATTGTATATAGTATGTAAGACTGTGTCCCAAATTACTGGTGCCTGGATGGGGTACTATTTCTGGTGTTTTTTAAGTATGCATTTGTGTGTTCTTTTTTAGCAAACATTCCCCACGAACCTTGGGGGGTGTCCAGTGTCTCTCCCCAACATTTATTTCTATCATAGTTTTTATGGCCTGGCACCAACTCAACTGTGGGAAAAAAAGAGTTTGCAAAAGTTGTCTTTCAACTTTTACTAGACAAAAGCAGAGGTGTAAAATTGCAGTTTTAAAATGTATGAACCTAAAAGTAACTATGATGTTAAATATTGAATTTAGCGACATGCTAGCACATACAAACACAAAGAGTATGCAACAATAATAACATGATCACACGGAAAATCGACCTGTTGCTTCCTAATGCTCATGTATCCTGAAATAAACCCTATTCAGTAATTTCAGTAAGCACAGATCGATTTCAGCAGCACAACTGCCGAATTCACAGTGTGATCAACAAAAGTGGTCTGTGGTGTCAAGACGCAGTTTTATGATATGGTAGTATGACCCAATATTTCCGTACTATCTTATACTCAAAAGTATGGACTTTTCCATCACCAGCTGAAGCACATTTAGTGCACAGTGGAATTATGTGAATTGAGATGCAGGCAATACATTTTTGTACTAATTATCAATTCAGGTTAGACTGAGGGGCGAATTCACTAAACAATTGTGCCACTTTTGTGCATGGTATTTCACGGCAAAACCATAGTCATTGTTATTCCTTTTTGTGCAAACATGCCTCCTTTCTATGTAAATTAGGCTTAGATTGCGCTTCATTCACAAAAATTGTCTGCCGCAATTTTCATCACGCCAAGGGCGTAAATTTGGTTTGAATATTGGGGGGGTTGTATTGTGAAGTGGGAGGTGTGGGGGTTGTATTTGTATTGTACCCCCCATCCCCCACAGAATCTACGCAGGTTGTAGGATCTTATGGGCAGGAGAATTATTAATTGCCATGCTCAGAGGCCAGCAGTCACAAGGAGCCAAGGAGTCTAGCTGAAACCTGCATCTGGCCAATAAAATGGTCAATGAACAAAGGGCAGATCTGTCCGAACACACTCTTAGAAGAAACCCCACAACTGGCACACACATTTCAAGAGATAGATAAAGTACTATCGCCTTGGAAACCCCATGGAAAGCTAAGCTACTCCTTTGTCCTTCGACTCAATTTAACACACGAACACTTAAAAATGAGACATTTTATGTGTCACATGCTAAAACTCATTACCAAGACACAGAGCTAAAGCAGACTCCCTTATGAGACCCTCATGTTTGCAATGGACGACACAATTCTAATACTAAGACATCTCATCTTAATTCATGAACATTTCACACAAATTCACAGTACTTTGCTGACTTAACCCTCTAAAATGCACAGAATCTACCTTTTTCTACCAAAATTTACACAATACTTAGCCTTGCTAGATAATTCTGAAAATGATGTTATGACCTGTAATCAATTTACTAACTGACAAATTCATGATCATAATCTTTAATCTTGTCTAATTCATGTCATATTACTAGAATGGTAACCATTCATGATAAAGCACATCATGTTTACTATCATTGAGATTCTTTCTGCATTTCAGGAATGTTTATGTTAATACATTTTTTATATATTCAGTTGCATCCGAGATATATAAAATGTATGATTAAAACATGTACTTTTTGAGTGGGAAAACAGGAGTCTTCACAGACAAAGGCTCATCAATAACCTTCAGAAGGAGGGACAGAAATTACAATGTGACCCCGCAGAAGACATTTCTGATTGGCTCAAATCACCTTTGGCTGCACGCCAACCTCAACAGTACAAAGCCTCCCCACCATGGTAGTTCCGTTCTCTTCCTCTCTAACTCTTCAGCTCTTTTCATCCTCCACGCTCTTGCCCTCGTGGCTCTTAGCCCTTGCTCGGCGCCCCTCTGTCTTCACAAAATGAAGAGTTCAGGAAGCTTGGAACGCAAAGTTCCAAAAAGAGTTCTCTTCTCTGTGCCATGACTCACACACGTGATGGGGAGTCGTGAGTCTCCCTCGCGGAAGGCCTCACTCCAAAGCCCCGCCTCTTCATTCCAGCAACAAACTGTCCATGATCTTAACAGAGGTCCAAAACATCGACGGAACAACCAGAATTTCTACTGACACAGCCAAAGAAACAAAGCAATGCAAGGAAATGCAACGACACGGAAGTACTCTCCAGACTTTTGTTGAAAGTGCTGTTGTTTTATTTAAATCGATATAATTCAGTATAATCAAGGTATACTGAAAGAAGTATTGAATGGTTCACAAGGCAATGTCTATAGACTCCATGTAGTTCAATTTCTCTGTACAGATCATTCCATTCACCTTCTGTTACAGTTCACTTACCAACCTGTTCATGTTTGTCTAAATGTGTTAGTTTTATGTTAGATTAGCAATAAAGTCTTGTTTGTGTCCAAAGCTAATTTTGACTGTGGTATATTTTGATAAATAATCTCGTCTCTTCATTTTTCAAAGATCTGCGCTCTGAAGCTCGAACCATATCTAAAATATTTGTGATATTATTTTCAACAAGCCATGAGAATAGTATTATTCCAATAAGTGAATTAATCATAATTCCCTTATTAAGCTATTTCCTTAAATATTATTAGCGATCGGATAAAACGAGTCATTGTATAACGATTTGAATGGTGGAGAATTTATTCAGACAAATAATCTAATTATTTGTCATTTATCCTTCTTATAATGGTGATCGAAAGCAGCTAATTCTATTATAAAATTCCTTACATATTATGGTGAAGGTACAGGGACACTTTAATGCATGCTGTGTGTATTTATATTACCAAATTTCCCTAGAAGGTGATAAAAGGGATTTTCTTTAAAAGAGATGTTTGTATACATTTTCTATCAATCTTATCAGCAGTAATTAATCTACAAATTATCAAATGGAGAAGAGCTTTGTTGTCACATCATCCTTCGTAGTCATCATTATCCATCGTCCTTATGTTTGCAAAGAATTTTATGTTGACATTCACAGTGGACTCTTATTTTGAAATGTATTTTTGCCTTCATCATGTCTGGTTTCCTGGTTCCCTTCCTCATTGTTTTCAGCTGTGTCTAGTTTAGCCCATGTGTATTTATACCCTCATGTTTCTTTTGTTCCTTGTTGGTTCTTGTTCGTATGTATTGTGATTAGCCAGCATACCGCTGTGGAGTTTGAGTTACCTTCTTCATATGTTTACCGCCTTCATTGAATCCTCTTCTTTTGTTTATTATTAAAGTTTTGCTATTGGATCCTCACTCTCTCGCTTCTTCCCTGCACAAACTCCTGACAGAGGAACCAACCACATTATGGATCCAGCAGAACTGATTGAGAGATTGTCACAATGGTCCCCTTCTGCAGCTGAGTACTGCCTCAAATTCGTATGGCCACCCAATTGAACTGGTGTGAGAGATCCCTCAGAACTATGTTCTGGTTGAGACTCAATGGCTGGGTGAGGAAACTGGTCCCTTTGGACTATGATTGTCTGTCTCTTCAGGATTTTCTCCGAAATTGTTAGGGCAGACCTTCTGCTCTCAGCTCCAGTTTTCCGGAGACCACCTGGACGGAGGCCCCTCTGCTTCTAGCTCCGGTAGTTCCAGAGATCCCCTCAACAGAGGCCCCTCTGCTCTCAACTCCGGTGGTCCAGGAGACCCCCACGACACTTTCGGCCATGGAGGCCAATCCCCTGCTGTTGTCAGCCCCCACACCAGCCACGGTCAACGAGCCAGCGGCCACACCTCCCCGAGCCTGTCAAGTTCCCTGAGATTCTGTCTTCTATGGCTCCGCTCCTCAAGTCAAGTCCCACGGCTCTGCCATCCAAGACTCTTCCTCCAGTGGCTCTGCCCGCTTCCTCTTCTGATATTCCTCCTCCAGCATTTCCGCCCGCTCCTCCAGTGGCTCTGACCGCTCAACCTCAAGCAGATCCGCCCACTTTTTCTTCTGATACTCCTCCTCCAACATCTCCTGAACCACCTACTGCTCCACCCCCTGCGGCTACGCCTCCAGAGACTCAATTCCCTGAGCTTCTAGCAGCTCTGTCCACTCCTCCTGAGACTCCAGCAGCTCTGTCTGCTCCACCTCCTGTGGCTCCGCCACCTGCCTCCTTTCCTGAGCTGCCTATGGCACTGCCCCCCGAGTCTCTGTCTGCAGTTCTGCCCCCTGTGGCTCTGCCTCCTGCGGCTCCGCCTCCTGTGATGTCATTCCCTGAGACTCCTGCGGCTCTGTCTGCTGAGCCTCCAGTGGCTCTGCCTCTTGTAGCACCGCCCCTGAACTTCCCATGGCTCAGCCTCTTGAGCCTCTGCCTCCTGCAGCTCTGCCCCCTGAGCCCTTGCCTCTTGCAGCTCTGTCTCCTGAGCCTCCATCCTTGGCAGCTCTTCCCTTGGAGTCTCTTCCTTCAGCAGCTCTGTCCCCTGGGCCTCTGCTAAACCATTCTTAGTGAATTCCCCCCTAAGACTTTGAGAAATTAAGTACTTTTATCTCCTTTTCTCCCAATTTGTAATGCCCAATTACCACTACTTAGTAGGTCCTCGTGGTGGCGCGGTTACTCACCTCAGTCCAGGTGGTGTTCTTGTGTTCTGTAATAGCAATCCTCTTTTTGAAACAGACACACCATTAGATTATCATGAAATTATTTCATGCACTCTATTATGATGATCTGATTATTTATTACTCTTGGGGAGATCATTTATTTGTTGATTACAGACTTTATTTGGTAGTGACAACTAGAATAGAAGGTTTGAAAGTAAACTTCATGATCATTTGACAAACACATGATTATAGTGGTTTTTGTGCTTTTGTTTAGCCTTTAAATTTTACAGTTCAGCCCATTCAGCAGTCAATGTTACTGGTGCTAGCTTGACTTTTCTGGAAACATCCATGTCAGTATTGAATCGAACCATCAGTATGCATACCATTATTAGTTTAAAGGTTTTTAATCAATCTGTTTAAAGTTATATAAAAAGCCACAATAGTGTCAAAATATGGATAGATAGAAAAAATTGTTGAGAGTATATGCCCATAGTTAAATATGCATTCCTTATGAAAGCCACCATCAGTCTGTACAGCAGAAATATTAAAAAAGGAAATGAAAAGTTGCAACCATCTAAGACAACACCAAAATTAGTGGTGTAGGAAGCCACCAATGAAATAATTAGTTCATTGTTTATCTTTTATCTATTAAAGTCACTGCAGAAAAATGTCCTAAATGGAACAGTATAAAGTCATGTCAAGGTTCATTTTATGGCTTGAAATATTCCAGAGTTTTGATTATTTTTAAAAATTAGTATTGTAAAAAGGTAAACAAAGATTAGAGTAACTTAAATGCTGTTAAACCAACAAAGCATTACTTTTCATTTCAATTCAGAGTTTCCCTTTGATATAATCCCATAAATAAACTCATTCGTTCAACAGGTACATTACATTGTACATTGTTGTATATATTGTTTAAAATCCCTTACACAAAGATCACATGAATTTAATGTGTGTGATGCCTGGTTAACTAATCAGATCAGAGATTTTAGATAGAGTTAAGACCTCCAACATAAACATGAACTGCTCTGTATATAAAGCTGGCTTGATATGTCTGCTGCTCTGCACTGTCTCAGACTTCACCTTTCCAGTTATGTAATATTTCTCAAATGCGGCAGAATTAGTGTGGTAAATTAAAATAACTCTGGTCTAGCATACCGTATGACATCTGTAAGATTTGCACTCATAACTCAGAAATGTATGATACAAATATTTAAAAAAATAAATCTTGATTTATAGCAGATTTACATCTTGGGTGATTTGAATTATTGTCTTCATGTTCATTAAAACACTTTGAGAATTAACACCTGACCTTGCAATTGTGTAATATTAATTGCATCTCCCTAACTCCCTCCCTTTATCACTGTCACGACTGCTATGTTGATCGGAACTGCATTCAAGAATTTCACACACCATTGCACTTGTGTATATGTCTGTGTGACAATAAAAGTGATTTGATTTAATTTGATTTGATCTGATTTGACTAGCAGTGGTTTGAGTTAAGCTTACATCAGAGGTGAAGTTAATGTCCTACTATCTGAACAAAGAATCAATATGTGACCAAATGAACCTCTGAGGCTTTTATATTCACGTGTTTCTTTATCAGTTGAATATTGGGTGCATTATGCTGCATTTTCAATCTTTTCAGCTGCATGTATCGCATTAAATACATGTGAGTCCTGACTGAGCTTAAGTCAAGTGTGTGTACGTACAGTGACGTATAACAATGATCCTCATTGGAATTCTCTGCATTCTTCTGGCTTTTCTATTGCAACCTAAAGCCAGTTCACATGGTAAAACATATTTGTCAAATCTACATTAATTTTCATTCAGGCATACACTTCCAAAGAACCACTGACGATGTGACTATTTTCTCTTATATTTCAGCTCTGACGGGTGGGTACATACCTGTGTGACCGATTACTGCCGCACCATCAACTGCACTTTAAAAATATCAGTGACACCCACCAGAGCTAAAAACACATCATACTGGCTGGAAATTTATTGGATAAATTATAATGTGTAAACATACTGCAGTTATTCATCAGCATTAGCTGTTCAGTATTTCATACACACTGTTTTTCAACAAGTATTCCATTTTACACAAGTAAACTGTAAGTGTGCATTGCCAGTGTAGTGCAATGAGGCAAAGATTTTCCTAAACATGGTTCTACATCTTTTTCGTACACAGCAGGTTTAATTGCACATTTCAGAGAGCACATGAGGATTACAGCTGAACCTATACTTTAGAAAATGGACAAAAGAATTCATCTCTGTTGGAATCTTCTTTTTTTGCAGCTAAAAATAGTAAGTAGATTCTGATGTGATCAGAGCAAAACAGAGCCAAATTTGTTGTATGTTTTATATTTACGTCCGTATATAGCCATTGTGTTTTACAGAATAATTTCAATTTTTCCTCAGTTAAACCAAAAGCCCCATATAATTTGATGATACAATATGCGAATGGACCTATAACTTTAAATGGAACAGTGGATATGAAAGTCACACCTACAGAAAGGTTTTACCCATAATGTACAAATTCTTGTACTACAAAGATGGAGATCGTGGCAGTGAAAGACAGTAATGATTCTTCAAGACATTTATACAGCTGTAAATGTCAGTCATTCAGAGAATTTGTTCATCTTTCTTGGAGAATTTCCTCTGCTACACCCACATCAATGTAACGCCATCTATCTGTGTATTTCTGTTTGACTGCTGGCATGTCTTCAATGAATGGTTTCCTTAATTACTTTTTAAATGATATTTCAAGGAGCTCAGTGTTCACCCAGACAAAGAAATGCAAAAGACTGATTAAATAAATCTTTTGATCCAGGTGCTCAATACACTACTATGGTGAGAACTGGGACACATCAAACAAAGAAATACAATGGAACATGGAGTGACTGAAGCATTGCAATAAAATGGAAAACAACACACAAAGGTTAAATAGGCCTACTCATATTATGGCTGAATTGTCATATCTCTATTTTAGAAGTCACTGTATGGTCAAAGTAGGTACATAACTGTGTTTATCTCTTTTTCCCATATAATTTTTTCAAGACCAACACAATCAAGTTGGCAGGATTGCCATCGGAACGTGTTTGTTGCTTGGACTTCTAATTCTATTCTTTAATTCTAAAGAATATTTTTAAATTTATGCATTACAGAATGAAGATAAAAGAAATTGCATGGGTGCCAACACTGGCAACATATTTTCAGCCCCTTTATCAACACAGTATAACACTTTTCAACCTGGGAGTTTGTCCCCTTCATGATAGAACTGCTACGCCAAATAAATAAATAATAATAAAAACATTTATTTGTAAAACACAATGTGTACAAGTAATCCAAATATAACATTTCACTGTGATCTTCATCTTATTTACAGAAAATATTAATCAAATGTATTATTCATCATATATTTTATTTTTTAAAGATTTAGGACAGGCATTAAAATAGTTGCTGGTTTTTTTTTTATTTATTTTTTTTTAACTTTGAGTAAATTTGTTTACATTCAGATTAAATTGAAATAATTTGAGAAGTTTAAAAGCTGTTATTGATTGCCCATTGTTGTCAAAGGTTTTCTGTTGGTTCACCTCTAGCGGCAAACAGTGGCAAATGTTTCCATCAAACTGTTTTGCTTGCAAATTACCTACAAGATATAGCAAAAAATAAAATAAATAAATAAATATTTGTGAGGGATTACTTAACATTTTAGGGTAAATAATAAATTGTTCAGATCATATGGGTTCAGCAGACAAAGAATTCTGGTAACCTCTGAAATATAAACCAGAGACCTATATAGAAACTATATTTAAGCAATAGCACACTAGCATGAGTGCTGCACTGTAACCCCTTATAAGTTAGTAAAACAATTTAAGGCAATCAGTTACATACAATTTTTAAGTGAATAAACCACCATGTTAAAGTTAGTATACCTTTCAGATTTTTATTTTGTTCTCACTGCTTTTAACTTTAAATACTGAGTAACTAATTCCTACATTCTAATGGCACTTAACTTTAAATGTAACTCTTTGCTTGACCTTAATATTAACAAGTAAGCTAAATGTAAATACTTTAAGTAAACGAATCCTAATTAGCTAGTACAGTTAATGCTAGCATGCTAAATGCATGCTAGTTGGAAACACTAGGATTTGATTGGCATACCAATTGCTCTATGAATAAAGCAATATACTGTAGACCAATCTCGAAATGTACCTGTCCCCAAAATATGCTCAAGCTCCACTATTCACCATAGTGGTTACCTCCAAAACCTTTCACGTAACAGAAAACTCTTCTAAATAACTTAACAAAATAAACACTAACAAGTTTATATTCATCTTGCAAAAAGACACATTATATAACAATTAATTATAACATTTTGGCTGTTTCATATGTGTCCTTATGTTCTCGTGGACTCGTTCGACGTCATCATCCACAGCCAAAGATCAATTCCAGTACTCACGAATGCAAGTACTGAGAATGTATAATATTACCCAGATGTGTTCTTGATCAGGCCAAAAATCCATGATGCATCGGATGGTGACTTGTGAGCAAGAACCCAGTACTACGGTGGCAGACGACGGACATTTATCATTGTGTTTTACCCACTGATTTATATGGAAGGCGTATCCCGCCACGTAATAAAAAATAAAAGAGGTAATTCTAACTTTTTATCTCACAATTGTGACTTTTTTCCTCACAATTGCTAGATATAAAGTAACAATTGCAAGTTTGATATTAAGTCAAAATTGTGTGATATAAACTCGCATCTGCGTGATAAAAACTCAGAATTGCGACTTTATTTCTCGAAGTTTCGACTTTATAACTCGCAACTGCATGATATAAACTTGCAATTATGTGATATAAACTCGCAATTGTGTTATAAAATCTCTCAATTTTGACTTTATAACTCGTAGTTGTGAGATATAAAGTAGCAATTGTGAGTTTTTATCACGTAATTGTGACTTTCTGTTTGCATTTGCAGTAGCATAGATATTTCTGATCATTGTGTCACGTTTTCTTGCAAATATAGGCCTATCATTAGCACAATTAAATAAAAAAGCATATAACCATACTCTACAGGCATAAAACATTTTACAGTCAATGTTAGTAGTAGCTTCAGAAGCCTGCAAACACTTGGATGCGCTTTCATTGCCTGGCGTACGTAAGGAACCATCTGAAAATTCCACCCACTGCATTAAAACATCGGCGGTGTTCAAGCATTCAATCAACTAACTTATGCCTATTATAGTGAAGTTATATTATATATAATATGAAAATACATTTTAAGATTCGGAAGGTTGTAGTAGGCTGCCAATTGATAGACTGACTTACTACCTGTCATATTTTCCCAATATGTGCAATTGTACTTTATATAGTTTTCAATTATTTTAGGAAAAACAAATCACAAATATGTACCAATATGTTTAATTATTTATATATATATATATATACACTGGCGGCCAAAAGTTTGGAATAATGTACAGATTTTGCTCTTAATGAAAGAAATTGGTACTTTTATTCACCAAAGTGTCACTCAACTGATCACAATGTATAGTCAGGACATTAATAACATGAACAATTACTAATACAATTTGAAAAAAATGTTCAGAACTTCTTAAACTACTTCAAAGAGTTCTCATCAAAAGTCCTCCACATGCAGCAATGACAGCTTTGCAGATCCTTGGCATTCAAGCTGTCAGTTTGTCCAGATACTCAGATGACACTTCACTCCACACTTCCTGTAGCACTTGCCTTAGATGTGGCTGTCTTGTCGGGCACTTCTCACGCACCTTACAGTCTAGCCGATCCCACAAAAGCTCAATGGGGTTAAGATCCATAACACTCTTTTCCAGTTATCTGTTGTCCAATGTCTGTGTGTCTTTGCCCACTCTTACCTTTTCTTTTTGTTTTTCTGTTTCAAAAGTGGCTTTTTCTTTGCAATTCTTCCCATAAGGCCTGCACCCCCGAGTCTTCTCTTTACTGTTGTACATGAAACTGGTGTTGAGTAGGTAGAATTCAGTGAAGCTGTCAGCTGAGGACATGTGAGGCGTCTGTTTCTCAAACTAGAGACTCTGATGTACTTATCCTCTTGTTTAGTTGTACATCTGGCCTTCCACATCTCTTTCTGTCCTTGTTAGAGCCAGTTGTCCTTTGTCTTTGAAGACAGTAGTGTACACATTTGTATGAAATCTTCAGTTTTTTTGGCAATTTCAAGCATTGTATAGCCTTCATTCCTCAAAACAATGATTGACTGATGAGTTCCTAGAGAAAGTTGTTTCTTTTTAGCCATTTTTGATCTAATATTGCCCTTAAGACATGCCAGTCTATTGCATACTGTGGCAACTCAAACACAAAGACAATGTTAAGCTTCATTTAATGAATCAAATAGCTTTCAGCAGTGTTTGATATAAAGGCAAATGATTTTCTAGTACCAGATTAGCAATTTAGCATGATTACTCAAGGATAAGGTGTTGGAGTGATGGCTGCTGGAAATGGGGCCTGTCTAGATTTTATCAAAAATGACTTTTTTTTAAATAGGGATGGTGCTGTTTTTTTACATCAGTAATGTCCTGACTATACTTTGTGATCAGTTGAATGCCACTTTGGTGAATTAAAGATCTGAAGGCGTATGCTTAAATGTTTGAAATTAATTTTGTAGACAAAAATATAATTGTGCCACCATATTAATTTATTTCATTATAAAACTAAATGTAATTAAAAAAGTTTTTTTGAAATTGATGACTTGGACCAAATAATAAAGAAAAGCAGCCAATAAGTGCCCAACATAGATGGGAACTCCTTCTGTACTGGTTTAAAAAGCATCCCAGGGTGATACCTCAAGAAGTTGGTTGAGAAAATGTCAAGAGCAAATTCTAATGCTAAAATATAACACAGTTTTGATTTATTTTGGATTTTGTTTAGTCACAACATAATTCCCATAGTTCCATTTATGTAATTCCATAGTTTTGATGACTTTACTATTATTCTAAAATGTGAAAAATGTAATACTGTATACGTATAATTAGACACATTGGGAAAATAATACCTGTAGTAAGTCATGAATATCACTGGTGGCCTATTATAACCTTTGGAATAAGAAACAACTTTGTACTTTATTTTTGTGATTTTATTTCCTAAAATAATTGAATACTGTATCCATATAACTGCACATACTGGGAAAATAAGACCTCACTAGGACCTGTTACAACCTTTGGAATGTAAAACATTTTGGTGAATTTTTTTTGTTTTTTTGTTTTTGTTTCTCAATAGTAATTGAATTCTGTATTCATACAATTGGACTTACTGTAATAATCACACCTGTAGTAAGTCAGTCTATCCACTGGGAACCTACTACAACCTTTGCTATGTAAAAATATAGTTTCAGTATTTAAGTGATTTTTTTTTTTAAGTCAATACTGTATATGTATTTACATTTAATCATTTAGCAGATGCTTTTATCCAAAGCGACTTACAAATGAGACACATAGCAAGTAATTTGTCATACAAAGTTTAACAACATCTGAGTATAAGAATGCCAGTTTCTCACAGTGGCTGGAGTAGTAAAGATGTTTGCACAGAAGAAAGAGACAGACAAGGATTTTTTTTTCTTTTCTGTACATTAAGTGCAGGTTAAGTGCAGTGGTAAGTGCAACTAATGTGGGTTGGTTAAGTACTCGCAGAACAGATGTGTTTTTAGCTGGTTCTTGAATGTTGAGAAGGTAACAGCAGATCGTATGGAGGTTGGAGGTTCATTCCACCACAGAGGAGCAGAGAAAGTGAACGATCGTGAAATAGACTTTGAGCCTCTTTGTGATGGGACCACCAGGCGTTGCTCATTCAGAGATCTCAGAGAGCGAGTTGGAGCATAGACCTGAAGAAGTGAATTGAAGTAAGAGGGTGCGGTTCCAGTGGCTGTCCTGAAAACCAGAGTCAAAGCCTTGAATTTGATGTGGGCAGCAAGAGGTAGCCAGTGGAGTGAAATCAAGAGTGGGGTGACTTGAGCCCTTTTTTGCTGATTGAAGACTAGACGTGCTGCTGCATTCTGGACCATCTGCAGTGGCTTAATTGTGTTAGCTGGAAGGCCAGCCAACAGAGCATTGCAGTAGGCCAGTCTTGAAATGACCAGAGCTTGGACCACGAGCCTTTGTCCATATATATATGGGTGATTCTATAATTGCGGGTACATTTGGTGTCCAAATGTGTTTTTTTCTTCTTTTTTTAAATGGTTATATTTTTAATTATTTTAATAATTTGTTACTCATTGTCAAGGATCACAAGATGTTACAGGCCATAACAATATAATATTTTCTGTAAAAAGTTTCTTATATAGCTGAAAATCATGATTTCTTGTTGTCCGAATTAGTCAGTGTATTTTTTTCCATCATGTACCATTGTGTAATCAAAATATTTCATTTATTTTATTTATAAGCACCCTAAATAGTAATTTTCCTAATTCTACAACATTAAATTATTTAAAAATATCTTTAATCTTATAAAAATGTGTGTCCATAAATCTTGCATCAATTCTGTTACCATACCATACTTTGCCTTTAAATTGGTGGAATTATCTCCCACAACTATGTAAGATACAGGAAATGATGTCACTTTCCCTCACTGATAGGATCTAAAGCACTGAAAAGTATGTGTGCTCTCTCTGAGAAAATATTTAATCTAAAAAGTTCTTACACAAAGAGTTATTTTGTAAAATGTCAAAATTGTTACCACAATATCAAAAGGAAAACATATCATTTATCACTGATCACATAGTGGGTTGTTTAAAATCTTTTCATTATGATTTCATTAGTGCCATGTGCTCTTAGTATTTATGCTAGCAAGTGGAGTTTTTGGCTAAAAAGTTTAAAATTGTCAATTCTGTTGCCATCAAACTCTGTTGAGTAACAATGTTGACAGTATGTAACAGAATTGACAATCATATATGTGTGTGTGTGTGAGGGAGAGGGAGAGAGAGAGAGTGTTTCTCTCTCTCTCTCTCTTTGTGTGTGTGTGTGTGTGAGGGTAGTGTGTGAGAGAGAGAGAGAGAGAGAGGTAAGAGTGTATGTGTGTTCATGTGAGGTAGAGGGGAGTGTGTGTGTGAGAGAGAGAAAGAGAGAGAGAGAGAGGTTAGAGTGTGTTTATGATTGTTCATGTGAGGTAGTGTGTGTGAGAGAGAAAGAGGGTAGTGTGTGTGAGAGAGAGGTAAGAGTGTGTGTGTGTGTTCATGATTGTTCATGTGAGGTAGTGGGGAGAGTGTGTGTGTGTGTGTGTTTGTGTGACGGAAATGCTACAATCACAATACATAGTACACATGTCTGCTTTAGATATGCCACTCTCAGCTGCTGAAAAGCAGAGGAGGTATCGGGCGAGGCGTGATGCCAACCCAGAGAGAAGAGCAGAGAACTTAGCAAAAGACAGGGAAAGATGGAGGCGCAATAAGGAGATGGGGAGAGTCAGATTGGTGGCAGACACAACAGCAAGAGAGAGAAGAAGACAACAGAGATACTGGAGGGATGCACAGGCTGCAAGTAGAGCCAGAAGAGTGCAGCATAGAGAACTACTAAGCACACCACAGAGTTCAGAGCACTTACAGTCACCCCAATGTCCTAGAGGCCTACAAAAACATGAAGTGAGGTTGGTAGACACTGTGGTGTATGTTGGTACATACAGCTAAGGGCACCAAAAGTTGATGGAACGTGTGTTTAATGAGAAGGTGTAGAGTAGAAAGTGTTGTGCTGTTTTTGTAACACTTCAGAACAGAAAACGAGTATTAGTTGCTAATATATAAGTACTACATAACTAATAAGTGCTCAGTATGCCTTTTATTGAGTAATGAAAAAATAAAAGTATATTTTCAGGCGATCAGGACGAAGGAGAGTACAGTGTAGGACCTCAAAACTGTACAGAGAGATAGAGAAGTTAAAAGAAGCACTGAAAATGCAGTTTAAAAAGACTGACATGTACCGCAAATGTTATGCGAGACTGAAAGTAGATGGACTTTCTTCTAAAAGTAAGACCAAGAAGTTAGTTGGAAGATCCCATGTGTCTGATAATGTCAGGAAAACCATTAACTACCACCATGCGCTTGTAAATATAAAAGTTCCACATCAAAGAGATCCAGACAAATTATTTCACAAATTGTGTCCGGTAGAATCGTACGGAAATACAAGCTCCAGACAAAGGTTCAGGAAACTCTTGGATTATCGAGGAAGAGGTTTAGGAAAAAGATCAGCAATAAAAAACTTGCCTACAAAAGAAAGAAATACACATCTAAGAGGATAAAGTTACAAGATAGAGTGTGCGATTTCTTCAATAGAGATAATGTCGACGTTTGAAATGGTGTGTGAAATTCTTGGGTGCAGTTCCGATCAACATAGCAGTCGTGACAGTGATGAGACAGTACCAATTTACAATAACATCAAATTAACACAGCACAATTTAAACATCTGATATACACATAATTACACTCAACAATATACAAATAATAACATACACTGTACAGAATACAATACGCACAATATAGATACACATTATTCAATAAAAATAAAAATATATAAAAAAGTATATATAGAATGTACAGTAGGTTGTATTGAACTGTACTGACATTCAGGCTGTCGGTTGATAGTAAGTTGTTAAGAGAGAATATATATAATAATAATAATAATATAATTTATGACAGTCTGGTGTGAGAGAAAAGAGTAAGAGTAATAAAGTGCAGTGTTGATGTATTTTGATCGTGGGAGATCAAGAGTTCAAAAGTCTGATTGCTTGGGGGAATAAGCTATCATGGAGTCGGGTGGTGCGGGTCCTGATGCTGCGATACCGCCTGCCTGATGGTAGCAGTGAGAACATCCCATGGCTCAGGTGGCTGGAGTCTCTGATGATCCTCCGAGCTTTTTTCACACACCGCCTGGTATATATTTCCTGGAGGGAGGGAAGCTCACCTCCGATGATGTGTCTGGCAGTTCGCACCACCATTTGCAGTGCTTTGCGGTTGTGGGCTGTGCTATTGCCGTACCAGGCGGCAATGCAGCCAGTCAGGATGCTCTCTACAGTGCAGGTGTAGAACCGTGTGAGGATGTGGCGGTTCATTCCAAACTTCCTCAGCCGTCTTAGGAAGAAGAGGCATTGATGAGCCTTCTTCACAATGACTTCAGTGTGGATGGACCATGTGAGTTCCTCAGTGATGTGGACACCCAGGAACTTGAAGCTGCTGACTCTCTCCACTGATGCTCCATTGATGGTGATGGGACTGTGTTCTCTGTCTTTTCTTCTGAAGTCCACCACAAGCTCCTTTGTCTTACTGACGTCGAGGGAGAGGTTGTGCTCCTGACACCAGTGTGTCAGAGTGTGCACCTCCTCTCTGTAGTCTGTTTCATCATTGTCAGTGATCAGACCTACCACTGTCGTGTCATCAGCAAACTTAATGATGGCACTGGAGCTATGTGTTGCCACACAGTCATGTGTGTACAAGGAATACAAGAGTGGGCTGAGAACACAGCCCTGTGGGGCTCCAGTGTTGAGGGTCAGTGATGAGGAGATGTTGCTGCCTATTCTAACCACCTGGCATCTGCTTGACAGGAAGTCCAGGATCCAGCTGCACAGTGAGCTGTTTAAGCCCAGAGCCCGGAGTTTCTCATCTAGCTTGGAGGGCACTATGGTGTTGAATGCTGAGCTGTAGTCTACAAACAGCATTCTCACATAAGTGTTCTTTTTTTCCAGGTGGGAGAGAGCAATGTGTAGTGTAGATGCAATGGCATCATCAGTGGAGCGGTTGTTGCGGTAAGCAAACTGCAATGGGTCAAGAGAGAGAGGCAGCACAGAGCATATGTAATCTCTGATTAGTCTCTCAAAGCATTTGCTGATGATGGGGGTCAGAGCAACAGGACGCCAGTCATTTAAGCAAGTTATTTTTGATTGCTTTGGTACAGGCACAATGATGGATGTTTTAAAGCATGTGGGGACTACAGACAAAGAGAGGGAAAGGTTGAAAATATCTGTAAAAACACCAGCCAGCTGGTTCACGCACGCTCTGATGACGCAGCACGGAATGCTGTCTGGGCCTGCGGCTTTGCGGATATTCACCCGTTGGAAGGATCGGGTTACATTCACTACAGAGATGGAGAGTGAACTAACCTCTGTAGCTTCGGCCGTGAGAGCTCTCTCCGCGGGGGCGGTGTTATTTCCCTCAAAACGAGCATAAAAAGTATTTAGCTCATCCGGGAGAGAGGCAGCGGTGTTCATGGCGGAGTTTTTATTCCCTTTAAAGTCCGTGATGATGTTAATTCCCTGCCATATGCTTCTAGAGTTGGTAGTGTTAAACTGTCCTTCAATCTTGTTCCTATACTGGCGTTTTGCTGTTCTTTTTCGGAGGGCATAACTGGCTTGTTTATGCTCCTCCACGTTCCCGGAATTGAAAGCGGAGGTCCGCACATTAAGTGCCGTGCAAACATCGCTATTTATCCATGGCTTCTGGTTCGGGTAGATCCATATAGTTCTGGTCGGAACTACGTCCTCCACGCACTTTTTGATGAAACACATTACGCTATCAGCGTAAAGCTCAATGTCGTCATCAGAGGTGGACCAGAACATCTCCCAGTCCGTGTGATCAAAACAGTCCTGTAGCGTAGAGTCTGATTGGTCTGACCAGCACTGGATTTTTCTGAGGGTGGGTGCTTCCTGTTTCAGTTTCTGCCTGTAGGCGGGCAGAAGCAGAATAGAAGAGTGGTCCGATTTGCCAAATGGTGGGCGGGGGAGGGATTTGTAGCCATCCCGGAAGGGAGAGTAGCAATGGTCCAACACCCGGTCCCCTCGTGTGTTGAAACTAATGTCCTGGTGGTATTTTGGTGCGACTGATTTGAAACTGGCTTTATTAAAGTCCCCGGTCACAATGAACGCAGCCTCAGGGTGCGCGGTTTCCTGCTCACTTATACTCCCATACAGTTCCTTGATTGCCCGGTCTGTGTCGGCTTGTGGGGGAATATACACAGCTGTGATAATGACCTCTGTGAATTTCCTCGGTAGCCAGAATGGTCGACACAGAAGCATGAGAAATTCCAGATCAGGAGAGCAGAAAGACTTGATAGAATGTACGTTCCTCTGATCGCACCAGGATTTGTTGATCATAAAACATACACCACCACCTCTGCTTTTACCTGAGAGGTCTTTCGCTCTGTCCGCTCGGTGCACGGAGAACCCCGCGGGTTCAATGGCTGAGTCTGAAATCTCCGCAGACATCCAAGTTTCTGTTAGGCAGATAATGCAGCAGTCCCTCGTCTCTCATTGGAAAGAGATCCGCGCTTTCAGCTCGCAGAGCTTGTTATCCAGAGACTGAACATTTGCCAGTAGAATACTGGGTAGCGGGGGTCGATTTGCGTGGTGTCCTACTCTGATGAGAACGCTGGCTCTGTTTCCCCTTTTCCTCCTGCGTTTCCGCATCCGGACTGCCCAGACAAAGGGCTCCGCTTGCGTGTTTGTAAAGAGCGGGTCGGCATTGAGGAATTTGAAGTCCGGTTTATGGTGTGAAATTGCTGAACCAATGTCCAAAAGTGTTTGTCTGTCGTAGACAATAAGGCAGACAACATCAAAGACAAAAAACATAAGAATTGTGAACAAAACAAACAAAACACTGCCATGTTGTGTCGGAGCTCGCAACGCAGCAGCCATACTCTGCGCCATCTTGAGTCCAACTATGACCCTAAGGCCAGCGTTTCATACACAGTGGACAACTGAAATGGGAGAGAGGAGGAAGAAAACAAAAGATGACACAGCAGAGAAAGTGCCTGTTAGGGTCACATTCAAAAAGGAACTTGAAAGTTCCTTAGGAGAGTTGCTTGACTTGTTCCACAGTCAATTGGTGTCCTTTTAAGAGGCATCTTTTTTGCATGAGAAACCAGTTCAGGCACTATCGTGAACTGAAGAAAGAAATGAAATCACATGAGTGTCTGATTCATGTGGATTTCTCTGAAAATTATGCATGCAAATATGCATCAGAGATTCATTCAGTGCATTTTGCCTCCTCACAACAGCAGGCAACATTACACACAAGTGTAATACACATGAGTGGGGCAGAGGACCACATGTGTTTCTGCTCCATTTCATCCTCCAAGGAAAAAGGTCCTGCTGCTATATGGGCTCACCTCTCCCTAATCCTTGATCATCTCAAAACATTCCATCCCTCAGAATCAGTCAATCACTTTTTTAGCGATGGGCCGTGTACTCAATACCGGCAAAAGGGGTATTTTTTCCTATTCAGCACTGAACTGCACCGGCGTGGCTTCACGGCAGGAACATGGTATTTTTTTGAGGCCAGTCATGGCAAGGGCGCTCCAGATGGAGTTGGTGGATTGCTCAAATGTACTGCAGATGGATTAGTGAATTGTGGGAGAGATATCCCTAATGCTCAGAAGTTGTTTCATGCCTTATTGGATGCAGAGACATCAGTGAAGCTCTTCTACACTGAGGAAGACACAATAAACAATGCAACTGAGGAAATGCCAAAAAGTACTTTCTGCTGTGCCCTTAACAATGCAGATGCATCAAATGATAACGGTCTCACCTGGCCAGCTGATTTATCGTGATGTGAGCTGCTTCTGCTCCACAAAGCAAAAATTGGTGTGCCAGTGCCACCATACAAAAACCTTCAATTTTGCAGTTAAGCCTCTTAGAGCAAGTGAAGAGCAAGAGGTGGAAATCCGTTGGGAATGTCAAGATGTTGTTGGACATTGGTGTGTCCTGAAATATGATAATGACATCTGTCCTGGAACCATCCTCGAAATCAGCGAAACACATGCAAAGGTCAAGTGTATGCATAACATAGGAAGGAACCGTTTCTTCTGGCCAACATGAGATGATGTGTTGTGGTATCCTCATGAGGATATTATGAGATTAATTCCATCCCCAACCATGGTTGCATCACAACATGTTGAAATACAGAAGGAAATATGGGCCAGTATTTCACCAGAATGAGCACATGAATTTTCAGTACAGGCATTCAGATCATACATGATTCTATTTCTATGCCATTTTTGTGAAGACAGGGCTTTTTGGTGTTTGAATGATAGTTCTCTTAGAATGTTTGATCCTAATTATATTATTACATTGATGGAATTGTTAATTGTTTTTGTTACCCTAACTATATTTTTCCATGGTTGTGCAGGGGGGTTCAGAGGAGCAGGGAGGGGGTTAGGGGCGCAGGGGGTTTGTACCCCCCCTAGTCAATTCTGTCAAATCTGTTACTTTGATCAATTCTGTTACTTAAAGGCTCAACTCTGTTTAGAACTATTTTCACAAAAAATAATTAAATTGTTGTTTAAAATCTCATAAACATTATTGATGTATTTTTGCACCCTTATAATATTTCAACAACATTTCTTGTTTTTACTGGATATTATATATAATACATTTTTAGATGAAAAATATTTGCTCCTAGTGGACGGTTCTGTGAAGACATAGGTTTTTTATTTATTTATTTATTTTTTTTTTATGTATGCATAGATGAAATATTATCTCAGTTTCAAGTGTTGGAATGTAAGGACTGTTTGTCTAATGAAACAAGAAGGATTTTTTTCCAGTTATGTTTTATTGTTATTTCTACACATTGCCTAATTTGTCTGTAACAGAGTTGACAAATGATACTATAAATAAATCTGTTTTTTCGTTAAAAGTAAAAAAAGGAAGTAACTTGTGTTTGGCAAGCACTGAATTATTAAAATTGAATATGTTTTCAATAAGATACTGGAACCTCCGATGTTTTAGCACAGTGGGTGGAATTTTCAGATGGTCCCTTACGTACGCCAGGCAATGAAAGCCCATCCAAATGTTTGAAGGCTTTATTCTGTTGCTACAACAAACATTGACTGTTTTAAGTAAAATATTTTATGCCCATATAGTATAGTTATTCTCTTTAACCTAACTGTGCTAATGATAGGCTATATTTGTAAGATTGTTGCATGGAGAGAACGCGACACAATGAGAAATGCCACTGCAAATGCAAACATAAAGTCGCAATTACGTGATATAAACTCGCAATTGCGTGATAAAAACTCACAATTGCTACTTTATATCTTATAATATCGAAATTAACAAATAAAGTCACAATTTCAATTTATCATGACACACAATAAACACAATTTATCATGCAGTTGAGTTTATATCTCAAAAATGCGAGTTTATATCCCATAATTGTGACTTTTCTCACGATTGTGAGATATAAAGTCGCAATTGTGAGGGGAAAAAAGTCACAATTGAGAGATAAAAAGTCAGAATTACCCCCCTTTTTTTTTTTTTACAATGTGTCCTCCTGTCCTTCCCGAGTTTGTTCTTCCAAGGTGTCTTGACAAGACCACAAATCCATTCCTTGGGTTCTTAGAATTGAGAAGCACCCTTACTCTGCCTGTCAAGTGCCATGCAAAGTATGCTGGGAAATAGAAACTCCCTGCCCAGTTTCAGTTAAATTTAAGTTCCTGTAAATTTAAAGAGACAAGTTTATTAAACTTAAAACAATAAAACAATTCAGGTTATCAAAAGGTTTCAGTTTTGTGAACCTAAAAGAAATAAAAAGTTTTAAATACTCATTAAGTTTAATTTATTTGAACTCATTTGTATGATTTAATTTTTCCCTACTCAAAACAATTAATTATTTTACTCTCTGTTTTTTAACGAATCAGTTGAATCAATGATTGAATGAATGAGCCTGATCTCATTAAAATTACTTGATCTTAGCAACACCTGTTGCTGCAGTTTCCAGATGAAATGTCCACTGATGGGTGCTAAAACGAGTTACTGTAAATGTTCTCCAATAAATTAGGTTTTTAAGGTTAATGCGTGGAGTTTGAAATAAACAAAATGTACCTCCCTAACCTAAACCTTTAACCTAAACCTAACCAATAGTGTCATAAAAGCAAATGTGAAATAGAGCAGTGACATTAAAAACCTTAAAAATCTGTTTTTTCTTTTACATAAACAAACCCCAACATCCCTACCCTAAATTCTACAGTTTAACCTAACCGTCAGTGTAATAAAAGCAAATGTGAGATTAAAAAATGGCATAGCTGAAGCAGCCATGTCATTGTGCGGCACTTCTATGACACTTTCTGCTCACGTCTCAACTCGTGCCCCACTCTTTCATGTTCAAAGCACATTACTCTATCAGTTGAGCTACTGTGCACCTTAGTCACATTGGAAAAAGCTTGTAAATGTAGTAATTGTATTGCAAGAGCCTTTCAAATCATGCGTTATAGTAAAAGTGTTTCGATGTCATAAAATAGCATTGTGTGAGTAACAGAGCAAAAAATACGTGTTTATGAACTGTTAATTTGCCGTTTTACCTATGATTTGTGTGAATGTGAATAAAACTCACTGCTGTTATTGTTGTGTCCTGTATAGAGAGGATGTTAGAAATAATCTTGGCAGTATGCATTCCATTAATATGAAGTCTCTTTTTATCCTAAGTGTTGGGTTTTGGCAAAAAGTCCTTTACAAGATTTCAAGAATTTTCAACAATTGACAAGATTGCTGAGGCCATATTGTAACAGTACTACAGGATCATGGAGAGAAAACAGTCATGCATCCCCCAGCGCAATGCCACACAACTTATGTGGGCCATACAGCTGAGATCTGGGCCCCTTTCCAAATGCCTGATGTGTTCAGTGAGAGAAGTATCCCATGTGAAGAATTTTCTTTGTCCTGTGAAGAGTTGCCTGATCAAGTGGATGACCTCATCCAATGTCTAAGCACAGCATGTTTGAGTGGAGATGATCTCTGTTTGAAGGACACTGTGCTTACTCTTGAGACTTTTGAGAGTAGCAGGTCATCTGAAGCACCAGCAGTAATTAACCCATCACCTGTGTGCTTCAAACAAGATTACTGCACACTTATTGTCACTCCCCAAGGACCCGTCCCCACTTTTGCCAAAGATGCAGAGCTGGATGGAAACATCTCCATAAATAAATGCAATCTCTACTCAACAGAAGAAGACATTTCACAAACAAACTTGAATGTCAGATGTCTGTATGTGGACACTTTGAAATATCGGAGAATGCTTGTTGTTTATTAATTTCTTACACTTTCCAGTTTAATAATAAAATGTTTTTCTATTTAACTTTTTTTTAAAGCAGCTGACCAGCTGCAGATATATAGGTTTAAGTACATGTACTTTCTTGAAGGGATAAATCACTCAAAATTTTACAATTATCTCATTTGCTCACCCTCATGCCATCCCAGATGTGTATGACTTTCTTTCTTCTGCTGAACACAAACAAAGATATTTAGAAGAATATCTCTGCTATATAGGTCCATACAATGCAAGTCAGGCCTTTGTAGCTCCAAAAAGGAGATAAAGTCAGCATAAAAGTAATCCATACGACTCCAATGGTTTAATCAGTGCCTTCTGAAGTGATCCTGTTGGTTTTGAGAGAGAACAGACCACAATATAACTCCTTATTGTAAAGTGTTACCAAATCGCTTTGGATAAAAGGGTCTGATAAATGATTACATAGAAATCTGGTAACTAGTAAACTAACTACCTCCATTAGTGGTGACAACCTCAACCAAATCATTTTGTTAACTGCTGGTCAGTACTGTGCAAATGTATTTTAGTCCACTGCCCAAAACAAAAATGGATCAATTCGAGAATATTTTATGTAATGATACAATATTAAATGTATTCTTCATTGAATACAAACCATGTCCAGATCCTGATCCCAGCAAAGTATTCTGAGACTATTTTCCTTCCAGTTCAGATAATGTTTTAGTGTTGGCATACAGATATTTAATCTCTCCAAACACGATACAGTATTCATTTACAGAAAATGTCAGCTTTCCTCTCATCTGTAGTGTTGTAGAACAACCAGACTGTGTTTAAGAAACTTGATAATGTTTTTATTTATTTATATATGTATTTTATTTACTGTGATAACACTTTTTTTTTACCAATATAGTTTTAATTATTATACATTTTTTTAATAATGTGCAAAAGATGATTATTTGCATTGTTTGTTTTAGTATGTGTATCGCTGAATGCAATATTTGTTGCACATTTCTACATTTTCCTGAGAATAGCACTATAACAAAAATTGTGTGGATTTTATGTAGCAGATCATGTTTACCCACACCTAAACTGATTCCTGTTTACCTCTCTGAAGTGATCTTTAGCTATATTAAGTGGTTAACATACATGTTCAGTAAACTTATTTAAACAATTTCCTATAAAGTTAGAACTATTGTGTGTTTCCATTATCTTATTTTTAATTATGACCTAGATTAAAGGTGTACTCAGCAATTTTTTCAAGCATGTCGCAGTGGTTTATATTGTATTCCACTGACACCTAGTGGCCTGGATTCATCCAATCATCAACACAGTAAACCAGGATTAATTTAATCCACTAGTGAAAGTGTCCAATAACAGGGCAGTTACTGAGATTAAGCAAATTGTGTTCAGATGGTCATGTGATGCTAACACGGTTGCTCCCATGAGACGCCCCTGCTCCATGTAGAATAAAAAAAAAAAAAATGCAAAGGTTACTGATAAGACTGAACTCTTCATCTCACATGAGTGGTCAAGATTTTATACATATGTTTCAAAATAACTATTCATTTCTTTAGAAGTAAAACTTCCACCCTGATTCAAAATGGTTCGAATATATACATACACGTGTGTGTGTGTGTGTGTGTGTGTGTGTGTGTGTGTGTGTGTGTGTGTGTGTGTGTGTGTGTGTGTGTGTGATTATATGTAAACAGACAACGTTGTAACATGAGTTGACATTTAGTATAACAGAAGAAACGCTCTATAAGTGTCTGTTAAGACTGTGAAAGCATTTTATATTATTTTTAATTTCATCTGTATGGCATCATGAAATAAGGTACGATTACAAAGGCCTTTTGGAGCATAATAATAATCAGAAAGATGCAGTGAAGGTCAAAGGTCTTCCAGTAGGACAAAGACCCTAAACACTTCAAAAAGCGATGGCTGTAAACGAAACATTGGACTATTCTGGAGTTGCAAGAGTCTAGATCTAAATACTGTTGAATACCAGTGGACAGATCTGAAAACAAGCAGTTGGAAGAAGATTTATTATTATTTTTTAAATTTTTTTTATTTATTTTTTTTTTTTTGTCTACAGCAAACCACAGAACCAAAAGATGCTAGCATAAATGTTGTTAATTATGTTATAATGTCAAAATGTTCATTTTTGGCCATTAGCTGCAATTTAATGCAACTCGGTTCGCTGTGTTGTGCTGCCCTCTACTATCTAGAGTATGTAGTACAGTTCTCCTGTCACCCCACTGCATGAAATGTTGTTGTGGTGTGACGTCAGAGCTGGCAGGAGAGAAGCAACGGCGGTCATCCACTACAGCTCTGTAATGACACCATTACTGAAACATCTGCCTTTAAACGTCCATGGCCAAGACCAAAAGCCAAGCAGTGAGTATATCAAATATAATTTATATCCAGAGCAACTGTGAATGAGAAGATGTCCACCAGAACCGCAGTTTTATTTACAGCATTTAAACTCTCCCTTACCATCTTGCAATCTTCTTGTAGCTATGCAGTTTATGCAGTGTTTTGCGAGTTTTGTCAGTTCCAAAATGTTTTATTCTGGCAATGTAATTGAATACAATTATTTGTTTGGGTCTTTTAGGAGGGGGTGAAGGGCACGCACTTGTTTTTTTTTTATTTCAACATTTCTTGTGTTGTTTTATTTAAACGAATCATTTTTTCTTCTTTAACGTAGTTCATCCTCGTTGCTTGTTGCGACATGATTAATTCTATATATTTTAGTTTTAATTAGCGGTGTTGTTTTGATACGTAGTTTGTCAGCTGACAGGCTAAAAACAAACAGCAGCACTCGCGAGCACGCCAGAGGAAGTGACGTAGGTGCGAACCTGAGCGGTGTGGTTCTGTCTGTTAATGACGGACTTGTGTAGTTTGTTTAAGTCACCTCATGAAAACTGTGACAAACAACACAGTGCAATTTGACGAGCGTTTCACGATAACAGAGATGCAATATTGTCCATCCCAAAAGAAACAGTTCACACTATCATCACTAATACTTGAAATCACTAGAGAAACAGGTATCACTTTACAATAAGGTTTCATTCGTAAACATTAATTAACTACATTAGTTAACATGAACTAACAATGAACAGCACATTTACAACACTTACTATTCTTGGTTAATGTTACTTTCAACATACACTAATACATGTTAACATTAAAAGTTGTATACACTGACATTAGTTTATCATGCATTATAAACTAATATTAACTAACAATGAACAGTAGTATATTTAGAAATAACATTTAACTAAGTTTAATAAATGCAGTAAAAATTGTTGGTCATTTTTTGTTTATGATACTAGAAACTTGTTATGAAACAAACAAACATATATCTCTGGTCAAGATGAAGTTGTCAGTTTACCTCCACAGATTAGTCTATAAACAGTCAAAAGAAAAAAGAAAGAAAAAAGGGGGATTTGATTTGTTTCCAAATATGGTAAAGGAAGAGAGTTCTGTATGCATGAACAATATCTTGAGACAGATTCAGAAACATCTTCCCCTATCATTTAGATTCAAAATAGCTTTAAATACTGTACACGGTTCCTACGCTCAATGAAAAACTTGTAAATATTAGAGATCAATAAAATCTTTAAAGTCATGGAAGATTCTGGAATTAATATGATTTTATTCTAGTGATACACTGCTCTAAAATATTTCATTGACTACATTTACACTTTTAGCAATTCCTTTATTGTTGTCAGCATGTTTTTTTTTTTTCATATTAGACATTTGTACACTAAGAATTATAATAATTTAAATTGTTTATTTCTAAGGATTGATACCTAACATGCAAATGTAAATCCTATATTTAACATTTGTAAATATTATCTATAAAATGTTTTTTTTTTTTTTTTTTTTTAGAACTATGATTTTTAAATGACTTCCATTAGTCACTAATGACTGGAAATACATTGACCCAAAGAACTTGAACCCCTGTAGATATGAGGTTTTCAAAATATCAATAGCCTACCAATACATTCTGAAGTTAAATGGAATAGTTCACCCAAAAATGAAAATTCTTTCATCATTTACTCACTCTCATGCCATCCCAGATGTGTGTGACTTTCTTTCTTCTGCTCAACACAAACAAAGATTTTTAGAAGAATATTTCAGCTCTGTAGGTCCATACAATGCAAGTGAATGGTGATCAGAACTTTGAAGGTCCAGAAAGCACGTAAAGGCAGCATAAAATTAATCCATAACACACCTGTGGTTTAATCCAAATCTTCAGAAGTGATATAAGTGTGGGTGAGAAACTGATCTATATTTAAGTCCTTTTTTTACTATAAATTCTCCTTTCTGCCCAGTAGGTGGCGATATGCACAAAGAGTGTGAATTGCCAAAATCAAAAGAAAAATGTGAAAGTGGAGATGTATAGTAAAAAAATTACTTAAATATTAATCTGTTTCTCACCCACATCAATCATACTGCTTCTGAAGACATAGTTTTAACTACTGGAGTCGTATGGATTACTTTTATGCTGCCTTTATGTGCTTTTGGAGCTTGAAACGTCTGATCACCATTCACTTTTGTTGTATGGACATACAGAGCTGAGATATTCTTCTAAAAATATGTGTTTGTGTTCTGCTGCAGAAAGAAAGTCACACATCTGGGATGGCATGAGGGGGAGTAAATGATGAGAGAACTTTCATTTGTGGGTGAACTGTCACTTAAATTGATAAATGCAGCTGGACAGGGAACATTTGTGTTAAGACACCTGCATCAGGATGTTGTTTATGGGGCTACAGATTTTGATAATCAGCCACAGTACATTCTGGTAATTTGTACCACATGGCTTGCCTCCAGACACCTATGAATGCTTTGAATGAAACATTTTACTCAATGCCCATGTAGCTTCAAACCCAATGTGTGCTATGTTTTATTTTGTGTTTAAAGTCTAAAAGATATGATCTGACATTTGCACCCTATAATTCTTGACACATATCAAGCATCAGCAGAGTCATTGTCAAATGTTTCACAGTAATAAGAAGTATATACAGTATACATATATATTACAGGCTGTTATCTGTGTTTTATTTATATCTTTTTTATACTTCTATTAATGCACTTGGTCTAGTCCATCTTAATGAATGCAGCTTCCTTGTGATGACACTTAATGAACCAGCAGCTTGCCATTCATATTTTTGCATTCATGCTTACATTATTATCCTGTCAATCCTTACAACACTGTTCTGCCATGCGTCCAGTGCAACTATTTGCTTTTAAATCACCAACTGCTGACTTATGTTTACTGTTTAGGTATTATATTCGTTGAGGCTATCAAAACATCACTTTCTAATTTAGTTGTAATTATGACTTCCAGGAACACTGGCCGTTATGTTATCAGATTACAACATGGCACGCTATTTTGATTGCATTGATCCTGAGGGTGGTGGAGGCTGTATCGTGCAGCTCGTAGTATGTTATTGTTGTTTTAGGTGCTGTGTTTGTGCCACACCCATTTATATTATTATTGTGTCATAAAGGGAAAGATTCTTCTTGTTGATACTTGAAGAGAAGTGTCAAAGCTGCAAACTGTGCATTATTATATACAGACATACAGAACTTTTTTTTTTTTTACATAGTAATTTATTTGCACTTTTTGCAGAGTTTAAAATCCTTCCTCTTTACAAAGTAAGCCAGAAATAACAGATGATGCACTAAATTCACAATTTGGCATAACCTTAGAGTGCCTTATTGCTTTTATAAAACAGTTACCACATAATACAAATGTTTAAGACACAAATGGAAAAAAAAAAGTAGTCATAAAAATAGTAGATGGGTGAAGTGGCCATAGCTGTGTTTTATCATGAATAAAGCACAGCTATTGACTAATATTTGACAGATATGGGGTTTTTTAATGGCCGATGCTGAAGTCGATATCCAGAGAACAGGGCGGCCGATATAATGCAGATATGTCACACAATTTAAAGGAACAGTGCACCAAAAATAAATATTCTCTCATCTCATCAGATTCATAGGACTTACTTTCTTCTGCAGAACACAAAGATGTTTAGAAGAATATCTCAGCTCTGTAGGTCCATAGTCAAGTCAACAGGGTTGTGATGAGGAGGATGGCGAGGCCGGGCCATGACTACGCACACCCGGCCCGCAGTCAGGCCAATCACGGCCTGGCCCTGCCCTCCTCCTTGTCACAAGGGTCCAAAACTTTGAAGTGCAAAAAGCACATAAAGGCAGCATAAAAGTAATCCATATGACTCCAGTGGTTTAATCCATGTCTTCAGAAGCATCCCTCCCATGCACTCTTCTCTACTTAGATTTCTTCTTTTGTTTTTGGTGATTCGCATTCTTTGTTCATATCGCCATCTACTGGGCAGAAAGGAGAATTAATAGTAAAAAAGGACTTAAATATTGATCTGTTTCTCACCCACACTTATCATATTGCTTCTGAAGATATGATTTAACCACTGGAGTGTTATGGATTACTTGGATTACTGCTTTTATGTGCTTTAAAGTTTTGGACCCTGTTGACTTACACTGAAAGGACCAACAGAGCTGAAATATTCTTCTAGAAATCTTTGTTTGTGTTAAGCAGAAGAAAGAAAGTCATATACATCTGGGATGGCATGAGGGTGAGTAAACGATGAGAGAATTTAAATTTTTGGGTGAACTGTCCCTATAATATAATAGTAAATGACATATTGGCTAAAAAGGGAATTCACTTTTATTTAGCATTATATTTACTAAAAATAAAATCTTTTTGTTCAGCCATCCCATTTTAGTAACATAGAGTAATTGTAAAACATAAGGTTGAAGGAAATAACAACACAGTAGTCCAGAAACCACAAAAATATCAGATCAAACTAAATATACATAAAGTGCAATGTGAATATGAAATTTACTAATACCGCTCGTGAAGTGCATTTACTTTTTAATGATTTTCCTCGTGCGGATCCAGCGAGCAGGAATCGCCTTACAGCTTTTGGTTTACACGGCCCGGTCGCCTGCTTGGATTGTAACGGATTGACCGTCATGCAACATTCGTGAGTAAGAGGAACTGAGTTTGAATCCAGGCTGATAAAACGTGCTTCAGAGGAAGAAAACATTGGATTTGCGCAAGTTTTGTTTGGCTTGTGAATTTCATCTGTTTAAATTAGGAATCTGCATAATTGCAGACGGTATATTAAAGAAGTTTTATAGATATTTGCCCTTTTTATCATTAGACAAGACAATTAAAAGTTAAAAGTAACTGTTGAGAGAGACAGAATGAAACATGCAAGCACTTTAAACATTATGAGCTCATACGCTTCTGTCGCGTCTCTGATCCGCAGGACAGTTTAAATGAGACGTTGTTGCAAGCCGGTCTATTATTGTGGACGGCATCTAAAAACAAAACAAACTGTAACTGGTCATTTACATATCTCAGACGACTCCGTTCGGCGCCATCACGACTTAAGCAACTAATCGGCCAAACGAGAAAATTTATCGGGCGATGCTGATCATTTAAAAATACCAAATATCGACCAATACTATTGACCAATCAGCATCCAGAACAGAACTATCCGTTTAAGAAGATGAGTCTGTCAACCAAACAGAATCAAGAATTTAACAATGCTGTAACATAAGCTATGTGTACTAAATTGCCTGATTTAGACTTTTTCTTTGTACTTCAGGCTCCTGTATAGTGTGAAATCCATGCAGTTTGTTTGTCAGTTACAGGCGGGGGGACCGTCCTCTTAAGTTTCAGTGGTTAAGTGTGTTTGGTAGCGGGGTATTGGAGAAGTGCCCTATGTGGCAGGTGTCTGGAAAGTACCAGGTTTTACACTAATTACTGAACCTTTTAGAATATTTTTTTCTCTCTCTCTCAACATATCTCATAGTAAACAAATGAGGAGTAATCATCTCGCTGAGGGGAAGTAGATCTTTTATTTGCATGGCTTTGGGTGTTATCTCAGACTTACGGCTAAAGCTGTCTCTTGCTGATGTAGACATCCTAGACATCTACATCCCATATATGTTATAAGCTGTTACTTATCTGGATATAAACACACTCCTAATTGGATGGATGAAATATTTTTAGCCTTGTTCCTCAGGTTCCTGTTTTAGTGACCTCATATTCTGTCTGAATGCCATATTGAACCGTATGCACATTTATAAGTAGATAAATAAAGAGACTGCGCTTGAATCCTTATGATTCTCCAGTCGTCCTAAAGATATAGTTCACCCAAAAATGACAATTTGCCAGTAGTTGGCTCGAATGTTGTTATAACCATTGATCACAACCCAAACCTAACCATAATTTAAATAGGAAAATAACGTGTGTGTACCACAGAAGAAAGAAGACATCGGGTTTGAAACAAGATGAGAAAAGGGTATTGCAGGTTATTGACACGCATCAGTCATTTGTATTGCGTAAATAAATATGGAATTAGTAACCAAATTTGTTAACTGACATTTCCTTTCTTAAAATAAAGTGTTGGATAAGAGCTTAGCTAAAATTTTTGTTGATTTAAAATTCTGTTTTTTATTATTATATTTTTCTGTATGGTAATATAAGTCATACAGTGTGTTACAATTTCATCATCTCGTATTAATTACAAGTTGTCATGAGACTATGTTGTCATTAGCTGGGTTTCCATCCACGTATTTCTATGCACATTTTGGGATATCGCATAAAAACTGCTGGATGGAAACACCAAGATGCAAAATGCGCATTAAAAAGTTATACGCTCACTTGAGGTGAATATATTTTGTATTCGATAAGAAGAAATGTGCATAAACTATAACAGAAACACATTTACCAAATAAACTCCTATTAAATTTATTAGGAATACAAGATGTGCATCAAAAAAGTCATGTGACTGAATAACTCATTCATAACTGGACAAACCAGCAGATCAACCATTGCATCTGAAATGTTGCTTTGGTCATCCTGAAATAACAGTGTATAGATAATCCAAAGCCTGCAAAGAGTTTGAATCACCTGTGCCGATGATGATTTTGAAAAATATTTTATAGATCCGCATGGCAAAGACAAAAATAAAAGGAGGAATGCACACACATAGTGCTCCCAGAAATGTGTGACGCGCTTTCGGTCCCAGACATAAAACATAATTCTTTACAGTTGTCTGTGTTCTAAACCGCAAGTATTTTCTTAATAAAAGAGTCACAGTGGCTACAGTTTCTCCGGAAGTGACGATTTTATTCTTTTGAACACATGGGATGGAAAGCGGCATAATTCACACATTGATTTTTCGACATTATGGTTTTTCCGCATAAATTAAAGATACTGCAAGTGATTTCAGCTGTTTTGCTTCCACGAGAATGAGCCATTGGATTAGCCACGCCCCCTCTTTCCAAATCCCTGCACTCCAAAGATACCAAAAATTAGCTTTATTGAAAGCAGAAACGGTTGTCAAAAACAGCAGTTGCAAAATAGCACCCTCGACTGACAACTGTTATGAACAACATGGCATAAAAATGCTTTATGCCTCAATAATTCAATACAACTACAACACTATGAAAACACGCAAAAAGCGTCATTGTCCGCGGCCTGGAGACACATTTTTGTTTGCTGTTTACAGAGTCTAGAGCTGTAACAGAGACCGGCGAGAGATCTCACGACACTTACTTCATTCATATTTTAATAAATAAATTATAAATTATATTTATTTATCACACATTATACATTTGCACATATACAGTGAAATTCTTTTTTTCACATATCCCAGCTAAGCTGGGGTCAGAGTGCAGGGTCAGCCATGATACAGCACCCCTGGAGCAGATAGGGTCAAGGGCCTTGCTCAAGGGCCCAACAGTGGCATCTTGGCAGTGCTGGGGCTTGAATCCCTGACCTTCTGATCAGTAACCCAGAGCCTTAACTGCTGAGCCACCACTGCCCCTATTTTCCAGGGAGTAGGACATTTTTTTTTTACATACCTTTCCATGAAAAAAAACGCTTACACAGCACCTTTAAATTCACAACTTGGATGGAAACTATTTACACACCCTCATGTTTGTTCCAAACCTGCTACTATGGAATACTAAAGGAGATGCAGAATTTTATCCTCAGTCACCTTTCAGTTTCATTGTGTGGAAAAAGATGCAATGAAAGTGAACGGAGATTTAGGCTGTCATTCTGCCTAACATCTCCTTTATTAGAAAGAAAGTCAGAGAAGGTTGTAACAACATAAGGTTGAATAAATGATTACAGATATAAAAAATGTTGGTGAACTTTACCTTTCAGATCTTCTTTCAGGTATATGTGGTTAAGTGTGGTTACACCTAACAGTGCTTTAACCAATACCGTGGCAAAAATTATATCATTTTTAACTTTAGCAAGGGTAAATGTTTTGGTTGTTCAGTTACGCCTCAACGTTTTCTCCAGCGTAAACAAAGGCAGGTCTGAGTGAATGAATTTGAGTACTCGTAATCCTGGGTGAAAAAAACAAACATATCCCTCCCCTCTGCGGAAGCTCTACTGTTTTTTATCAGCTGCTGGTTACTGCCTCCAAGGTGTTTTTGTTCCTCATTGCACATGCACCTGCATGTCTGAGTCTGTGTCATGTTTGCTCTCTGTGTGTGTTTTGCTCATTCAGTACGATGCTGCTCCCATCCAGCCTAGTGTGCTGCTGCGTTCCTGTGCTTCCTCATCAATGGTAAGGAGTCAGCTCAACTCCAGCCTTCCTCGCTGTCTCAGTATGGAGGTCCGCAGCAGTGAGGCAGGTGTCCAACCAAAGACACCTGCACTCAAGTCTCCACAATCACGCAAGAAGGAGGACTTCAGCTTTGGCAAAATTTTGGGAGAGGGTTCCTTCTCGACGGTGGGTATAATTTATGTTTTAATGTATGAGAGGATTTTGTAATAACGACATTTTCCGGTTTTAGCCTCTAAGTGCCCTAAATGGCAGGAATAGTGAGATATTATTAATACTTTAAAGGATGAATACAGGCCAAGTGGGACAACTGGTAAAGTGGGACGCTTAAGCTTTAAGGAATGTTCCTGGTTCAATACCAGTTAAGCTTAATTAACAGCATTTGTGGCATAATGATGTTTACCACATAAAAAATTATTTTGACTCGCTATTAAGGCATTTACAATGGAAGTGAATGGAGCCAGTCCATAAACATTAAAAACACATTGTTTCAAAAGTATAGCCACAAAACATTAACATTATAAGTGTTAACATGATATTAGTGTGATAACATTGCTTACTAACCTTATTTGCTAAAGTTATAGACATAGAGGAATTACAGGGTTTGTTGTCATGACAACGGCATTATAATATTGGATATAATGTTTTACAGATAAGGTTAGTATGCAATTGTATTACATTATTGACTGACCCCATTCACTTCAGTTGTTAGTTTTGCTTTTTTTGTTTTGTTTTGTTTTTTTTAATAAAGGAGGATTGAGTTGACATTTTTTGTGGAAATCAAAATGATTGCACAAATTCTGTTAAGTAAGGTTAACTTTTATTGAACCCGGGACATTCATTTAATCATCTAGCGTTATGTGTATATATTATTCAATTATTAAAAATCACCATTAAGTTCATGCTAAACTGCTATGAGATAACATGGATATAGCCATTTCGATCATATTTTAAAAATAACAGCAATGACACATTTTTAGAAAATGTCCCACTTTACCTATAGTCCCCCCTAATTTTTTAAGCTGACTTTACAATTTGTTAAACTAAATGAAAACATTTGAATTACAGGTTGTGCTCGCAAAAGAACTGGCCACCGGAAAGGAATACGCAAGTAATGGGCTTTTATTAAGCATCCTATATCATGTTATGTTTTCCATGTCATACTGTTTATAGCCTATGGGCATGTAGTGCTTCTAACAAAGACAAGCCTGTTACTGTACATTTCTCATTGTCTATATATTCACAATGTTGATCGCACAATGAAAAGGAAAGTAACCAGACTAAATCGATTTCATTTTCATTTTGTTTTTCAGTGAAGATTCTAGTGAAGAATCACATCAGGAAAGAGAATAAAGCACACTATGTGATCCGAGAGAAGGATATATTGTCAAGCATAAATCATCCCTTTTTCGTAAAGCTCTACTTCACATTTCAAGATTCACATAAATTATGTATCCTTTTTTGATTATGCAAAACAACTGTGGTGTTTGTTTTGACCAGTTATTAATTTGTTAAAATGTTCTTAACCTCTAATCCGTCAGATTTTGCCCTCAGTTATGCAAAGAATGGAGAACTACTTAGATACATTCGCAAAATAGGCTCATTTGATGAGACTTGCACAAGATTCTACACTGCTGAGATAGTTTGCGCACTTGAATATTTGCACTCGGTGGGAATTATTCACAGGTAATTCACAATTTTGAGTAACAGTGTGACTTGAATTGAAATAAATGATGATGATGCATTTCTAAATATTTCTTTTATGTTTTCTAATTAGGGACCTTAAGCCAGAGAACATTTTATTGAATGAAGAAATGCACATTCAAATTACGGATTTCGGGACAGCAAAACAGCTGACGTCGGACAGTGCTCAAGGTAACGTTGAACTAATAAATGTTTCGTCATATTATTTAGCTCTTGCTCTGGTTGATGTCTCCCTGCTATGTTGTCATTAACTTCCTTCAACCCCCTTGTAGGTCAGTAATGAAGTGTTTGTTATCTATAGATACACTCACAACAGTCCTCAAGTAGCATAAATACGGGACATCAGCATGATAGTCTACACTTGTTGACGGAGCCACTGAAATGTCTTCATGCACAGATATGAGTCAACAATGTTTGTGCCCCCCTGCATTTGATCTAAATTATATTTGTCTTTACAGCAAGAGCCAATTCTTTTGTTGGGACTGCACAGTATGTTTCTCCAGAGCTGCTGACGGAAAAATCCGCCTGCAAAAGGTCCTCTGTCCGACATTCAGATTTGTTGCCCTCACTTAAAGGAATAGTTCACTCAAATAGTTCATTTGCTCACCCTCACGTTGTTTCAAACCTGTATGACTTACTTTCATCTGTGGAACACACAAAAAGAGATGTTTGGCATTATGTTAGGGACTGACAGCCTTAGTCACCATTCACTTTCATGTATGGAAATAAGATGCAATGACAGTGAATGGTGACTGAGGCAAACATTCTGCCTAACATCTCCTTTTCTTTTCCATGAAAGAAAGAAATTAGTATTGGTTTGGAACAGTATGGGGGTGAGTAAATAATGACAGAGTCTTCATTTTTGAGTGAACTTTTCCTTTAATTGTGCAAGAATTTATCTATTTATAAATAAAATGCTTTCTAATAATGTTGATTTTCTGTGGTATTCTTTTAGTTCAGACCTCTGGGCTCTGGGTTGCATAATCTACCAGCTAGTGGCTGGATTACCTCCATTTAGAGCTGGGTGAGTTACAGATCAGTTTACCTTTAGTTCAATTGAATGTTCTCAGTAATGTTGCAATTGATGTTACAGCCTTGCACTTCAGCTGAAGAGACAGTGGTTGTAATTGCAGTTTTAAAAACATGGTGTGAAATAACAGGAAGTGTTTGCTTTTTTATTTATGACTTGTTTGTGTTGACAGTGCAGAAGGCTTCTTAGGAAACCCCAACCACTGAGTCACATGATCCGCTTGCTTTTGGTTACATTACAACCAATATATTGGCTTGGACTGCCGTTGGAAAAACAAAACACTATACACTATAACCATGTGGTGTAAATTATCCCTTGCCTTCTCTCGACTGATTAAAGGGGTAGTACACACAAAAATGGAAATTCAAAAAATTGTCATTATTCACAATATGATGAGATGAGGCAGAAAGCTTCAGTCACCATTAACTTGTCACCATTAAAGTGAATGGTGACTGAGATTAACATTCTGCCTAACATCTCCTTTTGTATTCCACAAAAGAAAGAAAAGCCATACAGATTTGGAACAACATGAGGGAGGGTAAATGAATGTTCATTTCTGGATGTACTATCCCTTTAAGAGCTCTCCAGTATTTAGTGAGACTGCAAGGATGCATATTCAGATGATATTGATTTAGTTCAGTTAGTCATTTGCGTTTGTCTTTTAATAGGAATGAGTACTTGATTTTCCAAAAGATAATAAAGCTGGAGTATGAATTTCCTGAGAAGTTCTTCCCCAAAGCTAAAGATCTGGTAGAGCGACTATTGGTAATAATTGTTGATTCCATTTAGAATGACCTGAAATATATAGATCTGCCCTTTCATGTCAGTTGCAAAGCTTTGCTGATGAAAGTCATTGTTTTCCTCACAGTCTTTGGACCCCACAAAGCGGCTAGGATGTGAGGAAATGGGTGGGTTCAATCCATTGAAAGGCCACATGTTCTTTGAGACAATCTCATGGGAGAATCTGCCGGTTCAGACTCCACCCAAGCTGACTCCTTACCTGCCAGCCATGGCTGAAGATGATGAAGACTTCTATGGCAATGTTAGTTTGGTATAAAGTATATTACATATCATATTTAAAGAGCGCATTAATTTTGTTTAGGAACATTTTCTCAAGTTTCATAAAGACAACATGAAATCAAAATGTACCCTATATAATTTCTTAATAAATGTCCCTAGTTTTATTATACATGATTCATAATGTAGTTCTATATGTGTTTTTAGTGTTTATGAATTCTTAGCTGTCATGGAGTTACATTACAGCTGTATTAAGTAGCTACATTTTAAATGAAAAACTCAGTATTTTGTTGGTTTTTGTAAAGAAACTTAACATTTAAAAATATATATTGCTAAAGAATTGATCATATAATGTGGTGGGGTAGGGCCAGTAGAAATTGTGGCCAGGCAAGCATTTAAAAAAGCATTTAAATGGGCCATTTAAAAAAAAATACTCTGTTTTATTCCACCTCTTAAAGGGATAATTCACCCTTTCAACATTTACTCACCCTCATGCCATCCCAGATGTGTATGACTTTCTTTTTTCTGCAGAACACAAACAAAGATTTTTAGAAGAATATTACAGCTCTGAAGGTCCATACAATGCAAGTGAATGGTGACCAAAACTTTGAAGCTCCAAAAAGCACATAAAGGCAGCATAAAAGTAATCCTTAAGACTCCAGTAGTTAAATCCATGTCTTCCGAAGCGATCTAATCGATATTGGATGAGAACAGACCAAAATGTAACTAATTTTTTGATATAAATCTAAAGATCAGCAGTCTCCTTGGCGATCATGATTTCAAGCTCGATTACACTTCCTATAGCACCATCTAGCGCTCTGCGCATGCATCAAGCACTAGGAAGTGTAATCAAGCTTGAAATCATGATCGTGCCTTGAGACTGCAATGACAAGATGTACAGTGAAAAAGGAGTTATATTTTGGTCTGTTTTCACCCAAAACCAACAGGATCGCTTCTGAAGACATCGTATGGATTACTTTTATGCTGCCTTTATGTGCTTTTTGGAGCTTTAAGGTTCTGATCACCATTCACTTGCATTGTATGGACCTACAGAGCTGAAATATTCTTCTAAAAATCTTTGTTTGTGTTCAGCAGAAGAAAGAAAGAAAGTCATACACATCTGGGATGGCATGAGGGTAAATGATAGAGAATTTTCATTTTTGGGAGAACTATCTCAAATTTAAAACAACTTTACTGCTTATGAAACCAAGACAGCATAGGCGAGGAAATACAGTATTAACCAATAACATGTTTCACTCCATCAAATCAAGTCCTACCCAATAAATATGTCACACTGTGGAAGTTAAATTCTTTGCGAATACTGTTTGATATTGTCTTTAACACACATTTTTCTATTTTTCTATGACTTTATGTCACAAATTGTGTGCTCACAAATGCAAGCTCTTTGTTTCGGTTCGCCTGCAGGTGGTTCCATCCAGCTCTTCTCAAGTCCTCTCAATCCCATCCACTATCCTGCCACGGAGATCCTGCAGCAATATTGAGCAATACATCCAAAACCTGGACAGCAATTCCTTTGAGCTGGACCTGCAGTTCTCCAGTGAGGAGAAACAACTTCTGCTGCAGAAGCAAACAAGTGGCAACCCTTGGCATGTTATACATTTCATTCAGAAGTTTGATTTATTGTTCAGAAAAGTTCACTCTGGTTAAATATTGAATTGTATGTGTCATTATATGTGTAGTGACAGCACAGTTAAACAAAAGTTCATTCTGTTATCATCCTTAATAAGGGGTGTTTTATGGCTGTGCAGGTGTATGTGCTCATAATTATTTCTTCTTATCTCCTTCTGCATTTCCTGTTGGATTTTTTTAGCATGCTGTAAAAGACACTCTTGATCCTTATAGTTGTGTGTATTCAATCGGTCAACAACACAAGACTGTTTACAGCCAACTTGTTATTAATTGATATAATTTTTTCCTTTCTCTTTTTAAAGGCACCAGTTTGTTGAGAATAATTTGATTTATAAAATGGGACCCATCGACAAAAGAAAGGTACCATTTTCCTCTTTGTTGCTTACCTTGGGTAAATAATCTGTGGTTATATATAGGGTAAACAACAGGTGAATGTTTTTGTTCACTGGAAATTAGTGTGAGAAATCTTACAGTGCCTTCTGTTGGCTGCTCTTGGTAATGACAGTAAGAATTGGATTCAAGCTTTTTGATTTGTTTTTCATTGTCCCAGGGACTTTTTGCTCGTCGGCGTCAGCTTTTGCTAACTGAAGGACCGCATCTATATTACGTGGACCCTGTGAATAAAGTCCTGAAGGGGGAAATCCCATGGTCTTCAGAGTTGCGTCCCGAGGCCAAGAACTTCAAGACGTTTTTCATCCACACGGTAAAATAGTAATAAACTACAAAAGATGTGCTTTGTAAAGAATTATCACGTATTATTGGTGGGTGTTGTAGAGGGAGTGGGCTATTTGATCATAGTACAATGAAAATGCATTTTTAACAATTCTTTACTGCTTTATAGCTGTATAGGTACTTAGATAATACCTTTTATATTATGAGCGTCATGGCACACCATAATGGTATTCGATAGTAATATCATGGTACTTATATAGCATAATGTAGATAACCATATGAATTACCATATTCATGTACCATGGTATTTACATAAGACTCCAAAGTTCTTCAGAGAGAACACCATGGTATAATTATGGAAGATGTCTGAAACAAATAAAAAACACAATAGTGTTTAAAATAGTCAAGTGTATCTGTCTGTATCCGGCAAGACAACAAGGAACACCCACTACACCACACGGCCATTACAAGGAACGCCCCTTTGGATCATAAAGCGATTTTATTGGCTAAAAGAACTTTTAAAATCCTATACAATCGCTGTATGATTCATGTTGTCTTAACTGTATAAATCTAAAAAATAATAACTTTTAAATTATATTTCACATTTTATATTGTTAAACTGAAGATTTATGGTGAAATAAAAAAATTCCTGTTCTGTTTTCTCCAATTAGCTCTTCAGTTAGTCTATTATCTTAGCACACTGCTAGCTTCTTCTCCTTTTCAATTTCATCACATTTCCCCTCACTGTCGCCACCTAGTGACACATCTGTATAATTGTAATCAGTAGAACTTTTAAGTTGCAGTATGCTTATTAATTTTACAAAATTGTCATTTTTTAATCTTTGTGGTTAGGTTAAGGGGTAGGGATAGGTTTAGGGTTGCTGCAGCACTCCTAATAAACACAACAAACAGTATATGAATTTGACATCCAGTTGTTGCAAGATTCAGCATTTCTCGGTTATTAAAGGGGGCGTAACTTGTAGTGGTGTATCATGTAGTAGTCTTGCAGGATGCAGACAGATCCTTCTCAAAATAGCATGAAATTACCATGGTACAATAAAAAAAATCATGTTATTATTATGCTACTTTTTTATACTTTATCTGCTAAATACATTGTACATCTTTTGGGGTTCAAGCACCGAATATCTGACCATAGGTGGAGCTATAATACACACTTTAATGTTTTCGCTAATATCTCCACAACCGTATAGACTAGAATAAAAAAAAAAAAAAAAGTAATTTCTCTCTGATTCCCTGAGTCAAGTGGAACAAAGCATTTATTTCCAATTTCATTTCCATCGTTAAAATGTTTCTGCCATTTTGAGTTTTCCGAAAAACCAACTTGTTGAAATCATGACAAATTTTTTTTAAAAGAATAATCGATCAGAAGATATACGCTCACTTTATTATAATACACATATATATAGATATACATAACACTTTATTAGGAAGACCTGCACACCTACTTATTCATGCAATTATCTAATCAGCCAATAGGGTGGCAGCAGTGTAATGCATAAAATCATGCAGATACGGGTCAGGAGCAATCAGTTTATGTTCACATCAACCATCAGAATGGGGAAAAAATATGATCTCAGTTATTTCGAGCGTGGCATGATTGTTGGTGCCAGATGGGCTGGTTTGAGTATTTCTGTAACTGCTGATCTCCTGGGATTTTCACGCACAACAGTCTCTAGTTTACTCAGAATGGTGCCAAAAACAAAAAACATCCAGTGAACGGCAGTTCTGCAGATGGAAACAGCTTGATGATGAGAGAGGTCAACAGAGAATAGCCAGACTGGTTAGAGCTGACAGAAAGGCTACAGTAACTCGGAAAACCACTCTGTACAACTGTAGTGAGCAGAATAGCATCTCGGAATGCACAACTCGTTGAACCTTGAGGCAGATGGGCTACAACAGCAGAAGACCACATTGCGAAATTTATTAGGACAAAATTGTTCCTAATAAAGTACTCAGTGAGTGTAGGTCCAACAAAATGATTGGCTTGTATCTTCTAAATGGTTTAAAGCAGTGGTTATTCACCATTTTTTGATGAAAAAACACACACACACATACACAAAACTCAATATTTGTGTTATTAGCTTAATTTGCTCGATGCAACTTTGATTAAAAGTTTTGTTAATAAATTCAGCAGGCTTATGCATCATGAATGTGAGACCAAACCTTGCATTTCTTAAATTCAAACAGATGGGGGGCTATACCTGGGGCCTGTAAAATGAAAATGTGAAGACAGAAACTAATAATAAAAGTGATATTGTTCATATATTTCAAAAAAAAAAGTGAAAAGACCAATAATATTGCATATTTTGTCCCACTGAAATACTCATTCTACATTACAGAATTGATTTTGAGTTGGATGCAGATGTAAATTTATTTGTAACAACAACAGTAAGGTTATCTTTAACATCTATAAAAAGTAAACCAGTTATTTTTTCTTACACTCTGTTTTTATAGTTTTAACAATGGTATTTGTAACAAGCCCATAGTAAGCACATGGAAGCATGGATCTTCTTCACTAGCATGGTTAGATGTAACATGATTTCTATAAAACAAACTATGGCATTTTTGAAATTATAAACAGTAGACCTACTCTAAACACATGTAAAAACAATAAATACAAAATAAAAATATAAGTTGTAACAAAAATGTATTATATTCCCTCACTCCCATAATGTAGCCTATGACACATTTAATAGAGCTGATGTAGTGATATGATGATATTTATTATCAATCTATTTCTGCCTAAAGTACAGTTAGGTTACTATAGTCAGTTCAAGGGTCGTGATGTAGAATTCTGTGCTGAATTCAAATGGTTTCGGTGTCTCGCGCCGAGCTTCTTGCTGATTCTTGCAGAGCTGCTCCTTTAAGAGCTCGAGCTTTAAGAGCTTTGCGCTCACGCTGCTCTGTCCATTGAGCCATATCCATCTACAGAGCCATACAGGTGCATTAGCGGAGGTTGTGCCTCCACCTGTGTATTTGATGCTGCTAAACCAGATACTTCAGATGTGTCACTAGACTTCAAAATCAGATGAACCGTGGTACAAATGCATACCAACCCATATAATTGAGAACCAACTGATATACTCCAAGTCTAGATAAACATTTTAATGCAAAGAGGAACTTGACAATAGATTTAATTTATGGGTGATAAACACCCCCCTCTCTTCTAATTTGCTCTAAGTGCCTCCTGGCATCCTTTGAACGCCCCCTTGGGTGCTGTACCTCCCCCGTTGAGAACCCCTGGTTTAAAGAATACAAATTCTTTGGATAACTTTTTGTCTTGAGGGTATCTAGATGATCCATGCACGGTTTCGTGCAATTTGGACCAATGGTCTTGAGGAGTTTGAAAAAGTAGATTTTTCGGAACTCTCAAACTGGCGGATGTAATACCAACAAAGCAACTA
Organism: Myxocyprinus asiaticus; assembly: GCF_019703515.2. NCBI lineage: Eukaryota > Metazoa > Chordata > Actinopteri > Cypriniformes > Catostomidae > Myxocyprinus > Myxocyprinus asiaticus. Next base: position 33,293,724 of record NC_059357.1, on the reverse strand, counting down.
GAGTGCTTAGTACTGAAATTACTTTGCCCCTGACAGATCTGTTCCTTCAAATTGGACAATTTTGGTCATTTTGTCCACTTTTCCCAACTGCATTAACCTTGGTAATTGCTGCTGGTGGCTACATTTAATGTTGTGTTCCTCATATGCAGCCAAACAGGACATATTATCTAATGGATCCCAGTGGGAATGCAGACAGATGGTGTAAGAAGATTCAAGAGGTGTGGAGCACTATTTACCACTAACCTCAGACTACAAACATCCTCACTGACGTCCAGGCTAGTCTCCATGGTCTGAGGCCTCCTCCAGTCAAGCACCAAACAGAATGTTCCCTCTGTGCTTGAACTATTTATTTATAATAGTTGTGCATCAATATTCCTTCATGAAAGAAAGGATGTTTTGCTCGTTTGCTGTGTTTTTGTCATGTTCAGCAGCTGTAATATAAAATCAAAGACCAGTTAAACTCAGCAAAGCCGTAACTTGCACACTATATATGTGTATATACATAAATAAACACTGTAGGAGAAGATCCTTAAAAGCTTGGGAAAAGAAACACTCACAAATACTTGTTGCCTTTTACAATACTATGAGTGTTTTTGGCTGCTTCCACAGGGGCTTATAGGAAAGCTTTAGAGGACCATAGGATGTTATAATGACATTCAAATGATCCTGCAGGTCAAGTATATACTAAATTAATAAGAAAATGATTAATATATTTATATTTATTCTCTTAGTCATCATGTTCACATGTATGTCACATTTCAGTGGTAATTCAACAATGCCTAAACGCTTTGACTATTTTCTGCAGTTGTGGCATTATTTATTGAATATGATGCTGCCTACTGTATTGGGATCTGCTGTAGGATGGAAATTATTCCAATCAGAAAAGGAATTATTGTTGAGTGGCTATATTTGGTATGAAATTTGGTGATTTTATACTAATTGCTGTTTTTTATATTTAGTTTTATCTTTGAACATTTGTTTGAAAATATAACAAAGCATACTTGATGAGGTATGTTTTATCGTGTCTACACTGCAAGTGAGTGGTGCAACATGATGCAAAAAATCAGGTCGCTCCCATCATAATCAAATAAGTATTTTACACAGTGGCATTGCATCCTTACAATGTGGACAGCTTCATTGATTAATATATGAGTGGTCAAGTTTTGTCGCATCACTTTGCACCACTCACTTGCAGTGTAGATGTGTGTTATACCTCTGAGGATTGAGTCGTGTAGTTCCTGGTAGAGAATTGCAACTGTAAATAAAAGTTGTGTTTAGAGATGCAGCTTTTGACTGCTTTATTGCATTATGTAAAGGCTATTTGGTCCAAAACAGATACATGAAAATGCTGTAACTGAGTGAAAACCAAGCCCAGAAGTGTTTCTCCTCTCTCTTCTTTTGTGTTTCATTGATGTTTTTTTTTTTTTTTTGTCAAATGGTTACATTGTCTGTTTAAAATTATATTTGGTTTGTCACCGAATATGACTGTGATGTACAGATGATGTATTATTCAGAAAGTAACACAGTGTTACTAGATTTGCACCTTGTATAATTGTATTCTTATATAAGGTTATTTGCCTGTAGTAACTTGTATTATTTAAAGTCTAATATTCAAAGATTTATACTGAACTCATGTTCAGAGGTCATGTTTTGTAAATATTGAGATGTAAGGACTTCGAATGTGAATCGCTGTAAGATTTAGCAAGCTTTTTTCTCCCTTATTTTTCTTTTTTTAAGAATGTGTCAGAAATGTATCCGGTCACTTAAATTATATCAGATTCAAAGTTTATGCCCTTGTGTTTCTGCACACCTATAATTATATTGATGAATGTCCTGGAGAACTTCATGGTGAGTCTCATAATAAAAGCATATATAAAGAGAAGGCAAATATAGTTTTGCCTCTGCGTTTGATATGCAGTTGGTAGTATGTGCAAGACAGCAGTGCTACGACACAGTTCCACATAGACTTTCCCTGTCTTTTAAACATTTCACAGTTGGGTCTCTCATGCATGCTGTCTGTTTACACTTCTCAGCATCATTTTTTAATTTTTTTTCTCAGCATCATGCAGAGCAGAATAAGTGTTGAAATTAGGTCATACTAAATGAGCTCACTTTTCATCTTTCCAGGTCTTAGGTAAATATATACAGTAAGAGAATACCTGCAAGCTTTCCTCCACCGAAAAACAACAGCTTTGCATTGCTTACTGTGAAATGTTCAGTACATAACACTTTAACAACTGCAGGATCAAGTTATTTTAAAGGGCCGTGTACTGTCTAAAATTGAGCGTGGACTGCACTGAGAATATTACTGTGTAATTCTATTATCAGTTTTACATGGTTCATTCAAATAATATGTTTTGCACATGTGAACACAATCAGGCACTCCCTCATGCCACTGCAGCATATTATGATCATTTGGGTCTCAAATTCAAATTGTTAGATTCCTGCAGTCTATAAGAAATTGAAACTTATGCAGTGTTCAAGATGGAGTCTGTCTTGTCTGTAAGACCAGTATCACCCACATTGAAGGGGTGATTTTAAGAAAATATAATGTAACTATTTTACTCCGAAATAAAAATAAACAATATATTATATTATGAATATAGAAAATGAACCATATTTTTAGTGCCCTTAAGTTTTTGCAATTGTGATTGTGACATTATGTTATTTTCATGACAGTTACACACATTTTACCACCCAATTCTCATTACCACAAAAATGCAAAAAAAAGATGGTGAGGGTGATATTCTCACTAGCCCAATGTGAAAAATTATATTATTTAAATTTTAAAGTATTTATATTTATACATCATTTTAGTGCTCCCTTGGTACTTTGTTTTAATTTTTGCTGATTTTAAAGGTGCACTCAGTAATTTTTTTCCACATCACAAAACGTTTACTCCAAAAGGATTTTATTTTTTATTTTAATTATTTATTTATTTTTAAACGTGTATAAAATCATTAAAACTCACACGAGATGAGGACTGTAGTCAGTAACCGAAAGCCGTTTAAATCTACATGGAGAGGGTCCCTTCATGGGGGCTGCCATGTTATGATCACATGACCATTCAAACACTACTGGCTGAATCTCAGTAACCATCCTGTTATTTGACACTTTTACTCATGGATCAAATTAATCATGGCTGACTGTTAATGGTGAATTTCTACAATGACATCTGAAACTGAAAACTATTGATTTTAAATGATGCTGCATCTACGCCGCTAGGTGTCAGTGTAAGTCCAAGATGACACAAAGACAAAAGAGTGCACCTTTAATTGAAAAAAAGATTTCAACAACAGCAACTTTTTACTGTAATAGGTTACAGTATAAAAAAAAAACTGTGTTATGAATCATCATTGAATAATTTGATTTGGGAGGTAAAATGTGCTTAAGTGTCTTAAAAATAATGTCACAAGGCAAAAAAAATCTTAATAGTATTTTTTTTTTAATTTTTTTTTTACATATTTATTTTTTATTGATTTGGCATTAAATATGACCAGGACATTTATTGACCGGTTTTGTGAGAATCACCCCAATATACTTGTTTGACTTGCAGTCTTCACATAATTTATGGCCTGTTTACACATCTGTTTCAGGCAATCCAACCACAAGTGACTTTACTACTTTACTTCATTTTTATATTATTGCAATAGGGTACTATTCCAGAGAGGAGCTATTAAATAATTACACAGAGGCCACGCCATATCGAAGAAAATATAATCTATGAGCTTTACAGGTATAAATCAAAATGTAAATTAAGTGAGGTAGGATGAGTAGATTTACTTCTGAATTTAACATGGTACTGATTACAAAACACATGACTAAAACTGTAATCGGTAATGTAATCTCTTTTATTGCATGTTTATTTGCTTATTACTTTCAGATTACTTCTGACCTAACTCTTTTTTTTTTTTTTTTTTTTTTTTGGATGTCACATGCCTTCGAGTAGGATAGTCATACCATTTTGACATAAAAAAAATACAGAGGAAGAAAATATATTTCATAATTTAAAATATAGAAGAAGAAGAAGACCAGAAGATTTACCAAACGTACATCAGCGTTAGGCTGGTTTAAAATGAAAAAAAGAAAAGAAAATAAAAATAAAAGAATATATATATATATATATATTGGGGACCAATAAATTATAAACAGTTTACTGCCATTGCCTGATTATTATACAATCATGTAATCCATAAAAAACAACTCTAATCTGATTACGAGTATTTTAAAATGTAATGGTATCTGGATTTTTGTAATCTGATTACATAATCCAGCAGTGGCCTGCACAGACCTCAGCAGAGACAGGGGTGAAAGGATAAATAAGGGCACTGATTTCTATATTTTATTTATTTATTTTTAAAGAGTAGCACTTATATATATATATATATATATATATATATATATATATATATATATATATATATATATATATATATATATATTTAACTAATTCTTTGCTTTTTGAGCATTTAAGCATTTTTCTTGTATTATAAGCATCATTATTTCAATTTTTATACACTTTTTTTCAGATAATCCCATGTTTTTGACGTGTCATAGTAAAACCATGGAATTTTTTGAAGTATCTTTGAGTACTATGACAGTATCTTGAAATATGAATATAATCATTCAGTCAATAATACCATGGTGTTTTTCTGATAGTGATTAGTCTATTAGTTTAAACAAAAAACAAACTGGGTTTGCCTGAATCAGAAATCTCCTAGTTAATGGCAGTATTCTATAAAAGACGTATTCAGATTCTATCACTGAAAACGATGCTACCGCTCCCACTATAAATAATAAAGCTGTCTACACTGCATGTGTGCCATGTGATGTCAGAAATGCGGTAACAATCGAGCATTAATCTGTTGATGAACTTACAACACAATACATAGAGTGGACATTTCATCTGACCTGTGTTGGTTTGCATTTATAGTTCTGCGCTGGTGTGTCTGCGTCCATCTGTGAGTACACAGCCAAAATGCTAACTCTGTGTTTCATAAATAAACAAAAGCATTGCAAGCAATGTCATTTCTGGATTCTAAATGATTTTTTAAAGTTATTGTAGCATTAAAAATGAGTTTAAAGTATGTGAACATGTTGAAATATCGGGTACATAGGCCTGTTATTTATTATACATGTTGCCTGCATTGCAGACAGGAAAGAAATGAGGAAATTACTGTATGCTTGCTCTTGAGTCCCTTAAATAATAATATATAAACATGTTTTGGCATACTTTTGACGTTCTGTGCCACTCGAAAGCTCGTTCCAAACGAAAGTGAGAAAATGAATGGGCCCTTCCGCAAGGGCTTTTTTATTATTATAATTACATAATTTCTCAGAAATAAGAAAGAATTACTCATGCAGGCAGCAAAAAGTCCAACGTAGTTACAGTAAATAAATAAATAAATAAATAAATAAATAAAAATAACGCTGGCTGTGTATCAAAAGCTAGAGTGCCGTCTTACAAGACAGCGTTTTGGGCATCGAGGGCGCGTGCAGCATCTTTGCATGCCCTACAGTGCTGCGCGCGACTATAATGTCTAGGTAGGCAGCTCACTATGTTTTGAGACAGAGCCTGTGTGGTCGGATGGAATGGGAGGGCACAGTAGCTCTTAAACTCCGCACACTTCCTACTCTCGCTCAGTTCCATCATCATCAGTCAGGAAGCGGGGAGAACAGAGGAGGGATGGCGGAGAAGAGCCCTGACCCGAGCGGCTCGTACGGTCGGAGGTGTCCCGCCCTTTCTCCCGGAGAGAGAATGCAGCCGTCCGGGAGCGGATCGTCCAAATGGGTTCGCCTGAACGTCGGCGGCACGTACTTTCTCACGACGAGACAGACGCTTTGTAGAGACTCGAAATCTTTCCTGTATCGACTGTGTCAGGCCGACCCCGACCTCGACTCTGACAAGGTATTTACATTGCTATTCATTTACATGAGAATGGAAATTAAGCGTGATTTCGCTTATTTTGGGTTAAAGAGAGTCGATGAAGCTCAAAATGCTCGAAAAAACCGGTCTGTTCTGTTTTATTCCGCTAAAGTGGTATCTTTTTATATATATATATTTAGCTAATCGGCTAGCTGGTAAAGTAAAAGTGAATGGAGCCCTGCTTACTATCTTAGCTTTATTAATAACACTTCATGCACCCTTTTCACTAACGTAAGTTAGTTCTTGACCGCCAAATGTAGTTAAAGATACTTTTTTAATGATGTTAAGAGTAGTCTTAGCAAGTTTAAGCCTGTAATGCTGAAATACGAGACCACCTCGCCTTTAGTCCCCACCAGTAGACAAACTTGCAACATGTCAGCTGATAACTGAGGAACTTCCTAAATCCACATGTGTTTATCTGATTAAACCATTAAAACTATTTGAATAGTGTTTGTTTGACTAAACTATAGTAATGTAATTTTTCATTTGTCTTCATCATACTACACCAATATATGTTGCTAGTTTTTATATAACTAACCCATAGATATATTAACTGTTTTACTAGTTTTTATGACTAACCCATAGAAATATGAACTGTTTTACTAGTTTTTATGACTAACCCATAGATATATGAACTGTTTTACTAGTTTTTATATGACTAACCCATAGAAATATGAACTGTTTTACTAGTTTTTATATAACTAACCCATAGAAATATGAACTGTTTTACTAGTTTTTATATAACTAACCCATAGAAATATGAACTGTTTTACTAGTTTTTATATAACTAACCCATAGAAATATGAACTGTTTTACTAGTTTTTATATGACTAACCCATAGAAATATGAACTGTTTTACTAGTTTTTATGACTAACCCATAGATATATGAACTGTTTTACTAGTTTTTATATGACTAACCCATAGAAATATGAACTGTTTTACTAGTTTTTATATAACTAACCCATAGAAATATGAACTGTTTTACTAGTTTTTATATAACTAACCCATAGAAATATGAACTGTTTTACTAGTTTTTATATGACTAACCCATAGATATATGAACTGTTTTACTAGTTTTTATATGACTAACCCATAGATATATGAACTGTTTTACTAGTTTTTATGACTAACCCATAGATATATGAACTGTTTTACTAGTTTTTATATGACTAACCCATAGAAATATGAACTGTTTTACTAGTTTTTATATAACTAACCCATAGAAATATGAACTGTTTTACTAGTTTTTATATGACTAACCCATAGAAATATGAACTGTTTTACTAGTTTTTATATGACTAACCCATAGATATATGAACTGTTTTACTAGTTTTTATATGACTAACCCATAGATATATGAACTGTTTTACTAGTTTTTATATGACTAACCCATAGAAATATGAACTGTTTTACTAGTTTTTATATGATTAACCCATAGAAATATGAACTGTTTTACTAGTTTTTATATGATTAACCCATAGAAATATGAACTGTTTTACTAGTTTTTATATGATTAACCCATAGATATATGAACTGTTTTACTAGTTTTTATATGACTAACCCATAGATATATGAACTGTTTTACTAGTTTTTATATGACTAACCCATAGATATATGAACTGTTTTACTAGTTTTTATATGATTAACCCATAGATATATGAACTGTTTTACTAGTTTTTATATAACTAACCCATAGAAATATGAACTGTTTTACTAGTTTTTATATGACTAACCCATAGATATATGAACTATTTTACTAGTTTTTATTTGACTAACCCATAGATATATGAACTGTTTTACTAGTTTTTATATTACTAACCCATAGAAATATGAACTATTTTACCAGCTTTTATTTGACTAACCCATAGAAATATGAACTATTTTACTAGTTTTTATATGACTAACCCATAGAAATATGAACTGTTTTACAAGTTTTTATATGACTAACCCATAGAAATATGAACTATTTTACAAGTTTTTATATGACTAACCCATAGAAATATGAACTATTTTACTAGTTTTTATGACTAACCCATAGAAATTAACTATTTTACTAGTTTTTATTTGACTAACCCATAGATATATGAATTGTTTTACTAGTTTTTATGACTAACCCATAGAAATATGAACTATTTTACTAGTTTTTATATGACTAACCCATAGATATATGAACTATTTTACTAGTTTTTATGACTAACCCATAGAAATTAACTATTTTACTAGTTTTTATTTGACTAACCCATAGATATATGAACTGTTTTACTAGTTTTTATTTGACTAACCCATAGAAATATGAACTATTTTCCAGCTTTTATATGACTAACCCATAGAAATATGAGCTATTGTACTAGTTTTTATATGACTAACCCATAGAAATATGAACTGTTTTACTAGTTTTTATATGACTAACCCATAGATATATGAACTATTTTACTAGTTTTTATTTGACTAACCCATAGATATATGAACTGTTTTACTAGTTTTTATATTACTAACCCATAGAAATATGAACTATTTTACCAGCTTTTATTTGACTAACCCATAGAAATATGAACTATTTTCCAGCTTTTATATGACTAACCCATAGAAATATGAACTATTGTACTAGTTTTTATATGACTAACCCATAGATATATGAACTATTTTACTAGTTTTTATGACTAACCCATAGAAATTAACTATTTTACTAGTTTTTATTGGACTAACCCATAGATATATGAATTGTTTTACTAGTTTTTATGACTAACCCATAGAAATTAACTATTTTACTAGTTTTTATTTGACTAACCCATAGATATATGAATTGTTTTACTAGTTTTTATGACTAACCCATAGAAATATGAACTAATTTACCAGCTTTTATATGACTAACCCATAGAAATATGAACTAATTTACCAGCTTTTATATGACTAACCCATAGAAATATGAAATAATTTGCCAGCTTTTATATGACTAACCCATAGAAATATGAACTAATTTACCAGCTTTTATATGACTAACCCATAGATATATGAACTGTTTTACTAGTTTTTATTTGACTAACCCATAGATATATGAATTGTTTTACTAGTTTTTATGACTAACCCATAGAAATATGAACTATTTTCCAGCTTTTATATGACTAACCCATAGAAATATGAACTATTGTACTAGTTTTTATATGACTAACCCATAGATATATGAACTATTTTACTAGTTTTTATGACTAACCCATAGAAATATGAACTATTTTACTAGTTTTTATTTGACTAACCCATAGATATATGAACTATTTTACTAGTTTTTATTTGACTAACCCATAGAAATATGAACTAATTTACTAGTGTTTATCTGACAAAACAATTTAGATATCACCCATTTTACTAGTGTTCATAAAAATATTACCATGTTATTAGTGTTTATCCTATGTAACCATATACATATTAATAATTTTACTAGTTTTAATCAAACTAAACCATAAAATACTAGGTCTAACTGTTTTACTAGTGTATATATGACTAACCCTTAGAAATATTAACCGTTTTACCAGTGTTTATGTGAATAAACCACAGAAATATTAACTATTTTATTAGTGTTTATCTGGCAAAACAATTGGAATATCAACTATGTTATTAGTGTTTATCCTATGTAACCATATAAATATGAGCTGTTTTATTAGTTTTAATCTGACCAATCCTTAGAAATATTAACTATTTTACCAGTGTTTATGTGACTAAACCACAGAAATATTAACTATTTTATCTGGCAAAACAATTGGAATATCAACCATCTTATTAGTGTTTATTAAAATATTACCATGTTATTAGTGTTTATCCTATGTATCCATATAAATATGAGCTGTTTTGCTAGTTTTAATCTGACCAATCCTTAGAAATATTAACCATTTTACCAGTGTTTACTGTTTATGTGACTAAACTGCAGACAAACTTACTATTTTATTAGTGCTTAAAAATATTACAATTTTACTAGTGCATACGTATACCATATAAATGTGAGCCGTTTTATTAGTTTTAATCAAACTAAACCATATAAGTACTAAGTCTAACTTTTTAACTAGTGTATATATGACTAACCCTTAGAAATATTTACTATTTTACCAGTGTTTATGTGACTAAACCGCAGAAATAACCATTTTACAAATGTTTATCTGACAAAACAATTGGAACAATGGCTTTTTATTATTTTATTTTTTTATTTATTTATTTTTAATTTTTTTTTTTTTTTTTCAACTTGTATCTGGACTTTAAAGGATTCAGATCCCTTTTTTTTGTTCAATTTAGTTGTAAGATATCAGCTCCATTTTCAATCACACAGTTATTTTTTGGAACCCATTCAACTAAAATATTATTATAATTTGTAAACAAATGATAAGAATAATTATATATTATAATAGTAATATATAGTAATATATAATTCTTCCTCACTGCCGTCACAGCTCTCACTCTCCCCTGAGTTCTGATTACACGCACCTGCATATCATTAGTGGCTAATCAAGGACTGCATATATACCCCGCTTTCACACACACCCTTTGTCTGTGTCTTGTTTGGAAGGATGCGTCCTCCGGAGGTCGCGTCCTTTGAAGGTTGCAGTATACCGAGTGTCCTCCTTTAAACAAGTCTCGTTTAAACGAGACGGCCTTCGTATGACAAACGGAAACGGAACGTAACATGGTTGCTATGACAGCATGCCACTCTTTAACAAGCACGAGCGCTTTGAGTGAGAAGGGAACAAAGTCCCTCTGGAATGGAATGTATGAGGTACATTTTAGGAGAGTTATAATGATGTAAAGAGAAAAGAAAATAGATTTTACAGTTGTACCTTTAGTCTAATACTTTAATTATATATTAATATAATTATACATATTATATACTCTGCACCCATCTACTGAGGTACTTCAACTTGCGAATGAACATTACTTGGTTTGAACATCATATTTACGGGCATTTTTTTTTTTAGACATTTCCGTTGAAGCAAAGAATTGTGGGTTGTGAGAGCCCACGAAGGATACACCTCATGCATCCTCCGAATTCCAGTGAAAGAAGGTCGCATTCGAAGGCTGCATTTGAAGTGTCCTACTCGCTTTTCTGAAACGAGACGTATGCGGCTGACAAATGCGACCTCTGGAGGACGCATCCTTCCAAACGAGAGACAGACTTTGTCTGTTCTCATCGATGATACCTCTGAGACTCTAGACCTTTCTACTATGTCAAACATACCTGTGTCTTCATTATTTCCTGCAAGTATCATAAGACTGTTGTGAGTTATCTGTTCATCGTGTCTATACCCTGTCTGGATATTACTCGCCTGCTGTTTGCCACTCTGCTCAATTGGATTTACTCACAATGTTTACATCACTGTTTCAATCATCTGTTCAATAAACCCTGCTACTGAGTTCATATCTCTGCCTCTGTGAGTCTCCCCGTGACACCTTTAACTTTTAAAAACCTCACGCTTTTATTATGACATTCTGAACTCTCCAGGAAGTCCTGTGTGTGTCTGTTTGTAGGCAAGTTCACAGTAGTTTAATTTGCTTCGTATTCAAATTCTGCTAAAAATGCACCTCTGGTGCCGTTCTAAATGCATATAAGTGAACCAAACTATTGAGCATCTACATCTGAGATGTTGTTTGTGAGTAGCGCTCAGATATTGCACACCGCTGTGAAGGCTAAAAAGCCGTGAGTGTGTAAACAGAGCAGCGCCATTCAATAACGCGCTGGAGCTGCGTGTGCATTTTATATATTTACTTTTTAAACACAGCCTTTTTTGATTCACGGAGCTATCGCACGTCTTCAAGTGGCTTTTAATAAAATGCATGAATCATATGAACTACTTTAATTGTGTTTTAATGGTTCTTTTATGTCATTTTTTGAGTTTGACAGTAACGAACATGACTAACACACAGTATCGGATTTGGATCGGGCTCGTCGGACCGATACCTGATCTGTTTAAAAATGTCAGTATTGGATCGGTGCATCCCTAATTAGCATTTAACACTAGAGGTATACTAAATAACTAAAAAAAATTGTATAAGATTTGCAGTATTCTTGAGGTATTGTTTGTTATTTCTGTACTGAATATTTTAACCTGTCAGCTAATTAGGAGCCTAAATAAATTCACTCATTTAATACTCAGGAAACATTAATTGGAAGAAATTGATCCAGAATAGAAATAGCAACCAATTATACCAGTCAACTGGGAATTATGATAAATGTTGTTATCATCCAAGTTTGACCATTATCAGGTCACACAAGTGCGATCATGCTTTTAATAGCCTAAATCTATCAGTTTCTTCTTCATGTGACACAAGAGCAAATCGGGTTGCCTGCATGCTTTTAAACTTTTAAAGGTCAGTATGCATCATTTATTAGGGTAACGACAGTTGAAAGCCAGAAAAAGACAAAGAATTTCTTCTGTCCCTCGGTTTGGTCAAAAACAATAATTCTAAATAAACAAGCTTTCGTTGTTAGAAATTATATGACTTTACTGTAAAATTGTACTTGCTATGCGTGTTCATTTGTGTCTAAACATTGTAGAATAAAGCCCACTTTCTGACCCAGATATTGATCTGTGTTAACGATGTTTTGCTGGAAATGGATCAGGGTCCCTATGGGCTTTGCAGCATATATGTTAAATGTCAGCCACACCTTGTCTTGGCAGAGACTCTTTGGACAGACACTGTTTATAATTTCTGAGAGATTTTTCCATTATTTAAATAAGCCATACCTGCTATCTCATCATGAGGTACTGAATGATTATAGCCAGATTTAACAATCCTCAACAGAATAAGCAATTTTTATTATGCAGAAGTCTCTTTGGATATGAGTATCATAGTACTGATGAAGCTCTTAATGTTCTTTTCTCATCAAGGATGAAACAGGTGCTTATTTGATAGACCGAGATCCCACTTATTTTGGTCCGGTGCTCAACTACCTGAGACATGGGAAGCTGGTTTTGAACAGAGGCCTGGCAGAAGAAGGTATGCCGAGAATGCAATTATGAAACTTTAAGATTTTTCCATGCTGTTGGAGTTACTCTGTTTTCTCCCTACTCAACAGCTAAATTCAGTTGAAACTTGTTATTAAGGTGCAAATATTCTTGTCATTAGTTATAACCGTGATAGCCTACATAGACTTTGATAAGACATTTAGTCTTTATAATGTTCCTTAGGTGTGCTGGAAGAGGCTGAATTCTACAATATCACTTCATTGATTAAACTCGTGAAAGACAAAATCAGGGAGAGGGATTGTAAGACGGCACAGGTAAGTAAACATTACACTTTCAAAATCTTTGTGTCACTTCAAAATCTACCGATAGCCTTATTAACTGAAAGTGCACATTTTCAATTATTTGGGGGGAAACTGAATAAATACTAGGGATGTGCCCGAAGCCAAATACATCATTCCTGAAGGCAGTCTCGACTCTGTTTGCAGTCTCTGTTTATTGTGTGCGAAATCTGAGCTTGTCAAGAGTAGAGATGGGCATTTTCGAGTAATTTTGTAGTCGAGCGGTATAACCCACAAAAAATGAGTAATAGATTACTCGTAAATTAAAATATAAGTTAAAAGTAACAAGTACGGCAGTATGAGAAATGTATATTCTGTTTTATTCACAAACATTACCAAGAAGGGTTTCAAAATTAGATAACCTCAACAAACTATGCAGAATGGGGGGTTATAAAAAAAGAAAGAAAAAAAAAAGAACACCTGGAGCTTATATAGAAAACAATACTGTCGGCATTAGGGTAACGCACTCAGAAAGTCTACATAAAGGCCATAACATTTTTATCATTTCACATGTTATTAATCCAAAAAACAAGTACTGAAAGCTGTGTTTAGAGATGTAATACACATACATAGGCATGTGATGGTATCGGATTTTCACGGCATGATAATTGCTGCAGCTTTTGTCGCGATAAATGGTATTATCACAGTATTTAATTACAATACAAAAACGGGTTTTTGAAAATTTTTTTATTTTTGTTCTCTTAATAAGTTTAATTACATTTTCAATACCATACTAGCCTTTTAAATGAACAGATAACAAAGAACTTTGTTAAGAACCGATAACATTTAGAATAACTATCATCAACACCATAGATACATAGCCAAATAATGTATAACATTAAGTTGATGTCTTAATATTTAAATGGTTACTATGCCATGGGGCCACTGATCATTACAGATCAGTACAGACCTACAACTTATCTTGTTGAGGCTAACGTAAGGCTAGACTAATTTTATTGGGCCAGCTATTAGGCTGCAACAATAGTATGCCTGTTGTTTTTTTGTTTTTTTTCAGGATAGCAAGCCAGTTGCTAATATATAGCTAGGTGCTAACTAATAACCGCTAGTTCACTTGCACTGTATGCAACATACAATTGGGTGGTGTTCCAGCATGAACTTAATATTGAAATCATCATGCCACATTGACATTATTAATTACAGGATGTAGTATTAGCTGATTACAACTGTATTTTATTTGTAACTACAAGACACAAACATTACTGTGTAGCTAGCAAATTTTTTTGTGAACTACTCTTCGGCCACTTGAATGCAAGCTATTATCTGCAAATGGCAGCAACAGTTCACTTTCTTGGTCGTCTTAGTTGTCACTTAGAGTGTTGTCTCTTAGTTTTCAAAAACAGTTTGGAAAAACCAGCAGAACTGTCACAACTTACCTGTCCCGCAGATGAGCGAACATGTTGGAGGTGTTCCCATGTTTCATTGCCACTTTTCTGCCACATGTTATACACAAAGGGAAACCATCTTCAGCCAACAATCCTTCTGCATTTTTATGGAACCCAAAATACTTCCACACTTCCGACTTTACCCTTTTAGAAGGTGAATAAAGGGTCGGCTGCGTTCCGCCTTCAGCCATACTTTTGTGCACTTTGTTTTTGTTTACATCAGAGTGTGCATGTGTCATTTATGCAGCATACATGCAGTGTTGTGAATCTTGATTCGCTGATGGGGAAAAAACTACTGTGCGAACAGAAAAATCTGAACAATTTGGCTAAAACTTTATCTAAAATTATTTATGGTATTTACTGCCTGTTACCGGGCAGTACGCTGTGTGGCTGGGTGAGCAAGAGACAGACACAGTGGGTGTGGCATCAAGCCTCGGAGAGGCATTTATTGGAAACTATAATAAACGTAAAAATGTCCAAAAGGGGTAATAAAGTGTCCAAGGGAGATTAGTGTTCATAATAAAGGGGAAATCTGGCATCCTCGCGGTGAACGGGGCTCCGTGAAAGGGGCGGGGTAGTGTTCATAGGATAGCCCAGGCACGGGCTGGGTCAGTCGGCCGCTCACGCTCCCCTCCAAAGTCCATGGCTTGTGGTGCAGCGGCGTCACTGGCGGCCTGTCTTCCCAGGCCCACGGCAAGCGTGAGGGGAAGGCGGCCCGGCATCTAGCCCGCCGGCGGCAACATGAGCAGTTCACCCCCGGTGACTCATTACAACGTCCGGGGGTCCAAAGAACGGGTCCGGCAGCGCATGCACTCATCCGATCCCTACCAGGCCTGGGCGTGCGAGGATGCCAGTGTGTGCACACATGGAGATTTGAAGCCGGTTCCCCGAGAAAAGGTGCGCACTGCGTTTTAAAGACAGCAGTGATGAAGCATTATTCCCATCAGGTGTGTTTCATTCACCGCTGACCAAACGAGGCTTATTAATTATGCACCTCTTCTCGCTCTCCCGCCCAACTTCCGTCGTGAGCCTGGCTGAAGGGCGGTCCTAAGAGGCGGGGCGACGATGACAAGCCAGAGGGGTGGATCATTCCGCCACAGCTGTCAGTGCCAAAGCTTTGGATTTAGACCAATTAACTCTGTATCCTGAGAACTTAGAAAAGGAATTAATAATTCTGTGGAGGCAAGGCATAGATCTAGTAGGGTCTGAGACGAATAATAAAATATCATCTGCATAAAGCAAAAGCTTATGCGCCACACCTCCCTCCATCACCCCTGGAAAATCATCCTCCTTTCTTATCATGGCTGCTAATGGCTCCAGGGCAAGACAGAACAATAATGGGGAAAGAGGGCAACCCTGCCGGGTGCCCCTATCCAGAGTAAAATAATCTGAAATTAATCCATTCCTTTGAACCGCCACTACCAGATGTCTATAAAGTAGCTTAATCCATCCAATAAAAGTATTTCCGAACCCGTATATTTCCAAAATCATAAAATAATCTCATTCTACCATATCAAACGCCTTTTCGGTATCAAGTGAGATGGTAGCGACCGGAGTCTGATCATTCGCCACTGACCACATGATATTGATGAAACGCCTAATGTTATCAGAAGAGCTACGGCCCCGAATAAACCCCACCTGATCTATATGTATAAGAGATGTCATAACTTAATGGGTTAGCCAAAATTTTTGACAATATTTTAACATCTAGCTGGATCAGGGAAATTACACTCGCTTGGATCTTTGTCCTTTTTAAGAATCAGACTGATCCGGGCTTGTGTCATGGTTGGCGGAAGCTTTCCATTCTTTAATGATTCCTTAGAGAATGTATCTTTAAATATAAGTGTATTTTGTATATGTGTATTTTTTCACTTGGTTATACATCTGTGAGTGCAGTAAAGACAAAATATACTTCTATTCAAGGTCTATTCTCTAAAAGCAAGTCTAAAAATCTTATATGATGCTTCTCAGGTGAATGCATCTTTTTTTTATTATTTTATTTAATTTATTTTTTTTAAGGATTTTTAGATATTTATATTGGAAACAAGCCAAAACACATCAAAAATATATTTTGTTGCAGTGTGTAATGGGGCGAAGACTACCCTCTCTCACCTTTTTGTTCACTTCAATCCATTTTTAACTCACAAAAGTCTCTTATTAATAAAGCTGCGTATTGCTAATTTTCTTCACTAAAAGAAATGTACAGTGACACATATTATGATTCAATAAGTCACGAGCAATCACGTTATAATCTAGCTGCAGCAAGTGCACACGCTCGAGGGATGAGCGTCCCCGCGACAGAGTGTGCATCAGCCAGGTGCAATTTCAATCTCTCCCCCTTAGATCGGGACACTTCACTCAACTCATAGAAGAGGCGCTGACCGCACAGACAAATGCCAGTTTTGGAGTTTGTAGTTATTTAAATGACCTGCTTCCTTATTATTTGAACTTTAAAAAAAGCTATATCGCATTAAAGATATAAGGCCGGGGTGTGTCCTTTTAAAGATGCTCGACATGCAAGTTTTGCTTAAGCGCAGCAGCAGCTCTTGCTCTGCTTATTCCACGACGAGAGTGCTTCTGTGTTTACTTTGTATTTTTGTATAATTCCCTCATACTTTGCGATCTACATCACCTGAAGCTATTTGGAAAGTTTAGAGTGCATCTGGACTGAGCTGTGTTGTCTTCCACTCCTCAGTCAGGCGCGAGCTGCAGTGCTGCTCTTGTGCGCCATTATTAGAGTTTCATATGATCTCATGTTACGTTACATTACATCAAATGACTGTTTGACAACAAAAATCTTTGACAATTTTTTATTGTCGACGTTGTTGATAACGTCGACTAATCGTTTCAGCCCTATTTATATCCACATCAGCAATTAAGACAATTGTCTGTTTAAGCCTTTATTCCAAAAACTTTCAGATGCTCTATAAAGGGTTAAATGCTCCATGGGGTGTACATCTATTCAGAATATTCTTGTACATGTCAGCTCTTGTCGCCGGAAGTCGCTGTGCTCTCATTGAAAATTAATGGGCTTGTGTTGCTATGCCGCTGGCGGTGTGTACAGGGCTCTAAAAATGCTCTTTATTTTCCCGCTGTTCTCTTCTGTAAAGCTAAAAAGGCTCGCTCTTGCCATGTATTCCACTGCATTTCAATAATTTTGCCCATATTATCTGCAAAATGTGTGCTTGACATTTCACAGTTGCTTGACACCATGACGCATCCACAGACGGAAAACAAAAATGAACATTAACGTTTCAGCAGATTTTAATATCAGAAATACAAGGAGAAACCAGATTTAACATCAAATTCCACAATTAATGTTTAGCTTCATCTGGTACAAAAAATATATAATAGTATAATTGAATAATAAAAGCCTAATAATAAAAATAATAATAATTATTATTATTATTATAAATATTTTATGAATCTGCATATACAAGGCATAATTTATTTACAGAAACTATAAATGTAATTAAAAATGGGTGTGTCATTTAGTGTTGATGCACTTCTGGTCTAAGCCACACCCATACCTGGTTCTATCCGAATACAGATAATTTTGCCATAGCAACAGATACAGACACAGATAATGACTCTGTTGTACACTCCTTGTAAATACTGTATAGAATAAGATTTTAGCAATTTAATTTACATCTCACTTGCTTTAAATAAATTATATCATATACACATTGGGGGTGGGGGAAAAAATCGTAGTTCTCTAATAAAAAAAATAAATAAAAAAAATTTATATTAATATGCAAATACAATGAAATATCGATATAGTAAGCTATTGTTGTGCCGAATTACACACGAAAAGGTTTTCTCTCAGAAAAGTTTTGTCTATCTAGTTCTTTACGTTTATTCATTTGATGCACCGCTGTTACAGCCATTAAAGCACCACTGTTGTGTACAAACTCGCCGCATTCAAAATGTCATTTATTTGTGAGATGTTGTGAGGAGTTTTTTTCAGCATTCATTCTGCTGAGACTGTCTTGACACTGAATTAATAAATAGTTGCCATAAAAAGGCTTGTCAAACTGTTGGATGCTGTGAACTACATGTTGTTTGCTTACAATGTTTATAATCTAACAGCTATGCACTTTGAATGCGGAGTGAGTATCGCCCTGTGATTTCAAGAGCTCTGGTTACATTGAAGCGGGTCATTCTGCATCAAAATGCACAGAAGCATACTGGTGGCTTTCTTTTTCTTATGTTTTTTTTTTTACTTTGATAGTTTTGTGTAATAAAAAGTTATAGTTATTTGGCCTATTTATTTGTTGAATATCTGTTAATTACCCTGTTAAAGGGCTGTGCTTAACATCTATATAAGCCTGTATGTCTGATTGGGGTCACGTGGACATAGTGCAACTTAATTATACATCCTTAACACTGACTAGTCGACTAATAGCTCAGACAACGCACTGACTAGTCGGTTATGAAAACTGTTAGTTTTGCACATCCCTACCTTGTACCTGCAAATTCTGTGTTACCGAGTGAAACAAATGTCATGTCAGACACAACTATCGTTCAATAAACATTTCTTTCTAAATTGTAATACTTTAAAAATTCCAATACATATTGAATCACCAACTAAATATCATTGTAATATTGAATCGGGAGGTCTGTGGCAATTTTCAGCCATATCTGCATTATTTTGGCCATCAGCCACCCTGCTTTCTAGATATCTGCATCAACCACACCCTGAATATTTGTTTTGTGCTAGCTTTTAATTTCATGTTAAACAAATATTTCTTAAAATGGACAAACATTGGGCCTTATTCAAAAAGAATTTCTCTGTAAATAGTTTTTCTCTGTAAAAAAAAAAAAAAAACACAAAATTGTTGCATTGACTTGAATGGTTTACGAACAATTTACACATTGTTCTGCTTGTGTTTCATGAATGAGGCCCATTGATTCAAAACCAAAATATTAACCAATCAAAAATGATTATAGTTTGTGATTTGCATGGGTTTGTCTTAAACAGCATTTCCAGGTTCTCTCAAATGCTCCTGCTGTATCCAATGTCAAATGTGCCCTCTGTTTTCTGAAATCTGGCATCTCAGCACCTTCATCTTATTACATTTGTGGGTCTACAGAAAGGACTGAATCATTTCACAGTTAAACCAGAGCACTAACTGAAATTCAAGGTATGCCTTGCCTCTTCATATATAAGTTTCTCCTCTTCCCTCAGCTCCCTGTGAAGCACGTCTACAGAGTCCTGCAGTGTCAAGAGGAGGAACTAACACAGATGGTCTCTACAATGTCAGATGGCTGGAAGTTTGAACAGGTAATTAGAAACACAAGAGGGAATTGGGGTTATGCTATTGGTTCAAAGAGTTTTAGGGTACAATTTTAACAGTAAACAATAGTATTAAATAGTGTTAAAAAGCTTATATGGGCAACATTATGACTGTTGTTAGGCCGCTCAAAAAACAGTCATCAAGAAGCTGTTCTTTCACTGCCAAGGTTTGGACGTCGGTGATCTAAAGCCAGTGATTTGATAGACTAATGACGAGCAACAGGCTAAATTTGGCAAGTGATAAGCCAAACTAGGCTTGTACTGCTTTCAGTGATTAGATGTTATTTACCGATTCAAATTTGGGAATGATTATTTTACTAGAGAGAGCTTGCTCTTTTCCCAGTTGACCCGAAGGCCCAGTCGGCTGAGGTGCCTTCCCTTAGCGGGGCAAGGGCAGCCTCTGCGACCTTCGTGGAGACGCGAGGGGACAGGGACAGGCCGAAGGGGAGGACCTTGTACTGGTACGCCTGGCCTTTGAAGGCAAACCGCAGGAAGGGTCTGTGTCGAGGCAAGACCGAGACGTGAAAGTACGCGTCCTTCAGGTCTACCGCCGCGAACCAATCTTGATGCCGGACGCTCGCTAAAATGCATTTTTACGTCAGCATCTTGAACGGGAGTCTGTGCAAAGCCCGGTTCGGTACTCGCAGGTCCAGGATTGGTCGCAACCCACCGCCTTTCTTCGGTACGATGAAGGGCTGTAGAACCCTTTCTTCATCTCTGCTGGAGGGACAGGCTCTATCACGCCCATGCGCAGAAGGGTAGCGATCTCCGCTGCAAGGTAGCAGCGTTTTCGCCCTTCACCGAGGTGAAGCGGACGCTGCTGAACCTGGGCGGGTGCCTGGCGAACTGAATTGCGTAGCCGAGTCAGACGGTCCGGGTCAGCCACCGCGACGGGTTGGAAAGCGTGATCCTCGCGTCCAAACTCTGGGCGAGGGGGACCAAGGGAATGATAATGTCGGACATACCAGCGGGTGGGGCCTCACGGCTGGGCGGAGCTCGAGGTGCCACATCGAGGGGATTCGAGCTCCATGGCCGTGCTGAGGCCAAGGACATCGATGCACTTACCTGGCTCCTGCCGCCCACCATAAGTTTGGTTGAGGATGGGGGAGGAGGAATCTCGTCCCCGTAGTCCACCGGACCCAATCCCGTGTGGGCGTGTTTGTGCCACAGCTGGGCACACAGGGGCGGGGGGACCGCCGCTGGGGCGCCATACCTGCAAAGATGGGACGGTGGTCATGACGATGGCCGTGCACACCGAACATGTGACCCAGGGAACAAGAAAACCGCTCTCTTGTTGAATTTTTGGGTACCGCAGCCACTTGGACATGCGGCGAAATTAAATGAAAAGGAAACAAAAGATTCTTCTCCCGGCCCTCCACCGGGGGATGGAGTGGTCTGCTCACCAGCTCCGGAGAAGTGGATCTTCTTGCCCCTGGGTCGCCCGTCTCGGGGGTGCTTCGAAGCCTTCCTCAGGTACTTGGCGGCCGGCCATGAGACGGGTCTGCTTCCTGCGTTGGGCTCCACGCCGGGGGTGGGCTGCTGCGGAGCCGGTGTTGTAGTTGCAGAAGGACGCCCTTGGTGATGAGCAGACGGGGTGCGGGGTCTTGAGCCACACTGGGGCAGGATGTGCTGTATGGCCTCCATCTGCTGCTTCACCACCGAGAACTGCTGGGCAAAGTCCTCGACGGTGTCGCCGAATAGGCCAACCTGGGAGATGGGGGCGTCAAGGAACTGAGCCTTGTCAGCCTCGCGCATCTCAACCAAGTTGAGATAAAGGTGGCGCTCCTGGTCCACCAGGGTGGACATCGCCTGCCCGAGAGACCGCACCGTGACCTTCGTTGCCCGGAGAGCGAGGTTGGTCACAGAGCGCAGTTCCTGAATCAATCCTGGGTCAGAACTACCCTCGTGAAGTTCTTTTAGCGCCTTGGCTTGGTGTACTTGCAGGAGAGCCATGGCGTGCAGGGTGGAGGCGGCTTTTCCAGCGCACCGTAGGCTATAGCCGTAAGGGATGACGTAAACCAACAGGCCCTGGACGGGAGTTTCGGGCGCCCACGCCAGGTGGCGGTGCTCTGCGGACACAGGTGCACTGCGAGCACCTTATCCACCTGGGGGATTACCGAATACCCCCAGCCGCTCCGCCATCGAGGGTAGCGAGAGGGGGGAGCTGAAAGACCGGGACTGGGCAGTAAAAGGTGCCTCCCACGATCTTGTCAGCTCCTCATGCACTTCCGGGAAGAAAGGAACGTGGCCGTGGGCTGCGTCCCAATCCCAGGAACCAATCGTCGAGCCTCGAGGGTTCAGGGGAGAGCGGAGGGTTCCACTCTAGCCTGACGCTCACGGCCGCCCGGGAAAGCATGTCCGTCATTTCAGCGTCGGCCTGGGACTGGGCGACCACTCCCGAAGGAGGAAGCCCAGTCGAAGCCTCTGCGTCTGACTGGACGAGCCCGTTCTCCGATGCTGCGCTCGATATCTCGTCTTCCCGGTCTCCGAACGAGGGGTCGAACTCGCTTTGAGATGAGCCGGCGATCTCGTCCGAGCGCCCGACCGGAGCAAGCGAGTGTGCTGGGGAATGGGAGGTCCGTGGGGGGATACCCGGCAGAGGTGGTCCCATTGAGGTCCCCAAATCGCCCCTAGTGCTAACCGGCACAGCCTCATACCCATAGGTAGAAGGACCGAGGTGGGGAATTGCTGGGGTAGCTTGCTTTCTTACGAATGCAAGCTGCGACCGCAACATTGCCATGGTCATGTTCTCACAGTGAGGACAGTACCCATCCACGAACGATGTCTCCGCGTGGGCAGCGCCCAGACACGAAAGACAGCGATCAGGCCGTCAGAAGCGGAGAGATATCGACCGCAACCAGGAATAACACGCAGATGGAAAGGCATCTTTAAAAATACGTTCCGTGTGTGCCACTCTTTTAGAATATATTTTCTAAGAATATACTCTCTTAGTTGTTTCTGCCGAAGTGCCCAGGGGCGTTCTCTGCACTCCACGGGTGCAGAGGGGGAGAAGCCGCTGAAATGCGCCGTAGAATCCAGCAGATGAGGTGAATCAACTTCGCAGATGAATTCAGCTTCAATTAATAGAACTGCTTGGCTCCGAAGAGAAAATTTGAATGAGTGGTTGCATACCAGCTCATTTTATACCCGTATGTCCGGGGGAGTGGCATGCAAATTCCACTCGCCAATTCTCATTGGCCTTTTTTCCAAAAAGCAGATGTGGTTGGGGCTCCCAAGAGTGACCCCTAGTGTCACTGCATCGACACAACGTCGAGTGAGTGACAGATAGGGAACGCAAACTTTTGAAAATGGGTTTCAAAGTGCAAGTTTTTTGAGAACGATGCCATTATCATCTCCGTGTAAACATACAAAAACGCAAATTTTTGAAAACTATGACATCATGCGCACGGGTATTATGTGTTCAGTCTATAGGCATGCGCGCGAGTAC
Organism: Myxocyprinus asiaticus; assembly: GCF_019703515.2. NCBI lineage: Eukaryota > Metazoa > Chordata > Actinopteri > Cypriniformes > Catostomidae > Myxocyprinus > Myxocyprinus asiaticus. The sequence continues at coordinate 33,270,365 of NC_059357.1, read as the reverse complement.
TTCAAAACAACGTGCGAGACATTCAAAACTACAAAGTTGGATTACAGGACTGTGTTTGTGCTGCTCAAGATTGAGTTTATTGACGCTTCTCCAGCAAAGTGTAGGTTTACTGCATCACGACTACGACCAGTGATCGCCATCTTCATTGTTTGTATTCACTCTGTGGAAGAATGCTTATGTGCACAGGCACGTAGTGTTTCTTTACAAAGTGACATTGCCAACTACTGGCCTGGCATGCATAATACAGCCTTTGTAGTTGTTTTCACGGATCCGTGTGAACGGGGATCGTTTTGACAATGTTGTCGTCTGTACGCGAAACTTTTCAAAAACGCAAAGGAAAACTTTTCAGTTTTTAGTGCATCGTTGTTGTGTAAATGTACCCTTAGTCTACAAGAGGGTGCACTGAATACATAAACCATACAGCACCATGTTATATTATTGCAAAGAGCATTCCTCCCTGTTAAAAAATAGGGATGTCCGAGACTAGTCGACTAAATGGTTCTGATGCTGCTAGTCTACACTGGAATTACTAGTCAGTCAATATTTTTCCACATTAAACTGTTCAACATTTTTACATTTGGTTTTATATTATTACAAAGGCTGTGCTTAAATTACTTGCATGTTAATGTTACACATTATATATAAAATAATTATACAAATATTATTAAAAAAGGATATGTGGAGAAGATGGATACAAGTTTTAATTTCACCTTAGGCTATGCCTGTTTCTTCCCTCTCTCACTTGCGGCGCGCGCAGAAAAACGTCCTCTCGCAAGATCAGCAAAGTAGGTATAGAGATCACGTCAGTGGTGGTGCAGGGAGCAGATTTCCTAAGTGTTGGCTTGCAAGTCTCTATGGATGTTTTCACATTTGAGTCTTCTCTAAATCTGTGCGTGCTTGCAAGTTATTTTCTCGAGCATGCTTTTTCAAGTGTAGGATAATAGGAGTCAGGTCCCGTCTTTCACCGAACCATGTTGTCGTACATTTTGCTCATCAAAAATGTATGCTTTTGATCAAGTAGCCTAGATAAAGACTATTTTAGGCTAGGTGTGACACTTTTTACCCTGTTGATCAAGAAGGCTATTTGAAACGATGTGCGGACTGCTTAACTAGTTAAACAATCTATCCAGCTAACGATTCCATCCTAGCTGTTTATTTTTTATTTATTTTTTACATCGTAACTGTTATTGGTTAACATTCTTAAACAAACAGCTGTCGTATTAGATCATGGGCTAATGCACACCATGAAATATGCGCAACTTTTCAGTGCATTTTTTCTATCTCATAGATTTGGCTTATCTGTTAAATGTTTTCAACAATGTTCTGAATATTTTGATATGTTAAATAACTTTTACTTGGTGAATTCTATTAAGAACAAGCTATTAGGGTTGCTCTATTGGTCCTGCACTATTCATTCAATTGTTTTCAGTAAATATGCCCGTTTTCTCAAACGTTGATTTTGCGATTGCATGTCATGTTCTATATTTACTGTACAATGACCATAATGCAAGGCAAGCACGTTGCAGATAAATGCCCCTTTTCAGCGGAATTTAGAGTTGGATTTGGCTGTTGTTGGAATAGAATAAATATTTTAAATGGGCTTCAAACACACAATTTTTAGGACACAAAAATAAAGGAAAACATAGCACTGTTTTAGCATGGTATTCAAATAAAAGTTAACTTTCACAAAACGTTTCCACTGCTGCTCGATTCACTTAGATAACATACAACTTGAACATTTAACTTTATCAGGCAGCATCCATCAAAACATCACACATAGCACTAAAAAAGTAGCTTTTATGTACACTATGGGTGGACAGTATGACCAAACCTTATAAAAAATCTCTTAAAAGCACAAGAAAAAAAAATATTGGTTCTCCATCAAAACACACTGAATACTATTACTTCAACTGATTATATTATATTTATGTTTAAGCATTGTGAATCATTTAATAGTATTTAATTATTATTTAAAATTAATCTATGCCATGCTATTCATTTTAATATTTAACCACAACTGGAAGTTGCTGGTCCAGGATGAGAGATATATCTGCTTCTATGAGAGTGCAGCTGTCAGCTTCTCCTCTCCTCACCTTTGAATGGCAATGACCGGCAATAAAGCAAAAGCCAATGAAATGGAGAGCGCGCAAGAGTAGAGAAAGGCATCGGGGGAAAAAAAAGAATTAAATGAAAACATCACCAACATCTCCCGAACCGCTGCCTCGTTATTGTTTTCTTTTGTGTTTTCCCCCGTTGTGTGCAAATCCGTGCAATATGTGTGCGAGCTCATCTTTCATGTTGTTTGTTGGCTTATCACGAATAAACTCTCCTGTTGTTACGTGCGGGGGTTTGTGAGAATTTTGGGATCGTAGTTTCATTTGGGCACAAATGGTCATGAGTTTGATACAGCTTGACTTTAGTGTATGCACTTAACTCGCAACTTTATTTCTACATCTTTCTACGTCTTTGGTGCGCGTCACTGCTCTACTGTGATTTAAACTGAACTCAGAATCGATCCTGATTCTTTTGAGAATCGATTCAGAATCGTTTGAGTATGAATTGCGATGCATTGCTGAAACGATTTTTTTCCCCACCTCTAGTTTAATCCGTTAAGCACCTCATTGAAAATAGCCGTCTTAATCAGAAGATTTTAAAAATGGCATACCTAGCCTAAAACAGTCATTTTCTAGGCTACTTACTCCAAAAGCATACATTTTTTGATGAGCAAAATTAACATGTCGACATGGCCGGTGGAGGAGGCTATCCTGCTCTTGAAAAACAAACATGCAAGCACACAGATTTAAAGAAGACTCAAATGTGAAAACATCCATAGGGACTTTCAAACATTTGGAAATCCAAAAAATAACGTATGCAGGAGCGTACCGGATAAACAATTCATGTGAGTCTTTATTTTTAATACTTTTCAGTATAACACAACAGGACACACTCTACGAACTCTGCTGCGTGTGTCTCTCTCTTTATCTCTCTCCTCCGGCGGTCTGGATTGCCCTTTTACCCCTCTCCAGCTCTCTCTGCAACACAGAACAGCTGTTAGAGATAATTTCCCACAGGTGTCAATCCTTACTGCTCTTCCTCTTCCAGCCTCGCTCTCTACAGATGTCGCTCAGCCACGCCCTCATCACCACTGTGTTAAATCAACAGCCCTACATATTATATTATCAGCATGTAGGGTTAGAAACCAAGAACCTTTTATTCAGAACAGATGTCAGAATTGAATGATTTTTCATGACTTGTGGTTCCACTAATTGTTCTCGAACATTCATTCTTCTGCCAATGCAGATTGCTTAACTCTTGACGGTGTTTCCTGCTGCACTATGTGGTGGCACTGCATCACTGCTATTGAATCTACAGAACGAAACATACAGCACGTCTAGTGTAGCTAAATTCCCGAATAAATTGCTCTTAAGGCCCAGATTTAGATCCTACAAAATCAAAGAACGAACGGGTGTGATGTCATTTAGAACAAAATCAGGCCAAAATGAATGTGTTTTTGTGTTCGTTTCGATGGTTTGTAACAGCTTGCCTGGGCGAACTTTAGCAAAACTTCTTACCGGCTGCTAAACACCTTCTTGCTGCCATTGGTCCACGTCATCAGTAGGTGTGACCTGGAGCTCCACCTACTACTTTGTTTACATTTTTCAGTCAGTATTCAACTTGAACACGCCAGCGTGCAAGCCAAATGTCATGTGATTTAAAAAAAAAAAAAATATATATATTTTTTTATTTTTATTAGTCCACAAAAGGAATAAAATCTACTAAAATACTCTTAAGTGCTCATTTACTCATGTGCCATCTGCAGCGAAAGCCATTCACACATCTACCCAAAGTAAATTATCACCATTCCGTCAATATTAACATTCTTATATAAACCTATTTTTGCAGTAGTATCAGTGTCATCATAAATTACAATAACGGAGTGTAATTGGCGCATATTATGGCCTTGTTTAGCATTTAGTGCATTAGCACCATGAATTCAAAATGTAAGCCAGACAATTTAAAAAATTTTCTACTGCATATATATAATTACTTCATTATCGAGTTGGGTAAAACAGCTTTTTTTACTGACCTCATGTGAATTCTACTCATAGAATGAGGCATAAAGTCATTGATGACACATTTTAATGTCACATTAGTTAAGGTTTTACTGAGCTTCCTCATGTTTAAATGTACTTCTAAACGCTTCCTACAGTGGTGTGGCGGGTGTCTGAATGTTCAGAAACACTATACCGTTGCTCGGCTGTTTAGAATTAGTTTTTTACCCCTGAACGAAGAACGAATAAGAACTTCTACGAAAGTATATTGGAGCCTTTATGAGTCTGTTCTTTTGAATCTACTGCACGAAACATAAAACATGAGCAGTGTAATCAAATTATTTTTATGAGCTGGTTCATTTGAACCTACGCAACAAAACAGACAGCGCTTGCTCCCAAACGAATGACGGTTCTTTTAAGTAAATGAAAAACTTGTCATGTCTGACTTGAAATGAACCAAAGTTTTAGAGTAAATACTGGATGGTTGTTGATAAGACAATGTGTAGTTAAAAATTGATTCTTCTAATGATAATTTTTGTTTAATTAGTGGTATTTTATTAAAACGAATGAATAAAATATCTTGATTAAAATGTCCATGTAAACACCATTTGCAAGAGTCTATTCTGTTAAAATATGGAATTATCTCATCATTTGGTAACAGACTGCTGAAGGCAGTAACTCAAATAAGAACATTTCTTTCGAAGAAAAAAAAAAATCAAAGAATGGTTATTGGAACCGCTAAAGAACTAGAATCGTTAAGAGGAATCGGAACCAGATCGTTAAATTCCTAAGATTTCCATATAAGATTTTCATCCCTATCAGTATAACAATTTGAGTGAAAAGTTCAATTTAAAAAAATCAACTGATTTTCAGAATGTCTTTGTGAAGAAATGATTAGTTTTCTAGAAACAGTGCAGAATCTTTTATATTTATTATTCATCTTATGCCTTAACTATTCTTTGTTTTAAAATTTTCTGTCTATTTCCAGGTTTAGATATTTTTTTACATCCCAAATGATATAGATAAGATGATCCTGTTTTTGTATCTGTGATCTTCACTGATCTATCAGGGCTGGGTTCTGATTCATATACTGTTTATGTTGCACATTACTACTACCAACAAATGTAAAAAAAAAAAAAAAAAAATGAATATACCACATTGACGTGTGGATTTGTTTATATTTCATGAGTAGTCAAATCAGTAAACTATGGAAATATCATTGTCATGTATTTTCCTTTCCTCTCTCCTGCCAGTTGGTTAGTATCGGCTCTTCGTACAACTACGGTAATGAGGATCAAGCAGAGTTCCTCTGCGTGGTCTCCAAGGAGCTGCACAATCAGTCATACAGCACAAACAGCGAGCCCAGTGAAAAAGCCAAGGTGAGGCTGACAGACCCCTTACTGTCTTGTGCTCTCTTCCCTTGTGCACCGACAGAAATAGTCACTTACACACAAATCGTAAGAAAATATGCCACAGCTCTGCTCTTCAAATGGTCACATGGCATAACAGGATTCAAAGAGCTGATTAACCATTCAAAATGCACTCATGTTTAGTGTTTTGTTTCCCTGCATGCACCCCGAGGATCAGGAAGTAGTTTTTTATTTATTTATTTATTTATTTATTTATTTATTTTTTCACCTTTCAGTATTTCTGGGTGAGGCATCATTTACATATCACTTAAGCTGATAATTAGGTCTCTGCTGAATGCTGATGGCAGTGGTGCTCTCTCTCCCTTCCTCTCTGACTCTCTCTATTACTAATAGCCAATTTGATGCATACTGTCTGGCTATACTCATGCCTATTAGCCAGCTCTAGAATTATATCCTCAGCTCATTTAGTCTGCTTTCTTCTCCCAGATAATGATTGAAAACCTGCTCAATATTTAATAGTCCCCTGTCAGCTGCTGCAGCCAGAAGTTACTTCCTGAAAATCTTCATTTTACTCTTTCACCCATTTTCTGACAAAGTAATTGCAGTATCAGGTCAAATTTTTGTGCTACAGTGTTTCACAGAGGGTCATGCACAGTAAAAAAAACCATCTGGATTGATATCACCGAAGCATTGTTGGATGCTTCCTGTGTAGTCGTAACAGTCGCTTGTACAAATAAACAAAGGCCTCACATTAAGGGCTGGGCGATATAACTACAAAAATGATTTATGAATATTTTAACCTTTTGATGATATTTGATGTATATCTTGATATTTTTTTTATTTGCTCTGAATTGGCTTGATTTAAAGGATTTTCAATCAGCGGAATCATAATCATAATATAGACGGCGATTGTTTCCACATAGATTAAAAGTGTTGAAAACAAGAAGATCTAGTTAAAGGAATATTCCGGTTTTAATACAAGTTGAGCTCAATTGACAGCATTTGTGGCATAATATTGATTACCACAAAAATGTATTTTGACGCATCCCTGCTTTTCTTTAAAAAAAAAAAAAGGAAAAATCTTGGGTCCGGCGAGGCACTTATAATGAAAGTGAATGGGGGCCAATTTTTTTTACATTTAAAATATACACTGTTTCAAAAGTATAGCCACAAGACAAAGGATATGCATGTAAAAAAGATTTTAGTGTGATAAAATCACTTGCTAATCTTTTTTGTGTTAAGTTATAGCCAAATTTACATCATCGTTACCAAAATAATGTAGTCAACAAACCCTAAAATGACTAAAAAGGACAATTTAAACCACTTTACAGCTCAAATAATACACAAGTGTTAACAGAAGAATTAACGCAAGTGCTTTTATAAAATTATAAGCTTCACATTCCTGTCTTTAAATTGGATTTTAAGTTGGACCGTTCTTAACCCAATTTTTAGTTGTTTTCTTTGCTTGATGCAGGCCAATAATTGGCCCTTCTCAAACACAGTAACATATTTTCCATGACCATGAGATACATTTTCCCACATGTTTAAGAAATGAGAAGCTACACACTGCATCAGTTAGGGTTAAAAGAATTGTTGCGAGCTGAAACATATTAATCACTGCAATAATGATCCAATCATAGGCTCTTAAGTGTCTGCTTATTTAAATCCAAATGGCGACTTTTTTTTTTTTTTTTTGGCCAGGCAGTATAATATTAATTATATTGCCCAGCCCTACTCATGTTATTCGAGTTTTTTTCTTCTTTGTTTATCTAGACATGTTAAACTTCCATCATCCATTTTAACCGTTGTAACTCTTTTGCAGATTCTTCAAGAACAAGGCTCTCGAATGTGAAACAACTGTGTTTTATAGCCTCTGGTCCTGCGATGTTTGGGCAAAACAACATGACCGTTTGCACCATATCACATTGAGAGAGAAAACTGTCAAGCGACAAGACAACCTATTTAGAATGGATGCTCTATTCTGTTTTAGATTTATTTGACACTTGTTTGTACCTGCACAGTAATCCCGGACTGTTGGTGGATCTATATCTGAATCTTATTTTAAAAGGTAGGAATATGCATGTCATTTAGTAAGCTGAGCAAAAGGGCCTCAATCATGTCTGGTCCAATCATGTTCACTCAGGGTCTCTTATCGACTTTCACAAAATATGTTAATCATGTCATTTGTGGTTCATTGAGCAATTTTTTCAAAACTATATTTAAAACTGTATATTATGCCATACAGAAAGTTCACAATTCAGAGAGTGGAGTTGAAGTATTTTATTTTAAATTTTTGGGGGGTTTAAGATTACATTACTAAGGTGGCTTATGTTTAATGTTGACGGGTGAGGGATGGTGAATTTGTATAGCAAGAATTTTGTTTTAGCATGTTTGTTGGAGCAAAGCTGATTTGTTTTTGTTTTTTACTTTCATAGTGTTAGTTTTTATACTAGGAGGGTGAAAGAAAATCTGGAACAGTTTGCCTCAAAGTTACCTTACGTTTTGGTTATTCTGTTGCTGCCTTGAGTTGATAAAGAAGAGAACAGAAAAACGTTTGTCTTCCATCCCGGGATTAATTCCAAATGGTTTTTGGTTAAACTGGAACTTTTTTAAACTGGGGGTTGAAAAAAACCACCTTATAATCAATAAGACTTTGCGATAGAGATATTGATATTTAACTGGATGTCCTAATCTATTTTGGTTTAATTGGATAACTAAGGCAAGGCCACGAAAACATTCAGTCTAATTTGTTTTGGCAATATCGTTTAGAACGATGCTTTACTTACATGGCAGTGACTGTTAATTAGTGGTGTTGCAGGGCTTATTTTGTTCATGCTTTAGTAAATTATGGAGTAAGAAAGGACACTTCTGTGAGTGTGTTAATTGACTAATTAACATCCACATAGTTTTACACTGCAGTTTAATACTCGCTTTGGTTCAACTCTTTTGAAGTTGAATGTTGATTCCAAATATACATAATCCTGTTGTTTAAAAAAAAAAAAAACATTTTGACAATGTTGCCTTTAATGAACCTACACAAGAACTACATTTCATTTGGAATTGTGGTCAGGGAAATAACATCACTTTGCTAGGCTACAAGCATATCTATTAGACATTGTATACAAACTAAAGAGCTTAATATTCAGTGCATGTTATTATTTTTTTCCCTAATCCACTCACACACAAAGGGCTTTTAATAGTGGAATACAAGCTATAATTTTTGGCAGAGATTCATCCGATCTCTTAATATTGCCTGATCAAGGCGAAGTTTACATGGCTAGTGTTTTATAAACGATAATACTACACGTTTACTTACCCTGACTTTGTGACAACACATTTTAGTTTGGTTTCCAGACCTGTATGTTTACATATCCTCTCAATTACCTAGTTAGTTACTGTCAACCTTGTGTCTTAGCAACTAGAGAGGAGGTTTCAATTCTTATCAGTGGAGTGTTAAGTTGCTTGCTCACAGAGTCAACGTCTTGTGGAGAAATGTGCCTCCTTTTGTAGCCACTGAGGCTTCACAGTGCATGGTGTCCTCATCACTGTTGACATCCAGGCCACTGTACAGTATCAACGGCGACACTGAAGGTTGATGGTCATCTTCACTGTAGGGCACTGCAATGCTGTCCTTAGTCCTTTTTTTTTCTTTTTTTTTTTTTTTTTATGTCCTGCCTCCCAGATGTAGGTGGAGGTAGCAGCATGTGCACTGGTGCACCAATAACAGTCTACATTTCAGTTACACCTTCACGTAAACTTCTAGAGGGCTCCAGTGAGTTTTACTTCTGAGGCAGATTTGGGTGTCCAAGATGATATTCTGCCTCGGTTTGTTTTTTTTTCTTTCTCCATTTAAAGCGTGCAATCTGCAAAATGTATTTTAAAAACAGGCAGAAGCAGACTGATATGTCTTGCTCCACTTTGTCACTGCTGTTCTTATACTTTTTATCCTATATAACATGTTTTTGTATTTGTATTTTTTTATGCTTACAATTTGTGTATTCACATAGTATATATTATATGTAACTGCAAGTTACGACTGGGGAAAATGTATATGATGGTAATGCTAGAACCTGGTCAATCTAAATAAACACTTTTGAATTCTGAAAGTGTTTTTTCTTTCAAGACTATATATACTGGAAATAATCTGATTTACAGGAATACTTGGGTATAAGTTGAGCTAAATCAACAGCTTTTGTGGCATAATGTTGACTACCACAAAAAATCATTTTGACTCGTCCCTCGTGTTTTAGAAAAAAGGAAAGTGAATGGGGTCAGTCAATAAACCTTAAAATACACATGGTCTCAAAAGTATAGCCATTAGATGTAAACATTACACGTGTTCAAACTATTATTATTATTATTATTTTTTTTTTGTGAGATAAGAGGTTACTAATTAAAGTTGTATCCAGTATTGCAACTTCATTTCCATGACAATGCAACACCGGTAAACCTTGTGATTTTGTCACCTTAAAAGCATGTTGAACAGATATTATCACACTATTGTTTACGTTTTGTGGCTATACTTTTGAAACCATTTTAATGTTTATGACTGGCCCTATTCACTTCTATTGTAAGTAGCTTAATGTAACCCACAATTTTGCTTTTTATAAATGAATGAGGGACGAGTCAAAATTATTTTCTGTGGTAATCGACATTAAGCTACATATGCTTTCGATTGAGCTTAACTTGTATTGAACCCGTAACATTCCTTGAAACAAATTCAATAGAAATGCGTAAATCCTTCTTAAGGGATTTAAACTGCTGGATTTATTTTGAAGGTATATAATAATTTACCAAAGTGACCTACAGTCTATATACCTGTACAACACATGGGTGAGCAGGGCATCTAAAAACATTTGCTGTATTGATACAACTATCACAGCAGAGGGCGTTTTTAGGTATTTTAAAGTTGGAAAAAATATAAGATCACATTGGTAATATATTCACTAAGGCAAACGATGTATATTAAATCACTACGTACTCAAATTTAGATAAGATAAATCCCACCTGTAAATACTTATGCAGAACTAATACATCTATACACCAGAGCAACACATTTATTTAATTGGAAAAGGCACTACTGAGCACAGCCATTTCATTAATTACTATTAGTATTGCTCATAATTTCTACAAAGTATTACATTTCAGTGCAAAACTCATCCCACACTGTTTGTGCTATGGATGTGAATGGTCGCTCAAATCATGCGACTTGAGAAAAGTTCTGCGTGCATGAAGGAACTGGAAATCTCCTACCCGCTTTCAGCAATAAATTGATGCAACAAATATTATTTGCATATTCCCAACACAACTGGATTAAGTGAACATAGATTGTACACAAAGAAATTAAGTTAAGTCCCAATGCTACAGTATTGTGTTGCATTAGCTCATTTCAAATAAGTTAATTGAGCAAGCAGTAAAAATCACATTGAGTGAACACCATCCGTTAGAAGTCTGAATCCATTTTAACATTTCATAGTAATGTTATCTTATCTCTTTTTCATGACTGTGTTAAATATCACTTGAACTTTTCACAATATAATTATGTTCTCAAACATAAATGTATTAAGCTGGTTTCAAATATACTTATTTAGTATTTTCAATAGAGCTGCTTTCACTTTTTGTCAGTGTAGTATTTGTCTATCCAACTACCTAGTGCATCATTTTAAGGATTACTTTTTTTTAATTACCAGCTACCTGTTATCACCTTTGCACACCATTCCTCCAGGTTCAAAAGCATTTTTGCCTACTTAAAATTTACTTTATTTTTAATGTGTCCTTTCATATGTTTAGATTGCACAAAACATTGGTGCATTCACTCATACATATCCAGGGAGTTTGGTGCTGTTGCAATGATGCAATTTCCCATGATATTTCAACAAGCTGCAACACGCTTTTCTGCCTTGTGTACATCTCTCCGCTTAACGGGGGTGCGTGCTCTATTCTGCAGTGTGGGAATGCCCTGTTCCTCAGATGAGTTGGGGCACTTTGACTCTTAGCAACAAGCCAGCCAATCCCTCTGTGCAGCCTGCATGGAGCTCAGTTTTCTATTGGCCAAAACATCAGAAGTGAAAGATTCGTTGGGGAGTGACACGAATTTGCCTAAATTGGAGAGCACTGTTGCATCTTAGCCTAATCCGATGCCAGATATGTAAGAAAGACAGTGAAAATGCCAAAGAAGCTTTCAAAAGGAATTGTTTTTCTCTCACTTGACAGCACATTCTGACTATATAGTTACACCAACATTGTATGTAATTTTTTATGAGTAGGCTACTGCGTGGACTGTAGTCATTAATCTTGTCAATTAGATGAAGAGGTGATAAATGGCTTACCTTTGAAATACATCAGACTTCTACTTCCTGATCTCTGCAACAGATGACATACACCATGCAGTGCTTTGAGCTTAGGACCAACTCAAGAGTCCACAAATGAGCAGAATTCACATAGGGAAAAGCAATAAAGAAGGACTGTGGTTATCTATTCATTTAAATGAACAGTCATTAAAGATAAAAAAAAATAATATGCATTACACTGGATCCTATAGTGAGCATCCCAGTTTTATAACCATGCAAAAGTGAACAGGTTTGTGTGCAGATGAAGTGTTATATGCAGAATGAATGGGGGCAAGGGGGATGTGTAATGAAGCACAGTGAGGCTTCTGACTGCTAGAGATGCTGGTCTCATGTTACACCAGACTTGACCTTGACATCTGTCTCATCTGTGGTGCCAGGCCACAAATGATGCTGACTGTTCCCTCTAAATTCTCTTGTGCATGTACATGTAATATGTACAGGACTATACAAATCTGAACATGTTCACAATAAAGACATTCATTTTTACGGACAGAAACGTGTGAAATTATATGCTAATCTTAACCATGTGTCACTTTTAGACTTGGCCAACAGGGTGTTATTGACTGAGGTAGAACAAGAGCACAGCGTTGTTACTATAAATAGCTTTCTGTACTGTTTTGTAATAAATAATACATTTGTAATAAAATATCTCAAGTGTGTAAAGATATGTCAGACAATACTTCATTTGTAACACTTTGGATAACTATTGGCTATGCAAAACCATTAACTAGGCCTTTTCTTTGGGATGAATATCAGTTGGGCTGAAATCCTGTTTGGCAAGATTTTCGAATTCATCTAAAACAGGTTTCTGGGGCCTCTTTATGACTATTCTAACTGACAGAGCTTTGAAAGGCACATTTTCTTCTCACATGGATGAACTGGTCAGAACAAGTCTACACAGAACTTTAAAAGAATAATTCACCCAAAAGTTCCATCATTATTTACTCAACTTGATGTCGTTCCAAACCCGTATGCTGTTATTTGTTCCGTGTAACATAAAAGGAGCTCTTTCCACATCAACAGTTTATTGTTTTCAATGAGTAGTCATGAGACTCGTGCACTATATTCTAAGTCTTTCAAAGCCATACAATAGCTTTATGTTAGGAACAGACCAAAATTTAAGTTGTTATTCACTGATTAGCTTCCCCTCTGCTGAAGCTTTGAAATCTCATTGCCGTACGCATTCAAATTCAAAAATAGTTTCTTGCATGTGTCAACTGAACAAGGTGCGCCAATTTGAATATGCTAAATGGAGAATGAGATTTGAGCAGTCGCAGATCTTGGCATATAGACGGCAGCGTTCTCTGGGGCGCCCCGCATCAGTGTTGTGAAGAAACAGCTATACAGTAGTTCACCTTTTTCACAATTATATGGCTTTTCATGTATTTAAAAAAATTTAAATAGTTATGGTGTAACATGACAAAATAGTACAATGCTTTTTGTCACATTGTGTTACATATGCAGTTACCGAGCAATCTGAGTGATTACTTAAACATCTCATCATGGGAAAAGTTCAGGGCCCGTAATCACAAAGATTTGTATCTTACCACTAGGAGTTCTCCAAAGAGTTCCTTGCTAGTAGTTTTTGCTTAAAACCTATTCACAAAACTGCTAAGAGCAAGTTTTAGTAAGGCGGAGTTGACCTCATTGCTATGGATGTCATCACGTTTTATAATCACCCTCAGTGATTTGTAGGGAACCGCTATTTGTCAGCTAAGACAGACAACGATATATTTATATATATGTATTGGTGGCCAAAAGTTTGAAATAATGTTCAGATTTTGCTGTTTCGGAAGGAAATTGGTACTTTAATTCACCAAAGTGGCATTCAACTGATCACAAAGTATAGTCAGGACATTACTGATGTAAAAAACAGCACCATCACTATTTGAAAAAAGACATTTTTGATCAAATCTAGACAGGACCCATTTCCAGCAGCCATCACTCCAACGCCTTATCCCTGAATAATCATGCTAAATTCCTAATAGAAAATCCCTTGCCATTATATCAAACACAGTTGAAAGCTATTTGGTTCGTTAAATGAAGCTTAACATTGTCTTTGTGTTTGTTTTTGAGTTGCAACAGTATGCAATAGACTGGCATGTCTTAAGGTCAATATTAGATAAAAAATGGCAAAAAAGAAACAGCTTTCTCTAGAAACTCATCAGTCAATCATTGTTTTGAGGAATGAAGGCTATACAATGCTTGAAATTGCCAAACAACTGAAGATTTCATACAAAGGTGTACACTACAGTCTTGAAAGACAAAGGACAACTGGCTCTAACAAGGACAGAAAGAGATGTGGAAGGTCCAGATGTACAACTAATCAAGAGGATAAGTACATCAGAGTCTCTAGTTTGAGAAATAGATGCCTCACATGTCCTCAGCTGACAGCTTCATTGAATTCTACCCGCTCAACACCAGTTTCATGTACAACAGTAAAGAGAAGACTCAGGGGTGCAGGCCTTATAGGAAGAATTGCAAAGAAAGAGCCACTTTTGAAACGGAAAACAAAAGGAAAGGTTAGAGTGGGCAAAGAAACACAGACATTGAACAACAGATAATTGGAAAAGAGTGTTATGGATCTTAACCCCATTGAGCTTTTGTGGGATCAAGACAGCCACATCTATGGCAAGTGCTACAGGAAGCGTGGAGTGAAGTGTCATCTGAGTATCTGGACAAACTGACAGCTAGAATGCCAAGGATCTGCAAAGCTGTCATTGCTGCATGTGGAGGATTTTTTTGATGAGAACTCTTTGAAGTAGTTTAAGAAGTTCTGAACATTTTTTTTAAATTGTAATAGTAATTTTTCACATTATTAATGTCCTGACTATACTTTGTGATCAGTTGAATACCACTTTAGCAAATAAAAGTACCAATTTCTTTTATTCTGTACATTATTCCAAACTTTTAGATGTTGGTAAGATGGTAAGGTAAATTTTCATCTGTTTTCCTTCAAAAATATTGCTCCTTAAACCAAACTTCCTTGGTTACGGGTTAGCTGGCTTGAATTTACATTTCAAATGAGGAGGAATAACAGCAGATTCACGGTTGCGTTCAAGACATTTCACGCCTGAATTGCTGAGGTGATCACTAATGAATACAACACTTCGGATGCCTCTGGCAGGGGTGAATTTAGGCATGGGCGACATGGGCAACTGCCCAGGGCACACCCCCCCATCTCCAACCACCCCAACCCCCAGCCACCCCCTGTCTGGACGAATGACACATGCCACTGTATTTTAAGGCATATTGTAGACATGGTCAATGATATGCGCCAGTTTATTTAAAGGTAGTGATGGCGTGCGGACAAACTGTATATATCACGTTGCTTCCTGACGTTAGCTTTTATCAGGCTAACCACACAAATCCAAAAATTATTGTTTTACACTGTAGTTTAGGTCTGTCTCGTGTTCTGTTGTAATATGCGTTATGCATGAAATGTATTTTGTTTTCTTGTAATAAAGCCATTATGTCATTAAACAACCCATGTTTGTCTTTTATTACTTCGCTTAAACAACATTTATTTTTATTTAATTATTTTTTAAATAGTCACTGCTGTTTGACAGCTTAACTATTTAAACTGCTTAACTTTTCATTATATTTGTATTGTTAATATGTCACTGTGATCACCAATGTGTGATTGTATTCTTCTGAGTCTATGTAGAGTGGTGGCTACAACTGTAAAATAGAGAGAGAGAAAAATTATATTTGCCAATTGCCACCAAGAATTTACAATCAGGTTTGGCTTAGATCATTTGTAGACTAGCAATGTGGAACATGGCAAGATAATACAGTGGCACCTTTTGTCCTTTATTTGGAACGACATGAAAAGCACCCACAGTTGAAATCACAAGTGTTGATGTCAAGGAGAAGAGAAGAAAGTGGGAGATGAAGTTTGGGTCACATGCATTTATTTATCTTAATCAGATCACACAAAGAGAGAATATGTGTCTTCACACACAGAGATGTTATCTGTGCCTTTAACTGTTCACACACACATAGATAGTATGAGTGCACCTTTGTCAAATGCTTAAGAGAGAATGAGTGCTTAAATACACAGTTTTATGCATACAGTTGCAAAAACATGCAATGTACATACAAGGTAGATTTGTCAACATTGTTGCAGGAAGACAGTGCGAGCAGTGCCTAAACCAAGAACACAACATTAAATACGGTGTTCTCTACTAGAGGAAAACAAAAAGCCATCATGTCCATGTCAGCAGAGGTCTCACAGTGGTACCCTAGAAAATACAGATAAATTGAAATTGGTTCAACTCGTTTAAAAAAATTTAAATAATATAAAATACATACAATGCACATGACAGCATCACTGATATTTTGAAAACTACTGGACAAACCTGTTTCTAGAAGAAGCATTGAAAGTTGACATCACAGCTGGTGGTGTGAGGAAGGCCACTTTCTGGGTCTCATAGATCAAAGCATGTCCTCAGATAAAATCTATGTGAAAACAAACATAACTCAAATAAATATATATTGTAAGTTGACCTTTCGTTGCATTCATTTTTAAAAATTATAACCTTTCACATCCTGTCCTACTTATTTATACACTTTCAAAAGCAGTGAATGTGAAGAGACTGTGAATGTTTTAAAGTGGAAACCACTAAGTTATTCATTTGACAAATAATGGAGCTGTCTGTTCTTTCATTTTGTAGAGCCATACAGTACATTATATGAAGTATATCTGGTCTCAGACATTAATTCCATAAACCATTAGAATGTACCTCTAGGAGCATCACACACACACACACACATGATCGCAAACAAGCCACTTTTTTCTAACAAAATAGCCTGTCTAAGCTGCCGACTCCACAAGTGTCACCCAAGTACCTCAAAATACAGTGGCATGTGTCAGTTGCTTCCGGACATGCAACATATTTTAGTGGCATCTAAGTGGCATATGCCACTAGTGACCAGAAATGCCACCAGATGAGCCACAAAATATAGCAGCATGTGCCAATGGTAATAGAACGTGAGATGCCATAACAATTAAAGTTATAACCATGGCTGTATTTAGTGGCATGGCATCTTTGACCCCATTTACACCTGGTATTAAGATGCTGTGGTGATGGGGATGTGGCTGAGCAATGTCTGTGGAGAGTGAGGCTGCAAGAGGAAGAATGGTAAGGACACCTGTGGGAAATTATCTCTAACAGCTGTTTGTGTTTGCAGTGAGAGCTGAGAGGGATTTAAAAGTGCAGTCCAGTCCGCCGGATAAGAGAGAGAGACACACACAAAGCTGTGTGTGCATGTTGTGCTGAAAAGCAAACAGTAATGAAAATACTGAAATGTGTGTAGAAATAAAGACCCACTTCCTCCTTTACAAGAGAGCTAAGAACCTGTCACAGATGCATTTCAGGTGATCCAATCAGATGTGGTCAGTGCTAAATACAGGTCTAAACGGTGTCTAAAATGTTTTGTGATTGAATCACAAAAACAACATACGAATGTTTGTCTTTTCTGACTTTTTGCAGTTTATTATCATGCAGTAACACACTGACATAGTGACTGAGTCCCTCTCCTCCAAATCCGATAACAAGTGGTTGCAGGAGATGTATTTAAGTGACCAGGTGTAAACAGTGATGTGTCTCACCTTACCACATGTGACTGGATCACCCGAGACACATCTTAATACCAGGTGAAAAAATCCAAAAACTGAAAGAACATATTAACAACAGATTTGCACATGTCGCTGAATTTAGTGGTATGTCTGGTTGTTAGTAGCACAATCAGTTTCTGGATCCATACAATATGAAAGTTTAATTAGTCCTTCTTTAAAACTCAACTAGTGACTAGAAGAGAGTTTATTGTATATACATTTTGGTCAGTGCTGCATTCTTTGCATGCATTTATGTTTTGTCTGGTTAAAATCCCATAAGTACTTTGGCAGGATAGTGGCATATTTTAAGATTTCTGAGCTAGACCATGATCTAAACCAATGCTTTACACTTAACCTTACCCATCAGAAGTGTAGGGTTGCATCTTACTCTCAGTAACTCCAGCAGAATCAGTGTGCATCCAACCAAAATATACATCACACTGTACCCACTACATCCTTGCAGCACTTGAAAACAATAACTTGTTATTGTGTGATAAAAAGAAAAAGAAAAACTGAGTTAAAAGTGAATTACCTTAAATTCTTAGTGTGGTTTAAAATGAACAAGGCCTATTCTTTGCCCACTTTCTAGAAACAGAATGCATGCCAGTCACCAGTGATGCACTTGAATTACTTTTTTCAGTTTATTCATGTCCTATGAGGTAAATTGTTAAAAGTTAATGAACTTACAGGCACTATTACAAATGAGAAACATTAAATAATTAGTAAAAGTTACTAAAAAAAAAAAAGTAGTTAAAGTAATTAGTCACCTGCTTTTTCATGAACATGCAATATAACTAATAAATCCATGTACCAATCTGGTATGTTTTATAAAAGCCCTAACAAATCATATTTTTTTAATTCTTGGACATAAAACAAAAACAACATAAGAGCCAGAATAAACTATACACCATACCTTTCAAACCCAATTGTAATACCTCAATATTTTACACTTGCCACAAAATGAAGTGATCCCCCAGCCAGGCTCAGGGCTCTCATGCTGACACGTCAAGGAACAAATCCATAGTGCATTCAGGTTTAATGCCATTTAAAGAATAAAGAATAAATTAGGTATTACCACAAAATACTCCAGTAAAAGAGGTAACTTTAAATTTACAACCATAAAAATGTTTAGCAATACACTATCAAATACGATAAGTTTCAAGTGGAGATATTTTTGAATGATCCGTTTTCTCCACATGGAAATAAATGCTGGGAGCATGACAAGCTTTGAAATGGTGTTAAGAATAATACATATTTTTTGGGTGCATCAAGGGTGCACAATTATCCAGCGATACTTCTTTCGTTAGCTAATAGCTAACCCGATTAGTTAAAACAACACCGACAGTAGCAACTTCAAACAAGCCACTTACCTTTCATTTTCTACCGTGTCAGTACAAACACTATACTGCATGAATTCGTAATTGTTTTAACAGCACAGTAAAGTTTTGTGTATGTGCTTCCGACGACTCCTAAAGTGTTTCTTTAGATGAACACGTTCCAAAATGGATTATCTGTGGTATCAAAATGCAGCGGCATATATCAGTGCCAGTGGCACAACTTCCAGTGGCACATGCCACTCACAACCAGATGTGCCACAAAACCCAGCGGCATGTGCCAGAGGCACCAAAATATTAGATGCCATACCACAAAATGTTAATACCGCTACTGAAACGTTAAAATATGGTTATCTATTACTCACTCGTTTTTCAACGACTACAATCTCTTCGTAAGCAAAGACCGCAATGTGCTCGTGCATTTATGTTGTCAGTTTGATAAGAAATGTGCTGAGATCGCTGCTCAATTTCACTGATAACTGGCTCTGACTCGAGCAGCACGGTGGTAGGGGTGTGTGTCCACTGCAAACTCGCATTCAGATCTGCCTCCGTTCCTCTATGCAATGCCCATATTTTCACAATCCAATCAACAACCAATGGATAAACTCAAATCCCCGCCCTAAATTTTTTTTTATCTTGTTCGATAAGCTGTTTCACTCAGAAATACGTGACAATACGGAAGTCTGCCACAACTTCCGTTTCAAGCCGACTTTAAGGAGTTAGAAGTCCTCAGGATGACTTCTAAGCTGTCATGGGGTTAGGCGTAACTTTTAGCGTTAAAATGCTGACAAAGGAGATTAGAGTGGCTAAAAGAAGCTATTCTGAAAAGCTGAGAAAACAGTTTTCAGCTAATGACACTGCATCAGTGTGGAGTGGCCTGAAAGACTTTACCAACTACAAGCCACCATCTCCCAACACTTTAGGGAATCTACAACTGGCTAATGACCTGAATGTGTTTTACTGTAGATTTGAAAAGCCCAGTTTCACACCCCACACCCGCTCTGACCTTCACAGCACACAAATATTTACACCTCCTGCCACCACCCTCCTCCCCTCTCCTGCTACTCAACATGCACTTAAGATCTGTGAAGATGATGTGTGCCAGGTCTTCTGGAAACAGAAGACAAGAAAAGCACAGGGCTCAGATGGTGTTTCACCCACTTTTCTGAAATCCTGTGCTGACCAGCTGGCACCCATCTTCACACAGATCTTCAACAGATCACTGGAGCAGTGTGAAGTTCCCTGCTGCTTCAAACGCTCCACAATCATCCCCTTCCCAAAGAAACCCAAGATCAAAGGACTTAATGACTACAGACCCGTCGCTCTGATGTCTGTAGTCATGAAGTCATTTAAGAAACTGGTGTTGGCCAACCTGAAAGACATCACTGGATCCCCTTCAATTTGCTTATAGAGCAAACAGGTCTGTGGATGATGCAGTCAATAAGGGACAGCATTACATACTTCAACATCTAGACAGAGGATCACCAGCTTTCTGACAGACAGGCAGTAGCTAGTGAGAATGGGGAAATTCACCTCCAGCACATGTACAATCAGCACTGGTGCCCCCCAGGGATGTGTGCTCTCCCCACTACTCTTCTCCCTCTACACAAATGACTGCACTGCCAAGGACCCCTCTGTTAAGCTCCTGAAGTTTGCAGACGACACTAGAGTCATCGGCCTCATCCAAGATGACGATGAGTCTGCATACAGAAGGGAGGTTGAACAGCTGGCCGTCTGGTGCAGTCAAAACAACCTGGAGCTGAACACTCTCAAAACAGTGGAGACGATAGTGTACTTTATGAGGAACACCCCAACATTAACCCCACTCACCATTCTGAACAGCACTTTGGCAGCAGTGAAGTCATTCAGGTTCCTGGGCACTACCATCTCACAGGACCTGAAGTGGGCGACCCACATTGACTCCATTTTGAAAAAGGCCCAGCAGAGGTTGTACTTCCTTCGCCAATTGAGGAAGTTCAACCTGCCACAGGCGCTGCTGATATAGTTTTACTCAGCAGTCATTGAGTCTGTCCTCTGCACTTCTATAACTGTCTGGTTTGGTTCAGCTACGAAATCAGACATCAGAAGACTTCAAAGGATAGTTTGGACTGCTGAGAGGATTACTGGTGCTCCCCTACCCACCCTGCTAGAACTGTACACATCCAGAGTGATGAAGAGGGCTGGTAAAATCACTCTTGACCCTATTCACCCAGCACACTTCCTCTTCCAACTGTTGCCCTCTGGCCGGTGCTACAAAGCACTGAGCACAAGAACAGCCACCTCATGAACAGTTAAAACTGCCCCCAAATACATTCCTTTGATCAGTACAACCATGTGCAATATTTAATCCATCCATTCCTACTTATATCCATATTTCATTCATATTCTTTAACATATCCTACCTCTTCTTGAATACATTACATCACCTGCACATAACTGTATATCTGTATATAAAATATTCTAACAACATTATTGCTTTTTATGTTATATCGTATTTTTAAAATATTTTTTTATGTCACTATATGTATATATGTTTAAATGTATATGTTTGTGTGTATGTGTACACGTGCATTCTCTTGCACTGGAAGCTTCTGACACTATGACAAATTCCTTGTGTGTAAGCATACTTGGCAATAAAGCTCATTCTGTTTCTGATTCTGGATGAAAATTTTACGAGTCCTAAAATTAGGAGAGACTCGCCCCTAATTTATAATAGTTGCTCCTAAATTTCCACATCAGGAGCTACGTTTAGCCTTAAGATTTTTTTGTGAATAGGGGCCCTGTCCAGAACATTTAAGTGAATCGGTTCATTTGGGTGGTTCATGTTAATGAACTGGTTATAATTAATTCACCATTTGACATAAATGTAGCATTGGGAATTTTTAGAGAATCAGTTCCTTCGAATGGTTGTAATGAACCAATCGATTTACTAATTCACTTCGGTCCCTGTGTAGAGGTCATTATGTCTTCTTTTTAAAGCAATTTACTAAGTAATATAAAAAAAAAGTGTTTAATTAGGTGCAGGGGCGGATTATGACTACCAAGGGCCCCGGGGCCAATTTTCTTTGAGATCCGCATCCTATCCAATCGCGTGTATTTGGCCGTAGCAGAAAAATACAGTGAGCAGCAAAATAAATACTGGCATCTTTCGCTAAAACACACATGAAGCAAAGTGAACTTCATGTGTCTGAAATGAATCCGACCGTTCAGCTAAACCAAGTTTGTGACAGGACGACGTGCTTCCAGCGCTCCTTTAAACAATTAGGATTTTTTTCAGTCTAAAATTGCCTTCATTATGATCAGCATGTTTAAAGTCTTTCACAAACTGATTATTTTTGTGAAAATTAATCAAAGATGTCATCATCTCTGGCATAGATGGCAAGGAAAAACAACCAGAAATTGTATATTACTAGTATTATAGTGGAGTTCTCATGAGAATGTTTCCATTATTTGATATTTATATTCCATTTATAGGCCTACTTAACTTTAGCTAACAGTATTTTAGATTTACTATTGTGATGTGCATTGTTTGTTGTTGGTAGATTTTCACTTTATGGGAAATATAAAAACAGTCCATTCAGATGTTTACATTTTTCCACATTTTCTCTCGGGGGGTACCCCTGAACCCCCATAATGTATCTTTCTTTAGCCACAAGGTCTGCTGTGTCCCTTAGGTATCTAAAAATATTCAAACACAAATACTGTACTGCTGTCATTCAGCTTCAAAACAAACAGTTGATTTTATCTTTTAATATTCATATCAAAGTGCACTCGGTTGATGAACTAATTGAAATATTTTAATCTTTTGGTAGGAGATTCCCCCAAACCCCACTACTTTGGCTTTGTCTCTGGGGTCCCAATGTCATAATCCTTGCCCAGTTTTAAAGAGACTGTTTTGACTATGATTTTTTCTTTTACAAAGTACTATTGCTGCCAACATAAAAAAATTAAAATAACTATTTCATAAAATGTATTAAGCATTTCTTATGTTATTTCATAGCTACAGTATACTGACTACTGAAACCATGCAAGTTATTATCCAGACTTTTGCTGGGAAGTAAATGTAGAGACTGGACCTCTTGAATACCTTTATTATACACAATGTAAATTCATTGTAAATACTACAAATTATGCATACAAAAAAAAAAAAAAAAAATGTAACAAAATGTGCAATAAATGTGTAAACCTGCATATATTTAAAGGGGCAATAATACATTATGACAAACTTTAACTTTATCAAACACTTTAAATATAAATAATTTAACTAATAGACTCCTACAGCATGTACATATGGGTTTGGTGAAACTTTGTTAAAACGTTCAGGCAGTTCTGGCTTGCATTGCTATATATTTTCAAACTCATTTGAATGATGTGGTGCGTTCCTTTCAGAAGTAATCATCCCTATTCCCTTTATAGACTGTACCCTCCATTGTGAGAGCTTCAAAGGGCTGAAAGGTGTGGGGCTCAAAATTAGTGGTCATTTTATTGTAAATTCTGTTAGCAATGACCCTACAGCTAGGCTACCATTATTATTCTCCCATAGAAAAGCCCTGTGAAGGTATCATGTAAGCCAAAATCCCCTAAAGTAGATTATATTAAAATAATTTTTAAATGATCTAAGAATCTGTTTTTGAATGTTCATGATTTCAAACTTCAGAGGTCAAAACTTACAAGCTGTAAGATGCTCTCTTTCTTTCTCTTACTGCAAGAACTATAAAATTTCTAACTTCAAGCATTTAAAAGTATAAACTTTCAGATAAGGTTCAGTTAAACCAACATTATAGTAAATTAATTTGTTCAATGTTCAATTTAGTAACTTGTTTCACTTATTCTAGTCATAATTTCCCTTATAGTGTATAAAATGTGCTATAACTAAATTTAAATAAATAAATAAAAACAACAATATTTTATTCACAGATGTGTAAAGTTTACTTGTAACTAGTTACTTAAATTAAGTTCAGTTCACTTGAGCCAAATAAGTATTTACTTGGAAAAGCATGCAAATTCATTAGTTTAAATTAATTTAATTGTGGACATTGGTTCCACACAATGAAAATGAGTTTCTTTGATGTAAAATTAAAATGTAGGCTCTACTGTGACAGGCTGTGTAGAAAACCTAAATGAATTGAGTTAACCTGACTTAAATTTGATCTGATCAAATAACTCTATTGAACCTATTGAACAATGGATAATTTATTTGTTCAATTCAATGTTGCCATCCTATTTGATCTTCATGGATATTTTGTCCTATTTGGAGCTTCACATACAGGGTCACAATGAGCTGTTGTATGGAAAAGAGCTTCATGATTCTTCAAAAATTCTCATTTTGTACTTTTGTAAATGGTTTGGAACAGTAATGGTGAATAAATAATGTGCACATTTTTCCTTTACATGTACTCAGTTGTCTTTCACTGTCTTCTATTCCCATCTTTGCTATAGATACTTAAAAATGGTCTTGCAAGTCGTACATAACTATGCTATTGTGCAACTTAGCATGCAATACATAACACGTCAGAGTAGTCTGACTGTGCAAAAGCAAAGTACTATGAGTCAGTGGAGCAAGAGGACAACCCTAATCCATTAACACCAATACAGTAGATACCAGAAACTACCTGCACAAGACTACTGCTGGACTGTGACGTCAGAGCGCACCGCCGCCCTGCAGTGTCAGTGATTTTTTAGAAAAGCACAAGAGGACGAGACGGCCCACCAACAACCACTATCAGATTTGG
Organism: Myxocyprinus asiaticus; assembly: GCF_019703515.2. NCBI lineage: Eukaryota > Metazoa > Chordata > Actinopteri > Cypriniformes > Catostomidae > Myxocyprinus > Myxocyprinus asiaticus. The sequence continues at coordinate 33,245,907 of NC_059357.1, read as the reverse complement.
CTCTACCGGAAACCATCAGACACCTTAAAACTGCACGGGCGTTAAGAAAACCGCTGAGTCAACAGGGAAACATGACGGGTTTATTTTCGGATGTGCGGTTACTGGGAATCGCACGCTGAACTCTCGCTTGGTCGCGCGCCTCTGCTGCTGATGCATCGAGCTCGCGCTGGACAGCTGGATAGATTCTCAAAGTACATAAGCTAAATTATCTCGCGCACACGTACAGTCTGGACGCTTTTGCTTTATATTTGTCTGTCGGAGCAGGGCAGTTACCCTGGATGGAGTTCCAGTGCATCGTTCGATTATGCATCCACTCACTGGGAAATGAAGCAGCAGCTAGCGCACTAGCAGCGCGAGCTAACCACTGTCCCATATTATGACAGTGATCTGCATGCCTACAGCGTTTTATTACAAGCGGCCGTCTGGTTCCAGCACGTGCATTTGAATTTAATGCTGGTGCAGGACGGGCAGCGTGCATTTCTGGGATCTACGGTAGAAATTAACTTTTTCCTCTCATTTCACTGACATGGCAAACGGTTAGCTTGGGCAGGCCTAGCTAGCCAGAGCGTTCGCTAGTATGGAATCTCTTCACTGGATTAGACAGCATGCAAAACTGCAAGCGTAATAGCGGCTTGTTTTTAAAGGGTGTAGTGAGTAATAACGGGGCCAGCAAGCTTATATTAAAATATGCTATAGATGCGGAGAGAGTGGTTGGCTGTCACTAGTCGCAACAAAATAACGGACTGTTTGGTTACTACCAACTTGACATAACAGGTCTTTAATGTCTTTAAATGTGGCAGGCGCGCGCACGTTTCACAATGCATTTTTTCAAGGAAGAATCCGATTGTGTTACTGAAGTGAACATTTGGATGATAATAGAGGCTCTGCCTCCGGCTAGCTAGCTCTCAATCGGTTGTCTGACATTGAAAAGTACCATGCCAGATCTTGAGCCGATTTTACGCTCCAAATAAGTAGCCAGCTATAACAAACAGTCCGCGTTTTATCTTAGCTGGTGTTGTAGCTACAGCCTCGATATCACCATTGAGAGAGGGGATGCCCTAAACACTTCAACCATGTCGAGCAAAGCTTCGAGTAAAGAGAAGAAGTCCGGCTTCAGCAAGAAGCTCTTCCGCCGGGGCTCGGTGCGCTCCGTCGGGAGTTTTATGAGCAGAGTCCTGAAGACTCTTTCCACACTCTCTCATTTCGGCTCGGAGTTACACGCCGCGGAGGGCGACAAGGACGACGGAGGATTCACAGCCTTCAAGAAAGAAGGCAAAGGATCCGTCGCCTCGGATGAAAGCGACTGTGGTGGGTTTCTCTCCAGGGACAAAGTTCCCGGAGTGGCTGGTTTGAAAAACCACGGCAACACGTGTTTCATGAACGCTATTCTGCAGTGCCTGAGCAACACTGAGCTCTTCGCGGAGTATTTGGCGCTGGAGCAGTATCGAGGAGATGAGACGGACGATGAGAAACCCAAGACGAACGGTGTCGTGCAGAGGAAGGGCGGCCAGGACAAGGGAGAAGTTACCGAGCAGCTGTCTGGATTGGTCAGAGCCCTGTGGACGTTTGAATACACGCCGCAGCACAGCCGCGAGTTCAAAGTAAGTTCGCCCGGAATTTTTGGAACAGGTGACGTTGTTCACCTGGAATATTTCACATGAAAGCTTTATCGATGGTTTAAGCATTATGTGTGTGTGTGTGTGTATATATATACCTACTACATGAAAGATATCAATGAAATAGGTGTCCTGAAAAATTGCACTTGTCTCTGTGACATAACGAAAAGAACCTGACCGCGGCAAACTTTGATGCGGGTGTCTGTCTCACGCCGGTTTCACATATCCTCCGTGAGCGTGGTGTGAGCAGCGCGTTTTCGTTTCAGTGCACATGTTAACAGATTACACTCTTCACATTAAAAGCCTGTGAGCCTAGTTTGGCGCCGAGCCTATTTTTGCCGCGTGGCTCACCTTTGAATCAGTGGCCCTGTGTACAGTAGAAAATTAAAATAATCAGGAGTTTATAGAGAATTGGTATGCCCGCCTTACTGGTAAAAGAGACAATCACATTTTAGATAAAGACATCGCCTGTCAATCAACTCAAGAACATGGGCATTAGCTGATCCAGTGTAATCTGAGGTAAAGCAGCACAATTTATGACACTATTGTTGTCAGATTTTACTGCTGACTTTATATTCTTTGATCCTAATCATGACCAACCGTTTTGAAAATTTCAGTCTTTCCCCATTCAAGTAGATAGGAGCTGTACTTTTATGCCACTTGTTTACAGAGAAAAATCTGCCCAAGAACTTTCCAAAGATGACTGCCGAGTGGACTGACTTGCCTTGCTTTGATATGTTAACCAGTCATGACCAAGTATGCTGGTAAACAAGTGCATGTGACTGCCCGCCGTTGCCGTAGGAACCTAAATAAGAGAAGCAGCCAATGTGAAAGCACACATTGCTCACGTCTAGCTCACACCCCGCACATGGAGTATGTGTGAATCCAGCGTCAGTATGTAGGCAAACCCTGAAGTAATGGACCCTTTTCACACGTCCATGTTTGCAAAGCGGAAGTCGTCATAGTTAAACTCGAATGGGAGAACACAGCAAATTAAATTTTAGCTTACCCCATTTGCTCCAACAGTAAAAGAAAAAATCATCGATTATGCTTTCAAAGCTTGGCAAAAGAAGATAAAAATATAGCTGCAAGCAGCAATGATGGGCCCCAAGCACAACTGGTCCATTTCCACCCAGTGGCTTTCGGAAAACAATGCAAGGTGGACACATGCATTTGACATTATTCTAAACAATTTTGAAGCAATTTGGGTAAATATAGGAGGACTATTTTAAAGTCTGTTGTAAGAGCCACACTTCCTGCTGCTAGGTGGTGGCACTATGACCATGACCCAAAATAGTCAAATCCATGTGATTAGCCCCCAAAACTAAACATACATCTCAATTTTGATCTAAATCACACATTGCACACAGAAGATCTCAGACACCTCCTGTTTCCCATTTTTCGCCATTAATTTAATGCCTCAATGTTTGATATATCAAAATCTGCTCACAATTTAGCATCTTCAGTGTCTTGGCATTATGTTTTCTAAATGTGGTGACAGTCTCATGAATCACCTAGGAGGAGTATTTAAAAGTTCAGAGATTGCAATATTTAAAAAAAGTCCAAAATGGCTGACTTCCTGTTGGGTGGACCTAATAACTATAATTATGAAAGTTGTCTGGTTGATGAGAACTATATATGTACCAATTTTGGTGACTGTAGGTGAAAATGGGGGTGCTACAGAGGACATCTTACACACCCATTTTAAAGGGGGCACTACAGAGCCCCCCCACATGCCCATGCATGAACTTTTGCCCAGAACTAATGGCCAACGACTCTGATGTGTTAACATTTCATGAAATTTTAAGCCTGCCAAGTGCCTCAAAAACACCCAAATATAGGAAGAAAGGAATAATAGCAAGCATTTAAGATATCATATATCCCTTTACAATTTTACATCAGCAGTGACTTGACATTATTCTAAAGAATTTTGAAGCAATTCATGTAAACACAAGAGGGCTATTTCAAAGTCTGTTAAAAGTGCCATACTGCCTGCTGCCAGTTGGTGTTGCTATGACCGTGGCCTAATGGCCGACGACTCTGATGTGTGTGCAAAATTTCAAGAGTTTTCACACATTAAGTACTCCAAAAGTACCGAAAACCTTGAAAGAATAATAATAATCCTTAGTAGAACAATAATAATAATGCACTGGATAACAGCAGTAAGGAGAGAAACAGGACAACGTTTTTGTCACTCTCTCAGCTCTGTATTAGAAGCCTCATCGCAGCTGTAGTAACTGAATTTTTTTTTATTTTTTATTTATTTATTTTTTTATTTTTTAAGTATTCCAGGGTAATATAATACAAAGCACAATGTTATAAATTTACACTAAATATTTAAATTTAGATTTAAAATTGGAAATATCAAAATGTTTGTGACATTAACAGTGTTAAAGAAGGCGGAAACGCATCATAATAGGTCTGTGAAAAAGGTCCATTCGCCATGGGTACCCTCGGGATTTAGAACAAAATCTGGCCAAAAAAAAATGTGTGTTTGCGCTCGTTTCGGTGGTTCGTAACAGCTTGCCTGGGTGAACCTTTAAGAGAACTTCTAACTGGCTGCTAAACACCTTGTGGCCATTGGTCCACATCTTCGTTAGGTGATACTTGAGGCACCACTTACTATTTTGTTAATCAGCCAGTATTCAATGTAAACACACATGCGTGCAAGACCATGTCATACATTTATTTATTTTTTTAATTAGTCTACAAAAGGAATCAAATCTACTCAAATACTCTCAAGTGCCCATTCACTCATGTGCCATGTGCAGCGAAAGCCATTTACACATCTGCCCAAAGTAAGATATGCCTATCATCATTCTTTTGTGTGTATTTTGTCCATTAACACTTTTATACACCCATCTTTGCAGTTGCATTAGTGTCATCATAAATTACAATAAAAGAGTGTAATCAGCGGATATTATGGCACGTATGGTGTGTTAGCGCATTAGCATCATGAATTCAGAATCTAAAAAAGACAAATTAAATTTTCTACTGCATATATATTTAAATCATCATCGAGTTGTTATTGCATGGTAACAGCTTCTTTTACGGACCTCACGTGAATTCTACTCATAGAATGAGGCATAAAGTCATTGATAACACATTTTAATGTTACATTAGTTAAGGTTTTACATGTAGCGTCCTCATATTTGAATGCTCCTTTTAGTGCCTCCCACAGCAGTGTGGCAGGTGTCTGAATGTTCGGAAACAGTATACTGTTGCTCGGCTGTTTAGAACTTTTTACACCTGAATGAAGAACTTCTCCAGAAGTATAACGTGCCTTTACAGCAGTCACTCACAGAAGAAAATGTGAAATGCTTTGAAATCTGAGCTGTACCGTCACAGTTTCAATGGAATGATTACACATCACAACACGAGAGTGTGTGTTTGACAGGGTTAGAAATCGGATGGAGCAGGACGTGGGTCTCTCCACTCCTTCACATCCTGCGTCGCCCCCCATTTAGGTATTACCTTCGTATTTGTGCAGATAACCCTCGGAAAAACAACTTGTAACCTTTGAGTTTAGATTTAACCGTTGATGGACGATGCGGTCAACATCTCCAAATGTAAATGCAGGCAAAACTTTTAAGGACTGTGAAAACACACACACTTTGGCAGCGGCCATAGTTGCGTTTTCCATCTATGACGACTTGCGCTTTGTGAACATGGAAGTGTTGAAAGGGTCCATTTATCTTGTAGAACAAAATGGCGAAATAGCCTTCCGAGCTCGCCTACAAAGCAATGTCATGGCTGAACAGCTCTTTTAAACCTTATTCACAGCTGCATCATCTTTAATTTTTGACAGGAATTACAACGTGGCTGTGAGTGATAGACAAACAGTCACTTCAGTGAGTTGAACAGTTGTTTAAATGTTTTTGGATACTTCCGCTGACCAAAAAATAAATAAATAATATATATATATATATATATATATATATATATATATATATATATATATATATATATATATATATATATTTCTGAGAAATTTCAGTAGACAAAAAAACTCCACATGAGTTGTGGAAAATTTGATGTGATCTTTGGGGTTCTAAATAGAACCCTAGGGTTCTTTACTCAGCTTGAACGCTTTATGCCAAAAAGGTTCTATTTACAAAGATTTACAGAAAAAAATAACCCTTTTTGCACACAAGGGTTCTTTGGGTTGAAAATTGCTTAATGTGAATATGTATGTATGTGTATGTGTAATTTACATAATTGAAAGTTTTGTTTATAAATAGTTTTGAACACTACACTGCATTACTTTGCATTTGCATTTCATACTGCAGAAAAAATAAACTTTTACAATGTACTTCTACAGCTTTGGGTTTGATTAGAAAAGGATAAATGACAGATGATCAGATCCAATGTCCTTTCTCTTTTAGACGACAGGTTATTGTAGTATTAATATACAGTCTATTGTATAGTCTATTCTTGACTCATAATTCAACAAATATGCAAAAAATTGCGTTTATCATAAACAGCAAACAACTTGAGCTTGTAGCGCTGGTTATTTTTTGTCCTATCTACATAGAGCAAAGGCACATTTAAGCTGCGCGCTTGCAGACGTGAGTGATCAAAATGCGCAAGCATCTTATTTCAAATTTTAACGGTCACGGAAAGACGGTTGAGCTGAAAGTTTGAAGGCTACTTTTAGCCTGGTAAGTAAGAGAAATAAATTAATTTGTTGATAAATTTGGTTATTTTTATTTATTTTGACCTAACCTCTTGTCATTTATGACTTACACGTTTATTTCAGCGAGCACAAAGAATCAATGTCGTACAGGCCTGCGATATTCTCCATCAGGATGTAAGTAATTTTTCAAAGATTACAAGAGTGTGAATGTGTCAAATATACAAAGTCAGAGAGAGGAAGTGATGGAAATGTTTCAATATCTCAACTTGTGAGTATTTGGTGTTTGTAGTTTTATTGTCATGTAGCCTACAAAAATATGATAATTATGTATTTTTTTTTATTGAAGATGCCATATTAATTGAACATGGGTTTTTAGCAAGACCTTCAATTCATAGCACTTCTGAAGTCCTGACCACCAACATCATCAGAGCCAAGAGAAGTGAAAGTCAAAGGGGACATTTGACTTCAAAACAATGACATAAACAATGTCATAAAAGGTACATATTTTTCTATCATTTCTCATTATTTTGCATTGCATTTTTATGATAATAAATAATGGTTAATTTCTGTTTGCAGTGGCTCTGGTGTGCAGCATTACTAGTTTGACCATCTTCATACAGATAAAACACAACACTCCTATTCATGTAAGTTTTAAAATGTAATTTAGAGAGATAGCAATTTCTTTGTTTTTATTTACTCTGCATACTGACAGCAGGTCTATTAAATGTTTCACATAGTTACAGGGATCAGCACATCCATCCTTATCCTGATCTTTCATATGGTGTCCAGACCGCTCAGAGAGTGCAGAGAGTTTGTATCAAATTGATGACATGGAGATGGCTGAAGTGAAGTCATCCAAAAGTATCCAATAGACCTCACTCAGTGTGTTTCATTATAACCATGCTGTAGGAAGACCCCCCAGTGGCAACAAAATGATTCTGTATCTACCCCAGTGCTAAAATTGTTTAACAGCTTTTCATAGGTCATTTATTTTTACTTTGTTTTTTACTTGTTTATTAATCCTACTTATGGTTATAATGTTAACTTAGTTAATGTTAAATTATTTAATGTGTATGATTTTTATATAAATAATGTTACTACAAATTAACTTTAAGCTTATTATTATAAACTTGTGGATTTATTAAGTCAATTCTCATAACTATTGCATTATGAATTGTGTTAATTATTGCTTGTGTTGTTGTAAATACAAACTATTAAAAATGCTTAATAATACTTAAATGTCTTTTATATGGTTATTTCACTTTTTTAGAGATATGTTTAGAGATACTGTATGAACTATTCAATTCACATATCCATTAAATGTTCTTCTGGTAATAAAACAAAAACGAATTAAAAAAATTAGACAAAGCCAAATGTTACAGTTGCATTTTAGACAAATATGAAGCAACAATAGAACCCTTTAGGTTTTGGAGAGTTTTGATAGCTTCATACTGTGCATTACATTGAAGAGACGGTATGTCTATCCCTCACAGCCTCGTTTTTATTACCATCAAAAATCAAAGATGGTATAAGTTCTATGGCTTGAGTTAGGGGTGGATGATATGACCAAAATCTTTTTTTTTTTTTTGGTATATTTATTGTAATGTCTATTTTTGGATAATCTAGTCAGTCAGTGAATTAAATACTTAATAAATGAAACCTACTTGCTTTTTAAAAATGTTTCTATATTTGAAACTTGACATAGTCAAATAAAAAAATAAAATAAACATAACTTGGTTTTAAATCAACTTTACCATAATGCTACATTTCACGTTAATCCACATTTCAGTCTGATATGTTGTTGACCAAATTATTATTGTTATTATAAACTGTCCTCAAGAAACTAATCTTCTCAAAGCAGTGCAACAAAGAATATAATATATTAGTAAAAATTATCCTATGAAAATAAACTCTAAAGGCTCTTAAGTCATCTTTATAGAGAATATACAGTATGAATATCTGAAGGCAAACATGGCCGGTTTGTTTTCTGATATCTAACATAATTTCAAAAGAATTTAGTAAGGTTGATGATGTTTAGTTTAAAAGTGAGTCTTGGGCACGGGACTACCGTTTTATTTGACCAATGGTTGATGGGGCGGTGTTTAGGGAAGGTCTTATTTTTTGTAATTCCGTTTGTTGCCGCTAGTGCTGAAGAAATCACTTACAGCAGCATCAGTGTATGTATAATGTTCTCTTCGGTATTCAGCAGCAGCTCTGCACCGCTACTAAATCTACAGCATCAAATAAAACCATATATAGTTGTGGCCAAAAATATTGGCACCCTTGGTAAATATGAGCAAAGAAGGCTGTAAAAAATGTCTTTATTGTTTATCCTTTTGATCATTCATTCAAAATATTCACAAAAATCTAACCTTTAATTGAAGTAAACTAATTGGGGGTATCTCATAATTAAATAAATATTTTTCTCCAAAACATGTTTGCCACAATTATTGGCACCTCTAGAAATTCTTATGAGTAAAATATATATGAAGTATATATTCCCATTCATATTTTACATTTTTTAGTACACCTGGGTGACTAGGAACATGCAATTGTTCAACCATGACCTCCTGTTTCACATGGGTATAAATATGAGGTAACACAGAAGCCAAATTCCCTTAGTCATTCATCACAATGGGTAAGACTAAAGAATAAAGTTCTGGGTAGGGTTGCACCAGCTGTGCGTAAGTTCACACATAAGTTGAGACGTAAAGTTCACATTAAGGGCTTAGTAATTACTAGTTAGTTTGTAACTAAATCAGTGCTTAATTTGGTTGCACCACCTGTTCTTAAGGCAAGACTTAACTAGTAGGTCGTAAGCTCACCGTAAAGTAATGTGTAGTCGCATTATATGACGTTTACCTGTATTGATCCAATAAACAACCTTCAAATTTGTACACAGAAGTGTTAAAAATCTGTGAACTTCAATTTGATCTTGTTACAGTTGATGTTCAAAACTTGTTTGCTCACGTAACTGTCAGCTGTGATAAATTATAACCCCATTAAAATACGATATGTAATAAAAGTAGGTTTGATAAATAGCATATTTGCCTTGTGTAAATAACAATATATAGGAACTGTATCTAAAATAATTGAGGGGTGATAAATAGAGTTGTGCTCAAAAGTTAGTATACCCTGTCAAATATTGTGAAATTTTGGCATTAATTTTGAAAATATGACTTTTATTTAAGGATTGTGATCATATGAAGCCATTTATTATCACATAGTTGTTTGGCTCCTTTTTAAATCATAATGATAACAGAAATCACCCAAATGGCCCTGATCAAAAGTTTACATACCCTTGAATGTTTGGCCTTGTTACAGACACACAAGGTGACACACACAGGTTTAAATGGCAATTAAAGGTTAATTTCCCACACCTGTGGCTTTTTAAATTGCAATTAATGTCTGTGTATAAATAGTCAATGAGTTTGTTGCTCTCACGTGGATGCACTGAGCAGGCTAGACACTTGTCCATGGGGAGCAGAAAGGAACTGTCAAAAGACCTGCATAACAAGGTAATGGAACTTTATAAAGATGGAAAAGGATATTAAAATGGTATCCAAAGCCTTGAAAATACCAGTCAGTACTGTTCAATCACTTATTAAGAAGTGGAAAATTCAGGGATCTCTTGATACCAAGCCAAGGTCAGGTAGACCAAGAAAGATTTCAGCCACAACTGCCAGAAGAATTGTTCGGGATACAAAGAAAAACCCACAGGTAACCTCAGAAGAAATACAGGCTGCTCTTGAAAAATACGGTGTGGTTGTTTCAAGGAGCAAAATACGACAATACTTGAACAAAAATGAGCTGCATGGTTGAGTTGCCAGAAAGAAGCCTTTACTGCACCAGTGCCACAAAAAAGCCCTGTTACAATATGCCCGACAACACCTTGACACGCCTCACAGCTTCTGGTACACTGTAATTTGGAGTGACGAGACCAAAATAGAGCTTTATGATCACAACCATAAACGCTATGTTTGGAGAGGGGTCAACAAGGCCTATAGTGAAAAGAATACCATCCCCACTATGAAGCATGGTGGTGGCTCACTGATGTTTTGTGGGTGTGTGAGCTCTAAATGGACGGGGAATCTTGTGAAAATTGATGGCAAGATGAATGCAGGATGTTATCAGAAAATACTGGCAGACAATTTGCATTCTTCTGCACGAAAGCTGCGCATGGGACGCACTTGGACTTTCCAGCACGACAAGTTGACCCTCCAGTGGTTACAGCAGAAAAAGTTGAAGGTTCTGGAGTGGCCATCACAGTCTCCTGACCTTAATGTAATCGAGCCACTCTGGGAAGATCTCAAACGTGTGGTTCATGCAAGACAACCAAAGACTTTGCATGACCTGGAGGCATTTTGCCAAGACGAATGGGCAGCTATACCACCTGCAAGAATTTGGGGCCTCCTAGAAAAATATTACAAAAGACTGCACGCTGTCATTGATGCTAAAGGGGACAATACACAGTATTAAGAACTAAGGGTATGCAACTTTTAAAAAATAGGGAGAAATACCCCAGCTTGGATGGCTATTTTTCCACTGAGAATGCTGATCTTCAGAAAGCTGACAGCATCTCTGCTTGGGAGTGGCAACAGGTGATCGCACACTCTCGTCACTCTCTCTCCCTCTCTCGCACACACACACACACACACACACACTCTCTCTCTCTCTCTCTCTCTCTCTCTCTCTCTCTCTCAAACGCGCACACACACACACACACACACACATCCTTGTTTATCCAATAACTTGTTAGAAACAGCACAAGCCGTGATACTATTTCTGAAGTGAAATTTTTAAATTACTAATAAAGGCTTGGACGTATCATTTGAACCAGCAACGGCAGATTCTGATCCATCGCATAATAAAGTAGTACTATGCACAAATGCGTTTTTATGACCGTACTCAGTTTTTCCTAATTTTTTTTAAATTACTTGTTAATTGAACTGTTGTATATAAGCAATATCACACTCGCAATCGTGCTATATGGCCCTAAATCAGAACTGCTGTGATTACCTACGGCCGAATCACAGCAGTGCTGATGTAGGGTCATATCGCACTCTTGCTCGTGTGATATTGCTTAAATAGCTAAAGCATTGAAAATACCCATTTCCACCATCAGGGCAATAATTAAGAAGTACCAATCAACTGGAGATATTACAAATCGGCCTGAAAGAGGACATGTGTCTATATTGTCTCCATGCATGGTGAGGAGGATGGTTCGAGTGGCCAAAAATTCTCCAAGGATCACAGCTGGAATTGCAGGAATTAGTTGGGTCTTGGGTTCAGAAAGTCTCCAAAACTACGATCAGACCTCACCTACATCACCACAGGTTGTTTGGGAGGGTTTCAAGAAAAAAGCCTCTGCTCTCATCCAACAACAAATTCAAGCATCTTCAGTTTGCCAGACACTACTGGAACTTCAAACGGGACTGAGTTCTATGGTCAGATGAAACAAAAATAGAGCTTTTTGGCAGCAAACACCAGAGATGAATTTGGCGCACACAGAGAGGTAGCCATATGGAAAAGTACCTCATGCCCACGGTTAAATGTGGTGGTGGATCTTTAATGTTGTGGGGCTGTTTTTATGCCAGAGGTCCTGGACATCTTGTTCGGACACATAGCATCATGGACTCTATCAAATACCAACATATAAAAAAATCAAAACCTTATTGCCTCTGCCAGAAAGCTTAGAATGGGCTGTGGTTCGATATTCCAGCAGGACAATGATCCAAAACACATATCAAAATCAAAACAAAAATGGTTCACTGACCACAAAATCAAGGTTCTGCCATGGCCATCCCAGTCCCCTGACCTGAACCTCATAGAAAACCTCTGGGGTAAACTGAAGAGGAGAGTCCACCAACATGGACCTCTGAATTTGAAGGATCTGGAGAGATTCTGTATGGAGGAATGGTCTCAGATCGCTTGCCATGTGTTCTCCAAACTTATTAGGCATTATAGGAGAAGACTCAGAGCTGTTATCTTGGTAAAGAGAGGTTGCACAAAGTATTGAATATAAGGGTGCCATTTATTGTCACACATACAGTATATTTGACAAAAATATTTGTTTTTTGATAAAACTTGTGTTGTGTTTGGAATTGTTTGATATCTATTTGAAGATAGATTTTTTTTTTTTTTTTTGTGAATATTTTGAATGAAAGACCAAAAAGGATAAACAATAAAGACATATTTTTCACTGCCTTCTTTTCCATATTTACCAAGGGTGCCAATATTTTTGGTCACAACTGTAAATGGTAAAATAAATAATATTATTATTATTTTTATCAAATGGCTTGACTTTGAGTTTGCAGGTTGAATTAAACTTATGAAATAAAAAGGCACTGCAAAATAATACAAGGAAAATAAATAACTTAGGCCTACTATTACGTTGTTTTGCTGACTGCACGGCAGAACAAAAACACAACTGGACCAGTGTAGTCCGATTCACGAACAAATTATGCTGCGGTCTTACTACTTTTTCCACTCTTCTCACTTCCATTTAAATACATCCGAACGTGGGAGACCAGAAATGCAAGCTAATGCGAAGAAATTTCCCATTCTGCTGCAGATGAAAATTCAAGTTTAGTAAACTGTGACCTGCGCATTTGAATGATGAGAAGACATGAGACAAATAAAAGATTGCAACGTCACACACTGACCTCTTGGCTCAATACAAACAATACATATATCACAGCGCTTCAAGTCCACACAAGTTGTATGTTTTTATTGTTGCTGGATAGTGAGTAGACCATATATTTGGAGCATAATATTATTTGTGATTTATAATTTAGTAAAAACCCAAAGCCCTTGAGCATGACATCATGTTCTGTCCATTGCTGTATCTGAAATAATCTTGCATGCTCAAAGTGCTTGCATGCTGTAAAATATCATTTTACAATCGTTTTGCATGCTTTTTCTAAGTAAACATACTTATTTTTTTAAAGCAAAGTTATCTAATTGCAAGTAAACTTAACTCATCTGTGATTAAAGTATTGTTGTTGTTTTTTTAATTGTATTTAAATTTTTTTAAACCAAATTTTATACAGTATAAGGGAAATTATGACTGGAAACTCGGTTAGCCATATGACACATTGGAGAATAGAAATAGAAAAGAAGAACAGGGAGCTCTGCAACAGATGGCTTGGCCCCCACAGAGCCCCCCACTGAACATCAAGTCAGTCTGGGATTACATGAAGAGATAGAAGCAGTTGAGACAGCCTGAATAGATAGAACAACTGTGGCAAATTCTCCAAGAAGCTTGGAGTATCCTATCTGCCAACAACCAAGATAAACTGTGTCCAGGTGTACCTAGAAGAATTGGTGCTGTTTTGAAGGCAAAGGTGGTCACACCAAATATTGATTTAGCTTTTTTATATTTACTGGACTTTGTATGACATTAATTGATAAATGAAAACTACACTCACTGAGCACTTTATTAGGAACACCTGTACACCTACTTATTCATACGATTATCTAATCAGGCAATCATGTGGCAGCAGTGCAATGAATAAAATCATGCTGATAAGGGTCAGGAGCTTCAGTTAATGTTCACATCAAGAATGGGGAAAATGTGTGCTGGGGAAAGAATGGGGGAAAATAACATGGGCTGGTTTGAGTATTTCTGTGACTTCTGATCTCCTGGGATTTTCACAAACAACAGTCTCTAGAGTTTACTCAGAATAGTGCCAAAAACAAAAAACAAACAGTAAGTGTCAGTTCTGCGGACGGAAATGCCTTGTTGATGAGAGAGGTCAACAGAGAATGGCCAGACTGGTTCGAGCTGACAGAAAGGCTACGTTAACTCAGATAACCGCTCTGTACAATTGTAGTGAACAGAAAAGCATCTCAGAATGCACAACACATCGAACCTTGAGGTGGATGGGGTACAACAGCAGAAGACCATATCTAGCACTTTATTAGGACCATAGTGTTTCTAATAAAGTGCTCAGTGAGTGTAATTATGCCGTTATTTTTGAAGACATCCTCACTATATAAAATTTTTCACAAGTGCTTAAACCTTTTGCACAGTACTGTACATTTTTTAATAACAGTTATTATTTTTCTACATAAGTTCCCTTGTTTTGACCAAACATACATAATTTATTCAAGTACAAGGGCATATGATTATTCCACACAGCCGCAATATGTACTTGAAAATTTTGAGTTATGATTCTAAAATGTGACATTTCTGTTTAGTTAAAACCGCTTAAATGTTTTCATTAATGCCAACTTTAGGGTTTAAAGAGTAACGTTAACTTAGTTAAAAATAGTAAGAATAATAAAAAATTAAGCTTAAGTTGAGTCAAGCTTAATTTTTTTTTTTTTAGATAACTATTAGTATTTACAGTGTAGTTTTAATTTACTCTTATGAGTTAGGACTTTTAATTAGTCGTTGATAAGTTATTTGTTTGAATCTGATAAATAAAAGAGTTAGAGACACATTGCTGCATCTCTGCGGCACAAACAAAATTTGATAGGAGACACTGATGTTAGTACACTGTTATTAGGAAGATTTTATTGAGTTTAATATTAAAAGCACATCAAAGTAAATTCCTAAAGGCTCAGTGGTCAGTACTGCACAGATGTTTTCTATAACTGAACTTGTTCCCAGATATTATGAACATTCATGTCTTAATATTCATCGCAACTTGCATTCATCATGTGGGTTGCTGGCAGAGAATGTTGGCCATTATGTACTTATGTATTATAGAATGCTGTGGCAAGGAGTGCCCTGCAGTACCGGGGAAATGCCCAGCACGATGCCCAGGAGTTCCTCCTCTGGCTTCTCGACCGTGTCCATGAAGACCTCAACCATATTGTGCACCCTAACAGCAGATCCTCTGTAAAGGTATGATCGATTTCAAAAGAAATTACATAGTGGGGCTTAGATCTGGCAAATGTATCTGCCCAAAAGGGCCCAGATTTAACTAGTATGCTCTCTGCTGAAAGATCCTTTTTGGATTGATTAATGACTGATAATGATTAATGATTGGTAAAATGACTGGATGTTTTGCTGATGCATGTCTGCATGGTATAACCAAAATATCACACTTTTACTTCCTAAGGTCAGCTGTATTAGGAGGCTGTTAACCACTCTCACTGTTTATAAAGGTTGCACAGAATGGGGTTTGTATTGGCAACTCCATAAAAGCTGGAGATTTCAATCGTTTAAATAGCAGAACAGGAGAAGAGCCAAACGTGGGTAGATTTATAGAGCTATTCTGCCCTGGAATAGCAGCTAAGAGCCTTATATCAGACATCAGTCTGACAAAGATCAAGGCAAAAGAGTTTAGGAGACCAAAATCCTGCTATATATCAAATACATGGGATATTAATTCACATCCTATTGCCTGTTTGGAGGATGGCTCATTTGGTTTCTTTCTACAGCCTCTGGTGTCCTGGTGGGGTCAGGCACCTGCATACTCACATGAGGTCATTCAGCCTGTCTGATTGATTCAGATAAATGTTGTGGTTTCGTGCCTAGAAGCATGAAGCTGACAGTTTCCTGGCTGACTTACTGCTCTGCTCTGGAGAGCCTGAAGCTTAGCTAAAATTTTAAACTTGCAGATGAACAGTCTCTTGATGATGATTATAATTACAAAATACCAAACATTTTGGCATCTGCAAACAAATGACACTTGATCTTTTCTAACTACATTTTTTCTCAGCCACAAAAAAAAAAAAAGCCCTAGGTGAGTGACCACAGGTGTATTTCATCATATTTTCTATGGACATGTTCCACTAAGTTTGTGTCCAAATATCCTTTGTCTTAAATTTAAACAGTATGTCTTTTATTTTATACTGTATTTTTCAACCTGCAGTAATTAATTAATGTATTTTTTTTTTGTGAAATGTTTTGTTTGAAAAGTAGGCTTGAGTTATCTTTCTTTAAAATCAATGCCACTTATATTTTGTTTTCTAATGCAATTGCAATGGCTTTCTTACATTTGTAAGTGTAACTTGAGTGACCAAATACTTTTTTTGTGGCCAAAAATGCATGCACTTTGACTAAACAGCACTGTACATTTTTTAAGCAATCAGAATATTATTTAGATGTAGGCTATTTAACCTGTTGATGTGCATGCCCCCCCCAGAACTGATGTCACTTTGCTCAAATTAGTTCACATATACTATATAGTATAGTCAAAAAAGAGTTAATAATGTTGACATATTATAAAGATGTATAATTTGTCAACATTATGAACAATTTTTGAACAGCACACTATATGGTAAATGTGAACTAATTTAAGCAAAGTAAAGTCAAACCCATGGGTGGGGTCAATGTGCATCAGCAAGTTAACTTACAAACTTAAATGAAAATTCTGTCATCATTTACTCACCCTCATGCCATCCCAGATGAGTATGACTTTCTTTCTTCTGCTGAACACAAACAAAGATTTTTTTGGAGAATATCTCAGCTCTGTAGGTCCGTACAATGTAAGTAAATGTGGCCAGAACTTTGAAGGTCTAAAAAGCATATAAAGGCAGCATGAAAGTAATACATAAGACTCCAGTGGTTAAATCTATATCCACAGAAGCGATATGATGAGTGTGGGTGAGAAACAGATAAATATTTTTTACTATAAATTCTCCTCCCTGCCCAGTAGGTGGCAATATGCACAAAGAATGTGAATCTCCAAAAACAAAAGAAGAAGAATGTGAAAGTGGTGATTGATTCATCTTTTTGAATTCTGATTCTGAAATTTTGGGTAAACTATCCTTTTAAGTTGTAGATAGGTTCACTGCGGATTTTAATTGACTTTTTGTTTATGCATCATTCTCATGTTTGTGTCGCCGCAGCCACCCATTGAGGAAGATGATGGCGCATTAGAGGGACCTTCACCTCCTCTTTCAGCTGGCTCATTTGTTCAAGAGCTCTTTCAAGCTCAGTACAGGTATGATTGATCCCTGATTGTTGGCTATATTCAGATGTTTGTCTTTGTGGTAATGACTCACTGTGGCTTCTGTTGCTTCCAGATCCTCACTCACCTGTCCACACTGTCAAAAACAGAGCAATACATTTGATCCTTTTCTGTGCATCTCCCTTCCAATTCCATTACCTCACACACGGTGAGTACACACCAGCCTCCATCTCGAAAATGTTTGTTGTTGATGTCACAGAGACCGCTATTTAATTTCCATGCCATGTTGTTTGATGCCAGCATCATTTGTTATCTTGTGGACTAAGAATCAAGGCAGACTGACTTACTTTCATTTCTATATTAGTATTATGACTGATCATTGGGGTGGGATGAATATGAAGAAATAAGTTTGTACTTTTCTGTGGAACAGAGTTTAAATTAATTGTTCGATTTCAAGCTTTGTTTGATTTTATTACTGTAATGATTGTTAATTTTGTCCGCTACAGACATTCCATTTAAATTTAGACAAAGCTAATGGCTTAATTTAACTGTGAAACCTGTGATGTAGATCTTCATTACAATCCACAACATAGTGACACCAACCATGAAACCTGTTGTTGTTGACCTCAGGTATCTGAAGATTCTTTGAGTATGACTCACCTGTCTTCTTGTTTAAATGAATATTGTGTGTTAAATATTGACAGCATCAACATAATGCCATTGATTAATCACAGAAATACATTTTGTCTCCTCTCTCAGTTTGTAAAAACAAAAGAAAAACATGTACTGTAATGCCCTTACTATAGAAGTCTATGGGGAAAGTTTATTAGAGGGTTTATTAGAAATGTGAAACTTGTATTTTTGTGAAAGCACTTATTAATTATTCAGTTAAAATGTTTATTATTTGATTTGTAAAGTTGTTTAAATCATCCCTTTGTGGTGTGACTATGTTTCTAGGCGGATGATGTTCTTGTAATGCATTAACAAAGTAATGCCACTGAGAGAAGTTTGTTCCATTTAAACAGTATTTTACAGATATTTACTAATTCCTTTTATGCATAGATATATACAAAAATTACTGGGTTTACCGGATATACAGGTGCATCTCAATAAATTAGAATGTTGTGGAAAAGTTCATTTATTTCAGTAATTCAACTCAAATTGTGAAACTCGTGTATTAAATAAATTCAATGCACACAGACTGAAGTAGTTTAAGTCTTTGGTTCTTTTAATTGTGATGATTTTGGCTCACATTTAACAAAAACCCACCAATTCACTATCTCAAAAAATTAGAATATGGTGACATGCCAAACAGCTAATCAACTCAAAACACCTGCAAAGGTTTCCTGAGCCTCAAAATGGTCTCTCAGTTTGGTTCACTAGGCTACACAATCATGGGGAAGACTGCTGATCTGACAGTTGTCCAGAAGACAATCATTGACACCCTTCACAAGGAGGGTAAGCCACAAACATTCATTGCCAAAGAAGCTGGCTGTTCACAGAGTGCTGTATCCAAGCATGTTAACAGAAAGTTGAGTGGAAGGAAAAAGTGTGGAAGAAAAAGATGCACAACCAACCGAGAGAACTGCAGCCTTATGATTGTCCAGCAAAATCGATTCAAGAATTTGGGTGAACTTCACAAGGAATGGACTGAGGCTGGGGTCAAGGCATCAAGAGCCACCACACACACACGTCAAGGAATTTGGCTACAGTTGTCGTATTCCTCTTGTTAAGCCACTCCTGAACCGCAGACAACGTCAGAGGCGTCTTACCTGGGCTAAGGAGAAGAAGAACTGGACTGTTGCCCAGTGGTCCAAAGTCCTCTTTTCAGATGAAAGCAAGTTTTGTATTTAATTTGGAAACCAAGTTCCTAGAGTCTGGAGGAAGGGTGGAGAAGCTCATAGCCCAAGTTGCTTGAAGTCCAGTGTTAAGTTTCCACAGTCTGTGATGATTTGGGGTGCAATGTCATCTGCTGGTGTTGGTCCATTGTGTTTTTTGAAAAGCAAAGTCACTGCACCCGTTTACCAAGAAATTTTGGAGCACTTCATGCTTCCTTCTGCTGACCAGCTTTTTAAAGATGCTGATTTCATTTTCCAGCAGGATTTGGCGCCTGCCCACACTGCCAAAAGCACCAAAAGTTGGTTAAATGACCATGGTGTTGGTGTGCTTGACTGGCCAGCAAACTCACCAGACCTGAACCCCATAGAGAATCTATGGGGTATTGTCAAGAGGAAAATGAGAAACAAGAGACCAAAAAATGCAGATGAGCTGAAGGCCACTGTCAAAGAAACCTGGGCTTCCATACCACCTCAGCAGTGCCACAAACTGATCACCTCCATGCCACGCCAAATTGAGGCAGTAATTAAAGCAAAAGGAGCCCCTACCAAGTATTGAGTACATATACAGTAAATGAACATACTTTCCAGAAGGCCAACAATTCACTAAAAATGTTTTTTTTATTGGTCTTATGATGTATTCTAATTTTTTGAGATAGTGAATTGGTGGGTTTTTGTTAAATGTGAGCCAAAATCATCACAATTAAAAGAACCAAAGACTTAAACTACTTCAGTCTGTGTGCATTGAATTTATTTAATACACGAGTTTCACAATTTGAGTTGAATTACTGAAATAAATGAAATTTTCCATGACATTCTAATTTATTGAGATGCACCTGTACATGGTCATGAGTTGGATTATTGGATAAAATTGGATAAAACTTTTCACAGACAAGGTTTGTAAGTGATTGTATCACACCAGTCTCATGCTCACACATAATATTTAAGAGTAGGACTGTTACGAATATGAAATTTGGCTGACGATTAATTGTCAAAAAAATAATTGTCTGTTTCAGGGCTCTCACGATTATGATGATAATGAAGATGAATTGTCCATTTTAGGGTTTTCAAGATTAATTGTCTACATGTTGTCATGCTTTTGTCATAGATTCTGTGTTTTTCATTCTGTCATCTCAGGCGTGACGCAGGGCTCCTTTGTGTCACTGCATGTCATTAACACTGCGTGTGTAAAACCACAGAGACAAATAACATTTGCTATTACACATTCTTTAAGTGAAAGTGTAACCGGAGGGCTTTGCATTCACTAAAATCCTTGTTTTATATTTTTACGTGAGTTTGGGGTGAACCTCCGCAGATGGTGCATACATCACAGCTCTTCAAGTCAGATTCAGAAGTGGTTAATCTTTGCGCACTCTTCAGGAGCGGCACTCAGTGTAGTCTGCAGTTTGGCAGTGCCATTCATTTCCTTATTTGGATAGTAAAATGTGATTGGAATTTAAAGTGCACAGTAATCAAGCTAGGATAGGAGAAAGCATTTTAACATGGAAAAAAGTTACACACTTCAGCTTTAAATGTGTATTCACAGTGCTGAACACTTGCCCCATAGACTTTCATTGTAAGTGCGTTAATGATCACACATTTTCTCAAACTGAGGGACAGGTCGCAGTTATTTTCTCTTGTAATTGACAGCATTCCACAATTGATGTTGATGGATCTTGCTTTGAATTTAACCCAAAATATTCCTTTATAGTGAGTTTAATATTCAATGTTTTGAAGTAGTTATTGTTTCCTTAATTAAGGTGCTAAAGTTACATTTTCCATCACATTATTTGGGAGCGGAACTTATCCTATACTGCATTTTATCCCAAGTTACAGTGATGCTATTTTTAAGAGGCCAGCACAGTGGTTGATCAAAGAGAGCACTAGGTTAAATATAGTGCCAGTTTTAAACTGCTGAATTTATTACTACACATTAATGATTTAAGAAGCCATACTATTAGCAAAAAGACAGTCATGATTTACAGCACACCTGCCTCTCACAGTACATCAGAGATGATGAATAAGTGAATAATGGTTCCTGGGAGAGTAAAAAATGCTGGGCTGGTCTCACTTCGGCATCATTGAATAAAACCCCGCTGGTGAGTTTTATCATCCTTAATACAAGAAGTTCTAGATCATAATGGAGAAACAGGGGGGTTGGTGACCCATCCACCCACTGTAGCTTTCTGCACTGTCGGCATCTCTCCGCTCAGAAAAACATTAGTGCAGTGAAAGTGTAGATTTGGAGCTTACGCTCTAGCAGCATGAGAAATGACTGAAGCGAGGGAAAGGAAGTTTTGTCTGGAAATTCAGTGATGTGTGACTTTAAGTGATAGACTGTGGCTAAATCTTGTCACAGTCTGTGGAAGTGGATTCATCTGCTTGCTCTCTCCTTAATTCTGTTTATCCATGCTTAGCAAGTGCTGTTATCTCTGTGTATATTATTTCATAGGCCATTTAATCCTTACCCCTTCCGTGATATGCCTCTTCATGTGGGCAGATATTGATGAAGAGTTGTTGATTTAGCTAGTTATTTGCTGCCTTCTGGGGCCACTGCACACTGTTTTTCCTCTTTAGAGATGAGTCTGCTTCTAAATGCATTTCAAGTGGTGATCAAGCATCGTTAAAGCAAACTAAAATGCTTTTGGTCTAGGCTGCTGGACACAATAAATGGACTTTAAGCAGTACGATGTGGAGGAATTTAAATTAATGCTTCAGTTTTTGTTTTTCCAACATCCCCAATTTCATTTAGTTTGTAACTGGAATGTGGGTGCGCATAGATAGACTTAGAAGTGGTTAGAAGTGCAGTAGTGTTAGGGGCCTTTCTGACAGAATGTATTCTTGTGCTAAAATATATATATTCTGATATATATATATATATATATATATATATATATATATATATATATATACACTAATCAGCCACAACATTAAAACCACTGACAGGTGAAGTGAATAACATTGATTATATTGCTACAATGGCACCTATCAAGGGGTGGGATATATTAGGCAGCAAGTGAACAGTCAGTTACTGAATTTCATGTGTTGGAAGCAGGAAAAATGGGCAAGTTTAAGGATCTGAGTGACTTTGACAAGGGCCAAATTGTGATGGCTATACGACTGGGTCAACGGCAGGTCTTGTGGGGTGTTCCCAGTATGCAGTGGTCCAAAAGTGGTCCAAGGAAGGACAACCGGTAAACCTTGACAGGGTCATGGGCGCCCAAGGCTCATTGATGCATTTGGGGAGCGAAGGCCAGCCCGTCGGGTCCGATCCCACAGAAGAGCTACTGTAGCACAAATTGCTGAAAAAAAATGAACGCTGGCCATGATAGAAAGGTATCAGAACACACAGTGCATCGCAGCTTGCTGCTTATGGGGCTGTGTAGCCACAGACCGGTCAGAGCGCCTACAATGGGCACGTTAGTGTCAGAACTGGACCATGGAGCAATGGAAGATGGTGGCCTGATCTGATGAATCACGTTTTCTTTTAGATCATGTGGACGACCGGGTGCGTCGTTTACCTGGGGAAGAGATGGCTGCAGGATGCACTATGGAAAGAAGGCAGGCCGGCAGAGGCAGTGTGATGCTCTGGGCAATGTTCTGCTGGGAAACCTTGGGTCCTGGCATTCATGTGGATGTTACGTTGACATGTACCACCTACCTGAAGATTGTTGCAGACCACATACACGCCTTAATGGCAATGGTATTCCCTGATAGCAGTGGCCAATTTCAGCAGGATAGTGTGTCTTGCCACACTGCAAAATAGTTCAGGAATTGTTTGAGGAACATGACAAAGAGTTCAAGGTGTTGACTTGGCCTCCAAATTCCCCAGATCTCAATCCGATTGAGCATCTATGGGATGTGCTGAACCAACAAGTCCGACCCTTGGAGGCCCCACCTCGCAACTTACAGGACTTAAAGGATCTGCTGCTAACTTCTTGGTGCCAGAGACCACAGGACACCTTCAGAGGTCTTGTGGAGTCCAAGCCTTGATGGGTCAGAGCTGTTTAGGTGGCACGAGGGGGACCTACACGATATTAGGCAGGTGGTTTTAATGTTGTTGCTGATCGGCATATATATGTGTGTGTGTGTTTGTGTGTGTGTGTATATATATATATATATATATATATATATATATATATATACATTTGAATTCAGAAGTTTACATACGCTGAGGTTGAAGTCATTAAAACTCATTTTTTAACCACTTCACAGATTTCATATTAGCAAACTATAGTTTTGGCAAGTCATTTAGGACATCTACATTGTGCACGACACAAGTACTTTTTCCAACAATTGTTTACAGACAGATTGTTTCACTTTTAATTGACTATATCACAATTCCAGTGGGTCAGAAGTTTACACACACTAAGTTAACTGTGCCTTTAAGCATCTTGGAAAATTCCAGAAAATGATGTCAAGCCTTTAGGCAATTAGCCAATTAGCTTCTGATAGGATAATTGGAGTCAATTGGAGGTGTACCCATGGATGTATTTTAAGGCCTACCTTCAAACTTAGTGCCTCTCTGCTTGACATCATGGGAAAATAAAAAGAAATCAACCAAGAACACAGAAAAAAAATTGTGGACCTCCACAAGTCTGGTTCATCCGTGGGAGCAATTATCAAATGCCTGAAGGTGCCACGTTCATCTGTAAAAACAATAGTACATAAGTATAAACACCATGGGACCACACAGCCATCATGCTGCTCAGGAAGGAGACGCATTCTGTCTCCTAGAGATGATCGTAGTTTGGTACAAATCAATCCGAGAACAACAGCAAAGGACCTTGTGAAGATGCTGGAAGAAACAGGTAGACAAGTATCTATATCCACATTAAAACGAGTCCTATATCGACATAACCTGAAAGGCTGCTCAGCAAAGAAGAAGCCACTGCTCCAAAACTGCCATAAAAAAGCCAGACTAGAGTTTGCAAGTGCACATGGGGACAAAGATCTTACTTTTTGGAGAAATGTCCTCTGGTCTGATGAAACAAATATGTATCTGTTTGGCCATAATGACCATCGTTATGTTTTAGGAGGAAAAAGGGTGAGGCTTGCAAGCCGAAGAACACCATCCCAACCATGAAGCATGGGGTGGCAGCATCATGTTGTGGTGGTGCTTTGCTGCAGGAGGGACTGGTACACTTCACAAAATAGATGGCATCATGAGGAAGGAAAATTATGTGGATATATTGAAGCAACATCTCAAGACATCAGCCAGGAAGTTAAAGCTCGGACGCAAATGGGTCTTCCAAATGGACAATGATCCCAAGCATACCTCCAAAGTTGTGGCAAAATGGCTTAAGGACAACAAAGTCAAGGTACTGGAGTGACTATCACAAAGCCCTGACCTCAATCCGATGTGGGCAGAACTGAAAAAGCATGTGTGAGCAAGGAGGCCAACAAACCTGACTCAGTTACACCAGTTCTGTCTGGAGGAATGGTCCAAAATTCCAGCAACATATTGTGAGAAGCTTGTGGAAGGCTACCCAAAATGTTTGACCCAATTTAAACAATTTAAAGGCAATGCTACCAAATACTAACAAAGTGTGTGTAAACTTCTGACCCACTGGGAATGTGATGAAAGAAATAAAAGCTGAAATAAACCATTCTCTCTACTATTATTCTCACAATTCACATTCTTAAAATAAAGTAGTGATCCTAACTGACCTAAGACAAGGAATGTTTTCTATGATGAAATGTAAGGAATTATGAAAAACTGAATTTAAATGTTTTTGGCTAAGGTGTATGTAAATTTCTGTCTTCAACTGTATATACACTGGCGGCCAAAAGTTTGGAATAATGTACATATTTTGCTCTTATGGAAAGAAATTGGTACTTTATTCACCAAAGTGGCATTCAGCTGATCACAATGTATAGTCAGGACATAAATAACATGAAAAATTACTATTACAATTTGAAAAAAAAATTCAGAACTTCTTAAACTACTTCAAAGAGTTCTCATCAAAAGTCCTCCACATGCAGCAATGACAGCTTTGCAGATCCTTGGCATTCTAGCTGTCAGTTTGTCCAGATACTCAGATGACACTTCACTCCACACTTCCTGTAGCACTTGCCATAGATGTGGCTGTCTTGTTGGGCACTTCTCACGCACCTTACAGTCTAGCTGATCCCACAAAAGCTCAATGGGGTTAAGATCCATAACACTCTTTTCCAATTATCTGTTGTCCAATGTCTGTGTTTCTTTGCCCACTCTAACCTTTTCTTTTTTTTTTTCTGTTTCAAAAGTGGCTTTTTCTTTGCAATTCTTCCCATGAGGCCTGCACCCCTGAGTCTTCTCTTTATTGTTGTACATGAAACTGGTGTTGATTAGGTAGAATTCAATGAAGCTGTCAGCTGAGGATATGTGAGGCGTCTATTTCTCAAACTAGAGACTCTGATGTACTTATCCTCCTGTTTAGTTGTATATCTGGCCTCCACATCTCTTTCTGTCCTTGTTAGAGCCAGTTGTCCTTTGTCTTTCAAGACTGTGGTGTATACCTTTGTATTAAATCTTCAGTTGTTTGGCAGTTTCAAGCATTGTATAGCCTTCATTCCTCAAAACAATGATTGACTGATGAGTTTCTAGAGAAAGCTGTTTCTTTTTTGCCATTTTTTATCTAATATTGACCTTAAGACATGCCAGTCTGCACACTGTGGCAACTCAAAAACAAAAAAAAAAGACAATGTTAAGCTTCATTTAATGAACCAAATAGCTTTCAACTGTGTTTAATATAATGGCAAGTGATTTTCTAGTACCAAATTAGCAATTTAGCATGATTACTCAAGGATAAGGTGTTGGAGTGATGTCTGCTGGAAATGGGGCCTGTCTAGATTTGATCAAAAATGACTTTTTTCAAATAGTGATGGTGCTGTTTTTTACATCAGTAATGTCCTGACTATACTTTGTGATCAGTTGAATGCCTCTTTGGTGAATTAAAGTACCAATTTCCTTCCGAAACATCAAAATCTGAACATTATTCCAAATTTTTGGCCACCAGTGTATATACAGCTCTGGAAAAAAATTAAGAGACCACTGCTAAATTATCAGTTTCTCTGGATTTAATATTTATAGGTATGTGTTTAAGTAAAATTATGATTTTTGTTTTATTCTATAAAGTACTGACAACATTTCTCCCAATTTCCATATAAATGTATTGTCATTTAGAGCACTAATTTGCAGAAAATGACAACTGGTAAAAAAAAACTAAAAAGATGTGGTGTTTTCAGACCTCGAATAATGCAAAGAAAACAAGTTCATATTAATTTTTAAACAACAAAATACTAATGTTTTAACTTAGGAAGAGATCAGAAATCTTTGTTGGTGGAATAACCCTGATTTTCAATCACAGTTTTCATGCATCTTGGCATGCTCTCTACCAGTCTTTCACATTGCTGTTGGGTGAATTTATGCCACTCCTGGCGCAAGAATTCAAGCAGCTCGGCTTTGTTTGATGGCTTGTGGCCATCCATCTTCCTTTTGATCACATTCCAGAGGTTTTCAGTGGGGTTCAGGTCTGGAGATTGGGCTGGCCATGACAGGGTCTTTATCTGGTGGTCCTCCATCCACATCTTGATTGGCCTGGCTGTGTGGCATGGAGCATTGTCCTGCTGGAAAAAACAATCCTCAGAGTTGGGGAACATTTTCAGAGCAGAAGGAAGCAAGTTTTCTTCAGGATAACCTTGTACGTGGCTTGATTCATGCATCCTTCACAAAGATGAATCTGCTTGATTCCAGCCTTGTGAAGCACCCCCAGATCATCACAGATCCTCCACCAAATTTCACAGTGGGTGCGAGAAAGGCCTCTCCAGGTCTCCGTCTAACCATTAGACGACCAGGTGGAGGATTGGTGATGATCTGGGGGTGCTTTAGCAAGGCTGGAATCGGGCAGATTCATCTTTGCGAAGGAATTTGGGAGAAATATTGTCAGTTCTTTATAGAATAAAACAAAAATTTTCATTTTACTCAAACACATACTTATAAATAGTAAATCCAGAGAAACTGATAATTTTGTTCCAGAGCTGTATATGCACACTGATGAGCCAAAACATTATGACCACCTGCCTAATATGCTGTTGATCCTCCGCCTGCTGTCAAAACAGCGCCGTCCTGCTGAGGCATGGACACTACAAGACCCCTGAAGTTGCGAAGTGGAACCGCCGTGGATCGGACTTGTTGGTCCAGCACATCCCACAGATGCTCAATTGGATTGAGATCTGGGGAATTTGGAGGCCAGGGCAACACCTTGAACTCTTCATTATGTTCCTTAAACCATTCCCGAACAATGTGTGCAGTGTGGCAGCCTTCATTGCCTTCGTGAATCGATGAGCCTTGGGTGCCCAACACCCTGTCGCCAGTTTATGGTTTGTCCCTCCTCGGACCACTGTCTGTAGGTACTCACCACTGCTGACCAGGAGCACCCCACAAGCCTTGCCGTTTCAGAAATGCTCTGACCCAGTCGTCTGACCATAGCAATTTGGCCCTTGTCACTCAGGTCTTTACTCCTGCCCATTTCTCCTGCATTCAACACATTGACTACAAGAACTGATTGTTCGCTTACCATCTAATCTACCCAGACCTTGACATGTGGCCTTGTTTGGAGATGATCAGCGTTATTCACTTCACCTGTGAGTGGTCGTAATGTTTTGGCTCATCGGTGTATATTTATGTGTGTGTGTGTGTGTGTGTGTGATTAAATTGCGATTAATCAAAATTCCCTGTGAAATGGCCTTTCTGTTTTAATTTACTGTTGGCAGTAAAGTTTTTGGCTATTAACTAAAAGGTTGTAGGTTCAAACCTGGTAGGGGGGTGATACCACATTGTTCCAGGGAGACTGTTTATATAAGTGTCAAATAATTTTGTAAACAGTAATTTTTTTATTTTTTTGCAGTACAAATATCTAAACATCCTTAAAACAAGATAAGTTTACTTGTGCAGCAAAATTGTGTAAAGTAATGAGATTTGTTTTCAGAGAATATATCTTGAATTAAATATGATGTGTGTAATTTTTTTAATGTTAAAATTATTTTTTTGTATCCCAGCTTAATATGCAGAGTCAAGTATAGATACAATTCAAGACTCAATTAGTTTCAAGAATCAATTAGATAGTGGTCTGTCCAGCACAACACAACAACTTTAAGCCCTGTTCACATTGTCAGCGACAAAGCATGTCGCTTGTGGGCGTTCCTGCTGCTGTCGATCTTTCGTTGTTGGTCGGCTGCACAAATGGCCATAGCTTTAGAAAATCTTATAACAGATGAGATATATTGCCGGTAAAACGTAGATATCATTTTTATTTGACAAGCATTAATTTCTTTAGCCTCTTAAGATTAACATTCTGTAGAGAGAGTGTTTTATATAAACTGCAGCAGTGCTCAATGCATAATTTCTTGAACAAGATGAACGATCAATTAATGCATGAATTAAACTCGCTCACAATGCTGACAATTTCTGGTTCATCATCCAATTTGATAAGAAATCAAGTATTGCATTCTGAGGGGAAATTGCTTTATATAAACTGCAGAAGTGCTCAATGCATTATATCATGAACACAATGAATGATCTTCAGTATATGAATCAAACTCGCTGAGAATGCCGAGACAGTGTCTGATACAGTTTTTTACGCATCATTTTTGTATTATATATACTGTGTGTGTGTGTGTGTGTGTGTGTGTGTGTGTGTGTGTGTGTGTATATATATATATATATATATATATATATATATACACTATATTGCCAAAAGTATTCGCTCACCCATCCAAATAATTGAATTCAGGTGTTCCAATCACTTCCATGGCCACAGGTGTATAAAATGAAGCACCTAGGCATGCAGACTGCTTCTACAAACATTTGTGAAAGAATGGGCCGCTCTCAGGAGCTCAGTGAATTCCAGCGTGGTACTGTGATAGGATGTCACCTGTGCAACAAGTCCAGTCGTGAAATTTCCTCACTACTAAATATTCCACAGTCAACTGTCAGTGGTATTATAACAAAGTGGAAGCGATTGGGAATGACAGCAACTCAGCTACGAAGTGGTAGGCCACGTAAAATGACAGAGAGGGGTCAGCGGATGCTGAGGCGCATAGTGCGCAGAGGTCGCCAACTTTCTGCAGAGTCAATCGCTACAGACCTCCAAAGTTCATGTGGCCTTCAGATTAGCTCAAGAACAGTGTGTAGAGAGCTTCATGGAATGGGTTTCCATGGCCGAGCAGCTGCATCCAAGCCATACATCACCAAGTGCAATGCAAAGCGTCGGATGCAGTGGTGTAAAGCATGCCACCACTGGACTCTAGAGCAGTGGAGACGCGTTCTCTGGAGTGATGAATCACGCTTCTCCATCTGGCAATCTGATGGACGAGTCTGGGTTTGGCAGTTGTCAGGAGAATGGTACTTGTCTGACTGCATTGTGCCAACTGTGAAGTTTGGTGGAGGGGGGATTATGGTGTTGGGTTGTTTTTCAGGAGCTGGGCTTGGCCCCTTAGTTCCAGTGAAAGGAACTCTGAATGCTTCAGCATACCAAGAGATTTTGGACAATTCCATGCTCCCAACTTTGTGGGAACAGTTTGGGGATGGCTACTTCCTGTTCCAACATGACTGCGCACCAGTGCACAAAGCAAGGTCCATAAAGACATGGATGAGCGAGTTTGGTGTGGAAGAACTTGACTGGCCTGCACAGAGTCCTGACCTCAACCCGATAGAGCACCTTTGGGATGAATTAGAGCGAAGACTGCGAGCCAGGCCTTCTCATCCAACATCAGTGTCTGACCTCACAAATGCGCCTCTGGAAGAATGGTCAAAAATTCCCATAAACACACTCCTAAACCTTGTGGAAAGCCTTCCCAGAAGAGTTGAAGCTGTTATAGCTGCAAAGGGTGGGCCGACGTCATATTAAACCCTATGGATTAAGAATGGGATGTCTTTTAAGTTCATATGCGTCTAAAGGCAGATGAGCGAATACTTTTGGCAATATAGTGTATATATATATATATATATATATATATATATATATATATATATATATACAACAGTTAGTTCCGGTCCTCGTGTTAGCCAGCAGGTGGTGGCAAAAGATAATTTTTGTGTGTAATATGAGCCAGTTAGGTGACGTGAAGTAAGTCAGCGTCAGTCAGTGTTTACATACAACAGCACTACGTGATTGCTAGTATTACTACTACACTACTAAAGCTAGGAAATAGCTTTAAACGGCTTTAAACAAACAACTTAAGCATTACGGCTCATCACAGCTGAGAGACACAACAGACTGATTAATTATACAAACTCAAGGCACTTACCTCTTACCCTACTTTCCACATCGGAGAGGACATACTGTTTAAAATGGCGTAGAAGATTGCAGTTTCTATAGCGAATGACTCTTGCGCACTGGCTACCGCGTAATAGGGAGAAATACTCCTGCTTGGATGGCTATTTTTCTACTGAGAAAGCTGATCTTCAGAAAGCTGACAGCATCTCTGCTTGGGAGTGGCAACAGGTGATCGCACATGCTCCATCTCTCTCTCTCTCGCTCTCTCTCTCTCTCACACACACACACACACACTCACACACACACACACACACACACATCCATCCTTGTTTATCCAATAACTTGGTAGAAGCTGTGATACTATTTCTGAAGTTACATTTTTGAATTACTAATGGAGGCTTGGATGCATCATTTGGTTTGAACCAGCAATGGCAAATTCTGATCCGCCGCGTAATGAAGTAGTTCCATGCACAAATGCATTTTTATGACTGTACTCAGTTTTTCCTAAGTTTTTTTAAATTTACTTGTTCACTGAACTGTTGGATATAAGCAGTATCACACGAGCAAGAGTGCTATATGGCCCTAAATCAGCACTGCTGTGATTCGGCCACAGGCCGAGTGCCGTAGGTAATTCACTCTTGCTCGTGTGATATTGCTTAAATTTATATATATATATATATATATATATATATATATATATATATATATATATATATATCTCCATGTGGTTACAGACAAATTATAACAGAACAGTGAAATTGATGACAACAACTTCGACTTCAGTCTCTCACAGGGGACAGATTCACAGCTTCAACGTTTTCACTCCTATTGGTACTCACTGTGCTATATTGATCTGCATTTGCATAAATGTAAACCTTTCTCAACTCTGTCAGATCTCTTGACGCGCACATCCTGTCCCTCACAGTTGCTGTCGCTCGTGTTGCCAGAAGTCGCCAGCTCTAATTAAAAATGAATGGTCTCTTGTTGCTTTGTGGCTGCGAGTCCCTGACAACAGACTAAAGCAAGTACTAAAGCCTGTTTTAGGTACTTTTACTCAGAACTACTATTTTTCATCGTTTTCACACAAGGACCAGTAGTTCCTCTTAGCCGTTTAGAGGAACGTTTTAGCTCCAACTCCAGGATAGGTACTTTTCTGGAGAAGAGGGACTGTGGGACGTGCTGCAAACCTGTGACTGGTCAGTGTGAATGGGGCTTTAGTTTGACCAATGGTTTGAGTTTTGGGTGAGAGTATCTGCTTGTACAACCAATAGAAGACAAGGGGAGTTTTCTGTAATCTGTTTTAAAACAGATACAAAAATATTGATTAAGAAAATGATTATTCTGCAATGTGAAAATTGCTTTGAATTTGCCATGCTAAATGACTACTTACTCATATTGTTCTTACTTGCTGCATCCATCAGGCCCCTCTATGTGACAGTTGTATATCAAGGCAAGTACTCTCACTGCATGAGGATTGGTGTGGCCGTACCACTCAACAGCACTGTGTCCAGACTGAGAGAGGCTGTGTCACGCGAGACCAAGATCCCACCAGATCAGGTGCAGTGCTCTCAGATATTTTGTGCAGTACTGAGATATTAATATACAGTTCATTGAATTCAGATCTTGGTGTTTGAGTGGTGTATAATATCTACCATTATCCAGGGAAGCTCTCTTTCCTGCTACTTCAATAAAATTTTAACATGCATTTGTATAAACCAGAATAGTAGTAGAATTGTAATCAAAATCCTGCACTTCTTAACATGTTGTTTCAGTTTGAATGATTTCACTATTTCTGCTTTATTTTCGAGAGAACATGCTAGAAGACTGAACTTTTGCACCTGCGGAAGCTCATTTTAAAATAATCTGATTGTTTTGTCTGCATTTGATGTAGCCATAAAGCTTAATGTAATTGTAAAGAAACAAGCAATTCATTGATCCCACTTCAAAAAAAAAAAAAAAAAAAAAAAAAAAAAAAAAAAGAAGATTGCTGTTGCCCTGAACACGCTATTAATTCACCATAAATATTGACTCTGTATTGAGGTATTGACATTGATGGAGAGTAAACTGCTGTTTGTGTTTGTCTTTCCTCATTATGTCACCCAAAGCTATTCCCTGTTTGTTTGCATTGTTGTACTGAGATGTTGAATGTAAGTTCTGAACATCCGTCTCTCTTATGTCTGTGCAGTTTGTCCTGACTGAAATGTATTACGACGGTTTCCACCGCTCCTTTTGTGACGATGACGACGATCTTGATATCATTCAAGAAAGTGACTCAGTCTTTGCTTTCGAAACTCCTGAGACTTTTAGATTAGAAAACATTCGCTCTAAACGAGGTACTTTTTCATATGTTGCACTTTGGTTTTGAAAAATTTTCCTAGTTAGGATATGTAGTTGCATTCAGCCTTAGTGCATTTAATGAGAAAGAGGGCCTAAAGACATAATAAAAAAATAAATAAAAAATAAAAAAATTGTGAGGAATCGCATAAGCAGATATTGGAATGTAAATTGGATTATATTGCTATCAGTTTTATTTTTCAAAAATAACTTGTATTTTGTTTTAGTGATAAACATTAACAGCATATTTTACCCTATGTTCAGGGAGCCTCCTTGCAAACCTCAATCAGAACAATTTGAAATATGGAGCGGAGAACAGCCGAACACCATCTTTCCTGCAGGGTGCGATGAATCCAGTATCTCCCAACAAAAACGCTGGATCTGAGAAAATGATTCTGCTGATCTGTAACAGAGCCTGCACTGGACATCAAGGACGGAGGTAAAAACCACAGCCAAAAGCAGATATCCAGATTATTATATTGCCGTCATAACACGACAGTTAAAAATTCCATTATCTCAAATTAAGAAAACATTGTTATCTCATTACAGTAATATAACTGTGTAATGGGAAAATTGCTTACCGGTAAGTAGGTGACAGTAGGGTTCAAAAGTCTACGATGTAAATCTGGAATTCAAAAACTAATTTAAACCTGGAAATCAAGTTTTTGGATTTAGCAAAAATAATTCAAAGAAACTTAAAAGGTAAAACGTAAAAATGTGAAATAATAAAGGAATGTGAGATTCTGCAGGTCTCCAATCAAATAAGCTAAGTTGTGACATTGACCATGTTAACTCCTTTGTACAAAAGATCTGATTTCCTTTCTTCCATTGAAGCACTCAAGATGCTCTTTGGAGAATTCTCAGATCATCCTGGGATAACAAATCCATGCCAGCTTCAATGCATGCTGTTATTAAAGCAAACGGAGGATGTACTAAATATAGAGAAATAGAAGCATTTTCACAAGTGTACTCCAACTATAGCTTGTGGAAAAACTCAATAGTGTAATACAGTAATATAGCACAAAGTAAAAATCAATGCTGTTGTTTCTCTTTGTTCTAGGTTCGGTCTTCCCTTTGTAATATATTTGGAGCGCACTGTGACCTGGGATGTGCTGCAGAAAGAAATTCTGGAGAAAATGCGTCACTTACTAAGGCCAGGGGTTTACATACAGGTTAGTGATACTATTACTTTATTAAACACAGTACTATTTACTTGTATAGAATAATGTCAACCATTACTATGAGAAACTTATTTTGTGACTAACATGTCTGGCCTTAAATCGACTGATTATATTAGGTGGGACCTTTTAGTCTGCGTGTGGTCGGTGTGGTTGGAATCACATATCTGTTGCCACAGGAAGAGCAACCACTTTGTCACCCCACTGTGGAAAGGTTTGTCTATTTATGACTGCTGTATTCAGAGCATATTGTGTGATTTTGTACGCACATTTAAAATCTCCTCTGCTTTATTGCTTTATATAAGCTTTGAATGAGATTGAAACTAAAATATTACCAAATGAACCTATTTGGAATCAAATCGAGAGTTTTTGAATTGGAAGGAAATTGTCAATACCCAGCACTTCCCAGTGTGCAGGTTTTTCTTTGAATTTAAAACAGTTGAATAAAACTACTTAAAACAAGGTTTGACTGGTTCTTAAATTTTTGAAAGTGTTTAAAACAGAAAGGACTTTCTCCCAGCTCCTCAATTGGAGTTACCTGCATTTATGTATAAAGTTGCCTTAAAATCTGGTTTGGTCTTCATCTATAACAATAATGAACAAACACAATCTGTTTTAACTATAACACACAAATTATTGTATTTTTCTTGTACAGACTGAATACATCATTCAAACATTCACAGTGTTGGTTGGAAAAAAGTATGTGAACCCCTACGGTAATGACATCAACAAAAGCTAATTGAAGTCAGGAGTTTGAAAACCTGGCATCAGATTAATGAAACGAGATTGGAGGTGTGTTTTAGAGCTACTTTGACTTATAAAAAGCACTCAAAATTGAGTTTGCTATTCACAAGAAGCATCTGCTGACATGGACCATGCCTTGGATAAAAAAAGAGATAACAGAAGACCTACAATCAAGAACTGTTACTTTGCATAAAGCTGGAAAGGGTTACAAAGTTATATCTGTCCACAGTTAGACAAACTGTCTATAAATAGAGACGATTTAGTACTTTAGTTACTATCCCTAGAAATGGCCGTCCAGCCAAGATGACTGAAAGAGCACACCGCAGAATGCTCAATGAGGTAAAAAAAAGAACCCTAGAGTTACAGATAAAGTCTTGAAGATTGGAACTGGTTAACATCTCTGATCATGAGTCTACTATATGGAAAACATTAAACATGCATGGTGTCCATGGCAAGACACCACAAAGGAAGCCGCTGCTTTCCAACAAAAACTTTGCTGCACGCCTGAAGTTTGCAAAAGACCACCTTGACACTCCACAATG
This sequence comes from Myxocyprinus asiaticus, assembly GCF_019703515.2. Taxonomy (NCBI): domain Eukaryota; kingdom Metazoa; phylum Chordata; class Actinopteri; order Cypriniformes; family Catostomidae; genus Myxocyprinus; species Myxocyprinus asiaticus. The sequence continues at coordinate 33,210,893 of NC_059357.1, read as the reverse complement.
CTACTGACATGAAAATATCATCCCAACAGTGAAGTACAGTGGCAGGAGCATCATGAATTAAGGCTGCTTCGTAGCCTGGACCGCATGCCATCACCAAGGGAAAAATTAACTCCCAAGTTTATCAAAATACAGAATAATGTCAGGGTGGCTGTGCACAGCTGAGGCTCAGCAGAAGTTGGGTGATGCAGCAGGACAATGACCCTAAACATCAAAGTAAATCCACTACAAAATGGCTTCAAAAAAAGAAAATCCACCTTTTGAAGTGGCCCAGTCAGAGCCCAGACCTTAACACAATAGAGATGCTGTGGAATGACCTAAAGAGAGCCGTTCACACCAGACATCCTAAGAATATGGCTGAGCTGAAGCAGTTCTGTAAGGAAGAATGGTCCAAAATTCCTTCTGAACATTGTGCTGGTCTAATCCGCATCTACTGGAAATGCTTGGTGGAAGTTATTGCTGCCAAAGGAGGATCGACCAGCTATTAAATCCATGGGTTCACTTACTTTTTCCACAACACTTTGAATGTTTAGTGGTATATGTTCAGTAAAGACGTGAAAGATTATAATTGTTTGTGTGTTGTTAGCTTAAGCACATTGTTTTTGTCTATACTTGTGACTTAGATGAAGATGAGGTCAAATGTTTTGACCAATTAATGCAGAAAACCAGCTAATTCCTTTTTCTTGCCACTGTACGTTTTGTTTAATCTTTTAGAACTTACTTTATTTTTCTTCAACGTGGCATTACATTTTGGCTGTAAGAAGTTTATTACAGCTTTTAAACTGAGCGGCACATTCTTTTATTTTTTTACAAAGAGCAACATTTGGACTTTACAGCAGGTCAGTCTGCTTCTCCTGTCCTCAATCACACAGTAAGCTGAAAGCTGAGAAGCTGCTTGCTTTTCACACCAGCCACACAGAGATCTATTAGAGCAGCGATTGTAGCAGTATTGTAGTGCACTCTTTGACCTGGAGATGTTTGTCTTGGACAGATACTTCAGTGGCAATGCTTGTGCTCTTTGCTTCAGCACAAGTGGACTGCTTTTCAAGTACTTCATCGGAAACGCTACAGAAGCAGCTGTTTTGACCTTGTTGACGCATGTTTTGTTTCATACAGCGTTTGATCTAAGCTATTCTAAATTTGTGATCTATGAAGTTGTCATGAAGAACAGCAAATCTTTGGTGGGTTGTAATGTAATCTGTATTGCTATTTAATTTATAAATCCTTTAATCACAAGTGGTTTGTGTGCGCATGCTAGTGAGTGCTTATTTTCACTATTGTTTGTCCTTGTTGGCATCTAATCAAATATACGTGGTTGATTGGCAAGATGATTTCTTATGCTCTCAATCTTTCTTTTGTAGAGCATATAAATCATGTGGGTCAGGAGGACCTCCTCATGTCAAGATTGTAGTGGAGTGGGACAAAGAGACCAAGGAATAGTAAGTGAAACCGAACTGCTAGTTTGCATCTATTTTATATAGTGGACTCAAAAAGTATTTGGTCAATTAAGTCACACTTAAAAATGTATTAATATAATTGCATTAGATCAAAAAATATCACTCCAAGTGGTGTTTGTTTTAAAGAAAGATATCACAAGAACACTTTTCAAGCAAAACATTACACAACAAGAAGTTTGTTAGGTTCACTGTTCAAACTGTTTTTTAGATACATATGCTGTACAAAAGTATTTGGACTGTTTCTGGTTGTCAAACAGTAGTGGATCTTGTCCATAGTTAATGTGAACTACACCAGTGGTTACACTGCTAGGAGACCTCTGTAAACTTGAGTAGAACTGAATCATACATCCAATAAAATTGACCTTGGGTCCAGCTAGTTAAAAGTAATTGCAATAAAAGTTTTTCTCAGTTAGTTCATAATTTATTTGCTTGATTTAAAGGGGTCATGAAATGCAATTTGTTTTTATAATTTTGCACTAAAACAGTCATAGTTTAGTAATAGATGATAATTTTCCACCCTGTTTTTTTGCCCCTCGCTCTGAAAAGCCCTGTTTTGGCCACACCATCTCATTTAAACTTCAATGTAAACACCCACTGTTCTGATTGGCTAACATCGTACAGCCCCTCAAATACACAGTCATATTTGAACTCAGTCAGAAGAAAATGAACCAGCTCCACAACTTTATAAAGATAAATTTCAGGGTTTACACAACACACATCCAACAAATTGCATCCGAATATATTATACTGTTCAGTTAAGCACCATAAACATTAAACAGTCATGACATATGAAATATTCATGAATGAAATCATTTACTCGTATTTTTGCCTCAAGTCCATGTGTTTTTAACTGCACCATCCTTCAATAACAGTTCCTTTGCAAAGCTTGAATCATATTATGACTGGTTCAAAAGCAGTCCATGCACATACATAGCACGATGAATAAACAAAGACACAAATAGGTGCACTGAGGAGCCTTAACGGTCAATGACGTCCAGCTAGTCCATGTTTACACCAACACCAACATACACCAACGATTAAAAATAGTGCAGATGGGTGAAAGAACAGTATGTTGAGCAGTTTGTGTTCAGTACAGCAAGAGGCAGAGCAGCTGAATGAAGCTGAACGGAGTCTCCTTTTATGAGTTGTAACTGACACCGGGTCTTTTAAAAGTTGCGTGATAAATAAACATAACCACGGTAAAAGACGGCTGTCTAATGCATGTTAAATGCAAAAAAATAACAAAACTTAAAAATTGTCCAGATGGGTCCCCTTTTGTGTTCAAGAATAGTTGGTAATGGGGCCTGGGTAGCTCAGCAAGTAAAGACTCTGACTACCGCACCTGGACTCACAAGTTCGAATCCAGGGTGTGCTAAGTGACTCCAGTCAGGCTTCTTAAGCAACCAATTGGCCCAGTTGCTAGGGTGGGTAAAGTCATGTTGGGTTAACCTCCTCGTGGTCGCCATAATGTGGTTCTCGCTCTCGGACACGTGGTGAGTTGTGCGTCGATGCCACAGAGAATAGCATGAAGCCTCCACACGCGCTAGGTCTCCGTGGTAATGCGCTCAACAAGCCACGTGATAAGATGCACAGATTGATGGTCTCAGACGCGGAGGCAACTGAGATTCATCCTCCGCCACCTGGATTGAGGTGAGTCACTACGCCACCACGAGGACTTAGAACCCATTGGAAATTGGGCATTCCAAACTGAGGAGAAAAGGGGAGGGAAAAAAAGAAAAAAGAATAGTTGGTAACACTTGGTCTGTCTCTCTCCCTTTCTGTTTACGATATGAACTGAACGCCAGTGGGCGGGGCCAAGGGTGTGATGACATGTTTTGGGGTATGTAAATACAACTGAGCAATAACTTGTGACGTCACGAATACACAATTTTCAAAACTAGATGTTTCAGCAGGGAGGGAATTATAAATTCTCTTTTTAGACTGGGGAGGACGTTTTGAGGTCTGAAATTTACAGTACGTTTTTATAGTACAGCTAACTCTAAATGTTATAAAATGTTATTGTCCATTTCATGACTCCTTTAATATTTTTTTTCTAATACAATAACATGCATACATTATTAAGTGTGGCTAAGGTGTTACAACACTTTCTGTGGCCATTGTAAACTACATTTTAATATTTAAGATTTAATATAATGTATGTAAGTAGTTCTTTAACCACATACAGTTGAAGTCAGAAGTTTACATACACCTTAGCCAAATACATTTAAACTCAGTTTTTCACAGTTCCTGACATTTAATCGTAGAATACATTCCATGTCTTAGGTCAGTTAGGATCACTACTTTATTTTAAGTATGTGAAATGTGAGAATAATAGTAGAGAGAATGATTTATTACAGCTTTTATATCTTTCATCACATTCCCAGTGGGTCAGAAGTTTACACACTTTGTTAGTATTTGGTAGCATTGCCTTTAAATTGTTTAACTTGGGTCAAACATTTTGGGTAGCCTTCCACAAGATTCACACAATAAGTTGCTGGAATTTTGGCCCATTCCTCCAGACAGAACTGGAGTAACTGAGTCAGGATTTTAGGCCTCCTTGCTCGCACATGCTTTTTCAGTTCTGCCCACAAATTTTCTATCGGATTGAGATCAGAGCTTTGTGATGGCCACTCCAATACCTTGAGCATCCAATAAATGTCGTTAAGCCATTTTTCCACAACTTTGGAGGTATGCTTGGGGTCATTGTCCATTGGGAATACCCATTTGCGACCGAGTTTTAACTTTCTGGCTGATGTCTTGAGATTTTGCTTCAATATATCCACATAATTTTCCTTCCTCATGATGCCATCTGTTTTGTGAAGTGCACCAGTCCCTACTGCAGCAAAGCACCCCCACAACATAATGCTGCCACCCCCATGCTTCACGGTTGGGATGGTGTTCTTTGGCTTGCAAGCCTCACCCTTTTTCATCCAAACATAACAATGGTAATTATGGCCAAACAGTTCAATTTTTGTTTCATTAGACCAGAGGACATTTCTTCAGAAAGTAAGATCTTTGTCCCCATGTGCACTTGCAAACTCTAGTCTGGCTTTTTATGGTGGTTTTGGAGTATTGACTTCTTCCTTTCTCAGTAGCCTTTGAGGTTATGTCGATATAGGACTTGTTTTACTGTGGATATAGATACTAGTCTACCTGTTTCCTCCAGCATCTTCACAAGGTCCTTTGCTGTTGTTCTGGGATTGATTTGCACATTTCGCACCAAACTACGCTCATCTCATGGAGACAGAATTTGTCTCCTTCCTGAGGGGTATGATGGCTGTGTGGTCCCATGGTGTTTATACTTACGTATTATTGTTTGTACAGATGAACATAGTACCTTCAGGTGTTTGGAATGTTTGGAAATTGCTCCCAAGGATGAACCAGACTTGTGGAGGTCCACAATTTTTTTTTTATCTGAGGTCTTGGCTGATTTCTTTTGATTTTCCCATGATGTCAAGCAAAGAGGCACTGAGTTTGAAGGTAGGCCTTAAAATACATCAACAGGTACACCTCCAATTCAGTACACCTCATATCAGAAGCTAATTGTCTAAAGGAATGACATAATTTTCTGGAATTTTCCAAGCTGCTTAAAGGCACAGTTAACTTAGTGTATGTAAACTTCTGACCCACTAGAATTGTGATATAGTCAATTAAAAGTGAAACAATCTGTCTGTAAACAATTGTTGGAAAAATTACTCATGCACAAAGTAGTTGTCCTAAACGACTTGCCAAAACTATTGTTTGCTAAAATGAAATCTGTGGAGTGGTTAAAAAATTAGTTTTAATAACTTCAACCTTAGTGTATGTAAACTTTTGACTTCAACTGTATGTGCCTGTATGAAACATTCTCTGGCAAACTATTAGAGGCAAAAAACCACAGAGACAAATAAATGTGTTGAATAAGCTATGGTAGAGGGTAAGCAAACGTGCTTGACTAGTCTGGTTAGAGATTTGTGAGCAGTATGTTTTCTGATTCCCTGCAGTCTGTTTGGACACACTGAGGAAGAGTACATCCCTGATGCTGAGAGTGTGTATCTGCACAGAGAGCAGCACCATCAGCCACAGGCCTGCACCCTCGCTCAGTGCTTCCAGCTCTACACCAAAGAGGAGCAGGTAACAATCGGGGAGTCACGATGATTAGTTGTCCAACAACCGACTAGTCGATTAATGAGGTCGACAAGTCAGCATAACTATTTGAGTAAAAGGTTGAAATAATTATTTGCATTTCAGAATTTCTTCTGAATGTCCCTTTTTTGCTTTAATGACAATATGCACTCGAGTTGGATTTTGAAAAATTGTTTTTAAAACAAATTAAAGTTATGATGTAAAATAAAGAACCTACGTAATATTCTGTACTAAAGCATTTTCACTAGTGATCTCAGTCGACTACGTGATTTTCAAATATGTAGTTTTGCACGTCCCTAGTAACAATCTGGCCTAATGCATTTTCATTTTTTTCCATAGCTGCCTTAGTGGTCACAAATGTCAAGGTTACTCTTTTTCTGTTGTCAGTGCTGTTTTAAAATTGGTAGGTTAACCCTGATATGGTTCCACACAGGGTATAAATATGCTCTGTGGTTAGCCAGAGCTGGCCTCGGTCAGTTAAAGGAGGGTTTAGAACTGGCTGGGCTTTAAGGAAAATGAAGACGCAGACAGATTTGTAAACATAAAACCCTTCTCTCTTGAGACTGATTTTCTTTATGGCTGCTCTACAGTTGGCCCCAGACGATGCCTGGCGCTGTCCCCACTGCAGGCAGCTGCAACAGGGGCGGATCAAACTCAGCCTTTGGACCCTGCCTGATGTTCTTATATTACACCTTAAGAGGTTTAGACAGGTACTGTACCAATCAAATCACTTCCAGAGTTGTGTGCCATTCATAATTGAATTGAAAATACTTTTTCAATTTCAACTTAATTCCTAAATTTATCGCAAAATTAATTAATATTTAAATTAAAGGTGCAATATGTAACAATTTTCATGTAATATTCGCTTTTTTTATTTCGCCAATGTGTGAACAGCTTGTAACGCAACTTAAACAATGAGCCCTTCCCGGACTTCCTAGGTTGCCTATTAAAGCCTGTAGACTGATTTTCATGCGAAAGGAGCGGGTCACTTTTGCCGGGAAAATCCAAAGGAAGTGACGTTTATGCGCGCTCCCGAGAGCCTTGCTTCAGTGCTTCTTTTCCGCTATTCAACAGCGACAACAAAATGCAACACTAGGTAATGTTATCTTAGAGATGGAATCCAGCAAACATCCGGCTCCCAGCACAACTGAATCCCATCTGGCTAAGCGGGAACGTGATCAATATAATTAATATAATAATTTTCTTTATTTATCACACATTATACATTTGCACATATACAGTGAAATTCTTCTTTTTCACATATCCCAGCTAGGCTGGGGTCAGAGTGCAGGGTCAGCCATGATACAGCGCCCCTGGAGCAGATAGGGTCAAGGGCCTTGCTCAAGGGCCCAACAGTGGTATCTTGGCGGTGCTGGGGGTTGAACCCCCCGACCTTCTGATCAGTAACCCAGAGCCTTAACCGCTGAGCTACCACTGCCCCTGATGCCCCTCATGGTCGAGCGAAAACTAGAGTGAACATCGGCAGGGCATTTGATTTCTGGAGAGATCTTAGTTAGGTTTTGAAGATCAAAACCGACCCTGAATTGGCGTTTTTCTTATTGGACAGGTAAGCTTACATAACTGCAAAGCATGTGAAATATAGTGCCATAAGGATTGAGCTGTGTAGTTTTAGCTAACTTGATCTTGCCTGCACAGTGACTGTCATAATCAATGTTAATCTGTAATTATTCAGCAAGGTAAACTACAATAACACATGAAATGAATGCTAGACAATGTTCAAGATAATGCAAAAAGACCCATTCATTAGTGTAATGTAACTTGGTTATACAGAAAATATATACATTCTATTATTATAAAACAATAGCGCATCGATATATCAAAATGACTGTTGTGATGGAATCACATCAATATGGAATTGTGTCAACATATTTATAACGTACAGTCTATTTTATAAACAGCTACTGTCATCATACATCAAATTTAGCTAACAGCTATTGATAAAGCTGGCTAGCTAGCTAACGCCGACATAGGCTATCACATAAATGCTGTCAATGTATCATGCAAAGAAAAGTGATTACTTCATACAGTCTCGCATAGTCAGACCTATATCCACACTTTGTTTTAGCCCTGTTCCAGCACTGGAGAGTCAAATATTATATACAGTCTCAAAGTTTGTAGTAAAACAGTCATAACTGTGTAATTTTAATTATGCTACCTCATCTTTCAGCATGATGCCGGTGAATCACCCTGTCTCTTTGTACGTTATGTCATTGTTTTGGATGCTCGCTCAGTCACGTACCTATGGAGTGTGTGCACGAGCACGAGCAACAGGTAGCTGGCTGCAGTTCACTTAACGGACACAGGTGTCATTAATAACAAGGGTTTCTGAATCTTACATACTGCACCTTTAAAGTAAAATTAAAATAGAAATAAATAAATATTCAAATACATTTATTATCAATTAATATTTATTTTAATACAAAGTGGTGGATATTTTGTGATTCTGTATGGCAAGATCAAAATCTGTTTTGATGGCTGTGCTAATTGTTTTGACAGTAGGCTTCTGAAATTAGTTGAGAATAAAATATTTCCTACACATCAGGGAATACATTGGCATAATTAGTCAAAATGTATAATGTGTGTTTTGTAGCAAAAATATTGTGTTGGTCTAATGAAATTCCTCTGTTGTGTGAGAGTGTCGAATTTCTTTGAATTGCAATTCAGTACATTTCTCTAATTGTAAATTTAATTCAAATTCCTGTTCAACATCCCATGAGATGTGACCAGTTCAATTCAAAGTTCATTTCATGAACTGGAAGGAATCCGATTCTTAAATTCTGAATTTTGTTCAACCCTTATCATTTTAATTTTTAATGTAGGGTGGTTAAAGATCTAGGCTGCAACTTAAAAACTGTATGTTTGAACCCCACCAGTGGGCGATCCATTGGCTAACACCATTGTGCCCATGAGCAAGGCCCTGTAAAAAATGTACTTTGTATAAAAGCCTCCAATACCTCCAATATACCAACGTGTGAGTTATGTGTCCTCTAGGATGGGGACAGGAGAGTTAAGATGCAGAACATGGTGAGATTTCCTTTAATTGGCATGGATATGGCACCCCATGTAGTGAAGAGAAGCCAGAGCAGTTGGAGTCTACCGTCCCACTGGTCACCATGGAGACGACCATATGGACTTGGCCGTAACCCAGACGACTACCTTTACGACCTGTATGCTGTGTGTAATCATCATGGCAACATGCATGGAGGGCATTACACAGGTTAGAAGCACCAGGAGTTGCAGTGCTAGCATTTAGTTGAAACATTTAGTCTCATAGGCCTTTTGATTGGTGCATTTGATGAACATGGCAATTTGTGTAATTTACTCCAACAGCTTACTGTAAGAACTCCATTGATGGCCAGTGGTATTGCTTTGATGACAGTGAAGTTCAGCCTGTAGCTGATGAGGATGTCTGCCAGCAGACCGCATATATTCTGTTCTATCAAAGGAGGACAACTATTCCCTCCTGGTCAGCAAACAGCTCCGTTGCAGGTGACTTTTTGTTCCTTATTGGGTTTTGGGTTTACAGTTTACTTACTCATTTGTCTTGTTAATCTAGATGGGTTGTGGAAGTGCTGGCATATGAAGCAAGTGGCCCTCCTTTTCCAGCCCAAAGAAAGCCTTTAATATTAGCTTGACAATTTCTTATGAAATTTTGATACAGCCAGATAAAATGTTTGGAGCTATGACGGTAGAATGAACATTTATAGCCCCTTTGCTCATCGGCTGTATGTAGGTTTTTCCAAGTAGAGCCGTTTAAAAGGGACATATAATGAAAAACAGGTTATTCTTTTGTAATAAGAGTCTGCTGTGCTACTTTAACATTCACAATGCAAAAGCCCTCCCCAGTCCTCCCAGACTATTTATAAAAATTAAGCTTATGGTCATTCAAAAATTGTCATGGTATTTATGTTATAACCACGAGTACATTTACATATGATCATCCATGTTTACATATCAACAGCTATTCAGTATTCAGCATTGAACGGCAGTGTAAACTACTGTTTTCACATGCAAAGGTTAGCCAATTATAAAATGGGCAATTTCTTCACAGAAACCCTAAAAATAAATGAAATGTTATAGAAGTGTAGAATATGGCCCCTTTAAATGAATTTGTATACTTTTTTGAAGATACTTACATTCTGTTTCGCCATTTAACTGTCTCAGGCTCAACCAGCTCTTCTTTATGTGAACACTGGGTTAACCGGCTCCCAGGCAGCAGGCCGCCTAGCCTGGCCTCCGGAGCCTCCTCCAGACGCACATCCCTGATCTCTTTGGCAGAGTCAGTGGAGTTTCCTGCTGATCGCAGTGAAGACGATGGTGAGCAACATTGTTATGCCTCTCAATCCTAATGTAGATGTTTACCTTTCCAGTTTCTTTAATATGTAAATCTTTAGAAGCCTATTAGTACCATATTTCATCTTTCTTGTGTCCTCTTATTCTGTGTATTGTCCAGTGTTTTACTCTTGCCTTTCTTTATGTCTTCTCTCTCTTGTAGCTTTAGCGCTTACTAACCCAGGATCACCTGCCTTGCTCAGTTAAGACAAAACTGCATGCCAATGCTCTTTCATTCTGTCTGGTATCAGCGCATTAGTTTTAATATCTCTGTACTTTTTTTTTTTTATATAAGGAGGATTCTCAGCGCGACCCTTCGTTAGGAGTATTCAACGTCAGAGCTTGTCCTCCAGATCGTCAGTCACCAGTCCTCTGGCTTTCAGTGAAAATGGGATGAAACCCTCCTGGTCCTTGTCAGCTAAACTGCAGATGAGATCCAACTCACCCTCACGATTCTCTTTGGACTCTCGCTCTTCCCCTCCTCTTGAGAGGATAGGAGAAGCTTGTGACGACAAGGTGTCCACATCTTGCTTTGGCAGCTACAGCAGACATGAGCGTCAACCCAGCAGTAAGGCCCCGCTGGCAATGATGGAGGGTAACGGTAGCAATGAGAGCAATGGAAAACAGATCCTAGATGAGGCCTATTGTAGAGCTCCAGTACAGGCTGACAGGAAAAGCTCTAAAGGTGAACCTGTTGACAACAACAACCAGATTAATGCTGTGGATCAGAACACGCTTGGAATGTTCTCCAAAGATCAGAAGCATAAGATATCTGGATCGGTTCAGAAAGCAGAAGGGTCCACTAGCAAAAAGAGCTCCGCCAAGACCAAGGGCAACCAGGAGAAACCCTCTAAGAAGCGCCAGAGCACCTCGTCTGTAACAAAGTCTCCATCCTCCCAAGTGTCTTCCAGCCCTCAATCGAAGGGAACCAAAATGACCAATATAAAAGAGAAGAGCGATTCTCCCAAAAGTACCAAGGGTACACCTTCAGGAACTCCCCCAAGAAAGAAAGAGTCTTCGCAGGCGCAGGTGTCTCCAGTGTCTGGAGGCACAAAGGGGAAGCTGTCTCTGACCTCTACGCCCCAGTCCTCTGCTTCTCCATCACCTACAGCCAAGAAAAGCTCCTCTATGGCTGAGAGGAACTCTGTCTCTGGCAAGAAGAAGTTAGTGGAGAGGGGCTCCAGCCAGGACTTGGCACACTCCACCAGTCCCCTGGCAGACAAGTCCAGAGCAAGTGCCACCCCTCGGACATCCCAGCCCAAAAGTGCAGAGGGAAGTCGGCCAGAGAGGAGGCCAATACGAAGCTCCAGCAGTAGTTCCTCAGTCACCAGCCTGCGCTCCCCAAGTGTCTCCTCAAGAGATATCCGCCGCAGCAGCAAGTCTGAGGACAAGGGACTGTCATTCTTCAAGAGCGCACTTCGGCAGAAAGAGACTCGCCGGTCGGCCGACCTAGGCAAGACCACGATTCTTGCTAAGAAGGTTGCTGAAAGGACAGCCAAGTCCAGCAGCCAGTATAAACTCAACAGCGCTGATGAGGTCGTGGGCAACTCCTCCCAGCAGGTCTCTCCAGAGCCACGCTCCAGCAAGGCCTCCACGGAGGAAAAAGAATCCTCGAAAATCTCAACCCCTGTCAAATGCTCTCTCTTGCCAGTAGGCAAGTCAAAGTCTTCCATTTCCGAGACTAGTCTTAAGTCTCCCATCAATGGAAAGAAGCCACTTGAAAAGATGGCATCCTCTAGAAAGCTTTCTTCCAGCATGCAATCCTCTGCACGGCCAACATATACGCCTCAATGACATTTTAATAGTGGTGTCATTATTTTCTGTAATGCAGCTATTTTTTGATGTGCCTAAGAAGAATATAAGACTAAAGTATATAGTATATACCTGTATTTTATTTTTTTCTTAAAGAAAATATGTAAATTATCAGAAGCGCCTTTCTATCCTGCCATGGAACCAAAACATTGTCTCTGGCAAGGTATGGTATGTGAATCTACTACTGTTCACGATTCAGAATAGGAATGTTTTAAACTAGCACTTTGTACATATTTTTTCTCCCTCTAATAATGCTTAAATGCAATGGATGATATGTTATATACTTTTTAAATTGTTACTGTTCCTTTCTTAGGACAAGTCACTTATGATGAAATTAGAATCTTACGATATATTCCTTGGAGCACTGTACTAATTTGCTCCACTTCTATACTTGGTGCTATTTAAAGTCCAGTGTTCCTCTGGCACTGATACAGTATAACATTGAGAAGAATTAAGGCCAAAGTATACTTCAGTTTTCTACGTGCCGGTACGTCTTGCGCACAGTGTGCATGATGCAAATTTTATCATCAGCACTGTCCGCGTGCAGCCTAGTTTTTCTAGACGCAGACAGTCCGATTCTTTGCACGTCACCGTCACACAAGTCGAACGCATCTGTATGGGCTCGCAGTAACAAGAGCACTCGGCCATGTGCGAGATGGAACGGCACATGGTAAAAAAAGTATACCCTTGCCTTTACGTCATGAAAACTCAGCAGAATTTGACACTGTAGACTGTCTGGGGTTTCAGCAGTGAACAATCTCACTGGTAACTCTCAAAAACTGCTCTCCAAACCCCTTTTCCTTTTGTACTCGAAAGTAGTTACAAGTGTTCAAGTAGCATTACTGCCCATAGAAATGTAGACCGATAGCTTAATTGTTGCTGTACGAATGTGATCTTTCGAATGGTATGTTAGTGGAGGACAATCTTCTAATCTCGTTCTGTTTAGTTTATTCCAGCAAAATGCTGTGGTATCTCCTGATCTAGATATGAATGGAGATGTTGTAAGCCCTGCATGATTTTTTGTATATTATTTTGTCTTTACACAGAAAATTTTAAAGCCACAATGTCATACTTGAAACATTTCATGCCCGCCAAATCCATAGCTGACATGCAGTTTTTTTTTTGTTGTTTTTTTTTTTTTGGCTTGTTTTGAATTGGGGTCGAACGCTTTGGTGATGGTTTCCATCTCCATATTTATCTGTGGACAACCAGTGCAATAGTTTTCAAAACTTTATTGGAGTAAAGATATATTGACTTCTCTATTCAAGGATTTTATTAATGATTAATACTGCACATATGCAATAGTAATAAAAATATTTATTCAAGGTAAATCATAAACAAATGGGGGATCTGTTTAAAAAAAAAAAAAAAATTGTGCTAAGATTATGTTATTAGCAGCTGGATGTAATACCTGAATGAAATTGTTCTGCTAAAAGGTCTTTATGTTGCTTGCTTGTATAGTGCCACAGAATTCACTCAAATATATTTTCTTTCTCCAGTAAGCGAAGACAACTTCATTCGAACAATCATTTTGACTAATTCAAAATTGCATTTATGACAGTAGAAATGTAAGGATAAGCAGGTCATTAGAATATTGTTCCATCTGCATAATGGTTTCATTACATCGGCCACTGTTCAGCTTGTTGGCCAGCAATTAAAACATTAATCCAAGCTGTGCTGATGCCACTATTGAACCGTTCTCATTTTCATGCTGCTGTTTGGTCTCTGAAACGCACCCTTATCTCTCTACACACTTGATCCTAAAATAAACACTTTAGCAATGAACCTTTTTCATGTGTAGCACGCTTTTATTTGCGACAGGCCCATATTGTGTGTGCACTGAAAATTTATTTCTGGAAAGAAAAAAAAAACAGTATTGCATGATTACATTGACGCATGCACTTAACTATGCAAGTGACTGTTGCTAAACAAAATGAGTCTGGTTATCAATGTCTGCATATTTTTTTAAATAACAGCTGAGAGCATGGATAATTTCCTTTTTATTGCTTTTTTGCACACTTGTGAAACTTTTATTTTCTTAAATATTGTAATGTCAGAGTGTAAATGATTAGCTCAACAGCTTTAAACATGATTCAAGTGTTCCAAAATTTGTGATTGGAATTTGAATTTTCATGCTATTTTCTTTTTATATATTACTTTTTTTCTTTCTTTCTTTTTTAAAAATAATATTATGATTATTTAAAATCATAATCTGTCTAAACACATTTATTTTTATAGTTCCACCATATTTTGGTTTTTCACATTTTGCTGACGTGATGTGGCCTGGTCATGCTTTCACATTTAGTATGCAGGGAGATTCATATCTCTCCTACAACATTAGCATTAATTCAGTGCACACAGTTCCCTGCATCGCCTGCAGTGCTGACACACTAAGCATTATGTTCACTACATCTTTCACGTCATTCCATGTCTTAAGTTTGGAAGTTGTTTTGGACCATTACACATATACCGATCAGCCACAACATTAAAACCACCTGCCTAATACCTCTCATGCCACCAAAACAGCACCAACCCACATCTCAGAATAGCATTCTGAGATGCTATTCTGCTCACCACAATTGTACAGAGTGGTTATCTGAGTTACCGTAGACTTTGTCAGTTCGAACCATTCTGGCCAATTTCTGTTGAACTTTCTCATCAACAAGGCATTTCTGTCTACAGAACTGCCACTCACTGGATGTTTTTTGTTTTTGGTTCCATTTGGAGTAAATTCTAGAGACTGTTGTGCTTGAAAATCCCAGGAGATCAGCAGTTACAGAAATACTCAAACCAGCCCATCTGGCACCAATCGTGTTGTAGCAGTGCAGTGTATAAAATCAGGCAAATACGGGTCAGGAGCTTCAGTTAATGTTAACATCAACCATCAGAATGTGGAAAAAAATGTGATCTCAGTGATTTGGAGCATGGCATGATTGTTGGTGCCAGATGGGCTGGTTTGAGTATTTCTGTAACTGTTCATCTCCTGGGATTTTCACACACAACAGTCTCCAGAATTTACTCTGAATGGTGTCAAAAACAAAAAACATACAGTGATACAGTTCTGTGGACGGAAATGCCTTGCTGATGAGAGAGGTCAACAGAGAATGGCCAGACTGGTTCAAACTGACAAAGTCTATGGTAACTCAGATAACCGCTCTGTACAATTGTGGTGAGCAGAATAGCATCTAAGAATGCTATTCTGAGATGTGGGTTGGTGCTGTTTTGGTGGCATGAGGGGGACCTACATAATATTTGGCAGGTGGTTTTAATGTTGTGGCTAATTGGTGTATGGTGTGTGATCCATATGGTAGATTTGTACAGAGAACTCTGAGAAGTGCTATTACCATCTCTACTTAAATCTTATTGAATATGGGATGTTTTAAATGGCTCAAGTGCTAATATGACATGGTCTTATCGAGCTTTTGGATAGGACAAATTATTTTATCATTATAATAAAGCTGTATCAGTCTTATGGAATATGCATGCTCTTGGTTTACACACTGGACTTGAATGATTGATTTATTTCGGCCCAGAGCAGTTTTCATGTATTGTTCACAAACTGGTACCCACTTGGTGGGCTGATATCTGGGTTGTTATTTATAATCAACAGCCTAGGTTGACCAAAATAGGAAAATAATATTTGGTAAAAAAAAAAAAAAGAAAAAGAAAAAACATGTAAATGTTTGGTTGCATGAGACTGCGTCAAATGCTTTGTTAATTTATTTTTCTGTTTTGTTATATGTGTATGCACTTTTCATGATTTTTTTTCTTTTTTTTTTATTATTATTTAAAGAATGCATTTCTTTGAAGAATCATTTGTATTCATAACATTGTCTCCCCAATGTAAGTTGGAGGTTGAATAACAATTAAAAGATGGACCTGCATTGGAGGTCTAAACTCACATTTAGCCTTGAAATAATTGTTTTATTTATTTTTATCAACCTGGGTTTGAACGTTACATTGCTCTTTTCAGTGATGCCAAGCTGTATTATTCAAAGTTGACCACTAGATGGGGCTTTTCTCCTTGCTTTTAAAATATGCTGTGAAATATTAAGTTTCCTAATATGGCAAAACTGGCAATTCTAGACCCTGTTCAGGGGTGCTTTAGCCCCCCTTGTCTTTCATTTCAGCTCCCCTAACCAAACAATCTGAGTCTTAACTCCTTAAAAATATTTTTTTCCCCCCACTGTTTCCATACTGATTTTATTACAAAATTTAACTTTGATTTTCAGGCCTGGAAATATCTTGGAAATTATTTCAATCATGGAAAAGTCAGGGTAATGTTTTTATCGTATAATTTTAGTTACACTCCGCTCTAAAATATTTCATCAGCTAGAAATTGCTCCAGTGTCTGCACTGACATTGGTAGTTGCCACTTTGCGTCAATGCTCTTTTGCATAAAGTTGAATTTTGCTCCCTTTTTTTATCACCAATGGTTGCTTTCACTCATGTTAATGTTATGTAAAGGTTAGGAACAAATGTTATTAAAAATGTTAATAGAACATTGACATTATTAGAATTTAATAAAAGTTCTCACTGTGTTAGGAGTAAATGTTTTTCATTTGTCCTTTAAACAAAATTGAGAAAGTTGCCCATTTTCACATTTCCACAACTGCAATGTAATGTTTGGAAAATGTTTTAAGAACATAAATTTGTCAGCTGGGACAGGGTTGAGTCCCCCTAACACAGGTGTCCTAAGCAGGTGCAATGTGACAAAATTACAACTAAAAATATTTAATGTTTGATATACAATTCAATGGAACGTGAATTTGGACCAATAGGATTTCTCATTCTCATTACCAGTTTCTAATGTTGGTTTGCTGAATGTGTTAGCATCACATTGAATTAATGTATTCTAAATCTAGACATAAATAGATTATATACAGTGTCAGATCTAATGTTTATGCTTTTTTGCAGGGCAGGTGCATGTTCAAATTTGTAATCTCAGGCTCTCAAAAAAGTCTGTGTCCTGCATGATTGCTTGAATAGCGGCCAAAATGTTTTCGCACTGCAGAGAAAGGGAGGCTGTTATGTTATTTCAGGCCTCAATATACACCTCAAACTGAACAAACACTGTTGAGGGCTTATCCCACCCTCAGCATCCCAAACCACAAGGGATGCCTAGAATATTTATTATTTGCTTTCAGCTTAACTTCGCTCACTTTTCACATTGATCAGCAGAGGTGAAAGCTGTCTCTAAGCAAACTGCATCGCCAAATGGTTCAGAAGCAGACCTAATACATTACCATGAGCTGCATTTCAAACGGACCTCTTTCTTTCTATATGCCTTTTTTAAATACAGCCTCATCAGAATCTCTTTTTTCTTCTTCGCTACATTACAGATTCTGGCAGTTTGTGTTAGTGAACAGGCGGGTTCTTCTGAGTGTTGTTATCATTAGCAGCTATAGAGGACTAGTGTCCTGGCATGGGTGTTCATTGTAAATGCATTGCTGAATATTTAACATCTGTGATATTAATTTACACGGTCTAGTAAGAGGCTCATGTAAAGTGCTCTTTACACACTTATATCCTTAAATGATTTACAGATTGGAGGAAACTCCATGGTAATTTTTTTTTCTTTGTGGCATTTTTTTATTTATTTGACAATATTCAATATCTTGATTTCCCTATCTGTCACTCACTCGACGTTGGTGTCGATGTAGTGACACTAGGGGTCACTCTTGGGAGCCCGAGACACCTCTGGTCTTTGATAAAAGGCCAATGAAAATTGGCGAGTGGTATTTGCATGCCACTCCCCCGAACATACGGGTATAAAAGGAGCTGGTATGCAACCACTCATTCAGATTTTCTCTTCGGAGCCGAACGGTCATGCTCATTGAGCTGAATACTACTGTTCATTCACCTGCTGGATCTGACGGTGCATTTCAGCGGCTTCTCCCTCCTCTGCACTGGTGCACTGCAGAGAACGCCCCTGGGCGCTTCGGCAGAAAAACTAGAGAGTATATTTTCTGAAAGAGCATTTTTCCCCTCTAAAAGAGTATATATTTCTCTAAAAGAGCGCACACACGGAACGTCTTTTTAAAGACGCGTCTTTTTAAAGATGCTTTTCCGATTGTGTGTTATTCCTGGTTGTGCTCGTTATCTCTCGCCTTCTAACGGTCACGATCACTGTCTTTCGTGTCTGGGCACTGCTCACGTGGAGACAGCGTTCATGGATGGTCACATTCTCATTGCGAGAATGTGTCCATGGCAACGTTGCGGTCGCGGCTCGCCTTCGTAAGGAAGCGAGCCACCCCAGAGGCTCCCGCCTCGGTCCTTTTACCCACGGGTTTGAGGCCAGCGCGGCTAGCACTGGGGGCGATTTGGGGACCCCAATGGGACCGCCTCCGCCGGGTATCCCCCGCGGACCTCCCATTCCCCAGCACGCTCGTCTGCCCCGATCGGGCTTCCGGGTGAGTCCGCCGGCTCGTCTCACGGCGAGTTCGACCTCTTATTCGGAGCCCGCGAAAGTGATGAGCTCTCGAGCGCAGCATCGGAGAGCGGGCTCGTCCAGTCGGAAGCCTCGGCTGGGCTCCTCCCTTCGGGGTCGATCGCCCAGTCACAGGCTGACGCGGAGATGACGACATGCTTTCCGGACAGCCGCGAGCGTCGGTTAGAGTGGATTTCACCGCTCTTCCCTGAACCCTCGCGGCTCTGTGATTGGTTCCTGGGCTCGCAGCGCCGCTCAAAGCCACGCCCCGCCCCGTTCCTTTCTTCCCGGAAGTGCATGAAGAGCTGACAAGGTCGCGGGAGGCACCTTTTACTGCCCGGTCCCGATCTTTTCAGCTTCCCCGCTCTCACTACCCTCGATGGTGGGGCGGCCAAGGGTTATTCGGCAATCCCCCGGTGGATAAAGGCGCTCGCGGTGCACCTATGCCCGCAGAGCGCCGCCACCTGGCGTGGGTGCCCAAAGCCCCCGTCCAAGGCCTGTAGGTTTACGTCATCTCTAACGGTCAAAGCCTACGGCGCCCTGCACGCCATGGCTCTCCTGCAAGTCCGCCAAGGCACTAAAGGAACTGCACGAGGGTAGTTCCGCCCCGGGATTGGTGCAGGAACTGCGCTCGGCGACCGACCTCGCTCTCCGAGCGACGGAGGTCTTCGAAGCGCCCCTGAGACGGGCGACCCAGGGACAACGAAACCCGCTGCTCTGGAGCTGGTAAGCAGATCTTCTTTTTGTTACCTTTTGCATTTAATTGCGCTGCATGCCCAAGTGGCTGCAGTACTCAGGAGCTCCGCAAGAGTGGTTTCCTTGTTCCCTGGGTCACATATTCGGTGTGTACGGCTGGCATCACGACCACCGTCCACCACTCCATTTGGCAGGTTGGCGCTCCAGCGGCGGTCTCCCGCCCTGAGCGCCCAGCTGTGGCACAAATCCGCCCCCGATGTGACAGTCTCCACGGGTCATGAGGACAGGCCTCTTCCTCCCCCGTCCCAGGCTGTTCCGGGGGTGGTCACAAGGAGCCAGGTAAGTGCTTCGATGTCCTCGGACTCAGCACGGCCACGATGTGGTGTGGCACCTCAAGCTCCGCCCCGCCGCGAGGCCCCACCCGCCGGTACATCCGATGACGTTGTCCCTTTGGTCCCCCTTGCGCGGAACTCGGATGCATGGCTTGCGCTTTCCAGTCCGTCGCGAGGGCTGGTCCGGACCGTCCGACTCGGCTGCACGATTCACTTCGCTGGGCATCCGCCCAGGTCCAGCGGTGTCCACTTCACCTTGGTGAAAGATGGAAACGCTGCTACCTTGCGCGGAGATCGCTACCCTCCTACAGAAGGACGCGATAGAACCTGTCCCTCCAGCCGAGATGAAGAAGGGGTTTTACAGCCCCTACTTCATTGTACTGAAAAAAGGCGGTGGGTTGCGGCCAATCTTGGACCTGCGAGTACTGAACCGGGCCTTACACAGACTCCCGTTCAAGATGCTGACGCAAAGACGCATTCTAGCGAGCGTCCGGCATCAAGAATGGTTCGCGGCGGTAGACCCGAAGGATGCGTACTTTCACGTCTCGATCCTTCCTCGACACAGACCCTTCCTGCGGTTTGCGTTCGAGGGTCAGGCGTATCGGTACAAGTCCTCCCTTTCGGCCTGTCCCTGTCTCCTCGCATCTTTACGAAGATCGCAGAGGCTGCCCTTGCCCCGTTAAGGGAGGTGGGCATTCGCATTCTCAACTATCTCGACGACTGGCTAATCCTAGCTCACTCTCGAGACGGGTTATGCGCACACAGGGACCTGGTGCTCTCACACCTCAGCCGACTAGGGCTTCGGGTCAGCTGGGAAAAGAGCAAGCTCCTCCCGGTTCAGAGCATCTCTTTTCTCGGTTTGGAGTTGGACTCAGTCTCCTTGACGGCGCACCTTACGAACGAGCGCGCCCAGTCGGTGCTGGCCTGTTTGAAGGCGTTCAAACAGAAAACAGCGGTTCCACTGAAACATTTTCAGAGGCTCCTGGGGCATATGGCATCCTCGGCGGTGGCCACCCCGCTCGGGTTGATGCATATGAGGCCGCTTCAGCACTGGCTCCAGACTCGAGTCCCGAGACGGGCATGGCGCCACGGGACACACCGCGTGGCCATTACGTCGGTCTGTCACCGTCTTTTCAGCCCTTGGACCGACCTCTCGTTTCCACGAGCAGGTGTTCCACTAGAACTGGTCTCCAGGCACGTCGTGGTCACGACAGACGCCTCCAAAATGGGCTGGGGCGCTGTTGGCAACGGGCACGCAGCCGCCGGCCTCTAGACGGGTCCGCAGCTGCGTTGGCACATCAACTGCCTCGAGTTACTGGCAATTCTGCTCGCCCTGCGGAGGTTCCGGCCGTTGATCCAGGGCAAGCACGTGCTAGTTCGGACAGACAGCACGGCAGCGGTAGCATATGTCAACCGCCAAGGCGGTCTGCGCTCCCGCTGTATGTCATAACTCGCCCGCCGTCTCCTCCAACGGAGTTAGCAGCACCAAGTCGCTGCAAGCCACTCACATCCCGGGCAACCTCAACACTTCGGCGGACGCGCCGTAACAACAGGTTACCCTCAAGGGAGAGTGGAGACTCCACCTTCAGGTGGCCCAGCTGATTTGGAGTCGATTCAGTCAGGCACAGGTGCACCTGTTCGCCTCCCAAGAATCCTCCCACTGCCCGCTCTGGTACGCCCTCACCGAGGCCTTCCTCGGCATAGACGCGCTGGCACACAGCTGGTCCCCTGGCATTCGCAAATATGCGTTTTCCCCAGTGAGCCTGCTTGCACAGACCCTGTGCAAGGTCAGGGAGGACGAGGAGAAGGTCGTCCTGGTAAGCACCCTACTGGCCCGCCCAGACGTGGTGCTCGGACCTCACGCTCCTCGTGACAGCTCCCCCCGGGCAAATTCCCCTGAGAAAGGCCCTTCTTTCTCAGGGAAGGGGCACCATCCGGCACCCGCGCCCAGACCTCTGGAATCTCCATGTCTGGCCCCTGGATGGGACGCGGAAGACCTAAGCTGTCTCCCACCTGCGGTGGTAGACACGTTCACTCAGGCTAGGGCTCCCTCTACGAGGCACCTGTATGCCTTTAAGTGGTGTCTGTTCGCTAAGTGGTGTTCTTCCCATCAGGAAGACCCCCAGAGGTGCGCAGTCAGATCAGTGCTTTCCTTCCTGCAAGAGAAAAAAGAAAGTCATACACGTCTGGGGTGGCATGAGGGTAAGTAAATAATGAGAATTAAAATTTTTGGGTGAATGATCCCTTTAAGGGCTCTTGTCAGATCTGGAAGAATTTGTCAATAAGAAGAGAGGTTTGGAAACATTTCTAGTAAAACGTGAAAATATCCCACAAGGACATGATATATAATGCTGAAATATAAACCAAAGCAATATCATGCTTTATTATTGCCTACTTTCACTATTTCATAGCTTTTAAAGTCCTGCGTGGATTCTTATTTCAGTGTAGTTACAGTTTTCAGAGTCGAAAGAATTTAGATCATTAGTTCTGTACAGCAGTACCTCCGCTCTCTAAATGCATATACACAGCCTGTGTAGGGCACCAACCACGGTCATGGAACACTCGCTGTGTCTGAAACCACCCCCTATCCACTATATAGTGCACTATTTCGAGTGTCCGCCATTTTGTAGGATTGTCTGAATTCTGAGTGAGTCACTCATTCCCTAATTTTGTTAACTCATTATTACCCACAATGCACTCTAATTTCGAGTGTACATTTGATGTACACTCGACGACGGTTAATTGCCCACAATCCACCACGGGGAAGACGTACGAGCTGGGAGTTTACTGCTTCCTTCACTCCTGCAATGTTTTATTTCATGCTGAATGTATTAAATTACTTTTTGACAAATAATATCTTGATTAAACTAAACTAACATAATAACATATAGAGAGACAAAACATACAGATACATTTTTAAATGTACTCTTTATTTGATCAAACATGTTTACTCTTTATATTAACACAGTATATATTAAAAATGACAATCAGAATGAAGATTTATTGTATTAATATATTATTTAATAAGAATAACAAGTAAGGCCCAAGTATTTTAAAAGTTCATATGTCCGAATTCACTCACTCATTTCGTTCACTCACTGCTGAGATATAGTGCACTAACTGCCATTCACTATATAAGAAATTGTGAACGAGTGAACAATTTTGGACACAGCCACTCTCTTCACCATACGATCGCCTGCGCGCCTTTGCGCGACTCGCTGTGCATGCAGAAATGCTGTCTGTTCGCGCTCCAGTTGTCGATCACGCGAACAGCAGAGCCAAGGCATTTATTTACACTTAACTTGGATGTTTACATGGATTTATACAGTTAATCTGCCTGAAGTGGCTGCAATAGTTTCCAGTATCCCCGCGAGGGCGCGGGGTAAATGCGTAAATACTGCTAATGACATGCGAGACAAAGTGCACTGATATATTGCTGCACTGATTTAAAAATGTACACTTAAAAACTGATGTCACAAGAGCCCAGTTACATTATTACCTTGAAAATGACCATCTCATTTCACAGTAAAGCCCGTGTTAGGATTAGAGCCAAAATTTACCGCAGGGTGCTGTCTTAAATTGGAGCTGTGAATTTAATCTTGAAATATCTGCTTGTCTTGGTGTTAAATTAAGGCATTGCATGCCGAAATTATTCTTTTTTTTTTCACTGTGCAGAGCGAAGAAAGTTTCACTTTGAAGAGTTTGATGCTGCAGCAGTGACTGAGTGACAGTCTGTGACAGCGGCTCAGTGCACGCAGCTGTGTGAACTTCCGCTGTCGTAAAAGTCCCATTCAGTAATCTCTCAATGAATTACACATTAATTAAAATTAAATCCAGTAATGTAACGACAGGAACACCGCTCATTGTAAAGAAGTAAAAGTAAAAAAAAAAAAATCATTAGAAATGTACTTGAGTGAGAGTGAGAAATACCCATGTTTAAACCTACTCTAAAAGTATTTTTTCCCCAAAAAAGTTACTTAAGTAAATGTAATGGCGTAAATGTAGTGAAATAAAATAAAAATTTTCACTTTTGATTTTGGAGTAAAACTACAGGTCAAACAACAACAACAACAACAAAACCTTAGAAAGGGGGCAGCATCATTATTTTATTTTACAAAGAGTTTGGTAGGTCTATTACTAAAATCCTTTGATTTTGGCACCCCTTGTTGCATTATATGCCAATGCTGTGAGTCCAAAAATAGATCAAAACACTCTTTTTGTGTTGTTTTTCCAAATTTGTAGTGCCTATAACTCTATAAGTATTAAATATATCTTAATATCCTTTAGATTCTGGTTCTGAACAAACTTTCCTTTTGTCTCTTAGTTTTTAAGGCCCTATTTGGTTAAATCTCAGAAATATAGGGCTGTCAATGTGGCTCCACCTGAAATGATTAAATTTTGCCCATTTTGAATGGTCAAAAACCAAATGTGAGCCACATGATATGAATTAAATGTTTCATGTCCAACAAAACAAAGGTCTGAGGTACTGGCATTCATTATTATTTATGGTAAATTTAATCAGTAAAAAACAAAAAAAACAAAAACAAAACCTAAATAAACATTTATTTTTAGTTGATTTGACATGGAATGATCAAATTGAATCTGTATTTGGAACTGACTCATACAGTTTGGAAGTACCGACTCGTACAAATGAATCAGACTTCTCAAATCTATCAGCATTTCTGCTACTGAGGTCTAAATCAGAGATGGTATTAAAATATGTCAGTGTGTCCATTCACTGAGCATCCCATTTGGCCATCGATGATTGCAGACTTCAATCTTCTCTCTTCTCAACTTTTTATAACCCTGTCTCACCACACTGACTGCCTCTGGCATATATCTGCTCTATCTGCAGTCTGATCAATGTTATAAATCCTGAATTCAGGCCAGATGAAGACTACATTCCTGCCCATTCAGTCTGATTGTATTAGCTAATTATGACAGTTAGTAGTGGGGACTCTGACTCATTCACAGGCCATAAGAGCTCAGCCCACGAGGTGATATCATCTGTCACTTCCCATCCACTTCCCTGTAGTATCCCAATCCTGTCTGTGGCATCAGTCTGCATCCCACAAGCCCTGTGATCAGTAAGTCTTAATTCTGCCTTGTAAGCCCCACATTTCGCTTTCTTTCTTGTTTTGTGAGCTTAGGGTTTAAAATGGTGGTAAAATTGCACACTTAACATGATCAGGATATATTCTGGAGCCAGATGTGAGAAAGAAGGAACAAAACTTTGAAAAAACTCCTAAAAAGCTTCCACCTGTTTCACATCCAGATTCTGTGAAGGCAGTGAAAATAAACAAGGCCATTAAATTATGCTTATTTTCCTTTGAAATGCTAATTTTTTACCTCTAGTCAAGGGCAGACGGATGTAGAAACAATGACAAAATGTGTTGAATACCGATCAACGGAGGCCTCCTTTGTGTGCATGTTGAACTCTAGCAGGGGTTGCGCTAGGAAAGATAATGCATTGTTCTCATTAGAGGGGCAGGAAAAAGAGACTCTTTCAAGACCACCAAGAATAATAGCTTTATAATTAAAATGAAAAACCTTGGAACCTTGTTCACACTGCTTTTTTTCCATACAATGAAAGTGAATTGGAACAGATGTTGTTGAGCTTCAAAAATGACTAAAAAGCACTGTAAAAATACAGAAATTGAAATTGTTATTAAATTTCCCGTTGTAACTCTCATATCTCATTCACAGTTCCGCATATTCAAAATTAGTGCATCGCAATTACTATAGTAACAATAAACACAAGAATGTGACATTATCTATGTAGACATTTGCTAGCAGTCTGCTAGAGTCTTTGCCAGCATACTTGAAAATGTGTGAATGAGATTTGAGATATTTCCAGCATATAATGATTTAAAGAGATGGTTCAACCAAAAAAATACAAATAAAAATGCTGTTATCATTTGCTAACCCATTATATCCTTCCAAACCCGTAATACTTTCTTTCTAGGGATTTGCATAATAACTGTTTGTAATATTTGGGTAATTGCGAGGGTTCATGAATGGTTATTTGTCGAGAGTCGGGACATGGGAATAAAGAAGGTTTATTGCAATGGATATGTGTCAAACACTTCTTAAAATATCAAGAAATAAAGTGCACAGTAAGCTATGAGCCTAAATAGGCTAATCACTCGCATTAAAGTCAAATAAAAATGATCAAACTGTCACTGCTTGCAACATAGTATTCTTAACCAGAGGGGAAGTGGCTCCCCCAGCTAAGCCTG
The DNA here is from genome assembly GCF_019703515.2 of Myxocyprinus asiaticus. NCBI lineage: Eukaryota > Metazoa > Chordata > Actinopteri > Cypriniformes > Catostomidae > Myxocyprinus > Myxocyprinus asiaticus. The sequence continues at coordinate 33,185,452 of NC_059357.1, read as the reverse complement.
GTTTTCCCGAGGTTCACTTCCGTGAGGCAGCGAACACTAGTATTGTCATGTGCTATACTTATGTGGTTTATTAGCCTCTTCTGGATGCTTTGATTTTTAAATGGTATACTTGTCGAATTATTGTACATAACTATGCACATATGAGCAAAAGGGAAAAATACATTGGCTTACCATTTATAAAGCACTGAAACTTTGCCAGGTGTAAAACAATCTGGAATCATGTGTAACAGTGTAACAGTCACAAGTCCTCTTTGCAACCTAAATTTTTTAAGAACGTCAAGTCTCAGTGACATCTGCACTAAAAAAGCTAGAAGCAACTCAATGAATGAAACAGAATGCAGGTTTCTCAAGACATTTATAAAAATGTTAGTTCTTTTAAACTGGACACAGTGTCTAAAAAATACAATGTTCCAGCGCGAGACGCTATATGAACAACGAGATGTGCCGCAACAATCAAAGATGCCTGTCCTGCGTGTTTACATACAAAAGCATTTAAAAAAGCAGATACAGGAGGAAAAAAAAGTGTGAAAAGCCCCTAACTCACCCTTTACCTGCGCTTGTGCTGTTTAGTGCTAAAAACAACCACTGTGAACAAACTTCATGCACTTAATATTTTCACTGAAAAATAACAAACTTTGGGTTGTTTCTCACAATCACATGACTTTAAGTCTTGAAATATGATGCACAAGTCGCATGGATTACTTTTATGATACTTTTGTGTCCTTTTTGAAGCTTAAAAAATTTATCACTATCCACTATCATTGTATTGAAAAGATGGACCATGTTATTGGTTCAAGTTCACTCTTTTGAGTTCCGCATAAGAAAACAGCCTGATCTTATGGAAATAATGTAACTATTGCAAAATTTTTGCTAAATTATATTACATGGTTCATTAAGTATCACTGCAGTTTCGAGGTGAAATGTTCACTAAGAGGTGCTGAAAGCAAGTTACATGTTCTACCAAAAGAAAATGTTTTTTTTTTCTCCCCATTTCTCCCCAACTCCCAGTGCACTCTAGGTCCTCGTGGTGGCGTAGTGACTATGACAGAGGACGAATCTCAGTTGCCTCTGCATCTGAGACCGTCAATCCGCACATTTTATCACGTGGCTTGTTGAGTGCATTACCGTGGAGACATAGGGTGTATGGAGACTTCACGCTATTCTCCGCGGCTTCCACGAACAACAAACCACACACCCCACCGAGAGCGAGAAACACATTATAGTGACCACGAAGAGGTTACCCCATGTGACTCTACCCTCGCTAGCAACCGGGCCAATTTGGTTGCTTAGGAGACCTGGCTGGAGTCACTCGGCACACCCTGGATTCGAACTCGCAACTCCAGGAGTGGTAGTCAGCGTCAATAATCGCTGAGCTACCCAGGCCCCCCAAAAGAAAAGATTTTTAAGGTTAATGCTCTATAGAGGTTGAAATAAACAAAAATGACCTACCTCCCTAACATATACCTTTAACCAAAACCTAACCAATAGTGTCATAAAAAGCAAATTTGAGATGAATGTTAATGACCCAGTAATTATTATTGGTAATTTCTTTCTCTTAGTTGTTGTATATTTTTATTTTGAACGATTTTGCATGTTCTTTGCCTGTTCTGTGTTGAGAAAGAGACAGAAGTAGTGTAAGGACTTTTTTTCCCCAAAAGGCATGCTACCTATTTCATCAGACATCTGAGCAAGTAAAGTCATTGCACGGAAGGGAAGCAAAGGATAAGGATGCCGTGAACACACCGCAAATGTTGCTCAAAATATTTGCTACATAAGAAGGTTTTCCACAAAGGTGAATCATTGTTTAGTTCCTGGTTTCAGTGGAGAACAAGGTATGTTTTTAAGTTAAGTGTATCTACATATTTGTAACATTGGAATATTTGAGTGTGTTGAATATGCTGACTCATTTCACGTGGTTATCATTAGACTGTCTTTGTCGCCACCTTGTGAACTACTGTATTCAATGAACATTACATTGCATTACAGTGAAACTGTTTTGTGCTAAAATGTAATTAAGTTTTTTTTTTGTTGTTGTTGTTTTTTTACACATTAATTTGTACACATTGTATTTTATTTCATTATTTGTTGTATGTTTTTTTTGTGTCATACAGCTCTTATGGTGATACATGAACAGTGATTTGAAAACGGTGATCTGTGAATAATAAAGGATTTGTGAATCCTCTTTTATCATCAGTAAAACAGTTGACCATCAGTAAACTAGAGAGCTACAGTAAGATCCTCTCAAGTCTGTGAAGCTGCTTCAAGGGTTGGTGTCTCCGGTGAAGGAAACTCAAGGACAAACTTCATCTCACACTGATGACATCGACTTCTTCAAGGGCAGTGCAGCCATCTCCTTTATGGATCAAGGTTAAAGGAAGATATCCATAGGATGGTCCTGTGAATATAAAGGCAGCAGCTGGATAGACTTGATGGACTGGTAAAAAAAAAAAAAAAGGGGTATAATTACACACACTTTTGAGTGAACACAGTGAGTCCTACAAACGTAGAAACAATCAGCAAAGATTACTGTTTTTATAAAGGACAATTTTTACACCTACAAAGAACATTGTTGTGTCTGTTTCAAGGTTTATACATATAACAGATATTGTAGCCAAGGTACATCTTTTGATAATTGACTTAATCTATCTGAACAACAAATCTCACCTTTATTGAACATTTCACATTTCAGTTTGTTTCAGTGGACCTTATATTTCTGTGTTGAAATTAAAGTTTTTTTTTCAGTTGGTGAACTTCCCCTTTTTTGTATTGCTAAACGGTGAACATTGAAATGCTGTGTCCTCACATGTTTAATTGCATATATAAAGGAAAATGTCAAAGTAAAATACAAATGTAAGGGAGTTAGAGAGGCAGACAGAAAGTCTTCATGCAGAAACTGAAAGCCTTGAAGCAGTGGATGATATTGATTCTTCAAAAAGACAATGTCTAGAAAGTGAGTTGCAGTCTGAGCAGCAAATAACAAGCAGTCTTCAAGCTCAGGAAAGCGAAGGTCTACATTGTTCTCGACACACACATGTTCCTACTGAAAAGATGCAAATGTTTCAAAATGAAGAAACAGAAAAAAGAGAAAGATTGTCTCTTCTTATAATCAGTAGAAAGTTGAGGCACGTTAGCGTCTTAAGACAGACATCTCAGGCACCCAGCTGGCCATCCTAATTGATACTTTGGCGGCAGCAAAAAACATTGTCTTGAGTGTCTATGATGATCTTAGACATCATGTCTTACCTACTACTGAAATTAGAAGGAAAGTTGATGCATGCGAAACAGTCACAACTGACATAATCAAAATTATCCATGGGAGGATAGCAGGTGTCAATGGAGAGTTTGATGCTGAAAGGGAGAAAGGCCACCTCCGTACATTGCTTGATTGTCAATATGCACACTCAATTTATGTATCTACCATCTCACGTGTTAGCCATGAGACTAGCATTCATTCTAGCCATCACTCTGTTGCGTCAAGCCTAGTAGTCAAGCGTGTAGATGCTGCAGCAGATGTGGCAGCCAAGCAAGCCACATACAATGCCCTGCTGGAAGAAACAAAGCAAAAAGAAAGGATGCAGCAGTTAGAAGAACAGCACAAAAGGTCTCTTGGAGCTGAGCTAAAGGAGCTAGAGCGAATATAGACACAAAAGGACCTAAAAGCAGCTCAAGCTAAGCAAGAGGTTTACAATCAAGAAGCTGCCAAAGACTGTAGTAGTGCAAGGGGGCTTTCACACTGGGCACGTTTTCTGCGGTCCGAGTGCGATTGTTCCCAGTGCCCCCTGCAGCGTTGGTCTGGTTTCACACTCACTTGATTCTATCGAACCCTGGTCCATTTACGTTCACCTTACGTCATCACAAACACGCATGGAGAACACAATGCGACTCATCATACTTTTTTTTATTTCTTTTATTTTGGTGCTATTATGCACAGCAGAGTGAACAACAACTATGTGTGCTTCATGGCGTAACTCATCAGATGTCCAGGGGAAGGCGGCTTGCTGCTGCTCGCAAACGGCGTTTTTTGAGGAGACAGCTGACTGCGAGGAATTAATTTGCATCTTTGTTTACTCTGCATGCTTACGCTCGTGTCCAAGGTGATGTTTTCGCCACTGTCATCTCCTATTATACCCTATATTTATAACCTATAATAGTATTTATATATAGTATTTATAAGGTGTATAGATAGACAGACAGACAGACAGTTGGACAGACAGTATTTATAGTGTTGATTGTACTTGTATGTCATTGTGGTGTCATTACTTTTTTGGGACTTTCAGGAATATGTGGATCCTCGTGTGTTGTCGAAATTAATGATGTCGTCATCGGCTAAAACGCATGCGCAGGTTACTTTACTTCCTGAACGAGTGCGCACCCGAGTCTGAGTTGCTTTCACATTCACATGAATTGCGCTTCAGTTCCAATGCAACCGAACTCAGACCACCTCCTACAGGATGCAATCCCAGATAGCAAAATTGCTGTGGCCCAGATCCGGCCCACATACTGCGTGGAATGATGGGCGGTCCGCTCCTGAATTCTTGGGTGAAGAAATTCTTGGGTGCAGTTCCGAGCAACATAGCAGTCGTGAAAGTGACGAGACATATACCAATTTACAATAAACATCAGATTAACACAACACAAAGTCTAATATACACATAATTACACACAACACAATATACAAATAATAACATACACTGTACAGCATAAAATACACACAATACAATAAAAAAGTATATATAGTATATATAGAATGTACAGTAGATTGTATTGTACTGTATTGACATTCAGGCTGTCGGTTGATAGTAAGTTGTTAAGAAAGAATCTAATATAATAATAATAAAATTATATAATTTATGACAGTCCGGTGTGAGATATAAGAGTAAGAGTAATAAAGTGCAGTGCTGATGTATTTTGATCGTGGGAGAGCAAGAGTTCAAAAGTCTGATTGCTTGGGGGAAGAAGCTATCATGAAGTCGGCTGGTGCGGGTCCTGATGCTGTGATAGAGCCTGCCTGATGGTAGCAGTGAGAACAGCCCATGGCTCGGGTGGCTGGAGTCTCTGATGATCCTCCAAGCTTTTTTCACACACCGCCTGGTATATATGTCCTGGAGGGAGGGAAGCTCACCTCCGATGATGTGTCTGGCAGTTTGCACCACCCTTTGCAGGGCTTTGCGGTTGTGGGTGGTGCTATTGCCGTACCAGGCGGAGATGCAGCCAGTCAGGATGCTCTCTACAGTGCAGGTGTAGAACCGTGTGAGGATGTGGCGGTTCATTTCAAACTTCCTCAGCCGTCTCAGGAAGAAGAGGCGCTGATGAGCCTTCTTCACAACGGCTTCAGTGTGGATGGACCATGTGAGTTCCTCAGTGATGTGGACACCCAGGAACTTGAAGCTGCTGACTCTCTCCACTGGTGCTCCATTGATGGTGATGGGACTGTGTTCTCTGTCTTTTCTTCTGAAGTCCACCACAAGCTCCTTTGTCTTACTGACGTTGAGGGAGAGGTTGTGCTCCTGACACCAGTGTGTCAGAGTGTGCACCTCCTCTCTGTAGGCTGTTTCATCATTGTCAGTGATCAGACCTACTACCGTTGTGTCATCAGAAAACTTAATGATAGCAGTGGAGCTATGTGTTGCCACACAGTCATGTGTGTACAGAGAATACAAGAGTGGGCTGAGAACACAGCACTGCGGGGCTCCAGTGTTGAGGGTCAGTGATGAGATGTTGCTGTCTATTCTAACCACCTGGCGTCTGCTTGACAGGAAGTCCAGGATCCAGCTGCACAGCGAGCTGTTTAAGCCCAGAGCCCGGAGTTTCTCATCTAGCTTGGAGGGCACTATGGTGTTGAATGCTGAGCTGTAGTCTACAAACAGCATTCTCACATAAGTGTTCTTTTTTTCCAGGTGGGAGAGAGCAGTGTGTATTGTAGATGCAATGTCATCATCAGTGGAGCGGATTGGACTTTCAATGCTGCATGTCAGCCAAGAACAAAACAAATAAAGCAGAACTGGCCCAAATCCAGGCAACAGTTCATTTCAATTATGGCCCACATTCCATTTCCTCATCTGGCCCAAATGCTGCATGGCATTATGGCACTTTGACAGTCTGGTCATGTTTACCCAATCTGAGCCACAAGCAGGTCACAGCATGGCCACATGTCAGCCAAGAACGAACCAAATAAACCAAACCTGGCCCTAATGTGGGCTACAGTTGATTTTTATTCTAACCCTGGACTTTCCCCACATTCCTCATGTTCATATGGCCCACATGCTGCATGGAATGGTGGCATTTTGGCAATGCGCTCCTGTTTGCCAGATCTGGTCCACAAGCAGGCCAATGCACAGCCACAAGTCAGCCAAGAATGAAGCAAATAAACCATGACTGTACCTTATCTGGGCCACAAAATGTATATATACTATATACACTATATTGCCAAAAGTATTCGCTTATCTGCCTTTAGACGCATATGAACTTAAGTGACATCCCATTCTTAATCCATAGGATTTAATATGATGTTGGCCCACCCTTTGCAGCTATAACAGCTTCAACTCTTCTGGGAAGGCTTTCCACAAGGTTTAGGAGTGTGTTTATGGGAATTTTTGACCATTCTTCCAGAAGCGCATTTGTGAGGTCAGACACTGATGTTGGACGAGAAGGCCTGGCTTGCAGTCTTCGCTCTAATTCATCCCAAAGTTGCTCTATCGGGTTGAGGTCAGGACTCTGTGCAGGCCAGTCAAGTTCTTCCACACCAAACTTGCTCATCCATGTCTTTATGGACCTTGCTTTGTGCACTGGTGCGCAGTCATGTTGGAACAGGAAGGGGCCATCCCCAAACTGTTCCCACAAAGTTGGGAGCATGGAATTGTCCAAAATCTCTTGGTATGCTGAAGCATTCAGAGTTCCTTTCACTGGAACTAAGGGGCCAAGCCCAGCTCCTGAAAAACAACCCCACACCATAATCCCCCCTCCACCAAACTTCACAGTTGGCACAATGCAGTCAGACAAGTATCGTTCTCCTGGCAACCGCCAAACCCAGACTCGTCCATCAGATTGCCAGATAGAGAAGCGTGATTTGTCACTCCAGAGAACGTGTCTCCACTGCTCTAGAGTCCAGTGGTGGCGTGCTTTACACCACTGCATCCGACGCTTTGCATTGCACTTGGTGATGTATGGCTTGGATGCAGCTGCTCGGCCATGGAAACCCATTCCATGAAGCTCTCTACGCACTGTTCTTGAGTTAATCTGAAGGCCACATGAACTTTGGAGGTCTGTAGCGATTGACTCTGCAGAAAGTTGGCGACCTCTGCGCACTATGCGCCTCAGCATCCGCTGACCCCGCTCTGTCATTTTACATGGCCTACCACTTCGTGGCTGAGTTGCTGTCATTCCCAATCGCTTCCACTTTGTTATAATACCACTGACAGTTGACTGTGGAATATTTAGTAGCGAGGAAATTTCATGACTGGACTTGTTGCACAGGTGGCATCCTATCACAGTACCACGCTGGAATTCACTGAGCTCCTGAGAGCGGCCCATTCTTTCACAAATGTTTGTAGAAGCAGTCTGCATGCCTAGGTGCTTCATTTTATACACCTGTGGCCATGGAAGTGATTGGAACACCTGAATTCAATTATTTGGATGGGTGAGCGAATACTTTTGGCAATATAGTGTATATATCGTAATCTCAAACAAAATCAGGTAGGCGTGTGTACTGTGTCTGCTCGTTTGTGTGTGTGTGTGTGTGTGTGTGTGTGTGTGTGTGTGAATGCTGTGCCATTAAAACTTTGGTGACTCAGTGACTGAATATCAATGACACTGTAAGTGAATACTGCATCAACAATATTCAACATACAGTGAAGAGAAATGTAAAAATGGCCTCCCTAAATGTTCAAATAAGTTACAACAGACGATCCAAAAACATTTCAGAAATAATTGCATCATTTATTAATATTGACAATGAAAAAGCCAGTGCATGATAACATTTCCAAAAACATAACTGGAAGATATCCAACCATGGCAAAAAAAAAAAAAAGAATAATAAACAAACACAAAATAGCTGTATAGAAAACACTGTAGAAACACGCAGTTCTAAATAAATAAAAAAACATGTTCACTATCTGTCAATCACTCGACATTGTGTCAATGTTGTGACACTAGGGGTCACTCTTGGGAGCCCGAGACACCTCTGGTCTTTGATAAAAGGCCAATTTTCATTGGTATTTGCATGTCACTCCCCCGGACATATGGGTATAAAAGGAGCTAGTATGCAACCACTCATTCAGGTTTTATGCTGAGGAGCCGATATAAGGTCCGGCCATTTCAGCTCAATTAGGGAACGGAGGTTACACAAGTAACCATGATGTTCCCTATCTGTCACTCACTACACGTTGTGTCGATGTAGTGACACTAGGGGTCCCTATACGAAACGCCACAATTAGCTGAACTGTGTTACATGAACTGGCGGTGTGTGGTGGGCAGACTACTGTGTGCCTCATAGCCAGCACACCAGGTCAACACGTAACCTCCCCCAACTTATTTATGAGTGTCGAACGGCCCTTTTGGGGGACAAGTCGACTACCCGAAAGATAGAGACAGGCTTTACCCAGTCGTGGCTTCTTTTCCCCTTCTTTTTTTCCACTCCCTAAAAAAGAAGGGGGATTATCCGACTGGGCCACCAGGTCTAGTCGGGGGGTGTCCCTCGCAAGGGGAAGACACCGCGGAGACCACACCTCGCCCAAAGAGGGGGGGAGGGGGGGGGATATTTAAGTGGAAAAATACGTCACATGGTCTTTCCAACCATGTGGAGAGTCTTCAAGGTAGATCCTGCCCAATGGGGGAGGAGTTACTACAAACACAGAGACTGGGGCAGAGGGGCTCTGCCCAAGGAAGACGCAGTTTGCCAACAGGGAAACAAATTAGTGGAAGATATATAAATCGCATGGTGTTAGCCTTACACGGAACCGCCACATGCGGAGCACCTACCCCAGAACAGGACTCTTAGTTAGCACGTGTACTGGGCCGGCAGCAAGTCTCTCCGAAAACTCGACTGCCACAGGGTTCGGAGGAAGTCCACCAGGGAACAAAGTTTGTGAACACTACAGGGAATTAATGGTGCACATCTTCAGCTCCAAGGGAGGTGGAAAGTGCTATGTGCAAGTGATACACCCGGCCAGCTATCCCAGGCTTATCCGCTTGCGTTGCGTGCCACTACCTGGGACGAAACTGGTTCCACCCGGAGGTTGTAGAACCTTGCACAGGTGTTGCCCAGCCCGCTGCTCTGCAAATGTCTGTTAGAGAGGCACCCCTGGCCAGGGCCCAGGGAGCCGCTACACCCCTGGTAGAATGGGCTTGTAGCCCTACCGGGGGCGGCATGTCCTAGGCGACATATGCCATAGTTATGGCGTCAATGAGCCAGTGGGCGATCCAAATAGATGCGTAAAATGCGTACCGGACACAGCGATGACAGGGCTGGGTCTGCCTCCTCCTGGGGCAGTGCTTGCAGGTTCACCACCTGGTCCCTAAAGGGGTGGTGGGAACCTTGGGCACATAGCCCGGTCAGGGTCTCAGGATCACGTGAGAGTAACCCGGACTGAACTCCAGGCACGTTTCACTGACAGAGAACACTTGAAGGTCACCTACCCTTTTGATGGAAGTGAGCGCAGTCAGGAGGGCAGTCTTTAAGGAGAGTGCCATGAGCTCGGCTGACTGCAAAGGCTCAAAGGGAGCTCTCTGTAGACCCTGAAGAACTACAGAGAGGTCCGATGAGGGAACGAGGCACAGTCTGGAGGGATTCAGCCTCCTGGCGCCTCTTAGGAACCTGATGATCAGGTCATGCTTCCCTAAGGACTTACCGTCGACTGCGTCATGGCGTGCTGCTATGGTGGCAACGTACACCTTCAAGGGGGAAGGGGACAGCCTCCCTTCCAACATCTCCTGCAGGAAGGAAAGCACTGATCTGACTGCGCATCTCTGGGGGTCTTCCTGACGGGAAGAACACCACTTATCGAACAGACGCTTAAGGCATACAGGCGCCTCGTGATCGTGATCGTGTGTACCACTGCAGGTCTGGGCGTGGGTGCCAGATGGTGCCCCATCCCTGAGAAAGCAGGTCCTTCCTCAGGGGAATTCGCCAGGGGGGAGCTGTCACGAGGAGCGTGAGGTCTGAGCACCACATCTGGGTGGGCCAGTAGGGTGCTACCAGGATGACCTGCTCCTCATCTTCCCTGACCTTGCACAGGGTCTATGCAAGCAGGGGAAAATGCATATTTGCGCATGCCAGGGGGCCAGCCGTGTGCCAACGCGTCTATGCCGAGGGGGGCCTTGATCAGGGCGTACCAGAGCGGCAGTGGGGAGGATTCTTGGGAGGCGAACAGGTGCACCTGTGCCTGTTGAATCGACTTCAAATCAGCTGGACCACCTGAGGGTGGAATCTCCACTCTCCCCTGAGGGTAACCTGTCATGACAGTGCGTCTGCTGTAGTGTTGAGGTTGCCCGGGATGTGAGTGGCTTGCAGAGACTTGAAGTGCTGCTGACTCCAGAGGAGGAGACGGCAGGCGAGTTGTGACATACAACGAGAGCGCAGACCGCCTTGGCGGTTGACATATGCTACCGTTGTCGTGTTGTCTGTCTGAACTAACACGTGCTTGCCCTGGATTAATGGCCGAAACCTCCGCAGGGAGAGCAGAATTGCCAACAACTCGAGGCAGTTGATGTGCCAATGCAGTTGTGGACCTGTCCAGAGGCCAGCAGCTGTGTGCCCGTTGCAAACAGCACCCCAGCCCATTTTGGAGGCGTCTGTTGTGACCACAACGTGCCTGGAGACCAGTTTTAGAGGAACACCTGCCCGTAGAAACGAGAGGTCGGTCCAAGGGCTGAAAAGACGGTGACAGACCAGCGTGATGGCCACACGACGTGTCCTGTGGTGCCATGCCCATCTCAGGACTCGAGTCTGGAGCCAGTGCTGTAGTGGCCTCATATGCATCAACCTGAGCGGGGTGGCCACTGCCATGTGCTCTGTACCGGGAGGAGCTTGCTCTTTTCCCAGTTGACCTGAAGCCCTAGTCGGCTGAGGTGTGAGAGCACCAGGTTTCTGTGTGCGCACAACATGTCTCGAGAATGAGCTAGGATTAGCCAGTCATCAAGATAGTTGAGAATGCGAATGCCCACCTCCCTTAACGGGGCAAGGGCAGCCTCTGCGACCTTTGTAAAGATGCGAGGAGATAGGGACAGGCCAAAAGGGAGGACTTTGTACTGATACGCCTGACTCTTGGATGCAAACCGCAGGAAGGGTCTGTGTCGAGGAAGGATCGAGACGTGGAAGTATGCATCCTTCAGGTCTACCGCCGTGAATCAATCTTGATGCACAAGGGGGACCAAAGGGACAACATCATCAGACGTACCGGCAGGTGGGGCCTCGCGGCGGGGTGGAGCTTGAGGTGCCACACCACGTCGTGGCCGTGCTGAGTCTAAGGACTTCGAAGCACTTACCTGGCTCCTTGTGACCACCCCCGGAACAGCCTGGGACGGGGGAGGAAGAGGACACTCTTGGGAGCCCGAGACACCTCTGGTCTTTGATAAAAGGCCAATGAAAATTGGCGAGTGGTATTTGCATGCCACTCCCCCGAACATACGGGTATAAAAGGAGCTGGTATGCAACCACTCATTCAGATTTTCTCTTCGGAGCCGAACGGTCATGCTCATTGAGCTGAATAGCACTGTTCATTCACCTCTGCTGGATCTGACGGTGCATTTCAGCGGCTTCTACCTCCTCTGCACTGGTGCACTGCAGAGAATGCCCCTGGGCGCTTCGGCAGAAAAACTAGAGAGAATATTTTCTGAAAGAGCATTTTTCCCCTCTAAAAGAGTATATATTTCTCTAAAAGAGCGCACACACGGAACGTCTTTTTAAAGACGTGTCTTTTTAAAGATGCCTTTCTGTTCGTGTGTTATTCCTGGTTGCGGTCGTTTTCTCTCAACTTCGGATGGTCATGATCGCTGTCTCTCGTGTCTGGGCGCGACCCACACGGAGGCAGCGTTTATGAATGGCTCATGTTCTCACTGCGAGAACATGACCAGGGCAACGTTGCGGTCGCGGCTTGCTTTCGTAAGAAAGCAAGCCACCCCAGCGGCTCCCCGCCTTGGTCCTCCTACCTACGGGTTTGAGGTCAGCGTGGCTGGCGCTGGGGGTGATTTGGGGACCTCAATGGGATCGCCTCCGCCGGGTATCCCCCCGCGGACCTCCCATTCCCCAGCACGCTCGTCTGCCCCAATCGGGCTTCCGGATGAGTTCGCCGGCTCGTCGCATGGCGAGTCTGGCTTCTCGTTCGAGGCCCGCGAAGATGATGAGCTTTCGAGTGCAGCATCGGAGAGCGGGCTTGTCCAGTCGGACGCAGAAGTCTCAGCTGGGCTTCCCCCTTTGGGGTGCGGTCGCCCAGTTACAGGCCGACGCCGAAATGACGGACATGCTTTCCCGGGCGGCCGCGAGCGTCGGGCTAGAGTGGAACCCTCTGCTCTCCCCTGAACACTCGCGGCTTGATGATTGGTTTCTGGGCTCGCGGCGCCGCTCAGACTGGCCGCGCCCCGCTCCAGTGCCATTCTTCCCGGAGGTGCATGAGGAGCTGACGAAGTCGTGGGAGGCACCTTTTACTGCCCGACCCCGACTCCGCAGTTCCCCCGCTCTCACTACCCTCGATGGCGGGGCGGCCAGGGGCTATACGGCGATTCCCCCGGTGGATAAGGCGCTCGCAGTGCACTTATGCCCGCAGAGCGCCGCCACCTGGCGTGGACGCCCTAAGCTCCCCTCCGAGCCCTGTAGGCTCACGTCGTCCCTGACGGCCAAGGCCTACAGTGCTGCTGGACAAGCCGCCTCTGCCCTGCACGCCATGGCTCTCCTGCAGGTCCACCAAGCCAAGGCACTGAAAGAACTGCACGAGGGTAGTTCCGCCCCAGATTTGATGCAGGAACTACTCTCGGTGACCGACCTCGCCCTCCGGCCGACGAAGGTCACAGCGCGGTCTCTTGGGCGGACGATGGCCACACTAGTGGTCCAGGAGTGCCACCTGTGGCTCAACCTGGTCGAGATGGGCGAGGCCGACAAGACACGGTTCCTTGCTGCCCCCATTTCCCAGGCGGGCCTATTTGGCGACACCGTTGAGGACTTTACCCAGCAGTTCTCGACGGTAAAGCAGCAGACGGAGGCAATCCGGCACATCCTGCCCCGGCGCGGCTCAAGTTGTCCCCGTTGTCCCCCTTGCGCGGAATTTGGACGCATGGCTTGCACTTCCCAATCCGTCGCGGTGGTTGATCCAGACCCTCCGACTCGGCTACGCGATTCAGTTCACCAGGCGCCCGCCCAGGTTCAGTGGTACTCACTTCACCTTCGTCAAGGGCGAAAACACTGTTACTCTGCGCGCGGAAATCACTACCCTCCTACGGAAGGGCGCGATAGAACCTGTCCCTCCAGCCGAGGTGAAGAAAGGGTTTTACAGCCCCTACTTCATCGTACTGAAGAAAGGCGGTGGGTTGCGGCCAATCTTGGACCTGCGAGTACTGAACCGGGCTTTACACAGACTCCCGTTCAAGATGCTGACGCAAAGACGCATTTTAGCGAGCGTCCGGCATCAGGATTGGTTCGCGGCGGTAGACCTGAAGGACGCGTACTTTCACATCTCGATCCTTCCTCGACACAGACCCTTCCTGCGGTTCGCGTTCGAGGGTCGGGCGTATCAGTACAAAGTCCTCCCTTTCGGCCTGTCCCTGTCTCCTCGCGTCTTTACGAAGATCGCAGAGGCTGCCCTTGCCCCGTTAAGGGAGGTAGGCATTCGCATTCTCAATTATCTCGACGACTGGCTAATCTTAGCTCACTCTCAAGACGTGTTATGCGCACACAGGGACCTGGTGCTCTCGCACCTCAGCCGACTAGGGCTTAGGGTCAACTGGGAAAAGAGCAAGCTCCTCCCGGTTCGGAGCATCTCTTTTCTCGGTTTGGAGTTGGACTCGGTCTCCCTGACGGCGCGCCTTACGAACGAGCGCGCCCAGTCGGTGCTGGCCTGTTTGAAGGCGTTCAAACAGAAAACAGCGGTTCCACTGAAACTTTTTCAGAGGCTCCTGGGGCATATGGCATCCTCGGCGGTGGCCACCCCGCTCGGGTTGATGCATATGAGGCCGCTTCAGCACTGGCTTCAGACTCGAGTCCCGAGATGGGCATGGCGCCACGGGACACACCGCGTGGCCATTACACCGGTCTGTCACCGTCTTTTCAGCCCTTGGACCGACCTCTCGTTTCTACGAGCAGGTGTTCCTCTAGAACTGGTCTCCATGCGCATCGTGGTCACGACAGACGCCTCCAAGACGGGCTGGGGCGCTGTTTTCAACGGGCACGCAGCCACCGGCCTCTGGATGGGTCCGCGGCTGCGTTGGCACATCAACTGCCTCGAGTTACTGCCAATTCTGCTCGCCCTGCGGAGGTTCCGGCCGTTGATCCAGGGCAAGCACGTGCTAGTTTGGACAGACAGCACGGCAGCGGTAGCATATGTCAACCGCCAAGGTGGTCTGCGCTCCCGCTGTATGTCACAACTCGCCTGCCGTCTCCTCCTCCGGAGTCAGCAGCACCTCAAGTCGCTGCGAGCCACTCATATCCTGGGCAACCTCAACGTTACAGCGGACGCGCTGTCATGGCAGGTTCCCTGCAGGGGAGAGTGGAGACTCCACCCCCAGGTGGTCCAGCTGATTTGGAGTCGATTCGGTCAGGCTCAGGTGGACCTGTTCGCCTCCCAAGAATCCTCCCACTGCCCGCTCTGGTACGCCCTCAACGAGGCTCCTCTCGGCATAGACGCATTGGCACACAGCTGGCCCCCTGGCATTTCTCAGGGACGGGGCACCCTCTGGCACCCGCGCCCAGACCTCTGGAATCTCCATGTCTGGCCCCTGGACGGGACGTGGAAGACCTAGGTGGCCTACCACCCACGGTGGTAGACATGATCACTCAGGCTAGGGCCCCCTCTACGAGGCGCCTGTATGCCTTGAAGTGGTCTCTGTTCGCTAAGTGGTGTTCTTCTCAACACGAAGACCCCCAGAGATGCGCAGTCAGATCAGTGCTTTCCTTCCTGCAGGAGAGGTTGGAAGGGAGGCTGTACCCTTCCACCTTGAAGGTGTACGTTGCTGCCATAGCAGCACACCACGACGCAGTTGACGGTAAGTCCTTAGGGAAGCACGACCTGATCATCAGGTTCCTAAGAGGCGCTAGGAGGCTGAATCCCTCCAGACCGCTCTTCGTTCCCTCATGGGACCTCTCCGTAGTTCTTCAGGGCCTACAGAGAGCCCCCTTTGAGCCTTTGCAGTCAGTCGAGCTTAAGGCACTCTCCCTGAAGACTGCCCTCCTGACTGCGCTCACTTCCATCAAGAGGGTAGGTGACCTGCAAGCGTTCTCTGTCAGCGAAACGTGCCTAGAGTTCGGTCCAGGCTATTCTCACGTGATCCTGAGACCCCGACCGGGCTATGTGCCCAAGGTTCCCACCACTCCTTTTAGGGACCAGGTGGTGAACCTGCAAGCACTGCCCCAGGAGGAGGCAGACCCAGCCCTGGCGTTGCTGTGTTCGGTGCACGCTTTGCGTATCTATTTGGATCGCACGCAGAGCTTTAGACTCTCTGAGCAGCTCTTTGTCTGCTTCGGTGCACAGCGGAAAGGAAGTGCTGTCTCCAAGCAGAGGATCGCCCACTGGCTCGTTGATGCCATATCTATGGCATATCTCGCACAAGACATGCCGCCCCCGGTAGGGCTACGAGCCCATTCTACCCGTGGTGTAGCGGCTTCTTGGGCCCTGGCCAGAGGTGCCTCTCTAACAGACATTTGTAGAGCAGTGGGCTGGGCAACACCCAACACCTTTGCAAGGTTCTACAACCTCCGGATGGAACCGGTTTCGTCCCAGGTAGTGGCACGCAACACAAGCGGATAAGCCCGGGATAGCCGGCCGGGTGTATCGCTTGCACATAGCGCCTCCCACCTCCTTTTGAGCTGAAGACGTGCGCTGTTAATTCCCAGTAGTGTTCACAAAAGTTGTTCCCTGGTTGATTTCCTCCGAGCCCTGTGGCAGTCGAGTCTTCGGAGAAACTCACTGCCGGCCCAGTACACACGCTAGCTAAGAGCCCGGTGCTGGGGTAGGTGCTCCGCATGTGGCGGTTCCCTGTAAGGCTAACCCCATGCGATCTATATCTTCCGCTAGCTCATTTCCCTGCTGGCAAACTGCGTCTTCCTTGGGCAGAGCCCCTCTGCCCCAGTCTCCATGTTGTAGTACCTCCTCCCCCATTGGGCAGGATCTACCTTGAAGGCTCTCCACATTGTTGGAAAGACCATGTGATGTATTTTTCCACTTAAATATCCCCCCCCTCTCTGGGGTTGGGTGTGGTCTCCGCGGTGTCCTCCCCTTGGGAGGGACACCCCCCGACTAGACCTGGTGCCCAGTCAGGTAATCCCCCTTCTTTTTTTTAGGGAGTGGAAAAAGAGAAGGGGAAAAGAGGCCACGACTGGGTTAAGCCCGTCTCTATCTTTGGGTAGTCGATTTGTCCCCAAAAAGGGGCCGTTCGACACTCATAACTATGTTGGGGGAGGTTACCTGTCGACCTGGTGCGCTGGCTATGAGGCACACAGCAAGTCTGCCCACCACACACCGCCAGTTCATGTAACACAGTTCAGCCTTGTGGCGTTTTTATAGGGACCCCTAGTGTCACTACATTGACACCAACGTCGAGTGAGTGACAGATAGGGAACGTCATGGTTACTGGTGTAACCTCCGTTCCCTGATGGAGGGAACGAGACGTTGGTCCCTCCTGCCACAACGCTGAACTACCCGCTGAAATGGCCGGACCTTATATCGGCTCCTCAGCGTAAAACCTGAATGAGTGGTTGCATACCAGCTCCTTTTATACCCGTATGTTCGGGGGAGTGGCATGCAAATACCACTCGCCAATTTTCATTGGCCTTTTATCAAAGACCAGAGGTGTCTCGGGCTCCCAAGAGTGACCCCTAGTGTCACTACATCGACACCAACGTCTCGTTCCCTCCATCAGGGAACGGAGGTTACACCAGTAACCATGACGGTTTCCCAGGATGACATTCTCTTTCTCAAAAGGGTAAAGGAAAGTATAAAGAAAAACATCCATGGTCACTTCCATATGCCATTACCTTTTAAGGAGAGACCAAATCTACCAAACAATATACAACTTGCCACGGCTAGACTCACCATCTCAAAAGAAAGATGTCAAAGGATGAGATGTACAGGAAGCATTCTAATGAGTTCATAAGTGAAATCCTGCAGAGAGGAGATGCTGAAGAAGTCCATGACAATGGAAAAAAGTAGAAACATGGTACTTGCCTCATCATGGTGTCTTCCATCTGAAGAAGATATACAAACTGCGTGTCGTCTTTGATTGCTCTGCAAGGTATGATGGTTACTCATTAAATGATCATCTTCTTCAAGGCCCTGACTTGATAAACAATAAATGGTATCTTAATTTGATTCCGACAACACCCCATTGCGCTTATGTGTTATGTAGTAAAAATGTATCATCAGTTTCACGTGGATAAGTCTGACAGAGACTTTATGCACTTCCTCTGGTGGAAGGACGGAGACCTCAGCCAACATCCTCATGAGTTTTGCATGAAGGTTCATCTCCTTGGTGGAACTTCTTCTCCAGGGTGTGCAAACTATGGCTTAAAACATCTTGAAAATGAAAATAGTGAGTTGTACCCTCTAGGATCACAGTTTGTGACAAAAAACTTTTATGTAGATGATGGAATGACCAGTGTTGAAAACACTGAAAAGGCAGTTCGGGTTGCAGATGAAGCACCAAAACTCTACTATGGGTGGCTTATGGCTCCACAAATTTGTGTCCAATGACAGATCTGTACTGGATAACAGTCCCACATCAGAACATGCTTCTAATGCATATGATCTGGATCTTGCATTTGACGAGTCTCCTTTAGAAAGAGCCCTAGGTAACAATGGCAATGAGAATCTGACTGTTTCAAGTTCAAAGTCAAATTGAAAGATCAACCTGTCACTTGCCATGGCATACTGTCCACTGTTGCTTCAGTCTATTAACTCTTAGGGACTGTAGCACCTGTGCTGTTCAATGGGAAGAAAATACGGCAAGAAGTATGCAGATGTGGCAGTGGATGGGATGATCCTCTGTCAGATGAACACAGTACAAGGTGGGAGCAATGGAAACATGACCTAAGGGATCTGCAGAAGATAAACATACCACAAACATATGCACCTTCTAGCTTTGGAAGAGCTGTCAAAGCAGAATTGCATCACTTTTCAGATGCTAGCACTTATGGTTATGGTCAGTGCTCATATCTGAGACTTTGCAACAACGATGGAAATGTTCACTGTGCTTTAGTGATGGCAAAGTCAAGAGTTTCACCACTTAAGGTCACAACAGTCCCCAGATTAGAGCTGACTGCTGCAGTAACTTCTGTCAAAGAGAGCAGCGTGCTTAAAAGAGAACTCAATTATGCTGCAATTGAAGAAACATTCTGGACAGATTCCAAAGTAGTGCTGGGACACATAAACAATGAGGCACACAGGTTTCACACCTTTATCAGAAACCGAGTACAAATGATACATCTCAGCACAACTGCACAACAATGGAAGTAAATTCCAACAGAAGAAAATCCTGCTGATCATGTGTCTAGGGGTTTAACAGTTAAGGAGCTGCTAACTTCAACCTAGTTCACCAGTCCCAAGTTTCTGTGGGAGAAAGAGTTCCCAGTCACAAACTGAGTACAAAGGATACACCTCAGCACAACTGCACAGCAATGGAAGTATATTCCAACAGAAGAAAATCCTGCTGACCATGTGTCTAAGTGTTTAACAGTTAAGGAGCTGCTAACTTCAACCTGGTTCACCAGTCCCAAGTTTCTGTGGGAGAAAGAGTTCTCAATGTCAACAGAGACAATTTCAGAGCTTTCAGTGGGAGATCCAGAGGTGAAGACCATTTGTGCTCTAAACACAGAATTTACCAATGATATGAGCTTGATAGATCGTCTCTCAAAATTTTCGTCTTGGTCAAGAGCAACCAGAGCTCTTGCTCGTCTTTTAAGGAGAGCTAACAAAGACAAATAAAATAATCTCAGTACTGTATCAGAACGACAGAAAGCAGAACCTTTACATAATTAAATGACTGCAAAATCAGACATTCAAAGGTGAGCTGAAAGAGATAAGGGAAGGAAGAAATGTCTCATCTCACAGTGTCTTGTATCCTCTTGATATCATCATGGATGTAGATGGTGTGCTCAATGTAGGAGGTAGGCTTTGTCACTCAACCTATCCAGACTATGTAAAACACCATGCAATAATTCCAAAGAATCACCAGATTACTAGAATTATCATTGCACATTTTCATGAAAAGGTTGCACACCAAGGAAAAGGATTCATCATAAATTAAATACAGTAAAGTCCAGTGGCTTCCACTGGTCCACTGGCACCACATCCTACATCAGGCGATGTGTTATCTGTCGAAAGCACAGAAGATCTCCTGAAGAACAGAAAATGGCTGATCTTCCCCCAGAGAGAATGAATCCATCACCACAATTTACATACACTGTTGTAGATTGCTTTGGTCCATTTTGTCAAGCAAGGGTGAAGCACTCTCAAAAGGTACGGCCTTCTTTTCACTTGCTTTTGTTCTCGGGTAATCCTGACTTGTCTACAGACTCCTTCATAAATGCCCTGCGCTGTTTTATTGCTATACGAGGTACTGTGCGACAGATCAAATCTGATCAAGGAAGCAAGAGAAGCACTCAAGGAAACTGACACAGGAAGAGTGACTACCTTCTTGTCAGAGAAGCAGTGTGACTTCATTATGAATCCACCACATGCAAGTCATGCTGGTGGAGTGTAGGAATGTCAGATCAGAACAGTATGGGCTGTCTTAAACTCCACTCTTGCACTTCATCCAGGTAGATTGGATGACTCTTCCCTTCTGACTTTCCTATATGAAGCAATGGCAATAGTGAATAGCAGACCACTTACAGTTGACACATTAACTGATACCAAGAGTTTAGAGCCACTAACCTCAAATAATTTGCTGATGCTGAAGTCCACTGTGGCTTTGCCTCCACCAAGGAACTTTGTCAAAGAGGATGTATATGCAAGAAAACGATGGCGACATGTGCAGTAACTGGCAGAGTTATTCTGGATTTGCTGGCACAAGTGTATTCAATGGACATTACATTGTATAACAGTGAAATTGTTTTGTACTAAAAGGTAATAAAGTTGTTTTGTTTTTTTTACACATTAATTTGTACACATTGTGTTTTATTTCATTCATTATTGCACACCGATCAGCCACAACATTAAAGCCACCTGCCTAATATTGTGTAGGTCCCCCTTGTGCCACCAAAACAGCTCTGACCCATCGAGGCATGGACTCCACAAGACCTCTGAAGGTGTCCTGTGGTATCTGGCACCAAGTTGATCAGCTGATCCTTTATGTCCTGTATGTTTTGAGGTGGGGCCTCCATGGATCGGACTTGTTGTTTCAGCACATCCCATAAATGCTCAATCGATTGAGATCTGGGGAATTTGGAGGCCAAGTAAACACCTTGGACTCTTTGTCATGTTCCTTAAACCATTCCTGAACAATTTTTGCAGTGTGGCAGGGTGCATTATCCTGCTGAAGGAGGCCACTGCCATCAGGGAATACCACTGCCATGAAGGGGTGTACGTGGTCTGCAGCAATCTTTAGGTAGGTGGTACGTGTCAAAGTAACATCCACATGAATGCCAGGATCCAAAGTTTCCCAGCAGAACATTGCCCAGAGCATCATACTGCCTCCGCTGGCCTTCCTTCTTCCCATAGTGCATCCTGCTGGCATCTCTTCTCCAGGTAAACAATGCACACGCACCCTGCCATCCACATGATCTAAAAGAAAAAGTGATTCATCAGACTAGGCCACCTTCTCCCATTGCTTCATGGTCCAGTTCTGATGCTCACGTGCCCATTGTAGGCGCTTTCGGCGGTGGACAGGGGTCAGCATTGTCAGTCTGACTGGTCTGTGCTACGCAGCCCCATACGCAGCAAGCTGCGATGCACTGTGTGTTCTGACAGCTTTCTATCATGGCCAACATTAAGATTTTCAGCAATTTGTGCTACAGTAGCTCTTCTGTGGGATCAGACCAGACGGGCTAGCCTTTACCCCCCACATGTATCAATGAGCCTTGGGTGCCCTTGATCTTGTCGCCAGTTCACTGGTTGTCCTTCCTTGGACAACTTTTGGTAGGTATTAACCACTGCATTCCAGGAACACCCCACAAGACCATGACATTTTGGAGAGGCTCTGACCCAGTAGTCTAGCCATCACAATTTGGCCCTTGTCAAAGTCGCTCAGATCCTTACGCATGCCCATTTTCATCATTCTTCCAACACATGAAATTCAAGAACTGCCTGTTCACTTGCTGCTTAATAGATCTCACCCCTTGACAGGTGCCATTGTAGCAAGATAATTGATGTTATTCACTTCACCTTATTTAGTGCTTTTAATGTTGTGGCTGATCAGTGTATTTTTTGTTTTTTGTTTATGTGTGTGTCATACAGCTCTTACGGTGATATACATCAACAGTGATTTGAAAATGGTGATCTGTGAACAATAAAGGATTTGTGTATCATCAGTAAAAGAATTGACCATCAGTAAACCAGAGAGCTACAATGCAAAACGCAATAACTGAGGCAACCACATCATTTTATGGTGCTCCTATGACACTTTCGGCTAACGTGTTGATTTGTGTGCTTTGCTGGACTCGTAATCCAGTCTAAGTGTTCAAAGTCCAACCCTGCAACTTAGTCACATTGGAATAAGCTTGTAAATTTGGTTGGTTAAATAATTCAAGAGTTAAAATGTATTGTCTTTCAAATCATGCGTTAAAGTAAAAGTGTTTTGATGTCATAAGATAGCATTGTGTGAGTAACAGAGTGAAAAATACGTGTTTATGAACTGTTAATCTGCCGTTTTACCTGTGATTTGTGTGGAAGTTAATAAAACTCATGGTTGTTGTTGCGCCTCTAGTGTTTATTCCACCAGAAAACTGATGCGATACGTAGAACGAGGCACATCAAATTCATTTTGCAAATATTTAGTCATAGACCAGGTAGGAAGAAAGTCAGATGAGTAAAAATAGCTGCGTGGATGTTCTGCTAAACTTCTCCTTTTGTGTTCCACAGAAAGTTATATTGGTTTGGAACTTCATGAGGGTGAAAAAATGGTGACAACATTTTTATTTTGAGTAAACTACAGTACTTCTATAGTTAAATTTTTTATATATATATATATATATATATATATATATATATATATATATATATATATATATATATATATATATTTAAAATATGCTTCCTGTTCCCTTTGGTTTCCCATTCATACAAGATGTCAGACTTTGTTTTGAACTCTTCCCATTCTACCACAAAGAGATGCAGACAGCAGCCGCATGGAAAAACCGGCAGTTCACCTACACTCCAATAAGATGAGTGGTTTTAAGTGGCACAGATGACGCTATTGATGTGCGTTCACCTCATTCATCTTGCTGTGTTTCTCTTGTTTGCACTCAATAATTTCTGTCTCCCACAGTAAAGCAGGTTACTTTAGTAATTCACCAGTGGTTTTCATCCTCTTTGTCCACTTTCTCTGACTCAGCCCTGGAGAGTGAACAGAACTTTGTAAGAAAATCAATAGTAATTGATTCCTCCAAGGCTAGACTTCGAGGGCCACGATTCAGAGCTCGGCATACGTAGGAGCATCAGAGTGAGAGACAAAGGACCTTGTGTTTAACATGTGTGCAAGAAACCCTGTTAAAGATCACTAGTGTGATGCTGTTTACAGCTATAGATTATCACAGAGAGCCAGAGTGAGTGTATATTTACAACTTTGCGAAGATGAGCCCCAAATACAGGGAGGCTAGCCGTTTTTAAAGGTTATTTTAAGGAGTCATTTTTAGATCTCAGATTAGACTGCATTTTTGCATGGTTAAACGTCATGGTTACTTTCGTAACCTCCGTTCCCTGATGGAGGGAATGAGACGTTGTGTCAATGTAGTGACACTAGGGGTCACTCTTGGGAGCCCCAAACACCTCTGCTTTTTTGAAAAATGGCCAATGAGAATTGGCGAGTGGAATTTGCATGCCACTCCCCAGGACATATGGGTATAAAAGGAGCTGATATGCAACCACTCATTCAGGTTTTGTACTGAGGAGCCGAGACCAGGTCCCGGCCATTTCAGCAGGTAGTTCAGCATTGTGGCAAGAGGGACACAACGTCTCGCTCCCTCCATCAGGGAACGGAGGTTACAAAAGTAACCATGATGTTCCCTATCTGTCACTCACGCGACGTTGTGTCGATGTAGTGACACTAGGGGTTCCTATACAAAATGCCACAACTATCTGAACTGTGTTACGTGAACTGGTGGTGTGTGACAGGCAGACCGCTGTGTGCCTCGTAACCAGCGCACCAGGCCATCACGTAACCTCCTCCAATGCTCTTATGAGCATCGAACGGTCCTACAGGAACAAGTCAACTGCCCAACAATAGGGAGAGGCTAGCCCAGCCGAGGCCTCTTTTCCTCTCTTTTCTCCCCAAAAAAGAGTGGAATTTGTTAACTGACTGGGAGCCATAAGTGTCTACGTCGGGGGGTGTCCCTCCCAAGGGGAAGACACTGCAGAGACCACACCCTGCCCAAAAAGAGTGGGGGGGGGGGTATTCTGAGTGGAATATGTCACATGGTCTTACTGAGTCTTGTCAGAAGTATGTCACGTGGAGAGGTCCCATGGTAGGTCCTACCCGAAGGGGGAGGAGTTTCTACAGAGCATGGCGACTGGGGGCAGGGGGGCCTCTACCCAAGGAAGATGCAATTTGCTGTCAGGGAAACAATTTTGCGGAAGAAATCACATGGGGTCGCCTTTGGGGAACCAGCATATGTGGAGCACCTACCACAGTACAGGGGCTCATTAGTTCATGTACTGGGCCGGTCAGCGAGTTTCTCTGCAAACTCAACTGCCAGAGGGCTAAGGAGGAAAGTCATCCAGGGATCACAGTCTGTGAACACGACTGGGAGTCAAGAGTGCACGTCTTCACCTCAAGGGAGGGGAAAGGTGCAATGCGCAAGTGGTACACCCGGCCAGTTTGTCCTGGAACTTATCTGCTCATGCCTGCCAGTACATGGGATGAGACCAGCTCAACCCGGTGATTGTAGAACCTCGCAAAGGTGTTGGGTGTTGCCCAGCCCGCTGCTCTGCAGATGTCTGCCAAAGAGGCGCCACTGGCCAGGGCCCAGGAGGCCGCCACACTCCTGGTGGAGTGGGCTCGTAACCCCACAGTGGGTGACATGTCCTGAGCCTGATATGCCATCGTGATGGCGTCAATGACCCAGTGGGCGATCCTCTGTTTGGAGACAGCGCTTCCTTTCCGCTGTCCACCAAACAAAGAGCTGCTCGGAGCTTCTAAGGCTCTGCATGTGATCCAAACAGATATGCGTAAAGCTTGCACAGGACACAGCAACGCCAAGGCTGGGTCTGCCTCCTCCTGGGGAAGCGCTTGCAGGTTCACCACCTGATCCCTAAAAGAGGTCGTGGGAACCTTGGGCACATAGCCCAGTCGGGGTCTCAGGATCACGTGAGAGTAACCCGGACCGAACTCCAGGCATGATTCGCTGACAGAGAACGCCTGCATGTCCCCTACCCTTTTGATGCAGTCTTCAAAGAGAGTGCCTTAAGCTCAGCTGACTCCAAGGGCTCAAAGGGAGCTCCCTGTAGACCCCGAAGGACTTCAGATTCTCATCCCGGCCCTCCACCAGGGGATGGAGTGGTCTGCTCACCAGCTCCAGAGAAGCGGGTCTCCTTGCCCCTGGGTCGCCCGTCTCAGGGGCGCTTCGAAGCCTTCCTCGGATTCTTGGTGGCCGGCAGTGAGACGGGTGGCGTCTGCTTCCTGCGCTGGGCTCCACACCGGGGCGGGGCCACGGGGGCGGGCTGCGGCGGAGCCGGTGTTGTAGTTGCAGGAGGATGCCGTTGGTGATGAGCAGGGGCAGGATGTGCTGTATGGCCTCTGCTGCTTCACCGCCGAGAACTGCTGGGCCGAATAGGCCAAACTTTATACTGCATTTATGCCCTTTTTGGAGCTTGAACTTATTGTATATATTGTATGGACAAAAACACATCATACATTCTTCACAATATCTTCATTTGTGATCCCCAGAAAAAAGACAGTTTGGGATGGCATTAGGGTAAAATGAGAGAATTGTCATTTTTGGGTAAACTATCCCTTTAATTATGAAAGATGCAAATAATTTTGGGGTGAAGTTGTATTTAAAATCCACTTAGCTCAAATATTCTGAGGTGGCACGAGAGGTCTTAAATAATTTCTGCCATATTCATGACTGCATTTTTCACCTTCAAAATCATTGAGGTCAACATGAAACGGCAAATAGAACCACTTTTTCATCTCTAGTATGACATTTTTGAGTGAACAGGTTTTTCAACTGGAAAGAAAGTAGGGCAGGACTTGATTTTATCAGTTGGGAATTCATTGGATTCATCGGAAAGTGGGTGTACTATACCAGATTGAAGACAGTCCTGAATGAGAGTTTGCAGGTGATTGTGGAGAGGATGAAAATTGTGTGGCAGGAATCAGGTCTTATTTATTTGTCCCTCTACTAAGATAGTGACCAGCATGTGAATGCAACATTTTAGAAAAGCAGCATTGACTACAACAGTAACCTAATATAATGCATAAAAATATAAATTATTTAACGAAAAATGATTTACTAGGTCTAGTATGGAAGAACTTGACTGGCCCTCACAAAGCTCAGAGCTGAATGCCCTGAACACCTTCGGTATGTATTGAAACACCTACTGCAAGCCAGACACCATCGCCCAACATCAGTGCCTGAACTCAATGGTGCTCTTATGTCTGGAAGCAAATCCCTGCATCCATTTTCCTACATCTAGTGGATAAACTTCCCAGAGGAGTGGAGGCTGTTTGGGAGGACCAAAGTACATATGGATGTAATCTTTAGGTATCTACATATCTTTTGGTCATATAGTGTAGCTATTTGTCAGTTGGTTAACATTATTTCCCAGCCAACGTCATCCAAAAAGGAGTCATTTCAGAGCAAATTGGTACATTTTTTATAAATGATTACAAAGACAACATGGAACATGGAAAGATGAATCATGCGCAATAAGACCTGAAATATGTTAAATACAGCCAATTTTGATTTTACGTTAATGATTATATTATAGGCCCAATGGTTTTTACTTTGTCACCACCCAGGCCAAGAATGCTTTCACCCTTCTTCTTCTATTTCCTGTGTGTCAGCCTCCCCTACCTCAGGTGATTCTGCCATTACCTTCCTAGAGTGATGTGTCAACCAAAGTTGCAACAGGCACTGAACACCCAGAGCACGGCCACAGATAAAGAGGTCCAAGATGTGTCTCTACTGTGGTGTGATGAGGTCACCTGGGCCGACAGTGTTTAGATTGATTCAGGACATCATCTAACACCGCTGTAACCCACTGGGTGAGAAAGTGAAAAACATGAGCAGTAAACTGAGACCCCTGCAGGGATCTGATTACTAAATCAGCCTTACTGACACGCAAGTTATGCCTTCATATCCAATTTAAAATTATACAAGAACTGTTACTCTGTATTGAAATGTTGTACTTAAGGCTTGTGAGACTGTGTGTTTCACACTAAAGATTCAGTAAGGAAAGGAATAGTAAGGCGGAAAATTGCATGTTTGGGATCCGTTAATGGAACCGAAAGTCATGAAAATCATATGGTTCTGTTTTATTTTTTTATTATAAAACTGGTTTATAAGATATGGTTATTATTTCCCAACCCTATGCAAGAACAAATGGCATTAAATGCCATTGCCGTCAAATAGCACCATTGCTTCATTTTTGTTGTCCAGACTTTTGTAGTTCATTTCAGAGCTTCAGTGGAGTTTTATTCTGTAATTGAGTTGTATGGACTACTTTTATGATACCTTTATGGTGCAATTTTGGGGCTTGACAGCTCCATTCCCTATTGATTTTCATTATTTAAAAATGTCCAGGATATTCTTCATAAATTCTCATTTTGTGTTCCACATAAGAGAGGAAGTCATACAGGTTTGGAACAACATGGGGGTGAGTAAAGGAAAATGTTTCTGTGAACAATTTCTTTAAAACTAAAGTGTATAATTTTTTCAATGTAAAAAAAAATATATATATATATATATATATCTCCCAGCTTAATATACAGGAACAGCTATATGTAACTCATACTGTACTATTTTGTGTGTGTGTGTGTGTGTGTGTGTGTGTGTGTGATTGTCACGTTTAAATGTGTTTTTGTTCATATTTTGTGTTCATGTCTTTTATTTTGGAAGTTTAATTCCTGGTTCATGTCATGTGATTTCCTGTTCCCTCATGTGATCCTGTCATGTGTTTCCCCTGTTCATGTGTCTTGTTTTCATTGGTCCATTTTTTAAGTATCTTGTTAGCAGTCTTGTCTTTTCATTGGTTTAAGTTTATTAGTCTTGTTATCTTGTTTATAGTTCTGTCTGTTCATTGGTTGTTATGTTACCCTTGTCCATGTATTTAAGCCCTCATGTTTGCCATTGTCTTTTGTCAAGCATTGTGTTTTGTGTAATGTTGTTTGGTTGTCAAGTTTATGTTATGTTTTTGTTCACATCTGGATTTCACGTTGTTTGGCTATTTCACTCATCTTGTAAATAAACTGTACTTGGGTTCTTCACATCGTCTTCGTCCTTTACTGTGTCTTCAGCCTGGCGAATGTTACAGTGATATATTAACACCCTTTCAGTCTGTTTCATGTTCATCTTTCTGAGTGTACATGACTCAGTAAGACTTTTCTATTCTTGTTCGTCAACAGGGGGATGATCAATAATCAAACCGTGTTCCCACTAGCCATCATTTATATGCTGGAAAGCCAATGCATGTAGAACAGGCTAACACAGTTGCCTAGGATCAAATCTTATCTTCAGAGAGCCATGCAACAATCACGACAGGGTGTGTGTGTTTGCAAGCAAGCAAGAGATGTACTTGCTTTAGATTGGCCATGCATAATTACCGCATTTCACAAGCCCTACTGATAAATATTACTGCAGTGAACTGATGTGCATTCATTCATCATGACAGCAGATGCCTACTGCGTTGATTTGCTACCTCTGAAGCTTTCACTCACATTTAATGAAGTTTCTGTGCCAGTCAGTTAGGTCATTTCGCAGCTCTTGTACAACAGTTTGATTAATATAATGGCAAACAAAGGTTGATAGCTAGAGGTAAACATATTTTCCTCTTTATGGGGTTCAAGTCCCTAAAACTTTGTTGTCATGTATTGTTTTTGGCATCTAATGTAGGTTATTTGCACTGCTCAAAACAAGGTTTTGTCTCAGCTAAACCCTTGGTTATGTAATGGTGCACCCCAATCATTGCAAAGATTTAATAGAGGTTGAATGCATTTGTCTGTTTATGGTCTGAGTTTTATCAAGTTTTATTTGTTAAATCACACAATTACTATACAAATAGAACTGACTGTAATGGAAAATAAGCAATTCTCTATATTCATATTAGATTCTTTCCTTAAGAACACAGCTAAAGCTTCCCCCATTTTCACAATGCCTTTCTAAATGGAATATTTCATTTTCGTGCAGTCGTAATGGAAGTAGAAAAGAGCTTTATCTGGATGCATAGCCCCTTGAGTGCTAATATGAGGCTGAGGAGCCAGATGCCCTCATAAGCAGCCCTCACCATTATTTATTTATGGACGAATAAGTTCAGGCTCTTCTAATATTTCTCCGAGCTTAGCAGAAAGAGCTACAGTAATGGGCATGTGAGTCTTTGTTCTCTCTCTTTTTTAATTAACCCCATTAACTGTCATGGGGATTAAGGTGATGTTGAATTCACTGTAAACCCGAATAAGTTAGCAGAACTCAAAAAATTTGAGGTAATCAGTTACATCAAAATTTTTAAGTTAATAAATTCCAAATTTCAGTGGAAATGTCAGGTTTTGATTTTGTACTACTTATGTACTTAACTTGAAAAATTGAGTAAGCTAACTCATACATTTTGATTGCACTTAACACCAGATTGTTTTTCATTTTTTTTTTTGCAATACGAATAAGTTATTTCCATCACTTTATTCACCCAAGTTAAATCTGACTAGTGACTTGCTTAATAATGGATAAAGCAGTAAGTAAGATACACAACTGGTATCGGTCCTCAACCTAAGCTCAAGCTCCACTCTTCACCATAATGATAACCCCCAAAAACTCCAACATAACAGAAACTCTTCTAAATGGCAACATAACAAAACATTAAACACTAACAAGTTCCCCCCTTTGCATTCATGTTGCAAAAACACATAAAATAACACTTAATTTTAACATTTACTTTCTCTATCGAGTCCCATGCAAAGCATGCTGGGAACAAGAAATCCCCTGCCAAATTTGAGTTTACCAAACTAATTTTCAATTCATTAAACTCAAAACAATAAAACAGTTCAGGTTACTTAAAAGGTGTCAGTTTTGTGAACTCAAAAGAAAGAAAAAGTTCTAAATACTCATCAAGATTAATTTATTTTAACTAATTTGAATGATTTAATTTTTCCTGTTCAATAGAGTTAATTATTTTTGAGCATGGGGTTTACAGTGTTGGGCATTTTTCAGTCCATATCTTTCTGCCTACATTCACTGACTCCAAATTTTCCATTTAGAAAAGTTCTCAACTTGTAGGCAGCAAAAAAAAAAAAAAAAAAACCTGTGGAGCCACCTGTGGAGCCAGGCCTGTTTGGTCACCACTTTATCTGGGCTCTGCAGCAAAACCAGATTATAATTAGACTGTAGGTAATGTTTGTCAGGACAATCTTTGATGTTGGCTTGAAAAAGCCTGGTCTAAAAGTAAAAAAAAAAAAAAAAAAACATTAAAAGCTTGAGATTGAAGGTTTTACAAACCTTACAGTAAAGCATGTCCTCATTAACATATTTCCCTTTAAAAATGCATTAATTTCGCAACGTTTACAGCTCTCATCCACACTGGAACAGAGACTTTTGAAAATGCTCTCCATAGCTGCATACTTTGGAAAATTATGACGTTATGAAACTGAAAACTGAGTCAGATCAGTTAGAAAACACATAGCACACAAATACCCTGTTTACACCTTGTATTAGGATGCCTTTCAGATGATCTGATCACAATTGGTCAGCGTTAAATACAGTTCAGTCATTACAAGTCTTGGAAAGATTTAGCATGTTAATGTGGGTATGACATATTGATAGGATATTGGTCTTGGCGGACTAGATCTGCCACACTGCTGCTGCTGCAGAGCAAGTACGGAGCCTTGCTGCTACTAGAACATACACAGACATACTGAGTTAAACATGTGGCCATGCTGCTCCACAATTAGAATAACACAAGACATGCTGCATCAAGCATGTATAACATGCTGCTGCACAATTAGACAATCACAATTCCCCAACAAAGCAGGGAAGCTGCACAGACGCTTAACACAAAAACACAACCCCCCAAACAAGCAGATCTACCACAAGTCTTGTGAACTGCTGCTGCCCCAAAGACCCATATGCACAGTGTGTATGCTAGCTAGGTGTTCCATGGCATGCTTGGCTGAATGGCATAACGCTAATGAACTAAATCTGTATGTGTGGCTTGATCTGCTTGGCTGAATGTCTTAAACAGCTAGTGACCTGACTCATAATGTGTACCTGGACCTGGTACACACTATGAGTCAGGACTTATTTAACTAGTGACTTTCTTTTAAATATTTGTGGATTTATATAAACTAATGACCTAAGATAGCGATGTGTGCCAGTGCCTGATTTGGCTATGGCTTACCTTGATAAAAAGGTGCTTCTTTGTGTCATGCCCAAAAGAAGACTTTGTCGTGCAAGCTGCTAAAGGAAAAAGCCCCAGCAACCACCTGAGCGAATAGCATTTTTAGAGAAAAAACTTGCAGTGTGCTGCAGTGATCAATCAATCAATCAATCAATCAATCAATCAGTCAGTCATATTTATTTCTATAGCACATTTAAAAACAACCAAAACAAAAACAAAAAAGTGTTGACCAAAGTGCTTTACATAATAGGAAACAAAAACACATAATTATTCAAAAACAGCATGCACATGCAGAAAACCTAAATACTATAGCAACACTAGTAAATATAGAAATACTATATAAATATCAAAACAAATAACTTCCAGGGTCCCAGGACATGAACAATTCCAAACAGAGTTTGAGTTGCCATCTCATAATTACAGTTATTGTGACAATGTGAACGCAGCACAAGACTGCAGAACAACAGTATGTTGACATATTCAAGAGAATTTTGGTTGTTATGGGATGTAAAACAGAGATTTATTTTTTTAGCACCCACTTGCTGTTTAATTACTGAATTAATGCGGCACTCTGTGGAAACAGTATATATTAATATATGTAAATATATTTATATCCTGTTTTTGAAATCTGTGAAGTGATAATATGCAAATGAGTGTCCTTGAATACAGCTGTCGTTTAACAGCCTATCTAAGTGAGAAAACTGTCTTTAAAATTGTCATTCATGAAGCAAGCCAACATTATGGCCCATAGGTTGTCATTAAATTATGGCCCATAGGTTGTCATTAAATTATGGTCCATAGGTTGTCATTAAAGGGCTTCTTGCCTCTGAGTCTTTGGGGAAAATAAAGTAGGTAAAAGCTCAATGTGTCTAAAAATCTTCTTTAAACTGAGACACTCAAAATGCAAATGCGGATACATTTACTGTTAGTGACTTAGTCGTCAGCTCTGTCTCCCCCTCACATATTTGCATCAGAAATATCACCTACAGCAACTCTGGAAAGTAAATTGGTGCTTTAATAGATTTGTCAGCAAGAGGGTTTCTCATTACTTGTATTTAGATGCAGATGCTTAATTCTTCAGCCCCACAACAGAAGCACACAGAGACAATAAATCCGGCCATAATAGCACTGTCTCTTCAAAAACGATTACATATATATATATATTTTGATCACTGTCTTACCTTTACAAGTGTATTCCTTTTAAATGACCTGTATATGCCCTCTTTCTTGTCATCATAAAATACTCCATATCTAGATTTGATACAACATTGACTTATTGGTTGATATAACAAACCCATTTTTAAAAAAAATTTAAATTATTTTTATGGTAAAAGCAAAAATTTAAAGCTTGTATTATTGTTAAAGTACCCTTTTTCCAAAATATTATTGGAGATTTGAGATTTAAAATGTATTTAAATTTCCATCAGGATCAGCACAAACTCAGGATTTGACATAAATTATGAAATTTCACTGATCACCATCAGTGTCATCATGTCTGCTCTGTAAAGACCCAGTTGCCCCGCAGGTGCTGTTGGTGATCCCTCTTTACAAAGGGATCGCACAAACTCTGGAAGTTTCAAAAGTGTAACCACTGTGACAAATATGTGGCCAAATATGATCTAACGATGATCTTATATGAACAAAACAAGCATGGAAGATCTAATGGGATGAATGGGAGCATTGCCGGGTCTATGCCCCCGCACTGACTGATAGTGAAACAATCAAGGGGCACTTCGGCACCCATTCTGATGGCGAAACGATCAACGTTGCCCTACCTAAATGTACAAGTGACCCACCAAAGATTGCATCCGAGTACCGGCCCTGAATGGGAGCACGTTTTGCCACCACCACAGCGCATACTGGCTGTTTGTGAAAGGATATGTGAATAAAGATAATATTATTATTTACACTTATAAAGTATGGCTGCATTTATTTTGAATGAAGTAACTTGTTAATTCTAAATTGACTAAATTTTACTATTGAATATTGCAAATATTATTGTTTAGTGTTTGTGGACCAATAATTTAAGCAATAAAAATGCATATTGCATGTAATAGCAGTTTACATTTTTATATGCTACATTTTACAGACTTTAGAAGTGTAAGTGTCTGAGGATGTGTATTCAGCAACCTGTCCAACTAAATGACACAGCATACTGAATCAAGTTAAAATTGGTTTTGTTGATGGTTCAGAAATAACCAGCATATATGTCTTCTTTGTAAACCATAAAAACCCCATTATAATAACTTTTATTAACATTAACAAATATTATTACATTATATTATGCTTAAAAGATTATTTAAGGCAGCAATGCTCATATCCACCATTTCACGAGTTTGTATGTCCACCTAGTCCTTGAAGCAGAAATGGTAAACAGATTAAGGGTAAACAAATTTGACTTGCTGTCCGTAAACGAGGGGCTCGAGCTCCAAGTCCTCCCCCCCCCCCCCCATTATCTCATTTATAATGGCTTAATATTTTGTTAACACCAAGATCATGGGATTGATTCCCAGACAACACACATTCTGATAAAATGTGTACCTGGAATTCACTGTAAGTCACTTTAGATAAAAGTGTCTTCCAAATGAATAAATAGAAATGAAAATTTTACAATGCCACATGCTCAGTGCCACAACATGCCAATACAGATGTCACAGGCATCTTTTCCACACCTGGATATGTTGAACATGTTTTACCCTTTGTTATGCTAGATTTCTTCTGTTTAAACAAGACTTTTGTGTCTCATTTTATTACTTGTCATGTAACAGATGCTTTCATCCACAGCAAATTGCAGCAGCTAATTGCAGGAACAGCCCCCCTGGAGCAATCTGAGGTTGAGTGCTTTGCTCAGCAACACAATGAAGGTGAAATTCCCTCAGTAGCTCTTGAGTTCACATGGCTCCATACTTGCCTAACAACATGACTATCATCAATCTAGTCACAGTGTTAATTAATTTGCTGTTTAGCTGATGCTTTGACTTACAGTACATTTATAACATGGACAATTGCCTTGGGGCAACTTGGTGTTACATACCTTGGTCAAGGACATAATGGTTTCACCGCATGAAACACCTCTTTCAGGGTTTGAACCTACAACCTTCCGGTTACCATCCCAGATCAAGTCAATATGAAACAATGTTGCACAACCCATTTAATGATGGCTTGATTTTATGATTGGACAATAAAAAGTGAGCGTTACACAGCAGAATGGAACCAGGTGGTTGGAGGGGAGGGGTTGAAAGTTTTTTGTGATGTCAGTTGAAAAGGAATGTTGTTTCAGAGGTGGAGCAAGTTATTACATTTTAATTAACGATTCTGAAGATTAATCATGCATAATAAGACAAGGAATGTGCATTAAGAAAGTAAAAAGGGTTGATTTTCATTTGATGTTGTCTTTAAAGATGCACTCAGTAACTTTTGTCTTTGTGTCATCTTGGACTTACACTGACACCAAGCGGCTTGGATGCAGCATCATTTAAAATAGTTTTTAGTTTCAGATGCCTTTGTAGAAATGTAGTATTCACAGTCAGCCAAGATTACTTTAATCAATGGGTGAAAGTGTCAAATAATAGGACAGTTACTGAGATTAAGCGAGTAGTATTCGGCTGCTCATGTGATTGTAAAATGGCAGCCCCCATGTGTGGACCCTCTCCATGTAGATTAAAACAGCTTTTATAAGGTTACTGATATAACTGGAGTCTCATGATGTCCTACAGTACATATATTGCAAAATTACAATGAATGTCTTTTGGATTTAAACGTTTTTAATGAGGAAAAAATTACTTAGTGCACCTTTAACCACTAGGCTACATCCCCCCAGTATCTAACAACTAAC
Source organism: Myxocyprinus asiaticus (assembly GCF_019703515.2). NCBI lineage: Eukaryota > Metazoa > Chordata > Actinopteri > Cypriniformes > Catostomidae > Myxocyprinus > Myxocyprinus asiaticus. The sequence continues at coordinate 33,150,721 of NC_059357.1, read as the reverse complement.
ATAAGGCCCTTTACTAATGACAGAAAGATTTATATTACAGTTAAGTTGTTAATTCTATCTCAGATCTGTTTAAATTCACTTGTTGTTAATTTCATCTTCAGAAGATTGACGTCTCCATATGTTACTGTCAGTCTTGAAATGTTCCTCAAGCTGTTATGCACTCTAAACAATCTTATCTTAAGTTTGTGCATTTGAAATATTCATCAAAAGTGCAACTTGATCAAGCTTTTCAGGGTAACTGACATTTTAAATAAATAGATTTTTTCAAAAGCACTTATGACAGTACCCTTTCGATGTACTGTCCAGCTCCTCTAGTTAAGAGTCATAGGAATAATAAATGCAGGAAAATGAATATTAGATCATGCTATACAACAGGAATGTAAATACTTGATTGTATGGAAACTGTTTAAGGGCATTCACCTTTGATATCTTTAAAACTCTCAGAATCCCTTTCTCTCATGACCAAGGTGGGGCAAGTACACATTAAAGTCTCTAGCAAACACACAGACTAGCTAATTCCGGAATAGCATCATACATACTACTACATTACTTTTTTTACTCACTATTTGATCGGACTGTCAAAAGTTTGAATTAAAAAAGTAAAAAAAAGAAAAAAAGCGATATATATATATATATATATATATATATATAGTACTTTTTGACTTGCTGTATTAAACATGCTGAGGTCATGTGACAACAATGTAGCAAACTGCTGTTTAAAATATTTATTGTGGAATAATAATGAAATAAACTATTTCACTTACTATTTAAAAAATAGTAGATACTGTAGGTAAGTAGTGTATTAAGTATTAAGTAAGTAGTGAATACTACCTTAGTATTCAAACCAGTCTCATGAAAATTTTACATATTTTATGAGTTAGCTATTTCGTATGATTTTGTATGAGTTCGGTCGAATAAGTTTGAACGATTTCATCACGTGCAAATGCCCGGATGTCTAATGCGCAAGTAAGCGCGAGTTTCGCACACAAGGTGTTACGGACATGCTTATTAATATTATGCCCTTACCCAAACCCCTTATCTGAACATAACCAATTAGTAGAGTGTGTGATAGGAAGCTGTTGTGTGTGACAGAAGCAAGTAATTGTCACGTATTAGATGGAAACGATGTCCAGCGACATCATTGGCTGTAGTGAAAGTCGTACGAGTGCAGTTGTATGATATCATACGAATTAGCCAAATTTAGAAAAGTCTTATGAATCCTTACGATTTCGCCGTGAGAGTGTGTAGTATTATTCCAATCCAAACATATCAAAATGTTCATGCTGAATGTAAACGCTCTCTCTTTGATTCCCTTATCACTCTTTCATGTGCTCATCTGTTCTCCCCTGCTATCTCCATAAAGAGTCTGTTTACACTACTACAGTCAATAAGTATGATGCATAAATCACACATTTCATTTTATTATAGAAGTGTTAACATGGATAGAGTAGAATAGCACAAAACCAAAAACATAATCAATTTATGCACTCCTAACTCCTGTTTTCCTAATACTGCTTCTCTTCCACTCATTAGCAACCTCTATTATTCAGTATTTTACAACATTAGAGCTATGATCAACTCCCATATAATCTGCCTCAGAACACTAACTTCAAATTGAATGTGAATTTGATGACTTGCAACTTGAGTGATGTCTGTATTTGGATTTTCTGTTGCAAGGAATGCAAGGATTATGGATTATTTTGAACAGTGGATCTCAATTGGTTTTGCTTGTTAGAAAGGTCATGGTTACTTTAGTAACCTCCATTCCCTGATGGAGGGAACGAGACATTGTGTCGATGTAGTGACACTAGGGGTCACTCTTGGGAGCCCCAAACACCTATGCTTTTTTGAAAAAAGGCCAATGGGAATTGGCGAATGGAATTTGCATGCCACTCCCCCAGACATACGGGTATAAAAGGAGCTGGTATGCAACCACTCACTCAGGTTTTGTGATGAGGAGCCGAGACCAAGTCCCGGCCATTTCAGCGGGTAGTTCAGTGTTGTGGCAAGAGGGACACAACGTCTCGTCTGACGTTTCCTATCTGTCACTCACTCGATGTTGTGTTGATGTAATGACACTAGGGGTCCCTATACAAAATGCCACAACTATCTGAACTGTATTACGTGAACTGGCAGTGCATGATGGGCAGACCGCTGTGTGCCTCATAGCCAGCGCACCAGGCCGTCACATAACCTCCCCAACACTCTTATGAGCGTCGAACGTTCCTTCAGGAACAAGTCGACTGCCCAACAATAGGGACAGGCTAGCCCAGCCGAGGCCTCTTTTCCTCTCTTTTCTCCTCAAAAAGAGTGGAATTTGTTAACCGACTGGGAGCCATAAGTGTCTATGTCGGGAGGTGTCCCTCCCAAGGGGAAGACAATGCGGAGACCACACCCTGCCCGTGGGGGGGGGGTATTTTTATTGGAATACGTCACATGGTTTTACCGAGTCTTGTCGGAGTATGTCATGTGGAGAGGTCCCATGGTAGGTCCTACCCGAAGGGGGAGGAGATTCTACAAAGCATGGCGACCGAGGGCATAGGGGCCTCTACTCAAGGAAGACGCAGTTTACCGACAGGGAAACGATTTTGCAGAAGATATCACATGTGGTCGCCTTCGGGGAACCAGCACATGTGGAGCACTTACCTCAGTACAGGGCCTCATCAGTGCACGTACTGGGACGGCAGCGAGTTTCTCCGCAAACTCAACTGCCACAGGGCTAAGGAGGAAAGTCATCCAGGGATCACAGTCTGTGAACACGACTGGGAGTCAAGAGCACACATCTTCACCTCAAGGGAGGGGAAAGGCGCTATGCGCAAGCGGTACACCCAACCAGCTGTCCCGGAATTTACCTGCTCGTGCCTGCCAATACATGGAACGAGACCGGCTCAACACGGAGATTGTAGAACCTCACAAAGGTGTTGGGTGCTGCCCAGCCCGCTGCTCTGCAGATGTCTGCCAAAGAGGCGCCACTGGCCAGGGCCCAGGAGGCCGCCACACTCCTGGTAGAGTGGGCTCGTAACCCCGCAGGGGGTGGCACATCCTGAGCCTGATATGCCATTGCGATGGCGTCAATGACCCAGTGGGCGATCCTCTGTTTGGAGACAGCGCTTCCTTTTCACTGTCCACCAAAGCAGACAAACAGCTGCTCAGAGCTTCTAAAGCTCTGTGTGCGATCCAAATAGATGTGTAAAGCTCGCACCGGACACAGCAACGCCAAAGCTGGGTCTGCCTCCTCCTGGGGCAGTGCTTGCAGGTTCACCATCTGATCCCTAAAAGGGGTCGTGGGAACCTTGGGCACATAGCCCGGTTGGGGTCTCAGGATCACGTGAGAGTTACCTGGACCAAACTCCAGGCACGATTCGCTGACAAAGAATGCCTGCAGGTCCCCTACCCTCTTGATGAAAGTGAGTGCAGTCAAGAGGGCTGTCTTCAAAGAGAGTGCCTTAAGCTCAGCTGACTGCAAGGGCTCAAAGGGAGCTTCCTGTAGACCCCGAAGGACTACAGAGAGGTCCCATGAGGGGACGAGGCACAGTCTGGAGGGATTCAACCTCCTAGTGCCTCTCAGGAACATAATGATCAAGTCGGGCTTCCCCAAGTACTTACCATCTACTGCATTATGATGAGCCGAAATAGCAGCTACATACACCTTCAAGGTGGAGGGGGACAGCCGCCCCTCCAGCCTCTCCTGAAGGAAGGAAAGCACGATCAGACTGCGCATCTCTGGGGGTTTTCGTGTCGGGGAGCGTGAGATCTGAGAACCATGTCTGCGTGGGCCAGTAGGGTGCTACTAGGATGATCTGCCCCTTGTCCTCCCTGACCTTGCACAGGGTCTGTGCAAGTAGGCTCACTGGGGGAAACGTGTATTTGCATAGTCCAGGGGGCCAGCTGTGTGCCAGCACATCTATACTGAGGGGTGCCTCGGTCAGGGCGTACCAAAGCGGGCAGTGGGAGGATTCCCGGGAAGCAAACAGGTCTACCTGTGCTCGACTGAATCGACACCAAATCAGCTGGACCACCTGGGGGTGGAGTCTCCACTCTCCCCTGAGGGTAACCTGTCATGACAGTGCATCTGCTGCGGTGTTGTGGTCACCCAGGATGTGAGTGGCTCGCAGCGACTTGAGGTGCTGCTGACTCCAGAGGAGGAGACGGCGTGTTGTGACATGCAACGGGAGCGTCGACCGCCTTGGCGGTTGATGTACGCTACCGTCGCTGTGTTGTCCGTCTGGAACAACACGTGCTTTCCCTGGATCAACGGCCGGAACCTCCGCAGGGCGAGCAGTACTGCCAACAACTCTAGGCAGTTTATGTGCCAAAGCAGCCACGGGCCAGTCCAGGAGCCGGCGGCTGTGTGCACGTTGCATACGGTGCCCCAGCCCATCTTGGAGGCGTCTGTTGTAACCATGATGCACCTTGAGACCTGCTCTAGGGGAACCCCTGCCCGTAGAAATGCAAAGTCGGTCCAAGGATTGAAGAGGTGGCGGCAGATCGGCGTGATGGCCACACGATGTGTCCCACAGCAACATGCCCATCTCGGGACTCGAGTCTCAAGCCAGTGCTGAAGCGGTCTCATATGCATCAACCCTAGTGGTGTGGCCACCGCTGAGGATGACATATGCCCCAGGAGCCTCTGAAAATGTTTCAGTGGAACTGCTGTCCTCCATCTGAACGCCTTCAGACAGTTCAGCACCGACTGTGCATGCTCGTTCATGAGGCGCGCCATCATTGAGACTGAGTCCAACTCCAGACCGAGAAAAGTGATGCTCAGAACCGGAGAGAGCTTGCTCTTTTCCCAGTTAACCTGAAGCCTTGGTCGGCTGAGGTGCCGGAGCACGAGGTCCCTGTGTGCACACAGCAACACTCGAGAGTGAGCTAGGATTAGCCAGTCATCGAGATAGTTTAGGATGCAGATGCCCACTTCCCTTAGCGGGGCAAGGGCTGCCTCTGCGACCTTCGTGAAGACGCGATATGACAAGGACAGGTCGAAGGGGAGGATCTTGTACTGGTACGCCTGGCCTTCAAAGGCAAACCGCATGAGGGGTCTGTGTCGAGGTAAGACCGAGAAGTGGAAGTGTGCGTCCTTCAGGTCTACCGCCGCAAACCAATATTGATGCCGGACGCTCGCTAGAATGCGTTTTTGTGTCAGCATCTTGAACAGGAGTCTGTGCAAAGCCTGGTTCAATACTCGCAGGTCCAGGATTGGTCGCAACCCACCACCTTTATTTGGTACGATGAAGGAAGGGCTGTAGAACCATTTCTTCATCTCGGCTGGAGGGCCAGGCTCTATCGCGCTCTTGCGCAGAAGGTTTGTGATCTCCGCACACAAGGTAGCGGCGTTCTCGCCCTTCACCGAGGTGAAGCAGACGCCACTGAACCTGGGCGCGTGCCTGGCAAACTGAATCACGTAGCCAAGTCGGACGGTCCGGGTCAGCCATCGCGATGGGTTGGAAAGCGCGAGCCATGCGCCCAAACTCTGGGTGAGGGGGACCGAGGGAATGATCATGTCGGACATACCGGTGGGTGGGGCCTCGTGGCGGGGCGGAGCTCGAGGTGCCACATCGAGGGGACTCGAGCCCCATGGCCGTGCTGAGTCCAGAGACATCGAAGCACTTACCTGGCTCCTGCTGCCCACCATAAGATTGGCTGAGGAGGGGGGAGGAGGAATCTCGTACCCATAGTCCACCGGAACCAATCTGTGAGACGGGTGGCATCTGCTTCCTGCGTTGGGCTCCACACCGGGGCCGGGCCACAGGGCTGGCTGCGGCAGAGCCGGTGTTGTTGCTGCAAGAGGACACCCTTTGTGATGAGCAGACGGGATGCGGGGTCTTGAGCCGTGCCAGGGCAGGATGTGTTGTATGGCCTCCATCTGCTTCTTCACCGCCGAGAACTGCTGGGCAAAGTCCTCGACGATGTACCCGAACAGGCCAACCTGGGAGATGGGGGCATCAAGGAACCATGCCTTGTCAACCTCTCGCATCTCAACCAAGTTGAGCCAAAGGTGGCACTCCTGGACCACCAGGGTGGACATCGCCTGCACGAGAGACCGCGCCGTGACCTTCGTCGCCCAGAGAGTGAGGTTGGTCTCCGAGCACAGTTCCTGCATCAATCCTGGGTCAGAACTACCCTCGTGCAGCTCTTTTACCACCTTGGCTTGGTGTACTTGCAGGAGAGCCATGGCGTGCAGGGCGGAGGCGGCTTTTCTAGCAGCACCGTAGGCCCTAGTCGTCAGGGACGACGTAAACCAACAGGCCCTGGACGTGAGCTTCGGGTGCCCGCACCAGGTGGCGGCGCTCCGCGGACACAAGTGCACCGCAAGCGCCTTATCCACCTGGGGGATCACCGAATACCCCCTGGCTGCTCCACCATCGAGGGTAGTGAGAGCCGAGGAGCTGAAAGACCGGGACCGCGCAGTAAAAGGTGCCTCCCATGATCTTGTCAGCTCCTCATGCACTTCCGGAAAGAAAGGAACCGATTGTTGAGCCGCGAGGGTTCAGGGGAGAGTGGAGGGTTCCACTCTAGCCCGATGCTCGTGGCCACTTGGGAAAGCATGTCCATCATTTCCGCGTCGGCCTGAGACTGGGCGACCATTCCCGAATGAGAAAGTCCAGTCAAAGCCTCTGCATCCGACTGGACGAGCCCGCTCTCCGATGCTGCGCTCGATAACTCATCGTCTTCCCGGGCTCCGAACAAGAGGTCGAACTCGCCCTGAGACGAGCCGGTGGTCAAGTGAGCATGCTGGTAAATGGGAGGTCTGTGGGGGGGATACCCGGCAGAGGAGGTCCCATTGATGTCCCCAAATCGCCCCCAGTGCTAACCGACGTGGCCTCAAACCCGTAGGTAGAAGGACCGGTGCGAGGAGCCACTGGGGTGGCTTGCTTTCTTACGAAAGCATGCCGTGACCGCAACGTTGCCATGGTCATGTTCTCACAATGAGGACATGACCCAACCACGAACGATGTCTCTGCGTGGGCAGCACCCAGACACATGCAAATTCCACTCGCCAAATCCCAATGGCCTTTTTTCAAAAAAGCAGAGGTGTTTGGGGCTCCCAAGAGTGACCCCTAGTGTCACTACATCGACACAACGTCGAGTGAGTGACAGATAGGGAACTAAAAATAACTGTTTATTCCGATTATTATTTATAATCTAATAATGTTAACTATTTATTGAACATTGGTGTCTTTTATTATATATGTTTTTGCTATTTTATAACAGCAATGAGTGACTCGAGGCTGTGCATCACAGTGATTTAAACACTTTTTTTGGGAGAGCCCTTGCCCATGGTAAAATCACTGTAACAAACAGCCTTGAGTGGTTTATTGCTTTAACATGACACAGGTTGAAATGTATATATATGTATATATATATATATATATATATATATATATATATATATATATATATATATATATATATATATATATATAGTACTGTGCAAAAGTTTTAGGCACTTGTGAAAAACTTTCAAAGTGAGGATTTCTTTAAAAAATAATGACATACCTGTAAATAGTTTTCATTAATAAATTAATGTCATACAAAGTCCAGTAAACAGAAAAAGAGCTAAATCAATATTTGGTGTGAACACTTTTGCCTTCAAAACAGTACCAATTCTCCTACTTACACCTGGACACAGTTTTTCTTGGTTGATGGCAGATAGGATGTTCCAAGCTTCTTGGAGAATTTGCCACAATTCTTTTATTTATTTAGGCTGTCTCAATTACTTCTGTCTCTTCGTACAATCCCAGACTGACCCGACGTGCAGTAGGGGGCTCTGTGAGGGCCATGCCATCTGTTGTTTGGGAGTATAAAATATATATTTCCTATTGACACACTAAAGTAGCAGATATAAATAACCATCTAAAGATAAATGTTTTTGTGAAACATCTTATGTGCCTAAGACTAACTTTTTCCATCTGAAAGGACTAAATATTAAATGAAACAAATGACAATAAATTGCAAAGTAATCTCTTCAGTAATCAAAATACTTTTTGAATGTAACTGTATTCTAAATACCAATGATTTAAATTGTAACTGTAGTGGAATACATTTCACTACATTATATTTTGTATTTTAAATACGTATTCCCGTTACTTGTATCTCGTTACTCCCCAACCCTGTATATATACACATACACTGGCAGGCACAAGTTTGGAATAATGTACAAATTTTGCTGTTTTGGAAGGAAATTGGTACTTTAATTCACCAAAGTGGCATTCAACTGATCACAAAGTATAGTCAGGACATTACTGATGTAAAAAACAGCACCATCACAATTTGAAGAAAGTTAATTTTTATCAAATCTAGACAAGCCCCATTTCCAGCAGCCATCACTCCAAAACCGTATTCTTAATCATGCTAAATTGCTAATTTGGTACTTGAAAATCACTTGCCATTATATCAAACACAGTTGAAAGCAGTTTGGTTCGTTAAATGAATGTCTTAAGGTCAATATTAGATCAAAAATGGCAAAAATGAAACAACTTTCTCTAGAAACTCATCAGTCAATCATTATTTTTAGAATTGAAGACTATACAATGTTTGAAATTGTCAAAAAACTGAAGATTTCATACAAAGGTGTACCTACAGTCTTCAAAGACAACGGACAACTGGCTCCAACAAGGACAGAAAGAGATGTGGAAGGCCAGATGTACAACTAAACAAGAGGATAAGTACATCAGAGTCTCTAGTTTGAGAAACAGACGCCTCACATGTCCTCAGCTGACAGCTTCACTGAATTCTACCTACTCAACACCAGTTTCATGTACAACAGTAAAGAGAAGACTCAGGGGTGCAGGCCTTATGGGAAGAATTGCAAAGAAAAAAACACTTCTGAAACAGAAAAACAAAAAGAAAAGGTTAGAGTGGGCAAAGACACACAGACATTGGACAACAGATAATTTGAAAAGAGTGTTATGGATCTTAACCCCTTTGAGCTTTTGTGGGATCAGCTAGAGTAAGGTGCGTGAGAAGTGCCTGACAAGACAGCCACATCTATGGCAAGTGCTACAGGAAGTGTGGGGTGAAATGTCACCTGAGTATCTGGACAAACTGACAGCTAGAATGCCAAGGATCTGCAAAGCTGTCATTGCTGCATGTGGAGGATTTTTTGATGAGAACTCTTTGAAGTAGTTAAATTGTTTTCAAATTGTAATAGTAATTTACACGTTATTAATGTCCTGACTATGCATTGTGATCAGTTGAATGCCACTTTGGTGAATAAAATTACCAATTTCTTTCCATAAGAGCAAAATCTGTAAATTATTCCAAACTTTTGGCCGCCAGTGTGTGTGTGTGTGTGTGTGTGTATATATATATATATATATATATATATATATATATATATATATATATATATACACATATATATAGAGGTGCATAAATGATGCAAACGTACACAAACAAATTGAACAGTGAAACTGTGAAAGTGTAATAGATTTGCATGTCATGTAATGCTAAGATTTATTGCACCAATAATTAAGGAAGAAATATCCTGTGCAGGCAGATAAGATCCATCTTTAAATCGAGCAGGGTCATAGAATGAAAACCTTTCTATTTATAGTGTGTAAAGGTGATTATGTGGTAACCGTGAATGTACAACCTGTTCATTTTGGGTTAGGGAAAGAGGTGCCAGGCACCTAAACAGGAGCCTCTGCCTGTTTGTGGCACACACCGCGAAGTATAACAATGTTTTATATTTTTGCAGCTGCTGTATGTTATTGACCAATCACAGGTGACTGTAATCAACTGGTTAGTTCCCTTCAGAATAGTCTGAAATCCAGGGAATAGTCCCTATTCCCTGTGGCATTCCAGCCATTTTATCTTATGTAGGTTCGCGGGGTGAACTCGGTAGCACAAACTTTCTTCATTTCAAAGTGCGCTTTCTTTCCCTTTAGTCTGGCATGCTCTGCTCCGTATCTGTTGTGAAAAGGTTTGTGTAATATGAGACGGTCACACTGAGTATTAATATAGTAATGACAATCGATTCTTAAATTCCGTAATCGATGCATTGAAAAGTATTTGATAGATTGATGCACCGCAATGCATAGATATACTGTATTTTTACACCCCTAATGATACATTTTATAATTCAGATAATTCAAATATATTACATCATCATATATACATACAGTATATTGTGGCAGCAGACAAGTAAAGCATTTACAAAACAATCAGAAAAGTGCATAGTTTTCAGCATCTCTAATCATAATCCCTGTGTTTTAGGATGCTGTGAAGTTAAACTTAGTTTAGAAGTGTTGAAAAATGCGTTTCGAGATCCCTGCATTCTCTTGTGGTTGGTCCAACTGTCTTTAAGCGCAAGAGTGCGTCTGGAATCCTGTGCTGTCTGCTCAGATACATTTGTGCAAAAAAACAACTGTAGAGTTTGATTAGATGCACAGCCGTTGACGTCAACAAGAAAAGATATGAGAAGCATTTTTTCCTCCTTTCAAAAGTTGGTAAGCCTATTTATTTTGCTGTCATAACTATACCTCGGTCAGAACAGAACTGTGACCCATTTTTTGGGTCGCGACCCACCTGCTGATAAAAATTAGCCTTAAAATGCCCCCTTTATAATAATTACATGAGTGAAAGACAAGAAATACTCTAATGAATAAAATATCACCTTATACTTCCAATACATAAACTTGAAAACCCCTCAGCTACTTGTGAGGATTTCTAAAGTTCTTCTTTTCATGTATTTTTAATTGGCTCTAAAAAAAAAATGTGCGAAAGAAAGTGAACTCCATACAAAGTCTTATGACGTGCAATGCAGAGGCAATTTACAGCAATTTAGCACGGCTGGGATTGAGCAGGCTCCTCAGGCACTTCTTTTATTTTCATACAGGATCTAGTGACAGTAATGAATCATAGTTAAGAGCATACTGCAGCGTAAGCTCCCACTTTATTAAACAGTCAGCAGCTCATTGCTTTTGATCATCTGGAGTGTCATAAAAACTGTAATGCCCAGATGTGCTGATGTTTCCCCTTTACCCATCTCTGTCTCATCTCCTTTAGTCTCCCTTTCACTCGTTTCCTCACTAAAATTGAGGGAGTAGTGAGGGAGATGATGCAACAAACAAACAAACAAACAAACAAACAAACAAACAAACAAACAAACAAACAAACAAACAAACAAACAAACAAACAAACAAATAAATGCATTGCTAGGAGAATTGTGTGACCTTGCTGTATATATCCCCTCTTGTGTTTTGAACTTGTGTGGCTGAAGGGGGAAATTTAATCACCTTGTCCTCTCGTCTCTCACACAGGTTCACTTTGACTTTCTTGTGAAGGGCAATGGAGACGCCTGAGAGAGCGCTGTTGTTCGCTTGACGTCCGTGAACTTGCCCTTAAGTTTACTGTTTTCACTAAATTATCCCAATATTTTAATATTGGTTAATTAATGTGTTTGATATTAATGGTCCACACACAAATCTTGGAAAAGCTAGGTAGTGATAATAAGACACAAGGGCAAATTCATTAAACAGTTGCACCATCTTTGTGACAATAGGTATTTCAGGGCAAAAATCTGCATCTTATTCACTAACTGTAACCGGCGTTCTCATCAGAGTAAGACATCGTGCAAATTGACCCCCGCTACCCAGTATTCTACTGGCAAATGTTCAGTCTCTGGACAACAAGCTCTGCGAGCTGAGAGCGCAGATCTCTTTCAAAGAGAGACGAGGGACTGCTGCATTATCTAACAGAAACTTGGATGTCTGCGGAGATTCCAGACTCTGAAATCTGTTCTCCGTGCACCAAGCGGACTGAGCGAAAGACCTCTCAGGTAAAAGCAGAGGTGGTGGTGTATGTTTTATGATCAACAAATCCTGGTGTGATCAGAGGAACGTACATTCTATCAAGTCTTTCTGCTCTCCTGATCTAGAATTTCTCATGCTTCTGTGTCGACCATTCTGGCTACTGAGGGAATTCACAGCGGTCATTATCACAGCTGTGTACCTCCCGCCACAAGCCGACACAGACTGGGCACTTAAGGAACTGTATGGGATTATAAGCAAGCAGGAAACCGCGCACCCTGAGGCCGCGTTCATTGTGACCGGGGACTTTAACAAAGCCAATCTCAAATCAATCGAACCAAAATACCATCAACACATCAGTTTTAACACACGAGGGGACTGGGTTTTGGACCATTGCTACTCTCCCTTCCGGGATGGCTACAAATCCCTCCCCTGCCCACCATTTGGCAAATCGGACCACTCTTCCGTTCTGCTTCTGCCCGCTTACAGGCAGAAACAGAAACAGGAAGCACCCACCCTCAGAACGATCCATTGCTGGTCGGACCAATCAGACTGTTTTGATCACGCGGACTGAGAGATGTTCCGGTCCGCCTCTGATGACGATATCAAGCTTTACGCTGATAGCGTCACATGTTTCATCAGAAAGTGCGTTGAGGATGTGACCTTGGATTAATAGCGATGTTCGCGTGGCACTTAATCTAAAACTTAAACCTCCACTTTTAATTCCGGGAACGCGGAGGAGCATAAACAAGCCAATTATGCCCTCCGAAAAACAGAGCAGAAAAATGCCAGTACAGGAACAAGATTGTAGGACAGTTTAACACCACCAACTCTAGAAGCATGTAGCAGGGAATTAATATCATCATGGACTTTAAAGGGAATAAAAACTCCGCCGTGAACACCGCTGCCTCTCTCCCGGATGAGCTAAATACTTTTTATGCACGTTTCGAGGGAAATAACACCAACCTCGCGGAGAGAGCTCTCGCGGCCGAAGCTACAGAGGTTAGTTCACTCTCCGTCTCTGTAGCGGATGTAACCTGATCCTTCCGATGGGTGAATATCCGTAAAGCCGCGGGTCCAGACGGCATTCCGGGCCGTGTCATCAGAGCGTGCGTGAACCAACTGGCTAGTGTTTTTATGAACATTTTCAACCTTTCCCTCTCTTTGTCTGTAGTCCCCACATGCTTTAAAACATTCACCATTTTGCCTGTACCAAAGCAATCCAAAATCACTTGCTTAAGTGACTGGCGTCCTGTTGCTCTGACCCTCATCATCAGCAAATTCTTTGAGAGACTAATCAGAGATTACATCTGCTCTGTGCTGCCTCCATCACTGGACCCATTGCAGTTTGCTTACCGCAACAACCCCACTGATGATGCCATTGCATCTACAATACACACTGCTCTCTCACACCTGGAAAAAAGGAACACTTATGTGAGAATGCTGTTTGTAGACTACAGCTCAGCATTCAACACCATAGTGCCCTCCGAGCTTGATGAGAAACTCCGGGCTTAAACAGCTCGCTGTGCAGCTGGATCCTGGACTTCCTGTCAAGCAACATCTCCTCATCACTGACCCTCAACATTGGAGCCCCACAGGGCTGTGTTCTCAGCCCACTCCTGTACTTCCTGTACACACATGACTGCGTGGTAACACACAGCTCTAATGCCATCATTAAGTTTGCTGATGATACGACGGTGGTAGGTTTGATCACTGACGATGATCTTTGAAAAACACCTCTGATCTCTGAAAAAAGGCCAATGGGAATTGGAGAGTGGTATTTGCATACCACTCCCCCGAACATATGGGTATAAAAGGAGCTGGTATTCAACCACTCATTCAGACTTCCTCTTCGGAGCCGAATGGTCGATGCTTACTGAGATGAATTCCCACAGCTTTCATTCACCTCTGCTGGATCTGACAGCACATTTCAGTGGCTTCTCCCCCTCTGCACTGGTGCACTGCAGAGAATGCACCTGGGTGCTTCAGCAGAAATAAAAGAGTATATTCTAAAAAGAGTATATTTCTGTAAAAGAGCTGCACACACGGAATGTCTTTTTAAAGATGCCCTTCAATTTGTGTGTTATTGCTGGTTGCGGTTGTTATCTCTCGTCTTCTGACGGTCACGATCGCTGTCTTTGGTGTTTGGGCGCTACCCTTGCGGAGACATTGTTCGTGGATGGGTCATGTTCTCATTGCAAGAACATGACCATGGCAACATGGTGGTCGCGGCTTGCCTTCGTAAGAAGGAGAGCGGGCTCGTCCAGTCGGATGCGGAAACCTCAGCTGGGCTTCCCCCCTCTGGTATGGCCGCCCAGTCACAGGCTGATGCGCATCCACTTCACCTCGGTGAAGGGCGAGAACACCGCTACCTTATGCGCGGAAATCACTACCCTCCTACGGAAGGGTGCGATAGAGCCAGTCCCTCCATCCGAGATGAAGAAGGGGTTTTACAGCCCCTACTTCATTGTACCGAAGAAAGGCGGTGGGTTGCGGCCAATCTTGGACCTGCGAGTACTGAACCAGGCTTTACACAGACTCCCATTCAAGATGTTATCTCTCGTCTTCTGACGGTCACGATCGCTGTCTTTGGTGTTTGGGCGCTACCCTTGCGGAGACATTGTTCGTGGATGGGTCATGTCCTCATTGCAAGAACGTGACCATGGCAACATGGCAGTCGCGGCTTGCCTTCGTAAGAAGGAGAGCGGGCTCGTCCAGTCGGATGCGGAAACCTCAGCTGGGCTTCCCCCTCTGGTATGGCCGCCCAGTCACAGGCTGATGCGGAGATGACGGAAATGCTTTCCCGGGCAGCCGCGAGCGTCGGGCTAGAGTGGAACCCTCTGCTCTCCCCTGAACCCTCGCGGCTCGATGATTGGCCACGCCCTGCCCCAGTTCCTTTCTACCCGGAAGTGCACGAGGAGCTGACAAGTTCGTGGGTGGCACCTTTTACTGCCCGGTCCTGATCTTTCAGCTTCCCCACCCTCACAACCTCGATGGTAGGGCGGCCAAGGGGTATTCAGTGATCCCTCGGTGGATAAGGCGCTTGCGGAGCACCTATGCCCGCAGAGCGCCGCCACCTGGCGCGGGAGCCCGAAGCTCCCGATGTGACGGTCTCCACGGGTCACGAGGACAAACCTCTTCCTCCCCCATCGAAGGCTGTTCCAGGGGTAGTCACAAGGAGCCAGGTAAGTGCTTTGATGTCCCTGAACTCAGCACGGCCACGGCACGACGTGGCACCTCAGGCTCTGCCCCACCGCAAGGCCCCACCCGCCAGTACGTCCGATGAGATTGTCCCCTTGCTCCCCCTCGGCTTGCGCTTTCCAACCCGTCGCGATGGCTGATCCGGACCGTCCGACTCGGCTACACAATTCAGTTCACCAGGCGTCCGCCCAGGTTCAACGGCATCCACTTCACCTCGGTGAAGGGCGAGAACGCCGCTACCTTATGCGCGGAAATCACTACCCTCCTACGGAAGGGTGCGATAGAGCCAGTCCCTCCAGCCGAGATGAAGAAGGGGTTTTACAGCCCCTACTTCATTGTACCGAAGAAAGGCAGTGGGTTGCGGCCAATCTTGGACCTGCGAGTACTGAACCAGGCTTTACACAGACTCCCATTCAAGATGCTGACGCAAAAACACATTCAAGCGAGCACCCGGCATCAAGATTGGTTCGTGGTGGTAGACCTGAAGGACGCGTACTTCCACGTCTCGATTCTACCTCGACACAGACCCTTCCTGCGGTTTGCATTCGAGGGTTTGGCGTATCAGTACAAGGTCCTCCCTTTCAGCTTGTCCTTGTCCCCTCGCGTCTTCACAAAGGTCGCAGAGGCAGCCCTTGCCCCATTAAGGGAAGTGGTGACTGGCTAATCCGAGCTCACTCTCTGGATGTGTTGTGTGCGCACATGGACCTGGTGCTCTCGCACATCAGCCGACTAGGGCTTCGGGTCAACTGGGAAAAGAGCAAGCTGCTCCCGGTTCAGAGCATCTCTTTTCTTGGCTTGGAGTTGGACTCAGTCTCGATAACGGCGCATCTCACAAACAAGTGCGCACAGTTGGTGCTGACCTGTTTGAAGACGTTCAGACAGAAGACAGCGGTTCCACTGAAACTGTTTCAGAGGCTCCTGGGGCATATGGCATCCTCAGCAGTGGCCACACCGCTCGGGTTGATTCATATGAGACCACTTCAGCACTGGCTACAGACTCGAGTCCCGAGATGGGCATGGCACCGCGGGACACATCGCGTGACCATCACGCCGATCTGTCACCGCCTCTTCAGCCCTTGGACCGACTGCACATTTCTACGGGCAGGCGTTCCCCTAAAGCAGTCTCCAAGTGCGTCGTGGTTACGACAGACGCCTCCAAAACGGGCTGGAGTACTGTATGCAACGGGCACGCAGCCGCTGGCTCCTGGACGGGCCCGTGGCTACGTTGGCACATAAACTGCCTCGAGTTGTTGGCAATTCTGCTCACCCTCTATGAGGCGCCTGTATGCCTTGAAGTGGCATCTGTTCGCTAAGTGTTGTTCCCCATAGGTGACCCCATGTGACGCATATCTTCCGCTAAATCATTTCTCTGTTGGTTAACTGCGTCTTCCTTGGGCAGAGGCCCCTCTGCCCCAGTCACCATGTTTGTAGAAACTCTTCCCCCGTTGGGTAGGACCTACCATGGGAATTCTCCACATGACACACTTCCGACAAGGCTCATCAAGACCATGTGATGTATTTCCACCCAAAATAAATATTTTGGGGGGGGGGGTATGGTCTCCACTTTGTCTTCCCCTTGGGAGTGACACCCCCCCGACGTAGACACTGGTGGCCCCAGTCAGTTACCAAATTTCACTCTTTGAAAAAAGAGGATAAGAGGCCACGACTGGGCTAGCCTGTCCCTATCTTTTGGGCAGTCGACTTGTCCCCGAAGGGCCGTTCGATGCTCATAACAGCATTGGGGAAGGTTACGTGTCGGCCTGGTGCGCTGGCTACGAGGCACACAGTGGTCTGCCCGTCTCGCACCGCCAGTTCACGTAACACAGTTTAGCTAGTTGTGGCATTTCGTATAGGGACCCCTAGTGTCACTACATCTACACAACGTCGAGTGAGTGACAGATCCTGGATACTTTCGTAACCTCTGTTCCCTGATGGAGGGAACGAGACGTTGAGTCCCTCCTGCCTCAACGCTGGACTACCCGCTGAAATAGCTGGGACCTTGTCTCGGCTCCTCAGCACAAAACCTGAATGAGTGGTTGCATACCAGTTCCTTTTTTACCCGTATGTTCAGGGGAGTGGTATGCAAATACCACTCATCAATTCCCATTGGGCTTTTTTCAAAGATCAGAGGTGTTTCAGGCTCCCAAGAGTAACCCCTAGTGTCACTAAATCGACACAACGTCTCATTCCCTCCATCAGGGAACGGAGGTTACGAAAGTAACCAGGATGTTTCCCCACCAACATTTCTGTTAAAATTATAGTTTTGAGTTAATTTAAAATGTTTGGGTGTTATAAGTAGTTGATTTGATCATATTCTGTATAACATTGTAAAATGTCTATACAGTATCACAATTTTATAATACGACTGAAGAGAGGTTGGCTCAAATATTGGGGAAAAGGCCACAGAAATACATGTTTTTTCGTTTTGTTTTTTGGATAAAAAACATTATTTTATTCATGCAGAATAAGAAAGAGGCCTGTTTGATTTGTGACATTCGTGGTGTCTGGAATCATTCATTCTATCAATAATGTACTTCTTCGATTGAAATAACATTGTGTGGAATGATGGACAAAGCAGTTGTAAGTAATGGGTAATGTTGCAACTAGCAAAACGTCTGTCAAGACAGCACTTTGCAAATGTGAACTGAATGCTTTACCATCACCCCACTTTGTGTGAATATATACGGTATTTGAGATATAAGTGTTGGACTGAGGTTGGCTAAGACGTGAAAGCTACACATTGTGTTCCGTCAGCTGAAAGATGGCAGATGTTTCCGTGTAATAAAAAAACTTTACTGTTCCAGCTGAGATGATACTAACCTTTGAAAATGCATACAGTAGATGGCTGAGTACATAGTGTATAGTGCGTCATTACAATATTTCAGTGCAAGCGCTTCTACCTTCTATGCAAATTAGGCTTATTAACCACAATTTTCCAACGTCCCATGATGCTTAGCGTGAAATGTTATCAAGTAAACACAGTTGCTGTTGCGGTGTACGTCCTTTCATTCTTTCATTGCTGTGTTGGGATTTCTAGGAGAGGGTGTCTGAATTCATAAGGACATATATAAATCACTATGTCAGTGTGTTACCGAACGATAATAAACTGCAAAAAAGTCACGAATCCAAAGAAAGTGTGAAAAAAACTGGCACGCTGTTATTCCCAAATGCAGTTGAAATTTAATCTAAGCACAAACATAACATTTCCAGCAAAATTATCTGTTGTTTTAGTGGAGTACCTCTGTTAGTTCAGCTTCAGATGTGTGTGCTTGTCATCTTGTCACCCTGCATGTTGATATCAGACATACACACTGAGGAAGAGCCGTGAAGTTCTCGTGCTTTGGTATGTAATCGCATTTTCAAATTGTGCGATCGGACAGTTATTTCCTTTTAAATCCGTATGTAAGTTTAAACTTTTGTTTGGTGCAGTGGTTGATTGAGAGGTGGCGCTTCGCTACCATCTGGGACACATCATTCAGGACAGCATTTACACCTCAAATGTGAAGTGGTAATGTGTTTTTGACTACCTCTGTGTGTGTTTTTTTGTGATCCCATCACAAAACATTTTTCACCCCGTTTATAACTATATTTAGTGCTGACCATTTGTGATCGGATCAACTGAAACGCATCTTAATACCAGCTGTAAACAGGGTCTAAAATGACTGCAGCCAAAGCCAGCGATGACTTCTGGCGGAAATCACACCCACATCTGTTACCCCAGTAAGATCCTCAGGGAAAAGGTGGATAGATTGAAACTTTTCTCTAAAAATAAATATGGTGCAGTCAATGTTGCGTTATTATCAGCCATGAAAATATGGCAGTAATTTTTTTTTATTTAGGAAAGACTTTTGTTTATATTTCGTATTGATCAAATGAAGACGAAGAGTGTTATATGAAGCCATACTGTACATATTGTAGTCAAGTAATTTTCAGCATTTTCAGATACTGATTCAGGTGCAAATTGTCCAAAGTGCATTCAGCACTAATTTTGTGGATGTGTTTGCACAATGACCTCATTTGCATAATTCATTTTTTGAATCAGGTGCTAAAATAGCGCAGCCAACGCGTGCATATAAACTGATAAACAAATAAAGCCACTATCAGTAGGCGCAGTTCATTCTTTGTGAATCCCCCCAGTGCATTTACAACAGATGTCCCTTTACTTTAGTGTAAAAATAAGTAATACATAAGCAGAAGGTGTGGACATTTGCCAAGACTGTATGCTGTCAAGCAGGCTATGCACATAGCCATGAAAAACATGGCACATTTTTAAAATGGCGGCATTTGCATTATGTAACATGTCAGCTGCCATTTCCTCTCTTGTTCTTTTTCGGTCTTTTTAGTGCAAGTGTACCCTGTGGCAATATTACAGAATGTGAGATAAAGACCCTAATGGCAGCACAACACTTACTGTAGGTGTTTCCTCTGTTACGGTACACAGAGAGATTAGCTATGTCATCTGCAGTTAAAAATGAGCATTTTCCATCCGAGCATGGAGGAGTATCACATCTGTTTCCATCAGGCACATAACCAGAGACGTGTCTGTCACATTCTTTTAGTAAAGCTCACCCTTACATTCTCAAAAGTTACATAGATTTTATGTATGAATGTATTCATTTTTGTTTCCTTTTTAGACATACGTGTCTAGGTTATGAAATAAATTGGATGCCTGTTGTGTCTCTTATGAAGATTTGTCTAAACAATGACTTTAATAACCATAATTTTGATTAGTAAACAGTTGATTATTGTAAATGGATATTTATAGAAATATCAGCATTATTTTCTTTCTAATAGGCACCTTGTAGTGTCATGAAGACCTTGAGCACAAAGCTAATAATGTTAATCTTAAAGATGCTGTAAGTGATTTGTTTTGAAAAAGCATGCATAAAATGCATTACAAAATTTATTTGGAGGGCCGGATTTTGCAGAGGTGGGTGTTGTTGAAGGAATAGAGGTGCCTAATTCAGTGGCAAAGTCTACCAGAAGTTAGCAATACAAAATTGTTTACAGCTCTGTGACCTTCAGAAGGCACATCCCAACAATTTATTATGCCATTTATTAACACAAAGACATTATTTGTCTAATAAAATATTAAAGAAATCTCTCATAAATTTACTTCAAACATCATTTCACAATGAAAAAGATGTCAGTTTGATAGAATAAACTGCCTGTTGTCTTTAAAAGACATTTGTCCTCATTAAAGGGACAGTTCACCAGATTGCCCTCATCTTGTTAAAAACTATTTTGACTTTCTTCAGTGGCATACAAAAGCAGATGTTAATAGGCAAAATCATCAGTTACCATTCACTTTTCTTTCTAAGAAAAAAAAAAAAAAAACATTGACTGAGACTAACATTCAGCCTAAAGGCGTGGTCACATTTACCTTTGCACAGCGAAATTCCGCGGGCGGAATACATCTCACTGGGAATTCGCGTGATCGTGAATTTCGAAAGGTGGACTTCTGGTGGCGAAGAATTTCCCCTCGTGGATTCCGTGTTGAGTTCACGCATGGTGAAGGCGAATTCTGCGCGTTGAACAATAGAAAGTTACTTGGTTTTGCAGTGACCACTGTGTGGGCGGTGCTTCATAAACAGCTACACTGAATATTCACAATGGACAAGGATATCGTTTTAGCAGCAAGTTTCTTTTTAACTTCACTCTCACAGAGAATAAAGTGCAGCATTAAAAATTCTTTTTTTGCTGGTTTCACACGTGATCAGTATCCGCCCACGCCTTCTTTGCCTGCGGAATTTTGCCATTAAAAGGTAAATGTGACCGCATCTTTACCACCCTTCTGTGTTCAGTGGAAGAAAGTCATACAGGTTTGAAACAACATGAGGGTGAGTAAATGATGACAGAACTTTCTTTTTTAGGTGAACTAAATGCATCATAGAATATACAGTTTTTAGTTTGTGAGTTATTGATCATGGCATCAAAGTTTCAGCTCAGTATGTAATCTAGACCTCTGGGAATTAGAAATATCATACCCCAGGTACTAAAGCTTATTACTTGTTTATCATGTGAGAAATTAATTTTTCTTGCAGCTTGCAGGCCATCTAGTTGAGTCTACGAGGGGAGCATGGACATCTGTGTGGTGTCATGGTAAATAAATGCTGGTGTTCCTTTGCTCAGGGGGTGGCTGAGTTTGATCATGGACAGCCGTTGTTCATCAGAGGAACTGTAAATGTTCGTAATCTAACACTTTGTCATACCCAGTGTGCATGCGGTGCAGAGGGAAGGATGCGTTGCTCAAATGGACTGAGTGGTTAGCTTTCACTCCTCACAAATGCAGCCTGCAGCTCAAGTTACTGAGTGCTTTGTAGCTTTTCACATATAATGTCTGATGGAGGAGAGCTTAGTCAGAGTTTGTCGGCCTCATTTCCTCTCTTCGGTAGATGCCTTCCTACTAAATATCACTCTGCTTGAAAGGAATAGGCCTTATTCACAGTGCCGCCATATTTGATTTTTGACGTAAATGAAAACTAGGCTGTGAGAGATTTACAGTCTTTTTAATGGCATGCACCCTATGACCCTGTTTCCACCTGGTATTAAGATGCATTTGGGGTGATCTGATCACATGTGGTCAGCCCTAAATACAGGTCTAAACAGGGTCTAAAACGTTTTGTGATCGGATCACAAAAACCACATATGAATGTGGTAAAAAACGCGTATGTCCACATCGCATTTGAGGTGTAAACACTAATCTGTCCTAAGTGCATCCCGGCAGCAGTGATACACCACCCCTTACCTGTCAATTAACTGGTGCGCTACAACAAGAGTTAAAATTTTGCATTTAAATGGAAATAACCGTATTATCTGAAAATTTAAAAAAGCGGATACATACACAATCACGAGAGCTTCAAGGATCTTCTTTACAGTGTCTGATATCAACGTAGATGAGAAGCATGAACATCTGAAGCTCCTTTAATATATGTAATCCACTAAAATAACAAATCATTCTGCTTGACATGTTGCGTTTGTGCTTAGATTAAATTTCAGCTGCATCTGGGAGAAACAGTGTGCCGTTTTTGTTTTTTTGTTTTTACTTTCTTTGTCTTTTCTGACTTTGTTGCGCCTTAATATCATGCAGTAACACACTGACATAGTTACTGATGTATCAAACATTGAAATGTATTAATATTACCATGAACTGCATAAGCCAAACAATAATTAAAATTATTGACATGAAATGGACATTTCTCTTGGGTTTTGATTGTTTATGCTCTCAGCAGCTATAATTCACAGTGCAAAACAATTATATTTATTCTCACTACTTCAAATAATTTTTGAAGGTGAGAGCATGTCACACAGCCTTTCCATATTGGCTTCTATAGTACAGAATGACATACTATTTTGTGCCAAACTGTATTGGGAAGTAACACATTACATGTACAGACTAAATAATCAGATTACAAATCAAGTAATCGTAATTAGATTACATTACATTTTAGAATACACATAATTAACACATCTCTACTTACAGGCACTTTTCCCACTACATTTATGCAGGCTCGAGTAACCCCACTGCACTTAACCCCACACAAATAGAACACTACAGACCAGTCTCTCTCATCCCATTCATGGCAAAAACACTTGAAAGTGCAGATTTCAATCAAATCTCTGCCTATCTCTCACAGAACAAGCTGCTGGATGACAATCAGTCAGGCTTCAAAAGTGGACACTCCACCGAGACTGCCCTGCTGTCTGTCACTGAGTTGCTGAGACAGGCAAAAGCTGAATCCAGATCAACCGTCCTGATTCTGCTGGACCTTTCTGCAGCCTTTGACACAGTCAACCATCAGATCTTGCTCTCCACCCTCTTTTCGCTGGGCATCACAGGAACTGTGCTTGATTGGTTTAATTCCTATCTCTCAGATAGGTCCTTCAAGGTAGCCTGGAGAAGTGAGGTATCCAAGCCACATCAGCTACTTACTGGGGTACCTCAGGGATCAGTGCTTGGGCCACTTCTCTTCTCTATATACACAACATCACTGGGACCCATCATTCAGGCACACGGTTTCTCTTACCACTGCTACGCTGATGACACACAGCTCTACTTGTCTTTCCAGTCCAATGACACCACAGTGACTGGTCGAATTTCTGCCTGCCTGGCAGACATCTCGGCCTGGATGAAGGAACACCACCTGCAACTCAACTCAGCCAAGACCAAACTCCTTGTATTTCCAGCCAACCCTGCTGTTGAACACAACATCACTGTGCAGCTGGGTGCAACTACAGTAACGCCTTCCAAAACGGTCAGAAATCTAGGGGTAACCATCGATAACAAACTAAATTTCACAGACCATATCTCAAAGACCGCAATTTCATGTAGATTTACACTCTACAATATCAGGAAGATAAGACCCTTCCTCTCTGAACATGCCACACAACTTCTTGTTCAGTCACTTATCATAACTAGATTGGACTACTGTAATGCTCTCATTGCAGGCCTCCCTGCAGGTGCAATTAGACCCCTGCAAATGATCCAGAATGCAGCAGCACGTCTGGTCTTTAATCAACCAAAGAGAGCGCATGTTATACAACTCCTTGTCTCTCTCCACTGGCTGCCGGTTAATGCACATATCAAATTCAAGGCTCTGATGCTGGCATGCAGAACAGTCACTGGGTCTGCTCCAGCATACCAAAAATCATTTCTGCAGAGCTACGCGCCCACTAGAATCCTGTGGTCGGCTAAGGAACGTCGCCTTGTTGTACCAACACAAAGAGGCACCAAAACTCTTTCCCAGACTTTCGGCTTCATCATACCATGTTGGTGGAATGACCTTCCCAACTCCATCCATGAAGCTGACTCACTAAAAACACATCTTTTCCATGAGCACTTAACCAGTCACTAATTTATATAAATAAATAAAAAATAAAATAAAATTTTCTTGTTGCACTTTAATCTGTTTTGAATACTATTCTGATGTTAGTGAAACTTTTGTAATATGGCACTTTTTCGTACCACTGTCTCCTTAAGATGATTTGCTAATGTTTTCCTCTTTTGTAAGTCGCTTTGGATAAAAGCGTCTGCCAAATGATTAAATGTAAATGTAATCATTTTAGTTACTTTTTATGGGCTACATACAGTAATTACATTTTTGATTACAGGCAATGGCAATAACTAGTGCATAATTTACTGATTATGCTCCTAAATTTTAAAAAAGTGGTCAAGCCAGAGCCTGAAATGTGCAATAGGCCTAGCCCAGGGCTGTACAGTATGACAGTTTTGCTCGCATTTGTGCTTAAAAATTATGATGTTAGATGAGAAATTTTAGCCCATTCGCATGGGTGCAATAAATGTAATTTCATCTTACGAGGAGCATTGCAACAATGAACATGTACAATGAGTTTGATGTCTGCTGTACTATTGCCAAATCAGGAGCACTCAAACTTCAGCAGGGCTGCTGTGAAAGCATTGTCAGGGTCGCGATAATGTTCCTTCCAGGCTGCGTGCTAGTCATGCATACAGCCTGCGTGAAAACAAGAGACCGACAGAAACAGATGCAATCAATATAACCCCTTAAAGATTAGTACCGTTTGCCTTCAAAGTCTATATGCATCTAGTTGCTTAATTTCTAGAGGATGAGTTTAAAAATAGTGCCTTTGATTCAAACACTGGGTTTAGCATGTTTCTGAAATACAGAGAAACACAGTACTGGGATGCGTTCCTCTAATAGGTTATTCAGAATAGTCTGTGGATATGGGTTTTTCAGTGGTTTATTCTTAAACCATTCCAATTAATAGGCCTATGTTAATAATAGGTCTGTTGAATTAACGTGTTAATTGTGTGCGATTAATTATATGAAAAATAATACATTAATACAATTTATGCAATTAATCATGCCCCTGACCTGTTCATAAATAAGTAAATATTTTGACTCTAAAGCCACTTCTGTATTGTTGTCTGTTGCCGCAATACAAGTAAATATTTATTTACACATTTACAGTATATATGGTGTAATGTATTTTAATTATCTGAATTATAATATTTATTATATATTATATTTTTATTATTTTTATTATTATATTCTAAATTAGATTTATTTGGGGGCAGTTCTCAGTAAATATCGGTATGTGATTAATTCCATATCATGTTATTAATTTGATTAAAAAGTCACAGCCCTAGTTAATAAATAATTGCTGTTTTTTTAAATTACATACCAAGAAGTAAGGAAATACATCAAATATCCAGTCATGGAAATTATAAGGGTGTTGCAGCACCATGATTAATCTTGTGATGAATATTTATAGTAATAAAAATATATCAAATCATATATATATATATATATATACAATACTCTGCATAAGTATTAGGCACTTGTGAAAAATGTTGCATAGTGAGGATGTCTTCAAAAATAATGACATAAATATTTTTCCAGTAAGTCCAGTAAACATAAAAAAGCTAAATCAATATTCGGTGTGAACAATTTATTACTATTTTATGATTTACTGTTATAATTTAATACCACTACTAATACTACTACTATAATTTGAAACAATATCTTGCTTTTAATTATCAAATAATGTTGACTGCATTCTTCTGTGTACAAATACATTTTAATTTGTGCTAATGCATTTTTTAGTTCACTAGCACCAGTGCTAACACCTAAAAAATTAAGTGTACAGCCCTGGCCTAGCCAGATAGCACTACATACATGAAGACAGTGTGGTCCCGTTTCTAAATAAAAAAAACAAAAATAACTTTAACATGGGGGAAAAATAACAGAACAATGCAAACTTTATGATCCACTAGTTGAGAGCCACTGATTAAGAAGGTTAATGGAGAAACAGCTAGTGACCCTGATAATTTTGTTTGTCTGATACTTCTGAAATACTTGTTTTACACTCAAGAGCATGAGTCCTTTCATCATGCTTCCTTATACAAATGTTCAATGGTACAGTGTTTCCCCTAGGACTTTTTTCAGCATTGGTGCTGTTGTGCGCGCGTCCACAAGCCCGCAACGCCGGACCTGTATTAACGCATATTGGTCAAAGAATAGATTAAAACAGGGGTGTCAAACTCAATTTCAGCTTGGGCCACATCAGGGTTTATTTGTGCCCTCAAAGGGCCCATTGAAAATGTGGCACCAGCACCTGCTTTGGTAGCACCCATGCAAATAATATAACATGTTATGTGCATTGAAATGCACATTTGACAGTACAGCATTGATTCTGAGGTTGGGATGAAAATTATGAGATTAACAACAACAGTAACATCTGTGGAAAAAATGAACACCTAATTTTTATATGGCTAAATTGAAATATTGTGACAGTATGACTAAGTTAGGTCTTCTTTACATATTCCTTTGATCAGGCTCCTACTAATTAAACTACAGCCATGTCTTGGAATTTCTGAAGGCAAACAAAACAACTTACATTTTCCTACAATCAGAGATCATTACAAGAGTACAGATTTTACACAGATGGAAAACTGATAGCTTGATCCATAATTATGAAAATGCACCATAGTTCTTCCATAGTATCCATAGTTTTAACAATGATATTTGTAATAGTTCATGGTAACCATGTAAAACCATACATGGCTCCACACTACCATGGTTTGTAACTATGGTTTCTATATAAAGAACTAGAGCATTTTCGCAATGAAAAATCAGCAGCCTAAATACATTTAGAACGTTTTTCTGCCACAACTACCATAGGTAATACAGTACAGTTAGTGTTACAACAGTACATCCATGGTACATTTTTGTAAGCATTGTGATCTGTGAATTGAAAAGCATTCTAATTTATGTTTTCTTTTTTCAGTGCCATGTAGAATGTGGGGGCTGTTTGTTTTAAACTAGTTTCATCACCGAGACATAAGAGTTTTGCAACAGATAATTCTGTACCGCATTTAAACGGGTTTTGCAATTCCAACCGCACATCTCACTTGTTCACAAGCACATTTAAAATAGTCTGTTGTTCGGTTGAGACCAGTCCGCGAATTACCACACCTGCTCTGCGCTCGTGCTCGTGCTCGTGTTGCTATGATTAAGCCATGTTAATTGGCCCCTGTAGTGCTGTTTCATTTCGCTTTTGAAGCGAGCAAAATGCACTCCAAAACATACAGATGACATGAGAAGGCTAATTTATATTCACAAGGAAAGCGCTAACTGATAGACCTTTTTCACTCTCCGGGTTTTGGAACGCAGAAGTAAACGATTGCAGGATAAACTTCGACAGCAGTGAATGGGAGACCCATTACCCATTTGCTCTGTTACATTTGAATACATTTCCAGAAGAAGAAAAAATAGAGAGCATTGGATTAAGACAGTCAGATGGGAGAAGATGCCAAATATACTGTCACTCTCTCAGCAGCTGTAATCGAAACCCCCTCGCAGCTGTGGTAATTAATTTTTTAAAACCAATTCCAGGCTAATATAACACAAAGCATAATGTAAACTCAATATTTGAAAAAAATATAAAATAAAATAGTTATACTAAATAAGGCGGAAACGCGTCATCACAGTCTGTGAAAAAGGTCTATCCACCTTATTTTGCAATGAATGTGTAAAAGTTCCAGAGAGTAAAATGCATTTATTATTTATTATTAAGATGAAAAAAGATGCAGTTTTGGTGCAAAGAATGTTGAAGAAGGATTTTCCCAGCATCTCCTCTCTGCTGAGTGTGTGTCAGACGGTGCGGAGGACTACAGTGTTGCCAACTTAGCGACTTTGTCGCTAGATTTAGCGACTTTTCAGAACTCTTTAGCGACTTTTATTCAAAAAAGCACCTAGCGACAAATCTAGTGACTTTTTGGACAACTCTTAACTACCTTCCGTAGAAGAAAGTCGCCAGTACTACCCCGCGAGCGTGTGGTCTTGCTTTCCTGCCCGGACTCGGAGGCACACCTCTCTCTGTGTCTTCTCTGTTCAGTGAGACTGACAGAGAGAGAGATGAGAAGGCGGAGCAGCACAATCAGTTGATCACACGGAAGCTGACATAGACATGAATGAGCTGCGCATGTGCAAACAGCGTTGTCAAGCACCAATCACGAATCTGTATTGTTTGCTCCCCTTTTGCTTTAAATGTAAAGAGTTTAATTTTATTTTTTGTAAATATGCACAGTTTTTTTTTTTTTTTTTTTTTGTAAACATGCATATAGTATTTTTTTTAAAATATGGTCATAGTTTTTTTGTAAATATTCACATAGTGGTTTGTTATGGCTGAGCACTGTGTGACAGAAAAGATAAGAAAGTTTCTGTCACTTCTAACTTTCTCTCTGAGTGATTGATAGATATAGGAAATGAATAGGGTATTACGGTAAGCACAGAGAAGCAAACACATGTAAAGGGCGGACACTATGCAAAATTCAAATGAGGCGCGAAGAACTATATATATATAGCATGAATATGCTAATTAGCGTATGACGTCATCTAGCGACATTTAACGACTTTTTGAGCATGCTTTAGCTACTTTCCATTGAAACTAGTTGGCAACACTAGAGGACTGTCTTGTCAGTGCTTGATCTCTCATTCATTCTGCCTGTGCAACAGTGTGTGATGAAACGATGGCAAAATGCAATAAACGGTAAAACGTCATGGTTACTTGTGTAACCTCCGTTCCCTGATGGAGGGAATGAGACATTGTGTCGATGTAGTGACACTAGGGGTCACTCTTGGAAGCCCGAGAGACCTCTGGTCTTTGATAAAAGGCCAATGAAAATTGGCGAGTGGTATTTGCATGCCACTCCCCTGGACATACGGGTATAAAAGGAGCTGGTATGCAACCACTCATTCAGGTGTTATGCTGAGGAGCCGATATAAGGTCCGGCCATTTCAGTGGGTAGTTCAGCGTTGTGGCAGGAGGGACACAACGTCTCGTTCCCTCCATCAGGGAACGGAGGTTACACAAGTAACCATGACGTTCCCTATCTGTCACTCACTCGACATTGTGTCGATGTAGTGACACTAGAGGTCCCTATACGAAATGCCACAATTGGCTGAACTGTGTTACGTGAACTGGCGGTGTGTGGTGGGCAGACTACTGTGTGCCTCATAGCCAGCACACCAGGTCGACACGTAACCTCCCCCAGCATAGTTTTGAGTGTCGAACGGCCCTTTGGGAACAAGTTGACTACCCAAAAGACAGAGACAGGCTAACCCAGTTGTGGCCTTTTTTCCCCTTCTTTTTTTCCACTCCCTAAAAAAGAAGGGGGATTATCTGACTGGGCTGCCAGGTCTAGTCAGGGGGTGTCCCTCCCCAGAGGAAGACACCGCGGAGACCACACCTCGCCCAAAGAGAGGGGGGGATATTTAAGTGGAAAAATACGTCACATGGTCTTTCCAACCATGTGGAGAGTCTTCAAGGTAGATCCTACACAACGGGGGAGGAGTTACTACAAACATGGAGACTGGGGCAGAGGGGCTCTGCCCAAGGAAGACGCAGTTTGCCAACAGGGAAACAAACTAGCGGAAGATATATATCGCATGGGGTTAGCCTTAAAGGGAACTGCCACATGCGGAGCACCTACCCCAGAACTGGACTCTTAGTTAGCACGTGTACTGGGCCGGCAGCGAGTCTCTCCGAACACTCGACTGCCACAGGGCTCGGAAGAAGAACACTACTGGGAATTAATGGCGCACATCTTCGTCTCAAAAGGAGGTGGAAGGCGCTATGTGCAAGCGATACACCCGGCCGGCTATCCCGGGTTTATCCGCTTGTATTGCGTGCCACTACCTGGGACGAAACCGGTTCCACCCGGAGGGTGTAGAACCTTGCAAAGGTGTTGGGTGTTGCCCAGCCTGCTGCTCTGCAAATGTCTGTTGGAGAGGCACCCATGGCCAGGGCCCAGGAGGCCGCTACGCCCCTGGTAGAATGGGCTTGTAGCACTACCGGGGGTGGCATGTCCTGGGCGTGATATGCCATAGTTATGGCGTCAGTGAGCCAGTGGGCAATCCTCTGCTTGGAGACAGCACTTCCTTTCCGCTGTGCACCAGAGCAGACAAAGAGCTGCTCAGAGATCCTAAAGCTCTGCGTGCAATCCCAATAAATGTGTAAAGCACGCACCGGACACAGCAACGACAGGGCTGTGTCTGCCTCCTCCTGGGGCAGCACTTGCAGGTTCACCTCCTGGTCCCTAAAAGGGGTCGTGGGAACCTTGGGCACATAGCCCGGTCAGGGTCTCAGGATCAAGTGAGAGTAGCCCGGACCGAACTCCAGGCACGTTTCGCTGACAGAGAACACTTGCAGGTCTCCTACCCTCTTGATGGAAGTGAGCGCAGTCAGGAGGGCAGTCTTCAAGGAGAGTGCCTTAAGCTTGGCTGACTGCAAAGGCTCAAAGGGGGCTCTCTGTAGACCCTGAAGAACTACAAAGAGGTCCGATGAGGGAACGAAGCTGGGGAGATTCAGCCTCCTGGCACCTCTTAGGAACCTGATGATCAGGTCGTGCTTCCCTAAGGACTTACCATCGACTGCATCGTGGTGTGCTGCTATGGCGGCAACGTACACCTTCAAGGTGGAAGGGGACAGTTTCCCTTCCAACCTCTCCTGCAGGAAGGAAAGCACTGATCTGACTGCACATCTCTGGGGGTCTTCCTGTCGGGAAGAACACCACTTAGCGAACAGATGCCACTTAAAGGCATACAGGCGCCTTGTAGAGGGGGCCCTAGCCTGAGTGATCGTGTCTACCACCGGAGGTTCCAGAGGACTGGTCTCGGGTGCCAGATGGTGCCCTGTCCCTGAGAAAGAAGGTCCTTCCTCAGGGGAATTCGCCGAAGGGGGGGGGGCTGTCGTGAGGAGCATGAGGTCCGAGAACCACACCTGGGCGGGCCAGTAGGGTGCTACCAGGATGACCTGCTCCTCGTCCTCCCTGACCTTGCACAGGGTCTGTGGAAGTAGGCTTACTGGGGGAAACACATATTTGTGCATGCCAGGGGGCCAGCTGTGTGCCAGCGTGTTTATGCCAAGGGGAGCCTCTGTCAGGGCGTACCAGAGCGGGCAGTGGGAAGGATTCTTGGGAGGCGAACAGGTGTACCTGTGCCTGTCCGAATTGACTCCAAATCAGCTGGACCACCTGAGGGTGGAGTCTTCACTCTCCCCTGAGGGTTACCTGTCATGACAGCGCGTCCGCTGTAGTGTTGAGGTTGCCCGGGATGTGAGTGGCTCGCAGCGACTTGAAGTGCTGCTGACTCCAGAGGAGGAGACGGCGGGCGAGTTGTGACATACAACGAGAGCGCAGACCGCCTTGGCAGTTGACATATGCTACCGTTGCCGTGTTGTCTGTCTGAACTAATACGTGCTTGCCCTGGATCAATGGCCAAAACCTCCGCAGGGCGAGCAGAATTGCCAACAACTCGAGGCAGCTGATGTGCCACTGCAGTCGCGGGCCTGTCCACAAGCCGGCGGCTGTGTGCCCGTTGCAAACAGCACCCCAGCCCGTTTTGGAGGCATCCGTCATGACCACGATGCGCCTGGAGACCAGTTCTAGGGGAACATCTGCCCGTAGAAATGAGAGGTCGGTCCAAGGGCTGAAAAGACGGTGACAGACCGGCGTGATGAGCCGCGCCGGGGCAGGATATGCCAGATAACCTCCGTCTACTGCTCCACCGTCGAGAACTACTGGGCAAAGTCCTTGACGGTGTCACCGAATAGGCCAGCCTGGGACATGGGGGCAGCAAGGAATCGTGTCCTGTTGGCCTCACCCATCTCGACCAGGTTGAGCCAAAGGTGGCACTCCTAGACCACTAATGTGGACATAGTCCACCCGAGAGACCGCGCCATGACCTCTGTCACTCGGAGAGTGAGGTCGGTCGCTGAGCGCAGTTCCTGCATCAATCCCGGGGCGGAACTACCCTCGTGCAGTTCCTTTAGCGCCTAGGCGGACTTGCAGGAGAGCCATGGCGTGCAGGGCGGAGGTGGCTTGTCCAGCGGCACCATAGGCCTTGGCCGTCAGAAACGACGTAAACCAACAGGCCTTGGACAGGGGCTTTGGGCACCCGCACCAGGTGGCGGCGCTCTGTGGGCATAGGTGCACCACGAGCGCCTTTATCCACTGGGGGATTGCCGAATAGCCCTTGGCCTCCCCACCATCGAGGGTAGTGAGGGCAGGGAAGCTGAAAAGATCGGGACCAGGCAGTAAAAATGCCTCCCACGACCTTGTCAGCTCTTCATGCACTTCCGGGAAGAAAGGAACGGGGGCGGGGCGTGGCTTTGAGTGGTGCCGCAAGCCCAGGAACCAATCATCGAGCCACGAGGGTTCAGGGAAGAGCAGAGGGTTCCACTCTAGCCGACGCTCGCGGCTGCCCGGGAAAGCATGTTGTCATCTCCTCGTCAGCCTGTGACTGGGCAATCGTCCCCCGAAGGGAGGAACCCAGTTGAGGCTTCCGCGTCCGACTGGACGAGTCCCGCTCTCCGATGCTGCGCTCGAGAGCTCATCACTTTCGCGGGCTCCGAATAAGAGGTCGAACTCGCCGTGAGACGAGCCGGCAGACTCATCCGGAAGCCCGATCGGGGCAGACGAGTGTGCTGGGGAATGGTAGGTCCGTGGGGGATACCCGGCGGAGGTGGTCCCATTGGGGTCCCCAAATCGCCCCCAGTGCTAGCTGCGCTGGCCTCATAACCGTGGGCAAAAGGACCGAGGTGGGGAGCCTCTGGGGTGGCTTGCTTTCTTACGAAAGTGGAGCCGCGACTGCATTGTTGCCATGGACATGTCCTCGCAATGAGAACATGACCATCCACGAATGCTGTCTCCGCGTGAGCAGTGCCCAGACACGAAAGAAAGTGATCGTGACCGTCAGAAGGCAAGAGATAACGAGCGCAACCAGGAATAACACACAATCGGAAAAGCATCTTTAAAAAGACACGTCTTTAAAAAAACGTTCCGTATGTGCCTCTCTTTTAAAGAAATATACTCTTTTAGAGATATATACTCTTTTAGGGAAATATACTCTTGTTTCTGCCGAAGCGCCCAGGGGCATTCTCTGCATTGCACCAGTGCAGAGGGGGGAGAAGCCACTGAAATGCGCCGTCAGATCCAGCAGAGGTGAATGAACAGTCATGGGAATTCAGCTCAGTGAGCATGACCGTTCGGCTCCAGAGAGTAAATCTGAATGAGTGGTTGCATACCAGCTCCTTTTATACCCATATGTCCGGGGGAGTGGCATGCAAATACCACTCGCCAATTTTCATTGGCCTTTTATCAAAGACCAGAGGTGTCTCTGGCTCCCAAGAGTGACCCCTAGTGTCACTACATCGACACAACGTCGAGTGAGTGACAGATAGGGAACTATATGTTATCAAAATCAGTGTTTTTATGAAAATCGTAATTAAAAATAATAATATGTTGACATTTATTGCCAGCCTGTAATCAATAATGTAGTATTTTTGTATAGCTGAAATAGCTGGAAGTGGGTTATACTGGAAGTGATGAACATTCACGGCTGATAATGGTGGCAATCTAATTCTCTGAAAAACAAGGTGGATAGGCCTTTATCACAGTCTGCGTGTTGTTACATCCGGCTCTGAGTTGTAGCCTAACCAAACATCCGCCCATCGATCTATCTATGGACGATCGCAGTTTTTCTAAATAAATTAAGCCAACTTGGATGCACCTGGGAGTAAACATCAGCCATTTAATCGTTTCTTTGGAGTAACTCAGCATTTCATGTGTTATCTACCACTTTAATGTGTAATAGAATCTGAGCAAGGCGATTATCAGTGCAAAGTTTTCCCAGCTCACGAGGAAAGTGCTCAACACAAGTCCGAAGAGACAGCGTTTAAGTGTTTTAATGTCGTTGTTTTCACTAGTGCACCATGCTCATCTCCTGTTTGTGAATATAATACAGTTGTAGACACTAGGACAATGTCATCTTTTTATTTACATTGCATTATGTCACAACTCGCGAGTGGACGCTTCCCCAATCTTCGCACTGCAATCAGGAGGATATAAATCAAATCACTTCTTTTTATATGTCACACAACCATATACACAAGTGCAATAGTGGGTGAAAGTCTTGGACGGAGCTCGCAACACAGCAGCCATACTCGGCGCCATCTTCAGTCCAAGTATGCCACTGAAACAGACTGGAAATAACTCCATGTTTACAATGATTAAACCAGTTATTATATATTCTGGGATGAAAATATTTCTTTATTTGACCATTTTTTAAATGGATCGTATATAATACATGGAGATTATATAAAGAACATGAAAGCAATGTGATCATTATCATCGCAAATACTCTGTATAATCTTTACTCGGAATATAAGTGTTTTTTGTGACTTACCGTATACACCTGTCTTGTTCTAATGCTCTTTAATGTGTAAATGTACTCTTGTTTTATTATATTTTTGCATTCCTCTAATAACAAAATGTACTTATACTCTGTGAAGTGTTCCCTGCTCACATACATGTTTAAAATAATAAAACAACATGACATCTTTTTCTATACTTCATTATCCTCGAGTAATGATTGTAAGGTGTGGTAGGTCTGTTTAGATTAAGTATATGAGATGAATTGTACATAAAATAGGCCATAATAATTTCGCGCTGTGGGCACTGCCACTGAAACAGACTGCAACGGAAGTTGTTTTATGCTACTAATAGAGGTCGGCCAATAGTGGATTTTACCAATACCGATAACTGTTGGGCAGTACCTGCCGATAAGCGATTAATCAACCGATAGTTTTTAAAATTGATACTGAATGAAAAAATAACACTCAAAGTAAAATAGTGCTGAACTTTATTACAAAAATAAACAGTACTGACTGAACCATGAAAATGTATTTTTCAGTGAAATGATGCAATCTCCTGCCATCCTACTTTTCGAAATGAGCTTGCCAGCTACTTGAAATTAAGCGAGTTTGACACGTGTTGTTATGCGGTATTTGTGTGTGTGTGGGGTCTCTTTCGCAGTGTACAAAGCGCATAGATGACTGGGGCTGGCAAGCGTTATGTTGCGTCAAGAATATTAAATGAACCATGTGAAATCCCAACAGTGGCGCTCATAATTCAGCAGCGCTGCTGCAAAATGCATATAGGGGAAACACTGATGGTACCAGGAGTCGAAAGGCAAGCATTAGTCAATGTCAAAGCAAGAGTACTATTCATGGAACGCTTGCATTTGCTGTTAGACAAAGCTTATCAAATATGTACCTCAGTGGCCTGAGAGTGACTTTATTTATTTACTGTATTACCCACTCACAAATTCTCTCTCTCACTCCTTTGCACATTGTATTTACATTCACACACACAGGCGTATTCAAAGATTATGTCGAGTCCAATCCAAGTGTTTTAGGTTTTAACAGATGCAGTAGCTTTACAGGCAGAGGGTAATAGAGGTTAATTAGTGATGCATGCTTCAGTGGTTTTGATGCCAATTTCTATTGGCAACAACTATCGACAAAAACAAAACATAGAAATTATATCCACTGGATAAAGCATGAAAACATTTGGCTTAAAGCTCTTCAATAAAATCTTACCTGTCATATTTCTCAACTTGGGCTGGGTTGGTTGCAAGTTTTGTTTGTTAGTGAAAGCAGATATTTGCGTCATATTGGATGGATTTTCCATTATTTTCTTATTTATTTTTTGGCATATCATAGCTCATGCAAATAGTGATCTGATTTTAAGTGTATCCATAAAATGGATTACCAGCCAAAGATCTCTCAGGATGAAACATGTATTGGTGAAAGGTGGCCAGGTCCACTCGAGTCACCACGCTGATGCTGAAAACAGTGGCATGAAAATGCTTTTTGATTTGAGGGAAAGCAGTGCATTTTCTGTAGACAATAAAACTAAATGAGTGAAAGTTGTATTAAAATGTAGCCTAAAGGGGAAAGCGAAAATCAACTGAAGTCGGCTCTCCAGTGTCATTGCAGTCATTTATTGATTAAAATAAGTTAAATAATAATAATAATAAATAAATAAAAAATAAAAAAACCAGAGCATTAGGACACAAATGGCATATTAATTGTCTCAGAAAAGTAAACAATAAGAAGGGCAGTGCTTCCCAATCTTTTTCTTTACCCCTAATTAGAAAAAAACACTTTGATGATTTTTTTTGCAGAATTAAGCAAGTTTGACAGGTTAAAACAATAGGTTCGACACAATGACAAGAGGCGTAAATCTGGTTTGATGCATATATACTAGAGCTGTCAGAATTAACATGTTAACACATGCAATTCATTAAAAAAGTTTAGATTAATATTATGGAGGATGAGAGTTTAAGAGATTTATTGTCCATTGCAATGAAAATGCAACCTATGGAGAGACTAGTTCTTTCAATTAGTCAAACTCCCACTTAGACCTTGGGAAATGTTTTATGTTACTTAAATTGGTTCTATTTTAGTGCATTTTTTTTTTTAATCTTTATACTGTGGAAGCCTTTTTTAATTTTTTTTTTATTTATTTATTTTTGTGGAAAATGTTAATAAAGCATTATATTGTAACATATTGTTTTGTTTTCTTTCCTAAGATGAAAATAAATGTCTTTTGACATGAAAAAAAATTATATATAGTGTCAAATTTCAGCACTTTCAAAATCTGTGATTAATCGTGATTAACTACAAAAAATATGTACATTTTAAATATGTAAAAATAAAAAATTTATTCGACTGACAACACTAATATATACATATACAAATACAAAATAAATAAATAAAATAAAAAAAATAAAAAAAGAAGAAAACTACTTTTAGTTAATGAAAGTAATTTTTTCACTCAGCTAGAAAAGCCATCTCAGTAACTTGGTTTTTCTAATCTCATTGTTTTATGCTAATTTTGGGTAATTACATAAAAAAATACTGGATGGTAACACCAAGATGCTAAATGTTTTCCCAAAATGTGCATACAAAAGTTATATGCTTGCTTGAGGTGGATACATTTTTATTTGGGAAAAATTCATGCGCATAAACTACGATGGAAACACATTTACTAAATAAATTCCTAAATGCACATCAAAAAAGTCATGTGACTGAATCATTGCTCTGGGTCATTCTGATGTGCCATTCAGGAGCCAAAGCCTGTCATCAAAATGATTGGCCATTATAACCTCCAAGAACTGTCTTGACACGCTGTCGCTCCTTGACATAAGGCATCTGCCGCTGATCACTAGCAAAGATGAAGTTCGTAAGAGCATTTTGTCTGTATGCTCTAAACCACAAGTAATGTATTATATTTAAGAAATGAGACACAGTGGCTTCCCCAGTGGCTACAACTTCTACTTTTCATTTCTATTTTGTGCTGATATTCCTGGAAGTGATTATTTTGTTCTCCTGGGATGGAAACAATGCTTTGTTTGCAAATTGTTTTTGTGATATTCTGATTTTTTTTTTTTTTACTTAAATGGAAACATGACGTGTTTATAGTGTGGATTATTTTAGTGCAGCAACAAGTGCAATCATAATCAGATACCCTAAAATTAAAAAAGCTAAAAGCTAGAACTAAAATCTACCTGCCAACCCTAAAGGCACGGTCAAACATACCTTCGTATGGCAAAATTCCGTGGGCGAAAATACTGTTGGGCGGACGATGAGTGCGTTTGAAACCAGAAAAAATGATTGTCAAGCAGCCTCTTTTTAATGCTGCACTTTATACTCTGTGAGACTTAAAAGTGCATTCAGTAATTTTGGGCTAATTTAAAAAGTTTTACACATTAACAAATGAGTTGTGTTTTTGTGAAGTGTGATCTGAATGGTGTACACTCACATAAGATGAAGACTATACTCATAATAGTTTTCTATAAAAAGTGTTTTTATTATATATGGTGTGGGTCACCCCCTTCAATGTGTTTCGCCATGTTGAAATTATATGACCCATGGTGTTTCACTAAACGTCGAAGCGAATCCTCACGCAAATTGACTGCCGCCTATGTAGATACGCTTGGCTATGCTTAGCGCAGTGTTGTTTGCTGACGTGTAGAGCAAAAAGAATACTATGGAACATACTTATTATCGTGCTTTAGAAGCGGAGATAATGGGAGATTCAGTAGCTGTACTGCCGAAAAAGCAAAAAAGGTCTGAAGCAAGAACACAGAAAGTCAAATAACTTGAGAAAGCATTGGTAAGGCATACACAAGATGGAAAGATTTGATGACAGATAAAAACCTGAATAGTGAATTATTAATTGTTTAGACCACTTTCTAAAATAGTATCAGTGGAATTTACAGAAAACTCAAACTTTTTAAAATTACATATGTAGCCAACGTATGTTAGTAATGGACAGTTTTCAGCTGTGTTCACTAACGCAACCGGAATGCAACGTGTAGTTTTATTTTCTTTGTTATCACAGCTATCGTAAAGGGGGCCCATCTACCTCCACCTCTATGAAATGGCATACGTTTTCATTGTTTAGTGCAAAATAGCTTGGCACAGCGATTGTTGTGGATTTTGAGTAAACCATGACTTTGGTTGCTTGGAAACAAAACAAGTTAGCCAAACACAGTATTCATGGATATGCTAAATTTGATTATCAAAAACAATTATTATTTTCCTTTACCATGACATTCTGTATCGCTAGATAATTGTGTTTATTTTTTTGCAGTTCTCAAATAAAGTCAAGAACTGTCTTTAGAAATAACGTGAAATGAAGACAGTCTCCAAAGATTATTGATATGAGGGACAATAATAATCTGCCCCTAACTGTAGAAGTCTGTTCGCTTGTATTCTGACGTTTGTTTTTAGGCAAAGCAATTATATTATAGTAGTAATAAATAACTTAAGAAATTACCTCTATCTCCGACATTTTCTAGATGCAAATTATATTCTAGATCTGGAGGGGGCAGCAGAGATGATCATGCTAATCACGTTGATAGATGGCATTACAGTATCTAACACCACTGTTGTATCAGTTCTTAAAGTACATGAAGAAGAGCAATGCTAACTCTAGAGAACTAATAAATGCCCCTTTAAGTTTAAAAGAAACTCACCACATAAATGATATCCTTGTCCATAATGAATATTCAGTGTAGCTGTGTTCAGAGCACTGACCACACAGAGGTCACTGCTAAACCAAAAAACGTCCTATTGGTCAACATGGCGAATCCGCCTGTCAAAGTTGACCAAACTTGAACTCCACGTGAAATCCGGGAGGGGAAATTTTTCGCCACAAGAAGTCCATCTCGTGAAATTCACGATTGGGCGATTCCCATTGAAATGACTGTATTTTGCCTGCAGAATGGTATTTAAGGCCTGCGCCTTAAATCTTAAACCTAACTGATAGTGTTTAAAAAATCAAATGTGAGATAATAAAGTCTATTAATTTTTTTAATCACGATTAATTGCAGATTTTGAAAGTGTTGAAATTTGACACTACATAAACTTCTTTTCCTGTCAAAACGCATTTATTTCCATCTAAGGAAAGAAAACAAATATGTAACAATATATTGCTTTATTAACATTTTCCAAACAAAGCCTTCCACAGTATAAAGATAGAAATGCACTAAATTAGCACCAATTCAAGTAACAATAAATGTTTCCCAAAGTCTAATTTGGAGGTTGGCTAATTGAAAGAACTAGTCCCCACATAGGTTGCATTTTCATTGCAATGGGTGTAAAATCTCTTAAACTCTTATCCTCCACAATATTAAACTGCTGGTAGACTGTGACAATCTGCTTTGTGAAGTCGTGTTCATTACTCGCATCAGGGCGTCAGTGCCAGCATCATATGTCGCTTTGAACACCACATGAAAAACACTTGCAGACAAAAACATCTCATTCTGCATTTTGGTGATAGTTAAGACTTGACATGCTTCTGTGGTAATTAAAATGTGCCTTACATAGGCTGAAAAATACTTGATTTCTATCACAGGTCCCATCTGGGCTTGTTTTGTACATCAAATAGTATTAAGAGGTCCTTTCTCCATAATTTTATCACTGACACAGAAGCACTGTTGTGTGTGTGTTGTGAAGTGTGCGACAGTGTAACGATTCCGGGCTGACACATTAAAAAGATTCCGCCCTTCTAACAAGTGTTTATGCTGCATGTTGTATTAACGATCAAATGCGTTAGTCACAATTAAGAAAAATGCACACGTTAATTCTGACAGCTTTAAAAAAATGCCATTGATAAAGTATCCACATAATTTTGTGGTGCTTCTATAACACTATTGGCTCACATGTCGGCTCATGTGCTCTTCAGGACTCGTACCCTGGTCTTTTGCATTGCAAGTGCAACACTCTATCAGTTGAGCTACTGCGCAATTTGGTTGTGCTCTAACAAGCTTATAAATGAAGTTGGTTCATTTAAGGCAAATGTTAAAATGCATCCCCACAAGTCATGCACTATAGTACAAGTGTTTAGATGTCATAAGATAGCATTGTGTGAGAAACAGGTCAAAAAGTAAGTGTTTATGAACTGATAATCTGCCGTTTTACTCGTGATTTGTGTGAAAGGAAATAAAAGTAATTGTTGTTGTAGTACCTCTAATGTTCATTTCACCAGGAAACTATCTCGATGCATACGATGAGCCACGTAAAACACATTTTGCAAACATGTAGGTGTAGTAATGTGTTTCTATGACACCAGGTAGAATTATTCACTTTTTATATACAATTCGAGACATTAATGTCTGCATTCAACAATGAAGCCAATTCAACAGGCCTCTTCTGCTCCAACAGTATTGACATGTGCCAGACTTCACTCAAGTGTTGCAGTTTCCACCTAAATTATATTCAGTCAACAAGCACCTGTTTTTTTGCAGAACTCCATTATTCTGTCAGCTTCATATGTGCTTATAATTCATCAGGCAAGCTTCAAATGCCCTGGGCATAATCTGAACTCTACCCCTTTCTCAAACCAAGAACAAAGTAATTGGAGCTGAAAGCGATAAACACTTTTATATCGAAAGCCAAATGCTTTTTTCCCTCCCAGTAGCTTATTGATATTGATGCTATAATTACAATATGGGATACAGGTATATGAGAGATGTAAACATGATGTGTCTGGATCTTGTGAGTTTGGCCCGTTTTTCTTGTACTGTTCAAGGTCTCTGCCAACATACTCTGCTTCTCTTTCCTTCCCCCAATCCTTTTTTTTCTCCTTCCTAACGGCTTCACATCTCCTCACCCTTTTGAAGTGGCTTTAGACTTGTAACACTCTAGTATCTGACAAACAGGAATAGATAGCTTCAGATTTCTCTCCATAGATGCCTGCCTCTCGAAGAGAACTTTACAAAAACATTGTCACAAAGCAACCTTCCCTGGGTCTATGATAGATCCATAAGAACCGGTACAATACTCTTCAATACTTGATCAAATAATGAACGCTGTGTTCTCACCACAGTAAGCCCAATTTGTACTGGAAAAGATGAGCTTTTTGTGACCGTGTGTAAGGAAGTTGTCAAATCTTTTTAAAGGCTGTGTGTGTTTCTTTATTCCCGGCAGGAAACTTGAGTGTAATTAGGAGGAAGCTGGTTCAAATCTTTAATTCGGCTGGACTTTTTTTGATGTGTAGACTATTTTGGTGAATCTTCGTAATCACTTTTGGCCCACATCCAATGAGAACAGAGGGAATTTGATTTACATGCTTTTTATTGTACCAGACAATCTCATCCAGTATACATCAAGTTTAGGTACAATAATTGTCCATCCATCCAATAAAATTTTCATCCATGCAGTCTTTGTTTACAAGTCACAATCTACTTGTGATTTGCACTCTGGTACATCATCATTGCAGTGACTGCAAGGAGAAGATCTGCTTTGATGTTCGTGTTGGGTGTGATTAAACTTTTAATATGGTATGCCTTTGTTATTTATTGAAGACGTTCAAGTTTGTTTAGATGAAGACATTCATCCTCCATAATAAATGTGGTGTGGAGTTGTGGTGGATAGATGGGGCTGTGATTGGAATGGGAAGGTGCTTTGATCTTTTCATCAGCCATAGAGAAATGAGTCATGCTTCACTGTCCAACTGCCATAATGAGGACAATATTTTAAAAGCATGAATAAATACCTGTAGGGAATCATAATAGACACTTGGCCTGGGTCCTAGGCAGCTCAGCGAGTAAAGATGCTAACTATCACCCCTGGAGTCATTGAGTTTGAATCCAAGGTGTGCTGAGTGACTCCAGCCTGGTCTCCTAAGCAATCAAATTGGCCTGGTTGCTAATGCTGTGGAGAATAGTGTGAAGCCTCCACTCGTGCTATGTCTCCACGGTAATGTGCTCAACATACCACGTGATAAGATGTGCGGATTGACGGTCTCAGACATGGAGGCAACTGAGATTTGTCCTCCGCCACCTGGATTGAGTCACTACGCCCCCACGAGGACTTAGAGCACATTGGGAATTGGGCATTCCAAAAATTGGGGAGAAAAGGGGTGAAAAAAATAGAAAAAAAAAATAGGCACTTGACCTAAGTCTGTCTGAAGAGTTGACAATAATTGTGATTTTGTTTTTTTTTTTTTTTGTGGAAATGTGTTCAAGCTGTCTTGTGGTATTTCATCTACTGTCTCTATCATGTGGATCCAACCCACAGAGCGCTGCACCAAATAGACACTACGGCTGCCTCTACTCGAAGAAACCATGTATTTGCATCTGTGTTGATTTAAGATTTGTTGAAAGCACTATGCTAAGACAGGTCTCACTCTCTTTTTTCTATTTCCGTCTTTCTTTTCAACATGCACCACCATTCCTTATGTGTTGACACCAAAGGTATTCCAGATGAAACACAATGCATGAGACTAGCACTCCCTTTCTTCTATTTGAACCTATTTTTAATGAAAGGTGACATTTGGGATAATGGTGATATACTGTTTGCATATTTTTAGCTGCTTTTTGAAAACTGCACATGGTAAGTGTAGAAAAACTGTAATAAAGAAACATTGGAGTTTAAGCTGGTGTGAATATGGGCCTCATAACAAGATGCTCAGTTCTGCTCATATTTGAATATAGAGGAAAGAGCATATTAAATATTTGAAAAAGGTCATTCTTAGGAAATTGCACTATTTGTGCCTGACAAATTCAAAATATTTGTGGCTGACATTCAAAATCCATCGATCCATCCATCCATCCATCCATCCAACATTTCTCTTTCAAAACATGTTTTGTTCCAACCATGTTACACTGAAATTGTTTCAGTTCCAAAATAGCCAATAACCACATTTTCACAGTAAATAGATTTCTAATAAAATATTTATATTTATGTAAAAATAAAGGATGACAGTAATTTGCTTTGAAAAATAAGTTAAAAAAATTAAAAGAAATAATAATAATAATAATAATAATAATAATAATAATAATAATTATATATATATATATGGTTAGATAAAAGTTGTCAGGTCCATTTGAATGTGCACCTTTAAGGTCAGTTAAGTCTTGGATTTACCCATTGTGTTGAAACATGGCAAAAGTAACTGTGCAAAGATCACAAATGCTTTACTGTGAAAATAAAATGTTCATCCATGTAGTCTTTGTTTACAAGTCACAATCTACTTGTGATTTGCACTCTGGTCCATCATCCTTGCAGTGACTGCAACGAAAAGATCTGCTTTGATGTTTGTGCTGGGTGTGATTCAACTTTTTATATGGTTTGCCTTTGTTAGTTATTGAAGACATTCAAGTTTGTTTAGATGAAGACATTCAACCTCCATAGTAAATGTGGTGTTGAGTTTGGATGGATAGATGGGGCTGTAATTGGAATGGGAAGGTGCTTTGGTCTTTTCATCAGCCACAGAGAAATGAGTCATGCTTCACTGTCCAACTTCCAAAATGAGGACATTATTTTAAAAGCATGAATAAATACCTGTAGGGAATCATAATAGACACTTGGCCTAACTCTGTCTGAAGAGTTTACATTCTCTGATTTGTTTTAAGTATAATCAAAATCAGGGCCCTACAAAATCTGTTATTAATTCTAAATTCTGTTTTATTTCTTTTTCCATATTTTCTCTGTTTAATTATTTCAAAATTCTGTGTTTTAAATACTAAATTCATTTTATCATCAAAAACTGTCTAATCAAATGATTTTTAGAACTTGAATCAAATGTAAATAGAACAATTACTTTTTAACTTAGAATTACAAAAAAAATTTTAATCACACAAAGTGCTTCTATACAGATCCTCACAGCACAATCAAAAGTTTTTTTTTTGTCAAATACAGTGCTGCACAGCAGCATTAATGAAATCATTGATAAAATCTTTTATTCAGTACAAAATCACTCATGCTTGTGAGAAGTTGCTTAAATATGTTATTATTATTGATATAATTATTCATT
This sequence comes from Myxocyprinus asiaticus, assembly GCF_019703515.2. Taxonomy (NCBI): domain Eukaryota; kingdom Metazoa; phylum Chordata; class Actinopteri; order Cypriniformes; family Catostomidae; genus Myxocyprinus; species Myxocyprinus asiaticus. The sequence continues at coordinate 33,106,609 of NC_059357.1, read as the reverse complement.
ATTACTGCTACAACACTGAATATTAAATTTTACTAGTGATATATTTCTGTCAATTTCTTCATTTTCCATCCGTGTTTTCCACATTGTGGAAATCATAGAGCTCTACATAATGTATTACCAATATATACCAATATACTGTATACCAAAATAGAGTTATTATAGTTTTCTTTTTTCTTTTTTTATATATATAATTTTTTTTTATTATTGATTCAAAAAGCAGGATTACACATACACACACAAAATCAGTTTATAAAATTATTTGTCCCTCCCCCTGAACATCCCCCCCAACCCCCCCCCACCCCAAAGTAACTTATTCCATCCAATAAAAGTATTCCCGAAGCCGTATATTTCCAAAATCTTAAAAATATGATCCCATTCTACCATATCAAACGCCTTTTCGGCGTCAAGTGAGATGGCAGCGACCGGAGTCTGATCATTCGCCACTGACCACAGGATATTGATGAAACGCCTAATGTTATCAGAAGAGCTGAGGCCCCGAATAAACCCCACCTGATCTATATGTATAAGAGATGTCACAGCTTTACTTAATCGGTTAGCCAGAATTGATTACTATTTTTACATCTAACTGGATCAGGGAAATTGGACAGTAACTCTTACACTCACTTGAATCTTTGTCCTTTTTAGCAATCAGACTTATCCAGGCTTGTGTCATGGTTGGCGGAAGCTTTCCATTCTTTAATGATTCCATATAAACGTCTAGTAAAATGGAGCCAGTTCTGTAGCATAAGATCTAAAAAATTCAGTGACAAAACCATCTGGCCACAGAGAAGGCCTTAATTACCTCACCGAGCTCCTCCAAGTTTATCTCAGAATCAAGATAATTTTTTTGCTCCGTCGTCAGTTAAGGGAGTTCTAATGGTTCCACAAATTTCTAATATCTTCATTGGTAGACGAAGATGTGGAACTGTAAAGATCAAGATAGAATTCTTTAAAACCATTATTAATATCAATGGCTGAGTTAAATATTTCACCACCAGCAGATTTCACTAGGGAATGATAGAAAAAGTCTCTCTCTGCTTTTTATATCTAGCCAAAAGCTTCCCTGCTTTGTCCCCCGACTCAAAGTATGACTGTCTTGCCCTGAATAACCAAAACTCCACAAAATAGTATTATATCTGTATTTCAATCGGGTCCATTCTCTGAGGCCATCAGATGACATTCGGCACTTCAGCTCTGCCTCAGCACTTTTAATATTCCCTTCCAGCTCAACGAGTTCTCGTGCTTTGGATTTTTTGACGAATAAGGCATATTGTATGATCCGACCCCTAAGAACCACCTTAAGTGCCTCCCAAGCCACGCCCACAGAGGATACTTAGGACCATTTGGTCTCCATATAAACATTGATTTCAGCCTCATTTGTTGGAAATCAGGATTTTGCAAAAGGAATACATTTAAGCGCCAACTATATGATTTATTTTTCTCCATATGTGGCAACACCTCACCAGGGCATGATCTGAGAATAAGATTGACAATTTCCAATTGAACAATCAACAACAGATTAAATGAGTGACTTAGATATATATATAAAAAAATCTATTCTAGAATAAATCTTATGGACTGATGAAAATTTTTTATAGTCCCTACCAGATGGGTTTAAAAGTCTCCAAATAGCTGTAAGACCAAGATTTTTACACATCCTGTGAAGCGTCAATGTTGCTCTAGGGGGTTTACACACTTTTGCTTCACTATGATCAAGGACTGAATCCATCAAAAGATTAAAGTCTCCTCCCAATATTATATCATGAGTGGTGCCAACAGCTTGCAACATCCCTTCAAAATCAATAAAAAGCCCTGATCATCAGCATTAGGTATGTAAATATTAGACAAAATCAACCTTTGCACCTGAATTTCTGCTAAAACAATAATGACTCTTCCTAATTTATCTTTAATCTGTTTGAGACATTTGAATTGTAGATGTTTACTTATCAACGTAATGACTCCCCTGCTCTTACTTGAGCCAGCACTAAAGAAAACATGAAAATCACCAAATGGCTTACTCACCTCATTGTCTCTATTACAGACAATGCTTGCTGTGGGCATGTAAATATTTTGTGGCCATCCTTAGTATCTATTCTCAATTTGACCAGAAACATCAGTGCTAAAGCAAACCTCCGTCAATGTAAGAGTTTCTTGAAGGAATGTTACTCACAAAACAAACTCCAGCCGCTAGGCGGAAACAGCACAAAAAGAAACAAACAAAAACAAAGGTGCCCAGCTTCCTCAGACAGTCAAGTGTATGTTCAGCGAGTCAAGCTCACTTGGGGGCAACATGAAAATCAGAGAATTTTGCCTCCATCGCAGTGATCGATCAACATGTTACAGCAAGATCCTCCAAGTCCGCCATGGCCTTCATCAGCATCACCGACATGCTGGACAGTTGGCGTTGAATTTCTCTACTGACCAAATTGAGTCCCTGGTCTGCAGCCCTGTCAGGGGTATCAGCTTGAGCACGTAAGTGTCATTTAATGTCTCTAGAGCCCGAGGATTTTGAATTCTTTGACATGGTGACTTCTTAGAACTGTTATTTAGCAGGGTGTATTGAATCTCACTGGTTTAAGACACAAAAAGAATTCAAACTAGCAAAGTGCGCAGAGCTCGCCGTTCACACGTCCGACCCTCGCATGGCGCCACGCGACTCCTTTATTGAGTTATTATTTTAGGGGGTCATGCCAAGAGGAATAAAATTGTCCTTGATATTTTGACAGATAAGAGGTCATTCTACTATAAAAACTTACTGTAAATTTCAGAACTCAAAACTTAATCCCCAATGCAATAAAAGCATTTATTGAAACCTAGCTGCAAAAATGCCTCATTCTCTTCTTCTGCGACTTCCCTACATTAATAGGGGGCCCATTAATTGATGACTGCCTATACAGCAACCACATCAATGGCTATTTTAAATCATCACACCCTTGGCTGTGGTGAACTGAGCATCACTGGTGCTCAGTTCGTAAACAGAGAGAGCAGGACAGATGCCTAGTGTGGCCTGATAACTATTCCTGAACACCAAAGGGGACCCAACTGGACTATTTTGAATTATTTTTGTACATAAACATGCACTAGACAGATGTCTTTGACCATTGTCATGTATCTCACACCGCTTTTAAAAGACACTGTGCCAAGTTAAAACTCTGTAAAGGAGACCCCATTATGTTTCATTCAGCTGCTGTGCATCTTGCTGTTTTGAGCACAAACGCATCCTGTGTCCATCTGTGCTATTTTTAATTGTTGGTGTATGCAAACATGCACTAGATGGATGTCTTTGGCCATTCTGATGCATTTACAGCAATTTGTGCCTCAGTGCAGGTTGATACCCTATGCATGTGTGTCTTGTTCATCATGCTTTGGACTATGTATGTGCATGTTTTTGGCTTGTATCAGTGTGGATTGCTTGTGAATGAGTCATAATAAGATTCAAGCTTTGCAAAGTAACTGTTATTGAAGGATGGGGCAATTAAAAACTCTTGGACCTAATTGCAACTGTGAGTAAACCGTTTCATTCATGACTAATTAAAATGTCATGACTAATTGATAGTTTATGGTGCTGCTTGAGTGAACAGTTTTGAATGCAATGAGTTGGATGTGCGTTATGTGTAAACCCTGAAATTTAGTTTTATAGTGTTGTGGAGCTTGTTCATTGTCTTCCGACTAAGTTTCAAAAATGTCTGTATTCGAGGAGCTGCACGATATTAGCCAATCATAACAGTGGGCTTTTATGTTGAAGTTTAAATGAGGCACTTAAGTCAAAACCGAGCGTTTCAGACATAGGACCAGAGACAGGGTGGAAAATGATAATATTTTACTTAATTATGACTGTTTTGGTACAAAAAATTATTAAGTAATACCATAATGATACTGAAAAAGACTGTCCTCAGTCTTTATGAAAGAGCCTAGCTGAACTGATGGTCCTTAAGTCATTTTTACGTTGCCATGTTAAGGCCACTCTAAATAGGCTTTGTGATGGCTCCAAATTCTGTAAAGATGCAATGTCATGTACAAGCTATACTTAAATATGGCAGCTCCTAAAATCAAACTCTAGCTCTGATGCTGCTTTAACTGCAGCATGATCACACAGGAATCTGAATAGTTCAGAATTTTTTGCACCCAAATTCAGCCCTGATATGGCAAATTACGGATTAGGATCGCCGAGTGGTGAAAGTTCATGTCTCCAGCTCGTGAGATACTACATTTTCAAAGATGAGAAAGAACACAGTTTTAGTCTCAGTACTCTTAGGGTTTGGGCCAGGTTTGAGAATATCATTGACTACACAATTGTTCATTTGGATAATGTTTGCTCATGTCTTGCTCTTGCACAGTGCATCACATGAAATTGCGTATGTGTTTAACTGTAGTTCCAACTTCGGCCACTGGGATGTTAGGAAATTTGGAAAGCAGAGAATGATTTTAGCAGACCAAAAATCTGCAGTCTTGTCAGAAACCTTATTCAGCTGAAATAAGTGCTATCCCCTGTCAGACATTTTGGCTGACAACCTCCAAGACCAAGAATTAATCAGATTCACATAAACAATGTTGAGGTTGCATGTGGATTTGTAGGTCGCATTTTCACTCTAAAATAAAAATGTTACTCCACTGATGGTTAGGTTTAGGATTGGGAATAGAGATAATAAAATATGCTTCCCTGTTGACTTTATTACACCATTATCACCTAAAGATACTATTCACTTCACAACTTGCTTTTACTGCAACTCTGTAAACATTTCACCCATAAAATGGAGCTCACATGTGTTCATACGTTCAACAGCACTTCCAGCTTTGGCCATCTGTGGTAATGATTCGAATTTCGGTAAGCACAGACCGATTTCAGCTGAATTTTTTTTCGAACTACTGTTTTTGAATTCACAGTATGATTAGTCTATTGATTCTAAGTAAATGTAAAATGCAGCCTCAGTGCAGGATTAAACTTTGTTGTTGACATGACAGATATATTATAATTTATTTAATTTATAATTTCATATTTTTGCTTATAATTTCATATTATAATTTTGTATGTTCCTCATTTGTAAGTCAGTTTGAATAAAATCATCTGCTAAATTACTAAATGTACAGTAAATGTTTATTCAAAACATTTATTTCATAATACCATTTATTTTTTCTTGGTATATATATATGCCCCTTCAGATGCGGCTTCTGTACCAAGTTTGCAGTGTAAAGACGAGATCAGTTCATTTAATAGCGAACTGAGATGAGCTTTGTAATTCACTTGATGAAATGGCTTAAGCGATGAAGCTGAGTAATTTATTTTTACATGCCTTCGAGTCCAGTTGCAGGATATATGCTAATGCTTGATATTATGACTGAAATTATCCCTGCCCTCTTGTATTCTCACTTCAGTGAGCAGAGCCCAGCCGAGGCTGATGGGACAGCGGGCAGGCCTTTATGGTGGCTGAGTAGAGACCAATCCAAACAACATTTCCATCCCATTTGTCCTGATTGGAAGACCTTGCAAACTCATAAAAGTGATTGAATATGGCTGTTAGAAAGAAAGTTCGTTAAATGTGTTTTAGCCAGGGCCTGTAGCAACCAGTATAACCAACCAGTATATATATATATTTTTTAATACATTTCTAAGTTTAGCAATTTTCTAAGTAAGACAAGCAAAATCCTCTGTCCATCACATACACAACATTAATATGCAAAGCTGATAAGTTTAATATTGTTTCTCCCCTCATTTTTCAGATTGTTCTTAAACCCCTGATTTTATTGATACATCTTGCAGGTAGTTTTGTTTGTAGCGGCACTTTATACAATGCAGCGGCTCTCCCAGTTACTGAAGAATTACGGTGGTTTCTTTTAAAACATCTGTTTAGAAAAATGAACAGATTTCATTGCACAACTCTGTTGCGCTGTTTTCCATTCGTCTCACAGCTTGCTATTAATAAATAAACAAATAGACTTATAGATCACAAGGAAAAATAAATGGACAAATGGGAATGCAACAGCTTTCTTCCTCAAATCTAGCGCTGTAGTGAGTTTTATTATTCTCTTTTTTTGCCAGTGTGGAGGGACTTTTGTGTGTGTACCTAAATCTTGATTCCTGTCACTATCACTGTTGACACATTTTCTTACTTTCACCACCAGAAATCAAATTCAGGTATAGTACATAAACGTATGTAATGGGAAAGATACTGATATCGGATACAAAGGAAACTCTAAGAAAAAAATACTAAACAAAAAATTGTGGTTTATGTGGTAACATCTAAATTAACTGGTTGGATTCAAGTCAAAAATATTATTAAACATCACTAAATCAACCTGAATACACCAGGTGAAACCAACAAAACAAATTTTAAGGGTTAGATCAGGTAGAAAAGCTCATGCTTTTAATTAATAAATTATGAATCATTTCACATTTGTCAGTCATTAATTTTGTGCTATTATATTTTACAGATTGTTGGGTGCAAGTCAGCATGTAGTCAACCAGTTCTTTCTTGTACAGTTTCTGTCCCCTTCGGCTATAAACTCAGTGGAAACCTTTAATAATAATTCATCTTAGCATTAGACATGGTATCTCATGCTTGAATGAGCCTCATACTCTCTAAATAAGATTTATTTGACATACTGAAGCATAGGAGGCATTTCTGCAATGCTGAAATTGACCTGTTTGTCAGGGTTTAATTTCCTTGACTTGTTTCTGTCTCAACCTTTAATTTGAATGGTTGAGGAATCATTGTTCATGGAGTCGCAGTGCCGGCGGGAAAATATCAGTAATTGGGTTTGACCTTTTACTGGGAATACCAAAGTAATAAAATGAGAGTTTTTCTAATGGTAATGGTGAGGATACAGAGCTTTCTGAGAGGCTGTATTTCCAACCTTGAATATAGTCATGTTAAAAATACGGTACAACAGTTCCCCAAAAATTTTTAAATCTACCATCACTTAGTCACCCCCATGTTGTTCCAAACCCGTATGACTTACTTTGTTCCATGGAACACAAAATGTGATACTAAGCAGAATGTTCAAGCTGACCTTTTCCATATAATGAACGTGGATGGGGACCAGGGGCACTCATGTTCTGTTTAACGTGACTGTATTCAGGTTTGGAAATACTGCCACTCAGCAGCCAAATTCTTAATTTAAGAGGCAATTCTTAAGAGCTATTAAGATCTATTCTTAATTTAAGAGGCAATTCATAAAGATGCATTGAGAAATAAGCATTATTATTTAGCCTAAAAAAATTGTTTACTGTATTAAATAACTTTCCCTTTTTTTGCATAAAAGTGAGGTGTGTGATTTTACAGTGTTAAAATTGTTCTGTCCCTGCTAGCTGGTTTTCTCAAAAAGTGTAAACACTGTTGCTCTGTGGTGCTTTGTTTGAGTCAAAGAGGTCTAAAATACCTGGAGAGAGATCTGTCAGCATTCCCAATTATATAATTAAAAAGAAAGTTAAACAAGTTTTTATCCTGCGCCTAAGAAGCTGGCTCGATTTTTAGACTCCTTTTCTATTAACAGAGCAAAGAGCTGGGTACTAGCCTTGTAATCATGTGATTGGTGTGAAAGTCTATGGAGAAACTGACAGGTTACTTTGATGGATTTCCCAATAGTACTGAATGAAGGGTGAGAAGTTAACATGATATTTATAGTCCTTTTGCGTTTACAATGCAGGCAGTAATGGTTATAAATGTTCCTGTGTGAATGGGGTCCCTGCTCTGTTGAGTTCAGTCAGTCACTCATGACATACATTTCACTGGAAAATAAGTTTTTCCCTCCAGCCTGAAACTATGAGTGCTGCGGAATTGCTATAATCAATTTTAAGCAGGCTGAATCTGTGCTAGATAAAATTTTCACCTAAACTTTCCCTTTGATAATAAGAAAAAAAAAAGAACTTCCTGTTGTTGAAGTACAGTGCAATAAAAATCAATTTACAGTAACTCCCAAGTTTTAAATATGCCTATTTATCTCTCCACTGTTAATGTTTTTTTTTCTTATGACTCTTTCCAATCCACCCTGTAATGACAGTATTTAATTGGCCCTGCCACATATTTCATGATTCATCCTATCAAAGGGATAATTTACCTTTAAATGAGAATTCTCGTTATTTACTCACACTCATGCCATTCCAAATCACTATAAGTCTTCTGAAGCCAAAGAATAGCTTTGTGTGATGAATATATTGAAATTTAAGGAGCTTATTCATTGAAAACTGTACCCTCCGCTGTAGCTCTTAAATGAAATATGGCGGCACTGACGTCATATTTCATTTTTGACTTTTGGCCATTAATATATGTTAGAGGCAATGCCGTGGTACAGCATATTACTTCTGTTGTCCATCTCAGAGCTTTAGAGGATGGGAAGATTATCCCTGAATAATGATTTAGCTTCTGTCTTTTCATCATGTAAAGTGTTCCATTAAGATCAAGCTCAAACTGTGTTCATCTTTGCATAGGAATTGAATTAAACTTATAATTTGTCATAATTTCAGAGGCAGCAATCGCTTTTCTTCACTGTGTCGTATCCTCCTCTGGAACAGACTGCTAAACAGGAGCCAGTGCAGTGGAGCTGTCCCTGGTGCTGATTTTCTATCTAAGGTTTCTATAGAGCCCAGTTGATAAATACAGCCCACTCTGTCACATCATGTAGCAGAAAGCAAAGAAAAATGTGTAGTCTCTTTTATTATTACTTATCTATGTCTTTATTAAACAGAGGCATTGCATGGGTCTAAACATGATCTTTGTCTTTCTCTGCACATGCATCCCATGAGATCTGCAGGCTGCAGGATACAAAGTTCCTCTCTAATGATCATTAAGTCAGTGTCACATTATATTTAATTGCTGCTAGCTGGAAATGAAATTGTCTGCACAGTTGTGTAATTATGGTTTTAATTATAAAGCCCTGAGCTGAGTGAGCACTGTGTTATCGGCAAAGATAAGACCAAGGACTGAACATTTGCAACACACACACACACACATTGTTCAGAAAACCTAATGCAAACGCTGGTTTCTAAATGCAGTTTTTAATTTACATCCAGTTATATCCAATACCGGCAGGGTTGGGAGGGTTACTTTTGAAATGTATTCCACTACAGATTACAGAATACATGCTGTAAAATGTAATTTGTAACGTATTCCATTAGATTACTCAAGGTTAGTAACGTATTCTAAATACTTTGGATTACTTCTTCAGCACTGGTAGATTTTTTCATTTGTTTTGACTATAAAAACTCTGCCAGTACAGTAAGACAAAATACACATGTTAAAAATACATTCTCTGAAAAACCTAAATATCTTATGCAGTGTTGTTTCTAAAACAAGTTAAATCAAGTTTTAAGGATTTTTAGATATTTTTACAGGAAAACAATACAAAAAATTATTATTAAGAATAAGATTTTTGCCCTAATATCAAAGGTCTTACTAGAAAAATAAATTATGATCCAACGTGAATTTTCTTGATAAAAAAATATGACCGTGCCTGGTAACATGTGCATGTAAAATGGCCAGAAATAGCATTTTAGCTTAGCATAAAGCTGACAATTTACACAAGGTTTATTTCTATTTCTTCTGCTCCAAACTTACTTCAAACTTACTTCTCTGTCTGATCATATGAATGTAACACATCATAAGAAAGTGTTTCACCGCTGTTCAAATGCACTTTGGATCACATCATTTATATGTATAAATGATTTCCATCTGAAAGGACTAAATATTAAATGAAACTGTAGAGCTGAGGAGGGCGGGGCCGGGCTGGAATGAGACACACCCAGTCCCCAATCAGCCTGATGGGGCGCGCGAGGGATAAAGGCGGCCGGGGACGACAGTTCGAGAGAGAGAAAATTACAGACAGCTGTGCTGTGTGTTTGGTTGTGTGTTTTGTTTAAATTGTTCATTAAATTATTATTTAAGTTGTCAAGCCGGTTCTCACCTCATCCTTTCCACTAAACACCCTTACACTGGTGCCGAAACCCGGGAAGGAGGAGGGATTCCCGTCGCAGGGTCCTCGACACTGCCGTCCACCCAGGGGAGCGCCGCTGCTGTCTGACGGGGGACAGAGTAGCCCGACCACCCGGACGCGGGGAACGGCCGCCGTCCGCGAGGCGAGTGGGGACGGGACTCCCCGACCGCCTGGAGCGAGGGAGCCGCTGCCGGGGGTGGAGGAGTGCCCTGCCGTCCCCCGGGAATGCGGAGGGGTCGAGAGAAGACCGCCGTCCGCGGGGGGAGGAGGGAAGCGACTCCCCGACCGCCTGGAGTGGTAGGGCCGCTGCCTGGGGCGGAGGAGAGTCCCCACGGGACGCCGGGAACGCGGAGGGGCGTTCTGTCCGCTGGGGGTCGGAGGTCTGACTCCGGTCCGCCTGGGGAGGAGTGGCTGCAGTCCACCTGAGAGGGTGGAGTAGTGATCGAGGACCACGCGACGGCGCATCAGAGAACCGGTGAGCTTTTTTTTTTTCTCTCTCTCTCTCTCTCTCTCTCTCTGTCGCTCCATGTTGGCCTTTCTCTCGCCATTTTGTGTTGTTGTTTTTCCCCCTCCTGTCTCCTCCCAGGTCGAGGAAGGCGGGGAGGACCCCCCGGCAGTCGGGGCATAAAGCACGCCCCCCCCCCCCCCCGGAGAGGAAGGGTGGGGGGGATGTACGTCATGCCGGGGGCTCCCCGGCCTGAGGCAACGCCGGAAGGAGTGTAGAGCCGAGGAGGGCGGGGCCGGGCTGGAATGAGACACACCCGGTCCCCAATCAGCCTGATGGGGCGCGCGAGGGATAAAGGCGGCCGGGGACGACAGTTCGAGAGAGAGAGAATTACAGACAGCTGTGCTGTGTGTTTGGTTGTGTGTTTTGTTTAAATTGTTCATTAAATTATTATTTAAATTGTCAAGCCGGTTCTCGCCTCCTCCTTTCCACTAAACCCCCTTACAGAAACAAATGACAATAAAATGCAAAGTAATCTCTTCAGTAATCAAAATACTTTTTGAATGTAACTGTATTCTAATTACCAATGATTTAAATTGTAACTGTAGTGGAATACAGTTACTTATATTTTGTATTTTATATACGTAATCCCGTTACATGTATTCCGTTACACCCCAACCCTGAATACCGGGATTACAAGATTTTGTTGTCATGAAAATTAAGTTATATTTATAAAAACAGTATATATAGCTATAAAGTAATATTGGAAATAACTTTACACAGATAAGGTTAGTAATCGATTTTATCACACGTTAACACATAATGTTTAAAGTACTTCATGTGGCTATACTTTTGAAACAGTGAGTATTTTAATGTTTATTGATTGGCCTTACTGTAACCCGGATTTTTGCTTTTTTAAATAAAATTGGGGATGAGTCAAAACATTTTTTGTGGAAATCAACATTATTCCACAAATGCTGTAAATTCAGCTAAACTTGTATTCAATTCAGAACATTTCTTTAATTCTACTTCCCTAAATTCCAATTCTGCATCTTGTTTGCTACCTCAGTACCAATTCTGGAATCAAATTGGAATTTAAATGGCACATAAACCTGTATAAAACATTGTTAGCAAAAGCGATTGAGAGTGATTTCTTAGCTAAGCCACCATTTAAATTCATCCATGCTTCTATGAAATGCGCTACATGGTCAGGAGCCTCTTATACACACAGTCACAAAGTCTTCTATTCACATTCATTCCATGCAGCTCACGAGTTTGCGCTCTGTCAGTAGAGTGTGGCATCTGATCTGAAAATTTACATTACGGGTTTGAGCTGCTAGCTGTTTTACGTGCCTGTCACACAGTACGCCAGATGTTGAACCCAACCGTGAAATAATTCCACCCCGAACAATGACCCTCACAGCCATGGGGCTCATCAACTTGTTAAGTGTCATTCTACTCTGATAGGATTGTATGCAAAGCAGAACAGGGTGGATAAAACTCTGTTTCACAACCCCGGTACAACACAAAACACATCTTGAATGTGGAAAAGGTACCAGAGAATACGTTGCTGCTTCGTTCAACAGGCCCCCATAAGAGTACATGGTGAATACAGAGTACAATTTGTTAATTCATGCATTTTCACTGATCAAATTGCTGTACCTTAAATAGTGATTCTACCACTCAAACCTCAAAATGTAACTTGGCAAAGTGTAAACATATCAGGTTGTCCAGGCCATATACATAAACTTAACTACTTTCAAATGGAAGTGTGTTAGCAGATGTTTGGGAGCCCTGCAATCCACACGTGAGCGAGCAATCATGGATGAAACACATGGTTGGAGCAGCCGCAAAACTTAAGCTCTAAGTGCTATATGAGGTTAAGAGAGCGTTCAACAGAAATTTGGATAGCAACCCTATGCATATTGATGCTTGAAGTGGCTACGTGTAAATAGGCAGAATGATTGAAAAACTACTTGAATCTGCAAAGAAAAACATACTGGTAATTGAACAGCCTGGGATAAAGAAAACTCTAGTTATGTAGGCATCTTATGACAGTTCACGCTACGTTTGCAATCAAGGAAATGGAGGGATAACTAATGGCAGGATTTCTTGTGCACTTAGCGGTTTTACTCTCCCAAATGTGCAATGCATGGCTCTGAGTGATTTTTCAAGTGATAAGTCTGTTATTCTGTGAGATACTGTATGCATATTCAGCCAGAGGGAAAGTGTGGTCATTGAGTCTTGATATGGTCACAAAATGCCCAGGGCTGTTAAATATGAGGCTATTAGCTTGGATGATGTATTTGAATGTTGGTTCTTGCGGCTATGTGGGTGGAAGGCCCTATTTTTACCCTGTTCCAAATGGCAGGAGCCTGTGATTGCAACTGGTGTTCTAGCACGTTTATTTTTGTACGTTTGGATTGACACTGATTCTTTCTGTCTGGGTCACAGGTCGGGGTTGTTCTGTTAATGGCAATGTGGTTCCCTATCTGTCACTCACTCGATGTTGTGTCAATGTAGTGACACTAGGGGTCACCCTTGGGAACCCCAAACACCTCTGATCTATGAGAAAAGGCCAATGGGAATTGGCGAGTGGAATATGCCACTCCCCCGGACATATGGGTATAAAAGGAGCTGGCTCGCAACCACTCATTCAGATTTTGTCTTCGGAGCCGAGCGGTTGTGTTCAGCGAGCTGAATCCTCTGCCGTTCCATTCACCTCTAAAAAACTGTTGGATTTACGGCGGCTTCTCCCCCTCGTGCACCGGTGGAGTGCAGAGAACGCCCCTGGGCGCTTTGACAGTCTAAAAGAGTACATATTCTTGCGATAAAAGAGTATATTTTCCCTACTAAAAGAGTGGCACTGACAGAGAGCATCTTTTTAAAGATGCCTTTCTGTCTGTGTTTATTTCCTGGTTGCGGTCGTTACCTCTCCGCTTCCGATAGCCACGATTGCTGTCTTACGTGCTTGGGCTCTGCCCACGCGGAGACAGCATTCGTGGATGAGTCATGTTCTTACTGCAAGAGCATGACCATGGCAACGTTGCGGTCGTGGCTTTCCTTCGTTAGACGGAAATCCTCCCCAGCGGCTCCCCGCCTCGGTTCTTCTACCTACAGGTTTGAGGCCGTGTCGGTTAACACTAGGGGTGATTTGGGGACCCCAATGGGAGCCGCTCCGCCAGGTAACCCCCCACGGACCTCCCATTCCCCAGTATGCTCGTTTGCCCCAGTCGAGTTCTGGGATGAGACTGGCGGCTCGTCTCAGGGTGAGTTTGTGATCTCATTCAGCGCTCGCGAAGTGGATGAGCTCTCAATTGCAACATCAGAGAGTGGGTTGGTCCAGTCTGATGCTGAGGACTTGACTGGGCTCCCACCTTTGGGTGGGTGGAACCCTCCACTCCCCCTGAACCCTCACGGCTTGACGATTGGTTCCTGGGCTCGAAGCGCCGCTCACAGCCACGCCCGGTCCCTTTCTTCCTGGAGGTGCATGAGGAGTTCACGAGGTCTTGGCAGACACTTTTCACTGCTCGGACCCGGTCTCTGAGCTGCTCCGCTCTCACTATCCTCGACGGTTGGGCTGCTAGGGGGTACTCGGCGATTCCCCAGGTGGATAAGGTGGTTGCGGTGCACCTGTGCTGGCAAAACGCCGGCACCTGGTGGAACCGCCCGAGACTCCCATCCAGCCCCTGTAGGTTTATGTCGTCTCTGGTGACTAAGGCCTACGGTGCCACTGGACAGGCCGCCTCCACCCTGCACGCCATGGCTCTCCTGCAGGTGCACCAAGCCAAGGTGCTAAGAGAACTGCACGAGGGTAGTTCTGACCCAGGATTGATGCAGGAGCTGCGCTCGGCAACCGATCTCGCCCTACAGGTGACGAAGGTCATGGCGTGGACTCTCGGGCAGGCGATGTCCACCCTGGTGGTCCAGGAGTGCTACCTATGACTCAACTTGATCAAGATGAGGGAGGCTGACAAGGTGCGGTTCCTTGCCTATTTGGCAACACTGTCGAGGACTTTGCCCAGCAGTTCTTGGCTGTTAAGAAGCAGACGGAGGCTATTCAGCATATCCTGCGATGACACTGGCTCCGCCGTTCCTGGGCCAGTGCCTGGCATAGAGCCACCCACAGGAAGCAGATGCCCCCATCTCATGGCCCGCCGCCAAGGACCCAAGGAAGTGGGCAGTGGTGGCTCAGCGGTTAAGGCTCTGGGTTACTGATCAGAAGGTCGGGGGTTCAAGCCCCAGCACCGCCAAGATGCCACTGTTGGGCCCTTGAGCAAGGCCCTTGACCCTATCTGCTCCAGGGGTGCTGTATCATGGCTGACCCTGCACTCTGACCCCAGCCTAGCTGGGATATGTGAAAAAGAAGAATTTCACTGTATATGTGCAAATGTATAATGTGTGATAAATAAAGAAAGTTATTATTAATTATTAATTATTAAGGAAGGCTTCTAGCTGCCCCTGAGATGGGCGACCCAGGCACATGGAGACCTGCTGCAGGCCTAGAGATGGTAAGCAGACCACTCCATCCCCCGGTGGAGGGCCGGGAGGAGAATCCTTTGTTGCCTTTTCTTTGATTCACCACATTCTCGAAAGGCTGTGGTACCCACACATTCAGAAAAGGAGTGGTTTCCTCATTTCCTGGGTCACACACCCGGTGTTTATGGCCATCATTATTGTGATTGCCGGACACTGCACATTTATGGCAGGCATGATGCTGCGGAGGCCACATAACACAGTTCAGCTAGTTGTGATGTTTCGTATAGGGACCCCTAGTGTCACTACATCAACACAGCGCCACCTGATGGAGGGAATGAGACATTGTGTCCCTCCTGCCACAACTCTGAACTACCCGCTGAAATGGCCAGGACCCTGTCTCAGTTCCTCAGCACAAAACCTGAATGAGTGGTTGGGAGCCAGCTCCTTTTATACCCGTATGTCCAGGGGAGTGGCATGCAAATTCCACTCGCCAATTCCAATTGGCCTTTTCTCAAATATCAGAGGTGTTTGGGGCTCCCAAGGGTGACCCCCTTGGGCAGAGCCCAAGCACGTAAGACAGCAATCGTGGCTATCGGAAGCGGAGAGGTAACGACCGCAACCAGGAAATAAACACAGACAGAAAGGCATCTTTAAAAAGATGCTCTCTGTCAGTGCCACTCTTTTAGTAGGGAAAATATACTCTTTTATCGCAAGAATATGTACTCTTTTAGACTGTCAAAGCGCCCAGGGGCGTTCTCTGCACTCCACCGGTGCACGAGGGGGAGAAGCCGCCGTAAATCCAACAGTTTTTTAGAGGTGAATGGAACGGCAGAGGATTCAGCTCGCTGAACACAACCGCTCGGCTCCGAAGACAAAATCTGAATGAGTGGTTGCGAGCCAGCTCCTTTTATACCCATATGTCCGGGGGAGTGGCATATTCCACTCGCCAATTCCCATTGGCCTTTTCTCAAATATCAGAGGTGTTTGGGGCTCCCAAGGGTGACCCCTAGTGTCACTACATCGACACAACATCTCGTTCCCTCCATCAGGGAATGGAGGTTACGAAAGTAACCAGGACATTTTCCGGCTTTGACCAGTTGACCAGAGGATTCATAAAGATTTGTTTGTCTCTTAAGTTGTACAACTGTAAAAACGTTAGCATTTAGATGCTGTCAATATGCTGATATTCAACATAATCACATGATCAACATGATATTCGGTGCATGTTGTTTCCGAGAGTTCCGGTACCCTAGGTTCGGCTACATTATACCAACTCACGACAAATGCCATCTCCTATCAGACATTTTTGCATCGGCTCCAACATTTTTACCTTCCCCTGTGGTGCGACCAGAAGTGTGTTGCATCAGCAGTGTAGGAGACCCAGGTTTTGATCCTGTGCTGAAACCAGGAAGTCATCATGTTCACATAATCAGTGACGAGCATGATTCGGAGGAACTGAACAATACTGATGTAGTGTTGAAGTGAACTACGAAAGGGAGACATTCTTATGTATGGATTCATGAATGATTTACACACAAATGTGAAAACTGTTCTGCTTGTGTTTTAGGAATTAGGCCCGCTGTGTACAAATACCTACAGATATGAACAAAATCACCCTAGTTTTTACAGATGGTCAGATGGACGGATGCAACTTATTGATCCCAAAGGGAGAATTTCAAGTGCTGAATAGCAAAAGTGCACAAATACACAAATTTAGTAAAACAAAACATAGTGTAAAAGCAATTACAGTAGAAAGTGTAAATCATAACAGAGTGCAAAAAACTGTCCTGAGCAAAGTTGTTATGCCTGGCTTGTATAACAGCCTACAGGCAATAAAATGTGCTCTTTTTCGGATGTGAACATTTTTTCTAATAAAAAGTTTTGGAAGATCATGTCAAAAGTTTAGTAGAGGCTACTACTGAGCTGCAAGTCTTAATTCCCTCTGCAGGAATGTACTCTGCCAAAATAGTGTGATCAATGTCCTCTATTGTTAACAATTATTCTGTGATTGAATTATTTCAGTCATTTCGGTGAAGCTGAGGTGATGGAGAAATGTGTCAACAAGCTGGTGGGTGCAATGCATTGTTATCCAAATTCATTCATGCTTTTTAATGCATTCAAAATGTCATGAGAGTTCCATTCTGAAGCCGTCCCAAGATCTGGTGTATTAGATTTGTAATGTAATTGAAATGGAAACATAATCAAAGTTTCATCATGGCATTTGTTTATCTAATCATCAGTGAAATTAACCGCTAATGGAATTGCAGTGTATCACTAGATACAATGGTAATGGCCTCTATTAAAAAGCTATCTCATGCATTTTGTGTAAGTAAATAGATTTATTCCTAAGTCTTACAAAATCGCTTATCACTTTTGTGTGTGTCGCTGGAGGGAGTTCAGAATTTAAATGTATAAATAGAATAATGCTAATAACCGTAGAAGCAGTTAATTTAAACAGGAAGGAGAGCAGACTGCATCAACACATTTAGTGTCACAACGCCCCAGCTCCTCCTAATGTGACTTATATCCGCATGTTTTGTCGTTTTAAATAATTAATGTGGCCATTAGGTCAGAGTACACAGACTAAATAGGGAAGAGGGATGCACTCAAGGATGCTTGCTATTATTTTTTCACCACTACAAGCATTTGCAATCTTAAATCTAAGCTATGCCAGATAACCAGTGTGAAAACTGGCATTTTTATTTCTTACCATGTTTATCCATATAAAACCATCATGTACAAGTCAGAAATGTGGCATAGTGGGTAGTGCATATGCTGCACAATACTTTTTGCAGTTTTGCTCAAATACAGGCAGGTTCAGATCCAACCTGTGTCATGTCATTATCCAATATTCCCACTCTCTCCCTTCACTTTCCTTCACTATCATATAACAAATGGTAAAAAATAAATTAACAATAAACATCATGCTCATACTGAGAAATGTTCATGGTTAGAGGACCAGTTTTATGAAACTGCTTTAAGTGGTCATATAATAAGGAATTACATTTCCCTTGATCTTTTAATATAATAAATCTCATTATACTGTCAACATACTTTCAGCACTTAAAACCTCCTTCACGGTGAGAAAAGAATATTTATAAAAACAGCTTACACAACTTGCTGATATCATACAGATAAATATATTTGAACATATGCACACATTACCGCCTCATTTTCACAGTGTCCTAACCAAGATTTCAGAGACACAATCACACACATTCACAGGGCAAAGTTACAGTAACACTTTCTAATAACAGTACATGAATAATCATGAATTAATACCTGAATTAATAGCTACTTCCGAATAAATTAATGAAGAGTTAAGGAATGGACTAATCAGGAACTAATGAAGGGCTAACATTAACTACAGCATGAGTCATCTGAATTCATGCATTAATAACAGCCACCTAAATGACATGTTAGTACATGTTTGATAGTTAATGCATTAATTAACATTAGGGAATAAATCATTATAAGAAAGAATGTGAAGTATTTCAACCTCGAATTAAACATGCATATTTAATGTTGTCATAATTTAAATATTTTATGCATTTAGCTGTCTGCAGTTTTGCCACAAATGCCATTGAATGACGCAGAATAATTCCGCCATTTTTTAAATGGACATAATAATTATAATTATTTTTTTATTTTTTTAGAAAAACACAAATAATAATGATCACCAATAATTTGATCTCAACCCATTTTATGTTATTCTCCATCCCTTTCATTTCATACTCTACCACTCAATTCACTCATCATCCATACCATAGAAATAGGAAGGTTGTCTTTATGTTGCTGGATCAATATTTGTTTTTGTTATATATATTTCTCAATATTTTTCATGGTTACTTTGTGAGTTTCATCAGAACTCAAAATAAAAATTAAAAATGATGATATTGATTGGATCATCATCATCATCATCATCTTCAACATCGTTGTTAATAAAAGTGTTTTGTTGTTGTTCATTTTTCCGTGGACATTTGCAAGTAAACATTCAATCATTTGTTGTGTGAACAAATTTGTTGCCCAGAACTACAGTATGTGGAGAGTTTGTTTCTGATGGGGCACTTATAAGCGGGTGTTGGCTGGCACCTTGCCACTTTTTCTATGGTAATGCTGACATTTTTAATCTTGATTGTTTTATTGGACTGAATTAAGGATTGAAGTCAGAGTGTTCATAATATCCATTTTGACGACGTTATGGGGAATATTTGAATGTATTAAGTACTAACATTAGCATTTTTAGCATTTGCAATTTGACACCAGGAGAGATAGAGACAAAAAAAATCTATCTTATAAATCATTTAAAAATGTCTTGTATGTCTTAACATGTATGTTTGGATTCTTTTGTGTTGGTATATGTTTATAAGAAATTTTGTTCATTTAAAGCGTCTTGGTGGAAGACTGACACTTGTATTTCAGGATTTTTTTTATTTCTTTTTTTCTCATTAAAGGTGTTTTCCCTTAATATTTTTTTTTTTTTTTTTTTTTTATGTCATATCTTAAAAAAAATTGTGGCATTTATTTCACTGGTGCATGTGTATTAAAAACCTCTTACACTCAGCGGACACTGTATACATAAGTCAGGCATATGAGGTATCACTGGAAACTTAGAATCTGAAGATAACCATCACTTCTGCATTTATTTTACTTCAAATATCAAAATAAGGCATCTAAAGTGCTTCACATTGCACATAAATGGACAAGTCATAAATCAGATGAAAGCTCTCACTCTCAGGAATGTGTTTTTACAGTAAATTGTGTTGCCCTAATACCACAGTTCAAAAGATTTTCAAAGAATCACAATGTGAAATATGATTTCTTTAAGTCATCAAATACAAACGTCTCTTTTAGGCTCTGATAACTGCTGCTGTAAGCCCCAAATGCCTAAAAACATTATATCTGCTTTTACCTTAGGAAGTTCTCAAAAAATTAGCCATTGTTTACATGTCTGTGTGCTCGCTTGGCTGAAAAATCTAATGTTATATCTTAGTTGTTCAGATCAAAATATGCCATCCAGAAGGAAAAGCATGCTAAACTAATCATCAGAAAATATGTTTTCGACTACTGATGATAAAACGTTTTATATCAAAGGGGAGGATCTCAGCTTTCTAGAGTGAGCTTCTAGTCCACTCAGAGGCTAAGATATTCAATGAAACAACAAGGGTGGTGCTTGAACTGAAAATTGGACTGAATGTCTATGGACAAGCACATATTTGATGCGTTAGAGCGCCACCTAAATTTCAGATCTGTATATTGTGATGGAATGTGATAGAGAAAAAAAAAACTTTTTTCTAATGCTTTCTGCCACCTAGTGGAATAAAATGAGAATTTTCAAAGTGAGATTGAGTGAACAGAACCAGAATTACATGTTTACATATTTAATACAAAAAAATAAATAAAAACAACTTTTTTTTCAAAAAAATATTCTGTTTATCATAAGATTATAATACATTAATATTTATGAATAATTGGAGTCTTTTTTATTTTTATTTGGGCAGTTCTCTGAAAAATGAGACCAATTTTTTGCAGTTAGTCCACAGTATGTGTGAATGGTGAGCTTTTAAATTTGAGTGTGAAAAATTGCAGGCGGCAGCCCAAAAATGCACCAGAGATTAAGGGGTTAAATGATTTGTTAATGCAGCATAATGTCATGACTTTACTTGGAGGGGCAAATGATTGCTAACTCATTATTAACTACCCATGAATCCATTACTTTTTAACACATCATCATGTCAAGACTTTACTTGGAGTGGCACATCATTATTAACTCATTGTTAACAACTCATGAACTATCATGAACTGATGGCTTGTTAATGAATCATCATGTCATGACTTTACTTGGTGGGGCTCATCATTATAAATTTACTATCAACTACACATGTACTACACTAGTATTCATCCTAGTTAAATCACATATTGTTTAGCATAATTTGGTTTGTTTGTCATAATGTAAAAGCTGAGATACGGACATGGCCTGCATTTGGATGACAAGTGAACTGAGTGGTAGGACCCACAGTGGTAGGGTGAGTAAGAGAATCTCACAGAACGGGTTGAGATCAATTATTATTATTAATAATAATTATTGGTGGCAATCATTAAAGGTAAAGTTCACCCAAAACTGAAACTTATCTTATCATTTACTTCACTCATGCAATTCCAGATGTGTATGACTCTTTTCTTCTGCAGAACACAAACAAATATTTTTAGAAGAATATCTCAGCTCTTTAGGTCCATTGAATGGTTACCAAAACTTTGAAGCTCCAAAAAAAGCACATAAATGCAGCAGAAAAGTAATCCATTCGACTCCAGTGGTTTAATCCGTGTCTTCTGAACTTGAAAATCGCTTTTCGGTGAGATCAGACCAATATATAACTCCTTTTTCACAATAAATGTCCTTGGCCATCATGATTTCAAACTCGATTACACTTTCTTGCACCATCTAGCCTCTAACCGAGCTTGCAATCATGATTATGCCTAGAGACTGCAATGGCAAGATGATAGTGAATTTTTTTTTTTTAATTTTGGTTTATTCTCACCCAAAACGGATTGCATCACTTCAGAAGACATGTATTAAAGTTGCTGTCTTATGTGCTTTTTGGAACTTAAAAAATGTGGTCCCCATTCACTTGCATCATGCATTGTATGGGCCTACAGAGCTGAGATATTCTTCTAAAAATCTTGATTTGGGTTCTGCAGATGAAATAAAGTCATACACATCTGGAATGGTATGAGGGTGAGTAAATGATGGGAGATCCTTTATGTTCCACATTTAATAAGGATGATACAAGTAAATTATGCAGAATAATCCTGTGTCATCTAGTGATGTTTGTGGTGAAACTGAAGACATCAAAAGTTAAAATTTTTAAAAATTATGTCCATATTAAATTAAACATGTAATTAAGGTGATTGTTATTAATGAATGAATTCAGATGACTCATGCTGTAAATCTTCATTAGTTCCTGATTAGTCCATTCCTTAACTCATCATTAATTTATGCTGAAGAAACTATTAATTCAGGTATTAATTCATGATTATTCATGTACTGTTATTATAAAGTGTTACCAAAGTTACTCTAGGAGTCACATCCTAATTTAGTGTATTACCATTGTTTATGTTTACGCTGTACTCCTATTGTTATTTCACTGAACTCCACGTAACAGGAGAGAAAGTCAGAGGGTGCCAGTATGTCTGTCACCTGTCCTCTATTCTGAATCATCTGAAGAGATGGTTTCTGAAAAACAGTCAGTAGGTGGGACACCCTCGGCCAAGATAAATTCTGAATTACTGAAAAAAACAAACAAAAAAAAAACAGTACTAAAATAAGTGGACCTCAGGGAAAGAAAAAATAATAATAAAAAAATAAATGATAATACACATTTAAGCTCAAATTAGTACAACTCCTATTATGTTATAGT
This sequence comes from Myxocyprinus asiaticus, assembly GCF_019703515.2. NCBI lineage: Eukaryota > Metazoa > Chordata > Actinopteri > Cypriniformes > Catostomidae > Myxocyprinus > Myxocyprinus asiaticus. Next base: position 33,084,340 of record NC_059357.1, on the reverse strand, counting down.
ATTGCATTGGTGAATACTACAGCAATCCATTTTGGTAGCATATGACACAATTGTAGTAACTAAGTTCCATTTCATTTTTATTCTCAGCTCATTAATGAGGGTCTTGACAATGTTTTTACAGGTGAAATTTGAGATGGGGCCAACAGTTCTTTGGAAAATCCACAAACATCCACAAATGTGACAAAGGCTCTCTGTGGAGCAGGGGGGTGCTAATTATGCTCTCTGCAGTGACATTGATAAAACAATCACATTGCAATTGTAAGAAAAGCCTGCACCAAGCTGCCGAGAAAAGAGTCAAGTATAAATGTTCTTAGAAGCTGTAAGATCAGTTGTCTTGTATGATCAAAAAACTACAGTGCAGGACTGATTCACTTTGAAGCTGACAACCCTTCTGTTGAAGCCTCGTGACTCAAGTAATGCGAGTCCAATGAGTTTTTCATAAAGCAGAAAACAGAAGACCTCCTGCTATGAATTGGTGTTTAGAGGTGAGGGGTCCTTTGGATCATATTCATGTTTTACCTCCTGCTTTAAAAGTGCTTTTGTCTGATTGTTGAAGACTGTGGGCAGGATTTGTGATTTGCAATGAAATGGTTGCTTTCAAGAAATAAAAAAGTATTCTCCACACCTTTTTTATTTATTAGATCTGTTGCTATATACTGTAGGTATATGCATTCGTTGCAAGGTAAGAATTTGGAATTGGATTGCGGTATAATAGCTCATCCAATTGGTTGCAATCTAATGATAACGTTTTTAGCATTCAGAGTGCCTGCAAACTGCGGAATGGCAATGTCAGCACTCTAACATGAGACACAATGCTAAGCAATATCACTCTCAGGTTCTATCAGGACTTTTTGGCAGGCTGGATCAAGCAATCTCAAAAGCAGTACAATGTGTTGCAGTTTCCCAGACAGCATCAGCCATCTTGTATGCAATATTTGCAGAATAAACCCCCACGAACCTGCTGAGCCAGAGGAACGGGAGCAGGTGATATAGAGGAAATTTCAGCCATGATTTCATATGAACTAAAATTCCATTTGCAGTGACGGCAGCCACACTGCCTTGCAAGTGGTGGCCCATATCTCTCCATAGACCGTCAGTGGACTCTTGTCAGCAGCTCTTTATGGTATTGCCGGTGACCTTTACATGATGAAGCACTGAGAGTCTCAGGGCTGACATGTCTCTCTGTCTTACCAATGTGTGGCAGAAAGTTGTTATGACCCTCCCTGGTGCAAGGATGCATGACAGAGAACGGGGGGCATCACAAAGGCCACTATTTATCTTTGTTACAACTTTTCAGATTAGAAAGGGTTCCAATTCCACATGGAGAACATAATGTCTGTGCTTCTTAAGCCAAGCGCACACTACAAGACTGAAGATTGCCACCCTTTCATGTTTGAAATCAGTGACTAGTTTGCAACAACAAGCCCCTGATCATTGCCAACTCACTCTTCTAGTGTGTGAATAGGTGTAGATATGAATACAAAATAAGTATACAAAACTTTTCCTTTCGTTCACACACCACCCACTTGCTGGACTTTTCTAACATAAATGAAACTGAAAATGTGTGTAGCGCTACTCCTGTTCAACTAGTCAGCTCACCCAGTTCACCACGTTGTTATTGCACAGTTCTTGAGTCAAAAGGTTTGACTGCAAACCCTTCCTATATGGCCTTTGAAGACATGTTATTAAAAATCAACTTGAGAAGCTATCTGCGTGAATTTGTGTGAGAAAGGAATTTTGATATTGCAACTACAGTCAATGATCTAAGAATTAACACACCTATTCTGTGATTAGTAAATTATTATACAGATTAAGTAACAGCGCAAACACACCCACAAAATTACTGCTGAACTGCAATTCCAGTCTTGAGAGCTGTATAGGAAAGGATGCAGCAGACCACCTTGATCTAACCACTACTGTGATCTAGACACCTGAATCATTTCTTTAACATGCCGAAAGTGCGCTCGACAACACCACACATTTGGATATTTGCCAGGTAACACCCCCTTTCAATTATTTGATCATTGTTTGTTGAATTATAGCTGATATGATTGATTGACGGATGGCACGGTGGCTCTTTTGGTAGCACTGTCGCCTCACAGCAAGAAGTTCCACGATTCGAGTCCCGGCTCATCCAGGGCATTTCTGTGTGGAGTTTGCATGTTCTCTCTGTGTTCGTGTGTGTTTCCTTTCCTCCAGTTTTCCCCACAGTCCAAATAAATGCAGGTTAAGTGAATTGGAAACTCTAAATTGCCAGTGTGAATGTGTATATCTGTGTTTGTTAGCCCTGTGATGGCTTGGTCACCTGTCCATGGTGATTCCCTGCCTTCGGCCCGAGACAGCTATGATAGGCTCCAGCACTATCTGTGATCCTACATAGGACAAGCAGCTACAGAAAATAGATGGATGGATGTACATAAACATCTTTTATATAAAATTTATTTTACCGCATGCTTTGGCCTTATTTTAATAAAAGGAGGCGTGTTTGTGCATAAAGTAATTACAATTACTTAATTTAAATACTCAAGATGCAGCACAAATTCAGCACTGATTGCAACTGCTTAAACGAGTGTGCGGGAGGTTAGTGAATAAGACGCATGATTTTATGCTGAAATACCACGTGCAAAATTGGTGCAACTGTTTAGTGGATTCGTCCCTGAGTATTTTATCGTTTACGGATTAGCCCCATTAATTTCCATTGTAAGTGCCTCTTCTGCTTTTTTTTTTTTTTTTTAAGAAAAGGAGGGATGAGTCAAAATGAATTTTTGTGTTAATCAGCACTATGCCACAAATGCTGTTGATTGAGCTCAACTTGTATTGAATCTGGAATATTCCTTTAAGTTTATGTTTTTTTCATTTATTCCCACTTTTGTGCAGTGGTAAATGTGAAATGAATAACATATCAACCAAAACCTCACAACTTTCTAAAGCATAAGCTCTTCCTCTGAACCTTAAAGCACTTCCAAGGAGTTTTAGCCTACAATAAATTTTTTTGATGTAGTCCTTACTATCTGAAGTGTCCTTGAAGTAAAGGAGAGGGGAAAGAAAATAGGATATGGGATCTTTACAATATGGATATTCTGCATTCTTAGACATTATATGAGCCTTGCAGTCACTGGACCGGTTTCTATAAGTTCCTCTGTTGAAACGCATCTCAATGAACAACACACTAGCACTGGATATTTCAGCTGAGAGGCCTGTTTATTTATATATTTCTGTGTATAACTTATTTATCCTGCTTTTCATATTTCAGTGGTTGCTGGAAAAACTGATGTCTGCTTTGCTTTCAAGCCCCTTGAAATGCTCAGATCTTTTTTGAATGCTTCATTAATGGAACAGTGTTGATCAAATTTATCTGTGAGGACGCACTTTGATCTTCCTTTAATTTTCATGATGCTCACATTATTGACACACATGACACACAATAGCCTGACATGCTCTCAAGTTATTTTTACATCCCTAGTAATTAAAATTTTCCTCTTCTAAGACTGCTTGTTTGTTTTCTACCCTGTCAGCAGAATATAACAACACCTCTTTATAGTGTTTACAAGCCTTCTTTAGATAACGAAGAAGCTATTATGGTCTCTTCAAGTAATAACCAGGTCTTATTTTACTCAGAAACCACTATTCTTAAAACCCATTGGAAATTTTAAAGGAACCCATTGCTTGAAAATGCTGATTCTCTTTTGGGTTTTAAGATCGCAAACTTCTTTATAATAGGCTAAAATAATCTCCTTTGTAAATTGATATACATTTGCAGGTGATACAGATTTACAGGAACCTGTGATGTAGCTCTATAAATACAGAGCCTAAAATGACCTTGTGTGGAAGTCGACAGTGCTGAAGGGCTGAGACCAGTTCTGAGGGCCAGCCTGTATGTCTCTTGCTGTATCGACCTCTCCTTGGGCCCTTTGTGTGGATCACCTGAAACATAGCCAGGACTCCTGTGTCCCCACAGGGTTATTTTTCAAAGACTTCTCAAGAGCGATATGGACTTCCTTCCCCAGCATGCCACCTGCAGTGAATCTCAAATGTTTCCCTCGCTATCAACAAGGCAATTACTGTGAATGATTCCTCTTTGCGTTATTTGATACATTTACTGTGTAACACTTTCAAACGTAGGATGTCAATTTATAAAAGGAAAATTGCTCAATCAAAGAAAACAGGTCTTTCGGCAACATTTAATCTCACTTTTGAAAGCCAACGCTATACGATGTTCACCACCAATTTTACCTCTTGACCTAACTGGCATATTTCCAAGTGAAATAGGATATTCAGTGAAACAGAAAGTAAGGCAAGAATTAATTTTATACATTGGAAATTGATTGGATCATGAAAAGTGGCCTCTATGGCATCTGGCTGGATGGTAGGGGTTAAAAAGTATAGCAGGTCACACACCACACGTCCCTAACATTGGTGCCCCCATTAAAGTTTCGCTCCCTTCAACGTTTCGCTGCTGAATCAATAGTGCTATATATTACATATGGTGCATACTCTGTTTTTGCTTCACAGTGTACATATAATGCATATTGGTAGTACAAAACAGTGAATCTAATAACTGTATAAAATTACATACAAAAGTTTTTGCAGTTAAAGAATGAACAAAGTGGTAATGAGTATGCAGGTTGGTGTATGATTACTGTATATTGTGTTATGGTGTAAACCAGTGCAAACTGAAAGATTAGAAAGGGTGACATTTATTAATTAGACATTTATTAAACATGGAACCTAGGCATTATTCAAACTGTCCAACCACAAAAAGACAAACGTTTTATTGATAAAGTGCCTATACACTATATATCTTCTAGCCTAGGCTAAAGTCAATTGTAGAAACAAATTTTCAAATGAACCATTATGGGTCTGTCCCAAAACCTAGTGAGCTGCCTTGCTGTCTTCTGCCTACATAGGCAGCTGTCTTCTATGGCAGCATACTAACTGAAATGGAGCCTCATAATGGATCGATTTGGAATGCTTTACAAAGGCAGCAGCTCCATGCGCCATTCAAATAGCACTCCTCATGTGGAGTGCACGGGAGACTTACCTCGCAACTGATTTAAATACAGGTGAGAAACGAGAGAGGTAAAAATAAATAAATAAATAAATAAATAAATAAAAAATCCCACTTATATGCATCACTATTCTTCTAGATTTACTGATGCTGTATGAATAAGAACTTTTGGTCACATTATAAAAATGTCTTCAGTAAAATTTACTATCAGGCGCTGGAGGCCTCAAACAGATATGCATCATGTATCTGATCCTTGTGTATTCAGCTTGATTGGATTGTTGTCAATTGTTGTCGACTTTTTATTGCAAAACCCTTTGGTGTATTATTACAGATTGTAATATTTAAGAATTGTGGATGTTGTTAGACACAATAATGCATAATGGTCAAAGAGATAACAAGTCAGGCAGTCTGTTTCCTCTTTTCTTTTCAACATTCTCTATAAAACATTTTCTTGTTATTTTAGCATCTAGCTATAGCATTTAGAGTAGTTTAATGAAAAACATTTGAGAATGAGGGTTTCATAATTTCCACATGTGATTAAGTTCAGCAGTTCGCTCATTTGGTGCATTTTCAGCATTCTGCTCACTGGAGTGTGGAGGACACAAAGTGTACATGGCTGTTCGAGGGTGTGAATTTGTGAAAATGAATCTCTCTCTCCACAGGAATGTTCATAATGCAGGTCTAGTCGCTGTAGCTCATTTACATCTGAGAATATCATCTGCACGGACTCTCACCCTTGTACTGGACCCAAGAATTAGCTAATGTGCTGGCATTATGATCATAGTTGTGTAATGACTTGATGCATCATTCCAAGCAGAGCTGTCTGCGATCTCGCCCATGGTAATATCTTCGTGAGAATGTATTTAATGCTGAACTGAGAGCACAGTAATGGTGTGGAATTGCTCCAATTATGTAAAGCGCAATGACTTATGAAAGTGACACAATCAACATATAAGGCTTGTCAAGTACACAAGTCAAGTAAACACACTAAGAAAATAAAACAGGCACTGCTTTGAGATTAATACAGCCAGACCTTCATTTTAGTGTCTAGTTTGTTGAGTGTCCCGAATGTGGAGTCTTGACAGAAAACATTCACACCCTCATTCATCAAGCAGTTTTTGCTCAGAGCATCTCGAATTCCTCTCTCCTCTCCTGTCATAGAAATTTTCTAACTTACCATAGATGTTCCTGAGGGATTTTATCGTGCATTGACTACAAGGGAATGCAAATGGCAAACACAAGCATGAATCTGGGACAAGATGGCCATGACCTGCCGAGGTCTCCTCTCTGAGCTGGGCGTCTGGGGATTCAGAATCCTCCACTTTTGGAGCTTAATTAGCCCAACTCTGTTGCCTGGAGAAGTGTTCAGTGGTTGACCTTTCCTAAAGGTAAGTGACCAGTGCATGTTCAACAGGCCACGGGAAAATGAGTAGCTCGAAGGAGGTTTCTGACAAGCCAAACTCAAAGGGGAGGTGGAGATTGCAGAGACATTTGAGCTGGCACCTAGACAGCATCATGTTTAAAGATACCCTGAAAAAGAAACATTGCCAAAGGGGAATTTTATTAGCATTACTGCTTCTTATCATCAACGATAGCAGATATCTAATGGTGAGCGGAATCTGCCTTGATCAGGAGTGGATTTAATAACAAGCAAACCCCACTTAAAAGGCCAGCTTAAGCCTATGGTAAAGGTAGTGGATCAGCTTAAGTCATTGGTGTAGGTAGTTGATCATCATAGCCATGTTTTTTATCTGCAAAACTTCGCCAGTGAAGCTGGTTGACCAGTGTGGTTTTTCTGGTAATACTGGTTAACAAAGGAAGTCTTCCTTGTTAGGATGGTCAAAAAGCCTTGTTGCAACACCAGCACAACAGCATCCTGTCTTGTAGACCGGTAAACAAAACACAACATATGCTGGTGACACAACATTTTAGCAGGAAAAAGAAAACACACAAATATTAGCAAATTGTAGCCATACATACAGGGACATGCAGTACGGCTTACCCAACTACAAATTTTTACTTGCTGATTAGTTGTCCAGAAAAGAAGTCCGCTACTCGACTAACTGGCAGATCTACCTTACTTTCTGTAAATAACCCACTATACAATGTGCAGCATTGGCAGTCTTTTCTATTTAATAGACCACAGCAGGGAGCAGGATGGCAGACAAGGCAAGAGAAATATTGATTATAAATAAATGTATACAGTACTTCAATGCTGAAAAGCATCAATAAAAATTCATTAGTGTAATTAAAAATAGATTATTTTACCCAATATTTTTGTTAGTTGTATGTTTTTATGCTTGTTAGAGTAATGTGCCATTAGCTTAGCAACATGCTAAAACTCTATTCTAATCAGTTGTGAGTCAAGTCTATCGTGCGGAGTGCTATTTGTGTGGCATGTATTTGATACCTATGTGTTCCAAAACTAGTAGTCTCTTATGAGTTTTGGAATGGGATTATGGTCAGTGCAAATTTGGTTGTTTATTGTGCGGTTTAATGAACAATGTTCAAAATTCAGTACATCGTAGAAACAAGTTATCAAATATATGCACATGGGCTTGTGCGTGTGATTTTCATTCTCTTGCTGCATTGATATATTGAGACCTTGACTTCATCAAAGTTGCTAACTGTGTGCGCTGCAGCTCTAATAGCTTGGTTTTCATTAGTGTGGGACAGGAGCTGTCAGGTTGAGTATGTCAAGCATAAAGAATCAGAGAAGCCTCTTTAAGGTCTTACAATTACACACACTCATCAGTCATTTCTACAACCAAACCACTCCTTTTATAGGTTTCTTTATGTCCATTTTCTTTAGAAAAATTACTAATGAAAATGTTCGATGACATGTTTTTTTTTTTCATCAACATGAACAAAGGCAATCCTTTTTTATTAAAACGTGCTGTTGACGAAAATATGACAAGAAAAAATAATACAGTAAGACGATTACAATGCACTAACAATGTTTTTACAAGAAGAAAAATCAAGAAAGAATATGGCTAATTCAAATAATCCAATCATAGTATAGTATGTTAGAGATTTCCCCGCTTGATCTGGGCAGCATTGCCCAAAAGCACCCTAAGCCTTTTTAGATCGTAGAAACCATTGGTGCCAATTGTCTCTACGATCATTCTATAAATATGAGGATAATCAACTACATCCACAACATAAACATAATATAGCAACTTGCATCTACACAATTAATTTTTGTTTTTTGTCAATTTGCACAGTATCGTCAACTAGAGTTTTATTTTTGTCAACTAAAATTACTTTATATGCCATTTAAGTTAAATGGGCTAAAATTAAAATGACATGACTACATTTAAAGGGCATTTGTTTCAAAAGATAAAATTTATGACTAGAACAAAAGTCTGTAAAAAAATATTTTTTATGCCATAAACCCCACTTTTTGCAAAAGTGTGTGTTAGAGCTGATGGCTCTTGTGAATATAATGCCATCCGTGCCCTGAAGCAGGAAAAGGTTTGCTCACGTGATCTTCCTGCAAATAATAAGAAATCCTTTGAGGGTGGGACATGTCTGTCATCCTATAAATCATCCATAGGCAAGTATTCCTCTCTTGGAGTGTAGCCAGGCACCGTTCTCATTATCCTGTGTGGGCTTGCCTCTCTGAGAAGAGAGCTGAGGTGAGGTGCTTTGAAAAAAAAAATACTTCACAAAGTCACTGTTGCCATTAACGGCTCTCGTTCGCATGTGGATATGATGAGGAGAGCACGAAAAAAAAAAAAAACATTGTGATTTTAATGGCAATAAAACTGATTTAAAGCCACATGAAAACATGATGAGCATTTTTATAAGTGTCATGTACTTTTACAGGGAGGGTACCATTTTCCAGGTCTGTGCTTTGCACATCAGTTTGCTGTGCACACTGCAGAGCAGAGGTGATTACTTTGGAAAATTAGATCTAATCACTTAAATTGCTGAGGGAACCATTCTGGGGCCATAATAGTGGTCGAAGTGTTTGGTTTGTTTATCCCCATTGGATTTTGTTTAATGAGTTTTAATGTTATGAGAGACTTATTATGTTCAAGCATATATTATAAAAACCCTATTAAAAATCTAAAAATTGCTAGGGTGGGTAGAGTCACGTGGGCTACCTTCCTCATGGTCGCTATAAGGTGGTTCTCGCTTTGGTGGGGCGCGTGGTAAGTTGTGCGTGGATGCCACAGTGAATAGCGTGAAGCCTGTAACATCCCAAATTCCAGCATCTCCAACTCCATCGTTTCCCTACTCACATGCACCGTCACCAAGAGGCATTGCACAGCATTCCTTCCAGTCACCATCTCCATCTCCTTCAAGCTTGGTGTGTAAACGAAAACAGAACACTGAGGACGCCCTGCTGGGGATATTGGAGAAGCTGGACCAGGAGAGGGAAAGTGCCATGCAGCAGGACAAGGAAGACTACAGATTTGCTGTAGTTATGGCTGACACTCTGGCGAAAGTGGACCCAAAGAAGAAATCTGATGTGAAGTTCAAACTCCATCAGGTGCTTTTTTAGGCTTTTGAGGGATGACAAAGGATAGACTCTTTATCTGACACTTTTTATGTAAAGTACTTTTTAAATGCTTTTTTTGTGGAAAGATTATTAGTTAAAATAAGAATTCATTTACATAGGATTTAAAAAAATATTGGCTTAGATTTGTTTTGTGCATAATGTTGGAAGAGGAATAAAACCAAAAGCTGAAGTTTTTTTTTTTTTTTTTTTTGGGTGTACCATGTTTTCATTCATCAGTGTCTTCACAAATATACATAGTCACTACACTACACTGATGGCGACAGTAATTAACCCCATTCTGTTGTCTCTATACATAAAGAGACATTTGCATTGCTGGGCGAACATAATCGCCTGATTTTGTAAATGTGAGCAATTACATTTGCAGGAAGCACCCACTTTGTGCTTATGTCTAAAGTAATTGCTTACATTTACAAAATGAGCCTACGCTACCAGAAATAAGCCTATTTAATGAAAGTAAAGGTCCATGTTTAATAAAAAATGTTAATGGAATGTTTAATAAAATTAGAAAAATATTTAAGAGATCGTTGCTCAGTTTTGTTTTATACATATGTTCTCATATTTATATATTTTGTTCTAATGTGACAAGTAATAATCTCAGGGTTTACTGGGTTTTAAATGATTCTTTGCACATCACGTGTCCTCTCTGCATGCATGTTCAAGACCTCAAATATGACCTTGTTCCGGCAAACTACTACTTCTCATAGCTACTTCCAGTTTGTTTAGAAGACGATTACTCTGAGTCGCCCCCTTTCGTTTCAAAGAGTAGTACAACGGCGAGCGCGTCAAGTATAGACGCCTCGACCATTTGGGGAGGTGCATGCGCAGTCAGCAGAGGCTTGCGGTGCGGAGCCAGGCGAAAGTATAAACAAGGCTGAGCCTCCACACATGCTAGGTCTCCGTGGTAATGCACTCAACAAGCCACGTGACAAGATGCGTGGGCTGACTCTCTCAGAAGCGGAGGCAACTGAGATTCATCCTCTGCCACCCGGATCGAGGCAAGTCACTGTTCAACCACGAGGAATTAGAGCGGATTGGGAATTGGACATGCAAAATTGGGGAGAAAAGGGGAGAAAAAAAGTATCTATACTTACAAATAAATGGCTTTTTTTTTTTTATTATTTAAAAGTGCTTCCAAGCAAAATTGAGTTAAAATTCAGTTTCTTATGTATTCCGTATAGCACTGCACATTATGACTGGTTTACGTATTCTGTATGAATATGAAGAGATGTATGCTATATTTATATTGGGCACTCTCCAGGAGTACAGTGCACTTTGGTTTCCCATAACTTTTTCAAAGCATTAGAGGCACAAATGCAGCTAGTTTTAAACATATCAGATCGCCCAACAACTAAATTGATGCAACAATATAATAATTTTGACAGTTCATTGAATTGAAATTCAAATAATTGCAGTAAGAAACAATTTTTAATTTTAATGACCAAAAATGTAATATTGTGCATGCAGCCCTGTTACTATATGAGCTGTAATACTGGTTAACAAAGGAAGTCTTGCTTGTTAAGATAGTCAACAAGCCTACCTTTTGACTATCTACAACTTTCAAAACAGCCTCTCTACAACATATCATAACAAAAGTAATTTATTTTATAAAAAAAAAAAAAATCTTTAATATATCCTCGTGAGACCCCATCGCTACACGCAATGCATCATTTAAATTAATTTAAACCCACTATTCTCAGTTCAAGAGACTCAGTGCTGTCAGTAAAGGGTTAAACATTTGACGCACAGAGTCATGTGACAAAACAACATGGTGTCGAACAGAGCAGAGATTGTCTTTGGGAGAAACACCAACAAAACTACATCTGTAAGAAACCTAATTACATTTTTTACATTGAAACCTGCTTGAGTCAAAGGATTAGAGTCCCTAGTTTCATCCAAGATGTCATTTCCAAAAAATTGAGCAATTTATTGTGAAACGCCATGCTACTAAACACAATGTACATTAATGTGTACTTTAGCGCAAATTTTCTTTAGAAATCCTATATTTACTGTGCAATGTCACATTGAGTATCAGTGGGTTCATTCAAAATCTGAAAAATATTTTGCTTTCAGCGGCTTTATATGGAGTTGAAAATAAGGTGGATTTCGAGCTGTTCTGAGACCAGTGAAGACAGACAGCACACTGGAGGTTAAGTCATTCACTAAATAGGGAGAAAGGGAGCATCCTATAACTCTCTATGCAACCAAGTGCATTCACTCCTAAAATCTGACCAAAAGTTCAGTTTCAGGCTGCAGATGATGTTTGGACCACTCAACATGTTTAGCAGACATGGGACAATGGAAATCAGTATATAGATTCAGAATTTATAATGTATAATTAACATGGTTGGCAAGGAATTGGATGATGCTGCTATTATTTTACATCTGAAATTAGCATAATTAATTCTGATGTAATGTCTGTTATGTCTCAAAAACATGAATAACTAATACTCCTGGAAACATATACAATTTGATGAAATCTGACTTTCTATAGCTTGGTTTTATTTAAAATTCACAGCTTAGTCCTGCTGTCCACATATGTTGGCATACATTTTTAGGAAAACTATTTGCTTCTTTTTTTGCATATTTATAAGGTGCTACCAGTTACAAATCAAAATGGGGAAATGGAAAATGCACACAGCAGTCACACTCGGGTCTCAGGAAGATACAGTGCATCCGGAGAGTATTCACAGCGCTTCACTTTTTCCACAGTTTGTTATGTTACAGCCTTATTCCAAAATGGATTAAATTCATTATTTTCCTCAAAATTCTACAAACAATACCCCATAATGACAACGTGAAAGAAGTTTGTTTGAAATATTTGCAAATTTATTAAAAAATAAAAAAACAAAAGAATCACATGTGCATAAGTATTCACAGCCTTTGCTCAATACTTTGTTGAAGCACCTTTGGCACCAATTACAGCCTCAAGTCTTCTTGAGTATGATGCTAAAAGCTTGGCACACCTATTTTTGGGCAGTTTCTCCCATTCTTCTTTGCAGGACCTCTCAAGCTCCATCAGGCTGGATGGGGAGCGTCGGTGCACAGCCATTTTCAGATCTCTCCAGAGATGTTCAATCAGGTTCAAGTCTGGGCTCTGGCTGGGCCACTCAAGGACATTCACGGAGTTGTCCCGGAGCCACTCCTTTGTTATCTTGGCTGTGCGCTTAGGGTCGTTGTCCTGTTGGAAGATGAACCTTCGCCCCAGTCTGAGGTCCAGAGCGCTCTGGAGCAGGTTTTCATCAAGGATGTCTCTGTACATTGCTGCATTCATCTTTCCCTCGATCCTGACTAGTCTCCCAGTTCCTGCCGCTGAAAAACATCCCCACAGCATGATGCTGCCACCACCATGCTTCACTGTAGGGATGGTATTGGCCAGGTGATGAGCGGTGCCTGGTTTCCTCCAGAAATAACGCTTGCCATTCAGGCCAAAGAGTTCAATCTTTGTTTCTCATGGTCTGAGAATCCTTCAGGTGCCTTTTGGCAAACTCCAGGCGGGCTGTCATGTGCCTTTTACTGAGGAGTGGCTTCCGTCTGGCCACTCTACCATACAGGCCTGATTGGTGGAGTGCTGCAGAGATGGTTGTTCTTCTGGAAGGTTCTCCTCTTTCCACAGAGAAATGCTGGAGCTCTGTCAGAATGACCATCGGGTTCTTGTTCACCTCCCTGACTAAGGCCCTTCTCCCCAGATCGCTCAGTTTGGCCGGGCGGCCAGCTCTAGGAAGAGTCCTGGTGGTTCCAAACTTCTTCCATTTACAGATGATGGAGTCCACTGTGCTAATTGGGACCTTCAATGCTGCAGAATTTTTCTGTACCCTTCCCCAGATCTGTGCCTCAATACAATCCTGTCTCGGAGGTCTGCAGACAATTCCTTGGACTTCATGGCTTGGTTTGTGCTCTGACATGCACTGTTAACTGTGGGACCTTATATAGACAGGTGTGTGCCTTTCCAAATCATGTCCAATCAACTGAATTGACCACAGGTGGACTCCAATCAAGTTGTAGAAACATCTCAAGGATGATCAGTGGAAACAGGATGCACCTGAGCTCAATTTTGAGTGTCATGGCAAAGGCTGTGAATACTTATGTACATGTGATTTTGTTTTGTTTTTTATTTTTAATAAATTAGCAAAGATTTCAAACAAACTTCTTTCATGTTGTCATTATGGGGTATTGTTTGTAGAATTGAGGAAAATAATGAATTAAATCCATTTTGGAATAAGGCTGTAACATAACAAAATGTGGAAAAAGTGAAGTACTGTGAATACTTTCCGGATGCACTGTATGGGTAATATAAGTTTAACAATAACTATAAACCAACATTTGGAATAAAAGTGGGACTCACTGCATTTTTAAAGAGATTCAGGCCCTATTTTTGTATCTTATTCATGGAATGTGCAATTCACAAGGCTTATTAAAGGACCCAAATAAAGGGTTCCATTTCACCATTTGAATGAGGTGGCAAACATCCTCAGTTTCATGGCTTAAATAAATGTGACCACATTCAGTGCAAAACCAGCTCATTTTTTTCTTTTAACAAGGATGGACTAATACTGCATGAAGACAGACAGTTCTGGCATGCTGTTCATTAGGTGAGACAGTGTGGTGACACTCATAGCCCTCTGATGGCCTCACTCGTTCTACATGCCAGTATGAGCTCTAAATGTTAAAACTGCTGCAGGACACAAAACCATCTCTGACCTGACAGCTGTGACAGGGGGTTGGCCTAATCAAACAAAGATGGAATGCTAATTGAGAGGCTTTTCACAGAAACAATTGTGGTGCTCTTGCACAGACATATCTAACAAACAGTTTTGCTTTACAGGAGATGACTTCTTTTATGTGTCATTCACAAAAATCTTACTTGAACAGATATAGAAACCCCACTTTCCCCTCGGTGCACCGCCTTCTGAACAATTTTTAGCTGGTATTTCCGTCCATTGACATCTGTGGGATTTATTTATTTATTTATTTATTTTGACTTGGGAGAATTTTTTTTCCCCCACATACAGTTGTACATCACAGACAAATCACTTTTCCACTATGAATTGTATGGCCTATCTGGGCCAGTTCCTTTTTGGACAAGTCTTTTGTAGAGTTGGGTGAATTATTAGTTTTTTTACCTGACAATACTGTTTTGATACTCTAACGCCAAGAATCGATACTGTTTTACATTAATATTTAGACTATAGAAACTTTATTGTATATGTGAAAATTGTCTTCAGCTTTGCCATAAATGTGTTATAAACAAGCCACAAAGTAACTTGTTTTATTTGTAAAGATGTTCATACAGATCCTCTGTATACAGCTAGACTGCAAGGATTTTTGTCTAATGATAAATACATTGAAACTAAAGTAGGCTACGATATTCCCTCACAACATTTTTTTTTCTGACACTGATGTGCCTATGCCCTACACTACTTCTATGGCTCTATAATGAAGTAAAGCAGGATGTTCAGCTCTTGTTGTGCAAAGATGAATGAGAAATAAGCAAGTAAATACTCATGAATCACAATATATAACATTTTTGAATGGCAATACACTAAACATTAAGAGTCAATCATAATATTATTATATCATGACTCAGATATACTCAGTATATAGCCAGGTCACTGCTGATTCCCACCCCTAGTATTTTGTACTGTAATATTGAAATACACTCTTTCAGTGTATGAAGTGCAGCGTCTTCTTTTTCATGATGGTTGTTGAGATGAACTGTGAAATTTAGCAGATGGATGATGACTCTTCAGCATCTTAAATGTTGCCTCAAGTGTGGAGCAATATGCTTTCTTTTGCTCATTAACACATCTATTTCTGATGAATGTAATGGTGCAACATATTGCTGCAATCCACCTCTTTACCCTTACTGAACTACTGTTCCTGTCTCTATTGGCATAACATGTCTAACATCTGTTGTGTTATCCCAGAATAAAGAGATTACAGCAGTCAGTTACAGCTACTTGCCATTTAAAAGTTGATGTCTTAAAGCTTGAAGTGGATTGTCAAAGTAGTTTTCATTAAAGCAGTTATGGTGAGACTAATCTTTCACAGTATCTTACATTGTGTTGGAGGTGTCAAAATGATGACAATAATCAGCTGGAGTGTACACATTTTTTTGCAACATTTATGACATTTGTCCAGTTTTGCTTCTTAGGCAAATGTGTGGTTGGAAAGTGATTGATAGTCACGATCACACATCTGAATAAAGTCTAATTAAAAAGAGTTGTCTTCAATTGTCCTCCAATCTGGTGAATTATGGGTTCTTGTGTGCTATTTTAAGAAGTATACATTTGGTAAGTGATTTAGTTGTGCCTGCTAGGCCAACAGTCTAGTAAAAATGTTGTGAAATAATTTGTATATTTAAGTGCATTTTTCAATATTTTGAGTGAATACTATGTTAAACAATTGTCCATTAAGTTGTTTGGCAATTTTCATTTGTTATCATTATAATTTAGAATAGTGATAGACCGATATATCAACCAGGGGTGTTTCTCGTACAATGACGTAACTCACTGCATAACCACCATAGGATGATGCATTGAAATGAGCTAGTCACGACTGTTTCCCAAATTGGTAGTAACTATGACGAACATCCATCGTTCGAACCACATTAGTCCAGCAACATAGAGCTGTCTTTAATGATGTTACGCAGAGGGTGGAGTAATAACTTCTGAAAAATGTAATTATAATAGCTCATTTACACATACACCAGAAAGAAATGTTAATGCAAGAAAGCTGCTGAAGACATGAAATCGGCATGCACCGTGTAATGAGACAGATGCATTGTGCTGCAATAGTGGGGTTTCCCTCTAAATCAGTCTCCGAGGTTCTCCCGACACGCTTGAGCACATACGCACATGTGTACTCTTCAATCAGAAGTGATCTTACCTATGCCACATTCCCTTCAAAGACTTTACCATTCACTGTGAAAGCAGTGGAGGGCTGAAAGTTCAGTTCGAAGCTATTTTAAAGCATACCTATTTGGATTGTTCTCACTTTGAAGTGGCTTTCGGAGGCTGATTTTTCCATTTGGAACGTAGCCAGAGAAGCTATTTGTGTGTTAACATGGAAACATAAGCTGTGTTCTCCAACAGAAACTGCTTGTATTAAAGCGCTTTCTCTTAACAGCCTTTTATCCTGTAAAACGGCGTTTGCATGACGTTCAGAACGGCGCTTTCTGCAAAACCCCGGAATAAGACATATCTTAAATACATGTAAACGTGATCAAATTCTTGACAGAATGAAAGATATATTTGGAATAAAGATATAGAAGCCTAAGTGAAGTGAAATGATGCCCCGATATACTTCCGGAGAAGTTCTTCTTCGTTCTTCATTCAGATGTAAAAAGAAGTTCTAAACAGCCGAGCAACTGTATACTATCTGTGAACATTCAGACATCTGCCATACTGCTGAGGGAGACATTAAGATGTACATTTAAATATGAGGATGCTCAGTAAAACCTTAACTCATGTGACATTAAAATGTGTTATCAATGACGTTATGCCTCATTCTATGAGTCGAATGCACATGAAGTCAGTAAAAGAAGCTGTTTTACCTATATATTTAAGTAATATAGTATATACAGTAGAAAATGTTTGTCTTGTTTAGATTCTGAATTCAAGACTCTAATGCGCTAACATGCTATACACACCCATAAAATGTGCTGATTACATTCTGTTATTGTAACTTATAATGACAATGATACTACTGTACAGATAGGTTTACAAAAGTGTGTAAATATTCGGAATAGAGACAAAAGAATGGTGATAGAGCCATATTCTGGCTTTTGCTACAGATGGCACATGAGTGAATGGGCACTTCAGAGTATTTTAATAGATTGTATTCCTTTTGTATAAAAATTGCATGACATGTTCTTGGAGAATATCTCTACACAAATGATCATACTGCTGGTGTGTTCATGTTGAATACTGACTGAAAAACGTAAACAAAGCAGTAGGTGGAGCTCGAGGTCACACCTAACAATGACGTGGATCAACTGCAGTAAGAAGATGTTTAGCAAATGGTTAGAAGTTTTCCTATAAGTTCGCCCAGGCGAGCTGTTACAAACTACTGAAACGAGTGCAAAAACACATTCTTTTTGGCAAGATTTTGCTTTAAATTATGTCATGTGTGTTTCAGGAAACACCAAATCGTTGAACTATGTTGGTAATGATGGAACTTTTTGATGGAATATTCATTAAAATATTACGAGTTTATTAGAAACAATTGCTAATATTTTAGTGAATACCAGATTAACTGTATATACTGTATGTATTGCAACAGTATAATAGAATTGAATTAGTCTATATCCTGCTCTCATGTTATCTGCATCGGTCATTGAAAAACCCATTTGGATCGACCACTAATATAGAATATATTGCATCATATTTGGCCTCAGCCACCCTGATCTCTAGATATTACCGCCCCATCTGCCGTTGAAAACCCACATCATCAACCATTACATGTGATGCTTTCATATGTCATTCAGAACCCACAACAATAGCATCCTAATGCACTCTCACACTCTCCAGCCATCCCCAACAGGCAGTGAGAACGTGACAAGGCATTCCTGACTTTGTTGACATTACTTATTAAAGCCAAAGTACAAGATGCTTCTGATCAGCTCAAAGTTCATGGCATTTTCAGCACTGTCTGTTTATTTTGCGGTATTTATTTTGAAGGTTAAACTGGCCCCTACCAGTAATTGTGCTGTTGCCTCCCTCATGATCATACAAAATCAATGGTAGACCTTTTCAGAGCACACTGATGTGTTTTAAAGGACTAATGCTTGATTCAGCTTTCTGACAGATGGATTTAAGCACTGCTTCAATCAAAGTGATGCAAATACTGCCTAATAAAGGACATCACTGTTGCAACATAAAAGATAAACTGCCATTAGATAAGCAAACCCAATACATGTTCTCAATGATTGATTTTATCAAAGGGACTGCAGCTTTAAACATTTTTACAGCAATTTTTTAAGGGGCTATATGCAACACTTTTGTGTCCACTTATAATGTAATTTTAGGTTTCTTGCACCAAACAGTTCCATGTATCTTTAAGACCTTTATATGCAAATTACTTCTGTTAACACTGGCTAACCTTTTCACATGTGAAAACAAGCAGCATAGTTTACACTGTCATTCATGAGAGCAGGTCAAGTTGCTGAATACTGAGTACAGGCATTGATATGTAAATGTGGATGGTTATACAGTATGTTTATGTGCTCATAGTTCTGATGTCAATATCATTATGATTTCTGAATGACCCTACAACTTAATATGTGTAAATGGTGAACTTGGGGAGGGAGCTTTGCATTGTGAATGTTAGAGTATTCCTAGAACATCAAACTCAAAAATATATTTCAGAAGATACATTTTTCATAAAGAGGGATCAAATTGTGTTATTTCAGGATTAGTCATCGCTGGTGACACCTCAAATGCTGAAAAATGTAGGTGTACATTAAACCCAACATATTTTACACCTGTTTACGATGATAGTTCGCCTGCTGATGTCAGGTAGTTTTAAAGGATGGAAAATTCATGCACAACCAAAACTGCATCTTTCAAACTACTTCCTTAATTATCCTATATGTTCTGTACCCTTTGAGTAAACAGTGTTTGCAAAGCAATATATCTCAAGATTGGCTGTTCTTGGGGGGCCTGGGTAGCTCAGCGAGTAAAGATGCTGACTACCACCCCAGTTCGAATCCAGGGCGTGCTGAGTGACTCCAGCCAGGTCTCCTAAGCAACCAAATTGGTCTGGTTGCTAGGGTGGGTAGAGTCATGTTGGGTTAACCTCCTCGTGGTCGCTATAATGTAGTTCTCGCTCTCGGTGGGGCACATGGTGAGTTGTGCGTGAATGCCATGGAGAATAGCGTGAAGCCTCCACACGCGCTATGTCTCCGCGGTAACGCGCTCAACAAGCCACGTGATAAGATGCGCAGATTGACGTCTCAGACGCGGAGGCAACTGAGATTCGTCCTCTGCCACCTGGATTGAGGTGAGTCACTACACCACCACGAGGACTTAGAGCGCATTGGGAATTGGGCATTCCAAATTGAAAAAAAAAAAAAAAAAGATTGTCTGTTCTTCTCGCTGAAACAAAACGTCATGTACTGCAATGAGGATGAAAGTGAATGTGGTTCCACTGGATTTGTTTAATTTGTTTTCCTGTTTTACATTTTGTGAGATAAACGTAATGACACACCTCAGCAGTCACTGTATGCTTTACAGTTTTCCATTTTATATCAAGATGATTGACTTGGTTGAGTGTTTTAAATAATAACAGGAGGACAGTGAATGAAACAAACGCTGTGCATACCAAACACTCTGTGAGACTGGATTAAATATTCTTGGTTATACTTTTTATTTAATGGCCTTGAACAAGTTCGAGATGTATTAAAACATTTCATGTGAAAGGCAAAGTCTCTTGAGCTACAGTACATACAACTTTGTATTTTAGAATGTTTAAGAGCATTTTTAATATATTAGGAGCATCAGATCTTAATTGACCCTTCGCCAAGCCCACCTTAAAAATGTTACTGACCAATATTAACTAAGCAACTGCTGCTGTCTGCAATATTATTAGACACGCTTTTGCACTTTTCTAATGTAAGTCTATGGAAGTCACATATGCTGGGATAGTTTTAACAAAAATAAATAAAATAAAAAAATACCCCCAAAATACGGTAAAATGTCTACAAAAAAGTGTATTGTAGAAACATTAATTTAATAATTTTATCTGTTGTAATCACTTTCAAATGAGGCCTTTCTCCTTTCAGTTAACAATAGTCATGTTTCCATCCAAGTTACAAATTTAAGTTATGTAAAAGAAATTGGAGCAAAATAGAAATGAAAATGGAAGTTGAAGCCACTGTGGCTCTTTTATTTAATGTAAAAAAGTTGTGCTCAGACAAAACGCTCTGATGAAGCATTCGACGGCAGATGTCTTATAGCTTACAGTTCTGGGCTTTTAATAGTAGCCATTCATTTTGATTACAGGCTTTGGCATTCTCAATAACCAAAGCAACATCTGAGATGTCTTGAGAAGATTTTGATGATATTCTCTGATCTAATTATATATTCACATGGCTTGTTAAGGCAAAGTCATATGACTTTTTTGATGCGCATCTATATTCCTATAAAATTGCTATACATAGGAATGTATTCAGCAAATGTGTTTCCATCGTAGTTTATGCACATGTCTTCTTATCGAATAAAAATGTAAGCGAGCATGTTTTCCTGAAAACTGCACTGTTCATGGACATCTCCAGTTCTTTCCAATGGGATGTACTGTAAAGCTGATCTGCCCATGCAACAATAACCAAGGGGGTTGGAGCTTAGCGAAGGGTCATTTGGTTTGATGTTTTCTGTGTCTTTTCGTCCCACTAACAAATGGACAAACTGATTTTATTCAATGGCTCACACATCATCAGAAGAGAGAACCTGGATTCACCAAGGGCCTTCACTTTAATCCCATCTGAAGTCATGACCCACCATTTCATAAAATTTCTCATTGAATGGCCTATAAAATTCTCTAAGCTGCTCAATGACCTCCTGGTCTATCTGCACGTGAGTTCTACCCTTAGACTTGCCCAGGCAGCGAGGCTGGCTGCTGCTCTCTGGCTTCTTTAGGCATGGGAAGCCTTTTGTTCGGTTAAAGTAGAAGTGCTTGTCTGTGATGATGCGTTTGAGCCCCAGGAAGTCCTGCACACGGCCCAGCTCTCCGGCCGGATCCGTGATAAGGCGCTCCCCGCTAACAAAATGGATTTGCGAGAGACGGAAATATTGCAGCCAGTTCTCCAGGTGTAGGATGTACATTCCTATGCGGATGGCGTTCCATGAGGTGTCCACGATGCCATCGCTCTTGTTCTTGAAAGCTAGTTCCTCAAAGGAGGGGATGTCGGGCTTCTTTGACAGGGTCTGCGTGTAGTCGGAGATTGCCCTCGTGACAGGGTTCCGCACCACTACAATCAGTTTTGTTTCACGGGACATGTTTGAGATGCGCCGTGGTGCCTCCCGTGTCACAAAGTAACTTGGTGTTTTCTCCATGGTTATTTGGCTGTCCAGAGTCCGTGGCATAAGGCCTCTGTGAAAAAGAAAAATTGATAGATTAATCATTAACATGAAGGAACTATTTGAAATGTATGTAATGCCCCTATTACCAGTAATTTATATCTATACTGTAAATAGGTAGCTGACATGAAATAATTTTGGAATGTTCTCCTGCGCTGTGAAATGCCATACCCTGTCCAATACTATTTAAACAGCATTTTGGTCATTCATTTATAATTATTATCCATGCAGCTTATATGAGCTCAAAGTAATTTTGAGAAACTACATGTCTCACTATAGAACCATTTAAACCAGTGAAGGCAAAAGGTGATTAAAAATGGTGAAAACTTGAAATACATGATGAAACAAGATATACACTTTCCTTTGTTGATAAAAAAAAGGTAAATGGACACAAATTATGGCACTATAATCTGAAAATGTTTGTTTGTACACTTTTTGACAAGTACATTTCCATGACTTTTCATTAGGGCTGGGTATTGATAAAGATTTCCAAATTCGATTCGATTCCGATTCACAAGCTCTCAATCAATTCGATTCTGATTCATATGATTATATTTCATTTCTAATGCCCATTTTGCTTACATATGAAATGCAGAGAACCTTCTAACTAGCTACAATACAAAAGTATTAATTTTATAAAAATATTTTATCATAAGTTTTATATAATTCAAGTAACATTTTAGCTTTTTGAAAATGTTCAAATCCATGTACTGTATTTCATCAATAAATGTAATCTATCTTGATGTCTGAATTGCATGTATTATATTGCACACACACACACACACACACACACACACATAGACTCACTGAGCACTTTTTTATGAACACTTTGGTCCTAAAAAAAGTGCCAGATGTGGTCTTCTGCTGTTGTAGCTCATATGCCTCAAGGTTTGACATGTTGTGCATTCTGAGATGCTATTCTGCTCACTACAATTGTACAGAGGGGTTATCCGAGTTACAGTAGCCATTCTGTCAGCTCAAACCAGTCTGACCATTCTCCGCTGACCTCTCTCATCAATAAGGTGTTTTCGTCCACAGAACTGCCACTCACTGAATGTTTTTTGTTTTTTTGCACCATTCTGAGTAAACTCTAGAGACTGTTGTGTGTGAAAATCCCAGGAAATCAGCAGTTGCACCAGCCCGTCTGGCACCAACAATCATGTCACAGTCAAAATTACTAAGATCAAATTTTTTCCCTATTCTGATGGTTGATGTGAACATTAATTGAAGCTCCAAACCCGTATCTACATGATTTTATGTATTGCACTGCTACCACATGATTAGCTGATTAGATATTCGCATGAATAAGTAGTTGTACAGGTGTTCCTAATAAAGTGGTCGGTGAGTGTAAATACTGTATATGCAGTATACAGTGCATTCAGAAAGTATTCAGACACCTTCACTTTTTCACATTTTGTTATGTTGCAGCCTTATGCTAAAATTCTTTAAATAATTTCAGAAAAAATGAAATATCACATTGACATAAGTATTCAGACCCTTTGCTATGACACTTGAGATTTAGCTCAGGTGCATCCCATTTCTCTGGATCATTTTTGAGATGTTTCAACACTTTGATTGGAGTCCACCTGTGGCAAATTCAATTGATTGGACATAATTTGGAAAGGCACACACCTGACTATATAAGGTCTCACAGCTGAAAACGGATATCAGGAACTGCCTGCAGAGCTCTGATACAGGATTGTGTTGAGGCACAGATCTGGGTAAGGCTACAACATTTGTTCGGTTGCACTGAAGGGTCCCAAGAGCACAGTGGCCTCCATAATTCTTAAATGGAAGAAGTTTGGACTCTTCCTAGAGCTGGCCGTCTGGCCGGCCAAACTGAGCAATCAGGGGAGAAGGGCCTTGGTAAGAGAGATGACCAAGAACCCGATGATCACTCTGGTTGAGCTCCAGAGATCATGTGTGGAGAAGGGAGAAACTTGCAGAAGGACAACCATCACTCCAACACTCCACCGATCTGGACTTTATGGCAGACTGGCCAGACGGAAGCATCTCCTCAGTGCAAGACACATAAAAAAGCATCTAAAGGACTCTCAGACTGTGAGAAACAAGATTCTCTTGTTTGATGAAACAAAAATGAAATGAAGATTGAATTCTGAAGATTGAAGATTGAGAGCCTCAATTTCAAGCGTCATGTCTGGAGGAAATCAGGCACTGCTCATCACTTGAGCAATACCACCCCAATGGTGAAGCATGGTGGTGGTAGCTTCATGCTGTGGGGGTGTTTTTCAGTGGCAGGGACTGGTCAGGGTTGAAGGAAAGCTGAACGCAGCAAAATACAGAGATATCCTTAATGAAAACCTGGTCCAGAGCGCTCAGGACCTCAGACTGGGCCGAAGGTTCACCTTCCAGCAGGACAATGACCCTAAGCACACAGCCAAGACAATGCAAGAGTGGCTTAGGGACAACACTGTGAATGTCCTTAAGTGGCCCAGCCAGAGCCCAGACTTGAACCCAATCGAACTTCTCTGGAGAGACCTGACAATGGCTGTCCACTGACGGTCCCAATCCAACCTGACAGAGCTTGAGAGGAACTGCAGAGAAGAATGGCAGAAAATCCCCAATTCCAGGTGTGCAAAGCTTGTCGCATCATACCCAAAAAGACTTGAGGCTGTAGTCGCTGCCAAAGGTGCTTCAACTAAGTACTGAGTTGAGGGTCTGAATACTTATGTCAATGTGATATTTCAGTTTTTTCTTTTTAATAAATTTGCAAATCTATCAAAAATCATGTTTTTTCTTTGTCATTATGTGGTATGGAGTCTGCAACATAACAAAATTTGACAAAAATGAAGGGGTCTGAATACTTTCTGAATGCACTGTATATATGATTAAATTTTCATTGTTTACATGCAGAATAGGGACAGTTCAGCGAGCATAACATCTCGACGTGTTTTGATTGAGCACATATTTTTTTAGAGAGGAGTTGAAGCTTATTCACTGCATCATCCAAGCTACGTTATGTCTGATTAGGATTAAATATTTTGTTTTTGATCCACAACTGACTGTAAAGAAAAGAAAAGGATATTAAGAGAGATATTATTCATTGACAAATGAGCTGCATAAATCTCGTCTTTCTCATTAAACGGAATGAGTAAAATTAAACTTTTCTCTCTACACGCAGTGAAAGGATCTCCGTGCTGGACTTCTTTGCTACTATACAATCAATTGCTGGTGAATGAAATCTGAACATTTACCAGCCAGTGGCTAATCTCAGACATTTTTAGTCGCATAGTGTGAAATTTGGTCGCATATGTGAGTTATTTACCTGCATTATAGAGTACTGCGCATAGATCGATTTTTGGGATTTAAGAATCAATATTGAGGTCGTTCTAATAAATATTGCGAAGCATCCGAAAATCGATATTTTTACCCAGCCCTATTTTCCATGACCTTTCATTCATCTGAGATTACTACATTTTTATAATAACTTTTATTCAGACCAATTTGCTAATGACTAATTTGACAGATTCACAAAAAAATAAAAAATAAAAAATAAAAAAAACTCAGAAGAATGATTAATTTACAAATAGAAAATTACTATGGCCTGTGAGCAAGTTTGACACTAGGCTACAAAAGTTCTACACAAGAAATATCTAGCCAATGTAATATTTTTTTTAGAGCAGAAAAAACTAAAACAATTTGGACTTTTAAGATTTTTTTTATTTATATACATAACTTTTCCAAGCCTGGAAAACACAATAATATATGAAAATCATAATATGAATAATATGATAGTTCCAGGTTTTCAATGACCGTGGGAACCCTGGTTCTATGAAAAATGTCCAAATAGAAAATCGTCTAGTTTTATAATATAATTATTTTTTTCACAAATGCTGTATTCTAGTGAAATACTGTATTTAGAGGAACCTTTCCAGTTCTAATAAAAAAGATTGGACCATTTAGTAAAATACAGTTAAGTATTTATATATATATTTTTTAATGAAACTATACAAGCAACATTGCCATTTCCTTTTCACATCCTGTGAAGTGAGACTGAGCCAAAAGAATGTGGTCAACCCTCACATTAGTGGAGACTTCAGCTTGACAAATAGGAATTCTGTTACAGAAAGTGACAAAATAATCAGAGCACACGCATGAGTTTTTAAATGGGTCATGACATGAGGAATATAATTTTCACTGATCTTTTGACATATAGGTCATTGTACTATAAAAATATACTGTAAGTTTCAAAACTGAAAATTTCCTCCTGAATAGAAAAAGAGCATTTATTTAAACCAAGCTGCAAAAAAGGCTCGGCTGGAATTCGTGGAACTTGTGACATCACAAGAACCAAATACATCTGCATATGCAAAACCTATTTTTCCGTCATTGCACCCTTGGCCCCGCCCACTGGTTGTCAGTCAGTCACACAGTTGAAGTGGAGAGGGATGGGGCCTGTCAAGGGAGATTCATCCTAAATGGACTGCAAAGGAACTGTTATTAAAAGATGGAGCAGTTCAAATACTTGGACGCGATCGCAAAAACTGTCACTAAACAGTTTAATTCATGAATATTTCATATGTCATGACTGTGAGATAGTTTATAGTGCTGACATCCTGTTTACACCGGGCGTGTTCGTTGACATGACGCAAGGGCTTGAGGCTGTCTACACTTGGCGCATCGACACAAAATTTGTAAACCTTTTATTTGTGTTGTTGGCAGTAGCACCACCACGTGCAGCGCAAAATGGAACGGGACATCTGTTTACTGTCGGCGTGATGCGCCGCAATGAACGCTTCTATGGTAGACAGTATCATTGATTATAATGGGTTCTATTACTTTTGACGTGACTCTCGCATCCGGTGTAGACATGGTGTGAGTGTTAACTTTTGTGCTTGAGATGAACAGTTTAATATAATCGGATGCAATGTGTTGGATGTGCGTAAACCCTGACATTTAGTTTTATGATGTTGTTGAGCTGGTTCATTCTCTTCTGATTGAGTTTCAAAAATGTCTCTATTCGAGGGGCAGCATGATGTTAGCCAATCATAACAGTGGGCATTTATGTTGAAGTTTTAAGGAGGCGCTTATGCCAAAACTGAGTGTTTCAGACAGAGGGACAAAAACCGGGTGGAAAATAACATTTATTACTAAATTTTGTCTGTTTTACTGCAAAAAACTTGACTAACATTATCAGTGGACCTCAGGGAAGATAATAAAACTATAAAAAAAAAAGCATTTCATGACCCTTTAATACTTTCAGCCAATATTTCTAGTCACTTATCTCCTGGGTGAGCTGAAGGGTGTGGGGGAATTATCAAATCTCAGCCACATCCTTTTCTCTTGCTCATAAATCACTATCACCTGCATTACACATGCACTGTAGAGGGAAAGGCGTCGACAAATCTGGGACATGTGAAATAGGTCATTATTTTCACAAGTCTCTTGAAGAAAACATAGTGTCCAACTTTAGAGTTGTTATGACTTGAACTGATGAACTACTTAAAGAGATATGCGTTCTGCAGGGTTGGGAGGGTTACGTTTGAAATGTATTCCACTGCAGATTACAGAATACATGCTGTAAAATTAAACTGTTAACGTATTCCATTAGATTATTCAAGGTCAGTAACGTATTCTAAATACTTTGGATTACTTCTTCAGCACTGGTAGATTTTTTCACTTGTTTTGACTATAAAAACTCTGCCAGTACAGTAAGACAAAATACACATGTTAAAAATACATTCTCTGAAAAACCTAAATATCTTATGCAGTGTTGTTTCTAAAACAAGATACATCAAACTGATCTTGTTTTAAGGATTTTAAGATATTTTTACAGGAAAACAATACTAAAATTATCAAGAATAAGATTTTTGCCCTAATATCAAAGGTCTTACTAGAAAAAAGAAATTATGATCCAACGTGAATTTTCTTGATAAAAAATATGATCGTGCCTGGTAACGTGCATGTAAAATGGCTAGAAATAGCATTTTAGCTTAACGTAAAGCTGACAATTTACACAAGGTTTATTTCTATTTCCTCTGCTCCAAACTTACTTCAAACTTACTTCTCTGTCTGCTCGTATGAATGTAACACATCATAAGAAAGTGTTTCACCGCTGTTCAAATGCACTTTGGATCACATCATTTATATGTATAAATGTTTTCCATCTGAAAGGACTAAATATTAAATGAAACAAATGACAATAAAATGCAAAGTAATCTCTCCAGTAATCTAAATACTTTTTGAATGTAACTGTATTCTAATTACCAATGATTTAAATTGTAACTGTAGTGGAATACAGTTAATTATATTTTGTATTTTAAATACGTAATCCTGTTACATGTATTCTGTTACTCCCCATCAATGGCGTTCTGTCACAGTTCTGTTGTTGTTGCAGATGGCTGCCCTGTCAGCCTCTTTGGAGGAGCATTTTAGAGGAAAAGTAAGCTATTTTAATGAAATAATTCATGAAATTTTGCAAGACCTTATTGAAATGTTTCCTTTTAGGTAACGCAAGTTCGAGTAGATTCCCCAATCCGGTTTGCCCCTCTTCTCATTGTTTTCTGTACTCTCTCCACCATTGTAATAATAAAAGTGGCAAAAAAAAAAAAAAAACATATACAGTGCATCTGGAAAGTATTCACAGCGCTTCACTTTTTCCACATTTTGTTATGTTACAGCCTTATTCCAAAATGGATTAAATTCATTATTTTCCTCAAAATTCTACAAACAATACCCCATATGACAACGTGAAAGAAGTTTGTTTGAAATCTTTGCAAATTTATTAAAAAAAAAGAAAAGAAAAAAAAAAGAAAAAAAAATCATATGTACATAAGTATTCACAGCCTTTGCTCAATACTTTGTTGAAGCACCTTTGGCACCAATTACAGCCTCAAGTCTTTTTGAGTATGATGCTAAAAGCTTGGCACACCTATTTTTGGGCAGTTTCTCCCATTCTTCTTTGCAGGACCTCTCAAGCTCCATCAGGTTGGATGGGGAGCGTCGGTGCACAGCCATTTTCAGATCTCTCCAGAGATGTTCAATCAGGTTCAAGTCTGGGCTCTGGCTGGGCCACTCAAGGACATTCACAGAGTTGTCCCGGAGCCACTCCTTTGTTATCTTGGCTGTGCGCTTATGGTCGTTGTCCTGTTGGAAGATGAACCTTCGCCCCAGTCTGAGGTCCAGAGTGCTCTGGAGCAGGTTTTCATCAAGGATGTCTCTGTACATTGCTGCATTCATCTTTCCCTCGATCCTGACTAGTCTCCCAGTTCCTGCCGCTGAAAAACATTCCCACAGTATGATGCTGCCACCACCATGCTTCACTGTAGGGATGGTATTGGCCAGGTGATGAGTGGTGCCTGGTATCCTCCAGACATGACGCTTGCCATTCATGCCAAAGAGAATCTTTGTTTCTCATGGTCTGAGAATCCTTCAGGTGCCTTTTGGCAAACTCCAGGCGGGCTGTCATGTGCCTTTTACTGAGGAGTGGCTTCTGTCTGGCCACTCTACCATACAGGCCTGATTGGTGGAGTGCTGCAGAGATGGTTGTTCTTCTGGAAGGTTCTCCTCTCTCCACAGAGAAATGCTGGAGCTCTGTCAGTGACCATCGGGTTCTTGGTCACCTCCCTGACTAAGGCCCTTCTCCCCCGATCGCTCAGTTTGGCCAGGCGGCCAGCTCTAGGAAGAGTCCTGGTGGTTCCAAACTTCTTCCACTTACGGATGATGGAGTCCACTGTGCTCATTGGGACCTTCAATGCTGTAGAAATTTTTCTGTACCCTTCCCCAGATCTGTGCCTCAATACAATCCTGTCTCGGAGGTCTACAGACAATTCCTTGGACTTCATGGCTTGGTTTGTGCTCTGACATGCACTGTTAACTGTGGGACCTTATATAGACAGGTGTGTGCCTTTCCAAATCATGTCCAATCAACTGAATTTACCACAGGTGGACTCCAATCAAGTTGTAGAACCATCTCAAGGATGATCAGTGGAAAGAGGATGCACCTGAGCTCAATTTTGAGTGTCATGGCAAAGGCTGTGAATACTTATGTACATGTGATTTTATTATTTTTAATAAATTAGCAAAGATTTCAAACAAACTTCTTTCATGTTGTCATTATGGGGTATTGTTTGTAGAATTTTGAGGAAAATAATGAATTAAATCCATTTTGGAATAAGGCTGTAACATAACAAAATGTGGAAAAAGTGAAGCGCTGTGAATACTTTCCGGATGCACTGTATATATATATATATATATATATATATATATATATATATATATATATATATATACACACACACACACACACACACAGGCTCAAACTACTGTAGTTCCATAGACATTTGCTAAGAATAAATTAAATAACCTGGTGTGCACTTGTGTAATATCCATATTGGTTAATTAATGAGAGCTTTGCTACATTTACTAATCCCTCAAATCTTTTGTCCTGAGACAGTATTAAAACCATAGCTATAAATAATTTTTTAATGTGATTGCATCAGTGTCCACCCGTTAAATTGAGAATTACAGCTATAAGACAGGATTAGTGAGGGTTTAAAATGTAAATCTTAGTTAAAGACTGAAATAAAGATTAAAAATGATATTGACCGTCTTATTGTATGGAGTACCAGGGTCAGAGAATAACCTCACCTTTCCACCAGTTGTGACTCGTCCCCAATTCATAATGGCCTTTCCTAAAGCAGGAGTTGCTATATCTCCACAGTCCTGGAAATATTGATCCATTTAGCTTGATTTATAAATGGTGTGTCTCTGTTAGCCTTAGCAGTTCAGGGCCAGAGGCAGCCATTAATCTTACATACGGTGCAATGGAACTTCTCCCCACTAAACAACTTTACTATGTGTTTGAATGCATACCACCAATAATAGCCTCGTGCTGATTCAATGCATGCTTAAGTTACATAATCAAACATGTATTTCTTTCTGGACATCCAAGAAAAAGGCACCCTTCAAGTTTTATCCGGACACTGTCAGATTAAAGCTGGTTTACAGTGGAATATTAGTCTTCATTTTTCTCTCAAATATTAATATCCCATGCATCAATAAGGGAGAATTTATGGTTTATTCATCTAAATTCAAGTGCACCATAAAACCACCAATGAATAGTGATTTCATGTAAATATATTTGTCTGTAATCAACAAAAATAACTGTAAAATTATTATTAATTTGCATGGAAAATATATTTCATTTGAATAGACCTTCTTAGTGAGAAAGCAAACCCTGCAAGTGTTTGTTTTGCAATAATGATCGGCTTGCTATACATTATCCTGCTTATTACACAGCTACTTCACAAATAAGGTCAGGAGCTTCAGTTAATGTTCACATCAACCATCAGAATGGGAAAAAATTTGATCTCAGTGATTTCGACCGTGGCATGATTGTTGTTGCCAGAAGGGCTGGTTTGAGTATTTCTGTAACTGATGATCTCCTGGGATTTTCACGCACAACAGTCTCTAAAGTTTACTCAGAATGGTGCCAAAAACAAAACAAAAAAAAAAGCTGCAGACAGAAATGCCTATTTGATGAGAGAGGTCAACGGAATATGGCCAGACTGGTTCGAGCTGACAGAAAGGCTACGGTAACTCAGATAACCACTCTGTACAACTGTAGAATAGCATTTCAGAATGCACAACACATCGAACCTTGAGGCGGATGGGCTACAACAGTAGAAGACCACGTCGGACACTTTATTAGGACCATAGTGTTCCTAATAAAGTGCTCAGTGACTGTATATTGCCCGCATGATCGTTCAGTTATACACTGTTACCATGGTCAATGCTCATTATTCAGGAATATCTGACCGAATGCCATGAATGACCAATCAAATGAATTATGCAGGGAACTGTGCAATAATACAGAATATTGTTTATAGAAACATCAAGCTCCATTTTATTTATTCCTGCACCCATCGCCTCTGCACTCACAGTTCTCAAATTAATTGCGTTTGCAAGAATCAAATGATTCCAAGAATCTTCCAGTCTGCCTGTTATCACATTACGGATGTGCCTCTCATCTGCTGTCTTGAGACGGGGGCTGGCAGGTGCTCTGTTGCTTACATAAGTGTCTGGTCTTTCAGAATAAAATCCTTTTAGTGTGAAGTGTGAAGGCTAACTTCGCTGAAAGCAGGAATACGGAGGTGCTAATTGCGGAGTGGTGCACAGAAACATACTATGGGATTTACAGTGAGAAATAGCCAGTGAAATAGCCATAAGTGGAATAAGTTCCAGGCCCTTTGTAAAATGTCTTTAAAAAGCTTTTATTTTTGTGACTAATTCAAAGATAAAAATTGTAAAACCGGTGGTTGATGGTAGAAAATTAAGTATGCAAATTCAGTAAAAGCAAATTTTTTATTTTTTTATTCAGCAAGTCTGCCTGCAAACAAGTCATGTTTAAAAGGTGCTGGTTTAGTACAATGAGCACTTATTGTAACACCTGGGACATTTGTCCTAGCGACCTCTAGTGGCCGCTAAGGCAAATGTCCCAAGTGTTACACTTATTAGGATCATTGTTGGGTAAATTACTCAAAGTAATATGGCCAGACTGGTTCGAGCTGACAGAAAGGCTACGGTAACTCAGATAACCACTCTGTACAACTGTAGAATAGCATTTCAGAATGCACAACACGTCAAACCTTGAGGCTACAACAGCAGAAGACCACATCTAGCACTTTATTAGGACCACAGTGTTCCTAATAAAGTGCTCAGTGAGTGTATTCACTCATTCATTATCACATCTCTCAGCTTTCACAAAAACGCTAACAGACATACATGTGAATTCAGATTTTAAATGTATTACACATACTACTTCAGCACAAGTAATGTACTGAAAAGTACTGTATTTACTTTAATTCAAAGTGGGAAACTGTAATCTGATTACAAGAATTTAAAATGTAATGCATTACACTACTTTTTTAACTAAAAAATAATTTGATTACAGTAATTAATTACTTTGTAATCGGATACACCCAATACTGATTAGGATCAAGTAATGCCTAAGTTTTACAGGTTAGTGACATTAATTCATTTTCAAAAATTCACTGGTTCATGTAGTCCAGGAGCATTTTATGGTAAATGGATTTGGTGGGCTGTCTATAATGGAGGGGCTCGAGCACAGAACTAGGCTTGAGCCCGAAGATCTTGAACTTGCTGAGACACTGCAATAGGCATGATTTTAATAAAATCAACATGCATGCCAAAACTGTAAACATTTTAATCACTGGCATAATTCCTCTGCAATTGCATAATTAATACGCTTATCATGGTGCAGCACATGAAACATTTTATCTTCTCCCATTGAATTAACTTTGAAGTCTGTCTCTTGCAGAATTAAAGAGAATTAATTCCTAATTGAATTTCTATCATAAACAAGTAAGACATTAAACAATTACTGCCAGTTTAAAAGTTCCTGGGGGAACATTCCTTTCCAAGCCCTGCCTTTATTAGATCTTTGTATGTGTAGAAATACGTCTACATAATAGAGGATATCCTGATGTCTGGTATCACTGGCTTTCACTTTTAATGCAGATTGACATTCAAATTCATCAGGGGACTTTGTCACTACTTATTGCCGACACATTCACCATGTCAATGTAATGAGAAATGGCATCATGCAAAGGTCTGATATCACGTCTGAATGTTAAAGTGCTGTTAACTGTCTGCCAGCTCACTATGTATTTCTGTTGTCTTTTTTGGTGAAGCTTTCAGAGAGCTGGGCAGCTCTTATGATATGTCTGGGATGTGCTGACAAGGTCGTGATAGCTCTAGAGAACTGGCTCTGTGAGTAGCAACAGCTAGTGTCTCACTAATATCGCATGACGAAAGTTATCCCCTCAAATTAAAAGTCTCCTAAAGGCCTTTTGTGAGCCCAAGCATGTTTTTTCTAGGACCACATTGTGAGCCAGAAGATAAAGTCAAAAAAACAAAACTTCAGACGAAAATACCTGACGAGTCTGCATGCCGTGCTAAGTGCAAACCAATGTGCCATTCCTACTGAGGTCATTGATTCTGATTAAAAAGGCTTTTGGCCAACCTGCATGCTGAGATGACTTTCCTGTGCACTGCACCTTTATTGTACCACACATTGTGGAATGTTTCACTAACAGATGACAGTGCACATTTGCAATACAGGGGAAACAGAAAGCAGTGACGCAAAAGTTCCTAGAAATATCCAATGTCATTTTGCTACAGACAACAGTAAAGGCATTTTTTTTTCACTCTTTCATCAATATATGTGAGTTCTTTCTTCCTTTAGTTCTATGTAATGCAGTTACCTTGGTTATCTTTTAAACACTGGGGCTGTTTAAAAGCCTTGTGATCTGCCTCAGGAGGCAGCATTTTAAGGCACTCCTGATGCAAAGGCAAAAGACAGGTACCTTAATTATACTTTAATTTGATCAAATTCTAGGATATCATCATATGTATCATTTCCCAGGAAGGCAATCCCAGAATATACTGTGATAAACTAATAAAAAATAAGTGTAAATAGTGACAAAATGCATCTTCTTTGCACTAAGTGCAAATAGTGTTAGAGGCTATTTGCACTCCTTATTAAATACTAACATACAGTAAAGGGGCACTTCAGTGTGTTTATTGTGTTTATTTAGGGTCCCACAGACACCCTACACCAACCCCTAACTTAACCCTTACATTCCCTTACAAAAATGAACCATGGTTTAATACAGTAACCAAAGTATCATCACGTTATTTTGTAGTAAAATCATAGTAACCGCAACATTAAATGTGGTTACTACCGTATATTAACACCATATTACTGCAGTAATACCATGGTTAATTGCATTAATACTATGGCTTCTGCCAAAAAAGATCAAAACATAGTTACTACAATATTACTTTAGTAAAACCATGGTTAATTGGTTGCTCAGTGGTTAAGGCTCTGGGTTACTGATCAGAAGGTCAGGGGTTCCAGCCCCAGTACTGCCAAGATGCCACTGTTGGGCCCTTGAGCAAGGCCCTTGACCCAGTCTGCTCCAGGGGCGCCGTATCATGGCTGACCCTGCACTCTGACACCAGCTTAACTGGGATATGTGAAAAAAAGAATTTCACTGTATATGTGCAAATGTATAATGTGTGATAAATAAATACAATTAATTAATTTATTAATTTTACCTGGATCAACCTTTCTCTCAACCCGAGCTTCACTGTGACCAAATCATTGCAAGGAAATCAATCTTTGTATTCAATTTGATTTATTATTAGAAGTAGAATTAAAGGTAATATTAAGATTGGAGACAAGAAACAGGATGGGAAAAAGTTAGACAAAAGGTGAATTAAAACCCTGGATGTCCACATGAAAAGAAACACAGTGATACTGTTGTTACCCCCTACACCACTGCAGCAACTCAAGGAGATGCAGTTTGTCCTCTATATTTGTTTTGTTTTTACCAGACTACTGGACTGCAAATAGCTATGCTGTGTGGCAGGTAATATTTACACCTAGTGCAAAATAGTCACCCATTAAAAAATACATATAATCCCTTCAATACTGAAAAGTAAGTAGAATAGTTTATAATTATATAAAACTGTTTTCCCCAAAATATATGTGTACTATCCTTATTAGAGTATTGCCAAAGTCCCTTTAAAGCCCCATACACACATGCAGCGACTTTATTACTTGATGTCGCTAGTCTCTGTACTGTGATGTCACTAGTGGGCGTACCTACTGCTGTCACTCTAACATTATTGGTGGACTGCACCTCTGGCCATGTCTTTTGAAAATATGATCACAGATGAGGCATTTTGCTAGTAAAACTATGATTTCATTGTAATTTGACAAGGAATCAGTTTTCTTGTTGCTAGAAATGCCCATTCTGCAGGGGAGAGTGTTTTTATATGAACTGCAGCAGTGCTCATTGCATCATATCATTAATAACATGAACAAACTATCAATGTACGAATGAAACTCACTCAGACTCCTGACAGTTTCTTTTCCATGCTTCAATTTTTATTATTTCCATGTATGTGGGTACAGACGAATCATATAGAACAGTGAAATCACTCACGGAAACTTCTCCTCTGTCTTGCCTGACGTGCACTCAAATCCATTATCTCAAAAGAGATGGATGATGTGAGCTCCACTGACACGTCTTCACTCCTATTGGTTGTCACTCCCGAAAGTCGCTCCTAATTTGCTTAAAGTTAAACTTTTCTCAACTTTGCTGTGTCATTCGTCACATCCACATCTATTTGCTAGAGGTAACTGTTACTCGTGTTGCCTGAAGTTGCCAGCTCTCATTGACAATGAATGAGATGAAGTCCCTTTGTCACTGGAAGTCACTGCATGTGTGTACAGGGCAGTGGTGTCCAAACTTTTTCGATTGGGGACCAGATGCAGAAAAAAATAGGGTGTAGCGGGCCGTATCATTGTAATAATTTAAAAAAAGGGATGGATGCTGCTACTAGATTGCCACTATTGCATCATCTTTATATTGTATGCTCAATATTATCCAAGTTTTAATCATGCTTTGTGTTATTAAAGGATATTTCTCTCACAACACTTGTGTTGGGGCTCATGTATTCAGATAGAAGACAAAGGCAGGCCTAACACAGTCGTAAAACCTGACTGAGGCCCACACACTCTGTCATAAATCTTACTGATAAAAACTGCGCCAAAATCAAACAAAGGGAGTCCAAAACCGACTACAAATCCCATGAAGCCTTGCTCACTAAAGGATCGAACTCTCAGCTCCTATTGGATGAGGCACACAACAGAACGGCCCTCAACCATGACGTCATCAGGAGTAGAAATAACTCTGAGATGCTTCCGGGCATTGCTTCCAGCAACTTTGCTTGCCGTGTGTAGACGCAGCTCATCGCTGCTCTCAGGTGTAGCCTCGTGGCACAAGGAAGTAACATCCGACTTGAAACTGTGCCCATACAATCTCCATCTCGCTGGACAAGTTGATATTACTCTGTGTTCCACCGAACACTCTAAAGGATCTGAAGGAGACCGCCAAGCAATCCGCATCTTCATCCGTTTGTCTGCAGAAGTGAAGAGAAAAAGAGTTCTCTTTCCTCTTCAATCAAGTCGACGTCACTGATTTCTCCGCCAGCCTGCCGAGAATCATCAGCCTTACCGCCTGCCGACAGAGTGAGGAAACGGCCTCCCGTCATCACCCGAGCCTCGAGGAAACGAGTTGGAGTCAAACGACAGATGAACACACATTCTAGCTGCATCCTCATGCGATTCAAGTAAGAGGTTTACGTCTGGGCAGAGATAGAATATTATAGTGTGTTATTCTTGTGTATCAAGGTTATTGCTTGAACAGTTTACGGACCGCCGAGTCCGCTCATTACTGCTAATAATACTCAAGGTATTACTGTAATGTACTGTTATCACGAATGATATCTGTTGTGTTGTAGTCCAACCACATTGGACTGTTGTGTATTTCCGCCATTGCGGGTGAGACTGGCAAACTGAGTTTATCCATTAAAGAACCAAAGACTGCGGGATGGTTTACGAGCCGTCCACCGCGTCTCTGAGTGATAAACTAACAGCTGCTTTCTCTCCAACGATCGCAAAACCGGCTTTGGTGCCGCCATTTTACTCTCTCTTTCTCGTACTAACCACACACACACACACACACACGCGACCCCTCACAAACATTCTCGCGCACACTTTTGGCTAGTAGATAGCTTCGTGATAAAGCTCAGCTTTGTCCCTAAGTTATTGTACAAGCGGAGACACGTGGTAAATGGGAAGACCCCATTGACTGGCTTCTCTCCGCCCACATTCGCGGCCCGCTCCTGAACGTGGTGCACTACATTTAATGGCGTGCCGTGTGAGGTTTTAATGAGTTAAATTCTATTATTTAATTTAAATATTAATTAATAACTAAAGAAATAATTATTAATTATTTCTGATAGTAACACTGATCTAAACAACCAGTAGAACCTACGCTTGTAATGGAAATTGATGTTTCTTTATTATTTTTTTCATAGGCTTACAGTGCATTTTTATATAAAATACTATACTGTGTAAGATTTTGTCTTTTTTAAAATCTATTCAGTGTCAATGCAAAGCACAAATAGAGCTGCTACTAAGCAATGTTGTGTGTAATGCATCACAATAATTAGAACCAGATTACATTTTCCCAGCTATGAAGTAATTCAAGGAATCAACTTATTTGCAAAGGAATTATTTTTTAATCCAAGTATATTTTCTGTTCTGTTGTTGCTTTTGTTACAAATATAATTTTAATTTGATCAAAATGATTGTGCTCCCTTTCATTTGGTTGATGCACATGTGCTAGACTGAAAGCTGAGCGAGCGCAGTACAGGCACAGATGTTCATAGAGTGCAACAGTGCCTGTCCACTTTTTCAGCCATCTGGGTTCTGGAAGTATTTTTCCCATTAATTTCTTCCATAGACTTTTCATAAAATCCTCCATTAAAGAGTTGTAAAACATGAACCAAACCAACCAGCTCCGAGGTGAATCACAACATTACATTGCAACTTTGTTTTAAGGCAAAAAAGTATTTGTAAATCCAACAAAAAAGACAAGTCTGTGTACTAACCGTCTTTCATTAGGGCATGGACTACAATCCCATGAAGCATTGTGAATGACATAATCGAATATAAAACTATGGAAAAATATAAAACCTAATAATTTTAGTGGACTAAAGCACTGAACTGGTAAGCGGAAGGTTGTTGGTTCAATCCCCACAGCCACCACCATTGTGTCCTTGAGCAAGGCA
Organism: Myxocyprinus asiaticus; assembly: GCF_019703515.2. Lineage (NCBI taxonomy): Eukaryota > Metazoa > Chordata > Actinopteri > Cypriniformes > Catostomidae > Myxocyprinus > Myxocyprinus asiaticus. The sequence goes on along the minus strand of NC_059357.1, from coordinate 33,046,038 downwards.
CTTAACTCCAGGTTGCTCCAGGGGGATTGTCCCTGTAATCAGGGCACTGTAAGTTGCTTTGGATAAAAGTGTCTGCCAAATGCATAAAATGTAAAATGTAAGAACCAGACTGGTGCACTCTGTTGAGCACTTTATCTAATGTCCTCACTCTCAAGTGGCACTGGGAAGCCCATGAATAATTTTTCTTGTTTCAATGAAACATCAAAACGAACCATCCATCCATCCATCTTCTATAGTTGCTTGTCCTACGCAGGGTCGCGGGTCAAAACTAACCAATTCAATACAATTAAATAAACTTCCCAGCACTACAGAGGACATTCTTGGAGAGTGTGCTTGGCTCACACACCTCTGTGCATGCTCAGCGAACTCTGTGTGTCCACATGTGCTACACAACGACAGCTCTACTCAGTTGTACCATGTGTGGTATCGGGATATTTTAACGAGATCAAATACATGGGCAAAGTATCTAACCTGACACCAGTCCTATAATGTACGAATGAGGCTGGTATCCCTTGTGACTCAAAAAGCCTTCAACACCCTCAAGACAAGTTTCATGACCGCCCCCATTCTCAAGCACCCAGATGCTAACCAACCGTTCATTGTGGAAGTGGATGGCTCAGACTGCGGCATGGGGCGGTACTCTCTCAACACAATGGTAACCCTGGAAAACTATATCCTTGTGCTTTCTTTTCCCATAAACTGAACTCAGCTGAAAGGAACTATGATGTTGGAAATAAAGAACTACTCTCCATGAAGGCTGCGCTAGAAGAGTGGCACCACTGGCTTGAAGGTTCTGTCCATCCATTCCAAGTAATCACCGACCATAAGAACCTTGAATACATCAAGGGAGAAAAACATCAATCCACGACAAGCCCGATGGTCACTCTTCTTCACAAGGTTCCAATTCACAGTCACCTACTGCCCTGGCAGTAAGAACTGCAAAGCTGATGCTCTCTCCTGTCGTCATGATCCCCTTCACAACATACCTCAAAATTAATCTATACTACCACCTTCTGTCATCATCGCACCCATAAGCTGGGACATCACGGAAGAGATCCAAAGAGTCCAACAAACATACCCTGCACCACCTGAATGCCCTCCAACAAAACAGTATGTACCACGCACTCTATGCCAAAGAACAATCCAATGGATCCATACCTCCCTCAGCACTGGACACCCTGGCATCCAGAAAACGATAGGCCTGGTACGTAACTCATTTTGGTGGCCTTCAATCATTAATGATGTCACTGCATACATTAAATCATGTCAAGTTTTTGCAAAGTCTAAAACCCCCAGAGAACTGCCAGCCAGCTTGCTACAGCCACTGCCTATCCCTCAGAGACCCTGGTCCCACCTGTCTGTCGACTTCATCACCGATCTGCCAAACTCCAATGGGTATACCACCATCTTTGTTATCACTGATCATTTCTCTAAGTCATGCAGACTAATCCCTATGAAAGGTCTACCCACTGCCATGGAAACCGCTAACGCTCTGTTCCACCAAGTTTTCAGGATCCATGGTCTGCCAGAAGACATAGTGTCTGACTGGGGACCACAGTTCACTTCTAGAGTCTGGCAGGCTTTCTGTAAACAGCTAGACATCAACATCAGCCTCACATCTGGTTATCATCCTCAGGCAAACGGATAGGTGGAGAGATTTAACCAGGAAATCGGCAGATACCTCAGGTCTTACTGCAGTCAAGAACAACAGAGGCGGAGCGACTTCCTCCCATGGGCTGAATATACGTCCAGAACTCCCTCACGCACTCATCTACTGGACTCACTCCCTTCCAATGTGTCCCTTCCAACTTCCTATGTTCCCTTGGTCGGGTGAACCCTCTACAGTGCCAGCGGTGGATGATTGGATCAGGCGGAGCGAGCAAGTGTGGGACAGTGTGCACGTCAGATTGCAGCTGGCTGTCCGGGCCCAACAGATCTAAGCTGATCGACGGAGGCGTCCCCACCCCGACTATCAACTTGGCCAGAGATTCTGGCTATCTACACGAGACCTCAAGTTGCGACTACCCTGCAGGAAACTCAGCCCCAGCTATGTTGGTCCTTTCAGAATTGTAAGACAAATTAATCCTGTAACTTACTGACTGGAGCTACCTGCTAACTACCGCATCTCTCCTTCCTTTCATGTGTCATTGTTGAAACCTGTCTACCCAACATATGGCCCCAGAACCACGGATCCTGAGCCGCCTCCTCCATTGGAGACAGATGGATCACCTGGTTACATAGTCAGAGAGATCATAGACTCACGTCGTCAAGGGGGCCAGATGCAGTACCTGGTGGACTGGACATTCTGGACCCATTGTTGATCCATGACTCCCACCGAGCGCACACGAATCGTCCTGCACCACGACCAAGGGGATGACCCAGAAGAAGAATACTGGGAGTTGTTCATGTGGGGGTAACTAATGAGGCTGGTATCCCTTCAGCCAACCACCAGAGGGAGCCCTCTTCCGAATAATGACACTGTACCATTTCTTCTATGGTTACTTCCTGTTTGAACCATATAAATAGCCATGCTCTTCCATTGTGACTTTGCGAAGTATTGCCAGTTTCTGTAACGAATGAGGCTGGTATCCCTTCAGCCGACCACCAGAGGGAGCCCTCTTCCAAATACTGACACCGGACCGTTTCCTCTATGGTTACTTCCTGTTTGAGCCATATAAATAGCCTTGCTCTTCCATTGTGACTTTGTGAAGTATTGCCAGTTTCACTGACTTACCAAGCGTTATTCTCATTGCCTGTTTACTGCCTTCTTGTTATGACCATTGTGCCTGCTTTATGGATTTACTGATATTGGATTAATGGTTTGCTCTGTTTGCCTGATTACCTGTGTAACGACAACATTGCCTGCTTCAACGATTACGTCTCTGCCTTGTGTCTTGGATTTGTTTGCTGATTATAATAAACTTCTTGCATATGGATTCTACCTTTGCCTCCACGTCGAGTCCCTTACATATAACAAATGCATCATTCTAATTTGGAGACTGTAGAAGTCTGCCAGTGGATGAAGCTGGTGGTGACTGCAAAGACAACGCATTAGTGGAGACGATGCACTGTGGAGACGATGCACAATGCACTGTGAAATGTCACTGTACGTAATAGCAACATCCAGTGTTCAGAATATGAATTTCATAGAACTTCACAATAGCGGGCCAATTACTGTTCTATTTCAAAAATCTCATGGGAACTGCATTAGAGCAGATGGTGGACTGTAGTTTGGATACCCCTGCTTTTAGGCAAGCCAGGTCACTTGGCATTCATGTTTGTAACCCCTCCAACTACCCCGTGGGACACTATTTTCTATGAATACATGTACAGCTCATATCTACTTGAATGGGGAAAGACGAAATCTCAAACGGTTGGTCAAGATTAAGAGCAAATAACATATTTTGAATCAACAATAAATCTGTTAACAATCGTATCATAAATTGGGCTTCTTCATCACACTATTTTTCAGGCTGGTCCAGCTAATGCGCACACGCATTCTCGATGAAGACTCACAGGTGATGTCTTTGTCAAAAAGTGATTGGCTTTTTAACTGTAAGGCAGGACTTCCATTCCTAGAGACACCATATTCAGTGTTACGGTTTGTCCCATTCATTAGTAGGCCTATACCAGTTACCCATCTCATTCTGTACAGTCTCTGGTATTGTGTGGTTCCTCTTTCATCACCTGTATTGAAATCAATTGCGTGTCAAGGCTGCCCTGGAGTTCGTGTGGAGCGCTATTTGAATTGTGCATAGAGTTGCTGCCTATGTAGAGCGTTCCAAATTTGTCATTGATGAGGCTCCATTTCAATTAGGTAGGATGCTGCCATAGAAAGCAGCTGCCTTCTTAGGCATGAGGCCTCTTGGTTTTGGAACAGACCCACTATGTTCCAAAACCATGCTACCTCACTGCCTACTGCCTACATAGGCAGCTGCATCCAAAGGCAGCATCCGAAATGTCATGGAACCTTATAAGTGACTGATTTGGCATGCACCACACAAAAAATGCTCAGCAGGGGAAACTTATTAATAAGCACACACAAATATTGTGTAAAACAATACATATCTAATTACACTGAACTATTTGTTTGATACTTTTTTAGTACTGAATGAAATATAAGTTTATTTATAATCAACATTTCTCTTGCCTTGTCCACCATCTTGGATTTATTTTATTTCTTATTTCAATACATTCTGGAATTGCCTTTATTGGAAATGACACATGTGATGCTGCCTTAGAATTTGGCTAAAATGAATTATCTTAAAAGGAAGAATAAAGTTGCCGACCTTTTTGTAACAGCCTCTGGAGCACATCTAAGATGCCCTAAATTGTTGCTTTCATTGGCAGCTCATTAACTTTTGGAACAGATCATGGGAAAGTGACTTTGACTGACTTTGCAGTGCTCTATGTTGCAGCATATACAGTACATATACAATTGCTACCATTATACACTATTCTGATGCAACCTTATGAGGATTTTTGAAAAGTTCTGACAGCTTTGATTGTTGCAAGCCACAGTGTCTTATACCATATTCTTTTCATCTTGTACTCCTGAACTTTTGCTTCAATTTAGAACTTGTAAGAATTCAAGACCAGCATCTTGAACATCACAAATGCCTTTCTAAAGTCTTATGAAAAGGTCAGTTTAGATGCTCGATCGATATGATATACTAAACGCCCTCCTGATGCTGTTTGAGCAAGGGTGGGAATAAAGTCCATGTTTTCCCCTAGTGTGTGCTCTGTGTATTTATGCTCTTTAGTTCACTTGACCTGTCTAACAATTCTGTACATATAAAATCCCAGGATTTATTAAGGCTTTTTGTGATTCACACTTTAATGCACTCATTTGTGTGGTAGTATTTAGTCAATTAATGTGTGATGGCTTATTCAGGTTGCTTTCGGCTTATTCTTTCAAACATACTGTCCACTCTGTCTATAGCACCCACTATAGAAATTGAATGACTCAGTCTCAGGGTATTAAGTTTAACCTGGGCATATTTAGATAATATAGATTATAAGTTGACTGTGTTCTCTCAAATGCCCAAAACAAATGTCTCCTAAGGGAGACAATAAAGGCTAAATCTAATCTAATCTAATCTAATCTAATCTAATCTAATCTAATCTAATCTAATGCAATATGCTCAGAGACTCATACTGCATTAGCTAAAGTCTTGTTCAAACTAGCATATGCAATTACTAACTGGGCTGTTATGTTGGTTTCTCTATATAGTTGAATCTAAGTCTCATTGTGCTAATTAAACTGCCTTAGGATGAGACAGAGGATTGGACAGTAATGTTGGTGCATGTGCTGATTTGATTGGTATTTAAATTGGAAAGCATCAATCACTATGACAAAGCTGCAGGGACATACACAGCGATTTAGACAGTGAGGCTCATTTCCTGTCTGAGTTCAGATTCTTGCCATCGCTGACACTTAATGAGCCCAGTCCGTTCAACAATATCCTGAACCCAGGTCTTCTGAGGGATGAGGCAAGCATCAGGGGCTTCATAGTTTACTCTGGAGTTTGGCTGGACTACACAATTTTTGTAAGTGCTATCAATGCAGTTTTAAGGCTAATTTATTGTTACTGGGCGAACAGGCTCTGCTTAGTTTGCCTACAAATGATGACGAAATGCAGTGATGTTTTTGTTCTGCCAAGGTGTTCATTTGGTGAGATTTCTCCTGTTCGCACACATCTCTGAAATTCTTGGCCCAAGAGAATTCGGCTGGTCGAAAAGTGTTGATGATTGGTTAAAACTATTTATGGGTGTGGTTTAGACATGACACTTTTTATTTACAATTGCACGTGCCAGCTGAGGAGTTGTTACCTGTCATTACAATGGATAACTTTGAAGCCCGTCTCTCAAAAATTGTGTGGAAGTATACTTTTTTACATGATTCGCAACACAAACTCTACAAAGACAGCGCAGCCATGACATATGAGTGGAGAGATTTGAGTTTTTAAAAGTCAAAGGGGCCATGACAAGTTTAATAAAGCAAAGAAGTGGCACAGCACTAAAAGCAGTGGTCCACAGAGAGAAAAACCTGAAATATTGGCTTTACTTGTGGCTGGAACAGAACGTTAAACACCGTGACGTCACCCTAAACTAAATAATTTTAAAATGACGTCGCACGTAGTATAAACAGTGGCTTCATTCACCTAAGGTGCATTAGTTTGTCCAGGAGAAAAAAGTTTGGCTTCTTCCAAAGTATAAACCAGACTTTAGGGGCCTTTCCACCATTGCATTTGTCTGCACTGTTTTTTTAATTAGTCTTCTATATAAACATGCGCTAGATGGAGGCCTTTGACTGTTGCGCCTGTAGGTGTTTTATGCCATGTTAATGGAACTTCAACCTTTCTCAAGACACCTGCATTCTGTTCCATTTGTTTTGCTGCATTGCAATTATTCATTCATTCTGAACGGCCCTCAACATCTGCTTTAATGTTTTCTTTGCATTGTCATATATGCTCAATAAGAGTTGATCAGACTTGTATATGTGGCATGCCATTTATATCTGTTGCAGTGTGCTTTCTATGAATCTCGTGGTTTCCATGGGTAAATGTTTTTCTCGTGTTTGTATTGAATAAGTAATCAATAGACTACTCTTGCATTAAGCAGAGTAATACATGGTTGTGTAAGATATATAAAATCAAATCAAATCACTTTACTGTCACTCAACCATATACACAAGTGCAACAGTGGGTGAAAGTCTTGGGTGCAGTTCCGAGCAACACAGCAGTCATGACAGTGATGAGACATATACCAATCTACAATAAACATCAGATTTACACAACACAATTTACATATCTAATATACACATAATTACACACAACACAACATACAAATAATAATATACAGTATACAATACACACAATATACAATACACATACACACAATATAGAATACACTGTATACATTAAAAAAATTGTATATATAAAATATACAGTAGGTTGTATTGTGTTGTATTGACATTCAGGCTGTTGGCTGATAGTCAGTTGCCAGTGTGTTGTTAAGAAAGAATATAATTTATGACAGTCCAATGTGAGATTAATAAAGTGTAGTGCTGATGTATATTGATCTTGAGAGATCAAGAGTTCAAAAGTCTGATTGCTTGGAGGAAGAAGCTGATCATGGAGTCGGCTGATGCGGGTCCTGATGCTGCGATACTGCCTGCCTGATGGTAGCAGTGAGAGCAGCCCATGGCTCGGGTGGCTGGAGTCTATGATGATCCTCCAAGCTTTTTTCACACATCGCCTGGTATAGATGTCCTGGAGGGAGGGAAGCTCACCTCGAATGATGTGTCTGGCAGTTTGCACCACCCTTTGCAGGGCTTTGCGGTTGAGGGCAGTGCTGTTGCCTTACAGGATGATGCAGCCAGTCAGGATGCTCTCTAGAGTGCTGGTGTAGAACCGTGTGAGGATGTGATGGTTCATTCCAAACTTTGGTGAGCCTTCTTCACAATGGACTCAGTGTGGACAGACCATGTGAGTTCCTCAGTGATGCGGACACAGAGGAACTTTAAGCTGTGGATTCTCTTCACCGGTGCTCCATTGATGGTGATGGGGCTGTGTTCTCTGTCTTTTCTCCTGAAGTCCACCACAAGTTCCTTGGTCTTACTGACATTGAGGGAGAGGTTGTGCTCCTGACAACAGCATGTCAGAGTGTGCACCTCCTCTCTGTAGGCTGTTTCATCATTGTCTGTGATCAGACCTACCACCGCTGTATCATCAGCAAACTTGATGGCATTGGAGTCATGTGTGTACAGGGAATACAGGAGTGGGCTGAGAACACAGCCCTGCGGGGCTCCAGTGTTGAGGGTCAGTGATGAGGAGATGTTGCTGCCCATTCTAACCACCTGGCATGAAGTCCAGGATTCAGCTGCACAGCAAGCTGTTTAAGCCCAGAGCCCGGAGTTTCACATCAAGCTTGGAGGGCACTATGGTGTTGAATGCTGAGCTGTAGTCTACAAACAGCATTCTCACATATGTGTTCCTTTATTCCAGGTGGGAGAGATCAGTGTGTAGTGTAGATGCAATGGCATCATCAGTGGAGCGGTTGTTGCAGTAAGCAAACTGCAGTGAGTCCAGTGAGGGCAGCACAGAGCAGATGTAATCTCTGATTAGCCTCTCAAAGCATTTGCTGATGATGGGGGTCAGATCCACAGTACGCCAGTCATTTAAGCAAGTGATTTTGGATTGCTTTGATACAGGCACAATGGTGGATGTTTTAAAGCATGTGGGGACCACAGACAAGGAGAGAGAAAGGTTGAAAATGTCTGTAAATACACCAGCCAGTTGGTTCGTGCATGCTCTGATGACGTGGCCCGGAATGCCGTCTGGACCCGCGGCTTTATGGATATTCACCCGTCGGAAGGATTGGGTTATATCCGCTACAGAGACGGAGAGTGAACTAACCTCTGTAGCTTCGGCCACGGGAGCTCTCTCCACGAGGGCAGTGTTATTTCCCTCTAAACGAGCATAAAATTATTAAGCTCATCTGGGAGAGAGGCAGCAGTGTTCACGGCGGAGTTTTTATTCCCTTTGAAGTCCATGGTGATATTAATTCCCTGCCACATGCTTCTAGATTCGGTAGTGTTGAACTGTCTTTCAATCTTGTCCCGGTACTGGCGTTTGGCTGCTCTGATAGTTTTGAGGGCATAACTGGTTTGTTTATGCTCTGTGTTCCCAGAATTAAAAGCGGAGGTCCGCGCATTAAGTGCAGCATAAACATCGCTATTAATCCACGGTTTCTGGTTGGGGTAGATCCGTATTGTTTTGGTCGGCACAACATCATCTATGCACTTCCTGATGAAACACGTTACGCTATCAGCGTAGATCTCGATGTCGTCATCAGAGGCGGACCGGTACATCTCCCAGTCCGTGTGATCAAAACAGTCTTGCAGCATAGAATCTGATTGGTCCGACCAGCACTGGATCATTCTGAGGGTGGGTGCTTCCTGTTTCAGTTTCTGCCTGAAAAGAATGGCAGAAGCAGAATGGAAGAGTGGTCCGATTTGCCAAATGGTTGGTGGGGGAGGAATTTGTAGCCATCCCGGAAGGGAGAGTAACAATGGTCCAAAACCCGGTCCCCTCGTGTGTATTTCGGTGCTATTGACTTGAAGTTGGCTTTGTTAAAGTCCCCGGTCACAATGAACGTGGTCTCAGGGTGCACGGTTTCCTGCTCACTTATAATCCTATACAGTTCCTTGAGTGCCCGGTCTGTGTCGGGATGTACACAGCTGTGATAATGACCGCTGTGAATTCCCTCGGTAGCCAGAATGGTCGACAAAGAAGCATGAGAAATTCCAGATCAGGAGAGCAGAAAGACTTGATAGAATGTACGTTCCTCTGATCGCACCAGGATTTGTTGATCATAAAACATACACCACCACCTCTGCTTTTACCTGAGAGGGCTTTCTCTCTGTCCGCTTGGTGCATGGAGAACCCACGGGTTCAATGGCTGAGTCTGGAATTTCCGCAGACATCCAAGTTTCTGTAAGGCAGATAATGCAGCAGTCCCTCGTCTCTCGTTGGAAAGAGATCCGAGCTCTCAGCTCACAGAGCTTGTTGTCTAGTGACTGAACATTTGCCAGTAGAATACTGGGTAGTGGGGGTCGATTTGCGCGACGTCTTAGTCTGACGAGAGGCTGCCCAGACAAAGGGCTCCACTGTCGTGCTTGTAAACAGCAGGTTGGCATTGAGGTATTTAAAGTCAGGTTTTCGGTGTGCTATTGCAGAACCAATGTCCAAAAGTGTTTGTCTATCGTAGACAATAAGGCAGACAACATCCAAGACAAAAAACATAAGAATTGTAGACAAAACAAACAAAAAACTGCAATATTGGGTTGAAGTTTGCAACGCAGCAGCCATACTCGGCGCCATCTAGTACACTCACATTTTTTTTTTTGTATCGTTTGCTTACAAAGTAACTTCTTCAAACATACAGTATATTTACATCCCATACTGATCTCTATGGTTTTCTGTGGTGGTGTAATCACTGGCTTATGGCCATAAAAAAAAGATAGGCACTATCAATTTGTAATATTCTTTATATATATATATATATATATATATATATATATATATATATATATATATATATATGTAATTGTCGTTATACTGTATACTTAATTTGTTATGCACTTATTATTTATTTTATTATTTTTTAGCTTTTTTATGCAAGTGCACAGATCAAATGCATGGTAACATGATGAGCACAAAAGTGGTTGAAAGCCTTTTTGGAGCCACTGTAATATTGGGTAGTGCATTAGTTTTAGGTAGCCAGACTTTTGACAATCAGTATAAAGTTTGTCCAGTTTGCAGCTCTTTTTGGCCAAGAGCTTCCTATTTTACCAAAAAGTCAGACCAACAGGTTTTTTAGGTGGCATTTAGGAGTGGGTTTATCTGAAATAGTCAAGTATCCTGGTTTTCACCCTGTTCCAAAACACTTACTATAGTGCATAATGCATTTTAATGTTTGTATTAGGCCTACATAACCAACTACACTTAGAAGCTTGTTTGAGTGCGGTTTTAATTTCGCAGAAGGTCAACTGATGGAGCGTTGCATTTGCAAAAGACCGGAGGACCGAAGCACATGAGTTGACACTTTTTGAAAGCTGCAAAAAAGCACCAATAAATAAAGTGGCTGCTTCAGCAATTGCAGTTTTCATGTCACATTTGCTCATGTCACAATTTACGCACTACTAAATATTTGAGCGTTGCACCATTAAACTTAGGTAGAACGTAACCCCACGTATGAACTAAATATTTATGGAAGCCTCCGACCAGGAGTAAAAGATGAAATAGAAAATCAGACTGATATTTACTGACATCAATGAGCTCATGTTTCGCGTGACAGGCATCAGTCCTTTCTACTTATATGATGATGTTGGCATTTACACTCATTTACATTTATGGGAGAAAACATTATGTAAAAAACTTACTTCTTCAGCATGAAACCGATCTAACAGTCCACTTTCCTGTGTACACATCCCAGTGTCAAGTTTCAACATATATGAAATAGATATTAAAATTAATAAATGTCTATTTTTCCAGCCTGTTGTATTAGTATTTATTTATTATCCTTATTCATTTTAGATACAGTTATTGAATATTGTTATTTACATAAGCTAAATATATCATTAATGAAATCTTGTTTTATTATGTATCGTATTTCAATGGAGATATAATTTATTACAGCTGACAGTTAAGACAGTTACGAGCAAACATGGTTTGAACAAGATCAAATTGAAATTCACGGCTTTTTAACACTTCTGTGTACAAATTTGAAGGCTGTTTATTGGATCAACACAAGTAAATGTCATATTATGCGACTACACATTACTTTACAGAGAGCTTACGACCTACTAGTTAAGTCTTGCCTTAAGAACACTGAATTAGTTACAAACTAATTAGTAGTTACTAAGCCCTTAGTGTGAACTTTACATCTCAACTTAAGTGAGACTTTACGCACAGCTGGTGCAACCCTGCCCAGATCTCTTACTAATGGCCTTTTAAGAGGGAATGGCTTAATTCTGCCTCCATCGTAATACAGATCATGAATATTTCAAAGGTTCAAAATTTCTTCTGGTTGGATGACAGACCATTAATGACCAGTCAGCATCAGGCACTAGCCTCAGAGAAAGTCTATTAAGAGTTAACCATGAACCATCCACACATACATCATACTGTGGGTGTAGGTGAACAGAGCTGGCAGTAGTAATGGGACTAAAACCAGCATTAAATGAATTATAACTCCTTCAATATGACACCTTAAAAATCTGTTATCATTTCTGCAATACATTCGCCCTACTCCCTCATTTCTAATGAATGATTTATACATGCTAAAACACTGCTAGACATTTGTCAACACAACATGTTCATAGTGTATTTGCAAGCAACTCACTTGCTCTAATAGATCTGTCATTCTATGTCTTAGCCATTATTGCAACATATGAAATTAAACAATAATGATCTGTTGGTATTATTGATCTGGCCAGAAAGACAGAGAACAATTAGACCATCGACTACACCAAAATAGACTGCAAGGCTGCCACATGATGATAAATTAACTTTACCTTACACCTCACTGGGAACCTGTGTATTTTAATTCAGAACAGTACTTTGGCATAGAGGTATAACACACAAAGATGCTGAAAGACTTCATGTGTAGTTGCTCAAAGAGCTTCTCAACAGAGACTATAAAAAGATGAAAGGTCCAAGACTTGTCAATCTCCAAACTCATTTGTTTTGAAACTGCAACATCTTTTGCACCTCAGCAGTGCCACGGTATTTTTGGTCTCGTTTACTTCACATACGGTCCCTAGGAGGAGAAGAGCTCAAATAGGTTATATCTCCTGTATGATGGCTTCAATTCAGTATGCGGTGGTCCATAATGCACAACGCAGAATATCACACAGATATGGAGTCAAATCTGACCATATACTGTATTATACCAGCATATTCTATGTCTTTATTGTTGTAGCCTAATCAAAATTCATATATAAAGTGATCTCATAAGTATTTATTTGTATGTAAACTGTGCCTCAATCACACATATAATTTTGTACGCTTGCATAGACACTGAAACTTACAATATCAATGTATCTTTTACGTTTTCACTACTTTAGAGATATACAAATGTTTACGAATCCTTTGCCGTTTCAAGATTCAGAAGTTCTTGAACAATTGTGACAGCACACACACACACAATTCAGGAAATGAGTGAAAAACATGTTAAAATTACACTGTAACATCAATTTCAGTTATATTTCATACTTGTTGAGGATTGATGATAATTAAATTTCAGCCATAAAAGGAATGCCATTTATTAGTCCCATCTGGATATCATATATACCGAAATATGCCATTAAAAAGTTCTTTCTCTGACAAAGAAAGGGATTGTGTCTAGGGCTGGGTATTGATGCAGATTTCTTGATTAGATTCGATTCCAATTCACAAGCCCTTGATTTGATATACACTCTTAGGAAAAAAAAGGTTCTTTGGGGTTCTATATAGAACGTCGTGGTTACTGGTGTAACCTCCGTTCCCTGATGGAGGGAACGAGACGTTGGTGTCGATGTAGTGACACTAGGGGTCACATTTGGGAGCCCGAGACACCTCTGGTCTTTGATAAAAGGCCAATGAAAATTGGCGAGTGGTATTTGCATGCCACTCCCCCGAACATACAGGTATAAGGGGCAGTGGTGGCTCAGCGGTTAAGGCTCTGGGTTACTGATCAGAAGATCGGGGGTTCAAGCCCCAGCACTGCCAAGATGCCACTGTTGGGCCCTTGAGCAAGGCCCTTGACCCTATCTGCTCCAGGGGCGCCGTATCATGGCTGACCCTGCACTCTGACCCCAGCTTAGCTAGGATATGTGAAAAAAAGAATTTCACTGTATATGTGCAAATGTATAATGTGTGATAAATAAATATAATTATAATTATAAAAGGAGCTGGTATGCAACCACTCATTCAGGTTTTACGCTGAGGAGCCGATATAAGGTCCGGCCAGTTCAGCGTTGTGGCAGGAGGGACCAACGTCTCGTTCCTTCCATCAGGGAACAGAGGTTACACCAGTAACCACGACGTTCCCTATCTGTCACTCACTCGACGTTGGTGTCGATATAGTGACACTAGGGGTCCCTATACAAAACGCCACAAGGCTGAACTGTGTTACGTGAACTGGCGGTGTGTGGTGGGCAGACTTGCTGTGTGCCTCATAGCCAGCGCACCAGGTCGACACGTAACCTCCCCCAACACAGTTATGAGTGTCAAATGGCCCTTTTTGGGGACAAGTCGACTACCCAGAGATAGAGACAGGCTTAACGCAGTCATGGCCTCTTTCCCCTTCTCTTTTTCCACTCCCTAAAAAGAAGGGGGATTATCTGACTGGGCCGCCAGGTCTAGTCGGGGGGTGTCCATCCCAAGGGGAGGACACCGCGGAGACCACACCTCGCCCCAAGAGAGGGGGGGATATATAAGTGGAAGAATACATCACATGGTCTTTCCAACCATGTGGAGAGCCTTCAAGGTAGATCCTGCCCAATGGGGGAGGAGTTACTACAACATGGAGACTGAGGGGCTCTGCCCAAGGAAGACACAGTTTGCCAGTAGGGAAACGAACTAGCGGAAGATATAGATCGCATGGGGTTAGCCTTACAGGGAACCGCCACATGCGGAGCACCAACCCCATAACAGGGCTCTTAGTTAGCGCGTGTACTGGGCCGGCAGCGAGTCTCTCCGAAAACTCGACTGCCACAGGTCTCGGAGGAAGTCAACCAGGGAACAACTTTTGTGAACACTACTGGGAATTAACAGCGCATGTCTTCAGCTCAAAAGGAGGTGGAAGGCGCTATGTGCAAGCGATACACCCGGCCGGCTATCCCGGGCTTATCCGCTTATGTTGCGTGCCACTACCTGGGACGAAACCGGTTCCACCCGGAGGTTGTAGAACCTTGCAAAGGTGTTGGGTGTTGCCCAGCCCGCTGCTCTGCAAATGTCTGTTAGAGAGGCACCTCTGGCCAGGGCCCAAGAAACCGCTACACCACGGGTAGAATGGGCTCGTAGCCCTACCGGGGGCGGCATGTTTTGGGCGAGACATGCCATAGTTATGGCGTCAATGAGCCAGTGGGCGATCCTCTGCTTGGAGACAGTGCTTCCTTTCCGCTGTGCACCAAAGCAGACAAAGAGCTGCTCAGAGATTCTAAAGCTCTGCGTGCGATCCAAATAGATGCGTAAAGCGCGCACCGGACACAGCAACGACAGGGCTGGGTCTGCCTCCTCCTGGGGCAGCGCTTGCAGGTTCACCACCTGGTCCCTAAAAGGAGTGGTGGGAACCTTGGGCACATAGCCCGGTCGGGGGTCTCAGGATCACGTGAGAATAGCCCGGACCGAACTCCAGGCATGTTTCGCTGACAGAGAACGCTTGCAGGTCACCTACCCTCTTGATGGAAGTGAGCGCAGTCAGGAGGGCAGTCTTCAAGGAGAGTGCCTTAAGCCCGGCTGACTTCAAAACTCAAAGGGGGCTCTCTGTAGACCCTGAGAAACTACAGAGGTCCGATGAGGGAACAAGGCGTGGCCTGGAGGGATTCAGCCTCCTGGCGCCTCTTATGAACCTGATGATCAGATCATGCTTCCCTAAGGACTTACCGTCGACTGCGTCATGGTGTGCTGCTATGGCAGCAATGTACACCTTCAAGGTGGAAGGGGACAGCCTCCCTTCCAACCTCTCTTGCAGGAAGGAAAGCACTGATCTGACTGCGCACCTCTGGGGGTCTTCCTGATGGGAAGAACACCACTTAGCGAACAGACGCCACTTAAAGGCATACAGGCGCCTCGTAGAGGAAGCCCTAGCCTGAGTGAACGTGTCTACCACCGCAGGTGGGAGACAGCTTAGGTCTTCCGCGTCCTGTCCAGGGGCCAGACATGGAGATTCCAGAGGTCTGGGCGCGGGTGCCGGATGGTGCCCCTTCCCTGAGAAAGAAGGGCCTTCCTCAGGGGAATTTGCCCGGGGGGAGCTGTCACGAGGAGCGTGAGGTCCGAGCACCACGTCTGGGCGGGCCAGTAGGGTGCTTACCAGGACGACCTTCTCCTCGTCCTCCCTGACCTTGCACAGGGTCTGTGCGAGCAGGCTCACTGGGGAAAACGCATATTTGCGAATGCCAGGGGACCAGCTGTGTGCCAGCGCGCCAGCCGAGGAAGGCCTCGGTGAGGGCGTACCAGAGCGGGCAGTGGGAGGATTCTTGGGAGGCGAACAGGTGCACCTGTGCCTGACAGAATCGACTCCAAATCAGCTGGACCACCTGAAGGTGGAGTCTCCACTCTCCCTTGAGGGTAACCTGTTGTTACGGCGCGTCCGCTGGAGTGTTGAGGTTGCCCGGGATGTGAGTGGCTTGCAGCAACTTTGCTGCAATGCTGCTAACTCCGTTGGAGGAGACGGCGGGCGAGTTATGACATACAGCGAGAGCGCAGACCGCCTTGGCGGTTGACATATGCTACCGCTGCCGTGCTTTCTGTCCGAACTAGCACGTGCTTGCCCTGGATCAACAGCCGGAACCTCCGCAGGGCGAGCAGAATTGCCAGTAACTCGAGGCAGTTGATGTGCCAACGCAGCCGCGGACCCGTCTAGAGGCCAGCGGCTGCGTGCCCGTTGCCAACAGCACCCCAGCCCGTTTTGGAGGCGTCTGTCATGACCACGACGCGCCTGGAGACCAATTCTAGCGGAACACCTGCTCGTGGAAACGAGAGGTCGGTCCAAGGGCTGAAAAGACGGTGACAGACCGACGTAATGGCCACGCGGTGTGTCCCGTGGCGCCATGCCCGTCTCGGGACTCGAGTCTGGAGCCAGTGCTGAAGCGGCCTCATATGCATCAACCCGAGCGGGGTGGCCACCGCCGAGGATGCCATATGCCCCAGGAGCCTCTGAAAATGTTTCAGTGGAACCGCTGTTTTCTGTTTGAACGCCTTCAAACAGGCCAGCACCGACTGGGCGCGCTCGTTCGTAAGGTGCGCCGTCAAGGAGACTGAGTCCAACTCCAAACTGAGAAAAGAGATGCTCTGAACCGGGAGGAGCTTGCTCTTTTCCCAGCTGACCCGAAGCCCTATTCGGCTGAGGTGTGAGAGCACCAGGTCCCTGTGTGCGCATAACCCGTCTCGAGAGTGAGCTAGGATTAGCCAGTCGTCGAGATAGTTGAGAATGCGAATGCCCACCTCCCTTAACGGGGCAAAGGCAGCCTCTGCGATCTTCGTAAAGGCGCGAGGAGACAGGGACAGGCCGAAAGGGAGGACTTTGTACCGATACGCCTGACCCTCGAACGCGAACCGCAGGAAGGGTCTGTGTCGAGGAAGGATCGAGACGTGAAAGTACGCATCCTTCGGGTCTACCGCCGCGAACTAATCTTGATGCCGGACGCTCGCTAGAATGCGTCTTTGCGTCAGCATCTTGAACGGGAGTCTGTGTAAGGCCCGGTTCAGTACTCGCAGGTCCAAGATTGGCCGCAACCCACCGCCTTTTTTCGGTACAATGAAGTAGGGGCTGTAAAACCCCTTCTTCATCTCGGCTGGAGGGACAGGTTCTATCGCGTCCTTCCGTAGGAGGGTAACGATCTCCGCGCAAGGTAGCATCATTTCCGTCTTTCACCAAGGTGAAGTGGACACCGCTGGACCTGGGCGGATGCCCGGCGAAGTGAATCGTGCAGCCGAGTCGGACGGTCCGGACCAGCCCTCGTGACGGACTGGAAAGCGCAAGCCATACGTCCGAGTTCCGCGCGAGGGGGACCAAAGGGACAACGTCATCGGATGTACCGGCGGGTGGGGCCTCGCGGCGGGGCGGAGCTCGAGGTGCCACACCACATCGTGGCCGTGCTGAGTCCGAGGACATCGAAGCACTTACTTGGCTCCTTGTGACCACCCCCGGAACAGCCTGGGACGGGGGAGGAAGAGGCCTGTCCTCATGACCCGTGGAGACTGTCACATCAGGGGCAGATTTGTGCCACAGCTGGGCGCTCAGGCCGGGAGACCGCCGCTGGAGTGCCAACCTGCCAAATGGAGTGGTGGACGGTGGTCGTGATGCCAGCCGTACACACCGGATATGTGACCCAGGGAACAAGGAAACCACTCTTGTGGAGCTCTTGAGTACTGCAGCCACTTGGGCATGCAGCGCAATTAAATGCAAAAGGTAACAAAAAGATGAAGATCTGCTTACCAGCTCCAGAGCAGCGGGTTTCGTTGTCCCTGGGTCGCCCGTCTCAGGGGCGCTTCGAAGACCTCCGTGGGTTCTTCGGTGCCGGCTGTGAGACGGGTGGCGTCGGCTTCCTGCGGTGGGCTCCACGCCGGGGCCGGGCCGGAGGGGTGGGCTGCGGCGGAGCCGGTGCAGTCACTGCAGGGGGACGCCCTCGGCGATGAGTAGATGGGGTGCGGGATCTTGAGCCACGCCGGGGCAGGATAAGCCGGCTAGCATCCATCTACTGCTCTACCATCGAGAACTGCTGGGCAAAGTCCTCGACGGTGTCGCCGAATAGGCCCGCCTGGGAAATGGGGGCAGCAAGGAATCGTGTCCTGTCGGCCTCACCCATCTCGACCAGGTTGAGCCAAAGGTGGCGCTCTTGGACCACTAGTGTGGCCATCGTCCGCCCGAGAGACCGCGCCATGACCTCCGTCGCTCGGAGAGCAAGGTCGGTCGTCGAGCGCAGTTTCTGCATCAATCCCGGGGCGGAACTACCCTCGTGCAGTTCCTTTAGCGCCTTGGCGGACTTGCAGGAGCCACTGAAATGCACCGTCAGATCCAGCAGGTGAATGAACAGTAGTATTCAGCTCAGCGAGCATGACCGTTCGGCTCCGAAGAGAAAATCTGAATGAGTGGTTGCATACCAGCTCCTTTTATACCCGTATGTTCGGGGGAGTGGCATGCAAATACCACTCGCCAATTTTCATTGGCCTTTTATCAAAGACCAGAGGTGTCTCGGGCTCCCAAGAGTGACCCCTAGTGTCACTACATCGACACCAACATCGAGTGAGTGACAGATAGGGAACCCTAGGTTTCTTTACATAGCTCCAAAGAAAACTTTATGCCAAAAAAGTTCTATTTACAAACATTTACAGAAAAAAGAACCCTTTTTGCACACAAGGGTTCTTTGGGTTGACAATTGCTTAATATGAGTATGTATGTATGCAATTTATGTTTATGCTAAAATTACATTATTAAAAATGTTGTTTATAAATAGTTTTGAACACTACACTACATTACTTTGCATTTGCATTTCATACTGCAGAAAAAATAAACTTTTACAATGTACTTCTACAGCTCTGGGTTTGATTAGAAAAGGATAAATGACAGATGATCAGATCCAATGTCCTTTCTCTTTTAGACGACAGGTTATTGTAGTATTAATATACAGTCTATTGTATAGTCTATTCTTGACTCATAATTCAACAAATATGCAAAAAATTGCGTTTATCATAAACAGCAAACAACTTGAGCTAGTAGCGCTGGTTATCTTTTTGTCCTATCTACATAGAGCAATTTAAGGGCTACTTTAGCCTGGTAAGTAAGATAAATTAATTAATTTGTTGATAAATTTGGTTATTTTTATTTATTTTGACCTAACCTCTTGTCATTTGTGACTTACACGTTTATTTCAACAAGCACAAAGAATCAATGTCGTACAGGCCTGCGATATTCTCCATCAGGATGTAAGTAATTTTTCAAAGATTACAAGAGTGTGAATGTGTCAAATATACAAAGTCAGAGAGAGGAAGTGATGGAAATGTTTCAATATCTCAACTTGTGAGTATTTGGTGTTTGTAGTTTTATTGTCATGTAGCCTACAAAAATATGATAATTATGTATTTTTTTTATTGAAGATGCCATATTAATTGAACATGGGTTTTTAGCAAGACCTTCAATTCATAGCACTTCTGAAGTCCTGACCACCAACATCATCAGAGCCAAGAGAAGTGAAAGTCAAAGGGGACATTTGACTTCAAAACAATGACATAAACAATGTCATAAAAGGTACATATTTTTCTATCATTTCTCATTATTTTGCATTGCATTTTTATGATAATAAATAATGGTTAATTTCTGTTTGCAGTGGCTCTGGTGTGCAGCATTACTAGTTTGACCATCTTCATACAGATAAAACACAACACTCCTATTCATGTAAGTTTTAAAATGTAATTTAGAGAGATAGCAATTTCTTTGTTTTTATTTACTCTGCATACTGACAGCAGGTCTATTAAATGTTTCACATAGTTACAGGGATCAGCACATCCATCCTTATCCTGATCTTTCATATGGTGTCCAGACCCCTCAGAGAGTGCAGAGAGTTTGTATCAAATTGATGACATGGAGATGGCTGAAGTGAAGTCATCCAAAAGTATCCAATAGACCTCACTCAGTGTGTTTCATTATAACCATGCTGTAGGAAGACCCCCCAGTGGTAACAAAATGATTCTGTATCTACCCCAGTGCTAAAATTGTTTAACAGCTTTTCATTTTTTTTTCTTTTCTTTTCTTTTTTTTTTACTTAGTGTTTTCCTTTTAGTTTTTTAATCTTACTAATGGTTATAATGTTGACTTATAGTTAATGTTTAATAATTTAAAGGAATGGTTCACCCAAAAATGAAAATGTAAAGTTAAAATCATTTTAATTATCGACTTGTTATTCGCTTCAAAAGACATTTATTGATCGATGAGTCATATGGATTACTTTTATGCTGCCTAAATATGACTTTTGGACCGTCAAAGTGCTAGCACCCATATACTTCTATTATAAGGACTAGACAGAGCTATATCTTCTTCTTAAAATCTTAATTTGTGTTCTGCTGAAGAAAGACAATCATACACATCTGGGATGGCATCAGGGTATTTTCATTTTTGCGTGAACTATTCCTTTAATGTTTATGATTTTTATATTAAAAATATTACTACTAATTAACTTTTAGCTTATTATTATAAACTTGTGGATTTATTAAGTCAATTCTCATAACTATTGCATTATGAATTGTGTTAATTATTGCTTGTGTTGTTGTAAATACAAACTATTAAAAATGCTTTACTTAATAATACTTAAATGTCATTTATATGGTTACTTCACTTTCTTAGTGATATATTATGATATATTTGAACTATTCAGTTTGCATATCCATTAAACGTTCTTCTGGTAATAAAAAAAATAAATACATTTAAAATGAAACAAACAAAAACCATATGTTACAGTTGCATTTTGGGAACCTTTTCACCTGGCTCAAAGAACCCTTTAGTTCTTTTGATGGACCCCTTAAAAAGGGTTCTGTATAGAACTTTTTAGGGGTTCCAAATTTGAAGCGAGCGAAAGAACTCTTTAGGGTTCTATATGGAACCTTTTCTTCTAAGAGTGTAGACTCATGTGGGTTTTTTTCAGTTATAATGTCCATTTTAATATGAAAGAAATTATCTCTCAGCTAATGTTGTTAATTATATAGGGGACCTTCTAACTAGTTACATTATGAGAATATTAATTTTAAAATAATATTTTTATTTGTTTTTCATAAATTTGGTCTCATTTTAGCCTTTTAAAAGTGTCATGACATGTCTTTTTTATTATTTTAATATGTTCCTTGAGGTTCATATATAATATAAGTAAAGTTTTTTTGCACAAAAAACAATCATATATTTTTGAAAACATGATCATTTTCCACCCTCATTCCGACCCCCTGCCAGAAGCAGTTTTGGTGCTGCTTCTCTTAAGACTTAAGACAGTAAATGCCCACTGTTAGGACTGGCTCTCTGCTCTTGACTGACCTGCTCTCTACTTGCCATTACACTGCTTACTATTTTTAATTACAGAACTCTACAATTGAATTATTGCTAGTAAGAATTCCAATTAGAGAGCTCTACAACTGAATTTGTACTAGTAAGAATTCCAATTAGAGAGCTCTACAACTGAATTTTTACTAGTAAGAATTCCAATTAGAGAGCTCTCTAACTGAATTTTTACTAGTAAGAATTCCAAATAGAGAGCTCTCTAATTTCACATTAAAAATCACATTAAAGATGTTTAATTGCAGATTTCTGTATTTGAATTAGAGAGCTGTGCAAATACATTCTTACTAGTAAGAATGCAATTGCAGAGCTCTGTAACTGCAATTATTACTAGTAAGTATGCACTTGCAGAGCTCTGCAATTCAATTATAGAGCTCTGCAATTACATTCTTAAATATTTTATGAATATACAATAAGTATATGATTATATATGATTATATATTATATTATCATTATTATACATTTATTAAAAAGATTAAAATCTTTACAAATTTATAAAATTATATTTTTGTCAGGTATTTCATACATTAGGTACAACTTGTGAATGAAGGAAAAACAATGCCCGGGTAAATGAAAAAATAATACGCAGAAAAACATTTTATCCCAATATTCTCGATAATTCTGACACTATGTGAATGCAATCAACATGTTTGCTAAATAAGCCTGTAAAAATATTTCATGCTAATATCTTACCATGTCACACATGGCCTTTATTTTGAAATGTAGCCTGCCTCGGGCAGGATTTAGAGAGGGAAATGGGTGTAATCGCTTCTGTTTTGCATCTAATGAATTCAAGTTTTTATTAGTAAGAATGCAGTTGTAGAGCTCTGTAACTGAAATTCTTACCAGTGAAAATTGAATGAGGGAGCTCTGTAATCCAATTTTTACTAGTAAGAATTGAATTGCAGAGCTCTTTAATTGGAGCTTTTACTAGTGAAATGCCATTGCAGAGCTCTGCAATTTTATTCTTACTAGTAGAAATGCAAATAGAGAGCTCTGTAATTGGAATTCTTACTAGTGAAAAATCCATTATAAAGCTCTCTAATTGGAATTCTTACTAGTAGAAAATATATTGTAAAGCTCTTTAATTAAAATATTACTAGTTCAAATACAATTACGAGTAACACTGGATGCATTAAAAGCAAAATCGGCTTGCCATAAGATGGCTGGATACATACTAACAATTGTAAGATATGTAGCACGCATTTTATATCTGGTAAATAAACAAAATTTTTGGCAACTGACTCTAAGTTTGATAGGTAGAGTCTAGCTGGCTAATTAAGTCAGAGTATTTCTTTACAGGATCCAAAAGTTACCTTATAGATCGCTCCCATTATAATAAATAAAGCTACACAAGTCACATGCTTGCGGTGTAAACAGCTATATTGATTATAATGGGAGCAATCAAATATTCCCAAATCTTCCACTAAGGAAATTATTGTAAGCATCTTAACTATGATATGCTTTCATCGCCTCTCTAATAAACAAGATAATGGTACATGTCTGGATAAGTCACTTCAGAAAAGCGTTTGATGTCCTTCAAGAAAAGTTGTTGCCTCAGAGGCTTTGTTCACACTGCAGGAAAAATCAGATTTTTCCACAAATCCGATTTTTTTGAGTGACTGTTCAAACTGCAAGTTATATGTTGCCAGATCAGATTTTTTCTGTACAGACTACAGTCGCTTTTGCTGTCACATCCACATTAGTTGTCATGGTAATGCAGCAAACTTGCGTATATTCACCATGCATGAGATTTCAGCGATGGATGTTTTACCATTGATTATGCTTTTCATGAAGGCAGTATCCAAATATGAACATTCTTCACAGACAATGGCTTAAAAATGGGAGAGGTGGCAAATGCAATGTTTGTTGCTGCTAATGTTGTTGCTGTCCGTTTTAGCGGGGACGTTCTGTATTTTAGCAGATAGCAAAACATCCTGTATTGAAGACTTTTGGTCCCATATTAAAGCATAAAAAGGTCGGACGGTGAGACGAGGACCCATTGTGGTTTTTCACAACTGGTATGGGTAACTGCACCTTAGCACATCTCTTTTGGTAAGTTAAGCCAATGTCTGTGTTATTATAAGAGGTTTGCAGTGCTTAGTGTGCCCTGTAACATATAAATTACATATGGGTGTGTTTCATTCAGAAGTGATGATCTCTATGCCCTGTTTACCTTCCACTGTGAGAGTTTTGTAGGGCTGAAATGTGTAATAAAACAGGCTGAACAAATTTTTGAAGTCATTTTTATTGAAAATTCTGTTTGTAATGATCCTACTGTGTGGCCATCATTATTGTATTAAATTCGAAGTGCCCTGTGAAGGCATTAATTATGCCGTTAGGAGCGCAGTATGTTTTCTCGTTGCAAAACCTGACATATAACAACCGTCGCTCACAGCAAATGACAAAAAAACCCACATGAAATCCGATCAGACCATTCGGACTGAGACGCATTAAGAAAAATCAGATTATAATCGGATTTCAAACCACCTTCGAATGTGGTTTGGATGAGGCTTGTAAAAATCGGATTTAATGTGTTTTTGTCCTGTTCAGACTACACAAACCTAAACGGAGTTGAGTGACAGCGTCCAAAAAATCGGATTTTTTCTGCCTGTGTAAAAAGTATGTGCTAGTCATTTTGTTTTGAAAGTTCTGGGTTTTAAAAATGAAGCTAGCGTACTTCAGGACCAGACATTTGTAATAGTATCGTAAATCCTTTGTTATTGTTTGCGTCAATAAAAAGGTCTATTCAAACACAACAGTGTACATTTAAGTGTTACATATAAAAATCTACGATTACTCAAGAGATCACCCTGTTATATAAAAATAATTTAGTAGAGTTGGGATACTCGAGTCCAAGCCACGAGTCCAATTTTAATGGACTTGGACTTGTCACGGGCATTTTTACTCAGACTTGACTCGGAGTCAATTCGGACTTGGAATTTTTTTACGAGTCCGTCCGAGTCCATGCCATTTGTGATGCAATGAAACACAAACAAACAAACAAACAAACAAACAAAAATAAATAAATAGCGTAACATAGGGTGACCATACGTCCTCTTTTCCCCAGACCTGAAAAAAGCATCCAGCCGGGATTTCAAAATTGCCTCTAAATGTCCAGGATTTGGCATTCGCTTAATATTAATGTGCTCTTTACAGTTAGTACTATCATACATTCTGTGTATTTGATACTGTGCATCAGTTTTCACGCATATATGTCCTTATGTGTGATTATTCTGGCTGAGAGCAGCAGCTCTCTTTCAAAATACTTTTTTAACTCTCTCGCCCGCGTGCCCGTGCTCAGTTAAAAGTACGTATGTGTGTGTGGGAAAGAGATCGTGCTCTGCCGCTCTCATCCAGAAATATCAATAATGTAAGTGCACTTTAAAAGGTACGTACCCCAACTCTGCAAATTATTAAATAGAACATGTTTTATCAGACTCACACTTACTACGCAAAGTCATTTCTAACTGAAAATGTTGACTATATCGAGAAAAAATCAAATTTACTTCATATCAAAGACATTTAAACTAATATGTCGGATGAAATAGACCATGATGGAAATTGTACAACTCAGTCCGTCACATATTTGTAGCGCAACCTCTGTGTGTTACATGTAAAGCTGGCACTTGCGTTTCAATAGCAAAAAAGTCAGAAAATACAATGAAGAAAACAAGTGAGGGGAGAAGTCTCTATTCACCTATTATCCATACTAAATATAATGTGAAAAGTAAGAAACGTCAGCCCAAGGTGAGTTTGATCTGGACTTTAGGGAAGTAGGCTACACCTGAACACAGCAGGGGGACTGAAAAGTGTGAAGTGTAGTACTGTAGTATATCAATATTTTTTTATCTGATCTTTTCTGTTTTTATTTTATGTTGTTGTATTTAATTACATTAAATGTATTTCATACATAATTTTAGATAAAATTAAACTAAATTGAATGTACAAATTGAAAATGAAGTAGAATTAAAAACTAAATTAAAATTCGAAATAATAACAATTCTGGTTGTAATGACTAATGCAGCTTTCACTTTATTTAGTCTATGTTTGAGTGGAGGGGAAAGCAACAAATAATTGAAATGTCAACAGAATGCAATAAGAAGTGTGTTGAAGGACAGTTTTGTCTTTATACACCTAAAGCATATACTTTCATTCTGAAACCACTTTGAAATTTGTTCAGCAGGATACTAATCATTTGTTTTTTACATTTATATTGACAAACTGTTTTTCTTAGTTGTGAAGGTTAAAATAAGCTTAAAATATTTATGTTGATTTTACGGTTACAATTTGAATTCAGATTCTTGAACAGATTCAACCTACTCGACTCCGACTCGGCCGCTTTTGGACTCGGACTCGATTGTTTAAAGACTCGGACTCAACTAAGGTGGACTCGAACCCAACACTATCATTTCGATCACTTTGAATATCACACAGACAAGACTATGTATGACTGTTTTGTAAACAAATCCTTAAGTTTTACTCTCTACATCAGTGATTACAAAATTATGAGTTTTTAAACTCTGTCATGGTATTGTTGCTTCATTTACCCAATTAATGTCAGTCTTGTATCAGTGCCATTGTTTGTCACAACACAATATGTTAATTGTTTGTTTCAAAGCCATAAACATAAAATAGCTTCCTTCAAAAGATTATGTGAAAGTGAGAAGTGAGAAGAGCCAATGCTATCATTGTCTAACAGGGGAAAGGGTCTGATCAAGCCACCAAGAAAAAAGCTTTAAAGATTGCCTCCAAACGCAGAGGCCAGCAAACTGCACATTGTCTGATGAGCTTTTATTTCAGAATAGTTAATTGTGGGTTCCAGCCAGACTGAAAAATACTCACTACTGTATGTAAATTTTATGGTTTTCTCATGATATTCCAGCCTGGATCATTTACTTGCCACCTTGGACCTATTTTTATCTTCTGGTTTAAAGTGTTCATTGTAAAGCTGCAGGATATAATGGGAACATTACCATGGAACAATGAGAAGTACTGTAGGCTTACATTGTATGTGGCGAAATGCAAATGGAAAGCAGGACACCTGAAATTGTGGGAACACATGCAGAATGCCTGCTCTTCATCTAATACCTGTTCCAAGAATGGCAACAAGCACCAGGAAGCCTTGAAAACGTGTGTGATCTAAAAATAATTTCATTTCAAATAGTCACATTAATGACTTTCGAATCAGAATCAGAATCAGAATGAGCTTTATTGCCAAGTATGCTTACACATACAAGGAATTTGTCTTGGTGACAGGAGCTTCCAGTGTACAACAATACAAAAACAATACAAAAACAGCAGCAAGACAGAGATAATAATAAAAAATAAAAAATAAAACTAATTATACACATACGTACAGACACACATACACATGGATAGTGCAAATCTAATACAATCTATTATGTACAGTGCAAATGTTTTTTTTGTTGTTGTTTTTTTTTTCTCAGAGGAATGAAATGGCAGAAGAGGTTGGATGTGTTGGATAAATATAAGAAAGACTAAACTGTGTATTGCACATAGTTATTGCTCAATGGGGCAATTTAACTGTTCATGAGATGGATAGCCTGAGGGAAAAAAACTGTTCCTGTGCCTGACGGTTCTGGTGCTCAGAGCTCTGAAGCGTCGGCCAGAAGGCAACAGCTCAAAAAGGTAGTGGGCAGGGTGAGTGGGGTCCAGAGTGATTTTTCCAGCCTTTTTCCTCACTCTGGAAGAGTATAGTTCTTGAAAGGGGGGGAACCAATAATCCTCTCAGCAGTCTGAACTGTCCTTTGCAGTCTTCTGATGTCTGATTTCATAGCTGAAAAAACCAGACAGTTATTGAATTGCAGAGGACAGACTCAGTGACTGCTGAGTAGAACTGTATCAGCAGTGTCTGTGGCAGGTTGAATTTCCTCAGCTGGCAAAAGTAGTACAACCTCTGCTGGGCCTTTTTCACAATGGAGTCAATGTTGATCTCCCACTTCAGGTCCTGTGAGATGGTAGTGCCCAGGAACCTGAATGACTCCACTGCTGCCACAGTGCTGTTTAGAATGGTGAGAGGGGTCAGTGTTGGGGTGTTCCTTCTAAAGTCTAAAGTCAGCTCAAGGTTGTTTTGACTGCACCAGACAGCCAGCTGTTTAACCTCCCTTCTGTATGCAGACTCATCGTCATCTTGGATGAGGCCGATGACAGTGGTGTCATCTGCAAACTTCAGGAGCTTGACAGAGGGGTCATTGGCAATGCAGTCATTGGTGTAGAGAGAGAAGAGTAGTGGGAAGAGCACACATCCCTGGGGTGCACCAGTGCTGATTGTACAGGTGCTGGAAGTGAGTTTCCCCGTCTCACAAGCTGCTGCCTGTCCATCAGAAAGCTGGTAATCCACTGACAGATAGACATGGGAACAGAGAGTTGGTGTAATTTATTCTGGAGTATAGCTGGGATGATGGTGTTGAAAGCCGAACTGAAGTCCACAAAAAGGATCCTTGCATATGTCCCTGGTCTGTCCAGTTGTTGCAGGATATGATGCAATCCCATGTTGACTGCATCATCCACAGACCTGTTTGCTCGATAAGCAAATTGAAGGGGATCTAGAAAGGGTCCAGTGATGTTCTTCAGGTGGGCCAACACCAGTCTCTCAAATGATTTCATGACCACAGACATCAGGGCAATAGGTCTGTAGTCATTAAGTCCTGTGATTTTTGGTTTCTTTGGGAGGGGATGATAGTGGAACGTTTGAAGCAGCATGGGACTTCACACTGCTCCAGTGATCTATTGAAGATCTGTGTGAAGATGGGGGCCAGCTGGTGAGCACAGGATCTAAGACATGCAGGTGAAACGCCATCTTGGCCCTGTGCTTTCCTTGTCCTTTGTTGTAGAAAGACGCAGCTCACATCATCTTCACAGATCTTAAGTGCAGGTTGAGTAGCAGGAGGGGGGAGGAGGGGGGTTGCAGGAGGTGTTGGTGTTTGTGTGAAGTGAAGGTCAGAGTGGGTGTGGGGTGTGAGATTGGGCCTTTCAAATCTATAGTAGAACACATTCAGGTCATCAGCCAGTTGTTGGTCCACCACAGGGTTGGGGGCAGGAGTCCTGTAATTCGAAAGTTGTTTCATGCCACTCCACACTGATGCAGGGTCGTTAGCTGAAAACTTGTTTTTCAGCTTCTCAGAGTATCTTCTTTTAGCCACTCTGATTCCCTTATTCAGTGTGTTCCTGGCCTGATTGTAAAAGACTTTATCCCAAACTCTGTATGCATCCTCTTTGGCCTGACGAAGCTGCCTGAGTTCTGCTGTAAACCATGGTTTGTCGTTGTTAAATGTTAAATAAGTCCTAGTAGGAATGCACATATCCTCACAAAAAACTGATATATGATGTAACAGGATCTGTGAGCTCATCCAGATTGGTGTCTGCAGCCTCAAAAACACTCCAATCAGTGCAGTCAAAGCAGGCTTGTAATTCCAGCTCTGCTTCGTTGATCCATCTTTACAGTCCTTAAAACAGGCTTAGCAGATTTTAATTTCTGTCTGTAGGTTGGAAGAAAATGAACCAGACAGTGATCAGATAGTCCCAAAGCTGCTCTAGGAACAGAGCGATATGCATCCTTTATTGTTGTGTAGCAATAATCCAGTATATTTCTGTCTCTGGTTGGGCATGTAATGTGCTGTTTGTATTTGGGCAGTTCACGTGTGAGCTTTGCTTTGTTAAAATACCCAAGAATAATAATAACTGAGTCCAGGTATTGTTGTTCCATGTCTGTGATTTGATCAGCCAGCTGTTGCAGCGCGGCATTCAAACACGCGTTTGGTGTGATATACACACTCACCAAAATAAACGAGGAAAACTTCCGCGGCGAGTAGAAAGGCTTACAGTTAATAAAGAGCACTTCTAAATTAGGACAGCACATCTTCTTTAATGTTGTTACATCTGTACACCTACTTTCACTGATGTAAAAGCATGTTCCACCGCCTCTCGTTTTCCCTGATAACTCCGCGATGCGATCCGCTCTGAACAGCTGAAAGCCCGGCAGATGTAACACGCTGTCCGGAATGGCTTCACTCAGCCAGGTTTCTGTGAAGCACAAGGCAGCAGAGTTTGAAAAGTCCTTGTTTGTGCGGATGAGGAGATGTAGTTCGTCCGTTTTGTTAGGGAGAGAGCGGAGATTCGCTAGATGAATGCTCGGCAGCATTGTTCGAAAGCCCCGCCAATGGAGTTTGACCAGCGTGCCTGTTCATCTCCCTTGCCTGCGTCTCATAGCGCGTTTAAACACGCCTCCGTCTAAAATGTCAACCAAAACGTCCGGATATTCAAAATCCGGGAAAAGATTGACTGGTGTATGCTGTCGAATGTTCAGCAGTTCGTCTCTGGTAAAACTGACTGAAAAAGATTACTAAACACAGGACAAACAAACAAAAATAACAAAACAATAGAAGCGCTCCACACCAAGGCAGCCATCCACGGCGCCATCATGATGAGCCGCGGATGGCCGTTTAGATCAGGGGTGTCAAACTCATTTTGGGCCACAGGCCTGATTGGACCAAGCAACATTGCTTGGGGGCCAAAGTTAATATTTATAAATTATATATACTGTGTGTGTGTGTGTGTGTGTGTGTGTGTGTGTGTGTGTGTGCAGTTGAAGTCAGAAGTTTACATACACCTTAGCCAAATGCTTTTAAACTCAGTTTTTCACAATTCATGGCATTTTATTGTAGAAAACATTCCCTGTCTTAGGTCAGTTAGGATCACTACTTTATTTAAAGAATGTGAAATGTCAGAATAATAGTAGAGAGAATGATTTCTTTCAGCTTTTATTTCTTTCATCACATTCCCAGTGGGTCAGAAATTTACATACACTTTGTTAGTATCTGGTAGCATTGCCTTTAATTGTCTTCACAATAAGTTGTTGGAATTTTGGCCCATTCCTCCAGACAGAACTGGTGTAACTGAGTCAGGTTTGTAGGCCTCCATGCTCGCACAAGCTTATTCAGTTCTGCCCGCAAATTTTCTATCGGATTTAGGTCAGGGCTTTGTGATGGCCACTCAAATACCTTGACTTTGTTGTCCTTAAGCCATTTTGCCACAACTTTGGAGGAATGCTTAGGGTCATTGTCCATTTGGAAGACCCATTTGCGACCAAGCTTTAACTTTCTGGCTGATGTCTTGAGATTTTGCTTCAATATATCCACATAAATTTCCTTCCTCATGATGCCATCTATTTTGTGAAGTGCACCAGTACCTCCTGCAGCAAAGCACCCCACAACATGATGCTACCACCCCCATGCTACACGGTTGGGATGGTGTTCTTCGACTTGCAAGTCTCACCCATTTTCCTCCAAACATAACGATGGTCATTATGGCCAAACAGTTAAATTTTTGTTTCATTAGACCAGAGGACATTTCTCCAAAAAGTAAGATCTTTGTCCACATGTGCACTTGCAAACTGTAGTCTGGCTTTTTTTTATGGCAGTTTTGGAGCAGTGACTTCTTCCTTGCTGAGCAGTGTTTCAGGTTATGTCGATATAGGACTTGTTTTACTGTGGATATAGATGCTTGTCTGCCTGTTTCCTCCAGCATCTTCACAAGGTCCTTTGCTGTTGTTCTGGGATTTATTTGCACTTTTCGCACCAAACTACGTTCATCTCTAGGAGACTGAATTCGTCTCCTTCCTGAGCGGTATGATGGCTGCGTGGTCCCGTGGTGTTCATACTTGCATGCTATTGTTTGTACAGATGAATGTGGCACTTTCAGGAGTTTGGAAATTGCTCTCAAGGATAAACCAGACTTGTGGAGGTCCACATTTTTTTTTTGTTTTTTGCGGTCCTGGCTGATTTCTTTTGATTTTTCCATTATGTCAAGCAAAGAGGCACTGAGTTTGAAGGCCTTTAAATACATCCACAGGAACTCCTCCAATTCTGTACACCTCCTATCAGAAGCTAATTGGCTAATTGTCTAAAGGCTTGACAACATATTCTGGAATTTTCCAAGCTGATAAATGCACAGTTAACTTAGTGTATGTAAACTTCTGACCCGCTGGAATTGTGATATAGTCAATTAAAAGTAAAACAATCTGTCTGTAAACAATTATTGGAAATTACGCATCATGCACAAAGTAGATGTCCTAAACGACTTGACAAAACTATAATTTGCTCATTTGAAAACTGTGGAGTGGTTAAAAAATTAGTTTTAATGGCTTCAACCTAAGTGTATGTAAACTCCTGAATTCAACTGTATATATATATATATATATATATATATACACACACACACTGATTAGCCACAACATTAAACCACCTGCCTAATATTGTGTAGGTCTTTCTCGTGCCAACAGCACCAACCTGCATCTCAGAATAGTATTCTGAAATGCTATTCTTCTCACTGCAATTGTACAGAGCAGTTATCTGAGTTACCGTAGACTTAGTCAGTTCGAACCAGTCTGGCCATTCTCTGTTGACCTCTCTCATCAACAAGGCATTTCCGTCAACAGAACTGCCTTTCACTGGATATTTTTTGTTTTTGGCACCATCCTAAGTCAAATCAAATCAAATCACTTTATTGTCACACAGCCATATACACAAGTGCAATGGTGTGTGAAATTCTTGGGTGCAGTTCCGATCAACATAGCAGTCGTGACAGTGATGAGACATATACCAATTTACAATAACATCAAATTAACACAACACAATTTAAACATCTGTTATACACATAATTACACTCAACAATATACAAATAATAACATACACTGTACAGTATACAATACGCTGTTTTTTTTTTTTTCCTATATAGATACACATTATTCAATATAAATTAAAAATAAAAATATATTAAAAAAAAAAAAAATATATATATATATATAACAGCATTCTCACATAAGTGTTCTTTTTTTCCAGGTGGGAGAGAGCAGTGTGTATTGTAGATGCAATGGCATCATCAGTGGAGCGGTTGTTGCGGTAAGCAAACTGCAGCGGGTCAAGATTGAGTGGCAATACAGAGCAGATGTAATCTCTGATTAGTCTCTCAAAACATCTGCTGATGATGGGGGTCAGAGCAACAGGACGCCAGTCATTTAAACAAGTTATTTTTGATTGTTTTGGTACAGGCACAATGGTGGATGTTTTAAAGCATGTGGGGACTACAGACAAAGAGAGGGAAAGGTTGAAAATGTCCGTAAAAACACCAGCCAGCTGGTTCGCGGACGCTCTGATGACGTGGCCCGGAATGCCGTCTGGGCCCGCGGTTTTGCGGATATTCACCCGTCGGAAGGATCGGGTTACATCCGCTACAGAGACGGAGAGTGAACTAACCTCTGTAGCTTCAGCCGCGAGAGCTCTCTCCGCGAGGGTGGTGTTATTTCCCTCGAAATGAGCATAAAAAGTATTTAGCTCATCCGGTAGAGAGGCAGCGGTGTTCATGGCGGAGTTTTTATTCCCTTTAAAGTCCGTGATGATGTTAATTCCCTGCCACATGCTTCTAGAGTTGGTGGTGTTAAACTGTCCTTCAATCTTGCTCCTGTACTGGCGTTTTGCGGTTCTGATTTTGGTTCTGTTTTTCGGAGGGCATAACTGGCTTGTTTATGCTCCTCCGCGTTCCCGGAATTAAAAGCGGAGGTCCGCACATTAAGTGCCGCGCGAACATCGCTATTGATCCATGGCTTCTGATTCGGATAGATCCGTATTGTCCTGGTCGGAATCACTTCCTCTACGCACGTTCTGATGAAACACATTACGCTATCAGCGTAAAGCTCGATGTCGTCATCAGAGGCGGACCGGAACATCTCCCAGTCCGTGTGATCAAAACAGTCCTGTAGCGTAGAGTCTGATTGGTCTGACCAGCACTGGATCGTTCTGAGGGTGGGTGTTTCCTGTTTCAATTTCTGCCTGTAAGCGGGCAGAAGCAGAATGGAAGAGTGGTCCAATTTGCCAAATGGTGGGCGGGGGAGGGATTTGTAGCCATCCCGGAACGGAGAGTAGCAATGGTCCAAAACCCGGTCCCCTCGTGTGTTGAAACTAATGTGCTGGTGATATTTTGGTGCGACTGATTTTAAACTGGCTTTATTAAAGTCCCCGGTCACAATGAACGTGGCCTCAGGGTGCGCGGTTTCCTGCTCACTTATACTCCCATACAGTTCCTTGAGTGCCCGGTCTGTGTCGGCTTGTGGTGGGATGTACACAGCAGTGATAATGACCACTGTGAATTCCCTCGGTAGCCAGAATGGTCGACACAGAAGCATAAGAAATTCCAGATCTGGAGAACAGAAAGACTTGATAGAATGTACGTTCCTCTGATCACAACAGGATTTGTTGATCATAAAACATACACCACCTCCTCTAGTTTTACCTGAGAGGTCTTTCGCTCTGTCCGCTCGGTGCACGGAGAACCCCGCGGGTTCAATGGCTGAGTCTGGAATCTCCGCAGACATCCAAGTTTCTGTAAGGCAGATAATGCAGCAGTCCCTCGTCTCTCGTTGGAAAGAGATCCATGCTCTCAGCTCACAGAGCTTGTTGTCTAGTGACTGAACATTTGCCAGTAGAATACTGGGTAGTGGGAGTCGATTTGCGCGACGTCTTAGTCTGACGAGAGGCTGCCCAGACAAAGGGCTCCGCTTGCGTGTTTGTAAACAGCGGGTCGGCATTGAGGAATGTGAAGTCTGGTTTTCGGTGTGAGATCGCTGAACCAATGTCCAAAAGTGTTTGTCTGTCGTAGACAATAAGGCAGACAACATCCAAGACAAAAAACATAAGAATTGTGAACAAAACAAACAAAACATT
This sequence comes from Myxocyprinus asiaticus, assembly GCF_019703515.2. Lineage (NCBI taxonomy): Eukaryota > Metazoa > Chordata > Actinopteri > Cypriniformes > Catostomidae > Myxocyprinus > Myxocyprinus asiaticus. The sequence continues at coordinate 33,011,989 of NC_059357.1, read as the reverse complement.
GCTATGTTGTGTCGGAGCTCGCAACGCAGCAGCCATACTCGGCGCCATCTTGAGTCCTTGTCCCATCTTGAGTCCTTGTAAATTCTAGAGACTGTTGTGCATAAAAATCCCAGGAGATCAGCAGTTACGGAAATACTCAAACCAGCCCATCTGGCTGTCACGTTTAAATGTGTATTTTGTTCATGTTTTGTTTTCATGCCTTTTATTTTGAAATTAGTTTACTTCCCATCCCTGTTTCTGGTCATGTATCCTTGTTATGTGTTCCCCTCATTTGTTCCTGTCATGTGAGTATCTCTTCTCATGTGTCTTGTTATCTCGTTATCAGTTTTGTATTTTCATTGGTTGTCTTGTTAACTTGTTTATCCAGTCTGTGTATTTATAGCCCTTATGTTTTCTAGTTCTTTGTGGAGTATTGTTGGTGTAATGTTGTTTGTAACAATCAAGTCAAGTCGTTTATGTTTGTTTTGAATTCATGTTTTGGATTTCCACATCTTGTAAATAAACTGCACTTGGGTTCTTCACGTCATCTCGTCTTTATCTTGCTCCTGTTTGCCTGCCTAGAACGTTACACTGGCACCAACAATCATGCCATGGTCCAAATCACCGAGATCACTTTTTGTCCCCATACTGATGGTAGATGTGAACATTAACTGAAGTTCCTGACCCATATCTGCATGATTTTATGCACTGCTGCCACATGATTGGTTGATTAGATATTTGCATGGATGATTGTTGGTGCCAGATGGGCTGGTTTGAGTATTTCTGTAACTGCTGATCTCCTGGGATTTTTACGCCCAACAGTCTCTAGAATTGACTCCGAATAGTGCCAAAAACAAAAAACATCCAGTGAGGGGCAGTTCTTTGGACGGAAACGCCTTGTTGATGAGTGAGGTCAACAGGGAATTACCAGACTGGTTTGAACTGACAAAGTCTACGGTAACTCGGATAACTGCTCAACTGTACAATTGTGGTGAGTCGCCCGCCACAGAAATAACCCACCACTGCGCATAAAATATCCACATTTGGCGGGTTGGTGGGCGCTAATTTTAAACTCTGAAGAAAAGGAAAAACACAGAATTTACTAATTTAATTAACCAGAAATTACATCACAAATACATACACAATTAGTTGAAGGGAATCAAGCAATAATATTAACAAGAAAAAGAGAGAACCACTCGCTCTTTGGCTGGAGCTTTAGCCTCAATAAACCATCTGAAACCGAACATAAATGCCAAGGAACTGAAACCTGCATAAAATGAATAATAATTAAATGGGACAGAAGCAATGCAACAGTTATTACATCTAATATTTATCCTTGGACCTGTCCATGTTGTCATTTCTGTGAGAGAAACTTCACTGTGGGAATGTGTGGTCATGGAACTTCTGTCACCCTCAGACATGTGTGGTGTTCGCTGATACACGTGACCCTGCGAGCGCCGAACGTCCCACGTATTTAAAAGAAATTCCACTGATCATGCAAGCTATAACATAGCAACATGCAACACCACACATTTAAATGTTTATCTGTTCTGCTGTTGCTAATAAAATAATAGTATGAATAGATCTTACCCAAGTTACAGGCTAAATCAACGTGAATGTTTTAAACATGACTTATTTATTTTTTCCGCAAATCATCCCACGGGCCAAAGATGACTCCTTGGCATGCCGGGTGTGGCCTGCGGGCCGTATGTTTAACACCCCTGCTTTAGATAATAAAGATATATTCTATCACACCACTTGTCCATTAGAATGAAAACTATGACGCTTTTTAAATAACATATTCTGTGTACTACTGTGTTCATATAAAGTAGCTACTACTTTTTCTATATAAAGTAGTAGCTACTGAAGGGTAATGGTCATATAGATGATGTGGACAGCTGCAAACAGAGCAGTTGCCAAGGAAATCATGACTAAAATGGCATCCAGTAGCAACAAATAATTTCAATCCCACTGCCATCTTCTCCCATACGGTGTGAGCTTGTGAATATACATTGACTTGTGAATTGGTTTTAACATGGGAAATGGTTATATTTATGTGCCAAAGCCTGGAAAAAATGTAAATGAAAAATTATAGCATATCTATATCTCTCTCTGGTGCCTATATTTGCACTATAACCACTCTTGGAGTTCCTGCCATTGAAAGCATCCACAAAGTACAATGCTACCATTGCTTTACTTTTGCTAAGGTGCTCTTTAGTGTTATATTTTTTTGTTATGGCCTGTTGTCACGGATCTACCGGACACTTCCAGCACTAATATTCTACCGTCCCTCTCCCTTGAGTACTGATCATCTGCACCTGCCCCTCATCACTGCATCAATCAGCTCCACTACATAAAAGCCCGATTCTCCTTTCACTCTTCATCTGGCCTTGATTTAGAAAACAGACTACTTACCTGCTACTGCTATTATTGTCTTTGAAGACGTTTCCTTGCTTTCGCTTCCTGGTTCCTGCTTCATTGCTACTCTGACGATTCCCCAAAGTCTCTGTTATTAATATCCATTCTGTGTTTGATACTTAATTCACCTCTGTTAATCTCTGCCTTTGTTTTCAATAAACACCGCCTCCAGGTTCAACGCCATCTGCGAGTCTGGGTGTCTGTTACACCTGTTCACACCAAACATGTTTTTGCGTCCATCTGTATTGTCTTTCAATTGTTTTCTATGTAAACATGCCCAAGATGGACATCTTTGACCATTGCGCCATGTCTCGCTGATTTTTCAGCATCTCGCACAGAAGCTCTACACTTTTTCTTTTTTTTTTTTTTTTTTTTAAGATGCTGTGTCATACAAAAAAAAAAAAAAGAACATCAACTTTAAGAACTTTTTGTTCTTTTCTCTGTGCTTCATTTAGGGTATATCAACATTAACCTGGATACATTTGAAAACTGTGTTTTTTGTTTTCTAAATGCTCTACGTCCACACTGCTGTTTTCAAGCTTTCTCCAAAGGTTGCTCGTCCACACTAAAATGTATGAAAACTCTTAAAAGAGCACCTATTATGTTTTTTCAAATATTACATTTCATGTAGTGTTATATAGCTGTTTGTGAATTTAAAAAAAAGTCTGCAAAGTTTCAAAAATCTAAGTGCACGACAAATGGATTTATTGACTCCCAAAAGAAAGAACCGATTCTGAACACCTGAAATGAGTCGTTAGTAATTCCAGATGTACTTCCTGTACTAACCTACATAATTTGGTAACAAAAAACCCCACCTCTGGTCTTCACTGGCTGCTCGTGAACAGCTTTGACCTGCCCTAAAACACTACACTAAGCGGTAGACCAATCACAACAGACTGGGACATCTGACCAATCAGAGCAGAGTAGGCTCTCTGAAAGGAGGAGTTTAGAATGAATCCTTTAGATCGGATCACTGAATGAGTCGTTTTTGACACTGGGAATAAAGGTAATGCTGCAATTTAAATTATGAGCAAATTAAAGTGTTTTTTGACCTTGGAAGCATATAAATCTATTGTATGAGACCTTTAAAACAAAATTAGGCATGTTTAAAAACCATAATAGGTGCTCTTTAAATCCCCTTACTGGGTATGCGAAAAAATGCTGTTCCATATATGGTCTGAAACGCAATTGTCCTCATGTTCTGTCACCTGACAGCAATTCCGAGTAAACTTTCCATCACCTTTAAAGGAATGCAATGTGAAGGTTGTACAAAGTAACATGTATCTTTAACAACACTATCAAAGGGAATATCAGGCACATCTGAACTGCTACAACATGGACTGCCATCTTGATTGTTTTGGGTTGAATGGATCACATGACTGTGTCACAACAAATACATCATCGTTCTCAGATATCTCCATTTTCCCTGTCCACACTACAATGCAAAGAAGGTGTTTTCAAATTTATCCACTTGGACACCACATTTTCTGGTGTCAAAAACAGCATCTCAACAGTGTGGACGGAAGGCCATAACATAGAGAAAAATATGCATTTTCAAACTAACACATATTAGCGTGGACAGCCTTAGCCTTTCTTAAATGCAAGAGCATGTTCGGTCTGAACAGTAACTACAGGTTCTCACCAAACGTGCGTTTAGTATTGAGGGTTTGGTTTTATGAGACCAAAGGGTCTTTCTCCTAAGTTAAGCAAAAGCAACAATGTCCTTGCTTGAAGTAAGACCACAACCATAGCTGATAAAGCCCAGGAAAGGTTTCACTGATATTTTAATTGTTGAGTTTTGTTTGCACTGATACTCCCCTAAAGCTTACGAGAGGGAGTAATACAAAGGTAGCAATGCTCAATATGTTATTGTTTAGTAATTAAAAGGTATTTTTATGGCCTCATTTATTCTAGGCAAACCTGTTTTGCCATTATGAGTGGACACTGATGCCATATCACACTGTAACCATGTCCATTTCCCATATGGTCTATGGTCACTGGTTCCATTTTCCATTGGAACGTAGAATCAAACAAATATTCTGCACACCATCTGAACTTAAAAATGCATCTGAATTATATAAATTTTCCAGACGTTGGAAGCTCTTCAAGTAGATTTTCTAAGAAGTTCTCAGATTGTATGAGAAGCCTTTTAACATTTGCTAGAGCCAAGGAATTCCTCATTGTTCACCATTAATTGGCTCGGAGGGGAAAGGAGCAGCGAAACACAACAGTCGGAAAGGTTGACAAAGACAGAAAATTGGACAGAGCTTATTTAACAGGGAAAACTGCACATTCCTTAGTGCGCATGAGAGACCCTGCTATTCTCCGGCATCACAAATGGGAACTGCTAATCCCAGTATGGTTCATAGAGTTGTAGAACTTTCTGTAGCATTAATTACCTACACAATTCATTCTTGGATGTGTATCAGCAGAGAGCATCAAGCTACTGAGATGTTTTGATTTGGAGATTTTAGTGTAAATTACTCATTAGACATAAGTGCCACAAGCAAGAGCTGTAAGTAAATATGAGCTACTCTGAGACAGAGTGTCTACCGATGAGAGTCTATTATTGGACTGACTAGATTAAGGATGAATGTTGAATGCTCTGAGTCACTCTAGAGACAAACCACAGAGCCGCTGAGGAGCTGAAGGTGAGCGCTCAGATTCACTTAGAATACTTGAAGAGAAGTGGTCATCATATATTATCATACATTATGGCATTCCGCTGGCCCTGTACAGTGCAAATTAAATTGTGCATATACTGTGCCTATAAAACACATTCACCTCCTTGGACGTTTTTAAATTTTATTGTGTTATTCTATAAAAGCACAGTAAAAGTAAAATAATCAGACGCACAAGTATCCAGCCCCTTGCTTTTACACATCTAAATTACCTCTTGCTTTTTCTTGAATTCAGGTATTTACATGATTGGAGGCCACCTGCATACAGCTAAGGTGTTTCACATAAAAAAAAAAATTAAAAAAAACAATACATCTGTGTGTGGGAGCATCCTCACTTTGGTAGTGCATTCTAGGAAAACACTACACCATGAATACCAAGGACACACTTTATATAAATCTGCCTTGCAAAGAAAGAAGAAAGCTTATGTAGAAAAAAATTAACTTCACCTCATATGTTTCCTTAACTAAAGTTAGGACAACTCTGAACAATCTGAACAATGCAATCTAAATTTAATGAATGGACCCTGCCAAGACAAATATTGAAATAAAATTAAAAACAAGACTCTAAAACATATTATTACAAGGCTTTATAAGGAACTTTTGACTTAATCAGCCAATACATCTTTCTCTTATCTGCCCTTTATTGCAGGCTTTATTGGTCCTCTTATTGCAAGATGTCAGTTGTTAAAATACAATGGCTTTCCGTGAGGATTAGGGGGACTGTTTCAGTGTCTTGGCCTCTGTGGCATTTTAATTAACCTGTCCACAAATAGTATTGATGAGTTTCCGAGTGTGAGAAAAGAAGTGCGGTGTGTCACTGTGTATTTTTGTGTGACTGTGTGCATGTGTGTGCACATTTTATAGCCATGATTTACACCGATCAGACACAACATTAAAACCACCTGCCTAATATTTTGTAGGTCCTCCTCGTGCCGCCAAATATTCTTCTCACCACAATTGTACAGAGTTACCATAGACTTTGTCAGTTCGAACCAGTCTGGCCATTCTCTGTTGACCTCTCTTATCATCAAGGCATTTCCATCCACAGAACTGCCGCTCACTGTATGTTTTTTGTTTCAGATCAGCAGTTACAGCAATACTCAAACCAGCCCATCTGCCACAAACAATCATGCCATGGTCCAAATCACTGAGATCAAATTTTTTCCCCATTCTGATGGTTGATGTGAACATTAACTGAAGCTCCTGACCCGTATTTGCATGATTTTATGCACTGCTGCCACACGATTGGCTGATTAGAATATTGCATGCATGATTTTTGGTGCCAGATGGGCTGGTTTGAGTATTTCTGTAACTGCTGATCTCCTGGGATTTTCACACAACAGTCTCTAGAATTTACTCTGAATCGTGACAAAAACAAAAAACATCCAGTGAGTGGCAGTTCTGTGGAACAGAGAATGGCCAGACTGATTCGAACTGACAAAGTCTACAGTAACTCAGATAACTGGTCTGTGCAATTGTGGTGAGGCACGAGGGTAATCTACACAATATTAGGCAGGTGGTTTTAATGTTGTGGCTGATCAGTGTATATATAGTGTAGATGTTAACTGAATCTGTCAAAACCTAAAATATGTTCCATTACAAGTACTTGCTGTGTTGTTTTATGAATTAATTACCTCAATAGCCATAAGCGAACTGTTACAGGCATCAAATCTTTTTCTGGATCACAATCCGTGTATCTCGCTGCAAAAAAGAACATATCTACCCTAAAAAAAATAACTTAAATGCAGACATAGCACAGTGGAACATATTTGAACTCTTTTTCTTTTATCCTGGCTCTTTTTCTCCCTGACTCTTTTTCCCTACATCTTTTTTCTCCCTTTGTCCAAATACAAGGGACTAGCATCGATCTGCACATCTCACATACACATCAGCTTCAATTGATATAAGCACAGTAGGCTGTGGGTGAGTAGACTTGCCCTGAACGAAAACACAAACACAAACACAGAAGAAGTGTGTTTTGTTGTAGTTTCAAGATGACAAGCAGACGGAACAAGCTGCAACACCTGCTAATGGCTGGAGGGCTGCTCGCACACAGCTCTGTACCGTTGGCTTCTATGGATATTCCCCCTCACGTTAGGACATGGCCCACAGGGAGTCCTCTCTTTCGCTCTCTGTCCTGTCTCTGCTGGGATGTGATGTGTGTGTGTGTGTGTGTGTGTGTAATTACTGAACCTGAGCTGTAGGCAGACACCGTGGTGGAAGAGGGAGGGAGGATATAGCCTCCAAGAGACCCCTACTCCACAGCTCTATCCACCACACAGAATCAACACTGACTTCTCGCATACTTAAACGGCTCCCCAATGGGTATTTGAATGGCAGCCCATCAGTAGAAAGGAAAGAAGGGAGGAAGGAGTTGATTTTAATCTGCCCACTGATCAATATGATCCATGCCTTTCCTTGACAGGGTGTATGGAAGGTTTACTCTTGAAAGGGATCCATTGCCCTTTATCTGCATATTTCCCCCCTGAAACTGAACACTGCAATCACTCTGTGTCATTCTCCTCTGGGTCTCTCGCCAAAATGCTGTCATAGTATGAGTTACTGCTAACATCTCCTTGTCAGCACAAATAGCCTGTTTTTCCCCCATCATTTTTGTACCCTGTTGATGATACCTTTTGACATTTTACCCATTATTCACAGTTCTTTTAAGCTTTGCTAATGCTATATTTAGTGTTGGGGTACTCGAGTTTGGACTCGGACTCGAGTCCGAGTCACAAGTCCAATTTTAATGGACTTGGACTCACGGACTCGGATGCATTTTTACTCGGATTCTTTTCTGAGTCCAGCCGAGTCCATGACATTTGTGATGCAATGAAATAAAATAAACAAATAACAAAACAGAAATTAATGAACATCTCTGTCTGCATGCAGCTGTATTAGCCCCTGAATTCGTGGACATAGCCAGATTTGTTTCACTGTGTTTAAGCAAACACACACACACATAAGCACATGCACAGACACACACATCAGTCAACCAATATGCTTGAATGTTACTACAGAGACTACTGTATAACACTGACTACCGAGGTGGCTGCCATGACGAAAACATAAAGACGGGTATGTATCCAATGTAATAGAAAATAAACAAGGCAGTTTCACATGACACGGGACCTGACAACTGGTCAAACTGCGTGTGCCATTTGTGCAGCCAAGACGGTGCTCGCACTGCGGTTTCATCGTGGTTAAAAACTTAAAATCAAGAACTTCATTGAGTCAATTCACCCACATCGTGTCTCTCACAGTTTACTAAAAATAGCATATCGAAATAAAAATACATAAAAATTGTATTAATATTGGATATTAAGTCTTTTTAGGTGTAATGTATCTACACATGAAGGCTTCTGTAGTCTCTTGTGGTCCACGCAGTGTTGTCAGCTTGAACTGGTCCATAATAGCTTGATGAATTAACTGTGTAACTTTTTAAATAGTTGGGGGTTAAAAAGTGTTATTGCTAAAGCAAATAGCAACTCTAAACAGATAAACAGCACCTGTTTATTATTGATTGACTATTTTCAAAGCATTGATGAGCTACTTAAAATACATTATTTTACAGCATTTGTCCACCATTCACAACATTCAACCATGCACAATAAAATATTAGTATATTTTTGGGCAATGAAATGTTTTGTTTATCATTTAATTATAGACTATAAAATAAATGTATTATTTGATGACAGAGTTTGTGTATGAAGCTAAACTTCATGTTACGAGATGAATTTAGTTGGTTATGATGTTTTTATTTTAAATGTTTATTTTATTTTATTTTTATTGTAAACCACCGGGTTACTTATGCATGTCTTTTTTTAGCCTCATATCTCTGACACTTTTGAAGGACAATTCTGTTAACTCAAAATTATTATTCTCCATGTTTTTGCGGTTAAAGAAGAGCTCAGTTAAATGTTCTTAAATATTTAAGACTGATTGCAGACCAACGTGGCTGCCGCTCAAGCAAATATCAATTTTTGATTTTTTTTATTCTTCTGCGGCAGCAGCTGCACATGGATGCATCAGGGATTTAGGTACATGAGCAGCACGCAGAACTGCCCTGTATTGTGTGGTTTCCCGCAAATTAACTAGAAAATCATGTCCATGACGACATGGCCCTAATATTATCAGTGGGCTTTTCCAGTGTTTTTGGATGTAGCATTTGCAGTCAAATTGTGAGACGTAACTTCTCAGCGAGTGCTAATTACTACTGCGTTGACTCATTTGTATGTGCTGTATTTTCCCTAATCAGTTGGCAGATAGAGAAAAAAAGATTCAGAAAGAAATCTCAGTATAGACCATTATTTCTTTAGATAGGGATCATTTTAAATAAAACTAAATTAAATTGAATTGGCAAATTGAAAATTAAGTAGAAATAAAAACTAAATTCAAATTCAAAACATAATAACGTTGGTTGTAATTAGTGCCCGACCAATATATCGGTCGGCCGATATTATCGGGCAATTTATCGGCCGATATTAGCCTTTCACCGATATATCCGTATCGGCGTATATGTTTACTGATATGCGGCGAAATGAAAACTTTTTTTCAGAACATATAACGCAGAAAACAATGCTTTAGAACTGGTGGCATAGCGTAGTTTGTCCAGCAGAGCATGCTCCGACTCCATTGTTTACAGAGCTGAACTGACGGTGGCTCTGCAGACAGGTCTCTTCTCGGTAAATTGCTATCTAGTTTGTGAAATACATACTGGAAAGTTAATAAACAATGACCACATCATTTTCCCTTTTCAATATTACTAATATAACATTAACATGTCACTCATGTTTATGTTTGCTATTGTTTGCTATGTTAGCCAGCTATAGTTTGTCATTAAGTAATGTTGCAGATTGGAAGGTAAACATCAGAGCATCATTTTGCAGCTCAGCAGACAACGGTGCGGTGGTGAATTGTGTCTGTTAAGTGTTGATTTCACGCTATATTATTACCTAGTTGGTGACACACAATGCTGGAAAGTAAAATAAACAATGTCTGTCTGTTACACTCCATGATAACGAGCTTATAACTAACTAGCTAATCATGCAGCTACTTTCATTGTTGTCAGCTGAGTGGAAGCTAATGAGTAAACATGTATTCACCAAACTGTTTTGTTCAGGATTCACAGTTTGGTACCCCCTTCAACCAAACAATTCCAGTCGTTGCATTTATAAAATGTAATATTTAAAAGTCTGGTTTTCAACCGTTGAAAGTTTCCCCTGAACATGTACAGCAGAATATGGTGTAACACTGCTGCCACTGTTTTTCTCTTGTCTCAGCAGGTGTAAATTCTTCTTGTTTTACAACCTGCCAATAATTGACTGGCAGTATTAAAATAGTCAGAATTTGACTGATACTAAACAGTACTGATGTTTATTTAGCTATTTATTTTATTTTATTCTTTATTTAATGGTCAGCAACTGACTGATATTAAACATACAGTACTGATGTTTATTTAGCTATTTATTTTATTTTTATTTATTCTCTATTTTAATGGTCAGCATTTGTCTGATACTAAACGGTACTGATGTTTATTTAGCTATTTATTTTATTTTTAGAGTTGGGCATAATCTGATTATAAAGTAATTAGTTACTGTACTCGAATTACTTTAAGTTAAAAGTAGTGTAACGATACAATTTATATTAATTAGATTGCAGCAACAGACTTTCAGTCAAGTTAAATAGTTTTCAGTACATCACTTGGGTTACACATACAGTATTTCTAAAATAATATTATTTAATAAATTTGCAGGTACATACACTCACTGAGCACTTTATTCAGAATACCTGTATACCTACTTATTCATGCTTTTATCTAATCCGCCAATTGTGTGGCAGCAGTGCAATGCATAAAATAATGGGTCATGAGCTTCAGTTAATGTTCATATCAATCATCAGAATGGGGAAAAAAATGTATTTCATTCATTTCAACCATGGCACCAGATGGGCTGGTTTGAGTATTTCTGTAACTGCTGATCGAGTTTTTATTTTATTTTTTATGTTTTTTGCCAAAAACAAAAACATCCGGTTAGCAACAGTTCTGCAGACTCAAACGCCTTGATGAATGGTCAACAGAGAATGGCCAGACTTGTTCAAGCTGACAGTAAGGCTACGGTAACTCAGATAACCCCTCTGTACAATTGTAGTGAGCAGAATAGCATCTCAGAATGCACAACAAGTCGAACCATGAGGCGGGTGAGCTACAACAGCAGAAGACCACGTCGGGGACTTTATTAGGACCACAGTGTTCCTAATAAAGTACTCAGTGAATGTATGTCTGCCTGTATTTCTGTGACAGCTGAAGGGACAGGAATAATGAAAAAGGATTATTTTAAATTATTGAATTATTATTAAAAACATTATTTTGAATTTGTTAAGCTGGGAGAAAAAGTTCTGTATTTATTATTTTATTTAGAAAGTAATTTGTTATGAAGTAATCAGTAATCCGATTACAATTTGAGAGAATTAATTAGTAATATGTATGTAGTGGATTACTATTACCCAATTTATCCAACACTGGTGATAGGCTATATCAGAGTTTATCCTAAAAGTTTTATTTGTAAAATAACATTATGAATTTGGTCCTGCATAATGGAATTATAAATCCAGCTTCACAGAAAATAAAGAAATGCCAATGCAAAAGGCTACAAGAAAAACCTACCTGTACCAGTCCAAGCCTTTGTCATAGTTTCTATCAAAGAAATGTGGCTCCGTCCCAAGTGCTCGGACATCTGGATGAATCCGGATGAACTCCAGTACCGCCCTGGTTCCTCCTTTCTTAACGCCAACTATAAGTGCATTCGGTAACTTCTTGTTCCCGTATTTTGGCGAAATCGTATTATTAATTTGCTTGTGATCCACCGCGTCTAAATTTCGCGCTTGTGTTTTCTGTTTGCTTTGGTTTCCAGTAAGGTTTGATAAGAGAACCACAGCTCTCGTCTCTTCTGAGATAACTCTTGCCTTCGTTGATAGAGTGCAATAATGTGACTTCTGTAAAAGTTGTTTTCTCCCTATTTTTTTCAGATGGACGCAGCTATGCTCCTCCAATCTCTGGTTAGGCATGACTGTACCGGAACAGAAGAGGATGCTGTAGCATAGATACATGAACGACAAAGAGACTGTGAATATAAAAATAAATCTTCTGCTTAATCTGTTTGAAGATGGCACGATTCGGCTGGACAGGAACCTATATGCCATGTCTCCATGGATGAGAAGACGTCATGTTTTTCTCTGTAAGTTTCTTTGTAATGTTTGCTTGCAGGCTCGCGCTCCCCATCAAGACGCGGCAAACTCCGACGGCACAAACTGTCATTTGGCAAAATGATAGTTGTTGATATTTCCGACCAGACACATAAGATTAAGTTTGAGAATAACACGTCTTAATAATAAGATAAAGTTCCAAGATAAAAATAAATAAATATAAAAGCATTTCCACTGCCCCTTTAGTTTCGGCGTCGCGCTCTTTTGTACGTGAAATATCCTCAGTGCTCACTTCAGAAGCGGACTCTGTGTTGATATAGTATTTATAATATTTGAGTAATCCCTTTGTACGACCTGATAATGTGACACAACATCCAACTCAATGTAATCCGTGTTGGAAATCTGGTATTCCAGGTCTAAAAGGCACATTTTGCCCCCAAGTTCCCAACGCGAAGTCGAGCAGCGCTCGCCCGCGTCAGCACGTTCAGCTCATGTTTGTCTCTTTCTAAAGTTCTCAAGAATGCCTTTGCGGCAGTGAAGTGCTCGAGATCAATATTTAAAGACGACGCCTGACGTCACGTCATATTTTCATATTACTCGTGCGTTTGTCTTTTTAAAGGAGCACTCCACAGCTGCTGCTACCATCAACCTATGTGCCGTTATTTTGCTTAAATGCTCTTTTCGCGCCTCTTTATGAACGAATTTGGTGCGACCATAAATAGGTTGCAAGACAATTTGTAAATTCAGCTTTAGTAATTTATGTTCACAGTTTTACAAACCAAGACTACAGAAAAGTGTACAGTCACCTCTCTCTCTCTCTCTCTCTCTCTCTCTCTCTCTCTCTCTCTCTCTCTCTCTGTCGCTCTCTAAATACATGGTTGATTATAAGATATATATATATATATATATATATATATATATATATATATATATATATATATATATATATATATATATATACAAATAAATGGTGCTATGAGGATGCAATTTTCACAATAATTGATGAGGATTTAATAATCACGTGGGGGGAAAAAACGAAATATGCGCACACTGATATTACAGTTTTTCTCAATCACTTTAGCTAAATTCTCGAATGAGAATTATTATTATTATTATTATTTTTATTATTATTTCAAAACAATAAGTTCAAATCTCTGAACAATTCGTTTCTTGTTCAAACTAGATTTGAATTTATTTTTCATTTTAGCAAATTGCATGTGTTTTGGCACATGTGTGCAAAAGAGTAAGAAACATTTGCACAATAACTAAATGCACATGGTTTGCTGATCAAACACTGAGTTGATTCTCAGTGAAATTGTCATACTCTTCACAACTTCTAAACATTCTTTCATCGTGTGAGCCATCACATGCAAAATGATCCATTCAATTATCAAAATCTGTCAGACATACATGCATATTCAGTATCTATTCCATATCTATGACATGGAATGTTTGTGATATCAGCTAAATCTCTGGCCAGACCAACAAGAGTTACAGGATGTCCACCAAGAAGATGGGAACTTGTAGTGTTACGTACTGTGAGGAGGTACAATTTATTGTTTTTTTACAGAACTACCACAGGTTTTTTCCATTGTTGGGTTTTTTTTTTTTTTTGCATGGATGTCAATTTGTGTCAATTTTCTGTTCATTATATATACTTTACATGTAAGAAATGTGTAAAAATGGACATGCAAATGTGAATTTTCTGTTTACATGTTACATTGCTACAAAGATAAATTTACTGTATACATAGAAATGTGTATATCCTTTTTCTGTGTACTGCAGTATTGTACAGTACTGACATTTCCCAGAAACTTTTACCTACTGTTGAAATTGGTATCTAAAAAGCTCAGTGTGATACACAATAGCAGTTCATTTAACACATGTTGACCATTTATGCCAACATGCCCCGCAGCACTACTAGAGAAAACAAACATTTGTGTAATTTGAGTTTTGACTCAGAACGTCACTGAATTAAGATACAGCATTTACAGCGACTTCCCCTTGTGACAACTTGACCTAGCATCTGTAATTAAGTTGTGTTTAAATCTCCCTCTCTCAACTTGTTGTGGTTTGGACATGCAGGCCTCTATTGGAAAGATAAATGAGGTCAAAGACTGTTGGAAGGTGCAGTAACTTTTGTTTAATATCTCCTAAAGACAATTATCAAGACAAACAGTCCCTTAAACCCCATTCCCAAATCTGATGTGAAGAGCTTTATTTTGAATGTGTTTGTCCAGAGGAACTTAAATGTTGACAGGTCTCATTTCTCTTGTGGTTATACAGTATCAAACAGGCTTTGGTTTGCACAGGTGAAATCCCTCTGATTAGAATAATTCACTTGGAGCTTAAAGGATTTTAATGTCCGTCTTGTGTGTATGAAGGCTTTGGGTGATAAACAGCATCTTATAATTAAAGTCTGTAAGTAGTAGGTAAGTAGCCGCTACTTCTGATTACAGGCCAACAAACTATATAAACTTTCAATTGTCATCTCAAAGGCTTAGTTGTGTAGTATACATAGATAGGGTTGGGAGGGTTACTTTTGAAATGTATTCCACTACAGATTACAGAATACATGCTGTGAAATGTAATTTGTAATGTATTCCATTAGATTACTCAAGGTCAGTAATATATTCTAAATACTTTGGATTACTTCTTCAGCACTGGTAGATTATTTTTGACTATAAAAACTCTGCCAGTACAGTAAGACAAAATACACATGTTAAAAATACATTCTCTGAAAAACCTAAATATCTTATGCAGTGTTGTTTCTAAAACAAGATAAATCAAATTGATCTTGTTTTAAAGATTTTTAGATATTTTTACAGGAAAACAATACTAAAATTATTATCAAGAATACAATAATCAAGAATTAATATAAAAGGTCTTACTAGAAAAAAGAAATTATGATCAACATGAATGTTCTTGATAAAAAAATATGATCGTGCCTGGTAATGTGAATGTAAAATGGCTAGAAATAGTATTTTAGCTTAGCGTAAAGCTGACAATTTACACAAGGTTTATTTCTATTTCTTCTGCTCCAAACTTACTTCAAACTTCCCTGTCTGCTCATATGTAAGTAACACATCATAAGAAAGTGTTTCACCGCTGTTCAAACGCACTGTGGATCACATCATTTATATGTATAAATGTTTTCCATCTGAAAGGACTAAATATTAAATGAAACAAATGACAATATAATGCAAAGTAATCTCTTCAGTAATCAAAATACTTTTTGAATGTAACTGTATTCTAAATACCAATGATTTAAATTGTAACTGTAGTGGAATACAGTTACTTATATTTTATATTTTAAATATGTGTTCCCGTTACATGTATTTCATTACTCCCCAAACCTGTACATAGATTGCACAAGAGTACAAGATAGTGACATTTGCTGACTGAAACAATCTCGTTTTGTGTTTGTCTGACATTTCCCACAAAACACTGAATGGGCAGAATATATTTATATAAATGTTGACACCATGGAATGAGTACTGTATACCAAAAGAACATGAACTCGTTCGGATTATCAGACATTCAGTTAAAAAAAATGTGTCTTGCAAAAGTTTTATATGATTGATTTATTTTTAATTGTGTTTTCGATATAAAATCCCCCCTGTGGCATGGCATACAGGAAAGTAAGCAATGGGACTATTCTGTTCAGTCAGTGAAAGGGTGAGGTTTGCAGACAAAGTGAGAGAATATCTAACTGTAAGATAATTTTCCCAATTAGCAGGGCACCAGAGAGTCTGTCTTGCTAATCAGTCACCTTTGCTGTGACTCTGAATCCACTTTTAGTGAAATGCGATCAGAGACTATGGATCAATTGGGTCAACAGCATTGCCCAAGATGATATTGATACAATTAAGCACTGGGCTTCATTAACCTTATCATTCTAGCCTGCATAGAGTCTCATTCTTGATATCTCTAAACACTATCAGGAACATTCCCTGCAATGCATAGAAATGTTATTTACTCTAGAGTTTAGTGCTGCAAGATATGATCTGTAATAACCCAGGTCAAAGAGCGGTCAGCCTATAAGGAGTTGTTTAATTTTTTCTTGGGCAATTTCAAACTATGCTCGATGTAATATTTCCAGAGGACTGCAGCGCCATTTCAAAATCATTCTCAATTACCTGGTTATATCCTAGAATGACACACTTGGGGTTTGTTTTCATTTATCCTATTTGATGTGTTTTTGTAACTGTTCTTTGTATACTACAATTCATGTTTCAATAAAACCACACTTTCCTTATTTATTTGCTCTCTATGAAGCTAAAATTGAAAATAAAGACAGATAATTGAAATTGGAAATATTTTTAATGCATTTAAAGAATTGAAATCTTCTAAAGATAAAAGGCACTCATCTGAGCCTTTGGCCTCTGTCCATGGTGCTGAATACTTCTACTTTTCAATGACATGCAGCCAGTGTTGGGTAGGTTACTCAAAAAAAAGTAATCCATTAAAATGATTAATTGCTTCTCTAGAATTGTAATCAGATAATTTAGCTGATTACTTCACTGAAAAAGTAATCAAATTACTAATTACTTTTAAGTTACTTTTTAAAACACTTTTCACAGAAACTATTTTGTTTTTCAGCTCATGAATTCAAAATAATGTTTATAGTTCCACATAATTTACTCATGTTCTTTCATTCAGGAAAAAGGGGTTCTATACTTTACTCTATGGATATGTGACAGCGTGGGCTGTTTTTTAACCAACTGTAAAGTATGCATTGTTTTTTCATTTCATTTTCTATTTTTTTTTTTTTTTTCATAGCTTACTGTTTAAGGGTTACCTATTATGACATAATAAAATGTATTATTCCTGGCAAATAAACTAGTACAATGTAGATGTATAATCTTTGTGTAAACATTTCTTTCTAAGCTCCAATCACTACTGTATGGCTATTCATTCCTCTGAATTCAGTTTCAGGCAATTATTCAACTAATAAGATCAGAGGCTTTGTTTGCATGCATCACTCTCAACCTCAAAGCCTAGAGGAAATTTCTTCACCCTCTCTTTGCTTCAACCATCACAAGTGGAAATTTTGACATTATCGACTCTAGTGTATGCGCCATTAGCGCCGTTCTTTTTCGTATTATAAACTTATATGCAGAAATGTGTGCTGCCATTTTTTCTTTTTGTATCTTCACCACAATCTCTGTTGTATTATGGCAATGCTAATATCATGGGAAATTGACACCCAGGAAAGGCCATTGAACAGCAGGATACTTCTTCCCCTGCCAGTGACCGAATCAGCTAATTGTTACTGACATTTTCCCTGTGTTGTTCAAATCAGAACTATTTTGATCATTCGATCGCTAATGTTGCACACTAAAGGAGGACATGAGTTAGAAATGTCACCCTTTTGGACATCAGCCCAGTGTCTTGCCTGAGCCTTTCTCTGGAACCCGGTAATTGTCACCCAGTCTGTATTGGCAGTAGTCAGCAGGAAACCCAGCAGGCAGTGATATTTACAAACTGTCACATCCAGAGACCTGCCAACATACACCCTCATTTTTAGACCCACGTGAAGTTTACAGACAGTAGAGAAATGGTATAGTTTCTGCCTAGACCACATTTCCGCTTCAATTACTGACAATGTGGGGTAGATTACTTCTGAAATGTAATCTGGTACTAATTATGCTACCTTAAAATTAACTAAAATTGTAATCATTGATGTGATCTTTAGGGATGTCTCAATACCGGTATCGGGTCCTATACTGCACTCATGTACTTGAACTCATAAACATGCTCCTAAAACAAAAACCCATACTGTCTGATGTACGAATGTCATTACGCAAACATTAAGTGTACAAAAATATAATTTAAAATCAAGATATGTCCTAGAGTGATTATTAAACCGTGAAGACTGCGATGTTATGAACTACATAATCTGTCTGCATGTGTTGCGCGCTTCAAAGTGAATGTGTGAAGCCGGCTGCTCAATACACTGAAAGCACCACATCATGAACTTGTTATGTTGAAAATAATTGTTCTATTTAATTTCATTACATTTTTAATGAATTTATTTATTTAGACACCATTTTGATGAAAAAAAAAACTGAATGAAACTGTCAAATACAGAATTCTGAAAAAATAATACATAAAAACATAAAATTTGTGTAAAAATGAAAAAGATTAAACGGATTTCATAAGGCCCTACATGTTAACATGCAGAGATGCTTTTTGATCATTTTGTGGCAGCTAAACATTACCTTTTTGATTATGTATTTTGGTAACAGTTGCTGAAACATAATAAACATGCTTTCCTCAAATAAATCACTCTCACAGTATTGTATTTGGAAACTGCAACATTACAAAAAATACAAAAAGGTACCGGTATCGGTATCGGCAAGTACTGAAAAGGAAGTATTGGTACTCGTACTTGGTCTCCCTAGAAATCTTTTAGATTATACTTTTAGGTAATATAATCTGATTACTTTTGGATTACTTTATGTAAATTTTGATAAAAATCTAAAATGAAAATCATCTTGGTTACATATGTAACCCTGGTTCCCTGAGTAGGGAATGAAATTCTACGTCAGTAGCTAATGCAACGGAAACACCTCAGATGGTCACGGTGGTCTGAAGACCAATAGTATCATGCTAATTTATTGGCAGATGGGTGCTTAAGTGATGCCCGATAAGGAGCTATGTCACAGGCTCCTTATAAGCATTTGCTTGGTGTCATCTCCTCAGATTTCCTGCAAGAGGCACGAGCCTTTGCAGCAACTATAATGGCCAGCTACATAGTCACATTCCCTAATCAGGGAACCAGGGTCACATTGGAACCAAGATATTCCCTTTCGTAGTTCACTTTGATGTTGCGTCAATTGCTGAAGCAATGGGAACAGAATGCCATAATGCTATACTACCAGTAGCTGCCAACTATATCAGCCCGTGTGGCAAGCATATAGCAGCTCACAAGCTGACTACATGCACGGAATAATAAAGTGACACAGCATATAAAAAACATATGCAACCTCTCACCCTCATCAAATGGGGGAGGAGAGAAGGACTGCAAAGTAATAAGTTGCAAGTGAAATGGAATAGAAATGACCTTGGGTAAATAACCCAAGCAAAGTTCTCAATACTAACTTCGTCAAACCCGTAGCAAAATCCAAGCAAGATGGATTGACCAACAGGGTATGCAAATCACCAACCCTCTTAAAATCCCAATGCCAAAAGCAGGGCAGTCTTAAGGGTCAGAAACTTATCTGAATATGATGCCAAGGGATCAAATGGTGCACCCTAGAGCGCCTCTAACACCACAGAAAACATACCCATAAAGGGATAGGAATGGGGCAATACCAAAACATTCCTGTAAAAACACCATTACCGAGCAGATTGTGCACTGCCCTATCTGAAAAAAACAAGCCACTTAAGCGCATACAGCCTTATTGTACACAGGAGTGCACTCCACGCTGACGATTAATGTAAGACACCAACATTCTGCTGTCTGTCCAGATGAGGACATGACTGCCTCGAATCTCCAGAAGGAAATATCTCTGTGCCAACAGTACCGCCAACATTCCCAGACAGATTATGTGCCATATCAGCCACTGGCCCGTCCAGACTCTGTAGGCTGGACGACCTTCATACAAAGCATCCCAACCCACCATAGGAGGCGTCTGTGGTAATCACTTTGTCCCAACGGAAAGCTCGACTCCAGAAAGCGGGTTTGTTTCCATGTCTATAGGGCTCGACAGCATCTGCATGTCACTTTGAGAGTCCAATGTGCATGGCACAGTGGGTGAAGTCCCTGGGATTTCAACCAACACTGAAAAGACCTCATGTGCAACAGGTCCGGCGGAATGATAGCGGATGCCACGTTCACGCCCCTCTTTGAACAGTGCTAGGCACTGGCGCAATAACTGAACTCGAGCTGGAGACAGGCACGCCTCATCATCAGTGGGTTCAGTTCCACTCCTAGAAACATAGTCTTGTCTAGGCTGACTCTCAGCCCAAAATTGTCCAAATGAATCTGAATGATATTTCAATGTTGGGCAGCCAGACTCTCTCAGTGGGCAAACTCAAACCAATCTTTGAGCTTATTCAAAATAAGGATACCGTGGAGCCTGAGAGGGGCCAGAGCTGCATCTATACATTTTGTGAATGTGCCAAAAGAAAGGACACAAAATTGGTACGTGTTGCCCCCAAAAGCGAATCAGAGAAAGCAGCTGTGCTTCGGTGCCATATGAATGTGAAAGTAAGCGTCTTTCAAATCTTTAGTCCCAAACCCGGCTTGATTTGAGACATAAGTTTGTGCATCAACATTATGTAACAACATTTTATTAGAGTTAAATTTAATCGCATCAGGTCCAAAATGGGATACAAGCTTCCTTTCTTGGAACTAGGAAAGAGCGGCTGTATAAAACCGCTCTCCCTCTGAGAGGGGACATGTCCTCTATTGCCCCTTTCTGCAAAAAAGAATGAATGGGGGGATGACAATGTTTTTGTCTTTATTAAACCCAGGCATGTTTAAGTGGCACTGAAATGTATTTATGGCAGGGGAACTTAAATTTACCTTCCTGGTATTTTGAGCAGAGAGGGGTGCATGAACACGGGGAGAATTTGAGAACAAACTGACCCATCAAAATGGCTCCAGCATTTGTAATGGGGGGACAATGTGTGGTGCTTGCAAAAATGTGCTTTATGTACATTTGTGCTTTTTGTTCATTGAACAGAATTACGCTGCCCCAAGACACTTGGTCGCAGAGGTGTGACCCGATGCTGAATGTCAAGTATTCAAGGAGTAATGAACGGCGAAATTGTTTCAATGAAGTCCTAAGGGCAAATATGGGAGAAGTGGAAGTGTTTGAATGATCCAGTTTCATCTGCTGAATGGGGGCTCACCCTGGCCCTCTGCTTTGCGTACTTTGCGCCAAACGGACTGGTAGACGTAAGATTCTGATGGGTTTTAAAGGTCCATTTAGGCGCCCACCAATATTTTAATTCACAGCTGTCAAACTTAAAATATAGGCTAATGTATAAATTTCTAAAAAATATAAATATGTTTCATTTCATAAAAATATTTCTAGAAGTAAAGGGGAAATGTCCCCCAATGCCATATTATAATATTTGCTACAGCCCTGGCTTTGTTACTTCAATGAAAATACTTTTTTTTTTTTTTTTAACTACTGTGACTGTAATGCAATCTCTGGTAGGGATAAAAGTGAATTAAATTAAATAAAATGTATACATTTTTATAAGAAAATAATTTATGTAATAAAGATTCATTAAAACATAACAATAAAAAGAAAAATAAAGTGCAAAGATGTCAAATTAATTATATTTGAAAAGTTTACATTACTTAAAATATCAGGGGGTACTTCAAGTGAATCATTCAGGTCAAAGGGGTTCGGCCGACAAAAAAAGTTTGGGAACCCCTGGGCTAAGACAAAATCGTGCAGTTGAAGTGAGGAGTAGATGACACCAAGCCAAAGCTTATAAGGTGCCTGTGACCATAGGTGAATTACCGACTGGGCCAACAGGTTTGCAAGGTCTCGTGGCCCATCAACTTAAAAAAAACAAATGTTTATATATGCTTAAATATGTGGGCCCCAAAGCCAAGACAAGGCCCCTTCAATAGGGCCCTGTGACTGTGAGTGCCCCCAGCCATCTTATAGGGCCGCTTTGCCTCCCTGTTTCTAATTAAATTATTTTATGATTATATAAAATATAATTTGACTCTCAATGGATGTACTATTACATCGTCTTCAACAGCGAAGAAATTAGGTGTTATATTTGATACCAAATTGTCCTTTGAAAATCAAATTACCAATGTTTGTAGAACAGCATTCTTCCACCTAAGAAATATTGCTAAATTATGACACATGCTCTATGTTGCTTATGCCGAAAAACTAATTCATGCCTTCATGAATTCAAGACTAGATTATTGTAATGCATTACTGGGAGGATGTCCAGCAAGATCAATAAATAAACTTCAATTGGTTCAAAATGCAGCAGTCAGAGTGCTGACTAGAATCATGAAATATGATCATATTAGCCCCATTTTATTGTTGTTACATTGGCTACCTGTTAAATTTCGTATTAATTTTAAAATAATGTTAACTACATACAAAGCTTTGAATGGTCTAGCTCTACAGTACTTAAGTGACCTTCTACCATGCTATATTCCATCACGGTCATTATGATCGCAAAATTCTGGCCTGTTAATAGTTCCTAGAATAAAAAAATCCACAAAAGGAGGTAGATCCTTTTCATATTTGGCTCCTAAACGATGGAATAGTCTCCCTAACACTGTTCGGGATGCAGACACATTCACTGAGTTTAAGTCTAGATTAAAGACCTAATTTATCCTTCAACTCACAATTAGGCTGCTTTAGTTAGGTCTGACAGAACCAGAAACCAGAAACATTGATCACGATCTATTACTCTGCAATAAATGTAATGGCATCTATGCTAATATTATTCTATTTGTATCCCTTGTATCAACTTCGGGACTCCTATCCTGAGGTCACCAGAACCGGCTAGATCCAGCTCCATACCTGCTTCGTGTTGGACTCCACTGCTATGTGTCTCTAAGTGATGATGACTAAATGCAGCCAGTGCCAGCCAAACATCACTTCAGTCTATTACAATGGACTTCAGAGGATGAACTGATGCCAAGTCCAACCATGAGACATGTGATACATCATATGCCATTGCCTAAACCTTGGACTTAGGATAGACATCACCGAAATTACCAGTCGGTTGAACTGCGATGCACCTCACTGCTCTCTGCCTGCATCACCTTGGTCTAATGATGGACTACACTCTTATAATGGAATACATTGACTTACAATTAATTGCCAGCAAAACCCTTCATCAGCCAACCAACAAAACACAATGCATCTATGTGAACTTCTGCAGTTAATCCAGGATCAACTTCAAAACATTAGTCATTAATCTTACAGTTCTAACAAAATCTTTGTTTAAACACTGACCCTTAACACTTACTTAGTTTAATAATTTTAAACCATGACTTGCACTGCACACAAATAATTAATATTGGCATTATATTCATGCTGGTTAGCCAAAGGGGAACTGGCCCCCACAGTGAGCCTGGTTCCTCCCAAGGTTATTTTTCTCCAATAACCAACATATTATGGAGTTTTGTGTTCCTTGCCATAGTCGCCTTCGGCTTGCTCTCTGGGAATTATTATTTAATTACTTATTTTTAAACACAATTTACAATCGTATTTAATCAAACTACACAATGATGACACTAAGACATTGTAAATATTACACTTTCATTTTCTGTTAAAGCATTATTTTCTGTAAAGCTGCTTTGAAATGATGTGTGTTGTGAAAGGCACTATACAAATAAAAATTACTTGACTTTTGAGCCATTCCTTAACAGCTCTCATATCATATTTGACACATGACATTCTAAAGCCTCTACATCATCAGCATAATCAAAACTTGGCTGAAAACCCAGTTGTATGCAATGCACTAAATGTCTACTGCCTCCTGGTGAAAGCTTCCATGCTCTTCTGGAATTAGAAGACCTTATTATTTCATTTCCAAAATGTCTGCCTTCATGTTGTGATGCACTTATTGTTTTTATGTGAAATCTTTTCTGATTTTGATGAAGTAAAAGTAACTATAATGTTTATATTGCTACTGATATTTCAAATTGAGTATTTACTGAATCGAAGCGACATGTGCTAACATTTTTTGTATATTATTTAATAGAAGAAGCATGTTGAAAATGTGTTTAAACTGTGATACAACAGGGCTTTGAGGTATATCTCTTAATCATCATTACTTTAAATCCATGCCCACCACAATAACAAAAACAAGCTTTGAAAATACTGACATAAAATGTTATAAGATAGGCCTATTTTTAAAGTGTGAACAGCTAGTTATTTTATATATGCAGCTTGCTCTGTCATTATAAAGATCTCATAGTTTTATATTACAATCTATTATGATGCCATTTTACTATAACCTCCTGAGATGTCAATATAGTGTTTGGTGTATAAATAACATGATAATAATTTATTTTATTAAAAAACATAATATTGTATTTGATGTGCTGAATTGTAATGTCATACATTTCTATAGAGCAAGGAGAGGAAGTTCATGGCCAAACTCACTAGTATTTGGTATCACTGAAAATCCCAGGGTGTTCTCTAACATGCTATATCTGCATGTTTGCCCTACATTATAAATAAATAACTTGCCTTAGGTGGTTGGGGAAAATAACATATTGATATCTTATTTTCAAACACAAAAGTGTGTAAAAAAGTATTGATTAAACTAAATATGTAAAGTTTGTCGAGACAAACTATAATCTTGGTTTGACAAAACCTTGTCTGAAAGTTTAAAATAGTTTTAAATGCTTGAAGTTAGACATTTTTACTGGTCTTACAGTCAGAAAAAGCATGAGCATTCCAAAACAAACTCATCTCATTTGAACATTCTGTCAATGTAATGTAGTCTTGGGGATTTGTGGCCACTTTGGAAGCAAAAATTATGCCTTCGCAGGGCACTTTGTTGGGAGTAATAATAATGGTAGACAAGCCGTAGGGTCGTTCCAAACAGAATTTCCAATCAAATAAAATGACCACTATTTTTTGAGCCCCACACCTTTCAGCCCTCCAAAGTTCTCACAGTGGAGGGTGAAGTCTTTGAAGGGAATAGGGTATAGGGATGATCACTTCTGAATAGAATGCACACCATAATTCAGATGAGTAAGAACAGATATAGTAGAGCGAGCCAGAACTGCCTGAACTCTTTGCAGAGTTTGTTGGATGTAGCTTAAAAAAGTTCAAGTTTGTAATATACAGTTCCATCAAATAGACTTTAAACATAAGCAATAAAGCAGTGTGAATATTTGAAAGAATTTTATTAGTTTTTATTTATTTTGATACACACAACAGTATAATCAGAATATAGTGGTTATGACAGGTACTGTATTTTTAAATTAGTTTAAATCAAAACAGTTTAATAAATTAGTTGAATCAAAAATTTTCAAAGTGTACACTGCATTGCAACCCTCTACAGATACATGATTGGAGATCATTTGAATCACATTTTAGCTTTTTAAAAATGTACAAATTCTTCATTCTAGCAATAATATGATGTCCAGAAATCGCATATGGTATCATAATGATGCCACTGCGTAAAATGTAATGTCAGCAGCAGATTTTCAGCAAAAAATATTCACAAGTTTGAACCTAAATATGAAATAGAATTACACAACTAATATTTAACGTGTACTATGAAAAAAATTGCCTTAGCTGTCTATTGTGACCTGCATGATTTACCTCAGTGGGCATCAAAAAATAATTATTACTATTTTATATTAATACTAGGTTGACATTAGGTTTATGGAGCAGGGCTCAGCATGGGTTTCACCAAACCCATGCATAGATGCTGTAGGAACCTATTTGTTAAATTCTTCAATATTTAAAGTGTTTGATGAAGTTAAAATATTTCAAAATGTATTATTGTCCCTTTAAATATATGCATGTTTACACATTTATCACACATTTTGTTACATACTTGTTTTTGTATTCGTAATTTGCAGTATTTACAAGTATTTACATTGTTTACATTTTATGTATAACAAACGCTAAAATGGTATACTGCCTCTTGAGGAACAGCGCCTGCTCAGCAAATGTGTTTCAGTTGTCTTATTCAGTTGTTTTATTTTTATTTTTATTTTTACCACATCTGCCCTATGTGTGATTAGAATTAATCTTACTGTAAATAACAGAAAGAGTATAAAAAGAGACTTAAATCAATGAAAAACTGATTGTGTGGTTCTCAACTTTAAAAGATAATTCAATCTTAAATATAACTGGCCCGGTGGGGCCCTAAGAGAAAATTGGCCTCAGGGCCCTCACTAGTCATAACCCGCCCCTGCCTGTGACGTAGCTCCTTTTTGCTCCTTTTTTCCATATATTGGCGTGATTCTATAGAGCTTCAGAATATCGTGACTATCATTGTTTCAGCTACTGACACAGTGTCGAATTGAATTACGAATCCAAACTTTAAGTAATATTAAGTTCCAATTTACAGTGCTTTCATTAAACATTAGTTAATCAGACTGATCTCACTGTCAATTCAGAAACAGTAGGTTGACAATTGTTTTTAGCAGTAAATGATGTAATACAAAAAAGTGGAAAGCATATTTTATTAACTCAAACCCAACCCTAAACTTTATTGTGAGTAGAGTAAAAATTTAATCTTACAGGGTAAATAGAACCTCCATTTCGTACTCGTCATGCAAGAAACAGGGTCTCCCAAGATAGTGACCCTATCGGTCGCGTCAGAGGAGAAGGTAAACAAACTTGAACTGCTACAAAAATGTATGAAAGGAAATGGCCCATGTCAGTAACTCAGCAGAACGGGGCCCATGTCAGAGTACTGGAACATTTTGTTGCTATTTGTCAGTCCATTAAAGATGATTATTTGAATGTCAAGCTTATTTTCCATAAAAAAAAAATAAAAAAATAACTGTAATCTGATTACATGCATTTAGAAATTCAATGCAATCTAATTACAAGTACTTTGTAAAGGCCATCCTAATTTCTAAAATAAGTCTTTTTGAATGTTTTTGAAATGAAGGATAAAGCAGTGAACTTGAAACCCTATTAGCATAAGTAAAATGGAACTGAGCTATTGTTTGGAGATAATAATAAAAAATAAAAAAAAGACAAATAAATAAATAAAAAAACAAACATTATCCATTTTCACTGATAACACTTCTGTGCCATTGTAAATGGCTTGTAGGCAGTGAGGGCGGTATTGGCTTTGATGGATAGTTTAATGACACTTACAACAACACATAGGATCCTTTATCTTAGAACGTCATCTTGAAATTGCCAGTAATTTATCTAGTCTTTCTTGTCTCTCTACGAGACAGCTGAACACTTCACTGTAATATATTATTAGAGTGTCATAAAGCTTTCCTCATAAATTACAAATGCGCCACCCATGCACTTGATGTGAAGAACAATTTTAGGTCAATTTGCCGATAATACTGTATTCTCAGGTGATGCACAGTCTAATGTTTGCTCCATTAATCCCTTATTTTAGTGAAATATAGAATCCATCTTTAATAGTTCGCATTGATAGTTTAAGTGCAGGAATTTGATTTTAGTAGGTGATCATTAACTGGGCTGGCACTCAGACTGGCATTTGGTTATTTGCTCTGATTGGCAGAATTCCCAGATTTGTGTCTTAAATACTGCTGTGGAAGATGGAGACTTCATTTTATAGCTTGTTGTGTGCATAACAGCATGTGTGACTCCTATTTCATTTTGCTCTGTATGTATAGATGAATTCAAGGATGTAAACAATAACAAAGGAATTAGAACGCTATTGCACATGTCTGGCCCGGTAGCAGCATTTTTATAACCCAGAAAAAAAGTTAATTTGTATACCTGTCAAAATAAAATGACTAGTGCATACTTTTAGAGTCTAGCTAAAACAGAACAAAAGATATACTTAAAAAACTTCAAATAAACAATGAGGGGTGTCATTAACAGATCCTTTAAATAAGACTTATTAACACATTTTCTCAAAGAACATCAAAGGTTTACCTGAAGTGACTTATCCAGTCATGTTGTTGATACTGAGCACACCTACACGAGAAAGGCGATGAAAGGGTATCATAGTTTAGATGATCACAATTATTTCTTCAGCTGCAAGGTCAGGAACATTGGATCGCTCCTGTTATAATCAATTAAGCTGTTTACGCTTCAAGCACGTGACTTCATTCATTATAATGGGAGCGATCTATAGTCACTTTTAGAGCCTGTAAAGAAATATTCTGACTTAACTAGCCAGCTAAACTCTACTTATCAAACATACTATTAGTTGGCAAAAATGTCATTTACCTATCAGAGATAAGGTGTGTGCTACAGTTGTAAGTACTGCACGTATCCAGCCATCTCACTTCACTGCTGCAATTCATGCGTTCATTTGTGGTCGCTTTTCCGGAAATCCAAGCACTGTAATTTCCGCTAGTTCCAGGCATCCAGGGAGCATCCAGCCACCGAACAACTTGGTCCATATTTTAAATAATGACATTCTATTACAATCGTATTAACATTATTAACGTTAATTGTGTTTGCCACTATGAATAAAGCACCTACCGCTGTTGTTTTGAATGAGTTTGACAAATAGCCAGAAATTTTCAAGGAACAAAGACGTCACTTCCTTACAACAACAAATAGCCCTTGAAATGGTCTATAACTAGTACATAGAGAGCATATATTATTTTTTATTTTTTATTTTAATTTTTATTTAATTTTTTTGTAACATGATATTTGCTTTAACAAATATCACCTGAAAATGATGATTCTGATTATTTACTCACCCTCATGTGATTTAAAACTTGTATTACTTTTTTATTCTTTCGTGGAACAAAAATTTAGATTTGAAGCAGAATGACAGCTTTAGACACCATGCACTTTTATTGTATGTAAAAAAAAATAAATAAAAAAAAAAAATAGAAAAAGATGCAATGAAAGTGAATGGTGACTGAGATTAACATACTGTGTAACTTCTCCTTTTGTGTTACACGGAAGAACGAGTTTGAAACAACATTTAAATGTAGGGTGAGTAAATAATGACAGAAATTTCATTTTTGGGTAAACTATTCCTTAAAATTCTTTAGCAATATCACTTAATGAAACACAGGCAGGTCAGAATATGTTGCTTTTATGCACACTGCATAACATTAAAGAAACTATAATGTGGTGTATATATTAAATTATCGAATATATAATTAAGATGCAGTTCAAATTTAATAACTTTCTCTCTCTGTGTATGGTTTCTGCACTGCTTTCTCGAAGCAAAGTCATGTGTATCAAACTTAAAAATCTCCATCTTTATAAACTCAGCAAAAAAAGAAACGTCCCTTTTTCAGGACACTGTATTTTAAAGATAATTTTGTAAAAATCCAAATAACTTTACAGATATTTATTGTTAAGGGTTTAAACAATGTTTTCCATGCTCATTCAATGAACCATAAACAATTAATGAACATGCACCTGTGGAACAGTTGTTAAGACACTAACAGCTTACAAATGGTAGGCAATTAAGGTCACAGTTATAAAAACTTAGGACACTAAAGAGACCTTTCTACTGACTCTGAAAAACACCAAAATAAAGATGCCCAGGGTCCCTGCTCATCTGAGTGAACGTGCCTTAGGCATGCTGCATGGAGGCATGAGGACTGCAGATGTGGCCAGGGCAATAAATTGCAATGTCCGTACTGTGAGACGCCTAAGACAGCACTACATGGAGACAGGAAGGACAGCTGAACGTCCTCGCAGTGGCAGACAACATGTAACAACACTTGCACAGGATCGGTACATCCGAATATCACACCTGCAGGACAGGTACAGGATGCCAAAAACAACTGCCCGAGTTACACCATGAATGCACAATCCCTCCATCAGTGCTCAGACTGTCTGCAATAGGCTGAGAGAGGCTGGACTGAGGGCTTATAAGCCTGTTGAAAGACAGGTCCTTACCAGACATCACCGGCAATAACATAGCCTACGGGCAAAAACCCACTTTCGCTGGACCAGACAGGACTGGCAATAAGTGCTCTTCACTGACGAGCCGCAGTTTTGTCTCACCAGGGGTGATGGTCGGACTCACGTTTATCATCGAAGGAATGAGCGTTACGCTGAGGCCTGTACTCTGGAGCGGGATCGATTTGGAGATGAGGTTCCGTCATGGTCTGGGGCGGTGTGTCACAACATCATCGGACTGAGCTTGTTGTCATTGCGGGTAATCTCAACACTGTGCGTTACAGGGAAGACATCCTCCTCCCTCATGTGGTACCCTTCCTGCAGGCTCATCCTGACATGACCCTCCAGCATGACAATGCCACCAGCCATACTGCTCGTTCTGTGCGTGATTTCCTGCAAGACAGGAATGTCAGTGTTCTGCCATGGCCGGCGAAGAGCTCGGATCTCAATCCCATAGAGCACGTCTGGGACCTATTGGATTGAAGGGTGAGGGCTAGGGCCATTCCCCCCAGAAATGTCCAGGAACTTGCAAGTGCCTTGGTGGAAGAGTGGGGTAACATCTCACAGCAAGAACTGGCAAATCTGGTGCAGTCCATGAGAAGGAGATGCACTGCAGTACTTAATGCAGCTGGTGGCCACACCAGATACTGACTGTTACTTTAATTTTGACTTGTTCAGCTTATGTCTTAGTTGTTGAATCTTTTTATGTTCATACAAATATTTACAAATGTTAAGTTTGCTGAAAATAAAAGCAGTTGAAAGTGAGAGGATGTTTCTTTTTTGCTGAGTTTATATTCTTTATGTTTGATTATTTATTTTTTCTAACAGTCTCAAGAAAAAGAGAATCACTAGGCAGGTATAATGAAGGTTTCAACACCCTCTCGATGGCCTCCTTTTTTTAGTGCTCTCATGTTCATTTATGGCATCTGCTTCTCTGACACTCTGTGAAGTGCATGCAAACAGGGTGCTTCCAGCCCCAAACCAAAGTGTCATCCATTCTGGGCTCTGACTAAACTGAATCCAAACAAAACAGCAGGGAAATGAGAATCGCCTCTCATTGATGTCATCTATCACAGAGCCACAGTCAGCCAGACTGGAAATGATTCTTATATTGATATGTGCCTGGCCCTGTGCAAATAAAACTAACTGGTTTGTTTGAGGTCAAGGATAATGATTAGAAACCATCATCACATTAAGTCCTAGTTTGCAGATGGTGTGTGTGCATACCTTCAGTTCTTTATACATCTTTTTGTGTTTGCATGGAAAGTCCATTATTAATGTTTATTGATAATTTTATGTTGGTTTCACTAGATCAATTATTATTTATTTATTTATTTATTTATTTATTTTTTTTGCATTGAGCATTTCCTAGAGGTTTTTAATATGGAAAACATTTCAGAAGCATGAAAATTATAGGTCAAATATGTATTTTTTATGAAATTAAAATGCATAGACAGTCATAAGTAAGCCATTTGTAGGTTGATTCCCCTGACAAGTGTAACACTGTGGCACTATTAAAACATTGCTCTGCTTGTTTGAGCATCTAGAATAGCCCAACATGCTCTAGGAACATTTGCTCAACCAGTGGTATGACTTTGGGGTGGGACTTTTTTTTGTCTGACCAATGACAGATGGAGTAGTGTTTGGGAAAGCTGTTTGAAAACAATAATTATTTTTTAGAGCTGTCAGAATTAACGCATTAATGTATGCGATTAAGTAAAAAAGTATAACGTGTTCATTTTTCTTAATCACAATTAAAGTATTTACAATTAGTACAACATAAACCAGCATTTACACTTGTTGAAATTCATTATACTGACACACACTTCACAACACACACACACACACCAGAGCCCTTCTACCAAGGGGAGCCTACAAGCTTAGCATAAAATGGTATAAGGTGGCAGTCCCATAGACATTCCATGGGCTGTATTGTCATAACATGCTAGTTGATCGTTACGTTCTCTCCTATGATAGAGCTGCCAAGGTTGTTTAAATAAAATAATCTCTGCACACAACAGCACTTCCATGATAAAATGATAGAGAAAGGACCTCTTAATGCTATTTGATGTACAAAACAAGCCCAGATGGGACTTGTGAAAGAAATCAAGTATTTTTCAGCCTATGTAAGGTGCATTTTAATTACCACAGAAGCACGTCAAGTCTTTACTATCACCAAAACGCAGAATGAGACGTTTTTGTTTGCAAGCGCTCTTCATGTGAAGTTCAAAGCGGCGCTGATGTTGATGTCATGATGCGAATCGTGAACACGGCTTCGCGATTGCTGTAGGAATGCAGATAGCCACAGTCTGCCGGCAGATTGAGGAGGATTTCAGTTTAAGAGATTTAATGCCCATTGCAATGAAAATGTGGGGACTAGTTCCATATCTGTCACTCACTCGACGTTGTGTCGATGTAGTGACACTAGAGGTCACTCTTGGGAGCCCGAGACACCTCTAGTCTTTGATAAAAGGCCAATTGGCTAGTGGTATTTGCATGCCACTCCCCCAGACATACGGGTATAAAAGGAGCTGGTGTGAAACCACTCATTCAGATTTTCTCTTCGGAGCCGAACGGTCAATGTCTACTGAGCTGGCTGTTCATTCACCTCTGCTGGATCTGACGGCGTATTTCAGCGGCTTCTCCCTCCTCTGCACTGGTGCACTGCAGAGAACGCCCCTGGGTGCTTCAGCAGAAAAAAGAGAGTATATTTTCCTGAAAGAGTATATTTCTCTAAAAGAGCGGCACACACGGAACGTCTTTTTAAAGACAGGTCTTTTTAAAGATGCCTTTCCGTTTGTGTGTTATTCCTGGTTGCGGTCATTACCTCTCAACATCAGACAGTCACGATCGCTGTCTTTCATGTCTGGGCGCGACCCACACGGAGGCAGCGTTCGTGGATGGTTCATGTTCTCACTGCGAGAGCATGACCATGGCAACATTGTGGTCGCGGAAGACCTAAGTGTTCTGTTACCCACGGTGGTGGATACGATCACTCAGGCTAGGGCCCCCTCTACGAGGCGCCTGTATGCCTTTAAGGGCGGCTGTCCCCTTCCACTTTGATGGTGTACGTTGTGCTATAGCAGCACACCATGACACAGTGGAAGGTAAGTCCTTAGGCAAGTACGACCTGATCATCAGGTTCCTGAGAGGCGCCAGGAGGCTGAACCCCTCCAGACCGCGCCTCGTTCCCGCATGGGACCTCTCTGTAGTCCTTCAGGGTCTACAGAGAGCCCCCTTTGAGCCTTTGCAGTCAGCTTAGCTTAAGGCACTCTCCTTGAAGACTGCCCTCCTGACTGCGCTCACTTCCATCAAGAGGGTAGGAGACATGCAAGCGTTCTCTGTCAGCGAAACGTGTCTGGAGTTTGGTCCAGGCTACTCTCACGTGATCTTGAGACCCTGACCGGGCTATGTGCCCAAGGTTCCCACGACCCCATTTAGGGATCAGGTGGTGAACCTGCAAGTGCTGCCCCAGGAGGAGGCAGACCCAGCCCTGTCGTTTCTGTGAACGGTGCGCGCTTTACACATCTATTTGGATCGCATGCAGAGCTTTAGGATCTCTGAGCAGCTCTTTGTCTGCTTTGGTGCACAACAGAAAGGAAGTGCTTTCTCCAAGCAGAGGATCGCCCACTGGCTCATTGACACCAAAGCTATGGCATATCACACCCAGGACGTGCCGCCCCCGGTAGGGCTACAAGCCCATTCTACCAGGGGTGTAGTGGCCTCCTGGGCCCTGGCCAGGAGTGCCTCTCTAACAGACATTTGCAGAGCAGCGGGCTGGGCAACACCCAACACCTTTGCGAGGTTCTACAACCTCCGGGTGTAACTGGTTTCATCCCGGGTAGTGGCACGCAATATAAATGAATAAGTCTGGGATAGCCGGCCGGGTGTATCACTTGCACATAGCGCCTTTCACCTCCTCTGAGCTGAAGACATGCGGCATTAATTCCCAGTAGTGTTCACTGGTTGACTTCCTCCGAGCCCTGTGGCAGTCGAGTTTTCGGAGAGACTCGCTGCCGGCCCAGTACACGTGCTAACTAATAGCCCTGTTTTGGGGTAGGTGCTCCGCATTTGGCAGTTCCCTGTAAGGTAACCCCATGCGATGTATATCTTCCGCTAATTCATTTCCCTGTTGGCAAACTGCGTCTTTCTTGGGCAGAGCCCCCTCTGCCACAGTCTCCATGTTTGTAGAAACTCCTCCCCCGTTGGGTAGGATCTACCATGAGACTTCTCCACATGGTCGGCATTTTCCACTTAAATACCCCCCCCCCCCCCCCCTCTGGGCGAGGTGTGGTCTCCACGGTGTCCTAGGTTGACGGTGACCCCCCGACTAGACCTGGTTGGTCCAGTGGGATATTCCCCCTTTTTTTTAGGGATTGGAAAAAAAAGAAGGGGAAAAGAGGCCACGACTTGGCTAGCCTGTCTCTATCTTTTGGGTAGTCGACTTGTCCCCAAAGGGCCGTTCGACACTCATAACTATGTTGGGGGAGGTTACGTGTCGGCCTGGTGCATTGGCTATGAGGCACACAGTTCTCTGCCCGTCACACACCACCAGTTCACATAACACAGTTCAGCCAGTTGCGGAGTTTTGTATAGGGACCCCTTGTGTCACTACATCGAAACAATGTCGAGTGAGTGACAGATAGGGAACATCATGGTTACTTGCGTAACCTCCGTTCCCTGATGGAGGGAATGAGACGATGTGTCCCTCCTGCCACAATGCTGAACTACCCGCTGAAATGGCCGGACCTTGTCTCGGCTCCTCAGCATAAAACCTGAATTAGTGGTTGCACGCCAGCTCCTTTTATACCCGTATGTCCGGGGGAGTGGCATGCAAATACCACTTGCCAATTTTCATTGGCCTTTTATCAAAGACCAGAGGTATCTCTGGCTCCCAAGAGTGACCCCTAGTGTCACTACATTGACACGATGTCTCGTTCCCTCCATCAGGGAACGGAGGTTACGCAAGTAACCATGACGTTCTTTCAATTAGTCAAATGTTTAATGTTACTTGAATTGGTGCTAGTTTAGTGCATTTCTATATTTATGCTGTGGAAGGCATTGTTTGGAAAATGTTAATAAAGCATTATACAGGTGCATCTCAATAAATTAGAATGTCGTGGAAAAGTTCATTTATTTCAGTAATTCAACTCAAATTGTGAAAATCGTGTATTAAATAAATTCAATGCACACAGACTGAAGTAGTTTAAGTCTTTGGTTCTTTTAATTGTGATGATTTTGGCTCACATTTAACAAAAACCCACCAATTCACTATCTCAAAAAATTAGAGTATGGTGACATGCCAATCAGCTAATCAACTCAAAACACCTGCAAAGGTTCCCTGAGCCTTCAAAATGGTCTCTCAGTTTGGTTCACTAGGCTACACAATCATGGGGAAGACTGCTGATCTGACAGTTGTCCAGAAGACAATCATTGACACCCTTCACAAGGAGGGTAAGCCACAAACATTCATTGCCAAAGAAGCTGGCTGTTCACAGAGTGCTGTATCCAAGCATGTTAACAGAAAGTTGAGTGGAAGGAAAAAGTGTTGAAGAAAAAGATGCACAACCAACCGAGAGAACCGCAGCCTTATGAGGATTGTCCAGCAAAATCGATTCAAGAATTTGGGTGAACTTCACAAGGAATGGACTGAGGCTGGGGTCAAGGCATCAAGAACCACCACACACAGACATGTCAAGGAATTTGGCTACAGTTGTTGTATTCCTCTTGTTAAGCCACTCCTGAACCACAGACAACGTCAGAGGCGTCTTACCTGGGCTAAGGAGAAGAAGAACTGGACTGTTGCCCAGTGGTCCAAAGTCCTCTTTTCAGATGAGAGCAAGTTTTGTACTTCATTTGGAAACCAAGGTCCTAGAGGTCTGGAGGAAGGGTGGAGAAGCTCATAACCCAAGTTGCTTGAAGTCCAGTGTTAAGTTTCCACAGTCTGTGATGATTTGGGGTGCAATGTCATCTGCTGGTGTTGGTCCATTGTGTTTTTTGAAAAGCAAAGTCACTGCACCCGTTTACCAAGAAATTTTGGAGCACTTCATGCTTCCTTCTGCTGACCAGCTTTTTAAAGATGCTGATTTCATTTTCCAGCAGGATTTGGCACCTGCCCACACTGCCAAAAGCACCAAAAGTTGGTTAAATGACCATGGTGTTGGTGTGCTTGACTGGCCAACAAACTCACCAGACCTGAACCCCATAGAGAATCTATGGGGTATTGTCAAGAGGAAAATGAGAAACAAGAGACCAAAAAATGCAGATGAGCTGAAGGCCACTGTCAAAGAAACCTGGGCTTCCATACCACCTCAGCAGTGCCACAAACTGATCACCTCCATGCCACGCCGAATTGAGGCAGTAATTAAAGCAAAAGGAGCCCCTACCAAGTATTGAGCACATATACAGTAAATGAACATACTTTCCAGAAGGCCAACAATTCACTAAAAATGTTTTTTTTATTGGTCTTATGATGTATTCTAATTTTTTGAGATAGTGAATTGGTGGGTTTTTGTTAAATGTGAGCCAAAATCATCACAATTAAAAGAACCAAAGACTTAAACTACTTCAGTCTGTGTGCATTGAATTAATTTAATACACGAGTTTCACAATTTGAGTTGAATTACTGAAATAAATTAACTTTTCCACGACATTCTAATTTATTGAGATGCACCTGTATTGTTACATTTTGTTTTGTTTTCTTTCCTAAGATGGAAAAAATGCATTTTGACAGGAAAATAAGTATATAGTGTAAAATTTAAGCACTTTCAAAATCTGCGATGAATCATGATTAACTACAAAAATTATGCGATAATTTGCGATTCTTGGTTTTTTACATCATTGCACCCTTGGCCCTGCCCACTGATGCTCATTCTAAGCTGAAGAGGAGAGAGCAGGACAGACAGGCCTTCTATTCTGTGTCAAGTTATGACTTTTAAAAGGAGACCCCAATTCTGTTTCATTCTGATGCACTGCATCTTGCTGTTTTGAGTATAAACACATCCAGGATGCCTTCTTGCTCCCATATGCACTATTTTTAATTGTTGGTCTAAACCAACAATGTAGAAGTAAACACACTAGATGGATGTGTTTGACCATTTGAAATATGACTGTTAGATATTTATGGTTTATATTGCAGCTGAGCTTGAGTAAACAGTTTAATACATTAGAATGCAATGTTTGTTTGTGCTGTGTTTGACTTTGTTAACTCTTGTTACTGTTATTTTTTGTTGGATGTGCATTATGTGTAAACCCTGAAATTTAGTTTGTGTTGTTGTGGAGCTGGTTCATTCTCTTCCTATTAAAATTAAAATATATATGGCTGTAACCGAGAGCCTAAAACCAAGTGTTTCTGACAGAGGATTTGAGACAGGGTGGAAAATATAATATCCAAATTTATGACTTTTAATTATGACTAACATTAAAAGTGGACCTCAAGGAAAATAATAATAATAATAATAAAGTCTTTCTGCTTAAAAGTTTAGCAAATTGCAAAACATGTCAGGGCATGTCAGGGCAGTCTCATGACCAAAACGTCACCGTATATAATTTTTGCCTGCATCATCAACATGTTATTGTTATGCCGTTCACACCTCAGTTCAGAAGATTTTGTTGCAGGCTTGGAAATCTTCTGATTTATCGTGCATTTTTACTATATGCTTAGTTACATTATACAATCATATTAATTTTTATATCCCCTAACCCAACCCCATCCATAAACCTAACTGCTAATATAACAAGAGCGTAACCAACTAACAATATTAAAGACGTAACAAGCAGATACATGTAAAGTCACAATAACTTACTAAATGATTAATGCTGCATTTAAAGTCTTCTGAAACCATACGGTAGCTCCATTTGAGGAACTGAGTAAAACTGAAGGTTTTAATCACTGAAAATGTTCCTCTATGTGAACATACATCCATACATTAGATTGTCGTAATTGGTCACATGACAAGATCGGTCACATGACACACAAAAGCCAATGGCATTTGAATGACTAGTTGAATATACAGCATCAGAGTGACATTTCAGTACTGCAGGCAAAAAGTTCCTCCAGTGACATTCAGTCACGAGAGTTTAAAGAACAATATATAAACCCTTATTAATTTCCCTGATTAACATTAATATTCCAACAATACTAACGTTATTATCACAAAAATGTTATATCTGAATGGCAGTATCAAACAGGATCTTTGTGAGCTACACTGCTGTATTCCTTTTTAGAACAGGAGCACCATCTCACATTCAGGCAAGCTACAAATAGAAACTGCACTGCCAACAGTTTGTGTTCAATGAGTTTTGCCTGGATTTTTTCCTTAGCATTGTGATCTGCAATCAGGCTGCAGAAGTCCTTGCAGAAACAATCGCTGAATACTAACAAGGAAACACATAAAGCCAGCCAACTTTAGGATCATTCATTATGTTAAAAATACATTTGCTTTATTGTTTATAGGAATATTTATTAAATACAACAACACTGCAAAATAAATAAATAAATAAATAAAATTAAACTCACTAAAAACAAAAAAATTTAGTTAAATTGCTGCCTTACATTTTTAAGGGAAATGAAATTGGTGCAAAAGTTACAACCTACAGTAATAAGATTATTGCTACTTTTCGACCACTTTGATTTGAATTTTCACCCACAATTGAAAATTCTATCATCATTTACTCACCCTTACGCCATCCCAGATGTGTATGACTTTCTATCTTCAGCAGAACACACATTAAGATTTTTAGAAGAATTTCTCAGCTCTTTTTGTCCATACAATGCAAGTAAATGGGTGCCGATATTTTGAAGTTCCAAAAATCACAAAAGTCAGCATAAAAGTAACCCATATGACTCCAGTGGTTAAATCTATTTTTTCAGAAGTTATAAGTTAGGTGTGGGTGAGAAACAGATCAATATTTTAGTCATATTCTTCTTGTGTTTCTGGTGATTCAAATTATTTATGCATACACCCCCTAATGGGCAGGGGGAAGAATGTCTACCAAAAATTGACTTAAATATTGATGTGTTTCTCACCCACACCTATCATATCACTTCTGAAGATATGAATTTAACCACTGGAGTCTTATGGATTACTTTTATGCTGCCTTTATGTGCTTTTTGGAGCATAACATTTTTGGCACCCATTCACTTGATTTGTATGGACCAAAAGAGCTGAAATATTCTTCTAAAAATCTTAATTTGTGTTCTGCAGAAGAAAGAAAGTCATGCACATCTGGGATGGCATGAGGGTGAGTAATTGATGAGAGAATTTTCATTTTTGGGTGAACTATCCCTTTAATTACTAATAAAGAAAATTGTGTTAAAAACTCAAAATCAAGGAAAACAATTACAAAAAATATTGTGAAAAGTTAAATGGATGTAAACAAAAATGTGGTTATAACAACATGATCACACAGGAAATTTACATGTTGCTTCTGAGTGGCCACAAAGACCAGTAAACATAAAAAAGCTAAATCAATATTTGGTTTGACCACATTTGCCTTCAAAACATCACCAATTCTTCTAGGTACACCTGGACACAGTTTTTCTTGGTTGTTGGCAGATAGGATGTTGCAAGCTTCTTGAAGAATTCACCACAGTTCTTATATCTGTTTAGGCTGTCTCAATTGCTTCTGTCTCTTCATGTAGACTCCCAGACTGACTTGATGTTCAGTGGAGGGGCTCTGTGGGGGCCATGCCATTTGTTGCAGGGCTTCATGTTCTTCTTTTCTATTTCTATTCTGTTTGCAAAAGGAATGTTTGGGAGTCTAACATTTATTTTTCCTATTGACACTATAGCTGGAGATATAAATAACCATCTTAAGACAAATGTTTTTATGAAACATCTTATGTGCCTAAGACTTTTGCACAGTACTATATGTTAAAAATACCAAAAATGATAAATATAAGATAACATTGCAGCCTAGACTGCTACGACAAAAAAGCAGGTTAACATTAGTGGTGAGATTGTGGAGAGCAGTCAGAAATACTACCTAATAACAGATTTTATTGGCTAACTCTGTTCTCAGTAAATTGGCAATATATCTTGTTTAAAGGCTGGTGCCCAGGTACCAGCACTATCAGAAGGCCGTGGTGCTAAGTGTCTTCCTAAAAGCTTTCAAATGCTCTTGCTTTGCAAGATTTAATCTCTTGTATTGGGTAAGTTGTCCATGGTGATTCTGCAACTTTCGGTATTGGCTATGTAAATCACTGCTATTTGTGTCATTGACCCCAGCCACCAACAGAAGCACTTGTCTGTGAAATAGGTTGACATGGCCCATTGATCACAATTATAAAAGGTTATTTGCTCTAAGCCCTGGTCAAAACAGTGTTTTAAAACGAGGGCTTGAGAGTGGAATCCAGGAGGTGATTAACATGGTGCAAAAACCCCAGTGGACTTTGTGCAATTATGAGCGAGACTTACAAACATGCCTCAAGTTAAGGTAATCGGACTGCTGTGTACTTCAATCACCTTTGCTGTTAGAACATGGTGTTCAGTACCAGTCATGTTTAATGCATTTCTTAATGGGCGGTAAATCCATCTCATCATAGAGGAAATGTTGTAGGGGAGACTGGGGCTATAGTTGACAGGGCTATAAGGTTTTGATTCAAAAGTCTAATTACAGCATGCTTTCTCTAGCAGGGGTTTTGCATGTTGGTTTCAAAAGCCTAGTTATCCTACTGTAGTGAACACAATAAAACCACCGTAGCAACTATATAATGAAGGCTGATTTTTGGTTTGTGTTTCAGGACATTGATTTTAACCAAAAGGTTGGTTTGTGTTTTCAGGACATTGGTAATTTTCATAAATATGTCGAGTTAGGGCAAGTTGTCACATTATTATTGGAGCAATCTGTGACAATTTACCACATATAGTGTTATGACACACTCCACCATTCAATGAACTGTATCTTTTTTCATGGGTTATGATAATGGAATGTTTCTTTTTTTTTTTTTTTTTTTTTTTTGGCCAAGACTTTAAAGTATGGTTGGTATATTTGCCAATACAGAAATTACATTTAAAAATGTTCCTAATCTGAGAAATATTCAGTAGAGTAAAAAGTGGCAAGTGACAACTATTCCTAATCTCCCCTATATACTGTACATTACTTTAAAGAATATGTTCTTTAGTGTTTGTGAGTGCCACAGACTGATCTCATTAGGTTGCAGTAGTGCACACTAGGGTTGAAAAACTGACTGAAAATTAATCCACTATTAAAAAGCACTTTTCTTTTTCAGCGTTTTAACGGTATTTGATATACATCTCAATATTTATGTATTTTCTCTGAAATGGTTTAACAGGATTTTTTGTACAAAACGGGAAGTAGATTCAAAATTTTTATGTAACAACCAAAAAGTAACAAAATAAATAAATAAATAAATAAATACATTATATACTGTATACTGTATATATACTGTATATCCACTCACCGACCACTTTATTAGGAACACCTGTACACCTACATTTTCATGCGATTATCTAATCAGCCAATCGTGTGGCAGCAGTACAATGCATAAAATCATACTGAAATGGGTAAGGAGCCTCAGTTATTGTTAATATCAACCATCAGAATGGGGAAAAAATGTGATCTCAGTTATTTCGACCGTGGCGTGGTTTGAGCATTTCTGTAACTGCTGATCTCCTGGGATTTTCATTTTTCGTCTTTCGCAAGGCTATGCAAGACTACTTAAACTGTAATATGTTGTGTATGTTATGTGATGAAGTACTGCCTATAGCCACTAGAGGTCCCCCACGCTCACACATCTCTGACTCATACGCTCAAGGATGAGCACTGTTTGTTTACAAAATGCACGCAACATTTTGCGGTGAAGCACTAATGTTCATGGACAAATTGCAATTTCATTCTTAATTCAGTCAGTTGTGCAGCATTGATGGATACCATACCAATATCTCAGAGGTCAAAATCTGAGTGTTTTGAATGTTTTTCCCCTTATCATACAGTAAGTGCTACTTTTACTGTCACTGCCACGTTTGTAATGTCGGTTTTTCCACATTTATGTGAAAATTAATAAAAATGTAATAATACATTTTCTCTGGAGTGCCAACTGTGACCAAGTAGTGCAACCACACACTTGGTCAAAACTGTGAATTTAAACGCACAATCCAGAAATAATAATGTCCACAGCACGTAGAGGGGTTGGCACTCCAGATAAATGTATTATTTAATTTTTATTTATTGTCATTTTCACATTACCGTGGAAAAAAATGACATTACAAACGTGGAAGTGACAGTAAAAGTAGCACTTACTGTATGATAAGGGGAAAACCATTCAAAACACTCTGGAACCTGCTGATTTTGACCTATGAGACATCGGCATGATATTCATCAAGGCTGCACGATTGACTGAATTAAGAATTAAATCGCAATTTGTCCTTAAACGGTAGCGCTTCACCGCAAAATGCTGCCTACATTGTGTAAATAAACAGTGCTTCTCCTTCAGCATTTGAGTCAGAGATGTGTGAGCGCAGGGGGGCCTCTATTCACCTCATGCGCCAGATAAACTAGCGTGCAGCCATCTATATAGACATCTATATAGATTTCTATGGCATTGATGTCTAAGTGTAATTAGCCAGTGAAGTGGATTTATGGGTTGTATAGTTGCCAAAAGTTATCATGAGTATTTTAAAGTGTTCAGGGTGTCATAACAACTGGAAGCAGAGCAGGGAGATTATAAAACTAGAGTATTTAATTCATAACACTCAAGATCCTACCTTCACACTGTGGATGTACTGCAAGTCATTAATTTGCATGTAAAATAATACAAGCTTTCCTGTTTGAAATTTCATGTCAATTACACATTTAACACAAATTATTAACAAGTTGAAATCCTAAAAAATTAAGTAGAATTACACGTATAACAATGAAATGTTTGTATCATGAAAAAGTGCAGTGTGTCATAGCTGTCTAAATGTGATCTGCCTGGTCCAGTTTACCTACGTGAGTGTTGCTGTCAGAAAAAAAAAAAAAAAAAATAGTACATTGACAGAAAAACACCTCACGAGCATTTTCACGTAGTAAAGGGGTGGTGTAGACTCACATCAACACTTGGAGAAAAATACTTTCTGTGCTCTCATATGTAATTCATTTAGATCGACTCCTCTCAGTAGCTTTGATACAAACAGGAAGTTAGATGACAAAATTCAGAAGAGTGGAGAGCTGAAAAGGAGTGGGCTGAATAAGGTGAATAGGTGACACTTCAGCACAGCAACATAACATACACAACACATTACAGTTTAAATCGTCTTGCATCGCCTTGCTGGACAGCGAAAGCATGAAATGCATTTAATAAGTCCTGATTTAATTATTTCACCCTCAACAAGCTGAATTCCATTATATTAGCTATGCTGATGAAAGTGGTTAGGAAATGTTTTCAATTGTCATAGCTCACTCTGCTTGCTTGCACTTATGTTGCTAGTGTAACGGGAGCCAGCTAATAGATAGCTGTGCAATGTGTATAAACCTCACTTTCCTGACCTCAAGAGGTGCACTAGCGACTGACGCTAGAGGCTGTAGCCATTAGCCTCCTTGTTAGTGCACCCGCCTCCCATACCAGAGATGCTGGTTTGAGTCCCGTACGGAGCGGGTAGAACAGGAGTGTCACAATGGTGCCATGACCCGGACTGGAGTGAGGTTTAGGGGGATGAGTGTAACGGAAGCCAGCTGATAGATAGCTGTGCAATGTATATAAACCTCACTCTCCTGACCTCAAGAGGTGCACTATCGACTGATGTTAGAGGCTGTAGCCTTTAGCCTCCTTGTTAGCGCACCTGCCTCCCATGCTGGAGATGCCGGTTCGAGTCCCGTACGGAACGGGTAGAACAGGAGCATCACACTAGTGTTACAAACAGTGCATTAATATTAAACGGTGATTAAAACTGACTAGAACTACCTGTGCATTCAACAGTTTGAACCACACACTTTCCAGCCATTTTCCATCAGAATCGAGTATGCGAACAAACTATGGTATAAATATACATAATACCTAAAACAAATACCATGTGTGGACCTCCATGGACATTTTAAGGTGATGACGCAAACAAATGGTACAATCTAATGTAAATTAAATTTACAGTTTAAACTAATTCACAAAAATGAATCAAACTCCACCAACTCAACACTGCTTTTGCTACTGAGTTTTCAATTAGAGACACTGTTCAAAGATCTTTGTATTAACATTTTCATACAGTACTTGTAAGTTGTGAGACATTGTTGCTTAACTTCATGTTGTTTATATCACTAGCAAAATCATGACAAATATATTGTGAATATTTGATACATCACCTAGTCCTTCTCATTTTCCCTCTCTTGTTAACGTCTCGGTTACTGTCATGACCTCCGTTCCCTGTTGGAGGGAATGAGACGTTGTGTCGATGTAGTGACAATAGGGGTCGCTCTTGAGAGCCCCGATAACCTCAGATCTTTGAGAAAAGGCCAATGAGAATTGGCGAGTGGAATTTGCATGCCACTCCCCCAGACATACGGGTATAAAAGGGAGCTGGAATGCAGGATTCATTCAGGTTTTGTGCTGAGGAGCCGAGACACGGTCCCGGCCATTTCAGCGGCTAGTACAGTGTTGTGGCAAGAGGGACACAACATCTAATTCCCTCCATCAGGGAACGGAGGTTACGACAGTAACCGAGATGTTCCCCTTCTGTCACTAACTCGACGTTGTGTCGATGTAGTGACACTAGGGGTCCCTATGGAAAAATGGCACAACAGCTGAACCTTGTTACGTGAACTGCCGATGCAGGTGCAAGCAAGCTGCTGCATGCGAAATAGCAGGTGCATCAGACTGCACGTAACCTCCCCCAGCGCCTCAAAAGACCTCATGTAGTTCCCCACATCCCTGTGGGGGGGAAGCGACGTAACTAGCATGGGAGCAGCAACAGCCGCAGCCTTTTCTCTCTATGTTTTCTCTCCACAGAGTATTAGATTCAGCTGGGGCCATCTAACGCTATCATATGCATTGGGGAAGGGGTTCTTTTCCTTTCCTATTCTTTCAGGAGCAAAAGACCCCACGGAGACCACATCCTGCCCAAAAGGGGAGGTCAACATGTGGCAATACGACACATGGGCTCAGCAGTCGCACATGGAAGAGGCGCGGTGGTAGTCCCCGCTATGAAAAAAGGGGGGGGGGGACTCTACAAACACAGCACCTATCCCCCT
Organism: Myxocyprinus asiaticus; assembly: GCF_019703515.2. NCBI lineage: Eukaryota > Metazoa > Chordata > Actinopteri > Cypriniformes > Catostomidae > Myxocyprinus > Myxocyprinus asiaticus. The sequence continues at coordinate 32,967,012 of NC_059357.1, read as the reverse complement.
TCAGGGATCAGGTGGTGAACCTGTAAGCGCTGCCTCGGGAGGAGGCAGACCCATCCCTGTCATTGCTGTGTCTGGTGCGTGCTTTGCGCACCTACTTGGATCGCACGCAGAGCTTTAGACGCCCTGAGCAGCTCTTTGTCTGCTTTGGTGGACAGCGGAAAGGGAACGCCATCTCCAAACAGAGGCTTGCCCACTGGATTGTGGACACCATTGCATTGGCCTACCAGGCCCAGGCCGTGCCCGCCCCCTTGCGAGTTCGAGCACACTCTACAAGGAGTGTGGCGTCCTCGTTGGCACTGGCCAATGGCACCTCTCTAGCAGACATCTTCAGAGCAGCAGGCTGGGCAACACCCAAAACTTTCACAAGATTTTACAATCTCCGGGTTGAGCCGGTTTCGTCCCGTGTTCTTTCAGTTATGAACAGGCAGAGTTCGGTAATACGGAACAGCTGGCAGGGTGTATCGCTTGCATATAGCGCCTTTCCCCTCCCCTGAGGCTAAAACATGTGCTTTTACCCCCAGTCGAGTTCACGAAGTCATGGACCCTGGATTTCCTTCCTCCCTAGCCCTATGGTTCACGAACTCGGCGGAGGAGTTCGCAGCCAGCCCCACTACGGGGTCTAATATGCCCTGTACTGGGTCATGGGAACCTTGGGCACATAGCCCGGTCGGGGTCTCTGGATCACGTGAGAATCTGCCGGACTGAACTCCAAGCAAGTGTCACTGACAGAGAACACTTGCAGGTCCCCCACCCTCTTGATGGAGGTGAGCGTAATCAGGAGGGCCGTCTTTAAAGAGAGGGCTTTCAGCTTGACTGACTCAAGGGGCTCAAATGGGGCTCTCCGAAGGACCAGGAAGACCACGGTGAGATCCCATGAGGGGAAGAGGCCTGGCCTGGGAGGATTAAGCCTCCAGGCACCTTTGAGGAACCTGATGATCAGGTCGTGCTGTCCAAGGGACTTACCATCCACTGCGTCATGGTGAGCCGCTATAGCGGCTACATAAACCTTCAAGGTGGAGGGGAACAGCCGTCCCTCCAGCCTCTCCTGCAGAAATGAGAGCACTGACCGACTGTGCATCTCTGGGGGTCTTCGGCTCGGGAAGAACACCAATTTGCGAATAAGCGCCACTTTAGGGTCCCGTCAAGGGACCAGACATGGAGATTCCAGAGGTCTGGGCGCGGATGCCAGAGGGTGACCCGTCCCTGAGAAAGAAGGTCCTTCCTCAGGGGAATCCACCAGGGAGGTGCTGTCGTGAGGAGCGTGAGGTCCATGATCCAAGTCTGAGTGGGCCAGTATGGGGCCATGAGGGTGACTTGTTCCTCGTCCTCCCTGACCTTGCACAGGGTCTGTGCAAGAAGGCTCACTGGAGGGAATGCGTATTTGCGCAGCCCTCATGGCAATAGCCTCCGCAGGGTGAGTAGTACAGCCAGCAACTCTAGGCAGTTGATGTGCCAACCCAGTTGCGGTCCTGACCAGGAACCGGCGACTGTGTGCCCGTTGCATACGGTGCCCCAGCCCAGTTTGGAGTCGTCTGTGGTGACCACGACACATCTGTACACTTGCTGTAGGGGAACTCCTGCCCATAGAAAAGCAAGGTCTGTCCAAGGGCTGAATAAGTGGCGGCAGAGTGGCGTGATAGCTACACAATGTGTGCCGCAGCACCATGCCCATCTCGGGACTCGAGTCTGAAGCCAGTGCTGAAGCGGTCTCAAATGCATCAACCCGAGCGGCGTGACTGCCGCTGAGGGAGCCATATGCCCCAGGAGCCTCTGAAAGTGTTTCAGTGGAAACGCTGTCCTCCGCCTAAATGACTTCAGGCAGTTCAGCACCGACTGCGCACACTCGCTTGTGAGGCGTGCTATCATTGAGACCGAGTCTAACTCCATGCCGGGAAAAGAGATGCTCTGAACCAGGGAGAACTTGCTCTTTTCCCAGTTGACCCAAAGCCCTAGACTGCTGAGGTGCCTGAGCACCAAATCCCTGTGCCCACACAGCAACTCTGGAGAGTGTGCTAGAATCAGCCAGTCGTCGAGGTAGTTGAGTATGTGGATGCCCATTTCCCTTAATGGGGCAAGAGTAGCCTCTGCGACTTTCGTGAAGATGCGAGGGGACAGGGACAGGCCGAAGGGGAGGACCTTGTACTGATATGCCTGTCCATCGAAAGCAAACCGTAGGAAGGGTCTGTGTCGAGATAGAACCGAGATGTTAAAGTATGCGTCCTTCAGGCCTCCCGCCGCAAACCAATCTTGATGCCGGATGCACGCCAGAATGTGTTTCTGCGTTAGCAGTTTGAATGGGAGTTTGTGTAAGGCCCGGTTCAGAACTCGCAGGTCCAAGATTGGCCGCAACCCACTGCCTTTCTTTGGTACGATGAAGTAAAGGCTGTAGAACCCTTTCCCCATCTCGGCTGGAGGGACAGGCTCTATCGGGCCCTTGCGTAGAAGGGTCACATTCTCCACACGCAGGGTGGCGGCGTTCTCGCCCTGCACTGAAGTGAAGCGGACGGCGCTGAACCAAGGCAGGCGCCTGGCAAACTGAATCACCTAGCCTAGTCGGATGGTCCTAGCCAGCCACCGCGATGGGTTGGAAAGCGTTAGCCACGCATCCAAACTCCGGGCGAGGGGCACTAAGGGGACGATCACGTCTGACGTACCTGGGGGTGGGGCCTCTCAGCGGGGGGGGGAGCAGGCAACAACACATCGAGGAGCGTTGCTTCGACCCAAGGCGGCTGCGCTGAGGGGGACCTCAAAGCGCTTACCTTGCTCTGCGTACCCAGCATAGGGCAGGTTAGTGACTGAGGAGGAGGGCCTCTTGGGCCGTCCTCAAGACTCGTCACAACCGGCTGGCCGTGGCGCGGCTGGGCGCGCGAAGGTGGGGGGGCCGCGTTCGTGGGGCCCTGGCTGCAAATGCTCGGTGTCTGGCGTCCATGACAACGGCGTCCGTGAACACCGATTATGTGACCCAAGGAGTGAGGAAACCGCTCTTTTTATGACAATTTGGGTACCGCAGCCCGTTCAGGGTGCGGCGAACAAAAAAGAAAAGGAAACAAAGGATTTACCTCCCAGCCCTCCAGTGGGGGATGGAGTGGTCTGGATACCAGCTCCCAAGTGGATGTCACGCTCCCTGGATCATCCGTCTCAGGGGTGCTTAGGAGACTTCTGGGTCCTCGTGCCAGCCCGAGAGAGGGGGGCGTCAGCTTCCTGCGGGGGGCTCTACGCTGGGGCCGAGTGCTAAGCTTGGGCTGAGGCGGAGCCGCCTGGGCTTTCGCCGCCGCAGGGGGACGCCCTCAGTGAGCAGACGGGGTGCGGGATCTTGAGCCGCACCGGGGCAAGATGTGCTGGATGGCCTCCGTCTGCTTCTTCACCGCTGAGAACTGCTGGGCGAAGTCCTCAACGGTGTCACCGAAAAGTCCAATCTGGGAGATGGGCGCGTTGAGAAAGTGTGCTTTGTCTGCGTCCCTCATCTCGAACAGATTCAGCCAAAGGTGGCGCTCCTGGACAACCAAGGTGGACATCGCCTGCCCGAGTGCTCGTGCAGTGACCTTTGTCCCCTGCAGGGTGAAGTCGGTCGCTGAACGCAGCTCCTGCAGCACATCGGGATCAGGACTACCCACGTGCAGTTCTTTTAGTGCCTTGGCCTGGAGTACCTGCAGGAGGGCCATGGCATGCAGGGCAGAGGCGGCCTGTCCAGCGACACTGTAGGCTTTGGACACGTAGTCCTACAGGCTCTAGAGGGGTGCACCAGATGATCCCGCCAGGTGGCGGAGTTTTGCAGGCACAGGTGCATCGCAACCGCCTGATCCACCTGAGGGACCTCTGTGTACACGTGGACCACCCCGCCGTTGAGGGTAGTGAGAGCGGACGAACTCGGAAGTCTGTTTCAGGCAGCGAAAGGTGCCCTCCACGACCTCGTGAGTTTGTCATGCACCTCCGGGAAGAAAGAAACCGGGGGGTTGGGGGGGGGCCATGGCCATGAGTGGCGCTCCGAACCCAGGAACCAATCATCAAGCTCAGGGGAGGCTGGAGGGTTCCAGTCCAACCCGATACTCGCGGCGGCCCAGGTAAGCATGGCGGTCAGCTCTGCGTCGGCCTCACACTGGGCGGGCACACCCGAAGGTGGCAGCCCAGTCGAGTTCTCGGCATCCGACATCGCCAGTGCACTCTCCGATGCAGCAATCGAAGACTCATCCTGCTCGCGTGCCCCGAAAGAGACGTCAAGCCCATGAGGCGGGCTGGTCTCATTTCGGAACCGGATGGGAGCAAACGAGCATGCTGGGGAACGGGAGGTCCGTGGGGAATTAGCCAGCCGGGCCGGCCTCACACCCGTGGGTAGAAGGCACAGCGCAGAGGGCGGCTAGAGTGGCTTTCCCTCGGGAGGAGGAAAGCCGCGACCACAACGTTGCCATGGTCATATCCTCGCAATGAGAACATGAACCATCCACAAACACTGCCACAGTGTGATCGCTGCCCAGACACATGAGGCAGCGCCCGTGGCCTTCGGAGGCGGAGAGATAACGACCGCATCCAGGAATCACACAAAGATGGAAAGGCATCTTTAAAAAGATGCATCTTTAAAAAGACGTTCAATGTCAATGTGTGTGCTCTAATAGAGAAAATATACTCTTTAGTAGGAATATACACTCTTTTAGCGCTGTCAAAGCACCCAGGGGCGAAATCTGCACTCGTCGTGCAGAAGGAGAGAAAGCCGCTGGAAATGCGCCGTATATCCAACAGCATACGCTTCTTAAGAGGTGAATGGAACAGCAGTAGTATTCAGCTCACTGATAATACAACCCCTCGGCTCTGAAGAAAAAATCTGAATGAATCCTGCATTCCAGCTTCCTTTAATACCTGTATGTCCGGGGGAGTGGCATGCAAATTCCACTCGCTAATTCTCATTGGCCTTTTCTCAAAGATCTGAGGTGATCGGGGCTCTCAAGAGCAACCCCTAGTGTCACTACATCGACACAACGTCGAGTGAGTGACAGACGGGGAACAAATATGCTGCTGATTATGCATTGAACAGCTGTTTACCAATTTGGTTCGAACAAAAATCTGCAATCACAGTTTTTGTGACAATGACTAACAATACCCAAATAAAATGAACATGTTTAACTAAAAAGAGGTGCCTGAAATCTCTGTACCAAAATGACCATAGCAGTTCACGCAGAGCTGCAGAGACTGAGCGATGTTAATGGCAGGCTTTGCAGTCAGTGGGCTCGGTAATATTTCTTTCTTCCTGAGCAAACAGAACAGCACTTTTTAGCCTTTTACTGTCACAAACACCCCGGCAAAAAATGTAAAAGAGATCAGTGAAGCACTAAAGCACATGCATAATTCATACGCAAAGGAGAAATTTTAGAGTTCTCAGAGGTTTGGCTGGATTCATTATTGATGGGAGAATCTCACTTATTCCCCTCTTCATATTCAGCACTCATTTACTTTCAACAGAGAAGATGTGCTGCTGTTATCCCCTTCAATATCAGCTCTCAATTAACGATCTTACCCGGATTTGGACCTGAATTTAAACCAAAAGGCATACGGCAGCAAGAAAAGGAACAGTGTGCAAAAATAGCGAGCTGCTTCACGTTTCTGTTTCTTTTCTTATCCTCATTGTACTTGCAGACTCAGTGTCACCAAGTACCGTACAGACTGTGATGTTCCTCTGCTTAATAAGGATAATGATGACGATAAGAGTATTGCCATAAATGTACCAGCATTTATCAGAAAGGAGGAGGCTGGGGGAAAGACGCATAAATATTTGATCACACATGATGACTTTGGCAAATACTGATGGAGGTGTTCTAAACTTTCTGCATAGTTTGTCTGGTCATGGAGAACCAATTCTATATTCATACAATTCAGCAGTTTGGCCCTGACTCAGTCCTAGACAGGTGGTATTTGCAGGATGAGATAGCTCACATGAGGTAAACAAACATCTCTTTTGACTAAAATTCCTTTTACTGCCTGCTTTCATCTGGCAGTAATAGCACAAAGTAAATTGCGTCTGACAATTTTTGTGAATGAAGCACAATCTATAATGTACCTAATTTACATAGAAAGCTGCCGTGTTTGCATGGATAATTTCTAAATTTAAATACTCACGATGCAGGGCTATTTCAGTGCTGATTGTGTCTGCTTAAACTAGATTTTGCATAGTTACTGAATAAGACAACTTTTTGCGCTGAAATGCCATCTGCAAAAGTGGCGCTGCTTTTTAGTGAATTCAGCTCTTTGACACAATTAAACTAGATAGCCACAAGGACAACTTTAAAGTATATTTCTATACTTATTACTTTTGGGTGGACAAAAATTCTGATTACAAAGTCTATAGTAATTTTTCCACAAACATTTTGAGTGTTTTCTATGTTGCTGGCTACACTAGACTAGTTCACATACTAATGAAGGACAGGCACTCTTTTGATTATTTTTTAAACTCGTATAGATACACAGGTAATTTCTCAAAGACAGCACTGTCTGGAACATAACAATCTCTTAATCACTTGCTCCTAAAATGAATTTTAATGAATTTTAAATGAAATTGCTTGACATGTTGACAGTTCAGAAATTCAGCTTAAGTGCCTTACAGCAAGCTTACCCTGTGTGTCTGTGCACTTAGTGCACTGCTGTCTGATCAGCATCATGAGGCAGGAGACACTCTTCAGAAACAGTCTAATAAGACCTTAAGGGCTCTCCTGATGCCTCCTCTGAAGGACGTAATGCCCCTCTGGGTATCAATGCACTATAGTATCACATACTAATCATAACATCATTTCTTCTGAGGATGGGACAGTGAGTCATCTGTTTTAATGGCTGATACATGACAAAGAAACAACACAAGTGTTCAGCTTCAAACAAGTCAAGTCAAAACACAATGTCACGGTCCTGTCACCTTATCAGGTGGGGTTTTTGTCTGATGGGACCCTGACATCATTGCCCCATGTTCTGTCTTGTGTTTTGTATCCTGTCTTTGTGTGAACACATGGGTCCGGTTAGGAGTTACCGCCGTGCGCTCTCCGGCGATGTCATGTCGACTAGCGATGACATCATCGTTTGTTTTGTTCCAAACGTATTGACATCTTCTTCATCATGTGTTTTAGGTGCCGCTGGCATGCGGAATCAGTGTTTCCATGGGTAACTAACCTCACTTTCTCTGCCTAGTTTGTCCTGTCTTGTGTAACTGTTGGTTGCCTGCGTGTCGGGTGTGTGGATACCTTCCAGTTCGCTGTGTGTCAGCTGGGTTTCCATGGAGGATACCTTGTCTTTGCCCATGTGTTGGGAGCTAGATCGCCATACCTTGCAGAGTGTCATTCTGCACCTCACTAAGCTTTAATGGAGGATTCCACAAATCTATTCCTGACTTCCACAACGCACACACTCATTCTACGGACACACTCTTCACGGATTGCCCCAGACGCAGCCACAGCACACGCGCTTCTCTGTCATCTCTCCCCGCTGCTGCAGCTGGTGCCAGGTATCCTCAACATCCACAGAGACTGCTCTCATTTATTGTAAATAAATCCTTTGAACTGGTCCTCTGCATTTGGATCTATCATTTCAAAGCAGCTTTACAGAAAATCATGCTTTAACAGACAATGAAACTGTAAAATCTATAAAGTCTTAGGGTTATCATTGTGTAGTTTGATTAAATATGATTGTAAATTGTGTATAAAAATAAATAATTAAATAATAATTGTATTTAGAACCCCAGTGAGCAAGCCGAAGGTGACTGTAGCAAGGAATACAAAACTCCATTAGATGTTGGTTAATGGAGAAAAATAACCTTGGGAGAAACCAGGCTCACTGTGGGGGCCAGTTCCCCTCTGGCTAAACAGCATGAATATAATGCCAATATTAGTTATTTGTGTGCAGTGCAAGTCATGGTTTAAAATTTGTAAACTAAGTAGGTGTTAAGGTCCAGTGTTTAAACAAAGATTTTGTATGAACTGTAAGATTAATTACTAATTTATCTGAAGTCCATCCTGGATTAACTGCAGAAGTTCACATAGATGCATTTTCCTTTGTTAGCTGGCTGATGAAGGCTTTTGTTGGCAATTAATTGATAGTCTGTATATTCCATTTCAAGAGAGTAGTCCAACGATAGACAAAGGTGATGCAGGCAGAGATCAATGAGGTGCGTCCCAGTTCAACCAGCAGGTTATTTTGCTGAGGGTCCATCCTAAATCCAAGTTTCAGGCAGTGTCATAAGAAGTATACAATGTTTTACAGTTGGAGTTGGCATCAGTTCATCCTCTGAAGTCCATAATAAAGACCGAAGTGATGTCTGGCTAGCACCGGCTGTAGTTTGTCATCATCACTCAGCGACACATAGCAGTGGTGTCCGACGTCAAGCAGGAACGGAGCTGGATCTGGCTGGATCTGGTGACCTCGGGATATGAATCCCGGGGTTGAGAGAGGGAAACAAACTAACAATATTAGTGTAGATGCCTTTCAATTTATTGCAGAGTTATAGATTATGAGAAATGTTTCTGAGAAATGTTTCTGGTTCCGGCAGACCTAACTAAAGCACCCTAATTGTGAGTTGATGGATAAATTAGGTGAATGCCTGGCTTAATAGATGAGTCTTTAGTCTAGACATAAACTGAGTGAGTGTGTCTGCATCCTGAACAGTGTTAGGGAGACTATTCCATAGTTTAGGAGCCAAATAGGAAAAGGATCTACCTCCTTTTGTGAATTTTGATATTCTAGGAACTATTAACAGGCCAGAATTTTGTGATCGTAATGAATATGATGGAATATAGCATGACTTAAGTACTGTGGAGCTAAACCATGCAAAGCTTTGTATGTAGTTAACAGAATTTTAAAATTAATATGAAATTTAACAGGTAGCCAATGTAATGATGATAGAATGGGGCTAAAATGATCATATTTCATGATTCTAGCAAGGAGTTAATAATATTAAGAAGAGGTTCTGAGATTACAGGGAATACCTCCTTTAAGAGCTTAGTTGTTGTGGCTTTTGATTTTTTGCTAAGTTTTGTTAGTTCTTCAGGACCTATGACAGCGAAGGATTGAAGTTGCTTGTGAGGACATTTATAAGGCACTGTTTTCTGAGGTACAGTGACAGTTGATTGCATAATTCCAATTTTATTTCTGATGATTTCAATTTTATCAGTAAAGAAATTCATGGAGTTATTACTATTGTGCTGTGACAGAATATCTGGTTCAGTCGATGCTTTATTCCTAACCAATTTAGCCACAGTACTGAATAAACACCTAGGATTGTTGTGGTTATTTTCTATGAGTTTGCTATAATATGCTGACCTGGCAGCTTTTATTGCCTGTCTGTAGCTACAGACACTATCCTTCCATGCACCGTGAAATACCTTTTTGTATTCTTCCACTTGTGCTCCATTTTCCAAGCTGCTCTCTTGAGGGCATGAGTGTGATCATTGTACCATGGTGTGGGGCTTTTTTCTTAAATTTTCTTTAATCGAAGGGGGGCGACACTAACAAGAGTGCTAAAGAAGATGGAATTTATATTTTCTGTTATTACATCCAGTTCTTCTAGACTTTTTTGGCTTACTGAGTATGTGAGACAATTCTGGAAGATTATTAGTGAAGCTGTCTTTAGTGGTCGAAAGAATAGTTCTACCTGAACGATAGCATGGTGTAGATTGAGTGACATTAGCTGATCGCAGCAAACAAGAGATGAAGTAATGATCTGAGATATCATTGCTCTGCGATAGAATTTCTATAGTATCAACATCAAATCCATATGACAGAATTAAATCTAGCATATGATTGTGGTGATGAGTTGGTCCTGTCACATTTTGTCTGACTCCAAGAGAGTTGAGAATATCAATAAATGCTAATCCAAATGTGTCATTTTCATTATCTATGTGAATGTTGAAGTCACCAACAATTAAAGCTCTATCTACAGTAACTATATGATATGATAGAAAATTAGCAAATTCACCAAGGAAATCTGAGTACGGCCTGTGTGATCTATATACTGTATCAAGGGCAAAAGACGAATAAGATGATTTTTTTTTTATTTATATCTGACAGTGTCACATAAAGCATTATTAGTTCAAAAGACTTAAACTTATATTCTGTCTTCTGAGTAACACCAAAAACATCAATGTAAATTGTAGCAACACCTCCTCCTCGACCCTTCAGACATGTTCGTGTTTATAACAATGACCTGGGGGAGTAGATTAATTTAAACTAATATATTAATCTGGTTTAAGCCAGGTTTCAGTCAAGCAGAGCACATCCAAACTATGATCTGTAATAATTTCATTTACAATTAGTGCTTTGGTTGAAAGAGATCTAATGTTTAGTAGCCCTACACTTATATGATGTTTATCTTCAAAAAAATTTTTTTTAAGTTTGATCTTAATAATGTTTTTTTTCTAAATGATTCAGTGAGGGGTTTGTGTTTGGTAGTTCGGGGAACAGGCACAGTCTCTATATGATAGCTAGTTGATAAAGTCTCTATGTGCTGTAGTTTATGTGACTTGTGCAACGTCTCAAGGCAGCTAGCAGACGTTCGGATTAACCAGTTTGTCTGCTTCTTGACCTGGGCCCCAGTTAGTCAAATACTATCACTATTACTAGAGAGGAGAGCATCGCCTTCCCTGGAGGGATGGAGTCCATCTCTTTTTACAGGTCAGGTCTACACCAAAAACTCTTCCAATTGTCTATAAATACAATGCTATTCTCCAGACATCTAGCCATTCAGTGACACTAATCTACTATAAACCATGATGAGCAGGGAGGGGGCCAGAGCATATTACAATGTCTGACATTGTTTTTGCAAGTTCACACACCTCTTTAGCATTATCTTTATTGATCTCCGACTGGCGAAGCCAGACATCGTTAGTGCCAACATGAATAACAATTTTAGAAAATCTTCGTTTAGCATTAGCCAGCACTTGTAAATTTGATCTGATGTCAGATGCTCGAGCCACAGAAATGCATTTAACAATGTTGGCTGGAGTCTCTGTTTCCACATCCTTACAATAGAATCACCTATGACCAAGGCTCTTTCTAAATGATTTGCAGTGGGTGCATCACTGGGTGGGGAGAATCGATTGGAAACCCTAACAGGAATGGGAGAGTGGTGTTGCTTGCTGAGCGAGTATGCCACCAAGACGTCACCAAACGCCCTGCTGTGGGGGCTGTACAGCCGGAACCAAAGTGTGTGAGTTGCTCGCTGTTCTAGCCGCATCCGAAACAGTATCTGCCAGCTTCTCTCTCACTGACCTCCACTAGTGTTCAGATGCATGTCTCTAACTCATTAATCTTCTCCGTCAGCCTAACTAATTCCTTACATTTATCACATGTAAATCCCTCACTGCTGACAGAAGAAGCTATAGTAAACATCTGGTATGCAATGCAGGAAGAAATAACATGCAAATGCCATGACTTACCGCAACTGTTGTCCGCAACATTTGTTGTTGTTATGGTTGTTCTTGAGCGGCGAGAATTTGAGACCGATGTGGTTCGATGGGGTTCCTGATCAACAGAGGTTTGAGATTGATTCAGTAATCCATGTAAAACACAGTGGAGTAAATGAATCCACGCAGTCGAGATGCAAGATGTAGGCAAGCTGAGAAAAAAGAAAGAAAAAAGAGAGAAAACGAGTGCGTGCTGTAAAATACACGCAGTTGAACAGTAGAAAAGCAGAAAAAAATGAAGCACATGGTAAAAATGGCAAAGGATAAAATGATGAATGTATAAGAAGAATAAGCAATGCTAAGAAGGCTAGCAAGCTACAAACACAGATTTGTGCAGCATGCTGGCAGCAAACGGAACAGAAAATGGACTCCAGCCAGTAGATCACAACAATACTCACATGCCATACAATACCACACCATACCATACCATATCATCAACTATACAATACCATACCATATACCACACCATATCATGCCATAATATATAATACCATTCAACACCATATCATACTATTAAGGGTGTAAAAAAATATTGTATCGTACGATACAACGCTTTTGATTCGATAGCATATGTATTGTACGATACATAAATAAATGCATAATTGGTAGTGTGATTAAAACCAAGCAATGCAACATTGAAAGCTGAGAAACAGTCTCCTCCTCGGAGAAGTGGCACTGAGCGTTCACAGTAAAACACAGCAACTAGTCTACATAGGCGAGTAGAGAGTTTGAAGATCGATGGCAAATGGCAAGTATATTGTAGCATTACAGCTTGTCGAATTTGCCAGACAAAGGTGTCATGTCCCGATGCTACAGTACATAAAATATGTCATTTTGTTTATGCAGACATCACTGCGCAAATTTGTGGATTTGCCAGGCAGAAACAGCAGCAGCAAGTTGTAATTAACAGTCAGGTTCTCCCAGCCAACACTGAGCGTGATCACACGCACAGCAAGACGCTCATCAGGGGCGGATCTAGACATTTTTTCATGGGGTGGCAAGGGGGTGGCATGCAGACTATGAGGGGTGGCAACACCAAAGCAAGTGCCCATGTGTAGTTCTTATAGATCAAGGTACCAAGCTTCATTGCAACAAATACTAGTTAATTAATTGGAGTCACGATCAAATTATAAATATCCATGAATTTGCAATACAACTACATATGAACAGGAACCACACACAGTAACCATTTTGCTCCTGATTTTCCAACATAAAAAAAAAAAAAAAAAAATCTCCAGAGTACCAAGACATTGTTTATTAAAGGCATCAACAAATCGTCCTGGTTACTTTCGTAACCTCCATTCCCTGATGGAGGGAACGAGACATTGTGTTGATGTAGTGACACTAGGGGTCACTCTTGGGAGCCCCAAACACCTCTGCTTTTTTGAAAAAAGGCCAATGAGAATTGGCGAGTGGAATTTGCATGCCACTCCCCCGGACATACGGGTATAAAAGCAGCTGGTATGCAACCACTCATTCAGGTTTTATGCTGAGGAGCCGAGACCAGGTCCCGGCCATTTCAGCAGGTAGTTCAGCATTGTGGCAAGAGGGACACAATGTCTCGTTCCCTTCATCAGGGAACGGAGGTTACAAAAGTAACCAGGACGTTCCCTATCTGTCACTCACTCAATGTTGTGTCAATGTAGTGACACTAGGGGTCCCTATACAAAACGCCACAACTAGCTGAACTGTGTTACGTGAACTGGCGGTGTGTGACGGGCAGACTGCTGTGTGCCTCGTAGCCAGCGCACCAGGCCGTCACGTAACCTCCCCCAACACTCTTATGAGCGTCAAACGGTCCATCAGGAACAAGTCGACTGCCCAACTATAGGGACAGGCTAGCCCAGCCGAGGCCTCTTGTCCCTCTCTTTCTTCCCAAAAAGAGTGGAATTTGTTAACTGACTGGGAGCCATAAGTGTCTGCGTCGGGGGGTGTCCCTCCCAAGGAGAAGACACAGCGGAGACCACACCCCGCCCAAAAAGGGTGGGGGGGGGGGGGGTAATTTGAGTGGAATACATCACATGGTCTTACCGAGTCTTGTCGGAAGTATGTCATGTGGAGAGGTCCCATGGTAGGTCCTACCCAATGGGGGAGGAGTTTCTACAGAGCATGGCGACTGGGGGCAGAGGGGGCTCTGCCCAAGGAAAATGCAGTATGCCGTCAGGGAAACAATTTTGCATAAGATATCACATGGGGTTGCCTTCAGGGAACCAGCACATGTGGAGCACCTACCTCAGTACAGGGCTCATTAGCGCACGTATTGGGCCGGTCAGCGAGTTTCTCTGCAAACTCAGCTGCCGGAGGTCTAAGAAGGAAATTCATCCAGGGATCACAGTCTGTGAACACGACTGGGAGACAAGAGCGCACGTCTTCACCTCAAAAGGAGAAAGGCACTATGCGCAAGCAGTACACCCGGCCAGTTGTCCCCGAACTTACCTGCTCGTGCCTGCCAATACACGGGACGAGACTGGCTCAACCCGGAGATTGTAGAACCTCGCAAAGGTGTTGGGTGCTGCCCAACCCGCTGCTCTGAAGATGTCTGCCAAAGAGGTGCCACTGGCCAGGGCCCAGGAGGCCGCCACACTCCTGGTGGAGTGGGCTCATAACCCCGCAGGGGGTGGCACGTCCTAAACCTGATATGCCATTGTGATGGCGTCGATGACCCAGTCGGCGATCCTCTGTTTGGAGACAGCGCTTCCTTTCTACTGTCCACCAAAGCAAATAAAGAGCTGCTCGGAGCTTCTAAGGCTCTGCATGCAATCCAAATAGATATGTAAAGCTCACACCGGACACAGCAAAGCCAAGGCTGGATCTGCCTCCTCCTGGGGCAGCGCTTGTAGGTTCGCCACCTGATCCCTAAAAGGAGTCGTGGGAACCTTAGGCACATAGCCTGGTCGGGGTCTCAGGATCATGTGAGAGTAACCCGGACTGAACCCCAGGCATGATTCGCTGACAGAGAATGCCTGCAGGTCCCCTACCCTTTTGATGGAAGTGAGCGCAGTCAGGAGGGCAGTCTTCAAAGAGAGTGCCTTAAACTCAGCTGACACCAAGGGCTCAAAGGGAGCTCCCTGTAGACCCCGAAGGACTACGGAGAGGTCCCATGAGGGGACGAGGTGCGGTCTGGAGGGATTCAACCTCCTAGCGCCCCTCTCAGGAACCTGATGATCAAGTCGTGCTTCCTCAAATACTTATCATCTACTGCAACGTGATGCGCTGAAATAGCAGCTACATATACCTTCAGGGTGGAGGGGGACAGCCGCCCCTCCAGCATCTCCTGCAGGAAGGAAAGCACTGATCCGACTGCGCTTCTCTGGGGGTCTTCGCGTCGGGAAGAACACCACTTAGCCCATCCAGGGGCCAGACGTGGAGATCCCAGAGGTCTGGTCGCGGGTGCCAGATGAGGAATTCGCTGGGGGGCTGTCGCGAGGAGCGTGAGATCCGAGAACCACGTCTGGGTGGGCCAGTAGGGTGCTACTAGGATGACCTGCTCCTCGTCTTCCCTGACCATTGAAAGGAGTTTTTTTCCCTTGCCACAGTCACTTTTAGCTTACTCACTGGGGGCTTAAAGACTTTAAGGCATGATATTCTATAAAGCTGCTTTGAAATTATGTGTACTGTGAAAAGTGCTATACAAATAAAAATTACTTAAATGTAGACAAACTTTCAACACTCAGGTGCAACACTCAGTCTTTAAGCAAAATTAGAGCTACAATTTTATTTGTTTAAAAATACATGTTGTTTCTGCCACTCTCAGGGCCTTCATCAGACAACTTTAATGAATGAATGAATGATTGAATGAATTAACGTTACATTTATATACTGCTTTTCTGACACTACACTCAAAGTGCTTTACACAGTGAACAGGGGACTCTCCTCAACCACCACCAGTGTGCAGCATCCACCTGGATGATGCAACGGCAGCCATAGTGCGCCAGTACACTCACCACACCTCACCTCACCAGCTATTGGTGGAGAAGAGAGAGTAGAGTTATAGAGCCAATTAACAGATGGGGATTATTAGAGGCCATGATTGATAATGGCCAATGGGGTTACACTCCTACTCTTTTCGAGAAGTGCCCTGGGATTTTTAATGACCACAGTGAGTCAGGACCTCGGTTTAACATCTCATCCAAAGGATGGTGCCTTTTTTACAGTATACTGTCCCTATCAATATATTGGGGCATTAGGACCCACACAGACCACAGGATGAGCACCCCTGCTGGCCTCCCTAATACCTCTTCCAGCAGCAACCTTAGTTTTCCCCAGAAGGTCTCCCATCTAGGTACTAACCAGGCTCAACCCTGCTTAGCTTCAGTGGGCAACCAGTCTTGAGCTACTTCTTTAATGTAAACAAGCTAATTTTTCTCAAGAAAAACATAAAAATTGTGAGTTCATGTGAGTTTTTCTCATAACAATCAAACAAAATAAATGCAGTTCTGTTGTGTAAGTTACTTTATTATAGAGCTTACATACATTTATTATTACATGCCTACATACTATATCATAACATTTAATGTCATGTACCATACAGTACAGTACCATACCATATCATATCATCTACCATACAATACAATACTGTAACAGTTCAAGAACGGGCAAGGAGGAGGCGGGAACCGGCTGAACAATCAATGTAGGGTTTAATCAGAAACTTAACTTAAAACAAAAATAAACACAGACACACATACAATGCGACCACGTGCGTCTCTCTCTCTCTCTCGAACTGGCGCCTCTGGCTCATCTTTATCCCCCTCCCGGCTGATTAGCCCAATTCAGGGCCAGCCGTGTGTCTTCACGGCCTGGCCCCACCCTCCTCCTCATCACAAATACCATAAACCACACCATACCATACTATTGGAGTTCTAAACGTAATATCGGACAGGAGCAGGTTCATCTAATCTCTCAATCTTCACTACAATATATAAGGCTCTCATACCTCTCTCTAGCATCAATTCTTCCACCATCCGTCCTCCACACCATCTCCACATTAATTTTACACTCTCTTTGTGTACATTATTTTTATTATTATCTTCACGTAGTCCGGGGAGAATCTTGGAGCGCGGGTTGAGTCTCATGCTCAGGGTTCTCCATTGCAGACAGCAAGCCAAACCAGTTACCTAAAGATTATATGAACATGTGAACTCGTGAATATAATATCCTCTATCATACTATTGCATGCCATATACGATACCATACAATACCATACAGTACTATGACATATCATACATATTCCAAACAATACCATACCATATACCACACCCAGGGTTGGAGAGTAATGGAATACATGTAATGGGATTACGTATTTAAAATCTATTCCACTACAGTTACAATTTAAATCATTGGTAAATAGAATACAGTTACATTCAAAAAGTATTTAGATTACTGAAGAGATTATTTTGCATTTTATTGTCATTTGTTTCACTTAATTTTTAGTCCTTTCAGATGGAAAAAAGTTATACAAATAATTGATGCGATCCAAAGTGCATTTGAACAGAGGTGAAACACTTTCTTATGATGTCTTACATTCATACGAGCAGACAGAGAAGTAAGTCTGAAGTAAGTTTGGAGCAGAAGAAATAGAAATAAATCTTGTGTAAATTGTCAGCTTTACACTAAGCTATAATGCTATTTCTAGCCATTTTACATGCACATGTTACCAGGCCCGATCATATTTTTTTATCAAGAATTCACATTGGATCATAATTTATTTTTTCTAGTAAGACCTTTGATATTAAGGCAAAAATCATATTCTTGATAGTAATTTTTGTATTGTTTTCCTGTAAAAATATCTTAAAATCCTTAAAACAAGATCAGTTTGATTTATCTTGTTTTAGAAACAACACTGCATAAGATATTTAGGTTTTTCAGAGAATGTATTTTAACATGTGTATTTTGTCTTACTGTACTGGCAGAGTTTTTATAGTCAAAACAAGAGAAAAAATCTACCAGTGCTGAAGAAGTAATCCAAAGTATTTAGAATACATTACTGACCTTGAGTAATCTAACGGAATGCATTACAAATTACATTTTACAGCATGTATTCTGTAATCTGTAGTGGAATACATTTAAAAAGTAACCCTCCCAACCCTGACCACACCATCATATAAAATACTTTTCAACACCATACCATACTATATCATGCCATCTACCATACAATACTATACCATATACCACACCATACCATGTCATCATATTTAATAATATTCATCACCATACCATACTATATAATAATAGTTCATGTCATATACCATACCATTCCATACCATACAAAATACCACACCATTCCATGCCATCAAATATAATACTATTCAACACCATACCATGTTAGTCAAGTCAAGTCATTTTTATTTGTATAGCACTGTAAAAGGTTCATTGTCTGGGCAATGAAGGAGTTAGGAGGCAGCGAACTGTCAACGTGAGTATTTTTATTACTCTTCAGCGTCGTTCATAAAACTTAAACAAAATAGGCACTCAGTGGCCAAGTAGTCACACACACAAATGAGTAAAGGCTTCTTATCGAGCACACACAGATACAGACTCTCTCTGTGGTCTCTCTCCGCCACTCTGACACCTCGTGCGCCTTTTTATGTCTCTCTCCACCATCACTACAACAAGAAACAGGTGTTAGAGATAATGATAACCCAGGTGACGAGCCTTATCGCTGTCTCTCTCCTGTAGACAGACACACAACCACGCCCCCATCACCACATATCCCCACCGCCCGACTCAGGCCAGGGCAACATCCGGCCTGCCAACCCCACCCATTTCTGGAGAGAAAGTCAGCCACAGCCATCTGCACCCCCGGTCTGTGGATCACCTCAAATTTGAACAGCTGAAGTGCCAGGTACCAATGGGTGATCCGCGCATTGGTATCATTCATGCGGTGGAGCCACTGGAGTGGGGCATGATCTGAAAAGAGTGTGAGGGCCTGCCCCAGCAGGTAGTAACGGAGAGTGAGGATAGCCCACTTGATCGCTAGACACTCCTTCTCTACGGTGCTGTACTTAGTCTCTCTCAGCGAGAGCTTACGACTAATCTACAGCACCAGTTGCTCCTCCCCCTCCACCTCCTGTGAGAGCACTGCCCCCAGCCCTCTGTCAGATGCATCCGTCTGCAAAATAAAGGGGAGAAAGAAATTAGGAGCATGTAAAAGCGGCACACCACAAAGCGCAGATTTTATTTTTAGGAAAGCCTGTTGGCACGACTCCGTCCACTGGACGGGATCAGGGGCCCCCTTTCTAGTAAGATCAGTCTGCGGGCTGGTGATGTCAGAGTAACTAGGCACAAACCTTTTGTAGTAGCCAGCCAGCCCCTGAAACTGTCTTACCTCCTTTTTGGTCTTGGGCCTCAGACAGGCCGCGATCGCTGTGGTTTTGTTAACCAGGGGACGCACCTGCCAGTGGCCCAAGTGGAACCCCAGATACTGAATGTCCACCTGCCCAATTATGTTCTTTTTTGGGTTGGCCATGAGCCCCGCCTGTCGCAGCGACCCAAGGACGGTTCTCAGATGTAGCATGTGCCACCGCCAGTCATTACAATAGATAATAATATCATCTAAATGCAGCGGCATATGCTGTATGTGGTCTGAGAATTTTGTCCACGAGATGCTTAAATGTGGCCAGGACCCCAAACAAATCGAACGGAAGGGTCACAAATTGGTGTAAGCTAAACGGTGTGGAAAAAGCCGTTTTTTCTTGTGAGATTGGAGCTAAATGGATCTGCTAATAACCTATTGTTAAGTCCAGTGTCAAATAAAATTGAGCCGCGCCCAACCGATCAAGCAGTTAATCAATCGGAGGAATTGGGTACACGTCAAATTTGGACACCGTGTTCACATTGCGATAGTCTACACAGAACCTGACCATCCCATTGCTCTTAGGTACCAGAACCAATGTGCGTCCGCGGAGAGGTGAGAACACGTTGCAAATTCTGATTGCAACTTGGCCACGTCTGTGAGCTGCCATGGCGAGAGGTGGTCTCCACACGAGACCTGGGTGAATGAATTTGGTTTGAGTGTCACCTCCGGTCCGAGCTCCGCCCTCTCGGGGGCTACCATCACTGAGGCCACAGGGACCGGCTCCCTCCATGATTTTAGGAGGTTGAGGTCGTAAAGTTTACGTGCTTCGCCCCTAACCGTTCGCTTAACCTCATAATCGAGATCTCTGACTCGCCGTGTGACCTCAAAGGGCCCTTGCCACTTGGCAGGTAATTTAGAGCTTGAGGTGGGCAGTAATACAATCACTTTATCTCCCGGTGTGAATTCCCGTAGTCGAGTGCTCCTGTCGTACAGCCGGCTTTGACGTTCCTGAGCTTGGAGCAAATTATCCTGTGTTAATCGGTGTGGAGTTTTGCTCTAAGATCAAGAATGTACTGAATCTCATTTTTACTGTTTGAAGGTCCCTCCTCCTAAGCTTCCCATATGACGTCGAGTACACCGCGCGGCCGATGCCCATTTAACAGCTCAAATGGGGAAAACCCTGTGGAGGCTTGTGGGACCTCTCACATTGCAAATAACAGGGGTTTGAGCCACTTATTCCAATTCCTAGCTTCCTCGTGTATGAACTTACGACGGTTTTATTAAATCATTCCACCAACCCATCTGTTTGTGGTTGATAAACGCTGCGAATAGTTTTAATACCTAACAATTTGTCTAGTTTGCGTAGTGTTTGTGACATAAAGGTAGTGCCTTAATCAGTGAGGCTTTCTTTTGGAATCCCCACTCGGGAGATTATTTTGAAGAGTGCCTCAACACTACGTGCTGAGATGTTGCGCAGGAGCACTGCTTCCGGATATCACGTTGCATAGTCCACCATAACTAATACAAAGCGATGCCCGAATACGGTCTGTTCTAATGGCCCGATGAGGTCCATGCCGATTCTCTCGAAGGGGACCTCAATCAGTGGTAGAGGGCACAATGGCACTTTTGAGGTGGCCAGTGGATTCACAAACTGACATTCATGGCACGCCGCACACCACTTGCGGATGTCCCCGTGAATTCCTGGCCAAAACAAATGGGCCATTATTCGGTTCCACGTTTTCTCGAGACCTAAATGGCCAGTCATTGGATTATAGTGAGCCATCTGGAAGAGGGTTTCCCGACAGCTCTTCGGTACTAATAACTGGGTTGTGTTTCTTTTGTTTGAGTGTCCTGCGTCACTTGATACAACCGATCTTTAATAATCGAAAAATATAGGTACGTGAGTGTGACACCAGGCTGGAGCTGTTGACCATCAATGACTCTCACTTACATTTACATTTACATTTATTCATTTGGCAGACGCTTTTATCCAAAGTGACTTACAAAAGAGGAAAACATAAGCGAATCATCTTAGGAGACAGTGGTATGAAAAGTGCTGTATTACAAAGTATCACTAGCATCATAATAGTATTCAAAACAGAATAAAGTGCAACAGGAATTTATTTATTTATTTTTTATTTTTATTTTATTTTTTAATGACTGGTTAAGTGCTCATGGAAAAGATGTGTTTTTAGTCGTTTTTTGAAGACAGAGAGTGAGTCGGGGAGGTTGTTCCACCAACGTGGTTCGATGAAGCTGAAAGTCCGGGAAAGTATTTTGGTGCCACTTTGTGTTGGTACAACAAGGCGACGTTCCTTAGCCGACCGCAGGCTTCTAGTGGGCGTGTAGCTCTGCATAAATTATTTTAGGTATGCTGGAGCAGACCCAGTGACTGTTCTGTATGCCAGCATCAGAGCCTTGAATTTGATACTTGGTCAAACGCGTGTTTGAGGGACTCGACACGTTACTGCTCCATAGGGAAATCCCCCCCAGGGAACCCCCTTAGGACGGGAACCCCCACTCTTGCGTCATCTTGACGCGGAACAGACGTAGACGGCCCTGGCACTGCCTCTCCAGCCATAGCATCACACGTCACACACCGAGACAACATTTTACAGGACCCATCCACACATATTTCCCTTAATACATTCTTAAAATCAGGCCAATTTGTTCCTAAAATCAGTGGATGGGTGAGGCGGAAATTAACCGTGGCCTCTACTCTATGCATTTTCCCCCTGAATAGTATCTCATTGGTAACCACCGGATACATGTGAATATCCCCATGCACACACCACACCCTTACCCGTTTATCCGTGCCCAGTGCCCGTCTTGCACCGAGCATTGGTTAATAGAGGTCTGAGAACAGCCTGAATCCACCAAAGCTTGGTATGTATCCCCTTTTAGACTCACCTGTCAATACGTCCCTGCCCAATTGGGGGCGGCCCGCAGAGAATCAGGGATCCGGACCAGTGTCGCCACCTCCATTGCAGAGCACTGATCCTGGAAATGCCCGGATTCCCCGCAACCCCAAAAGACTGACCCAGGCTTCCCTACCTCACTTGTGGGGGCGGTCCCATCAACCTGGGGAGGAGAGCAGAGAGAGACAGGAGAAGTGGGGGACACAGACAAGGGGAAGGACCCCCTAGATCAGGAAGGGGTTTGGGTGGGGTTCCTCCCCACCTCCAGGGCATCGGAACAGGTCGGAAAGGGGAGGGGTGGGGGGTTTAGATGCAGGGAAGAGAGACCGAGAAGAGAAAGAAGGAAGAGCTTCTGGTTCGCTGCCTCCTGGAAACGCCGCCATGTAGTCTTCGGCCAACTGGACGGCCTCCTCCAGTGACACTGGGCAGTGGCATTGGACCCACTCTGCCATCCCTCGAGGAAACTGGGATATTAACTGCTCCAGTGTCACCAGGTCGACAATCTCCATTCGACCGCAGGCTCCCTCAGCCAGCAACCATTTCCGGCAGGTATCCTGGAGCTGTTGTGCAAAAGCAAATGGGCGGCTGTGTTTCCCAAACTTCAGGGACCTGAAATGCTGCCGGCTCTGTTTGGGACTACGGCCAACACATTGCACGATGGCCCTCTTCAGGTCTTTGTACTCGAGGAGGCTGGTGGCAGGAAGTTGCTGGGCCACTAGCTGTGCTTCTGTAGAGTAGCGGTAACAGGTGGGCCACCCACTGGTCGGGAGGCCACTTCCACACCTCAGCGGTCTTCTCAAAGAGGTCGAGGTAGGCCTCGGGATCATCGTTTGGCCCCATTTTGAAGAGGGTCACCAGCGATGTGGGTTCCGGGGTCGCAGCTGCAGCCCCCTATCAGTCCATCAGGCTCTGGAATGCCTGTCGGTCCTCCGCTTGAGCCTGGAGCAGGAGATGGAAATGCTGCTCCTGCTCCAGTAGTAACACCATGAGGGCCTGGTGTTGTGTTTGCTGGATGCTGGCGAGGGTCTTGGTGACTTTGCCCAGTGGTGAAGACTCCATGATGACGTTGTCCTCCAATAAATTCCAGGTTTCGGCACCACTGTAAAAGGTTCATTGTCTGGACAGTTCGAGTCAGGAGGCAGCGAACTGTCAATGTGAATATTTTTATTACTCTTCAGCATCATTCATAAAACTTAAACAAAAAGGCACTCAGTGGCCAAGTAGTCACACACACAATCGAGTAAAGGCTTCTTATCGAGCACACACAGGTACAAACTCTCTCTCTGGTCTCTCTCCGCCACTCTGATGCCTCGTGCACATTTTTATGTCTCCTTCCACCATCAATACAACAAGAAACAGGTGTTATAGATAATGATAACCCAGGTGATGAGCCTGTCTGCACTCTCTCTCCCACAGACAGACACACGTCCACGCCCCATCACCACAAGCGCTTTTCACAACACAAATCATTTCAAAGCAGCTTTACAGAAAATCATGCATTAACAGATAACTAAACTGTTATATCTATAAAGTCTTCAGGGTCATCATTGTTTAGTTTTATTAAATATGATTGTAAATTGTGTATAAAAATAAATGATTAAATAATAATTGTATTTAGAAAACCAAAGGCAAATGTGGCAAGGAACACAAAACTCCATAAAATGTTGGTTTATGGGGAAAAATAACCTTGGGAGAAACCAGGCTCACTGTGGGGGCCAGTTCTCCTCTGGCTAAACAGCATATAATGCCAATATTAGTTATTTATGTGCAGTGCAAGTCATGGTTTCAAATTAATAAACTAAGTAAGTGTTAAGGGCCAGTGTTTAAACAAAAATGTTGTATGAACTGTAAGATTAATGACTAATGTCTTTGAAGTTCATCCTGGATTAACTGCAGAAGTTCGCATAGATGCATTGTCACTAAGAGACATGTAGCAGTGGAGTCTGACACCAAGCAGGAATGGAGCTGGATCTGGCCGGCTCTGGTAACCTCGGGATATGAATCCTGTGGTTGAGACAGGGAAACAAATAGAATAATATTAGCATAGATGCCATTCAGTTTTTTGCAGAGTTATAGATCATGATACATGTTTCTGGTTCCAGCAGACCTAACTAAAGCAGCCTAGTTGATGGATTAATTAGGTGTATGCCTGGCTAAATAAATGAGTCTTTAGTCTAGACTTAAATTGAGTGAGTGTGTCTGCGTCGCGAAAAGTGCAAGGAGTTAATAATATTAAGAAGAGGTTCTGAGATTACAGGAAATATCTCTTTTAAGAGCTTAGTTGGTATTGGATCTAACATACATGTTGTGGCTTTTGATGTTTCGTTAAGTTTTGTTAGCTCTTCATGAATTATGACAGCAAAAGATTGAAGTTGCTCGTGAGGAAAATTATGTGACACTGTTTTCTGAGGTACTGTGACAGACAATTGCATAATTTTATTTCTGATGATTCCACTTGCACTCCATTTTCTGAGCTGCTCTCTAAAGAGCATGAGTGTGATCATTGTACTATGGCGCGGGGCTTTTTTCTTTAATTTTCTTTAATCGAACACAATCAAGATTGCTAAAGAAGACTGTATTTATATTTTCTGTTATTACATCAAGTTCTTCTAGACTTTTTGGCTTACTGAGCATATGAGATAAATCTGGAAGAAAAAAGAAAAGAAAAAAGAAAAGAAATGTGTGCGAGAGGTAATATACATGCAGTTGAAACAGTAGAAAGTGGGGAAAAAATTAAGCATGCGGTGAAAAGGAGAAGGATAAAATGATGAACGTAGAGGAACAAGCAATGCTAAGCAGGCTATCAAACTACAAACAAACAGACTCGTGCAGTGTGCCGGCAGCAACCGGAACAGGAGATTACTATATCATAATAGTTCATGTCATATACCATACCATATCATACCATCAGGGGTGTAAAGTAACGAATTACAAATACTCATACTGTAATTAAGTAGTTTTTCCCAGGAATTGTACTTTTTTAAGTAATTTAAAAATTTTATACTTTTACTTGAGTACATTTTAAGTGCTGTAACTGTACTTTTCATGCGCTATTTTCCCACCATCTGTGTTCGCTACTTCCCTGTCCTGATTTTATTTTTATCTATCAACATGATTGGTTAGGGAGAGTCTCGTGACTCCCATCCAATCAAATCACATGTAAAAATCTTGAACGGCTGCTGTAGATCTGGCGCCAACTGTGGAGGATGCCTCAAGCATAGTTCAACACCTGAACATCACGGCCGCACCTGAAAGGGCTTTTCGCAGTGAAAAAGGCCAATTGCTTGACTGTGTCATGTGAGTTTAACTTGCTCAAGCCAGATATCAGCATTAATCCTGCCTCTAATTTGAAGAAACATATCGAGGTAAATTTCATATTTCTGCTTACTAAATTCTGTGTCTATAACGTGGCCTGTAATTTAACTATCTATCACTGAGATTATTGGGCTGCTGTGAGAGATTAATGCAATGTTATCAATAGGGCTGGGCAATAAAATGATCTAGATGTTTATCGAAAAAAGATAGATGTCCTCGATCAAACTTTTGAGTAATTTTCTATACTTAGCCTATGTTCTACATCTAGACCAGGGGTGTTCATTACATCAATCGCGATAGCAAGACAACCACTGGTTGGTTGATATTGTTAAAATATAAAATATTTACTTTTTATTTCCTGACGTCTGTAGCTGCGTGCTGTTTGATTGACAGGCAGCTAATGTTTGTGCGCTAATGCGTGTTCATGCCTAAACGGTCAAATACACTTCATAATTACACCAATGCCCATCTTGATGAGGATTTAATGTAAATGCAGTCAGTTTGGTCTAAAGTGAACGTAAACAGTGGGACAAAAAGCGTTTTTGCATTAAAATGTCGGACTTGAAGTGTAACCGAATTGAGCACTGTCTAGCAGGCTATGTCATATAAAGGCTATTAATCAAACAACGATAACAAAGAAACGAGAAAACCACTCACTACTTTTGGCTGAATAACTTGAGTAGCTTTAAAAGTATTAATGTAATAGAATAAAACAGTGACATTTTTAATAATAATATTTTTTATTAATTGGTGTTAATTGGTATAATAAATTACCAGGAAAGTAGAGATGATAAAATAATTTATAATTATGCTTAGCCTTTGTAAAGATAGAAAAGTATCAACCCTTGTAGAGCAATACTTAAGGCAGTCACAAATACACTTCAGAAAATTGTGCATCATGCATGAGTATGAGAAGACAACAATTTCTTGGCTTAAAAGATACAAGAACTAAATCAATGTTGAACACTGTATCTCAAAAGGAGGACAATGTGGCCCCCCATGTGCTACTTAAAGAAATAATTCACACAAAAATTAAAATTCTCTCATCATTTACTCACCCTCATGCCATCCCAGATGTGTATGACTTTCTTTCATCAGAAGAACACAAATTAAGATTTTTAGAAGAATATTTCAGCTCTGTAGGTCCATTCAATGTAAGTGAAGGGGTGCCAAAACGTTGACACTCCAAAAAGCACATAAAAGCAGCATAAAAGTAATACATACAACTCCAGTGGTTTAATCCATGACTTCAGAATTGATATGACAGGTGTGGGTGAGAAACAGATAAATATTTAAGTCCTTTTTTGCTAGAACTTCTTCTCTCTGCCCAGTAGGTGGCGATATGCATGAAGAATGTGAATCACCAAAAACACAAGAAGAACAATGTGAAATGTAAAGTGGAGATTGACTGAGCAGGGAGGAGAATTAATAGTAAAAAAGGAATTAAATATTAATCTGTTTCTCACCACATCTATCATATCGCTTCTGAAGACATGGATTAAACCATTGGAGGCACATGGATTAGACTACTTTTATGCTGATTTATGTGATTTGTTGAGCTTCAAAATTTTAGCACTGATTCACTTTCATTGTATGGACCAAAAGAGCTGAGATATTCTTCTAAAAATCTTAATTTGTGTTCTGCAGAAGAAAGAAAGTCATACACATCCAGGATGGTATGAGGGTGAGTAAATGATGAGAGAATTTTCATTTTTGGGTGAATTATTCCTTTTTAAGCGTGATGTAGCCCCTGTGCCAAACAACTTTTCCCATGCCTGCTCTACCTCCTCTATTGTGCAGGACATGACGTGCCAAGTGATCCTGCTTATTTAGCATTTTTTTTTTTTGCATTCCTTGCATCGTTTTGAACATGTTTTATTGCACAACAATAATGCTCTGTCGGCATTAAGGGAAATTTAAACCCTACACATAAACTGATTTTAATGTAATTGTTTCATACATTACGATTTAAAATGGTGATCAGTGTATTGAAAATAACTTTTTAATCTTTTCATTTCTGTTATCATGGCTCCCTTTTATTTATTAGAATCAGATTCATGTAGTGTTTATCATAGATAAGTGATGTATTTTAAAAGTTGGCATACAGTGTTCATTACAATGGGGCATAGGTTTTGCAACTCTGTACTCAATACTCACTACTCATGAGTACTTTTAAATGAGCTACTCTTTTACTCTTACTTGACTAGTTTTTAGGACAGCTACTTTTACTCTACTCACACTAAATTATTTGGGAAGTAACAGTACTTTTAATTGAGTATGATTTTTCAGTACTCTTTCCACCCCTGCATACCATACCATATTATGTAATCTACCATACAATACCATACCATATACTGTAGGCTACCATACCATGCCATCATATATAATACTATTCAACACCATACCATACTAGATCATAATAGTTCATGGCATATACCATACCGTACCATATAATCTATCATACAATACCATACCATATACCACACCATAGCATGCCATCATGTATAATACCATTCAATACCATACTATACAATATCATAATATTTCATGTCATATACCTTACCATACCATACCATACAGTACTGTACCATATCATACCATACCATACCATTCCATAGTACCATATACAATACCGTACCATTGTTGTGATTCTAATGAAACACATATATTTTATTAAGGCTCCAGTTTTGTTAAATTTATATTTCATTGTGTGTAAATGAATGTTCATTTAAGTACATTTTCTTATTATGTCATAGACACAATTTTTTTTAGTTTATGCATTGCATACAATTGTAAGCTTATAAGTACTCTATAGACAACATGAAACATTTACTACTTAATACACTTTCCTGTTTTTAGGTGCATGTTATCAGAGCAGGCTATTTTCAGGGGGATTTGTAAATTGACTTCTCGACTAATGTCACTAAGCCCGCTTATTTATTTTTTTTAATCCCTTTTTCTCCAAGCACCTGGCTCCATTCTAGTATGTTACTATCACTTTTCACAATCCAATCAATTCCTGATGGATAAAATCAACTAATGACATATTGTTTTCACTAGGAGGTACGTATGTTACATTACAGATGTAAAATGTCTTGCAAATGTTGTTTTGTGTTGACTTTATATACTTATGGTTCTCATAATCTATAACCATATGAATTCAAGAAGAAAAGCAACTGAAAGTGTTGGAATCTTGAAAGATCAACTGTTATGTTCAGTTATGATGGCAGAAATCACATTATACTGACATGCCTTAAACTAGGCCTACTGGCTACTTTTTCATCCAAAATTAATGTCTCTTCTAAACTGCTTTATTTAAATCAAGTGGCTTTTGACTATTATACAGTTAATGCATTGTTCTTGATTGTAAAAAAAAATAAAGGCAATATTCAGATTAATAGGTTTTGATCCACAGGCCCATTCTGTGTAGCTACCCCTGCACAAATGAGGTCTGTTGAGCAGCTGACACCTTTGACAGTTCGACTAACTGAATGGATCTAAATGGGTACAACTGCCACGACCTGCAGAATTTATTACAAGATTAGCAGAATAACATGGTAAGTGATGAAAGTAAGAAGCATTACCATTATTTTACCTCAACATAAATACCATATAATAAAATCTGTCTAATACAAAATAAAATGAATAAATAAATAACAGAATTTCCTTTCACTGCCCTGACAAAGGCTTTTAAATCTACAATAAATGGTTACAAATGTGATTCTTGTGGAGCGTGTAATGCAGGAAGGTTATTTACAGGTGACTCCACAGATCCACATTGATCATGTTACTGTCTTTTTTGGAATCAAGATGGCGCCGAGTATGGCTGCTGCGTTGCGAGCTCCGACACAACATAGTAATGTTTTGTTTGTTTTGTTCACAATTCTTATGTTTTTTGTCTCGGATGTTGTCTGCCTTATTGTCTACGACAGACAAACACTTTTGGACATTGGTTCAATGTTTAAACACTTGTTTAAATGACTGGCATCCTGTTGCTCTGACCCCCATCATCAGCAAATGTTTTGAGAGACTATTCAGAGATTACATCTGCTCTGTATTGCCACTCTCTCTTGACCCACTGCAGTTTGCTTACCGCAACAACCGCTCCACTGATGATGCCATTGCATCTACAATACACACTGCTCTCTCCCACCTGGAAAAAAGGAACACTTATGTGAGAATGCTGTTTGTAGACTACAGCTCAGCATTCAACACCATAGTGCCCTCCAAGCTAGATGAGAAACTCAAGGCTCTGGGCTTAAACAGCTCGCTGTGCAGCTGGATCCTGGACTTCCTGTCAAGCAGACGCCAGGTGGTTAGAATAGGCAGCAACATCTCCTCATCACTGACCCTCAACACTGGAGCCCCGCAGGGCTGTGTTCTCAGCCCACTACTGTATTCCCTGTACACACATGACTGTGTGGCAACACATAGCTCCAATGCCATCATTAAGTTTGCTGATGACACGACGGTGGTAGGTCTGATCACTGACAATGATGAAACAGCCTACAGAGAGGAGGTACACACTCTGACACACTGGTGTCAGGAGCACAACCTCTCCCTCAACGTCAGTAAGACAAAGGAGCTTGTGGTGGACTTCAGAAGAAAAGACAGAGAACACAGTCCCATCACCATCAATGGAGCACCAGTGGAGAGAGTCATCAGCTTCAAGTTCCTGGGTGTCCACATCACTGAGGAACTCACATGGTCCATCCACACTGAAGTCGTTGT
The DNA here is from genome assembly GCF_019703515.2 of Myxocyprinus asiaticus. Classification (NCBI taxonomy): domain Eukaryota; kingdom Metazoa; phylum Chordata; class Actinopteri; order Cypriniformes; family Catostomidae; genus Myxocyprinus; species Myxocyprinus asiaticus. The sequence continues at coordinate 32,937,328 of NC_059357.1, read as the reverse complement.
GAAGAAGGCTCATCAGCGCCTCTTCTTCCTGAGACGGCTGAGGAAGTTTGGAATGAACCACCACATCCTCACACGGTTCTACACCTGCACTGTGGAGAGCATCCTGACTGGCTGTATCTCCGCCTGGTACGGCAATAGCACCGCCCACAATCGCAAAGCACTGCAAAGGGTGGTGCGAACTGCCAGACACATCATCGGAGGTGAGCTTTCCTCCCTCCAGGAAATATATACAAGGCGGTGTGTGAAAAAAGCTCGGAGGATCATCAGAGACTCCAGCCACCCGAGCCATGGGCTGTTCTCACTGCTACCATCAGGTAGGCGGTATCGCAGCATCAGGACCCGCACCAGCCGACTCCATGATAGCTTCTTCCCCCAAGCAATCAGACTTTTGAACTCTTGATCTCCCACGATCAAAATACATCAGCACTGCACTTTATTACCCTTACTCTTATATCTCACACCGGACTGTCATAAATTATATTATTATTATATTATGTTCTCTCTTAACAACTGACTATCAACCGACAGCCTGAATGTCAATACAGTACAATACTGTACATTCTATATATATATACTTTTTTATATATTTTTATTTTTTATTTTTATTGAATAATGTGTGTCTATATAGTGCGTATTGTATACTGTACAGTGTATGTTATTATTTGTATACTGTTGAGTGTAATTATGTGTATAACAGATGTTTAAATTGTGTTGTGTTCATTTGATGTTATTGTAAATTGGTATATGTCTCATCACTGTCACAACTGCTATGTTGATCGGAACTGCACCCAAGAATTTCACACACCATTGCACTTGTGTATATGGCTGTGTGACAATAAAGTGATTTGATTTGATTTTGATTTTTTTCTACCATAATAAAATAAAATAAAATAAATAAATAAATAATAATAATCTTTGATACTTGCACAACATTTTGCTTTTGGATCTGGCATATTTTACTGGGACTTTACAGCATAGCTCCAACACTGGGAACCAGACACCTGCATCAGCTCTTTAAAATTAAATTATAAAATGCTGCTTTTAGTGCTCAGTAATGCAATGTGAACTACTCCAGGCAAATAGTGCTAAGTTTTATTAATAAGGTGCAATAATGAGCCTAACTGACATAGAAAGGAGACGTGTCTGTGCTGAAATGAAAGACAATGATTTAATTTAAATACGGCACATCGCTATTTAAGCACATTTAATGCCTGGTTAAACTAGATTGCCAATGGTTAGTGAATAATCTGCAGGTTTTTGTACTAAAATACCAGACACACAAAGTACTGCAACAGTTTTGCAAATTCATCCCCACAAGCTATTAATGTCAGTTGTCTGACATTACACAACAGTACGAGGTTTAACACTGGGCAAATGCCCAGGTTGCTAACATTAGCATCCGCCCAGCTGAACAGAACAAACTCAGATTGTACCAGGAACTTGAAATGATGACACCTCACATGCTTCAGAGATATGTACATGTCCACTGAGTCCAAAAGAGTCTGTCCATTTCAACCAGTAACAGGTAAAAAATCTTCAAGTTGTTGTGATTAATGTCCTTCCATGGCCGTTACATTTGTTTCCCCTAACAGTGTGGGCACTCACAATTTGTCAGTCAGACCACAGACAGGGTGAAACCTAGATAATGGAAGCACCAGGGACTGACACTAATCCCTCCTGTTACCTTCAGCATTTCAAATACTGATATAAAGGCCTGAAGGTATTTTTACTGACTGAAAACAAACGTCATCTGATAATTTCAGAGAGCAGACAAAAAACATCTTATATATCTTATAAAATCTTATATATATACTCACTGAGCACTTTATTAGGAAAACTGTACACCTGCTTATTCATGCGATTATCTAATCAGCCAATTGTGTGGCAGCAGTGCAATACATAAAATCATTCAGTCCATTTCAGGAGCTTTAGTTAACGTTTAGTTAATGATCAACCATCAGAATGGGGAAAAAATGTGATCTCAGTGATTTTGACCGTGCCATGATTGTTGGTGCCAGACATTTTATGTTTGATCTCATTGGATTTTCACACACAACAGTCTCTAGGATTTACTCAGAATGGTGCCAAAAAAAAAACAAAAAAAACAAAAAACAACAACATAAAAATCCAGTGAGCAGCAGTTCTGCGGACAGAAATGCCTTGATGATGAGAGAGGTCAACGGAGAATGGCCAGACTGGTTTGAGCTGACAGAAATGTAACAGTAACTCAGATAACTACTCTGTACAATTGTAGTGAGCAGAATACCATTTCAGAATACACAAAATGTCGAACCTTGTGGCGGATGGGCTACAACAGCAGAAGACCACGTCGGGGACTTTATTAGGACCATAGTGTTCCTAATAAAGTTCTCAGTGAGTGTTTATACTGTATATGTCAGTCAATTAAAATATTTAATCACGATTTATTGCATGTTTTTTCAAAGATAATCGTGATTAATTGCAGATTTTGAAATTGCTGAAATTTTACTCTCTATATACTTGTTTTCCTGTTAAAATGCATTAAGTTCCTTTTTTTAAAGAAAGAAAACAAAACAATATGTAAAAATAATGGTTTATTAACATTTTCCAAAAAATAAATAAGTCTTCCACAGTATAAAGATAGAAATGCCCTAAAATACCACCAATTCTAAGTGGGAGGTTGAATATATGAAAGAACTAGTCCCCACAAGTTGCATATTCATTGCAATGCACATTAAGGGGGAACTCACTTACTCACTGCTATTTTTTCAATGTGCTGTTTTTGCTGGTTTAGCACCTGATTCACTAAAGGAAATAGGCAGATCAGACCACATCGCAAACACGAGTAACCATCTGGGGAGAAACAACAAAGATTTACTAGCCAATGCTGATGTTTGTAATGGCACGTAAAAAATACTCTTCAGAATACAATGCAGCAGTCTCCATGAGTTGTTGCACTGAAAACACAGATGTTTGTGAAAATGTGTAGACTTTGTGCTTTCTGTCAGTCCAAAAATAATGAGTAGACACATTTTTATTTTACAGACATAAAAAAGGAATGCAGTTCTACATGTGAACATCTAGCTTGTTTGTTTCTGTGTGTTTCAAACAAAACTCTGAATATCATTCAAAGAAAAAGGCATGATTAAACTTTGGCAAATCTGTTTATTTCTTTCTCACAATGCTTATTATACTAAACCTTTTAAACACTTGTGCATCTGACTCCTGGTAGTTGATTTGCAGTCTGACAGTTTTATTGGAGCATGCGATTTTCACATGTGCTTTCCAGTCTGTGGGTGTGCTGACTGGGGCTGAGATTTACCATCTCATAACTAATCTAAATTAAATAATTGTTTTGCTTTTTGAGTGACATCACAAGCAAAATCACAATACCAATCAAGGTCCTCCTCTCTCTTCAAGATCCTGTAGTGGAGGTGTGTGTTCCAAAAATGTTTGACAAATTCAAGTTTTTGTCTTCAGATTAATGGATTTAGGGGGAGTTTGTGTGAAGGGGCAGGGGATAAAGAGACGAGTATCTGGAGAGCAATAACACAGACAGTATTGAGTCAGGGGTCCTCCAGTGGGCCAGCAGTGGCTCTGCGTTCACACCGAAGGCTCTGATTAAAGAATGATTTATAAGCCTGCTGGAGTGCCTTTTCAGTAATCCATCTGCTGAATGAGATTTTTTTTCCCCCTTCAAGGGGTTTGGTAAATCAAGCCTTCCTGGCAAGGATTCTGGCCGGACAATGTCAATGTATTTCTGAAGGCGAGATATTAAACGCTATAATCACGGCAGGATAGGGGGCAGCCCGGCCCATGCTGACATGTATTTATCTTGCCAATGGCAGAGGAATAAAATCAGCATGGTGATCCCTCTTCGGTCTGACACAAAGCTGTGTGCAGCATGGATTCATGGTAAATTTTTAATAAAATTGTGTTGTGCTGATTGACAATGGGAAAGTAGCTCTTAATTTGTGATGGGAACATTGTGATCTAAATTCATTAATTCTTTAATTCAGGCAGCTTGCATAAAAGCATATATCTTAGTATTTGTTCTCTCCATCTCTGTCTTGATATGCGATATTAGATAAACCCATAGAGACCCATAAGATATTAGGTAGTTCACCCAAAAATGAAAACTCTCTGATCATTTACTCACCCTCATGTCATCCCAGATTTGTATGTCTTTCTTTCTGCTGAACACAAACAAAGATTTTTAGAAGAACATTTCAGCTCTGTAGGTCCATACAATGAAAGAGAATGGTGACCAGACCTTTCAAGCTCCAAAAAGCATATAAAGGCAGTATAAAGGTAACCCATACAACTCCATTGGTTAAATCTATGTCTTCAGCTGTCCAGTTTTGGTGAGCCTGTGCCCACTGCAGCCTCAGCTTTCTTTTCTTGGCTGACAGAAGTGGAACCCGATGTGGTCTTCTGCTGTTGTAGCCCATTTGCCTCTAGGTTCAACATGTTGTACATTCTGAGATGCTATTCTGCTCACTAAAATTATACAGAGTGGTAATCTGAGTTACCGTAGCCATTCTGTCAGCTCGAACCAGTCTGGCCATATTCCATTGACCTCTCTCATCAACAAGGCATTTTCGTCCACAGAAATGCCGCTCACTGGATGTTTTTTGTTTTTGGCACCATTCTGAGTAAACTCTAGAGACTGTTGTGCGTGAAAATCCCAGGAGATCAGCAGTTACAGAAATACTCAAACCAGCCCGTCTGGCTCCAACAATCGTGCCACAGTCGAAATCACTGAGATCCCATTTTTCCCCATTCTGATGGTTGATGTGAACATTAACTGAAGCTCCTGACCCGTTTCTGCATGATTTTATGCATTGCACTGCTGCCACACTATTTGGCTGATTAGATAATCGATTTAAATAATGATTTGAATATTCAAAGATTGACTAATTTTTTTTTTTTTTTTTTAACTATGCCTTTAAGTTCTATTTAACCTTGAATATTATACTAACACAGAGAGAAGATAGAGAGATATGGAAAGAGACTGATGAAAAGAAATAGTGACAGATTTTGTGGCAGGAAAGAGCACTTCCCACTTCCAGCCTCTGCATCCTTAGTCACTGACTAACAGGCTAAAGAGACTATTGCAGAGTGACAGATTCAAGTGTGAAATGAATGATTTGTCATCTATGCCTAAAAATGAAAAAGAAAACATTTTCCAAATAATTAGCATAAATACAACAATAATCTGTTGATATCCAGTTGAGAATTGGATGCTCTTTTATGTGTTCATTTATAGTAAAAATCATTCTTATGAGATTTAGTAATGAACCCATCATTATTATTACATTTCCAATTGCTTCCATCCTACTCAAAATCATTCTGGTAAAATAAAGCAAATAAGTGCACACTTCAGCTGGGTCTCATAAAAAGTGAATTGCCCTGGGCTTCTCTCAGGAGCCTCAAACTGCTGGCACTAGGAAATAATAATGAAATATATGAGAAGTCTGTAATTTTATTTTAGCAGGTTAGACTCTTCTCTTATCAGTCAATAGGGGGCAGGCCTTATTTTCTGCGGGTATGGCTATGTACTGAGTGTCAAGTTGTTCTGATAAAGTGAGGCCCAGGGCTATCATGGGAGAGAGAGTATGGGACTGACCCTAGACATTGATAAATTATACATGTGTCCTGAGGATGGAGGTGAGGTCTTTGTTTGGTCTGAAGACTGCAATATTGGCTTTCCTCAAAGTAATTAGTAGAATATGCTCTAAAGAGTTTCCAGTAGGGAGCAGCTAACTAAAAGCACTACTTAACTACATGTTCACATTAGTTACATTTGTGCTGCGCACATGCCTTACAGCTGAGCTAGCTGAAATAATCAAATGCATTCACTTCTAATGTCCACTCTCAAATAGCATCGAGAAGTCCATTTCAAAGAACCATTTTCACAGATTCAATTGAGTCTTCATTGAATAGGGTTCCAAGAAGGGTTTAAAAAAATGTGATTCATATGATAAATTCTAAATAAACTGGTTTAAATGTAGTAAAATATTATTTAACATGCCTGAATCAACCTAAATACATTAGGCAAAACCAAAAAAAATGATCACACTCTGAATTCGGCAACAGTAGGTCGAAAGTTTTGCTGCTGAATTCAGTCTGTGCTTACCAAAATTCAAATCACTGTGCCCCAGTGGTCAAAGCTGAGAGTGTTGTTGAACATGTGAGCTTTAGTTTCCAGGGCAAATTTCCACAAGGTGGCACCAAAGCAAGTTGTATTAAATGCTACTTACTGGGGTACCCCAGGGCTCAGTGCTTGGGCCACTTCTCTTCTCTATATCACTGGGACGATCAGAAATCTAGGGGTAACGATCGATAACCAACTACATTTCACAGACCACATCTCAAAACAGCACGATCATGTAGATTTACACTACAATATCAGGAAGATAAGATCCTTCGTCTCAGAACATGCCACACAACTGCTCGTTCAGTCACTTGTCATAACTAGACTGGACTACTGTAACGCTCTCATTGCAGGCCTCCCTGCATGCACAATTAGACCCCTGCAAATGATCCAGAATGCAGCAGCACATCTGGTCTTTAATGAACCAAAGAGAGCGCATGTTACACCACTCCTTGTCTCTCTTCACTGGCTGCCAGTTGATGCACATATCAAATTCAAGGCTCTGATGCTGGCATACAGAACAGTCACTGGGTCTGCTCCAGCATACCTAAAATCATTTCTGCAGAGCTACGTTCCCAGTCTGCGGTCGGCTAAGGAACGGCGCCTTGTTGTGGAATGACCTTCCCAACTCCATCCGTGAAGTACTTTCTGTCTTCAAAAAACGGCTAAAAACATCTTTTCCATGAGCACTTAACCACTACTACTATTCTGATGCTAGTGAAACTTTGTAATGCAGCACTTTTCGTACCACTGTCTCCTTAAGATGATTCACTTATAATGTATTCCGCTTTTGTAAGTCGCTTTGGATAAAAGCGTCTGCCAAATGAATAAATGTAAAATGTAAATGCATATTAAGTTGTAAATGATGTTATACAGTCAACAGGAATGCATTTTTTTTTTACCCTATACCCTAACCTAAATCACAACCCTAAACCTAACCATAAGTGGAGCAAAAATGCAACATGATTACTTCTGGTTGCTTATCGGTAATGCTACAGGGAAAAGTAATTACATTTAAATTGATGCAACAAAAAAAAGAAGTCTGATGGGGGATGGTGCTTGTCAGTAATTCAGCAGAATGGGGTTGATTTCAGGATACATGATCATTTGGAGGTAGCATTTGATATCCTATGTGATGATGTTGTTTTTAAGGGATAGTTCATGTAGTAATAGCTTCTTAGGGTAACAATTGAAGGTTACCCCTTTTCACAGTGTTTTTTTTTTTTTTTTGCATCAAAGTGTCGACTTGAACTTCTTATGCATTCAGAAAACCTGATTATGACACGATTCAAGGGATTTTGAAATGATATTTCTCTGTTTCGCCTAATGACAAAGGATGTTTTTTGCTCCACTAAAACAAAATGAAGAGCAAATGATGTGCATTAGGGGCCGGTTGCACCAGCTATACTATACGTAAGTTACAACTTAGTTGTGGTGTAAATGGGCACTAAGTCACAATTTACGCATTACTAAATGTTCGAGCATTGCACCATTAAACTTAGGTAGAATGTAACCCTACATATAAACTAAATATTTACGGAAGCCTCTGACCAGGAGTAATGATTGGAATAAAAAAGCAGACTGATTTTAATAACATCTATGTTTTGCGTGACAGGCTTCAATCCTTTTCGACATACAGTATGATAATGTTGACATTTACACTCTTTTACATTTACGAGAGAGAGAACATGTAAAAAAAAAAAAAAAAATATATACTTCTAAGCAACTCTTCAGTATGAAACTGATACAATTCCTGTATACTGATGTATACTATTGTTATTTATTAGGTATCGTATTTTAATGAGGATATAATTTATTACAGCTGACAGTTACGTGAGCAAACAAGGTTTGAACATCAATTGTAACAAGATCAAACTTAAATTCACAGCTTTTTAACACTTCTATGTACAAATTCGAAGGCTTATTGGATCAATGCAGGTACATGTCATATTATGTGACTACACTTTACTTTACAGAGAGTTTACGACCTAGCTACCTCTTTCCTTAAAGGTGCACTCAGAACTTTTTTTTTTAATTAGTCATCTTGGACTTACACTGACACCTAGAGGCATGGATGCAGCGTCATTCAAACACAATAGTTTTCAGTAATAGATGCCATTGTAGACATTTACTATTCACAGTCAGCCACGATTCATTTAATCCATGAGTGAAAGTGTCCAATAACAGGGCGGTTACAGAGATTAAGCAAGTAGTATTCGGCTGGTCATGTGATTCTAACATGGCTGCCCCCATGAGGAGACCCTCTCCATGTAGAATAAAACAGCTTATATAAGGTTACTGATATGACTGGTGTCTTCATCTCATGTGATTGGTCATGATTTTATACATATGTTTCAAAATCACTATTAATTTATTTTGGAGTAAAACTTTTTAATCAGGAAAAAATGACTGAGTGCACCTTTAAGAACAGGTGGTGCAACCAAATTAAGCACTGACATAGTTGCAAACTAATTAGTAGTTAATAAACCTTTAGTGTGAACGTCATGGTTACTGGTGTAACCTCCGTTCCTTGATGGAGGGAACGAGACGTTGGTGTCGATGTAGTGACACTAGGGGTCACTATTGGGAGCCCGAGACACCTCTGGTCTTTGATAAAAGGCCAATGAAAATTGGCGAGTGGTATTTGCATGCCACTCCCCCGAACATACGGGTATAAAAGGAGCTGGTATGCAACCACTCATTCAGGTTTTACGCTGAGGAGCCGATATAAGGTCCGGCCATTTCAGCGGGTAGTTCAGCATTGTGGCAGGAGGGACCAACGTCTCATTCCCTCCGTCAGGGAACGGAGGTTACACCAGTAACCATGACGTTCCCTATCTGTCACTCACTCGACGTTGGTGTCGATGTAGTGACACTAGGGGTCCCTATACAAAACGCCACAAGGCTGAACGGTGTTACGTGAACTGGCGGTGTGCGGTGGGCAGACTTGCTGTGTGCCTCATAGCCAGCACACCAGGTCGACACGTAACCTCCCCCAACACAGTTATGAGTGTTGAACGGCCCTTTTTGGGGACAAGTCAACTACCCAAAGATAGAGACAGGCTTAACCCAGTCGTGGCCTCTTTCCCCTTCTCTTTTTCCACTCCCTAAAAAAGAAGGGGGATTATCCGACTGGGCCGCCAGGTCTAGTCGGGGGGTGTCCCTCCCAAGGGGAGGACACCGTGGAGACCACACCTCGCCCCAAGAGAGGGGGGGATATTTAAGTGGAAGAATACATCACATGGTCTTTCCAACCATGTGGAGAGCCTTCAAGGTAGATCCTGCCCAATGGGGGAGGAGTTACTACAACATGAAGACTGGGGCAGAGGGGCTCTGCCCAAGGAAGACGCAGTTTGCCAGCAGGGAAATGAATTAGCGGAAGATATTGATCACATGGGGTTAGCCTTACAGGGAACCGCCACATGCGGCGCACCTACCCCAGAACCGGGCTCTTAGTTAGGTTGTAGAACCTTGCAAAGGTATTGGGTGTTGCCCAGCCCACTGCTCTGCAAATGTCTGTTAGAGAGGCACCTCTGGCCAGGGCCCAAGAAGCCGCTACACCACGGGTAGAATGGGCTTGTAGCCCAACCGGGGGCGGCATGTTTTGGGCGAGATATGCCATAGTTATGGCGTCAATGAGCCAGTGGGCGATCCTCTGCTTGGAGACAGCGCTTCCTTTCCGCTGTGCACCAAAGCAGACAAAGAGCTGCTCAGAGACTCTAAAGTTCTGCGTGCGACCCAAATAGATGCGTAAAGCGTGCACCGGACACAGCAACGACAGGGCTGGTTCTGCCTCCTCCTGGGGCAGCGCTTGCAGGTTCACCACCTGGTCCCTAAAAGGAGTGGTGGGAACCTTGGGCACATAGCCCGGTTGGGGTCTCAGGATCACGTGAGAATAGCCCGGACTGAACTCCAGGCACGTTTCGCTGACAGAGAACGCTTGCAGGTCACCTGCCCTCTTGATGGAAGTGAGCGCAGTCAGGAGGGCAGTCTTCAATGAGAGTGCCTTAAGCTCGGCTGACTGCAAAGCTCAAAGGGGGCTCTCTGTAGACCCTGAAAAACTACAGAGGTCCGATGAGGGAACGAGGTGCGGCCTGGAGGGATTCAGCCTCCTGGCGCCTCTTAGGAATCTGATGATCAGATCATGCTTCCCTAAGGACTTACCGTCGACTGCATCGTGGTGTGCTGCTATGGCAGCAACGTACACCTTCAAGCTGGAAGGGGACAGCCTCCCTTCCAACCTCTCTTGCAGGAAGGAAAGCACTGATCTGACTGCACATCTCTGGTGGTCTTCCCGATGGGAAGAACACCACTTAGCGAACAGACGGCACTTAAAGGCATACAGTCGCCTCGTAGAGGGAGCCCTAGCCTGAGTGAACGTGTCTACCATCGCAGGTGGGAGACAGCTTAGGTCTTCCGCGTCCCGTCCAGGGGCCAGACATGGAGATTCCAGAGGTATGAGCGCGGGTGCCGGATGGTGCCCCTTCCCTGAGAAAGAAGGTCATTCCTCAGGTGAATTTGCCCGGGGGGAGCTGTCGCGAGGAGCGTGAGGTCCGAGCACCACGTCTGGGCGGGCCAGTAAGGTGCTTACCAGGACGACCTTCTCCTCATCCTCCCTGATCTTGCACAGGGTCTGTGCAAGCAGGCTCACTGGGGAAAAACGCATATTTGCGAATGCCAGGGGACCAGCTGTGTGCTAGCGCGTCTATGCCGAGGAAGGCCTCGGTCAGGGCATACCAGAGCGGGCAGTGGGGAGGAATCTTGGGAGGCGAACAGGTGCACCTGTGCCTGTCGAATCGACTCCAAATCAGCTGGACCACCTGAAGGTGGAGTCTCCACTCTCCCTTGAGGGTAACCTGTTGTGACGGTGCGTCCGCCCTAGTGTTGAGGTTGCCCGGAATGTGAGTGGCTTGCAGCGACTTGAGATGCTGCTGAATCCATTGGAGGAGACGGCGGGCGAGTTGTGACATACAGCGGGAGCGCAGACCGCCTTGGCGGTTGACATATGCTACCGCTGCCATGCTGTCCATCCGAACTAGCACGTGCTTGCCCTGGATCAATGGCCGGAATCTCCGCAGGGCGAACAGAATTGCCAGTAACTCGAGGCAGTTGATGTGCCAATGCAGCCGCGGACCCGTCCAGAGGCCGGCGGCTGCGTGCCCATTGCAAACAGCGCTCAGCCCGTTTTGGAGGCGTCTGTCGTGACCACGATGCGCCTGGAGACCAGTTCTAGGGGAACACCTGCTCGTAGAAACCAGAGGTCGGTCCAAGGGCTGAAAAGACGGTGACAGACCGACGTAATGGCCACGCGGTGAGTCCCGTGGCGTCATGCCCGTCTTGAGACTCGAGTCTGGAGCCAGTGCTGAAGCGGCCTCATATGCATCAACCCGAGTGGGGTGGCCACCGCCGAGGATGCCATATGCCCCAGGAGCCTCTGAAGATGTTTCAGTGGAACCACTGTTTTCTGTTTGAACGCCTTCAAACAGGCCAGCACCGACTGGGCGCGATCGTTAGTAAGGCGCGCCGTCAAGGAGACTGAGTCCAACTCCAAACCGAGAAAAGAGATGCTCTGAACTGGGAGGAGCTTGCTCTTTTCCCAGTTGACCCGAAGCCCTAGTCGGCTGAGGTGTGAGAGCACCAGGTCCCTGTGTGCGCACAACACGTCTCGAGAGTGAGCTAAGATTATCCAGACGTCGAGATAGTTGAGAATGCCCACCTCCCTTAACAGGGCAAGGGCAGCCTCTGCGATCTTCGTAAAGACGCGAGGAGACAGGGACAGGCCGAAAGGGAGGACTTTGTACTGATACGCCTGACCCTCGAACGCGAACCGCACGAAGGGACTGTGTCGAGGAAGGATCGAGACGTAAAAGTACGCATCCTTCAGGTCTACCGCCGCGAACCAATCTTGATGCCGGACACTCGCTAGAATGCGTCTTTGTGTCAGCATCTTGAACGGGAGTCTGTGTAAAGCCCGGTTCAATACTCGCAGGTCCAAGATTGGCCGCAACCCACCGCCTTCTTTCAGTACAATGAAGTAGGGGCTGTAAAACCCTTTCTTCATCTCGGCTGGAGGGACAGGTTCTATCGCGTCCTTCCGTAGGAGGGTAGCGATCTCCGCGCTAGATAGCAGCATTTTCGTCTTTCACCAAGGTGAAGTGGACACCGCTGAACCTGGGCGGATGCCCGGCGAAGTGAATCGTGCAGCCGAGTCGGACGGTCTGGACCAGCCCTCGTGACGGATTGGAAGGCGCAAGCCATGCGTCCAAGTTCCGCGCAAGGGGGACCAAAGGGACAACGTCATTGGATGTACCGGCAGGTGGGGCCTCGTGGCGGGGCGGAGCTCGAGGTGCCACACCACGTCGTGGCCGTGCTGAGTCTGAGGACATCGAAGCACTTACCTGGCTCCTTGTGACCACCCCTGGAACAGCCTGGGATGGGGGAGGAAGAGGCCTGTCCTCGTGACCCGTGGAGACTGTCACATCGGGGGTGGATTTGTGCCACAGCTTGGCGCTCAGGGCGGGAGACCGCCGCTGGAGCGCCAACCTGCCAAATGGAGTGGTGAACGGTGGTCATGATGCCAGCCGTACACACCGGATACGTGACCCAGGGAACAAGGAAACCACTCTTGCTGAGCTCTTGAGTACTGCTGCCACTTGGGCATGCAGCGCAATTAAATGCAAAAGGTAACAAAAAGATGAAGATCTGCTTACCAGCAGCGGGTTTCGTTGTCCCTGGGTCGCCCGTCTCAAGGGCGCTTTGAAGCCTTTCATGGGTTCTGGGCGGCCGTGAGACGGGTGGCGTCTGCTTCCTGCGGTGGGCTCCACGCCGGGGCCGGGCCGAAGGGGAGGGCTGCGGCGGAGCCGGTGCTGTCACCGCAGGGGGATGCCCTTGGCAATGAGTAGATGGGGTGCGGGATCTTGAGCCGCGTCGGGGCAGGATATGCCGGCTAGCATCCATCTACTGCTCTACCATCGAGAACTGCTGGGCAAAAGTCCTCGACGGTGTCGCCGAATAGGCCCGCCTGGGAAATGGGGGCAGCAAGGTATCGTGTCTTGTCGGCCTCACCCATCTCGACCAGGTTGAGCCAAAGGTGGCGCTCCTGGACCACTAGTGTGGCCATCGTCCGCCCGAGAGACCGCGCCATGACCTCCGTCGCTCGGAGAGCGAGGTCGGTCACCGAGCGCAGTTCCTGCATCAATCCCGGGGCGGAACTACCCTCGTGCAGTTCCTTTAGTGCCTTGGCGGACTTGTAGGAGAGCCATGGCGTGCAGGCGAGCCTTGTCCAGCGGCACCGTAGGCCTTGGCTGTCAGAGACGACGTAAACCTATAGGCCTTGGACGGGGGCTTTGGGCACCCGCGCCAGGTGGCGGCGCTCTGCAGGCATAGGTGCACCGCGAGCGCCTTTATCCACCGGGGGATTGCCGAATAACCCTTGGCCACCCCACCATCGAGGGTAGTGAGAGCGGGGAAGCTGAAAAGATCGGGACCGGGCAGTAAAAAGTGCCTCCCGCGACCTTGTCAGCTCTTCATGCACTTCCGGTAAGAAAGGAACGGGGGCGGGGTGTGGCTTTGAGCGGCGCCGCGAGCCCAGGAACCAATCACCGAGCCGCGAGGGTTCAGGGAAGAGCGGTGAATCCACTCTAACCGACGCTCGCAGCTGCCCGGCAAAGCATGTCGTCATCTCCGTGTCAGCCTGTAACTGGGCGATCGACCCCGAAGGGAGGAGCCCAGCTGAGGCTTCCGACTGGACGAGCCCGCTCTCCGATGCTGTGCTCGAGAGCTCATCACTTTCGCGTGCTCCGAATAAGAGGTCGAACTCGCCGTGAGACGAGCCGGCGGACTCACCCGGAAGCCCGATCGGGGCAGACGAGCGTGCTGGGGAATGGGAGGTCTGCGGGGGGATACCCGGCGGAGGCGATCCCCAAATCGCCCCCAGTGCTAGCCGCGCTGGCCTCAAACCCGTGGGTAAAAGGACCGAGGCGGGATCCTCTGGGGTGGCTTGCTTTCTTACGAAGGCGAGCCGCAACCGCAACGTTGCCATGGACATATTCTCGCAATGAGAACGTGACCATCCACGAACGCTGTCTCCGCGTGAGCAGTGCCCAGACACAAAAGACAGTGATCATGACCGTTAGAAGGCGAGAGATAACGAGCACAACCAGATGAGAAAAATGCTCTTTCAGAAAATATACTCTCTAGTTTTTCTGCCGAAGCACCCAGGGGCATTCTCTGCAGTGCACCAGTGCAGAGGAGGGAGAAGCCGCTGAAATGCGCCGTCAGATCCAGCAGAGGTGAATGAACAGTAGTATTCAGCTCAATGAGCATGACCGTTCGGCTCCGAAGAGAAAATCTGAATGAGTGGTTACATACCAGCTCCTTTTATACCCGTATGTTCGGGGGAGTGGCATGCAAATACCACTCGCCAATTTTCATTGGCCTTTTATCAAAGACCAGAGGTGTCTCTGGCTCCCAAGAGTGACCCCTAGTGTCACTACATTGACACCAACGTCGAGTGAGTGACAAATAGGGAATCGCAACATTTCAAAAGAATGAGCGGGTAGCAACTATAAACAACTAAAAAGTAGCGATTGAGATATAAACATTGCATGTCGATGTGTTTGCATATGAAAAGCAAGGCTGGGAAAAACAGAGTGATGTCATAAAAAATAAATAGTAACAAAAGAAATGTCACTAATTTATAAGTCAGTAAAGAGTACTATAACAACCTATTTTTAAATTTGCAAGTGTGCTAAACACTGTTGTTATCATAGAACACACGTGATGATAGTTGTTTGTGATACTGCATGTACACATAAGCTAATGCAGTTTATTACTGAAAACACATGACTGTTTCTGCTGTAAGTGTTACAAGAAACACTTAGGTTAGAGGTTGTAAATGCTTCGGGCATTCTAGACTCTTCGTCTTGTGTAAAGTTGAAATAACTGTAATCACGTTTCTCTTGAAATTGTTCATCAGTTTCAAGCTGAATGTGTGACTATGTCGGATATGTTTGTCTCTGATATGGCACACTGTGCTATTTACCATATAGCTGCAGTTAAACCATACGGAGTACAAAATTCCATGTGACTACCAGTAGTTTTACACCATTACCAAACTCTCAGTAGTTTTACACCATTACCAAACTCTCAGTAGTTTTACACAATTACCAAAGTCTCAGTAGTTTTACACAGTTAGCATTAACCTTCAGTATCTTTAAAAAGACTGAAGAACTTCATTAAGCCTTTAAAATTCAAGAATACTCTTTGCGCCTTGCATCACCTCTGACTTTGCCCAGCCCCCTCTTCATATTCAAATAGATTCACATGAGAATACACCTAGTGACATCTTAACTCAAGAAAATTAGAAAATTGCATTCGATTTCATATTGTAATCTCAAAAGCTCTGCAGCTTGAGCAGAAATTTGACCCATGTAAATATGTGCCTGCAGTCACTGGGTGTTTACAGCAGCATGCCCAAAGGCTTTCAGCCTGACCTGTGCATACAAAGCATCTGATACAGGGCCAAATCAAAAGGCATGTATTTTCAAAAGAACAGCGAGATGACAAATATCTCATTCTAGAAAACCTCCAGAGACCAGTAATAAAATTATTTTAATTTATACTATTTTTAATATAATATAATTGTATTATAATCACATTATAATATGCATTATATTATAATGGCCAAGCAAGGCCATGTATATATGTAATGACACTGCCAACCAAACAACCTTACAGGTTGAAGAATTCTTGCAATTGAATTTCATTGGTTCGCTAATCAGTGCCAAGAGGGAGGGTATACAGTCGTTTTTCTGCTGTGCATCAATGCTGTAAAGAAATTGGCACATGATAACGAACCAAATCATCTCTCGCTGAGAAGCACCAATTCAAATTAAATCTGATCAGGAGAACCATTCTACTGTGTAGACAATGAAAAATGTGTGTAAAATGCTAAACATCAGGCAGAAATTTCACAACCCTGACAGACCACAGAGATCATAGATCATAGATGATCAATGTGTGAATAGCACCCTTAAAAAATGCTAAGCAGACAACACATCACCAAAAGAGGTGCAGCAGTAATTCAGATCACCAAAGATGCTCAGTCTTATTTGATCCCTGAAACTACATTTGCATTTGACATTGTAATGGTACATGTTTTTGTAAAGCAAAATGCATCTTCCCCTTGATGGCACAAGCCATAGAGTATGAGACTAAAGCTGTCTGTAAAAGTTTGGCTTTGACCATCAGAGGAAAATAAAGTACCACATGTCTAAATGCAAATTATTTAAAGGTTCAACATTAACTGTTCTCTCTCTGTGGTTATTCCTATTTCAGGTTGCAATCTCGTGAGGGACAGATGCCAAAAGGTTTCTGATCCCCCTGCATCAAGCCAGGACAACAAATTGACCATGCAGGAGATGGGTGCGAAGGCAATCTAAAGGGGCCATTTACACCTCACAGCACTACAAAAAATATTAAAAAATAATTAGCTATATGGCCTCCCGGTTTTGCACCGGAACCAAATTGTGCAACAACAATTGTTCTAGAACAGGTTCCACCCATCTCCCAGACATGAACATACAGAACACACACTTTCATCACTACACTCATGACATCTTGACCTGGTACAGACAGTAAAACTAGCCAGGCTCAACCATTACACATCATGGAACACAATAATGGCCTAGATTCCGAAAGTACTAATCCACTGAAGATATGGCCTGTCTTTCACAAACACATAGCCTCTCACATATACGACATTATGAACCTGTTTCCATAAAATAGTCATAATTATGGCGCACATGACATGCACTATTTACAACTTCCCAACAACTTATTTGAAACACTATAATGTACATGGGACATGTGCATGGCTACAGTCACACACTGATGATTTAATTACTAATTGCAAGCAAACTTGCCACCCAAATTTCAACATTTCCACCTGTATAAAATCGAACCAATTGATTGTTGTTGGCATGGCTGCAAACCAGAGAACCCCTGGTTTTCAACACATCGCTAATTACAATGCAAACATAATAAGAAGTGGATGATATGAAGTGCAGACACTTCTATCGATCCACTACACACTTTGAAAATAGACATGTATCATCGATTGTGACTTGGCCAGCAAATCACACACATTGGATCATTTTGAATTAGCACTGTGATTATTATATATGTAACTGTGATTCAATCATAGAATTATTATTATAACTATATGCTTAATTATATATAATGGTGATGAATGTTCTGATTGCTTTGGGTTCTCTGCCACCTTTTCTTTTATCCGTCCAGATCAAGCTTTTCCAAATTCCACTACTATACGCCCGATTGGCATGGTAGTGAAAAATTCAGATAGTAAAATGGGATCACCTTACTGGATACATTACCCTGAAGGGTACTGAGACCTTGTTTACCAGTCGCACATGTTGTCATTAAACTCATAACTATGTTGTTTGTACATGTAACACCTTACAACCTTTTTCTCATAATGACACTAAGCTCATAAATGTTCAGCAATAGCATGGCCATTCTGATGCAGTCCAGGTGTCACATACTCAGTGGTGTGTCATCAGTGAGGTGAATTCCTTCACTTATGGAGGACTGACCTGTCCTGCCAATCACTCCTTTTGCTTGGAGGTAACAGAGGACTTTTTCTATGGGTCAGATCAACATCCTAGGGAGGATACCCCTGGACACTGAAGTTTCCCCATGGTGGGATGACACATTCTACGAGCACAGCGCACAAGCTGTGGCAGACACAATGGACTTGGCACAAAGAATGATCCTGCAGATCCAGCAGACATTTTACAATGACCCCACCAGGACGTTTCTGGAACTGTCCCTAGGGGGCCAAGCGGAGGAACTGTAAGACTGTCACAAAAATTATCTGCATCACTTCCGGGAAAGTCAAAGAACTCTGTGAGAACCAACGTCATAAAACTCTCACACAGAGGAGCATCTCCACCTGAGAAAACATACCCCATTGATTGGGGACCATAAAACGCAAATCACACTCACATCTGCTCTCTCTCTCTCACCTTAGGTCACTTTAAGGACACTAACAACTAAGTTATGACTTATCCTGTTCTGTAATGTAAAAGGTTTTCTGATCATATATGTTTGGAATCATTCAAGAGGTCTCAGTGCAACTGATAAAACAGTCGCATTCCCTTTCAGCAAAGTCAAATCACAAGTAAGATTTAAGAACTTACTAAAATACAGTATTCTGTCCAGGGCATGCCCCTCCCAAGTCTCACACAGAGACCAGATGCTGTATGCAGATTAGGTGTATTCTTTGTAAACATCAAACAACCTACTCAATCAAAGGTTGACTACAACTCCCTAAATTGTTAACAAATCCTAAATAACATCAAACACACACATCTGAAATAACAATGGAATCGTTTGGTACTTAAGGAAGGATGGCAGAGAAGCTCGGGGAATCTGTAAATCAGATCTCCCATGCTTCGTCGTTTGCATGTAGTTTTTTCTCTACCAGGTATTTCTTATTATTGATAAATGTTTGAAGGAATCTGTAATTCAGATCTCCCATGCTTCGTCGTTTGCATGTCGTTTTTTCACTACCAGGTAATTGCAATTTGTATTTCTTATGTTTGGTAAATGTTTGAATGGAATACAACTTTAATTATATTATTATGCTTGGTTCAATGATAGCTTTGAGTTTGATTTATTATTTTAATTGGATTGTTTGAATGTATTACTATTACCTGGTAAATAAATTGTTATTATGATTCATTCTGAAGGACTGTTTTCTAGTATATTTCTTGTTAACTACAAATCTATGGTCAGAGTTGGCTTAATTAAGCTACTTCAGAAGTAACCCATTAGTTAAGTATGTAAGAGGCTAAACGGTAAACCGAGAATCTATCATAGAACTTAGCCAAGTAGAATTAAATGGGAATACTAAATGTAGGACCGAGAACCTGTAAAACAGGACTTAATTGACTGGGGCTAAACGGTAAACCAAGAATCTATAATAGAACTTAGCCAAGTAGAATTAAATGGGAATACTAAATGTAGGACCGAGAACCTGTAAAACAGGACTTAATTGACTGGGGCTAAACGGTAAACCGAGAATCTATTATAGAACTTAGCCAAATAAGACTAAACGGATAAAGCCGAGAACCTATAAGGACTTAGTCTAAAACTTACTAATATCTGAAACTGATGAATTTGTAGTTAAAGGACCTGTGTCTGACCAGCACAGGACCCAAATAACACTGAAGTAACAAATGCAGTCTAGAAGAGAGAATTACTAAAATTCAGAGCATAGATACATCAATGACGTTTTTCATAATTGGAGTCAGATGAAATAAAGAAAATAATTAATGATAAGATTAATAAAACATGGAACTCAAATCAAATAATCAAAGTATTATTTAATGTCACGCACAATAAGACAGAACACGCAGGAGACCTTCAGCCACGCCATTGGATACCGTCCTTGGGCCAGTGGGTGACTTCCCCCTTACAACGCCATGCCAACCGACCTCCACTACCCAGCATTCTTCTGGCGAATGACTAGTCTCTGGACAACAAGCTCTGCGAACTTAGGGCATGAATCTCCTACCAGCGAGAGACGCGAGACTGCTGCATTATCTGCCTTACAGAAACTTGGATGTCTACTGAGGTTCCAGACTCAGCATTCGAGCCTACAGGGTTCTCCGTGCATCGCGCAGACAGAACTAAACATCTCACTGGGAAAAGCAGAGGAGGGGGCATATGTTTTATGATCAAGGATTCATGGTGTGATCGAAGGAACATACACTCTATCAAGTCTTTTTGCTCCCCTGATCTGGAATACCTCACGCTATTGTGTCGACCATTCTGGTTACCGAGGGAATTCACAGCGGTCATCATCACAGCTGTGTACATTCCTCCACAAGCCGACACAGAGCAAGTGTTAAGGGAACTGTATGGGAGTATAAGTGAGCAGGAAACCACGCAAACTGAGGCCACATTCATTGCTACAGGGGAATTTAACAAAGGCAATCTCAGGACAATCTCGCTTAAATACTACCAACACATTACATGCAGCACACGGGGGAAATGGGTTTTAGATCACTGCTACTCTCCCTTCCGGGATGCTTACAAATCCCTCCTCTGCCCACCTTTTGGCAAATCGGACCACTCTTCCATTCTCCTTCTGCCCACTTACAGGCAGAAACTGAAACAGGAAGCTCCCACCCTCAGAACGATCCAGTGCTGGTCGGACTAATTGGATTCCATGCTACAGGACTGTTTTGATCACGTGGACTGGGAGATGTTCCGGTCCACCTCTGATGACACCATCGAGGTCTACGCAGATTCTGTAACGTGTTTCATCAGGAAGTGCATAGAAGACGTGGTGCCGACCAAAACAATATGTATCTACCCGAACCAGAAACCGTGGATCAATGGCGATGTTCGTGTGGCACAGTTATACTCTCCGCAAAACTAACAAAACAGCCAAACACCAATACAAAAACAAAGTGGAAGCACAGTTAAAACCACCAACGTGAGATGTATGTGACACGGAATTAACATAATCACAGACTTCAAAGCAACTAATCACTCTGCTGTGAACACCACTGCTTCTCTTCCGGACGAGCTAAACACATTTTACAGTCGTTTTGAGGAAAACAACATCTCCTCCACGGAGATTTGTTTCCAACACAGCAGAGGTTAGTTCACTTACTGTCTCTGTTGCAGATGTAACACGATCTCTCAAACGGGTGAATATTCACAAAGCTGAGGGTCCAGATGGCATTCCGGGCCATGTTCTCAGAGCATGCATGGATCAACTAGCGGGTGTTTTAACAGACATTTTCAATCTCTCCTTCTACATGCTTTAAGACATCCACCATTGTGCCCATACCAAAACAAAGATAACTTGCCTAAACAACTGGTGCCCTGTTGCCCTAACTCCCATCATCAGCAAATGCTTTGAAAAGCTTATCAGAGACCACATCTGCTCTGTGCTTCCTGCCTCACTGGACCCACTACAGTCTGCTTACAGAAGCAACCGCTCCACTGATGATGCCATTGCACTTACAATACACACTGCTCTCTCCCACCTGGAAAAAACAGAACACATATGTGAGAATGCTGTTTGTGGACCACAGCTCAGCATTCAATACCATAGTGCCCTCTAAGCTTGACGCAAAATTCCGGGCTCTGGGCTTGAACAGCTCGCTGTACAGCTGGATCCTGGACTTCCTGTCAGGTAGACACCAGGTGGTCAGAATGGGCAGCAACATCTCCTCATCACTAACCCTCAACACTGGAGCCCCTCAGGGCTGTGTTCTCAGCCCACTCCTGTATTCCCTGTACACACATGACTGTGTGGCAACACACAGCTCCAATGCCATCATCAAATTCGCTGATGATACGACTGTGGTAGGTCTGATCACTGACAATGATGAAACAGCCTATAGAGAGGAGGTGCACACTATGACATGCTGGTGCCAGGAGCACAACCTCTCCCTCAACATCAGTAAAACCAAGAAGCTTTTGGTGGACTTCAGGAGAAAGACAGAGAACACAGCCCCATAACCATCAATGGAGCACCGGTGGAGAGGGTCATCAGCTTCAAGTTCCTCGGTGTCCACATCACTGAGGAACTCACATGGTCCATCCACACAGAGGCCATTGTGAAGAAGGCTCACCAGCCCCTCTTCTTCCTGAGATGGCTGAGGAAGTTTGGAATTAACCACCGCATCCTCACACGTTTCTACACCAGCACTGTAGAGAGCATCCTGACTGGCTGCATCACTGCCTGGTACGGCAACAGCACCGCCCTCAACCGCAAAGCCCTGCAAGACACATCATTGGAGGTGAGCTTCTCTCCCTCCAGGACATCTATACCAGGCAGTGTGTGAAAAAAGCTTGGATGATCATCAGAGACTCCAGCCACCCGAGCCATGGGCTGCTCTCACTGCTACCATCAGGCAGGCAGTATCGCAGCATCAGGACCCTCACCAGCCAACTTCATGACAGCTTCTTCCCCCAAGCAGTCATACTTTTGAACTCTTGATCTCTCATGATCAACATATATCAGCACTGCACTTTATTAATCTCACACTGGACTGTCATAAATTATATTTCTCTTAACAACACTGAACTGACTATCAACCAACAGCCTGAATGTCAATACAACCACTGTACAACCTTACTGCACATTTATATATATTATTTGTATTGTATAATATTATTTGTGTATTGTGTTGTGAGTAATTATGTGTATATTAGTTTCATAAATTGTGTTGTGTAAATCTGATGTTTATTGTAAATTGGTATATGTATCATCACTGTCATGACTGCTATGTTGCTTGGAACTGCACCCAAGACTTTCACCCACTGTCGCACTTGTGTATATGGTTGAGTGACAATAAAGTGATTTGATTTGATTTTTTCCCTCTCTGAAAAAGGGACAAACAGCTGCGAATCAATTCGATGCGCTCCTCTGACAGAAACGCTCGATAGAGAACGGAGTTTAAACTGAGACCCAGATATATTATTTCCTGTGAGGGCACCAGACAGCTCTCTGTCTCGTTTATTTTGAAACATGTGTTCTCTAAATGAGACACCAGCACCCTCGTATCTATCTCTGCTTGCTGCGGAGCATGGAGCACAGAGCAGTAGTTCGTCTAGGTAAGCAGACACTCTGAGACCCGTTAATCTCAGTGGCGTTAGCACTGCTTCCATACACTTTCTGAACACTCTCGGTGCTAATGACAGTCCGAAAGGCACCATCAAAAATTAGTAGGCTACTCTCTGATAAGCAAACCTTACTAATTTTCAATGTGACAGGTAAATGCCAATGTGAAAGTATGCGTCTTTCAGATTGACTGATGTAAACCAGTCTCTGGGACGAACAAATTGGGAGAGCATTTTGAGCGTTATCATTTTGAATTTGTACCTTCTCAGGTGTTTGTTGAGGTTCTGCAAATCCAGAAAGGGACAGAGACCTCCCCCTCTCTTGGGGATTATGAAATACCTGGAGTAAAAACCCTGACGGCACCACCCTTATAGCTCTTTTGCTCAGGTCCAACTCTCCCTGCACAGGAGAGGGGGATGCATCCATTGTGTTGCCCGGTCCAGAATGAGTGGGGAGAATAGCATCATCCTTATCCACCTCGCCATTTTCCTCCAAAAGGTGACCATCGTCATAATCCTCTTCCTCTTCTGTCCTGTCCCCAAAGGGGCATATTCAAAGAGGGGAGGCAGATTGGTGGAAACTTCGTCCGTAGAAACAGCGCAGCTGGGGTGGGGGGGTCTTTCTCCGCTGGCAGCAGAGAAAAACAGGGATCCCCATTATTCAACGCTGTGACCCACACCCTCCTTTCCAAAACTTGCCATACAAACCAGGAACAGTGCCCACAACACTCAATACTAACAAGTGCAGCCTGTGCATGTCTGACCCCGAGACGGGTGGGAATCCTTGGGCGAGATCATAGATCCACACATGCACGGACGGGAAGTTTCCTTCGCTCTGCTGCCCGGTGAGCTCGCAGTCACCATTAGAGAAACCTGAGCTCAAGAACACAGAGCCAGTTCACCACAACGTGCTACTTGATTCTATCTTAATCCCCGATCTCTCCTTAATGTGATAAGACCAGCCGATCTGCCACACCACCACAATGTGCAGGAAAGTGTAGAAGCTATAACCGCATTTAACTCTACTGAAAAAATACGTACGTACACACGGAGAAACAATATCAACACAGCAGAAAAGTATATTCACTTTGACAGTGAATATATTCGCAAAAGAAAAAAGCCACGCTCTGCAACGTACCTGAACAGCTCGTCTAACCAACTGTTTAGCGACTACTCCTTGCGAGTCCTGCTGAGGATAGCTTCCAATAATCTTCATGGGGAAGAGAATAAGAATGAAGAAAAGACATGTGGCGGTGTCTCATATAGGAAGATGGGGCTCCCTTACTCACTGCTGTGATTGGTCTGTCAGCTGACAGACATGGTGTCATTGCTTCCAGTGTCGGATACACCTGAGGCGAATTCCCATAGTGGGCCGATAGTGAGATACCAAACGAATGTTAGAAAGAGAATGTGTAATTATCATGCTCACTATTCATTTTTTTCATGTTCTCCTGCTGACATTAATTTGAAAATATCTTAACAACATTTAACAAATAATCCAGTCTGCTAAATTATTCAATTCATGTAGGAATAATTATTTGGCACACATGGCACTCATGTGGTGATTCATTTAGCACTAATTGATCTGCCTGTTCTGCTGTAATACAGATGCAAACACTACAGGTGGTGGGATATGGCACATTCACAATGATATGCTGATGGAAATGAGATATAAATTTTAATACTGAGCCTAGATCCTTTTTCAATCTATTCTCTGTCCTAGCCCAGTGGGCTCAGAAAAGCCAAAGGTTGTTTATGTATACACAGTGTGTGTATGTGTGTGGAAAGCATGCATCAGCAAACAGATTCCAATATGTGATAAACTCCCCTAAGCCCAAACCATAGTGCTGCCTCCTAGAATATGATTTTTGTTATTTTAATTTGGGTAGAGGCTGCCCCCTATGTGTGCTCTTGTGGATCAGTGTGGAGTTGTGGTCTGTCAAAATATAATGAATAAATAAGTTATGCCAAAAGCCAAATAAATTATCTTAGCAATCAATTTTACAAGATATCTATCTATCTATCTATCTATCTATCTATCTATCTATCATATATATATATATATATATATATATATTTTATCAAATGAAAACTGTCAAAACAGAACACTTAACATGATCTTTTATTTTATTTTTTTTAAATGGTAAATGAGTGATTTCTTGTAATGAAAATGTTGTGAAATTCATATTAATTGAAAGGTTAGCATTACTTACAATCTTAGGCAGTATTGCAATCAACTGGTTTATATGCTACCGGTTCAGCTGAAAAAATCTATTGTAGGAGCAATAATGCTTTTTTTATTGACAGATGTTATTATCTGAATGGTGTACAAGTACAGTTAGTGTTTTGAATACATGTCTTATTTCCTTATTTCCAGGTCCGATTTCCCCATGTATGGTGAGCTTGTATGGTTCTTTAGATGCAATAACATGCTGGTATGTTCATGCAGCATATGTGATCAGTCTGTCAGGAGGTGCGGACAGTGAAAATTGGAGCTGGGAGCGGCTGTTAACACACACACAAACACACACACTGTTGTCAGTGTCAGTTTTGAACAATCTCACTCCATGATTAAACAGGAATCAGTATTTGCTCAGATATGACATGAAACATGTCATTACTCTGTGAAAGTGCAGTGTTTTTTGTTTTGTTTGTTTGTTTGTTTTTAAAGAGGGGTTGGAATGTGCACCGACTAAAACAGAGCTGTCTCGTCAGACAAAAAGTGCCAATTACATGATTAAAGCTGTCTGTACCATTGACCTTTCTGTATTAGCTCTGTTTGCTATTACACTCAATCAAGAAAGGTCAGCACCAAACATGGATCCAATTTAAAATGTTTTGTCTTCTCATTGTTTTGCTCTCACCCTAGGAAAGTGTGTTATGCATTTATATGTGCCCACTCTGGCTAAAGTGAATTTGCATTGTGACATTTGCTGACCTCAAGAGTATTGAACATTGTTCAGTTTAAGCAGGGACGTGCAAAGACATTTTGGGGGGCAGGGGCTCAAGTGGAAAAAAGGGCCCTTCTCATAATTATTTATAAAAACAAATATTTTTAAACAAAACGTTAAATATATTAACACAATTCTGACTTCCTTACCAATTTATTTTAATTCCCTCACACTAATGCAATTGTTTCATACTCAACAGATTTCTACAAAATAATCAGTTCACACAGAGACCATGGTCTTCTTTAGTATTCACTAGGTTTATCACAAGAGCAGGCAACAGCACAGAAACTATGCCACAATATGCATGTTTTTTATGCTACTAGTTTCAAGTATATATTTAGAATAAATGACTGCACCAAGGAGAGGGACATAGTTTCACTAATAATTTGTTTATTTTGCAATACATCGTTTTAGATGAGGAGCCTACGATCAAAATTATGAAGTTACTGTTTAAGGCAGGACACTTTTTTCATGTAGTGGTCAATTTTAAGATTTTGGTCTATTTTGCTTCCATGTCTTCTTTTACTCTAATGGAAAGAAAACTTCCAAAATACACATTTAGATGGTGTTTGTTTTAAGCCCACTACCCTCCATCTGTTTGCATCTGTAGATTTCTTCTAAATTAACCAAAACAAGCTAATCTGCATATTAAACATAACATTTCAGGGGAAAAGACTCTTGATGTAAGTCATTAACTGGGGAAGTTCTGTGGTGATATGCTTTAGTTATTTTGTTTATCCTATTCACCTGCAGTGCCTTGTCAAATGTATGCAAATTAGTGCATTTTAATTAGTTAATGCCTACTTTGCATATCAATGTGGCAATTGTGGTGACGTTATTAGACACAAATTTTACTGTATTCACCTGTAGCATCTCCATTAAGTACAGTACATTAGCCTGTATGGCCATGATATATTGCCTTAGCTAAACTTTAGCTAACTTATTACATTAGCTAGTAGCTCATGAGTCATGCATGTTAGCAACTATAACTATATATTTGTCTTTTGGCTAATTAGCTGTAAAGTCGAGGCACTGCTAGCTTAGTCTTTTGTTCATCACCACTCACCTCCACACAAGCCAAAAAAAACACAACTGGGATAGGAGCTGGGAGGGGCTGCTGCCTGCCTGTCTTCGTGTCTGATGTGCCGATGTGTGCTTCACTGCTGAGAGAGAGAGAGAGAGAGAGAGAGAGAGAGAGAGAGAGAGAGAGAGAGAGAGAGAGAGAGAGAGAGAGAGAGAGAGAGAGAGAACTTGACAGTGTCATCTCCCGACCTGATATTTAGATTTTTTATTCAGTAAATATATTTGTTTGACAGGGAAGCTGTGCACACACTGGAGTGTGTGTGTGTGTGTATATATATATATATATATATATATATATATATATATATATATATATATATATATATATATATATATATATATATTCATTTATTAAAAAATAAATAATAAAAAAAAATTAAGTACTGCTGATTTGTCCTTTTTATGGAGGAAGATATCACTAATTAAAGGTACACTTGGTTTTTTTCATCGAAAACATTTACCAGTAAAAGAATAGATAGTACATTTTGAAAATTTTGTTTAAAATCATGTACACTCACATTAAATGAAGACTCCAGTCATATCAGTAGCATAACACAATGTTTCATTTTACATGTAGATGCCATGTTGATGATGAACATGACCAGCCGAACACTTCTCAGTAATCCCCCCTATTTATAGACACCTTCACTAACAGTATTACTTAATCATGGCTGACTGCGACTTGCACATTTTTGCAATGGTGTTGGTAACCAAAATCTATTGCTTTTGCATGATCCACAGTACTAGGTGTCCGTATGAGTCCAAGAAGACTGCCATATCGTCCAGCGCAACATATTCAAAAAAATATTGTATTAGTAATTGTGTAGCACTGTATTCGAATGTATTAGTCTAGTTGTACTAGTTTAATATTTTTAATGAAATTACAAAGATAGAAAGATTTGTTTTGACATAGTTCAGCCATGACAACTCTCAGATTGGCATGTTGATGTTGGTAAGGTATGTACAGTAGATAAGATATTGGTCTTTGCATATTAGATCTGCTACGCTGCTGCTGCTGCAGATCAACTACGGAGACTTGCTACTGTTAGTAAATAAACATACTGTGTTAGCATGTGATCATGCTGCTGCTGCTGTTGCACAAAATGCAGCAAAAGACTTGCTACATCGATCATGAAAGACATGCTGCTGCACAATTAGGCATACATTAAATCCCCTGTAGCCAGGGCCGGTCAACCCATTAGGCGACATAGGCGAGGGCCTAGGGCGGCATTGCTTCGGGCGCGCTGATCTACAAAGCCCATTTTAGCACGTGTCCAAACTGTGTCGAACAAAATGCGCCCTGTTCGTTCCGATTACGCCTTGCCTAGGGTGCTAAATGGGGTAGGACTTGCACTGCCTGTAGCTGACCTCGACAGATGGGAGCTGGGGATTGAGGTGGGTTTCAGAGCAAAGCTCATTCAGCGCGCTGCGGTGAACTGCTATCGCAAGACTGAGTTAATTAAATGTTACGCAAAGAGAGAGATGCGAGCTGATGGCTCCTCGAATACACATGATTACCAACCAGATTACGCCAAGCAAACCGATTTGCTTAACATGTCACGTGTGAGCGAGCCAATGGGTTGAATGGCTTGTGCTCAATAGAGTGACTGATAGAGTCATGGCTGAACTTGTGTCATTTGTCTCTGAATATTAAACTAGAATAGGAGAAAATATGTTTATGTTGAAAATTGTAAACATCACCTTTAAAGAGAGAAGCTTAAGGCCTGTCATTTTGCTTGGAGATCAGATACTGAGGTTTCTTATTTCTGAAAATAATCAGAGGTGTTCTCATGACAACAGACTGAAAATGTAGACAATTAAAGCAGAATCGACTCTGTTCACTGTGAGGAATTCACTCCAATTTTCACCATTACGTTCTTGTCATAGTGCCTTACATAACTGTGGATCTTTAACATCTGTTTTGGTTTGTCAATTACAATCTGTTAATTACAAGATTATCCTTTTCTTGTTTGTTGAGAAACTCCATCTGTCTGTATATTCACACACTGAAGTGTGTTGTGATCTCCTCAGTCTTTTCAACTCATCCTTGCACCTGTGTTTTCGTTGCTTCACCTCATTGAGTCTGTATAGGGAGTGAGGAGTTTTGTAAAGTCAGAGTGAGAGAGGGAAGAATTGCCCTGGCTGAAGGTGGGTGGGTGATCACACAAGCAAATTGATGATGAAATCCACTTTAAAATATGTTTAAACTACTTATGACCTCTAGAATAAAGCTTTGCCAATAAAAAAAAAAAAAAAAAAAAACTGAAGTGGAGTATAAAGTGGAAGGGGGGGTCATTCTTATAATGTGCCTGTACATTTTCATGTCTCCATCATACAGTATGTGTGTTTATATAATTGTATCATATTTGTTTTCTGAATTAACATTATTACAATTAAATGAACATTTCACTACCTTGATTTGAGAGGATGATTTTGCTATGCACTTAAAAAAAAAAAAAAAAAAAAAGTCAGTTTACTAAGAAATGTTTTCCCTTTCTCTAATCAGAATGTTTTGCACAAAACACTTTCTTGGTAATACTGTTTTAATTGGTGATTGTTTTATTTTTTTTTTTTTTTTTTATTTATTATTATTATTATACATTATCACTTTTCTATCATGTTAGTCTTTTGTAATATTCTTTTAATTAACAAAAAACCTTGCCTTGATGACATTATCCTCCAGGAAGTGATGTCACTTTTGGTGGGAAAACAGTGCAAATATCAGAAAGCATTAGCAATGGTTTTATGAAATCTGTGATGTTTTACAACATTCAGTACGGTTTGATAAAGCTGAAGAAATCAGTATGTTAATATCAAAATTCCAAAAGATTAGTTAAAACTATAGTCTACAAATTAACTTTAACTAAGTTGCTACCTCTACTATTAAGTTGCTAACTATTAATCCTAAATGGAGTAAATGCTAACTTTAGGTCTTTATTTCCATCCTGAAAAGAATCAAGTAATAATACTACTAATTATAAAGGTTTTACTTCCTTAGCTTGTAATTATCAAGCGTAATTTGATAGGGTATACCCTATAAATCTTTAAATTAAATTACAACACAAGCATAGCATATTATTTTTTTAAAGGTACTGTATAATAAGAATGATACAGTACATGGATAAATATGTGGTTGTAGGTTGATTACATGAAGACTGGAGTCATTTGCAAAAGTCATTTTGGAAATTTAATTTAATGTCTTTGTTAATGTAATTTACTGCTGAATCACCATTTATACAAATGTGTGACAGTAGTAGTGGGCAATTACATTAGCAGCAACTTTGCAGTGGCTTGTGAAATTCATATTATTTCAATAATGAAACAGAATTAAAAAAAAAATGTCCTTCATTTGTTCACTCAAAGTCTTTTAAATAGATGCACCCACACTGTGGTAAAATGTATGGACCATGTGATCATTATTAATTGATGAGTTCAGCACAGTGTTCTAGTGGAGGTGGAGAGAAAGAAAGAGAGAGACAGATAGAGAGCTTGAGACAACATGCTGGTGGAAAAGTTGAGTAGGGTGACACTCAGTGGTGGAGTAACAACACATAATGTAACCAGTGATCCACTGAAATGCAAGACTGATGACTTTTCCTGGCATGGTAAAAAAAAAGCTTAACATTGCCAGAGGTTTGGTAACATTTTATAGCCTGCTATACACATACATACACATTTAAATACACATATACAAAATAATTTTAAAATTAAACATTTAGATAAAATAAAATATCTAGAATAAAAAATAAAATCATAAAATATTAAATAATTTAAGAAATGAAAACTATGTTTCACCATTTACAGAAATGTTTCTAAGCATTGTATTCCTGTTGCACTGTATTAAAAAAAAAAAAAAAAATCTGTTTTTAAAATGTCATGTCTTAAAATTATTTTTGCATTTAGGCTGAGTTTGAGTTATCTATTGTTAGTGTATAAATAAAAATTGTATAGCCTATTTTTCATATGAATACATTTAATGACATACCAATTTAAATCCCAAATAGGGCAGAAATGGATCAGTTAGGCCAGAGACACAGGCCAGTATTCCAGGCTGATAGATAGTGGCATTGATTTTCCCTGCAAGTTTCCATACAGCTGTTTTTTTTTTTTTTTTTTTTTTTTTTTGAAGTAAATCAATAGAATAAGTTTTTCAAACTCACTGTCAAATTGATAGTTATGAAAATAATGTTATTTACAGATTTAATCAGTGTCATTTGAACCCCTCACTACACATTTGTCAAGGAATCTTTTTCTCTGTTTTTAATTTATGGAATTTTGCTCCTTAATTTGAAGGACAATTGCATAGAGAGGAATGTGGTGGAAAAATGGAATCGGCCGGATTCAAACCCGCACTGTTCGCATGTGTATAATGGATGTTACCTGTCAGAAATGCATGCGCTACCAACAGCTCTGACACAAATGTTTGTAATTAAAGGCTTTTGTAAAATGTGTATGATGCATCTGGATCATCAAATGTTCAAAATTTACTTGTGTAGTTTGAAAAAATAAATACAAATTAAACACAGGACAATGCAAGTTTTTTTTTTTAATTAATTTATTTATTTTATTTAGATGCTCCTGAACCAAAGTGAAATGATGTCAGTAATGATAATTACCCTCAGGGTTATTTTACCTCTAGCCTTGTTTGAACCTCTAAAAACACCATTTATAAAAGTAGCATACTTTAAAAGCAGCTTTAGGCCTTTTGGTCAACCTAAGATTATGGCAAGTTGTTTAAAACTTACCGGTAATAAGCATTTGTTGTTTCAAAACAGTTCTGGCTTCATACCATTAAAGGAATATTCTAGGTTTTTGTGGCATAATGTTGATTACCACAAAAATAAATTTTGACTTACCCCTCTTTTTCTTAAAAACAAAACAAAACAAAACAAAACAAAAAACACACAAATCTGGGTTACAGTCAGACACTTACAATGGAAGTGAATGGGGCCAATCTGTAAACGTTAAAATACTTGCTGTTTTAAATAGTATCTCCACAAGACATAAACAATATGCATGTAAAAAGGATTTGTGTGATAAAATCACTAACTAATACAGCTCAAATACACAAGTTTTAAAATAATAATTAATGTAAGTGCTTTTATTAAATTATAAGCTTCACATTTCTGCATTTAAACCCTCCAAAAATCGGCCCCATTTGCTTCTGTTGTAAATGCCTCACTGTAACCTCAATTTTTGCTTCTTTTTTAAGAAAAATAGGGGCAAGTCAAAATAAATTTTTGTGTTAATCAACATTATGCCACAAATTCTGTCGATTGAGTTTAACTTGTATTGAACCCGGAATATTCCTTTAAGAGAAGCTTGTTTTGACCCACAAAATAGTTCATTCTGTTGCCTTAAATCATATATATATTGCAATAGGTCATGGTTACTTGCGTAACCTCCATACCCTGATGGACACTAGGGGTCACTTTTGGGAGCCTGAGACACCTCTGGTCTTTGATAAAAGGCCAATAAAAATTGGCAAGTGGTATTTACATGCACTCCCCCGGACATACGGGTATAAAAGGAGCTGGCGTGCAACCACTCATTCAGATTTTATGCTGAGGAGCCGAGACAAGGTCCGGCCATTTCAACGGGTAGGTCCCATGAGGGAACGAGGCGCGGTCTGGAGGGGTTCAGCCTCCTGGCACCTCTCAGGAACCTGATGATCAGGTTGTGCTTCCCTAAGGACTTACCGTCCACTGTGTCATGGTGTGCTGCTATAGCAGTTACGTACACCTTCAAGGTGGAAGAGGACAGCCGCCCTTCCAACCTCTCCTGCATGAAGGAAAGCACCGATCCGACTGTGCAAATCTGGGGTCTTCCTGTCGGGAAGAACACCACTTAGCGAACAGATGCCACTTAAAGGCATACAGGCGCCTCGTAGAGGGGGCCCTAGCCTGAGTGATCGTGTGTACCACCACGGGTCCTGTCCAGGGGCCAGATGTGGAGATTCCAGAGTTCTGGTCATG
Source organism: Myxocyprinus asiaticus (assembly GCF_019703515.2). Classification (NCBI taxonomy): domain Eukaryota; kingdom Metazoa; phylum Chordata; class Actinopteri; order Cypriniformes; family Catostomidae; genus Myxocyprinus; species Myxocyprinus asiaticus. The sequence continues at coordinate 32,904,515 of NC_059357.1, read as the reverse complement.
GGTGTCAGATGGTGCCCCATCCCAGAGAAACAAGGTCCTTCCTCAGGGGAATTCACCAGGGGGGGCTGTCGTGAGGAGCATGAGGTCCGAGAACCATGTCTGGGTGGGCCAGTAGGGTAATACCAGGACAACCCACTCCTCATCCTCCCTGACCTTGCACAGAGTCTGTGCAAGTAGGCTCACTGGGGGAAACGCATATTTGTGCAGTCCAGGGGGCCAGCTGTGTGCCAGCGCGTCTATACCAAGAGGTGCCTCGGTCAGGGCGTACCAGAGCGGGCAGTGGGAGGATTCTTGGGAGGAGAACAGGTCTACCTGTGCCTGTCCAAATTGACTCCAGATCACCTGGACCACCTGAGGGTGGAGTCTCCTTCTCCCCTGAGGGTAACCTGCCTTGACAGTGCATCCGCTGCATTGAGGACCGGCCACTTGAGGTGCTACTGACTCCAGAGGAGGAGACGGCGGGCAAGTTGTGACATACAATGAGAGCGCAGACCGTCTTGGCGGTTGACATATGCTACCGTTGCCGTGTTGTCTGTACGAACTAACACATGCTTGCCCTGGATCAATGGCCGGAACCTCCACAGGCGAGCAGAATTGCCAGCAACTTGAGGCAGTTGGTGTGCCAACGCAGCCGTGGGCCCGTCCACAAGGCGGTGGCTGCGTGCCCATTGCAAACGGCACTCCAGCACGTCTTGGAGACGTCTGTCGTGACCATGAAGCGCCTGGAGACCTGCTCTATGGGAATGCCTGCCTGTAGAAACGTGAGGTCGGTCCAAGGGCTGAAGAGACGGTGACTGACCGGCATGATGACCACGCGAAGTGTCCCATGGCACCATGCCCATCTCGGGACTCGAGTCTGAAGCCAGTGCTGAAGCGGTCTCATATGCATCAACCCAAGCAGGGTGGCCACCGCTGAGGATGCATATGCCCCAGGAGCCTCTGAAAGTGTTTCAGTGGAACCGCTGTTTTCTGTTTGAACGTCTTCAAACAGGCCAGCACCGACTGTGTGCATTCGTTCGTGAGGCGCGCTGTCAACAAGACTGAGTCCAACTCTAAACTGAGAAAAGAGATGCTCTGAACCAGGAAGAGCTTGCTCTTTTTCCAGTTGACCCGAAGACCTAATCGGCTGAGGTGAGAGAGCACCAAGTCCCTGTGTGCACACAACATGTCCCGAGAGTGAGCTAGGATTAGCCAATCATCGAGATAGTTGAGAATGTGAATGCCCACCTCCCTTAACGGGGCAAGAGCTGCCTCTGCGACCTTCGTGAAGACGCGAGGGGACAAGGACAGACCGAAAAGGAGGACCTGGTACTGATAGGCCCGACCCTCGAATGCAAACCACAGGAAGGGTCTGTGTCGAGGTAGAATCAAGACGTGAAAGTACGCGTCCTTCAGGTCTACCGCTGCGAACAAATCTTGATGCCGGACGTTTGCCAGAATGCGTTTTTGCGTCAGCATCTTGAACGGGAGTCTGTGAAAAGCCCGGTTCAGTACTCGCAGGTCCAAGATTGGCCGCAACCCACCGCCATTTTTCGGCACAATGAAGGGGCTGTAAAACCCCTTCTTCATCTCGGCCTGAGGGACAGGTTCTATTGCACCCTTCCGTAGGAGCGTGGCGATATCCGCGCGCAAGATAGCAGCGTTTTCATCCTTCACCAAGGTGAAGTGGATACCGCTGAACCTGGGCGGATGCCTGGCGAACTGAATCGCGTAGCCGAGTTGGACGGTCCGGATCAGCCATTGTGATGGATTGGAATGCGCAAGCCACGCATCCAAGCTCCGCGCGAGGGGGACCAAAGGGACAATCTCGTCGGATGTACCGGTAGGTGGGGCCTCGCGGCGGGGCGGAGCTCGAGGTGCCACACCATGTCGTGGCCATGCTGAGTCTAGGGACATCAAAGCACTTACCTGGCTCCTTGTGACCACCCCCGGAAGAGGAAGAGGCCTGTCCTCGCAACACGTGGAGACTGTCCACGCAGGGGCGGGGAGACCGCTGCTGGAGCGCCAATCCTGCAAGGATAAAAAGGTGGACGTGGTCGTGATGACGGTCGTGCACACTGGGTATGTGACCCAGGGAACAAGGAAACCTGTCTTTTGCTGAACTGTTGGGTACCGCAGCCACTTGGGCATGCGGCGAAATCCCCCGGCCCTCCACTGGGGGATGGAGTGGTCTTCTTACCAGCTCCAAGGCAGTGGGTTTCATCGACCCTGGGTCGCCCATCTCAGAAGCCTTTTGTGGGTTCTTGGCGGCTGGCCATGAGACAGGTGGCGTCTTCTTCCTGCGGTGGGCTCCATGCCGGGGCCGGGCTGAAGGGGCAGGCTTTGGCGGAGCTGGTGCAGTCACTGCAGGGGGACGCCCTTGGCGACAAGCAGGCGGGGTGCGGGATCTTGAGCCGCGCTGGGTAGAATATGCCAGATAGCCTCTGTCTGCTGCTTCACCGTCGAGAACTGCTGGGCAAAGTCCTTGATGGTGTCACTGAATAGGCCAGCCTGGGAGATAGGGGCAGCAAGGAACCGTGTCTTGTCGGCCTCACCATCTCAACCAGGTTGAGCCAAAGGTGGCGCTCCTGGACCACTAGTGTGGACATGGCCCGACCGAGAGACCGCGCCTTGATCTTCGTTGCCCGGAGAGCGAGGTTGGTCGCTGAGCGCAGTCCCTGCATCAGATCTGGGGTGGAACTACACTCGTGCAGTTCTTTTAGTGCCTTGGCTTGGTGGACCTGCCGGAGAGCCATGGCATGCAGGGCAGAGGCGGCTTGTCCAGTAGCACTGTAGGCTTTGGCCGTCAGGGACGACGTGAACCTACAGGCCTTGGACGGGAGCTTTGGGCGTCTGCGCCAGATGGTGGCGCTCTGCGGGCATAGATGCACCGAGAGCGCCTTATCCACTGGGGGAATCGCCGTGTAGCACCTGGCCACCCTGCCATCGAGGGTAGTGAGGGTGGGGGAGCTGAGAAAATGGGACCGTGCAGTAAAAGGTGCCTCCCACGATTTTGTCAGCTCCTCGTGCACTTCCGGGAAGAAAGGCACAGGAGCGTGGCATGGCTGCTTTGAGCGGCGCTGCGAGCCCAGGAACCAATCATCGAGCCGCGAGGGTTCGGGGGAGAGTGGAGGGTTCCACTCTAGCCTGACGCTTGCGGCCGCCCGGGAAAGCAGGTCTGTCATTTCCGCATCAGCCTGTGACTGGGCAATCGTCCCCGAAGTGGGAAGCCCAGCTGAGGCTTCTGCGTCTGACTGGACAAGCCCGCTGTCCGATGCTATGCTCGAGAACTCATCAGCCTCGCGGGCTCTGAACAAGAGGTCGAACTCGCCATGAGACAAGCCGGCGGACTCATCTGGAAGCCTGATCGGGGCAGACGAGCGTGCTGGGGTATGGGAGGTCCGTGGGGGGATACCCGGAGGAGGCGGTCCCATTGGAGTCCCCAAATCGCCCCCAGTGCTAGCCGCGCTGGCCTCATAACCGTAGGTAGAAGGACCGAGGCGGGGAGCCGCTGGGGTGCCATGGTCATGTTCTTGCAGTGAGTACATGAACCATCCACGAATGCTGTTACCGCATGGGTTGCGCCCAGACACAAAAGACAGCGATCGTGACCGTCTGAAGTTGAGAGGTAACGACCGCAACCAGGAATAACACACAAACGGAAAGGCATCTTTAAAAAGATGCGTCTTTAAAAAGACGTTCCGTGTGTGCCGCTCTTTTAGAGAAATATAGGCTTTTAGGAAAATATACTCTCTTTTTTCTGCCGAAGCGCCCAGAAGCATTCTCTGCAGTGCACTAGTGCAGAGGAGGAAGAAGCCGCTGAAATGCGCCGTCAGATCCAGCAGAGATGAATGAACAGTCAGCTCAGTAAACATCGACCGTTCGGCTCTGAAGAGAAAATCTGAATGAGTGGTTGCACGCCAGCTCCTTTTATACCCGTATGTCTGGGGGAGTGGCATGCAAATACCACTTGCCAATTTTCATTGGCCTTTTATCAAAGACCAGAGGTGTCTCGGGCTCCCAAGAGTGATCCCTAGTGTCACTACATCGACACAACATCGAGTGAGTGACAGATAGGGAACTTGTTGGTTTAGAGTCAAAACTTCAATTACACAAATGTTTGTTTTCTTTAGAAGTGGCTTTTTATATGTTGGCTTTAAACACCTAGAATTTTTAGAAATGTTATCCTCCAAAGTAAAATTTCAATATCATCATATTTTTGTAATAGTTTTATTGTAAACAAGTGAACCCAACAGAACCACATTGGCAGACATTCAGACAAAGGTCTAACTATATGATGAAGGTAGACTTTAACAGAAAGGTTGAACTGTGTCCTTAGGGCAAGGATATACAGTATTTCCATTCATTTCAGATTGGGGCAGGTATTAATTACAATTTCTGTTGGCCAATATTGTGTTTTATAATAGATTTATTGTTTAAATTCAGCTGAAAATCCTATAATAGGCAATTTAATAGCATGTACTCAATGTTTGACAACCTGCCCTGCTGTTGGGGCATGTTGTCACAAAAGGTCAATGTGTGTTAATTTGTCTTTTTCATGGATAACAACAGAGAAAATGTTCAAAGGCTTTTCTGCAGGTAAGCATCTACGGCAATGGTTCTCAACCAGCGGGCTCTAGCACACTTCAAGTGGGACTGCAAGATGACTTAAAATGATTTTAAATAATTTGTATTAAAATTACATACATTAATTTAGGCATACAACATATAAAACAGTAGTTCCTGAAACTGATTAAGTGTTTAAATCTATTGACACTCCTAGTGTCAGGAGAGGTCTAAGGTATGTGCCTGTACAGAAATAGATTTTCGAAAATAAGCCTACTGAGAAAAAATTCACTGGGGTTAAAAGGGTGAAAACTAGCCGTAGTCTCCCCTATATAAAAGTGTTGTGCGCTTTGTTCAGGAGCGGGTTTGGTTATTAGCGATAATTAATAATTATTTAATAGCATGTACTCAACGTTTGACAACCTGCCCTGCTGTTGGGGCATGTTGTCACAAAAGGTCAATGTGTGTTAATTATCAAAGATAATGATTAATTATTATAATCAATAGGACATTTATTAGAATCAACATTAAATTTTTAATCCTTTAAATCAACAATCATCAAAGATAACCATCAATTATCAAATTCAATAGAATATTAATTATTATCAAAGATAATTATTAATGAATAAAATCAATAGAACATTGATTAGAATTAACATTAGCTTATTGATCCTTCAAATAAAAAATCATCAAAGATAATTATCAAAATCAATAGAATATTAATAAGGATTACTATCGCTGGGGCACCACCCTGGAATCAGGGAATAATAACCAGACACTATAGCAGTCTCACTATAGGATTGTTCTCTTAGGAAAGTCGACCTCCGGAGAACATCGACATTCAAAAGTTAAACAATGAAGGCTTGAATCCGAGCACTGACATCCCCTGCCAGTCCTTGACACAGGTGCATGCAGAACAATATGAAAACAATTCTCTTTAAAGTATAACAAAGTTTATTGATGCAGTAATATCAATTAATAATCAATACAATGCAGTCAATAGACTTCCAACTACAAACTAAACAGTAACATGATTAGATATGGTAACAAATAAGCCTATAATACATGAGAGGAAGGTATGTGTGTGTGTGTGTGTGTGAGAGAGAGAGAGAGAGAGAGAGAGTGTGAATGGGTGTGTGTGTGTGTGTGTGTAAGGAGTGGAGCACACAAAATGGTGGACGTGGTTCTCATGGAGAGTGTCACGCAAGGTTTCCGGACAGAAAAGGTGGCCGCGAATGTGGGCGGAGACACTGTTTAATGGTGTTTGTCCATTTAACGTGTGTCTCTGCTGGTACGATAACTTAGGGACAAAGCTGGACTCTATTGCCAAGTTATCTGTTCGCCAAATGTGTGTGTTTGTGAGGGGTCGTATGTGTGTGTGCGTTTAGTACGAGAAGGAGAGAGCAGAGTGACGGCACCGAAGCCGTTTTTAGCGATCGTGGAAGAGAAGGCAACTGTCACTCAGAGACGCAGTGAACGGCTCGTAATCGAGTGGTCGTTGGTTCTTTAATGGATAAACTCAGTGAGCCAGTCTCACTCACGATGGTGGATATGCAAAAACAATCCAACGTAGTTGGACAACAACATAGCAAATCTCATTCATGCTAACAGTACATTACAGTAATACCTTGAGGTTTATTAGCAGCAATGAGCAGACTTGGCGATCTGTAAACTGTACAAGCAATAACCTTGATACACAAGAATAACACACTATAATAATCTATCTCTGCCCAGACGTAAACCTCTTACTTGAGTCATGTGAGAATGTGGGTAGAATGTGTGTTCGTCCATCGTTTGACTCCGACTCGGATTCTAGAGGCTCAGGTGATGATTGGTGGCTGTTTCCTTGCTCTGTCAGCAGGCCGAAGTCAACTTGGTTGAAGAAGGAAGAGAAATCTTCTTTCTTCACTTCTGCGGGCAAAAGGGTGAAGATGCGGATTGCTCGGCAGTCTCCTTAGGATCCGTTAGCATGCTCGGTGGAACACTGAGAAATCTCCACTCGTCCAGCGAGATGGAGATTGTATGGCCAAAGTTTCAGGTATGTACATTGCTTCCTTGGGCAACGAGGCTACACCTGGGAGCAGCAGAGCTGCTAGTCGCTGCACATACTGTTGCTGGAAGCAACGCCCAGAACGATCTCTGAGGTTTTTGTACTCCTGATGACATCATGGAGGGACGCGTTCTGTCGTGCACCTCATCCAAAAGGAGTTGAGAGTTCGATCCTTCAGAATTTCATACATAGGTGTAAAGTACAAGGCTTCATGGGATCTGTAGTCTGTTTTGGACTCCCTTTGTTTGATTTTGGCATGGTTGTTGTTATCAGGCTTTATGACTGTATGTAGGACTCAGTCAGGCTTTATGACTGTATGTAAGCCTGCCTTTGTCTCATATCTGAGTACATGATGCCCAACAAAAGTATAGATAGTTTATATTTCCGTTTTTTTTTTTTTTTTTTTTTTTTACTGTATTCCAGTTCTAGTTCTTTCATTCTTTGAACTTGTATTGAGTTTTTAATATGTTGGGAGCATTTTCTGTATTCATTCATTTTGAAACTCACTGTCCAATTGATATTCCTCCCTCTTTAGAGATTTTTCAAATGTAATCTTGAAAAATTGTGGATCTCCTCTTTAATTCTCAGGACATGCTGAGCCACGAAACCAGGGACACTTTTATCACGTAAGACACATTGTGAGGAATAGGTATTTAATGTGGCAGCACATCCTCTTGGCCAGTGGTGGAGGAGATAGAGAGAGGCTCTTCTGCTAGTGATGAATAGAGGGTTAAAGAGCAGAGCTGAAAAATGTACTGTGGGGCTGTCTATGTTTGAGAAGAGCAGATAGTAAGAGAGAGAGAGAGAGAGAGAATGAGAGGAGAGATGGGAGATACAGTCACGCAGAAGGGGAGAAGGGCCTGAGAGGGTGTTGCTGATGATGCTGTTAGGAGCTTCACACTTCATAAATTTCACTGAAGCAGCACCTCTCCTGTAACAAGGTGATGAACAGGCACTGCATCTGCTCTCTGGTGGGGAAACTAACTTTATCTATTGTTGACAGCTCACACTTTTTTTCTCATTATCTTTCACTTTTTCTATTTTTACTTTATTATTTTTTGAAAGCACACATTTCTCCTGTGCCTTACAGTGGATTCCATTTAGGAACCAACATCTCCAAACTTAATTTTGAATATAATCATATATTTTTTTTAAATAGCCATTGAGTTAACAAGTAAACACAATAAAACGGGAGACATGTCCCCCCTACTTTTCTTTTTTAAAAAATTACTCTTTTGTCCCCTTCACCTTTTCATATATATATATATATATATATAAGTTTTTTACACAACATAAGTTTTATTTTGTACCCAGTCAGCTATGTATACTGAAGGTAGCTGAAAGTATCCGGTGGCCAAATACAAAATGCACTGACTGTAAGGGATAGTACTCTCATTACTTTTACTATTTTCAGTTTTACTCAATCCACCCATGTTCATATTATTAAAAAAATCATGTGAATTAAACTGTGGATTTGCATTGGGACAACATGGGTATTTTTTGTTTGGTTAACTAAAACTGGGCAGAGGATTTCTAGTTTCCAGCATGCTCTGCACAGGACTTGACGGGGAAAGTAAATGTTCAAATTAAATGTTATTTTATGTGTCTTTTGTGCAAGATGATTATAAAGCAAGTGACTTGTTAGTGTTTGATGTTTTTTTTTTTGTTTTATCTTGAGATTTAGAAGAATTTCTGTTATGTTGTAGTTTTGGGGGTCATCATCATGTTGAAGAGTGGAGTTTGATTCTAGGTTGAGGAACATTAAAATTTGAGGATTATGTTTTATCCATTGAGCAATTCCTGTGCTAACCATAGCATAGTGACCAAGTTGCACTCAGTAGTGTTTCCCACCAGCATGTATTTAGCAAGCTAACATTTCCTGTCATTAGCTAGCATATTACTAATAGTGTTTAATTTGAGTTTTTTTTTTTTTTTACGTTTAATTGGTAACACTTTATAATAATGGTCCGTCATTAATAGATAATTATGCAGGAATTAATGCAGGACAATTGAGTAGTACTACATTAACTCTTTAGTTACTACTATTAACTAATATGGAAACATGATTAACCAATCAGTAAGTAATAGCGAACTGATGACTGAGGTAGTTTACTGTTAGGTAATCAATAATTACTAAATTTGTTCTGCCTCACTGAGAACTATTAACTTACTATGGCTAATTTAAAATAACTACTAATTAATTACTAATCAAAATATTAACATGTCTAAAATATTTGCCCAACCTGTGTATACCTTGGGATGTCACTTCTGCATGTTTGATATTATTGAAGGTTTTTTTTTTTTTTTTTAATAATTCTGGTAACCCATAAGGAATGAGTCAAGTGTTACCACATAAGTATGAAGGAATTACAAATGATCTGGACCATTATTTTAAAGTTAGGGTCATGGCAATGCATTATTAATTAATGAGATCTTACTGTTTCCTTCCTTGTGAGTTAAAGGTTATCTGGACCATTATTCTAAAGTGAAAACACATTATAAACCATTTATAGTAACCTTGGTGTTACTTGTCAGTTAGTAATGAACAGGCTACACAAGTGTTTGTTCCTACATTTTATTCATTTAATCAAACAGATAGTTAACAAACATTCACAGACATTCAAAAAAAGTTTCTGGCATTGAATTATGAATCATTGAAATAATTGAACATAACTGCATAGGCTACAAACCTTTAGCAGTATAATGCTTTTAATTGCTGGTGCTCATGGTTACTACATATTAGAAAAGTGTTATCTCTTAACATAAAGTAAAATAATAAAATGATGTGTCTAAAGGACAAGTGTGTTGATCTCCACAAGACTTCAACAGAAAATGGAGAGAAAACTGGCGTGCAGCATGAGGCCGATTCCACATGTGTACTTCCACCCTAGACAGCCCACTCTGTAAATACGTACAATTTTTATCAAATTAATTTGACACGTTTCCTCCTTTTCCTATGTTTGGTATGAACAGAACAGAATGTATGTTAAAGTTTACCGCGTGTAGGCGGATCGACGGGAGTTCGGAGCAAATTCTCTTCTTTCAGTTTAAGCACGAGCATTGAATATGGCGAACCCTGACTGGATTAGAAGCTTGATGGATGTGACACTCATTCTTTTTTTTTTTTTTTCATTGGATCCATTAAGTTACTGAGATAAAAAAAAAAAAAAAAAAAAAAAAAAATGCACTTCACATAAAATTAAACACTTCTTATAAGATTAACCTACAGTATCTATTACTAAAAAAATTATTTTAAAAATGTTTTGTAAAAAAAAAAAATGTTGTGTATATTCAAGTGTGTATTCATTAGTTAATAATGTGTTACCATGACCCTCACTTTAAAATAATTAGTAATTCCTTAATGTTTATGTGGTAACACTTGATTCATTACTTATAGGTTACCAAAATTATTTTAAAAAGACCTCCAGCAATATCAAACCTGCCGAAGTTAATAATTTGTAATGAACAGAAGAGATATCCCAAGGAATACACATGTTGGGTACATACATCTGTAAGCTGACTATGATACTCTACCAGACACTGTTGCCATGATTTAGAGAGCTGTTATGTTCATAAATTAATTCTAGCACATGTTTCTCTGAAGGGGCATTTCATGATCATGTTCACAATAAAAACATAATCATTCACATTTTAGACACATGTTAATGTTTTAATTAGTAATTTATTAGTAGTTTTTTTTTTTTTTTTTAATTAGCCATAGTTAGTTTATAGTTCTCATTGAGGAAAATCAAATTCAGTAATTAATGATAACCTAACAGTGAACTACCTCAGTCATCAATTTGCTATTACTGATTGGTTAATCATGTTTCCATATTAGTTAATAGTAGTAAATAAAGTGTTAATGTAGTACTACTCATTAATCCTGCATTAATTCCTGCATAGTTACCTATTAATGACGGACCATTATTACAAAATGTCACCATTTAATTGTGTTGTGTTTACTTGATTCAGTTAGGTTTCCTCTACTTGAAGTATTCAAGTTGAAATTACATGGTCATTTTAATTTAAGAAAACTGATTTCAATTATGTGATACCACTGTACAAGATTGAATCATGTTCAGCCAAAGAGTTATTTTTTGAGTGTGACATCACACATCAGTGCCAGAGAAGTTTGTCTCACTGGATCCTCAGTCCATCACAGCTGAGCAGATGAGATGCAGTATGCTGCCTAAACCTGTTACTGTGGTATACCACAGCAGACAAATCATCAAAGCTCTCTTTTGTAGTCCATTAGAAAACATGTTCCTGCTTTCAGTACTCAGCACAGTTAAACTGATGTCTGACACTGTAAATGAGATCAACAGAAGTTATTTATTTTCCTCTGTTCTCACACTGTAGTTGTTGCATTGTTTCAAAAGTACCAGTAAATCAAATTTAGCATGCCATAGCCATCCGGGCGACGAAGGTCACAGCACGAGCACTCGGGCAGGCGATGTTCACCTTGATGGTCCAGGAGCACCACCCGTGGCTGAATCTGGTCGAGATGAGGGATGCCGACAAGGCTCGCTTTCTCAACGCTCCCATCTCCCAGATCTGCCTATTCGGCGACACCATCGAAGACTTTGCCCAGCAGTTCTCGGCAGTGAAGAAGCAGACTGAGGCGATACAGCACATCTTGCACCGGCACGGCTCAAGATCCCGTACCCCGTCTGCTCCCCGAGGGCATCCCCCTGTGGCGGCGAAAGCCAAGGCAGCTCCGCCACAGCCTGAGCCCAGTTTTCAGCCCCAGCGTAGAGCCCCCCGCAGGAAGCTGACACACCCTGCCTCATGACCAGGCGCAAGGACCCAGAAGGCTCCTAAGCGCCCCTGAGATGGATGACCCAGGGAGGGAGATGTCCGTTGCTACCATGGAGCTGGTATCCAGACCACTCCGTCCCCCAGTGGAGGGCCGGGAGGTAAATCTTGTGTTCCCTTTTGTTTTGTGTTCGCCGCACCCTGAACGGGCTGCGGTACCCACGTTTTCAAAAAAAGAGTGGTTTCCTCACTCCTTGGGTCACACGGTCGGTGTTTACGACCGCCGTTATCATGGCGACCGGACACTGAGCACCTGCGATTTGGATGTTGCAAACGCGGGCCCCCCACCTTTGTGCGCCCGACCACACTCACACCCATGGTCAGGCGGTTGTGGTGAGTCACGAGGATGGGCAAAAAGTCCCTCCTCCCCCGTCGCCGGGTACATAGAGCAAGGTAAGTGCTTCGAGGGCCCTCTCAGCGCAGCCATGAGTTCGAGACGAAGCAAGGCTCCTCAACGTGGCATTACCTGCTCCCCCGCCGCGAGGCCCCACCCACAGGTATGTTAGATGCGATTTTCCCCTTAGTGCCCCTCGCCCGGAGCTTGGACGCATGGTTAGCGCTTTCCAACCTGTCGCGGTGGCTGGCCAGGACCATCCGACTCGGTTACGCGATTCAGTTCGCCAGGCGCCCTGCCCCGGTTCAGCGGCTTCTGCTTCACCTCGGTGCAGGGCGAGAATGCTGCCACCCTGCGTGCGGAGATCGCGACCCTTCTGCGCAAGGGCACGATAGAGCCTGTCCCTCCAACTGAAATGAGGAAAGGGTTCTACAGCCCTTACTTCATCATGCCAAAGAAAGGCGGTGGGTTGCGGCCAATTTTGGACCTGTGAGTTTTGAACTGGGCCTTACACAGATTCCCGTTCAAGATGCTGACGCAGAAGCACATTTTGGCGTGTGTCCGGCATCAAGATTTGTTCGCAGCAGTAGACCTGAAGGTTTTACCTCGTCACAGAACCTTCCTACAGTTTGCTTTCAACGGCCGGGCGTATCAGTACAAGGTCCTCCCCTTCAGCCTGTCCCTGTCCCCTCACGTCTTCACGAAGGTCGCAGAGGCAGCTCTTGCCCCATTACGGGAAGTGGGCATCTGCATACTCAACTACCTCGATGACTGGCTGATTCTAGCGCACTCTCTAGAGTTGCTGTGCTCACACAGGGACCTGGTGCTCAGGCACCTCAGCTGTCTAGGGCTTCAGGTCAACTGGGAAAAGATTAAGCTCTCCCCAGTTCAGAGCATCTCTTTTCTCAGCATGGAGTTAGACTCGGTCTCAATGATAGCGCGCCTCACAAGCGAGCACACTGCCTGAAGTCATTCAGGTGGAAGACAGCGGTTCCACTGAAACACTTTCAGAGGGTCCTGGGGCATATGGCATACTCGGTGGCGGTCACGCCGCTCGGGTTGATGCATATGAGACCACTTCAGCACTGGATTCAGACTCGAGTCCCGAGATGGGCATGGTGCCGCAGCACATATTGCGTGGCTATCACGCCACTCTGCCACCACTTATTCAGCCCTTGGACAGACCTTGCGTTTCGGCGGGCAGGAGTCCCCCTACAGCAAGTATCCAGATGCGTCGTAGTCACCACAGATGCCTCCAAGTTGGGCTGGGGTGCCGTGTGCAATGGGCATGCAGCCGCTGGCTCCTGGACAGGACCACTGCTGTGTTGGCATATCAACTGCCTCGAGTTGCTGGCTGTACTGCTCGCCCTGTGGAGGCTATTGCCATTGATCCGGTCGGACAACACAGTGACAGTAGCATATATAAATCGCCAAGGCGGCCTACACTCTCGTCACATGTCGCAACTCGCCCACCATCTCCTCCTCTGGAGTCAGTAGGGGCTGAGGTTGCTGCGGGCCACTCATGTCCCAGGCAGACTCAACACCACAGCGGACACGTTGACGCGGCAGGCGACACTCAGCAGAGAGTGGAGGCTCCACCCCCAGGTGGTCCAGCTGATTTGGAGTTGATTCGGCAAAGCACAGGTAGACCTGTTAGCTTCCCGGGAATCCTCCCACTGCCCACTCTGGTATTCCCTGACGGGAGCCCCCCTTGGGACAGATGTGCTGGCACACAGCTGGCCCTGAGGGCTGCACAAATACGCATTCCCCCCAGTGAGCCTACTTGCACAGACCCTGTGCAAGGTCAGGGAGGACGAGGAACAGGTCACCCTTGTGGCGCCGTAATGGCCCACTCAGACTTGGTTCTCAGATCTCACGCTCCTCGTGACAGCCCCTCCCTGGCAGATTCCCCTGAGGAAGGACCTCCTCTCTCAGGGACGGAGCACCATCTGGCACCCGCGCCCAGACCTCTGGAACCTCCACATCTGGCCCTTGGACGGGATGCAGAAGACCTAAGTGGCCTACCACCAGCAGTGGTAGACACAATCACTCAGGCCAGGGCTCCCTCTACGAGGCAGCTTTATGCCCTGAAGTGGCGTTTGTCCGTGAGTTGGTGTTCTTCCCAAGGTGAAGACCCCCAGAGATGCGCAGTCGGTCAGTGCTTTCCTTCCTGCAGCAGAGGCTGGAGGGGTGGCTGTCCCCCTCCACCCTGAAGGTGTATGTGGCCGCCACAGAGGCACACCACGACGCAGTGGATGGTAAGTCCTTAGGGAAGCAAAACCTGATCATTAGTTTCCTGAGAGGTGCCCGGAGGCTGAATCCTCCTAGGCCACGCCCCTTTCCTTCATGGGATCTCTACGTGGTCCTCTTGGGCCTTCGGAGAGCCCCGTTTGAGCCGCTAGAGTCAGTCGAGCTGAAAGCCCTCCCTTTGAAGATGGCCCTCCAGATTGCACTCACCTCCATCAAGAGGGTTGGGGATCTGCAGGCATTCTCTGCCTGGAGTTCGGTCTGGAGACCCCAGCCGGGCTATGTGCCCAAGGTTCCCATGACCCCCTTCAGGGATCAGGTGGTGAACCTGCAAGCGCTGCCCCGGGAGGAGGCAGACCCAGCTCTGTCATTGCTGTGTGCAGTGCGTGCTGTGCGCATCTACTTGGATCACATGCAGAGCTTTAGACACTCTGAGCAGCTCTTTGTTTGCTTTGGCGAACAGCAGAAAGGGAACACTGTCACCATACAGAGGCTTGCCCACTGAATCGTGGATGCCATCGCTCTGGCATATGAAGCCCCGGCCGTGCCCGCTCCTTTGGGAATACAAGCACACTCTACAAGGAATCTGGCTTCCTCGTGGGCACTGGCCAATGGCACCTCTCTAACAGACATCTGCAGAGCAGTGGGTTGGGCAACACCCAATACCTTTGCGAGATTTTACAATCTCCGGGTTGAGCCAGTTTCATCCAGTGTTTTGTCAGGTACGAACAGGTAAGTTTGGTAATACGGAACAGCTGGTTGGGTGTATCGCTTGCGTATAGTGCCTTTCCCCTCCGTGAAGACGTGTGCTTCTTCTCCCATGTGAGTTCACGAACCGTGAACCCTGGATGTCCTTCCTCCCTAGCCCTGTGGCTCACGAATTCGGCAGAGGAATTCGCAGCCGGACCCACTAAGGGTACTAATATGCCCTGTACTGGGATAAGTGCTCCACAGGTGCCGGTTACTCCGGTAACCCCCTGTTATGTATTTTCCATGGTACAGTCTCACTGTCGGCAGACCCGCGTCTCCCTTGGGCAGAGCCCTCTCTGCTGTGTTTGTAGAGCTTCTCCCCTTCCAGGCAGGACCTACCACCACGCTTCTTCCATGTGCGGCTGGTGAGCCCACGTGACGTATTGCCACATGTTACCTCCCCTCCGGGCAGGATATGGTCTCTGCGGGGTCTTTTCCCCCTGAAAGAATAGGAAAGGAAAAGAACACCTTGCCCGGTGCGTGTAATAGCGTTAGATGGCCCCTGCCGAATCTAATACTCTGTGGAGAAAAAACGTAGGGAGAAAAGGCCGCAGCTGGCGCGGCCTGCTCCCACGCTAGTTACGTCGCTTCCCCCCCTCTGGGATGCGGGGAACTACATGACGTCTTGTGGGGCGTTGGGGGAGGTTACGTGCAGACTGATGCACCTGCTATTACGCATGCAGCAGTTTGCTTGCACCTGCATCAGCAGTTCATGTTACACGGTCCAGCTGTTGTGCCGTTTTTCTATAGGGTCCCCTAGTGTCACTACATCGACACAACTTCGAGTGAGTGACAGAAGGGGAACATCTCAGTTATTGTTGTAACCTCTGTTCCCTGATGGAGGGAACGAGACGGTGTGTCCCTCTTGCCACAACGCGGTACTATACGCTGAAATGGCCAGGACCTTGTCTCAGCTCCTCAGCACAAAACCTGAATGAGTGGTTGTGAGCCAGCTCCTTTTATACCCATTTGTCCAGGAGAGTGGCATGCAAATTCCACTCGCCAATTCTCATTGGCCTTTCTCAAAGATTAGAGGTGTTTGGGGCTCCCAAGGGCAACTCCTAGTGTCACTACCTCGACACAACGTCTCGTTCCCTCCATCAGGGAACGGAGGTTACAACAGTAACCGAGACGTTTTCATTCTGTATGAAATTTTAGAACTTTATGATTTATTTGGATAAGTAGTTTTGTATTTTAAATTATGTGTTTGTAGCCTTGTCTTGTTATTACTGACCATTGTCCCCCCCACACACCTTTCAGACCAGAGTTGCACCCCTACATACAGTAATGCCTCAAACATACATTTTTCAAATCATTGTGTGCTCTGAGAAGGTTGCTAGTGTGACACATTGAAATATGTTTTAAACAATAGCTTGTGATCTGTTCGGAAACACTCTTGAAATCTGCAAGTGTACAAATACAAATTTGATAATATGAGTATATAACAGAGACCCAAATTTGTTGTAATATATTTCATGCATTTCTTAATAGCTAAAATGGTTAAAAAGAAGAATAAGTTTAAAAAGTGTTCTAAAAATGGTTTTGAAATAATTTCATGATTTATTGTTTGGGTAATCCATTGCTCAGGTTTCAGTGTTCGGTATTGATTACTTTGGCCTGACTATCCTAAAGGGGGAGCTCTCATTTTCCTCATTCTACATAAAGTATTCAGTGAGGAAACTTCACAGAGCTTGTCTGTCAATAATCATTTTCCCCTTTATTCAGGTATGTTAATATAATATGAACAAAGGTTAAAAATTTGTATTTTTCAGATGTTTCCCATACTATGGTGTACATAGTATTAAATATTTTCTGTCGAGTGTAAAGTGAACACGAGTTCAGCCACGAGACCAGGGCACGAAGCACATGTGAACAGTGTCACAGAAAGCGTGTTTTCGGCAAAATACGTACTGGAAAAAATGGTGAATTTGAGTGGTTAGTTTATCCTTGCTGATGTGAAAATGTGTACTT
Source organism: Myxocyprinus asiaticus (assembly GCF_019703515.2). Lineage (NCBI taxonomy): Eukaryota > Metazoa > Chordata > Actinopteri > Cypriniformes > Catostomidae > Myxocyprinus > Myxocyprinus asiaticus. The sequence goes on along the minus strand of NC_059357.1, from coordinate 32,887,803 downwards.
AAACAGTTTGTTTCAGAAAATAAGTAGTTTGGATAAACGGGCTCATAAGTGTTCCAAATGAAGTATGTATGATACATTTGTTTTGTGTGAAATGTATTTTATTGAACAAAAGAAGAGTACAGGAAAATGTTTAATTGTATATTGACTGCATTTGATACCTGTATTTATATGAACATATTGTACTCTCATAGTTGATTCTACATAAAGAATTCAGTGAGGAAACATTGCAGAGCTTGTCTGTCATTAATCATTTTCCCCTTTATTCAGGGGCGTAACACAAGCAAGTTAAATAAGGACTACATTTTCTGCTTAATTACGCATCATTCATCAAGTACCTAAACTCACTTTGTTAGGAACACCTATACACCTTATTCGTGCAAATATCTAATCAGCCAATCGTGTGGCAGCAGTGCATGCAGAAAATCATGCAGATATTGGTCAAGAGCTTCAGTTTGTTCACATCAACAATCAGAATGAGGAAAAAAATTTGATCTCAGTGATTTCATTAGTGGCATGATTGTTGGAGCCAGACGGGCTGGTTTGAGTATTTCTGTAACTGCTGATCTCCTGGGATTTTCACGCACAACAGTCTCTAGAGGTTATTACAAATTGTGCCCAAAAAAACAAAACCAAAAAAACATCCAGTGAGCGGCAGTTATGCAGACAAAAACAGCTTGTGGATGAGAGAGGTCAACGGAAAATCGCCAGACTGGTTCGAGATGACAGAAAGGCTACGGTAACTCAGATAACTCCTCTGTACAATTGTAGTGAGTTACTTGAACTGACATGAATACTAAGTGTAGTACATGTAATGTGTTAAAAATTATGTGCCTCTTCAAGTAAAGTCATGACATGATTCTATATTAACCAGTCATATGTTCATTATAAGTATATGAGTAGTTAATAATTAGTTAATAATGATGTGCCCCTCTAAGTAAAATCATGACATTATGCTACATTAACAAATAATTTAATACACATATTTTACCAATGTGTTAAAAATTGATAAAGAAAAGTTAAAAAATACAAAATTCAAAGGGGGTAAAAACACCTTTAATGTGACAAAACAATACTGAAAGACAAGAGTTCATCTTTCATCAAGATGTGTTTTGAAATGCTTCACAAGTAAATTTTCTTTCTTTCTTTCTTTCTTTTTTTTTTTTTTTTCATACTTTCTTGCTTCCGTGGAACACAAAAGGATCATTTTTCTGAAGAATGTACTTGTCATTGTTTCCATGCAAGAATGGGTCCAGGAAGTGTTGCAGTTATACTCCCATTTTGTTATTTTTTATGAAACATTAATGATGAATGAATGACAGACACCAGGAATTGAAATCTGTTCTTTTATATTCCCCAGGAAAAAATCTGTAAAGACATATTTAAGGCATTTTCGATTAATGACCCTATGTGCATCAGCCATGCTTTTCTATGATTAAAACAAATATTTAAATTATGCGTACAGAATATAGTTTAAATAAAATAAATAGGAATAAATTAACTAATTCTACATGTTATTATTAGGGATGCACCAAAACCAATTTTTCTATAACTACACACTTCAATATAAAATAGAGTAGACAGAGAAGAATTACATAAAAAAGATGTGTAGCCTATTAAGAAAACCTTTATTATAAACTACTCTACTGGATAATGCAGCAGCAAATTTAACAGTAATTCCAGTAAAAATATTCAGTGAATATTGGCACATTGTTTTTCCACACATTGTATGTGGACTGGTTTCTTTAGTGGATTTCTTTTGTGTTAATTTTAGTTGTGATAGGATTATCAAATTATTAGTATTGCCATTTATTAATAATAATAAAGTTATATTATACAATAATAACAATTCTGGCTTTTATTTTGGCAGGATATTCCAGGAAGAACTTTGAGCTGTGCTAAAAACAGTAGCTTTCACCAACCGTTTGCGCACATGCTGCTGCTATGAGTGTGTTAACAACAGAGCAGCGCCCATTTACATAAGTGTACTGCGCGTGCAGACGATATATTTACTTATTAATTTAATAATATTAAATTAATACTTTGCGATTCACAAAACTTTTGTGGCTTCCAGAAACTTTGAACATAATATATGAGTGATATGGACTACTTTAATGGTGCTTTTATGCTTCTTTAATGTCATATTGGAGCTTGACAGTAACGGCTATGACATAACACACATATCAGAGCACTGGAAAATGCTCTTTTGTTAATGGATTAATGACCAACAGAGCGATCGCTTCACTTCTGGGGATGTGGACTTTAATGTTCAAAACAAACAATGCTTCTTCTCCATGTGAGTGTTTCTGTTACCGGATTTTAAAGTAACAGTATCTTTTCAAATTTTCGGCCAAGATTTTGGCCTTTTTTTCTCTTTCAGCCGAAGATTTTCGGCGGCCTAAATTTCGGTGCATCCCTAATTAATTCAGGTATTAATTCGTGATTATTCATGTACCTTTATTGTGAAGTGTTACCACTAATGTTAACATATACAACATTTAATTTAAAAAAAAATGTTGTATATGTTAAAATTAACATTAATAAATTCTGTAAAAGTGTTGTTTATTGTTAGTTCACATTAACTAATGTCGTTAACTAATGGTAACAAATACAACCTTAATGTATAGTGTTACCGAATTTTCATTTTGGTGCATAACTAGTTTCAATATGTTGTCTTGTTTGTTTGACATTGACCACACAGACCATAAACCAAACATTCAAGTTCAAACTCTGATTGACATGTTACAGATGTTTTGCAGTGACGTTCAATCACATGGGATTAGCATGCACCAGACCAGGCCCTCACAAAAACTGAAAGTGGCAAGATTCATCAAGAATACATCTTCCCAAGTTTCTTCCCAAGAATGCACAAACCACGTTATATAATTTTCACAGTGGCAGTGAGTAATGTGGATAGAGTCTGGGTGCTGGTGCACTCTCAGAATGGAGCTCCTGGGGAATGGATAACTGTGTACATTAAGTGCTCTGCCAGTCTCTAGTCTCTTGGTTGCACAGCGGTGCTTTTGTTTGATGGGATGTGTCAAGGAGACCACACAGCAATGCTCTTTGAAATGAGTGACAGAGAATTGAATTTCTTCACTTTTTGCGGCATGTTCTTGCTTTAAATGGATGCTTATTGACGCCTCCACCTGCTGGTTCCTCATGACTGGTCCTCGGTCTGGATCGATAATATCAATCAGCATGCTATTCAACCATTCCTCAGGAATTAACAATACAGTAAGACTATAGCTCTGTACAGAACGCTTGCTGGCCGTGTAAATCATTCGTTTAATAGTCACTGCGTTGTACTGGGCTGTAATTGTATTTATGCATGGTTACAGTCTTAGTTGACAGAAAATGTTAAGAGTCCATAAAGATTTTAGATGGTGTGACATCTGAAAGCGAGCTCTCTGCACTGCTGTTCTGTCACATTGTCTATTAATCAATACAAGCAGGCAAAGCAGTCAACATGAGTGATGGGCAAATATCTACCTGCTTGCTTTACTGGTCTTCAGTGTTACACTTTCACCTGATTGTCTTGATAAGAACCTCATACTGTTTATAAAAGTCATCCCTTATAAAAATGTACCATATTTATTTATTTATTTATTTTGCAAAGTAGGCCTAACCATAGTTTAACTGTTGTTTTTGTAATAAGATCATAGTGACCACAGGTAAAACCATGGCTTCTTATTACCATGTTAGATCAGTATAACTATGGTTAATGTTAATTTCAACATGTAGTAATTCATCTTTAAAATCAAAAGTTGTATATGTTAACATTAGTTAATGCATTATGAACTAACAATGAACAAATGAAAAATGTTTATGAACTAACATTACAAAGATTAACAAATGATGTAACAGTTAGTGTATATTGTTAATTGTTAGTTCATCATAACTAATGCATTAACAATTGTTAATGAATGGAACCTTATTGTTAAGTGTTACCATTAAATTAAATAAATAAATAGTCTGCATTCTCTGCTTGCTGCACTTACTCTATGTGCGCAGCTATGTTTTCTGTAGTGTATTATACATACTCAAAGCACACGTGAAGCTCATGATGCAGTGTTTTCAGTGGTTTGGGAGCAGTTTTGTTCTGTCTGTAGTGTATTACACTCAGATGATGCATAAGGCTCATGAAGTGTTTTCAGAGTTGTTCTGTAATTGTAACACATCATAATAGTAATAATAACAATAATATTCATTCTTATTATTATCATCATCAATATTATTATCATTATTGTTGTTATTATACAAAAATATAATTTTTAAACGTAATGATAACGTATTATTGAGTTCCAAACAAGTAACCAACAATGAAAAGTGGGCTGAGACCCGATCACAAAGTGGAAAAAAACAGGTTCAAAGTAAGTTTTCACGTAATTGAATTCTGTAGTGACCCCCCCCCCCCCCCCCCCTTTTAATTTTTTTTTTAAGCATTTTCTATATGAATTGACTTGTTTGAGCACTCTTGCATTACACCAGTGCATACAGTTAGTTAAGCCATTCAGAAGTGGGCACACACTAGCAGAAAAGCTGGCATGATAATTGTCCCTGCCTTTGCCAGCCTTAGGATGCTCGACAGCTGTGGAAATTATAATGGAATATTCTCCTGGAATATTGGCTTCATAGCACTCATGGCATGCTGCACTGGCAAAGTGCAGGCCAGAAACATGGAGTCTATAATGATGTCTACGTCTCGTAGGGTAAACAATCCACCACACATTCATTAAAGTCCTCTCGGCTGGGCTTCAAATGTGTATTGACAAGCTGGGAACAAAAAGGAACAATTTTTCTCTATAAACTGACTGCATTTGTTCCAGTTTAGGATTGATTCTTCATCATGGTTACCATCAGAGGTTGGCTGGGAAGGAAAGAAATTGCGTTATCTCAGTAAAATTGATTTGGAGAGTAAAAAAGTACTTATCTCTTTCTGGCAGATTGTGAGTGCAGAGGGCAGAACATACCACCCATGTGGCGGGTAGAATGAAAATATGTTTGCATGTGCGTGTTTTTGTGGGTAATTCTAATGTACATGAATAATTTTTTTTTTTTTACATTAAGCAGTGCTTTTGTAAGATTTCTGTTCTGTGCCAGCCTCCAGTGCCCCTTAGAGAGATATACAACAAAACAAGCCTAAACCAATACATTGTTTAAATGGGGTGATGAAGCCATTACTTTGGCACAGAATAGACTGCTTTATTTAATCTGCAGGCCCCTAGTCCCATACCCAAACCTTCACCCTAGACTGAAACACAGCATTTGATTGTATTTCAAAACTGGCACATGATGTTTAATTTGATAATATCTAAGATAATAGCAAAGACAACTGTGGTAGCCTCAGGACAGATTGACATAACTGTTAACTTCCATTTTATAATTCAAGGGCTGTTTCAAATAGTAAGAAATGCACATATAATTTTATCTCTGCTGACCGCCTGATGAATATTACATACAAACTGGCAAGCACATTTTTCTATCTGGCAAGCTCTGATCTAATTGACTGGGTTCTACGCAATTTCTGGCAATCAGGGTGCACCAATACACCTGGAAGTTGTGTTTACAGTTTACCAATATGCTGTAATGGGCATTTTAAGGAAGCACTAATCAATTGAAGTGGAAGTGGTACTTCTTGCAGGGAGAATCCTAGTAGCTCCATGCCTTTCAATCAAATCAGGTATCTCATCCAATCATAATCCAGCTTCTGCTTCTTAAACTCCAGCTGTTGTTCATCCCTCGTTATGTCGCTGTTTGTTTTCACACACTTGAGCGAAACACATGCTATACCTTTGCTCTCATGCAAACAATTACTAACTTTTGGATTATACATAGAAACGCATCCATCTCACATACTTTTCCTTGCTTCTCAAGCAAACAGTCGACTTAACATTGTACTATACTTCTTCAGTTTACTCACCTTGATGTCTCCGTTCATTCTTCTGATGGGGCTTTAAGCTTTTTCAATGTTCTTTGTTCATCTTAACATACTGCTTCTCAAATCATTTTCACAATGTTTAGTTGGCCAACACTGATTTTCATGTTTCGGGGAAAATTGCGTGTCCCGGCATATAGCAGCCACCGCACCGTAACTATGTTCTTCATAGTTCATATTTCATTAGTTTTCTGTGGCTGTGTTTTTTTTTTTCTGTCTCATGTATCTCCAATCTCCAATGCTCCAACAAACAAATGCTTGCCCAATTCGGGGGTGTAATACAACAAGCATTGGTTACTCTTTTCAAGGGTATTGCACCACCAAATGCTTGTCCAAATCGGGCTCATATACATCACACGTTGGTTACACTTTTCAAGAGTATTGCACAACCGAATGCTCTCCCAACTTGGGGCTCAAATACATCAAACATTGTTATCCTTTTCAAGGGTATTGCACAAACAATGCTCCCCCACCCTCATACTCCTCAAAAGCATTTTTATCCTTTTCAACGGTATTGCACAAACGATGCTCCCCCACCCTCATACTCCTCAGGCACCCGTCGGGGCCCAAAAGCATCATAAGCGTAGTTATATTTTCAAGAGTATTGCACAAACTATGTTTCCCCACCCTCATACTCCTTGAAAGCATCGTTATCCTTTTCAAGGGTATTGCACAAACAATGCTCCCCCACCCTCATACTCCTCAAGCACCTGTCGGGCCCAACAGTTTCATAAGCATTGTTAATGTTTCAAGGGAATTGCATAACATTGCCACCCTTTTCAGGGCTCGGACACACCACAGAGCAGTGTTTACCATTCTGCAAAGGTATTGCACAAACAATGCTCTCTCTCTCTCTCTCTCTCTCTCTCTCTCTCTCTCTCAAAAGGCTCAACATTTCATAAAGCAGTCTACACTTCTCAGGGTATGGCACATTTAGTGCTCATTTTGTAGAAATCTAGTCACAATGTCATATCCAGGATTATGTTAACTTTCAGAGTTGTTCCTGCCTCTAAAGATCTTGTCCATGCTCAGAGTTGTACTAGTTCTCCTCTTCTTTTGGGGGATATAGTTGCAATTAGGTTCTAATTTCCTTTTGGAGTGAGCTCCTCTCCCCTGCCGTCATCGCTTTCCAGCAGGATCTGATGGTTCGAGGGATAAATCTGAGCACTGAACTGTGGGACAGGGCTTGTGCCAAAGGAAATTGTTCTATCACTATTTGTGATCAGTTCTCATTAACATGAGTCTTTCTGAGAAAAATGGAAGCATAAGCAGTAGTTCTTGCAGGGAGACTCCTAGTAGCTCCATGCCTTTCAATCAAATCAGGTATCTCATCCAATCATTATTCAGCCTCTGCTTCATAAATTCCAGCTGTTGTTCATCTCTCATTATGTTGCTGTTTGTTTTCACCCCCTCCACCCCATCACCACCAGTTCGGGTCTCGTCCTGCCAGGGGGGTAAGCTCCTCTCCCCTGCCATCATCGCTTTCTGGCATGATCTGACGTTTCGAGTGATAAATATGAGCACTGAACCGTGAGACGGGGCTTACCCCAAGGGACAGTATTCTATCTCTAATTAGTGATCAGTTCTCACTGACATGGATTTTTCAACATGGATTGAACTGGATTTTTCAAAGTTTGCCAGGTTAGTGGCATGAAGTCTGTAGTATATTCAGTGCAGAAGAATGAACAATTGCTATGCAAAATGACCTGATTCCAGGAAAACCCAACCTTTTAACCCTTGAATTCCTCAACTTCATAAATTAAAAGATTCTGCTCTGCTAGGCACCAAGAAATCTAGTTAAGGCCTGCCTTTGGATGATAAAATGGTCAAATGAACAAAAGAGACTTGTCCAGAGAACACACTCCCTGGAAACCCCAGGGAATGCTAAGACACACTCCTTTTGTCCTTTGGTATCAACCAATTCACTACACTTAAACTAAACTGATCAGGAGATCCTGAGACATCTGATCATTATTCTGCAAACAGCAGCTAAAAAAGAAGTCCCTTTGTTTCATTCATTTAGTACCACACGAACACTTAAAAATGAGACATTTCCTGTATCATATGACTATCGTCATTGTTAAAGACACAGAGATTGAACAGACTGGATCTGAACTGTTGAACTTCTCTTTAGCAGGACAAACTAATGCTCATAACTTCAAATGTACAAATTAACTTTTCAAGTGTATACAAGTGTATCTCAGGACATCTCATCTTAAGTTAGGAACTTTGACACAATCGCAAAACATACTTTACTGTAATTTTATCCTGCACATAATCTGCTAAAGTGCCTAGAACTCTCGTTCAAGGTTTAACCTGATTATATACCCTGACAATCATGTTTCTCATAACGTGTAATTAATTATCCATGTTAAAACTAAAAACTAATTAGTAGGAAGTTTTATCATGCATTATAACTGAATTATAACTGTAATTTATTAGGAATATACAAGTGTTTGGTATGTAATTGATTGTCTCTTAAATTTCAGAATGATGATGTGAAGTATTTTTGGGTTATTTGCAGTTATAGTTTTCTTATGAAATTCATGATTAAAATTTTCAGTTTTTGAGTGGGAAACTGACAAACTTTGGAACAAAGGCCATAAATTAATTACCTTGAGGGGAAGAAAAGCCGCCTCTGACTGGCTTAGAGCCTCTTTGGGATGTGAACAACCCGAATGGGTTAAAAGACTAGCCTGGACAACCCCCTTGAGTTCTGTTCTTCTCTTGCTCCGCACTTCTTCACTTGCTCTGCAGCTCTGCATCCTCTGCACTCTTGCCCTCATGGCTTGCAGCCTCGCCCCGGTGCCCATCAAGTTCTGTGCAATGTAGAAGGCCAGAAAATCTCGGAGTAAAGCTCAGAGGAAGCCCTTCTCTTCTCTGTACTATGACACACACGTGACGGGAGACACGAGTCTCACTTACGGAAGGCCTCGCTTAAAATCCCTGCTTCATCATCCCAGCAACAAACTATCCACAATCTTAACAGAGGTCCAAAACGGAACCACCAGAACTTTCTACAATGAGCCAAAGAACCAAGCAATGCAAGGAAACACAAGGAAACGCAAGTACATCTCCAGACTTTTCAGAAAGTGCTGGTGTCTCTTTAATATAATTTGAGTTACCCAACTGCAAATCGAGTTAGATTGAATTAAGTATCAATGGTTCTCAAGGCATTGTCTACAGACTCCATAAAGTTAATTTTCTCTGTATAGCTCATTTCCAGTCAAGCTACTCTGTTCACTTTACTCACCAACCTGTTTCATGTTTGTATGTGTTAGATTAGTTTTATGTTTAGATTAGCAGTAATGTCTTGTTTGTATTCAAAGATAATTTGACTGTGTTATATTTTGATAAATAATCTTGTCACTTTATTTTTTCAAAGATCCGGCCCTAAAGCTTTACCTAAAATATTTGTGATATTATTTTCAATAAGCCATGAGAATAACATTACTCCAACAAGTGAATTAATCATAATTCCCTTATTAAAGCTAATTCCTTGCAATAGAAATTGTGAGCGGATACAACAAGACGTATTACGATTTTAATGGTGGAGAATTTTATTCTGACAAATAATCTAATTATTTGTCCTTTATCTTACTTAAAATGTTTGTCAAACATGACTAATTCTATTATAAATGTCCTTACATACATGGCATAAACATGCGGACAGTTTAATTTAATCCCTAACACACGTACTGTTTCTACATTAACGGTGGAGGTACGCGGGCACTTTAATCCGTATCATGTACATTTATACAACCAAAAATTCCTACAAGTCTTTGAAAGATATTCAGGGTTTTGATTGAGGCACTTAGTAGCAAGTTACCTGGAAATCCAAGAGGAAAACTGTACTGTATATTTTGAGTTATGTGTGTGAAATAATCAGTATTTATTACTTTTAGTTGGACAGAAATTCTGATTCCAAAGTCTACACATATCTCCACACACTTTTTCAGTGTTTACTGTAAAACCAATCGCCAATGACCACTGCTGTTTGAATTTTAGTTTTTCCTTGGTGGTCAATTTTGTTTTCTCCCCTTTTCTCCCCAATTTGTAATGCCCAATTCCCAATGCGCTCTAAGTCCTCGTGGTGACGTAGTGACTTGCCTCAATCCTGGTGTCAGAGGACGAATCTCAGTTGCCTCCGCATCTGAGACTGTCAATCTGCGCATTTTATCATGTGGCTTGTTGAGCGCGTTACCGCGGAGACATAGCGCGTGTGGAGGCTTCACGCTATTCTCCGCAGCATCCACTCACAACTCACCACTTGTCCCACCAAGAGCCAGAACCACATTATAGTGACCACGAAGAGGTTACCCCATGTGACTCTACCCTCCCTTGCAACCAGGCCAATTTGGTTGCTTAGGAGCCCATGCTGGAGTCACTCAGCACGCCCTGGATTCGAACTCGTGACTCCAGGGGTGGTAGTCAGCGTCTTTACTCACTGAGCTGTCCAGGCCCCCTCCTTGGTGGTCTATTAATGGGGTTCTTCGATACCATAATCATTCAACTATTTCCTAAAGGAATATTCAGGGTTCAATACAAGTTAAGCTCAATCGACAGCATTTGTGGTATAATGTTGATTACTACAAAACTACATTTCGACTTGTCCCACCTTTAAAAAAAAAAAAAAGATTTTAAAAGATTTTAAAAAGGAAATATGAGCTACAACTGAGATTCTGCTTTCAAATGTTTACTGTATTAACAATCATTTATTGTGAAATAAGGCATCTGATACAATCCAAAATGTTTCTCCCTCTATTTGTACTTCCATTTCCTTGTTCTGACAATGCAGTTTCCTGTTTTGCTGATAGACCGAATATAAATCGGAAATGTATGTTGTCTCCCTCTTCAGACTCCAGAAAGGCACTTTTTCATGACTTCCACAAGTGCAAATTAACTAACGTCATTTGCAAAGTGAGCACTCAAATTTTGTCTCACTGGATCCTCAGTCCACCACAGCTGAGCAGATGAGATGCAGTATGCTGCCCAAACCTGTTACTGTGGTAAACCATAGCAGACAAATCATCAAAGCTCTCTTATGTAGTCCATTAGAAAATGTGTTCCTGCTTTCGGTACTCGGCACAGCCAAATTGATATCTGACACTGTAAATGAGAAGAAACGGAGGTTATTTTGTTTTCTCTGTTCTAGCACTGTAGTTGTTGCATTGTTTCAAAAGTGCCAGTAAATCTAATTTATTACTTGTAATTGGCTGTCCTTTGTGTTCATAAGAAATAAAAGAACAAAAAATCTCATTATGAACAGAAAACCTGTGCTCGTTGAAGGGATGGTTCGCCCAAAAATGAAAATGATGTCATTATTTACTCACCTTCATTTCATTCTAAACATGTATGACTTACTTTCTTCTATGGAAAAAAATAAAATAAAATAAAAAAAAATAAATTAGTTTTAAAGACCAGGGGATGTCAAGGTCAAAAAAAGAGCAAAAAAGCATCATAAAAGTAGTCCAAACCACTCATGCACTACATTCCAAGTATTTTGAAGCCATAGGATATCTTCTATGAGAGAGAGAAAAAAACAATGGAATTTAAAGGGTTAGTTCACCCACAAATGAAAGTTATCTTATCATTTACTCACCATCATGCCATCCCAGATGTGAATGACTTTCTTTCTTCTGCAAACACAAACAAAGATTTTTAGGAGAATATCTCAGCTATGTAGGTCCATACAATGCATGTGAATGTTTACCAAAACTTTGAAGCTTCTAAAAGCACATGAAGGCAGCATAAAAGTAATCCATATGATTGCTTAAGAAGACATGGATTAAACCACTGGAGTCATTTTGATTACTTTTATGCTGCCTTTATGTGTTTTTTGGAGCTTCAAAGTTTTGGTCACCATTCATTAGGATTGTATGGACCTACAGAGATGAGATATTCTCCTTAAAATCTTTGTGTTCTGCAGAAGAAGCTTGGGAGTTCTGCTATAAATAACCCCTTTAGTGTTTCACAACAAATGAAAGTCAAACAGGTTTAAAAAAATAAACATGAGGGTAAGTAAATAAGGACAGAAATTTATTTTGCATAAACTAACACTTTATAGTTTCCTCAAGCCAACTGAAGATGGTTTAGTATTTCGTGGCACTATAAAACAGTATCACATATTGACTGTTTGAATATGCATTAAGCAGCAGAGGGCAGTAGCAGAACAGAAATGACTGCTAGAATATATCACATCACACACCAGAAAAGCCATCTTGCCCGAGTAGCCCCAGATTGCAGTCTGGATGATGGGGCAGGGCGACATGTTGGGGTGGAGCGACATGTGCCGCCCCGTCCCTAAATACTGAATAGTTCCGACTCAAGGGGCAGTTCAAACTTAAAATAGTGGAATGAGGTGGAATAATAGTGGAATTATATATATATATATATATATATATATATATATATATATATATATATATATATATATATATATATTATTATTATTATTATTATTATTATTAATTGTTTTAAATAGCGCGATGTTCGATAATCAAATGCGGCTTAATAGCTTAAGCATAGCTCAGTGTCATTCACAGAAAATATGAAGCACCATACTGTCTTATCAGAGACAGAATGTAAGCAGCAGGAGGGAAATTGTAAGTTAATTGTGGTTTTCAGTACATTGGCAGCTATATTATATTGATAAAAAACTTGCTCACAAGGGTAGGAGTGAGACCAATAAGTTTTTTTTTTTCGTTTTTTTCTTTCTCCAGCGGCAGCAAGAGGCATATTAGTAGTTTCCTATCTGTCACTCACTCGACGTTGTGTCGATGTAATGACACTAGAGGTCACTCTTGGGAGCCCGAAACACCTCTGGTCTTTGATAAAAGGCCAATGAAAATTGGAGAGTGGTATTTGCATACCACTCCCCCAGGCATACGGGTATAAAAGGAGCTGGTATGCAACCACTCATTCCGATTTTCTCTTCGGAGCCGAACGGTCGATGTTCATCGATCTTCATTGGGAGGCACCTTTTACCTTTTTCCCGATCTTTCAGCTCCCCCGCCCTGACTACCCTCGATGGTGGGGCGGCCAGGGGCTATTCGGCGATTCCCCCGGTGGATAAGGCGCTCGCATTGCAACTATGCCCGCAGAGCGCCGCCACCTGGCACGGGCGCCCAAAGCTCCCATCCAAGGCCTGTAGGTTTACGTCATCCCTGACGGCCAAAGCCTACAGTGCCGCTGGACAAGCCACCTCCGCCCTGCACGCCATGGCTCTCCTGCAGGTCCACCAAGCCAAGGCGCTAAAAGAACTGCAGGAGGGTAGTTCCACCCAGGGATTGATGCCGGAGCTGCGTTCAGCGACTGACCTCGCTCTCCGGGCGACGAAGGTCAGGCACGGTCTCTCGGGCAGGCGATGTCCACCTTGGTGGTCCAGGAGCACCACCTTTTGCTTAACCTGGTTGAGATGGGAGAGGCTGACAAGGCACGGTTCCTTGGTGCCCCCATTTCCCAGGTTGGCCTGTTCGGCGACACCGTCGAGGACTTTGCCCAGCAGTTCTCAGAAGTGAAGCAGCAGACGGAGGCTATCCGGCACATCCTTCCCCGGCGCAGCTCAAGATCCCGCACCCCTCCTGCTCGTCGCCAAGGGCGTCCCCCTGCAGTGACTGCACCAGCATCACCACAGCCCGCCCCTGCAGCCCGGCCCTGGCGTGGAGCCTACCGCAGGAAGCAGACGGCACCCATCTCACGGCCGGCCGCCAAGAACCCGCGAAAGGCTTCGAAGCGCCCCTGCGACCCAGGGATGACGAAACCAGCTGCTCTGGAGCTGGTAAGCAGACCACTCCATCCCCCGGTGGAGGTCCGGGAGGAGAATCTTTTGTTGCCTTTTCATTTAATTTTGCCACATGCCCAAGTGGCTGCGGTACCCAAGAGTTCAACAAAAGAGCGGTTTCCTTGTTCCCCAGGTCACATACCCAGTGCGCACAGCCGTCATCATGACCACTGTCCACCATTCCATTTTGGCAGGTTAGGCACTCCAGCGGCGGTCTCCCTGCCCCTGCACACCCAGCTGTGGCACAAATCTACCCCCGATGTGACGGTCTCCACTGGTCACAAGGACAGGCCTCTTCCTCCCCCATTCCAGGCTGTTCCAGGGGTGGTTACAAGGAGCCAGGTAAGTGCTTCGATGTCCATGAACTCAGCACGGCCACGACACGGCGTGGCACCTCAGGCTCCGCCCCGCCGCGAGGCCCCACCCACCGGTACGTCCGACGAGATTGTCCCCTTGGTCCCCCTCGCCCGGTGCTTGGACGCGTGGCTTGTGCTTTCCAACCCATCGCGATGGCTGGTCCGGACTGTCCGACTCGGCTACGCGATTCAGTTCGCCAGGTGCCCGCCCAGGTTCAGCAGCGTCCACTTCACCTCGTTGAAGGGCGAGAATGCCGCTACCTTGCGTGTTGAGATTGCTACCCTCCTTCGGAAGGGTTTGATAGAGCCTGTCCCTCTGGCCGAGATGAAGAAGGGGTTTTACAGCCCCTACATCATTGTACCGAAGGAAGGCGGTGGGTTGCGGCCAATCTTGGACCTAAGAGTACTGAACCGGGTTTTATACAGACTCCCGTTCAAGATGCTGATGCAAAAACGCATTCTAGCGAGCGTTTGGCATCAAGATTGGTTCACGGTGGTAGACCTGAAGGACGCGTACTTCCATGTCTCGATTCTACCTCGACACAGACCCTCCCTGCGGTTTGCATTCGAGGGTCGGGCATATCAGTACAAGGTCCTCCCTTTTGGCCTGTCCTTTTCCCCTCGCGTCTTCACGAAGGTCGCAGAGGCAGCCCTTGCCCTGTTAAGGGAAGTGGGCATTCGCATCCTCAACTATCTTGACGAATGGCTAATCCTAGCTCACTCTCGGGATGTGTTGTGTGCACACAGGGACCTGGTGCTCTCGCACCTCAGCCAACTAGGGCTTCGGGTCAACTGGGGAAAGAGCAAGCTCCTCCCAGTTCAGAGCATCTCTTCTCTCGGCTTGGAGTTTGACTCTTGTTGTCTTGTTGACAGCACGCCTCATGAACGAGTGCGCACAGTTGGTGCTGACCTGTTTGAAGGCGTTCAGACAGAAGACAGCGGTTCCAGTGAAACTGTTTTAGAGGCTCCTGGGGCATATGGCATCCTCAGTGGTGGCCACTCCGCTCGGGTTGATGCATATGAGACTGCTTCAGCACTGGCTCCAGACTCGAGTCCCAAGATGGGCATGGCACCATGGGACACATCGCGTGGCCATCATGCCGGTCAGCCCTTGGACTGACCTCACATTTCTACGGGTAGGCATTCTCCTAGAGCAGAGGAGATCTCCTCCTCTGGAGTCAGCAGCACCTCAAGTTGCAGCAGACGTGCTGTCACAGCAGGTTACCCTCAGGGGAGAGTGGAAACTCCACCCTCAGGTGGTCCAGCTGATTTGGAGTCTATTCGGGCAGGCACAGGTGTTTGCTTCCCAAGAATCCTCCCACTGCCAACTCTGGTATGCCCTGACAGAGGCACCTCTTGGTATAGACACGCTGGCACACAGCTGGCCCCCTGGACTTCGCAAATATGCTTTCCCCCCAGTGAGCCTACTTGCACAGACCCTGTGCAAGGTCAGGGAGGACTAGGAGCAGGTCATCCTGGTAGCACCCTACTGGCCCACCCAGACGTGGTTCTTGGATCTCACGCTCCTCGCGACAGCCCCCCCCGGCGAATTCCCCTGAGGAAGGACCTTACTTCTCAGGGACGGGGCACCATCTGGCACTCGCGACCAGAATCTCCATGTCTGGCCCCTGGATGGGACGTGGAAGACTTAAGTGGCTTACCACCCGCAGTGGTAGACATGATCACTCAGGCTAGGGCCCCCTCTACAAGGTGCCTGTATGCCTTGAAGTGGCATCTCTTCGCTAAGTGGTGTTCTTCCCGACGCGAAGACCCCCAGAGATGCGCAGTTGGATCGGTGCTTTCCTTCCTGCAGGAGAGGTTGGAAGGGTGGCTGTCCCCCTCCACCTTGAAGGTGTACGTAGCCGCTATAGCGGCACACCACGACACAGTGGATGGTAAGTCCTTAGGGAAGCACGACCTGATCATCAGGTTCCTGAGAGGTGCCAGGAGGCTGAATCCCTTCAGACTGCACCTCATTCCCTCATGGGACCTCTCTGTAGTTCTTCAGGGTCTACAGAGAGCCCCCTTTGAGCCCCTGCAGTCAGCTGAGCTTAAGGCACTCTCTTTGAAGACTGCCCTCCTGACTGCGCTCACATCCATCAAGAGGGTAGGAGACCTGCAAGCATTCTCTGTCAGCGAAATGTGCCTGGAGTTCGGTCCGGGCTACTCTCACGTGATCCTGAAACCCCAACCGGGCTATGTGCCCAAGGTTCCCACGACCCCTTTTAGGGATCAGGTGGTGAACCTGCAAGTGCTGCCCCAGGAGGAGGCAGACCCAGTCCTGACGTTGCTGTGTCCAGTGTGCGCTTTACGCATCTATTTGGATCGCACGCAGAGCTTTAGGATCTCTGAGCAGCTCTTTGTCTGCTTTGGCGGACAGCGGAAAGGAAGCGCTGTCTCCAAGCAGAGGATCGCCCACTGGGTCATTGACGCCATATCAATGGCATATCACGCCCAGGACGTGCCGCCCCCGGCAGGGCTATGAGCCCATTCTACCAGGAGTGTGGCAGCCTCCTGGGCCTTGACCGGTGGCGCCTCTCTAACAGACATTTGCAGAGCAGTGGGCTGGGCAACACCCAACACCTTTGCTAGGTTCTACAGTCTTCGGGTGGAACCGGTGTCGTCCCGTGTAGTGGCAGGCACATGCAGGTAAGTCCGGGATAGCTGGCCGGGTCCCCTGAGCTGAAGATGTGCGCTGTTGACTCCCAGTAGTGTTCACAAACTCTGTTCCCTGGATGATTTCCTCCGAGCCCTGTGGCAGACGAGTTTGCGGAGAAACTCGCTGCCGGCTCAGTACATGTGCTAACTAATCCCTGTACTGGGGTAGGTGCTCCACATTTGTTGGTTCCCCATATGTAACGCCATGCGATGTATATCTTCCACTAATTCGCTTCCCTGTTGGTAAACTGCGTCTTCCTAAACTGCATTTGTAGAATCTCCTCCCCCATAGGGTAGGACCTACCATGGGACTTCTCCACATGACATACTTCCGACAAAGCTCGGCAAGACCATGTGACATATTTCCACTCAAATACAACCCCCCCCCCCGGGTGGGATGTGGTTTCCGTGGTGTCTTCCCCTT
Source organism: Myxocyprinus asiaticus (assembly GCF_019703515.2). NCBI lineage: Eukaryota > Metazoa > Chordata > Actinopteri > Cypriniformes > Catostomidae > Myxocyprinus > Myxocyprinus asiaticus. The sequence continues at coordinate 32,870,647 of NC_059357.1, read as the reverse complement.
GGGAGGGAAATCCCCCCCCGACGTAGACCTGGTGGCCCCAGTCGTTTAACTCTTTTTTTGGGGTGAGGAAAAAAAGAGGATAAGAGGCCACAACTGGGCTAGCCTGTCTCTATCTTTTGGACAGTCGCCTTGTCCCTGAAGGGCCGTTTGACACTCATAACAGTGTTGGGGGAGGTTACGTGTCGGCCTGGTGCGCTGGCTACGAGGCACACAGTGGTCTGCCCGTCACACACCGCCAGTTCAGGTAACACAGTTCAGCAAGTTGTGGCGTTTCTTATAGGTACCCCTAGTGTCACTACATCGACACAACGTCGAGTGAGTGACAGATAGGGAACGTCCTGGTTACTTGCGTAACCTCCGTTCCTTGATGGAGGGAACGAGACGTTGTGTCCCTCCTGCCACAGCGCTGAACTACCTGCTGAAATGGTCGGGACCTTGTCTCGGCTCCTCAGCACAAAACCTGAATGAGTGGTTGCATACCGGCTCCTTTTATACCCATATGTCCGGGTTAGTGTTATGCAAATACCACTCGCCAATTTTCATTGGCCTTTTATGAAAGACCAGAGGTGTTTCGGGCTCCCAAGAGTGACCCCTAGTGTCACTACATCGACACAACGTCTCGTTCCCTCCATCAGGGAACAGAGGTTATGCAAGTAACCAGGACGATGTCCACTACATTGCAAGCCAAATAAAATGATAAAGTTCACTTGCATTGCAGAATATTGAAGTGCTAATAAAACGTTATGGCAAACTTATCCCATGTGTCCCTCATTTACCTTTTAATAAAATATGTATATGGGCCAGTATGTTGGTTCTTTAAATATTTTAAAGCTGTGTAGAGAGTTGTTGTGCTCACAAAAACTGGAAATTCCTGCAGGTGTGTGGAGCCAGAGAATCTTGCCCAAATTTGAGAGATTGCTGTCCACACACTGAACAATTATCCAGACTAATCATGTCTATCAAAAATTATCCATCTTTATAGTATACAAAATTCCGTAATGAGAAAAAGTGCACAGTGCAGTGCTCACAGAGAGCATGTGCTGAAACGTTTGCTCAGTTTTAACTTCACTGCACTGTGCACTTTTTTTCCTCACTATGGAATTTTGTATACAATAAAGATGGATGATTTTGATAGACATGACTAGTCTGGATAATTTTTCAGTGTGCAGACAGCAATTTTTGAAATTTGAAAAAAAAAAATTAAAGCTGAAATTTTATTCTTAAGCTTTTGATGTTAAATAACATTATGACACTTATTTGCTGTGCATATCTGTGAACTTAGGCATTCAAAATCTAATTAGTTAAAGTATTTTAGCTGCATAATAATAGTCTGCTGGAGCTGTGACAATTCTGTGCCGTCCACTTCAAACACATTCAGACATTGAGCTCGTTGTGCCACAGCAGCGGAGCACTGCATAATAAAACAAGTGTTTACAATTTGCCGGTAATGTAAGGTTTTAAAAGGGAAACAACTGCACGATCAGAAAATTTAAAAAAGCGAATGCATGGGGCCTGGGTAGCTCAGCGAGTATTGACACTGACTACCACCCCTGGAGGTACGAGTTCAAATCCAGGGCATGCTGAGTGACTCCAGCCGGGTCTCCTAAGCAACCAAATTGGCCCGGTTGCTAGGGAGGGTAGAGTCACATGGGGTAACCTTCTCATGGTCGCTATAATGTGGTTCTCGCTCTTGGTGAGGCACGTGGTGTGTTGTGCGTGGATGCCACGGAGAATAGCATGAAGCCTTCACACGTGCTACGTCTCCACGGTAATGCGCTCAACAAGTCACATGATAAGATGAGTGGATTGATGATCTCAGAAGCAGAGGCAACTGAGATTCATCCTCCACCACCTGGATTGAGGCGAGTCACTACGCCACAATGAGGACTTAGAGCGCATTGGGAATTGGGCATTCCAGATTGGGGAGTAAAGGGGAGAAAAAAACAAGAAAAAAAAGCGAATGCATGAACATGCACGAGAATGTCATGAAATGATTCAATGTGTCTGATATCAACATGAGGGACAGATATGAGAGGCATGCACGCACACTGGAATCTCAGTTACAGATACTGCACTAAAATAACACAGAATTTTGCTCTGAACATCACGTTTGCTTATAATTAAGAGAAACTGTGCACAATTTTTTGGCATTTTCTCTTCGTTTACTTTTTGAGCTTTATTATCATTCAGTAATACACAGACATAATGATTTATGTATGTCCTCATAAAACAGTGTAAGCTTAGCTTAAAGCATCAAACTTCTCGACACCATACACCAATAAGCTCTGCTGTATAAACCAATGAAATCGGAAGTGGGCGGAACTACACGTGTTGCCCCGCCCCAATGTGTCGCCACACCCCATCGTCCAGGCTGCGCTCTGGAGTATTTGTCTTGCCCTGCATAGGTGAGAAATTAGATTTTTCAAACACAGCCATCACACTTTTCAAAGTAGCCCAGACTTATGATGCCAGTAGGGTGAAAGAGCTCCTTTGCTTCTTGTGTTCAACAAAATCAAATGTGTCTGTAGTGTGGACATTGAATTAAAGAGGGGAGGGGATGTTTTGGAGATTGATGGATAAAAGCCCTCTGCCTTGATCTCGTCAAAGTGAGGACTCTTGTGAGTCATAGCTCAACCTTTTATAAGAGCCTCAACATGAGGTGAACAGATAACCTAGGGCTACGTCAGACAGGAATGAATGTGAGGTGTAAATTACCCCATCTCTGAGAGAGATGAAAGGCAGGACTGACAAAATCTGAAATTGGAACTTAAAACAGAAAAGAGGGGAAAAAAGGTGATGAATCACAAATATAGATTGACTGTAGACAATGTTTCATGCACTGCCGACCCCTCTGTGGCAGGTGAGCTCATTTCCATAAAACTCCTCTGCCTTCATCTGACAAGAGTGAAAACATCTACCACAGCTCAAGAGGAGGACAGAATATCAAAATTCTCTGGATGTCATGCTGCTATTTTTTTTTTTTTATCGCTGTTTATCATTTGCATGTATGCAAATATAAATCTTTATGAAGATCTTTATATTTTTTTCTTTGACATGATGCCTTCAAAAATCCATGAAACAGTTAAGACACCATGACTGTTATAACAACGAGAGGTAGCACTTCACAATAAGCTTCTGTTTGTTTACATTAGTTAATGCATTAGGCATAAACTACATGTTTTTAATGTTGGTTAATATTAGTGTATATACAATATATATACATAACATACAATACATAACATATAATATAAAAGGGATAGTTCATATGTATATGTGCCTGTGTGTGTGTGTGTGTGTGGTGTGGGCAGGTTTAAGTGGTTTACGAGGACTTTTTTTAGGTCACAAACTGGCAATTACAAGGGTATTATGCTATAAATCTGGTTCATGAGGACATTTCTAGTGTCCCCATAATTCAAATCGCTTAAAAAACATAATAAACGATGTTTTATTGAAAATGTAAAAATGCAGAAAGTTTTTTGTGAGGGTTAGGTTTAGGGGTAGGGTTAGGGTTAGGGGATAGAATTTATAGTTTGTACAGTATAAAAATCATTGTGTCTATGGAGAGTCCTTATAATGATAGCTGCACCAACATGTGTGTGTGTGTGTATGTGTGTGTGTGTGTGTGTGTGTGTGTGTTATTAGTTCATATTTATAATGCATTAAAGGGATAGTTTATCCAAAAATCATTATGTTGCAAACCTGTATGACTTCTTTGTTTTATGGAACACAAAGGGGGATTCTAGGTAAAATGTTAGGATCTGAGTCACCTTTAAATTTCTTTGAATCATTTTCCATAACAATAAAAATAAATGGTGACTGTATAAAGCAATCAGTCATGAGGGTGAGTACATGATGACAGAATTTTAATATTTGGGCGTATCATCACTTTACTAATGTTCATTTTAACAACTTTTAATGTTAGAATTTATGAGTATATAGAAATTAAAGCTAACAAATATGCATAAATGTTGTTAAATTAATGTTCATTTTTAGTTAATTAGATAATGTTAAAAAAAGCCTTTTTAAAAATCCTAACCTATCATTGCGAATCAACAGCCATAATTTTTGATCAAATCTACAGGGTACACAAAAAAACAAAAAACAAAAAACAAAAGGTGAGGTAAATATAGCAGAAAGGCTTTCTACATTTCAAACTTTGGTTTAAGCGTGAACTTGAAAATTTCAAGTACATCTGACATTTTTACTCATTTCAAACATAAAAATGTGTGCTCTAGCTTGTAAGGAAATATTATTTATGATTGTTTGTTATCTTTCCTATGCATCATCATGTATCAAAATGTCATATTTATATATCAGTTCTCTTGGTCATATATGTGTGATTCAGTGTGCTGACTGTTGTACCTTTACATGTAGAGTGAGTCATCTGAAGATTGTGCATTTCTCTGTTTCTCAATATAAAGAGCTGCTTTGGTTAACTTGCCTGTAGGAGGCACTGTGGCACAAACTATTGCAGTGATTGTTAAAGGGCTGGTTGACCCAAAAATTATAATTCTCTCATCATTTACTCACCCTCATACTATCCCAGAAGTGTATGACTTTCTTTCTTCTGCTGAACACAAATGAAGATTTTTAGAAGAATATTTCAGCTCTGTAGGTCCATACAATGCAAGTGAATTGTGACAAGACCTTTGAAGCTCCAAAAAGCACATAAAGGCAGCAAAAAAGTAATCTTCATAACTCCAGTGTAAATCAATGTCTTCAGAAGCGATATGATAGGTGTGGGTGAGAAACAGATTCATATTTAAGTTTTATTTTACTCTAAATTCTCATCCGTGCCCACTAGGTGGAGATATGCACAAAGAATGTGAATCGCCAAAAACAAAAGAAGAAGATTGTGAAAGTGGAGATTGATAATAAAAAGGGACTTAAATATGAATCTGTTTTTTACCCACACTTATCACATCACTTTTGAAGATATGGATTAAACAACTGGAGTCTTATGGATTACTTTTATGCTGCCTTTATATCCGTTTGGGGCTTAACATTTTTGGGACCTATTCACTTGCATTGTGAGGACATGAGGGTGAGTAAACAATGAGAGAACTTTCATTTTTGGGTGACCTAACCCTTTAAAATATCTGCATATTGCCAAAGTGAAATGCATTATCAGATGTACTGGATTTTATTTTACAATAGAAAGGTCAAAACAAATCCAGCTTTAGAAATCAGTTATTTGCTGCCCATTAAAGATCTGTATTCATCAGTTTATTTGCAATACCATGCTTTGAGTACAAAAAGCATATTGTGTCTGTTCTTCAAATTCTATTTGGTAAACAAAACAATATGCTCAAGTCAAATAACCCAAACACACTAGAGTGACATGCATCAGGTTGACATTGATTTGTTATTACTGATAATAACTGATCTAAAGGCAGAATGCTGGACATTATTGACAGACGAACTGTGACTCATGTCCGCTATCAAGAGACAGATTGATATTCAACCTACCCAGGTCAATGGGTTACTAATTCATTACAGTCAACTGCTGTCTTTACTAATTGAGTCACAGATCACTAGTGATAAGGACAGTGCTGTGTACAAAGAAAACAGACGCTTAAGCTGCTGTCTCACAATACTGAGTGATTTGGCATAATGAGGTCGTACCTAATGCTTTTTTTTACTGCTTGTTGGCAGTATTATAAACTGCAATAAAAAACAAAAAAACAAGAAAGGATGTTGTTTTTGCACTACATTCTAATGTATAATATATATAATATTCAATCTGAAATCTGGAAACAATCATAAGTGGAAACAATCACCAAAGGCCATCACTTTTAATTTAGCTCATAATGTTTCAAAACCCCAAACCATTTGAATAAATTGCAAATTTGGACTTACGGACGATAAAGTAGTTGAAAAAATTCCATAGACTTACACTGAAGGAGAGACCAGGGGGCGTATTACAGAAAATGTCCTGTCTTAAACTCTTTTTTTGGGCTGCCACCTGCAATTTTTCACACTCAGATTTAAAAGCTCACTATTGACACATACATTGGACAAATTGCAAAAAATCAGTCTAATTTTTTTTTCAGAGAACTGCCCAAATAAATAGTAAAAAACAGACTCCAATTATTCATAAATAATATTGTGTGTGTTTATAATGTTACGATAAACAGGATTTAAAAAAAAAATTAAAATAAAAAAATAATAATTAAGTTGCCTCAACTTCAGAACTGTCAGAAAACACTAGATTTTCGCTAATCTTAAATGTGAATGTTTTGGGGCCTTATTTCATTATTTTAAGGAACATTAATGCAGAAGTGATGGTTATCTCTGAATAGTTGAGATCTAAGCTTTCAAATGATACCTCATATGCCTGGCTTATGTATACAGAGACTTTAACGTTTTAAGCATAAACTTTTATCGCCGGCGGGTCCGAGTTTAAGGGGTTAAGTCTTAAGTTAAGATCTGATCAGTCATGTTATGATTTTTCACAAATTCATATTACAGAAGCAAATCCTTACTGTAGTTAAGATAAGATAATGCACTTAGGAAATGTTATTCTGTAATAGCTTTTGTCTTTAATGAGATCCTAACTGAAATTACCATGGTTAACAAACAGATAAGATTCTAAAGTTAGGATCTTTCTGTAATACGCCTCCTGAGCCAGATTTCGGGACCAGAATATCTTGGGGAGGGGCACCTAGCAATGCCCTATCAACCACACCCAGTACACCTAGGAACCACATAGCAACATCCTGGCATCATAGCGGCGAGTTTTACATAGAACACTCGTATTTTCTTTATACAATGTAAATATTTAGTTATTCATTAAATTCCGGTGCTGCTTATGATGCAGATATTACACACTTCACCTATAAAACAATGATACCCAATAGTAATTACACAAGCCACATTCATCATACCAGGAGCGATTCTAGGATTTCAGTCTTAGGGGAGCTCAGCTTCCATTGACAGTATTAGATGTGCACATTTAATGTATTTCACTCTTTAGAATAGATTATTATTATTATTATTATTGTTATTTTGTTGTGTTTACATAATTTAAGATATCCAGCTAATATTAATTCAAAATGTTTCATTTTCTATAATAAACACACTTATAAAGTAAAAAAATAAATAACAGAAACTGTTTAAAGAACCATTCAAATAATATTTTTTTTAATTTCCCCTTTATAATTGTTTTAATTTTTTTTTTTTTTTATAGTTTATTATAGAAAATCATTAATTTCAAATTTTCTATAGATTAAAGTTATATCAAATGACACAAAAACCTAGTATTAAGGGGGTCGCTCACCAGACGCATCTGGGGGATGACATGGCGCATTCCAAAATTTGAAACAATTGTTTTCTATGAATGTACGCACACCGCCGCTTTCGCTCGGAGTCTGTCAGCAGCGCCCACCTACGACTTTGGAGGCTGCTCAAATTTCTGCCATGCCACGGAGCGCAACTTGCATATTTTCCATTAAATTCGACCCAAATCATTATCAAAGGACATTTATTATTTACTCTAGCCTTGTTCATTCTTGAATTATGGAAAAACCTTGGTAACTTTTTAATGTACTGTCTGCCACCTGAACCGCATTGATGTGCCCTGTGTTTGATACCTGTGCGATGTCCTAGCCGCAATGCAGAGTTACCGCCTTTACAATAAATGTCACTTTTGGCTTGGTCGTTCTTTAGTGGAGTGAATTAACTCCAGATGATGTTTCTCTGTATGCATTAACTTGTGACTTGAGTCTTTTGAAGTAGTTCAAAGGAGAAAATCACACTGAAAAGAGATTTTAATTTTAGCAGACTAACCCTGGTAAAAGAAAAAAAGATTAGTTCAGATTTGTTATTTGTTCAGTGACCATTTTTGTAAATTGCACTTTTACGCCAGTAGGTAGCAACAAATGAATGTCTTTGCATCATACTGGTTGTGTTGTTATAATCCTCTTTTTATAATCTCTTAGAATACCACTAATAAATGCCTTGTGTTTCATTTGAACAAACTGCATGATAATACTTAAGAACTGATTGTTATACAGCACAATTTGAGGAGCAACAGTAAACTGTGCAGTTTCGTTCTCATTGATATTGCTTAGGCAGGTCTTTACCATCCTGCCCCTGTGTCCTATTCACATGGAAAATGATCCAAGCACTGGGACCCCAGGGGGCTCATGTCACCAGGACATGGCACTCTGCCAAAATCCGTCCCCACACCTCCCATCCATTTGTCCTTATATCTTGCTTGACACATTGCATGAGGGCAGATACATTCTCACCTTTGTAGTAATATAAAGAAAATGCTTGTCACTGCTGATGACACCACTTCAGGTTTTAAAGGAATTTTCCAGGTTGAATGTAAGCATCAGCATCTGTGACATGCTGCCAGTTGCCAAAGTAAATTTGGGTGGCCTATGGGGCAGTGCATTGCATCAGAATAAACTTTTAACAACAAACTTTTGAAAATAAATAAATAAATTAGCACAAATCTTAAGCATTTTAAGTAATACTGTCAATTTAACATATTCATTCAGTGCAATCAATTATTACTGCAAATATGCCCCTGACGGTATTCAGATTCCAGAAATTTCAAGCAATTCATGCTTGAAATACCATCTTCATGTTTTTGAGTCACAGTCAGCAAGGGGCAGTTAACGCAACTCCAGCTGTGCAGGCAAAAAACCACACCAAGAGCAGGCAGCACAAAATCACATAGCAGGACATGTTCTTGCATTTAAAGACAGCTGGAAGGAGCACAACAGAATACAAGTATCTCAAAATACATTTTTCAAAGCTTCAAACTAAATGTAACTACACGGCATTTATAGCATGAGACGCTGAAAAGAAGTGAAATGTGATCTCCGTCTGATGCATTGTTAATCAAAAATAGTGTAGACATATGCAACAACACATCCTGTGATAACAGTCCTTAAGACCTCGGAGAGACTGATAGACTTATTTGCTAAATGGATTGTTGTGGACTTAAAGGCTTACGTTCAATGATATTGAAATAAAATGTCTTGGTTACTGGTGTAACCTCTGTTCCCTGATGGAGGGAATGAGACGTTGTGTCAATGTAATGACACTAGGGGTTCGCTCTTGAGAGCCCCAATCACCATTGCTTTATTCAGAAAAGGTAAATGAAAATTGGCGAGTGGAATTTGCATGCCACTCTCCACCCCAGGTATAAAAGGAGATGGCGTGCACCACTCGTTCAGATTTATGCTGAGGTGCCCAGAGAGAATCCCGGCCATGTCAGCAGTCGGTTCAGCGCTGCAGCAGGAGGACACAACGTCTCGTTCCCTCTATCAGGGAACAGAGGTTACACCAGTAACCAAGATGTTTTGTTGATGTAGTGACACTAGAGGTTCCTATACGAAACGCCGCAGGCGCTGAACCATGTCGCAAAGGTACAGAGGAGCGGACATGGCAGGCTACTGCATGCCTCACAGCGAGCACTTGACCACGTCGTGACCTTCCAGCGAGTTAGGTAAGGCATCTCCCAGGTCCTAATAAGGGTGGGAGGAGGCACTTACCCCAGAAAGCTACAGGCGGTGGCCTTTCCTGATTTTTGTATTGAGTAATTTTCCACCAAGCACCTGCTAGAATAGCGCTGGGGAAGTGCTCTTCCCTCTCCAGGAGGGAGAGCACTACGGAGACCACATCCTACCGGAGGGAGGTTAACATGTGGAGAATACTTCACATGGACTTACCAGGGAAACCGAACAGTGGAAACGCATCATACGGGATTACCGAGGAGGGAATCACCACGTATGGAGCACTGAGCCCAAGTACAAGGGCTCACCTGAAAAGGGGCATACTATGAGTACTGGGCCTGGCGGCATCACTCCTCCGCCGAGTTCGCCACTGAATAGTGCTTAAGGAATTAAAGAGGCATCCTGTTCACCAGTTACGGGGAACTGTTGTGGACAAGATAGTGCACATTATCACCTCAAAAGGGGAAAGGCTGCAATGAAAGTGATACACCTGACCGGCCGCCCGGCCTACCTGTTGTTCTATGCGCAGGTTGTAGAACCTCGCAAAGGTATTGGGTATTGCCCAACCTGCTGCTCTGCATATATCTGCTAGAGAGGCGCCCCTCGCCAGTGCCCAGGAGGATGCAACACCTCTGGTGGAGTGCGCCCGAACTCCCAAAGGGCACAGCAGTTCTTGTGATTGGTAAGCCAGAGAAATGGCATCCACAATCCAATGGGACAACCTCTGTATGGAGACAGCTTTCCCCTTCTGCTTCCCTCCAAAGCAGACAAAGAGCTGCTCCGAGCATCTAAAGCTCTGCACGTGGTCAATATAGATGTGCAGGGCATGAACTGGACACAGCAATGACAAGGCCGGGTCTTCCTCCTCTGAAGGGAGCGCTTGCAGGTTCACCACCTGATCCCGGAAGGGAGTGGTGGGAACTTTGGGCACGTAACCGGGCTCAAACTCCAGGCATTCGCTGGTGACAGAGAGCACCTGCAGGTCCCCCATCCTCTTGATAGAAGTGAGTGCCACCAGGAGGGTCGTCTTCAGGGACAAAGTGCTGAGCTCGGCTTGCTCTAGGGCCTCAAAGGGGGCTCTCTGTCAGGCAGGTAGGAACACAGAGAGATCCCAAGAGGGAATCAGGCGTGGTCTAGGGGGATTCAATCTCCTCGTGCCTTTGAGGAACCTGGTGATCAGGTCGTGCTGTCGAGAGGTTCTCCCATCCAGTGTATCGTGATATGCTGCAATAGCAGCCACGTACACCTTCAGGGTAGAGGGAGACAGCTGTCTCTCCAGTCCCTCTTGTAGAAAGGACAATACAGACCCGACTGCGCACCTCTGTGGATCTTTCCCGCGGGAAGAACACCAATTCACAAAGAGATGTCACTTCAGAGCATACAGCCGCCTTATGGAGGGGGCTCTGGCCTGAGTGATCGTGTCTACCACCACTGGCGGAAGGGCTGCTAGGTCCTCCGCGTCCCGTCCAGGAGCCAGACATGGAGATTCCAGAGGACGCCCAGGAGGTGAGTGGCTCGCAGAGACTTCAACGTCTGCTGATTCCAAAGGAGGAGGCAGCGGGCGAGTTGCGACATGCGACGTGAGCGTACCCCACCCTGGTGGTTTATGAACCCCACAGTTGTTGTGTTGTCTGTCTGATCAACATGTACTTGCCCTGAATCAATGGCCGAAGCCTCCGCAGGACCTGTCCAGAGCCCCGATACTGCCTGCCCATTACACACAGTGCCCCAGCCTGAATTGGAGGCAACTGTCGTGACCATGACGCACCTCAAGACCTGCTATAAGGGAACCCCTGCCCCGTAGAAATGCCAGGTCTGACCAAGGACTGAAAGTTTGATGGCACTGAGGCGTGATAATCACGCGCTGGGTGCCGTGGCGCCATGCCCACCTCAGGACTCGATTCTGTAGCCAGTGCTGGAGCGGTCTCATATGCATCAACCCGAGGGGGAGTACCGCCGCCGAGGATGCCATGTGCCCCAGGAGCCTCTGAAATTTTTTCACCTAGACCACTACCTTCTGCGTGAACACAGTTCCTGCATAAGCCCTGGGTCTGTTCTACCCTCGTGCAGATCTTTGAGCACCTTGGCCTGGTGGACCTGCAGGATGGCCATGGCATGCAGGGTGGAAGCAGCCTGACCCGCAGCATTGTAAGCCTTCGCTACGAGCGACGAAGAAAACTTACATGCCTTGGAAGGGAGCCTTGGTCGGTTCCTCTAGGTGGCTGCGCCCTGCGGGCATAAATGCACCGCAACGGCACACTCTACCCAGGGAAGCTCGACATATCCCTTAGCCGCTTCGCCATCAAGGGTAGTTAGGGTGGATGAGCCGGCGAAGCATGTACGGGCAGAGAAAGGTGCCTTCCACGACTTCGCGAGCTCCTCGTGCACTTCCGGGAAGAAGGGCACTGGCGCGGGCACGGCCATGAGTTGCGCTCTGAGCCCAGAAACCAATCATCTAGCCGTGAACGCTCAGGGCAGGGCGGAGGGTTCCACTCCAGCCCGATGTTCGCGGCCGCCCAGGCATGCACGGCTACCAACTCAGCGTCCGCCTCATCCTAAGCTCTACCGCCCGAGAGCGGGAGCTCAGAAGATTCGTCCATTTCCGAAAGCAGAAGCCCACCCTCCGATGCTGCAACCGATAACTCATCCTCGTCGTGAGCCCCGAACGAGATATTAAATCTGCTCTGAGGCAGACCGCCTACCTCGCTTGTGAACTCTACCGGACAGAACGAGCGGGCTGGGGACTGGGAGGTCCACGGGGATTGAGCCGGTGGAAATGCTCCCATATCCACATCCAGATCACCCGCGGCGCTCGCCGACGCAGCCGCCTGAGTTTCAATGCAGGATGGACTGGGATGGACAGCCTCAGTGGCTCTCTGCTTCACAAAGAAGGAAGAGAGCAGCAACTGCAATGTTCTTATGGACATGTTCTCGCCATGAGAAAATGACCCCTCCACGAAAGCTGCCTCGGCATGCTGGTGACCCAAACACTCGAGACAGATCTCATGGTCATCCGGTGGGGAGAGAAAACGGCTGCACCCAGTAGCACAAAGGTGAAAGGACATCTTTAAAAAGACGCCAATCATTTGTGCGAGCTCTTTTAGAGAAAATATACTCTTTTGGAATATACTCTTTTAACACCTGTGGACTCAGCCGCCGAAGTGCCCAGGGGAAGCACAACACTCGACCGTGCGAGGGCGACCGCTGATATGCGCCGTAAATTCCAGCAGCAAGGAATAAGGTGATGGGACGAACACACACACACACATGCGCTCAGCTCTGAAGAACAAGTCTGAATGAGTGGTGCACGCCATCTCCTTTTATACCCATATGTCCGGGGCGGAGAGTGGCATGCAAATTCCACTCACCAATTTTCATTGGCCTTTTCTGAATAAAGCAAAGGTGATTGTGGCTCTCAAGAGTGAACCCCTAGTGTCACTACATCGACACAACGTCGAGTGAGTGACAGACAGGGAACAAACAATATATTGACTTTTAATTCCACTTTTAGTATTGTCTAATCAATGCTTTCTCATCAATACCACACCACAATAATATTTTTGAATTATCACAATTATTTCATATGTCATAGATATTACATTATATTTTTTTATCATTTATTGTTGAGTATTATATATTGAATTTTCTTTATTTAGGAAGTTTTCTCAGCAAATATTGATATATGCGAGTAATTACAATTAATTTGACTAATTAAGTGGCAAATCATATAAATAATTTTATAGAAATTTTAATTAATTGGCAGCCCTAATTTTTAGTTAAGCTGAGACAATCTCTAACCTTGTCAGAGCACAGTTATATCCAATATCCAACATTAGTCCTGTCATGTATAGATGGTAAACATTGTAAGGGTTAGAGTTAGCTAACTTCCGCATGATACATGCAAAGAAACTAGAAATGGACTGTTCACATCCATCCACAAAAATACGACCACAGCAATTACACTGTAACGTATAACCATTTATTTGCATAGAAAAGTAATACCATTTCTTAAAGCAAAATTTAGACTGAAATAGCTGTAATAAAGTGTATTTGTACTGAAAAATGTGTGTTTTAACCAAATATGAGGTTGACATTTCTTTTGTTTGAACTTATCTATAGTGCCTTCATTATGAAAAAAAAATAAAATAAAAATATAATATATATATATATATATATATATAATAAATAAATTCCAAGATGGTGGATGAGGAGAGAGAAATGTTGATGACAAATAGGCCTTGCATTTCATTCAATTCTGAAAAGTGTCATCACATTTTTTTTATTTATTTTTATTTTTTTTATTATTGTACACAATGTTTACGTGGTGCTATATATGTCACCTATGAGGTTTCATGAGGGTTAGAATGCTGCCTTAGAAGACAGCTACCTATGTAAGCTCTAGGAAGTGAGACAGCTCACTAGGTTTCAGAACAGAGTTACAGAGTATGCTGTCTTTTGAAATGACATATTTTGTCCTGAGGTTCTCAACAGAAACATTGAACTGAATAAGAGTGTTTAAAATGGTCGTGAGTCAATAGGCAAAGCTGTCTTTTAACAGTGAGTACCATAAAACACATAAGTCAATGTTGATTTGTGTGTCAAACTGCTAGTATGTTTCCTGTGTCACTGGCAGTATTAGGTGCTATGACTATCACCCTTATTCACACATTTATTGCTAAATTTATTACTAAATTAAATCCAAAATTTGTATTTGATTCCAGACACCCAAATGCTGTACAGGATCACTGTAATTATCACTTGAGAGTTGTGAGCCCATGGCAGATCTGCTCCATGACTTATAAAGCCTAGACAAGACCAGCAGACTTTCTCAACTTCAGCCTCATCAAAATAAAACACAACCAAGAGAAAGCTGATGTGTGAAAATTACTGGAAAGCTCAAGAAGTGATTATGACAAGAAGTAGCTGCAGACTAATAAATATCTCATGTCAGTCAAGTTCATTCTTAAGAGTCAGATGTGAATATTTCCCTAAATATCATTATACAATATTGTATGTGTTGATTAATAAATCAAGTCTGGCACAGTTGAGGCACTAAAAGTGACCTTTTCATATTTGACACAAATACCTTTAGAACTTAATGAAAATAACCTTTGTGTTCCAGCAGTTCGAGCTTTAAATTAAGAAGTAAGAGGTATCTTAAAGAGACAGCACGTCCATGTGCGCGACAGAGTACGGATTACAAATAGAGTTTGTGTCTTTAGCTGAATGTGAGTACTGGCTCACACATCCCTGGCCTGCTGCCACGTATGCAGCGTGATTGACTTCAATTACAGGCTTTGGGGATTAAGTTGACCCAGGGTGGAAGTAAATCGTCTTGCTTTGCATATATAAATGAGTGGTTATCAATTCCTTATCTCAAGGTTACATCACAGCTCTTAACACTGCCGAAGAGGATTGATCAAATGAACATGTTCCAGGGAGCCAAGGACTTTAGTAAATAAAGATTAAATAATGTAGGATCAGGCAGCTCTAATAATAAAAACAATAACTACAGTTATAATACATTATAAGACTTCCCCATTCATAGTTATACTTTAGAGTATAATGCATTATAACACAAGCAACAACCAATTTTAACGCAGCACAAGCTAATAAAGTTAATCGGATAAGTGCTGTACAGTGTAAACAGTTAAAAGGCTTTATGACGTGATCATATTATAAGCTGTCTTTGTCTGCTTTAAGTAAAGTTACAAAAGCAATATCTCCTTATAAACAGCCATAACATTAACTTGTAGCATACAATACATTATAATTCAAACTTATATAATGGAAGTAATTTATAAAATAAGTCTCCAAATAAGATGCACAAACATGAAAGTTTATTGAATAGAGTCCAGTATAGATGTATAGACACATGTGTGTGTGTGTGTGTATGTGTGTTTGACAAATGTGTGTGTTTTATAGTCTGACCAGTTCAGTTGTGTGTGTGTGTGTGTGTGTGTGTGTGTGCGTTTGAGTTTTGCACACTTGATGTTTGGTAGTCTCACCCCTTCATGTCTGTGTGTGTTTTTCGGCATTGTGGCTGTTTTTTTTTTAGATTTTATATAATAAACAATGAAAAAATATCTGTGATTTTCAGTGTTTCCCATTCATTTCCTACAGCAGTCACTTTTGACTGGGAACAGTAAAAGTATAACTTTTATTTTTCTACCACTTAGACTGATCGGATATGAGACTGATAAGTCTCATACTCATCAGATCCAGTTTTATTGAATAAACAAAATTGATTTAGGTCAGAAATGACTGAACAGTACATGAGGCTAATGGATGTTTATAAGAACACATTGTTTTCGTTGTTTTACTTGAAGCATACCTATTATACTGTATATATTACAAATATGTATAATTCAATATAACTTCTGCAGATAAAATTGGATGTTGCTTGTGTTATAATGCATTATTCTCTAAGGTATAACTATGAATAGGTAAGTAGTATAATGTATTATAATTGTGGTTTCAATTATTTATGAGAAGTTATATCATATTATAAGGTTATTATGAGACATTACTGATGCATTATAATGCCTTTACAATGCATTATAAATATGGGTTTAATAGAAAGTGTTACCAAAAGCTCCATAAAAGTATCATATAAGTAGTCCATATGAGTCATGCACTATATTTCAGGTTTTCTGCAGCCATACGATAGCTTTGTGTGAGGAACTGTCCAAAATTTAAGCCGTTGTTCAGAGCTTGGCAGTATAAATCACCATGCACTTTCATTGAAGGGGAAACCTCCTAGATATTCTGCCTAACATCTCTTTTTGTGTTTCACAGAATACAGAAAATAAAGGTTGGGATGACATAAGTGAGTAAATTATGACAAAAGTGTTATTTGAATTAGTCTTTTAACTACTGAATTATGAGTTTCCCATAATCCCATTTGAAAAAAAACAAGAAAAAAAAAAAAAAAAACAAGACACAAAGTCTAACATAACCGTGAATCCTGATTTATAATAACAGTGGTATTGCTTTAGAGATGTTTATGGTTGTGATAAGGACCCCCAACATAGGAAATCAAATCGCTAAATACATTTCCCTCACTTAAAAGCGTAACAAATGCCTGAGAAGCTGACAAGATCACAAAGAATGCATAAGTGAAGAACAGTTAAAAAACATCTCTGAGGGCATCAAGATTAACAAATCTGTGACTGTGTCAGGGTTGTATGTGTATTGTTCCATGCTATGTTTGTTCCTGTCATGTGATCCCCTGGTCATGTGATCTCATGTTTCCCTCCATGTTCATGTGTCTTGTTTTCATTGGTTTATTGTCTAGTTACCTTGTTATCAGTTCTGTCTTTTCATCGGTTAACTTGTTTGTCATGTTACACTTGTCCATGTATTTAAGCCTCATGTTTGCCATTGTCCATTGTCAGGTATTGTTTGTTTGTGTAACGTCGTATTATTGTTTATGCCAAGTTCATAGTTAAGTCATGTTAAGTCAAGTCAAGTTCATGTTTATGTTTTGTTCAAGTCAAGTTTAGTCAAGTTCATGTTTTTGTTTTGTTCACGTTTGGAGTTATGTTTTTTTGGATATCACGTTTGTAAATAAAACTGCACTTAAGTTCATCACACATCATCATCTTAATCATCTGCCTATCATTGCCAGCATCGTTACTGACTGTAATTGATGTGTAATGTAGTTTTTATTTCTATTTCATTTTCAAATTTTCACTCCAATTTAGTTTAGTTTTCGTTTTGTTTGTCAGTTCTTTGTTAGTTTTAGTTTAGTTTTACTTTAGTTTGTTAGATTTTAGTTGGTTTTAGTTTAGTTTTTCAGTACATTTAGTTTTTTTAATTTTTATTTTTATATAAGGGGTAAATGGAGAATGGGGAAAACAGGCATTTGTGTAATTGTGTAATGAGAATTGAATTTAACCACAAAGTCCTCTTTAATGCACTGGACTTGAGAAAGTAATTCTTGCCGCATCTCTGAAAATTGAACTTTGAAAATTGAAAACACTTTACCAGTTTCAAATGAAATGTAAAACAAATAAAAAAAATGGACCTTGTAAGACAGAATGAGTGAAAAGGATGTGTGTGTGTCTGTGTGTTTATGTATCGTACTGTATGTATGTTGATATGCGAGTGTGTGGGGGAAAGAGAGAGAGAGAGATAGAGAGAGAGAGAAATACAGAATAAGTTATATTGTTTCTGTTCTCTTTGTTTTAACCTCATGCTTTGACAACACAATGAACAGTCATGCCAATAAAGGCTACATTATAATAAATATTAATTTACTGGATGTTGCGGACATTTTCAGACCTGCTGTTCCCAAACTTTGTTTTCCTTTTTTCTCCACGGCAACCCAACCACTGAAAAACAAGTAAATAAACAAATATGCGTTCAAAAACACACACACAAAAAAAGTTTCATATTAATATAAATATTACCAAGTTGAATTAAAACAGGTAGTCTTTAAGTTTTTCTAAAGAAAACATTGATTCAAGCTTTTAAAGTAAATGTTCAAGAACCAGTAATAAAATAGAGTAATTAAATAGAGAACAGAGTAAACGCTCTATGTTTCTCAGTTACAGCAGCAATAAAACATAAAATATCATAATATAAAAAAACATTAAAAAAAAAAAAAAATAACAAAAAAAAGTAATCAAATGCAAAATACTTAAATTGGTAAAAATCTTTACTGTGTGATTATAAGATATAGTTATTCTAATAAATATTATTAGATAAATATGTTAAAGTCAATAGGCTATTGATTCCATGCAGTCAGAGTTTGACTAAGAAGCAGACCTGTCATTGAATTTTATTGGGCTTAAAGCTTCTAAAGATATCCAGCCGAGGACAGGGAGTCTTTTTCTTTTTCTTGTCAATATTGCTGTTTGATTAATATTAACGATATAACAGACAACAGCAGGTCTATTAGGAAGCATTTACACATTGCACAGATCAGATATTTTGAGGTATATGATTATCGTCCTCTTACCTCTTACTCATATTGTCCCCTCATGTAAAACAGTACATCAATGGCTGGGTTTAAATTAATATCTCTTTGATGGCAGATTTGGTCTCTTCAAGAAGGGCATTTTGACCAAGAAGTGCGTTTGACTGTTTACACACACAGCTGCATTTACAGCGAGACACGAACGCTCACGCACAGACATACGCATGTGAACGTGAGCGTTTGAAAGCCAAAGAAGCCGTCTGTACTACAACAGCGCACGGGTACTCGGTACTGCTGGTACTTTTGGCATCGGTTGCAATCAGGGGATATAATTGGATTATGACTAGTGAGGGCCCTGGGGCCGATTTTCTTTTAGGGCCCCACCGGGCAAATTATATTTGAAGCTACACTATGTAACTTTTGGCTCTCTAGCGGTTAAAACATAAAACTGCATGTGTCTTGCGGAAAAACATTGTTTTGGTTGTGGTTCGGCTCTGCTCCTCTGCGCAGATGAATGTGGTTCGAGGCACCGGTTAAGTTAGGCAACGTTCGTTAACATTAGACATAACGATTGCTAACACCGATTACAGTATAATTATAAGACATGTGTGTGTGTGTGTGTGTGTGTGTGTGTGTGTAATTACACAACTATACATAAACCATATCAATAACATATCTTACCTGTTGAGTAAGAAAAAAGCCATCTCTGGGTCGCTTTTAAATCCTTTCAGTTGTTGCCACCTCTGAAAAGCCGATGTTGATTTGGCTTTATTACAGACTCTGTCGCTTTCATTTTTTGCTTGTAGACTCTGCTCTGTTTGGGGTTTCTTTGTTTTTACAAAGTGATTCCCTGGAGGTGTGCTATTTTGAATGATCCATGGTCAATTTTTCTCATTTGTTGTGACAACAAACTTTCAGCTTCAGCTATTCCCACACACGCGTTACAGAAGCCGGATCTTATTTTCTCTGTGTATGGATATGACGTCATACAAAAACAAACATGTAACAAAATGTGTGATAAATATGTAAACGTGCATATATTTAAAGGGTCAATAATACATTATGAAATATTTTAACTTCATCAAACACTTTAAATATTGAAAAATTTTACAAATAGGCTCCTACAGCATCTATGGATGGGTTTGGTGAACCCCATGCAGAGCCCTGTTCCATAAACCTAATGTCAACCTAGTATTAATATTAGTATAAAATAGTAATAATTATTTTTTGACGCCCACTGAGGTAAATCAGGCAGGTCACAATAGACAGCTAAGGCAATTTTTTCATAGTACAAGTTAAATATTAGTTGTGTAATTCTATTTTCATATTTTGGTTCCAATCTTGTGAATATTTTTTGCTGAAAATCTGCTGCTGACATGACATTTTACACAGTGGCATCATTATGTTACCATTATAAATATCAATATGTTATTTTCCCCAACCACCTAAGGCAAGTTATTTGTTTGTAATGTAGAGCAAACATGCAGATATAGCATGTTTAGAGAACACCCTGGGATTTTCAGTGATGCCAAATATTAGTGAGTTTGGCCATGAAACTTCCTCTCCTTGCTCTATAGAAATGTATGACATTACAATTCAGCACATCAAATACAATATTATGTTTTTTAATAAAATAAATTATTATCATGTTTTTTATACACCAAACGCTATACTGACGTCTCAGGAGGTTATAGTAAAATGGCATCATAATAGCTTGTAATATAAAACTATGAGATCTTTATAATGACAGAGCAAGATGCATATATAAAATTTCAACACGCTTTTTCTATTAAATAATGTACAAAAAAAGTTAGCACATGTTGCTTCGATTCAGTAAATACTCAGTTTGAAAGATCAGTAGCAATATAAATGTTATTGTTACTTTTTCAAATTTTGGAAATTAAATTACAAGGTCTTCTACTTCCAGAAGAGCATGGAAACGTTCACCAGGAGGCAGTAGACATCTAGTGGAGTGTTTCTCAATCCTTTCCTGGAGTACCACTAACACTACACATTTTGGATGTCTCCTTTATCCAACACACCTGATTCTACTGATTAGCTCATTAGTAGAATTCTCCTTGATCTGAATTATGTCAAATAAGGAAGACATCCAAAATTTGTAGTGTTAGTGGTACTCCAGGATAGGATTGAGAAACACTGATCTAGTGCATTGCATACAACCAGGTTTTCAGCCAAGATTTGATTATTTTGATGATGTAGAGGCTTTAGAAAGTCATGTATCAAATATGATACGAGTGCTGTTAAGGAGTGGCTCAAAAGAACTGAATTAGAAACAGGGAGATAAAGCGGCCCTATAAGATGGCTGGGGGCCCTCACAGACAAAGGGCCCTATTGAAGGGGCCTTGTCTAGGCTTTGGGGCCCACATATTTAAGCATATATAAACATTAGGTTTTTTTTTGTTTTTTAAGATGATGGGCCGTGAGACCTTGCAGCCTAGCCTTTCAGGTTAAGAAAATTTTTTTTTTTACATTTAGATTTCGTTTTAGTTTACAATAATAACCTTGCTGTACCTACACCCTGAAATGTATAGTGCACATTGATAAAGCAATACGCCACTCGAGTCAGTTTGTTACAGTGATTTTACAACAGGTAAAAGGTGTTGTTAACCATGGTAAAATCAGTGTTACACAGACTTGAATGGATTATTGCTTTTATAAAACAGCAGCAACAGCAGTTTAATAAAAGTCACCAGTGTTCAACAAACAGTTACATTGATTATCAGTTTTAATCGGACTATACAATTCTTCCACCAAGTATAATAGCTCATTATCCTAATTGTAGGCTGTTTGCGGTTGCTATATAGCAAATTTGCACATTAATAAAAAATGGGCTGTCGGAACTACCCATTTTATAATAGTGTTTTAATCATGTGGCGGCCAAAGCTAGCAGTACCAATCCAACCCAAGTTGGTGTCATTTACCACCATTATCACTTGATCCTTGATTAGAATTCATACAGAATGTGATGCTCAGCAGTTTTGGCCTTCTCCTTGTGAGAGGAGGTGTGAATGGACTAGAGTGCAGAGGTGCAGGCGTCGAGTTCAGAGAGCTTGAATGCAGCCGCATTATATGTGAGGAGTTAATGGAAGCTGAGGTGGCTCTACTTCAACAGATTACAGCAGCTCTGTGTCACAAGGAAAGAGAGGCAAGGTCTGAACACCATCCATCACCGGGCCTGTCTATATCCAGCCTTAGTCTGGCTAAGTCGTGTGATAAAGGTGCATGTCAGCTCCCCTCTGCTGCTCAACTGCAACCAATCCCTGCAGAAATCCACAATGGGGTTCTGGCTAGTGCACAAATCCACCCTGTTCAGGTCCACCTGCAGCCAACTTCATACACAGTGGAAAGACTACACAGGTTTGACTTGCTGCACTTTTACTTTCTTCCTGACTTTACTGCTTTTCTTACAGTTTTTATACTGAAGACTTAAAGGGATATTTCAACCCCAAAATTACATTTACTTCTAAATGTTTTTTAAATTATTCTCACCCTCATGTTGTTCCAAACCCGTATGACTTTCTTTCTTCAGTGGAACACAAAAAGTGCATTTTTAAAAAGTCTTCACATGGTTTATTTGCAATAATGTGTATACCAGTCTTTCAAGGTCGAAAAAAGGACAAAAACACTGTAAAACCACAATAAAATTAATCAATACAACTCATGCGCTAAATTCCAAGTCTTCAGAAGTGATACAGTCACTTGAACAGAACATATATTTAAGTCATTATTCACTCTCAAATCAAATCATGTTTTGGTAAAAAATTCCAAACAAGTTTGGGTAGAAACAAAAATAAAAAAATACCCAGTAGAGTACATTCGATATACTACATCCCTTTTTTTTTTTTATTATAAACTTGAACATTGCCATTGGCTTGTTTTTCACACTAAACACAAGCTTTTTAAAATAAAACAAAAATGATCTATAAAGAGCACAACCTATATATAAATTTGTTCAATTCTTTTACAGTAGATAAGAAAAAAAAAAAGAAAGAAAAAAAAAAAATAAGCAAAACAATCCCAATAGGTTTCTATTGAAATGGTCCCCACAAATATCTAGGAATCAGGATGTCATAGAGACGTGGAGATGGTCTCTTTTGACTTGGGCCAGTAAGCAACCATCTTGCAACTGTTTAGTACTGCCCTAACAGCCACCTAGCTATGCCAATTTGAGCACTGGTTGCATATTAACTTGTGGTCTAATGGGAAGAGAATTGGGCAGTGGAGCCCACGTGCGAAGTACACTGTTAAAAGAGTGCCGCTCTAGGCAAATATAGCAGACCAGGTTCTGACACAGACTAGACGTAAGCATATGCTTATTAAATAAAAGATTAAGATTAATTTTTCTCTATTTTTAACTATTAAACGGGTCATGACTGACATGAACATAACACAAGGGTTATAAAATAAAGCGCTTCAGTCGAATATGGTATATAATGGTGGCTATGTTAATAACATTAAATCTCACTGGGTCAGTTAGGTTTGGAACAGTCCAATGGGTTTGGAACAAATGAGGGTGATTGAATGATGACATAATTTCCTTTTTTTTGGGGGGGGGGGGGGGGGGCTGTCCTTTTAAAGCCTCAGCTGTAAGGAAGCATCTGCCAGTATTTAAGGGAACATGACAGGGCTCTCTTCTCATTGCAGAGGGCAATTATATAGGCCTGATCTTATTGTCTGGCAAATCCTCAGCTTGCATGCTCAGGGGAATCTCAAATTAATCCTGTCTGAAAGAGTGAAAGCCCAATCTTGTGTTTCTTTCATGTCATTAATACCAGTACAGTATGTGCTCACTTCATTCAGATTAACTGCCTGAATCCTGCATCCTGCTTGCTTGTTGGTTGAGGCTGCAATGGCGAGAAGTCCTCAGTCATCTCCATCACAGGCCTATTTATATCTCCTTTTGAGTAACAATGCGTGGGTTGTCTCTCTATTGAGTCACTGCACATATAGCCATTTATTTCTTGCAAGAACAATAAAAACCCTCATCCGCATTCAATAGGGAGCCCACTGTTGATCGGAGAACAATCCTGTTCTCTCTCATGAAGGATCTGATATAGATACCAACATCTTGTATGTAATTTAGTCATGAGTACATTTGTTCATCAATGTTGCTAATTAAAGGAATAGTTCACCCACAAAATACAATTTTTAACAGACCAAATTTTAAGAAGAAAATCTTGACCTCTGCTTTACCTCTCAAATCAGATATGGCGGCATTAGATGTGTCATGCCAGGTTTTACTTCAGTAACTGTTGATCACACGACAAGCAATGACGTTTGATGTCCTTGACGTCGAACCTGATGTGACCCGTCTCACAGGGCCATTTTACTATAGATTTGCCATCTACTGTGGAGGGCAATACTTTCAGTGAATAATTACTTGAATTTCAGTCTGTTTGCTACAGAAAGCTGTCGTATGGCTTCAGAAGATAATATAATATAAGATATAAGAATATACTGCACCACTCAAGTTGTGTGGATCACTTTTTTGAAATGTTTGTTGTGTGTTTTTTGTCATTCCTGTGCTTGACATAACCCGTCCAGGATATTCTTTAAAAAAATTCATCTCCACGAAAAGAAAGAACAATATGACAGTGAGTTAAGAATTTTAATTTTTAGCCGAACTATTTCTTTAATAAGTATGAGACAAAACAGTGGTCTTCCTCGTGTGGTTACCTCACATGGCAGAAAGCCAACCTTGCTGACAAGAACATCTAAAATGAGCTCAAAAGGCCCCAGCATACTTAATATGAAATCGAAGAATGAGCGGGTGAAACGTCACAAAACAAAGGTGTTTTTGAGTTTGCCTCAGGGGTCTGTAACCGCTTGCCAGTGCGAACCTTCAGGAAAAGTTTGTACCTTCTGCTATACACCTTCTTACTTCCATTGGTCCACGTCATTGGTAGGTGTGACCTGGAGCTCCACCTACTTTGAGGTCGACAGACAGATAATTCTGTTTATGTTGTTCTGTCAGTCAAGATCAGTCAATATGAGCAAATCGGCGTGCAGTATTAATATATATTAAGATATTAACGTGCGGATGCAATTTTATCTACATTTGTACTATCCTTCGCGAAGAGACATTTTCCAAGCTCATGACCCCCGTACGTGCACAGAACAGCGTGTCACCCATTTATTCTGAAGCGTGCACACAGACCATGTTTATCTGTCTTTAA
Organism: Myxocyprinus asiaticus; assembly: GCF_019703515.2. Classification (NCBI taxonomy): domain Eukaryota; kingdom Metazoa; phylum Chordata; class Actinopteri; order Cypriniformes; family Catostomidae; genus Myxocyprinus; species Myxocyprinus asiaticus. The sequence goes on along the minus strand of NC_059357.1, from coordinate 32,846,057 downwards.
TCGCAGCCTTTTACAGTTTAATAATTACATATGACCATATAGTTGTTTTGATGTTATTTTGATTAATTACAACATGTTCTCACTCCCAAGGCGTCAAAGACTGACGCTTGTGCAAGAGCCCAGTGCATCAATCTACAGATGCCAAAGGCACCCTCTGGCGTCAGTTTCCAACTCAATCGGCAAGTGCATTCTTTTCAACGAGAAACTTTTGACATCAACTGACTGACGCGATGGGCATTACACTTTTAGTATCGTTTAATTATATGTTGGAGTACAATTTTGTCATTGTGACATATGTTGAGGGTATGATTTTCATTTCATTTGAAATTAGCAACATTTATTCACAGTGGTTAATATTTAATCGGTTGTTTATCTGTATATTTAATCTGTCTGTACACATCCTGCACTGCTGAAGAGACCCGTTTCATTCCGGGTGTATTCCGAGTCTTACAATCATGCGAAGAACAAACCTAAATGTAAGTTTTTAGTCACCGATCACAGTTACCCGGCATCCACCGTAACACATCCTGCACAATTTTTGTTATAACACATTCAAAATTTGCTGCCTCAAGGGTAATAACATGGGTTTGACCTCAGAGACTTGATTATGCCATTGGCTCTCATGTGTCTTGTGACCAATTACAACGACCTCAGTTCGGATGTACATGTATTTTTGAATGAGATGTGCCGGTAGAATCAGGATGACACAGGATCAGGATGCCTTCATGGTGGGGGAATATTTTTACAAATTAAAACCTTCAATTTCACTCTGCTACTCACACAATGCCATCATATGGTTTGGAATATTATTATAGTGCATTTTAAAAAATAAATGATAGTGACTGTACTTTATCTGCTTGTTACATCTTTTCTATTGTTGAGAACTGGTTAGTTTAGGCATAAATGTGTGGTTAGGTGCTTAAAAATATCTATAATTTGTAATGTATATCAATTTATTTATATCAAAATGTCTCTTTCATGTTTTATATTGTTGATTATGAGTTAGGTTTAGAAATGGGGTTGGGTTAGGGGATCTAAAATATTATATATGATTGTATAATGTAATATCACACTAATATATTTATAAGTATAATAAAACATTCAGGTTAAACACATAAAAAAATCTTCAAAGACTGATAACTGATGACAACATTTTCTTGTTGAAAAAAATAGGGTTTCTCACCACATCAATAAGAGGATGCCAGGGGGCACCTTTGGCATCATCGTTCAGATGCAGACAGCTTCTGCACAAGTGTCAAAGTTGGAATGAGTACGGGTTGTTAATTGTGCAGCCCTGATGGATCGTGAAATTAGTCTACTGATGCGCTTTTTATAATAAAAAGTACATTAAAATCATCGCAATATTCACAACATTGCTTAATTTTATATCGTCAGCCAAATCATCGTGATTACAGTATATTGTGAATATTAGACATATTGCCCAGCCCTAATTCACACATCTGCCCAAAGTGAGATATGCCTCTTATAATCATTCTTTTATCTATATTCTGCCAATTAACACTCTTTTATACACCCATCTTTGCAGTAGTATCAGTGTCATCATAAACTACAATAACAGAGTGTATATTGTACAACAGTGTGCATATTGTGGCCACAAATAGCATGTTAGCACCATAAATGCAGAATGTAAACATGACAAATTACACATTATATACTGCATATATATTACTTTAAATCAGCGGTATTCAATTAAAGTTCCAAGAGGTCCAGTCTCTACATTTCCTTCCCAGCAAAGGTCTGTATAATAATAATTTACACAGTGTCAGTATTCAGTATGGCTATGAAGTACATCAGTCGAGGCAACTTGTATATTAAAAGATAAGATCAACAATTTACTTTTGAAGCAGTGTCTGAAAGCAGTCCAGTTTTTGAATATTTGTACATTCAGAATATTGTTAAAAAATTATTTTTTACATTCAAATATATGGGACATAAGAGGCCTTTTGACTGAAATAATAATAATAATAATAATAATAATAATATACTAAAAATTAAAAAGGGTTCAGGGGTGTCCCCTGAGACAAAATTTAGAAAATGTAAACATCTAAATGGACCATTTTCCTTAAGGTGAGAATCTACTAACAACAAACAAATATTTTACATAACAGTGCAGCTTAAATATACTGTATGCTTAAGTTAAGTATAAATGGCCTGACTGTGAAATAATAGGAACAGTCTCATTATAAGCATAAAACGTCATGGTTACTAGTGTAACCTCCGTTCCCTGATGGAGGGAACGAGACATTGGTGTCGATGTAGTGACACTAGGGGTCACTCTTGGGAGCCCGAGACACCTCTGGTCTTTGATAAAAGGCCAATGAAAATTGGCGAGTGGTATTTGCATGCCACTCCCCCGAATATACGGGTATAAAAGGAGCTGGTATGCAACCACTCATTCAGGTTTTACGCTGAGGAGCCGATATAAGGTCCGGCCATTTCAGCGGGTAGTTCAGCGTTGTGGCAGGAGGGACCAACGTCTCGTTCCCTCCGTCAGGGAACGGAGGTTACACCAGTAACCATGACGTTCCCTATCTGTCACTCACTCGACGTTGGTGTCGATTTAGTGACACTAGGGGTCCCTATACAAAACGCCACAAGGCTGAACTGTGTTACGTGAACTGGCGGTGTGTGGTGGGCAGACTTGCTGTGTGCCTCATAGCCAGCACACCAGGTTGACACGTAACCTCCCCCAACACAGTTATGAGTGTCGAACGGCCCTTTTTGGGGACAAGTAGACTACCCAAAGATAGAGACAGGCTTAACCCATTCTTGGCCTCTTTTCCCCTTCTCTTTTTCCACTCCCTAAAAAAGAAGGGGGATTATCTGACTGGGCCTCCAGGTCTAGTCGGGGGGTGTCCATCCCAAGGGGAGGACACCGTGGAGACCACACCTCGCCCCAAGAGAGGGGGGGATATTTAAGTGGAAGAATACGTCACATGGTCTTTCCAACCATGTGGAGTGCCTTCAAGGTAGATCCTGCCCAATGGGGGAGGAGTTACTACAACATGGAGACTGGGGCAGAGAGGCTCTGCCCAAGGAAGACGCAGTTTGCCAGCAGGGAAACGAATTAGCGGAAGATATAGATCGCATGGGGTTAGCCTTACAGGGAACCACCACATGCGGAGCACCTACCCCAGAACCGGGCTCTTAGTTAGCGCGTGTACTGGGCCGGCAGTGAGTCTCTCCGAAAACTCAACTGCCACAGGGCTCGGAGGAAGTCAACCAGGGAACACGTTTTGTGAACACTACTGGGAATTAACAGCACACGTCTTCAGCTCAAAAGGAGGTGGAAGGCGCTATGTGCAAGTGATACACCCGGCCGGCTATCCCGGGCTTATCCGCTTAAGTTGCGTGCCACTACCTGGGACGAAACCGTTCCACCCGGAGGTTGTAGAACCTTGCAAAGGTGTTGGGTGTTGCCCAGCCCGCTGCTCTGCAAATGTCTGTTAGAGAGGCACCTCTGGCCAGGGCCCAAGAAGCCGCTACACCACGGGTAGAATGGGCTCGTAGCCCTACCGGGGGCGGCATGTTTTGGGCGTGATATGCCATAGATATGGTGTCAACAAGCCAGTGGGCGATCCTCTGCTTGGAGACAGCGCTTCCTTTCCGCTGTGCATCAAAGCAGACAAAGAGCTGCTCAGAGAGTCTAAAGCTCTGCGTGCGATCCAAATAGATGCGCAAAGCACGCACCGGACACAGCAATGCCAGGGATGGGTCTGCCTCCTCCTGGGGCAGTGCTTGCAGGTTCACCACCTGGTCCCTAAAAGGAGTGGTGGGAACCTTGGGCACATAGCCCGGTCGGGGTCTCAGGATCATGTGAGAATAGCCCGGACCAAACTCCAGGCACGTTTTGCTGACAGAGAACGCTTGCAGGTCACCTACCCTCTTGATGGAAGTGAGTGCAGTCAGGAGGGCAGTCTTCAGGGAGAGTGCCTTAAGCTCGACTGACTGCAAAGTCTCAAAGGGGGCTCTCTGTAGACCCTGAAGAACTACGGAGAGATCCCATGAGGGAACGAGGGGCGGTCTGGAGGGATTCAGCCTCCTGGCGCCTCTTAGGAACCTGATGATCAGGTCGTGCTTCCCTAATGACTTACCGTCAACTGCGTTGTGGTGTGCTGCTATGGCAGCAACGTACACCTTCAAGGTGGAAGGGGACAGCCTCCCTTCCAACCTCTCTTGCAGGAAGGAAAGCACTGATCTGACTGCGGATCTCTGGGGGTCTTCGTGTCGAGAAAAACACCACTTAGCGAATAGACGCCACTTAAAGGCATACAGGCGCCTCGTAGAGGGGGCCCTAGCCTGAGTGATCGTGTCTACCACCGCAGGTGGCAGGCCACTTAGGTCTTCCGCGTCCCATCCAGGGACCAGACATGGAGATTCCAGAGGTCTGGGCGCGGGTGCTAGAGGGTGCCCCGTCCCTGAGAAAGAAGGTCCTTCCTCAGGGGAATTTGCCAGGGGGAGCTGTCACGAGGAGCGTGAGGTCCGAGAACCACGTCTGGGTGGGCCAGAGGGTGCTACCAGGATGACCTGCTCCTCGTCCTCCCTGACCTTGCACAGAGTCTGTGCAAGTAGGCTCACTGGGGGAAACGCGTATGTGCGAATGCCAGGGGCCCAGCTGTGTGCCAGCGCATCTGTGCCGAGGGGAGCCTCGGTGAGGGCGTACCAGAGCGGGCAGTGGGAGGATTCTTGGGAGGCGAACAGGTCCACCTGTGCCCGACCGAATCGACTCCAAATCAGCTGGACCACCTGAGGGTGGAGTCTCCACTCTCCCCTGAGGGAAACCTGCCGTGACAGCGTGTCCACTGTAGTGTTGAGGTTGACCGGGATATGAGTGGCTCACAGCGACTTGAAGTGCTGCTGACTCCGGAGGAGGAGACGGCGGGCGAGTTGTGACATACAGCGGGAGCACAGACCGCCTTGGCGGTTGACATATGCTACCGCTGCCATGCTGTCCGTCCGAACTAGCACGTGCTTGCCCTGGATCAACGGCCGGAACCTCCGCAGGGCGAGCAGAATTGCCAGTAACTCGAGGCAGTTGATGTGCCAACGCAGCCGCGGACCCGTCCAGAGGCCAGTGGCTGCGTGCCCATTGCAAACAGCACCCCAGCCCATTTTGGAGGCATCTGTCGTGACCACAACGCGCCCGGAGACCAGTTCTAGGGGAACACCTGCTCGTAGAAACGAGAGGTCGGTCCAAGGGCTGAAAAGACGGTGACAGACGGACGTAATGGCCACGCAGTGTGTCCCGTGGCGCCATGCCCGTCTCGGGACTCGAGTCTGGAGCCAGTGCTGAAGCGGCCTCATATGCATCAACCTGAGCGGGGTGGCCACCGCCGAGGATGCCATATGCCCCAGGAGCCTCTGAAAAAGTTTCAGTGGAACCGCTGTTTTCTGTTTGAACAGGCCAGCACCGACTGGGCACGATCGTTCGTAAGGCGCGCCGTCAAGGAGACCGAGTCCAACTCCAAACCGAGAAAAGAGATGCTCCGAACCGGGAGGAGCTTGCTCTTTTCCCAGTTGACCCGAAGCCCTAATCGGCTGAGGTGTGAGTGCACCAGGTCCCTGTGTGCGCACAACACGTCTCGAGAATGAGCTAAGATTAGCCAGTTGTCGAGATAGTTGAGAATGCGAATGCCCACCTCCCTTAAAGGGGCAAGGGCAGCCTCTGCGATCTTCGTAAAGACACAAGGAGACAGGCACAGGCCGAAAGGGAGGACTTTGTACTGATATGCCTGACCCTCGAACGCGAACCGCAGGAAGGGTCTGTGTCGAGGAAGGATCGAGACGTGAAAGTACGCATCCTTCAGGTGTACCGCCGCGAACCAATCTTGATGCCGGACGCTCGCTAGAATGCGTCTTTGCATCAGCATCTTGAACGGGAGTCTGTGTAAAGCCCCGTTCAGTACTCGCAGGTCCAAGATTGGCCGCAACCCACCGCCATTTTCGGTACAATGAAGTAGGGGCTGTAAAACCCTTTCTTCATCTCGGCTGGAGGGACAGGTTCTATCGTGTCCTTCCGTAGGAGGGTAGCGATCTCCGTGCAAGGTAGCAGCGTTTTCGTCTTTCACCAAGGTGAAGTGGACACCGCTGAACCTGGGTGGATGCCCAGCAAAGTGAATCGCGCAGCCGAGTCGGACAGTCCGGACCAGCCCTCGTGACGGATTGGAAGGCGCAAGCCATGCGTCCAAGTTCCGCGCAAGGGGGACCAAAGGGACAACGTCATCGGATGTACTGGCAGGTGGGGCCTCGCGGCGGGGTGGAGCTCGAGGTGCCACACCACGTCGTGGCCGTGCTGAGTCCGAGGACATCGAAGCACTTACCTGGCTCCTTGTGACTACCCCCGGAACAGCCTGGGACGGGGGAGGAAGAGGCCTGTCCTCGTGACCCGTGGAGACTGTCACATCGGGGGTGGATTTGTGCCACAGCTGGGCACTCAGGGCGGGAGACCGCCGCTGGAGCGCCAACCTGCCAAATGGAGTGGTGGATGGTGGTCGTGATGCCAGCCATACACACCGGATACGTGACCCAGGGAACAAGGAAACCACTCTTGCTGAGCTCTTGAGTACTGCAGCCACTTGGGCATGCAGCACAATTAAATGCAAAAGGTAACAAAAAGATGAAGATCTGCTTACCAGCTCCAGAGCAGCGGGTTTCGTTGTCCCTGGGTCGCCCATCTCAAGGGCGCTTTGAAGACTTTCACGGGTTCTGGGCGGCCGCGAGACGGGTGGTGTCTGCTTCCTGCGGTGGGCTCCACGCCGGGGCCGGGCCGAAGGGGCGGGCTGCGGTGGAGCCGGTGCAGTCACCGCAGGGGGGCGCCCTTGGCAATGAGTAGACGGGGTGCGGGATCTTGAGCCGCGCCGGGGAAGGATATGCCGGCTAGCATCCATCTACTGCTCTACCATCGAGAACTGCTGGGCAAAGTCCTCGACGGTGTCGCCGAATAGGCCCCCCTGGGAAATGGGGGCAGCAAGGAATCGTGTCTTGTCGGCCTCACCCATCTCGACCAGGTTGAGCCAAAGGTGGCGCTCCGCTGAAATGCTCCGTCAGATCCAGCAGAGGTGAATGAACAGTAATATTGAGCTCAATGAGCATGACCGTTCGGCGCCGAAGAGAAAATCTGAATGAGCGGTTGCATACCAGCTCCTTTTATACCCGTATATTCGGGGGAGTGGCATGCAAATACCACTCGCCAATTTTCATTGGCCTTTTATCAAAGACCAGAGGTGTCTCGGGCTCCCAAGAGTGACCCCTAGTGTCACTACATCGACACAACGTCGAGTGAGTGACAGATAGGGAACTACTAATAAGTATTTTCAAAGTTTTAGTTGTGTTTCTTTGCCATCCATGACAGAGATGATGACATCTCTGATTCATTTTCACAAAATTGGAACACAAATCAGTTTGTTTATTACAAAAAGTTTATTATTTAATGAACTTTCTGGCTGTTCACTAATCTTCAACATGTTTTACACCATACAGTCCCTTACAAAAATCGAGAGTTCATGGCAATTTTGCCACAAACTTGCCGCAAATTTGCCACTGATTATTTTCAAATGCAAATTAGCTTTGCGGCAAATTGTCCATTGTTGCCAAAGTTTTGCTGCAGGTTTACCATTACCAGTGAAGAGCTGAAAACTTCTGGAAAACATTTGCCGCAAATCATAAGATCGTTTGCATGTGAAAATAATGAGTGGTAAATCTGCAGCAAATTTGTAGCAAGTTTGCAGCTAGTTTGCCAGAACTCTAGATTTTTTGTAAGGGTTGTTGTTCTTTTTCTCTGCTTTGTGTTGTGTCCGACTTCCGGGTTTAATACACATCATACGGCACCTCTTTTTTCGTAGCATGCACATAATGCCAAGGCCAGTTGCGGTCCGATTAATGTGTATACATGCTGGACGAAGCTGAGCAACAATTGCATTATCTAGGTCTGTTAGTCTGATTTAGCAAACTGAATTTGAACTTTTAAAGTCAACGTAAACACACCTTCAAACTCATTTTTGTCCCTGAGCGAAGAATGAAAAAGGACTTTGGCGTGAGTAAACCGGGGCTGGTTGGTTGGACATGGCTGGTCTCCTAGCCTGGTCAGGCTGGACTGTTGGTTGGATTTAGAGAGTTTTGGGCACTTTTCAGCTGGTCAGTAGGGGAGATCAGCTAGCCTCCCAGCTTAGACCAGCTTAAACCAGCTAAGACAATCTTAAACTAGAGAAGACCATCAAACCATCTTAGGCTGGTGTAAGCCATTTTGTTTTTGTTTGTTTTTGTTTGTTTGTTTTTTTTTTGTTTTTTCAGCAGGGAAATTCTCTGTACATTTTGACATACTGTGAAAATACACTGTAAGATACATAATTAAAATAGGAGAATTATTATTTAAATCATCATACAAGACCAATTATAGACAACGCCTGGGCTGCTAAGCCCTGTCTGTTTTTAAAGAACCCTGTTTCTAATAATTGCTATTCTACCCGCTTATACTGTTTCTATGCATGACTGATAATTCCTTCGAGGACAACAAGCATTTGATTGGTTGTGGTCTGCAGATGTTGTAACCAATGACACTTGCTGTTCTACCATTACAGGTCTCTATCTTGCTCTCTCCCTGGGAGATCTGGGTCTTCTAGTAACACATTATATTTTTTTGGTCTGATTCTCATCCTAAGACATTCGAATGTGGCCTCCACGTGCTTGGCGTTCAAATAATGCACAAGAACAAGTCATTTTCACCACTGCGGGCGCAATACAGTATTTTGTTTGAAGAGATCATTACCTTTTCCCCTGGTTTCTCACCCGCCTTCCTCTCCTACTCTCTGTGCAATCTGAATGCACAAATCCTTTCCCATCTGAATCCATACCTAATAGGAATATGTAATACATTTCACACCTTTGATCATCTGAAATTGGGGAGATAGAGTATCTATCCAGTGCCATCAAACAGAACAGCACTCTTATCTTAAAAAGTCCAACAGAGCTGAAAAGAAGCTTTTCATGTCCTTTTTCCCCTCCATACTGGCTGCTTAGATGTTCGCTGACTACTGCTTTAGTGCTGAAGGTCAGAAAGTTTCATAAGGGCAGTTAAAGAATTTGTTAACTAATGACAGTAGTTGTAATTGTTGTACAGGCTCTGCTCGAAAGTCTGCCAGCCTCATCTGCAATTAATGATCATTAACTGTGCGCAATTTATGCATGTTTGTGTTAGGTTCATGAAGCTTCACTTTTTAATTAAGCAAATATTGATTCAGATATTTTATGATGCAATCATTCATTTTCTTTTTTGAATTATGAATTCTATTGTTTATCCAGATGGCTTTCAAGTGCTAAGATGTTAACCTGACAAATTAATAAAGCTACTGCAATATATCAGCATGGATCATACTATTGTACATCAAAAGGATTCTTTTTTGTTCATACCCCATGACATGGCTTCTCAACTTTAACTTTAAATTTAACTAATTATTTCTGTCTGATTTGTCTGCTCAATCCCTGTCATGATACAGTATGTTGCTTTAACTGGCTTAAATCTTTCATGTGCTTATAAAAGTGAAAAGGCAAGGACATAAACACTTTTCCTTTTGACTGATAATGATAATTATACAATCTTAGATTATTTATTATAATAATTAAAAACAACACTACAACTGACAAAATAACTATATTATAGTTAAAATGCCATTCTAATAAAGGTAGAGCTGTAATAACACACTACTCACAACAGTGAACATGACATGCTGTGAAAACAGTCCTAAATAAAGCATATTCTTATAGTACCCCATGATCACTCTATTCAAGACACCTTAAAAAAAAAACAACAACAACATTTAAATTCAAAACAGGCAGAACACTCATTGTAGAAACTTGAAATATGTCTAACTTAAGAATGGAATAATAGCTATTGAGCACAAGCCAACTCTGATATTGGCCAGTTTATAGGTTTGAAGACTGAGACAATGAAAAAATCATCCATTGTCACTAGTCTTTACTTGAGAATTTATCACTGTCAGCCCAGCCTCATTATTTCTTAATCTGTGAAATGATGCAAAAGCAGTGTCCTGGACAACCCATAAGTGCAAGCAAAAGTGCTTGTGCTCTGAAATGTACTTGTACCATTATTCCTCTATAATTTAGTCGTGTTGACTAATGTGGCAAGAGCTTACGTGGTAATAATAAATGTATAAATAACAATGATCATTCAAGATCCTCTAAAATCCATTTATGTCCTTTGAAATGTGAAATCCTTTGAAATTTTGAGATTTAGCTACAAAACTTTTCAAACACATAGGTGGGTCATTTCTATTATGCTATAATTTTCATGCCCATATCATATATGTCTTACTGTCTTGGATAAAGCATTAAATCACAATAAAGTGAACAGAGGGGTTACATTTAAATAATTTTAATGGTAAGTTGTGCATGCATGCAACTGAGACTTGTCCTCCACCACCTGGATTGAGGTGAGTAACCGCGGGAATTGGGCATTCCAAATTGGGGGAAAAGGGGATAAAAAAATAAATAAAAAAATAAAAAAATAAAAAGACACCTAATATAAAGTGGGACCAATACTTTCAAAATTCGGTTTGAGTGCATTTCGCCATTTTCCAGGTTAAACTGGCAAAAACCTGTTCTTTAATGATATTATCCTCCAGGAAGTGACATCATACTTGGTGAAAACTATGGCAAAACATTCATAATTATTAGGAAATGATTTTATGAATTATGTGATGTTGGTATTAATTGGTTTGTCTCAATCTACAAAATCCATTCTGTTTGATGAAATTACATAAAATGGTATAATAATATTAACATTGTAAAAGATGGTTAAAAACATACAGGAACTAATTTTAAGTCAACACCCTCATGTAAGCTCACTCTCAATCTCTCACTGAACTTTAACTAACCCTAACTCTTTTTTTCTATCCGGTTCCATCCTGTTCATTTTCTTGCCATTGTGTAAATAATCGCATTATAACTACTAAAGTGCTAGAGCTTGACCAAAGCATATTTCTGCATGTCTTGCATACCCTTTTACAGAAATATGTCCTTAAATTACATCAAGCATGTTAATTTTTTAGAAGCTACAGAGTTCAAAAGGTACAACATAAAATAAATGACTCAAGTTTACACAACATTTACATGCATCTTTAATGTTCTTGTGGTAGTGTATTCACTGTGGCAGTCATAACTGAACACACCTGTTTTAAAACTGTCTGTAGGAACATTATTTTTCATTTAAACTCCGTAACTTGATCATGATTTGATGTGCACTTGTCGAATTTTAGTGAAACTTCACTTCTCATTCTAAACTCTGTCTCAGCTAACCTCTGGGGTTCTGGATCATGGCTTTCTGAGGAGTGTACGGCAGAATGGTCTCCCAGGAGAGCTTCAGGTAGAGGGCAGAAATCTTCTCCGATCACCGCTCATTTCACCTAGACAGCTCTTGCATACTCAGAGAGCATTATACTTCAGAATGTACCTTTAGATATGCAATTTGCCAGTGTCTAAATTATGTTTTGTCACTCTGCACTCCACATTGTTATTTCTTACCATGCACGCGTGAACATCCATGTCGAGTGTGCAAGTTAAATTAACTGACGAGAATGCAAAATCAAAATTATTAATTTATAAAACAGCAGAGGTGTTCGGGGCTTAGAATGCCTTCATTTTAGGAACTGGGAGGCGATGAAGCTGCAGGAAACTATTTCAGTGATGATAGGCATCAAGTAGAAAAAATGAATTATTAATCACAAGCATTTTCGTCCCTGATGCCCTGAGGAGAAGGGGACTAGAGCTAACAAAATCCCCATCTCATTTATTTTTATAGAAAAGTTATTGAAGTATGTACTTGAGATCAAATGGTTAGTACTAGAGGAAACACAGGGAAATAATGAATGTCATCAATGGGGTCTGAGTGTTTATGGCTCTTAACAAGCAATCAGAAATACACTGCAGTATGGAGCTGAATTATGATTGAGGTCTTCGAGATATTTTTTTATTTAGTTGCAAGTTCAATTTGTTAAGATTTTCAGGCTCTTAGACACAGAGACACAATGAGGGATTGGCACAATATGCTCCAAATGATCCAATTGCGAATCATTGTTAGTGCACATTTCATTGATGATATTTAATTGCTCATAGGGTTAGTCTGGTGCATGATGTTATGTTACTTTGCTATTTGTGGATGTGACTATAAAGTTCAGTAGGCCTACATTTAGTAAGTGACATAATAATACATTTTAATACCTGATTTATGTTAATATAGCAGTTTTTTCTTTTTTTTTTTTCTTCGCCCAACCCGTTTGACCACATCCCAAAGGTGTTTTATTGGATTCAGATCCGGTGATTGGGAAGGTCACTGAAAAACAATCAACTCATTGTCATGCACATGAAACCAGTTTGAGGTGACTTCTGCTATGTGACATTGTGCATTATAATGCTGGAAGTAGCATTTAGAAGATGAGTAAATTGTAGTCCTTGATGGGATGCACATGGTCAGCAACAATACTCAGATAGGCTGTGGCATTCAAGCAATGATTGATTGGTAATAACGGGCCCGATGTGTGCCAAGAAAATATTCCCCACACCATTACACCACTGCCACCAGCCTGGACTTTTGACACAAGGCAGGTTGGGTCCATGGATTCATGCTGTTGACACCAAATTCTGACCCTACCATCTGTGTGCCTCAGCAGAAATCAAGATTCATCAGACCAAGCTATGTTTTTCTAGTTTTCAAGTTTTGGTGAGCCTGTGTCCACTGTAGCCTCAGCTTTCTGTTCTTGGCTGACAGAAATGGAACCCGACGTGGTCTTCTACTGTTGTAGCCCATTCACCTCTAGGTTTGACGTGTTGTATATTCTGAGATGCTATTCTCCTCACTACAATTGTACAGTGTGGTTATCTGAGTAACCATAGCCTTTCTGTCAGCTCAAAACAGTCTGGCCATTTTTCGTTGAGCTCTCTCATCAACAAGGCGTCTGCAGAACTGCTGCTCATTGGATGTTTTTTGTTTTTGCTGCCATTCTGAGTAAATTCTAGAGACTGTTGTTTGTGAAAATCCCAGGAGATCAGCAGTTACAGAAATACTCAAACCAGCCTGTCTAGTACCAACAATCATTTCCGGTCGAAATCGCTGAGATCATGTTTTTTTCCCAATTCTGATGGTTGATGTGAACATTAACTGGAGCTCCTGACTCGTATCTGCATGATTTTATGCATTGTACTGCTGCCACATGTTTGGCTGATTAGATAATCTAATGAATAAGTAAGTGTACAGGTGTTACTAAGTGCTCATTAGTGTAGTTACTTAATACTTGCATATCGATATTTTAGATCCCCTACCTAGAGGTTGACCAATATATTGGTTTTGCAGATAAACTGTGTCAATAGTCACTTTTGGAACTATTGGTTATCAGCAGAAATTAATACAATTAATTTAATGCGATGCATATCTGGAGAATGCTTACATGTAGTGCATTATAAAGGAGCATAAATGTCCGTTACAGTTTATGGACTAATGCATGCTTATTAATAAGAGATGACGCTATAGAAAAGACATGAACATGTATTTATATATTTATTCATAAATTTTCCAATATTGGTCGACCTCTACTCCTACACAATCCGTGTATCATTCATTCATTTCATATTCAATTAGGAATTCAAAATCGGAAAAACAAAAAAACAACTTATTTCATTATTAGTTTACAAAACCAATATTAAAAAACAAATAATGACTGAGTTTTCATAATTTCGAGTTAAAGTTAAAAATATAAAATTGGAAAAATAGCCACGGGACACTGTGTGTTTTGATTATTTGATTTCACTAATATATGGCTTGAATATTTGATTCGCACATATGGGTGGACCTGAAACGCCCCTTTCTTCTGATTGGTCAACCTGCACCGTCATCTCCCTTAATGCTGTGAGACAGAATAAAAGTTCTCTGATGTTTAATTGTTCAGATGAATTCATCTCAGTTAATATTAAATTCCTTACCATTTATTCTCCAAAACTCGCCACGTTTATTACAGCTGAACTATCTCTCTAATCAAATAGTCAGATTTATCAGACAGCCCTAAACATAAACCTGCTATCTTTGACATTGTTCCGGTTTGAAAAGGCATGGTTTTAAATGAGATGAAGAAAACCATACATTCATAAGACTACTGAAGCACATGCCTACACTGGGTTGGGGAGTAACGAAATACATGTAACGGGAATACGTATTTAAAATACAAAATATAAGTAACTGTATTCCACTACAGTTACAATTTAAATCATTGGTAATTAGAATACAGTTACTTTCAAAAAGTATTTTGATTAGTGAAGAGATTACTTTGCATTTTATTGTCATTTGTTTCATTTAATATTTAGTCCTTTCAGTTGGAAAACATTTATATTTATAAATTATATGATCCAAAGTGCATTTGAACAGCGGTGAAACACTTTCTTTTGATGTTATATTCATACGAGCAGACAGAGAAGTAAGTCTTAAGTAAGTTTGGAGCAGAAGAAATAGAGATAAACCCTGTGTAAATTGTCAGCTTTATGCTAAGCTAAAATGCTTTTTCTAGCCATTTTACATGCACACGTTACCAGGCACGATCATATTTTTTTTATCAAGAAAATTCACGTTGGATCATAATTAATTTTTTTCTAGTAAGACCTTTGATATTAGGGCAAAAATCATATTTTTGATAATAATGTTTGTAATGTTTTCCTGTAAAAATATCTAAAAATCCTTAAAACAAGATCAGTTTGATATATCTTGTTTTAGAAACAACACTGCATAAGATATTTAGGTTTTTCAGAGAATGTATTTTTAACATGTGTATTTTGTCTTCCTGTACTGGCAGAGTTTTTATAGTCAAAATAAGTTAAAAAATCAACCAGTGCTGAAGAAGTAATCCAAAGTATTTAGAATACATTACTGACCTTGAGTAATCTAACTGAATACGTTACAAATTACACTTTACAGCATGTATTCTGTAATCTGTAGTGGAATACATTTCAGAAAAGTAACCCTCCCAACCCTGTGCCTACATTGTAAAGACATAGACTTACATTTAACTGCAGGGTAAAGTTAGTTTAAGGTTCGATATTCGTTGGATATGGTGAGTAAGGGACTGTCTGAAAATTCCACCTACAACTAAAACGTCACTGGCGTCAGAGCAGTCATTTATTTTACTATTGACTTGCATGTTCTATCATAAAACAAATAAATAAATAAAAAAAAAATTGTTATTTAAAATATAAAACAAACAAACCAAAAAAAAAAAAAAAAAAAAGAAAGAAAGAAAAAAAATAATAATTCACAGGTTGTAGTAGATGGCCAGACCATGACTGTGCATATGCGTGTACAGTATTCACTTATATTATGAATACAAAATCACTAAAATTAACAAAAACATTATTTTCACATTCCAAAGGTTGTAGTAAGTTCCCAGTGGGCAGACTGACTTACTACAGGTGAGATTTTTACAGTACGTTCAATAATGTGAGTAGCATTAGATTATTTTAAAAAATGTATTTACTAAAATTCCTGAAAATGTTATTTTCACATTCCAAAGGTTGTAGTAAGTTCTCAGTAGATAGATTTACTACAGGTGAGATTTTTTTTACAGTTAGTCAGTCTATCCACTGGGAAGTTACTATAACCTTTGAAATGTGAATATAACATTTTCAGGAATTTTTATTATGTTTATCCTAAAATAACCTAATACTGTACTCATGATATTGGATTTACTGTAATTATCTCACCTGTCGTAAATCAGTCTGTCTACTGGGAACTTACTACAACCTTTGGAATGTGAAAATAACATTTTGGTGAATTATTATTTATTTATTTATTTTAAATAATCTAATATTGTATTAATATTATTGGACTTACTGTAAAAATATCACTTGTAGTAGCTCAGTCTATTAACTGGCAACCTGCTACTACAGCATTTGGAATGTAAAACTGTACTTTTAATTTTTTATGTTTAACTTGCACGTCAACTGAATGGGTGATTGGACACCGCCTGTGTTTAATAGCGAGTGGAATTTTCAGACGGTCTCTTAAGTACGCTAAGCAATGAAATTGCATCGGAGCATTTTCAGTCATAATTCTGCAGCCACACCAAATGACAGTTCCGAGTGCATTTTTCGTTCTTTGTCACGTGACAGCCGTATGTGCATAGCGTATACGGCTGTCCCGTGACAAATGTACGAACGACTCGGATCAGAAGACTCGAGAGGTGAACTAATCATTTCTGTTTCCTGTGTGTGCAATGCATAGCGTATACGGCTGTCACGTGACAAAAGAACAAACGACTCGGACCAAAAGAGTTGAAAGGTGAACTAATAATTTCTGTTTTCTGTACAGCGCCTATGCTGTTTTCATGGAGGTTGCGCAATGCACATGCGCGGTCAACACAAAATGAACGAATCACTCTCTGAGACTACTCGTTCTTCTGAGTCACATAAAAGATACGTTCAAAATGAATGAATCGTTCATGAACGACCCATCACTAACATTTATATTTATATACCATAACATCAAGCCAAGTGTGCGAAACCTTTGCTTGATAGATCCAAAAAATATCAAACCTAAAACTTACTTTACCCCGCTCTGGGAGCTTAGATGTGAGGGACTTGCTCATCATGGAAATTATGCTAAAGGAAGTTCATGAATGCTCGTCTCTCAAAAGCTCGACCAGTAAGTTTAAAATCAGCATTTACACATAGCCTTCACATTTGTCCGATAATAAAAGGCACACAAAACTGTCGTATATGCGACCCAGTAGGTAAAGGCTACGCATATTCCCATTCAAAAACATAGATGTGGGAATGATCTGAGCTTGAAATTAGTACTCTTTGCTGCCATGTAAATACTTATTGTCTTATATTAAATATTAAATGTAATAATATCTTCCAATGTATTTGTTATTATTATTATTATTATTATTATTATTATTATTATGTATCATTTGTTATTTACTGTTGTAGCTGTTATAATTCACAGGCATGAATGCTCATCTGTCTTGGATGCACCCTACGTTAAGTCTGTATATTCCCTGAACCGTATCTTGCTTTGTTCATTGCACAGCCATAAGTTAAAATGAAAATAAACCGATTCTTTCCTTATTCTTTGATGATTTCTCATTTCAAAAATGCACGAAAAACTGATGTCAATTTAAAACGCTTAAATCAATCAAACTATAGCTGCCTTAGACTAATTATTAGGACAAAAGATATCCTGACCGTAAGTCCAGCGTGACATGTAAAATTGGTACTGTACCCGGTTTTAAAGTGATGCCTGGTCACCCTAACTGCGAATGCCAGACAATTCTCCAGTGCAGTGTGGATCATCAGTGCCCAACTGATCAGCTGCACTGGTACCACTTTATAAATGAATAAAACAAGTTGTGCGGCACGAAGAAGGATAACTGTGAGAAGACATTTGCCATACAGAGCAAGGGATTCATCTTAATAAACACCTTAATAATGTTTGTGTGTGTGTGTGTGTGTGTGTGTGTGTGTGTGTGTGTGTGTGTCACTCTTATCAATTGTTTCACCTGGCAATGATTGTCCTACTGCTGAATCGCATGAAGACTAAACCCTGTCTGCATTCAGTGAACATTTACAGTTGTGTGTAGGCACTGTGTCTGACTACTTGATGAGAGAGATAGCTCAGCTGCAATACACGTGGCGAGTTTTGGATAATAAATGGTAAAGAATTTCATATTAACTGAGACAATTAAACAGCAGAGAACTTTTATTCTGTCTCACAGCATTGAGAAGACGACTGTGCAGGTTGACCAATCAGAAGAAAGGGGCGTTTCAGGTCCCCCCATATGTGCGAATAAAATATTCAAGCCATATATTAGTGAAATCAAATAATCAAAACACACAGTGTCCCATGGCTATTTTTCCAATTTCCTATTTTTAATTTGAGCATTAAATCGAAATTACGAAAAACAAGTCATTATTTGTTTTTTTTAATATTGGTTTTGTATTGGTTTTGTAAACTAATAACGAAATAACTGATTTTTAATTCCTAATTGAATATGAAATGAAAGAATGATACATGGATTCTACACCTTACCACTTTTCAACAAGATAAAATATGTAACAGGCTGATAAATTTAGTCACAATAATTGTAGTTACATTACACTGTTACACAGTTTACTGTATATATTTGCGCACCTAACTCCACCCCCAAGCCTAAACCTAACCAACTCTCAACAATATAAAAGGCATAACATTTAAACTCTGAAATACTTAGAAAACATCTGGAACAAAACTCTTGCACAACCATCACCATTTGACACCTTGTGAGTGAGAACGTGCTGTTTTGCCATGTCTCAAGTTTCCAGCAATGTGGCATCATAGGAATTTCCATACAGTGAGACAACAAGCTGATGAAGGAATTGTGAATCTCTTTTCCTGGTCAGTCACGTTTATAGACAATGCCATCAGGGCTGATACTTGTCCGGCTTGATGATTTATATTCTTCTGCCAGCACACTGTACTGTCCCAGGGGATATGGGTGCCTTTGTGATATAACAGCATTATCTTTTGTATGTCCTTGCATGTGAGATCTTTCTTCAAAAAAAGGCAGGGGTACACAAAATATCTCTCCGGTATCAGAGGCAGACTTTTAGCCCTAATAATATTGATGAGATCTTCAAGGTGGATTTGCACAATAATATTGTAGAGGTTGTTTTGCCCAAGAAAAGATCTTTAATCCGTAAGTAAAGTTTAATCAAGGTGAAATTTCAGACACACCTTTGAGCTATTTGGAATTGGATCATTGTGACACAACAGGATTATTCATATTAATAAATGCCATCTTAAATTTAAATCTCAATGTATCACGATGAGAACTGTCTGTTATGCTCAAACACTGTGACACAAGCACCATATTGAAATCATTACATAATTAGGAAAATTAAATAGGTAATACATTCTGTGCGTTAACCATGGGACAGTTACATTTTCTATTTATTTTTAAATGACTCTGTTTTGTTCTTGCAAAGAGAAGATAAGACTAATTGGACAGTTGAAAGACCCGCAAATTGATGATATTGCTTGTGTTTCTTTCTTTTCGCTACGTGGCCAGAATAAATATCTTTAAAATGTCCCTATTGGATCTACTGAATTCGCACAGTGACCTTGGGAGTGTTTTTTTCTTCTCTTCTTTCCCTCTTCACGCACCCTCTCAACAGTCTAAAATGGGATCTGAAATGCTTTGTGTTATGACATGCAAACAGAATGTGTGAACTGACCCTCTCAGTTCAAGGAAACATTTGTATTATGACTCATGTTTGATTACCAATCCAGCCCATCAGAGCAGCTCTCAACAATAGATTAGTAAGCACTGAAGGATCATGAACAGATTTGTTCCTACTTAACTCTTAATTTGCCAGTGGAACATAGGATTCTAACAGCACAAGCCTGTGAGACTTCTTTGCCATGGCAATAACTGTCTTTTGTGCTGCAGATAGGAGCAGGTCTTCTCTTATTGGAAGGAACTTTCGAAATATCCAGCACTTGGCAGTACAGGCCTACGCACACATGCACATTGTTTTATTTATGGAGTCAATGCTGTATGTTCACATACTGAGGCATCTTGAGTTTACACTAACGAATACCCCTGTTTCCACCCACTATTAAAGATGTATTATTTCCTCAAGATTTTATCATTGCAAGGAGATAAACGTTAAATCTGAACTCTTCTAGATTAATTGTAGTCAGACTGCATGTCCTGCCACCAGCTCGGCTTCTTTATATCATGTCTATTGACCATGGGTGCATTGGGTAGGTGTGTGGAATCAGTGGTTGATTGTGTGAGCCGCAGTGCAAAGCAAATGCAATGGACTGAGAGAGTAATCTGTGAGCTGTGACACTACGCTCTTTTTTAAACACAGTGAAGGGAATGTGGTCGATTTAGCAAAGCAACTCAAGGTTCCCACACCACTTTATATTAAAGGGAATGATCAGCACTCAAGAAGGCATTAGGAAAAGGAAAACTGTATGTGCTGAAGTTTACTTTTTCTCCAACACTAAATGTCTAAAGTCATTTAATATGGCCTTCTTATTTTTGAGACTGATCACACTGTGAATTCGGCAACAGTAGGTTGAAAGTTATTCATCTGAAATCAGTCTGTGCTTCCCAAAATTTAAATCTGGCTAAAATGTCCACAGAGTGGTGCCAAAAGCGAGTTTTATTTTAGGTTGTAAATTATGTAATACAGTCAACAGGAATGCATATTTTATTAACTGTACTCCCTAACCCAAACTCCAACCCTAAACCTAACTGTCAATGGAGTAAAAATCCAAATTCCATATTGCACTAATGAATGTTTTTGTTAACATGATTACTTACTCGTTTTCAGGGGACCAGAACATGAGTCTCAGAGGTTGGTCGCGGAACACGCTGTCAGTCTAATGTGGGATGGCACTTGTCAAGCAAAATTTGGAAAAACAATTTCCCGTGTGATCATGTTGTTTTTTCAGAAAATTCCCATACCCTACACTGTCAATAATTATATGTATACTAGAAATAATAACAAGAATGTGCACTGGGATCCAAAAATCTGAGACTACTTGTGAAAATGCTACTGTTTTGCATCATTTTCTAATTTAATTCCCATTTTTTATTATAAATCATATTATCAGCAGAACAATTTGAGTAAAAGGTTAATTGAATAATAATAATAATAATAATAATGAGTTTCAAAATGTCTTAGTATTTGGTAAAGTATAATGACAGCATGCACTTGAGGAGGCATGGACTCCACAAGTTTGTGATTTGTGAATGTGATTTGCAAAGAGCATATAGTGTGTTTCAATGGAAGCAAGGAAATGTGATCTTTTGTATGTATTTAATGTCACAAACTTGCTTACATTTGATAAATGACCTAATAATAGTGGCAAATCTTAATTATTGCTTCTTCATTTTACGTCACAACTTTTTCTTGTTTTAAATTTTTCAAAGCCTAAAACTTTTAATTACAACCCATGTCGTAATAATAGGTTGAGATGCTGAAATCGTAAGAAATCAAGTTGGCTTGTACAAAAAAGTTCAATCTTTATTCCCATACAGAAAAATAAATGGATCAACAAACTATTATGTTCCCTATCTGTCACTCACTCAAGTGATGTCAAGTTGTGTCGATGTAGTGACACTAGGGGTCGAACTTGGGAGCCACAAACATCTCTGATATTTGAGAAAAGGCCAATGAGAATTGGCGAGTGGAATTTGCATGCCACTCCCTTCGGACATACGGGTATAGAAGGAGTCAGCTTGAATCCTCTCATTCAGATTTGTTCTTCAGAGCCGTTCAGTGTAGAGCTTCCCACAGGCATTCCATTCACCTCTAAAAGTGCACAAGCTATTGGATATATGGCGCATTTACAGTGGGTTCTCTCTACTCACACAGATAAGTGCAGAGAATGCCCCTGAGTGCTTCAGCAGCCACACTTGAGAGACATAAAAGAGTATATTTTCTCTAAAAGAGTAAGCACTGACAGAGAGCGTCTTTTCAAAGATGCTTTTCCGTCTACGTGCAGTTCCTGGTTACGGTCGGTGTCTTTCATCCTCTGATGGCTACGATCGCTGTCTCACGTGGCCGTAGTCACACTGAGACAGCGTTCATGGGTGGCTCATGTTCTTATTGCGAGAGCGTGACCATGGCAACGTTGTGATCACGGCTTTCTTTCTTTCATAGAGAGAAAGCTACTCCAGCCGCTCCCCATCCTGGTCCTTCTGCTTACATGCACAAGGCCGCGGCGGTTAGCGCTGGGGGCAATTTGGGGGCTTTAATGGGAGCATTTCTGCCGGGTAAATCCCCACGGGACCTCCCATTCCCCAGCACGCTCGTTTCCACCGGTTGAGTTCATGGATGAGTCAGGTGGCTCGCCCTAGGGTGGGCTTAAGGTCTCATTCAAGGCTCACGATGAGGATGAGGTATCGATCACAGCATCGGATAGTGGAACCATGCACCCCACCCTGAGCATTCGTGGCTGGATGATTGGTTCCTGGGCTCAGAGTGCCACACACAGCCCCGCTCTGCCCCAGTTCCTTTCTTCCCGGAAGTGCATGAGGAGCTCACAAAGCCGTGGTGGGCAACTTTTTACTGCCTGGTCCCGTTTCTGGGTTCTTCTGCTCTCACTACCCTAGATGGCGGGGTGGCCAGGGGGTACACGGAGGTTCCTCGGGTGGAGCCACCTGGCGGAATCATCCTAGGAACCCGTCCAGGGCCTGTAAGTTCACTTCGTCGATGACGGCCAAGGTTTACAGTGCTGCTGGACATGCCGCCTCTGCCTTGCATGCCATGGCCATCCTGCAGACCCACCAGGCCAAGGCTCTGAAAGAGCTGCATGAGGGTAGTCCTGACCCGGGATTGATGCAGGAGCTGCGCCTGGCGACTGACTTCACCCTGCAGGCAATGAAGGTCACAGCGCGGGCTCTCGGGCAGGTGATGTCCCCTATGGTGGTCCAGGAGCACCACCTGTGGAGATGAGGGACATCCAGGTCAGGCTGGGGTGCCGTTTGCAACAGGCACACAGCCTCGAGCTCCTGGACAGGACCTTGACTGAATTGGCATGTCAACTGCCTCGAGTTGCTGGCGGTGTTGCTGGCTCTGCAGAGGTTTTGGCCGTTGATCCAGGGCAAGCACGTGTTAGTCCGGATGGACAACACAGCAACGGTAGCATATATAAATTGCCAAGGTGGTTTATGCTCACTTCGCAACTCGCCCGCAATCTCCTCCTTTGGAGTCAGCAGAAACTGAAGTCATTGCGGGCTACTCACATCCCAGGCAATCCCAATCGCACGGTGGACACACTGTCACGACAGGTGATGCTCGAGGAGAGTGGAGACTCCACCCCCAGGTGGTTCAGCTGATTTGGAGTGGATTCCTGAAGCGCAGGTACACCTGTTTGCTTCCCAGGAATCCTCCCACTGCCCACTATGGTACTCCCTGGCTGAGACCCTGCTCGGCACAGACACGTTGGCACACAGCTGGCCCCGGGGCCTGCGCAAATATGCTTTTCCCCCAGTGAGCCTGCTTGCACAGACTCTGTGCAAAGTCAGGGAGGATGAAGAACAAGTCGTGTTAGTGGCACCATACTGGCCCACCCAGACTTGGTTCTCGGAGCTCACGCTCCTCGTGACAGCCCCTCCCTGGCAAATTCCCCTGATGAAAGACTTCCTTTCTCAGGGATGGGGCATGATTGGGCACCTGCGCCCAGACCTCTAGGACCTCCATGTCCGATGGGAGACCTAAGTGGGCTACCACCATCAGTATCACAGGATTTTACAATCTTCAGGTTGTGCCGGTTTCGTCCCGTGTGTTAGCAGGTATGAACAGGTAAGTATGCGGACAGCTGGCCGGGAGTACCGCTTGCACACAGCACCTTTCCCCTCCCTGAAGGGATAACGCACGCTTTTTTGTCCAAATGAGTTCCTGGGACCAGCGAACCCTGGATGTCTTTCTTCCCCCAGCACCCTATAGCAGGCGAAATATGGTGGAGGAATTTGATGCCAGGCCCAGTACTCATGAAGTATGCCCTGTCATGTCAGCCCATGTACTTGGGATAGGTGCTCCATATATGGTGATTCCCTGTCAGTAATCACATGAGGTATTTACCACGGTACGGTTTCCCTGATGGTAAACCCATGTCTTCCCTTGGGCAGAGTTCTGCTCTGCCACCAGTCGCTGTGCTTGTAGAGCTCCTCCCTTCCAGGTAGGTCTTACTGTGGGGACTTCTTTCCATGTGTGGTACTTCCCAGTTGGTAAGTCCATGTGATGTATTTTCCACATGTTAACCTCCCCTTCGGGCAGGATGTGGTCTCCGCGGTGTCTTTTCTCTGCTTGAAAAAGAACACCT
This sequence comes from Myxocyprinus asiaticus, assembly GCF_019703515.2. Lineage (NCBI taxonomy): Eukaryota > Metazoa > Chordata > Actinopteri > Cypriniformes > Catostomidae > Myxocyprinus > Myxocyprinus asiaticus. Next base: position 32,822,164 of record NC_059357.1, on the reverse strand, counting down.
TCCCCGGCGTGAATATATCTTGGTCTCAGCTGTGAATTTTTCATTTTCAAAGAGGAAAAGAGAGAACAGGTCAAAACGGCTGATGTGACCTATTCCCATTGTAAGTACATCTGTCCCCCCCTTGGGGTACGAGGGACTATGCGACTTACAGGTTTGGGAATAAAGTCTTGTACAATCAGGCCAGGAACACACTGAATAAGGGAAGTGGCTAAAAGAAGATACTCTGAGAAGCTGGAAAACAAGTTTTCAGCTAACAACCCTGCATCAGTGTGGAGTGGCATGAAACAACTTATGAATTACAGGACTCCTACCCCCAACCCTGTGGTGGACCAACAACTGGCTGACGACCTGAATGTGTTCTACTATAGATTTGAAAGGCCCAATCTCACACCCCACACCCAATCTGACCTTCACTTCACACAAACACCAACACCTCCTGCAACCCCCCTCCTCCCTCCTCCTGCTACTCAACTTGCACTTAAGATCTGTGAAGATGGTGTGAGCCACATCTTTTGAAAACAAAGGATAAGGAAAGCACAGGGCCCAGATGACGTTTCACCTGCTTGTCTTAGATCCTGTGCTAACCAGCTGGCCCCCATCTTCACACAGATCTTCAGTAGATCACTGGATCAGTGTGAAGTTCCATGCTACTTCAAACATTCCACTATCATCCCCATTCCAAATAAACCAAAAATCACAGGACTTAATGACTACAGACCTGTCGCCCTGACATCTGTGGTCATGAAGTCATTTGAGAGACTGGTGTTGGCCCACCTGAAGGACATCACTGGACCCTTTCTAGATCCCCTTCAATTTGCTTATCGAGTAAACAGGTCTGTGGATGATGCAGTCAACATGGGATTGCATCATATCCTGCAACATCTGGACAGACCAGGGACATATGCAAGGATAATTTATGTGGACTTCAGTTTGGCTTTCAACACCATCATCCCAGCTATTCTCCAGACTAAATTACACCAACTCTCTGTTCCCACGTCTATCTGTCAGTGGATTACCAGCTTTCTGACAGACAGGCAGCAGCTTGTGAGACAGGGGAAATTCACTTCCAGCACCTGTACAATCAGCACTGGTGCCCCCCAGGATTATGTGCTCACTACTCTTCTCCCTCTACACCAAAGACTGCATCGCCAAGGACCCCTCTGTCAAGCTCCTGAAGTTTGCAGATGACACCACTGTCATCGGCCTCATCCCAGATGACGATGAGTCTGCATACAGAAGGGAGGTTAAACAGCTGGCTGTCTGGTGCAGTCAAAACAACCATGAGCTGAACACGCTCAAAACGGTGGAAATTATTGTTGATTTTTTATGAGGAACCCCCCAACACTGTCCCCCCTCACCATTCTAAACAGCACTGTGGCAGCAGTGGAGTCATTCAGGTTCCTGAGCACTACCATCTCACAGGACCTGAAGTGGGAGACCCACATTGACTCCATTGCGAAAAAGGCCCAGCAGAGGTTGTACTTCCTTCACCAGATGAGGAAGTTCAACTTGCCACAGGCGCTGCTGATACAGTTCTACTCAGCGGTCATTGAGTCTGTCCTCTGCACTTCAATAACTGTCTGGTTTGGTTCAGCTATGAAATCAGACATCAGAAGACTACAAAGGGTGGTTCGGACTGCTGAGAGGATTATTGGTTGCCCCCTGCCCCTCTTCAAGAACTACACACTTCCAGAGTGAGGAAAAAGGCTGGAAAAAATCACTCTGGACCCCACTCACCCTGCCCACTGCCTTTTGAACTGTTGCCTTCTGGCCGATGCTTCAGAGCTCTGAGCACCAGAGAAGCACTGAGTGTCAGGCACAGGAACAGTTTTTTCCCCCAGGCTATCCATCTCATGAACAGTTAAAACTGCCCCTTTGAGCAATAATTCATGTGTAATACACAGCTTAGTCTTTTTATATTATCCAACACATCCTACCTCTTCTGCCATTACATTCCCATGCACTGTACATAACCTATTTGTATTTAGATTTGCACTATGGATGTGTATGTGTGTGTGTATGTATGTATGTGTGTATGTACAGTATATACAGTGCATCCGGAAAGTATTCACAGCGCTTCACTTTTTCCACATTTTGTTATGTTACAGCCTTATTCCAAAATAGACTAAATTCATTATTTTCCTCAAAATTCTACAAACAATACCCCATAATGACAACGTGAAAGAAGTTTGTTTGAAATCTTTGCAAATTTATTAAAATTAAAAAATGAAAAAAAATCACATGTACATAAATATTCACAGCCTTTGCCATGACACTCAAAATTGAGCTCAGGTGCATCCTGTTTCCACTGATCATCCTTGAGATGTTTCTACAACTTGATTGGAGTCCACCTGTGGTAAATTCAGTTGATTGGACATGATTTTGAAAGGCACACACCTGTCTATATAAGGTCCCACAGTTAACAGCGCATGTCAGAGCACAAACCAAGCCATGAAGTCCAAGGAATTGTCTGTAGACCTCCGAGACAGGATTGTATCGAGGCACAGATCTGGGGAAGGGTACAGAAAAATTTCTGCAGCATTGAAGGTCCCAATGAGCACAGTGGCCTCCATCATCCATAAATGGAAGAAGTTTGGAACCACCAGGACTCTTCCTAGAGCTGGCCGCCTGGCCAAACTGAGCAATCAGGGGAGAAAGGCCTTAGTCAGGGAGGTGACCAAGAACCCGATGGTCACTCTGACAGAGCTCCAGCATTTCTCTGTGGAGAGAGGAGAACCTTCCAGAGGAACAACCATCTCTGCAGCACTCCACCAATCAGGCCTGTATGGTAGAGTGGCCAGACAGAAGCCACTCCTCAGTAAAAGGCACATGACAGCCCACCTGGAGTTTGCCAAAAGGCACCTGAAGGACTCTCAGACCATGAGAAACAAAGATTGAACTCTTTGGCCTGAATGGCAAGCGTCATGTATGGAGGAAACCAGGCACCGCTCATCACCTGGCCAATACCATCCCTACAGTGAAGCATGGTGGTGGCAGCATCATGCTGTGGGGATGTTTTTCAGCGGCAGTAACTGGGAGACTAGTCAGGATCAAGGGAAAGATGAATGCAGCAATGTACAAAGACATCCTTGATGAAAACCTGCTCCAGAGCACTCTGGACCTCAGGCTGGGGCTCATCTTCCAACAGGACAACGACCCTAAGCACACAGCCAAGATAACAAAGGAGTGGCTCCAGGACAACTCTGTGAATGTCCTTGAGTGGCCCAGCCAGAGCTCAGACTTGAACCTGATTGAACATCTCTGGAGAGATCTGAAAATGGCTGTGCACCGACGCTCCCCATCCAACCTGATGGAGCTTGAGAGGTCCTACAAAGAAAAATGGGAGAAACTGCCCAAAAATATGTATGCCAAGCTTGTAGCATCATACTCAAAAAGACTTGAGGCTGTAATTGTTACCAAAGGTGCTTTAACAAAGTATTGAGCAAAGGCTGTGAATACTTATGTACATGTGATTTTTTTTTTTCATTTTATTTTTTTAATAAATTTGCAAAGATTTCAAACAAACTTCTTTCACATTGTCATTATGGGGTATTGTTTGTAGAATTTTGAGGAAAATAATGAATTTAATCCATTTTGGAATAAGGCTGTAACATAACAAAATGTGGAAAAAGTGAAGCGCTGCGAATACTTTCCGGTGCACTGTATATATATATAGTCTACTGTGTATCCTATATATACTTTTTTTCTTTTCAATATTTATCTATTTTTTATTCAATTTTAATGATTTTAAGGTCTTGAATAAAGTCTTGCTGTTTTTGTTTTGTTGTGTACTGGAAGCTCCTGTCACCAAGACAAATTCCTTGTATGTGTAAGCACACTTGGCAATAAAGCTCATTCTTATTCTTATTCTGATTATCTAGGGCATTGGGAAGGTTACGATGGGGCTGTGTGCACTTGTTACTAGGCAAGCAGTAGCTTGCCTGCATCTGCACCACTGATCCGCGTAACACAGTTCAGGTGGTTGTAGTGTTTTTTATAGGGACCCCTAGTGTCACTACATTGACACAACGTCGAGTGAGTGACAGATAGGGAACGTCTTGGTTACTGTTGTAACCTCCGTTCCCTGATGGAGGGAATGAGACTTTGTGTCCCTCCTGCCACAACACTGAACTACCCGCTGAAATGGCCGGGACACTGTTTCGGCTCCTCAGCACAAACCTGAATGAGTGGATGCAAGCCGTCTCCTTTTATACCCGTATGTCCGGGGGAATGGCATGCAAATTCCACTTGCCAATTCTCATTGGCCTTTTTTCAAATATCAGAGGTGTTTGAGGCTCCCAAGTTCGACCCCTAGCGTCACTACATCGACACAACGTCTCGTTCCCTCCATCAGGGAACAGAGGTTACAACAGTAACCAAGATGATTTGAGTTTAACCCCTAACCCAAACCTAACCCCTAACCCAAACCTGAACCTAACCATCACATGACAATGCGTGTCCCATGGAAAAAAGTAAAAATCAGTGTTTTGAATAAGCGTTCTTATGATTTTTTTTTTTCCTAAATTTAACCCCTAATCCAAACCCCAAACTTAATGTATGATTTTAATAGGAAAATACATTTTGTGTACCATAGTAGAAAGAAAACATCAGAGTTTGGAACAAGATGAAGCATGTTGCAGGTTACTGACATACTGGTTGTTTATTATCAGTCATTTGTATTGCATAAATACATATGGAATGAATAACCAAATTTGTTCACAGACATTTCCTTTAAAATAAAGTGTTGGATAGGAGGCTAGTTAAAATTTAGTGCCTGTATTGTATCGATTTGAAATTTTGTCTGTTGATTGGTTGGTCTTTATACAAAATCTTACAATTTCACCGTTTACAAATTATTACAAGTTGTCATGAGACTGTGTTGCTGAATTTCCAGGTTTAAAAGACAAATTCCAGATTTTCAATGTGGCCAATCTCTCTCTCTCTCTCTCTCTCTCACACACACACACACACACTCACACACGTTGGTGCAGTTATCATTATGAGGACTCTCCATAGACATAATGATTTTTATACTGTACAAACTATAGATTATATCCCCTAACCCTAACCCTACCCCTAAACCTAACCTTCACAAAAAACATTTTTACATTTTCAATAAAACATCGTTTAGTATGATTTTTAAGCGATTTAAATTATGGGGACACTAGAAATGTCCTCATAAACCACATTTATAGCATACTACCCTTGTAATTACCAGTTTGTAACCTAAATAAAATCCTCATAAACCACTTAAACCTGCCCACACACACACACACACACACACACTGCTCTGAGTTTACAGAAATAATCTGGTATTTAAAAAAATACATAGGATGTGCAGTTTAAAACTAAGCTGTGATGATGCTGATCCTTCCCAGTGTCAGTTGTCAAGTTTCCACTGGATTTGTAGATTCATCTCCTGTTAAAGATTTTTTTTTATTTTTTTTTTTTAATTATGAAAAAGACTAGAAGGTACATGGTACATACAAGTCCCAGCTGAAGAGTCCATAATGGCCTTCAGCACCGAATGAATCACATACCTTCAAAGTTTAGGCATAATTCTCCTCAAAGCACCTGTCTTTTTTAGCCAGAAGTCTGAACATCTGTGCATCCACTGACAACACAAAGGGCCAGATAAGTGACTTCTTGCAATGTGAGGAGAGAAACCGCACTGATATGCCATAGCAGGCTCTTCCTGATGAAGTGTAGGTGTTCAAAGAAGATAAAAGTCAAAAAGACTTTGGACCACTGTTAGATATTGAAGTACTTTCATGAAATGCTGCTAAGGGGCTAGTGGAAAATGCTGGTTGAAAACACTGGGTTCAGAGCTGGAGCCCATAAGATTTATCAGACTAGATTAAAAAATGTGGTTCATGTGGTAACTTCTGAATTAAATCGTTGAATTCAAGTAAAAGTATTACAGAAACATAAACCAAATAATAAGAATGTGGAAGAGAAAGTGAAAATGGAGATTTATATGTAAAAAAGAACTTAAAATTGATCTGTTTCTCCCCAGACCTATCATATCTGAAGTCATGGATTATACAACTGGAATCGTATGGATTACTTTTATGTTGTCTATATGTGCTATTTGGAGCTTGCGGCCTGCTCACCATTCTCTTGCATTGTATGGACCTACAGAACTGAGATATTCTTTTAAAAATCTCAATTTGTGTTCTGCAGTAGAACGAAAGTCATACACATCTGCGATGGCATAGTAAATGATGAGAGAATTTTCATTTTGGGGTGAATATCCCTTTAATAGTGTTGTGACTAATCATATCTAATCTTTCTATTATCTAATCAGCAACACAATTTATATCAACCTTTTATGTGTATTTGAACAGTAAACATCATCTTAGTGATAATGCAAAATATCACAGTGTTTTGTCAGCATACACAGAGTATAACATGTTTTATGTGGTAAATTAACTAGATTTATTCAAGTCAAAAATATATTTAATATGACTAAATCAACCTGAAGACATTAGGGTTTAATCAGGAATAAATAGCACCTTATGGTAAGAACCTGCAAGCAACTACTCTTGACAATGCAATTTGAATAATTATTTAGATGACTTATTAGCATTTCTTCGATATTTCTAACATCCAAAGAAATGTTTCATAATATTATGCCATTTCCATGTTGGTTGGTCCATCTTGGAGTAAGATTGTGGATATTTTAATATTTATTTTTAGCTGGACCGGAGGGGTTGAAGGCAGGCAAGAAATATGGTTGTGTTCTTCTCCACTGCATGCTTGTTGTGTGCTGCTTCTCTAGCTCTCCCCAGCTCACTCTATGTTCACCCTGATATGCACCCCGAGGCAGTGTGCCTTTCATTATTTCTTTTGAAACTTTCATCTGAAGTCTCCCAGGGTTTAGCCCTCTTGATTCCTGACACAGTCGATGAAAAACAAGCCTTATACACTGGGAGGCTTTCAGCCAGTCAAGCAACTCTCTCTGTTTCTCCTCTCATAGTGTTCAGCCATGTCAGAATTACTAAACAACAAGTCAACAACAAGGATGTCTTACTTGATTTACCTAATGGCTTTGACTATCTCTAATCTATTGGAAGAGAGCTGTGGGTTTTTGGACTGTCTGTATGTCTTTATTTTTTTTTTTTTTTTAAAGAATGTAGCAAAATTTACTGCTTAACACCTCCGAGATTTTTATCAGAATGGCTTTTGTCTGTTCATGTTCATGAATGATAATATTAGTTTCTCACACAATGATATCTTATGACATCAAAAACTGCATGACTTGTGCATAATATATTTTAACATGTGAACTCTGAATGGTAATCAGTATGTTTGAAACTTAATTGGAAGAAAATAACCAGCTCCACAACCACATAAACTATATATTCAGAGTTTACACAATGTACATACAACACAGACTAACAACAAAGTCAGTGAAACACATTGCATCTGAATGTACCCAACTATGTATCCAACTGAATGTATTTACTACTGCATAATATACCATAAATATCAAACAGTCATGACAGATGAAACATTCATGAATGAAACTGGTTACTTACAGGCTTGTTTTCAGGTGCAGTATAGTTTTGAACTGCCTCATCTTTCAATAACAGTTCATTTGCAATGCCTGCGTCAAACTCTGACAGTTTCACAAGCAACCCAGGCTGCAATGTGCCAAACACACATAATCCGGCACTGACGCGATCAGAAACTTTGTTAAACGTTAGCCGCTCTTTCCTAATATTGGGATGCTTCAATAGAGGACAAAGCAGAGACACTGGTCTTTACAGCTGCAACATCTCACATATTCCATGTTCCTTTACATAGGATGCGGTTCTCGCAGCCAGAGGCAGAACGTGGTTTTTGAACACTAAATAAGCTAAATAATGGTATTTTGTTCATTTCTGAGGAAAAATGAAATCAGAAATCCTCAGTAGTGTACCTTTTAAATATTAAACATTATTCTTCAGAAATGTAAGAATCGCGTGTTGGAACCTGCTAATTTTTTGAGCTTTTGTCAGGATTTTCACTACATTGTATATTGCCATGAAGCAGGTGGAGCTAATCTATCTCTTTTGCCTTTCAGTTATGGTTTACTGTCCAAGGGACTGGACACAAGTGTCTCCAATAATCTCTTAATTATGTGATGATGGACTGTTCATTTAGTATGCTAAGCTGCTGATCTCACTTTATACTGAGCAAAGCCTCCTTTCGCTGTGGTGGGCAAGTCAACGCTAATGATCTCAGCAAGTGGCAGCAATCCATTGCAGTGCTACTGTGGGGCCACATTAATCTTGTGGGTGATCCAGTTGATAAATGACCCTAGACTAGAATTCCTAGCAGATTCCACCCTAATTATGCTGAGGGTGCTACACCTGGGAGTGGCGCAGAGAGTCTTGCAGACTAAGGGATGTGTCGCCGCTCTACAGGTGGCTTTAGACATTGCCCTCGTTAAAAATTCTGGCAAACCCTCTGGGAGAGATGACATCACGTTTCCTGGGGCTTCAAGCCAAAGGTGAAGATGATATATTGGACATATTCCTCCCATGATCCACCTGGGCAAAAGCCTGCAAAAGTCATCAATTTGAGGGACATCCCAAGAAGGGGTCATTAAAGGCCTTAGATCTATTACAAGCTGTTCTGATACTTTTTAAACTCTTTGAGGGATCGTTCACTACCGTATTGCTTTCTGGGGTGTTTTTGACTTTCCACTGACATCCAATTGCTTCTCTGCTTTTCTTTGAGTTATGTTTGAAGATTGAATGCTCAGCAGGGAAAGTGTTGCATCAGCTGAAGTTCTGGAAAAATAAATAAAATACAGATGTTCTCTAGAGAGACTGAGAAGACATGTTTTCTCCTTGAGAAGTTTCTTATTCTCAAATGTAGTCAAACGAAGAATTTTTGAAACCTTTATCACAAGATGTAGAGGACATAGCAGATTCGAAGCCAGAAATATTATCTTAAGACACTAATTTTTGAAGGTCTTTACTCTCAAGTATATTCTTTTATATCGCTTGCGCTTGGCGCCAACCCACCTATGCCTAGTCTAAGTGCATATGTATGAACATACCAAAACTTCATGGCAATACGTAACTGACCATTGCGCCACATCCTACTGTTTTTTTGGTTTTTTTTAGCAGAAGGGCACATTTATTACAATATATAGAGGACTATGTAATAGTGCTGACAGATATTTTACCTTAGAACTCTCATTCTTGAAGGTTTTACCCCACTTGAGTATTGTTCTCAAATTAATTTGCAATCCTGAGAGTGAAAATGTAAGAATTTTCTATAATTTTTTATAGCCTTCATCATCTCAAGATGTAGAGGATAATACTGTAGTGCAGTCAGAACTGTTATCTTAAAACACCCATTCTTGAAGGTCTTGAAGGCCTCCAACTGAACAATAGGCTTATGAACAATACCTCTTAAGCATTTCGTTGCCATTCCCTCCCGCTACCAGAACATTGAGTCTGAAGAAACTGTAAGAGAAACTTAATGAGAGGGAAAGCCTTCATAAGAGAACTGCTGTCTCTAGGGCAAAGTATGGCCTTGCAGAAGTCTGCAGGGAAATTCTTTGACCTCTAGTTTCTACTAGTGAGATGCGAGACTCCCCATGGCCCCTGATGGTTATCTTGCCTGTTCTCTGTGGTTTGCCGTGCTCTTTCACTCTCGAGCTTGTGACCCCTTCAGAAGTAATTTTGATTCTCCTTCTATGCAACCTGTCCTCTGTGACTTTTTATTTCAGCACCAATTTGTCATCTCTCATTATCTTTCCCAGTAATGATGGCAGGATCAATAGGCTTTTACTCTTCCAATTTTTTATCATGCCTGGCTAAGGAAATCAGTCATTATCTATTTTATGTTTCAAAGAACACAACTACGGCTCTTGGAAATGTTTCATTTGTTTGTTTTCTTGTTGATTACACAGATGCTGTTGACAATATTATAAATGCAATCTTTCAGTTTTCCCCTCACAGTGACCAAAATACCAGAGTGCTGTTAAGCCCCAAACACAGCGCTGTTGCATCACAACTATCGAACAAATTGATTTAATTGCATTCGCACACAATAAAGTTAGGATCTGAAAGGTCAGCAGGAAATGGTTCAAAGCCCAAAGGAGTCTTTTTTTAAGGGCCTAGTGAGTTTAGTACGCATCCATCACTTTTTTATCATCTAATTAGTCCCCTGCATGGCAGGCTGTTCAACATAGGGGGAAACAGAACTATTGATTCGATAAAGGCCTGGTATCTATCATTTCACTTGTTCATTGACAGACTGCCTGGCCAGTTCTGGCTCTCTGTTCATAGTGTCAGCAAAGCTCTCATGCTTGTTGCACTATTGCCTTACAAAATTGTTATCAAATATCCATTTCCTGTGTAAGGCTTCTGTTCCAACCCAGCACAGTTTTTCTATCACCCATGACACAGACATGATTTTCATGTAAGTTTTATATCTTGCAGTCTGGCATAATTATAATCTACTGAGACCTGAGTGTGACTGTTGTGTTCCATTTCCCTTTTTTATTTGTAATTAGTAGCACCTAATAAACATGCAAAAACTAACAAACAAAAAAATTCTAGAGAAAATAGTTTTCCTAAAAATGTATGTCCACATATGTGAACAGCTGGACTAAGTTGTGAAATTTTAAATAATACCAAACTATAGAAAGTCGATTTTGTTTTTTTATAAAAATGTTTTTGAGATGTTACAGACATTACAGCTGCTTTTTTGTAAAGATGCTTTGGAACAATGTGTATTGGGAAAACTACAAATAAAAACTATACAAATTAAAATTATTTGACATGATTTGATTTTTATTCTACTGTAGCGAGTGGCCTTAGGACATTAGAAGGAAAGTGTGACATAGTACTGCACACAATTACGCCAAGGACTACGCCACCCTGGAAATTTCACTAAGGGAAATAAAGTTTCAGTTCATCAGAAGGACGCACAGGTTGAATTCACTAATGAAAGGACAGAGACATGGATAGCAATACAAAAATATACATCACAAGTGCACACATACCCACAATCAGGATTTCAGTGATGAGCACAGCACATAGTTAGAAGCACCACCACCACTATGAGAGGATTGAGCCGTCCTTCCTGCCTTTGGCACCCAAGACCTATGAACACATGGAATAAACACATTAATGTTCTAAAAGCTTAACACTCCAGAGCATTGGCACAAATTCACAGAAATCACAGCGGTAAATCAAAAGGCACAGATTCATTAAAGAAACAATTAAACAAAGAAAACATGCCATGAAAAATACCCCATGAAAACAAAAAGAAAACAGTGTCACCACTCTTAATAAGAGCTGTTACACAGAGCTCAAATCACAATAAAAAATAAAAAAAATAATAATAATAATAACTCAGGAGAAAGGAAAATAAACACATTACAATGAAACTAGGCCTTGATCCCCTCCAAAAGCAAAGGTCATGGCATTGCTCCATAGACATTGTTAGCTGGAGCATTCCCAATCTAACACGCAGAACACTGTTCAAAATCATATAACATACCATAATCATACGCAAAAATCAACAAAACCCAAGCAAAACAGGGACAATACGGAAACAAAACCATAACAAAACAAAGTGTAAACAAAATAAGATGATAAAGAAAATGATACAAATGCGAAACAGACTATAACAAAGCAAAACAAAACAAAAACAGAACAGCACAGAACAGCAGTGTTATCCCAAGGCAGGACGTGAAACACACCCGGACTAGTAGTTTACACGGACACTCCCGGTGTACCAGGAAGTGCACCAGTGATGATGATACAGACGTATTCAGAAGGCATGCACACAGCGGCGGTAGCAACAAAAGCAATGCAAGACCCGCAAGTGAAATCCAGCGGCTGCGTCAGACCATACAACTGGGAATGGCAGTCAAGCAATCTATGCTTACTTTCTCAATGTCCACATCTGAATGAGCAGCAATACTGCGTTTGTAATGTAATCGTGATGTTGACAATGATACACGTCTGAGAGACAGGTCCTTCCCCTTTTATATCATAAGGGTGACAGCTAATTGGCTTACGACCCCAATACAATTATTAGAGAAGATAACTGACTTCCCCACTACACTACAATGTGTTTTTCTACTTTGGCAACAAAATCACAGAATCAGGAATTAGCATAATTAATTCTAATACAAGTAATGGCCAGCATCGTCCAATTACTGCCAACCATGTTAAAATAAAATGATACATTATAAAGTCTAAATCTATGTACTGATTACCATTGTCCCATGTCTGTCAACCATTAAGCAGGGGTGTGTCTACAGGTGGGCTAGGGTGGGAATTGCACACCCTGATGGTTCATCTGCCCACCCTAGATTATCTGACGGACTGCAAAACGAAAGCTGTGCAGTCCGACAGTTTTGATAGTTTTGTTTAATTTCTGGCGCTTGGAATATCCAAAAAAGAGGCATATTAAGTGCATTGTAACAAAGAACATGTACAGTGAGTCTTATTTACTTTGCTGTTGCAAGATCTCAAGCATTGAAACCTGGCCATGGACGCACTTTTAGGGTCAAGATGACGTTCACTCAGTGCTGCGCACTGCAGGTGCGCGGCCGCTCTTAATATCCGTGAGCCACAATTTAATGTAGCCTGCTGCACACACAAAAGAGAATGGCAGAAACTGAGAGGTGATCACTTAAAACACTAGATATTGTTATTTTGTGCCCCGATAGTTTTTTGAATATCTGGATGCTTGATTTGAAAGGACAAGTTTTTAAGAGTGGTGAGCTTTTGACTCAGATCCAGCATTTTTCAGAGATTTAGAATAACAGTGGAATGCGTCCCTGTAATAGCCTACTATTTATATTAATGGTCAACAGATATGTCTGCTGATGGTCTGTTTATAAACCATTACAGTGAATATGTTAAATAAAAATATTTATTACAAATCAAAGAATTAGGGGAGAATGCACTAAGAATGAATTGCGCCCGGTAAAAGTGTCGGTTATTTGCACGTGTTATCTGCGCTGGTTTAGTGCCAGATTCACTAAAGGAATTATGCAGATCAGGCAATGGCATGAACACACCAACAAATTAGCTGCTGAACGCAATTTGCGTGCGCAATTCTGATCTTGCGGGCCGGTTCTGAGCGCTCGGAGGATGCAGCAGAAGACTATCATTATTTGACACACTTTGACAGGACTGAACAGCATCACTGACTCTGTGATCCAGACACCTGAATCCTCTATTTAAACATGCCGAAAGCGTGCTTGACTATACCGCGTATCTGGATATGTGCCAGCAGACCGTTTAGGTTATAGGTTATAATGCTCTTCTCCATCATTTGATCATTATTTGACAAATTACTGCTGATATGATTGATTAAATACATCTCTTTTAAATAAAATTAATTTTACCGTCTGCTTTCATCTGCTTTCAATGTAAATTGCGGCAAGCAATTTTTCTGAATAAAGTGCAATCTATAATGAGCCTATTTTACATAGAAAGGAGGCATGTTTGCGTGGAAAGGAATCACAATGACTTCATTTAAATCAATACAAAGTGTAATTTCAGCACTGATTGCACCTACTAAAAAAGATTGCAGGTGGTTAGTGAATATGATGCAGGTATATGCGCTGAAATACCACGCAAAAGTGGCACAACTGTTTAGTGAATTACCCCAATACTACCATACCCTTACCTAACAATTTTTCTCAATATGATAATTCACAGTAAATATAGGATTTCTAATTAAAACCTTGAGCTCTTGTACACATTAGTGTACATTGTGTTTATCAGCATGGCATTTCACGATAAATCACTCAAATTTTACAAATGACATGTCGGATGAAACTAGAGACTCCAGTCTATTAACTCAAACAGGTTTCAATGTAAAAACTTTATTAGGTTTCTTACAAGATTAAATTTTGTTGCCGTTTCTCCAACAGACAAACTCTGCTGTGATCTGCGCCATGTTGTTTTGTCACATGACTCCGTGCATCAAAGGTTTAACCCTATACTGACAGCCCAGAGTCTCCTGAACAGATATCAGTCAGTTTCAATTAAATTAAATTATGCGTTGCATATAGCAAAGCCAAAATACAAAGTCCACACATGTGTGTGCGGTGTCACACGAGGATAAAAGTGTGGAAACTTCTTTATATTACTGACACTGCTAAATATCAGGGGTGTATCTAAATGATGGTGTGTGTCAATACGGCATAGCCTCAAGGTTAAATCTGGACAAGACTAGTTATTTCTTAAATTTTACATTACAGAATTACTATCATAATTTACCTCTACTGTCATCCCAGGACCCAAAATAAAAGCGGATAGATGAAATTCTTTTCCACTATATTTTGCATTTTTTTCTGCCTCCAGTGGTGCTGAGAAATTCATTGGCACCATTGGCTGATCATCAATTTATGTCATAGGCCTTATAGATCTGCAGGCTTGCTCAGCCCACTCTGCATATTTCCATGCTTTTCGATGTTTTTACCTCAGAGGTTGTCAGTGGTTACTGTGTTTCTGTCTCACTCAGACAGTGGATGCATCTTTGCTTTTTCCTTCAGCTCACAGCTTGGTGAGCATGTCATTTTTCTGTTTTGTTTGGTTCTCATTGGAGGGGAAGGACATGCTGATCAGGTTCAAAAATGTCTTGGCCAAAACAATGTTATGGATAGAAAAGAATAACATAATTGCAAAGGCACAGCTTTTCTGTAGAACTGCTTTGGTATGAACATATTTAAGTAGATCGACCATATGTTAACATTTGATATTTGTCCACTTATTACCTATTGTTTCTGCAAAGAACAATCTGTTTGCATATTTATATTTAGCCATATTGTCTGCTCAATTTATTATCCAGCAAAAAAAATACGTCATGGCTGGCTGGGGATTTATATAAAATATTTAGTGAAAGATGGTATCTATTTTTGTAAAACTCATAAATGCCTCAGTAAGCAGCTGAAACCTTAAATCAATATTTGGGAAATGACGTGTTGAGGTTATGACACCTTGAAATCAAAGACTCAAAAGAAATCAACTGTTAATATGAATGAATCTATTACCTGTATTCAACACAAAAAGATAAAATATTAATTACTAGAGCAAATATTGCATTATGCTTAAAAAATACTTCCAAAAGTGTAATCAAAATTGATTTACTACTATAATCCCTTCCTCTTTCTTTTGCACAGACAGACATTTCCTTAAAACCTATAAAACTTACAAATCCCTGGAAGAACTAGATTTCTTTATTGTAATGTTCTTCCACTACAATATCATTATTTATATCGTATTTCAACTTTTCCCCTTCAGCCAAACAACCTGTCTAACAATGGTAAGGAGTAAACCACATTTCCCACATTTGTATTAGTAATCTTGACAACAATACTAATTGTTTTATACAAATAGCATGCTAACTGGATGTTAATTGTGTCCATCTGTTTAATTGTTATGTTATTTGTATTATATACATGCTACCTATGATGGCAGTTGATTGCAGTATTGATATGAGGTCATTTGTGTGCTTTGGAGACTAGTGTTTTCTTAACTTTCCTCTCAGGAACCCAGACCATTATAAGTCTATTTCAAGTTTGTTTTTTTTTTTTTTGTTTTTTTGGCAAATTTCACAGGATTTCCCTTTGAAATGAATGCCAGAAGCTTTGAGTCCAACTCCAATTGCCTGCCTACTTTTAAATATCCATAAACATTTAAAAAGCACAGTTTTCCTGTACTGTGAGCTCTACATTACTTTTACTCTTGGCTTCTGGGCAGATGCTATCTTAAAAATCAACTTAAAAATAAAAATAATCTAAATGTTTAATCAAATAATTAGAAAAAATCAGTACAGTTTGTGGCGCTGTATATCCAGTAAGCATTTTTACCTGTGTTTGGAGGTCATACCAACATTAGAGTGGGAGAAAAGCAAAGTTGCTGTATCTATTGGTGGGTGCCTTGCATGTGGGAAGAAAAAAGAGCTAGTCAACCAGCTGCAGCAAAGGCAACACAACATGGATATTCGTGTGATACAGTGACAAGTGAGGTGCTGTAATGAATGCAGGCATTCATTGTTAACATGTGTTGTTCAGTACAGTATGAACACTCTGAGTCACAGTCTTAAATGAATAGTTGACCCAAAAATGGGAATTCTGTTATCATGTTATTCCAAACCCATATGATATTCTTTCATCTGTGAAAGCCAAAATGTTGTTAAAAGCAGAATGTCTAAGATGCTCTTTCACATATAAAGAAAGTCAGTGGTGACCACGGCTGTAAAGACGATATTTTTTGTGAATGATGACTTACATTTCAATCTATTTCTCACACAAATCTATCATACAGCTTCAGAAGACATGAAATATAGTGCACAAGTTGTATGGACCACGTATGATGGTTTTAGGGCTTATTTTTGTTGTTGTCCTTTTTGGAGCTTGACTGCCACGTGTCACCAAACACTTTCATGGATTGGAACAGAGCAGCTCAGACATTCTGTTAAAATTCTATGGAAAAAAAAGAAAGTCATTCAGGTTTGGAATGACATGAGGGTGAATAAATGATGACATAATTTCAATTATGAGTGAACTATCTCTTTAAAGGGATAGTTCACCCAAAAATGAAAATTCTTTCATCATTTACTCACCCTCATGACATCCCAATTGTGTATATCTTTCTTTCTTCTGCTCAACACAAACAAAGATTTTTATAAATATATTTCATCTCTGTAAGTCGATATAATGCAAGTGAATGGTGGCCAGAACTTTGTAGCTCAAAAAAGCTCATAAATGCAGCATAAAAGTAATCCATAAGACTCCAGTGGTTTAATCCATGTCTTCAGAAGCAATATGATAGGCATGGGTGAGAAACAGATCTAAATTTAAGTTCTTTATTACTATAATTCTCCTTCCTGTCCAGTAAGTGACAATATGCACAGACAATGTGAATCGCCAAGAACAAAAGAAGAAGAATGTGAAAGTGACTTAAGACTTATAGGACTTAAATATTGATCTGTTTCTCACACACACCTATCATATCATTTCTGAATATATGGATTTAATCACTGGAGTTGTATGGATTACTATTATGCTGCCTTTATGTGCTTTTTGGAGCTTCAAAGTTTTGGTCACCATTTGCTTGCCTTTTATGGACCTACAGAGCTGAGATATTCTTCCAAAAATCTTTGTTTGTGTTCAGCAGAAGAAAGTCATACACATCTGGGATGGCATGAGGGTAAGTGATGAGAGAATTTTCATTTGGGGGTGAACTATACCTTTAAAATTTATTTTACATTGTACATTTTACTAACCTACACTGACCAAAAAAACAAAAAAAGACAAAAAAAACAATTGTGCTTCACACACCAACAAAACGAATTTTATGGGATAGATCAGGTAGAAATGACTCCTTAAATTACAACTGCACGTTACCACTTTTTTACAGTGTATGACCATTGTAATTTACAATTGTTGCAGCAATATTACCAAGTGCATGCAGACACTTCAAACCCTTAGATAGCATACCTTTTTTAAATATGTGCAGGTTTTCATATTTGTTTGCTCATCGTTCTTGATTTTACAGTCCCCAAAAACCAACAAAAAAGAAGCTTACAGCTGGGACTACAATTTATTAGGAAAATGAAATGCTTACTTTTAACGGATGCTCCATGCTGAAAGCTAAACATCCATTCCTGATGCAGAATCTGAGGGATATGATGAATGGAGTGTTCTAAAGGAAGGGGACATATCGTTCAGCTCAGAAGACATCTGTTTATTTCCCTAAAGGACATATGTCTAATCACTGAAACATTTTCAGTAAATAACAATGTCTATCACACATGGTTCTTAAATGGACCAAATTAACTTTGTGAGCATATTCGCCTAAAATATTACTCCACTGCTTCTACTTAGGTAACTCAGTATGTATTTCGATTTGGAAAAGCAGATAAAGACATTACCATTGTTGAATTTTTCAGTGTACATAATACAGGAATATGGCTGAATTCCAGAAATACGTGCATCCACCCATTCAGTCATTCCTCCTCTATTCAGCCACGCCTGGAATCTGTGCATTAATGTGCTGTAATGTGCATTAAGTTACCTGTCATCACTCTTTTGCCAGTGCCTATTTTTTATGAATTAACCCTGCATCTCTCAGGCCAGTAGAGAGCAGGCATGAGCTTCTCTGTATAGGCCAAAGTTTTGTGCTCATGTGATAAGAACCAGAGTAATAATTATAATTGTGCATTATGATATCAGAAACTTGCAACAATAGCATACTAATATCCCTGTTATCATTGTAGCCTTCATTTAAATTTACCACCAGAACTGTACGTTGTATAAAAATATGGAGGTAGGCTGAAAAATAATATTTATTTGATAAATCGTTATTCTCTCTCTCTCTCTCTCTCTCTCTCTCTCTCTCTCTCTCTCTCTCTCTCTCTCTATCCTGGCAAATATTAATAATAAAAATGTTAATATTAATATCAATGTTTAATATTAGTATTCTAATTTATTCTAATTACAAAATTTACCATCTGAGCAACAGCATGTTGTTTAGATAAAAATACGAGCTTGTCCGGTGCTTTCCTCCGCCGTCAGAAATTGGGCATGGGTTGTAGAAAGCAGTGGGTGTACCAATACGATTTTACTGTAGTATTATTGCGATTTTTGATGAGCCTACGGCTGATGCACATATCGCGTCTACCAATCAACACGAGGCGTCTCGTCAGCACTCTCAGCCACTGAGAGCAGTCAATGAATATTTATGCCGAGGCTGCTCACTCTCCACCGCTCAAAGTTAGTGGATTACCAGTGGGAGGATGTCTCCTTGATAGAACATCACCAGCTCGTTGGGATTAAGATCCATCGTTTGCGGCAATTGCCACTTGAAATCAGCGATGTGAAGGACGGCGGCGTCAAAATTGCACTCCAAAAACTGAACGCTTCACGTTTTGGGTGAAGACGTGTCTTGCAAATCACTTCAAGAGACTTTGGTGTTTCTTCCCCTCCTATCTTCTAAGATGCTAAGACTTGGTCCATCATCAGCATCACCCTCAGCCCACAAAGTCAGGCTGCTCATCTGGAAGGACGCCCGACAGCAGCCTTTCTAATCTGCAAATTCAATCCGATAAATTGTGACAAAGGCTGTCAGCGTCGGAATAAAAAATCGATACGCGAGACGTTCTTCTGGAATTTTAACGATCTTTTTCCCCAGCACGTGAAGCTCGAGAGGAGCTCTCCGGCTCTTCGCAATTTCAGATGTTTGCCGTGTTGATGGTGACAGATTATTGTTATTGAGTGTCCATGCGAGACTTGGGGTGGAAACATGTCTGGCCACTTCTCTGAGAGGATCGCTGCTATCAGAGATGGCATTTTGGTCCAGCACTTCGATTTTTACTTCTAAAGTGCCCCGGAAGATCTTATTCATGTTCACCCTCTCCCTTTCTGTCACCTATTTGTTCTATAGCTTGATGAGCTGTTATAACTCCTTTCAGTTCCAAGAGAACTACGTTTATCAGGCGAGGCTGGTGACAGAGGAAACAACTTTTGTCACGCTAAGGGAAAAACTTTACCCGACCTCTTCCCAGGGCTATTTCGACGAGGAAATAATCGAAAGCACGGCGACGGAGCAAACTATCGCCGTTTCGAGCTTTAGAAATAACGCGGGGCTCGAGGAGAAGACGGCGGGATGGGCGCGAGCTCCGGCGGCTCCGACAAGCAGCGTTTCGGGCCACCAGCACCTGGAATTCAGCACCACGGACAGCGAGCTCCGGAGACTGGCGAACTGCACCTCGGATTACGGGGAGAAGAAATTGCCCCAAGCCATTATTATCGGAGTGAAGAAAGGGGGTACAAGGGCTCTGCTCGAAGCTTTGCGGGTTCATCCCGACGTTCGAGCGGTTGGGAATGAACCGCATTTCTTTGACAGGAACTACGAGAAGGGGCTGGATTGGTACAGGTGCGCGCATTCACGTTTGTTTATTAGTTTGAATCAGATGTGGTTTATTTTATTTTATTTTTTCTTATTGAAAAAGCGACGTTTATTCATTAGTTTGAATCAGAGATAGGTTATTTTTCTTTTCTTTATTTGTGAAAAAGCGCATGTATTTTGCATATATATTTTCACCATTAGTATTTTCTGATTTGCTACATCAAAATAATTCAGTAATTTTGAAAAACAGATAATAATGAGACTTGCATGCATTCAGAAAAACTGTTAAAGCAGTTATAGCCTTGATAATAGATTTGTTTACATGCAAGTTGCAGTCCCTTTTATTTTTCAAAATAAGAAAATAAGAAACACATATGCATTTGATAGTATACATCATAATTATAGAGTGGCACATGTTAGAAAGCATTAAAGCAATCCTCTGATCAGGCCTGACTGCATGATCAAGCGTACCTTGGGATTGTCATTAAATATGGTTTGTGAATACTAATGTAAATTGCCTGGTATGTAACCCATCTGAAATATAGGCTATTTCTATACATATTGCTTTGCTTTGGAAATAATACTTGGTAGTCATCTGCTTTTGTTTTCCTATTTTTCATTTGAGAGTAGGCTAATATATATGTGATGATTCGAAAGTGACCAGTTTCCAAGCTGCAGAGGATGTTAGTTCATCTTTAGCTTGTAACATAATAACCACGGCAACCATGACTCTTTCATTTCATGGTGAATACATGTTCACAATCACTGCTCAGTGGAGCCAGGTGCTGGGAATGCTCTGTTAGGCTTTTCAGCATGCCTGGGCTTCAGGCTACCAGGTGTGCACAAATCATGAGGTGCTTACTCAGGTATATGTGCTTCTACAAACACATATTCAACTGATCCCGACACACTTTGACTCATCAGCCTGCGACAGCTGGAACAAAACTAGTGATACCTCCTATACATCTTTCAATGCCATTTGCAGTCTGTGTCAATGCTGCCTCAAGATTAGATTATTTCAGCCAGGCCAGTACTATTTTATGTACAGGTAGACCTAACATAATTCAAACAAGCAGCTGCCTATGGTCGAGAGAGGCTTGTTTGGCGAGCGACTGAGGGGTAGAGGCTGAGGCAGCATTAAGCCGAGGTGTGTTGTGTGTTTGGCAGTGCAGTGGATCTACTAACTCTGGGCTGTGACTCAGAGCTTTGGGGCTAGGCAACATCTGCTGCAATTCACTTCAGAGGAACCCAAACTCATAATTGTTCATTTGCCTGGGTGTTTTGCGAGCTGTTTCATTACGCTCATTGTGTGGGGCTCATTAGACTGGAGGAAGACAAGCCCACATAAATACTATCTACGAGTGCTTGTGTATTTTAGTGTCCCTGAGTCTGGCAAACCCCTTAAGCGGCCTTAAATTTCTTTCCACATCCGCACGCCACATGACGTATAGCATGCAGGAACCTCAGAAATGCTATGACTTATCATACACACCGATGGGAACAATTTTATAACCAGAAATAACCCTGTCAGGCTAGACAAATGAAGGTTAAATGTGGCATTTCACTAAAAAAATTAGTGAATAATTACAAATTAGTGATTAAGTAAAAAACAAGATGATAAGCATCATAATAAATCTTAAATTATTGCAATATATAACACTAATCAACATACAACATACAATAATTCCTGTTTTAATGTTGGCCTTGGTGCCTGAGTCAATAATTCACCTAATGCTTCAAACTGATTTGCATTTGCAGCATTGGCTCATTAGACACTTAGCGGTGGCTGTAAAGCTTAAACATGTGACACGGGTAGTTCATAAATGTAAATAATTTGCATATGTGAACAATTTAACATGCTGGTGACTGATTACACTTAAATGTACTATAGGGAAAGTGTTACATTAAAATTCATCAACAATAAATTTCCATTGGAAAAGGACTTTCTAGGCTTCAATTAATTGGGCATTTATATTACAGGGAGTTAGTTAATCTTTTCAGTCTCGATATGATGGTACTCCTCCTTGACATTTATTTTACGGCCTGGCAGTGTTTAAAAGGCTTGTCAGGGAGGTCCTGATGCTCTGTTAAACTACATGCTGCTTTTAAGAGAAGCCTCACTTTCACCGAGTGGGTAATGCGTTCCCTCTGTCAAATAATAATAGCTCGCCATCATTAGAGGAATAGCACCACTGCTGGGGTTCACTCAAGGCTTAAAATTGTGCAGAAAAGCAAAAAGAAAAAAGAAAAAGAGGGAGTTAAACCAGTGCAACCATCTGCATGTAATTTTCTTTAATTTTACAACAAAAAAAAAGATACTTTTACCCTGCTGTCTGAAATTAGTCTTTTCTATCATTTAAGTACAAATATTGTTAGTATTGTCATTTTTATAGGCCTAGTACAAAAAAAAAAAAAAAAAAACAGTCGAATAAGACATTTGAAAATGTTAAATTCTTCTCTGACATGCTATTCATTCATTCTATTCAATGGTCCCCCACACAGTATTCAGAGCTGAAGATACTCGGCTATTTGACCTCAGGAGAATTTTTCAGTCTTTGTGAATGGTCATGAGCCTGTAAAAGAGGTGGCCTTTCAAGAGATAGCAAAGATTCACCATTGCCAACACCAAGGGCTATTCCTTTTTATTGGAGATAAAATACATTTTGATCAATGAGAGCTACACAGTGCTGAAGCCTACACATTGCTCTTGTCCCATCCAAGGCTACACAATGAAGTGCTCTAATTCCATCACCTATTTATTCACCAATGCCCCCTTAAGTGCGGCTAAAGAGAAGAACTTGAGTCCAGAAATGTCCCATTTTGTGCCCATTTTTGAGGTTTAAAGGAATGTTCCTAGTAAAATACAAGATAAGCTCTATCGACAGCATCTGTGCTGCTCACAGCTTTTTACATGTTTGCCCTACAGACTTCCATTATAAGTGTTTAACTGTCAATGTCTTTTTATAGAGCTTGCAAAGCAAGCTATTGATATTCCTTTTTTTTTCTTCACAAATGTTAGCAATTAATTCAGTTCAAACTGCTTAATGTAGACCCCATTCTAGTATGTTTTGTAGACAATTTAAGCCTAATTAAAACAGTCACCACTAGCATCGTCAAATTTAATTGAAAAAAAATAACAATATTGTTTTCAAAGAAATTCTGGAAAACTCCCCCATCTTCCACTGGTTGTACAAACAGATAGCCCCACCCCAAACATACACCATTGGTCGAGCCATTTTGCTGGAAGGGCCTCTCAAACAGATAGAGGGATGTTTAGGGCTGGGCTTCCAGGGCTTAAGACACAAATGTTTTCCATAAAGCCCCAAATGTTTTTATCATCTTGTATATATATATATATATATATATATATATATATATATATATATACACCTGTCTTTCTTCAGTATCAATAACATCAAATAACACCATTATCAAGATAACGCCAAAGTATACGTGCGCTGTCTTGTTGGCAGCTGCTTTTCAGCTCTCATGTACAGTATGTGTGCGTATGCAAGATGAAATAAGTACCTATTTTATTCTATTTACAGCCTGCTATCTTCTAAACTAACTTAATGCACCCACGTCAAACTACAGAAAGCCGAAAGGAACAATATAGTGTTTTTTAAACAAATGTTTAAATACATAGTGTTAAAAGCACGCAATTTCTGATCTTCATATGTATCGGAAGCTGAGGAAAAAGTTAATGGGACCTTTTAGTTTTAGTTTCAGTAAAATTTTAAGATTTAATATAGAAATGACTCTATATAAAATCTTACAGATGTACCTCTTTTTATCATCAAAGAATGGCTCCATATACTGTATATCCACAGAGTCCTGGGCTAAGTCAATAAAACCCAAGCTTGACTAAAACGTTAACTATTAATTTGTTGCCTTGCATGTCCATGGACTTTTTTTCATCAACATAAAAATTTCAGGTTAAAATGTATTTGAATGTATAAGTGAACTTGTATATCTTAGGCTCTTTAACTTCTCTTGTTGCCTTGCAAACACTGGCATTTCCGGGAAATGTAAATCTTTTTTTTTTCTGAAGTTTTGTTTGTTTTTACAAACCAAGGGACACTTTGGAATTATTTTCTGTGGAAATGAACAGCTTACCCCAAATGCATTTGATAGAACTAAACTTAACCCAGAATATTCCTATAGTTAAATACAGTGAACCATTGGTGGGTTTGTGAGGAGTGAACAGCATGCAGAGTTGATTACTTCAGTCAGCAGCTGAGATATGAACCTCTGATAGGAGGCGAGAGTCGCAGACGCAGATCCACTGCTGAGCGAAGCAGGACAGAGCCCAAATCCAGCGTTTATCCCTTGTTTACTCTGCCTCAGCACGCCGCTCTGCAGTTCAATCCTGACTCCTGCCTCCTGACTTGTGGGTTGAAATTGTGAGGGGAGGTGGGCTGCTTCCCAGCTCGAGCTGGATGCCATCATACCGCACAGCCTTACTCCTCCACGTCTCTGCACCTCTCTGTGATGCCCCAATCTGCCTGCTCCTGATAAGCTCCCACCAAGGCATGCAAGCACGCACCTCTGGGTACTCAGATGCCAACACGGCAGTTGTGGAATTCAACTTTTTAATTAGAAGCATGCCCCTGTGCCTGTCGAGAGAGGGGACCACTGCAGTCAGGT
Organism: Myxocyprinus asiaticus; assembly: GCF_019703515.2. Classification (NCBI taxonomy): domain Eukaryota; kingdom Metazoa; phylum Chordata; class Actinopteri; order Cypriniformes; family Catostomidae; genus Myxocyprinus; species Myxocyprinus asiaticus. The sequence continues at coordinate 32,797,628 of NC_059357.1, read as the reverse complement.
CTGTCTCATCCCCCTATTTTCACTTAATTAAATTCACTGGCACAAGAGAACCCAGTGACTATAAGAGTGTCTACCCTGCTACTTCACATGTTTACCTCCATTCCTGTCATCTTTTGATTAGGTGCATACTCTCCACTGGCTACACTGAGATACAGCTGGGTAATTGATGCATACTATGTCCATGCTTTTTTTTTTTTTTTGATTAACATCAACATTTTAGGCTAACATATAAATGTATAAAGGAAAGTGTATATATCTTGGTCCTGTAACTGGTCACCATTTATTTTAAGTTCTTCACCGTTTTTAATCAGCTTTGTGCCCCCACAAGTTCATTTTAAATTGTCCTGCGTTATAACAAATTAATTTTTAAACGGAGTAACTATTTTCACTAGGTGTAAATAGCTCCTGCCACACAGGGCAGCTATTTGCACTCCAATAGTCTGGTGGAAACACAAAATTTGAAGAAAAACTGCACCACTAGTGCCGCTGCTGTTGCATGGGGTGTAACAACGGTGTGGATTTGCTTTTTTGTGTGGAGGACCTGGGTCCGATTCTGCCTTTTGTCACAATTTTTTCCATCCTGTTTCCTGTCTCCACTCTTAATATATAATAATAATAATAATAATAATAATAATAATAATAATGAGTATAAAGTTTAATTTCCTTGCAGTGATTTGGTCATGGTGAAGGTCAAGGAGTTGATCCGGGTAAAATTAACCATGGTTTTACTATAGAAATATTGTAGTAACCATGTTTTTTGGCGTAAGCCATAGTTTTAATGCCATTAACCACGGTGTTACAACAGTAATATGGTTTTAATATTGTAAACATGTTTATTATTATTATTATTATTAAAATACCACGGCAATACTATGGTTACTGTAGTAAAAACCATGGAACATTTTTGTTAGGTTAGGGTTAGGTTTAGGGGTCTGTGGGACTCTAAAATAAACCCTATACTGTATGTTAGTATTTAATTTGGTGTTTAAAGAATATCTGCCACTATTTGCACTTAGTGTAAAGAAGATTCTTTTTTACTCATAAAATCTGCTTACAAAATAACGCCTGTCAAGGCAACATACTGTTATTCTACAGACAGTATGTTTTCCAAAATCTCTAAACCAAGAACAAAAATATAAATTGTTACTCTTAGAGCTTTCAAGTTACATCCACCAAATTCAGGACAGACCTTCAGACTGTTCTGACTTAGTGTGCTACTGTTTGACTTTTCTAACTAGCGGACAATCAAAAGTCCCAGAAATCCCATAGATTTATATTGATGGAATATTCAAACAAGCCAAGACTGTTGTCACAGAATGTTTGTGATTTCAAACTCGATCACTCAATCTGTCTATCAATCTATCTGTCTAGCAACACTCTAGCAACTAGCTAGATCACCATAGTAATGGCTAGCAACAAAGCCAGAAAACCCAGCAACCAGCCAGAAAATCCCTAGCAATACCAAGAAACAATCTAAAACAGCCTAGCAATCAACCAGAACACCCTACTGCTACCAATCAGCCAACGCATCATAAAAACGCCTAGCAACCAACCAACATACACTAGCTATGCTTAGCAACAAGCCAACACCCAATAGTAATATAAACATGCCAGAAGACCCCAGCAATGACCTAGCAACCACTCAGTTGACCTTAGCAATCACTTAGAAATGCACTATCTGCTTTCTGAGTTTTATCTGTCTACCTAATTGACTTTCTGTCTATCTAACTTTCTGTCTGTCTGTCTGTCAGAGTTTGTCTTGACAAACGTTACCTATCTAGTTAGCAAAATGCTATTTAAAACTACTTTAGATGGGGTGTTTAGAGTATTTACTCTAGATGCATTTAGATGGATGTGTTCCTGTTGCTCAACTGGCTCAAAACATGACACTGTCAATGCCAAGGTCATGGGTTCAATACCAAGATAAGGCATTTCATGATAAAATGTACAGCTTAAATGCACTGTAAGTCACTTTGAATAAAAGTGTCTGGCAAATGCATAAATGTAATGATATAGCACATCAAACATCAGGCCATCCAAAAGTATTTAATATAGACTACCCCGCTACTGCGTTCTGAAATGCTGACTGAGGCGCAACGGTAGACACTCCTAAGTAGACTCTTGCTATTACTTTGTTTTGACATATTGATGATATGTAGGCGACTTATGGAATCTGTATTCAGCTTTTTGGTGCGCGGATACACATGCACATATTGTTTGTCCCTCCAGAAACAATCCCAGACAGCAATCTTGACAGTTCAATTACATCTGGGATTTAAAGTCAAAGAGCATTAAGGAGGAAGGATTCGCACAGTGCCGCAAAGTATGAGAAAGGTTTTTGGTGGCCTAAAGAAGCAAGGTGAAAAGTGAGTTCATATTGCCGAATTTACTCAAGGGTCAGCCTTCCGGGTTATTCGAACCCATTTCTTTTGTGGCACCAGAGTTTTACAGGGAATCACACCACTGAGAAAGAAATATCCACCAAGCATCAAGCTTGTTCCTCTGATTCAAGACAACATCTTGTTTTACTCACTACTCAACACCTCCTCCTCTCTGAGAGACATCCTCTATGCCTGCTGGGCTAAATCCTGCTACCAAGTTTCTAAAGTTATGATCGTCATCCAATTCCACAAGTTTAATTCACTTACACTAACAATCTATTTTGTCAATTTAATTTGCAGGCATCAAAAAATTGGCATCGTTACACAGTCTGCCATTAATGCACAGCTTCTGCCCGGCTTTTCGTCTGATTTTGAGAACCTTGTTGCAGTTTCAGCTCTGATCTCTATGCAAAGCAAATAGTGAGGCTGGTTAAGCTTTGTTAAGTTTTTTTTTTTTTTTTTTTTTTTTTTTGCCCCACATTGTAGATGAATTGCTTGAAAATGACTGCCTTGGCTTCAACCTAAAATGTTCAATTATTTATTTTAAACCAAAAATAAAGTAATAAAGTAATAAACCTTAAATGGCTAGTTCACCCAAAATTGACATTTCTGTCGTAATTTGCCTACCCTTATTTTGTTCCAAATGTAACGAAAGTAAATGTTGACTAAGACTGAACATCTACAACAAAAGGTCACATGGGTGAATTATTCTTTGAAAATGTTGAACGAATTCTTCACGGGACTATTTACTTTTCACATCATTGACAATATGTGCTTCCAGTCAGAAGAAACAATGATTCCATTCGACCAAGAGCTGGTTTGCCTCCATCTTAAAATCTCTCTGAATAAGGCTTCCCTGGGACAAATAGGCATGCCAGTCATAGTTGTCAAGATTCCAATTTCCTTCATGCTATTCCAGCAGCACCCCTACCCCCTCCCACTTTGCTTATGTTGTGTGAGTGATGCAGTCTCAAGACATGATCCAAAAACAAGCAAATGCAGTTCAGACAGGAACTTTGACATGTTAAGGCCATGCAGCGAGGGCAAACATGCTGTTTTCAGTGTGTCTCACGGCTGCTCCTCTGACCTGACATTTACCATAGCGGGTCTTTACTGTTCCTCAGAAGAGAGGCAGGAATGAAAACAAAATCAGACTTCCTGCTTGGAATGTGACACATGGCTTCACCTGTATCTCACTTCGACATCTAACACACCATCACACACATGGTACACAGAAATCACAATAAACCATATGGCTCTGACAGATAGTGGATTCTAGAATTAACCTTTGGACCGAAGAATGATGGATTGGAGACAAATGTTTTCCTGCCGCTTCGAGAACAAGTTGTGTACAAATAAATGAGAGAGGCTACTCCTCAGCAGCGCTACACAGTGAATTATTCTTAACTAGGGCTTTCATGCAACAAAAACTTTGGTACCTATAAATTATAATACCAAATAAACAGTGTAATATCCAGACAGATCTCACTGTGAATTTGGCAACAGTAAGTCAAAAGTTCTTAAGCAGAAATCAGTCTGTGCTTATTGAAATTCGAACCACTGCCCCAGTGGCTGAAGCATGCAGTGTTGTTGAATGTATGGACACGTGTGAGCTCCAGTTTCTGGGAGAAATGTCCACAGAGTGGTGCCATAAGTGAGTTGTAAAGCATGTTGTCAGTCAACAAGAATGCATATTATATTAGTCAGTGGAGAAAATGTTAAATTTTTGAGGGGAAATGCAACATTGGAATTGTGGTCATTGTTGATTTTATGAGCGCAATTACTTCCTGGTTTCCACTGAACCAGAATCTGTGTTTCTGAAGCTGCTTGTGCAACATGCTAGTAGCACCACAGGGAAAGGTAAATGTAAAAATGGGGGATGGTGCTTGTCAGAAACTCGGCAGAATGGGGTCGATTTCATGTTACCGTAACACTTGGTAGCAACATGTTGAGTAGAGGTCGACAGATAGTGGGTTTTGCTGATACTGATATCTAAGGTGGGAAAATGGGCCGGAAGCAGATAAACTGGCCGATAGTCCTTCAAATCTATAGTATGAATGAAAGCTTTCCCCTTAGTGTAAAATAGTGCTGAACTTTATATCAAATTTAACATGCCCCTGTGCTGATTATTTTGTAACAGATTTGATATTGTGCTTTGCCTGGCTATACTTCAATAAAGTACTCCCACACTTGTACCTTCTTCTAAGCCTTTGCAATCTGATATTAATGAAAATATTAATTAAAATTATTAAATGTGTTTGATCATTCAGCAAGAACATAAAACATGCATTACAAAGCCAAATAGCTACTGTATGCTTCATCACTACTAACAGTATTTTTTATTTTAGTGTCATATGAAATATATGAATGATGTACAAGAAAGAGAGAGAGAGAGAGAGAGAGAGAGAGAGAGAGAGAGAGAGAGAAGGTAATAGAAATCAAATCTACTCAATTCAGCTTTTTAAATGTCATTTAAGATTGACATTGTATAGTATATATAACAGTGTGCCCTCTCATGAATATTAGATGTATATTTCAGATTTAGATATTTTACAGTGCTGTTACATTTCTTTTGCACATAACTATGTACTAACACAGAAAGCTTGGACATCAGTTTATTTTGTCAGAACGGAGAAAAGTTTGAAAACATTATAGTCAAAAAAATATAAAATAAAAAAAAATTTAAAACGCGCTGTTCTTGTGCGCGTGAAATCACACAATGTCTGTGCTTGCGCTTTGTCTTCTGAAGCAAGCGATCGGCTGAGCAAAGCAAAAACTCGGGCAGCATTTTCACATAAGGTTGGCATTAATATGAAAATAAGATTTGCTACTGATGATTAACTTATTTTATCTACTTAGCAACAAAACCACTGAGTGCTCAAGTTTATAACCTGACTGTAACAAATTGAATGCCCCTAAAGTGCCCGAAAATAAAATCACCTCGGAAAACAACATCACCCATCCTTCACTTTGTAACATTTTTCTATTCAAACCATTCAAACAGCTAATGTTAGCATCCTCTCCATCTTGCTGGCAAATTAGTTCTCCAATGCAGCAAGTTATAAACAAATGAATTATTAAACCAACTTCAATGAAATTTTGCTTGTCTAAATTATTTATTTATTATACCATTACAATCTGTAATAACATCGTGTACTATATACATACCTTGGCTTTTCTCTGTCAATGTTTTAAATCCAATTCTAAAGCAGCCGTCTCCCTGCATAGCCTAGTCACATGACACAAACTCCATGATGATTATTTATTTAACCTCTAGAGGGGGCTATTATACTGTTGAACCAAATTAAACCAAAAAATCTATCGCAAACTAATCGCAGTGGATTTTTCAGATAGCCGATAGTTACTAAATGCAACTATCGGCATCGGTTCATCAGTAAAACCGATATATTGGTCAAATCTATTGTTGAGTTCCAGCGTGATCATGTTGGAAATTTAATGATGCTCAATACCAGTTTCGATACAAAAGATTATACTCTATTATACACACCCCTTCATTTAAAAAGTTACAAACTAATATAAATATTGACTAATTAAATTAAACAATAGCAATAGAAGAAATACACACATTAAGCAAATTTGCTTGAAGTTTTTCATAACATTTATACATTTTAAAGGTGAATTGTTATTCAATAAATTATTGGCATAGTCCTCATAGTTTGCATTATTATTAGATATAGTACATCAATACTGACAGTATACCATAAGTCCTCAGTGTTGTCGGAGATTGACTGAAAAGCAGGTCTGTAATTAAAATTAGCTGTGCATTTCTTTTTTCTTTAGGCCTAACTTTGTGTTCATGTTTAACTGTTGAAGGCTTATTGAAGCTACCAACATAGTCTTATGACAACTTATAATAATTTGTATACGACTTGGCTCGTACAAAAAGGTATTAATTTTATTCCCATGGAGACCAACCAATCAAAAAACAGAAAATCAAAACGATACAATACAGGCATCAAATTTTGGCTACCCTCATATCCAACACTTTATTTTCAAAAAACAAAAAACAAAAAAAAACATCTGAGAACAAATTTGGTTACTCATTCCATATTTATTTATGCACTAGAAATGACTGATGTATGCCAATAACCTCCAACACGCTTCCCTCATCTTGTTCCAAACCTGGGTTTTTTTTTTTCTTCCATGATACACAAAAGTTATTTACCTTAGAATCACAATTAGGTTTAGGGTTTGGGTAAGGGGTTAGACTTTATGCTAAGTTTAGGTTTGAGTTAGGGGTTAAACTTAGGAAAAATCCTGAAAACTTTGTTTATAGGTTTTCTCTGTGGGAGTAAAATTTATTTAGTTATTTATTTATTTATTTATTTATTTATTTTTGTACAAGCCAGCTCCTCCTACAATTTCTTATGATTTCACCATCTCGTTACATTATTATGACTTGTCATAAGACTGGGTTGGAAGCTTTAAAAGTTATCCCGCCACATCAATGCAAGGCTGTCTGCAGCATGCACATAAACATGTGAGCATTCAAAAGTAGCCTCCTGTCACTCAGACAGCTTCCAGGGTAATTTTACTCTGGTTTCTATATTTTTATTTTTATTTTAGAATCGACATGTTACTGAAATACCGTTACTTTTGACAACCCTATCTGTGACATACCCCACACCACCCCTTTCATCCATAGCACTTACAGCTTAGAAGATTGTGACAGGCTTAATTCAATTATGGCGTTGAGATGTGCTTAGACTCAGTAGGTGTGTGCTAATTCCCCTGTTAACACTCTCGAGTCACTGTCACAAACAAAGGGAAACACATTCATTGGCTTCCAGACGCTTGTTTGCTATGACTGTCTCATCGCCTTTGAAGTTTCTCATTGCTTTCTGTTGTTTATTTATTCATGCTCTTTTTCTTGCCTGGAATCATCATGAGGTATACATCTAGAATAATTTTAGCACAGTGTGAAACAATGTAGGGATGGAATATTTGGAAGTGCAAACTGCTTACGACATAGTTTCGAAATAAAAGGGCCAAGTTCTTGTGACTTGATTATTTACACAGCCACAGTAGAGCCATTCTTTAGTGACTTTGAATGCATTTTTCCCATACCCAAGCCTATTGAGGTTTCAGGTTGCCCGCCATCAATTATATGAATACACCATTAATCAAACACCACAAGAGAATGGCCTTGCAATATCAGAATGGCTCACAATAGTTTTAAACAGAAGCTGCCACATGTGCCAAATGTCCTTTGAGACCTGGACTAAGCTGATGAGATCAGAAAGGATGCTTTTAAGGATTATGTTAATGGCTAATTGGTGTATCAGAAGGTGATTGTTTTTCCTGGGTAATTTGGATTATTGGCATTAGAGATTTGGGCGTTGTGGGGAGTTTTGTTGACATGCTTTGCTTGGCTCTGAGCGCTTCAGACAGCCAGTGTTGCTTTTATTACAGCAAGTGCATTGCTGTATAGTTAATGCAGTAACAACACATTTGTTAGGTAATATTAGGGACTGACAGTCTCAGACAAATGTAACTTTTATTATATGGATAAAAAAAAAAAGGTAAAAAAAAAAAAAGGATTCAGTTAAAGTGAATGATGACTGAGGCTGTGAGTTCCTAACATTTTGCCTAATATCTCCTTTTGTGTTCCACAGAAAAAAGAAAGTCATATGAGTTTAACATGAAGGTGAGTTTTCATTTTCATTTTAAGTGTGGATTCCGTCTCAGTAGCAGGCCTGAATCTCCATTTCCAACCATGGCCCAGTAGCTTCAAATCAGCCTTCATACATTATATTAAAGGGAAATTCCAACTAGCTCAGAGTGTATTAAACATTATTTGTTCTCCACTGATCTTCATTTAAGTTCGCTTCCAGACATCACCTTTTTTCTCCCTTTATCTCCAAAAAGTAATACACGTTTTCCATGATTTACAGCAACAACAGATAGAATGAAATAATGGGAAAGAAATAATAAAATCTGAAGCTCTCCTCTCAGACATGCAGCTCAGTCTGTTGGCGTGTGTGTTGCTGGATCGGTGATCAACACTCACTTACACATACCACACGTTTCTAACGTGTTTGGAATGACGCAGGATCTCTCTCTCTCTGTGGCCATCCACCCCCATTTTTCCTCTTGCCTGCCTGAATAAATTTGAGAGAACCTTAAGTATGAATCGCTTTGTGAATATGTATTTATTTTTAACCTGGATCCCAGGAAAACTGGCTTGTGGTGTGCTGAAAATATGTTATCATGTTAACACTCAACATGTTTAATTGATCATCTTGATAAACAATGAAGACAAGCCTCAGTTCTTTTGTTTCAAGGTCACTTTCCAATCACAGCTCCTACACTCAGTCCTCCGGTTACTTTAAAAGGCCAACAAACCATGAAAGCACATCTGGGCAGAGGTGAGAAGGTAGCAGTGCTGTAACTAATAGGTTTATTTAATTTAATTTACTGCAGCCAGCCAGGATCACAAGAGGCATGCTGGTCGCAGAGAGATTGAGGTTGCTGTGGGAAAGAAAGAAAGATTAACCCTCTTTTTAAAAGGGCAAAATTCGCTCTCATGTCATGCCCGATTTTCCTGCAGAGATATGGCACTGTATAACTTGGCAGAACTAAATAAATATAGGTTTGCAGAGAAATGGGGCTCTCCAGCTTATTTCTGACAAGCTTCCTAATCAACGTCACGCTGGGGCCGAGCTCACTGGGCTGAGAATCATTCAGAAAAGAGAGCTTTGTAAACATGTCATCAGATGGATGGCAAGGAACATTTGCTACAATTACTGCCTCTTAATGCAAAATGCATGCATGTCCAACTGAACAGTGGCAACAACGTACATAGCGGATATAGCTAGCTGAGTTCCTGCTCAGGGAGGAAAATGGCAGTGCTTACTGACTGATGGAATATCACGTCATGGTCAAGCATGTTTCATAGTCATTAAAGGAATAGTTCACCCAAAAATGAAATTTTGCTGATAATTTACTCACCCTCAGGCCATCCAAGATGTATCTGAGTTTCTTTCTTCATCAAAACAGAATTTAAGACATTTCAGGCCTCCTCCTCTAAACAATGCAAGTGAATGTCCTCCATTTTTTAATGGTCCAAAATGCATATTTAGGGTGCATCAAAATAATCCACATGACTCCAGTCAACAAATAAAGGTCTTCTGAATCCAAACGATTGATTATTTTTAGAAACAAAACAATACTTATATACTTTTAACTACAAATGTTTGCTTCCGTACATCTCTGTGACGTGCGCTCATGAAAGGGATGACGTAAGCTTGTTGGTAAGGTCACGTGTCACGTGGAGGAGGAGTCAGGAAGCGCGTCATTGTTTACATTGTTTTTTTTTTATTATTAATTGGAAATGATTTTTTTATTTTATTTTATATTGTTTTGAAATTGTTTTGAACTGTTTTGGTTTATGAACGGCACAAGTTTCTCATGTAAACAATGATGCGCTTCCTGACTTCTCCTCCACGTGACGCATGATCTTACCAACGAGTTTACGTCATCCCTCTCATGAGCACATGTCACAGAGATGTATGGAAGTGAACATCTGTAGTTAAAAAGTATATAAATATTGTTTTGTTTCTAAAAATAATCAATCGTTTGCATTCAGAAGAACTTTATTTGTCGACGGGAGTCATGTGGATTATTTTGATGCACCCTAAATATGCATTTTGGATCATCAAAAAATGGAGGACATTCACTTGCATTGTTTAGAGGAGGAGGCCTGAAATGAAATCCTAAAAGTCTTAAATTCTGTTTTGATGAAGAAAGAAACTCAGATACATCTTGGATGGCCTGAGGGAGAGTAAATTATCAGCAAATTTTCATTTTTGGGTGAACTATTCCTTTAACACTCTCTAATTATGGACTCGACTGATGCTGCTATTGTGCTTCCGTGTCAGTGCAAATCTGTTTTGGTGCATGCTGTCCCCAATTAACAAAAAAAAAAATAAAAAAAAATGGAAATGTCTCAGAATTCTTGATGCAATCTGTGGAATGTAAATGAAGCAATCCCAACAGCTCTCAGTTTTGCATAGCCACAGTTCCTGTTGAATTGCTTACACTCTCTGGTCTGTTTTGGAATAAACCTGCTTGTGTACTACATATGTGTAATACACCTTGGGTAAATAAAAAAAAAACGCTTCAGGGCACAGACAATGAATATGGCATGATAATTAGTTAACCAACAGAGCGATGCCAGAGCAGGGAATGTTATACCTTGTGTTTAATAACAGATAGTTTAATTTGCCATGCTTGTAATGTGCCCGTTCCTTCACGCCACATTGCCGTTCTTTCTCACTTTGACAGTTCCTTCTGTTCTTTACCTCCTCACAAACATATTTGATGTTCTCTTCTCGCCATTTTTGGTTTGAGTTGTCAAAGTGTTGTTAAACATTCTGAACGCTGATAGATGCCTAGGGCTGAGGCTCACTGAAGCAGAGAATTCCTGTTTGCTTAGTTCTCTTAGAATTTGCCATCGGCTGACTATGTCATGCACAAGCTTATCATGCAGGGTGGATACACATAGGGGTTTCTGGGATTTGACTATCAACAGTGCATGCTATTGCACTACCTTTGAAGCTATAGATGGTGACGTTTGACAGGATTATTCTATAAGAAGTACCACAGAGCCACTGTGAATGCAACAGATGGGATTCTATTGCAAGTTGTTTTTAAACAAAGCCAACAAATGAACATGCATTTTGATTTGAATAACAACCATACATGGGAAATTCAAGGATAGTTTGCAATTTCTAGTTGAGCAAGAGAGCAGTGTTCAACTGCATGAATAAAACGTAGTTCTGACAGTAACAGAAGCATGCCAGACTGTTTCAACAGCATTATAAAAACAAATCAACAAACCAACATGAATCTCAGTCTTCCAATGCGGCCAAAAAAATAGCTACTTTTTTCTTATATAATGAATACAAATTTTAGTACAGTATAAGGTATGTACACTATCAGTCAAAAGTTTGGACACACATGCAGCATCCACATTTTAGAAAATAGTAGTCAACAAAGCTATGAAATAACACAAATGGAAAAATGGGAATTACTGTATGTAGTGGGCTGTTGGTAAATTATTTTCTTTGACTATCTATTCCATTTATTTTTTTTTTATTTTTTTCAATTAAAATTCTAGTTTTATAAAAAAAAAAAAAAAAAGTTGGTACTTTGGTTGGTACTATGTTGGTAATTTATATTTGTCTGAAAAACAAATTTCAAGCATTTAAGCATAATGTAAGCCTTTAGAAAAAAAATTAAATAAAATAAAAGTTATTGAGCTACTTAAAAACATACATGGGTAGTTGATGCATAATGGTCCTGTGGTGTAAGGTATTTTTTTAAAGTACAAATATTCCATACAGTCTCTTCAATCAATATGTCTTAAAAAAAAAATAAAAAAAAGTTAGTATAATGTCGTTTAAAATAATTTTATATGGAGCATGTCACAACCCAGGACATGTCAACTATGCAAAAGAGGAAATGTTCATGCTGCTCTTTTCCATACCACAGAAGCATATGTAAGGGTAGCCAGCTGGTACGTGGTGTGCAGTATGTGTGTAAACCTCACTCCCCTGGCCTCAAGAGGCGCACTAGCAACTGATGCTAGAGGCTGTAGCCTTTAGCCTTCTTGTTAGCGTGCCCACCTCCCATGCCAGAGTCCCTAGTTCAAATCCCGCTCGGAGCAGGTCGGCAGGACCAGGTACAATGGTGCCATGACCTGGATGGGAGTGAGGTTTAGGGGGGTGAGTGTAATGGTAGCCAGCTGGTACATGCTGTACAGTGTGTGTAAACCTCACTCCCCTGGCCTCAAGAGGCGCACTAGCGCTAGAGGCTGTAGCCTTTAGCCACCTTGTTAGCGCGCCCGCCTCCCATGCCGGAGACGCCAGTTCAAATCCCGCTCGGAGCGGGTCAGAAGGACCGGTTACACATACAGTCACCAGAGATTTTCAAGCTTCAAAATGAACAAAAAGGTACAATAAAAGTAGTTGCATAAATGCCAAAAGTAATTAATGTCAACTATTCAGATTCAAGTGTGTCCAAACATTTGACTGATAGTGTATCTAATATGTTTAAGAAATTTGTTCATGAACAAGAGTGCATGTTAAAACAACATGATCATACAGGAAATCGACATGTTGCTTCGGAAAGTTCATGTACCCTGAAATTCATCCCATTTATCTGAATTACAGACAAGCGCCATCCCCCATCCAAAATTTTTGCATCAATTCAAATGTGACCACTTTTCCCTCTGACACCACTGATAGTGTGTTGCACAGGCAACTTTCAAGATGTGGGTTGTGTCCCATGGCAACCAGAAAGTAATCACGTTCACATAAACAATTTTTATTGGATTTTCACTCTAAAATTAAATTTTTACCCACTTTTGGCATCACTTTGTGAACATTTCACCCAGAGACTGGAGCCCACATGTGCCCATATCTTAAAAAACCCTTTTAGCTTCGGCCACTGGGGGCAGTGATTCGAATTTCAGCAGCAAAACTTTTGACCTAATGCTGCCATTTCCACAATTTTATCAGTCTGGTTACAGACTGAAATAAATTAGTTACTCATATCAGCTCTAAGGTTTGGACAGCATTTATGTAATTGAAGTGTACACCGGAAAGCTGACAAGGGAATGAAATGACATGCCACCTACCTAAAGCAAAAGATGCCCTACTGTGCTTTAAATTCCCCTACTGCCTTTTAGCTTTTATTTCAGCCTCTCTTTTACACTGTGCACTTTTCTTTTTGCCTTTTGCATTATTCTCAAATGAAAGACACAACTAAATCCACCACATGTTCTGTCAATTATGGAAACTCAGTGAAGCAGTCCTGTTGTGATAATGGATATAATCAAACCTCCCAGGGCACAAGCACAATAACAGAAATTCCATTCAGTCCATGTGCAGCTCTGCATTGTAAGTTACACTAAAAGTTACCACACTTCAGACTCAGAGTGCTTATAGACACTTATCTTGGAAATGCTCAATCAGACCATTTTTTTTTTTTTTTTTATGATTTCCTCCCACATATAGCACTCATCGTACAAATATGTATGGCTAAAAACAGACATCTGTTCTGACATTCCTAGAGAAACTTGCTTTAATATCTACTTTAAGATAACTTTTACTCTGAAATCCTCTGAGTCTTTTTGACCATATCTGTTAACTTACAGGCCATTTATATGCTAACGTACTCATACAAGTTGACAAAATGTACTTGTAGCAGTAGGGGTGCACCGATCGATCGGCCACTAATCGAAATCGACCAATATTCGTCTTAAATCCATGATCGGCGATTGGCCAATCTTTTTTGCAGCAAGCAGGGAATCACACATACACACTGCTACTCTGATGAATGGGTGCTTGCTCAGCCCTTGAAGCATGACAGAGTGGCCTTTGGAGGGTGAGTTGTTGGCAATTCTAAGCATTCACTAATTTAAACTTTAAGACATGATGTAATTGACATGAATATACCGTTTTGTTTTTTAAAATGTGTAAGAATTACACGTGTATGAATATTAAGTTCTACATCGAAATTTTCTAGAGTCATTATGGTAGTTATTCTAACACGTTGCACAGTGAGCAGAAAGAGGATACTGACGGGTATAAAAATGAATTAAACAAATAAACATGCAAATACAAATCTGAGTACACGTGATGTAATGCAAGTCGTGACAATCAGACGTTGTGTGGAGCAATAGAGACTGTTTGAGCCTTCATGAATGCATTTAGCTTCACTCTCTTTAACATGAACACACTCGGTGTCAATCAAACATGCACACTCTGCAGGTGCTCTCAATATCTCATCATCAGTCACTCATCTCAGTGCTATTCTGTGAGGATCCCAATTTAAATCAGATTAATGGTGGTCACAATACCACTAATAACAGATGTAACTGTTTAACCTTCAATAACGGCACCGCGTCTTCACGCATTTGCTTAATAATTAGTGATTTGTGTTACAAGATGCCAAAGACAGTAAACAAATCATAGGTATTAGTGATTTCTTACTGGAGCAGTTTTAGAGCTTGTAATGGATATATTCTTCTTATTTCTGAAAGTACCTCTACTGTGTGTGATGCTCTTATGGTTTTTGGTTACCAATATCAATAGGTCATTGTGACATATTGGCAACCAAAAACCATGAGAGCATCACACAGAACTCTTAATAACTGTTTTCAATACAAATAAATGTTAGCAATTCACAATTAATGTAATTTTAATGTAATTTTGGTAACACTTAATAAAAAAGGTTTCATTTCTTAAACATTAGTTAACGCATTAGGTATCATGAACAAATAATGAACTATATATTTTTACAGCATTTATTAATCATAATGTTAGTTAATAAAAATACAATTGTTCATTGTTAGTTCATGTTAGTTCATAGTGCATTAATGTGCATTAACTAATACAACTTTTGATTTTAAACATTTATTAGTATATGTTGTAACTAACATTAAATTAATTGGTTCATGTTAACTACAGTAATGTTGTTAAATAATGTTAACAAATGGAATCTTTTTGTAAAGTGTTACCGTAATTTTACTGTGTGGAGCATAAACATATAACTGCAGCATATAACTAGCAAAAGTGTGCTAAAGGGCACTTTAAGAAAAAATCGGTATTGGCCGATCTTAGTTTTAAAAAAATCGGAGATCAGTATCGGCCTCAAATTCCTGATCGGTGCACTACTATTTAGCAGATACACTACGCCTGTAAAAAAATAAAAATTCTGGGAAAAGGACCAAAATACTGATGACTCATCTTACTCTCTTTCAAATTTGATTCAAATAAAATGTTCTCTAGAATGACATTGTCCCTCCCTAATACCACATGCCACTGACTAGCAATAGCAATTAGCAAAACATGTCTTGGCTGCGACATAATTTACCGCCTATTGGCTATTTCAAAAAGGGGATGTACCCTTCGATGTGTCCCACCAAACTTCCAATTTCAATAGGTAATACGTTGACAAAGGGAAGGAAACTGCACTTGTTGATTAATGATTTTTGAATCACTTTGGTTTCAGCAAAGAAAAAAAATATTTATGATAAATTATTGCTTCTTCAGATCAGTATTGATTCTAGATATCATCTATTAAAAGATTAGTTCACCTAAGAATTATAATTCTGTCATCATTTACTCACCCTCATCTCATTCCATGTTGCATCCAAATATTAAACTTTAGCATGTCAAGATGCATAGCACAACTTCTGATTCAATTATACAAAATGGTTCTTATGTGTCTCATAACCGAACGCAACATAGCAAATTTTAATATGCGGAAGCACAAGATTTTGCAGCCAAGGGGAAGATAATTAGCAGAGAGAAGGTTAGGTGAATAATGACTTAAATTTTGGTCTGTTCCTTATACAAAGCTTTCATATGGCTTTAGAGTATATGGAATATTGGACATGGATCTTATGTACTAATTTTGTGCTTTATGGTGCTGTTTTGTCTCTTTTGCGCTTGATCCCTGTTCTTTGTATGCTTTTGTTGTATGGAAAAGAGCATTAAGAACATTCTTCATTTTTTCTTATTTTTTGTTCCATGGAAGTAAGAAAGTAATAGGGATTTGGAACAATATGAAGGTGAGTAAATGATGACAGAATTTAAAATTTTTAACTATTCCTTTATAGGGGTCATGGAATGGAGAATAAAAATTTCTTTGATATTTAGACATATAAGAGGTAATTGTACTTTAAAAAATTACTGTAAATTTCAGAACTCAAAACTTCCTCCCCTATCTAAAAAGAGCATTTATAATTGCCACCCTGCTGAAATGTTTCGTTTTGAAATCTGTCTGTTCTTGATGTCATGACACTTTGCTCATTTGTATTTACACATCCCATAACATGCGTCATTGCACCCTTGACCCTGACCACTGGCACGCAGGTCAAGAGAGCATGCCTTGTGTGGCTAACTTTTCCTAACATAACACCTAAGGGGAACCATCTGGACCCATCTGTATTATTTTCTTATATATTCATGCACTAGACAGACATAATTGACTGCTTGATACATATCTCATGCCAATTTTAAAAGATGCAGTGTCAAGTTACATCTCTGAAAGTGAGAAGCAATTATTTTCATTCAGCTGCTGCCTCTTGTTGTTTTAAGCACAAACACATCATGGACATGTTCTTTCACCCATCTGTGCTATTTATAATTTTTGGTTGGTGTATGTAAACATAGGATGTCTTTGCCGATAGACATCTTTGACGATGGATGTCTTTGATAGTTTCGGTGTGTTTCCAGTGATGTGCACCTCAGTGCACCTTCATAATGTGTGTGCGTAAATTCACCATTCTTTGGACAATGATGTGTTCATTTTTTTTGGCTCATGTCAGTGTCGATTGTTTGTGAACTATCATAATACGATTGTGCTTGAGATGAATAATTTAAAATATTCAGATGCAATGTGTAGGATGTGCATTATGTGTAAACCCTGCAATTTTGTTTTATAATGTTCTTCCGACTGAGTCTGCTGAATTTGAGGGGCTGCATAATGTTAGCCAATCTGAACAGTCGACATTTGCGTTGAAGTTTTAAGGAGGCACTAAGGTCAAAACCGAGCATTTCAGACAGAGGGCCAAAAACAGGGTAGAAAATGATCATATATTACTAAATTGTGACTGTTTTGGTGCAAAAAACAAAACAAAAAAACTTTCAGAACATTATCATTGGACCTTAGGGAAGATAATAAAATTATAAAAAAAATAGCACTTCATGACCCCTTTAACAGAAGAAAAGTAAAGTTCCCCTGGGTTTTTTTCAAACGCCACAGATGGTTAAAAACATTCTCATATGGCTCATATTCTAGTCTGTAAAACCCATTTGGTTCTAAATGGAACCGTTATTTTTAAGAGTGATAGCGCTTACGGTGGTAGAGCATTAACCTCTGTGATCTGTGCTCATGACATTAACCTGGATCCCAGTTTGATCGACATGCTTTTTATTAAGCTGTAAGCAGCTATTTCAAAGAGATCAGGGCATCCAAAAGCACAAGCATTTGCAGAGATCATCTTCACATCTCAGTCATCTGCAGAAGGTCACTGCCCTAATATTGCAGATTAAAACCCAATATTAATTCTCCGCCCTGTGCTAGTGAAAGCCTAGGCCATTCGCTTGTTGTGTCTGGGGTGTGTTTGTTTAGGCCGAGGTGCTCCACCTCCGTTATCCTTTTTATTAACACAGGCCCTAATGCTTTGATTTAATGCACTCTCAGAGGTCAGATATTGTGCTGGCAGCCACAAAACACTTCCTTCCTCCCTGCCCCATTAATAACAGCAAACAAATCAGGGATGCGCCATAAATTTTCTCTCTAGCATATTAGAGCAACTTGGATGTGAGATGTAGACATGTTTATTAGGAGAGGAGAGCATTACTCTTATAGAACTCCAGCCAAAAGAGTGTTTGTGTGTGTGTTCTTCCTCAATTGCTGTCTTTCCCACTCCCACATGTAATTTGTATGTGGTCCCCTTCAACCGTAATTACACACAATATTCCTAGTTGGACAGAACAAGTCCAGATGCAAGTCACCCTGGATTCATGTAATGTTTTGTTTGTTGTGCCAGGTTCACAAGCCATTTTTCATCCATAAAAGTGGGTATCACTTAAAAAAAAAAGGTTTCAATTAGAACCGAAAAAGGTGGCTTCAGCCTTATGAAGTTTTACAAATGATTTTTTTAAATATTTCGTACTTTAGCAAGCCACCTTTGTTGCAGCCCATGTTTACTTCTCTTTGTGATGCATATGGGCAATATGAGTTTTAGGCCAGCTCCTTTTCTTGTTTAGTAACCTACAGCTCAACCGTCTGGTTTTGGAAGTAAAAATAATTTCTTTTTTTTTTTTTTCAATAGGGGAATTGATTATTAACAATAAGTTTTAAACTACTCTCAAATATTTGTATTTTAATATTTATCCATATACTTTAAATATATTGATTCTAAACTAAACCACTTTAAATCAATAGTTTTATATGTTTCCATTGTTCCATTGGGATTGTAGTATATGCCCTTATTACTGCCCTATGCCCAATTTTGGTCAAATTTGTAACTACTTTTTTCTTGAAATCAAAGTTTGTGATGCTATGATTTACCTCAGAGCTGGTTGGTTTGGATCTTGGCTTAGAACTCTTCTATGAAGTATTTTGTGAGATCCCTATAGGAAAAATACCAAGACGGCTGAAAATGTGGGTGGGCACTATTGCGCTCTGTAGTACAGAATTTTAAATATTTTTTTCTTAATTTTACATCACAACATTTGTTTGTTTAACTGTAAGGGCCATCCCACTATAAGGACAGTGTCCAGCAGAATGGTGAAGGTATCTGCCCGTTTGTCTTTTCTGGCACGTATAGTTGTAATGTCTTAAATACTTGGTTTATTTAAGACTGAATCTGAATCCAATTATTTATTTAATCTGATTCCATTTGTAGAAGACCTCGAATTTAGGTTGAAAATCCAATTGTTATTGATCACAGTTTTTAGAATTTATCTCAATCTTCGATACTTGATTATTCTAGTTAATTTTATACTTTAAATTACGCTCGTTCATTCAGAATCCTGATGCTTAAAGTCTCGTGCCAACCGAGTACACAAATTCCACATCACAAACTTGTCAGTTTTGGGTCTATGGCCAGAGGTAAACAACTAATACTATTGAAATAGATTACTTCCACAGTTTACCTATTTCTAAATAGTAGTTTTGCTTGGTTCTACACTGTAAAAAATATTGTGCTGGTTTTATAAAAAAAACTGAGGCAACTATTTGCATCAGCTTTTTGAGTATTTTGAACTTAACAAATTTTAGTTTGACATATTAGATTTCACATGTAATGCCAACTTTAATTTATCAAATTTACAGGCCAGTTTTTTATAAGTTATAAAGGCAAGATTTATCTTGTTGGGAACTACCATTATCAAGTAATATTTACTTATTTTTTTCAGATAGGTTACAAGTTAGTTACACTTGATTTTCAAATGCATTTAATTTATATTCCAAGTTTCCTAATATAGCCTATTTATTATAAAAATGTGTACTCAACAAGTGTTTCAAAAGAAATTCTAAATATTTATTCATATTACAATGTTATAAATTCATTAAACATTTCAACAGCAATACATTTGCAAATGTATCCAAGAAAAATAGAAAAACAAAAACACCTACTTATATAAACAAAAACACAAATGGGAGTACAAAGAAACAGGTTTCGTATCAGTACCTATTATTTCACCATGAACTACAGTTACATTTTGGTCTTGATGTTAAACACTAAATAAAGTTTAGAAAGTAGTACCTGTGTTTACATTGTTGCAGCAACATCACAAAAATTTGAAAACAAAAATGACAGTAGCAAAGACAATTGCATTTTGCAAACTTCATAATTAAGCGGAATTTGCAAACATTTTTAGCTACTTATTTAATTAGCATTTTTTACATAAATATATATATATATATATATATATATATATATATATATATATATATATATATATACCACACTAAAACACATTAAAGTGTGACTACAAAGACATACCTGACTGTGAACACAAATTAATTATATATATATATATATATATATACTGTATATATATATATATATATATATATATATATATATATATATATATATATATATATATATAAATATACACTACTGGTCAAAAGTTTTGAAACACTTGACTGAAATGTTTCTCATGATCTTAAAAATCTTTTGAACTGAAGGCATATGCTTAAATGTTTTAAATTAGTTTTGTTGACAAAAATATAATTGCGCCACCATATTAATTTATTTCATTATAAAACTAAAATTTAATAAAAAAAAATATATTTTAATTTTTTGAAATTGATGACTTGGACCAAATAATAAAGAAAAGCAGCCAATAAGTGCCCAACATAGATGGGAACTCCTTCAATACTGTTTAAAAAGCATCCCAGGGTGATACCTCAAGAAAAAGAGTACAGTACATGTCTGTAAATTCTAGGCAAAGGGTGACTACTTTGAAGATGCTAAAATATAACACAGTTTTGATTTATTTTGGATTCCCTATCTCTCACTCACTCAACATTGTGTCGATGTAGTGACACTAGGGGTCTCCCTTGGGAGCCCCAAACACCTCTGATCTTTGAGAAAAGGCCAATGGGAATTGGCGAGTGGAATTTGCATGCCACTCCCCCGGACATACGGGTATAAAAGGAGTTGGCTCGCAACCACTCATTCAGGATTTTTTCTTCAGAGCAGAGCGGTTGTGTTCAGCGAGCTGAATCCTCTGCCATTCCATTCACCTCTAAGAAAGCTGTTGGATTTACGGTGCATTACAGCGGCTTCTCCTCCTCGTGCACCGGTGGAGTGCAGAGAACGCCCCTGGGCGCTTCAAAAGTCTAAAAGAGTATATTGTCCCTACTAAAAGAGTGGCACTGATGGAGAGTGTCTTTTTAAAGATGCCTTTCCATCTGTGTTTATTTCCTGGTTGCGGTCGTTACCTCTCCGCTTCCAATGGCCACGATCTCTGTCTTACGTGCTTGGGCGCAGCCCACGCGGAGACAGTGTTCGTGAACGGGTCATGTTCTCACTTCGAGAACATGACCATGGCAACGTTGCGGTCGCGGCTTTCCGTCTTTAGAGGGAAAGCCACCCCAGCGGTTTGAGGCCACGTCGGTTAGCTCTGGGGGTGATTTGGGGACCCCAATGGGAGCCACTTCGCTGGGTAACTCCCCACGAACCTCCCATTTCCCAGTACACTCGTTTGCCCAGGTCGATTTCTGGAATGAGACCACCGGCTCGTCTCAGGGTGAGTTCACAATCTTATTTGGTGCTCGTGAAGAGGATGAGCTCTCAATTGCAGCATCGGAGAGCGGGCTGGTACAGTCTGACGCTGAGGACTCAACTGGGCTCCCACCTTCAGGTGCGGTCACCCAGTCGCAGGCTGACGCGGAGCTGGTGGCCATGCATGCCCGGGCGGCTGTGAGCGTTGGGCTGGAGTGGAACCACTCCCCCCTGAACCCTCGCGGCTTGACGATTGGTTCTTGGGCTCGGAGTGCCGCTCACAGCCAAGCCCTGTCTTCCCGGAGGTGCATGAGTAGCTCACGAGGTCGTGGCGGGCACCCTTCACTGCCCGGACCCGGTCTCTGAGCTCCTCCGCTCTCACTACCCTCAACGATGGGGCTGCCAGGGGGCACTCGGCGATTCCCCAGGTGGATAAGGTGCACCTGTGCCCACAAAACACCACCACCTGGCGGAACCGCCCGAGACACCCGTCCAGCGCCTGTAGGTTTACGTCATCTCTGGTGACTAAGGCCTACAGTGCTGCTGGACAGGCCGCCTCCACCCTGCACGCCATGGCTCTCCTGCAGGTGCACCAAGCCAAGGCACTAAGAACTGTATGAGGGTAGTTGTGACCGAGGATTGATTCAGGAGCTGCGCTTGGCGACCGATCTTGCCCTCTGGGTGACGAAGGTCATGAGGCGGATTCTAGGGCAGGTGACGTCCACCCTGGTGGTCCAGGAGCTCCACCTATGGCTCAACTTGGTTGAGATGAGGGAGGCTGACAAGGTACATTTCCTTGACGCCCCCATCTCCCAGGTCGGCATAGCAGGACTTTGCCCAGCAGTTCTCGGCAGTTAAGCAGATGGAGGCTATTCAGCATATCCTGCCCCAGCGTGGATCAAGATCCCACACCCCATCTGCTCATCGCCAGGGGAGTCCCCCTGCGGCGACAACACTGGCTCCACCGCAGCCCAGGCCAGCGCCTCGGCCCCGGCGTAGAGCCACCCATAGGAAGCAGATGCCCCCCATCTCACGGCCTGCCACCAAGAAACCAAGGAAGGCTTCTAGCCGCCCCTGAGATGGGCGACCCATCCTGGGTCACACACCCGGTGATTACAGCCATTGTTATTGTGATCATCAGACACCGAACATTTATGGCAGGCACGATGCTGCGGAGGCGAGCCCCCCGCCCCTGTGAGCCCAGCTGTGGCACAACACACCTGCCCGGTTGCTGACCGGTCCTATATTGGGTACCCGGAGCCAGGTAAGTGCTTCAATGTCCCCAGACTCAGCACGGCCATGAGTTCGTGGTCCGAGCCCCCTCAACGTGGTGCCTCTGGCTCCGCCCACCATCGAGGCCCCACCCGCCGGTACATCTGATGCGTTTGTCTCCATGGTCCCCCTCGCCCGGAGCTTGGGGGCATGGCTTGCGGTCCCCAACCCGTCGCGATGACTGACAGGGACCATCTGACTCAGCTATGCGATTCAGTTGGCCAGGCACTCACCTGGGTTCAGTGGCATCCGTTTTACCTCAAGTGTAGGGCAAGAAAGCCGCTTCCCTCCCTGTGGAGATCGTGTCCCTTCTGCGGAAGGATGCGGTAGAGCCTGTCCCTCCAGCCGAAATGAAGAAGGGGTTCTACAGCCCATACTTCATCGTACCAAGGAAAGGCGGTGGGTTGCGGCCAATCCCGGACCTGTGAGTTCTGAACCAGGCCTTGCACAGACTCCCGTTCAAGATCCCACGCAAACACATTTTAGCGAGCATCCGGCATCAGGATTGTTTCGCGGTGGTAGACCTGAAGGACATGTATTTCAACCTCTCGGTTTCTCCTTGGCACAGGCCCTTTCTTCGGTTTGCCTTCGAGGGCGGGGCGCACCAGTACAAGGTCCTCCCCTTCGGTCAGTCCCTGTCACCTCGCGTCTTCACGGAAGATGCAGAGGCAGCCCTTGCCTCGCTAAGAGAATTGGGCATCCGCATCCTCAACTGTCTCGATGACTGGCTGGCTCTAGCTCACTCTCGAGACTTGTTGTGTGCGCACAGGGACCTGGTGCTCAGGCACCTCAGCCGGTTTGGACTTCGGGTCATCTGGGGAAAGAGCAGCTCTCCCCGGTACAGAGCATCTATTTTCTCGGGTTGGAGTTCAACTCAGTCTCTATGATGGCATGCCTCACGAACGAGTGCACACAGTCAGAGCTGAACTGCCTGAAGTTGTTCAGGCAGAGCACGGCAGTCCCACTGAAGCATTTTCAGAGGCTCCTGGGACATATGGCGTCCTCGACGGTGGTCACGCCACTCGGGTCGATGCATATGAGAACGCTTCAGCACTGGCATCAGACTCGAGTCATGAGTTGGGCATGGCGCCGCGGCACACATCGCATGGTCATCACGCCGATCTGCCACTACCTGTTCAGTCCTTGGATGGGCCTTCCATTCCTGCAGTCAGGAGTCCCCTTAGTGCAAGTACCCCAGGTGCATCGTGGTTACGACAGATGACTCCAAGCATGGCTGGGGTGTGTGTGCAACGGGCACCCAGCCACGGGCTCCGGGACAGGGCCATAACTGCGTTGGCATGTCAACTGCCTCGAGTTGCTCGCAACGTTGCTCACCCTGCGGAGGCTTCGGCCGTTGTTCCAGGGCAAGCACATGTTGGTCCGGACAGACAATACGGCGATGGTAGCATACAATAGCTGCCATAGCGGCTTGCACTCATGTTACATGTCGCAACTCGCCTGCGACACGTGCCTGGAGTTCGGTCCGGAATACTCTCACGTGGTCCTGAGGCCCCGACCGAGCTATTTGCCCAAGGTTCCCATGACCCCGTTTAGGGATCAGGTGGTGAACCTGCAAGTGAAGCTGCCCCAAGAGGAGGCAGACCAAGCCTTTTCATTGCTGTGTCCGGTGTGTGCTTTGCACATCTACTTGGATCGCACGCAGAGCTTTAGAGGCTCTGAGCAGCTCTTTATCTGATTCAGAGGACAGCAGAATGGGAGCACTACCTCCAAACAGAGGTTCGCCCACTGGGTTGTTGATGCCATCGCTTTGGCATACCACACCCAGGACGTGTTGCCCCCCTTGGGGCTTCAGGCACACTCCACCAGGAGTCCCTCCTGGGCCCCGACCAATGAAGCCTCTTTGGAAGACATCGGTAGGGCAGCGGGCTGGGCAACACCCAATACCATTGCGAGGTTCCTCAATCTCCGGGTTGAGCCGGTTCGTCCCGTGTGTTGTCAGGTACGAACAGGTAAGTTGGCGGGACAACTGGCCAGGTGTACCACTTGCGTAGAGCGCCATTCCCCTCCTGGAGGGGGAGACGTGCTCTTGTTACCCCCCAGCCGTGTTCACGATGTCGTGGACCCTGGATGTCCTTCCTCCTTAGCCCTGTGGCAGGCGAGTTCGTGGAGAAACTCGATGCCGGCCCAGTATGTGTGCTATTAGGCCCTGATCTGGGGTAGGTGCTCCATATGCGCTGGTTGCCTGTTTTAAACCCTGTGTGATGTATCTTCCCTGAGACGGTTTCCCCGTTGGTAAACCCGCGTCTTCCTTGGACAGAGTTTCCCTCTGCCACCGGTCGCTGTAGGACCTACCATGGGGTCTTCTCCACATGCTACACTGCCGATAAGACCCAATAAGACCATGTGACGTATTTACACACAATTGCCTCCCCTTCGGGCAGGATGTGGTCTCTGTGGTGTCTTCTCCTTGGGAATGGACATCCCCCCCGCCCCCCCCCGATGTGGACATTTATGGCCCCCAGCTGAACGATTTCCATTCTTTTTTGGGGAGAAAAAATAAAAGAAAAGGCCACGGCTGGGGCAGCCTGTCCCCATTTTGGGCAGTTGACTTGTCCCCGAGGTACGGGGGACCGTATGACGCTCATAGGAGCATTGGGGGAGGTTACGTGACGGCCAGGTGCGCTGGCTACGAGGCACGCAATGGTTTGCCTGTCTCGCACCGCCATTCCACGTAACACAGTTCAGCTAGTTGTGGCGTTTCATATAGGGACCCCTAGTGTCACATCGACACAACGTCGAGTGAGTGACAGATAGGGAATGTCCTGGTTACTTTCGTAACATCCGTTCCCTGATGGAGGGAACGAGACGTTGTGTCCCTCCTGCCACAACTCTGAACTACCCGCTGAAATGGCCGGGACCCTGTCTCGGATCCTCAGCACAAAACCTGAATGAGTGGTTGTGAGCCAGCTCCTTTTATACCCGTATGGAATGGAATGCAAATTCCATTTGCCAATTCCCATTGGCCTTTTCTCAAAGATCAGGGGTGTTTGGGGCTCCCAAGGGCGACCCCTAATGTCACTACATCAACACAACGTCTAGTTACCTCCATCAGGGAACGAGGTTACGAAAGTAACCAGGACGTTTTGTTTAGTCACAACATAATTCCCATAGTTCCATTTATGTTATTCCATAGTTTTGATGACTTTACTATTATTCTAAAATGTGAAGAAAAAAAATGTATAATAAAGAATGAGTAAATGTTTCAAAACTTTTGACTGGTAGTGTATATATATATATATATATATATATGCAAGAAAGCCTAAAGGCGCATTTGTCTTTACATCTGAAACATCAGTATAAACCTATGCTCCACTTAATGATTATCCCAACTTTTGGACTGTTGTCATCAGCAGCATGCTGGGTTAAAATATACGCAAATTGGGCTACAATTTTAAAACAGATATATTAATTAATATTATATTAATATAAATATTAATAATAATTAATATTTAAGACATAGACAGCTTTGAAGAAAATGTCCACTGTGCCCCGCAATGTATTTTGTTGAAGCGCTTCTCAGTGAATGACAACAAATGCTTGAAAGCACTGACTGTTTTCTCCAAGCATCGGTGTGTATGGAAAAATGGCATATTTTGCATGGTGCAGGAAATCATCCACTGGTACCAACCTGTAAAATCAGAAATGACTGTGTATCAATACATTATCAATGCAACCAAGTTTAAAAGCTTTAAGTACACATTTTTGGAGCAGTAAAATCATTGCATCTGACACAATTCTCATGACTTACTAGTGCTTCTTCTAAAGTATTTAATATTTTCAGTAACACTTTTCAATAACTTTGTATATGTAACATTAGTTAACTACATTAAAGTAGCAATGAACAATATTTTGTGTTAATGTAAATTTATGAAATGCATTAATGTGAACACACAGTGGTTAAAATAGTTCACCCAAAAAATGATAATTCTCTCATCATTTATACAGTGTGTGTACATGAGTAGTGTACATGTACAGTGCTCTGCAGATGGGTCAAGGGCAAGAAATGCATTTAGTAATGTTAACAAATAGGCCTAGAACCTTATGTAGTGTTACTGTATTTCCTTCTGAAGGCTTCCTTAAAGGCCCTGGCAAACTCACTGAGAAGTTCTTTTTTAATCTTCGGTCCGAGCCAAAAAATATAGTTCGAAACAGCTGAACAATGGCATATTGTTTGCGACACATACAATGCATTTTTCAGGATATTGCTAGATCTAAGGGCAGTTTTGATGGTGGAGCACATATGTGTAAGTATTTAATTCTATGATTTTAGAAATGTCTGTGTTAACTTACAGGCTGCATGTCAAAGTAGGCTTTCCTGGTTCCTGTGAAGCTTGGTTCAAACATTTTCCTCCCAATCATGTATCAATGTTGAGAGCACAATATGGACCAGAAAGGCGGCCAACTTGTTTGTCTAAAATAAAACGAGAACGTACAATTGTTCAATGTAAACTAAAAAAGTTGAAGTCTTGTTAAGAAAATTTGGCTGCTATGACATTTGGAAGTTTCTTAAATGATGTCAGGACATAGTGACCAGTCTGTCAACCACCAAAATGGACATAAAAGCAGTTTCTCCTTTGGTGTGTAATGGCATGAGTGCAAGTAAATAATGACAGAATTTTTAATTTGGGGTAAACTATTTCCTTTACATAATTTAAATAGCTAAATCTGATTAACAACACAGTTTTACTGTTCTCTTAAACACAGATAATGTTCTTTATCCCCAATACCTGCTGTCATAGTTTCCACATTGGAAAGCAGATGAAGAGCCATTTCTCTCTTTTGGCAAAGTGCAGGATCTTGTCCTTAATCACAGGCACACAGTTCTCTTCAAGCTTTTAAGTGGAGTCAGGATTCAAAACTGAGGAGTCTTATCAAAGTAAAGAAAAAGACAAACACTGTCAGATATTTTCAAAAACTACCCAAGGTTTCAGTAAGCATAGTTAAACCATGGTATTTGAGGTAAAAACAAAACAAAAGAAAAAATAACCATGATTACTACAGTCAGTTACTACAATATTATTTTATTAAAACCATGGTTACTATAAGCATACTGCAGTATTACTGTAGTGAAATCATTGTTAAAAAAAAAAAAAAAAAAAAAAAGGTTGCTAAGGACAAGGATAGTTCAGTTAATATTAATGTAGTAAAACCCTGAAGAGCTAAAATAATTGTATGTGATAAACTTTGGATGAGCGGAACTATTGATTCCAGGCCTTTGAATGCACAACACATGGTGGTGCATTGGTCCATCGTCAAATATTGCTTATTTAACATTATAAAAATAGTTTAAAGAAGTACTTACAGTTACAGGTCTCTCGCGGTTCAGCCTAAACTAATGTTTGAAATGTTTTTCACGTGGCATACTGTATCTCTCTCATGCCCCCATCTGCAACACAGCATCACTCGGTTACAGGTATACAGAAAGTGATCAACCCAAGATGGAAACCTTGAAAATATGTTGAGAAAACAAACAAAAGCGGAAAAACGTCATCAAAACCGTCCAAGTTTTGAAAGTTAATGCACACCTGTGGTGTA
Organism: Myxocyprinus asiaticus; assembly: GCF_019703515.2. Lineage (NCBI taxonomy): Eukaryota > Metazoa > Chordata > Actinopteri > Cypriniformes > Catostomidae > Myxocyprinus > Myxocyprinus asiaticus. The sequence continues at coordinate 32,769,638 of NC_059357.1, read as the reverse complement.
ACGGTCACTGCGCTTCGCGTCTGATTAACACCTCGAATGCACATTTATTTTCAGTAATTCTACAGTCAATTATTCCTTCATATCTTCAAAAATGACTAAACAGACAAATAAAAAAAGGACTTACAGCTTACAGCTTACATCTTCCAGTTTCCTCTTTCAGTTTGGCGCTCTCTCTCTCGCGCATGGCAGTCTTGACATAGATTTGAAAGTGTATGTAACAACATACAGCGTACATCGTTTCTTTGCCTTCTGCATTTCTAAACCGTTGACACAAACACACACAAGAACATATTGAGCATATTATTAATCCCAATGAAAGAGAACAAACAAAACTATATCAATGAGTCCACAACTAAAGCTCCTTGGCTGAATTCATATAAAATTCAAGCAAAATTATATTGCTTACATAACTCAAGTGGCAGTTAATCATTGATTTATGGTAGAACTAGCATTAACAAATGTACTTAAAATGCATGGCTTATTATAAATTTATGAATCAGCTCATTTAACAAGCATTTTGCCTCAATATACCTTATGTAACAACATTAAATAATTCTTAAGTAAATTTGTTCTTATCTCATTCGATTCGTACCTTTCTTTCTGTTGTTTTGACTCTTCCGGGATGAGAACTTTGTTTTGACATGGGAAATGTAACCGAGCGTTCGTATCGGGTTTGCCTAAACACTTGTATATCCAGGGTTGGGAGGGTTACTTTTGAAATGTATTCCACTACAGATTAGAATACATGCTGTGAAATGTAATTTGTAATGTATTCCATTAGATTACTCAAGGTCAGTGATGTATTCTAAATACTTTGGATTACTTCTTCAGTACTGGTCAATTTTTTTTCACTTGTTTTGACTATACAAACTCTGCCAGTACAGTAAGACAAAATACACATTAAAAATACATTCTCTGAAAAACCTAAATATCTTATGCAGTGTTGTTTCTAAAACAAGATAAATCAAATTGATGTTGTTTTGAAGATTTTTAGATATTTTTACAGGAAAACAATACAAAAATTATTATCAAGAATAAGATTTTTGCCCTAATATCAAAAGGTCTTACTAGAAAAAAAGAAATTATGATCCAATGTGAATTTTCTTGATAAAAAATATGATCGTGCCTGGTAACATGTGCATGTAAAATGGCTAGAAATAGCATTTTAGCTTAGCATAAAGCTGACAATATACACAAGGTTTATTTCTATTTCCTCTGCTCCAAACTTACTTCAAACTTACTTCTCTGTCTGCTCGTATGAATGTAACACATCATAAGAAAGTGTTTCACCGCTGTTCAAATGCACTTTGGATCGCATCATTTATATGTATAAATGTTTTCTATCTGAAAGGACTAAATATTAAATGAAACAAATGACAATAAAATGCAAAGTAATCTCTTCAGTAATCAAAATACTTTTTGAATGTAACTGTATTCTAATTACCACTGATTTAAATTATAACTGTAGTGGAATACAGTTTCTTATATTTTAAATATGTAATCCCGTTACATGTATTCCGTTACTCCCCAACCCTGTGTATATCATAAAATAAGAAATGGAGACAAGTTAAAGTTTTAACAGAACTTCTCCTGCATTTATTTGATGCACCACGTTGCAGCTTTCAACTGAACTGCCTGCCGCATATCTGGCGCACATGCATATACAACCCGCCAACTGCAAGCCCCGAGGGAAACACACAAACGCATACACACACTGTGCACAATCACTTAGCATTACAACAATGCAATCCATCAAAATTAAATATTTTACAATAATAAGTGCAGCTTCATATGTTAAAACTTTAAAAATACTTTAAAATCACATGTATCTCATGGCAAAGTCTACTGTAGAGATGTGTTTCCAGCTGTTTAAACCAATTTGCATTATTAAAATTCAACAGTCAAGTCTTTTAAGTAAATGTAACTTAAATACTATATCGTAAATCCACACGCCTATAAGGCCTTGTAGTGATTACTCAAGATAATACATACAATATTTAACCATAAAAATTATGTGTTTTCAACCAATGATATTGTGTAGGTTATTTAAAATATCAAAGTAAATGAACAAACACAGATTCATTTGTTGAAAATATTCTCTTTTTTTTTCTTTTTCTTTTTTTTTTTTTTTTTTTTTTTTACAATTACAACCCTACTGATTCATTTTTTTTTACAGTGTATAGATCTGTATACATTTTATTAAAGTAACATCATCATAGGTAAATGACAATACTATTTGGATAAGGCCGACCAACATACCTTTACCCAAATATAAGTTTTGCTTAGTACTATAGTTTCATATTACACTTAACTAACACTATCATTAATAATAGTAATATTATCATTAATAAAAGTTAGTCAATAATAATATTTTGATGGGTCAATCAAATAGTAATTTATTTTAGCCTTTAAAGTCTATTACACTTGACTAAGGCCAAATGGTTAGTCAGAAAGCTAAGATCCCAGTTGTCGTGCCTAATGCTCCATCAAACGTTGGAACTTAGTATGTACTAACCCTGATTAAAGATTTGCGGTAACATGGACTTAACGTAATCTACTTATAGAAACCATAGAACTAAGATAATTAACAATTTATTAGTCAGGTAAATATGTAGCATGCCAATTACATAATTAATCAATTTAGAAATAATCAGTACAAAACATTCAATGCTGACAGATGAATCTTAAGAGCAAAAGATCTTTTGGGTGTTTCGACCCCACTATACTGTATATCATTGTGTTCTGACACCATTACCTAGCTATTTATCAATCCTGATACAAATGACTGAGTAATACTTTCTTTCAGAGTTCCTGTTGCTGTATTAAAAGATTGATTTGACAACACATTTTCATCCAAAGTTAACAAGAGTCGTTTATTTGATTCAACAGTGGATGATGATACAATGTCTTTCAGGTTGCAGCTGCATTCAGCTGTTATATTCAACTAATTATGAATGCACAGTCTGGTTGAATTCATTATTGTCAAACTGAGCTAATGCTAATGAGATTGCTAAATTTTAGCTGGAATTAAAAAATTTACAAAACCCCATAAAGGTGGTAAATATATATATATATATATATATATATATATATATATATATATATATATATATATGTGTGTGTGTGTGTGTGTAGCATTTAACTATATACTGTATGTTAATATACACTGATGAGCCAAAACATTATGACCACTCACAGGTGAAGCAAATAACCTTGATCATCTCTTAACAAGGCCACATGTCAAAGTCTGGGCAGATTAGATGGTAAGTGAACAATCAGTTTTAGCAGTCAACGTGATAAATGCAGGAGACATGAGCAGGAGTAAAGACCTGAGCGACTTTGAGAAGTGGTGAGTACCTACCGACAGTGGTCCGAGGAGGGAGAAACCACAAACTGGCGACAGGGTGTTTGGCGCCCTAGGCTCATTGATGCGCGAGGGCAACGAAGGCTATCTCGTCTGGTCTGAACTGACAGAAGATCTACTGTGGCACAAGTCACAGAAAATGTTAATGATGGTTACGGGAGGAATGTGTCGCAACACAGTGCATTGCACCCTGCTGCGTATTGGGCTGCGTAGACTCAGACCGGTCAGAGTGCCCATGATGACCCTTGTCCACTGTCAAAAGCACCTACAATAGGCATGTGAGCATCAGAACTGGAACTTGGAGCAGTGGAAGAAGGTCGTCTGGTCCGATGAGTCCAATTTTCTTTTAAATCACGTGGACGGCTGTGTACGCCATTTATCTGGGGAAGAGATTGCACCAGGATGCACTGTGGGAAGACGAGTAGGGAGTGTAATGCTCTGGGCAATATTCTGCTGGGAAACCCTGGGTCCAGCCATTCATGTGGACGTCAATTTGACACGTGCCACCTACATAAACATCATTGCAGGCCAGGTATACCCCTTCACGGCAATGGAATTCCCTGATGGCAGTGGCATTTTTCAGCAGGATAATGTGCCCTGCCACACTGCACACATTTTTCGGCAGTGACGTGCACAGCAGGGGCGAAAGGACATGGACAGAGTGTGAAGAGAAATCTGCTGCGCTCTTAAAGGCACCTCCGCCCTCTTAAAGGCACCTTCGCTTAAAAGGGCACCTTTACATTTGTGAATGAAAAGGGCAGGGGCTTGTGCCTCTGTAGCCCCCGTTCTGTGCACGTCTGTGTTTTTCAGGATGGTTTGAGGAACACGACGAAGAGTTCAAGGTGTTGCCCTGGCCGCCAAATTCCCCAGAACTAAATTCGATTGAGCATCTGTGGGATGTGCTGGACCAACAAATCCGATGCATGGCGGCTCCGCCTCGTAACCTGCAGGACTTGAAGGATCTGTTGCTAATGTCTTGGTGCCAGATACTACAGTACACCTTCAGGAGTCTTGTAGAGTCCATGCCTCTGTGGGATAGCACTGTTTTGGCAGCACACGGAGGACCAAAAGCATATATATATATATATATATATATATATATATATATATATATATATTATGCAAGCAGTTCATTAGTTCATAATTTCTAGCATTACAGATTATCTTCTTAGGTTGTTTCCATGACTACAAGACTGCTTAAGTCTGTAATGAATTACCATCTTTCATTTGGCTCAGGGTCTGTGTATTTCTGATGCACAACATTTCTGTCGGTCTGTTAATGAACAAATGAGCTCAGTCATTTATCTCAAGACACTGTAATTACTTGTTTGTTTAGAAAATAGTGAATCCGTTGCGCATCGTCTCACCACATCTGATGTGATGCATAAAGGTGAATTTATCGTTGTGTATCCCCAATAGACTAGGCACTCGACCGTCACATCAGAAGCTTATCCCTGTTCTCTCAAATATGATTCAGATGCACCGGGGTGTGACTTTCATCATAAATAAATGCTACACCTGTATTTTACTTCTGAGTGGATTTTTTATGGGAAGCAGAGGGATAATGCTGAATCACAAGAGCAGGTATGGGGCCGGACAGGCAGTATATTCCACTCACTCATGCGGCTGTTAACAGAAATTTTGAGCGTATTCAAACTAAAGATAGTCTCTAATGCCAGAAATTATGAACTAATGAACTACTTGGACCCTATTTTAAGAGCCCAATTTTTATTTTGTGTTTTTTAGTGGAAGCATGAGGCGAAAGTGGGTTGGCAAAATCGTGCGCACCAAGTGCTAATGGACTGGGTCAAGTGCAATTTAATTCGCAAATTCTTCTCTGGTTATTGTACCGTCTGTGTCCTATTATAAACAGTTTTCCAATTCGCTGTCAAAGCAACGTCGATATAAATGAAGTCAGCCTGTTCCTAAAAAGTGGTAGTGTAAATGGGCTGAATGCAATGCATTTGAAGAATAGAAATATGGACCATTTGTGTCTTATGTTATTTTGCGCAATAACTACCTCCTTGTTGATTGTCAAGCATATTTCTATGACAGTGACATGCTCCTTATATGCACATGCAAATTGTTTTGTAATGTATATATTTTATATGTTTCTCTTTTTAATGTTTTATGTTTAATTTCTGTACAGCATCTTTGAGCTTTGGAAAGGTGTTATACAATATAAACTTTATTATTATTATTGTTATTATTATTAAAGCTGCACTATGTAAATTTGTGCTCTCTAGCGATATCTGTGGTTGAAACATAAAATTGCAAGCAATTTGAGGAAGAATACATTATGTAAGTCGTCTTCTGGCACTGCTCTTCTGGCAGATGAATCTCCCAATTTGAGCTTACCCGGACATCGCCTGTTTGTGATCATGACTGGAAGTTATTCAGAGCCGGAGTCATAATGTGTTGATATTATGTTATACAATTAAACATTTGAATTATACAAATTATAAAATTATTGTAATTATAATTGAAACGGAAATATTACTTGCTTTGATGAAGATAAACAACACTCTTATTTACCTATTTGTTTGAATTTTACACTTAAATCACTTTTCTGACACTAAACTCAAAGCACTTTTAAATAGAGAACAGGGGACTCTCCTCAGCCATCACCAGTATATCTTAATATGATTATTCAAGTGAATTGTACTACAATTGTCAATTTAAAAGGTTAAACTCATGATACGAATTCAATAGAAGACTTTATTATTTTTATACTATATTGTCCAGCCTCAGTTACTACAATAGCATGTCTATACAATGCACACAATAACACAGTAATGTTAGGCCTCATGTATTCAGATAGAAGACAAAGGCAGGCCTAACACAGTCATAAAACCTAACTCAGGCCCCCACATACCAAGTCGTAAATTTTACTGATAAAAATCGTGCCAAAATCAAACAAAGGGAGTCCAAAACAGACTACAAATCCCATGAAGCCTCGCTCACTAAAGGATCGAATTCTCAACTCCTATTGGATGAGGCACACAACAAGAATGCACCTCAACCATGACATCATCAGGAGTAAAATACCTCTGAAATGCTTCCGGGATTTGCTTCCAGCAACTTTGTTCGCCGTGTATAGACGTAGCTCATCGCTGCTCTCAGGTGCAACCTCGTGGCACAAGGAAGTAACGTTCGACTTGAAACTGTGGCCATACAATCTCCATCTCGCTGGACGAGTTGAGATTACTCTGTGTTCAACCGAACACTCTAACGGATCCGAAGGAGACTGCCGAGCAATCCGCATCTTCATCCGTTTGCCTGCAGAAGTGAAGAGATTAAAGATTTCTCTTCCATCTTCAATCAAGTCGACATTTCTGATTTCTCCGCCAGCCCGCCGAGAATCAGCAGTCGTACGCCAGCTGACAGAGCGAGGAAATGGCCTCCCGTCATCACCTGAGCCTCGAGGAACCGAGTCTGAGTTAAAGGACGGATGAACACACATTCTGCATCCTCATGCGATTCAAGTAAGAGGTTTACGTCTGGGCAGAGATAGAATATTATAGTGTGTTATTCTTGTGTTTCAAGGTTTTTGCTTGTACAGTTTACGGACCGCCATGTCCACTCATTATTAATACTCAGGGTATTAATTATCAAGAATTTGATTTGCTGTATTATGGTCCAGCCAAATTGGACTGTTGTGCATTTTCGCCATCGCGGGTGAGACAGGCAAACTGAGTTTATCCATTAAAGAATCAAAGAACGCGGGACTGTTTACGAGCCGTCCACCGCGTCTCTGAGTGATAAACTTACAGCTGCTTTCTCTCCCACAATCGCAAAATCGGCTTTGGGGCCGTCACTTAATTCTCTCTCTCTCTCTCGTACTAACCACACACACACACACACACACGCGACCCCTCACAAACATTCTGGCACACATTTTTGGCTCGTAGAGAGCTTCGTGCTAAAGCTCAGCTTTGTCTCTAAGCTATTGTACAAGCGGATACACGCGGTAACTGGTAGACGCCATTGACTGGTTTCTCTCCGCCCACATTCGCGGCCATATTCCCTGGCCGGAAGTCTCGCGTGACATACTCTCCACGAGATTCATGTCCGCCATTTTGTGCACGTCCCTCCTTCACACACACACACACACACACACACACACACACAGACTCGCTCTCACACACACACACACACCCTCATGTGTTATAGGATTATTCTGATTTCCATATCTAATCATATCACTGTTTAGTTTGTAGTTGTAAGTCGCAAGTTTATTGACTGCATTGTATTAATTATTAATTGATATTACTGCATGAATAAACTTTGTTTATATTACAAAGAGAAGTGTTTTGGTTTGTTTTGCATATGCCTGTGTCATGCTGATGGGATGTCAGTGCTCGGATTCAAGCCTTCATTCATTGTTTTTTTATCCCGAAAATCGATATTCTTCGGATGTCAATTTTCCTAAGAAAACAATCTAATATTGAGACTGTTATACTATCTGGTTATTAGTCCCTTATTCCAGGGTGGTGCCCCGTCAATATTAATCCTTATTAATATTCTATTGATTTTTGATAATTGATAATTATCTTTGATGATTGTTGAATTTGAATGATCAATAAACTAGTGTTAATTTTAATTAATATTTAATCGATGTTAACAATTAAGGATTATCTTTGATAATTGTTGATTTAAAGGATTAAAAAGCTAACATTGATTCTCATCAATGTTCTATTGATTTGAATAATTAATAATTATCTTTGATAATTATTGATTTTTGTTAATAACCAAACCCGCTCCTAAACGTAGCGCACTACATTTACTGGAGCCCCATATGAGGTTTTAATGAGTTAGATTCAATTAATTAATTTAAATATTAATTAATAACTAAAGAAATAATTATTAATTATTTCTGATAATAACACTGATCTAAACAACCAGTAAAGCCCCACATAATAATTGGTGCCCTGTGTGAGGCATCCTACGTGCCAGGTTTGTCACAGTGTGTATGCATAAGAATCCAATGTAATAACTTGAATCATTACTTTAAAGTTTGGTTCTGTTTGTCAATTTACTTCTCAAAACTTGCCAAGCATAAGCCAGTGTGGTGTGAAAGTGCTTTTAAGAGTCAATTAGGGGTTGGTAAATTTACTATAGTCTGCTTAAAATCTGCTGTTGTTGTTATTTAACTCCTAACGCTTTCATTTAGATGTTACAGAGAGGTGCCAAGTCACTTCATTGATGTCCACCAAAGAGAGAACGCAGTGAAATTTTCACATTACATAACAGTAGACCGTAAGCCACAGGTCGAAGCCTCTCACCTGTGCATTCGTTTTAGCATTATAGAAACTGTAAAACAACAAGCTATCAGAGCCACTGTGTTGCAAGAATTTTTACTGCCCCAGTAAAATGAGTCACCAATCACCCTGCGTGACTGGAGCTGAAGCTCCACAGAGGTTAGTCGATGTGGTCGCTGCTGTCCTCCGTCTCTCCGTAGAGAGAGATAACCTTAACGGCTACAATATTAGTCGTTGTGATGAAGCATTGCAGGAACTAGTTGATTATGTCAACAACCCGGGAAGCCAAAGAGCACAGTCCTGGACCTAGTGGGCCAAATGTTCCTTCTCCATCACTGCAGAACCCAACTGCAAACCGCAGAGCACCAGACCCAGCTCGCCCAGCTGCAGAGCAGCTACCAAGCTGTGCAGAAGGAAAATCTCAGCCTGCACCAAAACATTAGGTGCACCCAAGCTGAGAAAGTCCAGGCACAGGAAGATAATGCCCGGATGCAGGAGGAAAATGAAACCCTGCGCAGGCAGCTTCAAGCTGCCCAGCTAAAAGTAGAGTCAGATCAGGTAAGTGCAGCTGAAACGCACAGCACAACATCTGACATAGAAGAGGGCCCCCTTTCTAGTGATATGCGTAGAAATGTGCCCCTGAGAAGCCCAGGGACACACGCTAGGAGCCGAGCTGCCCCTAGTGGTACAGTCTCTGACTTCGTCCTCCAAGACACCTTTCAAGCTCCTCCAGCGGCCCGCTGGTTGGATGCAGGTGCCCCTCCTTACAGTTGCCCCCCCAGTCAGTTTTCAGTCACACCACCGTGCGTTTCAAACCGACTGATTCCACACCACGGAGGGGGGACAATTATTTTCAAGCCCAGAGTGGTGTAAGTGGCTCAAAGATCCCATTAGCCAGGGAGCTGTACACAACCCGGGGTCCACAACCCGGGGTCCACCCCCATGTGTCGACTGGACTCCTTCCCGACCATGAAGGGGAGGAAGTCGTCCTCATTGCTATAGTGATATGAGTGACTATGGTGTCTCGGATGACTCGGACGACCCGTGGTCATACCGACACCAACGCTTGTGCATCCGACAACTCGAGTCCCTCGCAGGGGACATAGAACGCTTTGACCCAAGTAATCGAGATTCAAACATCGGCAATTATCTTAGGGAAATTGAGCACTGCCTGATTGATTTGCCTTATGCTTCGTCGCGTGAAAAACTCAAGCTTATATGGAAGACCACGGTAAGGAGTGTTCATGCGTTCATGGAAACGCTACCGACTGGTACACGAAACCGCTACTCAGCTCTGTGTAAAGCCCTACGCGAGGAGTATTCGCTGTATATCGACGAAGCCTCCGCTACCATAGCTGCTTTCGCCATCACCCAGAAGAGGCATGAGCCTCCACGTGAGTATTACAGACGCCTGAGAACCACGTACTTCCAAGGAAGTAATGAACCAGGTCTGGAGGAGGAATGAGCTTTCAAGTCTCTTTTCCTTCACAACCTCCACGAGTGCGTGCGATATGACGTCACGATGCACTGCAGAGCGGGCAACCCCACCATGTAGGAAATCAGAAGATACGCGCAACTGGCAAGGGAGACACGCATGCACCCTGCCCGAGGGCACGAAGGCGACACCAGAGTCCTGGAGATCCAAGCCTCAGAATATGCAGACCTAGCTCTTGAAGGCAACGAAATGCCTCGCGTTAAGGTGAATGCTAGAACAGGACCCCAGAGGCACCGATCACCCCGCCAGCAGGGTAGGCAACAAAACCAGGGGGGTGGTGACCAGACACACCCCCAGGGTCACGGCAGGCCTAAACAACAAAACGTTCGCCGGCAGAAAGGAAAGGCGCGGTTCGAACGAAAACCCAAACAAGCAGGTGAGTGGGTAGAAAAGGTTTCAAATCCCCTCAGAGAACAAGATTTGAGAAAAGAAATGGAGGACATAAGGAGATGCTTGACTGAGTTAGTAACTAAGCTTGACGTGCTCCGTTGTTCACCAGGTCCGTCGAACTCCTCAAAGGAACACAGCACTGAAACCCCATCAGTATAACTAGATGATGTACCCCCTTCTGTTAACGCCAAAGTTTACTTTGTAGATCAGGAAAAGGGGAACAGTGTCCAAGTTGCTCCCCAATACAGTCACTCCTAACATGCCACACCCTCCTTTTCTGACCTGCTTGGGTGATCTGTATCATAAGGACAACGCCTGACACATGGGTCATTCAGCTCCCATGCACTACTCGACACTAGTCTAATGGGTTCCAACACCTTTACAGAGGTGGCTAGAGCAATGCTCTCCCTTGGCAAACTGTTACAGACAGAACTGCAGCGTAAGCATCACAAGCTATACGCAAGATAAGTCGTCTATCACAAAACGGGTGTAGATAGACATTACCTTCCAAGGGATGACGCTAGTACACCCTGTTTACATATGTCCCATTAATACGGAACCACTGTTAGTTGGCCAGGACCTACTGAACCGATTGGCTCCGCTCATTGAATGCTGTCGTGGACACGTGGGCTCAGGTTGACATACCGAGACCACTTGGTCTAGAAAACAGTTTGCCAGCTTCAGATGGACAAGTCACCATCGTCCAAAAATCCAGCAGAGATGACGACTCCAATAAGAACAATTACAGGGCCTGAATTAAACCTTTCAGGGTACTATAGTCACTGTAAATTTGCAATCCGTTCTTATCAATAACACTGCACGCTTTAGGGACTTTGTCAGAGAAAACAACTTATGTGTGTATAGTTAGAGATCTAATGCAGGACCTCCTCAGGGAAATTAGCTCCTCAGTCAACAGTCTGAGTGGTGGAAGGATTCCAGCTTACCTGGTCTCCCTAGACCTTGTCGAACAAATCCTTAGATCTGCTACTATCTCCACTGTGCAACCTTCACAGATACACCTGGCATATAGTTTTGGCATTGAAATTCCAATCCATGTAAATCCTCAGAACCTCAAAATAGGATTTATCCTCAATCTACCATCATAGGCAGAATATATACAGACCAAAATCTGTATTTAATGTTGGTTTTCAGAGTGGTAATGCACACATTCACCTCAAAACACCACCACCCCTCGCTCTACCTTATCCCTAACCTAAACATGTGCACCAAGACAAAGAACATTCATTGGGTTTGTCCAAACGCAAACCCTTTGTTAGAAAGGTGACTAACTACCTCCCTGAACAAGTGTCAAGGTTGCATGTCCATCGAAGATGGAAGGAACAGAGACAAGGGTAGAGCGAGCAGGCAATCGCTGGCTCGTTAACACACTAGCCACCGAAGTCCCAATGACATACAACCGCCATGATACAGCCACAAACGGTGTTCTTAATGGTTCCCCAAAGGAGCCACCGTGCACACTGATGATATTGTCCTCCATCATCTCAACGTCGACAAACATGATGCAGAAATTGAGATCATGGAAGCATTTAGAGGTCACAACCTCACCATTGATGACACCCTTCAACACCAGCTTCAGGCTGAAGGGACGAAATTAGTGAAGTTCAGTCTCAAACCCACAGTAAACTAAAAACATAAAACAAGGATACAGTAATGATGGGGATAAAATATACTTTATTAATTGTAAAAATAATATGCTTAAATATGCAATATAACAATTACAAGAAGTCAATTTCAAGAAGTCATCCATATTAAACATGTCACAGTAACTTCACTGGACAATGTAGATACATCGTGATCAGCTAACACAGGAGTAATGTTCAATTAATAAAAGCATGACAAGCAATATAAGCTTCAACAACCATACCAGAAAACATATCCAAGCATTTTAGCAGGTAAACAACTTCGCCAAATGGCTAACAGATAAACATCCATCTAGACTGCAACGTTGCTGTCCTGAACTGTGTGAGTGTTACTGAACTGAGTTTACCAGCGTAGTTAGTTTCTCCAGCTGGAACATGAGACAGCCAGCACTTCTTTCCTGTGTGTGCAGACACGACGTAATGACACATAGATGAACGTCATAAGCCAGCGATTTCGCGCCAAATCGACCCTGACAGCTCAAAATACAAATAATTTTTATAGGCTTACAGTAGTGAATCGTAAGGTAAGGTATGGACATTGTTTTGAACACTGACTGTTTATGTACTCAATATGGCAATATGTTAATTTGTAACCAAAAAATCTTATATAGTGCAGCTTTAATCATATTGATCTACTGACACACAAATAATAATGATAACGTAATGATACTTTATCCAAATTGTCTGGTAATCAATAGCTGATGCTTCAACAATGCACGTCAACAGACCTTCCACGGGAGAAATCCAACAAGCTAGCCTGCCTCAGTGGTCCCTCATCAGTGCCATGTATCATGTTTGGCTTTTGGGTGATAGTTAATACTTAACATGCTTCTGTGGGGTTGGGGTTAGTTTTGCACAAACAATTTCGGTTAAGAGGTCTTTTATCCATCATTTGATTATTGACAGGGAATGGCTGTTGTATGAGTGTTTGCGGTGTGTATAAAGATCCCAGACACATCGCAAAGGTTCCGCCCACTCCAACCAGTGTTTAGAACACATATGGAGCTGAATAATGTCATGGGAAATTAACACGTTAAACCTTTTGAATTTATTGCATGCGTTAACGCATTCATTTTGACAGCTCTAATATATACAGTATGTACTGTATAGTACCAGCACTATGGAGTTTTGTACATTTTCTATTTTCAGTGAAACTGAGCAATCTCATTAGCCTTAGTTCAGTTTGACAGTAATGAATTCAACCACCGAATACATTTGTAATTAGTTGAATACAACTGCTGAATACAACAGCAACCCTCAAAAATTCACTGTGTCACCTTCTGTTGCAGCACCTGAAATGAATCAATCAGTCCAGCTAACTGTAGTTGATAACAAAGGACCTGTTCCCCTTTAGATTTTTGAGTCAAGTATATATACACTACCGGTCAAAAGTTTTGAAACACTTACTTATTCTTTACTATATATATATATTATATAAAATGTGAAAAAAAAAAAAAAAAAAAAAATATATATATATATATATATATATATATATATATATATATATATATATATATATATATATATATATTTTTTTTTTTTTTTTTTTCACATTTTAGAATAATAGTAAAGTCATTAAAACTATGGAATAACATAAATGGAACTATGGGAATTATGTGACTAAACAAAATCCAAAATAAATCAAAACTGTGTTATATTTTAGCATCTTCAAAGTAGTCACCCTTTGCCTAGAATCTGCAGACATGTACTCTTGACATTTTCTCAACCAGCTTCTTGAGGTATCACCCTGGGATGCTTTTTAAACAGTATTGAAGGAGTTCCCATCTATGTTGGGCACTTATTGGCTGCTTTTCTTTATTATTTGGTCCAAGTTATCAATTTCAAAAACTTTTTTTTTTTTTTAATAAAATTTTAGTTTATTATAAAATAATTTAATATGGTGGCACAATTATATTTTTGTCTACAAAACTAATTTCAAACATTTAAGCATACGCCTACAGATCAAAAGATTTTTAAGATCATGAGAAACATTTCAGTCAAGTGTTTCAAAACTTTTGACCAGTAGTGTATATATATACAGGTGCATCTCAATAAATTAGAATGTTGTGGAAAAGTTCATTTATTTCAGTAATTCAACTCAAATTGTGAAACTCGTGTATTAAATAAATTCAATGCACACAGACTGAAGTAGTTTAAGTCTTTGGTTCTTTTAATTGTGATGATTTTGGCTCACATTTAACAAAAACCCACCAATTCACTATCTCAACAAATTAGAATATGGTGACATGCCAATCAGCTAATCAACTCAAAACACCTGCAAAGGTTTCCCGAGCCTTCAAAATGGTCTCTCAGTTTGGTTCACTAGGCTACACAATCATGGGGAAGACTGCTGATCTGACAGTTGTCCAGAAGACAATCATTGACACCCTTCACAAGGAGGGTAAGCCACATACATTCATTGCCAAAGAAGCTGGCTGTTCACAGAGTGCTGTATCCAAGCATGTTAACAGAAAGTTGAGTGGAAGGAAAAAGTGTGGAAGAAAAAGATGCACAACCAACCGAGAGAACCGCAGCCTTATGAGGATTGTCAAGCAAAATCGATTCAAGAATTTGGGTGAACTTCACAAGGAATGGACTGAGGCTGGGGTCAAGGCATCAAGAGCCACCACACACAGACGTGTCAAGGAATTTGGCTACAGTTGTCGTATTCCTCTTGTTAAGCCACTCCTAAACCACAGACAACGCCAGAGGCGTCTTACCTGGGCTAAGGAGAAGAAGAACTGGACTGTTGCCCAGTGGTCCAAAGTCCTCTTTTCAGATGAGAGCAAGTTTTGTATTTCATTTGGAAACCAAGGTCCTAGAGTCTGGAGGAAGGGTGGAGAAGCTCATAGCCCAAGTTGCTTGAAGTCCAGTGTTAAGTTTCCACAGTCTGTGATGATTTGGGGTGCAATGTCATCTGCTGGTGTTGGTCCATTGTGTTTTTTGAAAACCAAAGTCACTGCACCCGTTTACCAAGAAATTTTGGAGCACTTCATGCTTCCTTCTGCTGACCAGCTTTTTAAAGATGCTGATTTCATTTTCCAGCAGGATTTGGCACCTGCCCACACTGCCAAAAGCACCAAAAGTTGGTTAAATGACCATGGTGTTGGTGTGCTTGACTGGCCAGCAAACTCACCAGACCTGGACCCCATAGAGAATCTATGGGGGTATTGTCAAGAGGAAAATGAGAAACAAGAGACCAAAAAATGCAGATGAGCTGAAGGCCACTGTCAAAGAAACCTGGGCTTCCATACCACCTCAGCAGTGCCACAAACTGATCACCTCCATGCCACGCCGAATTGAGGCAGTAATTAAAGCAAAAGGAGCCCCTACCAAGTATTGAGTACATATACAGTAAATGAACATACTTTCCAGAAGGCCAACAATTCACTAAAAATGTTTTTTTTAATTGGTCTTATGATGTATTCTAATTTGTTGAGATAGTGAATTGGTGGGGTTTTGTTAAATGTGAGCCAAAATCATCACAATTAAAAGAACCAAAGACTTAAACTACTTCAGTCTGTGTGCATTGAATTGATTTAATACACGAGTTTCACAATTTGAGTTGAATTACTGAAATAAATGAACTTTTCCACGACATTCTAATTTATTGAGATGCACCTGTATATATATATATATATATATACATACACACATATATATTCATATTAGGGCTGTTAATCGATTACATTTTTTAATTGAATTAATTACATGGTATGCTGATTAATTAATCAAATTACTCGCAATTGATTGCATTTATAAATATTTGCTTAGAAAGCTCCTCAGATAACAATAATTCAATAAATAATGATTAAATACTTATAAATAGTTATATTTAAATCAGTATAAATAAAATATATTATAAAAAATAATAATATAGATAATTAAAATGCATTACATCATTGTGTCACACGAGTAAAGCATTAAAAAAGACGGTAACACTTTACAATAAGGTTCCATTTGTTTACATTAGTTAACATGAACTAACAATGCACAATACTTTTACAGCTTTTATTAATCTTAGTTGATGTTAATTTCAACATATACTAATACATTTCTCAAATCAAAAGTTGTGTTTGTTAACATTAGTAAATGCAATGCAAATGAACTAACATGAACTTACAATCAACAATTGTATTTTTATTAACTAATATTAACAAAGATTATTAAATGCTGTTAACAGTATATTGTTAACTGTTTGTTCATGATACCTAATGCATTAACTAATATTAATGAATAAAACCTTATTGTAAAGTGTTACCAAAAAGACTATTCAAAAAGTGGCTTTAGTATGCAATGTTTTATTTATTTCCATATTACTGAACTTATGTCTTCTGCCTATCATTGGCCTACAGTTCACACAATCCATTTTGCAATTGAATTTGTCAATCAGTCCGAGATATATTTATTATGAGGGCTTTTCTAAGGACGCATCAATGCACACCTGTGTCAGACGCTTTTGGAGTGTCTCGTTTGCGTTGCGTCATAAACATACTGTTTTTAGGTCACTGTGTCAATTTAAACATAGTTTGAAGCTTAGAAAAACACGTCTTGAGATCCCTGCATTTGTATTTGTGATCCATCAAGCTGTGTTTGAATGTAAGAATGTGTTCTCATCTTGTTTTGTCTGCTGTCGGTGAGTGTGGTTTGTTTTCTGTAGAACCGCGTTGCGCAAACAGCTGAAGTTTCGCTTACAGCCCCCTGGAGCAAACAGTTGGTACTTCAAGCTTGAATTGCTCAGATGGAAGGAATATTCCTTATCACGGTCCGGGGACATGATTTCTTGCGTTATTTTTTTAACATGTTATTTTTTTATATAATTAATTGCACTGAATTAACGTGTTAAACCAACAGCCCTAATATATATATAAAACGTAGCTCTAATCATTAAGTTTTGGTTTTTGTGGCAAATTCAAAGGGACAAATAACACAGTGAAACTGGTGTCTTTTCATGAGTTATTTCTTAATAACAATAGTAAAAAGTGGTAAATCGGTAGATTATAATCACGGTGGTGTTCAACACTGATCACTAAATCGTACCGAGATTCAGACCCACATAAGATGGGGGAGGGAGAAGGAAACTCTGGTTCGAACCAAGCAATCTAACCAAGAGTGAAAGCAACCTAAATTAAAATTATACCTCTTGACTAGCAGATCTACATTTATGAAAAACTACATGTCTTTTTTGCAAAGAGTTCCAAGTGATCCAGGACCGCCACTAGTTCCCACTCTGGTCCCAAAATCCTCTCAGCAGACTTCTTGAGAGTGCATGTCATTTACAGTACTGCTAATGACAAGAACCGCACATGAGTCTTTTGCTTATCCTAGTCTCCATATTGTTTATACACCATTAATCTTGCAGTGCCTCTTCCCTGCACTTCACCTATGAAAGCATAAAATGCCTGAGGCTGCTCTCATGCAACAAACAATGCATCACGCTGTCCCTAGAAGAGAGAGCCAGAAAAAACATTCACTTTAGCCACAGGACGTCACCACTGATTCCGCTTTCAAAAAGAATTTGATGGCTGTGGTGAAGTTGAAAGCGATTTAGACTCTTTTTACGGCATGAGAAAAGAAAAAAAGATCAGATTACGATATGAATATTCACTGGAGTTCAGAATTATGGATGTTCTTCCTCTTTAAAACTGCAGAGAGAACAAAGAGCGAACATTAATTACACACATCAAGTAAAAATCTTTTTAATGGCTATCAACATCAAAGCTAATGGAGGACTCAAAAGGGATCCACAGAGAATACTCAATTGCAAGTGTGTATGTGTGTGTATGTCTGTTCTTCTTTTCTGTTTATGTGCTCAGAATTGACAAAATATATTCAGCTCAGTCTCTTATTCTCGAAAGAGCCATGCTTTGCTCAAGGAAAAAAGCAACATGTTGGTCTGCCCTAATTAATAATCAACAGGACCTTGATTTTCAGGGACCAATGAAATGGCTTTGCAGGGGATGGCATTATCTCAGATGTTAAGATATATAAATAAAGCAGAAAGCAGCTGTTCCAGTATTTATCAGCGTGTGTATGTATTCTTTCATGGATATGAAGAAACAGTATTGTTATATACATGTCTTTGACTTGCTTGATAAATGCACATGGAAGAAACATAAATATTTTAGATGCACAACTGAAAATATTTTGAGTTTAACTTATGAATGCAGTGTACAGTCTGCTACATTAAGTTAAATCATACAAACTCAGACGGTAAAATGTTATCTGTTCCAATATTTATCAGCATTTATGGATATGAAGAAGCTGTTATCATTATTTATTACATGCTCTCTGTAAAAGTTGATTCTGATTGGTCAATCGGGACATTTAACTGTAAAATATTTTTGAATAATGACCGTGGTCCATAGCAACACCATGCAACTGACCGCTCTTCTGGGCAATAATGTATGTGTGCACAAGTTCTGTCTTTCTTGTCAATTTGCAGCCTCTGAAAGTAAGCTAATACAATTATTAACTCAAATTAAATCAAATCAATATAATTTTATGTTATGTTATATTATCTGTAAATCTTTGTCTACATTAAACAGCCTATTATATGATTTTCAGCTAAATGTAAAAAGTAAAACAATTAAGAGGCACAAAATGATTCATGAAACAACAAAAATTGAAAATATAAACATGGTTTTGGCCAACAAATATTGTAATTGATAAATTGTATACATTTCTGATGTTTAAACACATATGACCAGGGTTGGGGAGTAACGGAATGCATATAACAGGATTACGTATTTAAAATACAAAAAATAAGTAACTGTATTCCACTAAAGTTACATTTTGAATCATAGGTAATTAGAATACAGTTACATTCAAAAAGTATTTTTATTACTGAAGAGATTACTTTGCATTTTATTGTCATTTGTTTCATTTAATATTTAGTCCTTTCAGATGGAAAACATTTATACATATAAATGATGCGATCCAAAGAGCGTTTGAACAGCGGTGAAACACTTTCTTATTATGTGTTACATTCATACGAGCAGACAGAGAAGTAAGTCTGAAGTACATTTGGAGCAGAAGAAATAGAAATAAACCTTGTGTAAATTGTCAGCTTTATGCTAAGCTAAAATGCTATTTCTAGCCATTTTACATGCACGTTACCAGGCACAATCATATTTTTTTTATCAAGAAAATTCACGTTGGATCAAGATTTTTTTTTTTTTTATAGTAAGACCTTTGATATTAGGGCAAAACATTTTGTATTGTTTTCCTGTAAAAATATCTAAAAATCCTTAAAATAAGATCAATTTGATTTATCTTGTTTTAGAAACAACACTGCATAAGATATTTAGGAGTTTTTATAGTCAAAACAAGTGAAAAAATCTACCAGTGCTGAAGAAGTAATCCAAAGTATTTAGAATACGTTACTGATCTTGAGTAATCTAATGGAAAATGTTACAAATGACATTTTACAGCATGTATTCTGTTATCTGTTGTGGAATACATTTCAAAAGTAACCCTCCCAACCCTGCATATGACAACCTGCACTGATAAAAATGTGACAACATGCCCTGACTTTATTGTTGTAGGGCTTTACTGGTTGTTTAGATCAGTGTTACTATCAGAAATAATGAATAATTATTTATTTAGTTATTAATCAATATTTAAATTAATTAATTGAATCTAACTCATTAAAACCTCATATGGGGCTCCAGTAAATATAGTGCGCTACGTTTAGGAGCAAGTTTGGTTATTAGCAATAATTAATAATTATCAAAGATAATTATTAATTATTAAAATCAATAGAACATTGATGAGAATCAATGTTAGCTTTTCTAATCCTTTAAATCAACAATTATCAAAGATAATCGTTAATTGTTAACATCGATGAAACATTAATTAAAAATAACACTAGCTTATTGATCATTCTAATTCAACAATCATCAAAGATAATTATCAATTATCAAAAATCAATAGAATATTAATAAGGATTAACATTGACGGGCACCACCTTGAAATCAGGGACTAATAACCAGATAGTAAAACAGTCTCAATATTAGATTGTTTTCTTAGGAAAATTGACATCCGAAAAATATCAATTTTCGGGATAAAAAAACAATGAATGAAGGCTTGAGTCCGAGCACTGACATCCCGTCAGCATGACACAGGTGTATGCAAAACAAACCAAAACACTTCTCTTTGTAATATAAACAAAGTTTATTCATGCAGTAATATCAATTAATAATTAATACAATGCAGTCAATAAACTTGCGACTTACAACTACAAACTAAACAGTGATATGATTAGATATGGAAACTAAAATAATCCTATAACACATAAGGTGTGTGTGTGACAGTGTGTGTGTGTGTAAGGAGGGACGCGCACAAAATGGCGGACGTGACTCTCGTGGAGAGTATGTCACGCGAGACTTCCGGCCAGGGAATATGACCGCGAATGGGGCGGAGAGAAACCAGTCAATGGTGTCTACCAGTTACCGCGTATATCCACTTGTACAATAGCTTAGGGACAAAGCTGGGCTTTAGCATTGAGCTATCTACGAGCCAAAAATGTGTGCCAGAATGTTTGTGAGGGGTCGCGTGGGTGTGTGTGTGTGTGTGTGTGGTTAGTACGAGAGAGAGAGAGAGAATAAAATGATGGCCCTAAAGCAGATTTCGCGATCATGGGAGAGAAAGCAGCTGTTAGTTTATCACTCAGAGACGCGGTGGACGGCTCGTAAACAGTCCCGCGTTCTTTGATTCTTAATGGATCAAAACAGTTTGCCGGTCTCACCCGCAATGGCGAAAATGCACAACAGTCCAATTTGGTTGGACCACAATACAGCAAAACATATTCGTGATAATTAATACCCTGAGTATTAATAATGAGCGGACATGGCGGTCCGTAAACTGTACAAGCATAAAACCTTGAAACACAAGAATAACACACTATAATATTCTATCTCTGCCCAGACGTAAACCTCTTACTTGAATCGCATGAGGATGCAGAATGTGTGTTCATCCGTCCTTTAAATCCGACCCGGTTCCTTGAGGCTCGTGTGATGATGGGAGGCCGTTTCCTCGCTCTGTTGGCAGGCACGGCTGTTGATTCTCGGCGGGCTGGTGGAGAAATCAGAAATGTCGACTTGATTGAAGATGGAAGAGAAATCTTTAATCTCTTCACTTCTGCAGGCAAACGGATGAAGATGTGGATTACTCGGCGGTCTCCTTCGGATCCGTTAGAGTGTTCGGTTGAACACAGAGTAATCTCAACTCGTCCAGCGAGATGGAGATTGTATGGCCACAGTTTCAAGTCGGACGTTACTTCCTTGTGCTACGAGGTTGCACCTGAGAGCAGCGATGAGCTGCATATACACACTGCAAACAAAGTTGTTGGAAGCAAATCCCGGAAGCATTTCAGGGGTATTTCTACTCCTGATGATGTCATGGTTTGAGGGATATTCTGTTGTGTGCCTCATCCAATAGGAGTTGAGAGTTCGATCCTTTAGTGAGCAAGGCTTCATGGGATTTGTAGTCTGTTTTGGACTCCCTTTGTTTGATTTTGGCTTGATTTTTATCAGTAAGATTTATGACTTGGTGTGTGGGGGCTTGAGTTAGGTTTTTACGACTGTGTTAGGCCTGCCTTTGTCTTCCATCTGAATACATGAGGCCCAGGATTGTAAAAATAGCTTGTCCTGAAAACACATTTACAACATTTCAGTAAAAATCTGCCCTCATAATATAGTTTTTGACCTAAATGTATTGCATTGTGGTTGATAATGTCCGCTGGTTTACCTAAAAGCTATTACAAAAATATGATGATAGTGAAAAATACTTTGTAGGGTAGAATTCACTAAAATTATTCTAATTTAAGAGAGTTTTGAATTAAGTGTTTGGAACCAACGTACAGAAACACAAATTTTCACAATTTGACTTTGACTTATTTATCGTTACTGAGATATAGCCCTTAACCTTCCTGTTCTGTCTGGTCATTTTTGACCGAAATCAAATTCCCTATCTGTCACTCACTCGACGTTGGTGTCGATGTAGTGACACTAGGGGTCACTCTTGGGAGCCCGAGACACCTCTGGTCTTTGATAAAAGGCCAATGAAAATTGGCGAGTTGTATTTGCATTCCACTCCCCCGGACATACGGGTATAAAAGGAGCTGGTATGCAAACACTCATTCAGATTTTCTCTTCGGAGCCAAACGGTCATGCTCATTGAGCTGAATACTACTGTTCATTCACCTCTGTTGGATCTGATGGCGCATTTCAGCGGCTTCTCCCGCTTCTGCACTGGTGCACTGCAGAGAACGCCCCTGGGCACTTCGGCAGAAAAACTAGAGAGTATATTTTCTGAAAGAGCATTTTTCCCCTCTAAAAGTGTATATATTTCTCTAAAAGAGCGCACACACGGAACGTCTTTTTAAAGACGCATCTTTTTAAAGATGCTTTTCCGATTGTGTGTTATTCCTGGTTGTGATTGTTATCTCTCGCCTTCTAACAGTCACGATCACTGTCTTTCATGTCTGGGCACTGCTCACGCGAAGACAGCGTTTGTGGATGGTCATGTTCTCATTGCGAGAATATGTCCATGGCAACGTTGCGGTCACGGCTCGCCTTCGTAAGAAAGTGAGCCACCCCAGAGGCTCATGCCTCGGTCCTTTTACCCACGGGTATGAGACCAGCGCAGCTAGCACTGGGGGCGATTTGGGGACCCCAATGGGACCGCCTCCACCAGGTATCCCCCCGCGGACCTCCCATTCCCCGCACACTTGTCTGCCCCGATCGGGCTTCCGGGTGAGTCCGCCGGCTCGTCTCATGGCGAGTTCGACCTCTTATTTGGAGCCCACGAAAGTGATGAGCTCTCAAGCGCAGCATCGAAAAGCGGGCTCATCCAGTCGGAAGCCTCAGCTGGACTTCTCCCTTCGGGGTCGATTGCCCAGTCACAGGCTGACGCGGAGATGATGACATGCTTTCCTGGGCAGCTGCGAGCGTCGGTTAGAGTGGATTTCACTGCTCTTCCCTGAACCCTCGTGGCTCGGTGATTGGTTACTGGGCTCGCGGCGCCGCTCAAAGCCACAACCCGCCCCCGTTCCTTTCTTCCCGGAAGTGCATGAGGAGCTGACAAGGTCGTGGGAGGCACTTTTTACTGCCCGGTTCCGATCTTTTCAGCTTCCCCGCCCTCACTACCCTTGATGGTGGGGCGGCCAAGGGCTATTCAGCAATCCCCCGGTGGTTAAAGGCGCTCGCGGTGCACCTATGCCCGCAGAGGGCCGACACCTGGCGTGGGTGCCCGAAGCCCCC
Source organism: Myxocyprinus asiaticus (assembly GCF_019703515.2). Classification (NCBI taxonomy): domain Eukaryota; kingdom Metazoa; phylum Chordata; class Actinopteri; order Cypriniformes; family Catostomidae; genus Myxocyprinus; species Myxocyprinus asiaticus. Next base: position 32,746,203 of record NC_059357.1, on the reverse strand, counting down.
GTCCAAGGCCTGTAGGTTTACGTCGTCTCTGACGGCCAAGGCCTACGGTGCCGCTGGACAAGCCGCCTCCACCCTGCACGCCATGGCTCTCCTGCAAGTCGGCCAAGGCGCTAAAGGAACTGCACGAGGGTAGTTCCGCCCTGGGATTGATGCAGGATCTGCGCTCGGCGACCGACCTCGCTCTCTGAGCGACAGAGGTCATGGCGCGGTCTCTCGGGCAGATGATGGCCACACTAGTGGTCCAGGAGCACCACCTTTGGCTCAACCTGGTCGAGATGGGTGAGGCCGACAAGACACGATTCCTTGCTGCCCCCATTTCCCAGGCGGGCCTATTCGGCGACACTGTCGAGGACTTTGCCCAGCAGTTTTCGATGGTAGAGCAGTAGATGGATGCTAGCCGGCATATCCTGCCCCGGCGCGGCTCAAGATCCCGCACCCCGTCTACTCAACGCCAAGGGCGTCCCCCTGCAGTGACTGCACCGGCTCCGCTGCAGCCCGCCCCTTCAGCCCGGCCCCGGCGTGGAGCCCACCGCAGGAAGCAGATGCCACCCGACTCGCGGCCGCCCAGAACCCGTGAAAGGCTTCAAAGCGCCCTTGAGATGGGCGACCCAGGGACAACGAAACCCGCTGCTCTGGAGCTGGTAAGCAGATCTCCGTCTTTTTGTTACCTTTTGCTTTTAATTGCGCTGCATGCCCAAGTGGCTGCAGTACTCAAGAGCTCAGCAAGAGCGGTTTCCTTGTTCCCTGGGTCACGTATCCGGTGTGTACGGCCGTCATCACGACCACTGTCCACCATTCTATTTGGCAGGTTTTGCACTCCAGCGGCGGTCTCCCGCCCCTGAGCGCCCAGCTGGGCACAAATCTGCCCCCGATGTGACAGTCTCCACGGGTCAGGAGGACAGGCCTCTTCCTCCCCCATCCCAGGCTGTTCCGGGGGTGGTCACAAGGAGCCAGGTAAGTGCTTCAATGTCCTTAGACTCAGCAAAGCCACAAGTGGTGTGGCACCTCGAGCTCCGCCCCACCGCGAGGCCCCACCTGCCGGTACGTCCGATGACGTTGTCCCTTTTGGTCCCCCTTGCGCGGAACTTGGACACATGGCTTGCGCTTTCCAATCCGTCACGAGGGCTGGTCCGGACCGTCCGACTCGGCTGCGTGATTCACTTCGCCGGGCATCTGCCCAGGTTCAGCGGTGTCCACTTCACCTTGGTGAAAGACGAAAACGCTGCTGCCTTGCGCAGAGATCGCTACCCTCCTACGGAAGGGTGCGATTGAACCTGTCCCTCCAGCCGAGATGAAGAAGGGGTTTTTCAGTCCCTACTTCATCGTACCGAAAAAAGGCGGTGGGTTGAGGCCAATCTTGGACCTGTGAGTTCTGAACAAGGCTTTACACAGACTCCCGTTCAAGATGCTGATGCAAAAATGCATTCTGGTGAGCGTCCGGCATCAAGATTGGTTCGCGGCGGTAGACCTGAAGGATGCGTACTTCCACGCCTCGATCCTTCCTCAACACAGACCCTTCTTGCGGTTCGCGTTCGAGGGTCAGGCATATCTGTACAAAGTCCTCCCTTTTGGACTGTCCCTGTCTCCTAGCATCTTTACGAAGGCCGCCGAGGCTGCCCTTGCCCCATTAAAGGAGGTGGGCATTCGCGTTCTCAACTATCTCGATGACTGGCTAATCCTAGCTCACTCTCAAGACGTGTTGTGCGCACACAGGGACCTGGTGCTCTCACACCTCAGCCGACTAGGGCTTCGGGTCAACTGGGAAAAGAGCAAGCTCCTCCTGGTTGAGAGCATCTCTTTTCTTGGTTTGGAGTTGGACTCAGTCTCTTGATGGCGCGCCTTACGAACGAGCATGCCCAGTCGGTGCTGGCCTGTTTGAAGGCATTCAAACAGGGAACAGCGGTTCCACTGAAACTTTTTCAGAGGCTCCTGGGGCATATGGCATCCTCGGCGGTGGTCACCCCGCTCGGGTTGATGCATATGAGGCCTCTTCAGCACTGGCTCCAGACTCGAGTCCTGAGACAGCCGTGGCGCCACGGGACACACCGCATGACCATCACGTTGGTCTGTCACCGTCTTTTCAGCCCTTGGACCGACCTCTCGTTCCTACGGGCAGGTGTTCCTCTAGAACTGGTCCCCAGGCACGTCGTGGTCATGACAAACACCTCCAAAATGGGCTGGGGCACCATTTGCAACGGGCACACAGCCGCCAGCCTCTGGACAGGTCCGCGACTGCATTGGCACATCAACTGCCTCGAGTGGTTGGCAATTCTGCTCGCCCTGCGGAGGTTTCAGCCATTGATCCAGGGCAAGCACGTGTTAGTTCAGACAGGCAACACAACAACGGTAGCATATGTCAACTGCCAAGGTGGTTTGCGCTCTCGTTGTATGTCACAACTCGCCCATCATCTCCTCCTCTGGAGTCAGCAGCACCTCAAGTTACTGCAAGCTACTCACATCCCTGGCAACCTCAACACTATGGCGGACGCGCTGTCACAACAGATTACTCTCAGGGGAGAGTGGAGAATCCACCTTGAGGTGGTTCAGCTGATTTGGAGTCGATTCGACAGGCACAGGTGCACTTGTTCGCCTCCCAAGAATCCTCCCCACTGCCCGCTCTGGTACGCCCTGACTGAGGCCTCCCTTGGCATAGACGCGCTGGCACACAGCTGGACCCCTGGCATTCACAAATATGCATTTCCCCCAGTGAGCCTGCTTGCACAGACCCTGTGCAACGTCAGGGAGGATGAGGAGCAGGTCATCCTGGTAGCACCCTACTGGCCTGCCCAGACGTGGTGCTCGGACCTCACACTCCTCGCGACAGCTCCCCCCTGGCAAATTCCCCTGAGGAAGGACCTTCTTTCTCAGGGAAGGAGCACCATCCGGCACCCGCGCCCAGACCTCTGGAATCTCCATGTCTAGCCCCTGTAAGGGACGTGGAAAACCTAAGCTGTCTCCCACCTGCGATGATAGACACGATCACTCAGGCTAGGGCTCCCTCTACGAGGCGTCTGTATGCCTTTAAGTGGCGTCTGTTCGTTAAGTGGTGTTCTTCCCGTCGGGAAGACCCCCAGAGATGCGCAGTCAGATCAGTGCTTTCCTTCCTGCAAGAGAGGTTGGAAGGGAGGCTGTCCCCTTCCACCTTGAAGGTGTACGTTGCTGCCATAGCAGCACACCACGACGCGGTCGACGGTAAGTCCTTAGGGAAGCATGACCTGATCATCAGGTTCCTAAGAGGCGCCAGGAGGCTGACTCCCTCCAAGCCGTGCCTCGTTCCCTCATCGGACCTCTGTAGTTCTTCAGGGTCTACAGAGAGCCACCTTTGAGCCTTTGCAGTCAGCCGAGCTTAAGGCACTCTCCTTGAAGATTGCCCTCCTGACTGCGCTCACTTCCATCAAGAGGGTAGGTGACCTGCAAGCATTCTCTGTCAGCTAAACGTGCCTGGAGTTCGGTCCAGGTTACTCTCACGTGATCCTGAGACCCTGACCGGGCTATGTGCCCAAGGTTCCCACCACCCCTTTAGGGACTAGGTGGTGAACCTGCAAGTGCTGCCCCAGGAGGAGGCAGACCCAGCCCTGTCGTCGCTGTGTCCGGTGCGTGCTTTACACATCTATTTGGATCGCACACAGAGCTTTAGAATCTCTGAGCAGCTCTTTGTCTGCTTTTGGTGCACAGCGGAAATGAAGCGCTGTCTCCAAGCAGAGGATTGCCCACTGGCTCGCTGACGCCATAACTATGGCATATCTCACCCAAAACATGCGGCCCCCGGTAGGGCTATGAGCCCATTCTACCCGTGGTGTAGCGGCTTTTTGGGCCTTGGCCAGAGGTGCCTCTCTAACAGACATTTGCAGAGCAGCGGGCTGGGCAACATCCAACACCTTTGCAAGGTTCTACAACCTCCGGGTGAAACCGGTTTCATCCCAGGTAGTGGCACGCAACACAAGCGGATAAGCCCGGGATAGCCGGCCGGGTGTATCACTTGCACATAGCGCCTTCCACCTCCTTTTGGGCTGAAGACGTGCACCGTTAATTCCCAGTAGTGTTCACAAAATTTGTCCCCTGGTTGACTTCTTCCGAGCCCTGTGGCAGTCGAGTTTTCGGAGAGACTCGCTCCCGGCCCAGTACACGTGCTAACTAAGAGCCCTGTTCTGGGGTAGGTGCTCCGCATGTGGTGGTTCCCTGTAAGGCTAACCCCATGCGATCTATATCTTCCGCTAATTCGTTTCCCTGCTGACAAACTGCTTTTTCCTTGGACAGAGCCTCTCTGCCCCAGTCTCCATGTTTGTAGTAACTCCTCCCCCATTGGGCAGGATCTACCTTGAAGGCTTTCCACATGGTTGGAAAGACCATGTGACATATTCTTCCACTTAAATATCCCCCCCTCTCGGGGCGAGGTGTGGTCTCTGCGGTGTCCTCTGTTTGGGAGGGACACGCCCCGACTAGACCCAGTCGGATAATCCCCTTTCTTTTTTAGGGAGTGGAAAAAGAGAAGGGGAAAAGAGGCCACAACTGGGTTAAGCCTGTCTCTATCTTTGGGTAGTCAACTTGTCCCCAAAAAGGGCTGTTTGACACTCATAACTGTATTGGGGGGGTTACGTGTCGACCTGGTGTGCTGGCTCTGAGGCACACAGCAAGTCTGCCCACCACACACCGCCAGTTCACGTAACACAGTTCAGCCTTGTGGCGTTTTGTATAGGGACCCCTAGTGTCACTACATCAACACCAACAACGAGTGAGTGACAGATAGGGAACGTCATGGTTACTGGTGTAACCTCCGTTCCCTGATGGAGGGAACGAGACGTTGGTCCCTCCTGCCACAACGCTGAACTACCCGCTGAAATGGCCGGACCTTATATCGGCTCCTCAGCGTAAAACCTGAATAAGTGGTTGCATACCAGCTCCTTTTATACCCGTATGTCCGGGGGAGTGGCATGCAAATACCACTCGCCAATTTTCATTGGCCTTTTATCAAAGACCAGAGGTGTCTCGGGCTCCCAAGAGTGACCCCTAGTGTCACTACATCGACACCAACGTCTCGTTCCCCCCATCAGGGAACGGAGGTTACACCAGTAACCATGATGTTTTCTGATGTAATAACAATGGTTTCGTTTTTCTGAGAGGTACAACCCCAATGCCGAAAAAGTTGGGACAGTATGAAAAATGCTAATAAAAACAAAAAGGAGTGATTTGTAAATTATATTCACCCAAGTACCACAACTACACAAAATATGATGTTTCACCTTGTGAATTTCATTTTTTTCTTTTATTTTTTTTTTATTTTTATGTACAGTAATTTGAATTCAGATTATTACAACACTCTCCAAATAAGTTGGTACAGTCCAGTGTTTACCACTGTGAAACATCACCATTTCTTCTAATAACACTTATTAAGCATTTGGACACTGAGGACACACGTTTGTTAAGTTTAGAAAGTGGAATTTTCCCCCATTCATCCATTATGCAGGTCTTCAGCTGCACAATTGTAAGAGGTCTTCGTTGCCATCTATTGCACTACATAATGTGCCACAAATTCTCAATTGGAGACAGGTCAGAACTGCAGGCAGGCCAATCTAGCACCCACACTCTTTGCTTACACAGCCATGCACTTGTAATCCGGGCAGAGTGTGGTTTGAAGTTGTCCTGCTGGAAAATGCATGGACGTCCCTGGATGGCAGTATATGTTGCTCAAAAATTTGTAAATATCTGTCTGCATTAATGGTCCCCTCACAGATGTGTGAGTTACCCATGTCATGGTCACTGACACACCACCTGACAGCTTGGATGGTCCTTTTCCTCTTTGGCCCAGAGAACACGACAGCTGTGTTTTTCAAAAACAATTTGAAATGTGAACTCGTTGGACCAAAAAACACAGTTCCACTGTTCTACTCTCCATCTAAGATGTGACCGAGCCCAGAGAAGTCGGCAGCGCTTCTAGACAGTGTTGATATATGGCTTCTGGTTTGCTTATCAAAGTCTTAACTTGCATCTGTGGATGCAGTGGTGAGTGGTGTTGACTAATAAAGGTTACTTAAGTAATCCCAAGCCCATGTTCATGATACTCATTACAGATGAATGATACTTTTTAAGATAGTGACGTCTGAGGGATCAGAGATCACGCGCATTCAGAAGTGGTTTTCGTCTTGCCCTTTACGCACCAAGATTTGACCAGATTCCTTGAATCTTTTAACTATATTGTGCACTGAAGAGGGTGAAATACCCAAAATCCTTCCACTTTGTCTTTGGGGAACATTGTTCTCAAAGTGCTGGATTATTTGCTGAAGTATCTGTTGGCAAATTGACAAGTCTCAAATGATCCTTGCTCTTGAAGGCTAGGCTGTTTTTGGAGGCTCACTATATATACCTGTTTAACATCTCCTGTTTACCATCGCCTTGTTATTTCAACTTGTCAAATTGTTATTAGTCTTAAATTGCCCCTGTTTCAACTTTTTTGGAGTGTGTTGCAATCATCTAATTTGTAATTACTGTACATGTTCAAAAAACTATGAAATTCACAAGGTAAAACGTCTCGGTTACTGTTGTAACCTCCATTCCCTGATGGAGGGAATGAGACATTGTGTCGATGTAGTGACACTAGGGGTCGCTCTTGGGAGCCCCAAACACCTCTAATCTTTGAGAAAAGGCCAATGAGAATTGGCGAGTGGAATTTGCATGCCACTCCCCCAGACATACGGGTATAAAAGAAGCTGGCTCACAACCACTCATTCAGGTTTTGTGCTGAGGAGCCGAGACAAGGTCCCGGCCAATTCAGCGGATAGTACAGTGTTGTGGCAAGAGAGACACAACGTCTCGTTCCCTCCATCAGGGAACAGAAGTTACAACAGTAACCGAGATGTTCCCCTTCTGTCACTCACTCAACGTTGTGTTGATGTTGTGACACTAGGGGTCCCTATAGAAAAATGCCACGACAACTGGACCGTGTTACGTGAACTGCCGATGCAGGTGCAAGCAAGCTAGTGTGTGCATAATGGCAGGTGAATCAGTCTGCACATAGCCTCCCCCAATGCCCCAAAAGACGTCATGTAGTTCCCCACACCCCTGAGGGGGGGAAGTGACATAACTAGTATGGGAGAAGGCTGCTCCAGCCACCAGGCCTTTTCTCTCTATGCTTCTCTTCACAGAGTATTAGATTCAGCTGGGGCCATCGAATGCTATTACACACGCCAGGGAAGGTGTTCTTTTCCTTTCCTATTCTTTCAGGGGGAAAAGACCCTGCGGAGACCACATCCTGCCTGAAGGGGAGGTAACATGTGACAATACGTCATGTGGGCTGACCAGCCGCACATGGAAGAGGCGTGGCGGTAGGTCCTGCCTCGAAGGGGAGGAGCTCTACAACACAGCGACCAGGGGCAGAGAGAGCTCTGCCCAAGGGAGACGTGGGTCTGTCGACAGGGACACTGTACTGCGGAAAATACATCACAGGGGGCTACCGGAGTAACCGACACCTGTGGAGCACCTACCCCAGTACAGGGCATATTAGCACATGTACTGGATCTGGCTGCGAATTCCTCCGCCGAATTCACGAGCCACAGGGCTAGGGAGGAAGACAACCAGGGTTCACGGGTTCGTGAACTCGCATGGGAGAAGAAGCGCATGTCTTCGCCTCACGGAGGGGAAAGGCACTGTGCGCAAGCAGTATACCCGGCCAGCTGTCCCGTAAATTTACCTGTTCGTACCTGACAACTCACGGAACAAAACCGGCTCAACCCGTAGAACACAAATCTCATGAAGGGTGTTGCCCAGCCCGCTTCCCTGCAGATGTCTGCTAGAGAGGTGCCATTGGCCAGTGCCCACGAGGATGCCAGACTCCTCGTAGAGTGTGCTCGTATTCCCAAAGGGGCAGGCACAGCCTGGGCCTGGTATGCCAGCACGATGGCATCCACGATCCAGTGGGCAAGCCTCTGTTTGAAGACAGTGTTCCCTTTCTGCTGTCCGCCAAAACAGACAAAGAGCTTCTCAGAGCATCTAGAGTTCTGCGTACGATCCAAATTGATGCGCAAAGCATGCATCGGACACAGCAACGATAAGGCTGGGTCTGCCTCCTCCCGGGGCAGCTTCGCTTGCAGGCTTACCACCTGACCCCTAAAGGGGTCGTGGGAACTTTGGGCACATAGCCCGTTCGGGGTATCAAGACCACGTGAGAACACTCCGGACCGGACTCCAGGCAGGTGTCGCTGCCAGAGGATGCCTGCAGATCCCTAACCCTCTTGATGGATTTCGTGAACACAGTCAGGAGGGCCGTCTTCAAAGAGGGCGCTTTCAGCTCAACTGGCTGTAGGGGCTCAAACGGGGTGACCTGTTCCTCGTCCTCCCTGACCTTGCACAAAGTCTGTGCAAGCCGGCTCATTTGCGCAGCCCCCGGGGCCAGCTGTGTGCCAGCGTGTCTGTGCCGAGGGGAGAACCAGTCGGAGAATACCAGAGCGGGCGGTGGGAGGATTCCCGGGAAGCAAACAGGTCAACCTGTGCTTCGCTGAATCGACTCCAAAACAGCTGGCCCACCTGGGGGTGGAGTCTCAAATCTCCCCTGAGCATCACCTGCCGCAACAGCACGTCCGCTGTACGGTTCGGGGTGCCTGGGATGTGAGTGGACCTCAGTCGCTGCCTACTCCGGAGGAGGAGACGGCAAGCGAGTTGGACGTAAGCCACGTTGCAAGCCAGCTCCTTTTATTCCCGTATGTCCGGGGGAGTGGCATGTAAATTCCACTCGCCAATTCTCATTGGCCCTTTCTCAAAGATTAGAGGTGTTTGAGGCTCCCAAGAGCGACCCCTAGTTTCACTACATCGACACAACGTCGAGTGAGTGACAGAAGGGGAACATCATATAATGTGTAGTTGTAGTGCTTTCAATATAGCAAAGGGTGAATATAATTTACAAATCACTTCTTTATGTTTTTATTAGCATTTTTTATACTGTCCCAACTTTTTTGGAATTGGGGTTGTACAAGACTTTGTGACTTTTCTCCACTTGCCATCTGAACATACAAACACACACCAAAAAATTTGCCTTGATTCGATAAGTCTAAGTGGTTGTAAAAAAAAAAAAAAATAAATAAAAAAAATAAAAAGTGACACCTTGCTGTTCGCGATCAGAACTGACCAACCATAGGAAATTAATGGGAACGACTAAAAAACAGAGCATTTTTTTTATTTGTCAAATACAGTATATAAATCAGCCACAATGCAGAAAAGTAAGTGGCCCTACAGCAAAGTAAGCAGTATTTGAACAGAATAGGAGAGTTAAAGAAAAAATCCCTATGTGACAACTAGCACCTGTCTTCCCTACTGAATGTAAATATTAAAGATGCACATATAGAAATGTTTAGTGTATAGCTTGAGGTTTACTGTCTGCTGCAATAAGTTCAATTATGCAGTACAAACTCAGACAGTAGAATTGTATCGCTCTACTGGAACGTCTGTTTAAATGTGTCATTTGTTTTGTGACAGAAGCAGAATTTTTTGGCCTCATTTTGTTCTGTTGTTGTGTCTCATACACACCTCTACTAAATTATGTGTCTGCAAATTGTTGATGCATTAAACTTGGCTGCTTCCCAGATTCATGCTTTAAAAGAAGCTCAGCCTTAATTGGCAACAGCAAAGTGGAGATCCAGCAAACAGGCACCTTTCTCTTCTTAGCCCAAGATGTGCACAAAAATTCATGGGATCGGCTGAGCCAGCTTTCTTTCAACTTTAATCCCTGCGATCCTAATGCCAAAATTCAGATGAACTGTACAGTGTTTAACCTCTCCACCCTGGATCCCCAAGGCTCCGGTTGGAATCTCCTAACAGAAATTAAAACAGTGGTGGGCAGCGCTAGGGGAGTTGAATGAGGAATGCTGAATGACAGTGAGATAATTGGGGCCTGCTGGAGCTCTCTCTCTCTCTCTACATTCAGATCAAGGGGACATGAAGAAGAGAAAATGAGAGAAAGCTTAGTCAGCACAGCTTTAAGATCACATATACACATGCTCACCATACTCTGTGCACAGGGTTGGGGAGTAACGGAATACATGTACCGGGATTACGTATTTAAAATACAAAATATAAGTAACTGTATTCCACTACAGTTACAATTTAAATAATTGGTAATTACAGTACAGTTACATTCAAAAAGTATTTTGATTACTGAAGAGATTACTTTGCATTTTATTGTCATTAATTTAATATTTATTCCTTTCAGATGGAAAACATTTATACATATAAATGATGCGATCCAAAGTGCATTTGAACAGCGGTGAAACACTTTCTTATGATGTGTTACATTCATACGAGCAGACAGATAAGCAAGTTTGAAGTAAGTTTGGAGCAGAAGAAATAGAAATAAAACTTGTGTAAATTGTCAGTTTTACGCTTAGCTAAAATGCTATTTCTAGCCATTTTACATGCACGTTAACAGGCACGATCATATTTTTTATCAAGAAAATTCACGTTAGATCATAATTTCTTTTTTTCTAGAAAGACCTTTGATATTAGGGCAAAAATCATATTCTTGATTATAATTTTTGTATTGTTTTCCTGTAAAAATATCTAAAAAACCTTAAAACAAGATCAATTTGATTTATCTTGTTTTAGAAACAACACTGCATAAGATATTTAGGTTTTTCAGAGAATGTATTTTTAACATGTGTACTTTGTCTTACTGTACTGGCAGAGTTTTTATAGTCAAAACAAGTGAAAAAAATCTACCAGTGCTGTAGAAGTAATCCAAAGTGTTTAGAATACGTTACTAACCTTGAGTAATCTAACTGAATACGTTACAAATAACATTTTACAGCATGTATTCTATAATCTGTAGTGGACTACATTTCAAAAGTAACCCTCCCAACCCTGTCTGTGCAGCATCAGTGGTTTTTGCTGTTCAACTGAGCATTAATAGTGATTAGCTTAACTGGTAGAGCATGGAGCAAGCAACACCAAAGACATGGGTTTTATTTTCATGGACCACAAAAAATTATAAACATATATACTACCTTGAATACACATTAAGTTGCTTTGGAGAAAATCATCTGCAATGTGAATAAATGTAAATGTAACAACATCTCTGCCAACTAAACATAGTACTAACCCAATCCATAACCACAACCTATCCTTAAAATTAGAAGCAAATGATAGGTTGATAAGGATCGTGTACAAGCCTCTGAGTCTAACCCAAACATAAACCCTAAACCTAACCTTAAAATGATTGGCTGATACTGTAAGAATGCTGTTTCAGGACCACCAAGGATGTTGATCCAGAAATACATGCTACTCAGCGTGGTTCGATTATAACATGCTTTTCAGTTTCACGTTATGCATAACTCTTAATATATTTGTATGCAAATAACACAGTGTCTACTAGACACAGACCCAACATGTTGACTAATGTCAGAACTAATCAACCAGTCAAGCAGTCGGTGCAACTTCGTGTTTGTGCATATCACAGGTCACCTGCCTACGTTGCATGCTTCCGGTGGGAAGGATGTCCTTGGCGCATCTTGAGAAAAAGCACTGCTAAGTGTCGGAACTTGAGCCAGTGGCATGTTTACCCAGGAGACTTGTGAATGGTGACACATGCTTTTACTTTGACTAATAAATCATTGACAGCCTGATGTGCATCGATGGGAATGCGGTGTCGGTTTTGATACTTGATTAGCATTTCTGTCACTTTGCCTTACACTTAACATAACTCCAGCTGCGTGGCTCAATCGGAGCCATTCGGCGGCATGACATGATGAGCCATTTCTCAAACTGACAGCCTGTCATGACAACATGTCCACTAGAGGGGAAGAGCATCTGCAAGTGCTGTATTTGCCAAAAGGGCACTTTCAGTAGAGTAATAGCCGGACGGCTGAGTGTATCAAATACTGTAGGGATGTGCCTGAAGCCAAATACCTTATTCGGAAAGGCACGAATAATTACTTCAAAACGAATAATGGATTCATCTGAATAATATAATAAATATTTGTATGACTGATTATCCAAAAAGCACAAGGATAAAGAGACATTTTAAATAAACATATCCAAAATTACAATGGATATATGAATCTGTGCAGCCAATACTTCAAAAGTGTAAACCTTGAAAACACCCATGTGATTTCAGATCGGATAGGAGCGGTCTCGACTCTGCTTGCGGTCTCTGTTAATTGTGTGCATCTGGAGCTTCTCAAGTGTAACATTAAATAAGATAAGACATCAAATACACTTTCCACTTCTTGAAATGTCTATGTTAATCACACAATTCACATGTGATTCTCATGTATTTATTTATAGCCTAAACCTGAGCACGATGTAAAATTCCTGACCTGAAGTGATTTAACATCGGAGCTCGTCTTTCCGTCTCTTAAAGTTGACAACATTTATATCCACATCAGTGATTAAGGTAATTAACATGTTAAGACTTTATTCTGAAAAATGCTCCATTAAGGTTTAAATGCTCCAAAGAATATTCATCTATTAGCAATATTCCTCCTTATGTAAAACGAAGAAACTGAAACATGCTCCTCTTTTTTTTCCTTCTTTATCTTTAATCTTTGCTAAATTTGAAAATGTTAAGTGTTCTTGAACTCTGGTAAGGCATTATATAAATGCAACATTATTATTATTATTTAACTAAATAATGGCATCCTATCGTAAAAATTCCTGATAGATTTACGGGACATTCACCTGTTTGTAGGCTATATTGATTTTATTTTATTTTAAGTTCTTTTAATGTTTGAACTGCAAAATGTGTGCTTGACATTTCACATTTTGCTTGACACCTCTTGCCTCCAGAATAATGTTGTTATACATGCACAGACAAACGAAAATTCTGTTTCATGCAGATATTAAAATCTGAAATACCAGGAGAAACCACAGTATATTCCACAGTTAATGTAGCCTACAAATTCAGCTTCATCTGGTAAGAAAAAAAATATATAATTTTTTAAAATAGTAATTGTATAATAATAATAATAATAATAATAATAATAATAATAATAATTATTATTATTATTATTAGGCTACTGTTATGAAAAGGCATATACAAGGCATATTTTATTAATAGAAACTATAAATGTACGAGTAACACTTAAAAACTGGCTTTTCATTATGTTTTGACGAACTTCTGAATACAGAGACAGATCATTTTGTCATATGAACAGATACAGATACAAATACAGATAATGGCTTCGCTGCACACCCCTAGTATCAAACATCAGAGTTATTGATTCTAAAAACAGCAGGCTTACTCATCGCTTTTGGCCATTTTCGAAAGCTTTATTGAGCGATTGTGTGTGGTATTAAATTAGATGTTTAATAACTGCACGAATGTGCGCTGGCAACAGAGTTTATTGTTCATTGGCACCTTGTAGCCATTGAGTTGCATATGGCAGCTCCCACCTTTAACATGCTAATGAGAAGGTGTTGTGAATAAGCTCCTCATATTTTTACTCCCCTGCATGATCTCCAGGGCAGTCAGCCTGAGTCAGACCTGCTAACTGTGAAACACTCTAAACAGAGGAGCCAATGACAGTCGCTAAGACTTTGTTCCAGCTACTTGCTGTGTCTTAAACACATTTTTGGAGCTGCCATGCAGGGCGTTATGGTTTAAATGTTGTACCATCCATTTTATGGTAACTTGGTTAGCTTGATTGAGATGAACTGATTAGCCACCACAGTCATGATAGATAGATAGATAGATAGATAGATAGATAGAAGGATAAAAAAAGAAAAAAAAATGACAGAGATTTTAAAAGCTTCTTTGTGTGAGGGAAAATCATTTTTGGCTTATTGTGGTTTTAACAGTGACAATAAATAGATTTTGCCAGAAGTGGTTACCATGGTAAATTTTTGTTTGGGAATTGTGTAAGATAAACATGGCAGTGCAATACGGTGCAGTCATATCACATTAAGTAAATGTGTGTTCAATTTAATAGCATTAAACTTTTAATCTCATGTATTATTTATAGAATAAAATCAGTCGGTAACACTTTAAAATAAGGTTCTATTTGTTAGCATTAGTTAACAACTATACAATGGACAATATGTTTAAAGCATTTATTAATTATGGTCGATGTTAATTTCAACAAATAGTAATACATTTTTAAAATCAGTTTTATATGTCAACATTAGTTAATGCACTTGAACTAACATGAACTAATATTGAATAATTGTATTTTACTAAGCTAACATTAGAAAAGTTTTATTATTACAACATTAATAAATGCTGTAAAAAATATATTGCTCACTGTTAATTCATGATATCTAATGCATTTAACCTTTAAGCTCTGAATGTGATTTAAAAATTTCCTGTTTCAGTAGCAAACCCAAAATTAAATGCTTGTAACTTAAAAAAAAAAAAAAAAATAGAGGGTCAATTGCTTGGTATAGTTTTAAAGGAAACTTTTTAAATGTTTTAATGATATAGATTATGAAACTGCTGAAAAATCACAAAAACATTTGAGCCAAAAAGTAACTTTTTTCTAAAAAAAAAATTCTGATTAGACATTATATATCTCAGGGTGTAAATAAGGTAGCTCCGGAAAACTGTTTTTGTTTTGTTTCCAATCATGTCAACTCTAACTGAATAAACGTTTGTGTTGATATGACAAAGCAATAAAAATGTATAGCATAACAAAAATAATTTATCCTAGTGTCCAAAAACATCTCCAAGTGTCCAAAAGCCAAAAACAATATAATTGTACATAAGAACTAAATTCACATGTAAATACAACAATGACTAAAGGTATGCTCTCTCTCTAAAGCATGCAGGCATTCAGGCATGAGTAACGATATCTCATTCAGTTCTATTCTGTGTCATTTGAGCCATCATTGAGTGTCATGTAATTGCCGCCATCTCCTGATAGCCATATGTAACTAGAGTGAAAGATCCTCTCTGCCCATATTTGGATGACTTCCACCTCTGGTTGCAGCAATCTGAATCCTAATATGATTGGTTTAGCGATCCATGATGCTGCACAACGTACTACATCAGTTCTGATGAAGTTATCTGATTCAGGAAAGCTAACGTGTCTTTAGCCAGATAGCACATTGTGCTTCGTGGTGATTATCTAATGATCTATGCATCCGATTACGTTGTGTGTGGGCTCGTTTTAATGGGAATCCCATCCTCTAAGTAATGCTGTATGAATAAAATTACTTCCTGGTTTCAATGGGACCAGAACCCATGTCTAGGAGGTTGTGCTAGTCAGTAGCACTAAAGGGTATGGTGACCATGGTTGAAATGATGCAAAAATGTCTGATAGGGTATGGCACTTGTCAGTTATTCAGCAGAATGTGGTTGATTTCAAGCTACATGCCAATTTCCAATGTGATAATGTTGAACATTTGTATGTTATTTGTTGTAATGTACATACGTTAAAGGGCTTACATTGTAGAAGCTCTCCATACATTGGTTTGATACATATGTGTGTTTTTCTAAATGTATTATTTACGAATACTTGCAATTCAAATGAGTCCTGTTAATGATTCCACTATTATTCTATATTATCTTCTGGCAAAATTGTGGAATTCTCCTCAACTTCAAAATATGATTATTTTTTTATGAAGGGTACATAGCTCATTATATTTGTGGTGCACTGTTTTTCTTTCTTTGCCTCCGGTGCATTTTTTCACAGTACATTAAACAAACAAAGCTGTTCCTAGGGGTCTGGTGGAGCTCTCTGATTTGTTTCAGAGTTGGCCTAGAAAGCCCTCTGGTGCCTGACCCTTGCCCAGGGGCAGCTGACCTACAATGTACAGAATATAGAAGATCCTCTTTATGTCTTTCCCACAGAGAGGTTGTTAAAAGGTATAAGAACTTCCACAAGGAGTGATTTGTGAGGACAAATGCTTCAGGGAAAGCAGGTACATTTATCATTCTTTAGAATCATTCCATAAAACGTTAAACAAAAATCAAAAAATTTAAAATTTTTTGCAGACAGGATTTTTTATTCCAAATATTTTTGATGTAAAATATACTGTTAACTGGCAAACTTTGGCAATATTGTTTTCTGAGGTATAATTTTAATTCAAAGATTATGTTCCAGCATAGTTGAACACCTTGTTTGTCTAACACTGTCTGCAGCTGCAGTCAAATCAAGTGTTAATATTCCTTAGTCAGAGCTGAACTGCAGCTAAGGTCACAATATAAAGTAGAGCTCTAGAAACTTATTTGACCCGACTAACCCGCGCAGTGACTTTGACTAATTGGATGTCAGCGACCGTGCTGAACTGCCACAGAATGCAAAAGCATGAATTAATATTCCTCCATGTTCTTCTTAACAGGAAAATTGACTGATAATTGGGACCAACTGTTCTGCATTTGCTAAAGTTGTTCGTTAGTGCTGATTAAATGCTTTTGTGTCCTATATAGTAGGTTGTGATTAGACATTGATATTGTTATAACTTCATTATATTCATTCAAAGATCTGGAATTTAACTGCCTGTCAAAAAGCTATTTGTCTGCAATGACCTCTTTGTACTGGTTAAATTAACAGCCTCATTCAATGAAGTGTACAGATGCTTCTCGTGTTTGTTGTCATACATATTTCTTTTTTTTTTCAGTGGCACCAGTAATGGCCTTTTAGTGCTGGCAGCTGTACGTCTGTTGTGCTGTTCCGATTCGCGACAACTTTAGTAGAACAGCTGCATTAAGCGAATTGTAGAGGGAGTCCACATGGCTGCACAGATCCCTCTAGATCTCACCCTTGGACTTTTTCACACATCTGAGTCACACATGCCCCAGTGTTATGCGTCAGGCCATCTCAGCACACTTAGCCATGCTTCCCTGATCTGCTGTGGTATGCTCTACTGTGCTGGCCTTTTTTCAAATATGACCCTTGTATCAGTAGCTTCGTTTTAAGTTTATCACTTTCTCATGACGTTTAAGTGTTCCAGTCCCAGGAGAAATTTTATTCCAAGAGTGCGACCACTTATCGTACACATATAATTTTCTAACTGTACTTCAAGAAATGTGGACTTGGCAAGTGCATGAGTTATAAAAGGTGCACTCGTTTTTTTTTACTTTTTATTATTAAAATAAAATTTTACATAATGGAATAACACTTTAAATCTTTGTTTAAAATGATGTACACTCACAAGAGATGAAGACTCATGTCATGTCAGTGAACTATAGTAGAAAACATCTCAAGATTATACTAAATATCAGCTCAACTTTACTAAATAACACTTAATGATAAGGTTAATAATATAAGTTAACTACATTAGTTGACACTAACTATCAACAGGTTGGGAGGGTTACTTTTGAAATGTATTCCACTACAGATTACAGAATACATGCTGTAAAATGTAATTTGTAATGTATTCCGTTAGATTACTCAAGGTCAGTAACATATTCTAAATACTTTGGATTACTTCTTCAGCACTGGTAGATTTTTTCACTTGTTTTGACTATAAAAACTCTGCCAGTACAGGAAGACAAAATACACATGTTAAAAATACATTCTCTGAAAAACCTAAATATCTTATGCAGTGTTGTTTCTAAAACAAGATCAATCAAACTGATCTTGTTTTAAGGTTTTTTAGATATTTTTACAGGAAAACAATACAACAATTATTATCAAGAATATGATTTTTGCCCTAATATCAAAGGTCTTAATAGAAAAAAAAAAAAAAGAAATTATGATCTAATGTGAATTTTCTTGATAAAAAAATATGATCGTGCCTGGTAACGTGCATGTAAAATGGCTAGAAATAGCATTTTACCTTAGCGTAAAGCTGACAATTTACACAAGGTTTATTTCTGTTTCTTGTGCTCCAAACTTACTTAAAACTTACTTCTCTGTCTGCTCGTATGAATGTAACACATCATAAGAAAGTGTTTCACCGCTGTTCAAATACACTTTTGATCACATCATTTATATGTATAAATGTTTTCCATCTGAAAGGACTAAATATTAAATGACAATAAAATGCAAAGTAATCTCTTCAGTAATCAAAATACTTTTTGAATGTAACTGTATTCTAATTACCAATGATTTAAACTGTAACTGTAGTGGAATACAGTTATTTATATTTTGTATTTTAAATACGTAATCCCGTTACATGTATTCCGTTACTCCCCAACCCTGACTATCAATGCGCATCCCTTTTACAGCACTTATTAATCTTGGTTAATGTTAATTTCAACATATACTAGTACATTTTTATTAAAAGCTGTATATGTTAACATTAGTTAATACATTATAAACTAACATGAACTTATAATGAACAATTTTGTTTTAATAAATGAAAATGGTAACACTTTACAAAAGTTTCCATTTGTTATCATTAATTAAAACATTAGTTAAAATCAACTAACTTTAAACAATACTTTTGCAGCATTTATTTATCTTTGTCAATGTTAATTTGAACATATATTAATACATTTTTAAAATCAAAAGATGTTTACGTATGTTAACATTAGTTAAAGAACAATGAACTAACAATGAACAGCTGTATTTTTATTAACTAACATTAACAAAGATTAATACATGCTGTAAAAAATATATAGTTCATTGTTCGTTCATGATATCTAATGCATTAACTATTGTTAATGAATGGAACCTTATTGTAAAGTATTACCGTTAAAATTAACCAAGATTAATAAATAATATTGTCCATTGTTAGTTTATGATACCTAATGCATTTACTACTGTTAACAAAGTAGAACCTTATTAAAAGTGTTACCATTATTAATTATTACTTTTTTTTATAATCATTACTGCTTTTTCATAAAGTGTTTTTTTTTTTTTTTTTTTTTTTTTCAGAAATCATTCTTTATTCAGTTCATAAAAATAAGGATTACAAAGAGGGGCCTTTTTTCTCACTGTACTTTTTCTACAGTCTTGCTACTCAAATCCCAAATATAGCAATAAATACCAAATGAAGTTTGAAATGCAATTTCCTTATTTCTCAGTGTTACACCGCACTGAAGTTGTTTATCTTTTTTTGTGTGGAAATAGACTTGAGATATAAAGTGAAGAAAGCAAGGCAATCACACACACACACACACACACACACACACACACACACACACACACACACACACACACACACACACATTGGTGTGGCTATCCTTATGAAGACCCTCTATAGACATAATGGTTTTTATACTGTACAAACTATAGATTATATCCCCTAACCCTAACCCTACCCCTAAACCTAACCCTCACAAAAAAATTTCAAACAAAAATTTCTAATTGTTTTTTCAAAAAAACATTGTTTAGTATGTTTTTTAAGCGATTTGAATTATAGGGACATTAGAAATGTCCTAATAAACCACATTTATAGCATAAAACCCTTGTAATTACCAGTTTGTAACCTAAACAAATGTCCTCGTAAACCACCCAAACCCGCCCCCACACACACACTTTCTGTGAGATTTCATAGGTTCTTACGTCTTTCTAAGTGTTGCACAGCAGCAGTCTCCAGTACTTCTGTAATATTCTTAGTATAAAATAACAAGATTGGTTTCTGTTAATGGCTTTCACACCTGCCATTATAATGGTGGTCAAATATTAGAAATAAATGCTATTCAAATCCTCAGTGATTGAATATTTGAATGGACAATTAAAATCCCTGTTGGGGGTTTAGATAAGGGGAATTAGCTTTTCTTTATTCACCTGCTCTGAAAGGCTTTCCACCCATTTGCCATTACTCCCCAGACTTCTGTCATTTTTCCCCTGCACCTTTCCCTTCCATTGTTTCACATGTTGGTCTAATACAGTAAAGATGGAACTTAGCATTTTCATCCACCTTGCAAGGGGAATGACCTAGGGAGTCTGCAGTCTGTCAGGCCACCTCGATCCATTCCACATAGAGTCTGCGGTTGAGGCACAATATTTACATCTGCCAATGGACAAAAACATACAATGGGGGGGGGCCTGGGTAGCTCAGTGGTAAAAGATGCTGGCTTCCACCCCTGGAGTTCGCTAGCTTGCTAGTTCGAATCCCAGGGTGTGCTGAGTGACTCCAGCCAGGTCTCCTAAGCAACCAAATTGGCCCGGTTGCTAGGGAGGGTAGAGTCACATGGGGTAAACTCCTCGTGGTCGCTATAATGTGGTTCGTTCTCGGTGGGGCATGTGGGGAGTTGAGCGTGGTTGCCACGGTGGGTGGCGTGAAGCCTCCACACGCGCTGTGTCTCCATGGCAATGCACTCAACAAGCCACATGATAAGATGCACAGGTTGATGGTCTCAGATGCGGAGGCAACTGGGATTCGTCCTCCGCCACCCAGACTGAGGCGAATCACTACGCAACCACGAGGACTTAAAAAGCACATTGGAAATTGGGCATTCCAAATTGGGAAAAAAAAAAAGAAAAAAAAAAACATACAATAGGACACTTCCCACATATTCCAAGAATTCCTGTTGCTTTCTACATTTTCTTTGTTTCATTACAAGCAGCAACCAAATCCATAGTGCCAGGCTTTTAAGTTTACATTACACACAATTATTTTTAGTGTGGCTAACACACATTCTGTGTGATGGGTGTGTTGGTGGTGGAGTGTTTCTGTGTCTATATCGGCACTAAGTATATGCCGTGTGATTTTTAGTCCCCCTGTGGATCACTGTTGAGAAAGAGAGAGAGGCAACCTTGTAAAAATGAACATTTTCTGTGAAACTCTCTGTTAAGCTAAGATGTTTTCAGCTTGTGCATCTTGAGAGGTTTCAGTCAAAAACAGTCAGATGTTTGTAGCGAAAATGCTAATTTGTTTTGTCGTCTATTTTCGTTCCTATTTAAAAGGGTGTTTCTGTTTACTCCACACATCACAAAAGCAAAAATTCTAAATGAAGAGTTGAAGGTACTCAGGTCATCTTCAGGCAGCATAATAGGGATCAGTCATACAAATATTTTTTATATTATTCGGATGAATCCATTATTAGTTATTTACAACAGAAGAACGAACGTCATATGAGAGTTTGGCCATTTCAAACAGCATCAGAGCCCTGGATGGAAGCACTAATTTAAAGTTAAAAATGTTTTAATTATCAACTTGATTCTTACATAAACCTATCGATTTACTTCAGAAGATATTCATTGGTCGACTGGAGTGCTGGCACCCATGTACTTCCATTCTAAAGACCGGACAGAGTTCTGTCTTCTTCTAAAAATCTTAATTTGTGTTCTGCTGAAGAAAGACAGTCATACACATCTGGGATAGCATCAGGCTAAGTGAATAATGAGAGAATTTTCATTTTTGGGTGAACTATTCCTTTAAGTGATTGGCCACTGACCTACCCAGACAGATCCTCAAACTATTACAGTAATATTTGTTGCATTATTGTGTGATTACATAAGAATCCAACTTTGTGAGAGAAAATTAAATCTTATTGCTATTCAGCAGGTTTGTGGAACAACAATATAGGCTATATTTTAAAAGAATTCATCTCAACAAATTATAATGTGAGAACAAATTGTAGGTCATTGCACGCACTCTCTCTATTATGTGCCAAACACACAGGTTTCACTATACTTTGAACTCTTTTTATTTCAGTATGATAACAAATTCATGAAGAGTCTGAAAAGGTGTATCATAAATGAAGTTGAAATATTCAGGTAGCCTACTCTTTTATTTTCAAGCTGATAAGCTTCCTCAATAAGCATGCTGTTACTTTGCTGTAAATGATGTAATGTATGCACACAGCCACATCATGGGATTGAATACTCATACTGCCCAGCTCATTATTTACTGTGTGTTAGAACTGATTTGTTTAATTATTTTTTGTTTTCTAGTTGTCTTGGAAGAGTAAAGAAAAAATTCTGCTGCAATACTGCTTTGAGAGTTTTGGCATGTGATAATCGGAAAAGCATTTAAGTCATCTCTTATAATTCACTTTATTTAAAAGATGTTCTTTCTTGTGTTGAAGGAGGGAGGACAGCTTTTGACAGAGTAGAATTATGCAGTTTACAAACACGATCCAAGGACGGCCCTGGTACACTGTTAGCGCTTTTCCACCGACATGGTCCGGGGTGGGTTCCTGGGCCAGTGCGAATACTTGAACTGTTTCACGCATTTCCACCGCAGAAAAGACCGTTCCAGGGCCGAAAATATGGTTTGACACCAGCCCCAAAAGCTTCCTAGTCTCCACACAGGAACCGATTATGTCAGGGGGCAGAGGGCGGGATAATGTTTTGTCAACAAATTTTCACAAACAACAAAAGTAGCTACCGTCTGCAGCAAAGAGTACTTCTTAACTATATAAACACAATAAAAAACTCACAAAATTATCAGACATCAAAAGTGTTCAGGTAACACGGATGAAACAAGCATTCTACTTACGATATGGCCTTTACAGAGATCCAAGATAAACTAGAGAGATCGCAAACTACCTTAACACTTAAGGTAGTGCAGGGACCATAAGAAGAACCTAAACAAAAACAACAGTGGATGGAGCAACAATGTTTTGGACTCGGACACCGACCAGCCTGCTATCTAACCGGGACATTAAATTCAGACAGTAATGCTCGATAAACACAGAATCGCTGGTGTCCTCTGCTGCTGATCTCAATAAGTTATTATATTTGTCAAATTTGTTAGCTTTCCTTACACTGTTGTTCTCTTATTTTGTGCATTGTTTTGTTCAGTAAGGGCATTTTTGACCAGCTACTCTAACTTCGGAAGATTGCGACTATCTGTCAAGTAAACTTAGGGATTGTCAATCAAGACGTAAACAAAATATTATATGCTATGGTAAAACTCCAAATATAACCATCTGCTACACCAATGTTAATAATGATTCCACTGTTACAATTTACAGAATATAGCAAGTTAAGCCATAGTTCATACAAAATAATGTAATTACATTACTTGTCGTCTTTAGCATAGATGTGGTCTCTGACAGTCTTGTTAAGCAATGTAATAATGTTGGATTGCATTACTCTGTATGGCAAGTAAAATAGATGCGTAAACTTTTCTGAAGTCAGTGGAAAAGCACAGCCAACTTACGAAAGGCTCCAAAGCACAGGCTTGGCACACGAACCATCGCCATTTCGGTGGAAAAGGGCTATATGTAGGTGTTTTGGATTGTGGAGTTGTTTTAGCCCAATTGTTTGTGATCTTTATAGTCATGAGATCCCATCGCAAAAAAAATTTAAAAATAAAAGATACGCACACCAGTAGTGTTGTCTTTCTATGTTTGAGAACGTCTTTGTTACTGATGTAACCTCTGTTCCCTGATGGAGGGAACGAGACGTTGTGTCGATGTAGTGACACTAGGGGTTCGTTCTTGAGAGCACCAATCACCTTTGCTTTATTCAGAAAAGTCCAATGAAAATTGTTGTGCTGAGGGGCCGAGAGAGAGTCCTGGCCATGTCTGCGGTCAGTTCAGCACCACGGCAGGAGGGACACAACATCTCGTTCCCTCCATCAGGAAACAGAGATTACATCAGTAACCAAGACGTTCCCTGTCTGTCACTGACTCAACATTGTGTCGATGTTGTGACACTAGGGGTTCCTATACGAAATGCTGCAGGCAGTGAACCGTGTCGCGAGGTACGTAGGAGTAGACACGGGCAGGCTGCTACGTGCCTCGCAGTGTGCGCTCGACCACGTCGTGACCTTCCAGTGAGTTAGGTAAGGCGTCTCCCTGGTCCCGATAAAGGTGACCACATCCTACCAGAGGGAGGTTAACATGTGGAGAAAACATTACATGGACTTACCGACGGGGAAGTTCACATATGGAATGATGCACTGGGGAGGATCCTATCTACGGAGAGGGTACACAGCAAAAGGATCACTCAAAGGGGGCTCTCTGTAAGGCAGATAGGACCACAGAGAGATCCCAAGAGGGAATCAGGCATGGTCTAGGGGGATTCAATCTCCTCATGTCTTTGATGAACCTGGTGATCAGGTCTCCCATCCAACGTATTGTGATATGCTGCTATAGCAGCCACGTACACCTTCAGGGTAGAGGGAGACAGCTGTCTCTCCAGCCCCTCCAATAGGATGGACAATACAGACCTGACTGCGCATCTCCGTGGATCTTCCCGCAGGGAAGAACACCAAAACAACAATTTGCGAAGAGACGGCACTTCAGAGCGTATAGCCACCTTGTGGAGGGGGCTCTGGCCTGAGTGATTGTGTCTACCACCACTGGAGGACGGCCTGCTAGGTCCTCTGTGTCCCATCCAGGAGCCAGACGTGGAGATTCCAGAGGACTGCCTCAGGGGAATGTGCCAGGGGGGCTACTGCCAGGAGCATCATGTATGAAAACCAAGCCGGTTGGGCCAGTACGGTGCAACCATCAGGACTTGTTGCCCATCCTCCCTGACTTTGCACAATGTCTGTGCAACGAGGCTCACTGGGGGAAACGCGTACTTGCGCAGCCCCCGAGGCCAGCTGTGTGCCAAGGCATCTGTGCCGAGGGGAGCGTCGGACAGGGAGTACCAAAGGGGGCAGTGAGAGGACTCTCGGGAGGTGAACAGGTCCACCTGCGTCTCCCCGAATCTCTCCCAAATTAGCTGAACTGCACAGGGGTGGAGCCTCCACTCTCCGTGGAGCATTACCTGCCGTGAGAGCGCATCCACTGCACGGTTGAGGGAGGTGAGTGGTTCACAGAGACTTCAACATCTGCTGATTCCAAAGAAGGCGGCGGCAGGCGAGATGCGACATGCGACGTGAGCGTACTCTGGCCTGGCTGTCTATGTACGCCACAGTCGCTGTGTTGTCTGTCCAGACAAACATGTGCTTGCCTTGAATCAACAGCTGAAGCCTCCGCAGGGCCAGCAATTCAGCTAGCAACTCTAGGCAGTTAATGTGCCATTGCAGGCGGGGCCCTGTCCAAAGCCCCGATACTGCCTGCCTATTGTGCACCAGCCTGAATTTGAGGCATCCATCATGACCACGACATGCCTGGAGACCTGCTCTAAGGGAACCCCTGCCCGTAGAAATGCCAGGTCTGACCAAAGGCTGAAAGTTTGGCAGCACCGTGGTGTGATAGTCACGCGCTGGGTGCCATGGCGCCATGCCCACCTCAGGACTCGAGTCTGTAGCTAGTGCTGGAGCAGTCTCATATGCATGAACCCGAGGGGGAGTACCGAGGATGCCATATGCCCCAGGAGCCTCTGAAATTGTTTCATTGGGAACACTACCTTCTGCCTGAAGGTTCTCAGATAGGCCAGCACCGACTGTGCACACTCGTTCGTAAGGCGTTCCATCATGGTGACCGAGTCCAACTCCATACCAATAAAAAAGATGCTCTGCGCAGGGGAGAGCTTGCTCTTTTCCCAGCTGACCTGAAGCCCCAGTCGGTCGAGGTGCCAAAGCACAAGCTAGGATCGGTCATAGAGATAATTGAGGATGCGAATGCCCTTCTCCCTTAGTGGGGCCAGGGCCACCTCTGCAACTTTGGTAAAGACGTGAGGGGACAGAGACTGACCAAAAGGGGGACCTTTTACTGGTATGGTTGTCCTTCGAAGGCAAACGAAGAAAGGGTCTGTGTCGAGGAAGGATCAATATGTGAAAGTACACGTCCTTCAGGTCGATGGCCACGAACCAATGCTGATGTCGTACAGACATCAGGATGCGCTTCTGCATCAACATCTTGAATGGAAGCCTGTGTAAGGCTCTGTTCAAGGCACGCAGATCCAGGATTTGGCACAAATGTGCAAACGGCACCAGGGGGACGATTGGTTTTATCACAGCCGGGGTGGGTGGTTCGCGGTGAGGCAGAGCAGACGCCCCACCAGGTAGATCGTCCGGGGAAGGCGTGCTGCCCCTCGAGTCTGCAATGGTGGCCAGTGGCTGGGGTGGGCGAGCGATCGCCCGCAGTGCTAAGTTACCTGCTTGCTGGCTTTCTTTCGACAGGAAACAAGGGAACACGAGATACTCGTGTCCCACTCGTTGACCAGAAATACTTTCAGTGCCTGACCGTCTTGAGTGTGAGGGCCAGAGGGGCTGAGCATTGGAGAATGACCCAGGGAATGAGGAAACTGCTATTTTATTGACAATTTGGGTGCCGGGGCCCATAAGGCACCCGGAAATGTTACGAGGATACTCACCTTGTGCTGAGTGACACGAGTGACAAAGAAATCTTACACGCCTTGGAAGGGAGCCTTGGTCGGTTCCTCCAGGTGGCTGCGCCCTGCGGGCATAATTGCACTGCTAAATTCAGCCGTGAGTCACGCTCCAAGCCCAGAAACCAATCGTCCAGCTGCGAACACTCAGGGCAGGGTGGAGGGTTCCACTCAAGCCCGATGTTCATGGCCACCTGGCAAGCATGGCTGCCAACTCAGCGTCCGCCTCATCCTAAGCTCTACTGCCTGAGAGCGGGAGCTCAGAAGATTCGTCCGCTTCCGAAAGCAGAAGTCCACCTTCCGATGCTGCAACCGATAACTGATCCTCATCAAGAGCCCCAAACGAGATATTAAATCCGCCCTGAGGCGGACCGCCTGCCCTGCTCGTGAACTCTACTGGGCAGAACGAGCATGCTGGGGGATGGGAGGTCCACGGGGACTGAGCCGGCGGAAACGCTCCCATATCCACATCCAGATGCAGCCGCCTGAGTCTCAACCCAGGATGGACTGGGTCGGGAAGCAGCCGCGGTGTCTCTCTGCTTCACAAAAAGGAAGAGAGCCATGACCGCAACGTTCTCATGGGCATGTTCTTGCAGTGAGGCACAGCTGGCCCTGGGGGGTTCCCCCAGTGAGCCTACTTGCACAGACCCTCTGCAAGGTCAGGGAGGATGAGGAGCAGGTCATCTTATTAGCACCCTACTGGCCCACCCAGACTCTGCCGTTCTTTTGATAAACATAGTTAATTGAAGAATGTAGTTACACATACTTTGACATACATAACAGACACAGACATAACAGACATGCTCATGTGCGAGAAGTTGACAAAAGAGGGATCCCTTCTAGAGATCCAAAAGGACTGAGAATTGGGAATCAATCAACAATGGAGCTTGGCTGCCCTCTATTGGACATTTATTGTAATTGCCACTCAGAACTTGGTTAGACATGTGCATGATTTTCTAGCTTTTTTACATTTCAGTTGATATTTTATTATATTTTATTTATATAAAAAATAAGAAATATGTTTACTGACAATAAACTTGAAAATTCAAGCATGCCAAATACTCCAAAACATGTGAATAAACACAGAAAGGAATGATGACATTTAATGTGTTGCCATGGCAACAGTATTTAAGATATCAAGAATCCCTTCAGTATTTTAAATCTGCACTGTCTTGACATTATTCTAAAAAAAATTTGAAGCAATTCAGGTTAACATAATATATTTCAAAGTCTGTTAAAGGTGACACACTTCCTTTTGCCAGTTGGTGGCGCTACAACTGTGACCCACAATAGCCACATCAATGTGATCAGCCTACAAGGACAAACATTTGGCTCAATTTTGATGTAAATCACACCATGCACACAGAAGATATGAGACATTTCCTTATTCCAATTTTTTGACGTTATTTTATCATGTTGCCATGGCAATACCATTCGATATATCAAAAAGCCTTTCACAATTTAGCATCGTCAGTGTCTTGGCATGATGTCGCCCACATTTGGTACCTGTAACATGAAATCCCTGGGAGGAGTATTTCAAATTCCAGAGCATGCATTTTTCAAACAATCCAAAATGGCCAACTTTCTGTTGGGCAGAGCTTATGACTGTCAGCGCGAAAGTTGTCTGGCTTGATGAGATCTATATGTGTACAAAGTTTGGTGACTGTAGCTCAAAAGGAATGTGCTAGAGAGCCCCCCGAACATGCCCATGTTCTAGGTGGTGCTAGAGAGCCCCCCCCCCCACACAACCTTGCCAAGCCCTAATGTCCAACGACTCTGTGTGTGCAAACTTTCAAAAGTTTTCATGCATGTTATGTATCCCAATAGTACCGAAAACCTTGAAAAGCGGAATAGTAATAATAAGAAGAATATTTACAAGAACAATAGGTCCTCGCACTTTCAGATCTTGGGCCCTAATAATCCTTAGAAGGACAATAGGGCTCTCGCACTTTCAGTGCTTGGGCCCTAATAAGGACACTGAAACAGGGCCATAAAACACAGACTAAAAAAAATTCACAAGACCTTTGAGTGCTAAATTTTGAAGACCAGAGCCTTTGCTACAGCATATTGTGAAAAACATCCTATCCATTAATTCAAATTAAACAATAAATTGATTTAACTTTTGGAAGTCACATTTTGTTTTAGAAAGGCTTTATGAAAGGGAGTGTCAGTGGTCATGAATACTGATGTATTTCACACCATAGGGTGATAATGGCCCACCCCTATATGGGGCTATCAGCATGGAATGCCACTGTGTGAAGACAAGAAAGATTTTTTATTTTTTATTTTTTCTTGACAAAATAGTTCACAATATAATTGATATAACAATATAACTTTTTTCATGAAATACTGTAAATATCAGTGAAATAGTTATATGGAATAATTTGTCAGATATTGCAAATGCGTTTGAGAGATCAAGATGCATTTAGACTAACAAATGAAGGTAATGCTTGTTCAAAAAAAAAACTTTAGAAAAGGGGTGCGCCATTTCTTGTTAATTTAAATAATATTTGACATTTCATTACCTCTCAAGTATTCTATAAACAAATAAACCTCTGTTGTGATTGGAACAATATATTGGAATAATACAGTATATAGTATGGAATAAAAATTATGCTATTAAGTGATTTGGGAGACATTAAAATCAAAAGGAGCATTTTACCTTGCAGAGCCTTTTGACTCGTTGTACCCTATTATCACACACTTCATAAACAATGAATAGATGAAAAAAATTATTACTCATCAGAAAGTATAACCTCTGCTGGATCAAGTTGATATTTAAAATGCAAGTGTTTCTCATCAGAGTCGCAATCTTCTTTTGAGGAAAATTAGAATTCTTCCTCACTGTTCAGGATCATCTGCATAGCTTCCTCACTTGAGTAGCGTGGCATCTTCCAAAAGCAATGAAAAACCAATGAATCTGCTGAAGCTTAATACCACTTTTGTAGCTTTGATGGGGGTGTGTGTCATATTCGTGAGGATCATCCCAGATTCCCAGATCATTACTGTATGTAAAGTGGGCTCAGAGAATGGGTGTTCCTAAGAGCTGCGCTAATGAGATGAGACCAAAAAACGCATTACATAATCTGAGAATATTTTGGGGGGATTTTAATTGGCTCATTTAAAAGTAGACATTTCAAGGTTTCTATAGACATATTTATCATGTCTGTGCGACAGTTATACGCTGAGTTTCGGTTAATTTTTGAGACGTGCTCTAAGCAAAAGTTCACAGAGATTGATGCAGCAGAAAATGCATCCTGTTTGTTTTCTGTATTTTACAAAAGCACAACATTTTGCTTTTATTTTGAGTGGACACAAAAAAGTAGACCCTTTACAAGATTCTCTGGTCTGATGGAAATGAGGCCAAATAGTTTAATCTTCGTTTCAAGCGTTATGTTTGGAGGAAACCAGGATATGCTCATCACCAGCACAATAACATCCCATTGGTAAACCATGGTGGTGGTAGCATCATGCTGTGGGGATGTTTTTCAGTGGCAGGGACTGGTCAGGGTTGAAGGAAAGGTGAACTCAGCAAAATACAGAGATATCCTTAATGAAAACCTGGTCCAGAGCGCTCAGGACCTCAGACTGAGCCAAAGGTTCACCTTCCAACAGGACAATGAGCCTAAGAACAGAGCCAAGACAACACAAGAGTGGCTTAGGGACAACTCTGTGAATGTCATTGAGTGGCCCAGCGTGAGCCCGGACTTGAACCCAATCGAACATCTCTGGAGAGACCTGAAAATTACACAATAGAGACCAATCAATCAAGGGGAACACAGAGAACAGAGACATAACAAAAACCAAAACCAATCTTCAAACTAAAATTCTAAATCCTTCTAGAGACCTCTAGTGGCCACTAAGGAGAATATCCCAAGTGTTACAGTGTCCCCGATCTAAGGAGCAGCTCCTGACGCTCCAAAACACATAAAATAAATAAAAAATAGTTCATAGGAAGTGAAGACTCAGGGGGCGGAGCTGCAGGAGGCAGAGGCTCCGTAGATGGAGCTACAGGAGGCAAGGGCTCAGGGGGTGGAGCCACGGGAAGTGGAGGCTCTGGATATGGAGCCACAGGAGGCAAGGGTTCAGGTGGCAGAACTGCAGGAGGTGGAGGCTCCGGAGATGGAGCCACAGGAGGCAAGGGTTCAGGTGGCAGAACTGCAGGAGGTGGAGGCTCCGGAGATGGAGACACATGAGGCAAGGGTTCAGATGGCAGAAGCTCAGGGGTCAGAGCCGCAGGAGGCAGAGACTCAGGGGGCAGAGCCGCAGCAGGCGAAGACTCATGGGGCGGAGTCGCAGCAGGAAGAGACTCAAGAGGAAGGGCCGCAGCAGGAATCCTTCTAGAGACCTCTAGTGGCCACTAGGGAGAATGTCCCAAGTGTTACACAGCTTTGGGAGATGGTTGTCAAGACCCACATAAAAGGACCTGCTGAGGTCCACCGACACAAGTCTGGTGAATTCTGTGCTGATCTTCAGTCAGTACAGAACATCATACAAACAAGAGAAAGACATAAACACATTAAACAAGACTGCAAAAAAAAAAAAAAAAAAAAAAAAAAAAAAAATTAAATAATAATAATAATAATAATAATAATAATAATAATAATTTGAGTTTTTAAAGATCAGGTCATACAATTGCAATGACAATTTTCATTTTCAATTACTACAGCACTGCTTTACAATCTAGCCAAAACAGAACAAAAATGTGTTTATAATAAAATCATATTTATCAATATGACAAGAAAATGAAGTTACATCAGTAATCACAGTCCAATAACTATGGCAACTTGCTACAGGACACCAGTCCAATTGCTTCTCTAAAATATGAGCGTACATATTTGCCATAAGGTAAGCATGGGGAAAAAATAGTGTCAGGCGAATTAAACTGTGATGGTTCGCCATGTTTCAAATTAGGCAACAGATATAAAAATCGGTTCGAAAAAAAAAAAAGCA
Organism: Myxocyprinus asiaticus; assembly: GCF_019703515.2. Lineage (NCBI taxonomy): Eukaryota > Metazoa > Chordata > Actinopteri > Cypriniformes > Catostomidae > Myxocyprinus > Myxocyprinus asiaticus. The sequence continues at coordinate 32,715,262 of NC_059357.1, read as the reverse complement.
AGCATAACAGAACTTTACCTGTCTCTCACTAAAAAGAGAGATGTAATGCTTTCATTAAAAGTAGTCATAGTCTAGTAATTCTATGAAGTAAAACAATGTCATCCAAAAATGTAATAAACTGTGTACACAAGCAAGAGTAAAAATACCTGAGTTTTTATCAAGTTGTCACAGTCTCCCTCACGTTCTTCAAGGACTCTTATTTTGAAGTTTTCCTCCAGACTACATCTCCCATGTTTCACTGCCCTCATCACTTCCATCTGTTCTTCATCATCTGCACCTGTATTCCATTCCCTCATTTAGCTCCTTGTGTTTAAATACCCTCGAGTTTTGTTCATTCATTTGTCAGTCCTTGAAGTGTTACGTTGTGTTGTTTTTTGTGATGTTTAGCTTTATAGTTTGTTCTACTCCAGCGTTTGTTATTAAAAGACTTAAAGTATCTACTCCTGCTTTGCGTCTCTTCCTCTTCTACTCCAAAAACCCAACGTTACACAAGTTTAATTAAGTAAAATAAAAAATAAAAAGTATCCTGTTTTCAGTAAAAACGTCTAAACAAAAAACCTAAAGACGCATTTACCCAAGGAGCAATATTGCATAATAAATGTAGTTTTTTTGTTTTTTTTATATATATAATTTTATTTTTTTTTTTTTAACTGACCTGGGCTGCATTTACCAAAAGCATCGTAAGCCTAAGTAGATCGAACAAACAATTAGCGTGAATGTTTTCGCACCCCTGGCAGATAGATGTTTCTGCCAGTGCAATAAGAAAAAAAAATATGCTTATATTTGATATTATATTCAATATTCTCTGAAAACAAATTTGAACACCTTAAACAGTGTAGGTCCTCATGTAAATGTACTTTGTTTTAAAGGCCATATTTATAATGGAAAACAAAGCAAAAAAAAAAGAAAAAAAAAGAAGAATTAAAAACTTATGTTTGCAGCGTACAATAAGTCTACCCTCTCTTACCTTGTTGTTCACTTGATTTTGATAAATCTTCAACTCAAAAAAAACCAAACTCTTCTTCAGCAAAATGCAGATTTCTTCACAAGATACACAGCGCACTAAATATATAATGATTTAATTCAATCATGTGCCACAAAAAAAAAAAAAAAAATAATAAAAGAAAAACAATAAATCACAAGCATTTACAATATCAACTGAAGATGCAACAATTGCATGCGAGAAAGAACGACTGCATCCCCGCTGATTAATTTCAATCTCTCCCACTCTGTTTGCTTCACACGACTCATATAAGCAGCTCTGACCACATTCCAGTGGAATGTCAGCTCCTCTTTATTTCACAACAACACTGATCTGTATTTTGTATTTTTGTATAATTCCTCCCAAACTTTGCAATCTACATCACCATGAGCTGTTTGTAAAGTTTGGAGTGTGTCTGGACTTAACGGTGTTGTCTTCCTCGTTGCCTGTCTACGTCTATCAGGCACTTGAGCAGTCATCACAGTTTAATGTGATATCATGTTATGTCCTGTAAGATCAAATGACTATTTGACAACGAAAATATTTGTCTACACATTTTATTGTCAACGTTGTCGATAATGTGAACTAATGGTTTCATCCCTACTTTGGTTTGCTGGTTAGCGGTTTGCCAAATTCCATGTGGATTAACAGCAATGCGGTTCGATCTAGCAAGTACAACACTTTAAACAAAATTTGTACTCTTATCAGCATATATGTCATTTTTACAAGTTATTAAACTTATGAACAGTATGAACAAATATTTACTTACCAAATTTGACGATGGTGGAAGATTTCAGTACAGGTGCAGAACCCACCAAGATGACTGACGAATGTCTTCTGTCTGCTTCTCTCTTTACAAAATCTCACAATAAATGTAGTTGAGAACGTGATGTCGTTATTGAAATGACTCAACACATGTTTTTAAGTTGAGGCAGCAAATACTCTTGTCTAGTCAACTTGCAAATGAGCTGAGACAGTGAAAACTTAACATGTTAAGTTGACTGAAAGAAATTGCAAGACTGCAAGTTGTATCGACTTAATAAAATACTTTGAAACAACTAAACCTCAAAATAGTTTCTACAGTGCATGTCAACCAAGGCTTTTCAGATGCCTCTCTCTTCATCCATGCCATTCTGCCTCTAACAACTGAAGGGAGGACAAAAATAAGAGGAAAATGGACCATGGGGAGGGGTGGTGGGTGTGGGGGTGGCTCTCCTCACTTACTGTCCCGGTGTAGCCATTATACTTTGAGCGAGAGCTTGCCTCGGGCAGGATAACATAAGATGACTCTCTGGTGCTCGCTAAACTCATCACCCACCAACACTGACCTCTACATTGCCTGTGTCAGCATTGACTGTAGGAGAGGTCCACTCCTCCATCAATGTCACAGTTAGGACTAATGAGAGCCAGAAGACAGAAGGGTCAATGACTAAGCTGATTTGCCTACTGATAAGTGATGACTACGAGACAGATCAGAGGAGAATTGAGAATGGATTTACCACTGTCTGTGTTTAGACTAGCTCCAAATTGCTTTGGTGTGCAATTTAAACTCAGCAAAAAAATAAATGTCCCTTTCTCAGGACACTGTATTTGAAAGATAATTTTGTAAAAATCCAAATAACTTTACAGATCTTTATTGTAAAGTGTTTAAACAATGTTTCCCATGCTTGTTCAATGAACCATAAACAATTAATGAACATGCATCTGTGGAACGGTCGTTAAGACACTAACAGCTTACAGATGGTAGGCAATTAAGGCCACAGTTATAAAAACTTAGGACACTAAAGAGACCTTTCTACTGACTCTCAAAAACACCAAAAGAAAGATGCCCAGGGTCCCTGCTCATCTGCGTCAACGTGCCTTAGGCATGCTGCATGGAGGCATGAGGACTGCAGATGTGGCCAGGGCAATAAATTGCAGTGTCCGTACTGTGAGTCGCCTAAGACAGCTCTACAGTGAGACAGGAAAGACAGCTGATCATCCTTGCAGTGGCAGACCACGTGTAACAACACCTGTGCTGGATTGGTACATCCGAATATCACACCTGTGGGACAGGTACAGGATGGCAACAACAACTGCCCGAGTTACTCCAGGAATGCACAATCCCTCCATCAGTGCTCAGACTGTCTGCAATAGGCTGAGAGAGGCTGGACTGAGGGCTTGTAGGCCTGTTGTAAGGCAGGTCCTTACCAGACATCACTGGCAACAACGTCGCCTATGGGCACAAACCCACCTTCGCTGGACCACACAGGACTGGCAAAAAGTGCTCTTCACTGACGAATCGCGGTTTTGTCTCACCAGGGGTGATGGACAGACTCGCGTTTATCATTGAAGGAATGAGCATTACACCGAGGTCTGTACTCTGGAGCGGGATTGATTTGGAGGTGGAGGGTCTGTAATTGTCTGGGGCAGTGTGTCACAGCATCATTGAACTGAGCTTTTTGTCACTGCAGGCAATCTCAATGCTGTGTGTTACAGGGAAGACATCCTCCTCCCTCATGTGGTACCCTTGCTGCAGGCTCATCCTGACATGACACTCCAGCATGAAAATGCCACCAGCCATACTGCATAATTTCCTGCAAGACAGGTAGGTCAGTGTTCTGCCATGGCCAGCGAAGAGCCCGGATCTCAATCCCATTGAGCACGTCTGGGACCTGTTGGATCGGAGGGTGAGGGCTAGGGCCATTCCCCCCAGAAATATCCGGGAACTTGCAAGAGCCTTGGTGGAAGAGTGAGGTAACATGTCACAGCAAGAACTGGCAAATCTGGTGCAGTCCATGAAGAGGAGATGCACTGCGGTACTTAATGCAGATATTGACTGATATTGACCCCCCCCCCCGCCTTGCTCAGGGACACATTATTCAATTTCTGTTAGTCACATGTCTGTGAAACTTTTTCAGTTTATGTATTAGTTGTTGAATCTTTTTATGTTCATACAAGTATTTACACATGTTAAGTTGCTGAAAATAAAAGCAGTTGAAAGTGAGAGGATGTTTCTTTTTTTGCTGAGTTTATAAATACTAACATAGTCGAAACTCTGTCACAATCAGGTAGCAAACATAAGTGGCGCTATTTATATGTCCCCCAACTTTCACATTGTTCCGATGCCCTTGGTAACTACTTTGGCACAATGTATTAATTATTTAAACCTTCATGTTGCATCATAATGATGTATAGATTAATTCTGTGGGACACCTTTGACCAATGTAAGGCAATTACAAATTATGAAAGCAAGTAAGAAGAGGCAGCTACATCTGTCAAGTAATCTGTTTATTGCAAGGCAAATCTTTTTTTCCTTTTCATTGCTTGTTAAAGTGTTTTAATTTGTTGTAAAGGGTGTTTGGCGCAATCAGTATTTTTCTTTCTTTTCCCCAATTTCTACATGATCCTTTGCCATTTCTGACAGTAGACTAAGTCACGTTCGACAGATATTGCTCCCAAATGATTTCACAATACCATTAAAATAGGTACCCGATTACAGGCTCCTGGGTAATTTGCATATGATTATGCCACTGGTTTTGTACAGGGAAAGAGCATGGCTGTAATTGTCTAAATTTCATCGTGTAATTACACAACCATTTGCACTCTGTAATCTTAAATTCTATGGTAGGAGTAATTTGAAAGAATAAATCACACAGTAGCATGTGTGCTGTCTGGAATATTTGTCTTTTTATTCCAAGTTTTTCAGCAGTGTCTCTCTGCATGAACGACAGTACAAAGGATTTCAGTCACATTTGTCTTTTACATATATGCAGGAAACTTCCTTTGCATGAGAGACATTAGTGGGTGACCTCTAACTCATGTACTGTGATGTACAGTGTCATCATCCACAGCTACACTGTCCTAGACATGAAACACCGTAGGGGACAAAATAGTGATGAGTAATTACCCCGTTCCTACTTTAGACCTGAAAACAGTTCTACGTGCCCAATTCCACAGATAACGTCTTATCACCTGTTCAGTCTAGAGGCTTATCTCCTTCCTTTTAATTCACCTAAAAGCACAACTGAGCTGCTGATGACTTTAATCTCTAGCAGAAATTAAGAGCATATTTAAGCGAATCGTAGGAGAATATGGCGTATGGCTTTCAGGCAACTGGGGCTTGTTCTTCACCAGGCCGGCTGCAACAGTTCCATCTGTCTGGCTCTCTGGGGTGGGAACGGGGAGTGTTACATCTTGCTAATTCCAGATACACTCTTGATGCCTTTATTTTGGCAAGGCACTCCTTGTCAGGAGGCTACCAGTGGTATTGGCAGCTCTTGGGAAGACTGGCAGCAGGTGTAATCAATACGACCATCTCGCGACAATGGGAGACAGCCGAGCCCATCCATCAGTGCCAGCAGGCCTCAGGTCTACCTAGATCATACTGCATCGCACATACTGCAGAGGATGTTCATAAATAAAAAGGTTGTTTTAATTAGTTGTTCCTCCACTGAAGTTTATTCAATTCTTTTGCCTCCCTAAGAGTCATTAAGAGATACTTAAATAATGCAGCATCTGCCCAATGAAAGGCAGACTCCATTATGGTCTATCTCTGGATTTGAAAACATAGCTGCAATCTCTAAAATATTAAAATTGGCCCCTTAGCTGTTAACAACGACGACTTAAAGAGACTGATTAAAAATAAACAACAACAACAACAAAACTCTCCAACTAAAAATGTAGGGCTTGTTGAATCTAAAATGTGTCTGTGGCTTGAAAAGAGTACTGCAAATTAATGAATTTGAGCTGTGAAGACAATACTATTAAATAGAAAAGGATATCTGTATTCCTGCATCTTTAAAGAGACTTTGAAGTTAAACAGCAGATAAATATTTATGTTAATTCATTTGCCAGATGTTTTTATCCAAATGATTATATATATATATATAAAATTTAATGCTTTTTTATCAGGATGTGTATCTCCTGGGAATCGAACCCATGAACTTGATATAGTGCTTTGCTCTACCAGTTTTGGTACAGGAAAAATTTGGTATTTTAAAGGCACTAAAATGCTCAGCTTTGCCAAGAACTCTTTTAAGGGATTCACTGTTAATTTAGCTGAAGACTGAATCAGATTTATTTTATTTTTTTTGTAATGTTCATTTCCTCTTGTGCATGCTCATTAGATTTAATATGTGCACTGTTGCTCTGCAAATATACACTAAATAAAAGCAATTTGGCTGAACTTGATTTAATAGTGTTTGAAATGAGATATCTTAATTTAAAATTACTATGTAATTTCAACAAAATCACTTGTGTAGAAAGAACCTAGTTGAATTGGGTAAACCCAACAAAGTTAGATGTGTCAATATAACTCAAATACATCTACAGTATTTTATTTATTTATGTGCTAACTAGTCATGTAAATGTTAGCATGCTAAATGCATGCTGGTTGGAAGCACACACTGGTTGGAAGTTTAGTAACTATGCTATAAATAGCACAGTATTTGCTCAACAGAGTGAATAATCAATTTCATGTGCGACATCTACCTGTCCTCATCGTTAGCTCAAGCTCCACTCTTCACATAATGGTAAACCCAAAAACTCCAACATAACAGAAACTTTTCTAAATCTCAACATAACAAAACATTAAACACTAACAAGTATCCCCCCTTCATATTCATCTTGCAGAAAACACATAAAATAGCACCTAATTTTAACATTTACTCTCCCTATGGAGTCCCATCCCATTTTACAAATGTAAATGGATAGAATACAATGGAATCAAGTTGTGATTAAATGTTCTAGAATTGTGTTGCTTTAGTTAATTTAAATTAAGTAAATTGAACAAGCATCAAAAATCCTTTTATTTATTTTTTTTTTATTTTTTTATTTTTTTATTTTTTTATTTTTTTTGAGTGTGTAAATTTTTATGCTGACATGAATTGTAGTTTGGAACTCCAAACTTGACTGTGGAAAATTTTTGCAAAATCATATTGCGTGGCTCCTTCCGAAGTGAAATGTCCACTGGGTGGTGCTAAAAGCGAGTTGTATTTTCTCCCAAATAGTGTGAAAGGTGAGATGAAAAACACAATTGTTAAAGCAACCAGGTCATTTTGTGGAGCTTTTATGACACTTACATGTGACAACTTCACTCTTCAGTACTCATACCCCGGTCCTTTGAATCACAAGTGCAATGCTCTGTCAGTTGAGCTACTGTGTTATTTGATAATGTTTGAACAAGCATGTAAATGTTAGTTATGCAATGCAAATGTTAAAATGTATCACCTTGCAATTCATGCACTATAATAAGTGTTTTAATATCATAAGATAGCATTGTGTGAGGAACAGGTTGAAAAGTTTTTAAGAACTGATGATCTGCCCTTTAACTTGTGATTTGTGTGAAAAGGAATACAAGTCTTTGTTGTTGTAGTGCCTCCAGTGTTCATTTGTGTTACTATGAGACCAGGTTGTCTATAATGTGATGTATTTCTGAGAGAAAAAATGTATGGCAGGATTTTATCCATCATGAATTGATTGGGCATTACATAACAGTATGGAGCCAGACTGTCACGTCTAGATGTGTTTTTGTTCATGTTTTGTGTTCATGTCTTTTATTTTAAAGTTTAGTTCCTGTTCCTGTTCAGATCATGTGGTTCCATGTCATGTTATTCCCTGTTTCCATGTCAAGTCATGTGATCATTCTGTTTCCCTCCATGTTCATGTGTCTTGTTTTCATTGGTTTATTGTCTTGTTTACTCATTATCAGTTCTAGTTTGTCATTGGTTTAAGTTTATTAGTCTTGTTATCTTGTTTATAGTTCTGTCTGTTCATTGGTTGTCTTGTTTCTCTTGTCCTTGTATTTATACCCTCATGTTTGCCATTGTCCATTATCAGGTATTGTGTTAATGTAACACTGTTTGGAAGTCAAGTCAAGACAAGTCAAGTCCAGTTCATGTTTATGTTTCTGTTCACGGTTTTTGGATTTCACGTTTATGAATAAACTGCACTTGGGTTCTTTACATCATCATTGTCTTCATCTGCCTGTCATTGCTAAGCCATACATTACACAGACCAAGTGTAAGTTTGCTGAAACAATACCTACATGCGTAGCTATGTGGCTATTGATTAACTAAGTGATGTCAGCGGAAAAGGAAAGTTATTTCAGAGTAAGAGCAAGTTATACAACTTTTATTAAAGATTACAGATACTGTATATATATATATATATATATATATATATATATATATATATATATATATATTTTTATTTATTTTTTTTTTCCCTTTTGAAAAACATACACTGCAGAATCATTCACACTAAGTCCAGGAATATATAGGATTTCATGTTGACTTATGAGGTTGATTTGGCACAGTAATTAAAATGAGCTCAATATAACTTCATTAGGTAAATGGCAAAATTGACAAAATCATTGATAAAACCCATTTTCCAATTTTGGAAAGCTACTTTTATCCGTTATATTTTTTTTTATTTTCTGACATTAATTTCTACAGTTTATGATTGCATAGGAGATGCTATTCAGAAGAGAGGTTGTTTAGTTACCCACTGTGTTTAAGAATGCAATAATCGCTAAGCATCTGGACAGGGAGCTGCTGGACAAGAATCATCGGGAGGAAGCATGGCTTCACTGTGAAGCTCACAAAGCATGGCACAGCACGGAGAGATGACAGAATGCCAGGCAGTGCACTGAAGTGATATTTGTAGCAAGCAGCCCCTAACAGCAGCACAATGCCATTACTAGCATTTGTATGAGTCAGTCCTGCTTTCTTACAGCCTCCCCCTGTTTCTAATCACCGTCTCAACATCACACTTTCTCCAGGTGCACTTTCAACTAACCTGACCATACATCGTCCATTCCCTGGTCATGTAGAACAAGAATTATCACCACACTGTAGGTTAATTGTTTTGAAACAAGCTCACCAGCAGATGTTCAATAAAGATTGATACAACGGAGGTTCCAAATCTAAAGGATGATTCGAAGCCGTTGTAAAATTACTATAAACACACACCTGCGACTACACATTCAATATTAATGTGCAAAGACACTGCTTTGATTGGAAACCACAAACTCTTAACATTAGGATAATGAGCTATATTACTTGGCTGAAGAATTGTTGTTAACACTTTGCAATAATATTCATTTATAAATCATAAACATTATATACAGTAGGGGAAATAAGTATTGAACGTGTCAACATTTTTTCCAGTAAATGTATTTTTAATGAGGCTATTCTCATGAAATTTTCACCAGATATCAGTATTAACTCAAGAAATCTGCAAATGTAAAGAATTCACAACATTAAAGTCCATAAATAAAGTTATGTGTAATAAAGTAGAATGACACAGGAAAAAAGTATTGAACACGCAAAAAAAAAGCAGTTCTCCAAGGCAAGGTAAGGCAAGGAACCAGCTGAAATCCGTAAATAGTTAGAAAGTAATTATACCTACTATCTGTGCAAATTAATATCAGCTGGGTTAGTAAATTGATGGTCTATAAAAAGGCTTTTCGTTACCAAGGTGTCACACAAGAAACATCTCATGATGGGTAAAAGCAAAGAGCTCTCCCAAGACCTTCGCAACCTTATTGTTGCGAAAAATATTGATGGAATCGGATACAGATGTATTTCAAAACTTCTGAATCTTCCAGTAAGCACCATTGGGGCCATTATCTGCAAGTGGAAGCAACATCATTCTGTCATCAACCGGCCACACACAGGAGCTCCTTGCAAGATTTCTGACCAGGGAGTCAGAAGAATAGTCAGAAGAGCAGCCCAAGAGCCAAGGACCACTCGGAAAGAGCTCCAGAAACACTTGGAGGCAGCAGGTACCATCGTCACAGAAAACAATAGGCAATGCACTCCACCGCCATGGCCTCTATGCACACTCCCCCTACAAGACTCCATTACTAAAGAAAAGGCATGTCGAAGCTTGTGTAGTTTGTGTAGTCTGTGTAGTCTGGTCAGACGAGAGCAAAATTGAACTTTTTGGCTGTCATACTACACACCATGTTTGGAGAAGAAATGGCACTGCACATCACCCTAAAAACACTATACCAACAGTGAAGTTTGGAGGTGGAAGCATCATGGTGTGGGGCTGTTTTTCATTGCATGGTACTGGCAGACTTCATATAATTGAAGGAACAATGAATGGAGCCCTTTACCGGGAGATTCTTGAGAAGAATCTGCTGCCATCAACCAGGATGATGAAGATGAGATGTGGGTGGACCTTCCAGCAGGACAACGATCCAAAGCATACAGCAAAGGAAACTCTCAATTGGTTTCAGAGAAAAAAAATCAATGTGTTAGAATGGCCCAGTCAATCGCCTGATTTGAATCCAATTGAACATTTGTGAAAAGAGCTAAAGATCAAGGTTCACAAGAGGGCCCCCCGGAATCTTCAAGATTTAAAGACAGTATGTTTAGAAGAATGGGCCAAAATCACACCTGAATACTGCGGCCGATTAATTTCTTCATACAGGAAACGTCTTGAAGCTGTCAACTTTTATTTATGGACTTTAATGTTGTGAATTCTTTACATTTACGGATTTCTTGAGTTAATACTGATGTCTGGTGAAAATTTCATGTGACTAGCCTCATTAAAAATATATTTACTGGAAAAAATTTTGACACGTTCAATACTTATTTCCCCCACTGTAATGCTTAATGGATCATTAGTTGATGTATATTCAAATAGTTAGAAACATGAGATAAGATGGTTATTAATGTTGAATGATGAATTTAACTAACTTTACATAATACCAGGGTTGTGGAGTATCAGGATACATGTAACAGGATTACATATTTAAAATAAAAAATATTGGTAACTGTAATCCACTACAGTTACAATTTAAATCTTTGATAATAAGAATTCTGTTACATTCAAAAATTATTTAGATTACTGAAGAGATTACTTTGCATTTTATTGTTATTTGTTCCATTTAATGGAGCTGGTCCATGGCCAGGACGGAATCCGTATTGTTCCTCCTCAATTTGAGGTTCAACTATCAGCCAGAGTCTCCTTTCCAGCACCCTGGCATAGACTTTCCCAGGGAGTCTGAGAAGTGTGATACCCTGGTAGTTGGCACACATTTTCCGGTCCCCTTTCTTAAATATAGAGACCACCACCCCAGTTTGCCAATCCAAAGGCACTGTCCCCGAGGTCCATGCAAATGTCTCTTGGGTTTAGGAGTTCCTCGAAGTGTTCCTTCCACCTCCCGACAATGTCCTCATTTGAGGTCAGAGTTTCTCCACCTTTGCTGAACACAGCATGCTCCGGACTTTGCTCCTGCAACCACAGCCACTGCCGCCTTTTTTGCCTGCCGGTACCTATCTTCTGAGCCAGGAGTCCCCAGAGACAACCAGGCCCTAAAGGCCTCCTTTTTCAGCTTGACGGCTTCCCTCACCTCCAGTGTCCACCAGTGGGTTCTTGAATTGCCACTGTGACTGGCACCAACAAGCTTTTGGCCGCAGTTGTGCCTGACAGCTTCCACAATGGAAGTTTTGAACAGGGTCCATTCAGATTCCATGTCCCCCACCTCCTCTGGGACATGGGAGAAGTTCTCACAGAGGTGGGAGTTAAAATCATTCTGGACAGGGTCCTCTGACAGTTGTTCCCCAGCACATCCTTACTATGCACTTGGGTCTACCGAGTCTGTCTGTCAGTTTTCCCCGCTATCTGATCCAGCTCACCACCAGATGGTGATCGATTGACAGCTCAGCACCTCTCTTCACCCGAGTGTCCAGAACATGTGGCCTCAAGTCAGATGAAATGACTACAAAGTCAATCATTGACCTTTGGTCGAAGGAGCACTGGTACCAAGTACACTTATGAGCATCCTTGTGTTTTAACATGGTGTTTGTAATGAACAAACCATGACTAGCACAGAAGTCCAATAACATTTCACCATTCAGGTATAGATCAGGCAGACCGTTCTTCCCAATCACTCCACTCCAGATATCTCAGTCATTGCCAACATGAGCATTGAAGTCCCCAAGCAGGACTATGGAGTCTGTAGGTGGGGCCCTATCCAGAACCCCACCCACTCTCTCCAAGAATGTCAAATACTCTGAACTGCTGTTTGGTGCATAAGCTCACACAAGTCAACATTTTCCTCTCTGCAACCTTAAGTTGCATTGAGGTGACCCTCTCATCCACCGGGACAAACTCCAAATGTGAGACAGCCAGCCGGGGACTTGTGAGTATCCTCACACCCGCCCGGCACCTCTTACCCTGTGCAACTCCTGAGTAGGAGAGGGACCACCCCTTATAAGGAATTTGGTTCAAGAACCAACACTGTGAGTGGAGGTGAGCCCAACTATATCTAGTTGGTATCACTCAACCTCCTGCACCAGCTCCGGCTCCTTTCCCCCTGGTGAAGTTACATTCCAGTAAATGTTTTCCATCTGAAAGGACTAAATATTAAATGAAACAAATGACAATAAAATGCAAAGTAATCTCTTCAGTAATCAAAATACTTTTTGAATGTTACTTTATTCTAATTACCAATTATTTAAATTGTAACTGTAGTGGAATACAGTTCCACTTCTCTCTCGTTAATAAACCAGGGCACCTGCGCGAGTCTGTGGGATGCTCGTTGCTTTTTGTGCTTGTTTGAGGAATATTTCAGGTTCAATACAAGTTAAGCTCAGTTGAAAGCAGTTTGTGCCATAATATTGATTACCATCAAAAGTCATTTTGACTCATCCATCCTTTTCTTTAAAAAAGCAAAACTCTACAATGAGGCACTTACAATGGAAGTGAATGGGGGCCAATTTTTGAATGTTAAAATACTAACTGTTTCAAAAGTATAGCCACAAGACATAAACAATATGTGTGTTAACATGATTTTTGTGTGATAAAATTGCTTAGTATCCTTTTCTGTGTAAAGTTATAGCCAATTTTACAACTGCATTGCCGTGACGATGTACTGTAATGTAAAAAAAACCCTAAAACCCTAACATGACTATAAAAATTACAATTTAAACAACTTTACAGCTCAAATAATACACAAGTTTTAACAGAAGAATTAATGTAAGTGCTTTTATCAAATTAGAAGATTCATTTTTCTGTTTAAACCCATAAATATGTGGTCCCATTCACTTCCATTGTAAGAGCCTCACTGTAACCTCGAATTTTGCTTCTTTTTTTTTTTTATAAAAGGAGGGATGAGTTGAAATAAATTTTTGTGGTAACTAATTGACATTATGCCACAAATGCTGTCGACTGAGCTTAACTTGTATTGGACACGGAATATTCCTTTAAGACAAACTTGTAACTTTCAAGCACATACCTAGGCAGACATATTGAACTGAGATACACTATGTGGCCAAAAGTTTGTGGACACCATATGTGCTTGATGAACCTTGAATTTCAAAACCATAGGCATCAATGGTGCAATAACAACTTCCACTCTTTTGGGAAGGCTTTCCACTATACTGTATGTAGTGACATGGCTGCAGGGATTTGCTCCCATCCCATCACTGAGGTTCGGCACTGATGTTGGGCGATGGGGCCTGGCTTTCAGTTGGTGTTCCAATTTACCCCAAAGGTGTTCAGTGGGGTTCAGGTCTCGGCTTTGTGCAGGCCTGTCAATTTCTTCCACATCAGACAGAGTAAACCATTTCTTTATGGACTTTGCTTTGTGCACAGGGGCATTTTCATGCTGGAATAGAGAAGGGCTCCTCCCAAACTGATGCCATAAAGTTGGAAGCACCGAATGCCCAAGAATTCCATTGTTTGGAGTAGAATTATGATTTATCTTCACTGGTATTAACAGAGTAACCAAACTCTTTAATTAGAAGGGGTGTCCACATATTTTTGGCCATATAGTGTAGATTGGTGCCCTTAGTGGAAATATACGGTATATCTCAAATTATATTGAACTGGGAAGTGATGAACATACTTTAAAATACTTACTGATATAAATTTAATATAGTAATTAATACTCAGACACTAATTTGGGCTAAAAGCACTTATGACTTGTTTATGACTTGAAGCTTAAAGTTGAGGACTTGGAACTTGACTTGGACTTGCCTGTTTTGACACGGGATTTGACTTGGGACTTGCCTGTCACTTTGCTTAATCTTGTTTTAGAAGCAACACTGCACAAGATATTAAGGCTTTTTTCAGAGAATGTATTTTTAACGTGTATTTTGTCTTACTGTATTGAGAGATTTTTTTATTGTCAAAACAAGTGCAGTGTGCATTTTACAGAAGCTTCAATTGCAGCTTATATAATCAACATTTAGAGCTGTAACTATCTGTTGTACTGTATAATAGTTATTTTTTCAGCAGCCGAAAGTTCCACCGCTCTAAACAAAACCCGCTACCTTCTGCCAGATCAGTTACCCTTAACTCTCTCTAGATGAAGCTTGGAGTGACATCACTAATGCACCAGTGCTGTTTTTGTGTCCTAATAGTGAATGTGGCACTCCAAAGGCTGCCCGCTGCGACTGCAGTAATCAGTGTTATACAGAGTGTGAGTATGTAGAAAGCAGTTATTAGCTTGAGTAAACAGTGAGCAAGCTGTCCTGATCCCCACTGTGCTCGTCCAGATGCCACTGCCACGAGGAGGGCTGATCGCAGCCTACTCACAAGAGTTCATCTCAACCCTGTTCCACTCAATAGCACTGTCTCTGCATGTCATTCCATTTGCCTCAATTCCATTTATACTTATATTTTAATACGTTTTGAGGAAAAAAGGGAACATAGTTGCCAGATATCATCAAATACACATATACCCAACAAATATATCCAAAGACATTGTTGCGAACTGTTTCAAGCATTCATAAAAATAAAAAAAAGTGCTGTATTTGGTAATATCTTAATGAACTGCTTTTATTCAAAACAAAATTAATATTTAATATCACTGAATCAACTTGAATACATTGGTGACACTGACTAATTGGGTAGAAATGGCTCTTTAAGGTAATAATTGCAGGTTTCCATTTTTTACAGTGTACACTCATTCAAATCTTCTTCAACCAAAAACAAAGCTTTCCATTTCCTCCATTTACACACATAAACTTGGTTAAAAAAAAAAAAAAAAATAAAAAAAAATAAAACAAATTGGACTAGGTATAGAAGCCTTTCTATTTCTTTAACTTCTGCTACTTTTTGAAACCATTAATCGTCAGTAGTTGGATCTTCTTGCCCTGTAAAAAGTTGTAATCTGCGATTTGTTATCATATGATTCTATTTTGATCTAACCATTAAAAATTAAATTTTCTGGTAACCTAATGTATTCAGGTTGATGCGGTCATATTAAATCACAATTTTTGACTTAAATAAAACCATATTACCACATTAAAGGTGCTGTAAGTGATTTTTTCATGGAAAGGTATGCAAAAATATTTCCTACCTGAAAGATAATAATGAAATAAGTGTCGTGAGAAATCTCACCGGTCTCTGTGACAGCACTAGACTCTGTTAACAGCAAACAGAAATGTGTCTGCGGGCCACGGTCTCTGACACTTTCTGCCTGTCAATAATTTGCCGTGTTCTCATAGTATTAAAGTTGCAGCGAATTACTGAGGCTTAACACCATTTTTATGCCATGTTTTTCATAACAGTTGTCAGTTGAGGGTGCTATTATGCTGCTGTTGTGTTGACAACCTTTTCTGCTCGATGTTGGTCTCAATAAAACTAATTTGGTATCTTTGGAGTGCAGGGTTTTGGAAAGAGGATCGAGGCAAATCCATCGGCTCAGCTTGCACTTATAAGCAGGTTACCTGACAAAACAATTTTTTTTTTTCAGTGTGGTACCGTTTATGAATTAAAGCCTTTGATACTTGTTGTCAGCAATAATTTAATCAAATATCTGTCAGCTTTTTCTATTTCTTTTGGGATATCACCTAAATAAAGAACAAAAAAATATTTTGGCATCTTTTGGGAGCAAAACATTAATATTATTTGAACAAACCCAGAAACCCATTATCTTAGGGCATTGTCAAAATATACGAGCATGATGAGCCTTTCCTTAGCCCCAGAATTCCCTTCACCTCAATTGCATTTCACTGGCAACATGGAGCAGACAGCGCTATGGACATAAGCCTCTTGGATTCACCTATGAGAATTCTTTTACAGGTGTGTCATACAACACCACAGTTTTCTTCGTTCTAACAGATGACTGGCTTAGAATATTCTGTCAGTATTTCCTTCAGCTGCAAAAGGTCAATGTTATCCAATCTTCACTTGTGCCTGTCTCAATTTACCATAATCATACTGAATATGAGAAATATGAAAGCAGTCTGGCTGGAGACAAGAGACTGTTCTTTATTCAGCATGCAAGCTGAAGATTTCCTCTCTGTTCAGACTAATAAAAAGCTAATTTTAGAGTACTGGAGAATACTAATTACCTGCTGTTTATGTTACCTGTCTTTGGACAACCAATAATCACACAAAAGTGATGGAAGGCTCAAATCGCTCTGATAACCAATAAAATTAAATTGGATGGAGTTCATTAGAAATTCCTGGGGCATCATGCATATTATTCAGTATTGGAGACTGAGTTCCTGTGTGGACACCAGACAGAGTCAGAGTTCTAAGACAATTAGTTAAGTCACTGACAATAGCCCATATCATATGTTCACCTTCTGTCACTCACTGCACGTTGTGTCGATGTAGTGACACTAGGGGTTGCTCTTGAGAGCCCCGAACATCTCAAATCTTTGAGAAAAGGCCAATGAGAATTGGCGAGTGTAATTTGCATGCCACTCCCCCATACGGGTATATAAGGAGCTGGCTCGCAACCACTCATTCAGATTTTTTCTTCAGAGCCGAGCGGTTGTACTGCTGTTCCATTCACCTCTTAAGAAGCGTATGCTGTTGGATATATGGTGCATTTCCAGCGGCTTTCTCTCCATCTGCACTACGAGTGCAGATTTCACCCCTGGGCGCTTCGACAGTGCTAAAAGAGTGTATATTCCTGCTAAAAAGAATATTTTCTCTATTAGAGCACACACATTGACGTTGAACATCTTTTTAAAGACGCTGCTTTGTAAATATGCCTTTCCGTCTTTGTGTGATTCCTGGATGCGGATTCCTGGATTCCGACGGCCACGGGCACTGCCTCACGTGTTTGGTCAGCGATCACACTGAGGCAGCGTTCATGGATGGTTCATGTTCTCATTGCGAGAATATGACAATGGCAACGTTGTGGTCGCGGCTTTCCTCCTTCCGGGGGAAAGCCACTCTAGCCGCCCCCCGCACCTCACCTTTTAACTCCGGGTACGAGGCCGGCCCGGCTGGCGCTGGAGGCGATTTGGGGGCTTCAATGGGCGCAGCTCCGCCGGGTAAATCCCCGAGGACCTCCCATTCCCCAGCATGCTTGTTTGCCCCCAACGAGTTCTGATAGCAGACCAGCTCGCCCCAGGGCCAGCTTAGTGTCCCTTTCGGAGCTCCGGAGTGTGATGAGTGCTCGATCGCTGCATTGGAGAGCATACTGGTGATGTCAGACGCCGAGAACTTGACTGGGCTGCCACCTTTGGGTTGGCCCGCCCAGTCTGAGGCTGACGGTGAGATGACCGCCATGCTTGCCTGGGCCACCGCGTGTGTCGGGTTGGAATGGAACCTTCCACCCTCCCCTGAGCCCTTGCGGCCAGATGATTGGTTCCTGGGTTCGGGGCGCCGCTCACAGCCACAACCCCCCCACCCCCCGGTCCCTTTCTTTCCGGAAGTGCACGACGAGCTGAAAAGGTCGTGGAGGGTCCCTTTTTCTGCCCGAAACCGACCTCCCAGCTCATCCGCTCTCACTACCCTCGATGGCGGAGTGGCCCACGGGTATACAGAGATCCCTCAGGTGGATAAGGCGGTTGCGGTGCACCTGTGCCCGCAAAGCGCAGCCACCTCGCGGGATCGCCCGGCACTCCCTTCCAAGGCCTGTAGGACGATGTCGTCTCTGACGGCCAAAGCCTACAGCGCCGCTGGTCAGGACACCTCTGCCCTGCATGCCATTGCCCTCCTGTAAGTACACCAAGCCAAGGCACTAAAGGAAATGTACATGGGTAGTCCTGATCCCTCCGGGCGACCAAGGTCACGGTGCGAGCACTCGGGCAGGCGATGTCCACCCTCGTGGTCCAGGAACGCCACCTGTGGCTGAATCTGCTTGAGATGAGGGACGCGGACAATGTTCGCTTCCTCAACGCCCCCATCTCCCAGATCGGCCTATTCGGCAACACCGTCGAGGACTTCGCCCAGCAGTTCTCGGCAGTGGGGAAACAGACGGAGGCTATACAACACATCTTGCCCCGGCACGGCTCAAGATTCCGTATCCCGTCTGCTCGCTGAGGGTGTCCCCCTGCAGCAGGCGAAAGCCCAGGCGGCTCCACCTCAGCCCAAGCCCAGTTCTCGTCCCCAGTGTAGAGCCCCCCGCAGGAAGCTGACGCCCCCCGCCTCACGGGCTGGCACGATGACCCTGAAGGCTCCTAAGCGCCCCTGAGATGGATGACCCAGGCAGCGAGATGTCTGCTACAAAGCCTTTGCACGTCTGGTCGCACCACACTCACACCCACGGCCAGGTGGTTGTGACTGTCTACGAGGATGGTAAAAAAGTCCCTCCTCCCCCATCACCGACCCCCCCGACGCCAGGTACATGGAGCAAGGTAAGTGCTTCGAGGGTCCCCTCAGTGCAGCCATGAGTTCGAGACAATGCAAGGCTTCTTGACGTGGCATCCTCTGCTCCCTCCTGCTGCGAGGCCCCACCCACAGGTACGTTAAACACGATCGTCCCATTAGTGCCCCTCACCCGGAGCTTGGATGCGTGGCTAGCGCTATCCAACCCATCACAGTGGTTGGCCAGGACCATCCGACTCGGCTAAGTGATTCAGTTCATCAGGCGCCTGCCCCGGTTCAGCGGCATCCGCTTCACTTTGGTGAGGGGGGAGAATGCTGCCACCTTGCGTGTGGAGATCGCGACCCTTCTGCACAAGGGCACGATAGAGCCTGTCCCTCCAGCCGAGATGAAGAAGGGTTTTACAGCCCTTACTTCATCGTACCGAAGCCAATCTTGGACTTGCAAGTTCTGAATCGGCCCTTTTGTCCGGCATCAAACATGGTTTGCGCTGGTAGACCTGAAGGATGCATACTTTCACGTCTTGTTTCTACCTCGACACAGACCCTTCCTACGGTTTGCTTTCGACGGCCAGCGTATCAGTACAAGGTCCTCTCCTTCGGCCTGTCCCTGTCCCAACGCGTCTTCACGAAAGTCACAGAGGCAGCTCTTGCCCCGTTAAGGGAAGTGGGTGTCCGCATACTCAACTACCTCGACGACTGGCTGATTCTAACTCACTCTCGATAGTTGCTATGTGCACACAGGGACCTCGTGCTCAGGTACCTCAGCCGGTAGGGCTTCGGGTCAACTTGGAAAAGAGCAAGATCTCCCCGGTTCAGAGCATCTCTTTTCTCGGCATGGAGTTAGACTCAGTCTCAATAATAGTGCACCTCACGAGCAAGCGTGTGCGGTGTGCTTAACTGCCTGAAGTCATTCAAGCAGAGAACAGCGGTTCCACTGAAGCACTTTCAGAGGCTCCTGGGGCATATAGCATCCTCGGCGCCGGTCACGCCACTAGGGTTGATGCATATGAGACCGCTTCAGCACTGGCTTCAGACTCAAGTCCTGAGATGGGCATGGCGCCGCGGCACACATCGCGTGGCCATCATGCCGATCTGCCACTACTTGTTCAGCCCTTGGACAGACCTTGCATTTCAATGGGCAGGAGTTCCCCTACAGAAAGTGTCCAGGACAGGACCGCGACTGTGTTGGCACATCAACTGCCTCGAGTTGCTGGCAGTATTGCTCACCATGCAGAGGCTTTTGCCGTTGATCCGGGGCAAGCATGTGTTGGTCCGGACGGACAACACAGCGACAGGAGCGTATATAAATTGGCAAGGTGGCTTACGCTCATGTTGCATGTCGCAACTCGTCCACCATCTCCTCCTATGGAGTCAGTGGTGACTGAGATCGCTGCGGGCCACTCACATCCCGGGCAACCTTAACGCCACAGCAGATGCGCTGTCGCAGCAGGTGACACTCAGGGGAGAGTGGAGACTCCACCCCCAGGTGGTCCAGCTGATTTGGAGTCGGTTCAGCAAAGCACAAGTAGACCTATTTGCCTCCCGAGAAAACACCCACTGCCCACTCTGGTATTCTCTGACGGGGGCCCCCCTCGGCCCAGATGTGCTGGCACACAGATGGCCCCGGGGGCTGCGCAAGTATGCGTTCCCCCCAGCGAGCCTACTTGCACAGACCCTGTGCAAGGTCAGGGAGGATGAGGAGCAGGTCACCCTCGTGGCCCCGTATTGGCCCACTCAGACTTGGTTCTCAGACCTCACACTCCTCGCGACAGCCCCTCCCTGGTGAATTTCCCCGAGGAAGGACCTTCTTTCTCAGGGACGGGGCACCATCTGGCACCCGTGCCCAGACCTCTAGAACCTCCACGTCTGGCCCTTGGACGGGAGATGGAAGACCTAAGTGGCCTACCACCAGCAGTGGTAGACACGATCACTCAGGCCAGAGCTCCCTCCACGAGGCAGCTTTATACCCTGAAGTGGCGTTGGTTCACGAATTGGTGTTCTTCCCGAACGCAGTCGGGTCAGTGCTTTCCTTCCTGCAGGAGAGGCTGGAGGAACGGCTGTCCCCCTCCACCTTGAAGGTGTATATGGCCGCCATAGTGGCACACCACGATACAGTGGACGATACAGAAGTCCTTAGGGAAGCACGACCTGATCATCAGGTTCCTGAGAGGCACCCGGAGGCTGAATCCTCCTAGGCCACGCCTGTTCCCCTCATGGGATCTCCCCGTGGTCCTCCTGGGCCTTCGCGGAGCCACCTTTGAGCCGCTAGATTCAGTCGAGTTTAAAGCCCTCTCCTTGAAGACGGCCCTCCTGATTGTGCTCACCTCCATCAAGAGGGTCGGGGACCTGAAAGCGTTCTCTGTCAGCGATACTTGCCTGGAGTTCGGTCCGGGTGACTCTCACGTAATCCTGAGACCCCGGCCGGGCTATGTGACCAAGGTTCCTACAGCCCCCTTCAGGGATCAGGTGGTGAACCTGCAAGCGCTGCCTCAGGAGGAGGCAGACCCAGCCCTGTCATTGCTGTGTCCGGTGCGTACTTTGTGCATCTACTTGGATCGCACACAGAGCTTTAGATGCTCTGAGCAGCTCTTTGTCTGCTTTGGCAGACAGCGGAAAGGGAACGCTGTCTCCAAACAGAGGCTTGCTCACTGGATCGTGGATGTCATCGCTATGGCATACCAGGCCCAGGCCATGCCCGCCCCTTGGGGAATACGAGCACACTCCACAAAGAGTCTGGCATCCTTGTGGGCATTGGCCCATGGCACCTCTCTAGCAGACATCTGCAGGTCAGTGGGCTGGGGACACCCAATACATTTGCAAGATTTTACAATCTCCGGGTTGAGCCAGTTTCGTCCCGTGTTCTGTCAGGTAAGGACAGGTAAGTTCGGGAATACGGACAGCTGGCCGGGTATATCGCTTGCGTATAGTGCCTTTCCCCTCCAAAGAGGCAAAGATGTGAAATGGCCCCAGCCGAATAACTGAATACTCTGTGGGGAGAAAACATAGAGAGAAAAGGCCTGGCGGCTGGCGCGGCCTGTTTCCATATTAGATACGTCTCCCCCCCAGGATGTGGGGAACTATACAACATTTTTTGGGGCATTGGGGAAGGCTACGTGCAGAACGGTGCACCTGCTACTACGCACGCAGCAGCTTGCTTGCACCTGCACCGGCAGTCCATGTAACACGGTTCAGCTAGTTGTGGCATTTCGTATAGGACCCCTAGTGTCAATACATCGACACAGCGTCGAGTGAGTGACAGAAGGGGAACGTCTCGGTTACTGTTGTAACCTCCGTTCCCTGATGTCCCCCCTGCCACAACGCTGTACTACCCACTGAAATGGCCGGGACCCCGTCTCGGCTCCTGAGCACAAAACCTGAATGAGTGGTTGCGAGCCAGCTCCTTTTATACCCGTATGTCCGGGGGAGTGGCATGCAAATTCCACTTGCCAATTCTCATTGGCCTTTTCTCAAAGATCTGAGGTGTTCGGGGCTCTCAATAGCGACCACTAGTGTCACTACATTGACACAACATCTCATTCCCTCCATCAGGGAACGGAGGTTACGACAGTAACCGAGACGTTTTCTTGTAGCATCACAGAAGGATTATCTGAATTTGATACACTTGCTTTTTTCCTATAAGTGTTTGGAGACATTTGCTCATGAGTTTCCATCACAGCTTGGGTTCAGTGCCTTTATATGCTAATCAAACATTTTCCAGCATTCAGTCTTAAATCTCATGCCTACTGTGGCACAGGCTGTAATTTCTGAGGTTGTAGTTGCCAGAGATTGCTGAAAGAAGACTCAGTTTTGTGATGCAGCTTTGTATGATGATTTTTTTTTTTTCCATTATTTGATTTTTTCCATTGTTTTACATAATCAATAAAATGCAGGATTGTTTATGCTAAGAGAGAACAACCTGTTAACCAATAGATTGGCTTAGTGTGAACAGGAAAACTGCATTGATGTTATCTGTAAAGTCAAGATGTTTGCAAGCTTATACTTTCTCGGTATTCATTTGGATAGTTAAGTGAGATCAGTGACAGATGGCGGCATGTTGGAATGCAAGTCTCTTTGGCTACGTAGGTGTGGCTAATCTGTGACAAATATATGTAACACCAGTAATTTAATTGGTAATGAACAGAATTTAAAATTATGTTTGCTGTCTTTTCTTGTTTTATTCTTTCTTTGTATTATTCATTTTACCTGTCAACCAGCTTTCTGCACGTTGCATTGCACAAAATATGAATAACAATAATTTGGCATGACTGGTATTTTGCATACACTCAATATGTAATGAATATTAATACACTTAAAATCCTGTCAGAAGATATTACCAATTACAGTAATTATAAGCACATGGCACTCATTAAATAATGTGAAGCATAGGACATGAAATTAGAGGCCCTCTCAGTACCTTTACATTTAGACCATAAACATTAATTTTTACATGGCATTCTGTAATTTTCATAATTATGGTTCAGCACTTGCATTGAGCCTGCATGTGTAAATATTTTCTCCCGCTCTCTCAGCCTCTTTATCTTTTTATCTCATGTGACACGTGCAAAGAGCAGATGTTTGTGGTTGATTGAATGGTTGAATGATCGTTAAGAGTCAAATACCACTAGCCAGAGATTTAATTGTTTAATAAAGAGTATTCTGTCACTGTGTTAGTCATTTGGTTCTCAGAACAGCAATAGTGCCAAAAGAATGTATGCATTTGGACAGAAACAGCTTCCTGCAGGTGCTTTGATTTATGCTTTTGATTTACCCAAAAATGTAAATTCTGTTGTAATTTTTTCACCCTTATGTCATTTCAAACTGATATGACTTTCAGTCTTACATAGAACACAAGGAGACATTTAAAAAAATTTTGACGCAGTAATTTTTGACACAGTTAATGTGCAAGGGGGCTGAAGCTGCCAACATTCCGACTAACTCCTTTGTATTCCCTGAAGAAAGTCATATGGGTTTGGAACAACTTGAGGGTGAATAAATAATGACAGAATATGTATTTTTTGGGTAAATTATCACTTTATAATTTTGCTGCTTGCGACATGGGCATTTCAAATCATAGTTGGAGCTTGGAGGAGCTACTGTGGAAGCTAGAGCCAAAATTGTTTTAGTATCGTTGGTGTATGAATAAAACAAATACAAGTAATGAATGTTTACTATTATTTTGGGGATAGAATGGTGTTGTTATGATTAAACTATTATCTAATGACTATCTTAAAACACTGGATTCTTGCACTATTTTTTTTTTTTTCCTTTTTCACTGGTACTTCAGTCATGCACTGCCTTAGTATCAGTGCCCAACTCAAAAAAGTAACCCACTACCAGGATTGGGGAGTAAGGGAATACATGTAACGGGATTAAGTATTTAAAATACAAAATATTAGTAACTGTATTACACTACAGTTACAGTTTAAATTGTTATTTGTTCATTTGTTTTAATATTTAGTCAATTAAGATGGAAAACATTTATACTTATACATCATGTGATCCAAAGAGCAATTGAACAGTGGTGAAACACTTTCTTATGATGTGTTACATTCATACGAGCAGACAGAGAAGTATGTTTGAAATAAGTTTGGAGCAGCAGAAATAGAAATAAACCTTGTGTAAATTGTCAATTATGCTAAGCTAAAATGCTGTTTCTAGCCATTTTGCATGCATCTGTTACCAGGAACAATCATATTTTTTTATCAAGAAAATCCACGTTAGATCTTTTTCTCTTCTCTAGTAAGACTTTTGATATTAGAGCAAAAATAAATTTTTTGATGAGAATGTTTTTATTGTTTTTCTGTAAAAAATATCTAAAATTTCTTAAAACAAGATCACTTTGCTTGATCTTGTTTTAGAAGCAACACTGCATAAGATATTAAGGCTTTTTTCAGATAATGTATTTTTAATGTGTATTTTGTCTTACTGTATTGAGAGATTTTTTATTGTCAAAACAAGTGAAAACATCTAACAGTGCTGAAGAAGTAATCCAAGGTATTAAGATTATGTTTCTGACCTTGAGCAATCTAATGGAATATGTTTCAAATTACAATTGTAGTGAAATATATGTTAAAAGTAACCCTTCCAGCCCTGCACACTACTAATTACTTCTCTAAAAATTTTAATCATATTACACTAAATACTTAATGGAAAAAAGTAATCACAATAATAATGACTTTACTTTTAAGTTCCTTTCTAAAAAGCTTTTCACAGAAAAGTTTTTGTTATTCCACTCAATTAATTCAAAATCATGTCTAAATGTCTTCCTTGTTCATTGTCAGACGTAAGTCATACACTCAGAACCACATGTTTCTCTCTTATAAATTCTTGTTGGTGACTCTTCAGGTGTCACAGAAATGCAAACCGACATACATATGAACATAATTCATGTTTTAAATGTATTGCACATAAATAATATTATTTTAGAATAATGTGAACCCAAGTATTGTACTTAAAAGTAATTAATTCAAAATCAGTAACTATAATCTGATTACTGTCACATTCTGTCTCCCTCATGTTTACCCTGGACTCTTATTTTGAAGTTTCTCTCTGGACTCCATTTCCCACAGTGCACTGCCCTCGTCACTTCCATCTGTTCCACATCATCCTCACCTGTCTTCAATCCCCTCATTAGTTCTTGTGTGTATATATACCCTCCAGTTTCGTTCAATGTTTGTCAGTTCTTGTCTGTGTTATGTTAGTTTGTTGTTTTGGTTTATAGCACTCTGTAATATTTTATATTGTCTTCATTAAAAAGCTGGCAAATAAATCCATCGCCCCTTGCCTTCTTCATCTTCTCGACCAGAAGTTGTGACAATTACACAAATTTAAAATGCAATATGTTGACCAAAATTAATTAGATTACAGTAACTAATTACTTTGTAATCAGATTACACCCAACACTGCTCAATGCACCCTTTTTGGGCTGCATCCAAAACTTGGCTGTTGTCATGACTAGCATGTAGCATGTCTTATATTCAGCTGGCTGTGCACAAAATTCAACTACTTTTTAGCATGTGATACATTCTTTCTGTGATTATAATTTATGTCTCCATTATATGCCACTTCTTTGTGCCCATTTCTGCCCCCCAAACAAGCACATAAGTGAAACTCTGTTTATATTTCAAATTCAATTCTAAATTTGCCATGCAGGGCCAACCACTCTCAAAATCAGTTTACACAAGGTAAGAAAAACATTTAGAGGATTTGTTCGCTCGTTTAAAAAAATAAAAAATTCACAAAGTGTCCGGAGACCATTTTTAGAAGGTTTGACAAAGTACATCACATGTCAGACTAGACTGATTTACCCAGTGACTCACCAGAAATATAAAAACAGAGACATTGGTACATTTAAGTACTGCTGCCTCTCTTCATAGAGCTCCTACTAACACCTTCAGCGCTCTAAATGTGGCAAAGCCATTTGCTCAGCTTATAAAATGCTTGGCTGCCTCTATCCTCCTCCCTTTTACTTTAGTGAACACATTGGAATCTACAGTGCATGTGAACTATTAAATGCAGGGAACTTGGAGCATGTCAAGAACCAGAAGGGCAAACTTAATTTTATTGCAGGAAAGGGTGCCCCCCACCCCTCACCCCCTTTACAATGTACAGTATATGTTTCCACAACAGTTTATGTTTCTATTAGAGCTGTCAAAGTTTTATGGAATGTTACCTTGAGCTGACTTAGGCCTAGTCCTTTATTATCCATGACAGCTCGCCAAAATAATTAATATAACGGTTAATACAATTTTTGAAAATTAACGATATGGTCAGTCATTTTTAAAGTAACAAAAGACAACTAAAAAAATCCTCAACTAATAATAAATAATAAAATATTTAGGGCACAAGCCATCTTTGACAACTTAGTACAACCTTTAATCACATTTAGTTGACAAGGGTTTGGCTTTTACATATACTCAAAACCTCCACATCAGAGTCATCAGTTTTATACCAGCTGTAACAGATGTTGTCAGTAGTCATGACAGTTAACAATTTGTGATGGTTATAATAATGCTGTCATACAGCTGACCTTTGATTAATGTTGTGAGAGTTGTCATAACACTGCCTGACACCATTAGTCAAACCCGCACTATTGTGGGCCGACCTGTCAGCTCTGTAAATGTAATTTTCATTACATTTAAACAGTTATACTTAATTAATCTTTAAAAGTATTTATTTGTGACATAGTGGAATAGCATATCATTAGTGTGATTTGCTGTTTCAATTTAGGCCCTGCATTTAATAAACATTTATATATTCACGATATTATTATCTGAAAAAAATAAAAAAATAAAATAACAACAACAAACAAAAAAACAAAGAATATAAATCACTATGCCATTGTTTTCTAGTACCATTAACATTTTGTTTACTTCATTAGTTTCATACACACTTTTTGCTTTGACTGTATTTTACACATTCATTTATCTACTCTATTGAAATTTGTGAAGGGTGTTGTTACTGTAGATAGTTTTCAAGAAATCTAGGACTATTTGAAGAGAATCTGCTTTCTGAAAAACAAGCTTTTGTAAATTAAATGCTACTGTTTTTATTCAAAGTTCAGGTTGTCTTATATATTCCCGCATCTCAGTGTTGTCCTTTTGGCCTCTAAAGAGGTTTAGCTTGCACGCTTGCTGTAGCTTCTGCCAATGTCAGATTATTTACAGTGTGCCAGGGGAAGCCCTGCCTCACTCTGGTAAACGTATGTCTTTCAAGTCTTTCCTCAGCACCACTGTGCTCTAAATCAAACGAGTACTGTTTTCTTTCTTCTGCACATCTCCTGAGAGACATTTTGTTTCAAAGTTCAGAGAAATCGCACAGTTTAGTCAGGGTTTGAGGGCATTGTTTACTACCCTCACAACAGTCCTCAGAAATACTTCTGATAACTTATGGTACAATAGACACTTTTTCAGTTTCTAGCTTTTTCTCGCTTCAGCTGTGGTTTATTTTTTCATGTCTTGTCTTTTGTTAGTACTGTTCCATGTCACCGTTCTTTTTTTTTTTTTTTTTGTTCCCGGTCAGGTGTGTGCTTAAGGTGTTGTCTTTGATACTGATCTTTGAAGGCCAGTGATAACCTTTTCAACATAGCTTTTCCATGTCTCGTTTTATGCTTGATGAAAAGCGTCGAGAGGCTGTAGTGGAGAGGGATGAAAGTAATCCTCACGCCCTTCCAGTGACATTATCTCAAGTGAGACAACGAGAGTGGACGAGTGTGGGGTGCAAAATGAACGTCGCAGAAAAAACTGCAGATAACATTGATCAAGGGGACATCATGAACCCCGCGAGTGAGCTATTCATCTATAGCACTCAGCACTTGTAAGGCCTTGTTTTAGCACAGACAGGCTACATACACACAGTGGCAGATTTAGGCATGGCAGTTGCCCAGGCACCCACACAAACCCTACCCCCCCAAACAACTTTGGGGGTGTGTTGAAGCGGGTTTTACCCAGGGCACCATACAATTCCATGAAGAGACATAAACATGCAGAGACAGTGCTCAGTGTCACTCATACATTCACTAAACACCATCAGGGTAACACAGGTGAAATTAAAATAATGCAATAAACATTAACTAAACTACATCAGATATAACACAGAACACCACAATGTACATAACTGATATTACAAATAAGTTATACAAAATAATAAAAATAACTATTCCCATGAAATATAATGAAATGTGTTTTTTTTTTTTTTTAAGTATGTTTACTTGTTAAAAATTATATATATTTTAACCATTAATTATACAGGAAAATCATACTTTTTAATAAAAAAATAAATTTTTACAACATTTTACTGTAAAACTACATTGTCTTTTTAAATATATTAAAATTTGTAACATGTATTTTACAGTAACTACTCATTAATCAATTTCCTTTTTTTATTTATTTATTTTTTTTTCTTGTAGCATCAACCTGTTGAATTAAGATTATGCACAATAACTGGTTGACTGGTCAAATATCAGTTTGAGCCCAGTAAAAAAAAAAAAGTAATCGGGCATTCCCAGAATTCCCTGCGTGACCCATTACATTTCATTATATTTTATGGGAATAGTTGTGTTTCTTCTTATTTTTAATATCAGTTACGTGCATTGGGCTGTTCTGTTTTATATTTAATGTAGTTTAGTTTAAGTTTACTGCATTATTTTAATTTCACATGTGTTACCCTGATGGTGTTTAGTGTTTGTGTGAGTGACACTGAGCACTGTCTTATATGTTTATCGGTCACTGCTCCTGCAAAGGCTACTACTGATGAACTTCATGTCATCATGTGTCTTTCTGTAATTACTATGGTGAATAACAATACATTATAAAATGAAAAGCAGATTTTTACAGTTTTAAAAGGATAATATATTGTGTTTATCATTTATTAATATAAACAACTGTACTGCATCGTAAAATATACCATAAAACAACAGTTTTAAACTGTAAAATTTACAGGTTGTTCTGTAAAGTTGTTTACATTTTTAATGTATTTTTTACATAATTATTCTGGCAACCACAGCTGTCACAGGATTTTTTTAATTTTTTTTTTTTTTACTTTTTTTTTTTTTTCTCAGTGTAGTTTGTCATGTTCCTTCCATGTCTCTTCCTGGTATCCCCGCATGGAATTTACATATTTAGCTGGTTATGACTTGAGTTGAAAATTGGATATATCTTTGCACAGGGCTGTGCAGTGATTCTGTCACACCAGTCTAATTCTAGCACTTGTAAAATGTATGTGTTATGGTTATACTTTCAAAACAGTGCAATATTTTAAATGTTAATTCACAGTGCTGTCCACTTACTGCTTCTATTCCATAAGTTTACTACTGTGAACATGTTTCCTATTCGTTTCTACACACTGAGGAATGAGTTCAAATTAATGTATGTGGTAATCAACAGCATGCCACATACACTATTCATTAACTCTAGAAATTAATTTAAAGTAAATAATCAGGAGTATTTGTTCTTAAACAGTGGGGTCCAATTGTCTGAGACTAAATTGAAAATGTGGATTTAGTTTTATTTATTATTATTATTTAAACATGGAAATGTACAGGAAATTTTAGTATTTAAAAATAAATAAATAAATAAAATGAAATGGTACCACTTTACAATAAGGTTCCATTGGTTAACATTAGTCAGTGCATTAGGGTATCATGAGCTAACCATGAACAAGATATATATATATACTGTATATTTTTACAGCATTTATTATTCTTTGTTAATGTAAGTTAATGAAAATACGTTAGTTCATGTTAGTTCACAGTGCATTAACTTATGATAACATATACAACCTTTGGTTTAAAAAATGCATTACTATATGCTGAAATTAACATTATCCAATATTAATAAATGCTTTAAAAGTATTGTTCATTGTTAGTTCTACAACTAATGTTGTTAACTAATGTTAACAAATGGAACCGTATTGTAAAGTGTTACTAATAAAATAAAAACATTATTGTGAAAAACATAAAAAGAAATATGTAAGATCTGACCATTTGTAGGAGTTAACATGGTCAATGTCACAATTTCACATGTATTAGTGACCTAGACCATGCTAACTCCTACAAAAGGTCAGATTTCCTTGCTTCCATTGAAACACACATGATGCATTACATCTGCAGCCCCTCATGGTGCATGTGTGTGTGTGTGTGTGTGTGTGTACGTGTGTGTGAGCGGGTTTGGGTGGTTTACGAGGACATTTTTTTAGGTCACAAACTGGTAATTACAAGGGTATTATGCTATAAATGTGGTTTATGAGGACATTTCTAGTGTCCCCATTATTCAAATCACTTAAAAAACATACTAAATGATGTTTTTTTGTTTTGTTTTTTGTTTTTTTATGTAAAAATGCAGAAAGTTTTTTGTGAGGGTTAGGGTTAGGGTATAGAATCTATAGTTCTTGCAGTATAAAAATCATTATGTCTATGGAGATTCCTCATAAGGATAGCTGCACCAACATGTGTGTGTGTGTGTGTGTGTGTGTGTGTGTGTGAGCAATTCATGATATCATCATGTTTATATTGGCAAAAACACATGCTAGTTATTTTACTTCCTGAACAATTATGGACCCGAATACACATTGCATTCTTACTCGTACCACAGTTCCATTGCAACTGAACTCAGAACTAAGTCTCTGGTTCAGTACCATGGTCTGCTCCCCGGTCTGAAAAACAGCTTTAAACGTTACTCTGATTCTGAATTAACTGCCAGTGAGAAAGGTATCTAAAACTATTTTGCAATATAAATGGATTTTTTTTTATTTTTTTTTATGGTTTCAGACTTTCAGACTTGGGTGTGCATGTGTTTGTGTGCCATAAATATGGTTGCCTTCACAAACACCCTTAAAACACACATCTCAGATACCCATGTTTCCGTTCCATTACATCTGTTCCTGCACAGGCATTAGCTTTGTGTTGGAGCTCCCCTTTTAGTGTCTTTTCACCCAGGGCGTATTGCTTACATAGTTGAACGCAATATATCCATAAAGACACAGCCAGGTTCATTCATGGATGTTTTCAGTTATGTTAGGGTGCCCTCTGTGAAGATGGCCCATGTCCTTTAACAGCTGAAACAGCTTAATGAATAAGTAAAAAGCTCGATGCATGGCTTACTTTTGCTCAACACTGAAATTATAAGTGGAGCTCCGCTTGTCCTGTCTCTGAGAGAAATGTTTGCTCTGAGACTCGCTTGAAGTCCTCACAGTAATGGCCTCTTAAGGTCCTGGCACTCTTTGTCCAGCAGGTTTGTTTTCCCTCACGGATTAGAAATCCACATGCCAGTTTAGAAAAGGGGTAGCCTTCCAAAATCATAACTGCCAATGAAAAAAGCAAGAAAGAAGAGGAAAGGACATTTTTTTAAATCTTGAATGCAAAATAATCATGACCCACTGACCTGCACGTACATTTCTAATTTAATTCAAGCTTAAAATTACCACTTGAATGTGCATTTGCAATCAGTCGAGCCCCAGCTGCCACAACAGGCAACATGCCTTGCCAAAACACACTTAGAGAGCAAGCAGCACAGTATGAATAAGAGTTTTTTTTTTTTTTTTTTTTTTTCACAAAAGATGCATAATAGTTTAAATCAACAGAATACAGTGGTCTAAAGACATAAGTTTTTAAAGCTGGACTACTTTTAACTTGACACGGCTACTTAAAAAAATGTGGTGCTCATGCCCGAGATGCTAAAAAAAGTGAGATTTGACCCAACAGCTAAAGACAATCATTTAACTCATGTGTACATACAGTAGACCAACAATTAAAAATAGTTCAGAAGGAATGTGATAACACATCCTGTGTGAACAGCACCTATGTCTAACTCGGATAGATTGTAAAATTTGATAGAAAAAATGGATTTATGTGGACTGTAGGCTTATAGGCCTAAGAAATATAGGCCTATTGACTTCCAAAGCCTCTTTTTGTAATGTCCATTTAATGCTTTACTGGTCTACCACAATAATAAAATGTCTTCGAGTTGTCTTCATCTGGGGGCTTTTCTGAGCAAATATTGATATATGCAATTAATTATGATTAATCAACATATCGTGCAATACAATTTTTAAATAATTTCACAGCCCTAAAAAAACACATCTTGAAACCATGAGAATACTGTGTAGCTTTCACTTTCCTCAAGTATTTATGGCCTGATGAAGAGGAAACTCTTGACATCTGTAATATTTCATTATCAGCTTTTGAAAATGGAATTACTCCTCACCTCTAAAACTATTCACCTGTGTCCATAATTTGATGAGTTTTTCTGGAGTTGCATTTCCAGACTCTGTCATGTGCAGGATAGTTTGTGCATTGTCAAAACTTTATCAGTACAAGGTGAGCAAAACAATATGGTAAGACAGACTGTACAGACACCTCTCACCAGGGCTCGTCACATCTCGTTTAGGACACAGCGGTGGTGCTTCGATTGGGGGGACAAGTATCAGCGTGGGTGTTCATCCAACTTGCAGTACCGAGGTTTGGCTTCCTAGAAAGGGTATGGAGTTTTGTGATGCAAATTTGTCATTAAACAGAGAGCGTTGCATATCTCTTCTTGGGTTGACATAAGGCTGATTGTTACGGTGTGAGCACCCAGCTAATGATGCCAGGAGTAATGAGATAGGGTTTGATGAGACGCTGTCTCTCCAATAGCAACGTCTAGGCAGACTATACACACAAGTTTGCCACATTTTTACAAGCAACT
Source organism: Myxocyprinus asiaticus (assembly GCF_019703515.2). Lineage (NCBI taxonomy): Eukaryota > Metazoa > Chordata > Actinopteri > Cypriniformes > Catostomidae > Myxocyprinus > Myxocyprinus asiaticus. The sequence goes on along the minus strand of NC_059357.1, from coordinate 32,682,586 downwards.
GTTCCAAATCCAAAAATAGACATACAAATATTGATATTTCTTCAAATGTTTTATAAAAGACGGTTTTTGGTGACAACCAGATGTTTTAGGAATTAGCTAAATTTTCAACGACATCTGTGTTTATATTCTTGTGATTTTGTGTTGCACTAGCAGGCTAAACGGTTGCCACGCTCTGTTCATTCTCCGGTGGCACTCAGCTGGATTGCAGAGCACTTTGTGATTTGCACAAGTGTCTTGCAGTAATGGGTGTCCCTCCCAGCCAGCTCCCAGCAGATGGCTGTGATTGGCATGACAAACACAACAGGGCTCTGGCTCTCAATTACAGCTCAAACCCAGTCTTTCTATAAAGCTGGCACATCGATGAACTCCTCTGTCATAGTAGTATGAACTGGTATTGTGTCAGGGCGTTGATCAATGCAGGAAAACTAATAAATAAATAAATATGAACAAGCAAAATGGCATCAGCTGAAAGCATCATCCAGACGCAGTGCATTTGGGCAGGGTTGGAATGGGAGACTAGATTTTAAAGGGAATTTCAGAATTCTTGCAGCGCACTGGAAAAATGTGCATCATAGATATCTAATATCTATTGAATTATTATTATTATTATACTGATGTAAATGTAGGTTTCAAAGGCTACATACAGTAGGGTTTGGTTAGGGTTAGGTATAAGTACAGGTTTAACAGTGAGGTAATATAGGTTCCCCTTCTGTCACTCACTTGATGTTGTGTCGATGTAGTGACACTAGGGGTCGCTCTTGAGAGCCCCGAACACCTCAGATCTTTGAGAAAAGGCCAATGAGAATTGGTGAGTGGAATTTGCATGCCACTCCCCCTGACATACCTGTATAAAAGGAGCTGGCTCGCAATCGTTGTACTATCAGCGAGCTGAATACTACTGCTGTTCCATTCACCTCTTAAGAAGCGTATGCTGTTGGATATACGGTGCATTTCCAGCGGCTTTCTCTCCTTCTGCACGACAAGTGCAGATTTCGCCCCTGGGTGCTTCGACAGCGCTAAAAGAGTGTATATTCCTGCTAAAGAGTATATTTTCTCTATAAGAGCACACACATTGATGTTGAACGTATTTTTAAAGACGCATCTTTATAAAGATGCCTTTCTGTCTGTGTGATTCCTGGATGAGGTTGCTATCTCTCCGCTTCCAACGGCCACAGGCGCTGCCTCACTTGTCTGGGCAGCGATCACAATGAGGCAGCGTTCGTGGATGGTTCATGTTCTCATTGCGAGAATATGACCATGGCAACGTTGCGGTCGCGGCTTTCCTCCTTCCAGGGGAAAGCCACTCTAGCCGCCCCCCACGCCTCGCCTTTTACCTCCAGGTATGAGGCCGGCCCGGCTGACGCTGGAGGTGATTCAGTGGGCGCGGCTCCACTGGGTAAATCCCCGCGGACCTCCCATTCCCCAGCACGCTCATTTGCCCCCGGCGAGTTCTGAGAACAGACCAGCTCGCCCCAGGGCCAGCTTAGTGTCCCTTTCGGAGCTCCGGAGTGGGATGAGTGCTCGATCGCTGCATCGGAGAGTGTATTGGCGATGTCAGATGCCGAGGACTCGACTGGGCTGCCACCTTCAGATCGGCCCTCCCAGTCTGAAGCTGATGGAGAGATGACCACCATGCTTGCCTGGGCCTCAGCGTGTGTCGGGTTGGAGTGGAACCTTCCACCCTCCCCTGAGCCCTCGCAGCTAGATGATTGGTTCCTGGGTTCAGGGCACCGCTCACAGCCACGCCCCCCCGGTCCCTTTCTTCCCGGAAGTGCACGACGAGCTGACAAGGTCGTGGAGGGCACCTTTTTCCGACCTCCCAGCTCTTCCACTCTCACTATCTTCGATGGCGGGGCGGCCCACGGGTATACGGAGGTCCCTCAGGTGGATAAGGTGGTGAAGCCACCTGGCGGGATCGCCCAGCAGTCCCTTCCAAGGCCTGTAGGACGATGTCATCTCTGATGGCCAAAGCCTACAGCGACGCTGGTCAGACCGACTCTGCCCTACATGCCATGACCCTCCTGTAAGTACACCAAGCCAAGGCACTAAAGGAAATGCATGTGGGTAGTCCTGATACCTCCGGGCGACGAAGGTCACGGTGTGAGCACTCGGGCAGGCGATGTCCACCCTCGTGGTCCAGGAATGCCACCTGTGGCTGAATCTGGTTGAGATGAGGGACGTGGACAAGGTTCGCTTTCTCAACGCCCCCATCTCCCCGATGGCAAATCCATCAAGGACTTCGCCCAGCAGTTCTCGGCGGTGAGGAAGCAGATGGAGGCTATACAACACATCTTGCCCTGGCATGGCTCAAAATCCCGTATCTCGTCTGCTCGCTGAGGGCGTCCCCCTGTGGTGGTGAAAGCCCAGGCAGCTCCACCTCAGCCCAAGCCCAGTTCTCGTCCCCAGCGTAGAGCCCTCCGCAGGAAGCTGACGCCCCCCGCCTCATGGGCCAGCACGAGGATGTCTTCTGCAAACCTGGAGCTGGTATCCAGACCACTCCATCCCCTGGTGGAGGGCCGGGAGGTAAATCCTTGGTTTCATTTTCTTTTATGTTTGCCACACTGCGAATGGGCTGCGGTACCCACATTCTCAAAAGAGCAGTTTCCTCACTCCCTGGGTCACATAGCCAGTGTTTATTACTGCCGTTATCATGGCAACCGAGCACTGAGCACCTGCGACTTAGACTCTGCGAACGCAGGCCTCCTGCCTTCGCGCGTCTGGTCGCACCACACTCACACCCATGATCAGGTGGTTGTGACTGACTACGAGGATGGTCAAAAAGTCCCTCCTTCCCCGTCACCGATCCCCCCGACACCGGGTACATGGAGCAAGGTAAGTGCTTCGAGGATCCCTTCAGCACAGCCATGAGTTTGAGACGAAACAAGGCTCCTCGACGTGGCATCCCCTGCTCTCTCCCGCCGCGAGGTCCCACCCACAGGTACGTTAAACGTGATCATCCCTTTAGTGCCCCTCGCCCGGAGCTTGGATGCGTCACTAGCGCTTTCCAACCCGTCGCGGTTGTTGGCCAGGACCATCCGACCTGGCTACGCAATTCAGTTCACCAGGCGCCCGCCCCGGTTCAGCAGCATCCGCTTCACTTCGATGAGGGGCGAGAACACCGGCACCTTGCGTGCGGAGTTTGCGACCCTTCTGCGCAAGGGTGTGATAGGGCCTGTCCCTTCAGCCGAGATGAAGAAAGGGTTTTACAGCCCATACCTCATCATACCAAAGAAAGGCGGTGGGTTGCGGCCAATCTTGGACTTGTGAGTTCTGAACCAGGCCTTGTACAGAATCCCGTTCAAGATGCTGATGCCAAAGCACATTTTGGTGTGTGTCCGGCAGCAAGATTGGTTCAAGGCGGTAGACCTGAAGGACGTGTTCTTTCATGTGATGACGTCGTTGACCCAGTGGGCGATCCTCTGTTTGGAAACAACGCTTCCTTTCCGCTGTCCACCAAAGCAAACAAAGAGCTGCTCGGAGCTACTAAGGCTCTGTGTGCAATCCAAATAAATGCGTAAAGCTCACACCGGACACAGCAATGCCAAGGCTGGGTCTGCCTCCTCCTGGGGCAGCACTTGCAGGTTCACCACCTGATCCCTGAAAGGAGTCATGGGAACCTTGGTCACATAGCCCGGTCAGGGTCTCAGGATCACGTGAGAGTAATCCGGACCGAACTCCAGGCACGATTTGCTGACAGAGAACGCCTGCAGGTCCCCTACCCTTTTGATGGAAGTGAGCGCAGTCAGGAGGGCAGTCTTCAAAGAGAGTGCCTTAAGCTCAGCTGACTCCAAGGGCTCAAAGGGAGCTCCCTGTAGACCCTGAAGGACTACAGACGCCACTTCAAGGCATACAGGCGCCTCATAGAGGGAGCCCTAACCTGAGTGATCGTGTCTACCACCGCGGGTGGTAGGCCACTTAGGTCTTCCACATCCTGTCCAGAGGCCAGATGTGGAGATTCCAGAGGTCTGGTCGCGGGTGCCAAATGGTGCCCCATCCCTGAGAAAGAAGTTCCTTCCTCAGGGAAATTCACCGGGGGGGGGGGGCTGTCATGAGGAGCGTGAGATCTGAAAACCACGTCTGGGTGAGCCAGTAGGTTGCTACTAGGATGATCTGCTCCTCGTTCTCCCTGACCTTGCACAGGGTCAGTGCAAGTAGGCTCACTGGGGGAAACATGTATTTGCGTAGTCCAGGGGGCTGGCTGTGTGCCAGCGCATCTATACCGAGGGGTGCCTCGTTCAGGGTGTACCAAAGCGGGCAGTGGGAGGATTCCCGGGAAGCAAACAGGTCTATCTGTGCTCGACCGAATCGACTCCAAATCAGCTGTACCACCTGAGGGTGGAGTCTGCACTCTCCCCTGAGGGTAACCTGAAGTGACAGCGTATCCGCTGCGGTGCTGAGGTCACCCGGGATGTGAGTGGCTCGTAGCGACTTGAGGCGCTGCTGACTCCAGAGGAGGAGATGGTGGGTGAGTCATGACATGCAATGGGAGCATAGACTGCCTTGATGGTTGATGTATGCTACCGATGCTGTGTTGTCCATCCGGACCAACACGTGCTTGCCCTGGATCAACAGCCGGAACCTCCACAGGGCGAGCAGTACTGCCAACAACTCTAGGCAGTTGATATGCCAATGCAGCCGTGGGCCAGTTCAGGAGCCGGCGGCTGTGTACCCATTGCATATGGCGCCCCAGCCCATATTGGATGCGTCTGTTGTAACCACGACATGCCTGGAGACCTGCTCTAGGGGAACCCCTGCCCATAGAAATGTAAGGTCGGTCCAAGGGCTGAAGAGGCGGTGACAGATTGGAGTGATGGCCACACGATGTGTCCCGTGGCACCATGCCCATATTGGGACTCGAGTCTGAAGCGGTCTCATCTGCATCAACCCAAGTGGTGTGGCTGTTGCTGAGGATGCCATATGCCCCAGGAGCCTCTGAAAGAGTTTCAGTGGAACTGCTGTTCTCCTTCTGAATGCATTCAGACAGTTCAGCAACGAGTGTGCATGCTCGTTCATGAGGCGAGCTGTCATCGAGACTGAGTCCAACTCCAGGCCAAGAAAAGAGATGCTCTGAACCTGGGAGAGCTTGCTCTTTTCCCAGTTGACCCGAAGCCCCAGTTGGCTGAGGTGCCGGAGCACGAGGTCCCTGTGTGCGCACAGCAACTCTCAAAAGTGAGCTAGGATTAGCCAGTTGTCGAGATAGTTGAGGATGCGGATGCCCACTTCCCTTAGCGGGGCAAGGGCAGCCTCTGCGACCATCATGAAGACGCGAGGGCACAGGGACAGGCCAAACGGGAGTCTGTGCAAAGCCCGGTTCAGTACTCGCAGGTCCAGGATTGGTCGCAACCCACCGCCTTTCTTCAGTACAATGAAGTAAGGGCTGTAGAACCCTTTCTTCATCTCGGCTGGAGGGACAGGCTCTATCGCGCCCTTGCGCACAAGGGTAGCGATCTCCACACGCAAGATACGGCATTCTCGCCCTTCACCAGGGTGAAGCGGATGCCGCTGAGCCTGGGCGGGCTCCTGGCGAACTGAATTTCATAGCCAAGTCGGACGGTCAGGTTCAGCCATCGCGACGGGTTGGAAAGCGCGAGCCATGCGCCCAAACTCCGGGCGAGGGGGACCAAGGGAATGACCTCATCGGACGTACCGGCGGGTAGGGCCACGCGGTGGGGCGGAGCTCAAGGTGCCACGTCGAGGGGACTCGAGCCCCGTGGCCATGCTGTGTCCAGGGACATCGAAGCACTTACCTGGCTCCTGCCGCCCACCATAAGATTGGCTGAGGAGGGGGGAGGAGGAATCTCGTCGCCGTAGTCCACTGAAACCAATCCTGTGTGGGCGTGTTTGTGCCACAGCTGGGCGCACAGGGGTGGGGGGTCTGCCGCTGGAGCTCCATACCTGCCAAAATGGGACGGTGGATGGTTGTCATGATGATGGCCGTGCGCACCGGATATGTGACCCAGGAGATAAGGGAACCATTCATTTGTCAGGCTTTTGGGTGCCGCAGCCTCCTGGGCATGCGGCGACAAAAGATCCTCCTCCCGGCCCTCCACCGGGGGATGGAGTGGTCTGTCGACCAGCCCCAGAAAAGTGGGTCTCCTCGCCCCTGGGTCGCCCATCTCGGAGGTGCTTCGAAGCCTTCCTCGAGTTCTTAGCGGCCGGCCACGAGACGGGTGACGTCTGCTTCCTGCGGAGGGCTCCACGCCAGAGCCGGGCTGCGGGGGCGGGCTGCTGTAGTGCCGGTGTTGTTGCTGCAGGAGGACGCCATTGGTGATGAGCAGACAGGGTGCAGGGTCTCATGCCCGCCGGGGCAGGATATGTTGTAAAACCTCCATCTGTTTCTTCACCACCAAGAACTGCTGGGCAAAGTCCTCAACGTCGTCACCAGACAGGCCAACCTGGGAAATGGGGGTGTCAAGGAATCGTGCCTTGTCCACCTCTCCCATCTCGACCAAGTTGAACCAAAGTTGGTGCTCCTGGAACACCAGGGTGGACATCGCCTGCCCGAGAGACCGTGCTGTGACCTTCATCGCCCGGAGAGCGAGGTCGGTCACCAAGTGCAGTTCCTGCATCAATCCAGGGTCAGAACTACCCTCGTGCAGTTCCTTTAGCGCCTTGGCTTGGTGTACTTGCAGGAGAGCCATGGTGTGCAGGGCAGAGGCGGCTTGTCCAGTGGCACCATAGGCTTTAGCCATCAGGGATGACGTAAACCAACAGGCCCTGGACGGGAGTTTCGGGCGCCCACGCCAGGTGGCGGCGCTCTGCAGACACAAGTGCACCGTGAGTGCCTTATCTTCCTGGGGGATCACCGAATACCCCCTGGCCGCTCTGCCATCGAGGGTAGCGAGAGCGGGGGAGCTGAAATACCAGGACCAGGCAGTAAAAGCTGCCTCCCACGATCTTGTCAGCTCCTTATGCACTCCGGGAAGAAAGGAACGAGGGCGGGGCATGGCCGTGGGTGGCGCCCTGTGCCCAGGAACCAATCGTCGAGCCGCGAGGGTTCAGGGGAGAGCGGAGGGTTCCACTCTAGCCTGATGCTCATGGCCACCTGGGAAAATATGTCCATCATTTCCACATCGGCATGAGACTGGACGACCGTTCCCAAAGGAGGAAGCCCAGCTGAAGCCACTGCGTCAGACTGGACGAGTCTGCTCTCCGATGCTGCACTCGATAACTCATCATCTCCCGGCGCTCCGAACGAGAAGTCGAACTTGCGCTGAGACGAGCTGCCCGTCTCGTGCGAGAGCCCGATCAGGGCAAGCGAGCGTGCTGGCGAATGGGAGGTCCGTGGGGGGATACCCGGCGGAGGTGGTCCCATTGATGTCCCCAAATCACCCCCAGTGCTAACCAATGCGGCCTCAAACCCATAGGTAGAAGGACCGGTGTGGGGAGCTGTCTTACGAAAGCAAGCCACGACCGCAACGTTGCCATAGTCATGTTCTCACAATGAGGACATGACTCATCCACGAATGATGTCTCCACATGGGCAGTGCCCAGATACGTAAGACAGCGATCGTGGCTGTCAGAAGCAGAGCGATATCGACCGCAACCAGGAATAACACACAAACGGAAAGGCATCTTTAAAAAGACGTTCCTTTGTGCTGCTCTTTTAGAAAGAAAATATACTCTTTTTAGAATATACTCTTTTAGTTGTTTCTTCCAAAGCGCCCAGGAAGGCTCCTACCAATCCACCGGGAAAAGTGGACAATCTTACCCTGATTTTGGGATTCATTCAAACTTGCAACAATTTTCTTGATCTTTTGAGAAAATAAAATAATTGACTGTACTATGAAAACATATTTTCAGAATTTAAAACTTCTTCACTAGTTTCTTCACTTTTTTTAAACCTAATATGCAAAAATGGCTCCGTACTGCCACAACTGCCTAAACACCAGAATAACAACTTATAAAAATCAGCCAAGCATTGTGGTATACCTAGTTGTGTGTAGCTTCTGCAGCTCTGCACATTTTTCTTAAGGAACCCAAGGTTAGAAACAAGCAGCTGAGATTTATTTTTAATAAAAACCCTGATCGATTCAGTCCAAGCTAAACCAGTTGAGTGGCATATTTTGGGGTGGATTCTTTTTTACAGCTGTCACATTGTAATGCAGGCTTTGCAAAGAGGTTGTTATTGAAGGATGGGTAGTTAAAAACTGTACTCGACTTGACAGCAAACCCACAGTGTGCAAGTAAAAATGCAGCAATGTGCTGTATCTCATTTCACATGGGGAGAGGGCATTTACATATGAGTCTTAATAATACAGCAGTAAAAATTGCCTGTATGAATCTAAGGGTCAAAAAGAGGGTGGTAAATTGTCAACTAAAATACAGTATGACAAAAAAAAAAAACAACAAAAAAAAAAAAGTGCTGGAATGCAGCAAATATCTGTTTTATCCAGAATCATTTTGTACATTTCAATGTTTTAAGGGACTCTGAGGCCAGGCCTCTGGAGGTTTAATTGGTATTCAGAGAACACTGAATGGTATTTCCATTATTTTTTTAAAGCCAGCATCATACTCTGCTTTTAACGGGAGAGAGAACGTTGCACTCTGATTTTGTTTGATTTCCCAGCATAAAGTGTGGAGAAACATGTGACTTACTTTAAAGCTCAGAAAGCAGACGGGAGGAGGGATGGACTCCATTTGATCACCTTTGTGGTGTGAATCCTTAGTATCTCACTGGCTCTCTCTCGATTATTGTCAAATAACCGCGTATAAACCGAGCGTGTTTTAAACATTGATAGAACCTGCCGAAATTGATAGAAATGTGGCGAGAATGTAAGTGACCCCAGGTGATGTCGAACATCTACATGATATATGGTCTAGAGAGTATGCTTTGCCTTTGCTAACAACTAAATAACTCTCTTTTTTCTCCTCCTTTTTTTATCAGACCGATGTTGATTTCTATCTCCCGTTGCCGGTTCCAGATGTGCCTTTGATGGCGTCTCTGTTTTTGCTTTCTTTTGTTGCCATGAAAGAGCGTGTACAGAGAAGATGGTTTGCTACATCTGAGCTTCAGAGTGCAGAGATACATGCCTTATTTCTTGAGAAACTCAGATTGCAAAGAGTTTTGAAAAACTTACAAATGGGTTCTCATTTGCTGGTTAGTCTTGATTGATCCCTTGTGATTTGGCATTGGCTTGTTGAAGTCAAACATTCTCCTTTATTTGCAGTGATGAAGAGGATGAGCTTGTGAAACACTCACCTCATTTAAAATATCAATTTTAGTCACAGCATGTCTAAGCATCATAGATTTTCTTTTGGCACCCCCCTCTTTTCCTGATTACTGTGTTTATGTAACTGGCTCACTGCAGCGTGGTCCTGCATTCTCTAGAATGTACCGCACAGTGTCATGGTTTTTATCTTCTCCGAACCATGGCAAATACCAATGTATAATGCTTTTATACATCCAAGGAGATGATTAGTCATACCTCATTTAGATTGAGGATACTCATCACGGTCAATTAGGTACTCTGTGTTTTTCTTGTCATCCCTTTTAATAATAATTATTGGGTTTTATGCACAAATCAAACAATTACTGCAATTACTGTGTGTGAGCTGTCTGGGCAATATTTGTGCTTATGAATTGATTTTCAGGGACATTTTTACCTTTATGGGGGCATTTTATCTAGCCACCTTGAGGACATCCATTTATGTCAAATACTTAATTGAATCAATTAGGTGAAATATATTTATCTGAATAATTATGGCTGTTAATAGTCAAATATAATCAACAGACAATATAAAGGCAGCTGTAAATAATCCCCAAGATATGATAACACAATAAACATTCTGCTAGAATATGATAGATTGACATGCATTCTTTGGCACCTACATTTTAAATATGTTGTTCCCATAGTCATCGAAAAACTTGACATGGAAAAGTCATGAAAATTTCAATAGTTTTAAGCTATTCCCAGCCTAATTTATTTCTCATAATAGAAAGTGCTCTTTTTGACTGCAAAAAATTTAATGACTTTAAAAAATGTGGGAAATATGAAGTGCATTTTTTGTTACTTTCAGTGGCATTTTTGCCCCAAGCACTGGTTAATATCTGACCCTTGTTGTAGGTGAATACAATCTGTTCCCAGGCTTTGCCTGCTGTTTTGTACAGATGTATGGAATTGCCATGCTAAGACAGTTCCAATCCTCTCTTGGCCATTGCTTCCTGTTATAGCTGTACAAATATGCTCTAAAGTCAAAGTGCTCATGAAACTCCATTATTCTCCCAAATACCCTGAATTTGGTGGAATTTAAAGGGATTAATGGGACAACTCCAGATGTTGCCTTTGCCATGATTGATGTTTACTGCCTCCTTGTCAGTGGGAGGTTTTTATTTTTAATTTTGGTTTAAAATCTTTGAGGAATGTCTATCAAAGCAAGCTGAATGCTACTTGACAGCTATCGTTTCTCCATACCTCACTGACATAACCAGTAAATTTACATGATTCGTCTTGAGGGATCTTTTTTTGTTGCAATTAGAGAAAAGCGCTCTGTGTTAATAGAAAGTGCAATGCAGGCAGTTCTATTGCTTCACAACGCTATGTGAGCTGAATTCAAGTCTTGCCTTGAAATGGGAGCAGTCAGTGTAGTCATGTCAGCAAGCCAATGAGAAGAGGGTTTTCAAATCCAGCTGAAAAAATCCTGACCAGACCACGATTTTCATGACAGGAGAGTGTTATATTATTTAATATGGCTGCCAAACGAACATAGATCCATGATTTAAACCTTACAAACACTTTTCTAAAGAGGATTACAGCCTTTCCAGCTGGATTCGAGCAATAACCAGCTCTGCTCAGTGGTGAACTTGCTATAATCCTTGACCACACTGCTGATAAAAGATTACCCATAAGTAATCTTTGCATTCAATTTAGCATAATCAAAGAAAGAAAGAAAATCAGAGGTCCCACTGTTAAGACAAAAGATGAAAAGAAGAAGTGGACTTAAAAATACACACATTTGACCCACACACAAATTACTTTTCTATTCCCAGTATATAACTTTCTTATGACTTATTCCTCATTTTTCTAAGACAATCATCATTGGCGGGAAGAGCAAATCACAATTTCCCAAGAAGTCCAAATAGGGCATTCCAAGAATCAATGAGGCATCAAGGGGGAATTTACTAGAGTGATTTGCACCTGCTGATAGTGTGGTTTATTTGATATGTTGTTTTAGCGCTCGATCCACTAAAGGAATTACGCAAATCAGGTAACTGTGCAAACCGGGCAAAAATGTAGTGCTGAATGCAATCTGCATCCCGGAATTCCTAATCTAGCAGGTCAGTTCTGAGTGCTAGGTTGAGGAGGATGCAGCAGACTACCACAATTAAGCATACTATGCGGTATTGTCTCTTTAAAATGCCTGAAGTCTACTCATCTTCATCGCTGGTCTGGATATATGCCCAGTTATAACACTCTTTTCCATGATCAGCTGAAAATGTACACGCACATCTCTTTTTAATAAAACTGCATTAACCGCCTGCTTTCCGCTGGAGTCTACAGTTTGGAGAATCCTCCAGCAGATGGTAATACCTTTCATGTCCAAACTCTAAAAACATAGAGTTACATCAAATTATGTCCATGACTATCACTGTCGTAGCCATTTTATGAAACAAATATTTATGAGATTTGTGTTAAATTATCTTTAGGTTGTAGTTTATTTCCAGGGTTCGGGAGTAACGGAATACATGTAATGGGATTACATATATAAAATACAAAATATTAGCAACTGTATTCCACTACAGTTACAATTTAAATAGTTGGTAATCAGAATATAGTTACATTAAAAAAGTATGTTGATTACTGAAGAGATTACTTTGCAGTTAATTGTCATTTGTTTCATTTAATTTTTAGTCTGCTTAGTTGGAAAACGTTCATATAAATGATAATAATTAATAATAATAATTTTATAATTAATATTAATAATTAATAAAAAATTTTTTTTAATAATTTTCTTTATTTATCACACATTATACATTTGCACATATACAGTGAAATTCTTCTTTTCACATATCCCAGCTAGGCTGGGGTCAGAGTACAGGGCCAGCCATGATACAGCACCCCTGGAGCAGATAGGATCAAGGGCCTTGCTCAAGGGCCCAACAGTGGCATCTTGGCGGTGCTGGGGCTTGAACCCCCAGCAGTAACCCAGAGCCTACCTGAGCTACCACTGCCCCAGACGCAATCTGAGGAGTGTTTGAATAGCCGTGAAACCCTTTTTTATAATGTGTTACTTACATTCATACAAACAGAAAGAAGGCGCTTTCACGATGTTATGAATGAAAAGGCTTTTTTCTGAGAATTTATTTTTAATATAAGTGTATTTTGTCTTACTGTACTGGCAGATATTTTTCACTTGTTATTAACTTATTTATAGTCAAAACAAGTGAAAAAAAATCTGCCAGTGCTAAAGAAGTAATATAAAGTATTTAGATTACGTTACTGACCTTGAGTAATCTAACGGAATACATTACAAAATACATTTTATAGCATGTATTTTGTAATCTGTAGTGGAATGCATTTTAAAAATAACCCTCCCAACCCTGTTTATTATTTATAATTCTTATTATTATGTTTATGTTTACAATTGTATTTATGATCTCATTTGTACTGGTATTTTTCTACCTGTTGTCGTAGAGTGATTTTTAAATCACTGCAAAAGGAACCTGTGGAGGAAGTTGGAGAGAGTAAAATATTTGGATTTGGTATGATTTTTTTTTTACCTCTGTTATTTTGATTATATTTTCACTTTGTTTGAAGTGTAATCTGAATTTAGAAATATTTTTGGTTACATTTTTCCATGTTTCAATAATTAAATTTTTCAAAAATCAAAATCAACCGGTAGAAGTGAAGTGCGTGCTGATACAATCACTGTTAATATTAGCCATGATTTATGTGTCAGTAGATGAAAATGATTAATAATACTTAGATTCTTTATAATTTAACAGAGCATATATGCAAATCCTGACAAGAACCACATTTTCCATGCGTATATATCACTGTCATAGAAATATGCCTGACATTCAACAGGGATGCATTTAAGGCACAAAATAACGTAAGTCCATATTTCTATTCTTCGAATTCATTGCTTACAGTCCATTTACACTACTAATTTCTTATGATTGTGCTGTCTTTGTTTATATTTGCAGGAAATGGAATAGGACGTAACTGGAGAAGAACCTCAGAATTAAACCAGCCCATTTGTGCTTTGGTCATGTAATTTTGCCAAACCCACTTGTGCCTAGACTTATCACATGCTTGCATGAAAATACCAAAACTTCATAGCCTTGCCAATTGACTTTGCACTCACAACTTAAAGCATAGCGCTGTGCTTAGCACTCTTAAAATATGGCCCAATGACTTAATTTACCCACGGGCAGCACTGTTTCAGCACATTTAGCCCCTAGTTAACTGGATTGTGGTGTTTAAGTGAACATGATTTTTGCACTGAAATACCACACAAAAGTGGTGTAACTTTATAATGAATACAATATGCCCCCAAAACTAGTGACATCTCTTTCCTGCTGTTGTCTTCTGAATATGCAGTGCAACGAGGAATAAGAAAACCACAAATAATCAGTTATCTCTCAGCCAGCATCAGCCTGGCAAAATAAGCAAAACAAACCCATATTACATGCTGGGCTAATTAGGCCCCAACTTGAGTTATTTATTTACAAAGCTCAAAGAGACATTACACTCCCCTTGCTGCCAAGACTTTGTGGCCAATCGGAGCAGAGCTGACGGGGACAGCGTCTTCAACACGCCCTCTGCTCCCAGCCTGCTATCAGCCATGTGTGAAAACAGAGGAGTGCTTGTCAAAAAAAAGTGCTCCTGTAAGCGTTTCGCCTTTTGACACATTAGTAATTTGGTTTGTGTAGCCCAGATAAAGCATCCAAACGAGGCAGATGAGATAAGTAATCTCATTTTTCCTTAAAGCATAAACAGCCAGATGCTCTATTTATGAGACTGCAACAATTAGCAAGTTAAAATTCACAAATAAAATCCCATTAATATTCAAGGCTGAGAAAATGAGTTTGGAAAAATGCAGACGTTTTTCCAACGTGGAGGTAGTTTACACCAGTAATTTCTCATAATGATATTAGAGTGAAATTAACTGGCTTTTATTCCTTCCATATAGATTGTATCTTCAGACTGTTTTGTATGTAGTGTATCAATGTTTGCAGTATCTGTCTTGTTACTGTTATTTAGAAATGGAGCCCAAATCTATTTTGGCCCAGGGCAATTTGATTTGACTGTTTTGTTTTTTTTTTGTGAGTTTTGATTTGGTAAGGAGCGAAAGGGTTCACTTACTCCCTTCCCAGACTAGTTCAAAGGACCATAATGAGAAGCTTTTGTCAGCATTAGTGATGTCAGTCAATTACAATTTTTAATTGCAATTAATCGCCTAATTGTTTGTAGCAAATGCGATTAATCGCAGATTTTAAAAGTGCTGAGATTTGACTCTATATTTACTTCTATTCTTGTCAAAATTCATTTATTTCCATTTTAGGAAAGAAAACAAAACAATATGTAACAATATAATGCTTTATTAACATTTTTCAAACAAACCTTCCAGAGTATAAAAACAATGCACCAAAATATCACCAATTCAAGTAACATTAAGTGTTTCCCAAAGTCTAATTGGGAGTTTGACTAATTGAAAAAACTAGGCTTCACACAGGTTGCATATTCATTACAATGGGCATTAACTCTCTTAAACTGTCATCCTCCACAATATTAATTTGCCAGTAGACTGTGGCTATCCACTTTGTTACAGCAATCGTGAAGCTGGGTTCATGATTCATGCCAAATTTCACACTTTGAACTCACCATGAAAAGTGCTTGTAAACAAAAATGTCACATTCTGCGTTTTGGTGATATGCGTTAAGGTTTGGTGTGCTTCTGTGATAATTAAAATGTGCCTTACATAGGCTGAAAAATACTTGATTTCTATCACAAGTCCCATCTGGGCTTGTTTTGTACATTAAATAGTGTAAAGAAGTCCTTTCTCCATTATTTTATCACTGACAGGGAAGCGCTGTCAGAGATTCTTTTATTTATTGAGATAATAACCTCCGCAGCTCTATCATAGGAGATAGAGACTGTTAAGACAGTTCCACCCATAGAATGTCTATGGGACTGCCTCGTTATGCTATTTTATTCTTAGCTTGTAGTCTTATCTTGGTAGAAAGGCTCTGGCGCTGTTGTGGCATGTTCGTCAGTGTAATGACTCTGGGCGGAAATATTACAAAGGTTCCGCCCTTCACACAAGTTTTTATGCTGTATTAACGGTAAATGCATTAATCGTGATTAAGAAAAATGTACCTATTAAATTTTTTTTAATTAATCACACACGTTAATGTGTTAATTCTGACAGCTCTAGTCAGCATTTATTGCTTCAGCCTCTAAATTGCCACGGTGAAATTGGAGAACAATACAACTGTAATCAGTTGTAATGTGTGTACGAATGCAGAAATTAAGTCTCCTGATTGACACTCGGTGTGCTTGACAATACTTTGCCGTTTTGACAAATTGTAACTATTGATCGTGTTAAGACTTTTTTGTGTTTTCCCATGGATTTCCTGGTTATATGTGACTCCCCTTTATTAGGTTACTCCAATATACCAGCCACAATTTCTGCTAGTACAGAGGATCTTTTGATATCTGCTTCCCTCGTCGTTACTGTGGAAACCACTCTGAGCCGATGAAAGTTTGCTGCAAACATATTTCCCACATAGGTCTGTCGTTTTAGCTCAAAATGAGACATGGAATAAAGAAAAAAAAAAAAAAAAAAAAAATATATATAATATATATATATATATATATATATATATATATATATATATATATATATATATATATATAATAAAGAGCATGCCTAGATTGTTCTTTTCAGATATTTGCTGATGCCCAGCCGACACTTGTCAGAGGAAGTGTTATTGTGCTCCGACGTCTTTCATCACATGGCGTGCAACTATCATTATGAAGCACATTTTTCATTTTACCGTGCTGTTTCATCCTTCCCGCAGATTAAGTGATAGGAGTTTAAAAGTGATTTTGACATGAAGATGATGGGTGCGAGAAGTAAATAAGCACAGCTCAGTGTATTTCAGACAGCCTGAAAGCAGGATTGCGGAGGTTATTGCTCCACAGGAGATGAAAGGATCGGGACTGAATTCCATCTGAGAATGATTTTGTTTAAAGGATGTCATATAAACACATGCCATGTTGCTTAGGAAATTAGTGGACACACAAAATAGAAAAATGTTATTGATCTTTTGGAGAAAAAAATCCCAAAAACTGATTTTTATTTTGTTATTTTACTGTAAGTTTGACTATGCCTTTAAAGGTGATGTTTGTGATTTGTTTGATGTTAAAATTAGGGCTGTCAATCAATTTAAATTTGTAATCGAATGAATTACATGGTTGGCAATTAATTAATCAATTTAATCGCTATTAATTGCATATGTAAATATTTGCTGAGAATGCCCCTCAAATAACAATAATTCAATATAAAATGAATAAATAATTATATATATATATATATATATATATATATATAAAAGATAATTCAGATAATTTAAATGCATTACATTATTGTGGCAGACAAGTAAAACATTAAAAAGACAAAACAAAAATTGGCATTACCATCCAATATATTGTTTATTTCCATATTATTGAACATAGGCCTATTGTTTGCCTACAGTTCACAGCAGACCATTTTGCAATTGAATTCTTCAATCAGTCTGACATTTATTATAAGGGCCTTTCTAAGGACACGTCAATGTACTGTACACCTGTGTCAGACAGACACTTTTTGAGTGTCTCACTTTGGTTGCATTGCGTCAAAAACATACTGTTTTTAGGTCGCAGTGTCATATTAAACATAGTTTGAAACTTAGAAAAACATGTCTTGAGATCCCTGCATTTGGATTTGAGCTCCATCAAGCTGTGTTAAAATGTAAGAATGTGTTTTTATCTTGTGCTGTCTGCTGTGCTGTAAGTGTGGTTTGTTCTCTGTATAAACTTCATGTTGCCTATACAGCTGATGTTTCACTTACTGCCCCCTGGAGAAAACAGGTGGTACTTCCAGCTTTAATTGCTCCATTGGTAGAAATAATGCTTATTATTGTCCGGGGATATGATTAATTGTGTTAATTTTTGTATCTTTAATCACACTGAATTAATGCATTAACTCAACAGCCCTAATTAAAATATGTTCTCATGTCCCTGCAGTAACTATGTCAACACTGTAAATCAGAAAAATACCTTCAAAGTTTTTGATTGAGTTTTAATTTATTAGATATCAATTTTCACACTCTGTTTTCTTTGAATCTGAACATAGTTGAGCCAGATTCATCTTTTACCAGACAGCTCATCATGTTTGAGACCCCATATAAGTCAAAACTCAATTTTGACACAATATTACTGCATTCTGCACATCAGTCTCACTATTTGTAGGTTGATTTTCCCAAAAAGTGTAAACACAGGCTTTCAAAGCATTGATCTGTTTGTTTGAACATCCCAACCAACCCGACACAGCAACAATGGCTCAACTAATGGCTTGAAATTGTTTCAGGACTATCTGTTTGATAAATGGCAGATAATGGGATTGTTTGGGAAACATGATTAAAAACAGTAAATGCATCCCAGCATTGCAAATTTGGGATGTGTCCCTTATCTTACATATCGGTGTCAACTCATCAGTTTGTTAGTAGAATGCTCCAAAGCCTGAATTGGGTGTCCGATTAGTGAGACACCAAACATATGCAGAGTTGGGGGTGGCTCTGGCAGCAGGATACATAAACACCAATATAAGTGCATATTTTCTAAAGATGCTGTAATAATGGTATATAATTAGTGCAGTTTAGCCACAAACCAGGCCAAGTTTAAGCTGCTATAAACAGTCTATTTCAGTGACTAAAATTGAAGGGCTGCCATAGCCAAAGCCGGGAGAAGTGCCACGGATGTTTGGGCATTATGCAGAGAGAATCAAATTGTAAAGCAACTGTAATTGATTAACCATTCATGCATTTACTTGCTCAAAGCAGGAAATTTTAATTTTGACCTCCATAATGTGGCTTTTCAAATACCCAAGTGAATGTCAGTGACTTTGAATGTATAGACACTGTAGTGTGTTGGGGTGGAGGGCTTTTGGGTAAGCTTGACGTGCTCAGAGTGGCATCTTAATAGTTTAGATTTTATAATTTTTTTACTTTTTGCAGAGGCTTATGATATTTTTTATTATAAAATGTATTTGTGGCAAGGCGGAGGGCGCGGCCAGGCCGTGATGCTGCACACCCGGCCCCTAATCAGGCTGATCAAGCCCGAGAGGGATAAAGGCAACCGGAGGCGGCAGTTCGAGAGAAAGAGAGAACTACAGGCAGCTGCCCTGTATGTGTTTATGTTTGTGACTTTTTGTTTTATTAAACAGTATTTATATTGTTAAGCCAGTTCTCACCTCCTCCTTTCCATTGAACTCTGTTACAGTATTTATGTAGTATAATACAAATTTTACATTTTATTGCAATAGCTTATTTGGAATGTTCCTGTGGTGTGACAAATTAGTTTTTAAACAGTTTTAGATTGAGTTTACCATGTTACACCACAGAACATATCAATGAAAGTATTGAAACCATTTAATTTGTATTATCATTTTTACATTTATAATGTAGCCCTATATATATATGAATAAAAAAGTGCCCTTTCTCATGCAGTGCACTCTTAACTGCAGTATTGTACATCATTGTTTACATAATAAACTGTAGGTTTGGACTGTTGTAAGTTAGATTTAACTCTTTATTGCATTGTTTTTGACTCCATATTGTATACTGAGTCTCACAGGATTACCGTAGAAAGGAACCATTTACTTGGTCAAACACGTTGTTTTGGAGGAGAAAGACAATCATCCATATTTAATGATATTGTTTGTTTGATTCATACTTTGTTCTCTTGAGTACCATCCCCACTCAGCCAATGCTCAACTGGCATCACTTCCAATATTAAGTGCATTTTTCATATGGCAATCTGTGAGATTCTTTTCATGTGAGAAAATTCTTCGCTTCTATTGTCGCTCCCTCTGGGTGCATCACTTTTCCACCCAGAACATTTGCTTTGTAAAGAAACAATCACGCTGGAATTTTGCGGACACAAGAGAAAGGAAAACAGATCTGGTAGTGTCTGCGGGTCAGTTTATCCACTACGTTCTGTGAAGGATCAGAAAGGTCATCCATGGCATTAAGTTATTTCTGCGAAATCAGAAAGGCCAAGTTTCACATGGCATGAACCACGGCCGAGAGCATGGTGGGTCATGATTGGCATCTTGCCCAGAAGGTCATTGGTTCATCCCCCTGTCCATGACTTGTGTTCACTGTAATTCTATCAAGCACTCCACTGAAAAACTCACCAATCTTTCAGGCTGCAAAGGTCACTCGCATTGATTCCAGCAAAATGATGTCATGTTCTCGTCTCTGGTTTTCCGTTGCCTGTAGCGAACTCCTCAGTGGAGTAAGGCAGTCTCATCAGACTGGTTGCTAATTGCTCTAAAATGAAAGTGCCCTGATAACCCAGTGGTTCCACTATCAGTCTTTGTCGTATTTATCTTTAATTGGACTAGCAAAGGTTTTTATGACTCTGATCTGTCCCATTTTTCCAGATGACATTTGCTTGCCTTGACTGGCATTTTATATTAACATGCCCATCAGAAATCTGTTGCCTATGTGAGTTATAGCCTTCTTTTCCCAGTTCCTCTTTTCTGTGCAACCTTTTGAAATGCCTGTGCTTTTGATTGAATGATGGTCATATTCAACAGACATTAGGCAAAGATAACATGGTAGTGAAAATGATAAAGGCAAAGCAATAGCTTTTCTTTCATACCATGAAGTAATCTGTAGTCGAAACCAGGTTGTCTCTGCTTGTGATTCAAGCAGTTTTGTGATGGAGCAGAATTTGTTTCCCAAAGGAACAAATCATGTGCACTTTGCATACATTTTCATCTCCTCTACTATCAAGACTGTTTAATGTCCTCCCATAATTACAGCTGATAGACACAGATCGTCCTCGGTCACCATAATTGCCCCCTGTACATCTGACCTTTACATTACATCTGCCAAAATAACAGTTCATAATGACAGCGAGCACCGCAAGGACCTCAGAGGTCTGTTATTGTCCTTGTGCTTGAGAATTATCAAACTGAACACAGCACAACATGTTTTGAATTGGATAATGAAACAGCGAGCGCTTCTGAAAAAATAGTTTTTCGTCAGCACGGCTGTTAATTACCCTGTTTCCCCAGGGTTCTTTCTCAGGGTTTGGTATGAAAAGGCTCATTAACGCCGTGATCTTCTGATTGGACTGATTTTTTCAGCCGAATCCCTGCACCATCCTCTTCCTGCCAATTGATAGTGCTCTGCTGAATTTATATTACCATCATCTGCATGCCTTCAGTTATGCCTTCAGACATCAGGCCACAAATACAGAATCCCTGCTGAAAAGACCAGCTTACACCAGCATATGCTGGTTTATGCTGGTTAGCACTGCTGGTTTGGTACTGGTCTAGCTGGTGGACAAACATAGTCATGCCCCCAAAAAAATGTCGGTCATCCAATATGGTCTTTCAGACTGTTCACACTGTGAATTCGGCAATAGTAGGTTGAAAGTTTTGCTGCTGATATCAGTCGGTGCTTATTGAAATTCAAATATCTACCCTCCAGTGGCCGAAACTGGAAGTGTTGTTGAACTTTTGGGTGAAATGTCCACAGAGTGGCGCTATAAGCAAGTTGTATTTTTAATTGTAAATTACGTAATTTTAGAGTAACAATGCAACCTCTGAATAAGGCTCACCATTGTTTATTTGAATGCAATTACTTCCTGGTTCCCGCAGAACCAGAACGAACACGTGTCATGGAGATTGCTCACACAACATGCTATAATTAGCACTAGAGGGAAATGTGTTCCCATCTGAACTGATGCAAAAATGTCTGATGGGGGATGGCGCTTTTTAGTAATTCAGCTGAATGGGGTTGATTTCAGGGTACACTGAACCTTCAGAAGCAGCATGTTGATTTCTTGTATGATCCTTGGCATCCCATGTTGGGGACCATTATCCAATATACGTACAATGCTGTTGACCAGCAATGCTGGTCTTTTCAACAGGGAAGTGTCCATGTCAGTGCACTGGTGAAATGCAAATACCAACAAAGAAGAGATTATAGCTTGTATCAATCTGTTACTGTGCCTCAGGCAATCGTCCAGTTAACTAGCATTGGAATGACACTTAATTTTAGTCAATAAACGATCACAACATTGACTATTTAGTTTCATTATCCTTCACGCTCCGTCTTTTAGTCACTACTATTTGTTCAGCCCCCTAATGTGTTTGTAATTTGTGTTTTTAAGTGGCTTCATTTAACCTCTGCTGGTCTGGTCTGACAGTGATACTGTGGTGTTCTTCATTTGAGACAGCCATGGGGAAGTTTTAGGGCTCTTAGATACAGCTCATCCCATGTGAGAGAAAGTATCTTGGTGTTACTGCTGAAATGGATGCCTGTCTGCCCCTCCCCCATCCTCCTTAAAACACACGGAGGCAGATTGTGTGCGGAGGGGATATGAGAGACCTACAACCATGCCTCTCCATCATCATCAGTGACTCTGTCAGGCTGTCAGGAACTGATATTCTCGGACTAAGCTCATAGTGAGAGACACCATCATACTGATACACAGAACCTCTCCTTAAAGTCTGTAATTTTACACTGGGGTGTCATCTGACCTGTTTACCTTGCTGAAAATAAAGAAGCTTACACCAGCCTAAGGTGGTTTGTAGATATTACCTGGTCTCCCAGGCTGGTCAAGCTACTCTGGTTTGCTAGTTTTAGAGGGTTTTAGGCACTTGGTAAGATGGTCTGGAAGACCAGCTAGCTGGTCAGCTAACAAGTGCCAAGCAGTTAAACCAGCTAAACATCAGTTTAGCCAGGCTGGGAGACCAGCTAAGCCCAGACAAAAAATTAAATGTTTACACCTGCCTGGTCTGACAGTCTGGTCTTTTTTATGATTTTAGAGAGGTTTTGTGTTCTTTTCAGGGTGGAAGACCAGTTGGTTGGCCAGCTAAACCAGCTGAACACCGGTTTGGCCAGGCTGGAAGACAACCTAGACCAGCCGAAGACCAGCTTGGCCAGGTTGGAGACCAGTCAAACCATCTTAATCCAGCCCTGCTGAAAAATACAGTAAGCGTCTTAGACCAGCCTAAGTTGGCCAGGCTGGTCTGTTTTGATGGTTTAAGAAGGGTTTTATGTGCTTGTCAGCTTGGCCAGTCTGGAAGGCCAGCCAGACCAGCTGAAGACTGTCTTGGCAAGGCTGGGAGACCAACAAGTCCTAATAATTAAATTAAATAATACAAGCCTTAGATGGTTTGCTTGTTTTAGCTGTTCAGGTTGGAATGGTTTGTTGGTTTAAGAGGGGTTTTGGGCACTTATCTGCTGGTCAGGCCAGGAAACCAGCTGGTCAGGCCAGGAAACCAGCTGGCCGACTAGCTAAACCAGCTGAAAACAAGCTTGGCCAGACTGCAAGACCAATCAGACAAGCTTGAATCAGCTAAGACCACCAAACCACCATAGGCTGGTTTAAAATGGTTTCTACAGCAGGTTGTTAAGACCAGCAAACCGCTGTAGGCTGGTTTAAGCAGTTTTCATTTCTTCAGCAAAGTAGGCATTATTTGAAATGCCCAGGGTGCTCTTAGCCCATTTATATGGACTGAAACACCTCGGGGTGTTTGTATATGTACAATGCCACCACCATGCCATTTGTTTTGGAAAATGCATGCCTGAGTCCTGAGTGACTGAACATTGTCAAGTCAAGTCAAGTGGCTTTTATTGTCATTTCAGTCATATATAGCTAGTACAGTATACAGTGAAATAAAAATAACGTTCCTCCAGGACCATGGTGCTACTTAAAACAGCATAAAAACAACATAAAAACAAACACAGTACTACATGAGACTACACAGAACTAAATAAGACCTACACATTACTACATAAAGTGCATGTGTTCAAACAGTGCAAGACGGTACAATAATTGCTAAATGTGCAAATTGCAAAGGGAGTCGGATGGTGTTTATTTGTGTGTGTGTGTGTGTGTGTGTGATTGTGTGTGTATGTGTGTGTGTATGTCAGTCCAGTCTCTGAGTATTGAGGAGTCTGATGGCTTGGGGGAAGAAACTGTTACACAGTCTGGCCGTGAGGGCCCGAATGCATCTGTACCTTTTGCCAAATGACAGGAGGGTGAAGAATTTGTGTGAGGGGTGTGTGGGGTCATCCACAATGCTGGTGGCTTTGCGGATGCAGCATGTAGTGGAAATGTCCATGATGGATGGAAGAGAGACCCAGATGATCATCTCAGCTATCCTCACTATCCTCTGCAGGGTCTTGCGATCCGAAACGGTGCAATTTCCAAACCAGGCAGTGACCTGCACCTCCTCTCTGTATGCAGACTTGTTGATCTTGCTGATGAGACCCACCACGGTCGTGTCATCTGCGATCTTGATGATGTGAATCGAGCTGTGCATTGCTGCACAGTCGTAAGTCAACAGAGTGAACAGCAGTGGATTGAGCACACAGCCCTGGGGGGCCCCAGTGCTCAGTGTGGTGGTGATGGAGATGCTGCTTCTGATCTGGACTGACTGAGGTCTCCCAGTCAGGAAGTCCAGGATCCAGTTGCAGAGGGAGGTGTTCAGGCCCAGCAGGTTCAGCTTTCCAATCAGGTGCTGAGGAACGATTGTGTTGAATGCTGAACTGAAGTCTATGAACAGCATTCGAATGTATGTTTTCATTTTGTCCAGGTTGGTGAGGGCCAGATGGAGGGTGGTGGCGATGGCATCGTCTGTTGAGCAGTTGGAATGATACACAAACTGCACGGGGTCCAGTGAGGGGGTAGCTAGGTCTTGATGTGCCTCATGACGAGCCTCTTGAAGCACTTCATGATGATGGGTGTGAGTGCAACGGGACGGTAGTTGTTGAGGCAGGACACTGAAGACTTCTTCGGCACGGGGACAATGGTGGTGGCCTTAAAGCATGTTGGAACGACAGCGCTGCTCAGGGAGATGTTGAAGATGTCAGTAAGAACATCCGCCAGCTGGTCTGCACATCCTCTGAGCACTCTGCCAGGAATGTTGTTCCGTGGGTTGACACTGCATAGAGTTTTCCTCACATCAGCCGTGGTAAGACATAGCACCTGGTCATTGTAAGAAGGGATGGTTTTCCTTGCTGCCACATCATTCTGCACCTTAAACCGAATGTAGAAGTCGTTCAGCGCATCTGGAAGGGAGGCATCACTGTCACAGGCAGGTGATGTTGTCCTGTAATTGGTGATGGCCTAGATGCCCTGCCACATGTGCCACGTGTCGCTGCTGTCCTGGAAGTGGCTGTGGATTCTCTGGGCGTGTGCATGCTTTGCATCTCTGATGGCCCGGGACAGTTTGGCCCTCGCTGTTCTTAGGGCCGCCTTGTCGCCTGCTCTGAAGCTGGAGTCTTGGGGCCTCAGCAGCGCACGCACCTCCGCAGTCATCCACAGCTTCTGGTTGGAGTGTGTGGTGATGGTCTTGGAGAATTGATGTCAGCGATGCACTTACTGATGTTGCTGGTCACTGATGCCGTGTATTTTTCCAACTTGGTAGATCGCCATCGGTGGCAGCCTCCATGAACATGTGCTAGTCAGTGTGATCAAAACAGCCCTGAAGAGCAGAGATGGCTCCTGCTGGCCAGGTTTTCACCTATTTTAGAACCGGTTTGGAGCGTCTGACGAGTGGTCTGTATGCTGGCATTAGCATAACAGAGATGTGGCCTGAGTAGTCGAGGTGGGAGCGAGGCTCCACCCGGTACGCACCAGGGATGTTTGTGTAAACAAGATCCAGTGCACTTGCCCTTCTTGTTGCAAAGTCCACATGCTGATGGAATTTAGGGAGCACTGACTTGAGATTTGCATGGTTGAAATCTCCGGCGACAATAAACAGTCCATCAGAGTGAGCGTTCTGCAGTTCACTAATAGCCCCATACAGTTCACAGAGCGCCTCCTTAGCATTAGCACTGGGGGGATGTACACTCCAATTATGAGGACAGTTGTGAATTCCCGTGGTAAATAAAATGGTCTGCATCTAACAATCACAAACGTCACCAGCGATGAGCAGTAACTAGAAACTAGCACCGAGTTCTTGCACCATTCCGTGTTGATGTAAACACATAAGCCACCACTGTGAGCCTTACCGCACAGAGCTGCATTTCTGTCAGCACGAAACGAGGTGAGCCCGTCTAGCTGAATGGTGGCGTCCGGAACTCTGTCACTGAGCCAAGTCTCTGTGAAAACAAAGATGCAGCAGTCTCTAAACACACACCGCGTAGTCTGCTGGAGTCGGATGTAGTCCAATTTATTGTCCAGGGAGCATAAATTTGAGAGCAGGATAGATGGGAGAGCCGGCCGGCTAGGGTTTGTTTTTAGCCTTGCATGGACCCCCACCCTCTTGCCTTGCTTCCGCTTCCTCACACACTGCTTACGACGTCCACTCACCCGGCCACTGGCATCAGGCGACACCGAGGACTGTAGGCCTGGTCCCCGCAGCAAGCCGAGATCATGTAGCTTCTCCAGCAGATCATCGTGCATCTTAGTTGTTGCATGATTTCTATATTGTAGCAGTGTCTGGCGATGGCAGACAGGAACACCGGTTGCTCCGATGTCCATGTGCCATAAAAATCTGACTAAAAATAACAAAAATAACACCATTTTGGATCCGGAGCGGCTGCTGTGTGCTACTGCCACGCCGCCATCCATTAACAGCAGAGGACAATTGTAAGCTTGGATTTGTTTCCCAACCTGCCACAGTGACTACATTTGCCTGGTAAAGAGTAAAAGCAAGAATCTTATGCTTCATGAGAGAATCTGGGCCTGAGCTTCAATTGGTCTCTTTTGATTGACATTTTTAAGAAAACATCAGGGCTTTGAAATTACCAGAGATGAGATGCTCTATTAGTGTTTCAGTCCATCTGCTCTCTAAGTGCAGTAGCTTGGATTATACCCTTTCACACTCTCTCTCTCTCTCTCTCTCTCTCTCTCTCTCTTTTACATTCTCTCCTATTTTTCCCTCTCTCTAAAACTAGACTCACCTAACAAATGATCCCAGTATCTGGTAGGTAGCACTTAGGCAGCATGAATAATTACAGGTTGTGGTGGTATGGTGCGACAACAGCCTAGCTCGAGTGTGTGGGTGCTGCTGCTCCCAGCTTGTCACCAGCTGCACATTAAGGCAGTGTGGGACTTGAGGGCTGTCAGGCAGGCACATCTTTATTGATAATGAAAGACATATTCAGGCCCCCACTGCAGCTATATCTCAACTGGCCTCGTAATATCTTCAAGAACAACGGTCAGAGCAGCCGTGGCTTATGTATCTTTAAAAAACATTGTTATTTTAAGACCAAATTCAAGTAGAGCCCCCAACTTTTGGATGTCAGTGGGGGGTCTGAGATGACCAGTTTAGAGATTTACAAATGCATAGGAAAGACACATCACAAATAAGTAATATCTCTTCAGTTGTTCCTCTTAGACAGCAATAAGATTAAATAGAGAGCTAAAAAAAATACTTGAATTCTTTATTTAAAATATGAAGATAAAAAAATACACTTAGCACTTTATTAGAAACACTATGGTCCTAATAAAGTGCCCGAAGTGGTCTTCTGCTGTTGTAGACCATCCGCCTCAATGTTCAATGTTTTGTGCATTCTGATATGCTAATTTGCTCACTACAATTATACAGAGTGGTTATCTGAGTAAACGTAGCCTTTCTGTCAAATCGAATCAGTCTGGCCATTCTCAAAAAGGCGTTTCTGTCCACAGAACTGCTGCTCACTGGATGTTTATTGTTTTTGGCACCATTCTGAGTAAACTCTAGAGACTGTTGTGTGTGAAAATCCCAGGAGATCAGCAGTTACAGAAATACTCAAACCAGCCTGTCTGGCACCAACAATCTTGCCTTGGTCAAAATCATTGACATCACATTTTTTCCCCATTGTGGTCGATGTGAACATTAACTGAAGCTCCTTGGCTCCTGTATCTGCATGATTTAATGCATTGCATGAATAAGTAGATATACATGTGTACCTAATAAAGTGCTCAGTGAGTGTAAATACTTCTGAAGTCTCCTGCTTTAGATTTTTCTCCTGAGAAATATACCTCAGTAATCTTACATGTGTCTCCTCTAAAGCTTCAGAAGAGATTTCAACAATGTCTCCAACTGTGCTCTGATTTGCCAAGATCCTAAAGTCTGCAATCAAAAGTCAGAGATTTCAATATGAATGGATTTGACCTACACCATACAAATTAAGTTTTGAGTAGTAATGGACAATTTATAATCTTGATTATGTAATTAGATAACAAAATGCAAGCACTTGTAATTAAAATTGTGTTTTTAAATGTTTGTAATCAGATTACAATTACATATGGATTACATGATCATCATCAGTTTTTGTTTAAGAAAAGGAGTGAAAATTTGTACTTAAAGTTGAGGTGTAATTGTTGTGGTACTAGCGCCACCAAACAGAATACCCTTTCGAATAACCCTGCTTAAAAAAATCCATCTTAAACCAGTCTAAGGTGGTGTTTAGTTGGTCTCCCAGCCTGCAGCCTAACTAACTGTCAAGTGCTCAAAACCCCTACCAGAATAATGGACCAGCCCATTCAGCTTGTACAGGCTGTGTTACCAGTTAACCTCTTTAGGCTGATTTTAGATGTTCTTTTTTTCAGCAGGGAAGTGCAAAGGATATGTACTGTGTTGCATCACACTTGCTTGTAGAAATGGTGATGTTTATAATGAGCATGTTAAGCTTGTCTATTGTTTCTTGGCGTGAACCAGCTGTAAGGACATGAAGGCTCAGTGGACACTCAGAGGGAATTGTGTGAGTTGCCTGCATCAATTGCTCACAAAAATAATGAACTTTTTAAGGGGCAATAATCACTGCAGATTAGCTCCATGCCAACAGAAAATCCATTAATAAAGTGTGTGTCATCAGCTAAGCTTTTCTTCTTTCACAGTCGAGAGCTGTCCTGCTCGCCGCATTCAGCACACTCTCAGCAAGCATCCAAGGCTCTGCACGGCTCATATGTTTCACCTTACTCTACATGTAAACAAACAGCACATAAATAAACAAAGTTGGCATATTATCACCACACGTTTCTGTCACTTTGAGGCAGAGCATTTCTCGATTACTTATAAATCAGCGGAACATATCTGATTGTAGCCTATCTTTCAAGGATGATCAAATATTGTTATCATGTAGAACAAGCATTAAAAAACATTGACAACATTTACAATACCAATGTAGCCCACCAGGCAGCAAATGCGTGCAGTGTTATGACTTGTTTTTTTTATGTGTAAATTATGGCATTATTGCCATGGCTGTCACCAGCTATGAGGTCATTGAGTTCCGGACCTCTGTAAATTTTTCATATTCAAAGATACAATTTAAAGATATAAACAACTGAATGAAATGAATGAAATAAGCAATTAAAAACTTGCGCTCCGCTAATACGGATTTGTGCCTGAGTTGTCAAATTCACATAGAAATTCCCATCTTGGCCAGGTATTCAAGTAATCACAGTCAGTTATGTCTACAGTGAATGTGAACAGTGGAATAAAAATGTGGATTTGTATCAAAATACCGGACTTGTGTAAATGTGTAAATGCAGTCAAACAGATCTGCCACTGTCTAGTATGTCATTAATATTAATTAAAACAACAAAAACAAGAAAACGAGTAAACCATTTACTGCTCTTGGATAGCTTAATTTATTGGCTTTAACAAGAATTTATGTAGTAAAATTATAGAGTGAAGACCAATAATATAAGTAGTTCTGTCACATTTCACTATACAATTAATTCTGAATTCACTTGAATACTTGATACTGCTGTGAAAAGCTTATGGTACTTTTTTTCTTAATTTGTATTTCTTTGTTCTATTGTTTCTATTGCTTGTAATTTGTTTCTTTGTTCTTATTTTATTACTGACAGTATTTTCTTTAATAATTACTTGAGAACTTGAAATAATGTTTACTTAATTAACAAATTAGTATTCTTTTTTGTGGTATATAAAATTGATTAGAGAATCATTCAATTTAACTGGTATTGGTATCGACTACTGCAATTTCAGTATTGTGACAACACTGCTTACACTGCTATTTTATTTTATTTTTTTGCATGGAAGATATTACTATAATGACATTATGAAAAGGTAGATCTCATTCCATGTAAGTGTGAGCACCCCTGCTCAATGTTCTTATTACTTATCATTCATGCAGTACTGCTTATAAATTTGAAAACTATTAATAAGTATTTGGTGCATGAATAATAAGTAACTACACTAATTATCCACACCTATCCTATAGTAAACTATAAACAAATTGTGATGCAATCAATAAGTTCTAATTAAACAATGTCCATCCCCCACAGAAAACAGACAGAACAGAGAGAGAGACACACAGTTTAGAATGTCAAAAAAGTAAAATTCTTGACACCCCACCTCGGACCTCACTAATTTTCGAACCCTGCTTACGGCCCTGATAATTGCATTTAAATAGGTTTTAATCAGTGTGATGTTCGAAAATACCACAGTATGAATCCGTTTTGACTGTATGTCAGATGTAGTCTTGCCATTTCAAACACATTCAGTTTGTGGGAGTCATTTCTGCTCCTTTTCAGCGCACTTTAATGGACTGATAAAAATCACATCAAAAAGCTGATAAACTATTTGACTATGTGTCATTATAGAATCATGTACACTTAAGACTAATTCATTTATTTAGGAACAGTTGCATTTTATATAAACATTAACAGTCCAGTGCTTTTTTCTGATTCTTTTATTCCAAATTTATATTCATAGTCATCAGCATATATTTGTATAGAAAGTGAACTGTATAGGGCTACATTAGTCTAAGAGGGTTAAGTGAAAGCAGCTTATTTCTCAACTTATTTCTCAACTTTTTCTCTCTCTCTCTCTTTTACGGAAACATATTTTTATTCAGTGCTCTGTTTAATACGTGGCATTGTGTAACTTATCAGTGGAGAACATTCCTTCTAAAGGTCTTGATACAGCATTACCTGTTCCAAGCAATTTTGGGTTCAAGGACTGGTCAGCATGTCTCCACCACACTGGAGTGCCTTCTGTGTGAATACTGAAACTGAAATGGAGGGGTATTGCAATTGCTTCTGAATGAGCAAATTCATCTTAGATCACACAGGCTGTTATTCAACGCACTTGCCAATGAGTCGCCAGTGAGTCGTTTTAAATTCGAATCAATGTAAAATATTATGTAGAATTTTCGAATTTTGCATGTCTAACCATGCACGATGTTTACATTTGTAAATATTACAGTTTGCAAGCTCCCTGCCAGCAGAAGACTATAAATGTGTCTTTAATCTGGGTGAAATCCCCTTCCCTTTTTTTAACCATCATTAAAAAATTTGGCTTTGAAATAACATTTGTTTAGGTATCGTTGTGGTACAGGACACACAGAAAAAGCAGCACTGCAGTTTGCAGTGTCAAATCACCAGATCACAGGGTTTAATTGAATGTTGATAAAATAGCAGACAGCAAAAGACATCCAACTGATGATTTAAAGCCATCAACAATGAAATCTGTATAACTCCAATCTCAAATCACTCAGATCATTAGCTCTGTTCCAAAACCTAGTGAGATGCCTACTTAGGCATCAAAGATGCGAGCGGAAGGGGATTGTCTGTATTTCACGACTCCTTGAATAACGTATATCGTGCGATTAAGGTCAGCAGGTGGAGTTTCTGATGCCCACCTAGGGTAAGATGGTGCCCCCCTAGGGAGTCGGTGCCCTACGCAAACTTCGTAATATGTGTAAATGTAGGGGCGGTACTGACACCAATCAGAGAATTGCGTCAAATTTTTTTTTGCAATGAACTTGAAATATATTTTATACTTATAATCATCGACTTAAAATCAATAGTTATACAGGTGCATCTCAATAAATTAGAATGTCGTGGAAAAGTTCATTTATTTCAGTAATTCAACTCAAATTGTGAAACTCGTGTATTAAATAAATTCAGTGCACACAGACTGAAGTAGTTTAAGTCTTTGGTTCTTTCAATTGTGATGATTTTGGCTCACATTTAACAAAAACCCACCAATTCACTATCTCAAAAAATTAGAATACATCATAAGACCAATAAAAAAAACATTTTTAGTGAATTGTTGGCCTTCTGGAAAGTATGTCCATTTACTGTATATGTACTCAATACTTGGTAGGGGCTCCTTTTGCTTTAATTACTGCCTCAATTCGGCGTGGCATGGAGGTGATCAGTTTGTGGCACTGCTGAGGTGGTATGGAAGCCCAGGTTTCTTTGTCAGTGGCCTTCAGCTCATCTGCATTTTTTGATCTCTTGTTTCTCATTTTCCTCTTGACAATACCCCATAGATTCTCTATGGGGTTCAGGTCTGGTGAGTTTGCTGGCCAGTCAAGCACACCAACACCATGGTCATTTAACCAACTTTTGGTGCTTTTGGCAGTGTGGGCAGGTGCCAAATCCTACTGGAAAATGAAATCAGCATCTTTAAAAAGCTGGTCAGCAGAAGGAAGCATGAAGTGCTCCAAAATTTCTTGGTAAACGGGTGCAGTGACTTTGGTTTTCAAAAAACACAATGGACCAACACCAGCAGATGACATTGCACCCAAAATCATCACAGACTGTGGAAACTTAACACTGGACTTCAACCAACTTGGGCAATGAGCTTCTCCACCCTTCCTCCAGACTCTAGGACCTTGGTTTCCAAATGAAATACAAAACTTGCTCTCATCTGAAAAGAGGACTTTGGAACACTGGGCAACAGTCCAGTTCTTCTTCTCCTTAGCCCAGGTAAGACGCCTCTGACGTTGTCTGTGGTTCAGGAGTGGCTTAACAAGAGGAATACAACAACTGTAGCCAAATTCCTTGACATGTCTGTGTGTGTGGCTCTTGATGCCTTGACCCCAGCCTCAGTCCATTCCTTGTGAAGTTCACCCAAATTCTTGAATCGATTTTGCTTGACGATCATAAGGCTGCGGTTCTCTTGGTTGGTTGTGCATCTTTTTCTTCCACACTTTTTCCTTCCACTCAACTTTCTGTTAACATGCTTGGATACAGCACTCTGTGAACAGCCAGCTTCTTTGGCAATGAATGTATGTGGCTTACCCTCCTTGTGAAGGGTGTCAATGATTGTCTTCTGGACAACTGTCAGATCAGCCGTCTTCCCCATGATTGTGTAGCCTAGTGAACCAAACTGAGAGACCATTTTGAAGGCTCAGGAAACCTTTGCAGGTGTTTTGAGTTGATTAGCTGATTGGCATGTCATCATATTCTAATTTTTTGAGATAGTGAATTGGTGGGTTTTTGTTAAATGTGAGCCAAAATCATCACAATTAAAAGAACCAAAGACTTAAACTACTTCAGTCTGTGTGCATTGAATTTATTTAATACACGAGTTTCACAATTTGAGTTGAATTACTGAAATAAATGAACTTTTCCACGACATTCTAATTTATTGAGATGCACCTGTATATTTTTCCATTGTTTTTAATTTGATTACATTCTCAATACTTCATGGGATTGTAGTTTGTGCCCTCTCTAAAGACAAGAAACACAGTCTTGTGCCTTTATATTTTTGCCAGATTTTGCTAGTTGGTTTGGTTCATGGCTTAGAATTCTAACGCCAGTTTCACACATGATCCATATGCAGTACATATTTTTTTCAATGCCCATGTTAACAGGTTAGAGCATTCAGACCGCATGCGGATACAGCATAGCAATGCATTGCGGGAGTGGTGCAGAAGCAGCAGTGCAGTGATCGATTCCACACCGAGTCTATTTTTTGCTGTGCTGCACGTGCTGTGTTAAAGTGATAGCGCATTGTTCGGGGTCAAAATGAACATGGATTGACATGAAAATGTAGCAATTTCACCATAAATGCATATAATTAAAGTCTATTGTTTTTCACAGTCACCATATGACTTTCAGCCCTGAGTAAAGCAAAGAAAACCAAAACACGCTATTACCAGTCACAAATGTGATCAGAATTATATCTAAAGATTTTTTTTTTCATGTGAAATACACTACATAACATGTTATATGGTGTGTGGGGGAGGGGGACACTGGCATCTCAGCAGAAAGCGCCAATCATGTGACAGGCTGGTGGTTAGAACTAAACCTTACCTCACATGATGGATGACACTCGTCTCATCGTGGAGGTGGAAAAAATATAAAATTCTCTTTGACCCGCAGGATTTCTTGTATAAAGATTTAAATGCAAAAGAAAAGGCATGGGAGGCAGTTTCCTCGGCTGTTTGTGTGAATAGTACATTTTAATTTAAAATGTTTGTGATAATACCTTTTCACATAAGAGAAGTACCATGTTTAAATGTTGAAAATAAAAATAATGGTGAACTACTTACCCATTGTTGTATTTGTGGTATACAGAAGCCGCGGATCAGTTGCACACTGCAAACGCATCGCACAATCAAGCGTGTGCTGCTTCTGCACCGCGTACGTACTGCATACATACTGCATACGGATCATGTGTAATACGGGCATAAGTATTTTATGAAATCCCTATGGTAAAAATACCATGACGGCTGAAAAGGTAGGCAGGTACTTTTGCACTTTATTGGAAGTTACTGTGAGTGTTAGTCAAGTGAGCACAATTTGTGTGATGCACATGACCAACACTTAGGGTTATTGCCCATGAAGATCCTTTTAAGTCAATCACTTTAAGGAATTCCATTTCAGGTAGTTTGCTGCCTTTCCTGCTGAAAATAGGATGAGATGCTGGTGTGCTGGTACTCCCACCAGGCTTATTAACTGGTCTTAACCAGCAATAGGACCTGTGTTAACCAGCTTCACCAAGTTTTGCTAGTGTAAAACATGGCTATGCTGGTCCACCAGTTACAGTAGCACGAAGCCAATACTAACTGACTAGCTGGAAATTCATGAAGGTTTAAGCTGGTCTTTTCAGCAGGGTTAGAAAGTGGCTCCCTATGTAGGCAGTAGACTGTGAGGCAGCTAAAGCTATTTAAAAACTCATTGCTTTATCTAAAGTCCCTCGGCAGCCACGAGGGACAGGACAGGCAGGGTGGCAGCTGCTGGACCATTCTCAGGCACCTCCAACTCCTGGTGGTCCGCGGCGGGCTGCTCCTCTGCCCAGCTCTTCCCAGTCTATTGGCTTGTTGAGGCCGTTAAGGAACAGCATCTTGATGTGGGTCTCTAGTAGACACCACTTCTGGACCGCTTCCACGAGTGCCTGAGCATAAATCCCAATTGGCTGCCTCCTCTGAGGGAGAGAGAGCTGCTTTGTGTGTATTTGTGTTTGTGTCTTTTTGTTTAAATTAAATATTACTTTGGCTGTTTAGCCAGTTCCCGCCTTCTCCTTTCCCATTATAACCTTGTTACATTGGTACCGAAACCCGGGAAGGAGGAGGGATGCGCTGTCGTGGAGTCCTCGCCACTGCCGTCCGACCAAAGGAGCAGCCGCAGCCATCTGCCGGCTGCCTGGATGTGGAGGAACGGCCGCCATCTGTGAGGGGAGGAGGGGCTCGCTGCTGGCTGCCTGGAGTGGTGGAGCCGCTGCCAGGGGCGGAGGGGCTCACTACCGGCCGGCAGAACGCGGAGGAGCGTTCCATCCGCCAGGGATCAGAGGGCTCACTGCTGACTGCCTGGGGAGGAGCAGCTGTCATCCGCCAGAGTGTGGAGGAGTGGTCAAGGACCAGGCGACGGCGTGTCTGGGAACCGGCGAGCAATTTTTCTCTCTCTCTCCTCTCTCTCTCTCACTGTCACTCTGCCTCGCCCTTTACCCCTCCTCTTTTTTTCCCCTCCCCTTGTCCCCCTCCCCATCTCTAGAGAGGCGGGGAAAAGGGCAATGCAGCCACAAGGGCAACGCACCCCCCAGCCCCCCACACACGGGGGGGGGGGGGGGTAGGTCATGCCGGGGTTTCCCTGGCCTGATGCAAAGGAGGGAGGAGTGTGACGAGGAGGAGGGCCGGGCCGGGCCTGGACTACGCACGCTTGGCCCCCAATCAAGCTAATCAGCCGAGGAGAGGGATAAATGCAGCCGGATATGGCAGTTCAGGAGAAAGAGAGCCACACGCAACTGCCGTGTGTGTATTTTTGTTTTTGTCTTTTTGTTTAAATTACATATTACTTTGACTGTTCAGCTGGTTCCTGCCTCCTCCTTTCCCATTATAACCCTGTTATACATGTGCTCTCATACAACACTAGTGTCAGGATCCAGCCACAACTATAAACAAGACTAACTGAAGTAGCAGGATCCTGACACTACATACACAAGACAGAACAAACACAAAACACAGGTGCCAGGTCCCGACACTGAAGAAAAGACTTAACTAGAGTGTCAGGAACCTGACACGGGCATGTGAGGGTTAGCTGGGATTGTGGTGTCTCTTACAGAGTATTTTTATCTGGGTGGCAATACTAGTGTGTAATAAAGAACACACAGATTCTATAGCCTATGTAATGTCTGCTACTTAACTGAGTCATAAAAGTTACCATCAATAAGGAAGTTTCAGGATCTGTGTCCACATACAGTATGCATTCAGAAGTAGCACTGTGGGTTTATCCACAGCTGTCTTGTAACTTTCTTTATAGTAGTGATTATAGCTGCCTGCATAGAGACCTCTCTTGTGGGCTGATGACACAGTGTATTTGCACATCTCAAGTAGGGTATAAGAAGTACTGTCGACCCAACCTTAATCTCATAATTTCAAAGTGCCTGAAAAAATTGTTTATCTCTAACCAGGCAGCCACAAAATAGGAACTGTTCAGCTGTAAGTGCATTCATAAAATGTGCTTACCCCTGCAAAACTGAAAAGAAAATAATGAAAACGAAGAGTGCAATAGTGCCTGCCCACTTTTTCAGCCGTCTGGGTTCTGGAAGTATTTTTCCCATTAACCCTTTCATACGTACCATCACACATATGTGACGGTTAATAACTGGCCACAGCAGAGTAACGTCACACATATGTATTTCTGCAACAGCCAGTTACGTTACAAGCTGCCGGATTCAAATCAGCTTTTGCGTCGACAAACAGCTGCACTGAACAAGCACCTGTCATTCATATTCGCACAATAATTTAATCATATAGTCTTTTCAAGCACATGATAAGTTTATTTTCTACTCATACATCTGATTCAATTGCATCAGTAACAGTGCATCATGGGAGTGGGCGGTCGCTCTTGGACTAGTTTTGCAGGTTTCGTTAACCGTGGTTCTCTGATTGGTGGATCTTTCTGTTGGGCCTCATGTAGTCAGATAGAAGACAAAGGCAGGCCTAACACAGTCGTAAAACCTAACTCAGGCCCCCACATAAGTCATAAAATATACTGATAAAAATCGCGCAAAAATCAAACAAAGGCAGTCCAAAACAGACTACAAATCCCATGAAGCCTTGCTCACTAAAGGATCGAACTCTCAACACCTATTGGATGAGGCACACGACAGAACGCACCTCAACCATGACATCATCAGGAGTAGAAATACCTCTGAAATGCTTCCGGGA
This sequence comes from Myxocyprinus asiaticus, assembly GCF_019703515.2. Classification (NCBI taxonomy): domain Eukaryota; kingdom Metazoa; phylum Chordata; class Actinopteri; order Cypriniformes; family Catostomidae; genus Myxocyprinus; species Myxocyprinus asiaticus. The sequence continues at coordinate 32,645,988 of NC_059357.1, read as the reverse complement.
TTTGCTTCCAGCAACTTTGCTCGCCGTGTGTAGATGCAGCTCATCGCTGCACTCAGGTGCAGCCTCGTGGCACAAGGAAGTAACGTCCGACTTGAAACTGTGGCCATACAATCTCCATCTCGCTGGACGAGTTGTTCAACTGAACACTCTAACGGATCCGAAGGAGTCCGCCAAGCAATCCGCATCTTCATCCGTTTGCCTGCAGAAGTGAAGAGATAAAAGATTTCTCTTCCATCTTCAATCAAGTTGACGTCGCTAATTTCTCCACCAGCCCGCTGAGAATCAGCAGCCGTACCGCCCGCCGACAGAGCAAGGAAACGGCCTCCCATCATCACCCGAGCCTCGAGGAACCAAGTCTGAGTTAAAGGACGGATGAACACACATTCTGCATCCTCATGCGATTCAAGTAAGAAGTTTACGTCTGGGCAGAGATAGAATATTATAGTGTGTTATTCTTGTGTACCAAGGTTATTGCTTGTACAGTTTAAGGACCGCCATGTCCGCTCATTATTAAAACTCAGGGTATTAATTATCACGAATTTGATTTGCTGTATTTTAGTCCAACCACATTGGGCTGTTGTGCATTTCCGCCATTGCGGGTGAGACCAGCAAACAGAGTTTATCTATTAAAGAATCAAAGAACACAGGACGGTTTACGAGCCGTCCACCGAGTTTCTGAGTGATAAACTAACAGCTGCTTTCTCTCCCATGATCACGAAATCGGCTTTGGGGCCGTCACTTAATTCTCTCTCTCTCTCTCGTACTAACCACACACACACACGACCCCTCACAAACATTCTGGTACACATTTTTGGCTAGTTGATAGCTTCGTGATAAAGCTCAGCTTTGTCCCTAAGCTACCATTGACTGGTTTCTCTCCGCCCACATTCACGGTCATATTCCCTGGCAGGAAGTCTCGCGTGACATACTCTCCACGAGAGTCACATCTGCCATTTTGTGCGCGTCCTTCCTTACACACAAACACACACACACTCTCACACACACACCCTCATGTGTTATAGGATTATTTTGATTTCCATATCTAATCATATCACTGTTTAGTTTGTAGTTGTAAGTCGGAAGTTTATTGACTGCGTTGTATTAATTATTTATTGATATTACTGCATAAATAAACTTTGTTATATTACAAAGAGAAGTGTTTTGGTTTGTTTTGCATACACCTGTGTCATGCTGACAGGATGTCAGTGCTCGGATTCAAGCCTTCATTCATTAATTTTTTTCCCGAAAATCGATATTCTTCGGATGTCGATTTTCCTAAGAGAACAATCTAATATTGAGACTGTTATACTATCTGGTTATTAGTCCCTGATTCCAGGGTGGTGCCCTGTCAATGTTAATCCTTATTAATATTCTATTGATTTTTGATAATTGATAATTATCTTTGATGATTGTTGAATTTGAATGATCAATAAGCTAGTGTTAATTTTAATTAATGTTTCATCGATGTTAACAATTAATGATTATCTTTGATAATTGTTGATTTAAAGGATTAAAAAGATAACATTGATTCTCATCAATGTTCTATTGATTTTATTAATTAATAATTGTCTATGATAAGTATTAATTATTGCTAATAAACAAACCCGCTCCTAAACGTAGCGCACTAAATTTACTGGAGCCCCATTTGAGGTTTTAATGAGTTTGATTCAATTAATTAATTTAAATATTAATTAATAACTAAATAAATAATTATTAATTATTTCTGATAGTAACACTGATCTAAACAACCAGTAAAGCCCTACATTTCTCTGCTGTACCATGGGTAATGTAGTTGTTTACTAAATATTCCGCTATCAAACACGATTTTTAAATGATGAAGTTAAAAATAAAACAGACAGATGGCTTAAACATAAGCATATACCATCGATGAACAACCTCGTAGCTCATGGTAGATCTGTCTTTAAAGGTTTATAAGTTAGCGCTGAAAATCAATTCGTCTATGGGATAAATGAATGGGATTTTTATTCTGGAACCAGACTGTTGCTCTTTATTACACATGTGGGAACTCTTTTATTAATTAAATTAAAGATAGCAGAATACAGATGATAAAATTGCAACTATTGTAACATTTACATATGTAAAGAGTCTGATTCTATTTCTTATTTTTAAACAAAGCAATTTGCAGATATTTAAAAATAGTATTAACTAAGAAAAATACATACTGTGTTCAGACAGATTTGATATCAATAAGCCACAACTAACATGGTTCAAGTAGTAAACATTTGCTTAAAAATATCAGTGCACTATCACATCTTTTAAAGGAGTCTAAACAATCTTAGTGGCTGTGTGGAATATTTCTGTACACTCTGCAGTGGAGCTGTCTCTCTCTCTCTCTCTCTCTCTCTCTCTCTCTCTCTCTCTCTCTCTGTGTGTGTGTGTGCGCGTTGGCCCCTGTTTACATGTGCGAGGTGATAATGGCAAAGTTGCTTGAAAGTATAATTTTTCATCTCCCTCTGCCTGCTGCCTAAATTAAGCTTTTTCAAGGTTGGATGTGCAGCTGGAGATCGAAGGACAGGATCTTCCATCAGTGCCTAAAGATCTGCGCCTGGAGGATCTTATTTCCAGCTTGAAAATATTCTGTGCTATTGGAGCCCTGCTTCATTCGAACCCCTTGAGTCTGAGCTATGGTTTAACCCTACTGGTAAACCATATCACCAATGGTGGCCACATACTCTAATCAATGACTTCACAGTGATGTTAAAGGGTCATTAAGAATTCAATTATTAATCATGTGACTGATTTTCATTAGTTGTATTTAAAGACCCCACACAATTGATTGATGTACATCCTTTTGAAGTTTTGGCCAGACATTTCAAAGGACTTGTCCCTGTCTTTTAAATAGCCACTGGTCTTCAGTTTACGTCACTGCCATGAAGCATGATTTGCTAGTTGGTTGCAGGTAGTATAAGGGGGAAAGCCATTCTCACCCTTAGAGGAATTTATTTGGACAAAAATCTGTGCAATGCAAGATGAGTCAACAATATTTTTGGTCTGTTTTTACAAAAGAGAAAGACTGAACATTTTAAATGTATATAACATTTTAGTGTACAATAGCATTTAAATTGCCTCAAAGCTAACACACATGGACACAAAGCCACAAAACCATAATTTTAATTTAATTGGGTGTTTGAAATTAATTAGTTGTGATTACTATGAGGAAAAGATCTAAAAAATCTTCACTTTAATGTTTTCACAAACTTTGGGCATATTTGTTGCTTTGTGTTGGCTTCCTTCTTTGGTAGAAATAGGTTAGTTTTGAGCTGTAGTCAGATAAATAACATTTAAACTTAGCACTGTCTTAACCCTAAGTTCATGGATGTTTTTCAAAAGTGCAACATCATTTTTATTTGTTTATTTTATTTTTTGTGAAAAAAAAAAAAAAAATAATAAAAATGCAGTTGGATGCGATTGACTTTGAGAAGTGGAAGATGTGATCCTGTATGAGCAGATACTCCAAGAAGAGAGAAATCTTTGAGATTATGGCAAGAACAGAAACCCTGCAGACAAGGATTTAATATTCAGGTTTTAAGTAATCTATAAACGTTGACACATCCTGTTTAAGATCTTCCTTTTGGCAATGCAGATTAAACAAGTTAATCTGTATATCTGTAAAACATTATCCTGCATTTGCAATGTGAGATTCTCACATAATGTCAAGCTACCTCTGATGAGGAGATTAGAGATATGTACAGTGCTTTATTGGAAGTGCTTAAACAAGCTGTTCATTGGCCCAAGGCCTTCTAAGAGCTGCACTGAGATCCATTCTCGGATTAAACATATATCTCGACCCATCTCTCGAATTGCAAGCCAGTGAACTGCTCAGTGACTTGGGACAGTCATTTCACAGTTGGCATGTTCTATGTCGCTCCCTCTGAGGATAAAGAATGATTTTTCCCATCTATTGAGCCGATACAGCATGCTGCTAGTAGATATTATGCAAGAATCTGACAAGAGAGTATACTGAGTGAAACTGGGTGCAGCAACAGTGCAACGTTGTACAATCCCAATTCCGAAAAAGTTGGGACAGTATGACAAATGCTAATAAAAACAAAAAGGAGTGATTTGTAAATTATATTCACCCTTTGCTATATTGAAAGCACCACAACTACACATATGATGACCTTGTGATTTATATATATATATATATATATATATATATATATATATATATATATATATATATTATGTACAGTAATTTAAAATCAGATGATTGCAAAAATGTTGATACAGAGGCAATTTAAGACAAATAAAAAGTTGACGAGTTGAAATAACAAGGCGATGTGAAACAGGAGATGTTAAACAGGTGAGGCAATTGTGGCATAGTACTGTATACTGTATATGGAGCCTCCAAAAACAGCCTAGTCCTTCAAGAGCAAGGATCATTCAAGACTTGTCAATTTGCCAACAGATGATTCAGCAAATAATCCAGCACTTTGAGGACAATTTTCCCCAAAGACAAATTGGAAGGATTTTGGGCATTTCACCCTCTGCAGTGCACAATATAGTTAAAAGATTCAAGGAATCTGGTCAAATCTCGGTGCGTAAAGGGCAAGACGAAAACCACTTCTGAATGCATGTGATCTTTGATCCCTCAGACGTCACTGTCTTAAAAAAACATAATTCATCTGTAATGGACACGAACATGGGCTTGGGATAAGTTTAGTAAATGTTTGTTAGTTAACACCACTCGCCGCTGCATCCACAGATGCAAGTTTAGACTTTACTATGCAAAGCAGAAGCCCTACATCAACACTGTCCAGAAGCACTGCCGACTTCTCTGGGCTCGGTCTTACCTTTGATGGAAAGTAGAACAGTTTAACTGTTTTTTGGTCCGAAGAGTCCACATTTCAAAAAGTTTTTGAAAAACACAGCCGTCGTGTTATCCAGTCCAAAGAGGAAAATAACCATCCAAGCTCTTATTAGCATCAGGTCCAAAAGCCAGTGTGGCCAGGGGTGTGTCAGTGCCCATGGCATGGGTAACACGCACATCTGTGAGAACACCATGAATGCAGAGAGATATGTGCAAATTTTGGAGCAACATATACTGCCATCCAGCACTGTCTTTTCCAGGGAAGTCCCTGCATTTTCCAGCAGGGCAACTTCAAACCACATACTGCTTAGATTACAAGTGCATGGCTGTGTAAGCAGAGAGTGTGGGTGCTAGCTTGGCTCGACTGTCCCAAATTTTTTGGAGCATGTTGCAATCATCTGATTTGAAATTACTGTGCATTAAAAACAAAACAAATAAAAATTAAATTCTCAGGGTAAAACATAACATAAAGTGTAGTTGTAGAGCTTTCAATATAGCAAAGGGTGATTATAATTTACAAATCACTCCTTTTTGTTTTTATTAGCATTTTTCATACTGTCCCAACTTTTGGGGTTATTCATAACAGGGTTGCAAATTATGTATTGTAATTGCATTGTAGGGATGTGCCCGAAGCCGAATACCTTATTCGGAAAGGCACGAATAATTATTTAAAAACGAATAATGGATTAATCCGAATAAAAAAAAATAAAAAATAAATGTTTGACTGATTATCCAAGAAGCACAAGGGTAAAGCGACATTTTAAATAAACATTTCAAAAATTACAATGAATTTGCGAATCTGAGCAGCCAACATTTATAAAGTGTAAACCTTATGAATTAAAATGTGTACGGTGTGATTTCAGATCAGATTGGCGTGGTTTCGATTCTGCTTGCGGTCTCTGTTATTTGTGCACATCTGGAGCTTGTCAAGTATAACATTAACTAAGAAACGACATCATGTACACTTTCCACTTCTTGAAATGTCTATGTTAATGTATCACACGATTCACACGTGATTCCCATGAATTTATTTAAAGCCTAAACCTTAGCGCGATGTTAAGTTCGTGAACTGAAATTATGGTTTCACGTTGGAGCTCATCTATCCGTCTCTTAAAGTTGACCACATTTATATCCACATCAGTGATTAAGATAATTATCTGGTTAAAATGCCCCATAAAGGTTTAAATGCTCCATAGAGTATTCATCTATTTGGAATATTCCTGCTTACGTACAACAAAGAAACTGAAACATGCTCCGTCTTTTTTTCTTCTTTAAATGGTGCTAAATTTGAGCATTTTAAGTGTTCTTGACCTCTGGAAAGAAGCAATATATGTTTATTATTATTATTATTATTATTATTATTATTATTATTATTAACTAAATAATGGTGTCCTATCGTAAAAATTCCTGATAGACTTACAGGACATTTACCTGTTTGTAGGCAATATTGATTTATTTCCATTTCTTTTAACGTTTGAATTTATATTTAGTATTCACTGCAAAATGTGTGCTTGACATTTTACATTTTGCTTGACACCTCCTGCCTTCAGAATAATGTTGTTTTACATGCACAGACAAACAAAAATTATGTTTCCTGCAGATATTCATATCAGAAATACCAGGAGAAACCACATCTAGTAAAAAAAATAAAAATATATATATATATATATATATATATATATATATATATATATATATTTAATAATAATTTAATTAAATAATAATTGCATAATAATAATAATAATAATTATTAGGCTATTATTATGAAATGGCATAAACAAGGCATATTTTATTAATAGAAACTATAAATGTATGAGTAACACTTAAAAATAGGTGTTTCATTTAGTTTTGACGCACTTCTGGTCTAAGCCCCGCCCACATCCAGTTCTATCCGAATACAGAGACAGATACAGATAATGGATTTAGGAAGCCATTTGGGACAGAGCCTCTATTTTCAAGAAGATATGTTCCACCTCATCAATTTTTTTTAATAAAAAAACATTATAATAAAAATGTGTTCTCAATATTTATTTATTTTTTCGTTGTAGCAATATTACATAATGATTCTAGGGAGCAATGAGGCCACAACAATTTCAGTGGTGGTCCCAGAATGCCTAGTTACTCTACAGCCCTTGCTAAAGGAATGAAGGCACGTGTTGTGCTTTATAATGCCCTGTAGCCATGAGCATATTCACAATATAGCACTGCCTCTTGTACCTTAATTAAAGGATTAGTTTACCCAAAAATGGGAATTCAATAATTATTTACTCACCCCTGTGTTGTTATAACCCTATATGACTTTCTTTCTTTTTCTTAACACAAAACGAGAAATTGTGAAAAATGTTGTGCTCAGTGATGTCATATAATGACAGTTTATAGTAACCACCTCTTCAAGCTTCAAAAGGACACAAAAGTATAATTCAGAAGTCTAATAAATTATTCCATGAGACTCCTGATTGTTATGAAAGCATACGATAAGGTTTGGTGAGAAACGAATCGAAATCTAATGTATTATTTAGTGAAAATGTTCCCTGACCACTGATCTCCTGTGTGCGTTCATGATAGGGCACGAGAGCAACAGTTTAAGCAATAAGTCAAATAAAAATAAAATGAGAGTGTTTTATTGTGAAAATAGTCATAGCTGAGGGGCACTGTTAGGCAAAACATAATTTTTTTTTTAAGTAAAATTATTTAATGCCAATTTTCCATTAAAAAATATAGTCCCTAATAGTAAACAAACTTTGCTATGCAAAAAAAAAAAATAATAAATAAATAAAAAAAAAAGTGATGATCTATGGGTGCACAGTGATAGAAATGATTGCTCAGTGAAAAGGTCATAGCTGTCAGCATTCAGGACCAGAACTATCCGTTTTATAATAAGCTCTTTGGCCATTGAGAATGGCTGGTTGAGAACATTCTAATACAGGACTCATGCTGTGTTGTTAGTCCTGGCAATGTTTTTGCTTTCTGAAAGAATGTCCAACGTCAAGCGCTTTGCAAAGATTTTTCATTGGTTGAATCCACTGATGAGTTGGCATGTACTGTACTATGCAAAAGTTTCAGGCACTTAAGATGTTTCACAAAAACATTTGTCTTAAGATGGTTATTTATATCTTCAGCTTTAGTGTGTCAATAGGAATAATACATTTTAGACTCCCAAACATTACTTTTGCAAATAGAAAAGATTAGAATAGAAGAACAGGGCACTCTGCAAGAGATGGCATTGCTCCCACAAAGCCCCCCACTGAACATCATGTCAGTCTGAGATTACATAAAGAGACAGAAGCAGTTGAGACAGCCTAAATAGATTGAAGAACTGTGGTGAAATCTCCAAGAAGCTTGGTACATCCTATCTGCCAACAACCAAGAAAAACTTTGTCCAGGTTTATATAGGAGAATTTGGGCTGTTTTAAAGGCAAATGTGGCCACACCAAATATTGATTTAGCTTTTTTATGTTTACTGGACTTTGTATGATGTTAACTGATGAATGAAAACTATTTATGGCTTTATTTTTGAAGACATCCTCACTATGCAGCATTTTTCACAAGTGCCTAAAACTTTTGCACAGTACTGTATTATTAAGTAAATCTGATCTTTTGGAAGGATCTTTGCTTAGTAATTACTGTATGATTTTGCCTGTTTACTGAAAATGCTGCATCATCCAAACCCTATGTCTATAGGCCTGTGTGAGCTACAGTATATTGCATAAATTGTAGGTAGAGACAGACAAATTATGGACATTTGGCAACAAGATGTTCCTTTCCATATGCTGTGGCAGACCACATGACAAATGTGTTGCTTGAAATTGTCGTTAAGTGCATTTTACACAAATGTAAGTGCCTTGTCGGCGAGACAATTGCTAAAGCTTTAATTACCCAGAAAACTCTCAGAATTACACCTGCAAATCTTGAAAAGAAGCTGTAATGGTGACTTTGTTGAATCAAGAGTTCTCATTTCAAACAAATTATCATCACGAGGTAATGGATAACTTGCTTGCAGATGTTTCGTGTTTACACACACACACACACACACACACACACACACACATATATATATATATATATATATATATATATACATACACACACATATATGCATTTTTTTTTTCTCACAACATTATTTGCACCAGTAAAAGCACAATTTGGATTACCAAATGTTCCATTAATATATCAGCTTAGCCTTTAATGGAGCAGCTTAGTCCTTTTGTACACGATTAGAACGTTCTTAGCAGGCTCTTTCCATGAGGCCAGATGTTCACATACTGTATAAACACCACTGTGTGATCATGTCTCCATGAAAGCTAATGCTGTTCCAACTCAGCTTTTGGTGACCCACATTAATGCGGTGTTAAAATAAAGATGTTTACAATGCTAAGGAGCTTTTTAAATTGGAAAATTTCATCTTAACCTGCTCTGCTGTGGATATGCTAGTTTCAGAGTACAGGATAGAGCTAAAATCCACTTGCTTTCTTCACTAAGTCATTGCTGCTTCTTTTCCCATTGAAACTAATATGCAAACCTTTTTTTATGAATGAAATGCATGTGGACAACAACCTTTAGAAACCGCTTTAAGTTAAAAGAAAGCAAAACTACTATGATTTGTCTGTGAGACTGTCTTGGTTAAACTACACAGTGACGATGTTCTCTTGAAGTTGAAGTACATGGGAGATAAAGAGAGACAGTGACAATACTGTGTACACATTAGCTCTAAGCACTGATGCTCTTGCTCCATTCTCAATGCCTTAATATCGTTTTGCCCTTAAAACATATTGTAACAGGTTCATAAGTTGAGCAATGGAGGAGTCAGGAAGCAGCATATTGTCAATGTGAGTATTTTATTACTCTTTAGCATCACTCAAAAAAACATCAAAAAAAGGGCTCTTAGTAGCCACATAAACACACAAACGCAACGTACTACTACAGATGCAGGAACAGCCTCTCTTGTTTCTCTCTCTCTGGCTACTGCTGTGTCCATCGGCCTTTTAGGTCTCCCTCCGCCATCACTATAAAAAGACACAGGCGTTAGAGATAATGACAGCCCAGGTGAAGATTCTTACCACTCTCCCTCTCCCGCAGACAGATACACGACCACGCCCCCATCCACACACATATCAAAGATCATTGCACTAGGGACTAGAGCCTGGAAATGTACACATCACTTTGATGGATTACTGAAGTCGGAGAACATTTTTCTGTCTTAGTTCTGTTCTCTTTTGTGTCACTCTCTTCAGTTAGTGTAAAGATTACAGAATATTAACACTCCACTCAACCCTAGTGATCTGGATAGAGAGGAAGGCTAAATCTTGAATTAAAGTCATAAAGCGAATTATGACTTTATTTAGCAATAAACTTTGTATAAAAGTGTGTTGTTCTCATTTTGGATTGGCGTGCTGTATCTTCCTAAAACTTGAAATATTAGGTCTTAGAATACTGAATGTTAAACCAAGGAGGTCTATACCTGGAGAAAGTTATTCATTCGCTTTCCCATTTATCTCAATGACCCCATTTCCACCTGGTATTAAGATGCGTTTTGGGTTATCCTATCACATGTGGTCAGCCCTAAATACAGGTCTAAATGGGGTCTAAACCATTTTGTGATTGTATCACAAAAACCACATACAAATGTGGTCAAAAATGCATGTGACCAGATCACATTTGAGGTGTAAACACTAATCTGTCCTGTATGCGTCCCAGCAGCAGTGAAGCGCTACCCTTCACCTGTCAATCATCCGCTGCGCTAAAACAAGAGTTTCAACTTTGCGGGTTACAAGCAGCTTTAAAAGGAAATAACCGTACAATTGAAAATTTTTTAAAAGCGTATACATACACAATCACAGTACCTTAAGAACGTGCGTGCTAACTAAGCGTTATTCCTGAGCTTTTTGTGTGCTTCATGGAAACATGCCAATGTTGGAATGCTGGATGTGTCTCTATATTTGATCAGTAGGCCATTTAGCTTAATTTCTTCAATATAACAGGAAACATTCTCCTCAAAGTTGTTTCAGAACTTCACAACTTTCAAAAGATTCAATTTTTGTGATACAGTTGTTCAAATTACAACACCAAGTTAAAAACAAACTTGCAGAAACTTTTACTCATTTGCTGGTCAAATATTAGCTTGCAGTGATGGGCACTGTGGGCAAGTCTTTTTGACTTTATAAAACCCCAATTCCGAAAAAGTTGGGACAGTACGAAAAATGCTAATAAAAACAAAAAGGAGTGATCTGTAAATTATATTCACCCTTTGCTATATTGAAAGCATTACAACTACACATTATATGATGTTTTTCCTTGTGAATTTCATTGTTGTTTGAAAATGTACAGTAATTTCAAATCAGATGATTGCAACACGCTCCAAAAAAATGGAGACAGGAGCAATTTAAGACTAATAACAATTTTATGAGTTGAAATAACAAGGCGATGTGAAACAAGATATGTTAAACAGGTGAGGCAATCATGTCATAGTATATAGGAAGCCACCAAAAACAGCCTAGTCCTTCAAGAGCAAATATCATTTGAGACTTGTCAATTTGCCAACAGATGCTTCAGCAAATAACCCAGCACTTTGAGAACAAAGTTCCCCAAAGACAAATTGGAAGGATTTTGGGCATTTCACCCTCTACAGTGCACAATATAGTTAAAAGATTCAAGGAACCTGGTCAAATCTCGGTGCGTAAAGGGCAAGAAGAAAACCACTTCTGAATGCGTGTGATCTCTGATCCCTCAGACATCACTGTCTTAAAAAACATCATTCATCTGTAATGGATATCATGAACATGGGCTTGGGATTACTTTAGTAAATTTTTGTTAGTCAACACCATTCACCGCTGCATCCACAGATGCAAGTTAAGACTTTACTATGCAAAGCAGAAGCCCTACATCAACACTGTCCAGAAGCACTGCCGACTTCTCTGGCCTCAGTCTCATCTTAGGTGGAAAGTAGAACAGTTGAACTGTGTTTTTTGATCTGAAGAGTCCACATTTAAAAAAGTTTTTGAAAAACGAAGTCATTGTGTTATCCGGGCCAAAGAGGAAAAGGACCATCCAAGCTGTTATCAGCATCAGGTCCAAAAGCCAGTGTCTGTATGGGCCAGGGGTGTATCAGTGCCCATGGCATGGGTAACTAGCACATCTGTGAGAACACCATGAATGCAGACAGATATGTGCAAATTTTGGAGCAACATATACTGCCATCCAGCACCATCTTTTCCAGGGAAGTCCCTGCATTTTCCAGCAGGGCAACTTCAAACCACATACTGCCTGGATTTCTAGTGTATGGCTGTGTAAGCAGAGAGTGTGGGTGCTAGACTGGTCTGCCCGCAGTCCAGAAGCACACCATACGGCAACATAGACCCTGTACAATTGTGCAGCTAAAGACCTACATAATGCATGAATGGGGGAAATTCCACTTTCTAAACTTAACAAACTTGTGTCTTCAGTGCCCATATGCTTAATAATTATTATTAGAACAAATGGTGATGTTTCACAGTGGTAAACACTCGAATGTCCCAACTTTTTTGGAGCGTGGTGGAATCATCTGATTTGAAATTACTGTACATTTTCAAAAAAACTATGAAATTCACAAGGAAAAACATAACATAATATGTAGTTGTAGTGCTTTCAGTTTAACAAAGGGTGAATATAATTTACAAATCACTCCTTTTTGTTTTTATTAGCATTTTTCATACTCTCCCAAGTTTTTCGGAATTGGGTTTGTATAAGAGTAATCAATGAACAGGCAGAAGAACACAATGTTTTTACCACATTCCAGTTAAACTCAACTCAGAAATGAAGTTTGTCCCAGTTTTAAAGATATGGACTATAGAACCACCAAGTTAAAAACGAACTTGCAAAACTTTGACTCATTTGCTGGTCAAAGATAAGCTTGCAGTGAGGTGCATTGCGGGCAAGTCTTTTTTACTTTATATATGTCAAGGTTTTATGTGTTTTTGTTCCATGCCATGTTAGTTCCTGTTTCTTTTTCATGTGATTTTGTCATGTGTTTCCCATGTTCTTCTGTCTTGCCCTCATTGGTTCATTGTTTCATTAGGTTGTTAGCAGTCTTGTTATCTTGTTTAGAGTTCTAAGTGTTCATTGGTTTTCATTGTCTTGTGTTCTCCGTTGTCCAAGTATTTAACCCTCATGTTTGCCATTGTCCATTGTTGAGTATTGTTAATGTAACGTTGTTTGGTAGTCAAGTCTCATATAATCAAGTTTATGTTTTGTTTCACATTTGAAAGCACTGTAAATAAACTGCACTTGGGATCATCGCACTTCATTATCGTCTCTTCGTTTACCTTGTTGCCAGCCAATGTTACAATATGAGTAATCAATGAACAGGCAGAAAAACACAGTGTTTTTACCACGTTCCAGTTAAACTCAACTCAGAAATGAAGTTTGCCCCAGTGTTAAAGATATGGAATATAGAACCACAAAGTTAAAAATGAACTTGCAGAAATTGTACTCATTTGCTGGTCAAAGATAAGCTTGCAGTGAGGTTCATTGTGGGTAAGTCTTTTTGAATTTATGTAAGAGTAATCAATGAACATGCTGAAGAACACAACGTTTTTCCACATTCCAGTTAAACTCAACTCAGAAATAAAGTTTGCCCCAGTGTTAAAGATATGGACTATAGAACCACCAGAATAAAAATCAATTGCTTTGATAGCCTTTATCATATATGCTCTTAAATAAATAGGCTCTCTGTAGCTCAAAGTGCTCTATGATACCTGTGAGAGCAGGAGTGTGCTTGAACAGCACAAAATTCTGGAGTCTACAGCTGGCCTGAGCCTTTCTCACAGATGGAGAAATAAATTGAATCTTAGGTATATTTAAAGGATTTAGCAAAACTGGTTCAAAAAATAGAAAGAGAGAAAAAGAGGGAGGGATATTTTAATTTAAATCCAGTCATGAATTCACTTTTATGCTGCAAAATCACACTCAAACTACAGTTTAAGGCTTGCAAGGAGCCATATCATCATCATAAAATAAAAATGACAATGAAGTAATTTTAGTTTTATATATATATATATATATATATATATATATATATATATATATATATATATATATATAAACTTTACAACTCAGCTTCATTATACATGAAAATGCCACTAGACAGCGATAACACTAGACGGTCCTAAGAAATGTAACTGCTCAAATGGTATCAGTTAACATACTGAAAATCAAAAAAATAAACTTTGAACTAGAAAACAGTGAAACAACTAAAACTAACAGTCTTAGAAATAAAACTGATGAAAACTAAACTAAATTGAAAGATAAAATTGAAAATAAAATCAAAAATTCATAACTATAATAACCCTGCTTTGTACGAAGTGTACCAACATGTATGTGACAAATAAAACATTGAGCTTCAACTTTAATGTGTTGAAATTGCCCACCTATTGTGTACTGTTAGCGATATATGATTCCATTCTGCCTACAATTTCTGAAATGCCAGAAATTCTCAATATAGTGACTCAGAGCAAGGAAATGGCAAAAATACATCACATTTGACTACTTGAGAGAGACATGTTCTGTAATATGTGATGTTAGACCAGCAAAGTGCCAGTCACAGAATGAGTGGGTCCCAAATGCTGGTTTGCACAAAGCTATTATAAGTAAGTGCAGTGGACAAATGGGGCCCTGTGATGCTGACTCAAGCAAATATCAGGCTCAATGGAGTGGTTGTAGACTAACAGCACTCTAAAGGTATTGTTGTGCTTCAGAAGACTTCAGCACATCAGAGAAGCAGCTGCATTTGACAGTAAACTTACAGTATGTCTTATTTTACTCGTTGAGGCAGATTGCTTCTTTTTTATGTATGAGCTTTTTGCCTTTTATTAAATAATACAGAGAGAGAAAATTATTGGTGAGAGAGGGAGCAAGGAGGTCAGGACATGATGCAGGTCAGACTCAAACCTGCGTCCCTGTGAGAGCATCAAAGTTTCAATCTGTCAGAAGCACATGCGTTACTGCTGTGCCACAATTCCAACTTCTTTCTGTCAAGTTAGATTTCTGGGCTTTGCAACTTTTATTGAGAGAAAATTGGGGAAGTGACAGCTTGGAATTGGCAAATTGAAGACAGATTCTATGTAAGACTGTTAGCATCACCACACAATTTATCAGAGGAATTAAAAAATTCAGTTTCAATTGAAAGTGAATTTAAGTAGCAAACAGAACAGACTGATCTCACAGTGAAATTGGAAACAGCAGGTTGACATTTCTTTAGCTAGAATCAGTCTGTGCTTACCAAAATTCAAAACACTTCCCCCATTGGCCAAAGCGGTAAGTGTTGTTGGGTATTGTGAAGAGGAGGAGGGTGGGGCCGGGCTGTGACTATGCATGCCCGGCCCCCCAATCAGGCTAATCAGCCGAGGAGAGGGATAAGTTCAGCGAATGCGGCAGTTCGGGAGAGAGAGAGCCACATGCAGCTGCCATGTGTGTGTTGTGTGTGTCTTTTTGTTTAAGTTCTTATTAAATATTATTTAGACTATTCAGCCAGTTCCCGCCTCCTCCTTTCCCATGCTTAACCCTGTTACATTGGTGCCGAAGCCCGGGAAGGAGGAGGGATGCACTGTCGTGGAGTCTTCGCCACTACCAGCCAACCCAATGGAGCAGCCGCGGCCATCCGCCGGGGGACAGAGGAGTTGCTGCTGACCGCCCGTCCGCGAGGGGAGGAGGGGCTCGCTGCCGGCCACCTAAATGCGGAGGGGTGTTTAATCCGCCAGGGGTCGGAGGACTTGCTCCGGCAAGGAGTGACTGTCATCCGCCAGAGGTTGGGGAGTGGCTGAGGGCCGGGCGTATCTGGGCACCGGCGAACCAGGTTATTTCTCTCTCCTCTCTCACTGTTGCTCCGCCTTACCCTTACCCTTTCCCTCTCCTCTTTTTTGTTTTTTTTGTTTTTCCCTCCCCTCGTCCCCCTCCCCAGCCCTAGAGAGGCGGTGAAAAGCCTGCCAGCAGCCGGGCCAGAAAGGCATGTGTGTGTTGTGTGTGTCTTTTTGTTTAAGTTCTTATTAAATATTATTTTGACTGTTCAGTCGGTTCCCATCCTTAACCCTGTTACAGGTGTATGTAATGTGCATGTAAATCTAATGTGAGAGGGAAAATTTCAACCTCTGATTTGCAATTGTAATTTATTAGGCAAACATGATTACTTCCTGGTTGCCACCCAGGATTCCAAATGGGTCTCCCACGCAGAGGACGCAACGCGCTTCACAAGGGAAGGCAAATATGCTGGAGTCGATGGTAAAATGTCTGATAGGAGATTGGAGATGCTTGTCAGTGAGTCGACATAATGTGGTCGATCCTAGGGAGCGGGAACTCTGAGAAATATCATGCTGATTTCCTGTGTGATCATGTCGAACAGAATACAGAATTGTAATCTGAATTTGGATTTAAGGAACATATTGAATAATATTTCATTTGTCTTAATGAATTACACCCTAAAATGTATCATACAACAATTGAATATTTCCAGAAACATTTAATGACAATCAACGTTTGAAATGGCACCTGTAGAAATGTGTATTTAACTGGAATATATTTAAGTATATTTAATAATGAACTTCATTTTATGCTTTACTTTTCCACAAATTTGAACAGTTTGTGGAACTGCAGAATTTTAATATTTGTGATGGCTGTGTCAATTGTTTTGGCTTTATTGAAATTTTAGATACATTTGAGTTCAGAGAATTATGTATAGTCTAAAAATGTATTCTACTTCTTGGGCAATGAATAGACATATTAATTGAAAATAAATGATAAAACTTGTGTTCAAAATTTAATTGAAAAGCAATTCAGTAAATTCATGTCACTCCAAATTCAATTCAGTATCCTGTAGGGCATGGACAGTTCAATTCAAATTCAACTCATGAATTGAAAGTACTATTTATTTATTTATCTTCTTTCTTTCTTTCATTCTTTCTTGTTGTAATACATGCCTCATTCACTTTGGATCATTATGTATTATGGTTTATAGACATATAGAAGAAACTTCATTGTGCATTCAAAGTACATTTCTTCTCTGATGTCAGTCTGTTGCCATGGATGTGTGCCATATGGTCAACTCTGATTTTAATATGTAGGTCTACATGGTAATCCTAACACTAATAGATGCCTGTAACTCCTGTCACTCATACAAAGTAGGAAAGCTGCAGTGTTATCATTCATGGGCAGCAGTTCAACCTCTCTCAGTACCTGGATGAGTGCTCATCACTGTTTCTCTTTGGCAATAACATCTATCACATCCAGTCTGTCATATTAATCAGTTCTGCTTAACTGAAGCTTATCAGCTAGATTTTTTAGATAGAAATTATAGCCTTTGCCACTGTTTTACCCTTTGCTTCTGCTTCTATCGTTTTTCAATACATTGGCAATACATTTTCAATTGCATGTTGGTAAAATATAAAATGACACTGAAAAGCAAAAGAGTGGTCAATGCACATCACTGATCTACAGTGATTGTAAACTCGCTGGTGCACGATAGCAGGGAGCCAAACATGCTGTCTAGGCCTACTTGTTTTTGTAATTGCCACACCAATCACACAATATTGAGGGCCATTGAGAGGAAATTGTATGTGTGTTGCCTGAAGCACTCTTCTCACCCCTTCGAAAGAAATGTAAACAAAAGCATGTTCGGAACACTGGAAAGTAACCACATGCATATTTTGTTAAATGGCAGTATTGTAGAGTCATCCAGTCCATGTGAATGATAAAATAGCAAAACAAAATTCTCCTCTCCGCTGCTCCCCTCAGGACTGAATTCATAAATAGAGCCTGACGCTCTGAGGTGCGGCTCCTTCCTCTGCAGTTTCTCGTTAATATGATGTTGCGAGGAAAAACAAGCTGATTTACAAGGTGATATACAGTGTGGTTTCATGGAGCAATTATCAACTTTATGGTGATATTCCAAAGATCCATAAAGCTTCTCCTCTGGTTAATTTCATTATACTCACACATCCTCGTAAACATAGCTTGAGGTCTAAGTGTAGCAGTCTGGCAGGGTGGATAGCGATGCTCTCTGCTGGACATAGAATGGCCTTCTGGGGAGCGCAGGAGATAAGAGAAAATGTTTTTTGATCAAGACCAGCTGTCAGTTCTCTCCTAAATGGTTTCACTGAAGGGAGCAGTTCTATGGGAATCGTAAGGAGCTTACTTGTTTTGTTTTAATTACTCTCACCTTTATCCATACAACCATTAAACTCACTGTTCAACAGCTCTTTTAGCGCAACATCAGTCAAATACGTGAATGCATTGAGGAAACAGAGGCAAAACCGTCTAGGGATCTGTCGTAGGTGTTTCATCCTGTCAAATCTCTTTTCATTGTTCTCAGAAAAGCTTTCTATTCACCTCAGAAGTAAAGGAAAATAATTTCCTCTTCATATCATACCAAAATCCAGACGCATTTGAGCGTTTATAGTGTGATTGTGAGCTGAAGTTCAGCTACATTGGCTTTGCCAGTTGTGTTGTAAATTTCTGCAATTCCAGGGCCTGTGTGTTAAGCCATCAAAGGTTTGTAACGTTTTCATCAATTGATGGATTCACTGATGTAATCAAAAAATGCTGGATTATTATTTTTTTGCTGCCATATCCTGCTGTAGAAAAGCTTTTATTGCTTTTTTGAATTTACTACAAAGTTTTGTGTTTAGATTTAGTAAATGTTGCACAAAGTGCAGTGTTATTGCGCTGTGAGTAGGCCATCTTGTTATCTTATTGCATTAGGACATGCTATGGATGTCTTATGAGTTGCCATTTAAATCAAAGTATTTTAGTCTTTATTAAGGTGCTTTGAGGATGCTATCCAGTAAACTCTATTAGGGTGTTTTCACACCTAGTTCATTTGAGCACTCCAAGTGATATCAGAGCGGTATAACGTGTATATGTGAACAATCCAAGTGGTCCAGACCACCCTAAAAGCACCCAAAAGCAAACCGTACTCAGACCACCATTTTTAATAATGCATTAAAAATGTAACCCAATTACTCATTCCCCCAGACCATAAAAAGACATTTTCCTACCAACAGAGGAATTTATGCTTGAAGTTAATTTTTTTTTACAAGTCTCAGTCAGCAGGCAGCAGTAAGCGTAACTCCAGCTCTACAGGCAATGCACAGCTGTACAGAAAACAAAACACAACAAATCACAGCAAACAGCTCCAGATGAGGACATGCTCTTGCGTTCTAGCACAGCTGGATGGAGCAGAGACTCGAGACTTGTTTTTCTAATTTCAAACTATGTTTAACCTGACAGAGTATCCTAAAAACACTGTTTATGATGCAACGCATCCAAAGTGAGATGCGTTGAGGGTGCTCCGACTGACCAGAGAAATATTTACTCTGAATATTTCACCAATCATGAAATGTGTCCCGTATTTCTGTTGGCTGTTTAAAAGAACTAGCAATGCCCAATTTGCGAATGAACAATTATTTTGAGTCGGTTCTTTTCAGTGAATAGGCCAAACAGGCTTGCAAATCGGTCTGAATTGATTCGTGATTCAGTACAATTCGTTCAGAGCGCTCTCTCACTGAATCGTTTGGAGCGGTTTCTCACACAGTAAAACAGTATCGGGATATTAACGAATACAGCGCTGGATACAGTGTAAATTTTACAGTCAACTGAAACAAAAGGCTGTCTTTTTGGGAGGTAACTTTGAGAAACTTGAGCTAGTGCTGTGTCATGTGAACAAGGCGCTGTTCAAACTGAATGTGTTTTTGCGTCCGCTCGTGCTGTTTTTCACTCGTTTTCCACGTAAACATTCTCTAGATGGATGTCTTTTGACAACTGCGCAACATTTCACCATTTTTAGCATCTCTTATGGGAGCGCTACATTTTTAGATGCTGTGTCAAGTTAAAAAGAACTTCTCAACTGATAAAAACGCATCTCGAGACACCTGCGTTCTGCTCTGTTCGTTGTGGTGCGTTTTGCTTTTTTAGCGTGGAAACGCGTCTGTCTGAACGGTTACTGGAAAAAATGCTTTCGCCAATAGTTAAATGAATGCTACTCTTCCTCATGAAATAAAACAAATGCTTATCTCAAAGTCACCAGAACTGAACGCTTTGGTGGTTATTTACAACAACAAAAAAAAATATCACGGGGGGCATACCCCTGAACCCGCCTAGATATAAGGTTTATTAGGCAGATTTCTGTGCGTACCCACAGATTAAATCCTGCAGGCGCACCTGCATTCCGTCATGTGACCTTAAGTTGAGAACATTTTAATGCTGCTGCAATGCACTTTGACATAGACATGCGTTGACCAATGACAATCTCATAAAGGCAGGACTGGATTTTAGCCTGTGAAATTGAAAGAACATGGATGACAAACTCATGCATGAAGTGTGTTCATTCCCTGTCCTTTATTATGTTTCTCTGCCAGGCTGCAAAGACAGTTATTGTAGAGGTTAAGCCTGGAGAAGTATTTCAGTGTTTACTGATACATTGTCAAAAAGTTATATTTTAGATAGACATCTCTAACTATGCCACTGGATTGCCGCTTGTTTTCAAACTGAACTGCTTCTTCCCTAGTGTACACGGCTTCCAAACAGACCTTTCGCATTCCTATGCATAGATGCATCCTTAGTTAGTCCTGGACCCAATTTATATTAGTGACTTTAAGTACTATGTACTTAAGCATTTGATACAATGTTCTTCAAATGTACAAATGCGTTGTTGCATTGTACTTACATTTAAAGTACCTGCATTTATTTACATCTGTAGTTACACTGTTGACCTTACCCCTAACCCTTAACCTAACCCTTACCTTAAACCCTAACTCTAATCTAAACCCTAACACTAAACCTACCTGTACCTCAACTGAAGCAAATGTGAATCTTGTGAGAATTTCGCAGAACAACATGTAGTTACACAAAAAAGACAGCCTTTTGTTTCAGTTGACTGTAGGTAAATTAACACTGTATCCAGCGCTGTATTTGTAAATTTCCCAGTACTGTTTTATTCTGTGAGAAACCGCTCCAAATGATTCAGTGAGAGAGTACTCTGAACGAATTGTACTGAATCACGAATCGATTCAGACTGTTTTGTAAGCCTGTTTGGCCAATTCACTGAAAAGAACCGACTCAAAAGAATTATTCATTCACAAATTAAATACGAGACAGAACAGAAATACGGGACAGGCAAACATAAATTTTGTAGCAATTTTATCTTATTTTAGGGCTGTGAATTAACTTGTACAATGCCTAAATCTCCCCTCCTAGAGATGAAAACATTGCTGTGATCACTCTAGTTCATGACTGTAAGAGCGATGGACTCGCCTAATGACTTAACAGTGTTCAGATGTTTACAGTGTTTTTCTAGGTCTGTCTGACAAGCAAAGAGAATCTTATAAGATGCATTTAGAGATCAACCTGAGTAGTATGTGGGTAAAATAATACCTATGGATCATACATTATCTTCCTTCCATCTTGTAGATCACAGCAAGTGGCTATTAGAATGCTTTTAACTTCAAAATATAAAGTGGCAATTTATTTTTGCATTCTGAAGGCTACATCCCCCTCAAAAATGATATTCATTAGACTGCTATTCCTTTTACTTAACTGTGTTCACCAGTCATTTGCAGTATGTCTGTTAAACTTAAAAAACTTAGGTACTGAAGTTATACAACATGAACTTCTTTCATCAACTTAAGTCTCTTTTAGAGTTCTTAGAGTTCCTATAGCTCAACTGGTAGAGCATGGTGCTAGCAATGCCATGATCATGGGTTCAGTTCCCAGGGAACATGTATACCTCAAATGCACCGTAAGTCACTTTTCCAAATGTGTATATGTAAATTTTTAATCTGCCTTGAGGCTTTGCGGACGTTATCAATTAAACTTTTGTACATTAAAGGGGACAAATCATGGAAACAAGATTTGCCTTGCACATTTAAAATAAAAGAGTTTAATGCAATGTAAAGCTCCTTCCCTTGTCCACCCATATAATTTATTAAAACTAAGTTACATAAATTTTATGTTCAGAAATCGTCATGGTTGTGATGCTAGAGCCATGCAGACATTAACATATGACCACCATGGCACCAGAACAAGTTTTGACGTGTGGAGGGGCCACAGTGGATTGTTTGTGATGTCATGACTCTGCAATGGCTCATCTTATGATATTAGTTAGGTAATTCTGAGATTAAATAACCTTCCTGGATGCCAATATGTAAACTATATAAAATTCATGAGCCAAGCATTCAGCATAGTGGGATCCGAAAATTGCAATCCTTTGTATTGTATGGTCTTGGAGATTTGAGATTCATTATTTATCATGATTTTTTGTTTATTAATCTGAAGAAAAAAAAAAGAAAAAAAAAACAATTGTAAAAAAAAAATCCAGCCCACATCAAATGATCCACGGGGCTACAAGAAATTTATCTTGTTTAAGTCTAGTTGTCCTAAGCATGTTTATCCAAGCATTATCCAAGCACGCCAAGGCCTATAGACAAATAGCTTTGGTAAATTATGTGATTTGTGTGCGTAGGTAAACAGCAGATGGTGAGGGAAGCCTTTTCAGCCCTGCGTGCTATATTTACCTGCCCATCTGAATGACCCATGACATGATGCACTCCTCCTGCAGGGATAAGCTATTGTTAACCATTTGTATCTGTTTTTCACCGTTCCAGCTGAGTGCGAAGCCAGACGATTCATCCGCAGTGCATAGGAAAATTAGCTTGTTTATCAGCATTACACTTTTTTCCTCCTCTCCCTCTCTCTGACATTTTAAATGCACACAATCCATGACTGATTCACTCACAATCAAAATGAGATCAACCTCAATCACAAATGAACGTACCGCGCCTCCGTAATCTCCATATTTTTGTAATTACACATATAATGAGTTGCATCAAGCAATTGATGAGGACAATGGCCAGTTATGTACTCGTCTTAAATGAAGAAGGTTACCTTGAGCATCAGTCATCTGTCCTGTTGACTGAACGTTTTGTCCAGAGAAGCATGACATGTTATTATTAAACATCTAGGCCCGTGGTGCCTCTACTTTAGGTGTGATTTACATAAGTGAATCCAAGGTGATTCATTATGGGCTCTATCAGTTTAGTTCCCTCTCAGCATGTTTATTTTATTATTTAATTCAACTTGTGAGCAAACAAACCCCAGTTCATTCTTGGACATCCTGGGTGCTTTATCATTGACTTTAAATCTCGTAAACTCGTAAAGACCTTGAGAGGTAACATTTTTAGTTATTCATTACCGTGGTGAGGAAGTGCATAACATTGATGGAATGTAATGAAAACTAATACCTTTCTAGTCACTGTGCTATCTACACTTGTGTTTTATATCCCATTACTGGCCTAGAAGAGGCCACAGCTCTATAGCATGTTGAGAAAAGCATAATCCATTGGGAAATTACCCATCAGAAGTGCAGTACTGTTACTGAAATGAAATTACCGCAGCACTTGTGAGTGAGTGTGTGCTGAGGGGCATACAGGATATATGTACTCTATTTGATGTGTTTCACAAGGAGAATTTGAGTCTGGCCCAGAGAGGTGTTCATTTAGAAAGTGTCCAACATGCAATGATTGATTGGCTTGTGTTATCGCCATTTTTGTTTGACAGCAACAGCTGTCACATCAGAAGACATTTTGTACACATATATTAAAATAGATGATAATATGGCCAGCAAACCGATTCCTATACTTAGTTATATATATATATAACATTTAATAACTTAAAATTTATATTGTTTTGATTATAATGTGATTTGACTCTTCTGAAGGAGTGAAAGCAAAAGGTATTAACATTCAGGTTACGTTTTATTTTTTAATTTTTTTTTAAATGAAATTTTCAATACTACATCGAAATATTTTTAAATATGGCATTCATTTGGTGATTTATGTGTGGTATTTCTTATTAAATATTTCCTCTACATAAAATATGCAAAACATTTCCTCCAAATTTGCTGTTTTCCGTTACAATGCAAATCTGTTTTGTTATATTATCTCTAGTATAACAAAAAAGACCACATTTGACCTGTGAACTGTAACACAGTTTCATTTTATGAGCTCTGGTGGATAATACTCACATTTCATCCCCACAATCCCTTAGCATCTACATAATAAATGTAGTCTATATAGGGTGCTGCAGTGTACATGAAGCAGGACATACAGGATCCAATGTATTGTGAGCATGTGCACTACTGAATCACATTACTTTGCTCTTTGAAACTCCAGCTCATTTATGCAATTCTTCCACATTGTTTATAATTAAGCCAAATTTGAAATAGTCAGGAATAGTAGGTGGCATTTTTTGCAGAATAAGATAATTCACAGGTAGATGAAGGGAACCTAAAAAAAGAGCAATAGAATATTAAAGGTGCTATATGTAAGATTGACAACAAGCGTTTGAAATGGGTACTGCAGTCCAAATTCAAAATATTGGAAAGTTGTCTGCCTCGCCCCAGACTCAAAGCTCATGCGGGTTGCCAGAATGAGGACACGCAACAGGAACGAGCTGCCTCCATCTTCCAAAGGCATCTCCAATATTTATCCTTGTTTTACCACGCCTCTGGTCATGGTGGTATTTAGACGGATGGCAAGGCTTTTTAGGTCGGGTGGAATCTCTTATCTCTGATCCAGTTCGTGTGCTGGCTTCCATGGCTACAGCATGCAGTGTTGTTAGCCTGCAAACTTGTTCAAATCTGGCAACCCGGCGGTGTCAAAATACTATTAGTGAGTGGGCAGTGAGCAGCATTACACAGGCCAAAACATAAACAGAAATTCCAGGCCGGAATGGAAACTTCAAAGTAGAATATACTGGCTGTAGCACTGTTATCAGAGAAGCCAGTATTTCAACTTAGCATGTTTCCTAATTCTCTAATGACATATTATGGTCATTTTATGATTTAGTACAGTAAAAATATTACATATAGCACCTTTAAGTGCCTTAAAGGGGCTGTAAGTGATTTTTTTCATGGAAAGGTATGCAAAAAATTTTCCTACTCCCTTAAAGATATTAATGAAATGAGTGTCCTGAGATATCTCTGTGACAGCTGTAGACTTTGTAAACAGCAAACAAAAATTTATCCACGGACCATGGACATTGACGCTTTTCACCTATAAATCATTTTTCATGTTCTCACAGTATTGTAGTTGCAGCGAATTATTGAGGCTTACTGCTTATTATGCCTATTACTAGGATTATGCAACAGTTGTCTGTTGAGGGCATTATTTTGCTGTTATTGTTTTAAACAACCGTGATGTCATCTCAGTAAAGCTCATTTGTTATCTTTGGAGTGTGGGGTTTTGGGAAGAGGGGGCATGGCTAATCCAACGGCTCAGACTCATGGAAGTAGAACGGCTGACATCACTTACCTTTAATTCTTAAAAACAAGAGGTCAAAGTTTGGCTAGTAAGCATGTGCCAATTAACCCTGCTAGATGCTGTAACTATACCATTATTGTTGCAAAACGTATCTTTGTCCCTTGAAGGTCAGTCAGAAGTTGCTATTTATTGTGACTAAATAAAATTGTTATTGTGGTAGATGTTTTGACAGTGACCATTTTAAAAGATTTTAAAAGCTTGTAATGGACTGGAATATTTTTCCCTGTCTGCTGCCTTTGACAAATAGCTCTGGAAAATAGGCTTGGAAATGCTAACGGAGAGCTTTCGCCAATTATTATAGACTTCCTTGTTTAAACAGTATGTCGGGAAATCAATGGCAATAATCAGCGCAGATTATTGACACTTGCATGCACGATAGATTGAAGCCACGTGAGGAAAAAACTCACGTACATGTTTTAAACCTTCGCAAGAATTATTGACTCGTGCAAGGAAATGGGAAGAACTCGCGCTCATTTTAAAAACAAGCTCTCGCACGCAAGGAAGATCATTCTTCAACCTTTGCTCACACGAACACCTTTTAATTTTGGCAGTCAAGGGGCAGGCTCTTGCTGTTTTGATTGTAACCTCAAATATAATTTGTTATTCCCCTTTTCCGGATGTCATTTGTGATTGGCTCCCTGTTGTTATGAAGAACCACAGAAAACTCACCTGTTCTCCATGAGAGACGTATTCATCAACAGACTCTCTGCATGTGAGTCATTATTACTTTATTTGTTGCTATTTTTCAAATAACAGAGCTGATTTAAAGTTATATAATGTATGTAAGTAATGTTCCCTATCTGTCACTCACTCGACGTTGGTGTCGATGTAGTGACACTAGGGGTCACTCTTGGGAGCCCGAGACACCTCTGGTCTTTGATAAAAGGCCAATGAAAATTGGCGAGTGGTATTTGCATGCCACTCCCCCGAACATACGGGTATAAAAGGAGCTGGTATGCAACCACTCATTCAGATTTTCTCTTCGGAGCCGAACGGTCATGCTCGCTGAGCTGAATACTACTGTTCATTCACCTGCTGGATCTGACGGCGCATTTCAGCGGCTTCTCCCCCCTCTGCACTGGTGCACTGCAGAGAACGCCCCTGGGCGCTTCGGCAGAAAAACTAGAGAGTATATTTTCTGAAAGAGCATTTTTCCCCTCTAAAAGAGTATATATTTCTCTAAAAGAGCGCACACACTGAACGTCTTTTTAAAGACGCGTCTTTTTAAAGATGCTTTTCCGATTGTGTGTTATTCCTGGTTGTGCTCGTTATCTCTCGCCTTCTAACGGTCACGATCACTGTCTTTCGTGTCTGGGCACTGCTCACGCGGAGAC
Organism: Myxocyprinus asiaticus; assembly: GCF_019703515.2. Taxonomy (NCBI): domain Eukaryota; kingdom Metazoa; phylum Chordata; class Actinopteri; order Cypriniformes; family Catostomidae; genus Myxocyprinus; species Myxocyprinus asiaticus. The sequence goes on along the minus strand of NC_059357.1, from coordinate 32,619,487 downwards.
AGCGTTCGTGGATGGTCACATTCTCATTGCGAGAATGTGTCCATGGCAACGTTGCAGTCGCAGCTCGCCTTCGTAAGGAAGCGAGCCACCCCAGAGGCTCCCGCCTCGGTCCTTTTACCCACGGGTTTGAGGCCAGTGCGGCTAGCACTGGGGGCGATTTGGGGACCCCAATGGGACCGCCTCCGCCGGGTATCCCCCCGCGGACCTCCCATTCCCCAGCACGCTCGTCTGCCCCGATCGGGCTTCCGGGTGAGTCCGCCGGCTCGTCTCACGGCGAGTTCGACCTCTTATTCAGAGCCCGCGAAAGTGATGAGCTCTCGAGCGCAGCATCGGAGAGCGGGCTCGTCCAGTCGGAAGCCTCAGCTGGGCTCCTCCCTTCGGGGTCGATCGCCCAGTCACAGGCTGACGCGGAGATGACGACATGCTTTCCCGGACAGCTGCGAGCATCGGTTAGAGTGGATTTCACCGCTCTTCCCTGAACCCTCGCGGCTCTGTGATTGGTTCCTGGGCTCGCGGCGCCGCTCAAAGCCACGCCCCGCCCCGTTCCTTTCTTCCCGGAAGTGCATGAAGAGCTGACAAGGTCGCGGGAGGCACCTTTTACTGCCCGGTCCAGATCTTTTCAGCTTCCCCGCTCTCACTACCCTCGATGGTGGGGCGGCCAAGGGTTATTCGGCAATCCCCCGGTGGATAAAGGCGCTCGCGGTGCACCTATGCCCGCAGAGCGCCGCCACCTGGCGCGGGTGCCCAAAGCCCCCGTCCAAGGCCTGTAGGTTTACGTCGTCTCTGACGGTCAAAGCCTACGGCGCTGCTGGACAAGCCACCTCCGCCCTGCACGCCATGGCTCTCCTGCAAGTCCGCCAAGGCGCTAAAGGAACTGCACGAGGGTAGTTCCGCCCCGGGATTGATGCAGGAACTGCGCTCGGCGACCGACCTCGCTCTCCGAGCGACGGAGGTCACGGCGTGGTCTCTCGGGCGGACGATGGCCACACTAGTGGTCCAGGAGCGCCACCTTTGGCTCAACCTGGTCGAGATGGGTGAGGCCGACAGGACACGATTCCTTGCTGCCCCCATTTCCCAGGCAGGCCTATTCGGCGACACCGTTGAGGACTTTGCCCAGCAGTTCTCGATGGTAGAGCAGTAGATGGATGCTAGCCGGCTTGTCCTGCCCTGGCGTGGCTCAAGATCCCCCCATCTACTCATCGCCGAGGGCGTCCCTCTGCGGTGACTGCACCGGCTCCGCCACAGCCCGCCCTTCCGGCCCGGCCCCGGCGTGGAGCCCACCGCAGGAAGCCGACGCCACCCGTCTCACAGCCGGCACCGAAGAACCCACGGAGGTCTTCGAAGCGCCCCTGAGACGGGCGACCCAGGGACAACGAAACCCGCTGCTCTGGAGCTGGTAAGCAGATCTTCTTTTTGTTACTTTTTGCATTTAATTGCGCTGCATGCCCAAGTGGCTGCAGTACTCAAGAGCTCCGCAAGAGTGGTTTCCTTGTTCCCTGGGTCACATATTCGGTGTGTACGGCTGGCATCACGACCACCGTCCACCACTCCATTTGGCAGGTTGGCGCTCCAGCGGCGGTCTCCCGCCCTGAGCGCCCAGCTGTGGCACAAATCTGCCCCCGATGTGACAGTCTTCACGGGTCATGAGGACAGGCCTCTTCCTCCCCCGTCCCAGGCTGTTCCGGGGGTGGTCACAAGGAGCCAGGTAAGTGCTTCGCTGTCCTCAGACTCAGCACGGCCACGATGTGGTGTGGCACCTCAAGCTCCGCCCTGCCGCGAGGCCCCACCCGCCGGTACATCCGATGATGTTGTCCCTTTGGTCCCCCTTGCGCGGAACTCGGACGCATGGCTTGCGCTTTCCAGTCCGTCGCGAGGGCTGGTCCGTCCGACTCGGCTGCACGATTCACATCGCTGGGCATCCGCCCAGGTCCAGCGGTGTCCACTTCACCTTGGTGAAAGATGGAAACGCTGCTACCTTGCGCGGAGATCGCTACCCTCCTACGGAAGGACGCGATAGAACCTGTCCCTCCAGCCAAGATGAAGAAGGGGTTTTACAGCCCCTACTTCATTGTACCGAATAAAGGCGGTGGGTTGCGGCCAATCTTGGACCTGCGAGTACTGAACCGGGCCTTACACAGACTCCCGTTCAAGATGCTGACGCAAAGACGCATTCTAGCGAGCGTCCGGCATCAAGATTGGTTCGCGGCGGTAGACCCGAAGGATGCGTACTTTCACGTCTCGATCCTTCCTCGACACAGACCCTTCCTGTGGTTCACGTTCGAGGGTCAGGCGTATCGGTACAAGTCCTCCCTTTCGGCCTGTCCCTGTCTCCTCGCATCTTTACGAAGATCGCAGAGGCTGCCCTTGCCCCGTTAAGGGAGGTGGGCATTCGCATTCTCAACTATCTCGACGACTGGCTAATCCTAGCTCACTCTCGAGACGGGTTATGCGCACACAGGGACCTGGTGCTCTCACACCTCAGCCGACTAGGGCTTCGGGTCAGCTGGGAAAAGAGCAAGCTCCTCCCGGTTCAGAGCATCTCTTTTCTCGGTTTGGAGTTGGACTCAGTCTCCTTGACGGCGCACCTTACGAACGAGCGCGCCCAGTCGGTGCTGGCCTGTTTGAAGGCATTCAAACAGAAAACAGCGGTTCCAATGAAACATTTTCAGAGGCTCCTGGGGCATATGGCATCCTCGGCGGTGGCCACCCCGCTCGGGTTGATGCATATGAGGCCGCTTCAGCACTGGCTCCAGACTCGAGTCCCGAGACAGGCATGGCGCCACGGGACACACCGCGTGGCCATTACTTCGGTTTGTCACCGTCTTTTCAGCCCTTGGACCGACCTCTAGTTTCCACGAGTAGGTGTTCCGCTAGAACTGGTCTCCAGGCACGTCGTGGTCACGACAGATGCCTCCAAGACGGGCTGGGGCGCTGTTGGCAAGGGGCACGCAGCCGCCGGCCTCTAGACGGGTCCGCGGCTGCGTTGGCACATCAACTGCCTCGAGTTACTGGCAATTCTGCTCGCCCTGCGGAGGTTCCGGCCATTGATCCAGGGCAAGCACGTGCTAGTTCGGACAGACAGCACGGCAGCGGTAGCATATGTCAACCACCAAGGCGGTCTGCGCTCCCGCTGTATGTCATAACTCGCCCGCCGTCTCCTCCAACGGAGTTAGCAGCACCAAGTCGCTGCAAGCCACTCACATCCCGGGCAACCTCAACACTCCGGCGGACGTGCCGTAACAACAGGTTACCCTCAAGGGAGAATGGAGACCCCACCTTCAGGTGGTCCAGCTGATTTGGAGTCGATTCAGTCAGGCACAGGTGCACCTGTTCGCCTCCCAAGAATCCTCCCACTGCCCGCTCTGGTACGCCCTCACCGAGGCCTTCCTCGGCATAGACACGCTGGCACACAGCTGGTCCCCTGGCATTCGCAAATGTTTTCCCCAGTGAGCCTGCTCGCACAGACCCTGTGCAAGGTCAGGGAGGACGAGGAGAAGGTCGTCCTGGTAAGCACCCTACTGGCCCGCCCAGACATGGTGCTCGGACCTCACGCTCCTCGTGACAGCTCCCCCCGGGCAAATTCCCCTGAGGAAGGCCCTTCTTTCTCAGGGAAGGGGCACCATCCGGCACCCGCGCCCAGACCAGTTCTGGCCCCTGGACGGGATGCGGAAGACCTAAGCTGTCTCCCACCTGCGGTGGTAGACACGTTCACTCAGGCTAGGGCTCCCTCTACGAGGCGCCTGTATGCCTTTAAGTGGTGTCTGTTCGCTAAGTGGTGTTCTTCCCATGAGGAAGACCCCCAGAGGTGCGCAGTCAGATCAGTGCTTTCCTTCCTGCAAGAGAGGTTGGAAGGGAGGCTGTCCCCTTCCACCTTGAAGGTGTACGTTGCTGCCATAGCAGCACACCATGACGCAGTCGACAGTAAGTCCTTAGGGAAGCATGATCTGATCATCAGGTTCCTAAGAGGCGCCAGGAGGCTGAATCCCTCCAGGCCATGCCTTGTTCCCTCATCGGACCTCTGTAGTTTTTCAGGGTCTACAGAGAGCCCCCTTTGAGTTTTGCAGTCAGCCGGGCTTAAGGCACTCTGCTTGAAGACTGCCCTCCTGACTGCGCTCACTTCCATCAAGAGGGTAGGTGACCTGCAAGCGTTCTCTGTCAGCGAAACGTGCCTGGAGTTCGGTCCGGGCTATTCTCACGTGATCCTGAGACCCCCGACCGGGCTATGTGCCCAAGGTTCCCACCACTCCTTTTAGGGACCAGGTGGCGAACCTGCAAGCGCAGCCCCAGGAGGAGGCAGACCCAGCCCTGTCATTGCTGTGTCCGGTGCGCGCTTTACGCATCTATTTAGATCGCACGCAGAGCTTTAGAATCTCTGAGAAGCTCTTTGTCTGCTTTGCTGCACAGCGGAAAGGAAGCGCTGTCTCCAAGCAGAGGATCGCCCACTGGCTCATTGACGCCATAACTATGGCATGTCTCGCCCAAAACATGCCTCCCCCGGTAGGGCTACGAGCCCATTCTACCCGTGGTGTAGCGGCTTCTTGGGCCCTGGCCAGAGGTGCCTCTCTAACAGACATTGCAGAGCAGCGGGCTGGGCAACACCCAACACCTTTGCAAGGTTCTACAACCTCCGGGTGGAACTGGTTTCGTACCAGGTAGTGGCACGCAACACAAGCGGATAAGCCCGGGATAGCCGGCCGGGTGTATCGCTTGCACATAGCGCCTTCCACCTCCTTTTGAGCTGAAGACGTGCGCTGTTAATTCCCAGTAGTGTTCACAAAAGTTGTTCCCTGGTTGACTTCTTCCGAGCCCTGTGGCAGTCGAGTTTTCGGAGAGACTCGCTGCCGGCCCAGTACACGCGCTAACTAAGAGCCCGGTTCTGGGGTAGGTGCTCCGCATGTGGCGGTTCCCTGTAAGGCTAACCCCATGCGATCTATATCTTCCGCTACTTCGTTTCCCTACTGGCAAACTGCGTCTTCCTTGGGCAGAGCCCCTCAGTCTCCATGTTGTAGTAACTCCTCCCCCATTGGGCAGGATCTACCTTGAAGGCTCTCCACATGGTTGGAAAGACCATGTGATGTATTCTTCCACTTAAATATCCCCCCCTCTCTTGGGGCGAGGTGTGGTCTCCGCGGTGTCCTCCCCTTGGGAGGGACACCCCCCGACTAGACCTGGCGGCCCAGTCAGATAATCCCCCTTCTTTTTTAGGGAGTGGAAAAAGAGAAGGGGAAAGAGGCCACGACTGGGTTAAGCTTGTCTCTATCTCTGGGTAGTCGACTTGTCCCCAAAAAGGGCCGTTCGACACTCATAACTGTGTTGGGGGAGGTTACGTGTTGACCTGGTGCGCTGGCTATGAGGCACACAGCAAGTCTGCCCACCACACACCACCAGTTCACGTAACACAGTTCAGCCTTGTGCCGTTTTGTATAGGGACCCCTAGTGTCACTACATCGACACCAACGTCGAGTGAGTGACAGATAGGGAACGTCATGGTTACTGGTGTAACCTCCGTTCCCTGATGGAGGGAACGAGACGTTGGTCCCTCCTGCCACAACGCTGAACTACCCGCTGAAATGGCCGGACCTTATATCGGCTCCTCAGCGTAAAACCTGAATGAGTGGTTGCATACCAGCTCCTTTTATACCCGTATGTTCGGGGGAGTGGCATGCAAATACCACTCGCCAATTTTCATTGGCCTTTTATCAAAGACCAGAGGTGTCTCGGGCTCCCAAGAGTGACCCCTAGTGTCACTACATCGACACCAACGTCTCGTTCCCTCCATCAGGGAACGGAGGTTACACCAGTAACCATGACGTTTATCTTTGCCAGACATTTTAAAAACAGACATTTTACTAGATAGCTGTTGCATTCTTTTGATGTTACTAGATAGAACTACATAAAACAATGTATCTGATATATATATATATATATATATGTATATATACGTATATATACACTACCGGTCAAACGTTTTGAAATACTAACTCATTCTTTATTATAATTTTTTTCACATTTTAGAATAATAGTAAAGTCATCACAACTATGGAATAACATAAATGGAACAATGGGAATTATGTTGTGACTAAACAAAATCCAAAATAAATCAAAACTGTGTTATATTTTAGCATCTTCAAAGTAGTCACCCTTTGCCTAGAATTTGCAGACATGTACTCTTAGAAGGAGTTCCCATCTATGTTGGACACTTATTGGCTGCTTTTCTTTATTATTTGGTCCAAGTCATCAATTTCAAAAACATTTATTTTTTAATGTTTTTTATTACATTTTAGTTTTAATGAAATAAATTAATATGGTGGCACAATTATATTTTTGTCTACAAAACTAATTTCAAACATTTAAACATACGCCTTCAGATCAAAAGATTTTTAAGATCACGAGAAACATTTCAGTCAAGTGTTTCAAAACTCTTGACCGGTAGTGTATATATACAAAAGTTTTGAAACACATGACTGAAATGTTTCTCATGATCTTAAAAATCTTTTGATCTGAAAGTGTATGCTTAAATGTTTGAAATTAGTTTTGTAGACAAAATTATAATTGTGCCACCATATTAATTTATTTCATTATAAAACTAAAATTTAATAAAAATTTAAAAAAAGCCAATAAGTGCCCAACATAGACGGGAACTCCTTCAATACTGTTTAAAAAGCATCCCAGGGTGATACCTCAAGAAGTTGGTTGAGAAAATGTCAAGAGTACATGTCTGCAAATTCTAGGCAAAGGGTGACTACTTTGAAGATGCTAAAATATAACACAGTTTTGATTTATTTTGGATTTTGTTTAGTCACAACATAATTCCCATAGTTCCATTTATGTTATTCCATAGTTTTGATGACTTTACTATTATTGTAAAATGTGAAAAAAATAAAAAAATAAATAATAATAATAATAATAATAATAATATTTTATATATATATATATATATATATATATATATATATATATATATAATAAAGAATAATTTTCAAAACTTTTGACCAGTGGTGTGTATATATATAAAGAATGGTGAAATGCACACACATACTGTAGGCGCACTGAGGTGCAAATCGCCGGAAGCACACTGAAGTGGTCAAAGACGTTCATCATCCATCGTCAAAGTCATCCTGTGTTTACATACACCAACACTACTGTATATAGAAAACATGAACCAATGGGTTATGTATGCTGTACTGTATTGTTTAATTTTAATTTTAAGCTGTAAAAAACAAATGAACAGTTAATATCAGCCGGTTTGCCTGCATGCGCTGTTTGACTTCTCAGACATTGTGTGTGTGTGTGAGAGTGAGACAAGCGCTAAAGTAAACAGACTTGGCTGCGTGCATCAGATAATCTCGCTCGATCTGCATGTTTTCACTGTGAGTTTTAAACTGTTATCGTGCTGCTTTTGTGATAGTTTGGCTGTCTGTTTCAGAAAACAAACATATTATATGCCTGAAAACACTGTTTGAGTTGTTGTTTGTGTGAATGAAAACCGCATCTGCACCTAATAACAAGCACACGTGGCTGCGTGCATGGGAAGATCGCATTGGATATGATGACTGCGCATATACAAGCTGTGAACTGTTATCTTGGTACTTTGGTGACAATTAGGCTGTTTGTTACATAAAATAAACATATTATGTGCTTGAAAAGACTCTTTGAGTAGCTGTTTGTTTGCTGAATGACAACCGCTACTAATGTAAACAAATGGCAGCACGCATTGGAGGAAGATTGCATTTGATGTATTGACTGTGCATATAAGAACTGTAAACTTTTAATCCTGCTACTTTGGTGATGAGTTGGATGGATGTATATAAAATAAACTTATTCTGTGCTTTAAAATACTGTATGAGTAACTGTTTGAGTGAATATAAATTACAGACGCTTGACCAGCGTGGCCTCTGTTGTCGCAAAAGCCAATTTGAATCTGGCAGCTTGTAACCTATCTGGCTGTTGCAGAAACATATGTGTGACGCTACTCTGCAGGGCCCAGTTATTAACTGTCAGCTATTAATTACTCTTTAGGCACAATTTAGGCCTAAAAGCATAGCTGTGGGTGATGTGTAGGAAACCTGTAAAGCATAATAAAACACAATCAACCACTCATATTGACAAGATTGTCAAATCTACACTGATAACAAAAAAATTATTTCTCTAAAATATTTATATAGCATGATTATTTACATATACGAGTAATTTACTTTTTTATCTAAAATAACACACCTTAAAGATAGTCCCCTTAAAGCAACTTAGGGTTCAGTGGTTTAAAGTCATCAATATAGAAGCAGACACATTGCAACCTCCTGTTACTAAGGTTTATTTATTTTCCTGGGCTCATAACATTTCAATTAATTATAAAGTGTCTTTCTAACATCACAAGAATGTAACAGCTAGCTAGTTACTTACTGTTTTTAAAGTGTCTGGCAAAGATACACAGTACATACATACATTATGTAACATTAAATCCTGTTATATGAAGAATTAGCAACAAATAAAGTAATAATGACTCACATGCAGAGGGTCCATTGATGAATACATGTCTAACATGAAGAACAGGTGAGTTTGCTATGCTTCTTCATAATAACAGGGAGCCAGTCACAACTGACTCATGGGAAACGGGAACAACCAATAATATTTGAGGTTACAATCAAAACAGCAAGAGCCTGCCCCACGGCTGCCAAAATTAAAAGCTGTCCGCGTAAGCAAAGGTTGAAGAACGATCTTCCTCACGTGTGAGAGCTTGTATTGCATACACAGGAGATTTCATGCGCTCGAGGATTCCTCACGCGGCAGTACACTACCCATTCAAGAGTCAGTAATATGTGGCAAGTTTTAAAACATGCGCGCAAGTACTTCCTTTTTCCTCGCACTGCTTCAATCTATCACACGTGCGAGCATCAATATTCCACGCTGATTATTGCCATTGATTTTCCGCCATAAAACTGATCTCACAGTAACATCGCAAACAGTAGGTTGACTTTTCTTTACTTTAGCACCTGGAGCTCAATTTTCTAGGTGTAATGTCCATGGAGGGTCGCCAAAAGGGAGTTATGAAGCAAATTGTTTGTACAGGCTGTAATACAGTGAAGAGGAGTGTAACCATCAGTGGAGTAAAATTTTAATATATGAGGGGAAAATGCAACCTCAGACTCATGCTCGTCATTGATTATGCATACACAATTACATCCTGGTTTCAACACAGGATCCGAACCTGGGTCTCCCACACTGCTGGCATGAACAGACAAGGGAAGATAAACAAACTGGAGCCGATGCAAAAATGGCTGATAGGAGAAGGTACTTGTCATTGACCATGTTTACATGCACTTAAGAAAGCAGGTTATTCCAGGGTTTTTGCAGAAAGAGGCGTTCTGAAACATGTAAACGAGAACGTTGATTTCCTTACGCCATTTAAGGGATTAAGAAAAAGCGGTTTAACACACCTAGGATTCTCCCAGAGAAAGCTGCTTATGTGGTCATGTAAACACATATGCTGCATTCTAACAGGTTTTGAAGAGTGTGCATGTGCGTGGAACAGACCAAATAACAGTCGTCATAGGATGGAGCCCAACAACAAATCAACAAAACATTTCTGGAAGTACAGTGGGAAAAGCACATACACAAAATATACCCATTTATAAACATCACTGTAAAATATTGACGGTCCCTCACATTTGTGTATATGCGCTGCTACATTGAGGGAATCCCGGAGTTTTACGTAAAGGGAAAGCCCACTATTGCAATTTCGCTGCAGGTCACAATAGAATGGTAAGGAAACAAACACAGCAACGACTGAAATATCTGGAAATAAAGTGAAGCAACAGAGAATAAAATAGTGAAGTCTTCCTCGGATACCATGTTTGTTATTTAAACAAGCGTCGCAAGGTAATTACATTGCTCTGGAGAAAGCTGCTTACTGACCGAGCCACATGTATACAGGAGTAAAGAGTTCACCGCTTATACAGTGCATGTAAACAAGAACACTGCTTTCTCGCAATAACCTGCTTTCTGGTGTCCATGTAAACGTAATCATTGAGTCTGCATAATGTGGCCGATCTTAGGGTACTTGAACCCTCAGAATCAACATGCAGACTTAAAGTGTGATAGTGTTGTTTAGAAAACACACATTCTTCATTTACCTAGACTTCATCTCAGTGTTTATTTGCTATTGTTGGATGTGGATATAAGGACAAAGGCTTTTAATACTGATGCGGTTGGTTCACAAAATCATCAATTCATGTGTCTGCAGTTTAAATGTCCGAGTCTTTTTAAATGGTTGACAAGCCACTTGTGTTCAAGGTGTGATTATTGTTTCTTGCCAGTTTAACAAAGGCTCAAGTTTGTTTATTTATTTACTTTTTGTGTGTGTGTGTGTGTGTGTGTGTGTGAGAGAGAGAGAGTGATCGCTGCTACCAAAGCTGGAAAAGGTCAAACACAAAGAGAAAGCAAGCATGTCAAAAAAAAAATAAAAAAAAATAAAAATAATTACACAATAAAAATGTGCAGGACAATTTGACAGGTTTCAGTTAAAGACCTGCTCTTTAACAACTGTGCCCCAGAGCAAAGCTTTCAATTCTTGAATTTAGAAAAGATTCTTAAACAAAAGCTTATATTTGGCTGAGTGGTTGAGACCAAGACAACTATGGAAATGATTATACTACTACTAACTGTGTATATTTACAACCATGCATTTTTTTCTCACTTTGATAGACTTAGCATTTTTCATTGTTCCCAAGCCGCTAACATAGATTGCACAAATTTAAGCTTAATTTTAAAAGGTTTGAAAGAAATCCCTTTGAGTCCTACACTTTAAAACACTACACTTCTGTCAGGTACTCTAAACATTGTGCTTCATATGGAAACATCTACAGGGTTGGGGAGTAACGGAATACATGTAATGGGATTGCGTATTTAAAATACAAAATATTAGTAACTGTATTCCACTACCATTACAGTTTAAATCGTTGTTAATAAGAATACATTTGATTACTGAAGTGATTACTTTGCATTTTATTTGTTCCATTTAATATTATGTCTATTCATTTGGAAAACAATTATTTGTATAAATGATGCTGTGATGATGAGGAGGGCGGGGCCGTCCCGTTAGGGCACACAGCCGGCCCTGAATCAGGCTAATCAGCCGGAGACACCAGTTCGAGAGAGAGAGATGCAGGCAGCCACACTGCACATTTGTTTATGTTGGTTTTAAGTTTACCATTAAAGTTTGTTTACTGTTCAGCCGGTTCCCGCCTCCTCCTAGCCCGTCCTTATACTGTTACAGATGCGATCCAAAGAGTGCTTGAGTAGCTGTGAAACACTTTCTTATGATGTGATACATTAATACAAGCAGACAGAGAAATAAGTTTGAAGTTTGGAGCAGAAGAAATAGAAATAAACCTTTTGTAAATTGTCATGTGAACATTTAAATCTACATTTAATCTAAACATTTAAATTTGCATCTAAAATGCTATTTCTAGCCATTTTACATGCACCTGTTACCAGGAATGATCATATTTTTTATCAATAAAATCCATGTTAGATATTTTTCTTTCCCTATCTGTCACTCACTTGACATTGTGTCGATGTAGTGACACTAGGGGTCACTCTTGGGAGCCCGAAATACCTCTGGTCTTTGATAAAAGGCCAATGAAAATTGGCGAGTGGTATTTGCATGCCACTCCCCCGGACATACGGGTATAAAAGGAGCTGGTATGCAACCACTCATTCAGATTTCTCTTCGGAGCCGAACGGTCATGCTCACTGAGCTGAATTCTCACAACTGTTCATTTACCTCTGCTGGATCTGACGGCGCATTTCAGCGGCTTCTCCCTCCTCTGCACTGGTGCACTGCAGAGAACGCCCCTGGGCGCGTCGGCAGAAAAAAGAGAGTATATTTTCCTGAAAGAGTATATTTCTCTAAAATAGTGGCACACACGGAACGTCTTTTTAAAGACGCATCTTTTTAAAGATGCCTTTCCGATTGTGTGTTATTCCTGGTTGCGGTCGTTACCTCTCAACTTCAGATGGTCACGATCACTGTCTTTCATGTCTGGGCACAACCCACACTCACTGCGAGAACATGACCATGGCAACGTTGCAGTCGTGGCTTGCTTTCATAAGAAAGCAAGCCACCTCAGAGGCTCCCTGCCTCGGTCCTTCTACCTACGGGTTTGAGGCCAGCTCGGCTAGCACTGGGGGCGATTTGGGGACCCCAATGATATCGCCTCCGCCCGGTATCCCCCCAAGGACCTCCCATTCCCCAGCATGCTCGTCTGCCCCAATCGGGCTTCCGGATGAGTCCGCCAGCTCGCTCACGGCGAGTTCGACCTCTTGTTCGGAGCCCGTGAAGCTGATGAGCTCTCGAGCGCAGCATCAGAGAGCGGGCTTGTCCAGTCAGACACAGAAGCCTCAGCTGGGCTCCCCCCTTCAGGGTCGAATGCCCAGTCACGGGCTGATGCAGAGATGACGGACATGCTTTCCCGGGCGGCCGCAAGCGTCGGGCTAGAGTGGAACCCTCCGCTACCCCCCGAACCCTCACAGCTCGATGATTGGTTCCTGGGCCCTGCTCCAGTGCCTTTCTTCCCGGAAGTGCATGAGGAGCTGACAAAATTGTGGGAGGCACCTTTTACTGCCCGGTCCCGATTTCTCAGTTCCCCCGCCCTCACTATCCTCGATGGCGGGGCGGACAGGGGCTATACGGCATTTCCCCGGTGGATAAGGTGCTCGCGGTGCACCTATGCCCGCAGAGCACCGCCACCTGGTGCGATGCCCAAAGCTCCCGTCCAAGCCCTGTAGGTTCACATCGTCCCTGATGGCCAAAGCCTACAGCGCTGCTGGAAAAGCTGCCTCTGCCCTGCACGCCATGGCTCTCCTGCAGGTCCACCAAGCCAAGGCGCTAAAAGAACTGCACGAGGGTAGTTCCGCCCCAGATCTGATGCAGGAACTGCGCTCGGCGACCGACCTCGCTCTCTGAGTGATGATGTCCACATTAGTGGTCCAGGAGCACCACCTTTGGCTCAACCTGGTCGAGATTGGTGAGGCAGTCAAGACACGGTTCCTTGCTGCCCCCATCTCCCAGGCTGACCTATTTGGTGACACCATCAAGGACTTTGCCCAGCAGTTCTCGACGGTGAAGCAGCAGACAGAAGCTATCCGGCATATCCTGCCCCAGCGCGGCTCAAGATCCCGCACCCTGTCTGCTCATCGCCAAGGGCATCCCCCTGTGGTGACTGCACCGGCTCCGCCGGAAGCGCTGTCTCCAAGCAGAGGATTGCCCACTGGCTCATTGACGCCATAGCTATGGCATTTCTCGTCCAGGACGTGCCGCCCCAGGTAGGGCTATGAGCCCATTCTACCAGGAGTGTAGCGGCCTCCTGGGCCTTGGCCAGGGGTGCCTCTCTAACAGAAATTTGCAGGGCAGCAGGCTGGGCAACACCCAACACCTTTGCAAGGTTCTACAACCTCTGGGTGGAACCGGTTTCGTCCCAGGTAGTGGCACACAATACAAGCGGATAAGCCCGGGATAGCCAGCCGGGTGTATCGCTTGCACATAGCACCTTTCACCTCCTCTGAGCTGAAGACGTGCGGCATTAATTCCCATTAAAGGGCCATTCGACACTCATAACTATGTTGGGGGAGATTACATGTCGGCATGATGCGCTGGCTACGAGGCACACAGTGGTCTGCCCATCACATACCGCCAGTTCACGTAAAACGGTTCAGCCAGTTACGGTGTTTTGTATAGGGACCCCTAGTGTCACTACATCGACACAACGTCGAGTGAGTGACAGCTAGGGAACGTCATGGTTTCTTGCGTAACCTACGTTCCCTGATGGAGGGAACGAGATGTTGTGTCCCTCCTGCCACAACGCTGAACTACCCGCTGAAATGGCTGGACATTGTCTCGGCTCCTCAGCATAAAACCTGAATGAGTGATTGCATGCCAGCTCCATTTATACCCATATGTCCGGGGGAGTGGCATGCAAATACCACTCACCAATTTTCATTGGCCATTTATCAAATGCCAGAGGTGTTTCAGGCTCCCAAGAGTGACCCCTAGTGTCACTACATCGACACAACGTCTCGTTCCCTCCATCAGGGAACAGAGGTTACGCAAGTAACCATGATGTTTTCTAGTAAGACCTTTAAGTAAGAAAATTATATAAAAATCATTAAAACAAGATCAATTTATCTTGAATTTGCCTTTATGCTTTATCTTGTTTTAGAAACAACACTGCATAAGATATTTAGGTTTTTCAGAGAATGTATTTTTAACATGTTTATTTTGTCTTACTGTTCTGGCAGATTTTTTATAGTCAAAACAAGTGAAAAAAATAAATAAAAATCTAACAGTGTTGAATAAGTAATCCAAAATATTTAGATTATATTACTGACCTTGAGTAATCTAATGGAATACGTTACAAATTACATTTTACAGCATGTATTCTGTTATCTGTAGTGGAATACATTTTAAAAGTAACCCTCCCAACCATGAACTTTAGATGAATTGGTTTTATGCAAGTCAAAAAAAAAAAAAAAAAAAAAATAAAATATATATATATATATATATATATATATATATATATATATATATATATATATATATATATATTTTTTTTTTTTTTCTTTTTTTACTTGCATAAAACCAATTCATCTAAAAGTTCATGGTTGGGAGGGTTACTTTTAAAATTTATATATATATATATATATATATATATATATATATATATATAATTTTAAAATGATTAAATTAATTTAATTAAATTACACTAAATTAAATTGGCTAAATTAAAATACACCATTGAAAGTCATTTTTAAGGATCAACTCATGTACAAATATCTTAAGGTAGCAACTGCACATTTTCTCTTTTTACAGTGTGGCAGTCTCAGTATACATTATAATACTGTAGATAAGATGTAGGAGTATTTCTGTGAAATGCAATATGTTATAAATTTGCAACATATTTTAGTAAATGTTACATTAAATTTGAGGCCTGTGATATATTTATTGTGTTTTCTGAATATACTGATATGTCTCAAATTGTCTCAATTAAGTAGAACTGAAGGCAAATTAATTATGTAGTCATAGATTTAGGTCAAATTCTCGTAGTGAGATTTAATGAGGGATCATTCTGCATAGATCAGTATGAATAGATCATAGAGCAGAGAGAAGAGTACTAAATATTCATTTGTTTTGCACTCCTGAGGCATGGATTACATTGAAATATAATCCCAAATGAATGACTTTCTTACCAAACTGATTCATTTCCCAGTTTGATCTTGATGATAGAAAGAAAAAACACAGTACTTTGTTTACGAGCTGCCTGTTATCGCTCAGATAAATCACTCAAAACAAGAACATGTCTCATGGCAAAAAAACAAAACAAAAAAAAAAAAAGGGCCATAATTAATATGTTTTCTCTCTAGTGCAGGAAGCTTTAACATTATATCAGATGAACAAGATGAGGAAAGATGAGGAAAAGGGTCAGGGGATGTCCCTGCCAGAAAGAGATGTTTCTGTGAAGAAACACAGTGTGTGAAACTCACTGAGTAAATGTATGACAAAACAATACCACAGGCTCAGCAGTATTAATGATATGCAGAGAACTCATTATTAGTGAAAGTAACACTGTTTTTACCCCACCCCCCCGGCGAAAAAAAAAAAGGTGTCCTCTTTTTGGAAAACCAGAATATGGTCACCCTAGATAAATGTTACTTTGCACAAACTTCACTTTGCATTCCTTCAAAGGAGACGGCAAGTTACTGTCTGGTGATGGAACACGAGGACAATTGCATTTCAGACCGTACATGGAACGGCGGATTTTTCGCATGTGCAGTAAACGCCGATTTTTCACATGTGCAGTATGTGGATTTAAGAGTATTCATATGTTTTGGTGTAAATGAACACATTTTGGAAAACACTTAAAAACAGAAGTGTGGACAGAAAGCATTTCGAAAACGCTGTTTTCAAATGTGTCAGAATTAATGTGGGTGTAGCCTTAGTTTACTTTTTAGTTTTTGTTAATGATATTAACGCTGGCTTACACTAATTTTGTTTATCTCACTTCTGATGTTTGTAGGGAACTGATGCCTTCTACTCTGGAGGGCCAGATCACAATGGAGAAAACGCCCAGCTACTTTGTTACAAACAGTGCCCCAAAGCGAATCCACTCGATGGCGAGAGACATTAAGCTAATCATAGTGGTGCGCAATCCAGTGACCAGAGCCATTTCAGACTATACTCAGACACTCTCCAAGAGACCTGAGATTCCCACCTTCGAAGTGCTGGCCTTCAAGAACCGAACGCTGGGACTGATTGATGCGTCGTGGAGTGCATTGCGAATAGGGATCTATGCTCTTCACCTGGAGAGTTGGATGCAGTATTTCCCCCTCTCACAGATGCACTTTGTCAGCGGAGAGAGGCTTATTGTTGATCCAGCCGGTGAGATGGCGAAGGTGCAGGATTTCCTGGGACTCAAGCGAATTGTTACAGACAAACATTTCTATTTTAATAAAACCAAGGGATTCCCTTGCTTGAAGAAACCAGAGGACAGCAGTACCCCACGGTGCCTTGGCAAGTCCAAGGGCAGAACTCACCCCAAAATAGACCCCAATGTCATTTGCAAACTGCACAAATTCTACAAGCCCTTTAACATGATGTTCTACCAAATGACAGGGCAAAATTTTCAATGGGAATTGGAGGAGAATGGTAACTCTCCTGGCTCCCGGGACTAAAAGACTGCAGCTCCACACCACCTGCCTTCTTACAGCAGTGAAGCCAATCATTCCCATAAACCATGCTTCAACATGTTAATCAATCATTGCTGTCTTTGCAAAAGTATGTGTACCTATAGCAAGAGTACTGATCTACTCTGTCAACCTTCAATACCAATGGTGTTCACGATGGTAAACACTGTTGTACATATTATCCAGAACATACTGTACATATATATATATATTTGTTGAAGAGAAGAGGATTTAATTCATTTTTGTTCAGAAAGAGTTGCTATACGAATCATGTCTTCTATGATGATGCATGCGATGAGTTAAGTGTCCTTACCCACCCTGAGGGTTTTATTTTTTTAATCTTTACTTTCCCTCCCACACACCAGCAGTGAGTGCAGTACAATTGACTCTAACCATTGAGGCCATTTGTGAATTCTGAAGGTTATAAACAACTACGATCAAATGCAGATATCATCAACATAGTAATTCTCTCGTATGAGAAAGTTTCATCCATTTTAGTTTCTAACTTTATGTATTTTTATTTTATGACTAATACAAATTCATGTTTTAAATCAGTCAGAAGAAATGTAACTGAATGTACTAAATACAGTATTTCTAATTTCGGAGTTCTTCAATTAGAGAAGGTTCACTTACAAAAAGTAAGTGTAAGTGAACCTCTAATACCATGGATTTCATTGAATTTCCTTGGAGTTCCATGGAAATACCATGTTATATAAATAGGGTAATAATTTGGTACCATGGGATACAGTTGGGTTCAAAAGTCAACATTGAAAATCTGGAACTCAAAATAGAATTTGAACCTGGAAATAAACAGAAATTTGAAAACAAAGAAATTAGGTCATTTCTACGCCATTATGTATGTGACATGCTCTATCAAAATGACTCAGAAGTCACAGTGGAATGTTTAAAAAAATGATTTTTGGACAGTTTTGGGTTTCCTGTTGTTTTTGATAAACATATCTCAGCTTTTAATTATTTCTAAAAAAAGAATTGTTTTTATGCTCTTTAATGAGGTGTGTAAAATCGTTGTAGCTGCTGTCAATTCAAATCGGTAGCGCTGCACTGTTTCTCCTCGAATCAGCCTTCCTCTATACTACAAATTATAGCAAGAAAAAAACACATGTATGAACATGAATTGAAAGATACTGTACAATGCAATTGGCTGAAATGATCATCTCTCTTGTAATCGCCGAATCAGTGTTTCAACCTCTGGAAGATGTCATATCAACAACCTTTAAACAG
This sequence comes from Myxocyprinus asiaticus, assembly GCF_019703515.2. NCBI lineage: Eukaryota > Metazoa > Chordata > Actinopteri > Cypriniformes > Catostomidae > Myxocyprinus > Myxocyprinus asiaticus. Next base: position 32,601,508 of record NC_059357.1, on the reverse strand, counting down.
TTGCTTAGATTTACCTCAGGAAAGTTTTCCACTGTCCATAGTTCGGTAGCCAAAAAAGAACTTTAGAGAATAGCGAATCACTAAAATTTTAAATAACATCATTATTAGAGATGCGACAACAGATTTGGAGTGGATACGACTCATTTTAGAGTATTTAACCACTCCAATGCCTGTGGGTACACAATCTCCATGTGGATGCGCAAATGGAAAGTTTTATGACAGCAAACATTCAAACTATTATATTTCGGCAATGGTTTGTGAAAGAAAATTGCATCATTAGAAAGCTGAGTTTATCGTTTTAACTTTAGTGCATAAAACTCAAAATGTGGTTCTGGGTCAATGCAACTCAAAATGATGGACCATGTTAATTTATGGCATTGACTATGTTAACATCCTTGTATAAAATGTCAGATTGCCTTGTTTCCATTGTAACGTTTTTGACTAAAAATGGTATGCTGATGATAAGTTGTAATGAATATATATATATATATATATATATATATATATAATGGAAATAGAAGCATTTTCAAAGGACTTTTCAACCCAACTCTATATCAAAGACACATGGTATTACCATCTAATGCCATCACTGTACCATGCTACCACCATAGTACTTTTTGTAAGGGGTTGCAGATATATCTAACTGGTTTGGTTGTTATTCAAGGGATGTCCGGTCTAAATGATGCAGTATTAGATTGATTTAGCTGAACACATCCTTCTCATGTACAGTATAAAAGCTTTCTGAATTTAGTATTCTTACAATATCTGACACTGTAGAACATTGTGTGTCATGAATCACTTTGTGAACTATACTACTTTCCTCCTTGAACAACTTTTTTCTCCTCAAGAGTGATCCAATATCTTATGTGAGTTGATCACACCCGCTAGAACTGTCATTATCACACTCAAGGCTCATTCTGTGAACACTTCAAAATGCTGCACATATGTTCCATTCCTGGGTTTAAACCTCCACATTTTTTTTATTTTTATTAACACAGACACTGGTATAGTGATACAGCAACATGATAATGAGTGTAGCAGCAATACTGCTAGAGTGAGCGACGGGGAGTTACCAAACATCTGCTGTAACAGAGTCCTCTGTCATTATAGACAAATGGGTAATTAACAGAGGTGACGGTGAAAATCATAAAGAAAGTTTGCAACTTACTTAGAGCCGCAGTATGGAAATTAATGATTACTGATGTGTATGAGATTACTCCATTGATCTACAGTAGATGCTAGATTTTTCTAACCAAAAAGCCATGTTGTTTTCATAAGTGTACTGTGTTATCTCTGTACATTTGGCACAGGTGGATGATGTGTTTCTTCAAAAGACACTTTGTAGTTTGGATGTGTTATTACAAAACATATTATTTGGCTCAGAGTGTGAACTGTCTTTCAGTGTCAATCTGCCAATATCCAATTGACCTCATCTAAGATGGTGTCATCATACATTTAAAATGTTATGGAAAGCACTACTGCATGAACATTTCATGCTTAAGCATAGCTCTGTAATACCACTGGATATGTATTTATTTGGTAATTTAACTATGCGTTCTGCTAATGAAAACCATACATTTCCAAGTCTCGGCTGAATAGTGTTACTTCAACAGCAAACAGTGATTAAATGCAACAGCACGTTGGATAATTTTAAGAAAACAGTAATTACATTTGTGCTATGACATTTAAAGTAAACCCACAGGATATTAATACTGAGAAAAGGAATATCTCATTGGATTTCCCTTTTAGAATTTATTTTCTACTATTAATTGATTATAAACATTCAGGCCATAATGAACTTTAAAGAGATGACAAAAACAGAAGACTTTGGTGAGAAGCGAATTCCTCCCATGTGTGTGTTTTTATTTATTTTATTTTATGAGAAATGTGGCTCCTTTAATAAGAATTAGTATAGTAATGACTATAATAGTGTAATTTTTCTTTTATGTTTGCTTTCAGATTCAAATGGTCTTCAAACAACAAGGGGTCTTTGAATTTCACTCTCCATCCAGTCTGTTGTGCTTCTGTGCCATGTCTCACTATTTAACAACTTAGACAATCAATGCAGTCAATAAATCAATAAACACAGTCTTAATACACATCCCTGGCTGCCACAGCTGATGTCCTGTATCGGCCTCTCCCTCCACACACCTCTCTGGCCATGCAGTGCTTGTTGTATGTACTCAGTGCTGAGCTCAGTGTGTTTTATTCGCCCAGGGGAATGGCAGACCTGAGAGATAGTTACATAGAGCAATTGGTTCAATCAGAGTAAGCGCTGTGCTGCCCTTTTATATCCTTCTGACTGAACACTGGAGCCTGAACCACAATATCCCAGGTCACACTTTCTGCTTTGAGCCTCAGCTGTGTAGCTATCCCCCTGGTGCTCTGCTGTAAAGCTCTCTGATTTCAACTTTCTCTGTTCCATGCAGCACACCCCCATTTCCCCTTGACAGTGGATCTGTAGAGGTAAGAAAGGTGGGAATTGGTATAGCTGATTGGCTGCATTTTCTCTGCTTTCTTTTTTATTGTATTTTTATTTTTTACAATTTGCACAAGCCAAGCATAGTGTCGATAGTGTTAATGGTTTCCATAACACCGTGTCCTAACCAGGCGTGATGCGATAATGTGAGTTTTTATCCTAAAAAGCCACGACTGCAGCAGCCCTACAACTACCACAAGGACCTGAGTTTATGTACAAATTTGACAACCGCTGTAGTATTTTTTTTAGCAACTTGTGTTTTTAAAACACACAGTGGCTTTAAAAAGGTATGATTGTGTGTAATTAATGTTGTAGAACAAAATGTCTCTTCAAGTAATGTAATGGGAATTGGCAGGTTCGAGGTGAAATGTCCACTGTGTGGTGCTAAAAGTGAGTTAAATTTCTCAAACAGATGTGGTTTGAAATCACATCAAGTTTTAAATCACCAAAACCTATGTCCCTTCCCTAAACCTTGAATCTAAACCTATCCAATAGTTTCATAAAAGCAAATGTGAGATGAAAAAAACACAATTGCTGAAGCAACTAAATGTTTTGGTGCTTCTGACACTTTTGACTCACATGTCGACTTGTTTGCCCTTCAGGACGCATATCCCTGTCCTTTGCGTCGCAAGTGCAACACTCTAGCAGTTGAGCTACTGCTCAATTTGATCACATTCAAACAAGATTATACATGTAGTTGGTTATGTAATGCAAATGTTAAAATTAGGGCTGTCGATTTAACGCGTTATTTCAGTGCGATTAATTATATAAGAAAATATTGCGTAAAATAAATCGAACCCAATTAAACATGCCCCCAGACCGTAATATGGAATGTTCCTACCATCAGAGAAATTCAAGCATGATGTACCACCTGTTTTCTCCAGGGGGCAGTAAGTGAAACACCAGCTGTATTGGCAATGCGCAGCTTATACAGAGAATGTCTCGGGTTACTTGACTGTAACCCTTGTTCTCTGAAAAAGCAGAACGAGATGCTGCGCTTGATAAAGTGCTTATGGGAACGTCTTTAGAAGTGACCAGCTGTGAATACAGGTGCATCTCAATAAATTAGAATGTCGTGGAAAAGTTCATTTATTTCAGTAATTCAACTCAAATTGTGAAACTCTTGTATTAAATAAATTCAATGCACAGATAGTGAATTGGTGGGTTTTTGTTAAATGTGAGCCAAAATCATCACAATTAAAAGAACCAAAGACTTAAACTACTTCAGTCTGTGTGCATTGAATTTATTTAATACACGAGTTTCACAATTTGAGTTGAATTACTGAAATAAATGAACTTTTCCACGACATTCTAATTTATTGAGATGCACCTGTATGTGTGCAACATGTCAATGAAATTGACTGGAACCTTTATAGCCTCTGTTGTGACATCATCAGAATGCGCCAGTACCAGGGGCTATAAATATATGTGCCACAGGTGCATCATCAGGTATATTTGTCTAAAGAGCAGTCCTGGACATCCTCAGTGCGGCAATGAAGCGCAGCATCTCGTTCCGCTTTTTCAGAGAACAAGGGTTACGGTCAAGTAACCGAGACATTCCCTGTCAAAAGCTACACTTAATGCTGCGCTTGATTAAGCACTAATGGGAACGAGAATACCCACGCCGCCGCACTGTGGGAGTCTGGACCCCTTACGGTTGTGTAGTGTGTGCTCTCAAGAACACGAAAGGTCTCAGACATGAGCTTGTGACGTTGACTCAAGGATGTGAGAGCCCGGAGTGGCATGAACATCCAAACCATAAAATCTTATGAATGTGTGCGGAGAGGACCAGCCTGCCACATTACAAACATGCTGCAGAGGGGCACCCCCTGCCAAAGCTTTAGAAGTAGTGACCCCCCTGGTAGAATGAGCCCTGATTCCTACTTGCAAAACTTGACCGCGTGCCTCATAGGCAAGGGCAATAGCATCCCTCACCCAATGTGACATTGTCTGTTTTGTGGCGGTCGCCCCCCTGTTACAACCCCCATGACAAAGGAATAGTTGCCCTGACTTACACCACCGGCTAGTACGGTGGACGTAGGCCTTAAGAGCACGGACTGGACACAGTCTGTGAAGTCTCTCCTGATCCGGCGTTGTGAATGGCGGAGGACAGAAGGCCTCAAGAGTGACCAGATGTACGGTCGAGAAAGGAAACTTAGGCAGGTAGTAAGGACGAGGATGCAACATCGCTTTCGCCATGCCTGGGGCAAAGTCTAAGCAGGATGACAAGACAGACAGAGCCTGCAAATCCCCAGTTCTTTTTAAAGAAGTGATAGCCATAAGAAAAACCATCTTTAGAGTCAGGAGCTTGTCAGACACCGACTCTAGAGGTTCAAAGAGGGTCTCAACCAGACTCTCAAGAACTATAGCTAAGTCCCATGAAGGGATCCTGGTTCTAATGGGAGGCCTCAGTCACATGGCCCCACGAACAAAGTGAGCGAGCAAAGGATGTTTCCCCAGTGGCATCCTGTCAATCAAGGCATGGCAAGCCAACAGAGCTGCCACATAAACCCTGAGAGTGGCGGGGCATGTGCCTACTGATAATTTCTCCTGCAGGAAGTCCAGAACTGAAGCAATCTGGCAGTTAACTGGATCTGCATTATGTGCAGTGCACCACCTTTCAAAGACACCCCAACTTTTTCTAGTGGAAGGAGCCCTAGCACTCAGAATGGTCTCAATAACTTCAGGTGAAAACCCAGTGTCCCTCAGTTGGTACCCTTCAGGGGCCAAACATGAAGGTTCCACAGCTCGGGCCAGGGACGTAATATTGTCCCCTGCGATTGAGACAGAAGGTCCCTCCTCTCCAGTATCACCCAAGGCGAGCTGTCGAGGAGAGGTATTACCTCAGAGAACCACACTCTGTTCGGCTAACGCGGCACTATCAGTAAGAGGCAAGATGCTTGTTGACGAACTCTGGCTAGAACTCCCGGGAGCAGAGAAACCGGAGGAAACGCATACAGGTGCATTTTGGGTCATATATGCACCATCGCGTCCAGACCCAGGGGGGCTGGGTGACTCAGAGAGAAGTAGAGAGGACATTGTGCTGTCTGTTGGGAGGTGAAGAGGTCCACCTCTGCTTCGTAAAATCTTAACCAGATTTGTTTTACTACCTCGGGGTGGAGTTTCCATTCTCCCGTCTGTATTTTCTGTCTGGACAGTAAATCCGCTCCCACATTCAGGCATCCAGGGATATATACTGCTTTGAGTGATAGGAACTTGCCCTGAGCCCAAAGAAAAATCTGCCACGCTAGTCTGTTTAGCTGGCGCGACCACAGACGTCCCTGGTGATTTACGTAAGAGATTGCTGCTGTGTTGTCCACCCGCACCAGGACATGGCAGATGCTGGAGGAAGTAGTTCAGGGCCAGAAATACAGCCATCAACTCGAGACAGTTGATGTGCCAATCAAGCTGATGACCCTCCCATTCCCCTTGAGCTGGATGACCACTTAAGGCCGCTCCCCAGCCCGACAGGGAGGCATCTGTCATTAACAATCTGCGACGGCAAGAGGCACCTAGAGTGGGACCCAAGGCGAGGAACCGGGGTCTGAGCCACATAGAGAGGGTACATAGCCCGCGGCGCGTATCCCTTATCTGCCTTCGGGGATTGGCCCTTGGATGAAATCCCCTGGCTTTGAGCCACAACTGAAATGGCCTCATATGCAAAAGGCCTATAGGGATCACAGATGCCATGAGACGTAACATTCGTTGATACTGAAGAACAGTACGATCTTGGCCTAGCCTGACTTTGCTCAGGGTATTCTGAATGGTCTCGATTCAAGCGGGAGACAGCTGTGCCCTCATCGTGATCGAATTCCATACGATCCCTAAATATGTCGTTCACTGGGCAGGAGAAAGAACACTTTTCTTGTCGTTGAGTCTCAACCCCAGAGAAACTAGTTGAGCTAAGACGACATTTCTGTGCTGTAATGCCAGTTCTTGCGATTCTGCTAGGACCAGCCAGTCGTCTACATAATTCAAAATGCGGATACCCTGGAGTCGCAATGGAGTCAGTGCTGCATCCATGCACTTTGTGAACATGCGAGGTGATAAGGCTAGGCCGAATGGAAGAACCCGATATTGGTAAGCTTCGCCCTCGAAAGCAAACCTCAGGAACTTCCTGTGTTGTGGCAGTATTTCTATATGAAAGTATGCATTCATGAGATCGATCATGAATAACCAATCGTGATGTTGAATTTGTGACACAATCGTCTTGACAGTTAGCATCTTGAACTTGAGCGCCTTGATTGAGCGGTTCAAGCCTCGAAGATCTAAAATCAGACACAAACCCCCATCCTTCTTGGGAACCAGGAAGTATCTGCTGTAGTAACCTGACTCTCTCTCTGGAATGGGAACATGTTCTATGGCCCCTTTGACCAGAAGAGATTGCAGCTCTTGTGACAGTAAATGTGCTTGTTCCTGTTTCACGGTAGTGGGGACCATGCTGTTGAAACGCGGAGGACGGCGAACAAATTGAATTTTGTAGCCCTTTTCTACTGTCTTTAGGACCCACATAGAAATGCCAGGTTCTCTGAAATGGATACCAACTTTGATACTTCCCATTGAGGGGATGTTGGGTGTTCTGTGTCCTAGGCGACAACAGGAAGCATCAGAACACTCAACATTCCGCTGGAAACCACTGCCCCCAGAAACACCAGAGGCAGTGGGGATGGAGAGGTTTCGTGGGGGTGTCGGGAAGGAGCAGGTAGATGTTTTGCGTGCCCTGTCCTGAGGGGGGCTACCCCCACAATGCTGAGCTCAAGACCGCCAGGACTTCTTCTTTTTGGAAAAAAAGGTCTTGCTTTGGAGGCTGGTGAGGGTGACAAGCCAGTCCCCAATCTTTACAAGGGGGAGCGCGACTCGCCACACTCTGTTTTTGAGTCTCCCTTCTAGAAGGACCGGGGCGAGGCTGGGTGGCCGGTTGCCCCTCCCACTGAATGCGGTGAGGAAGGAATTGCACAAAGGCTTCCTCGTGTTTTTTCACCTCCCGAAACCTGGTGACGACTGTATTCACCGAATCGCCAAACAGGCCGGAAGGTGAGACCGGGGCATCAAGTAGGAATATTCTGTCCTTATCCTTAATGCCCATGAGGTTTAGCTACAGATGCCTCTCTGTGCTGACCAAAGCAGCCATTGAATGGCCGATAGCACGAGCTGTCTGCTTGGTTGCACGGAGAGATAAATCTGTGGCTCGATGAAGCTCTGAGAATGCTTCCTCGTTGATTGTACTACCTGCACTCAGGTCCTTCAACAGATCAGCCTGGTATGCCTGTAACACCGCCATGGTGTGTAGCGCAGCACCAGCCTGACCTGCTGCATGATAAGCTTTCCCCACAAGCGTTGAGGCGGTTCTACACGGCTTTGTGGGGAGAGTTGATCTTTTAATTGATGATGTCGAACCAGGCGAGAGATAGCCCGCGAGCATCTCTTCTACCTGTGGCATCATCATGTGCCTTAGCACCCACGATAGTCGAATATGTCGACGTCGAAGGCACAAAGAAACAGGAAGTATAATGCTTCCCCCATGAATGTTTTAACTCGTCATGGAGATCTTCAAAGAAGGGGAGAGACTGATTTTGTTTTCCCTTCTCCTGGCCACCAGACAGAAATCTGTCTTCTAGTTTTGATCGTTTGGGGGTCTCTTGTTCGCGTGGCCAGTCTAGCTGTAATCTGGCGACCGCATGAGTGACCACCTCGAGTAATTCCTCAACCACTTTGTTATCACGTGAGGAACATTCAGAGGTAGGTAATTCAAAGTCCGCAGACCCAAGAGATTCATCGTCCCCCTCATGAACCGAAGAGGCGCCGGGGTGCGCTTCGAGATCACGCGAGGGACAAACTGGGTCTGGAGAGAGAGCGAGCGATGGGGACGGACCCGTCTCTCACTCCTCAGCCAGATCCATACACGAGCCCCATGATGGAATGGTGGGTGCTGGCTTTTGGAAGTAAGTGAGACGAGCACGCAGCGTCTTCACTGTGAACAGCTCACAATGCTCACACTCGCCTCGCTCCAACGCAAGAGCAGCGTGCTCTTCCCCCAAACAAACAAAACAAAACTGGTGTGTGTCCGATTCAGCCATAGGACGTAAGCATGGAAACACACACTGGTTGCTTTGTTGATCGCTCATTATTTTCTTTCTTTTGATTTTTCCACACTTGAATGACAGAGAAAGAGAAAGTTTTCTGCACACTGCCTGACAAATCTAACTCCTATCAGAAGAAAAATAGAGAGCTTGAGAAGCTGTAGAAGCACAAACACAACACAGAGTGGTCTGAAGACAAAAGACCTGATGATGCACCTGTGGCACATCTATTTATAGCCCCTGGTACTGGCGCATTCTGATGATGTCACCAACAGAGGCTATAAAGGTTCTAGTCAATTTCATTGACGTGTTGCACACATATTCACAGCTGGTCACTTCTAAAGACGTTCCCATAAGCACATAATCAAGCGCAGCATTAAGTGTAGCTTTTGACAGGGTACAAACCACACTTACTGACAGCAGACAGCACAAGTTCAGAACATGTTCTTGTGTTCAAACACAGCTTGGAACGCAAATCCGAATGCAGGGATCTCAAAAAAGTTTCAAACTACTTTGAACTTGACACAGCGATCTAAAAACGGTATGTTTATGAAGCAACGCAACCAAAGTGAGACGCTCAAAAAGCGCCTGTCTGACGCATGTGTGCATTGACGTACCCTAAGAAAAACCCTTATAATAAATCTAACTTGGACTGATTGATGAATTCAACTACAGTATGTATTGCTGTGAACTGTAGGCCAATGATTGGCTCATGTTCAGTAATATTCATTACTGAATAATTCATTCAGATAAACAATATTTTGGATTTTAAAACCAATGCTTTACTCGTCTGCCACAATCATTGTAATTATCTGAATTCTTATTTTTTTATAATATATATCTTTTATAATTATTTGAATATAACTATTTATAATTATTTAATCAATATATATTGAATTATTGTTTTTTGAGGGGCTTTCTCAGCTAATATTTACATATGTGATTAATTGGGATTAATTCTATTAATTAATAGAATTACCATGTAATTAATTTGATTAAAAAATGTAATCAATTGACAGCATTAGTGAAAATGCATCACCTTACAAGTCATGCACTATAGTAAAAGTGTTTTGATGTCATAAGATTGCATTGTGTGAGGAACAGGGCAAAAATTAAGTGTTTATGAGCCGATTATCTGCGCTTTTACTATTGATTTGCGTGAAAGAGATTAAATTGTTGTTTTAGCGCCTCTTGTGTTTGTGTCACCACGATACGCGACGTTCAACGAGCCATGTAAAAACATTTTTATTTTTTAATGTAGGTATATTATTGTGTTTCTATGAGTCCATATTGTCTATTTCTGCTTTGTTACTCTGGGCAGCCCTGCCAACAGAGAAATCTAATTGGAGTTATGCTCCTCATAACTGTACAAAAAATATCAAATGATTTCTGATTGGATTGGATATTCAATTATACTTTTAAATATGAAACTAATTTATGAAAATTATTCTCTGTCATGATGACAACAAAAAAGTTTAAGGCTGCTTTGATGCTGCATTTTATTTACACAGAACCAAAGCATCATCAGAACTGCCTTTGATGCTTGATGCTGAGGGGGGTCAGAGCAGGAATAATAGACACAGAGTAGCCTATGTAAAGATGCCTTAGGACACGGTGTAAACCTTTGCTTTAGTTTCATAAGGATAACAATTCAACAGAATCAATAAGACTACAATCAACACACTGTGAAAAAAAAAAAAAAAAAAATCAAGATGAGTATTTGGTGTGACAATACTCAATGTTTAAATGCGCTGCAACAGTGAATTTAGGTTCTTGCAGATATTTTGGAATGTACAGCTTCATGAATATTCTATGTATTTGCACACTGATTAAGAAAAAACTGATCTAGATCAGAAAAAAATTCTGCTATGATGTAAATATCAGAAGTGTATAATGTACATATGCAGCTAGAATTCTTTTTCAAACAGAGAAAATAAAAGTGGAACAAGAGCCACTGAGGTCTCAGCCTCCTGAATGTGTGTGTGTGTGTGTGTGTGTGTGTGTGTGTGTGAGAGAGAGAGAGAGAGAGAGAGAGAGAGAGAGAGAGAGAGTTGATATGCTGCTATATTCTGGAAACACTTTTGCTGACTCAGTGAGCAAAGAGATAGAAAAAAGAGCTCTAAGGGCTCAGAACTGCAGTGAGAAAAGAAAACAGAACCTCTGAATGTCCATGGAAAAAGAAGAAACTTGAAAGGAAAAAAATTTGTCTGTTTACAATCTGTTTCTCATTCCAACAAGAGGTGTTCTTTTCGTGTCCCCTGTAATAATAATAATGGGGATAATACAAATCCTACCCTCTTTTGACACTGTTATTACAGAGCTAAACCTGAGGTTTTACATTTAAATCAGTCTCTGATATTGTCAAACATATGGGAAGGATAGCTTCTTTGTGCAGAATTCAGATTACCAATGTGTGAAAAAAGCACTGTAAATATTGTATATTTTACATGCCTTGGACTGTATGTCTGTCCTCATGCTGGTAAGTGCATCATAACAGGTAAATTTCTCATAGCATGAGTATTTCAGCATACAGTTACATTTATTTATCTGGGAAATTATTTAATAAATTATTTACAAACAATTGATAAAAAATAAAAATAAAAAAGTTTAGCATTGTATATTAAAAAATGAAGCTGTATTTTGAAACTCTAACAGTCACCAAAAAGGCTGTAGATTTTCATATTTTAATTTAGACTGTAAATTAAACCATGACTAAACTGAACTATATTAATAGTTAATGCACAAAATAATAATAATAACAATAATAATAATAATAATAATAATAATAATAATAAATAAATAAATAAATAAAATCACAAAGACAATTATAAAAATACAAGTGAAGTGATTGGTGCTTGCCTTTGCAAAACTTGCCACCATAATTCTATAGGTTATTGTGGGTGGTTGCAAGGGTTACTAGAGTGCCTGAGACAGTTGCTTACTGGTCCAAGTCAAAAGAGCCTACTACCAAACTTCTGTGATATACTGTCCTCAATATGACTGTCTAAATCTAAAGGATTTTTCTGGCCATTTTATTGTCCGCTAAGTTAAAATCTAAAGTCTTATCGCTTGTGTTTTATCAACAGGTCTTAACAAACCCTTAACCTTTAGTATGTGTGATAGTAACAATATGACGCTTGCCTAAGCACCGACCACAAAAAAGCTTGCCTTAGCACTGACCACAAAAAATTATAATAATAATAATAATAATAATAATAATAATAATAATAATAAAAAAATAATAATAATAAAAAAAACAAAAAAACATTTGCTTCCTTTTTAAAATGAACAGAGACTTATCTCCAAAAAGACACTGCAAAGATCATACCTTCGAAAATATGCTTAAGAAAACCTACTAAACAGCCCTAATTTTAGGCTTTGATTTGAACTCTTGCTTTTGCTCAACCCCTCAGGTACACCTTGCCTGTTTTCAGAGAAATATTTCTTTGAAACACCCTAACAGAGATCTATGGCATGAAAGACATGCAAAGCTGTCCTCCAGTTGCCTCTCCCCATGGGGGGTTTATGAATTGTGGTTCTGAGACAGACCGATCTCTCAAAGACTACAGGCGGATCCATTCTCTTTTATCAGAACCACTACTGTTGGACTGTCATCCCTTTACAAGCTGCAGAAATCAATGGTTTTTTAATGCTGTAAGGTAAAGGTAAAAGCAAACACAATCAAATTGGGCAATTTCCTTAATGTTGGAGTCTAATAAAATTATGTCAGGGTGTTTGAATCCTGAGCGTGTTTATCATAAAGAACATTTTGTAACAAGATGATGACCCATGAGCCACAGTATCTGTTTTGTAAAATAATGAGTAGTAGGCTAATTTGCTGGATGTGCTGCTATGTTACTGTACAAAATATTCAAATAATTTCAGACAGAGGATATCCAAAAGAAATCCAAATACATCGCAGGTAAGAAAACAAATTAGATTTATTTAGAATTTTTTTTTTCCTGTTGCTTATGGTCAAAGTTAGGATTAGTGGCAAAAAAAAAAAAAAAAAAAATCAAAAAAATAATTTATTATTTCCCTGTTACAAAACCTAAAATATAGGCATATTGACATCATCTAAAACATAAACGTTTACAGGTTTATAATTATTATTATTATTTTGTGTGTGTGCTTTTGGTTAAAGTGATACAATCCTTTAAAATTATTTGAACACAGCACCAGAACAGAATGAAGCCTTTTTAATGTCAAATTATGCAAATGCATCAACTGCATTAAATGTGATGGCATTGAACATTTAATTATTAATATGATTATATCAATTATATTATATTAATTCTATGAATTTAATGTTCATGGATTCAAAAAGGATTCATAAACATTTTTACATCTCTAAATTCATACGTAAAAATGTTTATGTTTTAGATGCTGACACTGCATCAATATTGTACGCTTCAGTGTCTATGCAAACAAAAGCAAGTGTAAATGTTATATAACCTCTTTATGTTAGAATACTTACAAATGCTCACAAGATCACATTGATCCATCATGGATAAATAATAAATCCAAGATGGAAGACAAAGGGATAGAATTGTTTATAAATAAACTTATATTTCAACAATGAAAATTACTGGGGCCTGGGTAGCTCAGCGAGTATTGACGCTGACTACCACCCCTGGAGTCACAAGTTTGAATCCAGGGTGTGCTGAGTGAATCCAGCCAGGTCTCCTAAGCAACCAAATTGGCCCATTTGCTAGGGAGGGTAGAGTCACATGGGGTAACCTCCTAGTGGTCACGATTAGTGGTTCTCGCTCTCAATGGGGTGCGTGGTAAGTTGTGTGTGGATTGCGGAGAGTAGCATGAGCTTCCACAGGCGGTGTCTCCATGGTGTCATGCACAGCCAGCCACGTGATAAAATACACGGATTGATGGTCTCAGAAGCGGAGGCAACTGAGACTTATCCTCCCACCACCCGGATTGAGATGAGTAACCGTGCCACCACAAGAACCGACTTACTTTGACTTGAATACTTGAATGAATACTTTTTTGAATTATAGACAATTGAAGCAATCTGTTGGTGTTGGAGGTATGGTTCTGTTCTGGGCAAATTACCCACCCAACCATGCAGCCATCCAGCGAATAAACCCCCTTGGGGTAACAGAACAGGTCCAGTAGAATAATGATAAAACATTGTCAATTTCACATTTCTCTGACAGTGAAACAAAGACCAGTTGTTCATTTGCATAATTGACTGCACACTTCTAAATCTAAATTTAGAAAATTTAGTGGCTAAATCTTGAAATAAAACAAGTTTGTCAATCAAGAACAAGGCGCAACGACACATTGAAGATTCCAGACTTGCAATCAATTGTAGTTTAAATTCTGGGTATTGTAACATAGCTTATACTGTATGAGGCGCATTCCTCATATGTTCTTGATTGGTTTTAAGTAGGGCTGCATGATATGGAGGAAAATGTGATATGCGATAAGTAGTTGGATAATGCTATATTTGATTTGTGATGCAATAATCCTATGATGACGTCATCAGAGTGGACGGAACATTAACCTTTTCATAAGTAAGGTTTACATTCCTCTGCAGTGCCCCCTGGAGTGAGTTATTTTTGCACGTGACACTGCACAGCCGGTAGAGGTGGGAAGAGTGCAGAGGAGTATTTATTTATTCATTTATTTTATTTTAATTTTTGATTTCTTGTCATAAATTTTTTTTAAATAAAATACTGCATATAATATAGTAAACATGAACAAATGGGTTATGTCTGCTGTACCGTATTTGTTTTATTTATTTCGTTTTTATAGATGTAAAAACAAATGAACAAATAATATCAGCTGTCTGGTTTGCCTATATGCACTGTTTGACTTCTCAGACATTTGGGTGGTTTACAAGGAATTTATTTTTTACAAACTGGTAATTATGTGGTTATTATGCTATAAATGTGGTTTATGAGGATATTTCTAGTGTACCTATAATTCAAATCACTTAAAAAACATAATAAACTATGTTTTTTTTGAAAATGTAAAAATGCAGAACGTTTTTTGTGAGGGTTAGGTTTAGGGGATAGAATCTATAGTTCGTACAGTATAAAAATCATTATGTCTGTGGAGAGTCCTCATAAGGATAGCCACACCAACATGTGTGTGTGTGTGTGTGTGTGCGTGTGTGTGTGTGTGTGTGTGTGTGACAAGTGCAGATGTAAACAGACTTGGCTGCATGCATCAGATAATCATCGATCAACATGTTTTCACCTTGAGTATATGAGTTTTAAACTTTTATCATGGTGCTTTTGTGATAGTCTTTTTCAGAAAACAAATGGAGTTTCATAACAAAGTTTGGGAGGAGCATGTTCATTTAATCTGACCAAACTCATCGCCAGAGTAAGCATATATAAACAGCTGCTTACCTCAGTGGTGATGACGATTCTTCCGGCATTCGGAAGATGTCCCTTGAACTCGAACTCTTCACCTCAGATGAGGAATTCTCAACTGTCCCTGACTCTCCACAATAGCTTGATGAGTCCGGGATCATCTCTCATTCTTCCAACGCGGTTTCTCAACCTCCAGACGTGAATCGGGGTCGCCAAGCTATTCGCTTGGAATCATCCACCCCCTGGTGCCGCCACAGGAACACATCTTCTCCTCCTTCCTCAAGCTCTTCTCAAACTTTCACGACTGCTACCTCCAACATGTCCGATTACCCAGCTATTCCCAAAATTTCCAAGTGGACCGTTAATGGCTTGTGACACGATTTAGCAGCTGCAGATATCCCGTTCTCTCACCGTTCAAACAAAGCGCAGCTCTACGATCTGTACATCTCAACACCTACTCCATTTGTTAACCCTCCAAAATGCTCCAAATAGGCTGCTCCTAGCCAAAAACATCCAAAATACCCGCAATCCTTCCGCCTCAACCAATCAGTGACAGTGGCAATAATATTTTTCCCGAAGTATCACTATCCCCGCCAAGCTCAGATCATCTTCTATCTTCAGGATTTTCCACTGCACATACCGGCCATCCTCCCCTCTCTTCTATGACAGCTCCTCTAAATATCTCTGCTTATTCTATCTCCCTCCTCAGTCATCTAAATTTCGCCAAGCCAAAAGGCTGCTCTTTAATTTCTCATCTGCTCTCATTAGCCTCATCCATCATTTCACTAAATGACCCGTAACCCTAGACAAATCATGCTGTGCAGACATACAACTATGGCTAAATTTTCTCAACCACTGGAACGGTCTCATCTTCTTTTATGATGATTTCATTTCCTCCCCGACGACATCCAGTTGTACACGGACTCAGCCCCATCCATCGGATTTGGAGGATTCTACCAGGTTCGCGTCCACCTGGTTCGCATCCACCTGGCCCCCCGATCTGATTAATTTACCTCCTCACTCAGCTTCCTCAACCCTGTTCGAACTCTATCATGGTAGCTGCCTCCCTATGGGGGCCGAAATGGACCACTAAAAAAATGTTAGTCCATTGTGACAACCATACCACTGTCCAGTGCGTTAACAAAGGAAGACTGCAATCTCCAGAATTGGCACCTTTTCTTAGACGCCTAATATGGATGTCCATCCTCAACCAATTCATAATTAAGGCTAAGCATGTTCCAGGCTCAAAAAATCTGATTGCTGACTCTCTCTCTCGCTTTCTCTTCCAGATATTCAGAACCTTGTCTCCAGAGGCGGACCCGACTTCAACCCCAGTTCCTCCCTGTTCAGAGCTGAAATTCCACTAAACCACCCACTCAAATTCCTAAATAAAGCATCTCTGGACTCCATTCTCCAAGTCATCTCTCTGTGAGCCCTCCAAACATACTGGACAGCCTGGAAATGTTTTTTAAAATTTCACAAAACCTACAAACTTCCCTTTCCAGATTTCTTTCTACTTTCCGTCTCATCCTTCATCTCACATCTCAACCAATCCAAAGGTCTTTACACCGGGGCTATCAAGAGGTACCTGAGTGGCATGCATTTTTTCCATAAAATAATTTTTGGCAAAAACTCCTCCACCCTCAAATCTCACTCCTAGTCAAGGGCATCCAAAAAGCTCAACCCACCAGAATCGACACCAGACAGCCTCTAACCACTGATTTCTTAACCCGATGCCTAACCACACTCCATCAGGGATACATTTCAGAAAACACCTCCAAAACCCTTGATGCTATGCATTCTCATTTTTTAAGGTCTCCTCCGCTGCTCTGAATTCACTACCACAGCAAAATTTGATTGCAGAATTCATCCCACTATCTCCAATTTGCACATCCTCGACAACATTACCATCAGATACCACAATAAACAGAACAAAACAGATCAAACCAGAAGAAAGCATTCAATTGATATTTTCAACCTGCCAGCCCACATCCAGCCCTTTCAATCACTCGCCCGCTACCTGCATTACAGAATTCCTCCTCAATTCTGGCATCCCAGTAAATTCATAGTCAACCCCTTCATTTCGCATCGGCCCAAACAGCCTTGCCAGTACACATAGAGGGACCTCCCGTTCGGATGCTGCGAACACAGAAGCAGAATCTAGCATGAGGCTGCCTCCGCAAGTGGCAAATTCTTGTTCTTTCATCTGTGGCACTTCTGCCCCTCTTACACACAGGCTCAGCAGACCCCCCCCCCCCCCCCCCCCCCAAAAAAAAATAACCTACTTTCACCCCACATACACACACACACTCCGTTTTAGTTCTCATTATTTTATTTTTTTTGTGGGGGGGGGGCCTCGTAGCGACTGTCGTTCAGCATCTGAATATTCCTAACCAAACACATTGCTTTCCGTGTTTCATGAGGCTCTACACTACCGACTCGCTGCCCGGTCTTGGCTTGTTTTTGGGGTATTCAAGCTCGGGTCAAGTCTCGAGCCTCGAGCCCTCCTCCAGGGACAGCGAGCCAAACTCGTTTACACCATCCTCACTACAGAATTACATTAACTTGTGCACTACTGAAATGGAGTTTCATAACAAAGTTCGGGAGGAGCATGTTCATTTAATCCAACCAATCTCATCACCAGAGTAAGCATATATAAACAGCTGCTTACCTCCATGGTGGGGACAGTTCTTCCAGCATCACTCCATCCACTCCATCTCCTCCATTCACTCATCAATAACTCTACAAGTCTGGGGGGGTATTTGAGCTCGGGTCAAGTCTCGAGCCTTGAGTCCTCCTCCAGGGACAGTGAGTCAAACTCGTTTATGCTATCCTCACTACATTAACTTTCAGTAGATTACATTAACTTGCGAACTACTGAAACATATTGTATGCCTGAAAAGACTGTTTGAGTTGCTGTTTGTGTGAATGAAAACCGCATCTGCATCTAATAAGCAGACGTGGCAGTGTGCATGGGAAGATTGTGTATAGATATGATGGCTGTGCATATACAAGCTGTGAACTGTTATCGTGGTACTGTGGTAACAATTAGACTGTTTGTTACATAAAATAAACATGTTATGTGCTTGAAAAGACTCTTTGAGTAGTTGTTTGTTTGACGAATGACAACCACTACTAATGTAAACAAATGGCCCACACATCGAAGGAAGATTGCGTTTGATGCATTGACTGTGCATATAAGAGCTGTAAACTTTTTATCGTTGTACTTTGGTGACGAGTTGGATGTATGTATATAAAATAAACTTATTCTGTGGTTTAAAAGACTGTATGAGTAACTGTTTGAGCGAATATAAATTGCAGACGCTTGACCTGCGTCGGCGTGAAATCCATTTGTAATCTCTCAGCTTGTAATGTAACTGGCTGTTGCAGAAACACATATGTGTGACGCTACTTTGCGGGGCCCAGTTATTAAACGTCACATACAGTATGTGTGATGGTACGTATGAAAGTGTTAAACCCCCACCGCCCAAATATACTGAAGTTTATTTTGGAGAAAAAAAGGACTAATATCCCAGAGATCACAGTCATAGTTTTCTTTTGTTCCAAATTGCATATAGACTGCATATAATGTATACTGTTTTACTATTAGCTCCATATCCACAAATGTGATGGGCTCCCATAATTTGAGTCGGAAGTATTTTTTGAAGAAACACTAATTTAGTCTCAGCTTTCAAATTCTGTCAATTTTATCACAAAATTCAACAATAAATGTTGTGTTGATGCTCTTCAATGCTGTGTGTGACAAATCGTGGTAGCTACCCATTCAAACGGAGTGGGGTGCAACACTCTCTGTCTCCGACTTATAGCATGAAAAAAACATGAATGAAAGATGCAATACAACTTACTAAAATGTGTCAACTCTCATGTAATTGCCTCTCTTAATGTTCAAATGACATGGAGAAAATGAATGAGGAATATATCATGTTTTTCTTGTGCTTTTGATCTGTGCCTATGCGCATTGTAACAACTGTGCACCCAGTCTGTATTCGGCAATCTGCATCGCCAAAAACATAACTTTTTATAGTATTTTCGCAAGCCCTTGCGATATGTACATTTGCAATTTTCGATAAATGTGATATTTGGTACAGCCCTAGTTTTGAGCATATTCAGTATTTGGGCGTTGTTTTCTTATACATCAGTATGGCTGACAACATGAAAATTGGCTGCAGTTACAACACTAGGTTTGTTAAGGTTTGTTTGGTCTACAATACCTTGTATTACCCCTTAGCAGAGGTGGGTAGTAACGCACTACATTTTGGTTACTCAAGCAAATTTCTAATGAGAAAAAATTACTTTTACTTAGTTACAATGGCCGGCGTTCCTGTCATTACATTACTGGGATAATATTAGTTAATGTGTAATTTACTGAGATATTATTGAATGGGACTTTTTTTTTGCTGCACGCGCTGTCACAGACTGTCACTCAAGCCGATTCCATCACTGCTGCAGCATCAAGCTCTTCAAAAAAAGTGAAACACTTTCTTCGCTCCGTACAGTGAAAAAATAATAATTTTGTCTTGCAATGCCTTCATTTAACCCCAAGACAAGCGGATATGTCAAGGTTAAAATCTCAGCTTCATCTTGAGGTGAATTGTGGCTCTAATGATAACGCGGGCATTTCTGTGTAATGTGATGGTCAATTTCAGGGAGATTCTGTAAATATGGGCTCTTATGACATCAGTTTTTAAGTTTATATTTTTAAATCAGTACAGCAATATATCAGTGCGCTATGTCCTGTGTCCCACATGTCATCAGCAGTATTTACGCATTTACTGGAAACTATCGCAGCAACTTCGGACTGATTAGCTTTATAAATCCAAGTAAACATACAAGTTAAGTGTAAATGCCTTTTGCTCTGCCGTTTGCGTGATTGACAACTGGAACACGAACAGAGAGCATTTCTGCACGTGCAAAGCGAGGTGCGTGGGGCGCGAGGTGCACGCGTGAGAGATGTGAGATATAGTGAGTGCACTATATCTCAGCAGTGAGTGAACAAATTGAGTGAGTGAATTTGGACGCTGACATATACACCGAGTGTCGGAGCTCTGGGGCTGTTGCAGAAACAACGTCACATATGAACTTTTAAAATACTTGGGCCTTACTTGTTATTCTTATTAAATAATATATTAATAAAATAAATCTTCATTCTGTTTGTCATTTTAAATATATACATTAATATATAAAGTAAACACATTTTATCAAATGTACATTATTGTATTTATTTGTTATACTTAAGTATCTTTAAACTCCAATACAAGATGGGTAGCCAAATTATCATAATCTACATGTTATAACTGAATATTTAAATCATCCACAGAATTATCATTTCCACTGTGTGCAGTCTCGTAAGTTAAAATAATATCACCTCAGTGAATTATTTAGTAAATAAAAAATTCTTCAGCTTAATGGCAATATTCTGTATAAATATGAATAAAGAGTACATTTTAAAATATATCTGTATGTTTTTCCTCTCTATATGTTATCATGTTAATCAAGTAATGATTTGTCAAAGAGTAATTTAATACATTCAGCATGAAATAAAACATTGCAGGAGTGAAGGAAGCAGTAAACTCCCAGCTCGTAAGTCTTCCCCATGGTGGACTATGGGCAATTAACCATTGTCGAGTCTAAGTCGAATGTACACTCGAAATTAGAGTACATAGTGGGTAAGAATGAGTGAACAAAAGTAGGGAACGAGTGGCACACTCAGAATTCAGACACTCCTATAAAATGGCGGACACCCAAAGAAGTGCACTATATAGTGGATAGGGGGCGGTTTCAGACACAGCGAGTGTTTCCCGACTGGGTTGGTGCCCTATGCAGGCTGGGAGCTCTGCGTTAAGAAAGCGGCGGTACCGCTGTACAAAACTAATGATCTAAATTCTTTCGACACTAAAAACTGTAACCACTGAAATAAGAATCCACACAGGATTTTAAAACTATGAAATAGCGAAAGTAGGCATTAATAAAATGTGATCTTGGTTTGGTTTATATTTCAGCATTATATATAATGTCCATGTGGGACATTTTCACGTTTTCACCATAATAATTATTAGAAAGGTTTCCAAATATCTCTTCTTATTGACAAATTCATCCAGATCTGGAGATATAGATTTAACTACTGGAGTCTTATGGATTACTTTTATGCTGCCTTTATGTGCTTTTTGGAGCATCAAAATGTTGGCATCCATTCACTTGCATTGTATGGATCTACAGAGCTGAGATATTTTTCAAAAAATATTAATTTGTTCTGCAGAAGAAAGGAAGTCATACACATCTGGGATGGCATGATGGTGAGTAAATGATGAGAGAATTTTCATTTTTGCATGAACTTTCCCTTTAAAAAAATAGCTCAGCCATAATTTAATATTCTGACATCATTTTCCAACCCTCATGTTGTTCCAAACACATGTGACCTTCTGAATTCTGTGGAACACAAAAGATGTTAGACAGAATGTTAGGGACTGACAGTCTCGGTTACCCTTCACTTTCAAAATATATATATATATTAAAAAAAACACATTCACTGAAAGTAAATAGTGACTCAGGCAAACATTCTGTCTAAAATCTCCTTATTGTGTTGCATCGAAGAAAGAAAGTCATACGGGTTTGGATCAACATGATGGTGAATGATGACAGAATTTCCATGAATAATAATAATAATTCTGTAAGTCATGTTAAATGTGTAATATGTAATGGAATATAGGGGAGTTAATGTCCATTATGTCATTTGTGAAAGTAACGAGTTACTCACTAATTGAGTACTGTTTTAATTGGATACTTTCTTGCTCTTACTCAAGTAATTATTTATGTTAGTACTTTTACATTTACTTGAGTAATTTTTTTAAGTAACTGTACTTTTACTTGAGTACAGTTTTTGGCTACTCTATCCACCTCTGCCCCTCAGGCCATCAAGACAGTGATGTCTACAATATGCATCATTCCATCAATCAATACCTCCAAAATGATCCTGGCTCTATAGGTGTCTAGCTTCTCTATCCATCATTATTGGTAATAGTCTCATTAATAGAGTGCTGATTCATTTTCTGAAGAGTGGATATTAACCTTTTGCCTGTAAACATTCATTATGTTTGTGAGAGGTGTGTTCTATTAAGAGTCTGTGATGCTTGAATACTAAATGACACTCGGGAGGGTATCACACCACAGCTCCTAGAAACTTATAGAGATGCTGGTTCCCACTGTTGAAGACTTTAATTTCTCTGCATCATGCAGCAATGCAGCAGAAATTGATTCAGTTGCCTTTGCTCCTGGAACATTTTCTCCTTATTTAGAAGTGCATATTCTGCACTAGCATTGCAAATAAAGATAAATTGTACCGAGTAGTTGATGTTGTGGCTAACACACAAGCCCCAGTTATACTGAGTCGAGATGCTCATGTTGGAGATATGGGTTTGAATCCGGCCTGCGTCATGTCCGATCCTATTCACCCTATCCTTGGCTTTGCTATCAATAAAATGACAATAAAAAACTAAAAATACAAAGAAATTGCAATACAAATTAACAATATTTACTTTTTTTTTTTTTTTTTTTTAAGTAAAACCACTTGGATTTATTACTATTGTGCTTATTGTTGCATGTAATTTGTGTAACATTGACACTGTAATGTAAAGTGTTACCCCATCTTACAGCTTTTGGAACAAAAGACACATAACAAGAAGGCGACAAAGACTGTCATAGCATGGCACAATCCTGTAATCACATAATTTAGGGAGGCATGGGAATATGTTTACCATCCATTTATGATTATTATAATTTATTTGGGATTGCTAATTTGCCCTTAATGCATTTTTCAAACAGATTTTTATGGGTCCAATTTTGCATTTATTTTGCTTTCTGACCCATACAGAGTAATTATTCTCCCAATGTCTTTGTGTATAGATTGCAGCCAAACACCTTTTCCTTTCTTTTAAATATTGAAACAAGATTAATTTGTGATTCAAGTGTATAAACACTTCAGCCAAGACAGTGCTTGATGTGTGATGAAAACGACTGCATGTTCTTCTCTCGTTGCTTTGTCTTATATGGATACTTTTTACACATCCGCACAAGCACACAAAGTGACATCTTCATGTGTATTTTAAGCATAGCCATTATTCCCTTGTGCATTAAAGGCATCATCCACTATAATGCAACTTTTCTCAGGTCAGATGACCTGAGCACTAAAGGAAGCTAAACAAGCACCTGTAATGTATTTTAAATGATTTTTGAAGCCTCACATATTAAATAGCATCAAGCTCTATTGTTGGTAACTCCGCCATGGCCGGTCGCAAGCCCGTCTGCGAATGGAGGAGGGTTATGTGTGGGGCCAGCTACCCCACCATGTAAAAAACTTTTAGCTACAGAAACGTCAACCAAAAGACATTCAGGCCTTGGGGAGAGAGGAATCTCCTTCACAGAGATCTATGACGCATTGTGGTGAAAGCCAGAGATCTATGGAAACCACATAGCTGACCTCCCTGCTTTCAACCAGGACCATCGCTATCGGGACATGGAACGTGAGAACCACATATGAAACAGGCAAGACAGCCCAAGTGGCAGTAAAGAGGGAAAACTATAGCCTCACCCTGTTTGGCACCTGTGAGACCAGATGGACACAGTCCGGACAAGAAAGACTGGCTCCGGGAGGAATGATGTTGTATTCTGGACATGAGGAAGAGAATGCCCCACACTCTCAAGGAGTAGCACTGATGATATCCCCAGCAGCCAACAGAGCTCTGATTGGATGGGAAGTCCACGGTCCCAGAATCATCACAGCAACCTTCCACTCAAAGAAAAAGAGGATCAACATGAATGTTATTATTTATAACAGATTTACAACAGACTTCAGTCCATCCTGGAGAAATGCCCTGACAGAGACATTATGATACTGATGGGGGACCTCGATGCCAAGATTGGAAACAACAACATCAGGTACGAGGAAGTCATGGGCAACCATGGCCTTGCTGACATGAACGAAAATGGTGAAAGGCTTGCAGATTTCTGTGCCTGAACAGTCTGGTGATCAGTAGCAGTGTATTCCCACACAAAAGAATACACAAGACAACGTGGGTTTCACCGGACCTTTCAACTGAGAACCAGATAGACCATGTCTGCATTGCCAAGAAGTTTCGGATGTCCCTGCAGGAACTGAGAGTGAAGAGAGAAGTGGATGGGGCATCAGACCATCACCATGTCGTGGCCAGGTGGAAGCTAAAGCTAAAGAAAGCATGGGTGGGCCGACAAAGCCATTTCAGTACAACTTGGCCTCAACATCCACAGGGGAAAAACCAAGATCCTGAAGGCAAATATGGCCAGCATATCTCCAGTCACTTTTGCAGGTGACACACTGGAAGTGGTGGAGGCATTCACCTACCTGGGCAGTGTCATAGACAAGCAGTGCGGTACAGACGCCAACATCCAAGCAAGAATCGGCAAAGCAAGGACTGCCTTCATCCAACTAAAGAAGATCTGGAGCTCCAAAGACCTAACGTTGCAAACTAAGATCAGACTTTTTAACACTAATGTAAAATCAGTCCTTCTAGGAGCAGAAACTTGGAGGACAACAGTGACTACCACCAATAAAGTCCAGACATTCATTAACACCTATCTGAGAAAAGTCCTCCAAATCCACTGGCCAAACACCATCAACAATAACGATCTATGGCGGCAAACTTCCCAACTCCCTGCCCATGAAGAAATCATGAAAAGACACTGGGGCTGGATAGGTCACACACTCTGCAAACCCAGGTCAAACAACACAAGGCAAGCCCTGACCTGGAACCCTAAAGGGAAAATAAAAAGAGGAAGGCCAAGATACACCTGCCGCAGAGACCTCGAGGCTGGCTGCAAGAGGATGGGCTACACCTGGATCCAGATTGAAAGAAAAGCCCAAGACAGAGATGGCTGGAGAGTTCTGGTTGGCAGCCTATACCCCAGGAGGGGTAGTAGGCATAAGTAAGTCTATTGTTGTGTTTGTAACTTGAAAAAAAGACTAAAAACGGAAAAGTTAAATGCAGTTAGCTTCCTCTATAAATTGTCTGAAGCATGACTTTAATATTTAACCAGCTACTTTTCCTGCTTTTATGTGTACAGTCGTGGTGTAATGTCCTTAAAAGTTTTAAATTACTCATTTATTTATTTTTATTTTTTGTTATTATTTATAATAATTATAAATGTGCATTTAATTTGCTCTTGATTATAGTAGTTTTTAAAGTATGAACTGAGCTATATACCATACGTACCTATATTGTTATGCCATGTCATTATATGTTATAAGTTATGCTATGTTATTGTCACAAGGGTTATTTCCAACTATACTGTATATATGAGATATATCAGTGCTTGTTCCCTATCTGTCACTCACTCGACGTTGTGTCGATGTAGTGACACTAGGGGTCACTCTTGGGAGCCCCAAACACCTCTGCTTTTCTGAAAAAAGTCCAATGAGAATTGGCGAGTGGAATTTGCATGCCACTCCCCCGGACATACGGGTATAAAAGGAGCTGGTATGCAACCACTCATTCAGATTTTCTCTTCGGAGCTGAGCGGTTGTATTCAGTGCACTGAATTCTCCAAAAGACGCACCTCAAAATTGCTGGATTTATGGCGCATTTTAGCGGCTTCTCCCCCTCTGCAGAGAACGCCCCTGTTATTCCTGGTTGCGGTCATTATCTCTCTGCTTCTGATGGCCACGATCGCTGTCTTACATGTCTGGGCACTGCCCATGTGGAGACATCGTTCGTGGATGAGTCATGTCCTCATTGCGAGAACATGACCATGGCAACGTTGCGGTCGCGGCTTGCTTTCACTAGAAATCAAGCCACCCCAATGGCTCCCCGCACCGGTCCTTCTACCTACGGGTTTGATGCCACGTTGGTTAGCACTGGGGGCAATCTGGGCACATCAATGGGACCACCTCCACCGGGTATCCCCCCACGGACCTCCCATTCCCCAGCACGCTGGCTTGCCCTGATCGGGCTCTCACACGAGACCTCCGGCTCGTCTCAGCGCGAGTTCGACTTCTCGTTCGGAGCTCGGGAAGATGATGAGTTATCGAGCGCAGCATCGGAGAGCGGGCTCATCCAGTCTGACGCAGAGGCTTCGGCTGGGCTTCCTCCTTCAGGAACGGTCACCCAGTCTCACGCCGACGCGGAAATGACGGACATGCTTTCCCAGGTGGCCGCGAGTGTCAGGCTAGAATTGAAACCTCCACTCTCCCCTGAACCCTCGCAGCTTGACGATTGGTTCCTGGGCTCCAATATATATATATATATATATATATATATATATATATATATATATATATATATATATATATATATAGTGCATTCAGAAAATATTCAGATCCATTCATTTTTTTTCACATTTTATGTTGCAGCCTTATGTTAAAATGCTTTGAATTATTTTATTTTTCACATCAATCTACACTCCATACCCCATAATGACAAAGATCTGTCATATTTTTGCTAACTTTGGCAATTTAATAAAAAGAAAAAAACAGAAATATCACATTAACATAAGTATTCAGACCCTTTGCTATGACACTTGAAATTTAGCTCAGGAACATCTCATCTTTGAGATGTTTCTACACTTTGATTGGAGTCCACCTGTGGCAAATACAGTTGATTGGACATGATCTGGAAAGGTACACACCTGTCTATATAATGTTGCACAGCTGAAAATGCATATCAAAGCAAAATCTAAGCCATGTGGTCAAAGGAACTGCCTGCAGAGCTCAGAGACAGGATTGTCGAGGAACAAATCTGGGGAAGACTACAAAAAAATATGTTTTTTTTCCCAAGAGAACAGTGGCCTCCATAATTCTTAAATGGAAGAAGTTTGGAACAACCAGGACTCTTCCTAGAGCTGGCCAAACTGAGCAAATGGGGGAGAAGGGCCTTGGTGAAAGAGGTGACCACGAACCTGATGGTCCCTCTGGTTGAGCTTGAGATCATGTGTAGAGATGGGAGAAACTTGCAGAAGGACAACCATCACTGCAACACTCCATCGATCTGGGCTTTATAGCAGAGTAGCCAGACGGAAGCCTCTCCTCAGTGCAAGACACATGTAAAAACACATAAAGGACTCTCAGACTGTGAAAAACAAGATTCTATGGTTTGATGAAACGAAGATTGAACTGTTTGGCCTCAATTCCAAGCATCATGTCTGGAGGAAACAAGGCACCGCTTATCACCTGCACAATACCATCCCAACGGTGAAGCATGGTAGTAGTAGCATCATGCTGTGGGGGTGTTTCTCAGCGGTAGGGACTGGCTTACTGGTCAGGGTGGAAGGAAAGCTGAATGCAGCAAAATGCAGAGATATCCTTAATGAAAAGCTGGTCCAGAACGCTCAGGACCTCAGACTGGGCCAAAAGTTCACATTCCAACAGGACAATGACCCTAAGCACACAGCCAAGACAATGCAAGAGTGGCTTAGGGACAACACTGTGAATGTCCTTGAGTGGCCCAGCCAGAGCCCAGACTTGAACCCAATCGAACTTCTCTGGAGAGACCTGAAAATGGCTGTCCACCGACGGTCCCAATCCAACCTGACAGAGTTTGAGAGGATCTGTGTAGAAGAATGGCATAAAATCCCCAAATCCAGGTGTGTAAAGCTTGTCGCATTATACCCAAACAGACTTGAGGCTGTAATTGCTGCCACAGGTGCTTCAACTAAGTACTGAGTTAAGGGTCTGAATACTTATGTCAATGTGATATTTCAGTCATCAAAAATCTGTTTTTTGCTTAGCCATTATTGGGTACAGAGTGTAGATTGATGTGAAAAAAAGAAAATAATTTAAAGCATTTTAGCACAAGGCTGCAACATAAAATGTGAAAAAAGAAGGGGTCTGAATACTTTCTGAATGCACTGTATGTACACTACCAGTCAAAAGTTTTGAAACTCTTATTCTTTATTATATATATATATATATATATATATATATATATATATATATATATATATTTCACATTTTAGAATAATAGTAAAGTAATCAAAACTATGGAATAACATAAATGGAACTATGGGAATTATGTTGTGACTAAACAAAATCCAAATGAATTCAAAACTGTGTTATATTTTAGCATCTTCAAAGTAGTCACCCTTTGCCTAGAATTTGCAGACATGTACTCTTGATATTTTCTCAACCAACTTCTTGATGTATCACCCTGGGATGCTTTTTAAACGGTATTGAAGGAGTTCCCATCTATGTTGGGCACTTATTGGCTGCTTTTCTTTTTTATTTGGTCCAAGTCATCAATTTCAAAAACATTTTATTTTATTTTTTATTACATTTTCGTTTTATAATGAAATAAACTAATATGTTGGCACAATAATATTTTTGTCTACAAAACTAATTTCAAACATTTAAGCATACGCCTTCAGATCAAAATATTTTTAAGATCATGAGAAACATTTCAGTCAAGTGTTTCAAAACCTTTGACCGGTAGTGTGTGTGTATATATATATATATATATATATATATATATATATATATATATATATATATATATATATATATATATATATACACACACACACTGTATATACTCACTGAGCATTTTATTAGGAACACCTGTACACCTACTTATTCATGCGATTGTTTAATCAGCCAATCGTATGGCAGTAGTGCAATCCATAAAATCATGCAATGTTCACATCAACCAAACAAATGGGGAAAAATGTGATCTCAGTAATTTCGACTGTGGCATGATTGTTGGTGCAAGATGTGCTGGTCTAAGTATTTCTGTAACTGCTGATCTACTGGGATTTGCATGCACATCAGTCTCTTGTGTTTCCTCAGAATGGTGCCAAAAACCAAAATCATTCAATGAGCGGCAGTTCTGCGGACAGAAATGCCTTGTTGATGAGAGAGGTCAACGGAGAATGATGAGAGAGGTCAACAACTGGTTCGAGCTGACAGAAAGTCTACGGTAACTCATATAACCACTCTGTACAATTGTAGTGAGTAGAATAGCATCTCAGAATGCACAACATGTCGAACATTGAGGCGGATGGGCTACAACAGAAGAAGACCACGTCTGGCACTTTATTAGGACTATAATGTATATACAGGTGCATCTCAATAAATTAGAATGTCGTGGAAAAGTTCATTTATTTCAGTAATTCAACTCAAATTGTGAAACTCGTGTATTAAATAAATTCAATGCACACAGACTGAAGTAGTTTAAGTCTTTGGTTCTTTTAATTGTGGTGATTTTGGCTCACATTTAACAAAAACACACCAATTCACTATCTCAAAAAATTAGAATATGGTGACATGCCAATCAGCTAATCAACTCAAAACACCTGCAAAGGTTTCCTGAGCCTTCAAAATGGTCTCTCAGTTTGGTTCACTAGGCTACACAATCATGGGGAAGACTGCTGATCTGACAGTTGTCCAGAAGACAATCATTGACACCCTTCACAAGGAGGGTAAGCCACAAACATTCATTGCCAAAGAAGCTGGCTGTTCACAGAGTGTTGTGTCCAAGCATGTTAACAAAAAGTTGAGTGGAAGGAAAAAGTGTGGAAGAAAAAGATGCACAACCAACCGAGAGAACCACAGCTTTATGAGGATTGTCAAGCAAAATCGATTCAAGAATTTGGGTGAACTTCACAAGGAATGGACTGAGGCTGGGGTCAAGGCATCAAGAGCCACCACACATAGACATGTCAAGGAATTTGGCTACAGTTGTCGTATTCCTCTTGTTAAGCCACTCCTGAACCACAGACAATGTCAGAGGTGTCTTACCTGGGCTAAGGAGAAGAAGAACTGGACTGTTGCCCAGTGGTCCAAAGTCCTCTTTTCAGATGAGAGCAAGTTTTGTATTTCATTTGGAAACCAAGGTCCTAGAGTCTGGAGGAAGGGTGGAGAAGCTCATAGCCCAAGTTGTTTGAAGTCCAGTGTTAAGTTTCCACAGTCTGTGATGATTTGGGGTGCAATGTCATCTGCTGGTGTTGGTCCATTGTGTTTTTTGAAAACCAAAGTCACTGCACCCATTTACCAAGAAATTTTGGAGCACTTCATGCTTCCTTCTGCTGAAAGATGCTGATTTCATTTTCCAGCAGGATTTGGCACCTGCCCACACTGCCAAAAGCACCAAAAGTTGGTTAAATGACCATGGTGTTGGTGTGCTTGACTGGCCAGCAAACTCACCAGACCTGAACCCCATAGAGAATCTATGGGGTATTGTCAAGAGGAAAATGAGAAACAAGAGACCAAAAAATGCAGATGAGCTGAAGGCCACTGTCAAAGAAACCTGGGCTTCCATACCACCTCAGCAGTGCCACAAACTGATCACCTCCATGCCACGCCGAATTGAGGCAGTAATTAAAGCAAAAGGAGCCCCTACCAAGTATTGAGTACATATACAGTAAATGAACATACTTTCCAGAAGGCCAACAATTCACTAAAAATGTTTTTTTTTATTGGTCTTATGATGTATTCTAATTTTTTGAGATAGTGAATTGGTGGGTTTTTGTTAAATGTGAGCCAAAATCATCACAATTAAAAGAACCAAAGACTTAAACTACTTCAGTCTGTGTGCATTGAATTTATTTAATACACGAGTTTCACAATTTGAGTTGAATTACTGAAATAAATGAACTTTTCCACGACATTCTAATTTATTGAGATGCACCTGTATATAATGTTTTGTTATGCAAATTTATTAATTAAAATGTCTATTTGCCATAACAATGGTTTTTCATTTTTGTTACCATTTCCATTTTTCTGTTTCATGAATTGTTTTGTATTGTATATTTGTTTTAATTTTCTTAATGTAGCTTTTAAGTTTAATAAGTTATAGTGTGTTCCATTGTGACAACTTCTGTTAAGTGTGACAGCATGCCTTGATTTATTCCTTTGTTGTGTTGTGTTGTGTTGTGTTTTGGCACTGTCATCCATTGCAATACATTGCAGACATTTGCCCACATCAGGATGCCAACAGTAGATTTCAATAATATCTGTTTGAAATTTCTTCTTATTTATTTTATACCTATAATGTAAAATGTCTGTATGAATAACCAAATAGGTTTAAATCATGAAAACATTTGAAGTGAACCAAATTAAAGAACATCACATCATTGATTCTGTTCACATACTGATACAGAAGTGTTCCACTCTCAGAATAGTCTGGTACAGGAGAGTTCAGTCACGGTAAAAGTTATTTTATGCAAATATATTCCACCTCTGGAGCAGTAACTTTCCCACCCTGATTAAATAGGCAGAAATCTACAGCAGCCATGATTTCTCCAAACACAGTAGAGGTATTTGCCAATGGGCTGTGTATCTCTGTTGTATCTTGCCCTGGCATCAGATAAATGATGCAAAACAAGGAGACACCAGATCTGATTGGTATGTGTGTCTGCACCCAAAGGAGGAATTTTAATAAGATGTTGAATAGAGATTTACATGCTCTAGTATAACACAGGCTCTGTTTTCTTTCAGTTAGTTTGAGATGTTAGGGAAGTGATATTCTTAACAGAAAATTTCATTCTTATGAATAAACTTGTTCAGAAAGGGAATGTTTCATGCTCACTTGTTCTCAGTCTTGGTTCAACACTTTAATTCTCTTCCGTTTATTTTTTGTTTCCACAGGACATAATATTGCTTCATACTTATATATATATATATATATATATATATATATATATATATATATATATATATATATATATATTCAGCAAATCTTCTCTGGAATGTCCTTGAGTCTTGTGTCTGTGTAAAGACATTTAATGAGGTCATATATTGATTTTGTCTGTGTTGAAGCAGGAACACATAGGTGAAATGATATAAAACAAATAAAAAAAAAAAGCTTATGGAGCTTAGCTACAGACAGTTGTTGCAAGAAAGATATTTTGTTCAACATTTAATGGACCTGCCAATTTAACATGTACATTTTTTTAAACAATCTAATAAAAGTAATACTGACAGAATGCAAGAATGCAGTTTGTGTTGACCAGCCCTTAAATCTACCTTGAACAGATTGAGAAACTCGATTGGAAAATTGATTGCTGTAGGTCATTAATAGGCTTTTGCTCAATGACATCGAATTAAAACACTATGTTGACTTCTAAAGCCACTTTCTTTCTTTCTTTTTTCTTTTTCTTTTCCTTTTTTTTTTTTTTTTTTTTTTTTTGAGATTCATTTGATTAATCTGTTTACCATTTCCAGCAATTTTTTTATTGTTTTATTTATTTATTTTTTTTTTTTTATTTGTTGTCTATGTATTCCATTTTAAGAGAGTGTAGTCATCCTATGACCAAAATAATGAACGAAGAGGTCAGTGAGATGTGTCTTGCAGTCCGGCTGGAAACTTGTGGCAATTAATTTCCAGTGAAATCCATCCTAAATCCGAGGTGCAGGCAGTGGACAGTGACAAGTAAGGAATCCCTTGTTGTATGGTAGGAGTTGGCAGCAGTTCATTCTCTTTTAAGTCCATTGTAATAGATGGAGCTTGTTCTGGCAGGTTCGGGTAACCTCGGAATATGGATCCAGAAGATAAGGCAAGGAAACAAAAATAATAATATTAGCGTAGATGGCATTCACTTTAAATCAGAGAGTATTTCTGGTTCCGGCAGACCTGACTAACGCAGCATAACTACAAGTTGAGAAATAAATTAGATATATGCCTGGCTCATCGTGGTAAACGTGATCGATTATAGCGCTATGAATGGTCACTGAAGTACTAAGGAGCAAGACCATTCAAAGCTTTGTAAGTAATTGGAAACATTTTAAAATTGACACAAAACTTGACAGGTAGCCAATGTAGTGACAATAAAATTGGGCTAATATGATCATATTTTTTGGTTGAAGCCAGCACTCTAGCTGCTGCATTTTTAAGTAACTGAAGCTTATTTATTGAACCTGCAGGACACCCACCCAGTAATGCATTACAATAATCTAGTTTTGAGGTCATGAACACATGAATTAGTTTCAGCATCAGAAACAGAGGGCATGTGTCATAATTTAGCAATATTTCTGAGGTGGAAGAATGCTGTTTAAACTACTTTAAACTACATTAAACTACTTCCATGGTTCCTGATAATGTCTCCCACTGGAAGCATATACAAGGAGAAAAGCAGAGGACCTAACACTGATCCCAGTGGCATTCCATACTTTACTACTACTTGATCTGAAAATTCCTTGTTAACACAAACAATGTGGTAGCAGTCGGATAAATAGGGCCTAACCTTCCCAACCTTTTTTCTGCCACAGCACACTTTTTACA
The DNA here is from genome assembly GCF_019703515.2 of Myxocyprinus asiaticus. NCBI lineage: Eukaryota > Metazoa > Chordata > Actinopteri > Cypriniformes > Catostomidae > Myxocyprinus > Myxocyprinus asiaticus. Next base: position 32,568,351 of record NC_059357.1, on the reverse strand, counting down.
AATAAACAAATCCCATGGCACACCTCTATCCCACTGTCCCACATAACCATCGTTGATAGTTTTCCTTTTCAAGAACTTCCATGTTTTCTGTCCATTTTAGTTGCGTGTTTACTCGTAATGTTTGAAATTCGGCTATGCAAAAAACGCAAGTCACGTAGGTACAGTGTATAATGAGATCAAAGGTGGCAAGAGTGCTAATTGGGTAATGAATAAAACAACAAATTTGCATCTTTTCTTATTTTTAGGTTTGCTCTTGCAAATTAATTTTTGCAATGCCACAGCAAATATTTTTATTTTTTTATTTATCTATTTATTTACATGGCTCCAGACTAACATTTAAGAGGGGTAGCACCGGTGTTAAATTCTACAAATGGTCACACCAGCACTTGAGTTTGTCGCACCGGTCCAACTGAAAGAAAATATTTCTTTCACGGTTTCTTTCTTTTTATCAGGATCTTGATGATTAAAATACAGTCATCTGCATACAAACAAAGCCTTTTTCTACAATCAGAGGGCATTAGAAAAGATTTTACATGGAAGGAAAGTTCCATTGTATCCATAGTTTTAACTGTGGCATTTGCAATAAGATCATAGTAACCAAAAGTATAAGTAAAACCATGATTAGCAGTAACCATAAAACTAATTATGGCATTTTTCGTAAGAAAACACATCCAGAAAATAAATTGTATTCTCTCACTATTATATTGATATAAGTTCATGGTATATACAGGTGCATCTCAATAAATTAGAATGTCGTGGAAAAGTTCATTTATTTCAGTAATTCAACTCAAATTGTGAAACTCGTGTATTAAATAAATTCAATGCACACAGACTGAAGTAGTTTAAGTCTTTGGTTCTTTTAATTGTGATGATTTTGGCTCACATTTAACAAAAACCCACCAATTCATTATCTCAAAAAATTAGAAAATGGTGACATGCCAATCAGCTAATCAACTCAAAACACCTGCAAAGGTTTCCTGAGCCTTCAAAATGGTCTCTCAGTTTGGTTCACTAGGCTACACAATCATGGGGAAGACTGCTGATCTGACAGTTGTCCAGAAGACAATCATTGACACCCTTCACAAGGAGGGTAAGCCACAAACATTCATTGCCAAAGAAGCTGGCTGTTCACAGAGTGTTGTGTCCAAGCATGTTAACAAAAAGTTGAGTGGAAGGAAAAAGTGTGGAAGAAAAAGATGCACAACCAACCGAGAGAACCACAGCTTTATGAGGATTGTCAAGCAAAATCGATTCAAGAATTTGGGTGAACTTCACAAGGAATGGACTGAGGCTGGGGTCAAGGCATCAAGAGCCACCACACACAGACGTGTCAAGGAATTTGGCTACAGTTGTCGTATTCCTCTTGTTAAGCCACTCCTGAACCACAGATAACGTCAGAGGTGTCTTACCTGGGCTAAGGAGAAGAAGAACTGGACTGTTGCCCAGTGGTCCAAAGTCCTCTTTTCAGATGAGAGCAAGTTTTGTATTTCATTTGGAAACCAAGGTCCTAGAGTCTGGAGGAAGGGTGGAGAAGCTCATAGCCCAAGTTGCTTGAAGTCCAGTGTTAAGTTTCCACAGTCTGTGATGATTTGGGGTGCAATGTCATCTGCTGGTGTTGGTCCATTGTGTTTTTTGAAAACCAAAGTCACTGCACCCGTTTACCAAGAAATTTTGGAGCACTTCATGCTTCCTTCTGCTGACCAGCTTTTTAAAGATGCTGATTTCATTTTCCAGCAGGATTTGGCACCTGCCCACACTGCCAAAAGCACCAAAAGTTGGTTAAATGACCATGGTGTTGGTGTGCTTGACTGGCCAGCAAACTCACCAGACCTGAACCCCATAGAGAATCTATGGGGTATTGTCAAGAGGAAAATGAGAAACAAGAGACCAAAAAATGCAGATGAGCTGAAGGCCACTGTCAAAGAAACCTGGGCTTCCATACCACCTCAGCAGTGCCACAAACTGATCACCTCCATGCCACGCCGAATTGAGGCAGTAATTAAAGCAAAAGGAGCCCCTACCAAGTATTGAGTACATATACAGTAAATGAACATACTTTCCAGAAGGCCAACAATTCACTAAAAATGTTTTTTTTTTATTGGTCTTATGATGTATTCTAATTTTTTGAGATAGTGAATTGGTGGGTTTTTGTTAAATGTGAGCCAAAATCATCACAATTAAAAGAACCAAAGACTTAAACTACTTCAGTCTGTGTGCATTGAATTTATTTAATACACGAGTTTCACAATTTGAGTTGAATTACTGAAATAAATGAAATTTTCCACGGCATTCTAATTTATTGAGATGCACCTGTATATATATATATTATATCTGTGATGTGTGGATTGAAACCTTACAATTTCTGTCTGTTCATTGCGCAGATTTCTCCTTTATTCCTTTTCAATGTTGTTTAGAATGTTGGGGCCGTTTAATACAATTTTAAACTGGTTTAATCATCGACACATTACTGGCTTTCATAGAGGTTTTAAACAAATAATCAATTCCGAATTCGAGACCCAGCCCATGCTTCTCGCAGGTCTGTTTATGATGATTTGCACGGCTGAGCGCTCCAGACCGGTCCACGTGTAAATGCACATCTCTTCGCTGATCTGTCCATTGAGCAGTGCTGACTGATCTGGTTAGAGCTGTTTCCTTTCGCGTTTAGAACAGTTGCTGTTTGATATTTCTCATATGGAACAACAAACGACAGAGCACAATCAGAGAGTCAGCCAACTTTGTAGTCGCAGCAATGCGACCTCTTGCAAAGTTTAATTGCACTGTTAGGAAAAATGGTTAAAACATTAGTCTCAGTCCGGAGCCCTGATTTATTTTGTGGAATCTGATAATTTTCCGCGGCACACCTGACAATCTTTCACGGCACACTATACCATGAACTTATATCAATATAATAGTGAGAGAATACAATTTAATTTCTGGATGTGTTTTTATTACGAAAAATGCCATAATTAGCAGCATAGTGGTTGGGACACACTGGCCTAAACCATGCTAATGCCTGTCCACAAATTCCAACATAATTCTCAAACCTATTTAAGAGAATGTCATGATCTGTGGTGTCAAAGGCAGCACTAAGATCTAAAAGTACTAGAAGAGAGATGCAGCTGTGGTCAGATGATAAGAGAAAGTCATTTGTAACTGTGATAAGTGCAGTCTCTGTACTATGATGGGGCCTGGATCCTTACTTAAATTCTTCACAGATACAATTTCTCTGTAAAAATGAACACAGTTAGGAGGACAACCTTTTCTAGTATTTTAGTTATAAATGGGAGATTTGCGATCAGTCTGTATTAGCCAAATCTCCATGATCAAACTGTGGTTTTTGATAAGTGATTTGATAACTGCCAGCTTAAATGTTCTGGGGACATGTCCTAAATATAGCGAGGAGTTAATAATGTTGAGAAGAGGTTCTGAGTTTATAGGAATTACCTCTTTCAGTCGCTGAGTGGTTTTAGGGTTGATACTTTAAAAAGTTTTGTTAGCTCTTCCTGACCTATAAGAGTGAATGACTGAAGTTGCTTGTAGGGAAACCATGAGACACTGTCTTCTGAAGTGCTGTGGCAGAAGGTTGCATAATTCCAATTTTCTTTCTTATTGACTCAATTTTATTTGTAAAGAAATTTATAAAGTTGTTAGCACTGTGCGGTGAGGGAATATCTGGTACAGTCGAAGCTTTGTTCCTTGTCAATTTAGATATGGTACAGAATAAATATCTAGGATTTTTTGTGGATATTTTAAATGAGTTTTCTAAAATATGCAGACCTGGCAGCTTTTCGTGTCTGTCTGTAGCTAGAGACACTATCCTTCCATGCACTATGAAACACCTCTAATTTTGTACTCTTCCACTTGCTTTCCGTGTAATTTTATTAAAAAATTTATTCTAATTTATTGACAGTCTTACTATTTTAACACCTTAACTCTCAAGCTGTAAGATCATGCCCTGTTACAGTAATGAACTTGTGTGTGATTATTTTGAGAGATTTTACAGGCAAGACTGACTGTTATTAGTGGGTTTGAGATATGTTGATATATATATATGCAACAATTAGGTCTGTAGATTTATCAGGATTTGTCACCATACAAATTGCTTTGAAACCATTGTGGGTTAGTCGGGATGAAAGAGTTATGCATCTAATATTGAATGTACTCTTTTGCGATATACCCATTACAAATGAATGAATGAATGAATGAATGAATGCAATCCAATATGATGGCATGATGGAAGGTGATTTTATTTAAACGTTTGTTTGTGTTTTACAACTATCCTTTTTGTGGAAGTAATGTGTTTTCCGAGCAATACATTACTGCTATTCTCTCAATTACTACAATGTTTCAGATTCACGCCCGCCGCAGGGAAGGAGTTTGCAGCTGCTGTCAGGATGTGTCTAAGCCTGTTTGTTTTGAACAAACAGATGTCTCTCAAAAGGAATATAAGATGCATTCACTTGAAAAAATAGTCTAGCAAAAGAATTCTGTTGTCTGCTGTGTTTGAGACTGCCATGTTATATTCATGAATTCTGAGAATTTCTACATTGTATATGGACGATCTGGAACAGTGCTTATCACTTAATTGCATGGAAAACAGTCAGCAGAGGAATGCACTAGAGATTGCGAGTTTGACATGCAGAAACAGAAATCCCTAAAACCCATCAAAATGCCTTTTTCTATTGAAAACAAGAGGCACAGGCATCAAAATGTGTACTTGGAGTCTGAAGTTTCAAAAAACCTTGAGCAAACCATGGGGATGCATAAAAGTTTTATGACCACATAGTAACAGAAAAATAGCAATAATAATACTGTTTCTCTCCCCCCCCTCTCTCTTTCTATATTTGTGTGTATGTTTACCAGAGACTCACACTGTACCATAATTAATCACTGGGCTGAGTCTGGGATAAACAGATTGTTTTCTGTAAGGTGGTGTGTTCTCTCCCAATTATAATTTAGAAACATAGCTTGCAGTGTAAGAGTCATTGATCAGATTTAGGGGAAACAGCTCTAATGCCTCTAACGTCTATAAAACCCCTGCTTTGTGTTTAAACAATCACTGATTGTTTAATTAAATACCTGACATGAGAAAGATTCTCAGTGCTGGGTAGATTACTTCTGAAAATAATATGATACTGATTACAAATTACATAACTAATTGTAATCAGTAACATTAGCTATTTTTAGATTATACATACTTTTGGATTACTGATTGCAGATTTTAGTGGCAATCTACTCATTAATTTTCTATTGTGTTAAGGACCAATTTAGACTACTTTCATTAAACATTAGTAAATATAAAATCAAACAAAAACTTGATATTTGTCTGTTGCTGGGTAAAACAAACTGTTTAAAGGGTCATAACAAACTAACATTATGTAATCCAAGATAGAAGACAATGATAACATTCATGTAACATTAGTATTATTTTTCTGTTTATATTTGCTGTCATGTATATAAGCTAAACCTCCTTGGTCCTAAATGCATTTGTTACAAGGCTGTACTAGTGCTCACAAGAAATCCTATGCTGTGCTGTCTAAATTAACTTTTGTCTGCGTATTTTAAAGATAATTGTAAATTGTTCCAAAATAATCAAATCGTAACCAATTTTCAGATTTCACGATGCACCATAATCATTAGGTAAATAAGCGCAATTGAGTCGTTGTTAAAGCAAATATTTATACCCCTAATAATCAGTAATTATTTATTAAATTATTAGTAAATTATTAGTTATTGCCGTTGGCTGATTGGTAATGTAATCAAGACTTTAATATTGTAATCCATAAAGTAGTTGCAATCTGTTTACACACCATATTAAATGTAATGTAATCCAATTACTAGTACTTGATTTGATTTTGTAAAGTGAGTATTTATACTCCAGATTACATGTAATCTGTTACTTCCCAGCATCGGAGATTCTGTTGCACTTTAAAATATGCTTTGTGGTTTTGCTCTTACTCCAAAAGTTAGTAGTGGTAATTAGAAAGTAAATGAATATACACAGTACACAGTACTAGGTAAAAATAGTCATATATTTGGAAAAAATTGCAGTTTAAATGTAGTACTTTATATTTCTGCAAAATAACATTGCACCTGGGCTGTTAAAAGGAACAAAGACTGTACAGAGTGACTATTAAGAAGTGTATTATGTGGTCCAAACATTGATTTCAGTGCACAAGGTCCTGTATATCGCCTGGAAATATCAATTCTCTCCTTCTGTTGTTAGGCACAAAATACCACATGGAGCCAAAGTTGCTGCAATTATTCCAAAAATATTGGATTTAGTCCTCAAACCTTAGAGAGAGAGAGAGAGAGAGAGAGAGAAATGAAGAAGTGGGCATTATCATCTATGGCAATATTTCACCTCATAAGACTTCATCAAAAACACTTGCAATATAGTACTCAGGGGTATTATGTATAGATGGGTCAAAGACAGATTTTTTTTCCCAAGAGATTTAATTAAAAGCAGTCACATGTACCCTAGTTTCCAATCAATATCTATGAATAGAAATCATTGCATGAGTTGTCGGAATGGATAAATTTGCTGGGAAGGTGAAGAGCTCCAACCGCCATCCCACCTACTCCCAAGCACCACCCCTCTCGTGCTTCCACACATATAAGCAGGGTTGGGAGGGTTACTTTTGAAATGTATTCCACTACAGATTACAAAATACATGCTGTAAAATATAATTTGTAACGTATTCCATTAGATTACTCAAGGTCAGTAACGTATTCTAAATACTTTGGATTACTTCTTCAGCACTGGTAGATTTTTTCACTTGTTTTGACTATAAAAATTCTGCCAGCACAGTAAGACAAAATACACATGTTAAAAATACATTCTCTGAGAAACCTAAATATCTTATGCAGTGTTGTTTCTAAAACAAGATAAATCAAATTGATCTTGTTTTAAGGATTTTTAGATATTTTTACAGGAAAACAATACAAAAATGATCAAGAATAACAATTTTGCCTTAATATCAAAGGTCTTACTAGAAAAAAGAAATTATGATCCAACATGAATTTTCTTGATTAAAAAAAAAAATATGATCGTGCCTTTTACACGTGCATGTAAAATGGCTAGAAATAGCATTTTAGCTTAGCGTTGTCATGTGTATTCTGTTGATTCATGTCTTTTATTTTGAAATTCTAGTTCCTGTTTCATGTCATGTGTTCCTGTTTCCCTTGTCATGTGATTTCTGTTTTCCCTCCATGTTCATGTGTCATGTTTTCATTGGTTTATTGTTTAATTAGCTTGTTATGAGTTCTGTTTGTTCATTGGTTTATGTTCTCCCATGTCTTGTATTTAAGCCCTCATGTTTGCATTGTCTAGTTGTCAAGTATTGAATGTGAAAGGGTATGTGCAAAGTCTAGTCTAGTCTAGTCTAGTCTAGTCTAGTCTAGTCTAGTCTAGTCTAGTCTAGTCTAGTCCATGTCCATGTCCATGTCCATGTTCATGTTTTGTAGTTAGGGTTTTGGATTTCACGTTTATTTAATAAACTGCACTTGGGTTCTTCATCTCATCATCGTCATTGCCAGTTCCAGCATACGTTACAAGTGTAAAGCTGACAATTTACACAAGGTTTATTTCTATTTCTTCTGCTCCAAACTTACTTCTCTGTCTGCTCATATGAATGTAGCACATCATATGAAAGTGTTTCACTGCTGTTCAAATGCACTTTGCACTTAGTGGAATACAGTTACTTATATTTGTATTTTAAATACGTAATCTCGTTACATGTATTCTGTTACTCACCAACCCTGCATATAAGAGGCATGAGGTCAAGATTTGTTCAAATCAGCGCCTCCCTCCCTGAGGCAAAACTAGAACAGGTGGGTGGGGAAGATGAGATGAATCTGCTCAGAGAGGCAGACCCTACCAAAAAGGCATCATTAAATTCCTTCTTTCTGGTTTCTGTGCATTATTCATATTTGGCCGTTGAAATATAAATGCAGCTACTGTATGTTGCTGAAGCTCTCAAAGACCGGAGCCCCATAAACTCTTCTGCAGAGAGCCCATGGTGTTTGGTCATGTATATCTAAAAGCCAAGAGTATGAATCATCATGAAAAGCTCTTGGAAGATCTAGTTGGTCCAGAAGTTATCGATTTTAAATGTATAGACCAAAGAGAGCGGCAAGTAAAGTTTCAGTGGCTAGTCTCTCATTCAGTCATTCATTTGAAGATAGACTGTAGATCAGTGCTTCTCAACTGGTTTTGCTTCTGGACCCAGATTTTGCATTGGACATCAAGTGGGACCCAACATAATAAAAAACGTAACCTATGTTACCTATCTGTCACTCAGTCAACGTTGTGTCGATGTAGTGACACTAGGGTTCACTCTTGGGAGCCCCAAACACCTCTGCTTTTTTTAAAAAGGCCAATGGGAATTGGCGAGTGGAATTTACGTGCCACTCCCCCGGACATATGGGTATAAAAGGAGCTGGTATGCAACCACTCATTCAGATTTTCTCTTCGGAGCCGAGCGGTTGTGTTCAGCGAGCTGAATTACTCTGCCAATCCATTCACCTCGAAAAGCTGTTGGATTTACAGCGCATTACAGCGGCTTCTCCCCCTCTTGCACTGGTGAAGTGCAGAGAATGCCCCTGGGAACTTCAGCAGCTAAAAGATTATATTCTTCTAACTAAAAGAGTATATTTTCCCTTTTTAAAAGAGTGGCATTAACGGAAAGCGTCTTTTTAAAGATGCCTCTCCTTTTGTGTGTATTTCCTGGTTGCAGTTGTTACCTCTCCGCTTCCGATGGCCACAATCGTGGTCTTACATGCTTGGGCACTGCCCAAGCGGAGACAGCGTTCATGGATGGGTCATGTTCTCACTGCGAGAGCGTGACCAAGGCAATGCCGTGGTCGTGGTTTTTCCTTCGTTAGAGGGAAAAACCACCCCAGCGGCTCCCCGCCTCAGTCCTTCTACCTACGGGTTTGAGGCCGCGTCGGTTAGCACTGGGGGAGATTTGGGGACCCCAATGGGAGCCACTCCACCGGTTAACTCCCCACGGACCTCCCATTCACCAGTATGCTCTTTTGCCCCGCTGGGATGAGACCGCCAGCTCATCTCAGGGCGCTTTCGCAATCTCGTTTCAGTGCTTGCGAAGTGGATGAGCTCTCGATTGCAGCATCGGAGAGCAGGCAGTCCAGTCTGACACTGAGGACTCTACTGTGCTCCCACCTTCAGGTGTGGTCGCCCAGTCGCAGCCTGACGTGCAGCTTGTAGCCATGCTTGCCCAGGCGGCTGCATGTGTCGGGCTGGAGTGGAACCCTCCACCCCCCCGAACCCTCGCAGCCTGATAATTGTTTCCTGGGCCCGGAGTGCCGCTCACGGCCCCGCCCCGGTCCTTTTCTTCCCGGGGGTGCATGAGGAGCTCACAAGGTCTTGGCGGGCACCTTTCACTACCTGAACCCGGTCTCTGAGCTCCTCCGCTCTCAATACCCTCAATGGTGGGGCTGCCAGGGGGTACTCGGCGATCCCACAGGTGGATAAGGCGGTTGCGGTGCACCTGTGCCCGCAAAACGCCACCACCTGGCGGGGCAGCCTGAGACCCCTGTCCAGCACCTGTAAGTTTATTTTGTCTCTGGTGACTAAGGCCTGCGATGCCACTGGACAGGCCGCCTCCGCCCTGCACGCCATGGCTATCCTGCAAGTGCACCAAACCAAGGCGCTAAGAGAACTGCACAAGGATAGTTCTGACCCGTGATTGATGCAGGAGCTGTGTTCGGCGACCGACCTCACTCTCCGGGCGACGAAGTTCACAGTGCAGTCTCTCGGGCAGAAGATGTCCACCCTGGTGGTCCAGGAGCACCACCTATGGCTCAACCTGGTCGAGATGAGAGAGGCTGACAAGGCACGGTTCCTTGACGCCCCCATTTCCCAGGTCAGCCTGTTCGGCGACACCGTCAAGGAATTCGGCAAGCAGTTCTCGGCGGTGAAGAAGCAGATGGAGGCTATACAGCACATCCTGCCCCTGCGTGGCTCAAGGCCTTGCTCGTCTGCTCGTCACCAAGGGCATCCTCCTGCAGCAACAGCACCAGCTCCATCGCAGCCCGCCCCAATTTGGAGCCCACCGCAGGAAGCAGACACCACCCGTCTCACGGCCGGCCACCAAGAACCCAAGGAAGGCTTCGAAGCGCTCCTGAGATGGGCAACCCAGGGGCAAGGAGACCCGCCTCAATGGAGCTGGTGGACAGACCACTCCATCCCCAGTTCATTTTTTGCCGCATGCCCAAGAGGCTGCAGTACCCAAAACTTCAACAAAAGAGTGGTTTTCTTGTTCCCTGGGTCACATGTCAGGTGCGCATGGCCGTCGTCATGACCACTGTCCACCGTCCCATTTTGGCAGGTTTGGTGCTCCAGTGGCAGACCCCCCTGCCCCTATGCGCCCACCTGTGGCACAAACATGCCCACACCGGGTTGGTTCCAACGGACTGCGGGGACAATATTCCTTCTCCCCCCTCCTCGACCAATCTTATGGTGGGCGTCAGGAGCCAGGTAAGTGCTTCGATGTCTCTGGACTCAGCACGGCTATGGGGTTCGAGTCCCCTCGACGTGGTGCCTCAGGATCCACCCTGCCGCGAGGCCCCACCCGCCGGTATGTCTGACGTGATTGTCCCCTTGGTCCCCCTCGCCCAGAGTTTGGACGCATGGTTTGCACTTTCCAAACCATCGCGATGGCTGACCCGGACCGTCCGACTCGGCTACGCGATTCAGTTCCCCAGGTGCCCGCCCAGGTTCAGCTGCATCCACTTCACCTCGGTGAAGGGCAAGAATGCAGCTACCTTGCGTGCAGAGATCGCTACCCTTCTACAGAAGGGTGCGATAGAGCCTGTCCCTCTGGCCGAGATGAAGAAGGGGTTTTACAGCCCCTACTTCATCGTACCGAAGAAAGGCGGTGGGTTGCGGCCAATCTTGGACCTGCGAGTACTGAACCGGGTCTTGCACAGACTCCCGTTCAAGATGCTGACGCAAAAACACATTTTAGCAAGCGTCCGATATCAAGATTGGTTCACGGCGGTAGACCTGAAGGACGCGTACTTCCACATCTCGGTCCTCTCACTGCCCGCTTTGGTACGCCCTGACCGAGGCACCCCTCGGTGTAGACGCGCTGGCACACAGCTGGCCTCCGGGATTACACAAATATGTGTTTCGCCCAGTGAGCCTACTTGCACAGACCCTGTGCAAGGTCAGGGAGGACAAGGAGCTGGTCGTCCTAGTAGCACCCTACTGGCCCACCCAGACGTGGTGCTCGGACCTCACGCTCCTCGCGACAGGGTGTGGTCTCCGTGGTATCTTCCCCTTGGGATTGACACCCCCCCCCCGACGTAGACATTTATGGTTCCCAGTCGGTTAACAAATTCCACTCTTTTTGGGGAGAAAAAAAGAGGAAAATAGGCCATGGCTGGCTAGCCTGTCCCTATTTTTTGGGCAGTCGACTTGTTCCCAAAGGACCGTTCGATGCTCATAAGAGCATTGGGGGAGGTTACGTGACAGCCTGGTGCGCTGGCTACAAGGCACACAGCGGTCTGCCTGTCTCGCACCGCCAGTCCACGTTACACAGTTCAGCTAGTTTTGGTATTTTGTATAGGGACCCTTAGTGTCACTACATCGACACAACGTCAAGTGAGTGACAGATAGGGAACGTCCTGGTTACTTTCGTAACTTCCATTCCCTGATGGAACGAGATGTTGTGTCCCTCTTTCCACAACACTGAACTACCCGCTGAAATGGCCGGGACCTTGAGCGGTGCTCTGAGCCCGGGAACCAATCGTGAAGCTGCAAGGGTTCAGGGGGGAGTGGAGGGTTCCACTCCAGCCTGATGCTCGCAGCCGCCCGGGCAAGCATGGCCGCCAACTCCGTGTCGGCCTGTGTGACCGCACCTGAAGGTGGGAGCCCAGTCGAGTCCTCAGCGTCAGACTGGACGAGCCCGCTCTCCGATGCTGCGATCGACAGCTCATCGTCTTCATGAGTGCCGAATGAGACTGCAAACTCGCCCTGAGACGAGCCGGCGGTCTCATCCCAGACCGGGGCGAACGAGCGTGCTGGGGAATGGGAGGTCCATTATGGGGGTACCTGGTGAAGCGGCTCCCATTGGGGTCCCCAAATCACCCCCAGTGCTAACTGAAGCGGCCTCAAATCTGTAGGTAGAAGGATCAAAGCGGGGAGCCGCTTGGGTGGCTTTCCCTCTGAGGAAGGAAAGCCACGACTGCAACGTTGCCATAGTCATGTTCTCACAGTGAGGACATGACTCGTCCACAAATGCCGTCTCCGCGTGGGCGATCGTGGCCAGCGAAAGCGGAGAGATAATGTCCGCAACCAGGAATTAAACACAACGGAAAGGCATCTTTAAAAAGACGCTCTCTGTAAGTGCCACTCTTTTAGAAGGAAAATATACTCTTTTAATGGAAGAATATACACTTTTAGGCTGCTGAAGCGCCCAGGGGCATTCTCTGCACTCCACCAGTGTACGAGGGGGAGAAGCCACTGTAATTCATCATAAATCCAATAGCTTTTCGAGGTGAATGGATCGGCAGAGTAATTCAGCTCGCTGAACTCAACCATTCAGCTCCGAAGAGAAAATCTGAATGAGTGGTTGCGAGCCAGCTCCTTTTATACCCATATGTCCGGGGGAGTGGCATGCAAATTCCACTCTCCAATTCCCACTGGCCTTTTCTCAAAGATCAGAGGTGTTTGGGGCTCCCAAGGGTGACCCCTAGTGTCACTACATCGACACAATGTCGAGTGAGTGACAGATAGGGAATGTTACATAGTACAGTTTTGCTCTTTTCCTCCTCAGTGTTGTTTAGCATATCAGGGCTGTCTACAGTTTGAGAGTTTTGACTTCCTCTATAGAAGATTCTCACTAGAATTCAAATGGATCACATCAGTCTTGTGGTCTCTGCTGCGCTATCGAGAGATACAGTAGGTTAAAGCAGAGCAGATCATTCACACGAGTGGTTCTTTGATGGCTCGGGCCACCCTCGCACAAAAAACAGGCTTCAGTTGCACCACGAAAAATCGCATTGCAGTTAAGAAGCATATTTAGCGGGTGTAAAACGCTAAATGCGAGATTATCACTAAATTTGCTTCGGCTGCTAAAATTTCACTTGGGCGGCCACCGAAAAAATTTCAATGGAAGGAGATCAATGGCATTGTTCTTTTCCTGCTGTTAGCGACCCTGTCCAAACAGAACTGTGACCCACTAGTTGAGAAATAATGCAGTAGATCATAAAAAGCTCTCACAAACTTTTTGCAACATAAGTGCTGCATGTGTAATTCAAAGAGGGTGAGTGAGTCAAAATGGGAATAATATTGAGCATGGATAAGGAATAACTTATGTTGACAGGTAGAGACAGGTCTTCCCATAGGAATGAAGTGATTGAATCATTTACATATTAATTTATCACTTCACACTGTAGTAAATAATGGTAAGTTTTCTCACTCCCACCAGTTGTTCCTTTAACTTAAAGGTGAAGTATGTTTTTTTTTTTTTTTTTCAATGTTAAAATACAAAAATATTTCACAGCATATGGAGATAAATCTATAAGTAAGCCATTTGTAGGTTGATACTGACCAGTGAAAGACAGAGTGAGTTATTATTTCTGTAATTCCATTTAGTGACACTAGTAGTGCAAAAAGAACATGCTTAACATTTAAAAATAGGTTATATAGAGTATTCCATGTTAAATTTATCATGCTTATTTAAACAAATACACACTCTCAATTTTAGTTTGAAGTGAGGTATATCTTTGACCAATACAAAATAATGTTGTTTTTATTGCGCCTAGCCCTAACACAGACACTTTAAAAATGAATTAAATGTCACTAGCAAACAACTTTTAACAGAAAGAATGGATAGAATGATACCAGTATTCATAGAAATATCAACATCTCCATTAGTGGATATGGTGTAATTTCAAGAGAGAAAGTCTCTTGCAAATGTTAGGTTGTGTTTTCCTTTCTAAAGACTGTAGATACAGTGCACAACTAAAATACAGTTCCCAAGGAGTCACAGTGCAGAACATACAGTATAAAAGATTTTACAAGTCAAACACTAACCACTGTCAAGACAAGGAATCAAATGCAGACAAATTCTGAATTCACATTTAAAAAGTATTTAAGAGGGGGCGCTACTGAGTTGTGCATGGAGTAAATGTGTTTTATCGAGCTCCTCTGCACCAGGATGGTAATTAGTGAAATAATCTACCGTCTCTCATTTTGTTTTGAGCATTTGCGTTGACAGTTTTGACATAACTCGTGTCTTGCACTTTGATCACACTCTGATGTGCAAAAATGCCACCAAAGGCAGTAAAAGTTTTGAAAGGTTCTGGGCCTCAGATGCCGATTAGCGACGACGTAGCTAATCAACCTGTAAGTCAGGAATCCACAGATGATGATATGCCAATGAAGTGGGAAAAGATGTCCAACCAGATTCTGGCAACCATCAATGAAAGATTTGACAAATTTGAAGAAAAGTTTCAGTCTTTCCAAGAATGGAAACAATCGAGGGTCAGGCACAGGATCTCACCTGTGACACACAGCTCACAGCTCTGCAGGTGAGGAATAAAGCCCTTAATTGAAAGTCAATGACTTAGAAGGGAGATCTCGTCACAACAATATCACAATACTTGGCATCCCAGAGGGAGAGGAGAAGGGAAAACCGACTGAATTTGTTGCCATGCTGATGCCCAAACTACTAGGCAAAGCTCACTTCCAGGGACCACTGATCACTGATCGAGCTCACCGCGCGCTGAAACCAAAGCCGGCAGGGGGAGAAAAGCCTTGCATGATTATTGCTCACCTTCACTTTTATCAGGAATGGGAACTAATTCTCAGTCTTCGTCGAGAAAGAAACTTGGATTACAGTGGTCTGCACATCTTTCCGGACCATACAGTTTGTGAAGATCAAGCTGAAACAGATGTAAAAAAGCAGATGCACAACACGGGTACTAGTGCCTAAAATATTTTAGAATGCCCATTGTTAATTTGTTATTACTGTTTGAAAGATTATTTGAAAGGACATTCATTATGGGACAGTACTGTTGTTTTAATAATTATTAAAAAAAACATATACCTGGGTGTGGAGTTGAGCGGGACTGTCAGGAGTGAAGAGACTGAAGTTGAATCCTTTTACTGTTGTGCGATTAGTGGTCTCAACTCAGAGGGGTAATGCAGTGTTTCTTTTTGAGGAAGCTCATTGTAGGAGGGCATGGGTTTTTGTTGAACTTTTCTAAGGTTTGGGCTGTTTTATATGTTGGTGATTTTTGTGATTTTGTTTTTTTTCTGTTTAGGCTGCCTCATTTTATTTTTTCTGCCTTATTCATAGGTAAATGTTTGTTATTAATAATACTAATGGAGGGGGGCCTGGGTAGCTCAGTGGTAAAAGTCGCTGGCTACCACCCCTGGAGTTCGCTAGTTCGAATCCCAGGGCATGCTGAGTGACTCCAGCCAGGTCTCCTAAGCAACCAAACTGGCCCGGTTGCTAGGGAGGGTAGAGTCACATGGGGTAACCTCCTCGTGGTCGCTATAATGTGGTTCGTTCTCGGTGGGGTGCGTGGTGAGTTGAGCGTGGATGCTGCGGTGGATGGCGTGAAGCCTCCACATGCGCTATGTCTCTGTGGCAATGCACTCGACAAGCTACGTGATAAGATGCACGGGTTGACGGTCTCAGATGCGGAGGCAACTGAGATTCGTCCTCTGCCACCCGGATTGAGGCGAATCACTACGCGACCACGAGGACTTAAAAGCACATTGGGAATTGGGCATTCCAAATTGGGTGCAAAAGGAAAAAAAAATAAAAATAAAAATAAATACTAATGGAGGAAGTATTACACTGGCTTCATGGAATGTGCGATGACTTGGTCATGTAGTAAAAAGGAGTTGGGTATTCGCACATTTGAAATCACTCAAAGCAGACATAATATTCCTTCAGGAAACACAAATAAGTGCAACCTACCAACATAGACTGAGAGTCAGTTGGATATCTCAGGTTTATCAAGTCCAGTTTAATGCCAAAGCTAGAGGTGTAGCTATTATTTTTTGCAAAACATATTCCAATTCGCCTCTCTTACATGGTTGCAGATCCCCAGTGTAGATATATTATGGCATCAGGGCATATTAATTCACTCCCCATAGCTATGCTTAATGTATATGGCCCCAATTTTGATGGCCTGGATTTATTTTTTTATTTTTTACAAATTTTTTTGTGAACTATATTCTACAAAAATTAAAGATATTATGTTATAAATTATGATAGTTTTTTTGCAAATTGAAACCTCCTAAAACTAAGCGAATCATCTCGGTGTGATCTTGATTCTGAATTTTCAATTGCTGATGTTCTTAATGCCATTCAAGCCTTTCCATCAGGTAAAGCTGCAGGCCCTGATGGGTTTGGTTGTGAATTTTATAAAGCTTTAGTAAGAGGCCAGCTCCCCTTATGCTGAGAATGGTAAAAGATTCATTTAAAAAGAAGAGACTCCCTAAACCTTGTATGAAGCAAATATCTGTGTATTGCTAAAAAGGGGAAAGATGAGAGTGACCCAGCGAGTTACAGACCCATAGCCTCCTAAACTTCAATCAAAAAGTTTTAACCAAAGTATTGGCTTCCAGGTTAGCACAGCATATTTCAACAGTTATCCATTCCAATCAAACTGGGTTTATCACAGGAAAACTTTCATTTTGTAATGTCCATCTGCTTCTAAACATCTTATTTACAGACAGGTGGTTAGCTGACAACTCTGCTGCTATTTCATTGGATGCCCAAAAAGCATTTGACCATATAGATTGGCCATACATGTTTGAAGCATTAAAACAGTTTGGATTTGGGGATGGGTTTACTGATTTGTGCCCAACTTCATCCATATTGACTAATGGTGATAGATCCACTGCTTTTAATTTGCACTGTGGTGTGCGACAAGGTGACCCTTTATCTCCCCTTCTTTTTGACATAGCAATAGAGCCATTGGCAATAGGGGTTAGAGAATGCCCCCATATTCATGGGATTTCACTAGGCAGCACTGAAAGTCTTGTTAATTTATATGCAGATAATTTGTTACTATGCGTCACTGACCCTGATGTTTCTGTCCCTACATTTTTGGAATATATTGACTCGTTTAGTAGCTTTTCAGGATACACAATTAACTGGAGCATAAGTGAAGTTGTGCCCCTTACAAAGAATCTAAGCACCAGCTTTTTGAACAACATACCATTCAATTTAGTAGATAATCACTTCACATGTCTTGGCCTTTAAATTCCTAAACATTTGTTTAAATTTCATGGACATGATTGATAAACTAAAATCAAACACTGAAAATTGGAAACTACTCCCTCTGTCACTAATTGGCCATGTTAATGCAATAAAGATGATCATTCTTCCAAGGTTCTTATATCTCTTTCATAGTGTTGTGGAGTAACGGCCCACATGTAACAGGATTACGTATTTAAAATACAAAATATAAGTAACTGTATTCCACTACAGTTACAATTTAAATCATTGGTATTTAGAATACAGTTACATTCAAAAAGTATTTTGATTACTGAAGAGATTACTTTGCATTTTATTGTCATTTGTTTCATTTAATATTTAGTCCTTTCAGATGGAAAACATTTATACATATAAATTATGCGATCCAAAGTGCATTTGAACAGCGGTGAAACACTTTCTTATGATGTGTTACATTCATACGAGCAGACAGAGAAGTAAGTTTGAAGTAAGTTTGGAGCAGAAGAAATAGAAATAAACCTTGTGTAAATTGTCATCTTTACACTAAGCTGAAATGCTATTTATAGCCATTTTACATGCACATGTTACCAGGCACGATCATATTTTTTTATCAAGAAAATTCACGTTGGATCATAATTTATTTTTTCTAGTAAGACCTTTGATATTAGGGATATTATTTATTTTTGATAATAATTTTTGTATTGTTTTCCTGTAAAAATATCTAAAAATCCTTAAAACAAGATCAGTTTGATTGATATCTTGTTTTAGAAACAACATTGCATAAGATATTTAGGTTTTTCAGAGAATGTATTTTTAACGTGTATTTTGTCTTACTGTACTGGCAGAATTTTCATAGTCAAAACAAGTGAAAAAATCTACCAGTGCTGAAGAAGTAATCCAAAGTATTTAGAATACGTTACTGACCTTGAGTAATCTAACGGAATACGTTACAAATGACATTTTACAGCATGTATTCTGTAATCTGTAGTGGAATACATTTCAAAAGTAACCCTCCCAACTCTGCTCTCTCAGAATCTCCCTATTAATTTACCAGCTACTTTTTACAAGCAACTTGATTCAATTATTCTTACATTTGTTTGGATCTATAAGGCTATAAGATATCTATGCATTTAAAAATGATGTCTTGAAAGTGTCTTTTTAAAAATTTTAATAAAATAAATAAATAAAACATGTTTTCTATAAGGGGTGTGCACCAAAGCCATCATCTGTATCAGTTTCTGTATCTGTTGCAATGGCAAAAAATGTAAAAACTAAATGAAAAGCCCATTTTTAAATGTAATTCCATTTATTGTTTCCATAAAGCAAATATGCCTTGAATAATTCATAAAATTATTTATTTTTATTATTTTTCTCCTTCTTCTTTTTTCTTCTTCTTCTTCTTCTTCTTCTTCTTGTTATTATTATTTTTATACGTATTATTATTATTATTATCATCATTATTATTATATTATTTTTTTTCTTTCTTTTTTTTTTTTTTTTTTTTTTTTTTTTTTGCACGTAGAAAAGAAAATCCCTTCAAGTGGCCAAAATAAAATAATTGCGAAACTCACAATATTGCTACATTTTATAGAGTATCTCTATAGCTAAATCATTGCGATGATATCCCAACCCTACACAGCCCTGCAATCCCTGCTTGTTCTTTGCAGGTGACATGCGTTCACTTTGTTTCAGAAAGAATGACTCCACCCTTCCTTCACCTCACAAAGGAATGAAATACAGATTGATATTGTTGTATATCTTGCTCCAAAGGTTTTGAATATTAATATAGACATTTGGAAAATGTGTATGATAAAGTATCTTAGGTAATGTTACTCTTTATAAGCTCAGATTTTTGAGATGTGCACCATAAATGGAGACTGCAACGCGGCCATCTGGTTTGAACTTGAGATCGCACCATGCACATTTTCATTCATAAAGTTTACACTTTAGTAATATTAAGTTCACAGACCCATCATTGTGATTTAAATTAAAATATTTTAATATAAAATTTCACTTCATCCTTGTCCTTGTTGGATAATGAGTCTAACAAATATAAATATATATTTTTTCTGAGCCATTCACAATAAACAGAATGTTACGTGGCCATCTGGTTTGAACTTGAAATCACACTGTGCCCCTATTTTTATTCATAAAGTTTATACATTAATCATATTAGGTTTAAAGACTCACCATTGTGTTGTCATTTTAGATATGTTTATTTAAAATTTTGCTCTATCCCTGTGCTTGTTGTATAATCAGTGTAATGAATATTTTTTTCTTTTACTCGGCTGAATTCGCTATTCATTTTGAAGTCATTATTAATACCTTTCCAAATAAGGTATTCGTCTTCGGGCACATCCCTATTCTCTACACAATCAGGGTATCAAAGCTTCCATGTTCAATGTTCCATAGTATCAACAAAGACATAGAAAACATAGCCAAAACAAATGTTTTAAACTTTGCCGGCTACATGTGTCTTTAAATGAAAATAACCATCAGATAAAAATAAATAAAAATGGGAAAAGTGCATGCATGCAGTTCCTCAAAGCGTTCCTTCCACCACTCGACTATATTGCCATGCGAGGTCAGCAGTTGCACACCCAAGCCAACAACGGCCTTGACAAAACCCTGCTTTCTATGCCTGAGCCATCTTACAGTTTGCCAGAACCTCTTTAAGGCCAACTAAAAGTCTGTCTCCGTGGCCTCCCCAAATTTCTTCCACATCCAGGTTTTCGCTTCCACAACCACCTCGCCTACAGTCCTTTTGGCATGCTGGTACCTTTCAGCTGAGTCTGAAGTTCTGCAGGCTAACCAGTCCCAAAAAGCCTCCTTCTTCAGCCTGACGGCTTCCTTCACCATCGGTGTCCACCAGCAGGTTATTAGGTTGCTGCCCCAAAAGGCACCAAAAACTTTCCAGCCACAGCTCATGGCAGCCACCTCTGCGATGGAGGCCTTAAACAGCGTCCACTTGGCTCCATGTCTCCAGCCTCCTCCGGGATGTGGGAGAAGGGTGCAGTTAAAGATCCTACAGAGAGGGGGCCTGGGTAGCTCAGTGAGTATTGATGCTGACTACCACCCCTGGAGTCACAAGTTTAAATCCAGGGTGTGCTGAGAGACTCCAGCCAGGTCTCCTTAGCAACCAAATTGGCCCGGTTGATAGGGAGGGTAGAGTCACATGCGATTAGTGGTTTTCGCTCTCAATGGTGCGCGTGGTAAGTTGTGTGTGGATTGCGGAGGCTGTGAGTCTCCGCGGTGTCATGAACAGCAGGCGACATGATAAGATGCACGGACTGACTATCTCAGAAGCTGAGGCAACTGAGACTTGTCCTCCGCCACCCGGATTGAGGTGAGTAACCACGCCACCACGAGGACCTAGTAAGTAGTGGGAATTGGACATTACAAATTGGGGAGAAAAGGGGATAACATAAAAAATAAAAAAGATCCTACATAGAGGGGTCTCTGTCTAATGTTCCCAGTTCACTCTCACAATCCATTTAGGTCTGTCCAGCAGTTTCCCCTGCCATCTGATCCAACTCACCCCCATGTGGTGATCAGTTGACAGCTCTGCTCCTCTCTTTAACCGAGTGTCCAAAACATGCTGCTGCAGGTCTGATGATATGACAATGAAGTCAATCATTGACCTTTGGCCCCTTATGAACAACCTTATGTTCGAATATGGTGTTCGTTATGGCCAAACCATGACTAGCACAGAAGTCCAATAACAAAACACCTCTTGGGTTCAGATTAGGCAGACCATTCCTCTCAATCACTCCCCTCTAGGTTTCACCATCATTGCCAACATGGGCACTGAAGTCGCCCAGCAGAACTATGTAGTCCCCAGATGACCCATGGAGGGGATACTGTAATATGCATATGTAGTCATAAAATCAGATTCCCTCTCCTCATAATCTGCATTGCGATGCATGTTACTACCTGGTGTATATGACAATCTGTCTCATCTGACCACTTGTGATGGGATCATGAAAGACGGATGTTAAACACAGGTGTAAACAGGCCATAGAGCTCTTGTATAGATTTTTTTTTAAAGACTGGAAAGAGAAACAACACAAACAAAATTATGGAATTACCATGGTTGTCTCTATTAGTTGTCAAGAAATGTTGAAATGTAATATATGATTTGTATTTATGTTGGCTTTTTTAAATAATTATTAAAAAATTTCTAGTTGTGCTATTCAGTGTATTTATCACTCTTCCCTAGCTATTACATTTTGAAAAAAGGTTCCACAGTCCACTGTCATCATGAATCCCCCTGTCATAATTTTAACCTTTTTGATAAAATATGATTTGTATTAATATGGGTTTTTTAAGAGAACATATTGCCATATGGCACAGCAACCGTGGCAAATTTTTAGTTGTACTCTTTTCCATCTATCATATTTTGATGAAGGGTTCCACATTCCACTGTCATCATGAATCCGCTGTCATCATTTTATCTCTTTGGGATATCAATGTAATTGCTGAGTATGCTAATGCATTTAAGCCCATGCTGATGACAGTCTGAGTTGCACAATAAAAGGCTAGGTGTCTGCCATTACTTCAGTAAAAGCATCTCTCAGGCCTTTCATATTTTAAATATGAAACCAGAAATCCAACTTTAAAACAGCATGTTGTCATTTCCTCAAAAGGCATAACGTGAAACAGTGACTGCTAAATGCAAATGGATGTGAGTCTAATCAGAGCAACACAGCTTCTGCAGCACTCACGCATAGATGGCATATCAGCAGGCTTTGAAAACGGAAACAGAATCTTTAACAAAATGCTTTTAATTACATGTACATTTATGCTTCTGGCAGATGCAAGCAGTGCAATTTATTTGTGTGCATGTTTGTGTTTTGATTTTAGCTACAGTATCTATTTCATCTGGAAGATAGATTTCTTTATAAAATATGGATTAAATTAAAATTGAATAAAATTGATGACATTAAATTGGTTAATATTGGATCATTTTAAAATCAGAGGTCACAGAAAGGATTTGACTGAGCCTACTCAATTAATCTTGGGCAATTGTGCAGAACTGCATATATTTTAAAACTGCCCGCAGAATTAATAAGGTAGCTGGTATTTCTGACAGGGTTTAAATATGAATAGACTATAAATACATACAGTATCTTACTCTCTTTAAAGCATTTTGGTTAGTGATATTTGGATGGTGATATGCCTTACATGTGAAATAAAAACCTCTTAAAAACCAGGCCAAAGAGGCCAGTGCCCCAGGGACATTTACTGCCAGGGACCTTCCACAGTGGCCTATCACCCAGAAACAAACATCTGTAAAATGGAAACAGAGAGATGGCAGTGCTTGAATGTGCACCAATGACTAGCACAAAAAAAGGAACACATCATTAATAAATAATAAAAAATAAAAATACAATAAAAATGCGAACGTTTTTCTGTTCCTGGATAGTATCTTCTGAACAAATAATTGCAGCTTTGATTTTGTACAGTATACTAGTTGTTGTACTGTCACATTTGCAGTGCATTATGCCCATTGTATACATTCATTCTCAGAACTGGAACTTTATTTATTGTATTTTGACTTTATATCTTACAATTTCAACATTATTTTTCAAGACCATCTTACCTTGATTTCTCTTGAAAAATAATTTATATAAGATCTTCTTACACCTAAAAATATCCTCATTGTTTTTTGTTTTGTTGTTTTTTTTTGTTTTTTTTTTTTTTTGGTTTTTTGCCAGCCATATTCTACCTTCTGTTAAAAGAAAAAAGTGAAAGAAACCTACTGTAGGAGCTGCTAGAATGAAATAATCTTGAAAATTAATTGATCAATCATAATTTTATGAAAGGATTTCCAAAATGGAAAGGTCAAACTGAAAGCCATATTTTTTCAACATACTATATTATTCCAGTGGTGATTTAATCAACTGCAGCACTAATAATATACAAATATATATACTGGTATAATTTTATATTATACCAGTTCAGTCATGACAATTCTCTGAACAATTTAGCATGTTAATGTGGGGATAACATACTGATAGAATATTGGTCTTGGTGGACTATATCTGCTACGCTGCTGCTGCTGTAGACCAAGTATGAAGACTTGCTACTGCTAGAACACACACACAGACATATTGTGTCAACATGTGGATGTGCAGCTGCTGCTGCTGCACAATTAGACTACACACTCTCATGACCGAATGCCACTGGGGGAACTTTTTGCCTTCTACTTAAATGTCACTCTGATGCCAAATATAGTGGTATATGGTACCAATTGCCATTGGCTCTTGTGTGTCATGTGACCGATTGCAACATGCTAATGTTTGGATGTATTTTCACAAATTTTCAGCTATTAAAACCTTCAGTTTCACTTTGATCCTCACACAGAGCTATTGTAATGTTTCAGAAGACTTTAAACGCAGCCTTAGTCGTTTGATAAGTTAATGTGTCTGTAATTGTATCTGCTTGTTATGTCTTTTATATTGTTGGTTGGTTATATTCTTGTTATATTATTAGTTATGTTTAGGGATGTGGTTGGGTTAGGGGATCTAAAATATTAATATGATTGTATGATGCAACTAAACTTATATTAAATACTCTGAAGATAAATCCTAACATTGCCAAACCTGTGACAGAATCGTCCAAACTGAGATGAGAATGGCATGACAATGATATTTTGATGATGAAAGCAAAAAGTCAGTACAGTGACGTTTTGGTCATTAGAATGCCCTGAAGTAGACCAACACAAAACATGCTGCGTCGACCATGTAGGACATGCTGCTAATGCTGCAAAATTAGACATACATACAATCCCCAAGATCTAGACAGGTGAAACTGGGGAGGTGGAGTGTTTTAGAGAAAAAGCTCACAATGCGCTGCAGAAAACCTGGCTTATCTTCAAAACTAAGCCATTTAAATGTGAGACAAAGAGAGCGTGTGCTAGCTGATTGGCTAAAAGATTACAAGTCAAAGGACCTATCAGCTTACACCATCAGGCCGATTGGATTAACACATCACTTGTGAGCGAGCCGACTGGCTACAGATACCAAGTTCAAAGAGCTTGCACCAAGTTGAGTTTCATGACTGAAATTCAGTCATTAATACAACATTGCTTTACCCTCTTAATATTGAAAAGCAAGGCTTTGTTTGTGTAGAGCTTGTATGTTACATACTTATGGAATCAATTTGATCTTTTTACTTTAAACTTGTCCTTTTCCTCACATCTCAGTGGTTGATGAGCTACTTTCCTGAGCTGCAAGCTCTGCACTTTGCTGGGCTTGCCATGGGATCGATACATCCTCAATTTATTCTCCTTTAGGTTGGGCGGATCTAGCATCCCTTGTTTTCTGTGCTGCTAAGAGAGTAAAGCGCTGCTCTTGTGCAGTGATCCCCCAGGAGTGACTCAGTACACTCTCTCCTCCAACAGCTCTCTTCTCACTGACGTGGCCTGCTGCCCTCCTCTGAAACAATGTTAGGGGTAAATGCTAGGCTGGGTGTCAAATGCTTATGAAACTATTATTTATGTTGACATGTCATATTTACTTACACCCACCAATTTCCTACAGGATAATGGAGATTCTGTTAGAGTCTTCTGTTACATATGCATGAACATTATGTATGAAATTAGTCAGACAACCAGCATTTTGTTTGTAATTCATCAATGAAAAAAAAAAAATTATTCCTCAAAATAGGAATTGTCCATGTTTCTTTAAAGAGGATATGTAATGGAAAACAGGATTGTCCTTTCTCTTTTGAAATAAGAGCACAATATGAATAGACTAAAAATATATCTTACTTTCTTTAAAGCATTTGTTTACTGATATTTGGGTGGTGGGAAAACAGAAAACTCTATTATGCAAACATAATCCATGATGGAACTATTTTGAGAAAGTGCATTCCCAATGATAGGCACTATTGTGTACAATAAACAAATCTAGTAAGCTATTTGTAAGAAACAGTTAAATAGACTTAAAAAAAAGACACGATTGGCACCCACGGTAACTAAAAAGAGCAACCTTTGTCATAACATAAAATGACATTATTAACATTAAACAGAACTTGAAAGATAACTATACTTTTAATTGCTTTTAATTATTACTTTTGAAAGTTGATTAACACCCCCAAATCGTCCCCAAATTTGCATAAGTAATGAGGTCGGTATGTGCAGGTTCCTCATTACTTATGCAAGTCCCCAAGCAAACAGCCAATAGGAAGTCCCCAAGCAAAAACCACGTCAAACGTCGGTCGAAGCGGTGCATAAACGGCATCACATGGCTTCTGTTACTTTTCTCATTCGCTTATCAGAATGCACCAATCATAGTCGTTAGTGATTACTGCATGAAGATTCTTTTTTAAATAATTTTTCTGGCGATCACACGGGATTTATTTTTGTATCTTAGGTACAATCCTTGATATAAATAAATTTAAACAAGCATGCTTTTGTTTCCTGTCCAAGTAAAAAAAAAAAAAAAAAAAAAAAAAAGAGTTTTGCATATGGCCAAAGGAGGATTCTGCTTTTATGCCTGCTTGAGGAAGACACATTTGAAATTGAGCGACTGTATACAGTTTTCATTGATTCGTCAGGTGTTAATTTACAAAAAAGCAGGTTGTAAACAGGCTAAATAGGTACTAGAGATGAAAAATAAAAGCTAGATCACTTAAAGTTTGCTATTGTATTGTGAAAGCCATCATCATAGCAAATTCATCGAATACATCTGTATATATTATTCCTTGTTTTCAGGGTTATACATCTAAATATTTGGTACTTCCTGCATCTGGATGGACCAACTCAGCACAGTTTCCAATACACAGCCGCAAACGTCATGGTTACTTGTGTAACCTCCATTCCCTGATGGAGGGAATGAGATGTTGTGTCAATGTAGTGACACTAGGGGTCACTCTTGGGAGCCCGAGACACATCTGGTCTTTGATAAAAGGCAGTGAAAATTGGCGAGTGGTATTTGCATGCCACTCCCCCGGACATACGGGTATAAAAGGAGCTGGTATGCAACCACTCATTCAGGTTTTATGCTGAGGAGCCGATATAAGGTCCGGCCATTTCAGCGGGTAGTTCAGCGTTGTGGTAGGAGGGACACATCGTCTCGTTCCCTCTATCAGGGAATGGAGATTACACAAGTAACCATGACGTTCCCTATCTGTCACTCACTTGACGTTGTGTCGATGTAATGACAATAGGGGTCCATATACGAAACGCCACAATTGGCTGAACTGTGTTACGTGAACTGGCGGTGTGTGGTGGGCAGACTTGCTGTGTGCCTCATAGCCCGCACACCAGGTCGACACGTAACCTCCCCCAACATAGTTATGAGTGTCAAACGGCCCTTTTTTGGGACAAGTCGACTACCCAAAAGATAGAGACAGGCTTAACCCAGTCGTGGCCTCTTTCCCCCTTCTTTTTTCCACTCCTTAAAAAAGAAGGGGGATTATCCAACTGGGCTGCCAGGTCTAGTCAGGGGGTGTCCCTCCCAAGGGGAAGACACCGCGGAGACCACACCTCACCCAAAGAGAGGGGGGGGGGATATTTAAGTGGAAAAATACGTCACATGGTCTTTCCAACCATGTGGAGAGTCTTCAAGATAGATCCTGCCCAGTGGGGGAGGAGTTACTACAAACATGGAGACTGGGACAGAGGGGCTCTGCCCAAGGAAGACGCAGTTTTGCCAACAGGAAAATGAATTAGTGGAAGATATATAATCGCATGGGGTTAGCCTTACAGGGAACCGCCACATGCGGAGCACCTACCCTAGAACAGGGCTCTTAGTTAGCGTGTGTATTGGGCCGGCAGTGAGTCTCTCCGAAAACTCGACTGCCACAGGGCTCGGAGGAAGTCAACCAGGGAACAAAGTTTGTGAACTCTACTGGGAATTAATGGCACAAGTCTTCAGCTCCAAGGGAGGTGGAAAGCGATATGTGCAAGCGATACACCCGGCCAGCTATCCCGGGCTTATCCGCTTGTGTTGCGTGCCACTACCTGAGACGAAACCGGTTCCACCCAGGGAGCCGCTACACCCCTGGTAGAATGGGCTTGTAGCCCTACCGGGGGCGGCATGTCCTAGGCGACATATGCCATAGTTATGGCGTCAATGAGCCAGTGGGCGATCCTCTGCTTGGAGACAGCGCTTCCTTTCCGCTGTGCACCAAAGCAGACAAAGAGCTGCTCTGAGATTCTAAAGCTCTGCGTGCGATCCAAATAGATGTGTAAAGCGCGCACCGGACACAGCGATGACAGGGCTGGGTCTGCCTCCTCCTGGGGCAGTGCTTGGAGGCTCACCACCTGGTCCCTAAAGGGGTGGTTGGAACCTTGGGCACATAGCCCAGTCGGGGTCTCAGGATCATGTGAAAGTAACCCGGACCAAACTCCAGGCATGTTTCAATGACAGAGAACGAATGCAGGTCACCTACCCTCTTGATGGAAGTGAGCGCAGTCAGGCGGGCAGTCTTCAAGGAGAGTGCCTTAAGCTCGGCTGACTGCAAAGGCTCAAAGGGGGATCTCTGTAGACCCTGAAGAACTACCAAGAGGTCCGATGAGGGAATGAGGCACGGTCTGGAGGGATTCACCCTCCTGGCGCCTCTTAGGAACCTGATGATCAGGTCGTGCTTCCCTAAGGACTTACTGTCGACTGCGTCGTGGTTTGCTGCTATGGCGGCAACATACACCTTCAAGGTGGAAGGGGACAGCCTCCCTTCCAGCCTCTCCTGCAGGAAGGAAAGCACTGATCCGACTGCGCATCTCTGGGGGTCTTTGCATCGGGAAGAACACCACTTAGTGAACAGACGCCACTTAAAGGTATACAGGCGCCTTGTAGAGGGGGCCCTAGCCTGAGTGATTGTGTCTACCACCGCACATGGAGATTTCAGAGGTCTGGGCGCGGGTGCCCCGTCCCTTAGAAAGAAGGTCCTTCCTCAGGGGAATTCGCCAGGGGGGAGCTGTCGTGAGGAGCGTGAGGTCCGAGCACCACGTCTGGGTGGGCCAGTAGGGTGCTACCAGGATGACCTGCTCCTCATCCTCCCTGACCTTGCACAGGGTCTGTGCAAGCAGGCTCACTGGGGGAAACGCATATATGCGCATGCCAGGGGGCCAGCTGTGTGCCAGCATGTCTATGCCAAGGGGGGCCTCGGTCAGGGCGTACCAGAGCGGGCAGTGGGGAGGACTCCAAATCAGTTGGACCACCTGAGGGTGGAGTCTCCACCCTCCCCTGAGGGTAACCTGTCGTGACAGCGCGTCCGCTGTAGTGTTGAGGTTGCCCGGGATGTGAGTGGCTTGCAGCAACTTGAAGTGCTGCTGACTCCAGGAGGAGGAGACTGTGGGCGAGTTGTGACACACAACGAGAGCGCAGACCGCCTTGGCGGTTCAACAGCCGCAACCTCCACAGGGCGAGCAGAAATGCCAACAACTCGAGGCAGTTGATGTGCCAATGCAGTCGCAGACCCGTCCAGAGGCCGGCGGCTGCGTGCCCATTGCAAACAGCGCCCCAGCCCATTTTGGAGGTGTCTGTCGTGACCACGACAGACAGCCTGGAGACCAGTTCTAGAGGAACACCTGCCCGTAGAAACAAGAGGTCAGTCCAAGGGCTGAAAATACAGTGACAGACCGGCATGATGACCACACGACGTGTCCCGTGGCGCCATGCCCATCTCGGGACTCGAGTCTGGAGCCAGTGCTGAAGCGGCCTCATATGCATCAACCCGAGCAGTGTGGCCACTGCCGAGGATGCCATATGCCCAGGAGCCTCTAAAAAAGTTTCAGTGGAACTGCTGTTTTCCGTTTGAATGCCTTCAAACAGGCCAGCACCGACTGGGTGTGCTCTTTCATAAGGCGTGCCGTCAAGGAGACTGAGTCCAACTTCAAACCAAGAAAAGAGATGCTCTGAACGGGGAGGAGCTTGCTCTTTTCCCAGTTGACCCGAAGCCCTAGTCGGCTGAGGTGTGAGAGCACCAGGTCCCTGTGTGCGCACAACATGTCTTGAGAATAAGCTAGGATTAGCCAGTCGTCGAGATAGTTGAGAATGCGAATGCCCACCTCCCTTAATGGGGCAAGGGCAGCCTCTGCGACCTTCGTAAAGATGCGAGAAGACAGGAACAGGCCGAAAGGGAGGACTTTGTACTGATACGCCTGACTCTCGGACGCAAACCGCAGGAAGGGTCTGTGTCGAGGAAGGATCGAGACGTGAAAGTATGCATCCGTCAGGTCTACCGCCGCAAACCAATCTTGATGCGGACACTAGCCAGAATGTGTTTTTGCGTCAGCATCTTGAACGGGAGTCTGTGTAAAGTTTAGTTCAGAACTCACAGGTCCAAGATTGGCCACAACCCACCGCTTTTTTTCGGTACGATGAAGTAGGGGCTGAAAAACCCCTTCATCTCGGCTGGAGGGACAGGTTGTATCGCACCCTTCCGTAGGAGGGTAGCGATCTCCACGCAAGGTAGCAGCGTTTTCGTCCTTCACCAAGGTGAAGTGGACACCGCTGAACCTGGGCGGACACCCGGCGAAGTGAATCGTGAAGCCGAGTCGGACGGTCCGGACCAGCCCTCACGACAGATTGTAAACCGCAAGTCATGCGTCCAAGTTCCGCGCAAGGGGGACCAAAGGGACAGCGTCATCGGACGTACCAGCAGGTGGGGCCTCGCGGCAGGGCGGAGCTCAAGGTGCCACACCACGTCGTGGCCGTGCTGAGTCTAAAGACTTTGAAGCACTTACCTGGCTCCTTGTGACCACCCCCAGAACAGCCTGGGACGGGGGAGGAAGAGGCCTGTCCTCATGACCCATGGAGACTGTCACATCGGGGGCGGATTTGTGCCACAGCTGGGCGCTCAGGGGCGGGAGACCACCGCTGGAGCGTCAAATCTGCCAAATAGAGTGGTGGACGGTGGTCGTGATGATGGCCGTGCACACCGGATACGTGACCCAGGGAACAAGGAAACTGCTCTTGCTGAGCTGTTGAGTACTGCAGCCACTTGGGCATGCAGCACAATTAATTGCAAAAGGTAACAAAAAGATGGAGAGATCTGCTTACCAGCTCCAGAGCAGTGGGTTTCGTTGTCCCTGGGTCACCCATCTCAAGGGCGCTTTGAAGCCTTTCACGGGTTCTGGGCAGCCGCGAGACGGGTGGCGTCTGCTTCCTGCGGTGGGTTCCACGCCGGGGCCGGGCCAAAGGGGCGGGCTGCGGCGGAACCAGTGCAGTCAACGCTGGGGGACACCCTTGGCAATGAGAAGACGGGGTGTGGGATCTTGAGCCGTGCCGGGGCAGGATATGCCGGCTAGCATCCGTCTACTGCTCCACCTTCGAAAACTGCTGGGCAAGGTCCTCGACGGTGTCACCGAATAGGCCTGCCTTGGAAATGGGGGCAACAAGGAATCGTGTCTTGTCGGCCTCACCCATCTCGACCAGGCTGAGCCAAAGGTGGTGCTCCTGGACCACTAGTGTGGCCATCGTCTGTCCAAAAGACCGCGTTGTGCGAAACTACCCTCGTGCAGTTCCTTTAGTGCCTTGGCGGCCTTGCAGGAGAGCCATGGCGTGCAGGGTGGATGCGGCTTGTCCAGCAGCACCGTAGGCCTTGGCCGTCAGAGGCGACGTAAACCTACAGGCTTTGGACGGGGGCTTTGGGCACCCACGCCAGGTGGCGGCGCTCTGCGGGCATGGGTGCACCGCGAGTGCCTTTATCCACCGGGGGATTGCCGAATAGCCCTTGGCCGCCCCACCATCGAGGGTAGTGAGGGCGGGGATGCTGAAAAGATCTGGACCGGGATGTAAAAAGTGCCTCCCGTGTCCTTGTCAGCTATTCATGCACTTCCGGGAAGAAAGGAACGGGGACGGGGCGTGGCTTTGAGTGGCGCCGCGAGCCCAGGAACCAATCACCGAGCCACGAGGTTTCAGGGAAGAGCAGAGGGTTCCACTCTAGCCGATGCTCGCGGCTGCCCAGGAAAGCATGTCCTCATCTCCGCATCAGCCTGTGACTGGGCAATCGTCCCCGAAGGGAGGAGCCCAGCTGAGGCTTCCGACTGGACGAGCCCGCTCTCCGTTGCTGTGATCGAGAGCTCATCACTTTCGCGGGCTCCAATTAAGAGGTCGAACTTCGCTGTGAGATGAGCCAGCGGACTCATCCGGAAGCCCGATCAGGGCAGACGAGCGTGCTGGGGAATGGGAGGTCCACGGGGGGATACCCGGCAGAGGCGGTCCCATTGGGGTCCCCAAATTGCCCCCAGTGCTAGCCGCGCCGGCCTCATACCCGTGGGTAAAAGGACCGAGGCGGGGAGCCTCTGGGGTGGCTTGCTTTCTTACGAAGGCGAGCCGAGACCGCAACGTTGCCTTGGACATATCCTCGCAATGAGATCCACGAACGCTGTCTCCGCGTGAGCAGTGCCCAGACACGAAAGACCGTCAGAAGGCGAGAGATAACGAGCGCAACCAGGAATAACACACAATCAGAAAAGCATCTTTAGAAATACGCATCTTTAAAAAGACGTTCCGTGTGTGCCGCTCTTTTAGAGAAATATACTCTTTTAGAGAAATATACTCTTTTATTTCTGCCGAAGCGCCCAGGGGCATTCTCTGCAGTGCACCAGTGCAGAGGGGGGAGAAGCCGCTGAAATGCGCCGTCAGATCCAGCAGAGGTGAATGAACAGTAGTATTCAGCTCAGTGAGCATGACCGTTCGGCTCCGAAGAGAAAATCTGAATGAGTGGTTGCATACCAGCTCCTTCTATTCCCGTATGTCCAGGGGAGTGGCATGCAAATACCACTCGCCAATTTTCATTGGCCTTTCATCAAAGACCAGAGGTGTCTCGGGCTCCCAAGAGTGACCCCTAGTGTCACTACATCGACACAATGTCGAGTGAGTGACAGGGAACTCTCTTCTTGCATGCTTACACAAAGGTTAGGCGACATGAGAGCTGGAAAGCAGCTGCCGACAAGACAGCTTGTGGGTACTGAAATGAGTCTGTATTTGGTGTTGTCAATACCATAAAAAGACAGGAATCATTAATTTATATACTTTAAAATGTAATGTTAAAATAATAAAATGTAATATGTTTTCATATCAACTTGATACCTAAGCACTGGTACTTACACAAAAAGATGATCAAAACATTCTGGGCTTTACGGAAAACATTCGTGGCTTAAGCCCCGGTACCCAGCCCTGGAGCCGCCCATGGTGTGAGAGAGTCGAATGCTCCATTCTCCCAGTCATTTTTTACCTTTGACACTTTGCACATGTAACTTTTTATTTTAGCTCACCGTTTGTTTAGATTTTCATTTGTTTAATGCTGAATAATACATTTTACAGAATGTCACTTCATGATACAATTTTTATATGTACTGTAAATCTTGTTGAAAACAGTAGAACTTGATTTTTGTATACATTAATCTTATGTTTGTCGCATTGCATGTTACTGCTACATTATCAATCAAGTTTATTGCATATGGCATTGCCCCTTCATTACATGCAGCCACTGGTCAGTTCTAAACCAAAACAATCTGGATAATATTTAATACGTTGAGGCAAAGAATTAGGAAATGAGACATGCTATATTAAGAAATAATGTTATTTTGCATTTTCTTAATACCAACATTTTGAATATTAGCCAGATAACCAACTTTCAAACCAAACTAACGCCCTTGCATGGTGATATGGCTTTCAGATGGGATAAACATATTCTAACAACATTACTGTCAAGGTTAAATTACAATACACAATTTTACAATTGTACAATGTACAATACACCAAATTTCCATCATCCATTAATTCATCTGTCCTCACTGATAGCAAAAGTTCTACACAATGTGATACAATTACACCCAATCAGAACGTTTGATGTTTAATAAGCAGTCATGTATAATCAAATCAAATCAAATCAAATCACATTTATTGTCACACAGCCATATACACAAGTGCAATAGTGTGTGAAATTCTTGGGTGCAGTTCCGATCAATATAGCAGTCATGACAGTGATGAGACATATACCAATTACAATAACATCAAATTAACACAGCACAATTTAAAGTCTAATATACACAGAATTACACACAACACAATATACAAATAATAACATACACTGTACAGTATACAATATGCACAATATAGATACACATTATTCAATAAAAATAAAAAAATATATATAGTAGTATATATAGAATGTACAGTAGGCTGTATTGTACTGTATTGACATTCAGGCTGTCGGTTGATAGTAGTTGTTAAGAGAGAATATATATAATAATAATATAATTTATGACAGTCCGGTGTAAGATATAAGAGTAAGAGTAATAAAGTGCAGTGCTGATGTATTTTGATCATGAGAGATCAAGAGTTCAAAAGTCTGATTGCTTGGGGGAAGAAGCTATCATGGAGTCGGCTGGTGCGGGTCCTGATGCTGCGATATTGCCTGCCTGATGGTAGCAGTGAGAACAGCCCATGGCTCGGGTGGCTGGAGTCTCTGATGATCCTCCGAGCTTTTTTCACACACCGCCTTGTATATATTTCCTGGAGGGAGGGAAGCTCACCTCCGATGATGTGTATGGCAGTTCGCACCACCCTTTGCAGGGCTTTGCGGTTGTGGGCTGTGCTATTGCCATACCAGGCGGAGATGCAGCCAGTCAGGATGCTCTCTACAGTACAGGTGTAGAACCGTGTGTGGATGTGGCGGTTCATTCCAAACTTCCTCAGCCGTCTCAGGAAGAAGAGGCGCTGATGAGCCTTCTTCACAACGACTTCAGTGTGGATGGACCATGTGAGTTCCTCAGTGATGTGGACACCCAGGAACTTGAAGCTGCTGACTCTCTCCACTGGTGCTCCATTGATGGTGATGGGACTGTGTTCTCTGTCTTTTCTTCTGAAGTCCACAACAAGCTCCTTTGTCTTACTGACGTTGAGGGAGAGGTTGTGCTTCTGACACCAGCTCCTGACACCAGTGGGTATATGTTGAACCCATGAGAATTCTCTGTGGGTGGGACTAATGCAATGCCGCATAAATAGAACCAGTCGACCGTTATTGTAATCTTGGCTGGTATGGACAAAAACTCAGATTTACATAGAAGAAATAGCTTTTATCACTTGTTGCTTTCTCAAATCATGTCTAGGATGCAGTGTAAGCTGCAGAGGCAAGATGTTTAGAAATTGTCATGGTTTATAACATCACAACCATGAGTACAATAACATACATTTACATGTGAACTAAATCCAGTGTTTATACATAACACTTAGTATTTAGAAACTTGGCTCATCCAATTGCAGTGCAAACTACGCAAGTTTAGCAACCATAACAGAGGTTGTTTACATATAGATGTATTAAACGTACAATAGAAATAATTGGCTATGGAAATCTAAATCAATCACAATCACTAAATAAAATCACAAATGCAAGAAACCCTGACTAGCATTATACAAGGATTTCAGAGGGGAAAATATAACATAATGCTACAAAAGTGTGGCTTCTTTAATTGTTCAAAAAGAAAACCTGTATTTAAAGGTGATACTCTCAATTAAAGTACATGCAAATGACAAGGAAATGACAATTTCTCCTCTAGCAAAGCAAAAAAAAAAAAAAAAAAAAAAAAAAAAAGAAAAAGGTCATTCAGCATAGGCCTTGAACTGTGGTGATTTACTTTTCACTGAAGTATTAATGATGATGGTGTGTACTGATATAGTTAGAGCAGTATGCTGTTCTTGCTCATCCATTTACAGTGTGGATTCTACCCACCCTGTCACTGCACTGTGTGGAGAATGCATGTAATGAATAATCTACCAGAGGACTAACAGCGGGGTAATTACAGGATAATGAATGCACCTGCGTTTTGCCCACAGTGTCAGCACAAAAAAATAAAAAATCTGGCAGAATGTTGCCCAAGAGAGCTTTCATTCACTCGCTGGCCAACACAGAGATACTGCAGCTCCTTTAATGGTTCGGCCATATGAAGACTGACATTGTTTATATAGTTATCTGGGGTGGTACAGTAAATAAAAAAATAAAAAAATAAAAAAAACATTCTACATTTATAGATTAAAATGAGCGTTCGGTAGTAACATCGCTACAAATAGTATAAATAGTGATATGAGTGTGTAATATAAGTGCATTAGACTACATTTCTCAATAGTGAGATGGTAGCGTCACTAGTTTTATAATAATGCAGCTTTTTAGTAGCAATACTATTTTACTGATCATGTAGCGTGATAACGTTGACAAATGCTGCAACATTACATTTTCCCTGACACTTTATTAGCAATCAAATTGTGTTTATAATATTTTCTAGTGACTGGTTAGAATTATTGACAAGCGGCATCCTCCATCAGACATGTTTGCATAAATTCACGTGTTCATCTTTCCCTGTGGCACTACTGATAGCACGTTGCGTTAGCAATCTCTAAGATGTGGGTTCTTGTCCCATGGAAACTAGAAAATATTCAGGTTCACTCAGAGGGTGTGTTCACACTTGGAAGGTTTGGTTCGATTAAAACAAACTCTGGTGCGATTGCTCTGTTAGTGCGGTTCATTTGAACCAGTGTGAACGCTGTCACCTGAACCTTGGTGAGCACCAAACATGCGAACCGAGACCGCCTGAATAGTGGGTCTCGGTCCACTTCCAAACGAACTCTAGTGTGGTTCGATTGCTATATGAATGCAGCATGGACCAAAGACGTCTAAACGGACCAATAACAGGAAGTAATTTGCCTAATACTGACCTCAAGCATAGCTGGTTCTTCTCATCATAGGAGCTATGTTGCCCATTACAGTTCGGTACAGGCATCGGAACGCCGTCAGCCGTCCTTGCAGCATATTTTTGTTTGTGTGTGCAACAGAGGAACTCCTCACACTGTTTTGACTCCTTTACGCATTATATTAGCTCTTCGTTTCTTCTCAGCTGGTAAACCACCATATATACATATATACATCCAACAAGCGCATTTAGCCCAGCAGCCAGCATTGTTTTGGATGTTCGGCAAGTTCAGTCGCAAAATATACATCATAAAATCTGTCCAATCAGGTTGTTACCTTATCCTTATGTCTTTTGTTTTGATCTTTAGGTTCAGCGTTAAAAATGCCAGTGTGAATGCCAAGCGAATGTATCATTTTCTTTTTTGGTCCGGTCTAAGAGAACCGAACTACAAGTGTGAACACACCCTGAGACACTGGTTTTGGTCTCATGGAAACCAGGAAGTAATCAAGTTCAAATGAACAATGGTGAGCTCAATTCAAAGGCTGCATTTTACTCTTAAAAGTATTTTATTTATTTTTTTTTTTTTTTAAACGATTAGGTTTAGGCTTTGGGCTAAGGAGTATGGTTTATAAAATATGCATTCCTGTTCAACGTATTACATCCTCTGGACATTTCACCTCAACAACACTTCCCGGTTTGGCCACTGGGGGCACTGGGGGATCAATTTCAGCAGCACAACTTTTGACCTCCTGATGCCAAATTCACGGTGTGATCAGTGTGCACGAGTCATTCAGACAGCTCTCTCACACACTGAATAATTTGAAGCATTTTTTCATTTAGATTCTTTTTACTTTCTATTGTAACTAGCTACTTTCTTCTTAGATTACCTCATTTTCTGTAGAGTAGTTGGTAGTTTAGCTAGCTACATTTTTAGAGTGGCTTGCCTAACACTGCAAATTGACAACAGAAACACCAGCAACAAAAACAACTAAATATAGTGGTTCAGCTAGACGCTATAAAAATCAATGTATAGAGGAAAATCCAGATTAAATCTTTTAGGATACAGCTACAGCATTTCTAATAAGTTGCGGTGTTTGTAACTGTATGTTTTGTAATAACACATTGAAAAAAGTTTTACTGAAATGCGGTTTAACTTGAAAATCTAGCTGATTAATTAAAATTTTGCTTTTGGTAATTAACATTGTTCTGAGATCACAGATTTACCCTGCCATATTACTGGGCTCCAGAGACCAAATTATTTGGGAGGAATAGCAGCTTGAAAATCACATCTGTCATGTCATTTTCCTGCTGAAGACCCTGTAAGAAAAAGGCACACATTAACATTTGATGATAACACACTGAGATAATCATACAGTACATCAAATGCCACTTTTTAATTACAGAAATCATGGAAAAGACTGTAAAGTTGATGTCCTGTTTTGCCTTCTAGTTTGCCAGCATCACTATCATTTTTGGAAGGGCCTGTCCAGAACCCTTCTATAAATTATAAATATAGTATACATTATTAATGAAAACTGATTTGTGTAACTTCATTGCATATGAAGGGACATTTTAGAGATATCATAAATTGGAAACTTGAAATTAGAGTTTTTTCTATGGACATTTTATAATGATTATGTAGTGTCTGGTGCACTGCAGTCCCAAGTTTTTTTTTTTTTTTTTTTTGCCTGCAGTTTCAAGTTAATCAAAATAAGAACATTGTTAGTAGTACCACCTCATCTATTCCAAAGAAAAAGTGCAGAGGAAAATAATGTGATTTTTTCCCCCTCCAAGTAAGGTTAGCAGGATACAGTCGCAGCTGTTAACTGCTACTGTAGTAGCAGCATCTATGCCTTTCCAAGAATGCAGTATTATGAACATACTTATTTTAGTTTTTGTCTCCCTATAAATGTTCACACTTAATAAATCCTGATTAAAAGATATAAAATTATTGAACAGAAGAAAAAATTATCCTTAGGCTGGTATTGCTTATTCCTTTCAGAGTAAAACAGTCTCAAACTAGAAATAACAACTTTAAAATGATCATGCTGGTAACTTAACTAGGGATAAAAAGTAACTAATGATACAATAACAAACATATCAGTTCAAAGTATGTTTTAGAAGTAGTTTAAACCCCCTTAGATTATTAAATAAAAAAAATAAAAAATAAAAAATAGGCTGTGAAGAAATAGATAGATCTACTTGTCAAACTATAAGCACTTTCGGGGGAACAAACAGCTTATAATAAAAATCCTTTTATAGACTAAGATGTTTCTATGTTTCTAGATGAAGCGGGAGTATATTATTATAATTTTTTTACTCTATAAATAATAATGTGAATTTTCTGCAGATATCTCCCTGACACAAATGAGCGATGATTTGAGTTATACAATGCGAATTTCTAAATTATGCCATATGGCATTAGCCTTCTTGTCGTATTTACAAGCAACAAATTAGGCAAGCGATGACTTCCATCCAGCTTTTAGTGGCTGCTGGAAAACATATGAATGAGAGGAGGAACAAAGATAGATCTGAATATGTTTGTTGCAGAAAAGAATATGGGAAAACCTGTCTTTTAATTTTGTCAATAAACCAACCTCCATCAAAGTCTGATGGTGATTAATGAGAAGTGATGACTTTGGTGCCTGATACTTTTGAAAGTGCTGGTCTTTTAAGTTTTTAACTAACCACAGGGATAGATTAACATGAAAGACATTTTATTTTGTACTGTTTAAAACACTTGTTTTCTTATCCTCTGTGATATAGTGAAGAGTTACACCAAACGTCCCATTGTTCACATGTCCAGACAACACTGCAACATCTGTAGGAAACCTTAGTGTAACTAGTACAGTACTGGTACAGTGAAATGCTTTTAAATAGAGGGATTTCTCTCTCTGTAGTTTGTCTGTTGAGGGGTTTGTTCTGGCATTCATCTCTTTCATCATACTTCAGATCGTACCACTGCCACCTTCTCTGTATCCTAGCAACTACTAAACTTCTTTAGGAAGTGAGAATGCCCTGACATAAGTGTCTAAACTATTCCTTTTTTTATCTCCACCTTGAAAGAAGAGAAAAAGCTACCTATTATAAAGACTGCTTTTGAAGCACATTAACCAATGGCAAAGGTCTGGCACCGTTCTTTCATTTTGAAAGTATAAGCTTTAAATGGTTGAAGTAATCAGTACATGTAAGGTTGTTTTTTACTCCAGTTATTGTTGTACACTCACTGAGCACTTTATTAGGAACACTAATACTGGGTAGGGCCTCCCTTTGCTCTCAAAACAGCCTCAATTATTCGTGGCATGGATTCCACAAGATGTTGGAAACATTCCTTTGAAAAATTCCTCTGGTCCATGTTGAC
This sequence comes from Myxocyprinus asiaticus, assembly GCF_019703515.2. Classification (NCBI taxonomy): domain Eukaryota; kingdom Metazoa; phylum Chordata; class Actinopteri; order Cypriniformes; family Catostomidae; genus Myxocyprinus; species Myxocyprinus asiaticus. Next base: position 32,529,116 of record NC_059357.1, on the reverse strand, counting down.
ATGACTGCATCACGCAATTTCTGAAGATTTGTCAGCTGCACATTCATGCTGCAAACCTCCCATCCTATCACATCCAAAAGGTGCTCTTTTGGATTCAGATCCGGTGACTGGGAAGGCCACTGAAGAACAGTGAACTCAATGTCATGTTCATGAAACCAGTTTGATATGACTTCTGCTTTGTGACATGGTGCATTATCATGCTGGAAATAGCCATTAGAAGATAGGTAAATGGCCATGAAGGTATATTCAAATAGGCTGTGGCATTCAAGCGATGATTAATTGGTATTAACGGGCCTAAAGTGTGCCAAAAAACATTCCCCACACCATTACACCATTGCCACCAGCCTGGATTGTTGACACAAGGCAGGTTGGGTCCATTGATTTATGCTGTTGGCACCAAATTCTGACCCTACCATCCAGGCTACATTTTTCCAGTCTTCAACTGTCCAGATTTGGTGAGCCTGTGCCCACTGCAGCCTCAGCTTTCTTTTCTTGGCTGACAGAAGTGGAACCCGATGTGGTCTTCTGCTTTTGTAGCCCATCCGCCTCAAGGTTCGATGTGTAGTGCATTCTGAGATGCTATTCTGCTCAATTGTACATAATTGAGTGGTTATCTGAGTTACCGTAGCCTTTCTGTCAGCTCAAACCAGTCTGGCTATTCTCCACTGACCTGCAGAGCTGCCACTCACTGGATGTTTTTTGTTTTTGGCACCATTCTGAGTAAACTCTAGAAGCTGTTGTGTGTGAAAATCCCAGGAGATCAGCAGTTACAGAAATACTCAAACCAGCCCGTCTTGCACCAACAATCATGCTACGGTCGAAATCACTGAGATCACATTTTGTCCCCATTCTGATGGTTGATGTGAACATTAACTGAAGCTCCTGGCCCGTATCTCCATGATTTTATGCACTGCACTTCTGCCGCATGATTGGCTGATTGGATAATTGCATAAGTGCTCAGTGAGTTTATTTTGGATTCGCTATATGCAACGCATAATTTAAATTCATTGAAACCAGCTGATATCAGTTCAGGAGACTCTGTGTTGTCAGTTAAGTGTTACAATTTTGAAGCAAGGAGACAGCGGAGTTTGTCTTTTGGAGAAACGCCAACAAAACTACATCTGGTAAGAAACCTATTTAAGTTTTTTCATTGAAATTGTTTGTCAAAAGACTAGAGTCTCTAGTTTCATCCAATATGCCATTTTTAAAATTTGAGCGATTTATTGCAAAATGCCACGTTGATAAACACAATATACACTAATCTGTACTTTTGCACATTTTTTTCTTAGAAATCCTATATTTACTGAGCATTATCACATTTAGATTTAATGGCTTCACCCAAAAGCTGAAAAATGTTTGCTTTCAGAGGCTTTATATGGAATTAAACTGACAGCACACTGGAGGTTACATCATTCACTAAATATGGAGCATCATATAGCTCTCTATGCAGTTAAGTGCATTCAATCCAAACTTCCTATCAACATTTTGACTGTAACATCTCAAAAATATGAATAACCAACACTCCTGGAAACATAATAAACAATAAAATAAAAAAAAGAATAAAAAAAAAATTATTGCTTGGTATTATTTACAATTTCACAACTTAGTCCTGCTGCCCACATGTGTTGCCATCAATTTTTAGGAAAACTTATATTTATTTGCATGTTTATTAGATGCTACTTGTAACAAATCAAAAAGGGAAATAGAAAATGCCCACAGCAGTCACGCTTGGTTCTCAGGAGGATAAGGCTTATTCACTCCACGTCTGATGTGACAAAACCATATGAAACTGCACATATTCATTTGGGAGATGCTTTTATCCAATGTGACTTACATCACATTCAGGGTATACTTTTAATCAGTTTGTGTTTTCATGATCACATAGGAAGTCAACATGTGGCTTCTGAAAGTTTATGTACCCTGAAATCAGCCCCATACTGTCGAATTACTGACAAGTGCCATCCCTCATCATAGATTTTTGCATTAATTCAACTGTGATCACCCTTCCCTCTAGTGCTATTGATGAGGTGTTGCGTGAGCAATTGTTAAGACACAGGATCTGGTTCCATGGGAACCAAGAAGTAAACATTCACATAAACAATGGTTAGCATGATTTTGTGGTTGCATTATTTATTTTATTTAAAATAAAATATAAAATACAGTATGTGTCCGTGTTGGCTGTATTTACAACCAAAAAAATGCAACTCTCTTTTGTCCCCTGTCTGTGTACATTTCAACCTGGAAACTGAAGCTCACATGCATTTAGACAGATCATTAAAGTTCAATATTTCTGACTAAGTGTGAAAGAAAGCGCTTTCTAATCATGTTTTGATCAACCTTTTGTAATCAAATAGTGTAAAATTTTTCCCAGGGTTGTCACAATACCAAACTTTTTGTACTAAAATGTTGTTACCTCAATAAAAACTAATATTGAACACTCCTTAATTTACAAAGTTAAATATCAATATAAATATTAGCAAATTACAAGAAAACAATGGCATGTAACCTTTAATTTTTTCCTCAGTTAAGGAAACAATTTTCAATCAGTTATTCAAGTAAACAGCCAGTAATAAATAATAAGAGCAGTGAGTGGTTTTCTCTTTTTCTTGTCAATATTGTGGTTAGATTAATATTAACAAAGCACAACCTCTCTTTACAGAGCATGCACGCAAATATGCATGCAAACATTCAGCAACAGCCATAAGTCAGTCTGACCGAAGTCGGTACTCAGTAATAATGATACTGTAGAAAGACTGGTATTGTTACATTATTTTTATTTATTTATTTGTGATCAATCTCTTTTGACATTCCTAATTTGTAGAGTGTTGGTCATTTAAACATGGATCTTGTAAACACTGACTGATTACTTTCACATGCGGTTTATCATCGTAAAACCTAAATATGCCAGTAAAATGTATGTAAGAAGCAAGAAAGTGCAAGCCAAGAGGAAAATCCACCAGGTCCTATCATTTGATAATCTCTGCATCCTTGTTAGTTGATTGAAGCTTCCTGTAAAATCAGTGTGCTGTGCTATGCTGAGCAGAGCTGTGATGCAGTATCTAAAAGAACTGACCTTGCCTGGGCCAATCACTCACAGGTATTGAGTCGGGTTACAGGTGACAGCTAAGAAATGTTGGGGTGGATTAGGTAGGATAAATCATTGGGTACATTCTCTCACCATTGACCTCCTGGGAAAGGATGGACTTCTGACTCTCAGTGAGACTTCATCTAAGGCCAAGGAACATTTATGCCTTATGGGCAGCTTTTGAAGTGAGATGAGACCTGATCTGCATAACATCAAATGTGTGTGTGTGTGTGTGTGTGTGTGTGTGTGTGTGTGTGTGTGTGTGTGTGTGTGTGTGTGTGTGTGTGAATAATAGGTGAGGATATGGTTGTTCAGTCAACACTCCCCAATCAGTCTGAACTTTTTATGACCCGTAACAACCAATTGTTTCACATTCACATTCACACACACAAATTGCTCCTTGTTGATTCTAATTACTTAAAATGAGCTAATGTAACACAAATCTTAAACAGTTTTGTCACACCTTAATTTCATTGTGTGCAATCAAGTTTATCTTATCAATTTGCTTGTATAACATAAAGCTTGCTCATTGGCCATAACCAGATGTATGTACTGTATGATCTGGTTCCCAGCATGAACCCCGGAAATTGCAGATGAATGTTTTGATATTCACTGTTCACAGTATTTGCAATGGTGGTATTGAGTTTGTTGTTCTTTTGAGTTACTTGTCATGTGAGTGCATCTGTTTCTATAAAAATGTGTTTTTTTTTTTTGTTTTTTTTTTATTATTAATTTAACCTTTAATTGTATGGGTGTTTTGCCAAACAATATTAAATATTCAGGTCTTTATATAATTACATTTTCAAGACAATTAAAAATAATAGAATATAATATATTCTGATGTATTTTGATGTTTTATTTTCCATATACCAAAGAGATGATGCAACAAATATAGAACAGGATTCATTACTTCCACACTGAAATTTCAAGAGATGCAACCGGCTGTTAAACACATATTGAGCTACACATAACACATAATCTAAACATAAGGTGCACATACTGTATGTATTTTCTGAGGCACTTTATAGATGCAACTTACATCATTTCAGTAGTACACCCAAATGACAATATTCAAATAATACTGTTCATGTGTTATACTTGCTATAATTTACTTCCACATTGCATCTTCATCAAATAGCAATGTCAAATGTAAATCAAGTCAATCACTGACACATCAGCGCCACCTTGAGAAAGAAATGTATTACTTAGAATTCATCATTGTCACACAGAAAATCAACCTGATAGTGTTGTCATTTGTATGACTATAGTACTCATTTGTCTTGTAATAAACAAAGAAATATATAACCTGAGATAGTAAACTTATATAGATATGAAATAATCATAAAAAAAAAAAAAATGTTTTATGGAAGCACAAAAAAAAAAAAAAAAAACGATTACATATCTAGGGTCTTTAATGACCCTATACACTTTTGGTAATCAAGCATTTATAAAAAAGTTTTTATTTTTTGCAATTTTTTGCAATTTTGCATTTATTTATTTATTTTTTTACCAGAAGAGAAAGGTATATTACGAATGATAAAAAGGTGTGGGCATAACTCCAAAAAATGGATGTTGTACAAAGGGTGGAATGAGGTCCCGTGTCACTAAAGACCTGAGGTATGCATTAAATGGTTAATTGCGTGGAAACATTCCTTAGTTTTATTAAGTTAATTATTATTATTATTTTTTATTTTATTTTATTTTTTTAAACATTGATCTAACAATATAAAGAGGTTTATGCTTAAAACAAAACAAATAAATAAATAAATTTTCCAAGAAGCTAAATACATTTAATTCAATATATATTCTTATATATATATATATATATATATATATATATATATATATATATATATATATATTATCTTAATTGTGCTTCTTAAGTAATGAATTTCTTGTAAACAAAACAAAAATACTACTTAAGCTAATTCTATTTTATTTATTTATTTATTTATTTATTTATTTATTTTTTTTGTGAGCGAAATAACTGCCACTTTTCACTTTCTCGGTTGTAATACGTGTTTGCTCGTATGTGAGATCTGATATGTTTGAATACTGAACAAATGGCTCTGATATGTTTGCAACTACAACACCCTTGATATTTTTACAGTGAGTGAGCACAGAAAGTGTTCCTAGATTTCTCATGTTTTGTATCTGGTTTTAGCTAGACACTTATTTGCTAAAACTTGTCACATATCAGCCTTTAGAACATGTGATGGCAATACTAACTGCTGGTGTTTATTTTTGCTTGTCTGGGTCATGTACACAAAGCAGCGATGGCAGGTTTACACACAGCTGCTTTTTACAAAAGGAGAGCCAGAGTTTTAGTATATGCCTACTGCAATATGCATTATGCCCACATGTAGGGGGGATTGCTGTTTATATCCTTGAGCCTGCTTTTATGTGTTATACTAAATTATTAATGAGATGATATTGTGCATTAAGTGTACTGTGAAAATTTGTGTGTATGTGCGATGCATATCTATTATGGATGGTGAAAAAGCCATTGAATTTTCTGGCTGGTGTAAAGTGGAGAAATGGAATTTCTCTGATCCACCAGCATTAAGACATGCAAACAGTGTGTGGATATAGGAAGATGCTGAAGCTACAGAGCTTCTATAATTAACAGAGGCAGGAAAGCTATTATTTTTGTCTAAGACATGCTTTAAAACTAGAGATACCATGTGAATGTAACATAAAATAGCTGACTATTATTGTGCCACTAGTGTAAAAAAAAATAAAAAAAAATAGGTCATTGTTAGACTGGCAAAATGCTTATTCATGTGAGAAGCTCTAATTTTCATGGTCTGCTGGTGGTCCTTAACAGCAAACTTCTAAAAACTGTTTTTATGAGCCTATTTTAAACAGATCATGCTCAGGTGCTCTTGTCTGATGTTAATGTGGTTATCTTTGGGATTTTGTCTTTGTGATGTAAATGTAAAATATGACTTCAGGGATCACACAGGGATATGACCTCACCCCTAAATAACATTGGTTGGATGGCTGAGATGTTAACAGTATATCCACATAAAGCAATTGGCTGCTGTTGTATTCACAATCTGCATCCAAATTCACATACTGTCAGAGTATGTATTGCATTTGTTGAATAACAAATGTCTTGGCCATTAAAAAAATATGTTCTTTAGGTATGCAGGTGAGTAGTATGAATACATTCCTGGACATACTTACCATTGGAACATGGGCATCCTATGACCCAAATATAGTAACAACCATGAAAATAATCTAATCTCTGGTTTTGTTCAACAAGTATAATTTACATATAACCACAAGGACACTCACGACTACTTTATTAGGTACACCTGCACACCTTCTTATTCATGTGATTATCCAAACAGCCAACTGTGTGGCAGCAGTGCAATGCATATATGGGTCAGGAGCTTCAGTTAATGTTCACATCAACCATCAGAATGGGGATAAAAATGTGATCTCAGTTATTTAGACCGTGGCATGATTGCTGGTGCCAGAGGCTGGTTTGAGTATTTCTGTAACTGCTGATCTCCTGGGATTTTCAAGCACAACAGTCTCTAGAGTTTACTCAGAATGGTGCTAAAAACTAAAAACATCCAGTGAGTGGCAGTTCTGTGGATGGAAACGCCTTGTGGATGAGGGAGGTAAAGGATAATTGCCAGACTGGTTCGAGATGATAGAAAGGCTACAGTAACTCAGATAACCCCTCTGTACAATTGTAGTGAGCAGAATAGCATCTCAGACTGCACAACATGTCAAACCTTGAGGCAGATAGGCTACAACAGTAGAAGACCACGACAGGTTCCATTTCTGTAACTTGGCATCCCATTTGATGTTCTTGACTGGGGTTGCAGCCTTTTCCGTCCTTCTCCTACATAAGCTTAGATGTGTCGAAATATGACCTAGGCTGGCCCTACCAGATTCAACTGATCCTTTCAGTTGACTGCTTCTTTTCATCTCCACTTCCTCCCAAACCTTGATTTTATGCCCCCTTGTGAGAACTTTAGATTCTCTGTGTAGCAGCACAAGTAATCATGAACTTTTTGCTCAGGTTGGTACTGAAAGAGCTTTGGTTTGATCTTCCACCTGGTAAAGGCAATGCTGCTTTGAATTTGTGGAGGTAGTGGCCAGTCTTCTTCTCAGAGCTATCAATATTGGACAGCGGTACATTATAGACCATAAGGGGCCAGAGGATCCCTGAAAAGATGGCTTATTAGTAGGTTCAGGCCATGAACATGACTGGAAGACCAGATTTATGACCATTATCCACCATATCAGTTTTTCAGAAATTGTTAGAACAAGTCTGCCTCCCAGAGAAAAATGGTACTTCTTAACCTCCCTCTCATCACCATCAGTGACCTTGAATTACCACAGTTGAAACACATCCAAACCCAGGTGATGAGCTTCTCAGGGCCCTGAAGGATGTACAGTATCTACACCCTAACACTGATGTGGTTATTCAGGGGTCATCTGCATTTCAGTTCTGCTGATTTAAACAGCATGGTCATAACCAGTGCAAAGAGGATTGCTGGTATATCCCGTAATGATCCCTTTCACCAACCAATGCCACTCAGAAGTAATGGTACCTGAAGAGAATTTTGTAAAAAAAAAAAAATAATCTGGATATATTGGGGGGGTTTGCTTATAAACTTTACAATTGTTCATGGAAAGAAAAAAATAAAATACATTTAAGCTTACTTCTTGCTGGGTTTGTCATTCAGGCATATTGTCTGGATATTTTGAACACCACAAATTTGGTGTATGCCCTCCCTTCAGAAAATAGTTAAAAATAGAAACATTCTTTCTAGCAAGTCTTATAACATGATGGGCATTATGAAACATGGTAGTGTCAACACTGTGGTGCTTTCAAAAAATTGCTCTGTTTGTTTGAGCTGTCTGAACTGTAAATGTCAGGCTCAACCAGTGGTGTGAGTTTAGAATGGGACTTGTTTGGTGATAATGGAAGGCCGGAGTGGGGTGTTGGGTGTTTTTGGGAAACTTGTCTGTAAACACATTATTTTTGCAATTCAATTTAGTGCTGCTATAGTGGCACATAAATTACAGACTTCATCTATAAGAAATTAACATTTACTTTGACAAAGAATCATTTCCTCATTAAATGAAAAAACAATACTTAATAAAAGACAGCTTTTTATAAATTTTACCTAGTATTAGCCCTCTTTGTTTAAATGCATATTTAAGAAAGGAAGATTTGATTAGATTATGATCAATACAGTCAAATTAGAAATCACTTTCCAAGCCATTGCACATAAAATAGTGTCCAGACAGCATTACTGAACTCATGCTGAGGCTAACTTTAACCCATCTTGCTGATTAACATTTCTGGACCATTCATTTGCATTATAATTTAGGGAGTCCTTATTGATATACAGTAGATCTGAGATTTTCCAACATTATGATGAGATGACTGTATGACTACAATCACAACTAAAACCAGTTAAGGATACACACAGCATTCAACAGATGCGCTGCAATACTTTATGCTTTTACAGCAATACTAAGCTTCTTGCATCTAAATGATCGTAAAATGTTTCTGCAGGCACCTGCTTTTCAGTTGAGGAAACACACAAACTGATGCATATTTATAAGATGAACCCAATTGACCCTTACTCAAAAAAGGCCCAAATGAAGGCAATTTAGAACAAATACCACACTTTAAGTTAGATTAGAAAAGGGACTTGATGAAGTTAACTTTGCTTTTAAAGTCATAACTATTTCATATCTGTAGTCTGAGTAAGATTATTGCATTAATATTCCCTATGGGGGAAGCAATAGACATACTGTACATACGTATATGCAGAAGAAACAATTATGTATTCAGCTGAGCCTCACTGGTTGTTTTAATATAGACTGTAAAAACGGGAATGTCGATTTGTAGTTTGTCGGCCCCCTGAACACTAGCCACGTTTACATACAACCAAATAATCCATTTATAATCTGACTGATAGCTCAATCGGATTAGATTGAAAAGCCTTAATTTAAACACAAAAATGATCAGACTGAGCTGGATCCGAATTACATTTCCATCTGATTGGAAGGTGTGGTGTAGATCTTAAATAATCAATTTAAAAGAAAATATTAGCCATGTAAAAGTTTGAATCCGACTACTTTCTCAATCACATTCTAAAATACCTTGCACTCATGCACAGAGCAGTGGTGCGTTTGTATGTTTATACATGATACTCGTCGCGTGAACCAACTTTATACAAAGCAATGACAAAATGCATTATTAAGGGTATGCAGGCTCACACTGAATATTCTGCGGAACACATGTTCTTTCATGACATCACATAAAGCAAAACAGAATGTGTCATTCTTAATAGGGACTTTAAGCAGCAGGTGCTGTTATGGCGTCTGTATTCCTTTGTGTGTATACATGACTTCAATCACTTCCTTTGCCATAGTGACAGTCGACTGTACGTGACAGACTAGGAAAGTAAATGTTAGAATAGAGTTCAGAATAGAGTGAGTAACACAAGAAGAAAGTTTTTCTTGCAATTTTTTTTTTTAGATATTACAGTGTAACAAAGTTCATAAAAGAAGAAATCAGGAGCCGGTTGAACAATCCACTTATGTCATTTATTCTCAATGAAAAATAAAACTTTCTAGCGGCAACTTAAATCGGGCTTTTCAACCACACACACACTAAAACTGCTTTTCAGCAGAATACTCTCAGCCGCACAGACACACACTCATAGGTCAGGCGTGTCAGTCTCTCTCTCCCTTCTCCGCCATCTGGCTTCCTTTTACACTCTCCCGCACCCGCACCCTCACTAGAACAAGAAACAGGTGTTCATAAACAGGTGACAATCCTTACCATTCTCATCTGACGATCTCGCTCTCCATTCACACACTAACGCTCGACCACACCCGAGAACACGTCAGAGAATTCCTTTTGCAACCTGGAAACCTCCGTTCGTTGGGACGGCGAGAGGTGGTCTCCACAAGTGACTGATTGCTGATTGGCTTTTAGATTCACCTCCGGTCCGATCTCTTCCCACTCCAGAACTACCGTCGCCAACGTCACGGGGACCGCCTCTCTCCATGGCTTTAGGAGGTTGAGGTAGTAAATCTGATGTGCCCCACCCCTATCTGTACGCACCACCTCATAGTTGACTTCCCCGACTCGCCGTTTGACCTCAAAGGGCCCTTGTCATTTAGTGAGTAATTTCGAGCTTGATGTGGGTAGCAATACAAGAACTTTATCTCCCGGTGAAAATTCCCGTAGCTGGACTCATTCTGCGGTTCCTCTTGGCAGACATGCAGTGAACTGCTCCAGCACCATCAGATTAATCACCGCCTCGGCGTCGGGCTCCCCGCCGGCAAGCACCCACCTCTGACAGGCATCGCGGTGCAGCTGGGCTTACACAAATGGGCGGCCGGCCTCGCCAAGTGTGAGTGAACGGAAATGCTGGCAGTGTTGTTCAGGTGTGCGGCCGACACATTGGAGGATAGCCTTCTTCATGTCCCAGTAGATCAGGCAGTGTTTTGGCTGGCAGTCGCTGGACCATGAGCTGGGATTCCCCAGAGAACAGCGTTAGCAGAAGTAGCACCCACTGGGATTCTGGCCAGCCAGAGGCGGTAGCAGCCTGCTTGAAGAGCCCAATGAAGGCCTCCGGGTCATCCTGGGGCCCCATCTTGGTCAAGAGGAGAGGGGGTATGGCTGCTGCCCCCGGGGATGCAGCTGAGGAGCTGCCCAGGGCTATCAGGCTCCACAATGCCCGTCGATCCTCGGCTTGGTCCTGTAGGAGCTCTTGAAAATGCTGCTCCTGGGCGAGGAGAGCCTGATGGTGTGTTTCCTGAATGCCGGCGAGGGCACGGCTGACTTTGCCCAGTGGTGAGGTTTCCATAGCGGCACTTCTTTCTACGAATTCCGGGTTTTGGCACCAGTGTAACAAAGTTCATAAAGGGAGAAAGCAGGGGCAGGTTGAACAGTCCCCACATATCGTTTATTCTCAATGAAAAATAAAACAGCTTTCCAGCGGCAACTTAAATCAGGATTTTCACATGTAATTCACATGTAAACTAATATTTGTATTTGGATTGTAAAGTGTAGGGGATATATAAACTTTACATTCAGAATATGCAATCAGATTGAATTTATTCGGATTGACAAAAAATAGTGCATGTAAACATGGCTACTGTGAATTTGGAAAATTGGTGTTCAGAACACAAAAAAGACAATCTCTTCTACATAGAATACTAGTTCTTCGTCTTGTATAGCCTACTCTTGAATGTTCCCATAAATGAACACTTCAGTTGGCTGCTCTGATGCAGCATTTCATTTACACAGAACTAAAGCCTAAAACATGAGCTTATGTGAAACTTTGACATTATCTTTTGCTGCCTAGCAAAAACTTGTATTTCTGTTAGGAAATGCAAATCTAGTTATCATGAAAATTATGTGACTGTGGTGACATTTTTGCAGGCACATTACATGGTAAAAAAATTAGTAAATGATTTCCAAATAGATGAAGTTAATGTTAATGCTCTATCAAGTTTTAAATCATCAAAACTTTCTTCCCTAACTAGGAGCTGTACTTTTTTGTTTTTTTAATGGAATGACATGCAGAAAACGTCCCTATTACCTCTCAGATGCCACTGAAAAAGGTGCCATGAAATATCACATCTGTCTTTCTAACAGCCCTAGGTAAACAGCAGGGAAAGTTGTCTGCGGGCCATGGGGTCAAAATATTTGATTAGCCAGTCAGAAGACTTCCTGCCTGTCAATCGTTGTGGCACGATTTTTTTTTTGCTCCTAATGAAACGCTCAGTGTAAGATGGCAAAATGACACCCCTCACCTCCATCTGCTCCAATACAACGGTCTCTAGTGTGTTTGTGTGTGTGCTCATGTCTTTGGCTTGCAGTGTTTTGAAAAAAGGGGGCATGGCTAATTTAACATCTAGTCTGGTGGAAGTTCCAGAATGGCCAAATCGCTAACAGTACCTTTAAACTTAAATCTAACTTATACTGTCATAAAAGCAAATGTGAGATGAAAAATGAAATTACTGAAACCACATCATTTATTGATGGTTCGACTCACGTGCTCTGCAGGACTCATACCCCAGCCCTTTGCATCCCAAGTGCAACGTTCTATTAGTTTAGCTATCGTGCAATTTGATTATGCTTGAATAAGCTTTTAAATGTAGTTAATTGTGTAATGCAAATGTTAAAATGTATTGCCTTACAAGTTGTGCTCTATAGTAAGTGTTTTGATGTCATAAGATAGCATCAACCATAGGTTGGTTGTTTTAAGAAAAAGAGTAACAATATACTTTGTTTTTGTTGACCTGCCCAATTAAACCAATAGAAATAATAATAATAATAATTAAAAAAAAAGTTCAGTTCCTGTGATTTATATTAAAATCATAAGTTTATAAGAGGTTTTGTTTCAGGGGATTTCATACCTCCCAAAAAAACTCTGAGCCAAGGGCTTCACTGTTGAACACAAGCAGCTGTTTAGAGAAAAGCAGACTAGCTAGAGGCATAACAAGAGAATGCAAATCTCACAAAAACACTGGCACTGCACCTAGAAAAACATCTGTGATGGGGTGCTGTCACGCTGCATCTGTGCAGTGGATGAGGAACAAAAACTCCTTTAAAAGATGCTTCTGTTTTAAGCTCATCATGCTCTGTCTAATCCGACCTGACAGTGAAGATTGCTCATAACGGCTATGGATGAATATATGCAAAACAAACATGCCCTTCTTCAGTCATTGGTTTGCTGTCAAACAACTTGAAATGGTGTGATTCTTGATTAAGACTCTGGGACAGGATAATTAGCCCTGCAGAGAAAATACTGAGTAACCTTTTGATGTTTGCAAATTGCTTTTTTATATTTCTGGTTTTCTGATTTGTAAACCGACACATACAATAATTATCTTTAGTCTATTAAATTAATGTACCCAAACAAGATGAAAGGAGGTGATACATACATCTGATGTATTTTTCAGTTGTCTAAAAAATATTTTAAATGTATTTTTCTAAATATTTGTTGTCAGAAACATATCTCCATGGTCACTGAGTCTTAATGAATATTCCAAAACCCAGTAGCCTATAGCAAGCAATGCGGGCCATTGCTTTTATGATATTTTCTGTGATATAATTATATTGCAACTCCAAGCTTACATTTCTTTAAACATTTTATGTAATCATTGGCAGCATCTTCTAGACAGAAAGAATATTTTAATGAACCTGAGACTGACAAAACATTTAAAAATGATTCAGCAAATAAAACCCTACTTTTAAGAAGCAGAATAGTATGTATTAATGCAAGAAATGATGACAGCTGGTAATGAGCACTTCCTGCATTCTGCTGCATTTGACTATTGTGCCTAGAATACAAATGCATCAGAAGTGTATAAGCTGTACTAAGGTTTTTATAGACTGGATTTTTTATCAAGTACTGCAATCTTAAAAACATATATATACAGTGAATTTATTAGTATATAAAATGGCCTATAATGGCTACACTTAAATTGCAGTGACAGGTAAACAACCTATTCAATGTTCTGATGAGCAATACAATGTGCATTGACTTTAATAATGGATAGAAATCCCAGCTGTTCCCTGCTGGGAAAAAAAGACAATTTAAACCAACCTGAGATGGTTTGCAGGTCTTAACTGGTCTCCCAGCCTAGTCAAGCTGATCTTTTGCTGGTTTTAGTGGTTTTGTTCACTTGCCAGGTTTGGAACTGGCTGATTGACCAGCTAAAACCAGTTGAGCACCAGCTTTACCAGACTGGGAGACCAGCTTAAACCAGGAATAACTTTTTGTGCATTGCTTTTTGATGTAGACATTCATTGACCAATGAGAATTTTAGAGAGGTGGGTCCAGTATTGCTTTCAGAAATCCAATTTGCAGTATTTCTGCTCTAAACTCTACACCCTCTTGGAGGGTGGACTAAATTGGAGCTTACATATATCAATCCTCCAAATTTTCATTAGAGCTTTCTCTAAAGTGTAGGCACCTAACGTGGAAATGTTTGCCTGTGACAAAAATTGCATGCTATATTTGCTATTCTGTCTCACGGTTTGATTTTATAGAACAAACCAGTGATGGCTGCATGTGCGTTTAAATAAGAAACTAACATTAGATTCAGATTTACAGATAGAATATGTATCCTCTGATTTTAACTTCACCTCTCCCTCCATTGAATGGCATCACACTTTCAGTTTGTGGCATTGACAGCTCGTCTTACTGCCTTGAGGTAGCCAATTCTTTTGTGTGGGCCTCTGGGGCCCAGAAATACAGGGAATGCAGAATCAAATGCTAGAATACATGCCCTTCTGTGTGCATTGTCAAAGGATTGCAGTGCTTCAAGGCCATGATCTTGTCTTGTGAAATTCCTATGGACCTTTGTTTTTGAGATTCATTACATTTTAACACTCTCAGCTGCACCAGCAGCAGAGGACCTGGAAATGTAGAAGTCAGTGTTGTGGAGTGGTAATGTCACTTACATGGCAAGTATTGGGACATTATTGAAGAAGACAAAGAAGAATATTGAAGATCATGTGTTTTTGTAATAGCGCTGCCAAAATGACAGCTCAGTAAAATTCAGGAAGATTATGCCACTGATTTTTATAGTAATGACTGCCTTCTATAAATGTGGTGGGTTATTTTTGGTAAGCTTGCACACTGTATCACTCTAGCAATAATCCTGTTAGGAACTGTCAGAAGTCATTACAGGAACGCAGAGTTGAAAGCATCCCCATTAGACATGTACAGAAGAAATACACGCCTTTTATATAACTGAATATGTCCATTCTGCATCATGTTCTACTTTCTTTCCAAGAAGAACAGTGGATTGACAGGTGAATGGCGTATATGATCTCAAATGATTGCTGTAGCACTAGGAACCCTCAGTTGTGACAATGTTTTTCAACATTGCCTATTGTCAGTTCTCCTAAGAATAATAGATAATATCGCATTGTCATCAGTACTGTAGCACCACTAAACACCTCTAAATGGTTCAACCTATAGGGATTATCAACAATACGGCTCATCTTACTAAAGAGAGGACATGCAATTTGCAAATTATATAAAAAATCACAGCACGCTGAAATGTATCCATGATGTAGATGTGTTGCAAAGCATATTTTATCTTAGGTAACACTTTATAAAAACATTCATTAATAAATCATTATTTCCTTCCAAGTGTGTGTGCGTGCTCCAGAAATCTGTAAGGCAAACCCTCAATCACTATCACACCATCCTGCATTCCAAGTACCCCGCAATTGATCATCTTACCTGTTTGAACACTGTGTTCCAGCCGATTCACTAATAAACTAATCTGTGTTATTTGACCCATCTCCCTTTCATCATTGTGTCTATGCCAGTCTGTGACAGAAGGCCAGAGCATGACGACAAATCCGGCAGGAACTAATCCTAATAATCCATTGCAAGAATTTGTTGATGTTTTACGCAGTCTCTCACCACTTCTTTCTTCACAGCCACCGAGCACAATCACCACACTTCCTGGAACCACTTCATCACCAGTGTACACCACCAGTCCCATGGTCAATCCAGCACCCTACTCTGGCTCGGCGGAGGACTGTAATGGCTTTCTGCTTCAGTGTTCACTCGCCCTGGAAATGCAGCTGCAGCGCTTCCCATCTGAAAGAGCCAAAATAGCCTTCATCCTGTCATTACTTACCGGCAGAGCTCTACAATGGGCAGAATCCTTATGGACAAAAACTAGCCCCGTCATGCAGTCGCTGGATTCTTTCTTCACTCACTTCCGTGAAGTTTTCGGACAACCCACTGGTGACACCACAGTGAGTGAAAAATTAATTAAACTCCGTCAAGGAAAGGATAATATTCTTGACTACTCCCTCAAGTTTAGGACCCTTGCTGCAGCTAGCAGATGGAATGAACCTGCATTACTTACCACATACCATCAAGGCCTGAACCCAGCGCTGCGGCTGCAACTCGCCACCTACGATAACACCATTGGGCTAGAGTGTTTCATTCAGTTGTCCATCCGGGTGGCTCATTGAATGAGGGAATGTCTAGAAGACCAGCCAGCCTTGCAGTCTCTCTCCGCTACCCACCAGCCAGTTCCGTCAGCCCCTCCAGAACCAGTCTCAGAGCCCAGGCAAGTGGGTACATTTCACCTCTCCCCCGCAGAAAGACATCGCCAGCTGACCCAGCACCTTTGTATATATTGCGGAGCTGAGGGACACGTGAAATCCTCGTGTCCTGTCCAACCTCCATTACCAGGGGTGAGTGTTGTTTTTTAACCCTCAGTCAATTGTAAACCACTTACTACCACTGTAACGGTTACTGCCCATGATGTGTCATCCACAGTCACCGCCCTCCTCGACTCTGGGTCAGCTGGCAATTTAATCTCGGGAGCTCTCTGTCAAAGGCTCCAGCTCAAAAAGGAATCCTGCTCGTCTGAATACTTCATCCAATCCATAATCGGAAAACCCTTGGGGAGAGGCGTCATCAAGCATTGTACATACAGAGTGTGGACGAATGGAAAACTGCCTTTGTGACCCCTACTGGCCACTATGAATACCGTGTCATGCCGTACGGCCTGGTCAACACCCCCTCCGTGTTCGAGGGATTCATGAACGAGGTATTCTGGGAGTATCTCCACCACTTCATCCTAGTCTACATTGATGACATCCTGGTATACTCCTGGAACGAGGCCGAACATCGCCACCATGTTCAATTAGTGCTCTCCAAGCTGAGGGAATAACATCTCTGCCTCAAGGCTGAGAACAGTTCCTTGGTTACATCATCTGTGCAGAGGGCATCAAGATGGGAGAAGGGAAAGTGGGAGCCATCAAAACCTGGCCAGATCCCACCACCATCATAGAACTTCAATGCTTCCTTGGGTTTGCTAATTTCTATCGTTGATTCATACAGAACTACAGCCTAGTCACAGCTCCTTTGACCTCCCTCCTCAAGAACAAGCACAAAACTCTATCCTGGTCACCTGAAGCCATCCAAGCCTTCAACCAGTTAAAGGTAGCCTTCACATCTGCTCCACTGCTCCATCATCCCGACACGGAAAAACCTTTCATTGTTGAAGTAGATCCTCTGCCTCGGGCGTAGGTGCCATCCTCTCACAGCAGCAGGGGAATCCAGCCCGTCTCCATCCTTGTGCATACTACTTCAGAAAACTCAACGCAGTGGAGCAAAATTATGACATCAGCAACAGATTACTCCTAGCCATCAAACTAGCTCTGGAAGAGTGGCGGCATTGGTTGGAGGGGGCCCGTCATCCCTTCCTGGTCCTAACCAACCATCAGAATCTGGAATATCTGAGAGATGCCAAGAGACTGAATCCCTGGCAAGCTCGATGGGCCCTCTTTGTCACCCAGTTTAACTTCACCATCACCTATTGCCCAGGGTCCAAAAACTGCAAAGCAGATGCCCTCTCTAGACTCTATGCTCCTGAGGAAGGTTCTGACCAACCTGAATCCATCCTGCCACCCAGTCTGATGGTCAACCCCATCCAGTGGAACCTGGACGATAGGATCACTGAGGCTGCCGCCACTGAGCCAGCTCCTCTGGGCTGCCCACCTAACAAAACCTTTATTCCATCTTCTCAACGTATTCCCCTCATTGAATCCATCCAGTCCTCTGTTGGCACTGGTCAACCCGGGACCAATCGTTCCCTCACGCTCATCCAGGAATGGTTCTGGTGGCCCAGAATGACCATAGACTTCAGAAGGTTTGTACAGGGTTGTGGAGAATGCGCAATGGCTAGAACACCCCTTCACCTTCCGATTGAAGAACTCCTCTCGTTGCCTGTTCCAAGAAGACCGTGGTCACACCTGGGGGTGGATTTCATGACAGACTTACCTGCATCTAACCTATTTACCTGTATTCTTGTCATTGTGGATAGGTTTTCCAAAACCTGCTGCCTGATCCCTTTGAAAGGCCTGCCCACAGCCATAGAAACCGCAGAGTTACTCTTCAACCATGTATTCAGGTATTTCAGCCTTCCTGAGGATATCGTTTCTGATAGAGGACCGCAATTCATCTCCAGATTATGGAAAGCCTTCTTCTCGCTCTTGGGTGTGACCGTCAGCCTCTCGTCAGGATATCACCCCAAGACTAACGGGCAAATGGAGAGGAAAATCCAGGAAGTAGGATGCTTCCTCCAAACCTTCTGCCACAGCCATCAGAACTCCTGGTACCAGTTCCTGGTATGGGCCGAGTATGCCTAGAACTCACTCCGCCAACCTGAGACTGGGTTAACGTCATTCCAATGCATACTCGGTTACCAGCAAACGTTGTACACCTGGGATGGGGAACCCTCTGAAGTTTCAGCAGTCAACCATTGGTTCTGTGAGAGCGAGAGGGTCTGGGACGCTGCCCATCACCATCTGCAGCGAGCAGTGCGCCATCATAAAGGACACGCTGATGCCCAGAGATCCTCGACCCCCACCTTTCAGCGCGGACAGAAGGTGTGGCTCTCCACCAAGGACATCAGGTTACATCTGCCCTTCAAGAAACTGAGTCCCAGATGCATTGGTCCCTTCATCATCCTGGAACAGGTCAACCCGGTGCCATATAAACTGCAATTACCCCCCACTACAAAATTCACCCAACATTTCATGTATCACTCCTCAAAGCCTTCCTCCCACCTTTGTCTGCCTCCTCCACAGACCCTGTCCCAGCAGAAGAACCCCCCCTACCGTGACTTCTGGAAGATGGACCCATCTATGCCATCAAGGAAATCCTGGACTCCCGGCGCCGTAGGGGTCGTCTCGAGCACCTGGTCGAATGGGAGGGATATGGACCAGAGGAATGCTCCTGGGTACCTCAAGACGACATCCTGGATCTGGCCCTCACTCAAACCTTCCACCTGAACCATCCTGATCATCCTGCTCCACGTGGATGGGGCCAGCCATGGCACCTGGAGATACGGCCCTCTGGAGCGGCCCAGGGATGGGGGGGTAATGTCACGATCACGGCAGGCTCTCCCTCACCCACTCAACCTTCACACTCACCGGAGTACTAATCAGGCACACCTGTCACTCATCAACCCTCATCACCAGCACTATAAGAAGAGCGCACACACCCTCAGTCATTGTCTGGCCTCATCAGAAGCTACAAGACTACCTACCTCGAAACCTACCTTCTACGAACTTCTATTATCTCCAACCAGCGTTGTTACATTGTTCTAGTCATCCCATGTCAACATCCAGTCATCCAGTCTTCCTAGTCATCATCCAGTCACCTACGTCGACATCCAGTCTTCCTTTGTCCCTTCGTTTCCTGTGTGTGCTCTGGAAATCTGTAAGGCAAACCCTCAATCACTATCACACCATCCTGCATTCCAAGAACCCCACTACTGATCATCTTAGCTGTTTGAACACTGTGTTCCAGCCGATTCACTAATAAACTAATCTGCGTTACTTGACCCATCTCCCTTTCATCATTGTGTCTATGCCAGTCTGTAACAATAGTAAATAAAGGAATCATATATGTAATTAATTGGATTTACATTTAAACGTAATTAATGTATTTGTTACTGTTTTAGTAACACTTACTATTAAAGCAATTATTACTTAATATATAGGTCATAATAAAGCATTGACTAATTGCTAACTAAGCATTTAGCGTGACTTAATCTAAAGTGAGAACTGTATGCGTAATTAAACATTTATAAATGATCCATTCCTCTGAAAACTTGGCCCTGAAATAACCATCTCCACAGCATTTCAATCACAAAGGCTTAAAACTGACACTAAAGCTTAAAAAAAAAAAAAAAAAAAAAAAAAAAAGACAACACAGGAATAATAGTGAGAGAGGAAAATCCACAGTTTATTAAAAGAGATCCTCTAATTGCTCAAACGCCACTTTAGCATGTTCCATCCTATTAAGCTTTATGAGCAGACTTGTTCTCATTATTGCCAATTAAAATTACTGTTTAATTCAGTTTCACCAGTGGACCTACTATAAATATTTCATTAAATTTAATTCCAAAAATCCAGCTACAGTTTGTGCATGCACTCTGGAAACAGCTTAGATGCCTCATATTGTTGGGGAGATATTCAATATTGTATAATAATAATCACCTTACTGTTTCTATCAGTTATCTCATAGTATCTCATATGGACCTGTTTTTCTTAATTATACCTTTTATTTTGATCAACTCTTATTCATTATGATGCTTCTTTTCAGTAACTTGTTTCCCAGCAAGGCACTACGTTATAGGAGTTTTCTTGCCATGTATTTTCACTTAGCAGACTGTTTTTAACGTGCAGTAACATTTACGGGGACAGCTCCAGTCAAGGACAGTCCATCAAAAACCGTGACTGTCCCCGAAAAACAGGGACGTCTGGTCACCCTAGGGTAAAAACCTCATTCAAATGCATCCTATTTATACTAGAGACTCATCAATGTATCCACAACATTAATGGAACAACTTACATCTGCACAACGAAACGAATGAACGTGACCTTGAACTAAATGACGCACTAGTCAGAATATGCGTAACTTGCGTTGTTTTCAGGAGCTCAGGTTTTTTACAACAAGGACAGTAGGCCTATGTTTACATTAGAAAATGTTTATAATTTATTTTTAAATATTTGAATATTTGATAAAAGTTTGGTCTGTTACAGTTTGACACTTTTTATCCATTTTGCACGTCATCATCAAGTAATAGATATTACTTTTGTTGACTAAAATTTCATGTAATTGTTGTCAGAGTAAAACTGACTAAAATGAATGAATATAACATGACGAAATATTGAGTATTTTTTAAAGGACATTTTCGTCAAAAGACTAAAATTGTGACTAAAATGAAAAAATGAACATGGCAGTTGATAAAGTAAAACTGTAGGCCTAATAACACTGTAAACTAAAAACGAGCAATAATGGGGATAAAATATACTTTATTAAACATGAATATAATATGTACAAGAAGTATTAGTGTAAGGATTACCCGGACGACCACCAGAGGTCACCACATTGTTAATGGGTTTATGGGTTTTGTAGTTCTTTTTCATTGCCTTTGTTCATTGGTCCTTGTGTTCATTAGTGTCAGGTGTCCCTCATTTCATCATTAGTTCTCTGTGTATTTAGTCCCTGTGTTCCCCTGTGTTCTTTGTCAGTTCTTATCAGTTCATGGCTGTAATGGTTTATTCTGTTCTCATGTTTTTGGTTTCTTGTGTTTAGTTTTCTGAGTTTTAATTAAAAGCCTGTACAAACGTTACAGTAGAACTGATCAACTTTTATGGATCTAGCAGCAAAATTTTGGGTATAATACCGGGCAAGTCTTCCTTTTTGGGAATATTCGACTTGCTTTTTGGCTTTAGTGAGCCGGTCTCACTGGGCTGACTTCCATCTGTCATCTATTTTTTTGGATCGGTCTAAACTATTATGAGAACACTGATTGGCCTGAGATGGGAAAACTCACATGGAGGGAGTACGTTGAGATCGCTCTGGAGATTGTATACTCTACAAGTGAGAATAACACTGCCTTGAATGCTGCGTTCCCAGCTCCAGTGGTCTCAACATCAGTGGTCCCTGCTCCAGTGGTCCCAGTGGTCTCAACTTCAGTGGTCCAGCTGATAATGCCCATTGCCAGTTACTCTTATTATGCTCCCAGCATCCACGCCAGCCACGGCCAGTGAGCCAGTGCCCATGCCTGCCACAGTCAGCAAGTCAGTTCCTGAAGCCTTGTCCGTCCCAAAGCCAGATCCTGAAGCCTCGTCCGTCGCAGAGCCAGCGCCTGAAGCCTCGTCCGTCCCAGAGCCAGCGCCTGAAGCCTCGTCCATCCCAGAGCCAGCGCCTGAAACCTCGTCTGTCCCAGAGCCAGCGCCTGAAGCCTCGTCAGTCCCAGAGCCAGCGCCTGAAGCCTCGTCAGTCCCAGAGCCAGCACCTGAAGCCTCGTCAGTCCCAGAGCCAGCGCCTGAAGCCTTGGCCGTCCCAGAGCCAGCGCTTGAAGCCTCGGCTGTCCCAGTGCCACCATTCTTGGCCAAAGAGGCCATTCCCACAGCAGTGCCCCTGGCTGTCTGAAAGAGGAGGAGCAGAAGAGCTCCTGCTCTCCAGTCGCTGCCTGCAATCATGGCCACGGAGGCCATTCCCCTGCCACTGCCTGCACTCACGGCCATGGAGGCCATTCCCCTGATGCTGCCTGCACTTACGGCCAGTCTACTGACCCCTGTCCAGCAGCTTCCGCCCTCCATGTCTTCCATGGTTCCGCCCCTCGATTCTTCCATGGCTCCACCTTTTGATTTTACAATGGCTCTGCCCCTCTTCCCTGGCCTCTGAGCCCTCTGAGCTCCCTAGTGACTTGCTCTCTAGTGCCTTGCTATCTGAGTCCCCAGCCACTCTGAACTCTGAACCATTGAGTCCCATGTTGACTTGATCTCTGAGCCCTCTGAATCCCTAGATGCCATAACCTCTGGGCCCTTGCCTGCAGTAGCTCCATCTCCTGATCCTCCTGTAGCTCTGCCTCCTGCGGTTCTGCCTCCTTTGGCTCTGCCCTGGAGCCTCCGCCTCCTTTGGCTCTGCCCCCGGAGCCTTTGCCTCCTTCGCCTATGCCCCCTGATCCTCCACCTCTTGTGGCTCTGTCCTCGGAGCCTCTGCCTCCTTCAGCTTCACCCCCTGAGCCTCTGCCTCCTGCATCTCTGCCCCATGAGCTTCCACCTCCTGCTTCTCCCAAGCTCCTCAAACAAATGGACAAGCAAGACTACAATCCAGAGATGTTCAAAGAGCTATGCACTGCTACGGACTTAGCACTGCGAGCCACGAAAGTCATTGCACAGGCCATTGGCAAGTCAATGAGCAACCTGGTGTTTTTGGATCGTCACATCTGGCTGACCCTCACGGAAATGTGTGACGTGGGAAAAGCCGCTCTATTTGATGTCTCCAGCCACCCTTTTCAGAGGCTCTGTGAATTGAATTGCTGAGCGCTACATCACGACTCAGCAACAATCACAGGCTATGAGACATTTTGTGCCAAAACAATGCTGTACTTCATCACAACCGGCTTGCTCCCGCTCTGTCTCGGTCCAGTGCCCGGCTAAAAACCCCACACCAGCTGCCTCAGTGCTACCAAATGTCGAGGGCCAAGCCACTGGTAAAGGCCCGTGCAGCAAAGCACTCCTGACACACAATACTGTTCCCCTCTTCCCCACTGCTATTTGTCGGGAAAGGAATATTGTTGTTTAAAATGTTGTTCAATATGTTGTTTTCTGTGTCTCACATTAATAACATGCAATAAAGTTTGCACTTTATGCACAACCGCAAAAAGAATACAGCGCTTGCAAGAGATGCTCACACTTTTTCAATAAGAGCTTTCCCACTCCAAAGCCCACACAATATGCACAACCGCTTCCCAAAGGTGAGCGGCGCATTATATCATGAATGAACATACAAAGACTGTAAAAATAGTACAGCGCTCACACGAGACACTCACACTTTTTCAATAAAGGGTTTTCCCACTTCAAAGCCCACATATTTTGCACAACTGCTTCCCAATGGTGAGCGGCGCATTATATCATGAATGAACATACAAAGACTGTAAAAATAGTACAGCGCTCACACGAGACACTCACACTTTTTCAATAAAGGGTTTTCCCACTTCAAAGCCCACATATTTTGCACAACTGCTTCCCAATGGTGAGCGGTGCATTATATCAAGTTATGAACATACCAAATTGCCCTCTGTCATGTTATGCGGATGCATGGCGAGCTCTTACTGGCATTCCGACTGGGTGCTAAAAAACAATCGAACATGGTTGTACAATCCAATTTGCATGTCACCCGGCCCGTTTCAATGGTGTTCTGTGTTTCAAGGTTCCATCCGAAGACATGCCAGTGTTACGAGCCAAAATACACAAACTTCTCGCAAAGAACATGATAGAGGTTGTTTCATATGAATTAATAAACCTGCTGTCCCGCTGCGTGAATGCATGGCAAGTCCTCACAGGCATGGCAGAGCTGGTGTTTACAACGATCGAGCACAATCTGTGGTCTTACCACATGATATGCCAGTGTTGCGTGCACAGACTGTGGTAAACACAGCGGGATTTATAGCTGTTAATTCCTTGTTCTGGAGAAAGATGGCAGGCTTCGGCCCATTCTAGTTCTGAGATGCTTGAATCGCACACTCGTGGTCTAATGTCAACTGGCAAAAAGCACACATTTCCCCAGCCAGTAAATCTCCTTTTTAGGAGTTAATGCGTGTGCACCTCATAACGAGCACGTACAGACCATTCTGTGGTGTCTGTTTCAGTTCAAACTGAAAAAACATTACCACTGATGTCATTTCATTTTAATGTGCATCACAGTAACTCGCCACTGTCTGGCTACTCTAGCCAGCCTTCTACCAACAGGGTGTTATGCTGGGTCAAGTTTTCAGAAAGAAAGTGCTGACCACAAATGCATCCAACACAGGTTTGGGCATGGTGTGTAATGGATGCCCGACTTTCGACATCTGGAAACAGGTGTGAAACGGCATTACATGTCAACTGCCTAGAGCTACTGGCTGTCTTTCTAGCTTTGAGAGATTTCCATTCCGATATTGTGAATCATCACATTCTGATTTGTTCGAACAACACAACAGTAGTGGCATATATATGTCGCCATGACACGCTGGCCCACGAATGGCCGGCGAAATGTAAGTCTTCGCTTCCCCTTCATTCTGTCATCAGCAAAGTCCGACTGAACATGGAAACAGTTCTGTTAATTATGGCAAAATCAGCCATGGTTTCCGGAAATTATAGAGATGTTATACAGCTCGCCATGGGAAATACCGCTGAGGAGGGATCTCCTCTCTCAGGTGTAAGGCACAATCTGGCATCCCCAGCCCAAGCTGTGGAACCTACATTTGTAGCCCCTGAATGGAGCGCTCTAAATGTGCCAGAACTTACACATTCAGTCATGAATACCATTTTAAAGGGCAGAGCGCCATCCATGAGACGCCTCTATGCGCTTAAATGGAATGTGTTCACTTATTGGTGTCTTTCACAATGCAAAGACCCAGTAAACTGCCCCATACATGAAATTGTCATATTTCTCACTCTGTCAACGCTCAAAGTTTATGTGGCGACTGTATCTGCTTATTACGCACCTGAAGCTGGCACCACTGTTGGCAAGCATGATTTAATTATAAAGTTGCAAGTTGCAAGCAAGTTGATTAAATCCACCTCGGTTGGCTACAGTCCTGACTTGGGACCTAACTTTGGTCCTAAATGCACTTGCAGACCCACCTTCAAGCTTTTGGACTCTGTTTATTTGCACATGCTCACCATTAAGAGCACTCTACTGCTGACTCTGGCCTCAGCAAAACGGGTCAGTGACTTACATGCACTCTCAATTGACAATTCGTGTCTGGAGTTTAGCCACGGTCTTTCAGAAGCCACTGTCAAAGCCAGAAAAGGCTATGTGCCTAAGGTTCTAACCCCGCCCTCCAGAGCGTAGGTGGTTCACCTTCAAGCTTTCGTACCTCCTCCATTTGATTCATATAAGGAACAATCCTTGCATTTGTTATGCCCTGTGCGGGCGCTACACGCATACGTTGAGTGCACCCGCCATTTCAGACTGTCTGATCAGCTCTTTGTGTGCTATGGAGGATGCACAAAAGGAATGTCCATCTCCGAGCAAAGAGTTTCTCACTGGATCGTTGATGCGATAGCCCTGGCTTATGAGTTGCAGTGTAAGATTTGCCCAATTGGTGTTAAAGCACACTCAACTAAAGGCATGGCCTCCTCATGGGCATGGACGTACAGTGTATCTTTACAAGGCATATGTTTTCAGCAGGATGGTCTTCTCAAAAACACATTCACAAGGTTTTACAACCTAGACGTAATGTCTCTCTCTTCACAAGTCCTCTCTGTTTAGAGCACTTGCTATTTCGTTTGCCAAACATATACTTATGCCCCTCCCCTTAAGCATGGGCTCCCCATCATTTTACACAACCACCTGCATTCAGGCCATTGTATTTTACCATAAAGTCACAAGCACTTTCATTATAAATAAACGCCCTTCCCGACTGGGTTCGTGAAGGGGTTAATTCATACTACATGACTATAGTTCATATATTCATTCTGAGTGCTCCCCTCCTGGCCCAACATGAGGGTCACTCACTTGCGGCTGTAGCAAATTAGCTTAAAAGGGAATTATTTATAATTAATTATAACTGGTTATAATTAATAATAAATATTTAGATTAGATCTTAGAATTAACTGTAGCAGAATCGATATTACAATTACTTGATCCGTCCGTCCAGCGAGCAGACAATATAATTATTTATCAACTCTAAGAAGATTACTTTCCTGGCCAAGGAACAATAGCCTTCCTACTTATACAGTGCTAGCAGTAGTTTAGCATGTAGCAAGGAGCAACATTCAGTGACTTTGAATTGTGAGCAGAACACAGAGACAATCAATTGTGAATATAAGGGATTTAATAAATGAAACTATAACTAACATACAAACAAACTAAGCAAACATACATATATAGAATGAAGGAAAGTAAGGAAAAGAGAGAGAGAAGAGCACAGAATGGCAATATTTCACGTCAGTTAACTACAACCTAAATGAGAATCATCAGAGGTACAATTCACCTTAAAAGGGGTTCAAACTTAAACGCGCATCTAATCAGTTGTAAATGGTTACTTGCATTGGTTTGTTGCTGAATAAGAGTCTTGATGCGGTAGACGAGGTTCTCGATGATTTCTTTAGGAGTGAGTTGAAGAAGTCCACAGGAAATCCACAAAGTTACTTGAAGGTAAACACTGCCAGAAGGTTAAACTCAAGAGAGAGTTTTGGAGTGGGTTGGTCTCAAGAAGAAGAAGTTTTGAGCGATGATTAGTCTGCGCTCTGGAGTTATGATAGTTCATTGCTGCACCCATTTTGTGGGTGGAGTGGCCAATCAGAGGCATGCATTTTGAGCGGGAGAAACATCCTTTGTCTCCGTTTATGGCCCATTCGCATTTTATTGCTGATCTGGACCGCTAGTGCAGCTTTTAATTCAAAACATAGTAAGAATTGTTCGATGCATTTCACGATCACATGGTGTACATTATTGTGTGAGAAATAAAGGGAAGATCATTTTGATACCAAGAAGGTAACCTCCAGACGATATTAAAGCAGAGATACACTCATACACTTGAATATAGGCATTTAACGTCTAACTAATACAAGTAAAGGGTTTTAACTAAGTTAATATGATAGGGGAATATACATACAACACATGCATATAGCAGATACATTTATAACTGCTTACTATGGCCTAAAATAGAGAAAATGTCTTTAGGTGTGTGTGTGACGTGTATTGGAATTACTGGAGACAGACAACTGCTCTGGTGCCTGGCACGGGGGGGGGGAGTCACCTCCCTTTCTGTGGAATGCGTTTGAAGCTTGATGGAGACACTTCAGAGGAGACCTGTTTTAGCATCCTTTTGATAGTGATAAAGACCATCTGCAATTTAGCACCCATATAAATGTAAACGTGGAGACCAGGTCAGTAATTTATATGCAAATGTCAAAAGGCTAAAAGGTTTTTTTTTTCAAACAAAGTTTTTTTCAAACAAAGTGTAATTAGCCATCACTGATCTTACACAGACGTTACACGGCATACTCATGTCGGTCACCATCCCGAGGGACTGCAGCATCATGTTTGCTCTCTGGAAGGTTATGTCGTATAGTGCAGCGTGATGGGATTCTGTTCCCCATATGCGTTAGCACGCAATGTCAAGTGTACTGAGTCGTAAGGGAAAGTCTCGGTTACATACGTAACCTCGGTCCCTGAGACGAAGGGAACGAGACATTGCAAATGCTGGCAACACTACAAGACTACTACAAGAGTTCTTCTGAGGTGCGAGCGATGTGCTCCTTGTCCCTCAGTCAGAAAATTCTGAGGAATGGTGTTTGCGCACCTGCTTTTATAGTGGACAGCTTTGTGCCTAAAAAGGCGGGGCTCAAACACCATAGCCAATATTAGATTACTGCCGTTATTATCAAATGGTTTCAACTAGGTCTTGTGGAAGGACACTCCTCATATGTGTTGTCTCAGGGAACCAAGGTTACGTACGTAACAGATGATTTCCTTTGCTTTCACTCAAAACTGGACGCGCACTCTGAAATCTCCCTGCTCTCGTTCAGAGAGTGTGTGTGCCTCTCAAAACATGTCATGTGTATTCGCAAATCTATTACACAAAATAACTTTGTCTCTGTTTATTCATACAAATATTTTGCCTCTGTAGACGTAGTATAGCAAGGGAGAATACTGGAGTTTGAGGACTCACTATTTGGTCAGTGGTGTATAATACATGGTTAAAGTTGTACTGTAAGAATGATATTCTGATGCTCACTGACAATGTAAGAGACATGAACAAATCAAATGACAGAAACCGTTAACAAAGAACATGTTGCAACTCAAGTCCTCTCAAAACTTTCACCTCAGTAGAAAACTTACCTGCACAAGTTTGTCTAGAACACATAAAGGATTTTTCAGAATCTATTTGGCAGCACATCCGTTGAAAATTCAAAAATATGTGGATATGTCGTAAGTCATTTTTACAATGGGAACATAAGATCATGTTGACGTGTGTTCATGCGTTTACGACAGGTGCAGTTTTACATAGACACGGAGACTGGCTCGTGTGATGTGAGTTTATCACAAATGTAGGCTGAAACAGTTAAGTAATCCCATTATTAAAAGGACAAACATCCATCCATTCATCCATCCATGAAAAATTATGTGAATTTCTCCAATGCCTGAATTATAATGAATTTTGACAATATAACACTAGAGGACAATACATGAGAAAAAATAAATAAATAAATGAACTTCAAATAAATCGCAAGAAGGCACTGTTGTTTACAGTGGAAAGTTATTTTTCTGACATCTCATTTTTTATTTCCTTGATTATTGTATAGGCCTGTATTGTGATAGATAGATGGACAGACAGACAGATATGGCACTTTTCCACTGCATGTTACGGTTTGACTCGACTCAACTCGTTTCGTTTGTCGCTAACGAGAGGAACGTCTGCACCTCATTGATTGACCACAGCATGGTTTTGCGCACAGCCATTTCTTTTTGCAATTCAAAAATCGCTTGAACAAATGATATTGCTGTCGCTGTTGCTAACTTTAAAACTAGCGGGTTGATGTCCCTGTCGCAAATCCAGTGACACTGGTAGTGACGATTCTCTCTGACCAATCAGTGATCTGCAGGGTTTTGACGTCACATTTAGTATCGGCTCGGCTCGCTTGGAACCTCGACCGAGGTGATACTAAAAAAAGTATCAGGTACCAGGTACTATCCACAGTGGAAAACCCACAAAAAGCGAGTAGAGTCAAGTCGAGTAGAGCTGTACCATGCAGTGGAAAAGCCCCAATAGATAGATAGAATTTTATTAAGTTCTCAAGTAATTATTCAAGACAAAGAAACAGTTAGTACTAAAATAAGAACAAAGAATCAAATTAAGAAAACTGTGTTAAAGATTCTAAA
The DNA here is from genome assembly GCF_019703515.2 of Myxocyprinus asiaticus. NCBI lineage: Eukaryota > Metazoa > Chordata > Actinopteri > Cypriniformes > Catostomidae > Myxocyprinus > Myxocyprinus asiaticus. The sequence continues at coordinate 32,499,584 of NC_059357.1, read as the reverse complement.
AGCAATATCAAACATTCAAGTAACATTAAGGAAAAAACCTACAGAAATCGTATTGTTATTGTATGTGTGCCAATAAACTTAAAATGACAACAGAATTGTGATTTTTTGCTTATAGACAAGGACTCGTAACACTGACTTGTATGCAATTATTAGCAATTCGACTTGGACTTGAGACACAATATTGGTGACTTGAGCAGTGAGGCCTCAGACTCGACTCTAACTCGAGATCTAGTGACTTGACTACAACACTGGTGTCCAGGGGGAATGGTGTTCAAAATAAAGGGGGAATCTGGCATCCTCGTGAGACAGGTTCCGTGAAGGATGGGGAAGTGTCCGTAGAATGGCCCAGGCATGAGCAGGGTCCGACGGCCACACACGCTCCCCTCCTGGGTCTGCGGTGCGTGGGGCTGCGGTATCCGAGGCAGCCTGTCTTCCCAGGCCCGCAGCAGGTGAGAGGGGAAGGTGGCCCGGCCTCAAGCCCGTTGGCCGCGACGCGTGCTGTTCTCCACTGGCGACACATCTAACTCGTGCCGGAGGTCCGAGAAACGGGTCCATCTTATTCGGCCGAACCCCTTCCTGCTCATGCCAGTGTGTGCACACGTGGAGATATTAAGCCGGATCCCCGAGAAGAGGTGCGCTCTGCATTTTAAAGGCAGCAGTGATGAAGCATTATTCATATCAGGTGTGCTTCACCCAAGAGCATGAATGTAATGCCAATATTAGTTATTTATTTGTAGTGCAAGTCAAGATTTAAAATGAGTAAACTAAGTAATTGTTAGGGGCCAATGTTTAAACAAAAAGATTTTGTATTAACTGTAAGATTAACAACTAAATTCTTAGAATTTACATTCTTAAATAAGTGCAAACAGATGCCTTTGTTGATGTCCTTTGTTATTTGGTTGATGAAGGCTGCAATTAATTTATTATCTATATATTTGTAATGTTTAATGTGTTTGTTCATGTGTTTCATGTCATGTGGTCCCCTGGTCATGCGATTTCATGTTTCCCTCCATGACGTGTCTTGTTGTCATTGGTTATCATTGTCATGTTTCTCCCTTGTCCATGTATTTAAGTCTCATGTTTGCCATTGTCCATTGTCAGGTATTGTTAATGTAACATTGGGTAACACTTTATTTTGATGGTCCCAAATAGATTTTTTACTGACAATAAGTGACTTATCAACTGGCTTGCTATAGCTAGTAAACAGTGTTTCAACAAACTTTCAGAAGACTTTCAGTAGCCTGTATATAGATCTCTATTAATGACCTACTTACATTTATCAACTGACTTGCTATAGCTAGTAAACATTGTTTCAACAAACATTCAGTAGACTTTCAGTAGCCTGTATATAGATCTCTATTAATGACCTACTTACATTTATCAACTGACTTGCTATAGCTAGTAAACAGTGTTTCAACAAACATTCAGTAGACTTTCAGTAGCCTGTATATAGATCTCTATTAATGACCTATTTACATTTATCAACTGACTTGCTATAGCTAGTAAACAGTGTTTCAACAAACATTCAGTAGACTTTCAGTAGCCTGTATATAGATCTCTATTAATGACCTACTTACATTTATCAACTGACTTGCTATAGCTATTAAACAGTGTTTCAACAAACATTCAGTAGACTTTCAGTAGCCTGTATATAGATCTCTATTAATGACCTATTTACATTATTGTTGAGAAAATCAGTTCATTAAAAGGTCATTAATAAAGATCTATAAACAGGCTGCTGAAAGTCTACTGAATGTTTGTTGAAACACTGTTTACTACCTATAGCAAGTCAGTCGATAAGCTGTTATTTTGCTGCTGTTATACAAGCTATTGAAAGTCTACTGAATGTTTTTTGAAACACTGTTTACTAGCTATAGCAAGCCAGTTGATAAGTCACATTGTCAGTTAAATATCTATTTGGGACGATCAAAATAAAGTGTTACCCAATGTTACATTAACAATACCTGACAATGGACAATGGCAAACATGAGGATTAAATACATGGACAAGGCAGAAACATGACAATGATAACCAATGACAACAAGACACATGTCATGGAGGGAAACATGAAATCGCATGACCAGGGGACCCTATCTTGAAAATACTAGAAAAGATAGTGTCCTCCCAACTATGTACATTTTTACAAAAAAAAAATGGTATATATGAAGAATTTCAGTCAGGATTTAAGCCCCATCATAGTACAGAGACTGCACTTATCAGAGTTACAAATGACTTTCTCTTATCATCTGATCGCAGCTGCATTTCTCTTCTAGTGCTTTTAGAGCTTAATCCTGCCACCACAGATCACAAAATTCTCTTGGATAGGTTTGAGAGTTATGTTGGCATTTGTGGACAGGCATTAGATTGGTTTAGGTCCTATTTATCTGACCACCTTCACTTTGTCTGTGTAAACGAGGAATTGTCAGATCAAACAAAAGTTATGTATGGAGTACCACAGGGATTAGTTTTAGGGCCTCTCCTTTTCTCCTTATTTATGCTTCCCCTGGGAGACATTATCAGGAACCATGGAATTAGTTTTCACTGTTATGCCAACAATACCCATCTTTATATTTCCTCAAAACCTGATAGAATTTCACAATTCTCCAAGTTAGAAGAGTGTATCAATGATATCAAAGATTGAATGGCTAGAAACTTCCTTCTACTCAGTTCCGACAAAACAGAGGTACTAATTATTGGACCAAAAATCTAAAAAAAATGAGCCAATAAAATATAATCTGACTCTCGATGGATGTACTGTCACGTTGTCTTTTACAGCGAAGAACTTAGGTGTTATATTTGATATACATTCAATCTTTGATATCATTGATACACTCTTCTAACTTGGAGAATTGTGAAATTTTTTCTGTGATTACATCATGTTCTTATAAATTTTTTGGTTTACTGACTATTTGAGACAAATCTGGAAGGTTATTAGTGAAGCTATCTTTAGTGGTCGAAAGAGTAGTTCTACCCGATCGATAATGCTGTGTATATTGAGTGACCTTTGTTAAACGCAGCATACAAGGTAATGACATGAGATGTCATCGCTCTGTGGCAGAATTGCTATATTATCAACATCAATTCCATATGACAGAATTAAATCTAGCATATGATTATGGCAATGAGTTGATCCTGTCACATTTTGTCTGACCACAACAGAGTTGAGAATACTGATAAATGCTAATCCCAGTGTATCATTTTCTTTATCTATGTGAATGTTGATGTCACCAACTCTTGAAGCTCTATCCACAGTAAAAGAATTGAACTTATATCCTGACCTCTGAGTAACACCAAAAACATCACTGTAAACTGTAGCAACACCCCCTCCTCGACCATTCAGTGTGTTACTGCATGATATTATAGTACAACAAAGTCAGAAAAGACAAAGAAAGGGCAAAAAAACAGCACACTGTTTCTCCCAGATGCTGTTGAAATTTAATCTTAGCACAAACACAATATGTCAAGCAGAATCATCTGTTATTTTAGTTGATTACCTGTATTAAAGGAGCTTTGTTCATGCTTGTCATCTCTGTTAATATCAGACACACTAAAGAAGATCCATGAAGCTCTCGTGATTGTGTATGATTCGCTTGGGTGAATAATTTCTTTTAAAACAATAGGCTTACACAAAATATTCTCTATATTAGGATACTTAGCCCTATAAAGAACAAGGATTAGTGTCAAACTGAAGTCGAACTAAAAACCCATGGGTGTGATTACATTTTAAATGTGATTAATTGTGACATATTTGTTTTTCTTATTTGTCACTTTCATTTAATTATTATTCTTATTTGTTTTATTATTTATATTGTACTTATTTTAGCATCATATTATAGTATCTGAATATATTATATTTAATTATTTTATTCCTGAAACGTTCCCTGCTTTTACATTGTTGAATGTTGGTAATAGTAGTTCTGCTTTTTTACCTTTTTTCCACTTGAACTTTAATGAGTGGAACACACACACTTGTGTGATGGAAGAGATTAGAGAGAAAGAGTGCATATTTGTGGACTGAACAGATGCTGCTGTTTGTGTAGTTTGCTCGGGAGTTATTAAATAAAGATGTTTGAATTATACCCTTATCTTGTAGCCCCTGTTATTATGAGACCTATAAACCACCACAGCGTACAAAAATAAAGAAGCGGCAGTTTCCCTGTGCTGTTTTGCATGTGGAACGGCAAGTACTGTACAAAAGTTCCCTATCTGTCACTCACTCGACGTTGTGTCGATGTAGTGACACTAGGAGTCACTCTTGGGAGCCTGAGACACCTTTGGTCTTTGATAAAAGGCCAATGAAAATTGGAGAGTGGTATTTGCATACCACTCCCCAAGACACATGGGTATAAAAGGAGCTGGTATGCAACCACTCATTCAGATGTTCTCTTCGGAGCCAAACGGTCGATGTTTACTGAGCTGACTGTTCATTCTGTTCATTGGATCTGACGGCATATTTCAGCGGCTTCTCCCTCCTCTGCACTGGTGCACTGCAGAGAACGCCCCTGGGTGCTTCGGCAGAAAAAAGAGAGTATATTTCTCTAAAAGAGCAGCACACACGGAACGTCTTTTTAAAAGATGCCTTTCCGATTGTGTGTTATTACTGGTTGCGGTCATTACCTCTTAACTTCTGATGGTCACGATCCCTGTCTTTTGTGTCTGGGCGCGACCCACGCGAAGACAGTGTTTATGGATGGATCATGTACTCACTGCGAGACATAACCATGACATGACCATGGCAACATTGCTTTCGTAAGAAAGCAAGCCACCCCAGCGGCTCCCCACCTCGGTCCTTCTACCCATGGGTATGAGGCCAGCACAGCTAGCACTGGGGGCAATTTGGGGACCCCAATGGGACCACCTCCACCGGGTATCCCCCCAAGGACCTCCCATTCCCCAGGACACTCGTCTGCCCCGATTGGGCTTCCGGATGAGTCTGCTGGCTCATCTCACAGCGAGTTCGACCTCTTGTTTGGAGCCCGCAAAGCTGATGAGCTCTCGAGCGCAGCATCAGAGAGCGGCTCATCCAGTCGGACGCAGAAGCCTCAGCTGGGCTCCCCCCCTCGGGTGCAGTTGCCCAGTCACAGGCTGATGCGGAAATGACAGACATGCTTTCCCGGGCGGCCGCGAGCTTTGGGCTAGAGTGGAACCCTCCACTCTCCCCTGAACCCTCGCGGCTCGATGATTGGTTCCTGGGCTCGCGGCGCCCCACTCCAGTCCCTTTCTTCTCGGAAGTGCATGAGGAGCTGACAAGATCGTGGGAGGCACCTTTTACTGTCCGGTCCTGATCTTTCAGCTCCCCCGCCCTCACTACCCTCGATGGCGAGGCGGCCAGGGGCTATTTGGCCATTCCCCTGGTGGATAAGGCACTCACGTTTCTATGGGCAGGCGTTCCCCTAGAGCAGGTCTCCAGGCGCGTCGTGGTTATGACAGACACCTCCAAAACGGGCTGGGGATGCAGCCGCCGGCATATGGACGGGCCCGCGGATGTGTTGGCACATCAATTGCCTCGAGTTGCTGGCAATTCTGCTCGCCTTGCGGAGGTTCCAGCCATTGATCCAGGGCAAGCACACGTTAGTTTGGACAGACAACACGGCAACGGTAGCATATGTCAACTGTCAAGGCGGTCTGCGCTCCCGCTGTGTGTCACAACTCGCCCGCCATCTCCTCCTCTGGAGACATCAGCACCTCAAGTCGCTGTGAGCCACTCATATCCCGGGTGTCCTCAACACTGCTGTGGACGCGCTGTCACGGCAGGTTACCCTCAAGGGAGAGTGGAGACTCCACCCTCAGGTGGTCCAGCTGATCTGGAGTCGATTCGGACAGCCACAGGTAGACCTGTTCGCCTCCCAAGAATCCTCCCACTGCCCGCTCTGGTACACCCTGACTGAGACACCTCTCGGTATAGACGCGCTGGCACACAGCTGGCCCCCTGGACTTCGCAAATATGCGTTTCCTCCAGTGAGCCTAGGTCAGGGAGGACGAGGAGCAGGTCATCCTGGTAGCACCCTACTGGCCCACCCAGACATGGTTCTCGGACCGCACGCTCCTCGCGACACCCCCCCCCCCCAGGCAAATTCCCCTGAGGAAGGACCTTCTTTCTCAGGGACGGGGCACCATCTGGCACCCGCGACCAGACATCTGGAATCTCCATGTCTGGCCCCTGGACGGGACACGGAAGACCTAAGCGGTCTACCACCCGCGGTGGTAGACACGATCACTCAGGCTAGTACCCCCTCTACGAGGCGCCTGTATGCCTTTAAGTGGCATCTGTTCGCTAAGTGGTGTTCTTCCCGACGTGAAGACCCCCAGAGATGCACAGTCGGTTCGGTGCTTTCCTTCCTGCAGGAGAGGTCGGAAGGGCGGCTGTCCCCTTCCACCTTGAAGGTGTATGTAGCTGCTATACATATCATCAAATCATAGGAAGTGAATATCGACTGATACCAATCAGAGGCTGATCGATCGCAGCATCCCTAGTAATTAGAATCATGATATTAAAACCAATACAAATCTATAAGCTCCAAAATCCATTATGCAGACTGATTTAGTACACTATACATATAAGTGTCCAGCAGCACCTCTTCAGAGCCTATTCTCATCTTAATTATTAACTACTACCCTGAGTGTTGATTGGATGATATATGAAGGTTGTGTCTTATGCTTCGGTCTTTCCATAACGTTCAAACCCTCCTGCAGTGTGGCTACAAAAGACTGCACAATTATGACATATTTATGGCATCATTTGGCTAAGTGACACCCATTTATAGCTAATTTATTAGCCTTAAGCACAGTGCATCAGCAAAAAGATTAAATGACTGTTCCCTTGGGCGTAGTGAATTAGTTATCTAATAACACTGAATAGCCTTGATAGAATAACACTCAACATTAATTTAAATAGTTTGTTACTTCTTACCGTTTCATATGATCAGTTACAAGAAAAAAATGAAGGCTAAATATTTTTTATTTGTTTTGATTCTTGATTGATATTTACAGATTAAAATGCTAAATTAGTTGGTAATTTTTGTTTAACCAGGATAAAAACTTTCAAGAGTGATCTTTTCTAGGAGACAGCAAAGAACACAATAACAAAGCAAACATACAAATTACTCAAAGGTGAAGTGTATTACTGCAATCACTAGCATCCTCAAATAATAGAATAGCACAAAAAAAAAATGACTTTCCAAACAGGTTTCCCAAACACTCCTCCCATCTGCTCCCATTGGTCGACTTAAACAGATAGTGCCGCCACAAACTCACACCATTGGTTGAGCCAATGTTTCTGTGTTGGGCTGTTGGATGTTTTGATAGCTCCACAGTGCTTGGATAGAAGAAAGTATTTTAACATAAAAAATAATAATAATAATTACACATCGTCTTTAAAGACAATTTCAAAAGAAATTAAAATAAGAAATTAAATTAAAAAGACTAATAAAGTAAACAAAGCTTTCTATAAACTGCATTTGTACTGTGTTTGAAGATTTTTTTTTTTATTTCTTTTTTATTTATTTTTTTTATTGTAGCATAACTCTGACAGATATGGAGTGAATAACTTGCATATGAGCATAAAGAAGCCTCCATTTGAATGGTTGCCATTCATTAACAATCTGTGTTCTCATCTCTCAAAACAGACGAAGAAAAAAGAGTGAAAAGAGAGAGGAAATTATGAGAGAGACAGAGTAAGAGCGAGAGACCAGATGAAGAAAAAAGGATCCTGACAGCTTTCAAATTCCAGCCTTCACATGGTGTTGGAATAGGACGAGTGTGAGAGCGGCATGATCAGGACAAGTTAAATTTGAGCAGTAGCTGTGATCAGTGAAGCAGGAAGGGGTGTTCAATTAAATATTTCACCTCATCTAGTGCTGTAGAGATACAGTCCCCAGGCTGTCAGCTTCCTTGATGCAACATTTTTTTGCAGCGGCACAAGATCTTTAATGAGAAAAAAAGAGAGAAATGGCTCTTTTGCCCATCATAGCCCCTGCCCTTGATACGACAGCTTCAGCTGTTGCCTTTAAATTTTAATTCTTATGATCTTATTTTGTTTGCAAAAGCTCTGAAAGTGATAGTAGCAAAGTGGTTAGCGATCTGGAATGGTGAGTAACTGGTTGCTGCCACTCAGTTCTCATATACCTGGAAACAGGGGTCGGGAACTGGCTGGTTAGTATCAACCTATTAGCCCCTGCTGGTTGATGCAGGAACAACATCATATGGTGCCAAACGGCATGTTTCTCCATTGGCGATCACTGAAAATTAACCTGTGTATTCTGGCTAAATGCTTTTTTTTTCCCCCATGCAACATATAAGTAACAGGTGTTAAATTACATTTTACTTTTTCGCTATCAGCTGCCATTGACCAATGAACACTCACATGACAAATGGTACCCGAACTTAGCCCCCTGAGCTAAGTTAGCAGCCTTCAGATTGCGTACTTCCGGGGGGTCCTGCATCAGCCAAGCACCGCCAAAGAGATGAATTGGGATGTCAATGAATAGCTCTCTCCAGGTATGTTAAATGTCTGTACCTGGAGAGAGCTATTCATTAGCATTCCCATTCATCTCAATGGCAGTTGCTTGGCTGGCATATTCATCCCATGGAGTATACAACTTGCATGCTGCCATCTTTGCTTCATGTACTGTATACCCAGTTAAAATTCTTTTTTTAAAAATCAGCCATTAACTTGAGATGTAAATGCCATATGACTAATTAATCTAGATTAATCACAGTCGGTTTTGTCATTATGTGGCATTTAGGCATATATTATACTATAACAAAAAAGTGGCGTGGAAGAAAATAATGTAATTAATTTTGTGGCAGATTCCATGAGCGACTGCACAGAAAACACATGGATAAATACTGTAGAAGAATCTAAATAGAGAATCTAAGCACCTCAGTGCAAATTATTTCTCAGAAATAACTAAGTAAACAAAGCAGAATATAAATCCATGCTTGTAGATATCTGCTTTACTTGTGTACGTACTCCAAACGAAACTCTGAATATCTTATGAGATTTGATGTTACTAACCTGGAAAACTTTGACAAACCCAGTGATTATTTCATCCTCAAAAGTGTTTGTTGTATCAACCAAGAACCTTGTAAACCTGACTCTATTTTGAGGTGGACTGATAAAAAGTATTGTGTGCGTTTATTCCATCAAACCAGCCAATCAGATTGCCGCTTATTAGATTGAGAAAGCATTTTCTGGTTTTATGTGCAATGTGCAGACCGTTCTTGTACAGACTGTGGGCAGCACGTGGGGCGTGCCATCCAAGGCCCTTAATTAGCAAATGTCTTGCCAGCTAGTGCATGAGCTCTGACGTCAACAGCAGCAGACATGATTTACAATTTAATTTAATCAGAATAAATGGCTACTTTTGAAAGGCCAGCAATTGAGAAACATGCTTTTTGCCCACATAATTGTGTATTTATGACATCTACCAGCAGGAGCTAACTCGATGATTGTCACCATTGTAACCTTGAGTAAGTCACTTAACACCAGGGTGCTCCACAGGTACTGTGCCTGCAATATTTGGCCTTTCACTTTGAATAAATGCTAAATGATTAATAATAAAAACCTAGTTTACATTCACCATGGTATTCATCATCAGCAAATGTTTATTACCAAAAAGAGACCAGTTAGATCAGCTTAAACCAGCTAAAGCCGGGTTCACACTGTATGATTTTAGCCAAGATTCTGCAGTCTGAGAAAAAATTCAGGGATCGTAAGATTTCTCTTGTCGTAGAGACCATAGAGATCTTGTCATGTTCACTCATGGCAGATGCAATGAATCCTAGGCTCCGACAAAGTTTTAGGGCTTTACTGGTTGTTTAGATCAGTGTTAATATCAGAAATAATTAATAATTATTTCTTTAGTTATTAATTAATATTTAAATTAATTAATTGAATCTAACTCATTAAAACCTCATATGGGGCTCCAGTAAATGTAGTGTGCTACGTTTAGGAGCGGGTTTGGTTATTAGCAATAATTAATAATTATCAAAGATAATTATTAAAATCAATAGAACATTGATGAGAATCAATGTTAGCTTTTTTAATCCTTAAAATCAACAATTATCAAAGATAAATCACCAATCATTTACATCTATGATACATTAATTAAAAATAACACTAGCTTATCGATCCTTCAAAATCAACAATCGTCAAAGATAATTATCAATTATCAAAAATCAATAGAATATTAATAAGGATTAACATTGACGGGGCACCACCCTGGAATCAGGGACTAATTACCAGATAGTATAACAGTCTCAATATTAGATTGTTTTCTTAGGAAAATCGACATCCGAAGAATATCAATTTTCGGGAAAAAAACAATGAATGAAGGCTTGAATCCGAGCACTGACATCCCGTCAGCATGACACAGGTGTATGCAAAACAAACCAAAACACTTCTCTTTGTAATATAACAAAGTTTATTTATGCAGTAATATCAATTAATAATTAATACAATGCAGTCAATAAACTTCCAACTTCCAACTACAAACTAAACAGTGATATGATTAGATATGGAAATCAAAATAATCCTATAGCACATGAGGGTGTGTGTGAGAGTGTGTGTGTGTGTGTGTTAGTATGAGAGAGAGAGAGAGAATTAAGTGACGGCCCCAAAGCCGATTTCGTGATCGTGGGAGAGAAAGCAGCTGTTAGTTTAACACTCAGAGACGCGGTGGATGGCTCGTAAACCGTCCCACGGTCTTTGATTCTTTAATGGATAAACTCAGTTTGCCGGTCTCACCCGCGATGGCGGAAATGCACAACAGTCCAATGTGGTTGGACTACAATACAGTAAATCAAATTCGTGATAAATAATACCCTGAGTATTAATAATGAGCGGACATGGTGGTCCGTAAACTGTACAAGCAATAAACTTGATACACAAGAATAACACACTATAATATTCTATCTCTGCCCAGATGTAAACCTCTTACTTGAATCGCATGAGGATGCAGAATGTGTGTTCATCCGTCCTTTAACTCAGACTCGGTTCCTCGAGGCTCGGGTGATGACGGGAGGCCGTTACCTCGCTCTGTCGGCGGGCGGTACGGCTGCTGATTCTCGGCGGGCTGGCGGAGAAATCAGCAACATCGACTTGATTGAAGATGGAAGACAAATTTTTCTCTCTTCACTTCTGCAGGCAAACGGATGAATATGCAGATTGCTCGGCGGTCTCCTTCGGATCCGTTAGAGTGTTCGGTGGAATACAAAGTAATCTCAACTCCAGTGAGTTGGAGATTGTATGGCCACAGTTTCAAGTCGTACGTTACTTCCTTGTGCCACGAGGCTGCACCTGAGAGCAGCGATGAGCTGCGTCTACACACAACGAGCAAAGTTGCTGGAAGCAAATCCCGGAAGCATTTCAGAGGTATTTCTACTCCTGATGATGTCATGGTTGAGGTGCGTTCTGTCGTGTGCCTCATCCAATAAGAGTTGAGAGTTCGATCCTTTAGTGAGCAAGGCTTCATGGGATTTGTAGTCTGTTTTGGACTCCCTTTGTTTGATTTTGGCGTGGTTTTTTCGGTAAGATTTATGACTTTGTATGTGGGCCTGAGTTAGGTTTTACGACTGTGTTAGGCCTGCCTTTGTCTTCCATCTGAATACATGAGGCCCAACACAAGGATAAAATTTAATGTAAAAAGAAATTTTTTTTTAAAAACCCGGACAAGGACAAAATCAAACTCAAGGAAAAAACAAAACACCAAGGATAAGGACAAAATCAAGGAGAGAGAGAAAAAAAAAAAAAAACGCACGGTATTGCACAACCATGCCAGAGATATTGCGCATTTCATGTCAAATTTAGGTGTTCACATATCTCTTTTTATTTTTCCTCTTTGTAGCTGACTGGAACTTCTCTTTTGGAGGTACTTCTCTTTTGGAGCATTCTACTTTCTCTCTCTTTTGGGGTATGCTCCTCACCCCTGCCTCCTATATCCGGCAGGATATGACAGTTCCTAGTACAACTTCTTTGGTCTGCCAGACAGGGCTTAAGCCAAAGAGAGACATTACATTTCTGTTTTATAATCATCTTAAATTTCACTCAAGTCTGCGAGTCTTCCTGATAGAAATGTAAGCGCAGCATAGTTCTAGCGGGAAGACTAGCAGCTGTACATCATCGCACCATTAGCTAGGTAACTCCTAGCCAATCACATGTAAGCCAGTGCTTTATAAGTCTGCTCACAATCTGTCACATTGCTGTTTCAGTGTGCTAACACGGCAAACTCCACCACCCCACCACCACCAATTGAGTCCCGTCCTGCACGGGGGTAGGCTCCTCCCGCCTCCTATCTCCAGCAGGATATGACCGTTCCGAGTACAACTTCTTCGGACTGTCAGACGGGGCTTACGCCAAAAAGAGACATTACATTTCTGTTTATATTAATCTTTAATTTCAAGTCTGCGAGTCTTCCTGATAGAACTACTGTGACCAAAGTCTTGGCTATGATTTGTATCGTTTACAGTCTGATATAATGTCGCACAGTGTGCCATGACTTTTATCCAAGATCTCATGGGGATAATATTGTTCAATTTGACAAGCAACAATCATAAAGGTCAAGTCAAGACACATTGTTTCAAACACACATTGTTTCAAAGCAGCTTTACAGAAAATTATACTATAACAGAAAATTAAGCTATAATATCTGTAATGTCTTAGAGTCATCATAATTTACAAATGTGATTGTAAATTATGCTTAAAAAATAATATTTATTAATATTTTTGATTTTTTAATTATTATCATTATTGTGATATAATGGAGTCCTGTTTTATTATTATTATTATTATTTTATCATAAATCTAACATAAAAACAACTCGATTTTGGTGCCACTCTGTGGACATTTCATCCAGAAATTGAGCTCACATGTGCCCATACATTCAACAACACTTTTCAATTTCAGTGGTTCGAATCACGGGAACAAATTCAGCTGAAGAACTGTTGACCTAATGCAAAGTCCCTGCATACTGTCACCGAATTTACAGTTAGATCAGTCTGACACCACTACTTGTTGGAAAAGTACAGTAGATTGTTACTGGAAAAGCTACTCTATATTGAAAATAGCTGAAGTACTGCACTACTGTAAAATATAGTTAAGTTAGTGGCGTTGCTACTTTTAGTTAGTTACTCCACAACACTGGATCAAACAGATCCTCTGTAGAAAGGTTCTAAGTTCGTGGGCAATGGAGGAGTCAGGAGACAACGAAGCAGGTTCAAGGTCAATCTTTTTAATCGTCAGCTTCACACACAATTGACGGTAACCTCTCTCTCTGTTCGGCTGATGTGCTTTCTGGACACTCTCTCTCTCGCCTCTCTGATGCTTTGGCGTGCCTTTTAAGTCTCCCTCCACTATCACTATAATGAGAGACAGGTGTTAGAGATAATTATGAGCCAGGTGACGAGCCTTACCGCTCTCCCTCTCCCGCAGACTGACACATGACCACGCCCCCCATGCCACACCCTCTTATCCACAGAGAAGAGTTTTACTGTGTTTTATTTTTTTTTTGTAACAGGAGGAGAGATGGTGACTCTGAACACAATCATGGGGTAATTAAAGACACATCTTATTAGCACAATGAAAAATACAAGTTACTTTCATAAGTGTGAAGCTGGAGTTCCTAACCAAAACCTGTTAATTAAAAAACAGGAAGCAATGACTTGTCATTGGCACTCTGCTGGGTTCTTTTTGAAAATATCAATGCCTTTATTTTCATCCAAATTTACATTTTCCTCTCACTGACCATGCAGTGTACTACACACAATAATGTTACAACTAGTCAAATCTGAGAGTACAGTCAGAAAATAACAAGTGCATCATATTAACGTACATACAATATAAACACATAATGTAATGATGTGTACTAGTGAGAAAAAAATTATATTATGGGCCTTCTGGTTACATAAAAAAAAAATTTAAAAAAAGAAAACAAAAGAAAATGTTTCTTGAAATACCAGTGATACCATTAATAAAATGTGATTCTTAAAAAATTAAATAAATAAAATGTCATAGTTCTATCAAGAAGACAAGTTAATAAAGAAAGAACCATATTTAAAATCAGTATTTTATTTATTTTTCTTTTCTCGAAGAACAATGAGAGAATTATATAAAAGCCTAAGTTATATTATGGCACCTTTTCTACCTTGGGTCCTCAAGGGGCAGGTTGCATTGATGAATTAAATGCTAATGAACTGCTTAATTCAGAGCCATCTAGAGGGACATGTAAGGAGGGATAAGGTATAAAAGGATTGGAAAAAAAAAAAAACACTTAAAAGAAAATCAGAGTTCCCACCAGGGAAAGAACCATGCTCAGCATGAAACACTGACAACATGGTGGTCTCACTCTCAACAAGGAAAGATCTGTGAAAGAGAAAAAAGCTAGCTGTAATAAGGATAAGTTTCCATTAAATGACACTACTTATCATGCATTATTGTAGGTGCTTTTTAGTTCTATTTGACATTTGGTTTTATACGAACGACCATTGCTTTCATTCCTAATTAAATACCTATTGTATGGGGAAAAAGATGAAATGAAAGTCAATGGTGACTGAGGCTTGCATTATGCCTAACATCTCTGTTTGGGTTTGGAACAATCTGAGTAAATTATGACAGAATTTTTGGGTGACTTTAATCACAGTCAAGGAAATTGACTTTTACAAAACCCAAAAGCCTGAGAACACAAAAGCCAACCTCTTCTTGGTAAAGAGAATTAATGCTCTCTTTAGTTTTGATCAAATGTCATCTAAACCCATAGGAAAGTGTGCCACAGACTTTGTGCAATGGAGGAAGCTCAATAGGTACTGTCCTGGAAGCAATTTCGAAGAGCTAATAGAATTCAATAGCATGTTTAGAGCTTGCACTTTCATTTGCATCGATCCCTTCTTCATTATGATTTACTCCCTCCACAAAGAAACCAATCAGCTGTGTCTAAGTTGAACTGCCCTTAGTTTACAGTGTGAACAGAGGCCAATGGTAATTAAGTGATTCTGATAGGAAATTAACACTTTGTGCCCCTCAGCAATGATAATCTATTCCTTGTGACAAAATTAAGCAAAGGAGATGAAGAAACAATCCCAATGACTAGGCACGTACTGTCACAGTCTGTCTCCCTCACGTTCTTCAAGGACTCTTATTTTGAAGTTTTCCCCTGGACTACATCTCCTATAGTTCACTTCCCTCATCACGTCCATCTGCTCCTCATCATCCTCACCTGTATTCCATTCCCTCATTTAGTTCCTTGTGTATAAATACCCTCTAGTTTTGTTCATCCATTGTCAGTCCTTGAAGTGTTACGTTGTGTTGAAGTGATATGTTGTGAAGTGTTACATTGTGTTGTTATTTTGTGAGTTTGAGCTTTATTGTTTGTTCCACTCCAGTGTTTGTTCCACTCCAGCATTTGTTCTACTCCAGCGTTTGATCTACTCCAGCGATTATAATTAAAGGATTTAAAGTATCTACTCCTGCGTCTCCCCTCTTCCTTTCCACTAACCCAACGTTACAGAAGGACTGACCTACAAAGAATAGGGATTCACTTACCTGCACATCCTAATGTCCTCCTCTACTCCAGTGATCCCATTCTCCTAGAAAGCCAGACCTTTACAAGCAAATCACAGAGCATGGAGCTAACAGGTGTATACATGGAACTGTTCAGGCGGGATCTTCCCCTCTTGGAATATTCCACCAAGTTCATCCAACTCGCTGCTTCAACCCTCATATTGGACATGTACCTCAAAACCATTTATGGTATGGGCTTAAACTTTCACTGACCTACAGTGCTTCCGGAGGTGGAGAATCTTTCCCTAGCAGATTATATTCTAGCTACACTGAACATCCATTATCCCTCGCTATCTTCTATTACCACGCCTTCCACGGCTCCTTGCTCTATGCCTTTCACGGCTCCTTCCATGCCTGCCATGGTCAACGAGCCAGCATCCACGCCTGTAGCCTTGACCATCCCAGAGCCAGTGCCTGTAGCCTCGACCGTCCCAGTGCCTGTAGCCTCGACCTTCCAGTGCCAATGCCTGTTGCCTTGACTGCCCCTGAGCCAGCTATCACCAAGTTAATAGGCCTGGACTTGCTCTCTGCCCTAGTTCCCACCTTGACTACCCTTCATCCTCCGCTTGTTCCAGCCAGCTTAATGGACACTCTGGTTCCATCCAGTACCCTGGCCCTTCCTCCTCCACTGGCTCCACTCAAGACTCCTCCTCCTCCTCCTCCTGGTCAGCCCGTCCCCCCAAGTCACCAGCTCGACCATCGACCCCTGAGATTTCACAGGCAAGGGGATCTGTCGACCCTCCGCCTGGCCCGCCGATCCCTCATGAACACCTCGGCTCTTCGTCCTCTCATCTCCACTGTGGGCCGTCAGCCTATCGGCATCACCGGGATCCCTCATCCCTCCAGCTCCACCTTGGTCCGTCGGTCACCTGGCTCTGCCTTCGGCTCCACCAGGGACCTCCTCCCCTTCAGCTCCATCTTAGTCCTCAGTCCCACCAGCTCCACCTCAGTCCTCCAATCCCCCAGCTCCGCCTCAGACCTTCGAGCCTTCGGCGCTGCCTCGGTCCTCTGAGCCCCCGGCTCCACCATGGTCCTTCGAGCCTTCGGCTATGCTCCGGGCACTAAGATCCCCAGTTCCGCCCCTCGAGCCTCTCACGGCTCCACCTTCCGTGGCTCCGCCCCTCTAGCCTTCCACAGCTCCACTTCCACGGCTCCACCCGCCTTCGTCGAGCCTCTCCTAGCTCCGCCTGCTTCCCCAGAGTCTCCTCCTCCAATGGTTCCACCTCCTGACCCAGTCATTGCCCTCTGGCTGCCTCCCAGGCTTCCTGACCCAGTCCGTGCCCTGTGTCAGTTAATGTCAATTAAAAGATTGAAAATCTACTCCTGCGTCTCCTCTCTTCCTCTTCCACTCTTTGAACCCAGCGTTACACGTATACACATTAACTCTGTATTGACTTCAGGTATTTAGATTATAATAATTTGAGTGTGCTCCACACACCAAACACAGGTGTTTTCAAGCCTGATTTGGTCCAATTTATTTGACCTTAATGTGCAGTTTGCATAATTAAGGTCTATAAAATTACTAAAATTGATTCTTAGAAATATATTTAGGGGTCCAAGCACAGAAGGTGCAGGAATCTTATTGTATTCATAATGATTTTCTGTTTATTATCATTTATTTTTTCTGCCTTAAAAGTGTCTGGGAGTCAGAGACCGTAAGTCGCAGAGACACCAATCTTGGTGGGATGGTCGGAAATCCCCCCCTCCACTACTCAGGCACCCACGCACACACCCGTCGGACACTATAATAAGCACCTTTGCATTTTCGGTCATAACTCTGGAACCATAAGGGCTAGGATCAAAATTATATAAAACCAATTTCATTTCCGTTTATAAATTTTTCCGCCATTTTGAATTTTCTGGAAAATTTACTTTTTCAAACTCCTCCAAGGCCGTATGTCCGATTCACATGAAATTTGGTATGCATCTATGGAATTTTATTCCGTCGAAGCGTTACGAAGATATAAGCCAACAAACTGGTCAGGCATCGTCCATGTAATCAAAATTGACCTATATCTACCAAATTAAAAGTCCAAACATAGCAAAACTTGATACACATAGACAACACGACATTCTGAGGCTGCGAGCCAAGTCACGTCAAATTCCACCTTTAGGGGGCGCTACAACTGAAAAATGCTCATAAATCCGCAGCTGCATGATCAATGATGTTGAAAATTGGTTTGCATCTTCTGTGGCCATTATAGGCGGTTCATAAAGGCTAACATATCACTCAAATATCACTCAGAAAAATCAACAAACATGGCCACCAACAGCCAATCAAATTTCAGCAGCTAATAACATCAGATCTGTATGGCTGGGCATTACGAAACTGGAGATATTCACATACAGTGTCAAGGTGGCACTATAACAAAAACATTTACATTTTTGCTAATAACTCCGCATCCGAGCACATTAAAATAAAAATGCTTTTTACCTCTAAATCCTTGTGTCAAGTCCTACAAAATGTATATCTCAGTTTTATTTCATTTTATAAAATGTTTCTGCCATTCTAATTTACTGAAAACATTACTTTTTTGAACTCCTCCTAGGGTGTTAATCAGATCTTCACCAAACTTGGCCCAGGTCAGTGCTAGACCATGCAGGCAAAAAGTTATCAAAAGAATTTTGATCCATTAAATCGTTTAGAAGATACAATCCAATATATTTGACTAGTGTGGCCCATTATGACTAATATTCCTGTATCTTGTGTGCACAAATGCCAAACTTCACAAAACTGTGTAAATATGGAAAACGACATTCTGAGGAATCGTACTAAATTTCATGGAATCATACTAAATTTGTGTGCACAAATGCCAAACTTCACAAAACTGTGTAAATATGGAAAACAAGACATTCTGAGGAATCGTACTAAATTTCATGGATTTATGATGAACGGGGGGCTAACAGAAAATTTTAAATAATTGGCCATTTAAATTTACTCCTCCTAGGGTGTTAATCAGATCTTCACCAAACTTGGCCCAGGTCAGTGCTAGACCATGCAGGCAAAAAGTTATCAAAAGAATTTTGATCCATTAAATCGTTTAGAAGATACAATCCAATATAATGCCAAACTTCACAAAACTGTGTAAATATGGAAAACAAGACATTCTGAGGAATCGTACTAAATTTCATGGAATCGTACTAAATTTGTGTGCACAAATGCCAAACTTCACAAAACTGTGTAAATATGGAAAACAAGACATTCTGAGGAATCGTACTAAATTTCATGGATTTATGATGAACGGGGGGCTAACAGAAAATTTTAAATAATTGGCCATTTAAATTTACTCCTCCTAGGGTGTTAATCAGATCTTCACCAAACTTGGCCCAGGTCAGTGCTAGACCATGCAGGCAAAAAGTTATCAAAAGAATTTTGATCCATTAAATCGTTTAGAAGATACAATCCAATATATTTGACTAGTGTGGCCCATTATGACTAATATTCCTGTATCTTGTGTGCACAAATGCCAAACTTCACAAAACTGTGTAAATATGGAAAACAAGACATTCTGAGGAATCGTACTAAATTTCATGGATTTATGATGAACGGGGGGCTAACAGCAAATTTTAAATAATTGGCCATTTATCTGACCAATGAAACCTGTAATACTATTTTTGTCCACCAGAGGAAGCCACAGGATAAGAAATCCTTTTAAGTCTAAGGCTTTCATTGGTGTATGAATGCATATAAATTTATTTGAAGAAACATGGTATACTGACAATGTCTTCTGACTTTTATAATATTAGTTTGCAAATAAATATGTGATTTCCAAAATGATTATAGATGTCACCTTAATTTTTACATACCCTGAAAATATTGAAAACATATTTGTCAAGTTGCCAGACATGATTAACTGTCACATTGTTTTAGGGATATGTTTATTTATGTCTGGAATTATATTATGTGTTTCTTTTTCCATTATCCCCGTTTCTGTCTTGCGTCATTTCTATATGGCTGCGTCTGAAAACTGTAAAATGCTGCCTTAAAACCAGCCCAAAAGTGTGCTATGGCAAAGCTCTTGCCCATGAAAAAAAAATGTCCTACTATGACAAGACAATGAATTTTGTGGGATTATATCTCCCAATCAGAATGTTGTAGAGACATAGGGCAGGCTCATTTCACTCGGCTACCAATCAGTCTTTAAGTATCATCTTGGAAATGGCGTAGCTACGCCCTAGCAACCATTAATGGCGCCCTAGCAACCACCCCTTAGACTTCCATTCAAAATGGCTCAGAAGGGTATCTTCAGAACAGAATTTTGTAGACACTTGGCGATTGGATCTTTTGAGTCAGGTTAGTAATCAACCAATAATAATCTCTCTGGCCACTGGCTAGCCACGCCCTAGCAACCATTTAGAGTACCCTAGCAACCAAACCCCATTGACTTCCATTCAAAATGGCTGAGAGTGATATCTTTGGGTCAGAATGTCCTAGAGAAATTACAACTGGCTTGATTTACTTGGGTGAGCAATCATTTTTCAAGTATCATCATGGAAACTACTTAGCCACGCCCTAGCAACAATTTAGAGCACCCTAGCAACCAAACCCCATTGATTTCCATTCAAAATGGCTGAGAGTGATATCTTTGGATCAGAAAGTCCTAAAGAAATGACAGTTGGCTTCTTTTACTTGGGTGAGACATCAGACTTCATGTATCCACTTGAAAAACTACTTAGCCATGCCCTAGCAACCATTTAGAGTAACCTAGCATGCAAACCCCATTGACTTCCATTCAAACTGGCTGAGAATGATATCTTTGGATCAGAATGTCCTGGAGAAATGACAGTTTGGTTGTTTTACTTGGGTGAGCAATCAGACTTCATGTATCATCATAGATACTATGTAGACATGCCCTAGCAACCATTTAGAGCAATCTAGCAAGCAAACCCATTGACTTCCATTCAAAATGGCTGAGAGTGATATCTTTGGATCAGAATGTCCTAGAGAAATGATAGTTGGCTTGTTTTACTTGGGTGAACAATCAGACTTCATATATCATCATAGAAACTAATTAGCCACGCCCTAGCAACCATTTAGAGCAACCTAGCAAGCAAACCCCATTGACTTCCATTCAAAATGGCTGAGAGTGATATCTTTGGATCAGAATTTCCTAGAGAAATGACAGTTTGCTTGTTTTACTTGGGTGAGCAATTAGACTTCAGGTATCATCATAGAAACTACTTAGCCACGCCCTAGCAACCATTTAGAGCTCCCTAGCAAGCAAACTCCATTGACTTCCATTCAAAATGGCTGAGAGTGATATCTTTGGATCAGAATTCCCTAGAGAAATGACAGTTGGCTTGTTTTACTTGGGTGAGCAATCATTCTTCAAGTATCATCATGGAAACTACTTAGTCATGCCCTAGCAACCATTTAGAGCACCCTAGTAACCAAACTCCATTGACTTCCATTCAAAATGCTTAGATACGGAGCTCAGGATCAGAATGTCGTAGAGACTTCTGGTTTTGTTCATTGGACTCAGGGTAGCAAGGAGCCTTTTAAGTATCACATTGGTAACTGCCAAGCAACCAGATGGGGTTACCCTAGCAACCAAGTAACAAATCATATATCTCTGCACCAGAACATCGTAACGACATCTGGTTTCATATATTTATCTCAGGGTAGCAAGGAGCCTTTTGAGTATAACCTTGGTAGCTGCCTAGCAACCAGATACGGTTACCCTAACAACCAAGTATCAAATCACATTTCTCTGCACCAGAACATCATAGAGACTTCCTGCTTCATTCATTTGACTCAGGATAGCAAGGAGCCTTTTGAGTATCACCGTGTTAACTGCCTAGCAACCAGATGGGATTACCCTAGCAACCATGTAACAAATCATATATCTCTGCACCAGAACATTGTAGACACTTCCGGTTTCTTTCATTTGACTCAGGGTAGCAAGGAGCCTTTTGAGTACCACCTTGGTAACTGCCTAGCAACCAGATGCGGTTACCCTAGCAACCAAGTAACAAATCACATATCTCTGCACAAGAACATCATAGAGACTTCCGGCTTTGTTCATTTGACTCAGGATAGAAAGGAGCCTTTTGAGTATCACCTTGGTAACTGCCTAGCAACCAGATGGGGTTACCCAAGCAACCAAGTAACAAATCACATATCTCTGCACCAGAACATCGTAGAGACTTCTGTTTTGTTTTTATTTGACTCAGGGTAGCAAGGAGCCTTTTAAGTATCACTTTGGTAACTGCCTAGCAACCAGATGGGGTTACCCTAGCAACCAAGTAACAAATCACATTTTTCCTAGTTTTCAACAAATTTAGTTTAGGCAGGATCTATTCTGTCATTTTGTATTATTTGTCATCCACTGGATCATTTCTGTCAATTCTGATTATTTTGGTTATTTCTTCACATATGCTTGGACCCCGATGATTGCCACTTGTGGCTATATTTTATATTGTTTTTTGACTGTAACATTAAGATTTCCAGTCTTAAAAGCAAAATCAAAGATTTCTGACACTGTATTGTTAGTATAATCATACAGTGCTGGGTAGATTACTTCTCAAATGTAATCTGATGCTGATTACAAATTACACAGATAATTTAATCAGTAACATAAACTTTTAGATTACACTTTTGCATATTCTAATCAGATTACTTTTGGATTGTTTTTGGATTACCCATTGCATGTTTTGATAACTCTAATATACACACACACACACACACACACACACACACACACACATATATATATATATATATATATATATATATATATATATATATATATATATATATATATATATACTTATTTTTGTAATCTGATTACATAATACAGATAACATGTAATCCATTACTACCCAATGCTGTATACATGATATAATAATTATCATAGCTTGCCATGTTTTGCTATGTTGCTGAAGAAATGCCACAGATTTGTTTTCTCAAGTGCAATCAGTTCCTTTCCAGTCAAGGTATTAATATTCTTCTCTAAGTAAAACATTCATTACCTACTGCAGCTAATTTATAGGGATGGCTTTGCTCAAAGAATTAGCCATTTAGGCTGCTACTTTTCCCTAGCACACAATATGATGTATTTTCCTGTAATCAGGCTTCCATTGTAACAATGTGCTTTTGCATCAAAGAGCATGTAGGTGGTTCATATAAACCCACAGATTTAGTTCCTGTCAATTAATTTGGATTTCATCCATTGTAGGGGGAAAAAATCTAAAAAGCTGTCTGAACATAGGGTACCACAAGCTAATTGCCCCTTTAATGCATGCCACAAAATATTCCCTGCATGTCGAGGACTAATGGACCAGATTTGCTGGGATAACTCCAGTGTTGCTTTTTGTTTTCGTCTCATTGAAGAAAATAGTGCCATTTGATCCCTATCATCCTTCACAATCTAGCAAACATCCCCAGAACCCAAAGAGATGCATTAATATGCAAAATGCTAACAAAGAGCAAGTTAAGTGACAGAATTTGCATTCTAGTGATTTTGGACTTCTGGACATGAAATGTCAGGATTATTTGAAATGGGCACGGACACGCCGTTAAATTTTCTTCCCATCAAATCCCTCTGTATTGATGGCAAGTAGTTAAAAATTTGACCTAAAATATCACTGAGGCACAGAACAAGTTGAAACGGTTCCTCACTCTGATTGATAGAACAAGCTATGATTTCCCCTGAGTTCTAGATGGATGGAGATGATAGCGCTATCCACAATCAATCTGGATGTGTGACTCTGGCCTTCAAGAATGACTACAGATTGCTGGACACTGTTGGACATACACTCTGCTCTTCCAAGTAAACACATATCAAGGGTATTTTAAGATATTTTAAGACAACATAGCTGACATGCTTTACAATATTCACCAGTAAGGCTAGAAGGGTTTGATTGACCCACTAATAAAACCAATTTTGTCTGAATATTTCAAGACATGAACATGTATTCCACCTCTTATTTTTCGGCAATTTAATCTTTTCACAATTATATTTATATTTGATGTTTAAAATACAGTAATTAGGAGTGAGACTGTGGGTGGGCCTACCTATGACACGCAGAAATAAAAACCAAGCAATCCTGACGATTATCATGGATGTAGCTGGTTGGGACAAAACTCATATTTACATGGAAGAGATTGCATGTCGCTTTATGGCATTAGAACGCAGTGTAAATGTGAAAACTAAAAATATTTAGTTGCTGTCTTTAATTTTTAAGGAAAATCAAAGTGGTGCCAAAGTGACAACCTGTAGTGATAAGTTGCATGTTTTACGACCACTTTTAATTTAATTACTGATGAAGAAAATTGAGTGGAAATCTTGAAAAGTCATAAAATCAAGTAAAGGTTCAAGTTAAGGGTTTATAGCATTTACATTTATACATTTGGCAGACGCTTTTATCCAAAGTGACTTAAAGTACATATAGGATATACATTTTTATCAGTTTGTGTTTTCCCTGGGAATCAAACCCATGATGTAGGTGGCACCATGCACAGGAACCTCTTATACTGTAGACTCTAGGCAACTAGGACTTGGTAATTTGGGACACAGCTCAGAGTAGCACCATTCTTTTTAAATCAACATGACAAGTAAAGGAACAACTCAAGTGAGTCAAGACATTACAGTGAATACTATACAGTATATAGAAAAAAGCAGACTGTGGCAAAATGACACATTCACTCATTTTAATCACACTATAATAATTTATTTTTTCTACAATGGGACGTAAAATCATGAATTAGGGCTTGTTTATGTTTTTGAATAAAAAACTATGAATAAGTGTAATTCTTAAGCATTTATGACATTTACATTAAAATGTTCACTATTTGGCAAGTATTGGATGAAATTTGCCCTTTTTATGCATAGTGCTATAACTGCATATATATGATTTATAATGCATTTGTAAATTTTTTATTAGTCATTAATGAACCCCTTTATAAACCCTTAACAAAGGGAACATAAATGTGACGTATAACTAATAAAATCAAACCAATTGAAAGGAACTTCAAAATGACTGGATAGCATTAAAATATGATAAATCTGCAAATAATTTCTGTAACAGATATCTCCTACTTCCCAAGCAACCAGACGTTGATCAAGGCCATACGGTTGATAACATTGGTGAAAAGCAATTACACATGTAACATTGCTGTTCAGGAGTGTTTACCAGTAACAGTCTGTTGCATCAACTGTGAATACTACTCGTACTCAAGTGCATGTGGTTGAAAACCTCAGCACATGCAGTTATCTGTACTCAGCTGGAAAAATACAGAAGTTATCACTAATCTTCTGTAGCAGTCTTGGGATTTCAAATGGGAAAATGTTATCAGGATGAAATACTGACTTGCATGCTATTCTTTAAGCAAATAAGTCACTCTGACTATCCAAGTGTTAATGTGATGCATCAACTTTGACAATGACTAG
This sequence comes from Myxocyprinus asiaticus, assembly GCF_019703515.2. Lineage (NCBI taxonomy): Eukaryota > Metazoa > Chordata > Actinopteri > Cypriniformes > Catostomidae > Myxocyprinus > Myxocyprinus asiaticus. The sequence goes on along the minus strand of NC_059357.1, from coordinate 32,474,639 downwards.
TGCAGTTTTGCATGGCAGCATGCAACATATAAACACAGAACATTTCCAAAATGCACTGCGAACTGCTTACAGCTTAAAATGCATCTTAAGTCAATATAATGCTTTGGTGCCTCAAAGTAAATAAACTATGATTCTTGTTTCATGGATATGTTAAAGTTATTGTAAGAGTGTCTTAGGTTAATCTTTGCTCTATAATGAGATTTTACAGCATTTGTAACAATTGAACCAGTCTCGCTTTAATTGAATTTGAGCCATGGAGTGAAAACACCTGACCTATAAAACATTGTATTTTCAGGATAATGCAAATGTGTTAGTGCAGCATGCAATCCATTTCCCCCACTATAATTATGCAGGCTGACAAGGAGCTATTAAATGGTATGTGTTTAAGATTTTTCTTCCCATTGATTGTCAACATAGCTGCCTCACTAAAATTGCTCCATAAATATGTCTACAATAACAGGCAGAAGTTACGCCCATATAGTGATTTTTAAATCTCTATATTTTCTCTGAATGGCTTGGGTACAACAGGATCTAAGTGCCTGTCCCCTTTATCCACATCCTGTATCCTCTGTACAGGTAAAGCAGCTTGAGCTTTAGGATTTGGTTGGTGTCATGTGATGTGAACCACGCTTTGTATGCACCCGGTACTTTCCCTCACAAGTACCCAGCAGAACAAGGAGAGATTCCCGTAGCCCAGAGAGAGAGAGAGAGAGAGAGAGAGAGAGAGAGAGAGAGAGAGAGAGAGAGAGAGAGAGAGAGAGAGAAAACAAACTTAAACATCAATGAAAGAGTACACTAAATTTGAGCATTTTCTGAAGAAAATTTGAGTAGTCCTTGCCCATATTGGTAACACTTTAAAATAAGCTTCTTTTCATTAAGACTAGCAAAAGCATTAGGTACCATAAATTTGCTATTAACAATATATGTTTCATCATTTATTAATCTTGGTTAATGTTAATTTATAAATGTTAATGCATAATGCATTAACTAATGGTACCATATCCAAATTATATGTTTAAATTAACATTTACTAATTTTTTTTCAATGCTAATTCATGCTAAGTAATGTGGGTAACTAATATTAACAAATGCAACTTTATTGCAGTGTTCCCAAGATATTAAATTAGTGAAGATAGTCCTATATTTATTCTTCTGAAAAATATGTGCTAGAACAAAAAAGATCTCCTTCATCTCCCTAATTGACCCTGTGCTAAGCCCTGCCCTAAAAGCGTTTTTGACCAATCCTATCTTAGCAACTGTTGTCATGCGCCATTTCTCTGCTTTTTTCCAGTGAGAGTCTATGGGAGTAATGAGTGTTTGAGCTTGTCATTAAGCAGAATTGTATATATATGTATATATATATATATATATATATATATATATATATATATATATATATATATATATATAAAAAAAAATTAAACTTGTTGCTGGGCAATTTGTAATAAATAAATCTCGAGAAGAGCATTCTATGGATTAAACTGTCAGCTGTCATGTTTAACATCAGCAAGGACACCTTCATTTGCTCCAATGTAAATTAAAGTTAATAACTTAACATTTATTCATTTACGTATTGATTCAGGTCTTAATAAAAGTGATTAAAAAGAGAGAAAGTAAATAAAGAGTTCACAGCATCAAAGTGAGTGTGTTATGAGACGTTATAAGCAGTTCTGTTCACTTACACTAATGTTATGAGGTTTGTAATCACCATCAAATTAAATTTTTCTCTTTTCAAGTGAGTGTGATAATCGTTTGCCTTGATTCTGATTCAGTCTCCACAGTTTTCAGTCAAATTACTGTGTAATTTAACAATTTAATTTACAAAAATTATCATATAAATATGCTTTACAATGTCACTCTTCATTAGCCCTTGTAAGAATATTATCAGTTTCGTTTATGAGAATATTTTGCCAAAAACTGCGCCATTCACGGCACTCTCCCACTCATTCCAATGGGAAGTTCTGCAAAGCTGCTACAAAGGTATAGCTAAGTAAAGGGTCACTAAGGGCTTAAGGTATGAAGCAAGCTGTCTGCTGAAATAACAAAAAAATTAACAACAAACCTTTAATAAGAGTGCGGTTTTTACCTGTCAGTCAGACGGACATGTAAATTACATTTGTTACTAGCAACAAAAGAGGAGGGTTATATAGAGATGTGCTATAAAATGGTCGGTATAAATAAAATTATAAAATAAATAAATAAATAAATAAAAAACGAATCAGTTCATGTTTCTCTTTTAAATATTTTGATATTTAGTGTTGTAAGAAGCAACCCCTTAGTCACAAATGCACTGTGTTTGATCCATAAGAAAGTGAAGTTCAATTAGGCCCCATAATGATAGCGAAATGTAGCAACATATTATATACTGAATGTTGGCGGTGTATTAGAGATACCAAGACTTTGTCAAAGACATACCACATTTCTGCACACACAAATAGTCAGACTCTTTCAAATGTAGAGATACAGAGCTTTACCTTTTTTACTGTTTGTGCTGTATGTATACTTTGTACTGAAAGATAAGTAGCCTATGTCAAACAGAACAGCTTTATAGTGAGAAATAATTTTCAAAAGAAATATATATTTTATACTCTGTGCTTAATATAAGGAAAAGGGAAGAGCGGTTTGTATGGATGTGTGTGTGTCTGGATACAAGGGATAGAGTATATAGTGCCTGCTCTATTTTATAGTACAATAATAAGAATAAATAAGCAGTACAAGTATGCTCTTTGGCTAAAAAAGATATGAATGTCAAATTCTCACCATGCAACTCAGAGCTTGTGCTTGTTATTTAATATGTCCCCAAAAGCTGCCATAATGACATTTTCAGTGCATTTTTTTTCTATATGACTATGGACCCTAAACATTTTGTAATGTATATAATTTCAACAGAGCTAATGTGCAAACATATCAAATCACTGTATATTTGAATGTACTTATGGAATTACTGACCTTGACACACATACTTTGCTACTCATTAATTGTAACGTCTATCTAAATTTATATAAAATAGCTTTATTATTATGCACTATTTAAAATGCACTATTTGCCAACGATTTAAAATGCACTATTTGCCAACATATCCACACTGAAAAAGAAAATGAATTTGTGGTGTAGTCAATATATCAGAAAAGATTAAAGGGATAGTTCACCCAAAAATGAAAATTCTCTCATCATTTACTCACCCTCATGTCATCCCAGATGTGTATGACTTTCTTTCTTCTGCAGAACACAGATTAAGATTTTTAGAAGAATATTTCAGCTTTGTATGTCCATCCAATGCAAGTGAATGGGTGCCAAAATTTTGATGCTCCAAAAAGCACATAAAGGCAGCATAAAAGTAATCCATAAGAATCCAGTGGTTAAATTCATATCTTCAGAAGTGATATGATAGGCGTGGGTGAGAAACATATCATTATTTAAGTCCATTTTTTGCTAGAAATTCTTATTTCTGCCCAGTAGGGGGCATATGCATGAAGAATGTGAATACCAAAAACACAAGAAGAAGAATGTGAAAGTGAAAGTTAAAGTCGAGATTGACTAAGCAGGGATGAGAATTTATAGTAACAATTTACTAAATATATTGATCCGTGATGGCATAAGGATGAGTAAATGATGAATTTTTACTTTTGGGTGAACTATTCCTTTAAGTACTTTCTACATTGAAAAAGTTTGTTTAACCATCAACTTGAAAATTTTAAGTAAATTCTACATATCTACTCAATCCAAACATGTCAAAATTAATGCTCTAACTTATATGTAAATATTATTTATGATTTATTTATTTATTTATTTTGTTATCTGTACAATTTGTCATCATGTATTAACCCTAAAGTAGAAAACCTTGTCATATTTATTCACAAATTTATGTAAACTTTACAGGTGAATAAAATAAGTACATTTTACTTAACTTTTCAAGGCTGGTGTTGCAAGCATGCAAAAGGTTTGAATAATTAATGAGCTTGCATGGTTTCACTGTTTGCAAGTTTATTTAAACCGTTTTTATTGTTGATTTTCCTTTAATGTTTGGTGCTTTCTTGTTTTGTGTAGTCTGAAGTTCACTTTCTACTCAAAATTACCTGTTCATTATCAAAACAATTATCTGTTCATTGTTACCAGCATTGTGTTTTGTGCAACAAGTTTTGAGGACTGTGTGCGTAGCCCTACATCTTATTGCTATTACCAGTATTGCAAGTTCATGTAATTTACATAATACACCACACAGCATGCATTGAGTTTCCCTGTGGTGGGCTTTCACATGTCATGTGGTACATGATAAAACACGTGATAAGGAAAGTTCAAAATGTGACATGTTCTAATAAAATGTTCATTAAAATTTTACTATGTTTATTTAAGTACCATGTTCATCAGATTTATAAGTAAAAGTTACTGCATTAACTGAAATGTTTAAGTTAAATTTAATCACTTATGTCATGAAGTTAAGTAGATTTTACTTAATTTTATATCATTAAAATTTACTTAGAAAAACTGTGTGCAACATTTGCAAAATAAAAATTAAGTTAATCTTATTAGGCCTTTTTTTTTTTTTTTTTTTTTTTTGTGTACATAAATATTTAGGAATATGGGAAATATCCAGTTCAGATGTCTACTAAGATTTTGTTTTTCATCTTAGAGCGGCATCATGTATCTTGCTCTGTTGAGAAAAGATAACACTTTGGGGGACTCTTGCTATGGTAGTGTTAGCAACTTTAGCAGTCAAATGTGAAGCTAATATTTGCATAGCTACTAAGTTAAATAACAGGAGGTTATACAGCAGGTTTGCTGACTAGCATGAAACATGAGCATTGCTTTACTTTGCATGAAAATCAGGATGGTGTGCCTGCCAATGCCTTTTCAAGTTAGTCATATTTTTTCTAGTGGTCACCGATATATCGCAGAGGCCGATAAATCGGCCGATATTTGGAATTTTAAATTATCGGCATCGCGGATTTCACGTTTGGCCAATTTGTTTCTTGAGGGCGGTGATAATCGGCTACTTGCATGTGAAGTGACTGAGACATGTAAATGACCAGTCATGGTTCGTTTTGTTGTTACATGCCATCGTTTTACTGCAATAAGAGACCGGTGTGCAACACAGTGTCATTTAAACGGTCCGCATATCAGAGCCACGGCAGGTGCGTTTGAGCTCATAATGTTAAAATGCTCGCCTGTTTCATTCTCCCTCTCTCTCCTCAACAGTTCCCTGTAACTTTTAACTGTCTTGTCTAATGATGAAAAGGTATTCTATCAGCCAGAATCAAAACTTCAGGATCAAGGTGAAAAATTCCTCTGATTCACAAATCATGACAGTCACTCCGTGACAATCCAAGCAGGCGATCCAGGTGGTTTAAACTGTCAGGTGATTGCTGCTTGCACTGGATCCGCACAAGGGTGTGAGTGCAACTTCAAAAGCGCTTCACGTGTGCTGTAAGTAAATGACTTATTCACTATGTACTGTATGTACAATTGATTTGATTCGGTATTTTTTGAGAAAATACAATTGTTAATGCGCACATGCCATCCATGGTTGCTACACTACTGTGTGTACTGTTATTTCCTTCTTCCTAATATATTAACAATTTCTTCATGGGCAAATTAATTATTAAAATTTGATGACTAAACAGAAATCAAAAGAAACTGAAATCCACTATTTAAAATACAATATTATTTTTTTTTTTAGATTCTTTTGTACAAAGTTAAAGTGTTGTGTGAAAATGAGTAAATATTGTGCTAAATAAGAATTTATTATGTTTATGGTATTTACTATATTAAATTGTGTGATATATAGGCATTGTATTGGCCTATCGACCACCCTGCTCTCTTGATAAAGGCATCGGCCATTAAAAAGACAATTTCGATAGATCACTAATTTTTTCTACAGATTTTGTTCCACATGATTAATGATGGACTTGGTATTGCTGTTGTGAATAAGATTACATATTTTACAAATCCTACATAATTATCTGATTTGGGCATTTTTGTAGCATCCATAATAGAATAATATATAATAAAATTCAATACCCACAAACAAACATGAAAATGGCTGTTAGACGGCTTCAAATATTGACATCCTTTTGCTAATAAAAGGCCATTTCATATAAGGATATAATCGTGGTCTCCAGAGTGAGTCTGTGTGAGAATGGAATATCTATATCAATAACAAGAATGTAGTGTAATTGGGAAAATTTTGCCCCAGAGCAAATCAGTGACATTTATCTGATAAACAGACCAGAGAAAAGAGCTTGGCAGATCCACAAAAAATATAGCATAGCCTTTAGGTAATGTAATTTTAATCTAAATACACAAAACTGTATTCACATAATAAAGCTGAGATCTCTGAGCTTATCAAAGGGGATGATATGAAAAATGTCTACGGGCAAAATTTTATGTACACACATTTCTAATGCAAGCTGACTGGTCCAGCAAATGTTGGCAAAACCGCACTGTCAACAGCGTACATAACATTCCTCAAAGAACTCTGTGACCCCCATTATTTATGGTGACAGGCCAAATTGATTGTGGTTGAAAGATTCTAACAAGAATAAAATGAGCTTCTCCGTTATTGCCGTTCAGGTAAATCTCTGCTCTCCCCTTTCCTCCAGGGGAAAGATGTGTAACCCTGGGTTCATGACAACAGTTGTTTTCTTCAACCTTGCCGAACACTTTAATGCCTTTTTGCATTTTCAGTCATGCAAAAAGCCGTCAGATCAAACATCAAGACCCTGTCTTTGCTGCTCTCTTGTGTTTTGTCATTTCACCCTACTATTCCTTTTGTCAGGGTTACAGCACGGTTTGTTAAATTTATTAAAGAGAGTGCCATCTTTTCTGCCTTGTGTGTTTGTCATTGCGTTCACATGTGCCTGCACCCGAGCATGAGCGTCTTATCACATACATCCATATTGTGCTTAAGGAGCAGATAGGAAACCATTTTCAAGACAGTGATGGAGGGTTAAAAGAATAGTTTATCCAAAAATGAAAATTCTGTCATTCAAACCCATATGATTTTTTTTTCTTTTTTTTTTTCTGTAGAACACAAATTTCTTTTTTTTTTTTTTTTAAGAATAATGTGTCCACTTTTTATATAGAACAAACACTGAAAAAATATTTTGTGGTGATGTAAATAAAGAAGAAAAGATTAAGTAATTTCTACAATGAATGAGTTAGTTTAAGAGTGAACTTGAAAATGTTTCATAGATTTTGCATTTGTAGTGAATTCAAACATGTAAAAATGAATGCTCTAGCTTATAAGTAAATATTATTTAAGATTGTTTGTTATCTTTACATGCATCATCATCATGTATCAATCCTAAAGACGAAAACCTTGTCATATGTATTTGCTAATTTGAGTAAATTTAAGGGGTAAATTAAATAAGTACATTTTACTAAACTTTTCAAACCTGGTGTTCCCAGCATGCACTGTGCTTTAATAATTAATGAGCTTGCATGGTTTCACTGTTTGCAAGTTGATTTACATAATTTGTATTGTTGATTTGTTGTGAAGTATGAAGTTCAATTTCTACTCCAAATTACCTGTTCATGATCAAAAACATTATCTGTTGATTGTTACTGTCAGTGTTTTGTGTACCAAATGTTAAGGTCTGCATTTACAGCTCTGTATCTTGCAAGGTGATGTTGTCTTATAGACTATATATCATGCATTAATCTTCCCTGTGAAAGGCTTCTGTCGGTCATGTAGTGCATGACTACATACTGTATGTAAAAAAAAAATGCATTGAAATGCCGGTACACTTATAAAGCATGACACACTTCAGTGCTACAATGCTTGAGTAAAATGTACAAAGAGTGAGTATATTTACTTGAAACAGAGAACTGAAAAGTAAACTTTGCTTGAGAATTGCTAATTAAAGCCACCAAGAATTGTTTGTATAGCCTTTACTTGAAAATAGGGTTTATATTTACTAGCAATTATTTATTTATTTTTTACATTCTGTTTTTTAAGAAAACCTCGAGCCAGTCACCTGGCTAGGCCGTCGAGGCTAGCAGGCAGATCAAGGGAATAGGACCTCTTCTGACAGCCCTCCAAGGAACATGTCCCTCGTTCCAACCGCTGGAAGTGGCCAGGGTCCGAAACTTGATGGAAAATTCGGACACTGAGCCACACCTTTGACGGAGCTCAGTAAGAAGGCGAGCCGGCACTCTGCCATGAGCCGATCGATCAAAGACCTTGCGAAGTTCATTGGAGAATGCCTGGAACAAGGCAACGCAAGGCAGCTTGTTGTCCCAGGCTGTGGTTCCCCAGTCACGTGCACGCCCCGCCAGAAGGGTGATGACATATGCCACCCTCACCTCCTCAGTGGGGAAGGAAAAAGGCTGGAATGTGAAGACCAGGGAGCACTAGGACAAGAACGCATGGCATCCATCCGGTTCCCCAGCATGGAACCCAACTGCAGGTGCAAACAAAGGCTTTTATTGAGGACAGTGATAATAAGCACACCAGGGCGAGGGAAAGAACAAACATGCAGGTGATACAAGTGATGGACCCACTGATGACCTCACAGAAATGGATCTCATCTGACCAGGATGAAGATAGTGAGCTGGTACCATCATGTGGCTCGAGCCTGTAGCGTGCAGTCTTGAGTTTAGCCGCTGACAGGATTCCGGAATCTGAGGACACCGAGGGCTGGCAACACACACAAGAAGAGAGAGAAAGGGTGAGTATCCAGCATGGATGAATCTTTCTCCACTAGAAGGAGAGATCGACGCCCAGGGTGACAGCAAGCAGAAATAAAAAGAGCACGGGATAATCCGCTAGAGCGATAGCTGAGCTAAAAATAGAGAAGAGCAGGTAGTCGCTCATAAAGCAGCTCAATAACTAAATGAAGCATTAAGAAAACGCTGCAACAACTGGCTAAAGAACATAAACTTTTAAGAAAAACCAGCGAAGAACTGAGGATAGAAATGGAAATAAATACACGCTAGACAAACGAGAGACAGGTGGACACAATAAATGCAAACGAGCGAGTGAGCAGCGCTCATTTGCGAAGGGCAACATATGCACGTTGTCATGACGACAACCTGCGTGGCAGGCTGTCAAAACACAACATACATAAACACAAAATCACAAGACGAAGAGGAGAGGCAGATTAGTCCAAAACCCCAACAAAAACAGCCTTCAAAACATCTCCTTTTGTGTTCCATGTAAGTTGTATGGGTTTGGAACGAAATGAGGGTGAAATAATGATGACAGAATTTTAAGTGAGTGCTGTCTTGTGTGCCTGGTGTGTTTATCATGTGCCTGCAACCGAGCATGGCCGCCTTATTACATGCATTTATATTGAGCTTACAGAGCAGATAGGAAACAATTTTCAAGACAATGACAGAGGGTTAAGTGTTTTACACAGTGTCCTGTGGCATCTTTAGAAAATAAAATATAAAAAAAAAAAAAAAAAACTCACAACCCTTGACATATGATATTGTGAGCGATGTATCTCTAACAGCTTTATGCAACTGCCGGTTTTTCTATTATGACAGGAGGAGCGATCTCAGTGGCTATTTGTTTCAATCAAAACACTAGATGGAGAGGGCCAGTGAAAACAACTGCCTGTTCAGACTCTTCATCCACAGAAAGCCGGAATGCATTTGCATAATAGAGAAAGGGTGAGGAAAGAGGTTAAGGCCATCTTAGCTACTTCAGCAACCACAGCAACTACACACAGAACTCTGGATCCAGCTAATCAAATACAAATGGACCCAGAAAAACAGTTTCACAGAAAGCTGTCTGAAAATCTGTTTAACCTCATATGGTAAGAGTGGAGAACCGCTGCCTTTCAATCACGCATGTTCAGCAAATGGAGAAGGAAAAGGAATCTGCTGATTTAAATTGATGAAAATACACGCAAACGGAGTTCCATTTTGTTTGTGATTGCTTTGCATCAGGTATCGCTGATTGCCCTGAGAGATCAGGGGAATGGTATGGGACTGACAAGGCCTCTCTCGCTCGCTCTCTCCATTCTCCAGTGCAGCTGTACTAAACTCAACTACAACCATCATCACACTGTCCTCCTCCTGCAGTCAGGTCAAGGATGTTTAACACTTCTCCTTCAACCAAGCACACAGGAACTCCTATTGTTCTTTGTTTGTCTCTACTCTCCACCTACTAACCAGCACAACTGCATAACATTCTGCTTAATAATGACTTAAAGGGATAGTTCACACAAAAATGAAAATTCTGACATCAGCGTCATTAACTCACACTCATATTGTTTAAATCCTGAATGACTTTCTTTTTTCTTTTTTTTTTTTTATGAAGATATTTAGAAAAATGTCCAAGCTGCTCTTTTCCATTCAATGAAATTGGGTGGAATCAGCCATCCATTTTCATTGTATGGAAAAGAGAAGCTCAGACATTCTGCTTGATAACTTATTTTGTGTTCCATGGAAGAACATGTTTGGAATGACATGAGGGTGAGTAAATACAGTTTAATTTTACTTTTTTTTTTTTTTTTTTTTTTCTACTTAGCATTATTTCAAGACTACATTCATATTTCACAAATATTATCTTATATCCATCTCTTACTGGACTTGACCACTGGACCAAGGTGGCATAATTTATTTGGCCATATAATAATTACTCAAATATTTCTAAACCAATTATGAATTCTAAGATATGACACAATAAAGATATACATGAGCCTTATTATTAGCATACTTATTAAGTTCCTTGTGTGAGTCACCTGATATGCCTTCATTTGATAGCTAAATATCCACGGTCGACACTGCTTAAGACTGATATGTGTAACCAGTTATGTGCAATGCTCTGCAGGAGAGTTAGCGATTACACAAATTAGATGCATTGTTGTTGTCAAATTGTTAACTCACAGTTGCAGAGTGTCAGTGTGTGGCTGGTTGTGTGGCCCATAAGATTAATAATTCATTAAACACAATCACTGTTTGTTATATAAGACAGAATTGAAAGATTAATGGGGACTATAATGAGGCATTATAGTCATAGATTTATAATAGTAAATACCCTTAAAGTATTTTTTATTTTTTTATTATTATTTTTTTGTCTATGTTAAAATTAATTCTCCCAGCTTAAAATGCAGAGACAGCTATAAGTAATACATTCATAGGTTAATTCCCACGAAAAGTGTAACAATGCGCTTTCAAACCATTTCTGTGTGTGTTTGGGCATCCTGTCCAACCTGACACAGCAACACTGGCTCACCAGTGATGTGAGTTTGGGGTGGTACAACTTGTTTTCCAACAAGTGGAAGATGATGTTCAGGAAAACAAAGTCACAATTTTTGTAATTTCGTTTGGTCAAAATAGTGGTGGAGAAATTACACACTTTACCTTTAAATATTTTATTAAATACCATGTATCACTTGTCATTGCATGTACTTATTGCTTACTTAAAGGGACAGTTCACCCTAAAATGAAAATTCAGTGGTAACACTTTACAGTAAGGTTCCATTTGTTAACATTAGTTAATGCATTAGGTATCATGAATTAACAATACATTGTTTACAGCATTTATTAATCTTTGTTAATGTTAGTTAATGAAAATACAATTGTTCATTGTTAGTTCATAGTACATTAGCTAACAAACACTACATTTGAAACCTGATGATGTGCATTAACATTATGAACAATTTTGAACAGCACACTATATAGTAAATGTGAACTCATTTAAGCAAAGAAATGTCAGGCCCATGGGTGGGGTCAATGAGCATCAACAGGATATAGGTTGAAATTAACATTAAGTAAGGAATAATTGACGATGGACCATTCAATTATTGAAAAATAATGCACACTCAAGGTGGTAATGTGGTCACAACGTGCAGCGGAGTGACCGTTGCACCTCGGGTGTGCATTATTTTTCAATAATTCAACAGGCCGGAGTCAATTATTCTGCTTATACCACAGTTACCACACCTTAATACATTGTTCAGGGTTTTATCTCAAGACACTTTCTGGTTTTTGTCCCTAAAACGCTCTTGTGAGTGGAACTACTTTCTTCCGCCACGGATTCAACGTCTTGCTCTGATACAGCTCAAGCTTTCGTTGCTAGTTCGAAAACGCCACTTCAGAACTAGCGAGGCTTGCACTGCTTTACTGAAGCACGTACTGGATAATGAGGTAGTGCGTTTGTGCATGTGTGTGTGTGTGTGTGGGCATGTTTATGTGGTTTACGAGGACAATTTGTTAGGTTACAAACTGGTAATTACAAGGATATTATGCTATAAATGTGGTTTATGGGGACATTTCTAGTGTCCCCATAATTTAAATTGCTTAAAAAACATACTAAACGATGTGTTATTGAAAATGTAAAAATGCAGAACGTTTTCTGTGAGGGTTAGGTTTAGGGGTAGGTTTAGGGTTAGGGGACAGAATCTATAGTTTGTACAGTATAAAAATCATTATGTCTATGGAAAGTCCTCATAATGATAGGTAGACCAACATCACTAAGATGTAAGTTTATGCACTTAGCAGCAGCAGCAAGTGTCATCATATTTCCGATATAAACCTTAACAACTGTTTTTAACCCCACTGTGATGCAGGTGTGAAATGACATGACGGCTCTATTTCTCGCTCGCAAGAAATAGTAAGTAAGTGTGTGTGTAATGCTTATAATGTATGTGTGTCCACATGTATTGGAGTGTGTAGAGAGAGGGGAAGGGGTTGCGAGGGTGTTTCCCATAGATATTTCAGATAATATAGAAACTGTTGTTTTGATCAAGTGTATCTAGCTTTGATACAGCTCAAGCCTTCCTTGCTAGTTCGAAAATGTCACATTAGAGCTAGCAATGGAGGATGTGCTGCTTTTAAGCACTTATTGGAGAAACAAGCTACTGTGTGTTTGTTTGTGTGTGTGTCTATTTTCCTGTTATTTACAATAATGAATGAAACAGAAAAGCCTGTGAACAAGTGTCAATATTTGCTCACTTGCTTAAATGAGTTCACATTTACTATATAGTGTGCTGTTCAAAATTGTTCATAATGTTAGTGCTGATTCCCATTTCTATTTAATTATTCTGTTCATTCTATTTAATTTATATATTTCTTTATTTGATTTGGCAATGGTTTATTTATTGAAATTAAACTGCACGTTTCCATTAATTTTAAAGTTTGACATGGAAAACGGCAGATCAAATGCAGAGGATGGCTTGTTTTTTTCCTGGGGATTGTTGGTTTGATTTTCTTTTGTCCCCAAACAGGATCATGCTACTTTGCTTTCTGTCTTTTGCCGAAGGTGCGCAGTAGCTTCTCAGGCTTGTTTCGCACTTGTGACCAGTGACATGAATCCTCGATAGCAGACTTTGTTGGGATCACTGGGCTTTTTGTGGTTTTTCATTTCTGCATTATGAGACAGGCAAACATATTCAACACCATCTTCGTCTTTTTTAATGATGAATGAATGTTTTCTTAACTCTCGATTTCCTTCTCACCCCCTCCTCGCCAGGTTCAGCTGAATGTTAAACCAGACTTTGAGAACAAGCCCAGTTGCAGTGTCTGGTGACAGATTTAGGAATTCACTCTATTTCAGCAGTGGAGATTGGAAGATGATGAGAGCTGACGTCTTTCCCAGCCTTGCGAAATTTTTTGAGGACAGCCCTGAATACATTGTTGGATGATTTGAATTCCGTTTGCTCAATTATGTTATATTTAGAAATATAACGGTTCATGCCAGCTCTTGGGAAGAGAAAACATGACACTGAATACTCTGTGCCCGTTGCGCTTCTGACTGTGGCATAGAATGCTCACAGCTGGGTATTTAGGGCATTTGCCCCCTCTCTCTCTATCTCTTCCACAGAAGTATTTTTGGCTTTAAGCCAGTCGTTAAAAACATTTACTGCCCAAGCTGTTGTTTTTTTTTTTTTTTTTTTTTTTTTTTTTTGGTGTTTACTTCGTGTTTTTCGCCCTCAAGCCTGTTTAGCTGTTCATCGCTGATTGTTTTATGTCATGTGCTGTTGCCGGCTGCCTTTGATGTTCTTTTTTGTTTGTAACGTTTTTCATCTGGACTGTCCAATTCAGCTGCTGCCCAGTTGTTGAAATTCTCATGCTTTCCATAAATATTAAAAGTTATTTCTGGAAAATCGAAATTTTGTTTGATGTTTGATCTTTTTGTTTGTTGTTTGACCTGTATGCTGTGGTGGACTGTAGGCTAGCCTATAACTTTTCCGTTATTTCAGTTAACTTGGTGTAGTGATATGGAAACGTTATGCGGTCAAGACCTGGAACTATTTCCAATTTGTGCAGTTTCCTTGATAAATAATTGCACACCTTAGAACGTCCGTCAACCAATCAGAATCAAGCATTCAACAAACCCGTGGTATAACTAAGATTAATAATTGCAGTAAAAGTATTGTTCATTGTTAGTTCTTACCCTAGTGGGGCTCCAGAAACTCAACCGGATGCCCTTCCTCGCATGTCATACATTATTCAAGGACCCAATAGCAGTCGCAGAACACCGACGATAGCCTCGCAGTTTGCAGCACACCAGACTATCCCCTCGAAACCAGCGCTGGCCCTGGCCACAGTGATAGTAACAACAGAACACAACACAGCTGCCCACAAACCAGAGAACAAAAATAACAAAACATGTCTGAAGAGTTTGAAGTCAAAGAGGAGATACATTACGCCCAGCTTTTTTTTTTTTTTTTTTTGAACAGGAGTACTCGGAAATCAGAGACAGAGAGATGGAAGAGGCTGATGCAGCCACACTTAGTGATGCAGCCAGCAGATACACCTAGTCTGTGCAACCCCTAATTAGCAGATATTAATTATGATATTATGGGGTTCATTTGGTACCCAAGTATAAAATATTTTCAATGAAAATATAAACAAGTACTAACTCTTTTTCTTAACTCATAAGTTTGCTGCTCAAAACGACATCATGCAGCAGTCATTATGGGCCAAGCTCCAAAGGGGCGTAGTCCCTATAGTATCTGTCAGTTTTCTTCTTATTTTTATTCCGCTTTTGAAGTCTGTGGCAGCCCACAGAACTGTACATAGGAAGGTTATGAAATTCGGCAAACTGTTAGGGGTGGGTACAAATAGCCCCCATTCCAAATTTTGTCTCTAGGGCAAACCCTAGACTGCCACCACCAGTTCAAAAATTTACTGTTTAACAGCTTATAACTTTTAAACCATATGGCCTACACACATAAATCATATATCTGAGACACTTCTGGCCAAAAATGATCAAAAGCTTTTTGATAGACCAAACCATTTCTTTATAACACATTAAAAAAAATAATAAAAAAAATCAGCAGTAAAGACGGCAAACAGGAAGTGAGGCTAAATCTCTGTAACACTTTGTCTTATCGAAGCTAAACTTGGTATGCTTCATTAGGACCATGATCAGAGAGTACATGGCAAGTTTGGGCAAAGTGCCACCTATAGGTCAAGAAATCTAAAAAATTGCTATTTTTAGCCATAACTTTTGAACCGTTTGACCTAAAATCATGTGCTTGGTGTTTCTGGATTCCTTGTGTCATGCGGAATGAGGACACCATTTTTTTCTTTGATTGTCCATATGGCCTGTCCACCATTTTGAAATTTGTCCAAAAACATTGTATCTTACCAACAGTTTGGCATATTAAAATGTAGCTTATTAAACATTATTAGCACCATGCCCTGAACTGACCTGAGCAGTTTTGGTACAGCGCCACCTAGTGTTCAAAAAATAATATAAAAGCCTTTTTAACTTTAGAAATCCTTGGCATAAATTCAGGACTCTGATCTCGTTAGATTCCTTGCATCATACTGAAAACAGTGATACCAATCTTTTTTGATACCAAGTCTGCTATTTTGCATGTTTGCCATTTTGACTTTCAATTTCATTTACCGTTTCAAACTCGCCCTACAGCTTTCATCAGCACTCACCCAAATTTTTTTCAGAATATTTTGAGTCCAAGCTGGCAAAAACTTTTTCATATTCTAAACCATTTTCCTGTAACATGCCAACAAAGTTGACCATGAAGATGTCCATCAGAAGTGAAACGCTTCAGCCAATTCTCACTACATTTTGCTCAAATGATTGTCAAACCATGCCTGGCAAAAGGTATTTAATGTATGCTGTATATTAATTAAAGTTTGCAACAGCAGTATCTTACAAATGCTTTTGTGTACTCACTCATTTTCATATCCCTGTATTGCTCAGTGTGTCTGGTGTGGCTCAGAGTGAGCACTGACTTATAATCAGAACAATCATGACAACTGGGGTTCAAAGCCAGTCTTGACTAACATCATAAATGCTTCTTTTGCTCTCAACTTTGCATTTTGCTGATCACAATAAAGGCTAATCTCATGGGCTAAAGGTGATGCATCAAATGGATGCTATAAATCATCCATCCTGAGGATGAATAAGTGATATCTGACTTATGTGTCACACTCAGTTCAGTTCATGGCTATTCACCCAACACAAGTTACACTGCTACCGAGCCAGTGTTTTGAATCAGATGTGTTAATTAAGGGAGCTATCCAAAAAAAAAAAAAAAAAAAAAAACATTTTTTTTTTTT
Source organism: Myxocyprinus asiaticus (assembly GCF_019703515.2). Classification (NCBI taxonomy): domain Eukaryota; kingdom Metazoa; phylum Chordata; class Actinopteri; order Cypriniformes; family Catostomidae; genus Myxocyprinus; species Myxocyprinus asiaticus. The sequence goes on along the minus strand of NC_059357.1, from coordinate 32,458,155 downwards.
TAAATGCAGTGCTGTGGATCCCCAGGACTTTTGTTTCTCTCTTTGGCACTTTTGTGCTGTTACCGAAGTAGTGTAGTGTGTAAAGAAGTAAGTTAACACTTGTACTTCTGTTGACTTTTGAGTCCTCACATTGTGCTTACTGCAACATATCCCTTGCTTGATGAGTGCGTGGCCTCGATAATTGCTGCTTGCAGCTATATTTTCAATTATTATTCAAAGCTGACAAGTTTATTTCTGACAGTGATTTGCATAGTTTCACCATAAAAGTGCTTCTAATTATCAGACTGACTTTTGTGGGTAAAGTATGTAGCAGACTGAACATACGGAAAGCACTATGAATAGGTGAAAACAAAGTAAAACGTGTAAGGCGTGAATGCAAAGGGGGAATCCCCACGCAGCCGCAGCATCACTGCACCTGAAATAGTCATGTATTCACCCAACACAAGTTAAGAAATCATTATGAGAAAATTTACAGAGTGCAAGAATATTAAAGAAAATAACAGAACAGAATTTTTTTATCTATGTGTGTTTGAACTGTTTTACTAATGAACCAATATTTAGCTTTTGTAATGCTAATGTTTACGTATAAATGTGAAAGTGTTTTGCTATTAATAGTCTACATAATTATATAATCAATTAAATTATATAGTGCTTACTTAGAAATTACTTTTTAAGGGAGGGGTATAAAATATAATTATAATTTAATAATTATAAAAAATAATTAATAATTGTATTACAATTTATGCAATTAGGTTACCTACACAACATACACTTATACAAACAACAAAGCCCACATTCAAGTGCTCCAAAGAAAGACACTGTAAAGCACTTATATCTGCAAATATATATATATATATATATATATATATATATATATATATATATATATATATGTATATATATATAGTATGTTAATTTAAATTAATGACAGATCTAAGGTGTTACAATTAATTATATGGTGTGACATTTGTCTCATATTTTCAAGTCATCTGTCGTTTGTGGATCATAAATATTATCCACACAGTTCTAAGAGATCCTTGATTGGATTAAGACACAAACTCTAGAACATCAGTGTTTGAAAGTTGAATAATGTGGTGTATTTAAGAATAACACACCAAAATCTACATGACTGCAGTAATAGTGACTGGGTTTTTAACTGATTGATTACAATGGCATTGGTCATCTGTAGGGCTGAACGTTCAAGCTTTTGTTTAGTAATCAGATCTGTTTATTCAGAAAGTAGTCAATATCCAGTGTATTTACATCGGCTACTTGGTTTACTTTAGAATTAGCATGACACCAAGGGGCTTCCTTATAAATCAAGTCAGAGTAGCTGTCAGTTTAGAAAGAAAAGACAGAAAACTAAATTCTGCCTCTGCTTATGTCCATCATGACATTTGCTGCTGTACTAAACTCATAAGGCGCATGAGAAAACACAAGCGACAGAGGCATTGCTGCTTACACATTCATGCATGTGTTTGTCCAAAACTGTTGACTTGTTCACTGCATAGTGAATGTCACATAGCGGGAAGAGTGAGCAAATTTTTTTTTTTTTTTTGCGTGCATTCTGATACAGCCCAATACACTATTGCTAACTTTGTACAGCTTTAAATACATTGTATTACTTCACGAATTATGGAAAGAAAACTACTTGAAATCCAGTCGGACCATTAAGACTGAGGAGCATTCCAAAAAAAAAAAAAAGAGATTTTAAACCACATGTGGATGATGTATTGTTTTCTTCTTCTTGCTGTTCAGACTACAAGCAAACTTTGAGGTAGATTTGAGGTAGATACGCAATAAAATCAAAAAATCAAATATTTTCTGTCTGTCTGAACAAAGCCTAAACGGACTGCCCTTCACACAAATGTACACACAATACATGAAGAGAGACTGAGATAGTTAGAAAGCCAGTATGATTTAGTCAACATTCTTAACCAGGGTCATTTGTATGCAGCCAAAGTCTACTCTCTTAAAATGAGGAGTCTATAAAAAAAGTTCTGTTCTGAATATTGTTTTCCTATTTAAAAGAGAGTATGACATGACTAGAAAAAAATCAGATCAGAAAATAGTCTTGAAGGAAAACTTAAATTTTTCAACATTCGTGAGGAGGGTGCTCATATTGTTTGGATTTGCCATAGAGGACATAAAGTTATACAACACAGCAGTTACCTTTGATATAAAAGTGTTTACTCTGCGCCTCTCTGTAAGTTTGAAGTAGTGGAGAATAATGCTCTTCAGTCGTCTGTTTATGTTATGACTGAACATTTGAGTGCTGCATGATTGTGTGGGTTGAAAACTGTAGAAAATTCATAAACCCTTTACATTTGCATTTGCACCTAACAGTTGTCTGAGATCAAGGTTTTTACACCTAATTCAAGGCTGCAAGTTAACTGGAATTTCTGAAGAGTCTTTTGTGTTGTAAAGATCTAGTGATTTCTTTTAAAAGCTTCAGTATGTGGTTTGCTTATTTCTTTCACTATACAGTAATCTTCTTTCTGTATAACAAAGCAAAGACTGGTAAATAATCAGTGTGCAAATTAAACAGGAACTTGTACAGAAAATTGTAAAGGGTTATTTCACCCAAAAATGAAAATTCTCTCAAAATTTACTCACCCTCATGCCATCCCATATGTGTATGGCTTTCTTTCTTCTGCAGAACACAAATAAAGCTTTTATAAGAAAATGTAATCTCTGTAGGTCTGTACAATACAAGTGAATGGTGGCTAGAACTTTGAAGCTCCAAAGTGCACATAAAGGCCACATAAAAGTAATCCATAAGCCTCCAGTGGTTTAATCCATGCCTTCAGAAGCAATATGATAGGTGTGGTTGAGAAATAGATCAATATTTAAGTCCTTTTTTACTATAAATCTCCACTTTCACTTTCACATTCTTTCACATTGAAAAGTGAAATGGTCTATTGTTGCTATATGGTCGCCTCCTCAGGTGAATAAAATTGCTATTCTCAAGCATCTATTAACTGGTGAAAATATGAATCCTGACCAATAATTCACACACTGGAAATAATTAGAAATCATTCACCTGAATTAAGATCTGAAATAAGGTTTGGGCACACGCAAGATTAGTTCAACAAACTGCAAATTGCAAACCCATTTTGCAGTTTATAGTTACTGTAAGAAGAACTGTGAGATGTATCTAACTGCTAAACTAAAATGCTCGTAATGCTTGAAGAGAAAATATTGAAAATTTGTCACATCTAATTCAGATATTGTCAATTGCCATGTAACTAATACGGCAGATATAACCAGCAGAATGAAACCAGAATGTTTCTTAAAATGTAGATTGTTACACAAGTCATATGGTATATTATTGCAAAATCAGATTAATTGTCTCTGTACCTAACAATTTATTTCATCAAGTGTTCATACATCCTCAAAAAAGGGGTGATTTGTAACAAATATTGAAAGGATTTCCCCTATGCCACATCCACTGTGCTATGAATCCTGAGAGATCAGGTCAAACAGTGTTTAACAAGCTTGTGAAGTTGTCCTATTTGCAGACTTAACAACCTAACAGAAGGAAAAATGGCCCAAGCTACCAGTTACATTTATGTGTTCACACAGAGGTTTACTGCCAACAGCTAAAAGTGAACAGACTACAACATCTTTTATAAAGTATTTTAATATGAGGGCCATACAAAAGTGCCCTCATTAGCATCATATAATTAACTCAAACTAAATCTAGGGCAAGAAGGCAGAGAAAGCCCTCTCTTCATCACATATACTTTACAACTCTCCAATAAATTTACATTTAAGTAATATAACATTTGGCAAAGGGGCAACATTTAAAAGTGAGAGAATTCTTAATTTTTGTGTCTCTTATGAGGTTAGTGGTCCATGGAGGGGACATCTGGTGATGCTATAGAGCAGAGATGATACAAAACTCCTCTAGTGCATAGATCTTAATTTTTCCTCTGACATTTCTGCTTTAGCTGAGGAAATGCTCTCTTACATCCAAGAAATGAAAGGACTGAGCTCCTAATTCTAATGGAAATTTCATTCTGATTGATTGGATTGTGCATATTGTGGCATTCATCAGTCATAGTTACTTTTGCATTACCGTGGAAACAATATTTTAAAACTCATTAACCTGAAGTGGTTAAAAGTAATATGGGACAGCAGGCAACTTGGTAATTGTATCCTTGTTTAGCAAATATGAAAATAAAGAAATAAAACTGGCTTTTTGAACATGAGATAATCAATGGACAACATAATTTGGTTTGCATTATTTTCATAATCTTTATAAATGAATCTGTTCTGCAATTCAGAATTGACTACATATACACCTACTTTTTCCAGCAATAACAATATACTTTATTTCTGCTTTTCATGCATGCTCAGTTTATACTTTACCTAGAAACATACTGATAACTGAATGATTTAACGGTCTGTCCAAGTCAAAAAAAAAAAAAAAAAAAAAAAAACATTATTTATATATATATATATATATATATATATATATATATATATATATATATATATATATATATATATAGTGTGTGTGTGTGTGTGTGTGTGTGTGTGTGTGTGTGTGTTCTTGTTACGGTTTTTCTTCTTGTTTGTCAAAGATACGTTTTGGATTTATCTAGTGTCAAGCACTTTCACTTTCATCCATTTCACTTCAAACTGGCAAACGCACTGTGCCTCAAAATAGCATCTTCCTTAAAGAAATAAATATATATAGGTTTTCCAAAGTCACTTCTTCTGCAAGATGAAAAAAATAAAAATAAAAATATGTACAGTATGCACTTATTCAATTTAAAGCAGTCAGAGGCAGTGACAGCTTGGAAAGTTATAAAGCCTCTGAACAAGACCAGGGGGCGCCCAGGGCACACCATGAGAGTTAGTACTCGCAACACGTCAGACTGGAGCACAACAGGGCTGTCTATTGGGATTCTTAATTTGTGGCCAGTGAGATACAACATCCAGAGATATAAACAAGAGAAGATCTTATTGCATGCAAGCTCATGTGCTGGGAACATGGATTGAATGATTAAACAGAGCCATGGGCATCACTTAACCCCTGAAACCAGAATCCAAGCTCACCAGAAAAAGACTGTAGGGCTTGAAAATCAAGCAGTGCATGAAAATTGTAAACAAAGTTCTGTGGACTTACATGGTTGGGGGTGGGGGGGGGGGGGGGGGTTAATGTAACACTGACCATTATTCTGTGATCACTAAATTATGTGTGAAATCATGTGTATACAAGGAATGTGCCCTGAACAGGTTCAGTTCTGGGCTGAAAGATTCTGTCTGCATAATTAGAACATATTTGTTATTTATTTTTATATGAAAATTTAAAGAGGCAAAAAATTTTAAAAGATGTGTTAAATGGCTGTATATGACTCAACTACATCCTCAGTAGTATCTCAATATTTCTAGATCCCATGTTCCCATAATTGGTTTCTGTAGTAAAGTGAGCAAGAATCATAGCCATGGCATTAAAGGCATGAAGCACCTAGGAAATTAAATTACCACACTTATTTAGCTACACGTGATAAATTATTCTGAAGTATGGAGTTCTGGAATATAGATTTGTGAGTAACACAGAAGGTTTTTAAAAATTATTTAGGCTGGGTTTTCCCAATTATGTTGCAACTTACAAAGTTAAGATCATCTGGTAACATTTTACAATATGGTTCCATTGGTTAACATTAGCTAATGTATTAGGTATCATGAACAAACGTCCTGGTTACTTGCGTAACCTCTATTCCCTGATGGAGGGAACGAGACGTTGTGTCGATGTAGTGACACTAGGGTTCACTCTTGGGAGCCCGAAACACCTCTGGTCTTTGATAAAAGGCCAATGAAAATTGGCGTGTTGAATTTGCATGCCACTCCCCCGGATATACGGGTATAAAAGGAGCTGGTATGCAACCACTCATTCAGGTTTTATGCTGAGGAGCCGAGACAAGGTCCGGCCATTTCAGCAGGTAGTTCAGCATTGTGGCAGGAGGGACACAACGTCTCATTCCCTCCATCAGGGAATGGAGGTTACGCAAGTAACCAGGATGTTCCCTATCTGTCACTCACTCGACGTTGTGTCGATGTAGTGACACTAGGGATCCCTATACAAAATGCCGCAACTGGCTGAACTGTGTTATGTGAACTAGTGGTGTGTGATGGGCAGACCACTGTGTGCCTCGTAGCCAGCACACCAGGCCGATACGTAACCTCCCCCAACATAGTTATGAGTGTCGAACGGCCCTTTGGGGACAAGTATACTACCAAAAAGATAAAGACAGGCTAACCCAGTCGTGGCCTCTTTTCCCCTTCTTTTTTTCCACTCACTAAAAAACAAGGGGGATTATCCGACTGGGCAACAAGGTCTAGTCGGGGGGTGTCCCTCCCAAGGGGAGGAAAATACGTCACATGGTCTTGCCAACCATGTGGAGAGTCTCATAGTAGATCCTACCCAATGGGGGAGGAGTTGCTACAAACATGGAGACTGTGGCAGAGGGGGCTTTGCCCAAGGAAGACGCAGTTTGCCAACAGGGAAACGAATTAGCGGAAGATATACATCGCATGGGGTTACCTTACAGGGAACCGCCACATGCGGAGCACCTACCCCAGAACAGGGCTCTTAGTTAGCGTGTGTACTGGGCCAGCAGTGAGTCTCTCCGAAAACTCGACTGCCACAGGACTCAGAGGAAGTTAACCAGGGAACATAGTTTGTGAACACTACTGGGAATTAATGGCGCATGTCTTCAGCTCAGAGGAGGTGAAAGGCACTATGTGAAAGCAATACACCCGGCCGACTATCATGGGCTTATCCACTTGTATTGCGTGCCACTACCTGGGACGAAACCGGTTTCACCCGGAGGTTGTAGAACCTTGCAAAGGTGTTGGGTGTTGCCCAGCCTACTGCTCTGCAAATGTCCCATGAGGGAATGAGGCATGGTCTGGAGCCTCTCAGGAACCTGATGATCAGGTCGTGCTTCCCTAAGGACTTACCATCCACTGTGTCGTGGTGTGCTGCTATAGCAGCAACGTACACCTTCAAGGTGGACGGGGACAGCCACCCTTCCAACCTCTCCTGCAGGAAAGAAAGCACCGATCTGACTGCGCATCTCTGGGGGTCTTCCCATCGGGAAGAACACCACTTAGCGAATAGACGCCACTTAAAGGCATACAGGCGCCTCATAGTGGGGGCCCTAGCCAGAGTGATCGTGTCTACCACCGCGGGTGGTAGACCGCTTAGGTCTTCCGCGTCCCGTCCAGGGGCCAGACATGGAGATTCCAGAGGTCTGGTCACGGGTGCCAGATGGTGCCCCGTCACTGAGAAAGAAGGTTCTTCCTCAGGAGAATTCGCCCGGGGGGGGGGGGGCTGTCGTTAGGAGCGTGAGGTCCGAGAACCACATCTGGGCCTACTTGGGCCAGTAGGGTGCTACCAGGACGGCCTGCTCCTCGTCCTCCCTGACCTTGCACAGAGTCTGAGCAAGTAGGCTCACTGGGGGAAATGCATATTTGCGGAGGCCAGGAGGCCAGCTGTGTGCCAGAGGGCATACCAGAGTGGGCAATGGGAGGATTCTTAGGAGGCAAACAGGTCTACCTGTGCCTGTCTGAATCGACTCCAAATCAGCTGGACCACCTGAGGGTGGAGTCTCCACTCTCCCCTGAGGGTAACCTGCCGTGACAGTGCATCCACTGAAGTGTTGAGGTCGCCCGGGATGTGAGTGGCTCGCAGCGACTTGAAGTGCTGCTGACTCCAGAGGAGGAGACGGCGGGAGAGTTGTGACATACAACAAGAGTACAGACCGCCTTGGCGGTTGACATATGCTACCGTTGCCGTGTTGTCTGTCCGAACTAACATGTGCTTGCCCTGGATCAATGGCCTGAACCTCCGCAGGGCGAGCAGAATTGTCAACAACTTGAGGCAGTTGATGTGACAACGCAGCCGTGGGCCCGTCCATAAGCCGGCGGCTGCATGCCCGTTGCAAACAGTGCCCAAGCCCATTTTGGAGGCGTCTGTCATGACCACGATGCGCCTGGAGACCTGCTCTAGGGGAACACCTGCCCATAGAAACAAGAGGTTGGGCTGAAAAGATGGTGACAGACCGGCGTGATGACCATGCGATGTGTCCTGTGGCGCCATGCCCATCTCAGGACTCGAGTCTGAAGCCAGTGCTGAAGCGGTCTCATATGCATTAACCCGAGGTGGCCACCGCTGAGGATGCCATATGCCCCAGGAGCCTCTGAAATAGTTTCAGTGGAACCGCTGTTTTCTGTTTGAACACCTTCAAACAGGCCAGCACCGACTGTGCGTGCTTGTTTGTGAGGCGTGCTGTCAAAGAGACTGAGTCCAACTCCAAACCGAGAAAAGAGATACTCTGAACCGGGAGGAGCTTGCTCTTTTCCCAGTTGACCCAAAGCCCTAATCGGCTGAAGTGCGAGAGCACCAAGTCCCTGTGTGCAAACAACATTTCCCGAGAGTGAGCTAGGATTAGCCAATCATCGAGATGGTTGAGAAAACGAATGTCCACTTCCCTTAACGGGGCAAGGGCTGCCTCTGCGACCTTCGTGAAGACGCGAAGGGACAAGGACAGGCTGAAAGGGAGGACCTTGTACTGATATGCCTGACCCTCGAAAGCAAACCGCAGGAAGGGTCTGTGTCGAGGTAGAATCAAGACGTGAAAGTAAGCATCCTTCAGGTCTACCGCCGCAAACCAATCTTGATGCCGGACGCTCGCCAGAATGCGTTTTTGTGTCAGCATCTTGAACGGGAGTCTGTGTAAAGCCCGGTTCAGTACTCGCAGGTCCAAGATTGGCTGCAACCCACCGCCTTTTTCCGGTACGATGAAGTAGGGGCTGTAAAACCCCTTCTTCATCTCAGCTGGAGGGACAGGTTCTATCGCACCCTTCCGTAGGAGGGTAGCGATTTCCGCGCGCAAGGTAGCAGCATTTTCGTCCTTCACCAAGGTGAAGTGGATACCACTGAACCTGGGTGGACGCCTGGTGAACTGAATCGCGTAGCCAAGTCGGACGGTCTGGACCAGCCATCGCGATGGATTGGAAAGTGCAAGTCATGCGTCCAAGTTCCGCGCAAGGGGGACCAGAGGAACAACGTCGTTGGATGTACCAGCAGGTGGGGCCTCACGGCGGGGTGGAGCTTGAGGTGCCACACCATGTCATGGCCATGCTGAGTCTAGGGACATCGAAGCACTTACCTGGCTCCTTTTGACCACCCCCGGAAAGCCTGGGATAGGGGAGGAAGAGGTCTGTCCTCGCAACCCGTGGAGACTGTCACATCGGGGGCGGATGTGTGCCACAGCTGGGTGCGCAGGGGCGGGGAGACCGCTGCTGGAGCACCAATCCTGCAAGGGAAAAAAGGTGGACTGTGGTCGTGATGACGACCGTGCACACTGGGTATGTGACCCAGAGAAAGAAGGAAACTGCTCTTTTGCTGAACTATTGGGTACTGCAGCCACTTGGGCATGTGGCGAAATCAAATAAAAAGGCAACAAAAGATTCCCTGCCCGGCTCTCCACTGGAGGATGGAGTGGTCTTACTACCAGCTCCAATGCATTGGGTTTCATCGACCTTGGGTCGCCCGTCTCAGGGGCGCTTTAACAAACTTCGTGGGTTCTTGGTGGCCGGCCGTGAGACGGGTGGCGTCTGCTTCCTGCGGTGGGCTCCATGCCGGGGCCGGGCTGAAGGGGCAGGCTGTGGCCTGAGAGACTGCGCCGTGACCTTCGTCGATCGGAGAGCGAGGTCGGTCGCCGAGCATAGTTCCTGCATCAGATCTGGGGCAGAACTACCCTCATGCAGTTCTTTTAGCGCCTTGGCTTGGTGGACCTGCAGGAGAGCCATGGCGTGCAGGGCTATGATATTTACATTTACATTTATGCATTTGGCAGATGCTTTTATTAAAAGCGACTTACAGTACCCATATTTCAGGGACAATCCCCCTGGAGAAACCTGGAGTTAAGTGCCTTGACCATGCACACTGGCCGTGCACACCATCAAGGACACAATGGTGGTGGCTGTGGGGATCGAACCAACAACCTTCTGCTTACCAGTTCAGTGTAGTGCTTTAGTCCACTACGCCACCACCACTCCTGGGCAGAGGCGGCTTGGCTACAGGGCTTGGACGGGAGCATTGGACATCTGCGCCAGGTGGTGGCACTCTGCGGGCATAGGTGCACCACGAACGCCTTATCCACCAGGGGAATCGCCTTATAGCCCCTGGCCACCCCGCCATCGAGGGTAGTGAGGGCGGGGGAACTGAGAAATCGGGACCGGGCAGTAAAAGGTGCCTCCCACGATTTTGTCAGCTCCTCGTGCACTTCCGGGAAAAAAAGGCACTGGAGCGGGGCGTGGCTGCTTTGAGCGGCGCCCAGTAAAGGATGTCCATCATCTCTGCATCAGCCTGTGACTGGGCAATCGACCCCGAAGGGGGTAGCCCAGCTGAGGCTTCTGCATCCGACTGGACAAGCCCGCTCTCCGATGCTGCGCTCGAGAGCTCATCAGCTTCGCGGGCTCCGAACATGAGGTTGAACTCGCCGTGAGATGAGCCAGCGGACTCATCTGGAAGTCCGATCGGGGCAGACGAGCGTGCTGGGGAATGGGAGATACCGGGAGGAGGCGATCCCATTGGGGTCCCCAAATCGCCCCCAGTGCTAGCCGCGCTGGCCTCAAACCCGTAGGTAGAAGGACTGAGGCGGGGAGCCGCTGGAGTGGCTTGCTTTCTTGTGAAAGCAAGCCGCGACTGCAACATTGCCATGGTCATGTTCTCGCAGTGAGAACATGAACCATCCATGAACGCTGCCTCCGTGTGGGTCGCGCCCAGACATGAAAGACAGCGATCGTGACCGTCTGAAGTTGAGAGGTAACGACCGCAAACAGAAATAACACACAATCGGAAAGGCATCTTTAAAAAGACGCATCTTTAAAAAGACGTTCCGTGTGTGCCGCTCTTTTAGAGAAATATACTCTTTCAGGAAAATATACTCTCTTTTTTCTGCCGAAGCGCCTAGGGGCGTTCTCTGCAGTGCACCAGTGATCCAGCAGAGGTGAATGAACAGTCGTGAGAATTCAGCTCAGTGAGCATGACCGTTCGGCTCCGAAGAGAAAATCTGATGGTGGTTGCATACCAGCTCTTTTTATACCAGTATGTGTATAAAAGTGGCATGCAAATACCACTCGCCAATTTTCACTGGCCTTTTATCAAAGACCAGAGGTGTTTCGGGCTCCCAAGACTGACCCCTAGTGTCACTACATCGACACAACGTCGAGTGAGTGACAGATAGGGAACAATGACTAATATATTTTTACATAATTTATTAATTTTTGTTAATGTTAGTTCATAAAATACAATTGTTCATTGTTAGTTCATGTAAGTTCATTGTGCATTAACTAATGTTAACATACAACTTTTGATTTAAAAAAAAAATATTATTATATGTTGAAATTAAAATGAACCCAGATTAATAAATGCTGTAAAAGTATTATTCTTTGTTTGTTCATGTTAACAAATGTTGTTAACTAATATTAACAAATGGAACCTTATTGTATAGTGTTGCCGATCATGTTTAAGATAATTTCCCAGTTCAGCATGTAGATTGCTCATTACTAAGTACAACTTATGTATATTAAAATTCAGGCCAATTACTTGGCATGTGCAGACTGTGGAGAATTATTTTAACCCTGCATGGTACAGTGTAGCCATATAGCAACAATATATTTTCTTTCACATTCTCGCCTTTCAGAAAAATTTTTGGGAAATAAAAGGGCAGTCTTAAAGTAACAAATAATAAGATGTTTTAAGTCATGTCTCCAAGACACAAAAATCTAATGTTCCCTATCTGTCACTCACTCGACGTTGGTGTCGATGTAGTGACACTAGGGGTCACTCTTGGGAGCCCGAGACACCTCTGGTCTTTGATAAAAGGCCAATGAAAATTGGCGAGTGGTATTTGCATGCCACTCCCCCGAACATACGGGTATAAAAGGAGCTGGTATGCAACCACTCATTCAGATTTTCTCTTCGGAGCCGAACGGTCATGCTCATTGAGCTGAATACTACTGTTCATTCACCTGCTGGATCTGACGGCGCATTTCAGCGGCTTCTCCCCCCTCTGCACTGGTGCACTGCAGAGAATGCCCCTGGGCGCTTCGGCAGAAAAACTAGAGAGTATATTTTCTGAAAGAGCATTTTTCCCCTCTAAAAGAGTATATATTTCTCTAAAAGAGCGCACACACGGAACGTCTTTTTAAAGACGCGTCTTTTTAAAGATGCTTTTCCGATTGTGTGTTATTCCTGGTTGTGCTCGTTATCTCTCGCCTTCTAACGGTCACGATCACTGTCTTTCGTGTCTGGGCACTGCTCACGCGGAGACAGCGTTCGTGGATGGTCACATTCTCATTGCGAGAATGTGTCCATGGCAACGTTGCGGTCGCGGCTCGCCTTCGTAAGGAAGCGAGCCACCCCAGAGGCTCCCGCCTCGGTCCTTTTACCCACGGGTTTGAGGCCAGCGCGGCTAGCACTGGGGGCGATTTGGGGACCCCAATGGGACCGCCTCCACCGGGTATCCCCCCGCGGACCTCCCATTCCCCAGCACGCTCGTCTGCCCCGATCGGGCTTCCGGGTGAGTCCGCCGGCTCGTCTCACGGCGAGTTCGACCTCTTATTCGGAGCCCACGAAAGTGATGAGCTCTCGAGCGCAGCATCGGAGAGCGGGCTCGTCCAGTCGGAAGCCTCGGCTGGGCTCCTCCCTTCGGGGTCGTTCGCCCAGTCACAGGCTGACGCGGTGATGATGACATGCTTTCCAGGACAGCCACTCAAAGCCGCTCAAAGCCATGCCCCGCCCCATTCCTTTCTTCCCAGAAGTGCATGAAGAGCTGACAAGGTCGCGGGAGGCACCTTTTACTGCCCGGTCCCGATCTTTTCAGCTTCCCCGCTCTCACTACCCTCGATGGTGGGGCGGCCAAGGGTTATTCAGCAATCCCCCGGTGGATAAAGGTGCTCGCGGTGCACCTATGCCCGCAGAGCGCCACCACCTGGCGTGGGTGCCCAAAGCCCCCGTCCAAGGCCTGTAGGTTTACGTCGTCTCTGACGGTCAATGCCTACGGCGCTGCTGGACAAGCCACCTCCGCCCTGCACGCCATGGCTCTCCTGCAAGTCCGCCAAGGCGCTAAAGGAACTGCACGAGGGTAGTTCCGCCCCGGGATTGATGCAGGAACTGCGCTCGGCGACCGACCTCGCTCTCCGAGCGACGGAGGTCACGGCGCGGTCTCCCGGGCGGACGATGGCCACACTAGTGGTCCAGGAGCGCCACCTTTGGCTCAACCTGGTCGAGATGGGTGAGGCCGACAGGACACGATTCCTTGCTGCCCCCATTTTCCAGGCGGGCCTATTCGGCGACAGTGTCGAGGACTTTGCCCAGTAGTTCTCGATGGTAGAGCAGTAGATGGATGCTAGCCGGCTTGTCCTGCCCCGGCGTGGCTCAGGATCCCCCCATCTACTCATCGCCGAGGGCGTCCCCCTGCAGTGACTGCACCGGCTCCGCCGTAGCCCGCCCCTCCGGCCCGGCCCCGGCGTGGAGCCCACCGCAGGAAGCCGACGCCACCCATCTCACAGCCGGCACCGAAGAACCCACGGAGGTCTTCGAAGCGCCCCTGAGACGGGCGACCCAGGGACAACGAAACCCGCTGCTCTGGAGCTGGTAAGCAGATCTTCTTTTTGTTACCTTTTGCATTTAATTGCGCTGCATGCCCAAGTGGCTGCAGTACTCAAGAGCTCCGCAAGAGTGGTTTCCTTGTTCCCTGGGTCACATATTCGGTGTGTACGGCTGGCATCACGACCACCGTCCACCACTCCATTTGGCAGGTTGGCGCTCCAGCGGCGGTCTCCCGCCCTGAGCGCCCAGCTGTGGCACAAATCTGCCCCCGATGTGACAGTCTCCACGGGTCATGAGGACAGGCCTCTTCCTCCCCCGTCCCAGGCTGTTCCTGGGGTGGTCACAAGGAGCCAGGTAAGTGCTTCGATGTCCTCGGACTCAGCACGGCCACGATGTGGTGTGGCACCTCAAGCTCCGCCCCGCCGCGAGGCCCCACCCGCCAGTACATCCGATGACGTTGTCCCTTTGGTCCCCCTTGCGCGGAACTCGGATGCATGGCTTGCACTTTCCAGTCCGTCGCGAGGGCTGGTCCGGACCGTCCGACTCGGCTGCACGATTCACTTCGCTGGGCATCCGCCCAGGTCCAGTGGTGTCCACTTCACCTTGGTGAAAGATGGAAACGCTGCTACCTTGCGCAGAGATCGCTACCCTCCTACGGAAGGACGCGATAGAACCTGTCCCTCCAGCCGAGATGAAGCACCCGCACCCAGACCTCTGGAATCTCCATGTCTGGCCCCTGGACGGGACGCGGAAGACCTAAGCTGTCTCCCACCTGCGGTGGTAGACACGTTCACTCAGGCTAGGGCTCCCTCTATGAGGCACCTGTATGCCTTTAAGTGGTGTCTGTTCGCTAAGTGGTGTTCTTCCCATCAGGAAGACCCCCAGAGGTGCGCAGTCAGATCAGTGCTTTCCTTCCTGCAAGAGAGGTTGGAAGGGAGGCTGTCCCCTTCCACCTTGAAGGTGTACGTTGCTGCCATAGCAGCACACCATGACGCAGTCGATGGTGAGTCCTTAGGGAAGCATGATCTGATCATCAGGTTCCTAAGAGGCGCCAGGAGGCTGAATCCCTCCAGGCCACGCCTTGTTCCCTCATCAGACCTCTGTAGTTTTTCAGGGTCTACAGAGAGCCCCCTTTGAGTTTTGCAGTCAGCCGGGCTTAAGGCACTCTCCTTGAAGACTGCCCTCCTGACTGCGCTCACTTCCATCAAGAGGGTAGGTGACCTGCAAGCGTTCTCTGTCAGCGAAACGTGCCTGGAGTTCGGTCCGGGCTATTCTCACGTGATCCTGAGACCCCCGACCGGGCTATGTGCCCAAGGTTCCCACCACTCCTTTTAGAGACCAGGTGGTGAACCTGCAAGCACTGCCCCAGGAGGAGGCAGACCTAGCCCTGTTGTTGCTGTGTCCGGTGCGCGCTTTACGCATCTATTTGGATCGCACGCAGAGCTTTAGAATCTCTGAGCAGCTCTTTGTCTGCTTTGGTGCACAGCGGAAAGGAAGCGCTGTCTCCAAGCAGAGGATCGCCCACTGGCTCATTGACGCCATAACTATGGCATGTCTCGCCCAAAACATGCCGCCCCCGGTAGGGCTACGAGCCAATTCTACCCGTGGTGTAGCGGCTTCTTGGGCCCTGGCCAGAGGTGCCTCTCTAACAGACATTGCAGAGCAGCGGGCTGGGCAACACCCAACACCTTTGCAAGGTTCTACAACCTCCGGGTGGAACCGGTTTGGTCCCAGGTAGTGGCACGCAACACAAGCGGATAAGCCCGGGATAGCCGGCTGGGTGTATCGCTTGCACATAGCGCCTTCCACCTCCTTTTCAGCTGAAGACGTGCGCTGTTAATTCCCAGTAGTGTTCACAAAAGTTGTTCCCTGGTTGACTTCCTCCGAGCCCTGTGGCAGTCGAGTTTTCGGAGAGACTCGCTGCCGGCCCAGTACACGCGCTAACTAAGAGCCCGGTTCTGGGGTAGGTGCTCCGCATGTGGCGGTTCCCTGTAAGGCTAACCCCATGCGATCTATATCTTCCGCTAGTTCGTTTCCCTACTGGCAAACTGCGTCTTCCTTGGGCAGAGCCCCTCAGTCTCCATGTTGTAGTAACTCCTCCCCCATTGGGTAGGATCTACCTTGAAGGCTCTCCACATGGTTGGAAAGACCATGTGATGTATTCTTCCACTTAAATATCCCCCCTCTCTTGGGGCGAGGTGTGGTCTCCGCGGTGTCCTCCCCTTGGGAGGGACACCCCCCGACTAGACCTGGCGGCCCAGTCGGATAATCCCCCTTCTTTTTTAGGGAGTGGAAAAAGAGAAGGGGAAAGAGGCCATGACTGGGTTAAGCCTGTCTCTATCTCTGGGTAGTCGACTTGTCCCCAAAAAGGGCCGTTCGACACTCATAACTGTGTTGGGGGAGGTTACGTGTCGACCTGGTGTGCTGGCTATGAGGCACACAGCAAGTCTGCCCACCACACACCGCCAGTTCACGTAACACAGTTCAGCCTTGTGGCGTTTTGTATAGGGACCCCTAGTGTCACTACATCGACACCAACGTCGAGTGAGTGACAGATAGGGAACGTCATGGTTACTGGTGTAACCTCCGTTCCCTGATGGAGGGAACGAGACGTTGGTCCCTCCTGCCACAACGCTGAACTACCCGCTGAAATGGCCGGACCTTATATCGGCTCCTCAGCGTAAAACCTGAATGAGTGGTTGCATACCAGCTCCTTTTATACCCGTATGTTCGGGGGAGTGGCATGCAAATACCACTCGCCAATTTTCATTGGCCTTTTATCAAAGACCAGAGGTGTCTCGGGCTCCCAAGAGTGACCCCTAGTGTCACTACATCGACACCAACGTCTCGTTCCCTCCATCAGGGAACGGAGGTTACACCAGTAACCATGACGTTTTTCCTGGTGTTACCGTTACAGTTCTCCATAAAATGCTTTATTGTATATTCGATTAAGTTCATTATAAGTTGTTGTTAACTGAACAGCTTTATCTAACATAGTTTTACCAATATATATATATATATATATATATATATATATATATATATATATACAGTATATATATATATATATATATATATATATATATATATATATATATATATATATATATATATATACTGTATATATATATATATATATATATATATATATATATATATATATATATATATATATATTTTAACGCTGCCATATGGCAATGTTATTTTATGTTGTTTATACCAGCAACTCTGTACTACAAAGAAATTGCACTTCCTAATTGGGAATTTTAGATAGTGGCATATATTATATTATTGCATTTATTCATTTATTTTTAAATGTTTACAATAACATTATGGATTTCCCGATACCATTTTTTTGAGACTGAATATGAGTACCGATACTTCCTTTTCGGTATTCACCTATACCATATCTGTTTTTGTTGTATTTTTTTGTAATGTTGCAGTTTTCAAATACAATACTGTGAGACTGATGATTTGTTTATTATTATTATCAAGCATGTTTTTTTTTTTTTTTTATTGTTGTTGTTGTTTTGTTGTTGTTGTTGTTTTTTAGCAACTGTTACACAAAAAAAAAAAAAAACATTTTTAGCTGTTACAAAATGATCAAAAATCAAAACTTTCACAGACAAAAAGTATACAAAATAATCACTAGATAAACAAATATAAGAGAGCTGACCTACAGACTTTATTGGTTTCAGCAACTGTAATAATAATAATAATAATATATAAACTAAACAGTATTTTAGCTCTCACATTGTCACATCTCACAAAAGTTTCACTGAAAAAAAAAAAAAAAAAAAAAAAAAAAAAAACCCTAATAAAAGCCAATATGTAAAAGCTGACAATCAGTAAGGATTCTTTTGCAAATGTAAGGGGCAGGTTCTTTTTCATGAACAGAAGAATCTTTGCATGTTAACATTTGGGGCCCTAGGAAATAAATTTTATTTTTTCCCCATTTCATTATTATTTTTTCACAGATTCTATGTTTTCCATTTTACTTTTTCTGAGTTCTTTATTCAACAGTATAATTCAATTTTATCATCAAAAGGGTGTCTAAAAATGTCATTAAAAATTATATGATATAAAAATAGAAAAAATATTTTTCAACATAACATGATTTTATACATAATCTAACAGCACAACCCAAAATACAACATTGGATTTATTTGTATACAACAAAGTGCTGCACAACAGAGCATCACAGATATTGCTTAAATATGATACAAATAAATGTATTATTATTATTACTTCTAGTAGTTCTAGTAGTAATGTATTACAGTGAATAATACATAATTATACAGTAGTGATACAGTAAATTTCTGTCACATTTTTTATTTAAAAGGAGCAGAAACCCTTTCAGTTTCTGTGTTTGTGAAGTTAGTTTCTCACCCCCGGAAAGGCAGGTCACTACTTGACCCAGTATGATTATTAAACCTTAAAAGGCTATGATTTAATTAAATAAATATGTAGTCTGTATGTTCTTCATACATTACAGTGAATGTGCGCTTTGCTCTCAGTCATCTACTACACAGTGTGTGCCATGCTCATGTTAAGGTTGTTTTCAGTGTATGAGCGGCCGGCTTCACACATTCACTTTGAAGCAAGCAGCACAAGCAGACTATATATTTATTTAATTAAATCGCAGCATTTTGTGGTGTAATAGTCACACTAGGAAACATCACGATTTTCATTTGTGTGCTGAACGTTTACACAATGGCAGTTGTACATCAGACAGTATAGTTTTTTGGTATCTGAGAATTTTTACTAGTATGAATACAGGAATGAGAGTGTGCTATCAGGACATCCTTACATGATATAACTGCATTTATGCAAAAATAACACAATCACGATTTGTATTTCTTCTTTTCTGACAAAAATGAACACAGCAATGTTTTATGGACAGGGTAAGAAGAGCGCACAGTTATTTTTTTCCATCTAGCAACAGTCAGGAGGCTTTAGTGACAGTAAAACTTACAGCTGCTTTTCCACTATCAGGCCAAACAGTTCTGAGCACGGTGAGGAATGGTTATAGTAGCATTTCCACTTCTGCATGGTTTGGCACTGCATGATCACAAACTGTTCTCAGCACGGATTTCTTGGCATGGTTAACTAACAATGCTTGACCGTACTCAGCTGTGCTTATCCCCACTTCAGAGATCTTTCCCACAAGTTCAACAGCCTCATCCATCTTACTCCATGCCACAGTATGTTTCAACCCAAGCCCCTGGCTATGAATCTCCCATGCAAGCATCTACACTGGCTAACCACTTAAATCAGCCTACAATACTAGGACTGATGGAGATGGCTGTTGCTTCTTCCTTCGGCATACCAAAGCCATTCTGGTACCATTCTCCTCAGGTAAAAGTGACTTTCTTGAACTCAAAAAGGCCTTGATAGCGTCTGCCCCACCACCATCTGACTGAGGACTATATGTTCCAAGTTCTCTTAGACCATTTGAAATTGCCTACTGCATATCAGGTTGCCAAGCTATTTGTAAACAGTCCAATGGCATACACCCAGGCAATGCAAGCCCTACAACAACGCTATAGGCAACCTAGACAGCTAGTTCAAAGTGAACTTAAGGAGATCCTTAATGCCTCAATCGTGAAACCAGGTGATGCTCAAGGGTTTGAAGATTTTGTCGCTGCAGTGAATACTTTAGTGGGAATGCTGAGTAAACTAGACAAGCCCGCTAGAGCCGAACTACAATGTGGTTCTCATGTGGACACATTACTCACTAAGTTACCTGTCAATTTCAGAGATTCCTTTGTTGAACATTGTCTTGTGCAAGGAATTCTCATGAGTGGCAGTACACAAAATTACACTCTACCCGATTTGGCTCAGTGGCTCAAGAAAAAAATCTGAAGCTATACAGATCTCCTGCAGAGTTTCAGATGCAGTTTATGTAGAGCCCACACGCAGAGACCAAAGATAGCCAAAGCTTCAGAAGTTCAAGACTACAACCATTCTCCTTGGAAATAAACATGAGACCAAAGCTGAACCAAACACTAATATCACTAATCCTTGTGTTTCAGTTCCATTTATCACCAGGAAATGAGAGCGATTTAAGCCATTCTGCCCTCACTGTAATAATCAGGACCATTACCTCAGTGCTTGCACTGAATTTGCCAAACTAAGTAAGTCTGAAAAGGCTATATGGATAAAAGAAAAGGAAAGGTGCATTCTAAAGAAACCTTGTTCCAGCTTTGGTGGGCAACATCTCAATGTGCTACATGAGATTGCAGCTACAGAAACCACTAGTATCCTACCTCAGAATCAGAATAAGCTTTATTGCCAAGTGTTTTCACATACACAAGGAATTTTGTTTTGGGTGATAGGAGAAACAAGTGCACAAAGAACATTACAGTGAGACACAAAATATAAAACAAGGTAAGAGTATAAATAGACATACAAATAATAGGACATATAACAGAATGGCATATGTACACGTGCAAGTGGTAATGTTCAAGAAGCATGTCTGGGTGGGCCAGTAGGGTGCAACTAGGAAGACTTGCTCCCCATCCTCCCTGACCTTGCACAGGGTCTGTACAAGTAGGCTCATTGGGGGAAACACATACTTGCGTAGTCCAGGGGGCCAGCTCTATACCGAGAGGTGCCTTGGTCAGGGTGTACCAAAGCGGGCAGTGGGAGGATTCCCGGGAAGCAAACAGGTCTACCTGTGCTCGAACGAATCGACTCCAAATCAGCTTGACCACCTGAGGGTGGAGTCTCCACTCTCCCCTGAGGGTAACCTGATGTGACAGCACATCTGCTGCGGTGTTGAGGTCGCCCGGGATTTGAGTGGCTCGTAGCGACTTGAGGTGCTGCTGACTCCAGAGGAGGAGACGGCAGGCGAATTGTGACATGCAATGGGAGTGTAGACTGCCTTGGCGGTTGATGTAAGCTACCGTCGCTGTGTTGTCCGTCCAGACCAACACGTGCTTGCCCTGGATCATCGGCAGAAACCTCCGCAAGGTGAGCAGTACTGCCAACAACTCTAGGAAGTTGATGTGCCAACGCAGCCACGGGCCATTCCAAGAGCCAGCGGCTGTGTGCCCACTGCATACGGTGCCCCAGCCCATCTTGGAGGCATCTGTTGTAACCATGACGTGCCTGGAGACCTGCTCTGGGAAACCCCTGCCCGTAGAAATGCCAGGTCGGTCCAAGGGTTGAAGAGGTGGCGACAGACCGGCGTGATGGTCATGCGATGTGTCCCGCGGTGCCATGCCCATCTCGGGACTCGAGTCCGAAGCCAGCGCTGAAGCAGTCTCATATGCATCAACCCAAGTGGTGTAGCCACTGCTGAGGATTCCATATGCCCCAGGAGCCTCTGAAAGTGTTTCAGTGGAACCAATGTTCTCCATCTGAATGCCTTCAGACAGTTCAGCACTGACTGTGCGCGCTTGTTCGTGAGGCGTGCTGTCATCGAGACTGAGTCCAACTCCAGAATGAGAAAAGAGATGCTCTGAACCAGGGAGAGCTTGCTCTTTTCCCAGTTGACCCGAAGCCCCAGTCGGCTGAGTTGCCGGAGCACGAGGTCCCTGTGTACGCATAGCAACTCTCGAGAGTGAGCTAAGATCAGCCAGTCATCAAGAATGCGGATGCCCACTTACCTTAGCGGGGCAAGGGCTGCCTCCGACCTTTGTGAAGACGCAAGGGGACAAGGACAGGCCGAAGGGGAGGACCTTGTACTGGTACACCTGGCCCTTGAAGGCAAACCGCAGGAAGGGTCTGTGTCGAGGTAGGACTGAGATGTGGAAGTACGCGTCATTCAGGTCTACTGCCGCAAACCAATCTAGATGTTGGATGCTCGCTAGAACGCGTTTTTGCATCAGCATCATGAACGGGAGTCTGTGCAAAGATCGGTTCACTACTCGCAGGTCCAAGATTGGTCAAAACCCACCACCTTTCTTTGGTACGATGAAGTAAGGGCTGTAGAACCCTTTCCTCATCTTGGCTGGAGGGACAGGCTCTATCACGCCCTTGCTCAGGAGGGTCACGATCTCTCGCTGCTTGCACTCTGCTGGGATGGACAGGTTCAGGGTCCTACAACCTTCCTTTAATACCCCCTTTGTGAAAGCTCCTGTCTGCACACCATGTTTCTTTCCCCTGCTTAACCCCTACATCAGCATGTGGAGAAACTGTGGCAGCTCGATTCATTGCCTTTTTTGAATGCCAAGGAGGTAACTCGCTCCAAGCAGGATCAAACTGTTATTGAAATGCTTGAGGAAAGAACTGTTTGTGTCACGGTAGATGGAGTATGTCGTTATGCAACTCCCCTCATTCGTGGTAGGGGTGGGGTGGTTGTAAAAGTTCCCAAAGCTAACACATCTTTACCAACAGGTGGCAGCCTTGGACTGCATATAGTTCAGTGGGGTGTGGTATGTATGCACCTGGTAACTATTATTATTGTGTTCAACAGTTTATGCTTGTTTGCTGTTGTATGAAGATTGCTTGTTGTGATTTGCAATTTTCTTGTGCTGTGTTGTGTATTGATGACAAAGTAAGTAGTTCTCAATAATGAATGCTTCAGTTATCATGTTTTAGCTGTAAATTTGTTGGTACAATGCATATAATTTTCTTTATATGTTCATTCCATCCTGTATGACTCAAAAGTTTCGTATATATCAATAATTATGTGGTTGTAGTGCATTTAATTTTACGGAAATGTTGATTAATGTAATTTTGCACTGCTGACAGCATCTATATACTCTTATTTGTGGATATTTGTATTATATGCTGTTGTGTTATCTACCCGATTACAATAATGGTGTTTACATATGACACTCATTATCAGTGCCATTTTGTGATTCTAATATGTACTAATCAGAAACTTACTGTGACTGGATATAACATTTGTGATATTTTTCTTATTAGTTTATCAAACTGTATTCTGTGTGCTATATTCATAGGAGAAATGTATAAGTTTGCATCAGTTTGTATTCAGAATTTATCATTATATTTAAACATTGTATTTTTTTATATTTCCTGTAGAAAACCATGACATTTCACAACTAATCCTGATCCATCACAATCCTGTATTGATCATCCAATGGATTAAATGTTCTGTTAATCACAATCTGCAGTCTTGCACCTCTTTTTGACTGAAGAGTGTGGCCAGGAGGCGAAAGTCAGTCAACTAGCACACAACATATTGCACAATTCACTCAGTTTTAGTTTGTTGGATTTCCAAGAGTATAAATACATAAATTGTTTAAGGAAATATTTATGGAGAAATTGATGATTTTAAGAAATACATTTTTGGACCATTTTCCATTTTGATACAGAGTTGCCATGTATTGCAACATTTCTCTTTTCGTTCTTTTTTTCAAAAAATGTATTTTTATTTTTGTTATTACAAAATCAATCAGTGATCGTCTGTGTTCAGCGACTGTTATCGGGTCCTTTAATAATGGATAACCAGGGTTGGGAGGGTTACTTTTGAAATGTATTCCAAAATACACATGTACATTATACATTAATACATTATATCTAATAATATAATGTATCTAATAATTATATATATTAAAAATATCTAAAAATCCTTAAAACAAGATCAATTAGATTGATCTTGTTTTAGAAACAACACTGCATAAGATATTTAGGTTTTTCAGAGAATGTATTTTTAACATGTGTGTTTTGTCTTACTGTACTGGCAGAGTTTTTATAGTCAAAACAAGTGAAAAAAACACTGTTGAAGAAGTAATCCAAAGTATTTAGAATATGTTACAGACCTTGAGTAATTTAACGGAATACGTTACAAATTACATTTTACAGCATGTATTCTGTAATCTGTAGTGGAATACATTTCAAAAGTAACCCTCCCAGCCCTGCTTACTTATCTGTCTGCTCGTATGAATGTAACACTTCATAAGAAAGTGTTTCACTGCTGTTCAAATGCACTTTGGATCACATCATTTATATGTATAAATGTTCCCCTTCTGTCACTCACTCGACGTTGTGTCAATGTAGTGACACTAGGGGTCGATCTTGAGAGCCCGAGACACCTTCAGATCTTTGAGAAAAGGCCAATGAGAATTGGCGAGTAGAATTTGCACGCCACTCCCCCTGAAATATGGGTATAAAAGGGAGGCTGGACTGCGGATTCATTCAGATTTTTTCTTCGGAGCTGAGCGGTTGTATTTCAGCGAGCTGAATACTGCTACTGATCCATTCACCTCTTCAGAAGCATGTGCTGTTGGATATACGGCACATTCCAGCAGCTTTCTCTCCACTCTGCACTCCACTGCAAACTACGCCCCTGGGCGCTTCAACAGTGCTTTAAAAGAGTTTATTTCCTCTAAAGAGTATATTTCCTCTATTAAAGCAGGCACAGTGACGTTGAATGTCTTTTTAAAGATGCGTCTTTTTAAAGATGCCCTTCCGTCTCTGTGCAGTTCCTGGTTGCGGTCGTTACCTCTCCGCCTCTGACGGTCACGATCACTGCCTCACGTGCCTGGGCCAAAATCACATTGAGGAAGCATTCGTGGATGGTTCATGTTCTCATTGCGAGAACATGACCATGGCAACGTTGTGGTCGCGGCTTTCCTTCTTTCGAGGGAAAGCCACTTCAGCTGTCCCCCCCGCTGGTCCTTCTACCTACGGGTACGAGGCTGCCCTGGTTGATGCTGAAGGCGATTCGGGGGCTTCAATGGATACGGTTACGCTGGGTAAACCCCCACGGACCGCCCACTCCCCGGTATGCTCGTTTGCACCCGTCCAGTTCTGGGATGAGACAGGCAGTTCGCCTCAGTGCCAGCCTAATGTCTCTTTCGGAGCTCGTGAGCCGGATGAGATGTCGAACGCTGCATCGGAGAGCACCTTGGTGATGTTGGACTCTGAGGACTCGACCAGGCTGCAGCCTTCGGGTGTGGCAGCCCAGTCTGAGGCCGATGTGGAGCTGACCGCCATGCTTGCCTCCACCTTCTTTCTCAGGGACAGGGCACCCTCTGGCACCCACGCCCAGACCTCTGGAATCTCCATGTCTGGTCCCTGGATGGGATGTGGAAGACCTAAATGGTCTACCGCCCGCTGTGGTTAACACGATCACTCAGGCCAGAGCTCCTTCTACAAGGCAGCTGTATTCCCTGAAGTGGCGTATCTTCGCTAAGTGGTGTTCTTCCCGTAGTGAAGACCCCCAGAGGTGTGCAGTCAGGTCAGTGCTTTCCTTCCTGCAAGAGAAGTTGGACGGGCAGCTGTCCCCCTCCACTCTCAAGGTCTATGTAACTGCTATAGCAGCAAACCACGATGCTGTTGAAGGTAAGTCTCTCGGTAAGCACAACCTGATAATCAGTGGTCCTTTTATGCCTATGGAGAGCCCCGTTCAAGCCCCTAGAGTCAGTTGAGTTAAAGGCCGTCTCATTGAAGACCGCTCTGCTGACCACGCTCACTTCCATCAAGAGGGTCGGGGACCTGCAAGCGTTCTCTGTCAGAGAAGAGTGCCTAGAATTCGGTCCGGAAGACTCTCACGTGATCCTGAGACCCCGACCGGGCTATGTGCCCAAGGTTCCCACGACCCCTTTTAGGGATCAGGTGGTGAGCCTGCAAGCGCTGCCCCCTGAGGAGGCAGACCCAGCCTTATCATTGCTGTGTCCGGTGCGTGATTTGAGCATCTACTTGGATCACACACAGTGCTTTAGACACTCTGAGCAGCTCTTTGTCTGCTTCGGCAAACAGCAGAAAGGGAACGCTGTCTCCAAACAGAGGCTTGCCCATTGAATCGTGGACGCCATTGCTTTGGCCTACCAGACCCAGTCCGTGCCCACCCCCTTGTGGGTTCGAGCACACTCCACAAGGAGTGTGGCATCCTCGTGGGCACTGGCCAATGGCACCTCTCTAGGCTGGGCAACACCCAATACCTTCACGAGATTTTACAATCTCCAGGTTGAGCCGGTATCGTCTCGTGTTCTTTCAAGTACGAACAGGTAAGTTTCGTTACGCAGGGCAGCTGGCCGGGTGTACCACTTGTGTATAGTGCCTTTCCCCTCCACGAGGTGAAGCCGTGTGCTCTTCCCTCCCATGCGTGTTCACAACCTGTGAACCATGGATGTCCTTCGTCCTAGCCCTCTGGCTCACAAATTCAGCTGAGAAATTAGTAGTCAGACCCAGTATGTGTGCTAACATGCCCTGTACTGGGGTAAGTGTTCCACAGGTCTCATTTACCCTAGTAACCTCCTGTGATGTATCTTCCACGGTACGGTCTCCCTTTTTCGGTAGACCTGCGTCTCCCTTGGCAGAGCCCTCTCTGTCCCAGTCGCTGCACTTGTAGAGCTCCTCCCCTACGAAGGGCAGAACCTACCGCCGGACTTCTTCCATGTGCAGCCTTAGGCCCATATGATGTATTCGCCACTTGTTTAGGGTGTGGCCTCCACGGGGTCTTTTCCCCCTGAAAGAATAGGAATGGAAAAGAACGCCTTCCCTGGCGCATTTTATAAGCATTTAAAGGCCCCAGCCAAATCTAATTTTCTGTGGAGAGATAAACTCAGAGTGAAAAGGCCGCTGCTGGTGTGGCCTGCTCCCATACTAGATACGTCTCCTTCCCCACCTCAGGGTTGTTGGGAATTACATGACATTTTGGGACATCTGGGGAGGCTACATGCAGTCCGAGTGCATCTGTTCCTATGCTCACAGTAGCTTGCCTACACCTGCATCAGCAGTTCATGTAACACAGTTCAGCCATTGTGGCATTTCATATAGGGACCCCTAGTGTCACTACATCGATACAACATTGAGTGAGTGACAGAAGGGGAACGTTTCAGTTACTGTCGTAACCTCCATTCCCTGATCCTGGGGTCCCTCATGCCACAGGCTGACCTACACTGCTGTGATGGCCGGGATCTTGTCTCGGCTCCTCAGTGCAAAAGCCTGAATGAATCCGCATTCCAGCCTCCCTTTTATACCCGTATGTCAGGGGGAGTGGCATGCAAATTCTACTCGCCAATTCTCATTGGCCTTTCAAAGATCTGAAGGTGTCTCGGGCTCTCAAGATCGACCCCTAGTGTCACTACATCGACACAACGTCTCATTCCCTCCATCAGGTAACAGAGGTTACGACAGTAACCGAGATGTTTTCCATCTGAAAGGACTAAATATTAAATGAAACAAATGACAATAAAATGCAAAGTAATCTCTTCAGTATTCAAAATACTTTCTGAATGTACACAGTAAAACTGCCAGTGTCCAAGTTCATTTCAACACTATCCCAGTGTTTATATAATTCTCACTGCCCAGAGTTAAATTAACACTTGCTAGTGTTAAAGGCTTTACTCTACCTTAGTGTTGATCATTTCACTCTGGTAGTGTTTAAGAATTAACTCTAAATATTGCTGTTTGAACACTTATTAAGAGTTAGTCACACTAATTTAGAGTTAATAATCCAGCACTAATAGAAAGTGAATGACAGTCTGGAGGGTGAATTTATTACTCTTTAGAGTGTTATTTTAACACTGAAAATAGTACTTAATACCATTTACCTTCCTACCCCCTCTCCACTAGGGTTTTTAAAGAAATCAATAAAATGATCCAAAATATTAACAACTTCTCTTTTATCTGACATAAATAATTAGTCAAAAATGTGATTTAAAATGCAGAGCATTGTTCATCACCTGTGAACCTTAACATTTTAGTAAAATGACTGAATACACCACAAGACCATAACTGTTTTTTTTTTTTTTGTTTGGTTTTTTTTTTTGTCATGTCAGAAAAACAGTGAATAAATTCTTTCTCTAAATAAAACTATACTCTGAATAAACAAATTCTCAAAATTTCAGGCTGAACAGTCTTTCAAAAACAAATAATTTACATATCTGACACAGGATCTACAACTAAAGACTCCTGTAAATTGACTACAGAGGGACAGTCTGTAGGAGGTATATCAAATGTTGTAATAAGTGTTATGGGGATTAGAATGGCCACAGTGACATGTTTCTAAATGTTTTCTGAATCCTGAATAGGTTGTGAATTGTTTTAGACATTTTTCTTCAGCACACATCAATTTGAAATTTGCGTTAGGTGACAAAATTAGTGACTGACTAGTTATAAAAGATGCTTGGCATTTAAAACATAACATCCTAGGCTGTTTTGCTCATATGGGGCTAATTCAGTAATTTTGCTCTCAGCTCCCTAACTCTTGGAGACTCTTTGGTTTCCCCAACATCAGCCATGTAAATTGTTGTCTGAATGAAAGTGTAAAAGTGAAGGAGTGCATCATCATACATTACATTAAAAACGAAGTGGGCTTTAAATAGTAAATCGAATGCACTGAGGGAACCATCCGACTGACAGGGGATGAGATTCTTACTGAGAGCTATGCAGAAGTGCTCAATCTGGTTGCGGTTCCTGCCAACAGCAAGGAGGTACGGTTGTCTTCCTTCTCATTGCTGGAGATGTTGTTTGAGACTGGTACAAGACACAGAGACACAAAGAGACACAGAGCAAAAAAACAAAACAAAAAAAAACATATTACTATTACATTCTACAATATGCATTTACATAATAATGAAAGAAAAATTAGGAAGAGTAAATTCAGTACATAAGTACATCGCAACAAATTTAGACTTAGGAAACAGGGTCTCATGTTACCTAATGTTACACCACAAGCCTATTCACTGCATCTGACGTGCTAATTTTTGAAGCTTCTTCCCTCCAGGTGATGGTGGAATGAGATGGAGCAGTGTCACTGTCCCAGTCTAAAATGCAGATATAATAATCAAGGAATATATCCGGATAACTTTGTGAAGGCACCATGTCTACTTTGAGGCTACCAATTCAAAGGAATGGGCAAATAAATAAATGAAGTTGAGCAAATCACTTATGACTCATCTACATTACGCACATTTCATGAAATTCCTGCCAAGCTGGCCATATGTAGCCTACAGAAATCTGCTTTCTGGAAACTTAATAACATCTTACCTGAACAATGATCACTGTCTCTCTCGTTTATTTTGCTGACAGAAGAAGTGAGCGCACAACAGCAGTTGAAGTAAGACCCATGGCTTCTATGATTTTTGCCTTGAAAGCTGTATCCCACCTTTCAAGCAACTCGGACGATATCTCAGTATTAAAGAGTAGTGTGAAGTCTTGATTCACCTATAAATCATAAATATGAATATAAGAATCAGGCATGTGATCAGCTAAGGACAAAAAAAAAAAAGGAAAAAAAAAGAAAAAAAAAGAAAGAAAGGAAAACCTGACTGCACAAAAGAATATATTGCCCATTACTCTTTGAATAAGCTACCTCCTAACTTACCAGTCCCTTGGTGTTAAGAAACTGTGGAAAGGTCTTCAGAATGTCAATTGTCTTGTTTGGATTGTGGACAAGCCTATGCCTATATTGAAAAGTCTCCCTCATTTTGAGCAAAACCTGTGCTCCGTCTGTGGAATGGGTAAGACTCTCTTAAAGAATGGTCTCTCTTAAAGAATCCTCATCCTGCTGCTCCGAGCTGGAACATCTATTCAACGAAGGTCCACTGAAGTCAGTATCACTTCTCTTGGAAAAGCTAGGATTATTTCTCTTATTGGTGTTCCTCTGCACAGTCTTCAGTCGGCATGCAATATATCCAGTCCCACTGTCTGCGTCATAAAAATGTTCCTATGGCATTTGGAAGAGCATTATAAGGTTCATTATTCACACTGATGATCTAGCCAAAGCTATAATATCATACCATATACAAGTTCAGGATACTCACATAGCCTTTTTTTGAAAACGGATTCCTCAGTGATGGGAAAAGAGTCACAACACCTAGAGTATACTGCTCTCTCTGCTTCCTTGTGGGAATCCTCCTTGAACAGTAAAGACATAGACTATACATAAGCACAAACAATACTCACATGTACAACACATGACAGCAAGTGTGTTTCAATTTGACATATCTAGCCACTGTCAGAGACATCTGAAGACTTAATCTTAATTAGTGAGAGCAAACTTTTTGCTAAATGAAAAGTGGTTTTACCCATGCATTTCTACCATATGTCCAACAAAATGTTGACTAGGACTTGTCTCATTTCACTTAAAAATTTATTTTTGAAACTGTATTCAGCAAAGACAGCATCTCCTCCAATTTTTTGCTTTAGGGCACAAAGGACCATCTTCCAAAAAAAAAAAAAAATCTTAGTAACCACTTTTGCCTCAGCTGCTGAGTCATTTGACGTCTTAGATTGATTGGAAGGACATTCTGGGGTTTGGTCAAGTTCGCATGATGAATGACTTAGTCACACATTTTCAGTGCAGGAGCTGCTTGTTGCATCTGATGACAAATATACTGAAACACAAAATTACAGATTTTTATTACAACAGAACACAAATTTGTGTGATGCAACAGGAAGGTAATATCATACTGTACTTTCATTTTGTCCTCTAGCTGTGAGCAACAAATCAGGTCTCACGTTGAGCACATCTTGTAAAATGTTCTCCTCGATCTCAGTTTCAGTGTCATCATAAATGCGTAGATTTGTCCTAGGTGGTAGGCCAAACCTACTCTGGACTAAACATAGACAGCATTTTATGTATATGTAAGAGAAGCAACAAACAAACAAATAAATAAACAAAGTGA
This sequence comes from Myxocyprinus asiaticus, assembly GCF_019703515.2. Lineage (NCBI taxonomy): Eukaryota > Metazoa > Chordata > Actinopteri > Cypriniformes > Catostomidae > Myxocyprinus > Myxocyprinus asiaticus. The sequence continues at coordinate 32,427,966 of NC_059357.1, read as the reverse complement.
AATATCACCTTAACTAATAAAATCAGCAAAAGTCAAATCAAAATCAAATCAAATCACTTTTATTGTCACACAGCCATATACACAAGTGCAATGGTGTGTGAAATTCTTGGGTGCAGTTCCGATCAACATAGCAGTCATGACAGTGATGAGACAATTTACAATAACATCAAATTAACACAACACAATTTAAAGTCTAATATACACATAATTACACACAACACAATATACAAATAATAACATACACTGTACAGCATACAATACACACAATATAGATACACATTATTCAATAAAAAAAGTATATATAGTATATATAGAATGTACAGTAGGTTGTATTGTACTGTACTGACATTCAGGCTGTCGGTTGATAGTAAGTTGTTAAGAGAGAATATAATATAATAATAATATAATTAATGACAGTCCGTTGTGAGATATAATCAAGTGCAGTGCTGATGTATTTTGATCATGGGAGATCAAGAGTTCAAAAGTCTGATTGCTTGGGGGAAGAAGCTATCATGGAGTCGGCTGGTGCGGGTCCTGATGCTGCGATACCGCCTGCCTGATGGTAGCAGTGAGAACAGCCCATGGCTCAGGTGGCTAGAGTCTCTGATGATCCTCCGAGCTTTTTTCACACACCGCCTGGTATATATGTCCTGGAGGGAAGGAAGCTCACCTCCGATGATGTGTCTGGCAGTTCGCACCACCCTTTGCAGTGTTTTGCGGTTGTGGGCTGTGCTATTGCCGTACCAGGCGGAGATGCAGCCAGTCAGGATGCTCTCTACAGTGCAGGTGTAGAACCGTGTGAGGATGTGGTGGTTCATTCCAAACTTCCTCAGCCGTTTCAGGAAGAAGAGGCGCTGATGAGCCTTCTTCACAATGACTTCAGTGTGGATGGACCATGTGAGTTCCTCAGTGATGTGGACACCCAGGAACTTGAAGGTGCTGAATCTCTCCACTGGTGCTCCATTGATGGTGATGGGACTGTGTTCTCTGTCTTTTCTTCTGAAGTCCACCACAAGCTCCTTTGTCTTACTGACGTTAAGGGAGAGGTTGTGCTCCTGACACCAGTCTGTCAGAGTGTGCACCTCCTCTCTGTAGGCATCATTTCATCATTGTCAGTGATCAGGCCTACCACCGTCGTGTCATCAGCAAACTTAATGATGGCATTGGAGCTGTGTGTTGCCACACAGTCATGTGTGTACAAGGAATACAAGAGTGGGCTGAGAACACAGCCCTGTGGGGCTCCAGTGTTGAGGGTCAGTGATGAGGAGATGTCGCTGCCTATTCTAACCACCTGGCGTCTGCTTGACAGGAAGTCCAGGATCCAGCTGCACAGCGAGCTGTTTAAGCCCAGAGCCCGGGGTTTCTCATCTAGCTTGGAGGGCACTATGGTGTTGAATGCTGAGCTGTAGTCTACAAACAACATTCTCACATAAGTGTTCTTTTTTTTCCAGGTGGGAGAGAGCAGTGTTTATTGTAGATGCAATGGCATCATCAGTGGAGCGGTTGTTGCGGTAAGCAAACTGCAATGGGTCTAGAGAGAGAGGCAGGACGCCAGTCATTTAAGCAAGTGATTTTTGATTGCTTTGGAACAGGCACAATGGTGGATGTTTTAAAGCATGTGGGGACTACAGACAAAGTGAATCCGTCCTGAAGTTTTATACATTTTCTGGAGCCCTGATATTTAACTTTGATGAGCAGCATGTTTCAAATCTGAAAAATAAAGATGTCATTAAAACCAATAAACAAATACACTGTATCAACCTGTTATTTAGACTGGTTTACTTAAAAATGACAACACAACTCTGCTTTTTCTAAACTGTGTGATTATTAGGAAAGCCTTTATAGTTGGGTAGGAAAAAAGCAAATGAAAATCCAAAATAGAGAAGGGGACCCACAGCTCATTTTGGATGTGTGTCTCCAACACAACTGATTAACATCATCAACTGGTTAGTAAAGTGTTTGTACTAAACTAAATTCACACATCCAAAATGAGCAGTGCTGTGGGTCTCCAGAACCAAGATTCAGAAACATTGCCCTGGAGCATAAGAGGGTTGGGGAATGTTAATTTTAAAATATGATTTCTTTACTGGTAAGGTAAGTCGCTAATTACATTACAGTGCATATCATATTTATGAGATGAGCGCACACGAACACCACCACAAACCAGTGGGAAACTCACGTTTCCGAGTTGGGGGCGTGTCAGTTACAGTACAACTCATGGCAGAAGCTAATCGAAATAAGTTATAGTGATTTTTTTGTTGTTGTTGTTGTTGTTTTTGGGCATGTTGACTGTAGAATTGAGTTTGTATGCCTTTTGTGCAGTGTTAATTAGGCTTGCCCAGGGTTGGGGAGTAACGGAATACATGTAACGGGAATACGTATTTAAAATACAAAATATAAGTAACTGTATTCCACTACAGTTACAATTTAAATCATTGGTATTTAGAATACAGTTACATTCAAAAAGTATTTTGATTACTGAAGAGATTACTTTGCATTTTATTGTCATTTGTTTCATTTAATATTTAGTCCTTTCAGATGGAAAACATTTATACATATAAATGACGCGATCCAAAGTGCATTTGAACAGCAGTGAAACACCTTCTTTTGATGTGTTACATTCATACGAGCAGACAGAGAAGTAAGTTTGAAGTAAGTTTGGAGTAGAAGAAATAGAAATAAACCTTGTGTAAATTGTCAGCTTTACACTAAGCTAAAATACTATTTCTAGCCATTTTACATGCACGTTACCAGGCACGATCATATTTTTTTATCAAGAAAATTCACCTTGGATCATAACTTCTTTTTTTCTAGTAAGACCTTTGATATTAGGGCAAAAATCGTATTCTAGATAATAATTTTTGTATTGTTTTCCTGTAAAAATATCAAAAAAATCCTTAAAACAAGATCTATTTGATTTATCTTGTTTTAGAAACAACACTGCATAAGATATTTAGGTTCCCTATCTGTCACTCACTCGATGTTGGTGTCGATGTGGTGACACTAGGTGTCACTCTTGGGAGCCAGAGACACCTCTGGTCTTTGATAAAAGGCCAATGAAAATTGGCGAGTTGTATTTGCATGCCACTCCCCCGGACATACGGGTATAAAAGGAGCTGGTATGCAACCACTCATTCAGATTTTCTCTTCGGAGCCGAACGGTCATGCTCATTGAGCTGAATATCACTGTTCATTCACCTCTGCTGGATCTGACGGTGCATTTCAGCGGCTTCTCCCTCCTCTGCACTGGTGCACTGCAGAGAACGCCCCTGGGCGCTTCGGCAGAAAAACTAGAGAGTATATTTTCTGAAAGAGCATTTTTCCCCTCTAAAAGAGTATATTTCTCTAAAAGAGTGCACACACGGAACGTCTTTTTAAAGACGCGTCTTTCTAAAGATGCTTTTCCGATTGTGTTATTCCTGGTTGCGGTCGTTATCTCTCAACTTTGGATGGTCATGATCGCTGTCTTTCGTGTCTGGGCATGACCCACACGGAAGCAGCGTTTGTGAATGGTTCATGTTCTCACTGCGAGAACATGACCATGGCAACGTTGCGGTCGCGGCTTGCTTTCAGCTCTTTGTCTGCTTTGGTGCACAGCGGAAAGGAAGCATTGTCTCCAAGCAGAGGATCACCCACTGGCTCGTTGACGCCATAACTATGGCATATCTCGCCCAAAACATGCCGCCCCTGCCCCCGGTAGGGCTACAAGCCCATTCTACCTGTGGTGTAGCGGCTTCTTGGGCCCTGGCCAGAGGCGCCTCTCTAACAGACATTTGCAGAGCAGCGGGCTGGGCAACACCCAACACCTTTGCAAAGTTCTACAACCTCCGGGTGGAACCAGTTTCATCCCAGGTAGTGGCACGCAACACAAGCGGATAAGCCCGGGATAGCTGGCCGGGTGTATCGCTTGCACATATCGGCTTCCACCTCCTTTTTAGCTGAAGACGTGCACCGTTAATTCCCAGTAGTGTTCACATACTTTGTTCCCTGGTTGACTTCCTCCGAGCCCTGTGGCAGTCGAGTTTTCGGAGAGACTCACTGCTGGCCCAGTACATGCGCTTACTAAGAGCCCTGTTCTGGGGTAGGTGCTCCGCATGTGGCGGTTCCCTGTAAGGCTAACCCCATGTGATCTATATCCTCCACTAGTTCGTTTCCCTGCTGGCAAACTGCGTCTTCCTTGGGCAGAGCCCCTCTGCCCCAGTCTCCATGTTTGTAGTAACTCCGCTACCTTGAAGGTTCTCCACATGGTTGGAAAGACCATGTGACGTATTCTTCCACTTAAATATCCCCCCCTCTCTTTGGGCGAGGTGTGGTCTCTGCGGTGTCTACCCTTTGGGAGGGACACCCCCCGAATAGACCTGGCGGCCCAGTCGGATAATCCCCCTTCTTTTTTAGGGAGTGGAAAAAGAGAAGGGGAAAAGAGGCCACGACTGAGTTAAGCCTGTCTCTATCTTTGGGTAGTCGACTTGTCCCCAAAAAGGGCCGTTCGACACTCATAACTGTGTCGGAGGAGGTTACATGTCGACCTGGTGTGCTGGCTATGAGGCACACAGCAAGTCTGCCCACAACATACCGCCAGTTCACGTAACACAGTTCAGCCTTGTGGCGTTTTGAATAGGGACCCCTAGTGTCACTACATTGACACCAACGTCGAGTGAGTGACAGATAGGGAACATCATGGTTACTGGTGTAACCTCCGTTCCCTGATGGCGGGAACGAGACGTTGTATCCCTCCTGCCACAACGCTGAACTACCCGCTGAAATGGCCGGACCTTATATCGGCTCCTCAGCATAAAACCTGAATGAGTGGTTGCATACCAGCTCCTTTTATACCTGTATGTCCGGGGGAGTGGCATGCAAATACCACTCGCCAATTTTCATTGGCCTTTTATCAAAGACCAGAGGTGTCTCGGGCTCCCAAGAGTGACCCCTAGTGTCACTACATCGACACCAATGTCTCGTTCCCTCCATCAGGGAACGGAGGTTACACCAGTAACCATGACGTTTTTCAGAGAATGTATTTTTAACATGTGTATTTTATCTTACTGTACTGGCAGAGTTTTTATAGTCAAAACAAGTGAAAAATCTACCAGTGCTGTAGAAGTAATCCAAAGTGTTTAGAATACGTTACTGACCTTGAGTAATCTAACGAAATACATTACAAATTACATTTTACAGCATGTATTTTGTAATCTGTAGTGGAATACATTTCAAAATTAACCCTCACAACCATGGGCTTGCCACAGTATATGGTAGGGACCATACCATGAAATGTTATACTGGTTTAAAGTGGGAAACATTATGAATTAAATTTACTTGACAACAACCGTTCATATATCAATATCCTAATGAATAGAATAGCCTTAAATTATGTATAGTCGCCTAAAGGGCATCTTGCATGGTACGCAGAAAGCTTTTCTTGTGATCTTGCCACCTCTCATATGTTCAGGTACTTTTATACACAAGATGCGCATACAACACGGATGCGCAGGCGGTTGCCGTGGTAATGAACAACAATACATGCTTGTAATAGCAAAGAGAGACACACAAACCCCAACCTGAAGCCGCCATTTTGAAGGTGGTTAATATGATGAAGATTGGCACAATACATTTAAACGGTACTGCTTTTGATTGTTGTTGTTTTTTTTTGTTTTTTTTTTCTGTAAATACATCGGACAACACTCAGAATTACTTATTAGTTAATGTTTTTATTAATTCGGTAAAGGATGGTTAATTTATGATTAACCTCGTCACAATTTCAAGAACCCCTATTAATCCCCATTTGGAAAAGTCTGCATTATGAATGTATAAAGTCACTGTTCTCATCATAAACCTTATAACAGTTAAAAAAAATAAAAATAAAAATAAAAAAAAAATCAAAGTTACATTCAAAATGCATTGTTAAAGCGTTAAAACTGCACCGTCATGAGCTGGCAGCTATCTAACTGATTTTGGTTAACTGATTAAAGGTAGTTCGGTTAGCTAACCACCAGCAAACTGCCAATTTTAAAATGTAATTGATATTACAAATTAGTATATTCTATTCTCGTTATATATATTTATCACCACCAAAATATTCTTAATAAATGAACACTACAGTTAACACCAGACAACTCTAGAGTAAGGAACACTGTAAATTCAACACTGGTGGTTTTGCTGTGTAACTGTATTCTAAATACCAATGATTTAAATTGTAACTGTAGTGGAATACAGTTACTTATATTTTGATTTTAAATATGTAATCCCATTACATGTATTTTGTTACTCCCCAACCCTGCATATAACGTGCTAGGATGGGCAGCCAGTGGAGTTTCTGGTGCCCCCCTAGGGTAAGATGGTGCCCCCGTAGGGAATTGGTGCCTTACACAGACTGCGTAATATGTGTATAGGGAGTGGTGGTAATTACGGAATATATGTTTACAAAGTTTTTAGAATGCTGCTTAGACAACCATGCTTTTGGAAACATTTCTTGGAAATTAAGTACTACGTGCTACTAACGTTCTACTTACTGCTTTTGAAAGCCCAGCCTTAGTATATTGGTTTTATTTTTAGAACAAATATCACAAGCAGCATTTCTTGGACTACACATGCTGTCAATCCATCAAACAGGATGTCAACACATCAAATCCTCTCATTATCACATTTGTTAACATTAATGACAGGGCTATAGCCCTGAATTAAGTCTTAAGATCTGATCTGAGTATAGTTCTGGGTCCTGCAATCAGTGACAGGTCTCCAGTTTTCAGAACAGATCTGCGTCTAATATTAGAGCACTTGTGATCCCGAGGCAGCTGTCACTGCTCTCCAGTGGGTTAGTGGCGTTAGACCCATCTGACAGCATGTAAAATATCTGTTTACATTTTTGCTTGACAACAGAGCGATGACATCCACATTTCCCCAGTGACCACATGAAATAACCCTGTCAAGAAAAGTACATTTCAATCTCCACTTATGGCTTTTTCCGGGCTCACTCAAGCAAGGTCAAGGGGGTGACTTACTGAGGGAACATAAACTGTTGCCACATCACTATAAACCACTGCTGCAGGACAACGTTCCTGTGCTGGAATCCTGTTCACAATGCAGTGCTGTACCCGTTTAAAATAAATAAACTACAAAATGTTCACGAGGGAGCATGTTTAATTCATTTGTTTTTGTTCTTAATCACTTGATTGCATGAGAATAGCATTTTAGGCTGGAAATTTGCAAGTGAAACAAAAACAAAAAACATGAAAATCACACCAATTTCACCTTTTCTGAAAATTAAAGGTGTTGAATTCGTGTTTTCAGAAGGATAATCAGTGATTTATTTTAAACATCTCAGCTCATATGCCAAAGGAAAATATAAATGTTCAGTGGTTACTCTGTCATAGCTCAGGAAACTTAATGGAGTTCTTTGTTATGATTCATTAAATTATCAACTTTGTATCAGGTTTTTCTCTTAAAGTTCCTTAGGAGAAATACTGTAAGACTCAGGTGAGACAATTGTTGATTTACAGTAACAGTGTAGAGCTATAAAATAAATGATCGCATTGCTCAGATATGGGGCCTCATGTATAACTTTGCATAAATTTAATCCGACATAACCATATATGGAGCTTGCAATGCCTGTTTATTTCTATGCATAACCTCATCAACATATAATTACCATATGCTTATTGCCAGCCAAACATGTGATACTACTGCATTCGACAGCAAGAAACAAGGAGAATAGAAAATAAAACCAACTGAAGCCTACATCTTGCATGTCAGTAGAAAAATCTTGCTGCTAGTAAAAATCTTTTCTTAATATTTGTCTTGTTTTTATTGTAAAAATATCTAAACATCATTTAAAAAAGATCAATTAACCTGAGAAACATTATTAAGACTTACAGAGAATATAGTATTATAACTAGAATGTCTTATTATTAGCCAATATTATTTAGGGAATTATTTTTGAGTGTATTAAGCATAAACCTAACCTAACATATGAAATTTTGCTTCTTGGGTAATTTTTAAAAATCTCTTTTAGGATGTTTTTATACATCCTTATAAATATATATATATATATATATATATATATATATATATATATATATATATATATATATATATATATATATATATATATATATTTTTTTTTTTTTTTTTTTTTTTTTTTTTTTGCAGTGTAAAACACACAAAGTGTATAATCAGTCTGTTCAGTTCATCTCTTGACCAGTTGGAGTTGGCTCTTCACACACACACACACCAGTAAAAGAGTCTGTACACACAGTCAAGGGCACATACAGTATTTAATGGCAAGTTAATTTTTTTACAAATCTTGATGTGACTTAGCCAAAAAGTAGTGTGACATTGCATTTTAAATTCTTTTCACATTACAGTTACTGACCTTCAGTTAAGTTAATTACTTTTAAGTACATTACTTGGATTTCATATATTTCTTTAAAATAATGTTGAACACATTTAAAACATGAATTACACTCATACTTACATCTGTTTCTGTGACATAAGAGAATGTGCCCTATAATAAGCCAATGAACAAGTGAAGAAATATAGACATTATTTTGAATCTGTTGTGAGGAAAAGAATTCTAAGTGTTTTAGAAAGTAACTTAAAAGTAAAGTAATTAGTAATGTGATTAATTTACCATGAAATGATCAATAAAATAATCTGAGTGCATTTTAGAGAAGTAATAAGGGTTACACTTTATTTTACAGTGTCCTTGTTACAGAGTAATTACACAAGTAATTACTAGTTATTACTAATTAAAAACATGTACTTACTATAGGTTTAGTGTTAGGGTAAGGATTTGGTTTAGGGTTAGTTGCTTGTAATTATACATAATTAACTGTTATTACTATAGTCATTACATGTAATGTGTGTCACAAGGACACTGTAAAATAAAATGTTACCATAATAAGAATTTGTAGTGGATTACTTTTTTAGGAAATTACCCAACAAAGGAGATTATTAGGGTCTTTTTTTCTGGTTAAAAATATGAGAAGCAGGAGACCGAAACAAAAGTTTCTATTTGATCTCCATGAAACCGTAGTCTAGGAAAAACAGTTTTTCATTTGTGATTTATTTTTGTTTTTATTTTGAAAACATTCTGAAAGAAGATAAAGTGGCAAACATTTCAGTGTAAAGCAGAAGAAGATTTAAAGACATTCAAGGCTATCAAAAGTTGGGCAAATAAAGGCATCCAGCTAGTTAAAGACCTTTCCACATTCCATCTTTATAAATCCAAGTCAACCTTTGCTTGACAAGAATGCACTAGACAGAATTTTTATGTTACATAATGGAGGAACCAGTCAGCAGACAGCTTCTCTCTCTCTCTCTCTCTCTCTCTCTCTCTCTCTCTCTCTCTCTCTCTCTCTCTCTCAGTACCCTTTTAAATGCACAACTCTAGTGTCCTTGCAATATATTTTGTTCTGAAACAATGGTTGGCAGAAGCCTTGAGTCTGTGTGTAATACACCTCACACCAACTCATCAAGAGAGCGGGGGCGAAACCCTGGATTCTGACTATTTATGACATTTTTCCTTCCACGTTATCTTCACACTAAATCTCCTTGGGGTAGATGGAGTGCACAGAGCAAGCTTTTCCACCCGCTAACTCTTAACATGTTATCAGACATTGCTTTTAGGGGCCGGCTGTTAACCGAGTTGACAATAGTCTTTTATGGCCTTCAGATTGAATATTCCCAGTGTCCGCCTCAGTACAGGCCATGTCATTACAGCTGATAGCACCAGCATCTGCTGGGAGGGACATCTGAGTGTTTTTTTAATGTTTTTTCCCCACTGTGTTGCTGTCATTTATAGTGGTCTGGAGCACGCTTTTTCTGCTTTATTCTGTAAACACTGAGATTTTTTTTGCATTTAACACATGGTGTGACAGTGCTAGACAAGATTATGGTGATTAGTTAGAGCTTAAATAGCTCCTAAAGAAACAGTGGCACAATTCCTTTTTATCAGACAAGACTTATAAACAAATATTATATAATATGTTTACCTTCCCTTGTGGCATGACTGGAAAAGTGTTGTGGCAGCAGCGTGGGAGACCCGGGTTTGTATCCTGCTGTGAAACCAGAGAGTAACCATTTAATCACATAATCAATGATGAGCGTGATTCAGAGGTTGCATTCCCCAACCCCCTAACATTACATTTTTATACTGATGGTTAGGTTTAGGTTGGGGTGGGGGGTATAGTTTATAAAATATGCATTTCTCTTCATTGTATTACATCCTGTACTGCTGTATACAACTCTCTTTACAACTCGCTTTTGGCATCCCCCTCTGGATATTTTACCTGGAAAATGGAGCTCCTGCATGCCCACACGTCCAACAACACCCACTTTGGCCACTGGGTGCAGTATTTCAAATTTCAGTAAGCACAGACCGATTTTAGCTAAACAAAATTTAACAGATTGTTTCAGATTTCACTGTGAGATCAGTCTGAATATTTTTGAGCTGTGCATAACTAGAAAATTGTCTAGACAGTATACAAATTTCTGTGACTTTACCTTTAATTTTCAAGATCTTAGTAATTTCCACAAGTCTTCTAGGCCAGGCAATGTCTCTGGTTACACATATAATGTCTTGGTTACTGATGTAACCTCTGTTCCCTGATGGAGGGAACGAGATGTTGTGTCGATGTAGTGACACTAGGGGTTCTATCTTGAAAGCCCCAATCACCTTTGCTTAAAATAGAAAAGACCAATGAGAATTGCCGAGTGGAATTTGCATGCCACTCTCCACCCCAGACATACGGGTATAAAAGGAGATGGCGTGCACCACTCATTCAAATTTATGCTGAGGAGCCGATAGAGAGTACCGGCCATGTCATCGGTCGGTTCAGCGCCACGGTAAGAGGGACATAACGTCTCATTCCCTACATCAAGGAACAGAGGTTACATCAGTAACCAAGATGTTCCCTGTCTGTCACTCACTCGACATTGTGTCGATGTAGTGACACTAGGGGTTCCTATAGGAAACGCCGCAGGCACTGAACTGTGTCACAAGGTATGGAAGAGTGGACACGGGGGAATCTCAACATATCCCTTAGTTGCTCTGCCGTCAAAGGTAGTCCGAGTGGATGAGCCCGCGAAGCGTGTACGGGCAGAAAATGGTGCCTTCCATGACTTCGTAAGCTCCTCATGCACTTCCGGGAAGAAAGGCACCGGGGCGGGCACGGCCGTGAGTCACGCTTCGAGACAGAAAACTATCATCCAGCCGCGAACACTCAGGGCAGGGTGGAGGGTTCCACTTTAGTCCGATGTTCGCAGCCGCCCGGGTAAGCACGGCTGCCATCTCAGCGTCCGCCTCATCCTGTGCTCTTCCGCCCGTGGGCGGGAGCTCAGAAGATTTGTCCGCTTCCGATAGCAGAAGCCCACCCTCTGATGCTGCGACCAAAAGCTCATCCTCGTCACGAGCGACAAATTAAACCCACCCTGAGGCGGGCTGCCTGCATCACTCAACATCTCTTCCAGATAGAACGAGCGTGCTGGGGGATGGGAGGTCTGCGGGGGCTGAGCCGGCAGAAACGCTCCCATGTCCACATCCAGATCGCCCATGGTGCTTGTCAAACCGGCCGGTTGAGCATCAGCCCAGGACAGACCAGGTTGGGGAGCAGCTGTGGTGGCTCCTTGCTTCATGAAGAAGGAAGTGAGCTGTGACCGCAAAGTTCTGATGGGCATGTTCTCACAATGGGCATGTTCTCGTAGCATGTTCTCGTGCTGGCACCCCAAGCACTCGAGACAGATTTCATGGCTGTCCGGAGGGGGGAGATAACGGCCACATCCAGTAGCACAAATGTGGAAGGACATCTTTAAAAAGAAGGCAAGTGTTTGCGTGAGCTCTTTTAGAAATAAATCTACTCTTTTGAATATACTCTTTTAGCACCCATAGACTTTGCGAGGTTGACCGCTGATATGCACCGTAAAATCCAGCAGCCTAAGCGAAGGTGAGAGGACAAACACACACACACATGCATTCAGCTCCGAAGACAAAATCTGAATGAGTGGTGCACGCCATCTCCTTTTATACCCGTATGTCCAGGGTGGAGAGTGGCATGCAAATTCTACTCATCAATTCTCATTGGCCTTTTCTATTTTAAGCAAAGGTGATTGGGGCTCTCATGATTGAACCCCTAGTGTCACTACATCGACACAATGTCGAGTGAGTGACAGACAGGGAACCTCGGTTCCCTGAGATGAATGGAACAAGGCATTGCAGTGAGCACTATGGGAAGTATCCTTCTACACGTCCTTGTTAAAACCATTATACTATCATGCCAATCCTCTGATTGGCAGTGGTGTCTTAGCCCCGCCTCTTCAGGCATGCAGTTGGCCTGTATAAGCGGGCACTCAGTCACCATTTCTTCAGAATTTTCTGACTGAGGGACAAGAGTGAGTCACTCGTATTATGAAACTCTGAAGTAGCAGCGCAGCCAGCTTTCACAATGTCTTATTCTCTTCATCTCTGGGAACTGAGTTTACATGTGTAACCGGTGTAGCAAATTAGCTTAAAAGGGAATTATTTATAATTAATTATAACTGGTTATAATTAATAATAAATATTTAGATTAGATCTTAGAATTAACTGTAGCAGAATCGATATTACAATTACTTGATCTGTCCGTCCAGCGAGCAGACAATATAATTATTTATCAATTCTAGGAAGATTACTTTCCTGGCCAAGGAACAATAGCCTTCCTACTTATACAGTGCTAGAAGTAGTTTAGCATGTAGCAAGGAGCAACATTCAGTGACTCTGAATTATGAGCGGAACACAGAGACAATCAATCGTGAATATAAGGGATTTAATAAATGAAACTATAACTAACATACAAACAAACTATGCAAAACATACATATATAGAATGAAGGAATGTAAGGAAAAGAGAGAGAGAGAGAGAGCACAGAATGGCAATATTTCACATCAGTTAACCACAACCTAAATGAGAATCATCAGAGGCACAATTCACCTTAAAAGGGGTTCAAACTTAAACGCGCATCTAATCAGTTGTAAATTGTTACTTGCATTGGTTTGTTGCTGAATAAGAGTCTTGATGCGGTAGACGAGGTTCTCGATGATTTCTTTAGGAGTGAGTTGAAGAAGTCCACAGGAAATCCACAAAGTTACTTGAAGGTAAACACTGCCAGAAGGTTAAACTCAAGAGAGACTTTTGGAGTGGGTTGGTCTCAAGAAGAAGAAGTTTTGAGCGATGATTAGTCTGCGCTCTGGAGTTATGATAGTTCATTGCCGCACCCATTTTGTGGGTGGAGTGGCCAATCAGAGGCATGCATTTTGAGCGGGAGAAACATCCTTTGTCTCCTTTTATGGCCCATTCGCATTTTATTGCTGATCTGGACCGCTAGTGCAGCTTTTAATTCAAAACATAGTAAGAATTGTTCGATGCATTTCACGATCACATGGTGTACATTATTGTGTGAGAAATAAAGGGAAGATCATTTTGATACCAAGAAGGTAACCTCCAGACGATATTAAAGCAGAGATACACTCATACACTTGAATATAGGCATTTAACGTCTAACTAATACAAGTAAAGGGTTTTAACTAAGTTAATATGATAGGGGAATATACATACAACACATGCATATAGCAGATACATTTATAACTGCTTACTATGGCCTAAAATAGAGAAAATGTCTTTAGGTGTGTGTGTGACGTGTATTGGAATTACTGGAGACAGACAACTGCTCTGGTGCCTGGCACGGTGGGGGGAGTCACCTCCCTTTCTGTGGAATGCGTTTGAAGCTTGATGGAGACACTTCAGAGGAGACCTATTTTAGCATCCTTTTGATAGTGATAAAGACCATCTGCAATTTAGCACCCATATAAATGTAAACGTGGAGACCAGGTCAGTAATTTATATGCAAATGTCAAAAGGCTAAAAGGTTTTTCTTCAAACAAAGTTTTTTTCAAACAAAGTGTAATTAGCCATCACTGATCTTACACAGACGTTACACCGGAGACATTCCCTTTCGATTCAGCTCACTCGACATTGCTGTAAGCACTATGGGGAATGATATCCCATCACACCGCACTACGTGACATTACACTCCCAGAGTTATGACACTAAATAGAGATATTCATAAGGAGTCACAGGCTGATGACTTATAAGTCATATTTAAGTGTATATGAATAGTCCCATATGGTGTACTCCAACTGGAAATTAATGTAGTCTGAGATTTATATGAACCATATAGATATACAGTACACAGTATGGTTTGTTAACCCTCTCACAACATGATTGGAAAAGCAGGTTTTATTTCTTATGGGAGTGCTTATGACTTTTAAAGGGGCAGTTCAACAGCATTTAATTAGGTGGATGTGTTGATTATAGTCGGCAGCCCACCCATAATAAGGGCTTGGGCTCACCCACATGAATGTAAGAAGCACTTTAAACAGAGAGGACTTGTAAGGAGATGAAGGCCATGTACAGGTTATAAAATCTCACAAGTGTGTTTTGTGAGGACCATCCTGCTGCCAAACATATGTCCTGTAAGAACACACTGTTTGTCCACACCCATGACAAGGCAATGCCTCTGGTTGAATGCGCTTTTGACACCAATATGGTAATACGCACCCTGTGATTTGAAAGTGAGGGCGATCGCACGATCCAGTGAGAGAGCCTTTGTTTGAATCAAGGTTATTATCAAAAACTAAAACTAAATATAAAAAAAACATTTTCGTAAACTGAAATAAAAATAAAAATCAACATAATTAGAAAAACTGAAACTAAACTAAAATACATTTTTATGGCTATGAAAAAACAAAACTAAATTGAAAACAATCGTAAAAAATATTTAGTTTTCATTTTTGTTGCGATAGGTTTTTAAAACTTTGAACCCGCTATTACCTTAACATGAAGATGTCACTAGGTGGTAGCACTAGCAGATGCCTATTGCCCTCATTACATTAGCAAAGACAGAGCGGGAAGGAATCACTGCATGGAGAGAAGCAAAGCAGGTAGAGAATGTCTTGGTTACTGATGTAACCTCTGTTCCCTGATGGAGGGAACGAGACATTGTGTTGATGTAGTGACACTAGGGGTTCGATCTTGAGAGCCCCAATCACCTTTGCTTAAATTAGAAAAGGCGTCTTGTTACCTCCATCAGGGAACAGAGGTTACATCAGTAAACAAGACATTCCCTGTCTGTCACTCACTTGACGTTGTGTCGATGCATTGACACTAGGCAAATGCCGCAGGCGCTGAACCGTGTCACGAGGCACGGAAGAGTGGACATGGGCAAGCTGCTGCGTGCCTCGCAGCGAGCGCTCAACCATGTCGTGACCTTCCAGCGAGTTAGGTAAGGCATCTCCCTAGTCCCAAGTAGGCTACCGGCGGTGCCTTTCTTAATTTGTTGTTAAGCAAACTCCCGCCTAGCACTTTCTAGAATAGTGCTGGGAAGTACTCTTCCCTCTCCAGGAGGGAGAGCACTACGGAGAACACATCCTGGAATGATACCACAGGAGGACCCTATCTACAGAGAGGGTACGCAGCACAGTGGCCGAGACAGAGAAAGCTCTGACGAGTGGAAACACAGGTTTCACATAAGGGGGAAACCGAACAGTGGAAACTCATCATACGGGATTACCAAAGGGGAATCACCATGCACGGAGCACTGAGCCCAAGCACACAGGCTCACCTGAAAAGGGGAATACCATGAGTACTGGGCCTGGTGGCTTTACTCCTCCGCTGAGTTAGTCACCGGACAGTGCTAAAGAATTAAAGAGGCATCTGGAGTTCACTGGTACGGGGAACTGTTGTGGACAAAAAGAGCATATTATCACCTTTGAAAAAGGGGAAAGGCGCAATGCAAGCGGTACACCCAACTGGCCGCCCGGTCTACCTGCTGTTACTGCGTAACACTCAGGTCGAAACCGGGTCTATGCGTAGGTTATAAAACCTTGCAAAGGTATTGGGCATAGCCCAACCTGCAGCTCTGTATATGTCTGCTAGAGAGGCCCCCTTGCCAGTGCCCAGGAGGATGAAACACCTCTAGTGGAGTGCGCCCGGACTCCCAAGGGGCACGGCAAGTCCTGAGACTGGTATGCTAGAGAAATGGCATCCACTATCCAATGGGCCAACCTCTGCTTGGAGACAGCTTTCCCCTTCTGCTGTCCTCCAAAACAGACAAAGAGCTGGTCCGAGCAACTAAAGCTCTGCGTGTGGTCCAGATAGATGCGCAGGGCATGAACTGGACACAGCAACTACAAGGCCTGGTCTTCCTCCTCTGAAGGGAGCACTTGCAGGTTCACCACCTGGTCCCAAAAAGGAGTGTTGGGAACTTTGGGAAATGTAACCAGGCTTGGTCTCAAGATCACATGAGAGTGCACTGGCCTGAACTCCAGGCATTCGCTGGTAACAGAGAGCACCTGCAGGTCCCCCACCCTCTTGATGGAAGTGAGTGCCACCAGGAGGGCCGTCTTCGGAGACAGAGTTCTGAGCTCGGCCTGCTCCAGGGGCTCAAACAGGGCTCTCTGTAGGGCAGGTAGGACCACAGAGAGATCCCAAGAGGGGATCAGGCACGGTCTAGGAGGATTCAATCTCCTCGCGCCTTTGAGGAACCTGTTGATCAGGTCGTGCTGTTGTAAGGGACTGTCGGCAGCCACGTACACTTTCAGGGTAGAGGGAGTCAGCCATCTCTCCAGCCCTTCCTAAAGAAAAGACAGCACAGACCCGACAGCGCATCTCTGTGGGTCTTCCCCACGGCCTCTTTGGCCGTCCTCATAACTTGTCACAACCGGCTGGCCAGGGGTGTGAATGTTGTGTGTCCGTGATAACGGCGGCCATGAATGCCGGCTGTGTTACCCAAGGAGAGAGGAAACCACTCTTTTTTTGACAATGTGGGTACCGCAGCCCGTCTGGGGTGTGGTGAACGCAAGACAAAAGGGAACAAAAGATTCTCCTCCTGGCCCTCCACCGGGGGACGGAGTGGTCTGGACACCAGCTCCAGGATTCCAGCGGACGTCTTCCTCCTCGGGTCGTCCATCTCAGGGGCACTTAGGAGACTTCTTTTGGGTCTTAGCACCGGACCGTGTGGCAGGGGGCATCAGCTTCCTGCGGGGGGCTCTACGCTGGGGCCAAGGACTTGGCTTGGGCTGAGGCAGATCCGCCTGGGCTTTCGCCGCTGCAGGGGGACACCCTGAGCCATGCCGGGGCAAGATATGCTGTATTGCCTCAGTCTGCTTCTTCACCGCCGAGAACTGCTGGGCAAAGTCCTCGACGGTGTCGCCGAATAGGCCGATCTGGGAGATGGCCGCGTTCAGGAAACGAACCTTGTCGGCGTCCCTCATCTCGACCAGATTCAGCCATAGGTGGTGCTCCTGGACCACCAAGGTGGACATAACCTGCCTGAGTGCTCGCGCCATGACCTTCGTCGCCCAGAGGGTGAGGTCGGTCGTCGAGGGCAGCTCCTGAATCACATCAGGATCAGGACTACCCTCGTGCAGCTCTTTCAGTGCTTTGGTCTGGTGTACTTGCAGGAGGGCCATGGCATGCAGGGCGGAGGTGGCCTGTCCAGCAGCTCTATAGACTTTGGCCACCAGAGACGACATAGTCCTACAGGCCCTGGAGGGGAGTGCCGGACAATTCCGCCAGGTGGCGGCATTTTACGGGCACAGGTGCACTGCAACTGCCTTGTCCACCTGAGGAATCCCGTATATCCCTCGGCCGCACTGCCATCAAGGGTAGTGAGAGCGGACGAACTGGAAAGTCAGAAAAAGGTGTCCCCCACGAACTCGTCAGTTCGTCATGTACCTCCGGGAAGAAAGGGACCGGGGGGGTGTGGCCGTGAGCGGTGCCCCGAACCCAGGAACCAATCATCAAGCTGCGAGGGCTCAGGGATGGGTGGAGGGTTCCACTCCAGCCTGACACTCGTGGCAGCCCAGGCAAGCATGGCGGTCAGCTCCGTGTTGGCCTCAGACTGGGCGGGCACACCCAAAGGTGGCAGCCCAGTCGAGTCCTCAGGTTCCGACATCACCAACGCGCTCTCCGATGCTGCTATCGAAACCTCATCCATCTCGTGAGCTCCGAAAGAGACATTAGGCTACACTGAGGCAAGCTGCCTGTCTCATCCCAGTCATTTTACAATTTATATGTGGAAAATTTTAGTTTAGTTTAGCAATTAAAGATCATTCAATCTCAGGTCAGGACTACTTCAGAGACCATCTGTGAGAAGAGATCACATCCTAGTCACCAAATGCTACCTCCAACACTTCTGATGAAAAGGGCTTCTTTTCAAGTATGAAACACACATACAGTCCAGAAAGTGTCACACACACACACACACACACACACACACACACACACACACACACACACACACACACAGTGTTATTGTGTATGGCAGTTTTTCTTAATAAAAAGCTTTAAACTATCTGTGTGCCTGTGACATTAGGTTTGAAAATAAAATGAGGAAAATCCGCACACTGTTTTACTCTTGACGCGTGACCTTACCAACAAGCTTACGTCATCTCTCTCATGAGCGCACGTCACAGAGATGTACGGAAGCGAACATTTGTGTTAAAAAGTATATAAGTATTGTTTTGTTTCTCAAAATAATCAATCATTTGCATTCAGAAGAACTTTATTTGTCGACTGGAGTCATGTGGATTATTTTGATGCACCCGAAATATGCATTTTGGACCGTCAAAGAATGGAGTACATTCACTTGCATTGTTTAGAAGAGGAGGTCTGAAATGAAATCCTAAAAATCTTAAATTCTGTTTTGATGAAGAAAGAAACTCAGATACATCTTGGATGGCCAAGATGACAGCAGTTGTCTTTGCCACATTTTTTACTAATAAGGTTACAACCATCAGCAATACATTCTCAGCACCTCACCCTGTCAAACACCCATCTCCTGAATGCAACACCTCTGTCTTTATGTTCTGTCCTCTGACTGACACTGAGGTCTCTAAACTCCTCCTCTCCAACCACCCCACCACCTGTTCCCTTGACCCCATTCCTTCTCACCTTCTCCAGGCCATCTCTCCGTCCATTTTACCTGCACTCACTCACATAATTAACACATCTCTACTTACAGGCACTTTTCCCACAACATTTAAGCAGGCTTGAGTAACCCCACTGCTGAAGAAACCCACACTTAACCCCACACAAATTGAACACTACAGACCAGTCTCTCTCATCCCATTCATGGCAAAAACACTTGAAACGGCAGTTTTCAATCAAATCTCTGCTTATCTCTCACAGAACAAGCTGCTGGATAACAATCAGTCAGGCTTCAAAAGTGGACACTCCACCGAGACTGCCCTGCTGTCTGTCACTGAGTCACTGAGAGAGGCGAAAGCTGAATCCAGATCATCCATCCTGATTCTACTGGACCTTTCTGCAGCCTTCAACACAGTCAACCATCAGATCTTACTCTACAGCCTCTCTTCACTGGGCATCACAGGAACTGTGCTTGACTGGTTTAATTCCTATCTCTCCGGTAGGTCCTTCAAGGTAGCCTGGAGAGGTGAAGTGTCCAAGTCACATCAGCTACTTACTGGGGTACCTCATGGCTCAGTGCTTGGGCCATTTCTCTTTTCTATATATACAACATCACTGGGACCCATCATTCAGGCTCATGGTTTCTCTTACCACTGCTACGCTGGTGACACACAACTCTACTTGTCTTTCCAGCCCAACGACACCACAGTGACTGCTCGAATCTCTGCCTGCCTGGCAGACATCTCGGCCTGGATGAAGGAACACCACCTACAACTAAACCCAGCCAAGACCAAACTCCTTGTCTTTCCAGCCAACCCTGCTGTTTAACACAACATCACCGTGCAGCTGGGTGCAACTACGGTAACACCTTCCAAAACAGTCAGAAATCTAGGGGTAACCATCGATAGCAAATTAAATTTCACAGACCACATCTCAAAGACCGCAATATCATGTAGATTTACACTTTACAATATCAGGAAGATAAGACCCTTCCTCTCTGAACATGCTACACAACTTCTTGTTCAGTCACTTGTCATAACTATACTGGACTATTGTAACACTCTCATTGCAGGCCTCCCTGCATGTGCAATTAAAGCCCTGCAAATGATCCAGAATGCAGTAGCATGTCTGGTCTTTAATCAACCAAAGACAGCACATGTTACACCACTCCTTGTCTCTCTTCACTGGCTGCTGGTTGATGTACGTATCAAATTCAAGGCTCTGATGCTGGCATACAAAACCGTCACTGGGTCTGCTCCAGAGCAAATCATTTCTGCAGAGCTACACACCCACTAGAAGCCTGTGATCGGCTAAGGAACGTCGCCTTATTGTGCCAACACAAAGAGGCACCAAAACACTTTCCCGGACTTTCGGCTTCATCATACCATATTGGTGGAATGACCTTCCCAACTCCATCCATGAAGCTGACTCACTTTCTGCCTTAAAAAAAATGGCTAAGAACACATTTCTTCCATGAGCACTTAACCAGTCACTAAAAAAAAAAAAAAAAGAAATTTTTCCTTGTTGCACTTTAATCTGTTTTGAATGCTATTCTGATGCTAGTGAAATTTTGTAGTATGGCACTTTTCGTACCACTGTCTCCTTAAGATGATTCGCTTATGTGTTCCTCTTCTGTAAGTCGCTTTGGATAAAAGTGTCTGCCAAATGAATAAATATAAATATTAAATATAAATATAAATTAAAAAACAACAACAGCAACGTTTTGATCAGAGAGATCTTCGTCAGGCTGTAAAAATGTACTTAAATATTGATCTGTTTCTCACTCAAACATATCTCTTCTGAAGAAATTTATTTAACCACTGAAGTCTTATGGATTATTTTATGCCTTAATGTGCTCTTGGAGCCTCAAAGGTCTGGTCACCATTCACTTGCATTGTATGGACATACAGAGCTAAAATATTCTTCTAAAAATCTTCATATGTGTTCAGCAGAAGAAAGAAAGTCATACACATCTGGGATGGTGAGAGGGTGAGTAAATGATGAGAGAATTTTCATGAATTTTTTTGGGTGAACTGTCCCTTTAATAGACCAGTACTTTTTACATTTGATACTTAAGTACATTTGAAAGCAAATACGTTTGTACTTTTAAATTTAAAAGTAATATTTCATCAGGGTATCTGTACTTTTACTCAACTAAAGGATTAGTGCACTTTGTCCACCACTGTTTATTAACACATTTTATTTTCATGTTTAAATCCTCTAGCATAGTGGGCTGGCACTAGGGCTGCAACTAAGGATTATTTTGATAATCGATTAATTTAACGATTATTAGAACGATTATTCCACTATTCGGCAATTATTGCAACGATTAATCATTAGCTTTTAATCGATTATTCAGCTTGTGCCCCGACTTAAAAGTTTGTATTAAACGTGCTTACTAACAATAAAGAGGACAAAATCATCTTTTAAAAATTCCTCTAAATGACATTTATTGAATTAAAAGGGAAAATACTTTTTATTAAGTTTAATTAAGTAAAGAAATTCACTGCAAAAAATCATATTGTTATCAAGTATTTTTGTCTTGTTTTCCATTTAAAATTGTCTAAAAATCCATAAAACAAGATACATTTACTTGAGAAGCAATAGCCTATATAAGATATTTAGACTTGCTTTCAGAGAATTTATCTGAAATTTAAGTGTATTTTGTAAATAAGTGTATTTTTTTACTTTATTATATTTCT
The DNA here is from genome assembly GCF_019703515.2 of Myxocyprinus asiaticus. Taxonomy (NCBI): domain Eukaryota; kingdom Metazoa; phylum Chordata; class Actinopteri; order Cypriniformes; family Catostomidae; genus Myxocyprinus; species Myxocyprinus asiaticus. The sequence goes on along the minus strand of NC_059357.1, from coordinate 32,406,306 downwards.
GCGAGTGTAGTAAAGACAAAATATACTTATATTCAAGATCTATTCTCTAAAAGCAAGTCTAAATATCTTATATGCTGCTTCTCAGATGAATGATTTTTTTAAAAAGGATTTTTTATATATTTTAAAACATTTGTATTTAATATTATATTCAACATCTCAGATAACATTTTTTTCTTCAGCAGTATAGCTGCTAAAGAAAATGTACGTTGTTTTAAAGGAGTTTTAGATATTTATATTGGAAAACAAGTCAAAACAAAAACAAATCAAAAACATATTTTGTTGTAGTGTATAATGGGGCGAAGACTTCCCTCTCTCACCTTTCTGTTCACTTCAATCCATCTTTAACTAACAAAAAAACAAACTCTCACCTATTAACAAAACTGCGTATTGCCAATTTTCTTCAAGATAAGAAATGCACAGTAACACATATATTATGATTCAATAAGTTGCAAGCCATCACATTATAATCTAGCTGCATTAAGTGTGCACACTTGAGGGATAAGCATCACCGTGACAGAGTGTGCATCAGCCGGGTGCAGTTTCAGTCTCTCCCCCTTAGATTGGGACATTCAGGCAACTCATAGAAGAGGCGCTGACCGCACATAGAAATGTCAGTTTCAGAATTTGTAGTTATTTATATGATCTGCTTCCATATTATTTGAACTTTAATAAAGCTATAACGCATTAAATATAACTGCATTTAAGATGTAATGCCGGGGTGTTTCCTTTAAAGAGCTCCGGCTCCGCTTATTCCCCAACGAGAGTGCTTCTGTATTTACTTATTTGGTATTTTTGCATTATAATTCCCTCATACTATGACATCTACATCACCGGTTGCACCAGCTGTATGTAAGTTACAACTTAGGTTAGTTGTGGTGTAAATGGGCACTAAGTCACAATTTACGCACTACTAAATATTTGAGCATTGCACCATTAAACTTGGGTAGAACGTAACCCTATGTCTAAACTAAATATTTATGTAAGACTCCGACCAGGAGTAACGGTTGGAATAAAAAAGCAGACTGATATTTAATGACATCAATGTTTTGCATAACAGGCTTCAGTCCTTTCAACATATAGCATGATGTTGACATTTACACTTGTTTACATTTACGAGAGAGAAAAAATAACTTTTAAGCGGCTCTTCATAATGAAACCATTCAAACGGTGCAGTTTTCAGGGTGCATCGCCCGGTGTCAAGTTTCAACACATTCAGTATATATATATATATATATATATATGATATTCAAACGAATAAATGTCTATTTTTCAAGCCTGTTGTATTAGTATTTATTTATCACCCCTTATTTATTTTAGATACAGTTCCTATATATTGTTATTTACACAGGTCAAATATACTGTTGATCAAATCTACTTTTATTATGTATTGTATTTTAGTGTTGGTATAATTTATTACAGCTGACAGTTACATGAGCAAACAAGGTTTGAACACAGATTTTTAACACTTCTGTGTACAAATTTGAAGGCTGTTTATTGGATCAGTATAGGTAAACGTCATATTATGCAACTATGCATTACTTTACAGAGAGCTTACGACCTACTAGTTAAGTCTTGCCTTAAGAACAGGTGGTGTAACCAAATTAAGCACTGACTTAGTTACAAACTAACTACTAGTTACTAAGCCCTTAGTGTGAACTTTACGTCCCAACTTACATGAGACCTTATGCACAGCTGGTGCAACCCTACCCTGAAGCTGTTTGGAATGTTTAGAGTGCATCTGGACTGTGAGCTGTGTAATTCTTTCTCTCCTCAGTCAGGCACGAACTGCAGTGCTGCTCTTGCCCGTCATCATTAGAGTTAATGTGATCTCATGTTACGTTAAATGAGATCAAACGACTATTTGACAACAAAACTTTTTGTCAACAATTTTTTATTGTCGACGTTGTCGATAACACCGAGTAATCGTTTCAGTCTTAGCTGGCACATACTGTTAAATCCATGTTTACATTTTGAGAGTCCTTAATAACTCTCTAAATATTGTAATTGCTAGGCTTATTGGTAAATTTTTCTATTGTTGACATTTTTGAACAAATCTGTCATGATTGCTGAGACTGATTACTGTGGTCTGACTATGATTGAACAATTCTCATGATAATGTCAGCTAAGTTTAGTCTTTCTGCCTGCTCATTCATGATAAAACATTTGACAACAGTATTTACATGTGTTCATCGACAGAAAAAGGTCAACCTGTGCCTTTTCAGATTTTTTACATTTTTAAATGTATTTAGTGAATTAAGACTGACATAAGCAAACTGGTGTAATTATAACATAGGGCAGTGCAGAATGATGCACTTGTAAATAAAATTATGAACCTATACTTGTAATTTAAATACTTAATTTTAACTAAACTTAACATTACTAAATACAGTACAGTATGTCTTGTAATTAATTAACATGATTAATATCTGGCTGCTATGTTGAGTCCACCACAAAATAAGTTTTATAGATGTTACATTTATTGTTATGATTATACTTGTCCTACCTTACATAAAGAATACATTTAAATATAGCCAATGTGGCAATGTGGATCTGATACCACAGGACAGATGTCAGTCTTAAAGTAAAGTGAGTTCTGACCAGCTGAATATGTCGAGTTAGTTCATATTGCTTCCCCATCAGTTTGCTTATGTCCTGAGTCAAATTGTACCATGTGCTATAATGATATGGTACTTTATCAAATTATTTAGCATTTAAAATATTTAGGTGCTTACACAAGACCCCAAAGCCCAAAATTAGTGCCGTGCAGTTTTGGCACTAAAATGGTATTTGTTTTATATAAAGGATCAGTGAACTGAACCATTAGTCACACCCTGGTCTAATAATATGTCACTCATACTGTACAGCTGTCAGTTATCAGCAATGTCTATCAGAAAAAGCATCCATGGTGTATAATGATCTTATGTCCAGGAACCTCTAAGAAAATTAAGGATTTTACACATGCGGCTCTCTGCATGGTATGTGCATAGCCAATTAAATATTCTACACAGAAAACTCCAGATCGATTGCAGAAGAACAGACCTGAGGTAATTTTAAGGTCACAGCCAGCTGCTATTCTTCAAACTGTCAGAACACAAATTGATTTGTGCCTCTTGAAGTTGGGACCTCATCATGAAGATTTGCCCACAATGCCTTTTGCACCACCAGCAAGCAAATAGAAAACAGCCATTTTCCTTTTACATTTAAAGGTATATTGTGCAATTTCTGCTCCACTAGTGTCACCTAACGGAATTGCAAAAATAATGACTTCTTCAAAAACCTTTTTTCAAACACTTTCCCTGTTTTCCATTGGTCAGACAAACAGATTGTCCCACCCCAAACACACACCATTGGTTGAGCCAGTTTGGCTATATTGGGCTGGTCAGAATGTTCAATCAAACAAAGGACGTCATTGAACAAAGGGCTACTTATAGTTGTCTCAACATATTAAGTTGGGATAAGATAAAGTATTTTAACATTGAAAAAAATCATACTTCACCTTTAAACAAATCAGAAGATAATTATAATAATATGCCTCATTTGTTCATACATTAGTAATTTGTTTCCATCTTTGCTTATATATGTTTGTTGTAATGTTTGACCCAATGTAATAATTTTTTTTGTTAAACAATCACCTGAATTTTTATTTTTTGCACATGGTCAACCCCTCTAGCTGATTGGCAGATGTTCACATTACCTGTCCGATCTGACAAGAGTTCAGTCCAACAAGTCTGGAATTTACAAACGTAACTCAAAACACTGTCATGAAAAAAATTTCAGCACCTGTTCCAAAGTTATTTACTGCTGGCTTTCAGCTAAATCAGACTGCAAGAGACAAAATGACATCAAAATTAATCCATGGCCACATGTGTATTTTAACTCAGCACTTAAACAGTCTGAAGCAACTGCCATTGATTTTACAAAGCAAATTAAATTATACAACTCTGAGCCAATCAGTGACATTCTCTTTTGTTCAGCTTAGATCTACTGTGCTGATGTCCTCATTTGGATGAATAGAACTGTTAATGTAAAAAATAAATAAATAAATAAATAAATATATATATATTTTAATTAATATTCTAAATATGCAAAAAGTTTATTGTACAGATGGTGAGGTTATGGGTCAGGGTTAGTATTTATGGTTAGCTTAATACCTGTAATGGGTTTGGTGGGTTTTGTGTTCATGTTGTCATGCCTTTTACTTTGAAGTAATGTGTTTTGTAAGTCCTGTGTTTCCTGTTTTCTGTTTGTTCACCCTTGTGAAGGAAAACTTCAATTTTAAGTCCATTTTACACTTTAAACAGCCCTCCAAAACCTATCTGGCACTGGTAAAACATATATAATATAATACAAGATTTATATTTTGCTAGGGGGGAAAAAATCACACTACACTGTTATTTTTGAATGACTGTCAATGAGGAAACATACTTTTGTCACTATATTGTACCAGTCAATTACTGAATTAATTTCTTATATTTTAAGACTGACAAAAATTCTAGAGTTCTGACAAACTTGCCGCAAATTTGCTGCTCATTATTTTCACATGCAAATGAGCTTGTGACATTTCATTGTCGCCAAAGGTTTGCTTCAGGTTCACCACTACCGGTGAAGAGCTGCAAACATTTGGAGCAAATCGCAAGCTCATTTGCATGTGATTATAATGAGTGGGAAATTTGTAGCAAGTTTGCAGCAAGTTTGTCAGAACTCTTGATTTTTGGTAAATCTTAAATTAGTTCAGGAATTGACTGGTACAATATGGTGCCAAAAGTATGTTTACCCATCAACGGTCATTCAAAAACAACAGTGTAGTGTGAATTGTTTTTTCTCCTAGCAAAATATAAATCTTGTATTATATTATATATGCTTTACCAGAGACAGATAGTTTTTGGAGGGCTGTTTAAAGTGTAAAATGGACTTAAAATTGAAGTTTTCTTTAATGAGACCAGTCTTCTTTGAATAGATGTTTGCAATGCCTGATCAGAAGTGTCTGTTGCTAGTTCCTGTTGTATCTGATCATGTATACAGTCAGTAAATACAGCATTACCACATCTACTTAGCTTATAGCACAAAAGTTTTTTATATAATTACGTGAATTATTTGCACTGAATAGTGGATTAGTGAAAAATGTTCAATTTGACAATTTCTTGCAAAGTTATATCATGATATGTCAAAGCTTACACAACATTTATGTATTTACTGTAATTGATCAGGATTAGAAGAATAGTTCACCCAAAATTTAAAATTATCTCATCATTTACTCACCCTTATGCCATACCAGATGTGTATGACTTTCTTTTTCAGCAGAACACAAATTAAGATTTTTAGAAGAATATCTCAGCTCTTTTGGTCCATACAATGCAAGTAAATGGGTGCCAACATTTTGAAGCTCACAAAAATCACAAGTCAGCATAAAAGTAATCCATAAGACTCCAGTGGTTAAGTCTTCAGAAGTCTTCAGAAGTGATGTGATAGGTGTGGTTGAGAAACAGATCAATATTTAAGTACGTTTTTACTATAAATTCTCCTCCCTGCTCAGTTAATCTCCACTTTCATTTTTACATTCTTCTTGTGTTTTTTGTTATTCACATTCTTCATGGGCAATATGTCTTTCCTTCTTTGGTAGAAACTAAATGAATCACTGTAATTGTTATGCTGTAATTGCATTGGATTACAGCATCTGCTAAACGATAGTTTGCTATTTACTTTATTACTAAATATAAATATAAATCTGAACATGAACATGACATTTAACAATACCTTTATATAATTACAGTTTGCTATTTACTTTCTTACTAAATATAAATCTGAACATAAACATGATATTTAACAATACATTTAAAATTTACATATATAGATATCAGATGAAACTCCCTTTTAATATAAAAAAATAGCTAAATAAATGTGAAATGTGAAAACAATTAAATACACATGAACAAAGAAACCTTAACTGAGGAATTCCTAGAAAGTAATGAAAAGTACGAATGTGCACAGTAACTGTTTGTAATGTTCGGATAACCACAAGGGTTCACAAATGATTATTTGGTTATTTGTTGGTAATCGGGACTGAGGAATTAAGAAGGTTTAAAACTATTCAAAATAACAGGAAAATAAAGTGCACAGTGAGCTTTGAGAAATAGCACAATACATAGATCTTTAAATGATAAAATCACTCACATTTAAGTCAAAGAAAAATAATCAAACCATCACTGCCTGTAACAGTATTCTTAACTAACAGAAAATACAGTGTCAAACATGATTTGTGCTCTGCCTGGGCAAGTTCACATTTCAGTGAAGCATTTCTATTATTTTCATGTGCGTGGAGTTACATTAATGTGGTTTATTAGCCCCTTCAGGATGCTTTGATTTTTAAATGGTTTAGCATTTAACTTGTGAAATTATTGTACGCAAGTCTGCACACCACAGCAAAAGGGGAAAAAAACAGTGGCTTACCTTTTATCAAGTGCATGAAACCTAGCCATGTAGAAATCTGAATCTGGAATCATGTGTAACAGTTGAGGTGGGCCGAGCAAGTGGGCATGGCGTCAGGCCTCAGAGAGGCGTTTAATAAAAATAATAATAACAGAAAATGTTCAAAAGGTGGAATTAAAGTTTCCATGGGGTAATATTGTCCAAAAGAAAGGGGGAATCTGGTGTCCTCGTGGTGCGCTGAGGCTATGTAAGGATAGGTGGGAATTTATGCTGCCTTTATGTGCTATCGGACATTTCCTACTTCCCACTTCTGAAGTTGTAATTACGAATATGTGGCGTTCAAGTGCTTTGTTGTCAGAAAAAAGAGGAAACATAGATGACTCCAGGTTCAATCATACATATTTCTTAAGGAACTTTTATTTTGACTGCATAAAACATATTACTCAGTTAGTTTGTAAACAGCCCCTAATTAACCCTATACTTGAAAAACATGACCTGAACCTGGATTGTAGGGTTGAAAATGTAGAATATCTGAATAGTGATTTTGTTATTCGAGTACAGGCACGTCGAATGGTTAACCTATCTGTGCACATGCCTAATGAAAAGACCACTTCATGTGAAAAATATAGCAAGAAGTAGGTTTTCACTGCTGAAAAGACCAGCTTGACCAGCATGCAATTATCATGCTGGTCAAGGCTGGTTTATGCTGGTTAATGCTGATTTGGTGCTGGTCTAGCTGGTGGACCAGCATTGCCATGCTTTTCAACAGCAAAACCTAGCTGGCAAAACTGGTTGACCAGCATGGTCTTTCTGATGAAGCTGGTTAAGCTAGCCTGGTGGGGTCACCAGCAAACCAGCATTCCATGCTGGGGGACCAGCATGCAAAACACAACATAAGCTGGTGACCAGCAATTCTGGTCTTTTCAGCAAGGTCATGCTTTCTAGTGTTAAGAAGAATGATTACAAATATTAATTGGTCAAACTAGAAAGAAATGGCATATAGTTGCCTTCTTAATTTCATCATAGATAATGTGCAATGGTTAAATATATAAAAGAGTATTTTTGAAGCTCTAATTGCATTTCTGCAACATCAACATTGTATTACAATGACCAAGCCTTTAACCATCAAGTCCACAAGCTGAGGTCAGCTTCTCCATCTCTATAGAATTGACAGTCATGAATATCCATGCTGTAGATTTATCCACAGGATGTTTCATTAGAGATCAGAGAGATTTGGTTTTGATGTCAGCGAGAACATGTGCAGTCCTTGTTGGTTTAGAGTAGGGCCTAATGAACACGACAGAGATGCATCTCAATGCTTTGTGCATGTGTGTGTGTGTGTGTGTGTGTTCCATTGATGTTTAAGCTGACCACCCATTAAAACAGACACATTAATTATTGAGTGAAAGTTTTCAGGAAACCGCTTCATATGAAATAATCCTCTGCAGTATTCTGAAGACAGCCATTAATAATGAACAGTATTGATCCACAATGTGCCACAGTCAATGAGCAGTGCAAAGTGTGCTGAGAAAATAGAAGATGCCTAAACAATGCCAATTGTCATAATGACGAATAAATGGTAACACTTTACAATAAGGTTCTATACATTAACATTAGTTATTTCATTAGGTATTTTGAAGTAACAATGAACATTATTTTTAATAAAAAGGGGGGACTGTGCTGCAAGGTCTTGCAGCCCATCAACTTTGTAAACAAATGATTATATATGATTAAATATGCAGCCTGGTCTCATGAAATTTATGTGAACATGAAATTTTTTTTTTTTAATTCAAATATACATGCTGTATATCACATCTGGCTGCAGGTTTTTAGTGAAATGTCCAGCTGGGGGCCCCAAAAGCAAGTAAAATCGTGTCATATTCAGACGTGGTTTTAAGGTGAATTTTAGATGTTTTATTTTTTTAAAACATACCTCCCCAACCTAACACTTTTGCCTGAACCCAAGCAATAGTGTTTTAAAATATAAAAGACATTTAAAAAAGACATCCTTAACAAATCAACGACTAAACTTAACCATTAGTGTTTTAATGTATATATGAGTTAATCATCATGATGGCACCATGGATGGCTGCCTCGGTGTGGAGTTCCTCAGTTCTTTTGTTGTTTTTGTTTGTTTGTCCTGTGTTTAGTAATCTTTTTCCAGTCAGTTTTAACAGAGACGAACTGCTGAACATTCGACAGCATATACCAGACAATCTTTTCCCAGTTTTCAAACATTCAGACGTTTTGCTAGACATTTTAGTTGGAGGCGCAGCTCTGCTGTTCAAGAGACGCAGGCGAGGGAGACGAGCCGGTGAGCTGGTCAAACTCTGTTGGCACGGATTTCGAACAGCGCTGCCGAGTATTCACTTAGCGAATCTCCGCTCTCTTCCTAACAAAACGGACGAACTACATCTCCTCACCCGCACAAACAAGGACTTTTCAACCTCTGCTGCCTTGTGCTTCACAGAAACCTGGCTGAGTGAAGCCATTCCGGACAGCGCTTTACATCTGCCGGGCTTCCAGCTGTTCAGAGCGGATCACATCGCAGAGTTAATGGGGAAAACAAGAGGCGGTGGAACATGCTTTTATTTCAATGAAAGTCGGTGTACAGATGTAACAACGTTAAAGAGGATGTGCTGTCCTAATTTGGAAGTGCTCTTTATTAACTGTAAGCCTTTCTACTCGCCGTGGGAGTTTTCCTCGTTTATTCTGGTGAGCTTGTACATCGCACCAAACATGTTTTTGAACACAGCGCTGCAAAAGCTGGCTGATCAAATCACAGACATGGAACAACAATACCGGGACTCAGTTATTATTATTCTTGGGGATTTTAACAAAGCAAATCTCACACATGAACTGCCCAAATACAAACAGCACATCACATGCCCCACCAGAGACAGGAACATACTGGAACAATGTTACACAACAATAAAGGATGCATATCGCTCTGTCCCTAGAGCAGCTTTGGGACTCTCTGATCACTGTCTGGTTCATCTTCTTCCAAACTTCAGGCAGAAATTAAAATCAACCATGCCAGTATTAAGGACTGTAAAGAGATGGACCAATGAAGCAGAGCAGAAACTACAAGCCTGCTTTGATTGCATGGATTGGAATGTTTTTGAGGCTGCAGCCACAGACCTGTACAAGCTCACAGATACTGTTACATCATATATCAGTTTCTGTGAGGATATGTGCATTCCTACTAGGACTTATTTAAAGTTCAACAATGACAAACCGTGGTTTACAGCAGAGCTCAGGCAGCTTCGTCAGGCCAAAGAGGATGCTTACATGGGTGGGGATAAAGTCTTGTACAATCAGGCCAGGAACACACTGAACAGGGAAATCAGAGCGGCTAAAAGAAGATACTCTGAGAAGCTGAACATTTTTTTTTCAGCTTACGACCCTGCATCAGTGTCGAGTGGCATGAAACAACTCACAAATTACAGGACTCCTACCCCCAACCCTGTAGGAAACCAACAACTGGCTGACGACCTGAATGTGTTCTACTGCAGATTTGAAATGCCCAATCTCACACCCCACACCCACTCTGACCTTCACTTCACACAAACACCAACACCTCCTGCAACCCCCCTCCTCCCCCCTCCTGCTACTCAACCTGCACTTAAGATCTGTGAAGATGATGTGAGCCGCGACTTTTGGAAACAAAAGACGAGGAAGGCTTCAGGCCCAGATGGCGTCTCACCAGCGTGTCTTCGATCCTGTGCTAACCAGCTGGCCCCCATCTTCACACAGATCTTCAATAGATCACTGGAGCAGTGTGAAGTCCCATGCTGCTTCAAACGCTCAATCATTATTCCTGTCCCAAAGAAACCAAAAATCACAGGACTTAATGACTACAGACCTGTCACCCTGACGTCTGTGGTCATGAAATCATTTGAGAGACTGGTGTTGGCCCACCTGAAGAACATCACGGGACCCTTTCTAGATCCCCTTCAATTTGTTTATCGAGCAAACAGGTCTGTGGATGATGCAGTCAACATAGGATTGCATCATATCCAGCAACACCTGGACAGACCAGGGACATATGCAAGGTTCCTTTTTGTGGACTTCAGTTCAGCTTTCAACACTATCATCCCAGCTATACTCCAGAATAAATTACACCAACTCTCTGTTCCCATGTCTGTCTGTCAGTGGATTACCAGCTTTCTGACAGACAGGCAGCAGCTTGTGAGACAGGGGAAACTCACTTCTAGCACCTGTACAATCAGCACTGGTGTCCCCCAGGGATGTGTGCTCTCCCCACTACTCTTCTCCCTCTACACCAATGACTGCATCACCAAGGACACCTCTATCAAGCTCCTGAAGTTTGCAGACGACAACACTGTTATCGCCCTCATCCGAGATGATGATGAGTCTGCATACAGAAGGGAGGTTGAACAGCTCACTGTCTGGTGCAGTCAAAACAACCTTAAGCTGAACACGCTCAAAACGGTGGAGATCATTGTGGACTTTAGGAGAAACACCCCAACACTGACCCCCCTCACCATTCTAAACAACACTGTGGCAGCAGTGGAGTCATTCAGGTTCCTGGGCACTACCATCTCACAGGACCTGAAGTGGGAGACCCACATTGACTCCATTGTGAAAAAGGCCCAGCAGAGGTTGTACTTCCTTCACCAGCTGAGGAAATTCAACCTGCCACAGGCGCTGCTGATACAGTTTTACTCAGCAGTCATTGAGTCTGTCCTCTGCACTTCAAAAACTGTCTGGTTTGGTTCAGCTACGAAATCAGACATCAGAAGACTACAAAGGACAGTTCGGACTGCTGAGAGTATTACTGGTTGCCCGTTCAAGAACTATACACTTCCAGAGTGAGGAAAAAGGCTGGAAAAATCACTCTGGACCCCACTCACCCTGCCCACAACCTTATGCCATTTCATTCCTCTGAAGAAAAAATAAATAAATAAATAAATAAATTTGCACTGTACATATTAGATTTGTATTTGCACTGTACATAACAGATTGTATTAGATTTGCACTACCCATGTGTATGTGTGTATGTATGTATGTGTGTGTCTGTACGTATGTGTATAATTAGTTTAATTTTTTTCATTTTTTATTATTATCTATGTCTTGCTGCTGTTTTTGTATTATTTTTGTATGGTTGTACACTGGAAGCTCCTGTCACCAAGACAAATTCCTTGTATGTGTAAGCATACTTGGCAATAAAGCTGATTCTGATTCTGATTCTGATATATATATATATATATATATATATATATATATATATATATATATATATATATACAGGGTTGGGGAGTAAGAAATACATGTAACGGGATTATGTATTTAAAATACAAAAATATAAGTAACTGTATTCCACTAAAGTTACAATTTAAATAATTGGTATTTAGAATACAGTTACATTCAAAAAGTATTTTGATTACTGAAGAGATTACTTTGCATTTTATTGTCATTTGTTTCATTTAATATTTAGTCCTTTCAGATGGAAAAATTTATACATATAAATGATGTGATCCAAAGTGCGGTTTGAAAAGTGGTGAAACACTTTCTTATGTGTTACATTCATACGAGCAGACAGAGAAGTTTGAAGTCAGTTTGGAGCACAAGAAATAGAAATAAACCTTGTGTAAATTGTCAGCTTTATGCTAAGCTAAAATGCTATTTCTAGCCATTTTACATGCACGTTACCAGGCACGATCGTATTTTTTTATCAAGAAAATTCACGCTGTATCATAATTTCTTTTTTCTTGTAAGACCTTTGATATTAAGGCAAAAATCGTATTCTTGATAATAATTTTTTATTTGTTTTCCTGTAAAAATATCTACAAATCCTTGAAACAAGATCAATTTGATTTATCTTGTTTTAGAAACAACACTGCATAAGATATTTAGGTTTTTCAGAGAATGTATTTTTAACATGTGTATTTTGTTTTACTGTACTGGCAGAGTTTGTATAGTCAAAACAAATGAAAAAATCTACTACTGTTGAAGAAGTAATCCAAAGTATTTAGAATACGTTACTGACCTTGAGTAATCTAACGTAATACCTTACAAAATACATTTTACAGCATGTATTCTGTAATCTGTAGTGGAATGCATTTCAAAAGTAACCCTCCCAACCCTGTATATATATAATGTATATATAAATTAAAAAGACATCCTTACCTTATCAATGCCTAAATCTAACCAATAGTGTTTTAAAAAGCTAATTTTTCTGAAGCAACCACCTTAACGTTAGCTGGCAACAAGGTAAATGAAGAGACGATGATGAAGTGCGATGATCCCAAGTGCAGTTTATTAACAAGGTGTATTCCAAAACATGAATCCAAACATGAACACAAAACATAAACATGAACTAGACTTGAACTAGACTTGGCTTGACTTGATCATGGAACCAACATTACATGAACAACAACACATACAACCCTGACATATCCCCAACTCTAGGGGTGGCTCCCAACGCCCCAAAAGAAAAACACAGAGTTCAAGAGGGAGCTGGGGGGGGGGGGGGGTTGTGGCGACTTGATGTGGTTACGTGGCAGAACATGGAAACATGGTGAAACAAGGTGTGGGGCGTGGTCTGGTGAAAACATGGCATGGAGCATGAGACCAGGGCGGAGCCCATGGGGGGTGGAGCCATGAGAGGCTCGAGGGGCGGAGCCATGGAAGGCGGAGCTGTGAGAGGCTCGAGGGGCAAAACCATGAAGAACTGGATACCTGGAGAGTAGCCGAAGACTCGAAGGGCCAGGGTGAAGCCGGACGCAGGGAGGACCAAAGCGGTGCTGGAGGTTCGGAGGAGCAAGGTGAAGCTGGGGGATCGGAAGACTGAGGCGGAGCCGGTGGGGCTGAGGACCAAGGCGGAGCTGTATGGATGGAGGTCCCCGGTGGAGCTGAAGGATCGGAGAGACGAGGCATAGCCAGAGGATCGGAGAGCCAAGGCGGAGCCAGGTGACCGACAGACCAAGGAGAAGCTGGAGGGATGAGGGACACTGGTAAAGCCAACAGGCTGAAGGACTGTGTTGGAGCTGAGGGAACGTAGAGCCGAGGTGATGTCGAGGGATTGACAGGCCAAGGCGGAGTCCAACTCAAATAGCCCAGTGAGAGATGGCTCTGGAACGGAAGAAGTTTGCAACGCTGGCTCTGGGACGGACAAGGCTTGCAAATGCTGGTTTGTTGGCCGTGGCAGACGTGGGCGTTGGCTCGTTGACCAGAGGTAAGCCTGAGACATTGCATGGAGCAGACTGAAGCTTGACTGTGACATGGCATGGAGCAGTCTCAGGCGTGGCTGTGATATGGCATGGAGTAGACTGAGTTGTGGCTGTGACATGGCATGGAGCAGACTGAGGTTCAGCTGTGACATGGCGTGAAGCAGACTGAGGCGTTATTGTGATGGGCTCAGGCGTTGCTGTGACATGACCTGGAGCAGACTGAGGCATAGCTGTGACATGGCAGGGATCAGACTGAGGCGTGGCTGTGGCATGGCATGGTGCAGGCTCAGGCGTGGCTGTGACATGGCATGGAGCAGGCTCAGGTGTGGCTGTGACATGGCATGGAGCAGGCTCAGGTGTGGCCGGTTGAGTATTCTGTAACATTAGCTGGGAACAAGGAAAACGAAAAGATGATGATGAAGTGCGATGATCCCAAGTGCAGTTTATTAACAAGGTGTATTCAAAAACATGAATCCAAACGTGAACACAAAACATAAACATGAACTAGACTTGACTAAACTTAACTTGACATGACTTGGCTTGACTATGAAACAAAACATAAACAAGACTTGATCGTGGAACCAACATTACATGAACAACAACACATACAACCATGACACCACACCATTTCGTGCTGCTTCTATAACTCTGTCATGCCACATGTCAGCTTGAGTTCATGGCTGGACTTGAACTGCAGACTTCCGATTCTAAGTCCAACACCCAATCAAGTGAGCTACTGTGAAAGCCATCCATGTGGGAATAAGTACATATACATAGATGAGTCTGTCATAAAAGCATTAAATGTGTTGTTTTTCAAAAGATGTGTTTGAGATGAGTAAAAGTGTGTCGATATCATAAAATAGCATGGTCTGAGTATTAGAGAGAAAAATAAGTATTTATAAAGTCATTATCACCCATTTATGTCATGATTTGAGTGAAAGTGAATAAAACACAGTTGTTTATTTGTGTTCATTTACCTGAAAACTGCAGGGAATTGTACCTGGAGACCTGTAAAGAAGTTTTGGAAAAATGTATATACAGTAGAGTTATGTGTTCGCTGAGACCAGGTGAATTTGTGGGTCCCACAGCTTAATCAAGGCCCCCTCAGCAGGTCCCTGTGACTGTTAGGTCCCCCAGCCCTCTTATAGGACCTTTTTGCCTTTGTTTCTAATTAAATTTGTATGAGCAACTCTTTAACCCAGGGGTCGGCAACCTTTCTGACATGGAGTGCCATTTTTTTATTTTCCTGGTCAATGGCTGTGCCGAGATGTTTTCCCCTTGTGAAAATGTTTCTATTTTAAATTTTTCTAATTTAATAGTTTCTTTTTCATTACAAAAGCTGCTGCATTTATTCGTGCGATTAACAGAATGTGAAGCGCTACCTGCTCATGATGCGCAAATGGCTTGCACGCACTGCACGAGTCTGTTGGGTATACTGCAGTCTCGTCACATTTTAACTTTTTGTTTAGCCTCCCATTCAGCTAATAAAAACACGCTGCATGATCATGAGGAAGGATTACATCAAGATGTAGATTGGAATGCAGGTGCAAAATTTATATAAATAAAATAGTCTATTCCTCTCTCGCTGTTGCTAGCGTGCCAGTGATTACCCCTCCGTAGGTTGCCATAGGTTGCCGACCCCTGTTTTAACCTTATAACACCGTGCATATCATATTTGATACATGACTTTCTAAAGCCTCTACATGATCATCAAAATGTATATGAGATGTCTACTGTCTCCTGGTGAAAGTTTTTATGTTGTACTGGAAGTAGAAGACCTTGTTATATAATTTTCCAAAATAGCTACTATAATGTTTTGATGTACTCATGTACAAGTCTTTGCTGATTGTGATAAAGTAAGGAGCGACTCCTGGTGCTCCTAAACATAACACCAAATAAAAAATGTTCATGGGAGGAGCAGGACATCACGAAACCTGCAATCCAAGAAAGAACAGGGGAAACAAAAGGACCAGGCAGCCAAGGCGGAGCGAACAGGGAGTCCAAAGACCAACGTGAACCATGAGACCAAGCAGGTCAGGGCAGATCAGGCAGATGGTCAGGAGACCAGGGAAGATCAGGTGGATGGTCTGGAGGCCAGGGCAGATCAGGCAGTTGGCCAGAGACCAAGGAGACCAGGGCGGAGCCAGTGGCCAAGGAAGTGGTTCCAGGAAGGGAGCGGGGTCCGGAGGTTTGGGAGGTGACTCCAGGAAGGGAGAGGGGTCTGGGGGTTTGGGAGGTGGCTCCAGGAAGGGAGCGGGGTCCGGTGGTTTGAGAGGCAGCTCCAGGAAGGGAACGGGGTCTGGCAGATTGGGAGGCGGCTCCAGGAAGGGAACTGGCGGAGGATCAGGAGACCAGGACAGAACCGTCAGAGGGTGAGGAGACCAGGACAGAACTAGCAGAGGGTCAGGAGGTAGAGCCGCAGGAGGTGGAGGCCCAGGGGATGGAGCCGCTGAAGGTAGAGACTCCAAGGGAAAAACGACCAGGAATAGAGGCTCAGCAGATGGAGCCAGAGGTTGAGCGGGCAGAGCTGCTGGAGGATCAGGAATTTGAGTTTCAGGGGGTGGAGTCAGAGGTGGAGTGGGCAGAGCCTCAGGAGGAGCAGGGAATTGAGACTCGGGGTGGAGCCGCTGGAGTATCAGGAATTTGAGTCTCAGATGGAGTGGGTGAAGTCACTGGAGGAGGAGCGAGCGGAGCTGCTAGAGAAGCGGGCAGAGCCACAGAAGGAGGAGTCTCAGAAGGAGCAGATGGAGCCATTGGAGGAGGAGTCTCAGAAGGAGGGGACAGAGCTGTGGAAGGCTTAGAGGGCGGAGCTGTGGAAGACTCAGAGGGCAGAGCTGTGGAAGACTCATCGATATCCTCGGGGAACTGGACAGGCTCGTCACCGACCACCGTGATCAGGAGTGCTGCAGCAACTGGGAAATGGCCTCCGTGGCCGGGAGTGTTGGCAGCGACAGGGAAACAACCTCCGTGGCCATGGGCACTAGCAATGTCAGGGGAACGGCCTCCGTGGGCACTGGCAGTGACAGAGGAACAGCCTCCGTGGCCATGGGCACTGGCAGTGACAGGGAAATGGTCTCCATGGCCATAAACACTGGCAGCGACTGGGAATCAGGAGCTCTTCTCCTCCTCCTCCTCTTCTGGACGGCCGGGGTCACTGCTGTGGGAATGGCCTCAGTGGCTGAAGATGCTGGCTCTGGGATGGACGAGGCTTCAGGCTCTGGGACAGATGAGGCTTCAGGTGCTGGCTCTGGCTCTGAGACAGACTAGGCTTCAGGTGCTGGCTCTGGGATGGACGAGTCTTCAGGAATTGGCTCATTGACCATGGCAGGCATGGGCCATGACAGGGAACTCAAGCTTGGCCACCATGACGGGGAACTCAGGCTTGGTGGTTACTGTAGGAGGAATGCTGATTTCCTCTACAGCCACTCCCACAGTGAAGGTCGAACCACTCAGGAGCAGGGCAAAGTCAATACATTTTTGCTGAGTCCAATCTATTCCCCCTGGTGGCATCAATGAATAGATGGACTCATTTACTCCTGCGTGGAAAAACAACTTCAGGAAAATCTCTTCGAAACTCACCCGGTGGCAGAGTCCACAGAATTCCAACACAAAATACTCTATGGAACGATCCCCTTGCCATAGGCGAATAAGTGCCCCTGCTGGGTTCATCTTTGGTCGAGTATTTTGTAACATTCTGGCAGGGTGAAAACAGGAACAGATGGAGATGAAGTAACTGAAGTGTGAACCCAAGTGCAGTTTATTTACAGTGCTGGTAACGGAACAAAACAAACATAAATGACTGGACTTAACTAGGAACCGTATAGACGGGACATGGAAACAGAGTTACAACCAACAATAGGATCGACAAGGATTATAGCAAACATGAGGGCTTAAATACACTGACAAGGGAAATGCTTGACAAAGACAACCAATGACAAGACTTAACTAATAACAAGACAACAAGACTTCTAAACAGGAACCAATAACAAAACAGAACTGATAACAAGTTAACAAGACAAAAAACCAATGAGAACAAGATGCATGAACATGAGGGAAACAGGATATCACAAGACTAGACAAGGAAAACACAGAATTACAAACTAAAAGTCTTAAATACACCTAGCAACCTCTAGTGGCCGCTAGGGCAAATGTCCCATCTGTAACAGACAACTGAAGCCAAGCTGTTGGATCATTCCAAACAGAATTTCCCAAAAAATATCCAAACAACCACTATTTTTGAGTCCCACACTTTTCAGACCTTCAAAGCTCTCACAATGGAGGGTAAAGTCTTTGAAGGAAATAGGGTATAGGGATGATCACATCTGAATGGAACGCACCCCGTCATTCAGATGAGTTAAAAAGATATAGCTGAGTGAGCCAGAACTGCCTGAACTCTTTGCAGAATTTCACCAAACCCTTGAATAGGTACTGTAGGTACCTACTGTATTTGTTAAATTCATCAATATTTAAAGTGTTTGAAGTTAAAATATTTCATAATTTATAATGGCCCCTGTAAATATATGCATTTTGTATGCATAATTTGTAGTATTTACATTGAGTTATGTTTGGACGTTATGTTAGTTATGTATAACAAACGTTAAAATGCTACAGTCTCTTTAAGAACAGTGGCTGTTTAGTGACCGTGTGTCGGTTGAGTGGTTTCTTTACCACATCCGTGCTGTGTGTTTGAATTAATCTGACTGTAAAAAACAGAACAGTTATTAAAAAGTCTTAAATGATAAACAAATGTGTAGATCTCAACTTTAAAAGACAATTGGACAGGGGGAGGGCCCTAAGAGAAAATTGGCCCCGGGGCCCTTGCTAGTAATGTCGATTCATTGAAGCAGGACAACCAAGATGAACTTCACCTACCATAACAGAAAATATATCCAAATCTAAGCATTATAGCTAGTAAACAACTTACCTAAACAGTTAACAGATGAATATCCATCCTGAAACTGATGTCCTGCTGCAGATGTCCTGAATCTGACTGTGCAGCCATAGCTTCCCCAGCTGGCACTCAAGTGACACCAACACTAGTAGCTGGCACTTCTTCTCTGAGCTTGTAAGGTGCAAGAACAAATTATTTTTATGTTTTTATTTTTTTTTCTCCCCAATTTGGAATGCCCAATTCCCAATGCTCTCTAAGTCCTCGTGGTGGCATAGTGACTTGCCTCAATCCAGGTGGCGGAGGACAAATCTCAGTTGCCTCTGCATCTGAGACTGTCAATCCGTGCATCTTATCATGTGGCTTGTTGAGTGCGTTACTGCGGAGACATAGCACATGTGGAGGCTTCACGCTATTCTCTGCAGCATCCACGCACAACTCACCATGCATCCCAACGAGAGCGAACCACATTATAGCGACCACGAGGAAGTTACCCCATGTGACTCTACCCTCCTAGCAACCGGGCCAATTTGGTTGCTTAGGAGACCTGGCTGTAATCTCTCAGCACGCCCTGGATTTGAACTCGAGACTCTAGGGGTGGTAGTCAGTGTCTTTACTCGTTGAGCTACCCAGGCCCCCAAGGACGAATGATTTAAACCTGTGATTATGTGCCAAACCCGACCCGAAAGCTCAAAATAAAAATCATTATTCTAGGCTTACCATAATGAATCAGGGTAAGACAAGGACAGGGTTTTGAACACAGATTTTGTATTTACTCATTCAATAATGGACTTTTGTTAATTACAAAAACTGTACAGCTTTAATTACATGATGTGCCAAGATCACAATTAATTGCATTTATAAATATTTACTGAGAAAGAAAATGTAGTATACAATAATATAATTATAAACATAATATATGTGTAATAATTCAAATCCATTAAATAATTTACACATATTGTGGCTGCAGGAAGGTGAAGCATGTAGACAATATGAAAAGTGTCTTTAAAAGTGAATATATTGTTTGTTTTATTTCCATATTATTGAACATCTCAATTGCGTTGTTGCCTGTACAGCTGGAGTTGTGCTGACTGGCCCCTACTACAACAGATTCACAAAAAAAAAAAAACATAGAGCTTGAATTGCACCGATCATTGGAACATTCCTTATTACGGAATTATTGTACGGGTCGGGGTGAGTTTACATGTGAGTTTCTCCTATACTGGTGAAACCCCCAGCGAGAGTTCTTTAATGCACGCTGTAATTAAAACAAATGTTACTGTACACTTCACAGCAGATGCACTGAAGGTCAGATCATATATTATCAAACATACAGTTAAAGGTAAATATGAGCAAAGAAGGCTGTGAAAAAAAAATGTCATGGTTACTGGTGTAACCTCCGTTCCCTGATGGAGGGAACGAGACATTGGTGTCAATGTAGTGACACTAGGGGTCACTCTTGGGAGCCCGAGACACCTCTGGTCTTTGATAAAAGGCCAATGAAAATTGGCGAGTGGTATTTGCATGCCACTCCCCCGAACATACGGGTATAAAAGGAGCTGGTATGCAACCACTCATTCAGGTTTTATGCTGAGGAGCTGATATAAGGTCCGGCCATTTCAGCGGGTAGTTCAGCGTTGTGGCAGGAGGGACCAACGTCTCATTCCCTCCATCAGGGAATGGAGGTTACACCAGTAACCATGACGTTCCCTATCTGTCACTCACTTGACGTTGGTGTCGATGTAGTGACACTAGGGGTCCCTATACAAAACGCCACATCTGGCTGAACTGTGTTACGTGAACTGGCGGTGTGTGGTGGGCAGACTTGCTGTGTGCCTCATAGCCAGCACACCAGGTCGACACGTAACCTCCCCCGACACAGTTATGAGTGTCGAATGGCCCTTTTTGGGGACAAGTCGACTGCCCAAAGATAGAGACAGGCTTAACCCAGTCGTGGCCTCTTTTCCACTTCTCTTTTTCCACTCCCTAAAAAAGAAGGGGGATTATCCGACTGGGCCGCCAGGTCTAGTCGGGGGGTGTCCCTCCCAAGGGGAAGACACTGCGGAGACCACACCTCACCCAAAGAGGGGGGGATATTTAAGTGGAAAAATATGTCACATGGTCTTTCCAACCATGTGGAGAGCCTTCAAGGTAGATCCTGCCCAATGGGGGAGGAGTTACTACAAACATGGAGACTGGGGCAGAGGGGCTCTGCCCAAGGAAGACGCAGTTTGCCAGCAGGGAAACGAACCAGCGGAGGATATAGATCGCATGGGGTTTAGCCTTACAGGGAACCACCACATGCAGAGCACCTACCCCAGAACAGGGCTCTTAGTTAGCACGTGTACTGGGCCAGCAGTGAGTCTCTCCGAAAACTCGACTGCCACAGGGTTCGGAGGAAGTCAACCAGGGAACAAATTTTGTGAACACTACTGGGAAGATATACCATAGTTATGGCGTCAACAAGCCAGTGGGCGATCCTCTGCTTGGAGACAGCGCTTCCTTTCTGCTGTGCACCAAAGCCGACAAAGAGCTGCTCAGAGACTCTAAAGCTCTGCGTGCGATCCAAATAGATGCGTAAAGCGCGCACCGGACACAGCAACGACAGTGCTGGGTCTGCCTCCTCTTGGGGCAGAGCTTGCAGGTTCACCACCTAGTCCCTAAAGGGGTGGTGGGAACCTTGGGCACATAGCCCGGTCAGGGTCTCAGAATCACATGAGAGTAACCTGGACCGAACTCCAGGCACGTTTCGCTGACAGAGAACGCTTGCAGGTCACCTACTCTCTTGATGGAAGTGAGCGCAGTCAGGAGGGCAGTCTTCAAGGAGAGTGCCTTAAGCTCAGCTGACTGCAAAGGCTCAAAGGGGGCTCTCTGTAGACCCTGAAGAACTACAGAGGTCCGATGAGGGAACGAGACGCGGCCTGGAGGGATTCAGTCTCCTAGCGCCTCTTAGGAACCTGATGATCAGGTTGTGCTTCCCTAAGGACTTACCGTCGACTGCGTCGTGGTGTGCTGCTATGGCAGCAACGTACACCTTCAAGGTGGAAGGGGACAGCCTCCCTTCCAACCTCTTTTGCAGGAAGGAAAGCACTGATCCGACTGCGCATCTCTGGGGGTCTTCCCGACGGGAAGAACACCACTTAGCGAATAGATGCCATTTAAAAGGCATACAGGCACCTCGTAGAGGGAGCCCTAGCCTGAGTGATCGTGTCTACCACCGCAGGTGGTATCCCGTCCAGGGGCCAGACATGGAGATTCCAGAGGTCTGGGCGTGGGTGCCATATGGTGCCCCTTCCCTGAGAAAGAAGGTCCTTCCTCAGGGGAATTTGCCAGGGGGGAACTGTCGTGAGGAGTGTGAGGTCCGAGCACCACATCTGGGCGGGCCAGTAGGGTGCAACCAGGACGACCTGCTCCTCATCCTCCCTGACCTTGCACAGGGTCTGTGCAAGCAGGCTCACTGGGGGAAATGCATATTTGCGAATGCCAGGGGGCCAGCTATATGCTAGTGCATCTATGCTGAGGGGGGCCTCGGTCAGGGCGTACCAGAGCGGGCAGTGGGGAGGATTCTTGGGAGGCGAACAGGTGCACCTGTGCCTGTCGAATCGACTCCAAATCAGCTGGACCACCTGAAGGTGGAGTCTCCACTCTCCCCTGAGGGTAACCTGTTGTGACAGCATGTCCGCTGTAGTGTTGAGGTTACCCGGGATGTGAGTGGCTTGCAGCGACTTGAAGTGCTACTGACTCCAGAGGAGGAGACGGCGGGCAAGTTGTGACATACAACGAGAGCGCAAACCACCTTGGCGGTTGACATATGCTACCGTTGTCGTGTTGTCTGTCTGAACTAACACGTGCTTGCCCTGGATCAACGGCCGAAACCTCCGCAGGGCTAGCAGAATTGCCAATAACTCGAGGCAGTTGATGTGCCAATGCAGTCCCGGACCCGTCCAGAGGCTGGCGGCTGCGTGCTCGTTGCAAACAGCACCCCAGCCTGTTTTGTAGGCATCTGTCGTGGCCACGACGCGCCTGGGGACCAATTCTAGAGGAACACCTGCCCGTAGGAACTAGAGGTCGGTCCAAGGGCTGAAAAGATGGTGACAGACCAACGTAATGGCCACGCGGTGTGTCCCGTGGCACCGTGGCCGTCTCGGGACTCGAGTCTGGAGCCAGTGCTGAAGCGGCCTCATATGCATCAACCCGAGCGGGGTGGCCACCGCCGAGGATGCCATATGCCCCAGGAGCCTCTGAAAAAGTTTCAGTGGAACCGCTGTTCCCTGTTTGAACGCCTTCAAACAGGCCAGCACTGACTGGGTGTGCTCGTTCGTAAGGCGTGCCGTCAAGGAGACTGAGTCCAACTCCAAACCAAGAAAAGAGATGCTCTGAACCGGGAGGAGCTTGCTCTTTTCCCAGTTGACCCGAAGCCCTAGTCGGCTGAGGTGTGAGAGCACCAGGTCCCTGTGTGCGCACAACACGTCTCGAGTGTGAGCTAGGATTAGCCAGTCGTCGAGATAGTTGAGAATGCAAATGCCCACCTCCCTTAACGGGGCAAGGGCAGCCTCTGCGACCTTCGTAAAGACGCGAGGGGACAGGGACAGGCCGAAAGGGAGGACTTTGTACTGATACGTCTGACCCTCGAACGCAAACCGCAGGAAGGGTCTGTGTCGAGGAAGAATCGAGGCGTGGAAGTACGCATCCTTCAGGTCTACTGCCACGAACCAATCTTGATACCGGACGCTCGCCAGAATGCGTTTTTGCATCAGCATCTTGAACGGGAGTCTGTGTAAAGCCTAGTTCAGTACTCACAGGTCCAAGATTGGCCTCAACCCACCGCCTTTTTTCCGTACGATGAAGTAGGGGCTGAAAAACCCCTTCTTCATCTCGGCTGGAGGGACAGGTTCTATTGCGCCCTTCCGTAGGAGGGTAGCGATCTCCACGCAAGGCAGCGGCATTTTCGTCTTTCACCAAGGTGAAGTGGACACCGCTGAACCTGGGCGGATGCCCGGCGAAGTGAATCGCGCAGCTGAGTCGGATGGTCCGGACCAGCCCCCGTGATGGATTGGAAAGCGCAAGCCATGCGTCCAAGTTCCGCGCAAGGGGGACCAAAGGGACAACGTCACTGGATAAACTGGCATGTGGGGCCTCGCGGCGGGGTGGAGCTCGAGGTGCCACACCACGTCGTGGCCATGCTGAGTCTAAGGACATCGAAGCACTTATCTGGCTCCTTGTGACCACCCCCGGAACAGCCTGGAACGGGGGAGGAAGAGGCCTGTCCTCGTGACCCATGGAGACTGTCACATTGGGGGCAGATTTGTGCCACAGCTGGGTGCTCGGGGCGGGAGACCGCTGCTGGAGTGCCAAACCTGCCAAATAGAGTGGTGGACGGTGGTCGTGATGACGGCCATACACACCGGATACATGACCCAGGGAACAAGGAAACCGCTCTTGCTGAGCTCTTGAGTACTACAGCCACTTGGGCATGCAGCGCAATTAAATGCAAAAGGTAACAAAAAGGTGGAGATCTGCTTACCAGCTCCAGAGGAGCGGGTTTCGTTGTCCCTGGGTCGCCCGTCTCAAGGGCGTTTTGAAGCCTTTCACGGGTTCTGGGCGGCCGCGAGATGGGTGGCGTCCGCTTCCTGCGGTGGGCTCCACGCCGGGGCTGGGCCGAAGGGGCGGGCTGTGGCGGAGCCGGTGCAGTCACCGCAGGGGGACGCCCTTGGCGATGAGTAGATGGGGGGCGGGATCTTGAGCCGCGCTGGGGCAGGATATGTCGGCTAGTATCCATCTACTTCTCTACCATCGAAAACTGCTGGGCAAAATCCTCGAAGGTGTCGCCGAATAGGTCCGCCTGGGAAATGGGGGCAGCAAGGAAACGTGTCTTGTTGGCCTCACCCATCTCGACCAGATTGAGCCAAAGGTGACGCTCCTGGACCACTAGTGTGGCCATCGTCCGCCCGAGAGACCACTCCGTGACCTCCATCGCTCGGAGAGCGAGGTTGGTCACCGAGCACAGTTCCTGAATCAATCCCGGGGTGGAACTACCTTTGTGCAGTTCCTTTAGCACCTTGGCGGACTTGCAGGAGAGCCATGGCGTGCAGGGCAGAGACGGCTTGTCCAGCGGCACCATAGGCCTTGGCCGTCAGAGACGACGTAAACCTACAGGCCTTGGACGTGGGCTTTGGGCACCCGCGCCAGGTGGCGGCACTCTGCGGGCATAGGTGCACCGCGAGCGCCTTTATCCACTGGGGATTGCCGAATAGCCCTTGGCCGCCCCACCATCGAGGGTAGTGAGGGTGGGGAAGCTGAAAAGATCAGGACCGGGCAGTAAAAAGTGCCTCCCACGACCTTGTCAGCTCTTCGTGCACTTCCGGGAAGAAAGGAACGGGGGCAGGGCATGGCTTTGAGCGGTGCCGCGAACCCAGGATCCAGTCACCGAGCCACGAGGGTTCAGGGAAGAGCAGTGAAATCCACTCTAACCGACGCTTGCGGCTGCCCGGGAAAGCATGTCATCATCTCCGCGTCAGCCTATGACTGGGCAATCGACCCTAAAGGGAGGAGCCCAGCTGAGGCTTCCGACTGGACGAGCCCCTTCTCCGATGCTGCGCTCGAGAGCTCATCACTTTCGCAGGCTCCGAATAAGAGGTCGAACTCTCCATGAGACGAGTCCGCGGACTCACCCGGAAGCCCGATCAGGGCAGACGAGCGTGCTGGGGAATGGGAGGTCCGCGCGGGGATACCCGGCGGAGGCGGTCCCATTGGGGTCCCCAAATCGCCCCCAGTGCTAGTCACGCTGGCCTCATACCCGTGGGTAAAAGGACCGAGGCAGGATCCTCTGGGGTGGCTCGCTTTTTTACGAAGGCGAGCCGCGACCGCAACGTTGCCATGGACATATTCTCGCAATGAGAACATGACCATCCACGAACGCTGTCTCTGCGTGAGTAGTGCCCAGACACGAAAGACAGTGATCGTGACCGTTAGAAGGCAAGAGATAACGAGCACAACCAGGAATAACACACAATCGGAAAAGCATCTTTAAAAAGACGCGACTTTAAAAAGACGTTCCGTGTGTGCGTTCTTTTAGAGAAATATATACTCTTTTAGAGGGGAAAAATGCTCTTTCAGAAAATATACTCTCTAGTTTTTCTGCCGAAGGGCCCAGGGGCGTTCTCTGCAGTGCACCAGTGCAGAGGGGGGAGAAGCCACTGAAATGTGCCGTCAGATCCATCAGAGGTGAATGAACAGTAGTATTCAGCTCAATGAGCATAACCATTCGGCTCCGAAGAGAAAATCTGAATGAGTGGTTGCATACCAGCTCCTTTTATACCCGTATGTCCGGGGGAGTGGCACGCAAATACCACTCGCCAATTTTCATTGGCCTTTTATCAAAGACCAGAGGTGTCTCGGGCTCCCAAGAGTGACCCCTAGTGTCACTACATTGACACCAACGTCGAGTGAGTGACAGATAGGGAACTGCATTGTTTAACCTTCTGAACTTTTAATTGAAGTAAAACAATTGAAAGAGGGGAAATATCTCTTTATTAAATCAATATTTTCTCCAAAACGCATTGGCCATAATTATTGGCACCCTTTTATTCAATACTTTTTGCAACCTCCCTTTGCCAAGATTACAGCTCTGAGTCTTCTCTTACAATGCTTAATGAGGTTGGAGAACACATGACAAGAGATCTGAGACCATTCCTCCATACAGAATCTCTACAGATCCCTCAAATTCAGATGTCCATGTTGGTGGACTCTTTTCTTCAGTTCACCCCATACATTTTCTACAGGGTTCAGGTCAGGGGACTGGGATGGCCATGGCAGAACCTTGATTTTGTGGTTAGTGAAACATTTTTGTATTGATTTTGATGTTTGTTTTGGATCATTGTCCTGCTGGAAGATCCAACCAGGGCCCATTGTAAGCTTTCTGGCAGAGGGTGCCAGGTTTTGATTTTTTATCGGTTGGTATTTGATAGAGTCTGTGATGCCATGTATCCGAACAAGATGTCCAGAACCTCTGGCAGAAAACAGGCCAACAGCATTAAAGATCCAGCAACACATTTAACCGTGGGCATTGCGTACTTCATCTCTGTGTGCGCCAAACCCATCTCTGGTGTTTGCAGGCCAAAAAGCTCATTTTTGTTTTGTTATGTTTCATCTGACCATAGAACTTGGTCTCATTTGATGTTCCAGTAGTGTCTGGCAAACTGAAGACACTTGAGTTGGTTTTTGGATGAGAGCAGAGGCTTTTATTCTTGAAACCCTCCCAAACAACTTGTGGTGATGTAGGTGATGTCTGATATTTATTTATTTATTTATTTATTTATTTTGTTCCTAGTCACCCAGGTGCACTAAAAAATGTAAAATATTAATGGGAATATACTTCAGATATATTTTACTCATAAGCTGTCCTAGTGCTTGTCCAGAGTGCAGAGCACATATGCAGCCCTTTTTATCTGCCCTTTCCAAAGAGGTCTTCACAACACTGTCTCACAACCCAGGGGCATGAGAAGAGTGAATTTCTTGCCAGCTACTGCTGTGATTCAGCACTGAGGTGCGGCTGGCTTCCTCATCCGAGCTCTACTCCCTTTTTTTTTTTTTTTTTTTAAACATTTCAGGAACATTTTACAAACATTAGTTAACACAATAGATAACAAAAAACAATACAGAGTTTATTAATCTGGGTAAATGTTCATTTTTACATATACTAATTAGGGCAATTTAACGATTAATTTGATAAAAAAATAAATAAAAAAAGTTGCTTTAAAATATTGAGGCAATTAACCCTTTCATACCTGCGAATAAACCAGAGTGATTACACTAGGCTGGGCTCAGAGGCGTATGATTAAATCTGTGCGATCTGCATTCGTGGGACTGAGCGGTTGTCATAATGAAGCAGCTGCTCAGATAGTCTTTTCAATATCACAAGATCTTTATTTTTTATGTTACAAACATTCAAACAATCCCTAAATAAAAGTTTAAAGCTGTTACCATTGGAGCTGACTGTTTTGATGAAGCGATAAAACCATGTTTTATGATGTCAACCAAAGAATATACAAACTAGTTAGTCCACTCAAGCCTTCTCCCATTACGTCTGTCACTCATTCTAACCACTTCTGGTGCAAAAAATGTGGAAGGGCTAGGTTTTTAGAAACTTCTATGCTTCTATGCTATAACGAAATTAGAATCCTGTGCTGCATTGCAATGTACACAATATGCCCTCCTCCTCATCACACATGGCTAATGTGTTTATGATTATCTACAGATGTTTGTACTATTGGGTCCTTGATGATTTACACACAGGATCAACGTCTGGTTACCGCTCGAGCGTTCAAGTTCAAACAAGCATGGCATAACGAATTCTGTGCACCAGCCACACAACCGAGAAAGGCAATGCATTGCTTTGAAAGAGACACTCATTAAAACTCTACTCTTTGTTTAAGTTTCACCATTAAAGCTAGCTAGCATTCTTGTTCCTCATAACCCTAAGCCTCTGTTTAAAATGTCCGTTTATTTGGCGTTCCTTATTGTTTTTCTAGTGTTTTTTTCATTGGCTTTTTCTTGCACATCAAGTATTACATTACTGAAGTGCCATGTTTTTCTCCCCCTATTATTCTCTGGTGGTGTAGTAACGTGTGAGATTTGGGGTGGAGATTGAACTCCTGCTAAATTGTAAATGAATGCTTTGGCACATTGGTGATATTTCCACGTTGTGAATTGAATTGGGAAAGATATTAATCAGATTTGCTATTATGCATGTTCCTGGCAGATCTGGGGAAAATGTAGTATAGTGTTTTTACATGATGTGTTGGCAACATCGTCTAAGGCGATTTGTTATATGAAGATAGCAAAAAAAATAAAATAAAAAAAAAATACTGCAGGTTCAAAGATGATACGATTTGGAGGGCAGAGTTTAAGATGTCCAAGATAAGACATTTTATTTTTTTGTTTTTTGTAGAACTGTGAAAATGGTTCACTATGGAACTTCGAGTCAATCAATTTTATATATGTAAGGGGTCTTTTACCTTTTTCAGGTGAAGGACCCCTTGGTGGATAAAGAGATGGAGCTGGTCCCGGTACATAGACCTATTGTGTAAATTTGAATTAAGGCCTGGTCTCCAGTAGCATGCATATAGTGATTACATGCATATTACAGTATTTACATTAATTACAATGTACTTTGTCATCATGCTTACATTACATTGCAAAGCCACTAAAAGTAATCATTACTGTTGCACAGAGTCATTTACTTGTAAAAATCCCCATAATAAAATGTATATATTCAAGGACAGTGTAACCTTAGCTTTGGTTGAAGTTAACTTATTTTTTAATTTTTTTTTTAATGCATATTTTCCTATTTTTACTAAAATTAGTTTGAGATCAGACAATAATTTACAACCCTCCTGTAGTATTGCATTTGAGCCCCTGTTGAGGACCCCTAATCAATTATCAATCTATTTTCTCAAGCATTTAAATTACTACATTTATTACAGATCACAGTTGCTACGTAAGTGGCCATTTTAATACATACATATATATATATATATATATATATATATATATATATATATTCACTGAGCACTTTATTAGGAACACCTGTACACCTATTTATTCATGTGATTATCTAATCAGCCAATCGTGTGGCAGCAGTGCAATGAATAAAATCATGCAGATACAGGTCAGGAGCTTCATTTAATGTTCATATCAACCATCAGAATGGGGAAAAATTGTGATCTCAGCGATTTAGACTGTGGCATGATTGTTGGTGCCAGACGGGCTGGTTTGAGTATTTCTGTAACTGCTGATCTCCTGGCATTTTCACAACAGTCTCTAGAATTTACTCAGAATGGTGCTAAAAACAAAAAAATCCAGTGAGCGCCAGTTCTGCGGGCAGAAATACCCTGTTGATGAGAGAGGTCAACGGAGAATGGCCAGACAGGTTCGAGCTGACAGAAAGGCTACAGTAACTCAGATAACCACTCTGTACAATTGTAGTGAGCAGAACTGCATCTCAGAATGCACAACACATCGAACCTTGAGGCAGATGGGCTACAACAGCAGAAGACCACGTCAGGCACTTTATGAGGACCATTGTGGCAGCGGGGGTGTGGTCAAGCATCTCTCCGGAGAGAGAGAAACAAGTGTGCAGCATTGTCAAACTGTTTCCATTACATGTTGAAGCTATTGAGTGTTTGTGAAGAAGTTTGTTTATTTTTGAGAGTGAATTATTGAACTGAGTGAAAACCCTGAAAGAGTGTATCTGCTGCACAGAAGAGAATAAAACGCTTACCTGAACCAGGAAACCTTGCTTCTTGCCTCCTCCTTCCATTGAGAAGTGTTACAACCATACACAGCAAATTCTGTGGTGTTAAAATTTTGATGAAAGCCCCTAGAGTTGCAGTGTTAAAATCCTAGTGAACATGTACTACAATTAACCTCAGCTCGGGTTAAATGGCGCCTTCTAGTGGTGTGATTTTTTTTTGGGGGGGGGGGGGGGGTTGCGCTTCTGAACATCCATTCGGTGTTTATTTTACATACAGGAAATTGAAGTAAATTGAGTCAACACAGTCCGCATTTGATGAGCAACTCAAATAAAAAAATGGCGGATATTTTGGTGGAAACATGAGATGAAAGCAAATGATGACACAAAAGGTAAGATTTAAATTTTTATTTTGTTTTATATGGTTATTGAAACTTTAAGCTATCCCATCGTTTAACTTCAACTATGAAATCCATGTCTGTGAGCAGATACGTGAAACGTTCCTCTCATAATAAGATCCAGGTGTTTTCAGTTTTCAATTGATAGTAGCTGCCTCATTTTTTTCACGCTCATACACAAACTTGATATTCAGGTTTGACTAAAAACATATCACCAAAACCCCCAGTTCATATGATTCACATTTGTTTTTTTCATAGTGGAACTGCCTTTCTTGTACATACTTTTTCTTTTTTGATGATGAAAACACACAATGTGGGTTTCAGTACCAGTTCAGTGTTTATTTTATTTGTATTGAGTCAACATGCTCTGCGTTTGAATATGAACTCCGTTTAAAAAACTGTCGGGTAGTTTGGTCAACTTGGCATACGATGAATATAAGTGAAATACCAAGGTAAGACTTCTTCATTTGAATATGAGAACGTAGTTTGGTCTGTAGTTTACACGGCGAAAACTATGAAACGGTGGTTAGGACAAATTGAAAGGAAGATTTTGAATCGTTTTATGCATTTTATTTGACTTTGAAAACGTCAATTAGAACTATATTGATCACAGAGTTTAATGATCGAGCCTATGTAGTTCCATTATTGATTCATCCTTTTATCCAATCATTGGGAGAATGTCATTAAACTGAGGTGGGATTTCCCAATCGCATAAAAGAAGTTTGATGGAGTCAGCCATTTCCTTTTTAAAATAAATAAACCAAGCTGTTTTAGAAGCTTGTGTTGTTTATTTAAATATTGAATACACAAGCATTTTGATGAATGCTGCGAAATATATAGGGAACCGCATGGAAATTAAATTTTTCATAAAGGTGTTAAATGCAGGCTGTATATACGCTGAGAAATGTACACTTTTTCAGAGTAAAGTAATGTGTGCTAGGGAGTAAATATTTACCCCATCAATGTAAAATTAAACATTGCATTAGAGTTTAATGCACACTCGCACAGAGTAATATATAATTCACACTAGAGTATATTTTTACTATCTTGGTATAAAACAATTAACACTATTGTAGTGTACATATTCAACACTTTTGAAAGAGTTACTTGAACACCAAGCAAGTGTGAAATTTAACACCTGTGGAGTTAAATGTACACTGGCCAATTTGCTGTGTAGTGTTCCTAATGAAGTGCTCAGTGAGTGTATATAATTCTCAGGACAAGATATCTATTGTAATGCAGTTTGACATTCTCAGTCTCTCTCCCTCTTGTTTCTCTGACAAAAAGCGTAAATGAATGTTACAAGCAGATGAATTATGAAGTTCAATTTTTCAGGTTGAATTCAAACACAGGTTCGACAACAGTTATAAATTATGCACACACAAAAAATGACATGGCATATAATTCAAAACATCTGAGCTTGTTTCACTTGTTAATTATTGTCTGTGAACTTTATAAAAAAAAAAAAAAAAAAAAATGATATCAAAAGGAAAGAGAAAATATGGATTTCTGTCCTTGATTCTGTTTCATCCTATATTATTCAAGGTGTGTTAGTGGATAACTTGACAGACTGTAAAATTACATCAGTGATAAATAATTACTGCAAAATGGTGCTGTTATCAAAATCAAATTAAAATGCAGAAAATTAGAAAGCAGCTCGCATAAATGAGCATGCACATCCTCACACACAGGCATACACATACACGGTTACCTGCACAGCATACTTAATGTGCATGGCCTTCAGATACAACGCTCTTTGAATACAGTACCAGAATTGATAGACTCGTTTAGAACATGCAGTCTGTGCTTTATGCAATGCTAACAGGCAAAGAGAGTGTTATATGTAAAATGGCCACCACTTATTTCAGTCAGTGAATCATAAAACTTCCTCTAAAGGCTAAAATGGGCACATTATTTCATGAATATGGGTGATTAGAGGTTCAGTGATGGGTTCCATTTTCTCAATTGTTCGGTATCATGTAGTAAGGGGAGAGTGACATGGACTGACATTTATATCAACATAACCAAAACTGCCCACTGTTAGATATTATACCATTGTACTGAACTGCATGATTTCGCAGAAAACGTATGACTGCGTCTTGGAAATGAATGGCTAAGCTATGACTTCAGTATGCACGTATTGTCTGTGACACTAACAACAGCACGAGTTTGTTGCGTTTAGCATTCAAGACTAAAATGTAGTCAGTTCCTGGAAACAACGTATTTTTTTTTTTTTTTTTTTTTGTCTTGCACATCTAAGAAAAGTATGTCATATATCTGCAAAGACACTGCAGAGGACTGAACTCATGGCTGAGAGCGACTCATTTATAGCAATGCCACGGTTACTCTGTTGTCTTAAGAGATTGTAATGAAAGAAAGTCAGGTGAACCTCTGACTAAAAAAAAACCTGTAATGAGTGATATTATTAAATCTTAAGAGGGCATGTGTGAAATCTTAAAATACTTTCTCATATCCCAGCTTAACATGCAGAGACACCTACAAGTAAACCATTTGTTGATTTCCTGAAAAGTGTAAACACTTTGGTGTTTTAAATCTTTGTTCTATTTGTTTGAAATTCCCAACTAGCCCGCTATAACAGCATTGGCTCAACCAATGGTGTGAGTTTGGGGTGCGAGTATTTTTTTGTCTGACAAATGGAAGATGAGGGGAGTGAACGGGAAACCTGTTGAATGCAATTGAGGATTGTGCATATCTGAAATGACATACTTTACCTTTAACACGTTTAAAAAAAAAAAAATGTATCATGTCCCTGACATTAATAAAGAATAAGGAATATTCCTACCATCTGCGCAATTCAAGTTTGAAGTCCAAGTCAGCAGGGGGCAGTAAGCGACGTTCCAGCTGTATAGGCAATGCACAGTTGTACAAACCACAATGACAGCAGACGGCACAATGAAGATTGGTTTTTGCATTCAAACAGAGCTGGACGGAGTGCATCTCCGAATCCAAGGGTCTTGGGAAGTTTAACTTGACACAGCATCCTAAAACACTGTTTTATAACAAGACACAACTAAAGTGAAATGCTCCAAAAGGGTCCGTCTGATGTGTGTGTACATAGACGTGTCCTTAGAAAAGTCCTTAAGAATATCTCAGACAGATTGACGAATTCAGTTCCAAAATGGATAGCTCTGGACTGTAGGCCAATGATTCGCTTGTATTCGATGATATGGAAAAAAACAATAGCCTATATTGCCTTCTAAAGCCACTTTTTGTATTGTCTAACCATTGTTTTACTCGTCTGCTGCAATGTAATGCATTTTAATTACAGTATATGATTATATTTATTATACAGAATATATTATATTTAAAATTGTTTTAAATATATATAATATATATCATTAAAAAATTGTGTGTGGGGGGGGGTGATATGATTAATGTTAATTAATTTTATAAATTAATCTGCATGTCTTGCAAATAATTACATTAAAACATATTATCAATTGACTGCCCTAATTATCACCTCAAATGCTCATATGCAAAAACTATGACTGAAGTCAAAATAAACAAGCGATTACGGCCCTGACAGCTTCTATCAGTCATTTGGCAATTGCCATTCGAGCTGAGGAGAAAATAAAGAGAAGAAAGACTAATTCATACTTTCTTTCTCAAATGTTTTACCAGCCGAATCAGAAGGAACATAGCCAGTATTGTTTGTCATTTCTGGTGTGTGCTCTGTGTGATATGCATGCATTGCAGGAAAACAGCAGTCCATCAAAAATGGATCTTGTCAATCCCCTGTGTATTTTCCTATCACGCCAAAAGCAAGGGCTTCTTTGTATGCAGGTGTTGAATGGGATTAGGCTTCTACAGGTATCTTTCTCCTCTTCTTTCCCCCTCTCTTCTCCTCTCAGGCAGGGCTGGAGGAGCTGAGCAACACAGCACAGTGTTGCCATGGTTTCCAGCTCAGTGCTGCCTTACCGTATCCCTGACTGATACTTTACTATGGTTGTGTGTTCAGCCTCACAACATCTGCTAAACTAAACAATCAATCATCTCTGAAAAATGTAAATTGAGTGATACCTATGATGGTATTCTTACATAATGTTTGGATAGACACTGAAACATACAATATTAACATATTAGCACAATATTTTAAACATGCACTATAGTTTAACACAATGAATGGGATTAATTTAGGGGGTAATTTTATGGGTTCAATACAAGTTAAGCTCATCGACAGCATTCGTAACATAATGTTGATTAACACAAAAAATAATTGACTCGTCCCTCCTTTACTTTAAAAAAAGGAAAAAAAATCGATATTACAGTGAGGCATTTACAATGGAAGTGAATGGGGCCAATTTTTGGAGGGTTTAAAGGCAGAAATGTAAAGTTTATCATTTTATAAAAGCACTTACATTAATTCTTCTGTTTAAACTTGTGTATTTTTTTTTTAGCCCCGATTTTAGCTTTTTTAAAGAAAGGGAAGGACAAGTCAAAATATTTTTTTGGAGGAATCAACATTATGCCACAAATGCTGTCAATTGAGTTTATGAACCCAGAATATTATTTTAATTCATCCTATGAATTACATGAATTCAATATTCTACGAACCTCAAAGGATTCTTAAATGTGTAAGTCTCTAAAGGTTCTTTTATGGAAAGGATTATGTTTTAGGTGTCGTCAATATATAATATATACAATATGCATATAGTACATTTCAGTGTCTTTTCAAATGTACAAAAAAGTGCATGTGCTAGAACCACACTTTACATACAAATACCTACCTTTGAATATGAATGAGATCACATTAGATAAATGGCCAAATGCGCAAACCTCTTGGGTTGCACACTTTATGGGTATAAATCCAACCGTTCCAGCTTTGAATCTGAATTTCCTTGCTGTTTTTTTTTTTTTTTTTTTTTTTTTTTTGCTCGATTTATTTTCTTGGACATTAAATTGTAATCCACTAACACATTTAACAATATCTAGGCAACTGCAGTATGTCTACCCACACATGACCCACAATGACTATTTCCTTTTTTTTCCCCCCTCCAGATATTTATCGTGGTGGCTTTTAGTGCTCCGACAGAGCTATATTTGCGGTAGCTGCGTGTGCTGTGTGACACCTGGGTGGAGGCATATCATATCAGACATATCTACACATAATGCCACCCAATGCATTATTTCTCTGGAGGTAGCTAGAAAGCAGAGAGAGACTATTCATTCTGTTTAAAACACTATGAACCAATTATGGCTCCAAAATAAAACAAGGCTGATGAAACTGTTTATGTCAAATTATAAAGCAGCTTTCATCGCTCAGTAACAGCTGTGAATCACATAAATTGGTGGTGGTTGGTACTTTTCAAAGTGAGGAAGCATAGATTTCACTTATCAGTGGAAAAATGTATACACTGATCACTCAGATACTGTGTTTTCGGTGTCTCCCATGTTGCTTCTAAAACCTTCCTTAACTACTTCTAAACCAAATTACAAAATACTAAATGAAAATAATTGACCAAGCTAAGATCCAGGGGCAATTCTAGGATTTCAATCTTAGGGCAGAGATGGTGATTTGTGTTTTAAACTGTGTTCAAACTGTGTACATCATTCAAGCTTGCCAGCTAATATTCATTCAGAATATTGTCGTTTTCTTTAATAGTTAAAGGTGCAATATGTATCAATTTTCATGTTCTATTCACCTTTTTTTTTTTTTTTTTGCCAATGTGTGAATGGCTTATAATGCAACTTAAAAAATGAGTCCTTCCCGGACTTCCTAGGTTACTGATTAAAGCCTGTAGACTGATTTTCATGCGAAGGGAGTGGGTCGCTTTTGCCGGGAAAATCCAAAGGATGTGTGCGCTCCCGAGAGCCTTGCCTCAGTGCTTCTGCTATTCAACAGTGACAACAAACTGCAACACTAGGTAACGTTATCTTAGAGATGGAATCCAGCAAGCGGCCAGCTTCCAGCACAACACCAACTCCTACACAAACTCTGAGTAAGCCAAAAAAACAAAACATTTATCTACTAAATCCCATCTGGCTAAGCAGGAACATGATTGTGGTCGAGCGAAAACTAGAGTGAACATCGGCAGGGCATTTGATTCCTGGAGGGACCTTCATTCAGTTTTGGGGATCAAAACCGACTCTGAATTGGCGTTCTTCTTATTGGTCAGGTAAGCTTACATAACTGCAAAGCATGTGAAATGTAGTGCCATAAGGATTGATCTGTGTAATTGTAGCTAACTTGATCTTGCCTGCTAACTCTGACGAATTGCAAGCTACCTTTCTTCGTAATTTTCAAATAATTTCAACGATCTTCTCTTTATACTAAAAGTCAGATATACAGGATAAATTTAAGCAAATACGCTGGTTTCTTATTCGTAGTACAACATATGACATACAAAACATACAATAGTGCAACATAACAGTGCAGTGCAACAGTAAACTGTCTGGTATAGTTCGGTAGTATGTAGCTCTATGTGTGTATCAGTATGCTATGTTAGCTGATAAGTAGTTTTAGTTTAGTCTCAAAGTTTGTAGTAAAACAATTACAACTGAAATTTTAATTATGCTACCTCATTTGTCAGCATGATGCCGATGAATCACGTTCAGTCTCTTTGTACCTTACATCATTGCTTTGGTCGATGATCGCTCGCGTCCCTATGGTGTGCATGAGCACGAGCAACAGGTAGCTGGCTGCAGTTCACTTAATGGCCACAGGTGTCATTAACAAGGGTTTCTGAATCTTACATATTGCGCCTTTAAAGTTATAAAACAATAACTGAACCCGCTTAAAGAATATAGAAAAAACATATATTATTGTAACTGTCTATTTATTGGTAACACGTTTCATCACGTCAACACGTCCATTCTCCATTTTACAAAAATTATAGAACATGAATTAATCATTTTGCAAGTTGTATAGTTAAAAGTTATATCGAACACCACAAAACCCTATTACTTCAATAAATGTCACATTTATTGAAGTCAATTAAATCCAGATGATGTTTCTCTGTCATTGACTTGTGACTTGTTCTCTAAATATTGTGAATCAAAACTTAACCAATAGGTGGAAACAAATTAATGTATTTTTAGTTTTAAGTGGGTCATTAAAACATTGACAAAAGCACAGAGTCATTCACAAACTAAATAAGTCCAATATTTTATTACAATTTGTCTACAAATTAAACTTAGGAAATGTTATAAGCATTTTCCCCACAAATGACAACATTAATACATGACTATAAAAAAGACAAAGATATTAGCCTAAGATTTACATCCTGATGTCATTGTAATGTCATCAATCACTTTTATTAATAATTCATCCAGCCCATTTCTCTCCTTGTTAAATGAGATTACCTGAGGCTATTTAAGGCTGTGTGTGCAATGCCTACACACTCTTATGGCGAAATCGTAAGGATTTGTACGACTTTTCTAATTTTGGCTAATTCGTATGATATCGTATGAATGCATTCGTATGAATTTGTACGACCTGCACTACAGCCAATGATGTCGCTGGACATCGTTTTCATCTAATACGTGACAATTACATGCTTCTTTCACATGCAACAGCTTCCTATCACGTTTACACACTCTACTGATCGGTTAGGTTTAGATAAGGGGTTTGGGTAAGGGCATAATATTAATAAGCATGTCGTGTGCAGAACTCGCGTTTCTGCATTACACATCTGGACCTTAGCACGTGATAAAATCATACAAATAAATACGAAGGAAGTCGTACGAAATCATATGAAATAGCCAACTCATAAAATATGTACAATTTTCGTGAGATCGGGTTGGCAATACATATATTTTTGTAGTTTAAAATAGATCACTTTAATTGAACAAACAGTGTGTGTGAGGGACTCAACACGGAGGCGAAGGTAGAATCCAAATGCAGGACGTTTATTTATAATCAGCATACAAATCCAAAACACAAGGCAGAGACATAGTCGTGAAGCAGGAAAAGTAGTTATATACAGGTAATCAGTCCAACCAGGCAAACAGAGCAAAACAGTAATCCAAATTCAATAATCCAGTAAAGTAGGCAATGAAACAGACAATGAGAATAACGCTTGGTAAGGCAGTAAAACTGGCAATACTTCGCAAGGTCACAATGGCAAAGCATGGGTATTTATATTATACAAACATAGTCACCATAGAAGAAATGGTTCAGTGTCAGTATTCAGGAGAGGGCTCCCTCTGGTGTTCAGCTGAAGGGATACCAGCCTCAATCATTACAGAACACGCCCCCATGAACAACTCCCAGTGTTCTTCTTCTTGGTCATCCCCTTGGTTGTGGTGCAGGATGATTCGGGTGCACTTGGAAGTCTTGGATCAGGGATGGATCCAGTATGTCCTTGGCGGCTACCTATGATCTCTCCTCTGGTCCATAACCTTCCCAGTCCACCAGGTACTGCATCTGGCCCCCTCGACGACATGAGTCTATGATCTCTCTGACCATGTAAGCAGTTGATCCGTCGATCTCCAATGGAGGAGGCTCAGGATCCGTGGTTCTGGGGCCAGATGTCAGGTGGACAGGTTTTAACAATGATACAGGAAAGGAAGGAGAGATGCGGCAGTTAGAAGGTAGCTCCAGTTGGTAAGTTACAGGATTGATTTGTCTGACAATTCTGAACAGACCAACATACCTGGGGCTGAGCTTCTTGCAGGGTAGCCACAACTTGAGGTCATGTGTAGATAGCCAGACTCTCTGGCCAGGTTGATGGTCGGGTTGGGGACGCCTCTGTCGATCAGCTTGTATCTGTTGGGCCTGGACAGCCCACTGCAAACTGATGTGTGTACTGTCCCACACCTGCTCGCTCCACCTGATCCAATCATCCACCACTGGCACCGTAGAGGGTTCACCCAACAAAGGGAACATAGGAGGTTGGTAGCCCAGCACACATTGGAAGGGAGTGAGTCCAGTAGATGAGTGTGTGAGGGAGTTCTGGGCGTATTCAGCCCATGGGAGAAGTCGCTCCACCTCTGTTGTTCTCGACTGCAGTAAGACCTGAGATACCTGCCGATTTCCTGGTTTAGCCTCTCCACCTGTCCATTAGCCTGAGGATGATAACCAGACATGAGGCTGATGTTGATGTCTAGCAGTTTACAGAAATCCTGCCAGGTAGACCATAGATCCTGAAAACTTGGTGGAAAAGAGCATTAGCGGTTTCCATGGCAATGGGTAGACCTTTCAAGGGGATTAGTCTGTATGAATTAGAGAAATGATCAATGATAATAAAGATGATGGTATACCCTATGGAGTTTGGCAGATTGATGATGAAGTCGACGGACAGGTGGGACCAGGGTC
This sequence comes from Myxocyprinus asiaticus, assembly GCF_019703515.2. Lineage (NCBI taxonomy): Eukaryota > Metazoa > Chordata > Actinopteri > Cypriniformes > Catostomidae > Myxocyprinus > Myxocyprinus asiaticus. The sequence goes on along the minus strand of NC_059357.1, from coordinate 32,366,870 downwards.
TCTGAGGGATAGGCAGTGACTGTAGCAGGCCGGCTGGCAGTTCTCTAGGAGTTTTAGACTGTGCACACACTTGACATGCCTTAACATAAGCAATGGTGTCATTAATGATAGAGGACCACCAAAATGAGTTACGTACCAGGCTTGTAGTCCTCTGGATGCCAGGGTGTCCAGTGCTGAGGGAGGTATGAATCCATTGGATTGTTCTTTGGCATAGAGTGCGTGGTATATACTGTTTTGTTGGAGGGCATTCAGGTGGTGCAGGGTCTGTTTGTTGGGCTCTTTGGATTTCTTCCATGATGTCCCAGCTTATGGGTGCGATGATGACAGAAGGTGGTAATATGGATTTGTTTTGAGGTATATTGTGATGGGGATCATGACAACGGGAAAGAGCATCAGCTTTGCAGTTCTTGCTGCCAGGGCAGTAGGTGATTGTGAATTGGAACCTTGTGAAGAAGAGTGACCATCAGGCTTGTTGTGGATTGAGACGTTTTTCTCCCTTGATGTATTCGTGGTTCTTATGGTCAGTGAATACTTGGAATGGATGGACAGAACCTTCAAGCCAGTGGCGCCACTCTTCTAGCGCAGCCTTCATGGAGAGCAGCTCTTTATTTCCAACATCATAGTTCCTTTCAGCAGAGTTCAGTTTACGGGAAAAGCAAGCACAAGTATAAAGTTTTCCAGGATTACCGTGGCGTTGAGAGAGAACCGCCCCTATGCCGCAGTCTGAAGCATCCACTTCCACAATGAACAGTTGGTTAGGATCAGGAAGGTTGAGAATGGGGGTGATCGTGAAACTTGTCTTGAGGGTGTCAAAGGCTTTTTGAGCAGAGTCACTTCATGGTAGCTTGGATAGTTTTCCTTTGAGCAATGACGTTAAAGGGGCAGAGATGAGACTGTAGTTGCGGATAAATCTCCTGTAGAAGTTCGCAAAACCCAGGAAACGTTGTAGCTCCTTAACAGTATTGGATCTTGGCCACTCCGTGACTGCCTTGATCTTGGAGTCATCCATCTCAACACCTCTATGACTGATGATATACCCCAAGAATGTTTTATGGGTAGCGTGGAACTCACTTTTCTGCTTTCATGTAGAGTTGGTGCTTCAGAAGGCGGGAGAGGACCATTTTAACATCTTTGATGTGTTGTGCTTTATCTTGGGAGTATATGAGGATGTCATCAATGTAGGCGATGACACATCTGTTGAGGAGGTATCTGAAGATCTCGTTGATGAACGACTGGAACACAGCTGGTGCGTTGGCCAGGCCATAAGGCATCACCTGGTATTCATAGTGCCTCCTAGTGGTGAGGAATGTGGTTTTCCACTCATCTCCCTCTCTAATATGAATCAGGTTGTAAGTACTCCTCAAATCCAGTTTTGTGTAGATGCATGCTTCACGTAGTTGTTCTAGGGCAGACGGCACAAGAGGGAGTGGGTACCTGTACTTGATTGTCACGGTATTCAATCCCCGGCAGTCAATGCATGGACAGAGCCCTCCACCTTTCTTCTCGACGAAGAAGCCTGCTGCAGCTGGTGAGGTGGAAGGACGAATGAACCCTGAAGCTAAAGCCTCCTCGATGCAAGTCTCCATCGCCATGGTTTCAGGTCTTGACAATGGATAGGCTTTGCTTCTAGGGGGTGCCATGTTGGGAAGTAACTCAACAGCGCAGTCCCATGGATGAGGGGGTAGTTGGGTTGCATTGATTTTGCTGAATACCTTGGCGAATTCAGAATATTCCCTGGGGACCTGGATTTGAGCTTGGTTCTCAGGACTTTCAATACTAGCAGTTAAACATGGCATGGTGACTGTGACATGAAGACAGTTTGACTGACAATAATCTGACCATTGTTTTAACTCACCCTGGTTCCAGGAGATGATGGGATCATGGATAGCCAGCCATGGGTGACCCAGGATGAGAAGATACTTGGGCGAGTCAGTGATATAGAAAGATATGATCTCTGTGTGGAACAATCCAACCCGTAGTGTCACTAGAACAGTTTGGTGAGTGATACCTATGCTTATAGGTGCATTATTTACAGCAGTAATGTTAATGGAGGGTATACAAGGTACTGTAGGGATATGGAGCTCTCTTACTAGACCTTGGTGAATTCACAGCAGCCCCTGAGTCAACGAGTGCAGAAACAGATTTCAGTTCATCAAAGGAGAGCTCAGTGGGAAGAGAAAAACTGTGGTTTGTGGGAGATGAAATGTTCATGGTACTCACAATAGTTCTGGAGTCTTGATTTTTCTTGCCTTTTGTGAGGGCATGTGGAGTTTCGATGATTCCCTTCACCACAGTAATAACAGTCGCTCCCGATGACGACGATCACATTCTTCATCAGAAACTCTGGTACAGGTGATCTGCATCGGTTCAGGAGCTTCGGGGCATGCCTGCACTTGACTATGGACTGATGGCCGTGACTTGGAGCTAATCTTTGAGCATGGTGAATTGCGCAGTAAATTATCAATCCTTACTGCCAATGAAATTAATTCAGTGAGAGTTGAATCCTCACATTTACATGAGAGTTCAGCCTGCAGATTGTAGTTCAGTCCCTCTCTGAACACAGTCTTGAGTGCAATTTCATTCCATCCACTTTGGGCTGATAATGTCCTGAAGTGTATGGCAAAGTCAGCAGCAGAACGTGAACCCTGGCGAACATGAAGCAGCTGAACATAGACATCTTTACCTCCCTCTGGGTATTCAAACACTTCATCGACCTGGGAAGCGAAGTAATCAAATGATGTTTGAAGCCGATTATCACTCTCCCAAACAGTGGAGGCCCAGTCTAGCGCTTTACTGGTAAGTAACGTCGTCATTAATGCACATTTCTTGGACTCCTGACTAAAAGACTCTTGTTGATTGGAGAAATAGACTTTACATTGATGTAAAAATCCCTTACATTTCTCTGGCGAGCCATCAAATTAATCAGGAAGAGCGAAATTTACCGGTGTAGCTTGTGGAGATGGAAGAGAGCGGATATAGCGGGTGAGGTTCTCATGTGCAGCTCTTAGGTGGTTCAACTGTTCCTGGAAACGTTAGAGCAGTTCGCTCTGGTGAGCGAATGCAGCCTGGAGCTGAGAAATTTCCGCTGGATTCATTGGTGGCGAAGTATTCTGTGAGGGACTCGACATGGAGGCGAAGGTAGAATCCAAATGCAGGAAGTTTATTTACAATCAGCATACAAATCCAAAACACAAGGCAGAGACGTAGTCGTGAAGCAGGCAAAGTAGTGGTAAACAGGTAATCAGTCCAACCAGGCAAACAAAGCAAAACAGTAATCCAAAATCAATAATACAGTAAAGCAGGCACAATGGTCATAACAAGTAGGCAATGAAACAGACAATGAGAATAACACTTGGTAAGGCAGTAAAACTGGCAATACTTCACAAGGTCACAATGGCAAGGCATGGCTATTTATGTGATACAAACAGGAAGTCACCATAGAAGAAATGGTTCAGTGTCAGTATTCGGGAGAGGGCTCCCTCTGGTGGTCAGCTGAAGGGATACCAGCTTCATTCGTTACAGTGTGACAGGAATTTTTTATTTTTTTTAACATCTGAGACCCCCACGTGATTTCTGTGTGCATGTTCCATTTCATTTTTTGATGTGAAACTGTAGTAACTAATAAATTAGCAAAAAAAAAAAAAAAAACTTTTCTAGAGCAAATAGTTTTCCTAAAATGTATGTCCTGTGGACAGTGGGACTAAGTTGTGAAATTTGAAGAAATACCAAACTAGGGGGACTGGGTAGCTCAGCGAGTAAAGACACTGACTACCACCCCTGGAGTCGCGAGTTCGAATCCAGGGTGTGCTGAGTGACTCCAGCCAGGTCTCCTAAGCAACCAAATTGGCCTGGTTGCTAGGGAGGGTAGAGTCACATGGGGTAACCTCCTCGTGGTCACTATAATGTGGTTCGTTCTCAGTGGGGCACGAGGTGAGTTGTGCGTGGATGTCATGGTGGATGGCGTGAAGCCTCCACAGGTGCTATGTCTCCGCATTAACATGCTCAACAAGCCACATGATAAGATGGGCGGGTTGACGGTCTCGGACACAGAGGCAACTGAGATTTGTCTTCCGCCACACAGATTGACAAAATCCACAATAAACAGGCACAGGACAAAATCCACATTAAATAGGCACAGGTCAAAAATCCAAAATAGGCAAGAATTGCAAACTAAGAAAGAACTGGCAAGACTTCACACAGAATGATAGAACCCCTGGGCTTAAATACACAGATAATGAGTAATAATGAACAGGTGTGAGAGATAATGGTGGGAGGCAATGCCTGATGGGAGTTGTAGTCCAGTGAGGGGTTAGTATTCAGGGGATGAGGATTGTGTGAACTGGCTAGGAGAAGAGACAGCAGATGATGTGACAATTATGTGTCCAGGGGTGTTGGTTAATCATGTTTTTGAGACGTTATAGACAGCTGATTTTCTAGAAAGATGATTACATAATTCGGATTAAAAGTAATGGCCATCATCATCAAATCACTGCTAATCGTGTTAAATGAATGTACTGATTATCATTGTCCCATGTCTGCCAAACATGTTGAGTGGTCCAAACAGCATCTGCAGCCTAAAACTGAACTTTTGGTTGGATTTTAGGAGTGAATGCACTTAGCTGCATAGGAAAGCTATAGGATGCACCCTTGCTCCCTTGCACCCTATTTAGTGAATGACTTAACCTCAAGTGTGCTGTCTGTCTGCACTAGTCTTGGAACAGAGGATTTTCATCCTAACTCCATATAAAGCCTCTGAAAGCAAAAATGTTCAGCTTTTTTATGAATACATTTATTCTCAATGTGAAAATGCAGAGTAAATATATAGGAATGCATTTACTAATGTTAATGAATAGCACCTTATTGTACAGTGTTAACAAACAAAAGTATAACAAAATTTAGATTAAAATGAAGCGAAATGACCCACAGATTTGTTACATTGAAAAGTTTAATTCAAAATAACAAAGATGTTTTTGGATAGGATAACCAGACGTCCTGTTTTTCCCAGGACAGTCCCGTATTTAAGCACTTTTTCTAGTGTCCCAACTTATTCTGAAGAAATTGTGTTTTGTCCTGTATTTCTCCTCTCCTAAAATTTCTCTCTCACCTCTGCGGCTTTCTCAGTCACGTGGGTATTCTAATCAAAGGTAGCCAAGGATACGGATTGTAAAACCAATAAAATCACACTGTGTTATTTGAAGTACATGATTGGATTAAACTATCCAATCACAATCCCCTATCAATAGACGTCCAGTTAGTGAACTGATTGAAGAGTCAATTTGAAAGAGCACACAGATGAAACTGCGGCTGGAAAAATGTCAAGCAAGCGTGTATGTACATTTAATGAGGATCTTCAAAAAGAGTTTAAATTTCTAAAAAAGGAGTCACAGACAGAGCCTTGTAAAGTGAGGTGTGAGATTTGTGGAGCTCGCTTTTCCATCGCCCATGGAGGCCGCACCAAGATCGCGCAGCATGTTCATACAAAAAAGCAAGTGGATGCTGCGAAAAATAAGTGAGCCACACTTATTTTTTTATTTTTTGTGAAGCAAAGTTCTGAATCTGACAAGGTACACGCAAGTGAAGGACTTTTTGCTTATCATTCTTTTGTGCATGGCCATAGCTTTGCACATTCATGACCTGAGAAAAGTCTTGCAGGCCAGGCTGGAGGAATCATTCATATCCTCTGACATTAAAAAGCAGTTGGATGCCCTGGTTGAAGCTGGTGACATGCGAGCAGATGATTTCTTTTGTGCAGTGAGAAACTTTTTCAGCATCGGTGGATTATCTCCAAAATTGGAGCCGATCATTGGAAAACACAGAAAAACTTGAGTGGGCCCTACTGAGAGCCATCCCAGAGTGGAAAGACATTCAGAGACATTGTCACTCGTAGTACCACTGAGTGGAACATGAACAAGATGGCCGTGTCTGAGAGATGCCAGACATTTTTCGTGAGCTGGAAAGCAAGACCATCAACTTCGAGGTCGTGGAGTTTGTTTTATGCCTGCCTGGGACATCTGCATCTGTGGAGAATGTGTTCTCATTAATGAATGCAGCATGGACACCAGATAAATCTTGACTCAGTGTAACAGTCATGAAGGCAATGCTTTTCATACGTCTTAATTTTGGACTGGACTGCTCTGCATTTTATGATAAACTCTTGAAAGACAAGTGTACACTGAGAAAAATTGCTGCCAGCAAAAAGTACAAGGTGACAACAGTTACAGATGTGGATGCACCCTCTACTTCGCATTGATCTGCGCCTAGGTAAGATACATCAATTTCATTTTTGCTGGGAGGGGGCTGTCCCGTTTTCCACAAGCAGGAATCTGGCCACCCTATTGTTGGAACGTCTGTCAGAAAACCTCTCCACAGCACTCATCCGAGTACTTCATGTTTATCAGCATGCCAAAGCATGAAAAATGAACGAAATATTTAAACCAGCATATCAAACGAAACTAGAGATGCTACTCTTTACAACCAAACAGGTTTAAGTGAAAACTTTTGAAGAGGTTTCTTACCAGAGGCACTTTTGTTGGAGCTTTGCCCATAGAAGCACGGAAATTGACGTGTTTGGTCACATGACAACGTGCGTCAGAAGTTTAATCCTTAAATGACTCCTTAGAGTGTCCTGAACAGTATTCAATGGGTTTAAATGAATTTAAATTATGCGTTGTGTATAGCGAATACAAAATAGTGAGTCCTCGCATGAGGCCGCGGAGTCACACAAGGTTAAATTAAATATTAAAATGCAATAATGCAGTAATATAAACAATAAATAGATTATATGTTCATCAATAAACATGTTGTTTCAACAAAAAAAAAAAAAATGACCTACAATTAAATAAGAATGACTAGGTAAACTAATAGTGGATGTGCTGTTGGCTCTCTGAAAGACGCATATGTTTATTATGGCCCAAAATCATGGACCGTTGGCCGCAATGCGTGCTTTCAAATCTGGGGTGCGAGTACATTAGTTCTTTTCGGTAGTGGCATGATTACCCGCTTCCCCATCCTTTACATGTGGAGACACCAGACATAGACGGATCTTTCAAGATGAAGCGAGAAGAGAGCGTTAATTCGGCATTTAATGAGAGCAGTTACAGGCATCATGTGTTATACTCACTTCGGTCAGCAGCCTTGGCTCTTTATATTGCATCTGCCCCTGACACGAGGGGAGGCGGTCGATCTGTGACCAGTGTGGTCTTTTTTTTCTTAAATTATGCTGCCATATTTTAAAGCTTGTGACATTGTACATGGTGCTGCGACATTTTCTTAACCTGCTTGATCGGCCCTGTGTACTAACGATCTACTGCTAGGTTCAGAATTCCTCATGGTGGACAAAATTAATCGCAGGTGAAGGTTTTAATGCTTTAATTTGTGCTATAAAAAGTCACTAGACACTACAACACTGACTCAACCAATGGGAGTTGGGGGTGGGACTATCTGCTTGTTCGATCAATAGAAGACATAGGTTCAGAAAAAAGTTTTATTTGTTCAATTCTGTTCAGTGGCACAGAAATTACACACTTCAGCTTTAACTAGCTTGCACAGCAAGATTCTTTTCAAACTGTTGCTCCACCATGACAGTTGTTGACCTGAAAGAGAAAACTGACCGTAGAAGAAAACAATTTACACTGATTTCTGCTATAGCATCTTTTGTGGCATAACAGAGAATGCAACGCATACTTGCGTTGTGTTATGAATTGCGGTCTGACACATTTCAGAACACAACACCATGTGAAACTGAGCTTGCGTTGCTAGATGTGCCTCCATTTCACGCACTTCCATAGAGTATGTTTGGGGCCTTAAAGCAATCATCACTGGCAAAATACCATGACTCAAAATCTCAACACAACTAGGAGAATTAGCATACTCTTAGGCCATGTCTAGTAACATGCCTACCAGTGTAAGAAATAGTCATCTTTACACTATTTTCCTTAACTGTACCACCAGCTGGCTGTTAATATACAGTGGGAGAGTGGCATAGCTCATGTCTGCCTCCCCGCTAACACTGTAATGCAGATGCCTTTAGGCTGAGGAGAACAGCAGGTTATCCATTCAGAGAGGTCTCACAGATTATGTTAACTCTGTAGCACATTATAGGTTGAGATGTGATGATGTGCAATTAATAAAACTGGATTTAGTTCTTGTTTTTATCCTGGGTTCTGTTAACTGGTGGTAGTCAGTAATCACCTGTTGTTGTCTGTGAAAATAATGTAAGAAAGCTTGTAGGGTATTTCTTTCCTCATAGAGGCTCAGATTCAACATTCTGGCATGTTGTTAATGTAAGCAAGAATAAGAGGGATAAGTGTTTTTGCATGATGTGAACTACGAACAGGCTAGTCTATTTCTTTTTCCATAATGCATATTTTAAAGCTTGTGTCTCAGTTACAAAAAGCATCTTAATGCGAATATTAACATTTGAACCTTTCAGGTCATAAAGTAATTATGTGCAACATCAGCTCATCAGGATGTAAAATGCAAGGCAGAGCTTTTGGTCTAGCTACTGAGATTTTGCTAGCGGTGATGGTGGAAAATGGTTGTTAAGGCTGCTGCATCAAGGTACTTTTCCCTTTGTGCCCCTGTATATGAATCAACATGTCAATATACAACATCAAATCTCCAAAGCAACTGCATGACTTTTGCACACTGTATTTCAGTGCAAAAACCTGCGTCTTATTCACTAATCAGCCACAATCCAGTTTGCACTGTGTATAGTCATAGTCATTCAGAACATATACACCTTTTTTACATATAAATTAAGTTTATTAGGGATTGCGGCTTTTTCACAAAACACAGCACTATTTCTCTTGTGCAATTAATGTTACGCTATTACTGCCCACGGAAAGCAGACATCATTTTTCAAATGTAATTTTATTTAATATATTTTCTAGTAATCATGGCAGCAGTAATTTTTTTAAATGATGATCAAATGATGGAAAAGAGCATTATAACTGGGCATATATCCTGACGCATGCTGTCGAGCGTGTTTTCTGCATTTTAAACTGCAAACACCCAGAATTAACCAGCAAGAATGGGCAAACTGTTCTCACAGAATCACATTACTATACTTAGATTGTGCAAAATGGTTTTTGCATGCATAATTGTATGTATTGCGGCAGTTTCCTGGTGAAGTGAACACTAGAGGCACCACAACAGCAATGTCTTTTATTCCTTCTCACAAATCACAAGTAAAACAGCAAATTATCATATACTCTTACTTTTCGCCCTGTTCTACACAAAATACTATCTTATGACATCTAAAAACTCTTACGATAGTGCATGACTTGTTAGGTGATACATTTTCATATTTGCATTACATAATCGTCTACATTTACAAGGTTGTTCAAGTATGATCAGTTTGCGTGGTAGCTAAACTGATAGAGAGTTGCGCTTGCAATGCACATAATGTCTTGGTTACTGTCGTAACCTCCATTCCCTGATGAAGGGAATGAGACGTTGTGTCGATGTAGTGACACTAGTCACTATTACACTATTACTATTACACTAGTAGACAAATACCTCTGATCTTTGAGAAAAGGCCAATGGGAATTGGCGAGTGGAATTTGCATGCCACTCCCCCAGACATACGGGTATAAAAGGAGCTGGCTTGCAACCACTCATTCAGGTTTTGAGCTGAGGAGCCGAGACATGGTCCCGGCCATTTCAGCGGGTAGTTCAGTATTGTGGCAGGAGGGACTCAACATCTCGTTCCCTCCATCAGGGAACGGAGGTTACGACGGTAACTGAGGCATTCCCTTCTGTCACTCACTCGAAGTTGTGTCGATGTAGTGACACTAGGGGTCCCTATACAAAACGCCACGACTAACTGAACTGTGTTACATGGACTGGCGGTGCGAGAAGGGCAGACCTCTGCGTGCTTTGTAGCCACCGCACCCGGCCGTCACGTAACCTCCCCCAACGCTCTTACAGGCATCAAACGGTCCCCTGCACCTCGGGGACAAGTCGACTGCACAAAATTAGGGACCGGCTGACCCAGCTGCGGCATCTTCTCTTTTTTTCTCCCCAAAAGGAATGAAATTGTTCAGCTGGGGGCCATATAGGGTCCGTTTGTCGGGGGGTGTCCCTCCCAAGGGGAGGACACCGCGGAGACCACACCCAGCCCGCAGTCTTGTCGGAAGCATCTCATGTGGAGAAGTCCCGTGGTAGGTCCTACCCAATAGGGGAGGAGTTCTACAAACATGGTGACCAAGGAAGATACAGTTTACCAACAGGGAAACTCTTTTTGCAGAAGATCCATCACATGGGGGATGGAGGTGAGTGCCGTCAGGAGGGCAGTCTTCAAAGAGAGTGCCTTTTAGCTCAGCTGACACTAGGGTGTCAAATGGAGCTCCCAGTAGGCCCCGAAGGACCACGGAGAGGTCCCACAAGGGGATGAGATGTGATCTGGGGGGATTTAACCTCCTTGTGCCTCTCAGGAACCTCATGATCAAGTCGTGCTTCCTAAATACCGTCTACTGCATCGTGATGTGCAGATATAGCAGCTACATACACCTTCAAGGTGGCGGGGACAGCTGCCACTCCAGCTTCTCCTGCAGGAAGGAAAGCACTGATCCGACTGCGCATCTCTGGGGGTCTTCGTGTTCGGAAGGACACCATTTAGTGAACAGATATCACTTCAAGGCATGGAGGCGCCTCGTAGAGGGAGCCCTGGCCTGAGTGATCATGTCTACCACCGCCAGTGGTAGGCCACTTAGGTCTTCCACGTCCTGTCCAAGGGCCAGACATGGAGATTCCAGAGGTCTGGTCGCGGGTGCCAGATGGTGCCCCGTCCCTGAGAAAGAAGGTCCTTCCTCAGGGGAATTCACCAGGGGGGGCTGTCACGAGGAGCGTGAGGTCCAAGAGCCAGGTCTGGGTAGGCCAGTAGGGTGCTACTAGGATGACCTGCTCCTTATCATTCCTGACCTTGCACAATGTCTGTGCAAGTAGGCTCACTGGGGGGATCGCATACTTGCGTAGCCCCAGGGGCCAGCTTCGTGCCAACGCATATGTGCCGAGGGGAGCCTCGGTCAGGGAATACCAGAGCAGGCAGTGGGAGGATTCCCGGGAAGTGAACAGGTCCACCTGTGCTTGACCGAATCGACTCCAGATCAGCTGGACCATCTGAGGGTGGAGTCTCCACTCTCCCCTGAGCGTGACCTGCTGCAACAGCGCATCTGCTGTGCTGTTGAGGTTGCCCAGCATGTGAGTGGCTCGCAACGACTTGAGTCGCTGGTGACTCCAGAGGAGGAGATGGCGGGCAAGTGGCAAAATGCAACGAAAGTGTACGCTGCCTCGGCAGTTGATGTATGCTACTGTTGCCCTGGATCAACGGCAATAGCCTCCACAGGGTGAGCAACACTGCCATCAACTCGAGGCAGTTGATGTGCCAACTCAGTCGCGGACCAGTCCAAGGACTGGCGGCTGCGCGCCTGTTGCACACGGCACCCCAGCCATGCTTGGAGGTGTCCGTCGTAACCACGATGCGCCTGGAGACCTGCTCTAGGGGGAACCCCTGCCCATAGAAATGGCAGGTCGGTCCAAGGGCTGAACAGACTGGCGTGATGAGCACACGGCGTGTGCCATGGTGCCATGCCCATCTCGGGACTCGAGTCTGAAGTCAGTGCTGAAGCGGTCTCATATGCATCAAACCGAGTGGCGTGACCGCCGCTGAGGATGCTATATGCCCCAGGAGCCTCTGAAATAATTTCAGTGGAACCAACATTTTCCACCTGAATGCGCTCAGACAGTTCAGCAACGACTGCATGTGCTCGCTCGTGAGGTGCGCCATCATTGAGACTGAGTCTAACTCCATGCTGAGAAAAGAGATGCTCTGAACCAGGGAGAGCTTGCTCTTTTCCCAGTTGACCCGAAGCCCCAACCGGCTGAGGTGCCTGAGCACCAGGTCCCTGTGCACACACAACAAGTCCCACGAGTGAGCTAGAATCAGCCAGTCGTCGAGATAGTTGAGGATGCAAATGCCCACTTCCCTTAACGGGGCAAGGGCTGCCTCTGCGATCTTCGTGAAGGTGCGAGGTGATAGGGACAGACCGAAGGGGAGGACATTGTACTGGTACGCCCAGTCCTCGAAAGCAAACTGCAGGAAGGGTCTGTGTTGAGGTAGAACCGAGAAGTGGAAGTACGCGTCCTTCAGGTCTACCGCCGCAAACTAATCTTGATGCCGGACGCTCGCCAAAATGCATTTTTTGCATCAGCATCTTGAACAGGAGTCTGTGCAAGGCCCAGTCCAGAACTCGCAGGTCCAAGACTGGCCGCAACCCACCGCCTTTTTTGGGTACGATGAAGTAGGGGCTGTAAAACCCCTTCCTAATCTTGGCTGGAGGAACAGGCTCTATCTCCACGTGCAAGGCTGCGGCGTTCTCGCCTTTCACCGAAGTGAAGTGGACGCCGTTGAACCTGGGCGGGCGCCTGGCGAACTGAATCGCGTAGCCGAGTCAGACGGTCCTGATCAGCCACCATGACGGGTTGGGGAGCGTGAGCCACACCTCCAAGCTCCAAGCGAGGGGGACCAAGGGGACAATCGTGTTGGACATACCGGCGGGTGGGGCCTCAGGTGCCAATGGTGGCCGTGGTGAGTCCAGGGACATTGAAGCACTTACCTGGCTCCTTACACCCACCGTAGGAGTGGTCTGGGATGGGGGAGGAGGGGAATTGTCATCACGACCCATCATGACGAAATGATAAGAAAAGATAAACAAGGATTCTCCCCCCGGCCCTCCACCAGGAGAAGGAGTGGTGCTCTTACCAGCTCCTGTGTAGCGGGTCTCTGACTTCCTGGGCTGCCTGTCTCAGGGGTGCTTCGAAGCATTCCTTGGGTTCTTGGCGGCTGGCCGTGAGACTGCATTATGGCAACATTACTCGAAATGGTAAGAAAAGATCCTGGACCACCAGGGTGGACATCACCTGCCTGAGAGACCACGGTGTGACCTTCATCGCCCGGAGGGCGGGATCGGTCGCTGAGCGCAGCTCCTGAATCGATCTCGGGACAGAACTACCCTTGTGCAGTTCTCTGAGTGCCTCGGCCTTGTGCACTTGCAGGAGAGCCATGGCGTGCAGGGCGGAGGCGGCCTGTCCAGCAGCACTGTAGGCCTAAGTCGCTAGTGATGACGTAAACCTACAGGCCTTGGACAGGAGTCTCGGAAGGCTCCGCCAGGTGGCAGCGCTCTGTGGCACAGGTGCACCATGATTGCCTTATCCACCTGGGGAATCGCTGAGTACCCTCTGGCAGCCCCACCGTCGAGGGAACATGACCCGTCCGTGGACGCTGTCCCCGCGTGGGCAGCACCCAGCACGTGAGGCAACAGTCGTGGTCGTGGGAAGAGGAGAGGTAACGATTGCAACCAGGAAATATACACAAACAGAAGACATCTTTAAAAAAACGCTCTCCGTGAGTGCCACTCTTTTAGAAGGGAAATATACTCTTTTAGGCTGCTGAAGTGCCCAGGGGCGTTCTCTGCACTCAGCCGGTGCAAGAGGGGGAGAAGCTGCTGTAATGCACTGTAAATCCAACAGCTTTTGTAGAGGTGAATGGATCGGCGGAAGAATTCAGCTCGCTGAAACACAACCGCTCAGCTCCGAAGAAAAAATCTGAATGAGTGGTTGCAAACCAGCTCCTTTTATACCTGTATGTCCGGGGGAGTGGCATGCAAATTCCACTCGCCAATTCCCATTGGCCTTTTCTCAAAGATCAGAGGTGTTGGGGCTCCCATGGGCGACCCCTAGTGTCACTACATCGACAAAATGTCGAGTGAGTGATAGAAGGGGAACTGGAGTACAAGTCCCACAGAGCACATGAGTGAATATGAGAGCAGATAGTGTCATAGAATTACCACAAAATGGTGTGGTTGCGTCAGAAATCAAGTTTTTCATCTCACATTTGCTTTTTATTACACTATTGGTTAGGTTCAAGGTTTAGTGTAGGGAAGTTGTTTTATTGAATTAAAACTCACTAGAGCATTAACCTTAAAACCTTTGGTTACCCATGTGTTCTTTAACCCCGCCAGTCTGTTTTTGTCTCATTGCTCTTTTCCACTTGTTTGCTCCCTGGCAACACCCCCTTGTTAGCCCTTGTTTGTATATTTGGTTCACCTGTGTCTCATTACCCTGTCTGTGTACTTATAGCAGTCTTGTTCCTCTGTTTGTTGCTGTATCCTTTTGGTTAATGACCTTATTCCATGTCTCTCAGGCATGCTTTAATTTTCCTGTTGGTTTGTTGGGTTCTTGTTTGTTTTTCTTGTTGTTTTGTGAATTGTTTTAAAAAATATTATCATTAAAGATACCATCATTTAACCCTACCCCGCAATTGAGACCTTTCTCTCCCAAATCAGACACCTCTTCTGTTTGAAAGAAAATTTAACCCAATTTTAGCTCCACACAGTGGATATTTCACCTCAGAGCTGCTGTGATGTGTGTACGATACCAGTAATAGAGTATCATTTTGCAAACATTTTGCCATAGTCACATAATTTTCATGCTATCAGGCTGAGATGGGAGTTATGCATTGCATATTGTATACAGCACAGATTTTGTGCGTGCTTATGCTAAAACAATGGAGCGTGCAGAAAAATGGTAGTAACAGGAAAATCATTCATTCTTACTGAATTCCATTACCTTAAAAACAACACATTTACAATACTGATTTGTCACAGCTCAGGTTTGCTTACCATGGTCAGATACCTCTAAATTAAACTATGAACTTGCTAAATATCCTGCAAATCGCAGATGTGGAAATATTTTCATCAGAGAGCCATTCAATTTCATGGTGACATTTTCAAGTGTAAAATTTGCTCTCACAATTATTATCTCCTGTAATGACGGTGTGTCAGTTGCATGCTGAAATCTAATATTATTAATTAGCTAATTCAATTCTGGTATCACCAGTTCCACAATATGTCTGTAAATATGTCAAAAGTAATTCTACTTTTCCTTGTTTAAAAGCATTATTCACCTCAAAATGCTCCTCATGCAGCCTCTCACAGTTAGGTTTCGTCTCTGCTGAGTGTAAATTGATTTGAAAATGAAGATAAATGACAAAGTAGTCCAGTTTGATTGTTGCTATTGATTTACCCATATAAATGTTTATTTATTTATTTATTTTACTGTAAGTGGGGAAAAGGGGTAATCTTGTAGGAGAGACAATCTTTATTTAAGAGAGCTCCTTTTATAATATCCAGAGAATGAATAAGGAAACGTGACTTAAACTAAGAGAGAAATCCCATGTTGTCATGATTCCTTGTTTAAAAAAAAACTAAAACAAAAAACTTTTACATTTTCACTCTGGAACACAGTGGGGTGGCAAGATGGGTTTAGTTTCTTAACAAAAGCAAATTATCTTTTGAGGAAAAAGCCCATGATATTTTCCCTTCGCAG
This sequence comes from Myxocyprinus asiaticus, assembly GCF_019703515.2. Classification (NCBI taxonomy): domain Eukaryota; kingdom Metazoa; phylum Chordata; class Actinopteri; order Cypriniformes; family Catostomidae; genus Myxocyprinus; species Myxocyprinus asiaticus. The sequence goes on along the minus strand of NC_059357.1, from coordinate 32,351,483 downwards.
GCACTGATTCGAGCTGTCAGTCCCAGGGTTTGTCTCTTGGCTGTCTTTCTTTCACTATCCAGGTTTCCTTAAGATGAAAATCACCTTTTCATTGTTCTAGCCGCCTTTCAAATCAGGCTTTCGAAAATCTGTTGTTGTCAGGTAAATATACCCTTACCCCACTAACAAACTGCATCACGAGTTTGTGAAATATGCTAAAATACCAGATGTTTAATTGACACGAGATCACTTTATAGATAGATTTTGTTCTGAAAGAGACTAATTTCAGAGACTATTGGAAATCTCTCTTTCTCTTTCTCTCTCTCATTCTCTCACTCCCTGTGTGTTTGTATTGGAGATGTAGATAAAGATCTCTAAAATAGTATGCAGAAAAATGTTATTATTAATTTTAATAACTTAAAAATGTAAGTTACTGTGGATGTGGTCAAGAGAACTAAACCAAATACACTAAGTACACTAAATTCACCTGGCAATCTGAGAGCCCCACATTATTGCAGGTAAATTAGTACATTTTCATGCAGAGTAAAATGGTTCATCTTTTTCTTGTGGAATTTTATTGATAAATCATACCTTTCTTATATACATCTGTGCAATAGAGCTGTTCATTTTCCTAAAACCTTGAAGAGAATTAGGTTTTTCAAGCCATGGGTTCCTTCTGAAATTTTTAATGGGTTTTTAGAATAGCAGTTTTGAAACCATTGTGTAAGTTGGAAAGAAGTAGTTCACCCAACAAAGATAATTCACTCATCATAACACTCAAGCAATCTCAAACTAGTATGACTTTCTTCTGCAGAACACAAACTAGGATTTTTTTGAAGGATGTCTCAGCTGTTTTTGTCCATACAATGCAATTCAATGGGGTCCAACACTTTCAAGCTCCAAAAAGGACATAAAGGCATCTTAAAAATAATCCATATGATTTCAGATGAGTGGTTTAATCCATTTCTTCAGAAGCAATACAACCAAAAGGCTTCACATCTGCCCAGCTCTCCTATGCACGTTCATAAGAGAAGCTCATTTATGCGAGAACTGTCACGTACATGATACAACCAGAAGTTCTTGCATGAACACGCAAGAGCGCATGTGTCAAGTGCGAAGACGTGTGAACAAGCTTCTCTCGTGAACGTTTATTGGAGAGCTGGGCAGAAATTGAGCTTTTTGGTTAATAAGGACTGAATTATTGCCTTGTTTCTCACCCAAAGTGATTGTATTTCATAAATCGAAGACCACTATTCTGCAAACCCATTAGAAATTCTTGAGGGAACCCATGGTGAATTAGCCTTCCAGTTTGGCCAACAAATTGACATCATTATTGAACAGCTCCATACTTGTTGTATCTGATAGTTCCAAAGCAAACATTATTGCAAAAATAGTAATAGTTCTGGTTCCATATGGTTTACAAAAGAAAGTTGTTGACTACATGTAGGAAACAATGTATTAACATTGATCCCTGTATGTGCTGTTTTGCCCTTAATCTGTTATTATCTAAATAAAGTACACTACATCAAGCTGGATGGTGGTTGTGACTTCACTTATACTATGCTCAGAGTAAGACGTATCGCACACCAGAGTGCCACATGAGGTGGAAGAGCTCCCAGGGGCTGGTGGGATGGTGAAATTATGGTTTGTTTGTGTGTATGTGTCCCTGTCCAGGTCTTAGCACAGAGGTCATTGAAGAGAAGTGTCAAAGCTCCTTGTTTGTTACCATGGTCCCATGATGCTTTACTGGGGGAGCATATCCACCAGAAATGGAATGAATTAAATTATTTATTTAGTATGTGCTTCGAGGATATTTGATATGCTTGGCTACGTTTAGCCCATAGCCTCATCATAATGAAACAGCAAGCAGCCAGAGCGGCAGCACCAGAGACTTTCCACTAGAAGAAGAGAGACATGCCAGTGCCCCAGGCTCTGTTAAATGATGCTCCGCATCCACAGTCAGTCTCTAATTTCTCCTCATGTAATACCCCTCTGAATGCCTGGTTGGCTTTTTTGTCTGTTTCTGCATAAGAAGCATACAATCTGCTTCTCGTATATTTAGGGGGAAACAGAGAAGGAACAGCTCTGAGGATATGTTTTTGCACATTTCCGTCTCATATTCTCATAGTTTTGGGAAATGTGTTGCGACTGACTGTCAGGAAAATATATTTTGGTGTGTGATTGTGGCTGCGGTGTCTTGTTGTTTAGCTACCTGTAAACCACAGAATGGAATTGTCAGAACCTGACCCTGTGTCACCCAACATTTTTCTTGCTTACTGATGTAGCACAGATTCCGGTGGTGATGCTGGCAAGATTTGGGGTCAGATAAGAGTGTGTGACTATTTCTAATGTGTCTCCCACTCATTTTGAGGAAATATTCTAGCCTTAGCGCAAAAGCTAATTGAGGTCTGTTAGGGAACAGGGGTATTATCAGTACGTACAATACTAAAACATTTTAATTGAGTCACCGCTAATGACTGCTTGCTGCTAGAGCTAAATAGTTGTGTGACTAGACTAGAGCCCGACCGATTATGGGATTTTTGAGACCGAAACCGATTTTAGAGAGGGAAAATTCACAGATTACCAATATGGTGGCCGATATATTTAATTTTTGAACTGGAATGAAAACGGACCTTTTCTATATGGATTTTTCACCGATTTTGTACCAATATGACTATGCAAAGGTACTCAGAAGGCTGCTTTCTTAAATATTTTTATCAAAGAATATTTGACATTATTATTATACATTGTCAACAAATTCTAGAAATGAACACTGAGAAAATAAAGAATAAATAAAAATACAATAAATATCTTAATAAACATCAGTACTGTATGTTTAGTATAAGACAATTGCTGACCATTAAAATTAAGAATAAATAAAAATAAAACAAATAGTTAAATAAACATCAGTACTGTTTAGTATCAGGCAAATGCTGACCATTAAAATAAAGAATAGATAAAAATAAAATAAATAGCTAAATAAACATCAGTATTACTGTTCAGTATCAGTCAAATGCTGACCATTAAAATAAAGAATAAAAATAAAACAAATAGCTAAATAAACATCAGTATTACTGTTTAGTATCAGTCAAATGCTGACTATATTAATACTGCCGAGTCAAGATAAACAGCGGCAGCGGTGTTGCACCGTATTCTGCTATACAAGTTCAGGGGAAACTTTCAACGGTGGAAAACCAGACTTTTAAATATTACATTTTATAAATGACACGACTGGAATTGTTCGGTTGAAGGGGGTACCAAAATGTGAATCCTGAACAAAACTGTTTGGTGAATACATGTTTACTCATTAGCTTCCACTCAGCTGACAACAATGAAAGTAGCTACGTGGTTAGCTAGTTAGCTATAAGCTCGCTGTCACAGAAAGTAAAAGACGGACGTTGTTTATTTTACTTTCCAGCATTGTGTCTCACCAACTAGGTAATAACATAGCGTGAAATCAACCCTCAACAGACACAATCCACCACCGCCCTGTTGTCTGCTGAGCTGCAAAAAGATGCTCTGATGTTTACCTTTCAATCTGCTACATTACTGACTGCACTGACAAACTATAGCTGGCTAACAGCATACAGACAAGAGTGACATGGTTGTCAGGGACAAGGTTAACGTTATATTAGTTATATTGAAAAGGGAAAATGATGGGGTCATTGTTTATTAAGTTTCCAGTATGTATTTAACAAACTAGTTAACAACTTACCGTGATGACGCCGCTGAACTCCGCCCTGTGTGCAAAGCCACCATCAGTTCAGCTCTGTAAACAATGGAGTCGGAGCATGATCTGCTGGACAAACTACGCTATGACACCAATTCTAAAGCATTGTTTTCTGCATTATATGTTCTGAAAAAAAGTTTTCATATCGGTAAAATATACGCCGATACCGATATATCGGTATTGCAAAAGGCTAATATCGGCCGACCGATATATTGGTCGGGCACTAGGCTAGAAAAGACCTTTGCTTGGAGTAAAAGAAATGCCAGGAGATTTTTGCTTCACATTGGAGAGGCAAAATTTACCATTGTTTTACAACAGTAACCATAGTATCACCATGGTATTTTGTAGTAAAATCATACTAACCACAAAATTAAACATGGTTACTATATTAACACAATATTACTGTGGTAACACCATGGTTAATTGCCTAAAAACTATGGCTTCCACCAAAAAACATGGTTACTACAATATTACTATAGTCAAACTATGGTTAATTTTACACAGATCAAACTAATTCCCCGACCATCACAGTGATAAAATAACTGCAAGGCAATCAACTTTTATATACATTTTTATTTATTATTATAAGTAGCATTAAAGGAAATATTAAGAGTGGAGACAGGAGGCAGGATGGGAAAAAGTGCAACAAAATGGGGAATTTAACCCGGGTTATCTGCACTAAAAAAACACACACATCCTCACTGTCTTTACACACTTCACCATAGCAGTAACATGCAGTTTGTTTTAAACTTCTGTATTTCCATCAGACTATCTTTGTGCAAATAGACGCACTGTGTGGCAGGTGCTATTGACACCTAGTGCAAATAGTCACTCCGTTCAATTAATTATGGCCCCTGATCCATACGTATTCTCCATAATAAGAAATTTTTCTTACCATCTGAGCAATTCTGGCTTGAAGTAAACCCACCCCCAGATAGCACACGTAAATCACCCATACATCTATTTGATGTGTGTTTTCATCTGTAAAAATCATCTTTCCATATGTCTATAAGACGGATTTCAAAAGGACATTCAGCAGATGTCTTTGTGATGTTAAAGATTTAGAAAGTATGTGAATCTACTAGTTTTAAGATGTTTATAAGATGTTTGAACACAATTAGAATGTGATGCTTTCCAGATAAAACACTTTTTAACAGATATGTTGTAGAGATGTAAGTGTTCATTTAGTGCAGTTACCGACTTACCGAGAGCTGGCAGTACAGAATAAGCAAGGAGCCATTCACACAGGGTGCGTTCTATTTTGAAACAGAACGCAGGGGTCTCTAGACCTTTTTCCAAATGTAAACTACTTTTAACTTAACATGTTAAATGTGCCGCTCATGGCGTGAGATGCTGAAAAACATTATGATGCAACACCACAACTAAAGATGCCAGTGTCCATGTGTACAAACAAATATCACAGATTGAATGCAATAATGTGTGAACGGCCCCTAGGTCTACATCAGATAGATGTCTTTGAATTATCTTCATTTGGGGGCTTTTCTCATCAAATATTGATATATGTGATTCGTTGCAAATAATTAAATTAATCAGTATATCATGTAATAATTAATGTAAAAAAAAATCATTAATTGACAGACCTAAATGTAACAGGTTTGCTTTATCAGCTATGTAAATTAATTATGAAACAAATTAAATTACTAAAATATCCAATTAAGATTATTTGGTTTTAGACTGTGAACATTGCAGTAGCCTATTGGCTGGAAAAGCCTCACCCTGATGCAGACAAATACTAAAACAATATGATTCATTTCTCTCTCTCTCTCTCACTGGAGATTTTGTGCAAATATTAGGATCCAGTCAACAGGGATGATAGGACAAATAGCCTAGTTTCCCACCATCACCGTTAGTTGTTGCCCCCTGTGCTTATATTATCAGTAAAATCCATTCCATTTGTTCAGCTTGGTTTGATTTGCTGTTACAAATGTAAAGATGAAATATGCCTTGTATGTATTCTAGCCATGCATTATAATTACAGAAAAATGTGCAAGGGGCCAAAATCAGGAACAAGATATGTAAAATGCTGATATATATATATATATTCTCTTTGAAGTTTCTGCTATACTGTTGTTATTTATTAAAAGGATTGTTTAGAGAACAGAGTGCTATGTTTTAAATGTCAATCACCAATGATTAGAGTGAGCTGTGATTTCCCACACCTTGAAGAGAAATGGCTTCTTCGAGGCCAGTAAGATTTTGAGCACTGATAAGCAAAACAAAGAGTATTTTTAAACATAATCAACTATTATTAACAGCACACAGTAGCAACCATAGAAAACACAAAGATATATAGACTTCCCCATCAGAATTCCTGCACAGCTCTACAATTGCAATTGTGGAATAACAAAAATTTTAGATCCCTTTTTGGTGGCACTCATTGAAGGTAATGAGCCTGACAGAAGTGGCTGCTTATTGAGCATGGCTGCCCATGATTAAACTGACCCTTTACTGTTCCATCTGACATCATTATCCCCCGTTGGCATGGTCAAACTCCACAGTCCCAGCTCTATGTGTGCTGGCCAGCGGATAGCAGATACTGCACAGGGCACACACAGGGACTATTACTACCATATCTTTTTAATTGAAGACACAGGGACTATTACTACCATATCTTTTTAATTGAAGACCTCAATCCTGAAGTCAACAAAGTGCTTTTATTTAACTCGCTCGCATATTAAAGGGATGGTACAGCCAAAAATGAAAAATATTTTATTCACTGTCTTGTTGTTTCAAACACATATGACTTGTATAGAACAAAGATGTATTGAAAGTGAATTGTGACTGAGGCTAACATTCTGCCAAACATCTCCTTTTGTGTTCTATGGAAGAAAGTCATGTGGGTTTGGAACAACACAAAGGTGAGTGAATGATGACAGAATTTTTTATTTTTGGCTGAAAATTCTTACCTGTAAAGCACATTAAGAATGTACTGAACAGCAAAGGTACTGAATTATTTTGTATCTGCTGTTAAGAGACTTGAACAGGACACCAGTGTTGTAGTCAAGTTACTAGATTCCGAGTCGAGTTCTCACTGCTCAAGTCCGAGTCAAAGTCACCAATATTGTGTCCAAGTCGTGTCACCAATAACCGCATACAAGTCTGAGTTATAAGTCTTTGTCTATACCATAACTTTTTTTTAAGTTTATTGGCATACACATGCACACACACATTCAGCCTTTCAAAGTGTATTGTACAAGAAACCATACACACAATAACAATACCATCTCTTTAGGTTTTTTTTTTTTTTTTTTTTTGTCTTTTTTTGTCTGCTACTTGAATGTTTGATATTGCTTTTAGAAACTTTAAGCACATTTTTCTTCATTTGTTTCTTTGTTCTTATTTTAGTACTAACTGTTTCTTTGTCTTGAATAATTACTTGAGAACTTGAGTCTGTCTGTCTGTCTGTCTCTCTGTCTGTCTGTCTGTCTATCTATCTATCACTGGATCCAATTTGTGTGCCAAACCTGTTACTTCACTCACTAACATTTTGGAATTCAGTTGTCTTTTTTATTATAACCCAAAAATTATTTATTGTTGTCAAGTTTGTCATTATAATCAGCACACTAGAGCAGAAGGGGGGAAAACAATGCCGTTAATCAAGCACTGAAATTTGCTTGGTGCAGAACAATCTGGAATAATGTTAAACATTGTAAAAGTCACCTCTTTGCAGCCTGAACTTGTTCAGAACGTTAAATCTTTGTGACACCTACGCTAAAAACAATCTAGACGCAGTGCAACAACTGAAACAGAACACAGGTGTCTCGAGATGCGTTTTTGAGACATCGAGTTATTTTTAACTTGACACAGTGTCTAAAAATGTGCCGGTCCTGCGTGAGACACTGAAGAAATAGCGAGACGTGGTGCAGCTGGTTTGTTGTGAACGGCCCCTAACACATCCGTTCGCACGTATGTGAGTGAGAGTGCGTGGGCGAAACAAGTTCGGAAGGTCTGTATATTTTTTCATAAATTAAAAACACAAACACAAAATCCTACTTGAAAAACTGACTTAAAAACCCAGCGGACCTCTAACGTGGACCGCTCTGAGAGCGCTGACAACAGCGTGTTCGCACCGCATGCGTATCCAAAACAACATGTCACCCTTCAAGTGGTTTTTGCTGAACCTCCCAACTGGGTCAGGGGGCCTCCGATGTGCAGGGCCCCACACAATTGCGTGGTTCCAAACCGCTACTGTTTCAGTCATTTGATTTGCTCAAGTCACTTACATTGTCAGTGAGCATCAGAAAATCATTCTTACAGTACAACCTTAACCATGTATTATGCTCCATGGACCAAATAGCGAGATGATTCCTCAAACTCTGGTATTCTCCCTTGCTATAGGCTACCACATCTACACGGGCAGAATATTTGAATGAATAAACAGAGGCAGAGTTATTTTGAGTACACATGATGTTTTGAGTGGCACACGCACTCTCTGAACGAGAGCAGGGAGATTTGAGGGTGCGCATCCAGTTTTGAGTGAAAGCAAAGGAAATCCACGTGCGAGCGCAGAGATTTGCGCTCGCGCAACTGGTAGCCTACATGGCATGACATGCATGTGATCTCAAGCCATAAAAGGGCAGAGCGCAAAAGTTAAAAGTTGTAATGAATCCTCTCCTCCAAGTCAGAATGCATTCAATGCTTGAGTCCAAGTCCGAGTTATTAGTGTTTAAGTCCGAGACAAGTCACGAGTCATAAATATCGCGACTTGAATCGGACTCAAGTCCAAGTCCTGGACTTGAGTACTACAACACTGCAGGACACAAAGTGAGCCCTGAGCTATTTGCAGTGTAAAGTTTCACAAATTCCTATGAATACAAATGCGATCTCTGTGCAATATTAGAGCAATATAAGAATCCAATGATTTAATGTAGATTTGAGTGATTTTGAAGGGAAAACTGGGCCGTTTAGCTCTGACAGTTTGATGGCTGGGCTTTGAAAAATGGAAGAACTATGTGCTGTTCCCAGAGTACCGCTTTCATTTCTCCAGGGTCAAAGCAGCCATTTTTAAAACCATAGTTTTATTTACAGTACAGTTGCAGAAGTTCAGAGTAATCTGCTGCTCTGTCTGTCAGACAAATAAGAGCACAGGCAGTGGGACACTCATAGTGGGGCCACAAAATTGTTTTTATAACTACAACAAAATACTATACACAATTCCTCATTTCACACTTGAAATTGGCAGTAATAAACAGTGCAGTATAACTCGCCTATGATATAACTTTTTAATGCTGAAGCCTGAATATTCGTCACAGAGTCTTTCTGTACTGGCTGAACTGATCTAGGGGTATTAACCTTTTCATGAGTGTTTATAAACTCTAGAGCCATTGCGTGGGTGATGATTGTGTTTTTTTTAGATGATTATTCAGACATTCAGACAGTTTTGTGTTTTTATTTGGAAAGGGCTTGATGCAAGATTAAAAGCAGTAATGTGAGTGCAGAGTTTGTGCTGGTGTGAGCAAAGCCGGCGCTTCCCTTGTTCATTAGGGAAGAAAAACAGAATATGCATCAACTTGACACAAACAGAAGTCTTGTGTTGTGGCATAATTAATCATATTCTGACAGAGCCTCATGTCTAATGAGCAATCTAGGATTGTAAATAGTCAATCATGAAATGCTTCTGAGAAATCCATATTACAAAATATATCATAAACGTCAAATAAATTAAACTTTCTCTTAGAATTTGACTAAATTCATGTTACCCATTTTGGGGTGAACAGTCCTGCTTTTGTCCAATGGCTGTACTAAGTATTATGCCATGTAAAAATTAATTGTACAAGCTTTTCAACTGATGCCCCATCTGTGTTTGGGAAAAAGGACATGTAATACATGAATTGTTACAGTACACAGCTTCTCAGTCCTTCAGTGGTATTGCAATTAGAACATCAAAGCATTATTTTTTATTTTTTTATTTATGTTTTATGTTTTTGTTTGTTTGCTTGAATTATTGCAGCGATTTAAATTCTGAGTATAAATATCTAAACCAAGTAGCTAAGTGAAATAAATAAAGCACCATTTTTTATCTAATATGCATCATTAAGTCCATACATTGGATAATTTAAAGGTGTGATCAAAATATTAACTCTTGTCAGATTTCATGTCATGATAGTCTTGATAATATGACATACAGATCATGAACAAAATATCTATTTGCATACAACAATAATACAATTATAATACAAGGAGCAGGGGTGGAATAATAAAAATGCTCTGATATTTTTTGAATTTGTAGTCCTTGCGTATATATACTACTTTCTTTTATAATATACAGTTGAAGACAGAAGTTTACATACACTTAGGTTGAAGTCATTAAAACTGAATTTTGAACCATTCCACAGATTTCTAATTAGCAAACTATAGTTTTGGCAAGTCATTTAGGACATCTACTTTGTGCAAGACACGAGTACTTTTTCCAGCAATTGTTTACAGAGAGATTCTTTCACTTTTAATTGACTATATCACAATTCCAGTGTTTCAGAAATGTACATACACCAAGTTAACTGTACCTTTAAGCAGCTTGGAAAATTCCAGAAAATGATGTCAAGCCTTAAGACAATTAGACAATTAGCTTCTGATAGGAGGTGTACTGAATTGGAGATGTACCTGTGGATGTATTTTAAGGCCTACCTTCAAACTCAGTGCCTCTTTGCTTGACATCATGGGAAAATCAAAAGAAATCAGCCAAGAACTCAGGAAAAAAAAATTGGACCTCCACAAGTCTGGTTCATCCTTAGGAGCAATTTCCAAATGCCTGAAGGTACCACGTTCATCTGTATAAAGAATAGTATGCAAGTATAAACACCATGGGACCACGCAGCCATCATATTGCTCAAGAAGGAGATGCATTCTGTCTCCTAGAGATGAACCTAGTTTGGTGTGAAAAGTGCAAATCAATCCCAGAACAAAGGTAAAGGACCTTGTGAAGATGCTGGAGGAAACAGGTGGGCAAGTATCTATATCCACAGTAAAACGAGTCCTATATCGACATAACCTGAAAGGCTGCTCAGCAAGGAAGAAGCCACTGCTCCAAAATTGCCATAAAAAAGCCAGACTACAGTTTGCAAGTGCACATGGGGACAAAAGTCTTACCTTTTGGAGAAATGTCCTCTTGTCAGATTAAACAAAAATTGAACTGTTTGGCCATAATGACCATCGTTGTGTTTGGAGGAAAAAGGGTGAAGCTTGCAAGCTGAAGAACACCATCCCAACTGTGAAGCATGTGGGTGGCAGCATCATGTTGTGGGGGTGCTTTGATGCAGGAAAGACTGGTGCACTTCACAAAATAGATGGCATCATGAGGAAGGAAAATTATGTGGATATATTGAAGCAACATCTCAAGACATCAGCCAGGAAGTTAAAGCTCAGTCGCAAATGGTTCTTCCAAATGGACAATGACCCCCAAGCATACCTCCAAAGTTCTGGCAAAATGGCTTATGGACAACAAAGTCAAGGTATTTGAGTGGCCATCACAAAGCCCTGACCTCAATCCGACAGAAAACTTCAGGGCAGAACTGAAAAAGCATGTGTGAGCAAGGAGGTCTAAAAACCTGACTCAGTTACACCAGCTCTGTCTGGAGGAATGGGCCAAAATTCCAGCAACTTATTGTGAGAAGCTTGTGGAAGGCTACCAAAAATGTTTGACCCAAGTTAAACAATTTAAAAGGCAATGCTACCAAATACTAACAAAGTTTATGTACATTTCTGACTCACTGGGAATGTAATGAAAGAAAAAAAAGCTGAAATAAATAATTCTCTCTACTATTATTCTGACATTTCACATTCTTAAAATAGTGATCCTAACTAATCTAAGATAGGGAATGTTTTCTACGATTAAATGTCAGGGCTTGTGAAAAACTGAGTTTAAATGTATTTGGCTAAGGTGTTTGTAAACTTCTGACTTCAACTGTAGGTCTACCTATATTAACATTTTTCCATTATTTCCTTCATCACAAATAATAGCCTATGCTTTTACCTTTCTCACTAAAAATACCATGGTATTACAATGTTTTTAGACACAGTCCATAGTAATGCAATGTTTTTGACATCATGGTATTTTTTAAATTACCTTGGAACACCATGAACATATCATGAAATATGAATATAATAATCATTCAGTACCATGGCATTACCCTTGTAACACCACAGTTCATCACAGTGCTAATCTTTTTCTTGTCTCATCTCTTTTCTCTTTACTTTCTTTCATCTTTGCTCCCTCACTTCATCCTGTCATCTCTGCTGCTTCCTCTCTGATCTCATCGTCCTCTTTATAGAACTGACACTTTCTGTAGTATTTTTAATTAGTTTCATTTCATAATAATGACATGTTATTTTATTATACTCTGTCATGAATATTTAGGACCTTACAGCAGTAATATGGCAGAACCATGGCACAATGGTGGTACCAAGATAGTAATACCATGGTTATGAATGGTTACCATGAAGCCTCCATGTCCAAAAAATGGTAATACCATGGTACTTTTTACAAAATGATTAGTCTAATAACTTATTCATTTGAACAAAAAATAAACTGGTTTAGGTGAATCAGACAGCTTCTTCAGTATTCTGAGAAAGATGCGACGTGACCGCTCCCATTATAATTAATAAAGCAGTCTACACTGCATGTGCGATGTCGGAAATGCAGTAGCAATCAAGTATACGTTTTTGATGAACTTACTGTACATTACAGTAATTTACATAGAGCGGACTTTTTTTCTGATGTGTTACTCGTTTGAGGCAGTGCAACTTTGATGATCCCAGGGGCAAATTCCCAACTGCATTTTTGCACTCTTGAAGGGCACTGCAGGAAGGGGACACCACTCAAAGGGTTGTTCCAAACGAAAGTGAGAAAATTAAGTTTCTCAATGGGCCCTTACACAAGACTGTTAGCGAAGGGTACATTCATACAGTAATGCCATGTTCCTTTCAGAGTACCCACTTCAAGGGCCCTGCCCTTCGGAGTGAGTTGGGCATGGGGATGATCACTTTCGATTGGAATTCGCCCTGATCTGCACATTCATATTCTCTCGTTGTCACATTATTACTGTTATTGTGAGATTATAAAGAGATTTTGTTTTATTTTATAATTTTATCTTTATTTAATAATTTCCCCCCTTTTTCTGCATGACCAGAAGGGAACCTGTAGACTTGTGAACGAAAGGAGCAGCCCCTGCTGTTGTACTGAACATCACCCCGGCTGTGATGAAGCTATAGGCATGAAAATATAATTTATAACATATTGAAGACAAAATTTGGCTAGTTAATTTGTATTTTTTTTTTTCTTTGCCAACAAAAATATTTCCAACCTGGTCTTTATTATAGCTACATTTTTAAATCAACACTAAAAGTGCTACAACAACAATGACTTTCATTCACTTTCACACTAATCACAAGTAAAACAGCAGATTATCAGTTCATAAACACAACACTGGTCCTCACACAGTGTTAACATGATATCTTAACACTTTTACTATAGTGCCTGACTTCTAAGGTGATCAGTTTTAACATTACATAACCAACTACATTTGCAAGCTTATTCGAGTGTGACCAAGTTGCATGGCACCTCAACTGATTGAGCATTGCACTTGCAATGCACAGGACTGGGGCACGGTTCCAGAAGAGCATGCAAGTCGACACTTGAGCCAAAAGTATCCTATAAACATTACAGAATGTGTAGTACTGTGCAGTAAAAGTTGCCTGCCATGACATCATGAGTTCCTCATGCACCTCTGGGAAGAATGGAACTGGGGCGGAGCGCGGCTGTGAGCGGCGCTCTGAGCCCAGCAACCAGTCATTGAGTCACGAGGGCTCAGGGCAGGGTGGAGGGTTCCACTCGAGCCCGATGCTCGTGGCAGCCCAGGCAAGTATGGCTGCCAGCTCCGCATCGGCCTCGGATTGGGCGACCACACCTGAAGGTGGGAGCCCTGCCGAGTCCTCCATGTCCGAATGTAGCAGCCCGCTCTCCGATGCTGTGATCGAGAGCTCATCCTCCTCCCGAGCCCCGAATGAGACATTAAACTCGCCAGAACTCAACCAGGGGAAACGAGCGTACTGGGGAATGGGAGGTCCGTGGAGGTTCACCCAGTGTAACCACTCCCATTGGGGTCCCCAAATCGCCCCCAGCGCTAACCGTCGTGACCTTGTGCCCATAGGCAGAAGGATCGGGGCGGGGAGCGGCTGAAGAAGGAAAGCTGCGACCACAACATTGCCATGGTCATGCTTTCGCAGTGAGAGCATGACCCATCCACAAACGCTGTCTCAGCGTGCCTATGGCCCATACACGTGAGGCAGCGATCGTGGCCATCAGAGGTGGAGAGATAATGACCACATCCAGGAACTGCACATAAATGGAAAGGCATCTTGAAAAAGACGCTTTCTGTCAGTGCTCACTCTTTTAGAGAAAATATACTCTTTTAGTTTGCTCAAGTGTGGCTGCTGAAGCACCCAGGGGTGTTCTCTGCACTTATCTGTGCAAGAGGGGAGAACCCGCTGTAATGTACCGTATATCCAACAGCCACCTTTAACACTTTCACTTCGCTCTCATCAGAGGTGAATGGAACGCAGTGGATTTCATCAATTCCACTCGGCTCCAAAGAACAAATCTGAATGAGTGGTTGCAAGCCAGCTCCTTTTATACCTGTATGTCCGGGGGAGTGGCATGCAAATTCCACTTGCCAATTCTCATTGGCCTTTTCTCAAATATCAGAGGTGTTTGGGGCTCCCAAGTGCGACCCCTAGTGTCACTACATCAACACAACATCGAGTGAGTGACAGATAGGGAACCTGATAGAGCATTGATTTTAAAAACCTCGTTTTAAATATTTAACTCTCTTTTAGAGCCACACAGTGGACATTTAGTCTTGGAACTGCCGCAATACATGTAATGAACCACACAACATAATTTTGCAAAAATGTCAAATCAAATTAGAGGATTGTAACTAACTGTTCTATGATTGTCATTAAATGCCAGACAGGCATTAAGAAATTTTGCATGAATTCTTTGTCCATATCACCTCACTTTGGGCCTCAGTGTCTCAACAAGTCTAACTGCGCTTGAGAAAGAGAGGGAGAGCAACTAAATCGCAATAGACGGACTCATGGAGATAGTCTGAAGAATAGATTTTGTTGTTGTGAAGCGTTAGGATTAACTGGCCAGCTTAGGCAGACAGAATGATTGGCACACATCTGAAGACAATTCCCCAGGGTAAATCGTTGAGTGAGTGTGGAGGCAGAAGAGAGAACAGTGTTTACTGGATTGTGCACTGTGATGGATTTACGGGTTTGGGAAGAGAAAAGGCTGAAAAGCCATATAGCAGAATGAGATGCACATCCACTCAAGCCTCATAGGCAATCTGCCAGCTATCATACAATCTTTGACACTTGTCTGGTGGCATGACTTAAGCTTAAAGCTGCCTGCTTGCAGGACCTGTGCACATTCAGCAATGGCTTCTTGAAATGCTGTCTGGGAACCGAAACAGTCTGGACATTTCAATGAGCGACACAGAGCAGTGTGCGATAATGGGCGACAGGTGCCATTGGAGAGATTGCCTTTACGATGAGTTGTTAAGCTCAACCAAAGGTCCTCATTCAAAGTGACCATTAAAGAACTCATTCCGCTCTGGGGTTTATATCTGGCGCCACATTATTAACTAAATAAATCCTCCCAAGTCAGTAAATGTTCTGCCGAACCTAGATGCAAAACAAATCCCTCTGAGTAATGTCCAGCATGTAACCAATAGGAATAAAGACTCTGAGATTTAATAGGTTATAAAAATGAAGCCATATGGAGAGTGGGTTAATCTTACATGTTACAGTGAACGTTTGCACTTTATGATTTGTGTTAAGACACATTTTGCTCAAAAAATTGCATTTTTTAATTAAAATCCTTAAAGAACAGCTTTAAGGGGAAGAAATAAAAAGTAGCCAACAAGAAGACATAAACAGCAACAGCAGGGGCCCTGGGAGAAATAAGGCCGCCCCCTCCCTTTGAGGCCCTTCGATGTCTCCAAGACTGAGCAAATAAAAATGTCTTGGACTGCAACCATATTAACAGGGATGGAGGGGATTGATATTAGACACATAAAAAGAATAACCCACCCTAGAGCAAGCTGCACCAGGCAGTGAGCAACAGACCGTAAGCAGGGGCTCGACCTCGGAGAAGGCAGAGATAGAAACAAAGAGAGAGAAACAACTGTGCATCTTGCCCACTGAGGCAGGGGCCTGTACCAAGATGCTAGTTGAACAAACTCAGGGTTACAGGATTGGTTTCAAGTTGATAAAACCAAACCAATTCAATCAGACGCATGATGCTGCTCATCAATTTTCAGGCTTTGATCCTGAGTTTAAGATTAGTTCATGCGTGCATGCACATGATATGAATGAGCAATGTTTGCAGCGAACAGCCAATGGCGTGATTTACCTGTTCGCTGAAGGCTGATCATTATGAAAATATAAATTCATTTAAACAGTGAATTCATATACTAGATCCACAAAAAGAACGTCCATTTTTTTGAGAGCGCTAAGTCTAAGTGCAGTTTTCGTGCATGCCATTACCTACAAAAAAGTCTCTTGGACCCATGCCCTAAACTCAACAGGAAGTCAGCCATATTGATTTTGCTCTTCAATTTTTGCTCAGTTTTTGCCATTTCCAGGCTTTGTACTTTAACGAACTCCTCCTAGAGATTTCATCAGATCTACTACGTATTTGGTTATTCTAATCTAAAGGCCTTGGCAATGCTAAATTGCGAAGCTTTTGAGTTTTCACTGCACGGCATGGCTGTGAAGGTCTGACAAATTTCGATGTTTCACAATGAAACAGTAAGTTGTTATAACTCATACATACAATGTCCAATCTGCCCCAAACTTTGTTTGATAATAGTCCCAGCCTGAATACATCTACGTGCCAATATTCAGTTATAGTCATAGCGCCACCTACTGGCAACAGCCAATTCCAAGTCTTGTACTTTAACAAACTCCTCCCAGAGATTTAATCAGATCAACATTATATTTAGTCAGTCTTAATCTAAAGGCCTTAGTGATGTTAAATCGTGAAGCTTTTGAGTTTTCGTTGAAGGGCGTGTCCGTGGCGGCCTGACAAAGTTCGATATGAAACGAATCACATTTTTTTAGGCTTAAACATGTTCAGAAACTCATGAAACTTTGCACACATCTCAAAAGTGGGGAAAATGTACATATGATACTGGTTTTAGAATTAATTGTGGCAAAATGGCTCGATAGCGCCACCTACAAAATTTCAACGAAGCAGCCCTCACACCACGTTTCACTTACACGTAAGAAAATCGGAAGGCATATGTAACATGTCATCACGTACAAAAAAGTCTCTTAGAACCATATCCTAAACCCAACAGGAAGTCAGCCATTGTGATTTTTCTTTTAAATTTTTGCTCAGTTTTTGCCATTTCCAGGCCTCGTACTTTAAGGAACTCCTACTAGAGATTAAATCAGATCAACATCATATTCGGTCAGTCTAATCTAAAGGCCTTGGCAATGCTAAATTGCAAAGCTTTTGAGTTTTCTTTGAACGGCATGTCCGTGGTGGCCTGACAAATTTCAATGTTTCGCCATGAAACAGGAAGTTGTTATAACTCAAACATAAAATGTCCAATCTGCTCCAAACTTTACATGTTTTATAAGAGTCCTGGCCTGAACACTTCTATATGCCAATAATCAGTTATAGTCATAGCGCCACCTACTGGCAACAGGAAATGACGTTTTACACTGTGAAACACTCTTAACAACATTTAAGTGACATTCCCCTGACACAGCAACCCCAACGTGTACCAGGGTGCGAGGGCCCGTTCATCGCTGCTTGCAGCTTTAATTATAATAATTTTTATTGTTATGTTTATATGTATTGTTATTCTTGTATATTTACAATTGTATTAATGATTTCATTTTGACTAGTCATTTTCCACCTGTCGTAAAGTTATTTTTAAGTCACTGCAAAAGGGGCCGGTGGAAGAAGTTGGAGAGAATAAAATGTTTGGATTTAATATGATTTTTTGACCACTTCATTATTTTGATTATATTTCTGTTTAGTTTGAAGTGTAATTTGAATTTAGAAATATTTTTGGTTAATTTTTTTTGTTTCAATTCATGAATTAAATTTTTTTAAATCAATGTCAACCAGTAGAAGTGAAGTGCATGCCGTTACAATCACTGTTAATACTAGCCATGATTTGTGTATCAGTAGATGAAAATTAATAATAATACTTACATTCTCTGTAATTTAACAGAGCCTACATCCATATGAACCACATTTTCTGTGCGCATAAATGGAGCATGTGCAAAATAATGTAAATCCATATTTCTATTCGTCTAATTCATTACATACAGTCCATTTACACTACCAACTTATTATGAATGTGTTGTCTTTATTTATATCACTGGCGCTGGACAGGGAATGGACTGTATAGGATGGAGACTGGACCAGAGAAGAACCTCCCTTTACTCGATTAGCGCCTTGCATGCACAATTTAGCCAAACCCACTTGCACCTAGACTTAGCGCTTGCTTGCATGAAAATACCAAAACTTCCTTGCCATGCCCATTGACGTTGCACTTATGACTTAAGGCATTGCATTGTGCTTACAGGCTTATTCATTTAAAAACTTAAAGGGATAGTTCAGCCAAAAACGAACATTTCTCATCATTTACTCACTTTCATGCCATCCCAGATGTGTTTGACTTTCTTGTGCTGAACACAAAGATTTTTAGAAGAATATCTCAGCTATGTTGGAATGCAAGTGAATGGTGGCCAGAAATATGAAGCTCAAAATAGTAAAAAATAAAAATATAAGGCAGCATAAAAGAAATCCATACAACTCCAGTGGTTAAATCCATGTCTTCAGAGGAGATATGATAGGTGTGGGTGAGAAACAAATAATTAGTCCTTTTTTACTAAAAATTTGCACTTTCACTTCCACTTCTTTTGTTTTTGGCTATTCACATTCTTTGAGCATATCACCACCTACTGAGCAGGGAGGAGAATTTATAGTAAAAAAGGACTTAAATATTTATCTGTTTCTCATTTACACTTATTATATCACTTCTGAAGACAGTTTTAAACACTGGCGTTGCACTGATTACTTTTATGCTGCCTTTATGTGCTTTTTGGAGATTCAAAGTTCTGGTCACCATTCACTTGCATTGAATGGACCTACAGAGCTGAGATATTCTTCTAAAAATCGTAATTTGTGTTCAGCAGAAGAAATAAAGTCATACACATTTGGGATGGTATGAGGGTGAGTAAATGATGAGAGAATTTTCATTTTGGGGTGAACTATTCCATTTAAAAACTTAATTTACATTGAAAGCTTAATTTCATTTAATACTATTTCAAATTAATATAGGCTACTATTGAATAATTAAAAAGTAAGCACTCGGAATGCTGCATGCAATAATTGCTGCAATAATACAACATATTTGTACTTTTTTTTTTTAAACCTAGAACAGGCAAGAGTGGGAAATTTTATTTTATAAAAAATAATTTAATGTCACTTTTTACACCATTTGGTAAAACATATCCAAAGGATTTTTTGATATATTTGATATATATTGGATTTTATAAGTTGTATCTCCCAGGATGCGTGTGGGTGTGTATGTGTGGGCGGGTTTGGGTGGTTTACAAGGAAATTTTTAAGGTTACAAACTGATAATTACAAGGGTATTATGCTATAAAAGTGGTTAATGAGGACATTTCTAGTGTCCCTATAATTCACATTTTTAAAAAAAAAAACATAATAAACGATGTTTTTTTGAAAATGTAAAAATGCAGAATGTTTTTTTGTGAGGGATAGGTTTAGGGATAGGGTTAGGGGATAGAATCTATAGTTTGTACAGTATAAAAAATCATTATGTCTGTGGAGAGTCCTCATAAGGATAGCCACACCAACGTGTGTGTGTGTGTGGGGGGGGGGTCCCAATAATTTAAATCTCTTAAAAAAACATACTAAACGATGTTTTTTTGAAAATGTAAAAATGCAGAAAGTTTTCTGTGAGGGTTAGATTTAGGGGTAGGGTTAGGGTTAGGGGATAGAATCTACAGTTTGTACAGTATAAAAATCATTATGTCTATGGAGAGTCCTCATAGTGATAGGTAGACCAACATTAATATATAATTAATTATCAAAGTCAGCATGCCTGCACCATGGGCGGTTTTGCATGTTGGTTTTATGTCTGGCTGACTTAACGATCAGAGAAAATTTGAACCAAGTCAAGTGACCCACATACTCAAAACGGACCCAACAATGATAAATAATAACAAGATTGGGTGAGAAACTTTTTCTCATACCCCCTATAAGAAACTAAAGAGTTTGTGTGTACAGTAACTGAG
This sequence comes from Myxocyprinus asiaticus, assembly GCF_019703515.2. Classification (NCBI taxonomy): domain Eukaryota; kingdom Metazoa; phylum Chordata; class Actinopteri; order Cypriniformes; family Catostomidae; genus Myxocyprinus; species Myxocyprinus asiaticus. The sequence continues at coordinate 32,331,406 of NC_059357.1, read as the reverse complement.
TTCACATTTACAACAGCTGTATAATGTGCTCCTCATTTTAAAAGCTCCTCTGTCTACAAATGCCTGGTGCCATGCGGTGTATTATTTGTATATTAACTTGTAGCAGCCAAACATATTTGGAATTTAGCAAAAGTGAAATTAAAGTGAATCTGGATCACTTTAAATATAACGCCTTCAGTGCATGTAAGCAAGCGGAAACAAATTCGGAGCACATCTGTTACTCTGAGCACGAGATGGAGTTGTAGAGCACAGAACTGCTATGAAAGCACTGTAAAAATCCACTAACACAAACCAGCTTCATGGTTCAGACCCTTGGTCTCAATGTTTTCAGCAGATCCCCTATGTATCAATGTACTGACATGTTTAAGTTGGCGCTGGTGTCCAAGACTATTAACTGAGTGAATTTTACAAATGGAAGAGGAATTAATGACTGAGCGAACTGTATCCCTGTTTTGATTGAAAGGTGGTCTTGGTACGGTTCAAGAGAACTTGGTATAGTTAATCAGTGCTGGGGAGTAATTAGCGACGCTACGTTTTTCAGTAGCATGACAGTAGTTCAGCTGTTTTCACAATAATGTAGCTTTTCCAGTATCTAGCTACTTTTTCCAATGAGGAGAGCTGTAGCTTACAAAACGCAACATTTGTCACACTGTATTGCGAATGCAGCAATGGAGACGAGGGAGAAATCAAACAGGCTCACCTAAACTGTCCTTTCGCTCGTATGTAGAGCTGGGGAACCTAAATCATTTAAGTGAATTGGTTCTTTCGGACAGTTCATGTAAGTGAACCTGTTAAAATAAATTATTCACTTGTATTTAGGAACTCCAATTCATTTTAGTGAGTCAGTTCTTTCGGATGGTTCATGCTATTGAACTACAGTAGTTGATATACATATGCCCCTATGCAGCCTTAAAGGGACTTTAACAGAAGTCAATGTGTTCATTTTTTAAAGCTAAATATTTAGTTAATTACTACAGATTATCACTATATTTCGACTCATTATATAAAATAGGGTGTTTTGTAGTTTTATTTGTTTATATTAAGTATAAATGTATATGTTTGATTAAAAGGTGCACTCAGTAACTTTTGTCTTTGTGTCATCTTGGACTTACACTGACACCTTGGTGGATGCAGCATCAATAGTTTCAGCATAAAAATCAATAGTTTCAACTTCAGAACCCATTGTAGAAATGTACTATTCACAGTCATCCATCCATCTTCTTAAGCCACTTGTCCTATGTACGGTTACAGGTAGTGCTGGAGCCTATCCCAGCTGTCTTGGGCCGAAGGCAGGGAAACACCCTGGACAGGTGGCCATCACAGGGCTAACACACACAGACATATATATTCACACTCTCACCTACAGGCAATTTAGAATTTCCAAGTCTGCATGTTTTTGGACAGTGGGGGAAACCCACACAAACACAGGGAGAACATACAGACTCCACACAGAAAGGCCCTGGGTGAGCCAGGACTCAAACTGGGGACCTTCTTGCTGTGAGCCGACAGTGCTACCCACTGAGCCACCTATTCACAGTCAGCCAAGTGAGTAGTATTTATTCTAACATGTTGTCCCCATCAGTGGACCCTTAAAATTAAACAGCTTTTATATGGTTACTGATGTAACTGGAATCTTCATCTCATGTGGTTGCTCGTGATTTTATACATATGTTTCAAAATTACAATTCATTTCTTTAGGATAATTTTTTTTAATGAGGAAAAATAACTGAGTACACCTTTAAGGTTGTCACCCTACTTGTTCAATGATACCCTAATTAAATATTTAACTATCAGTTCTTCAAAATGTCTGATAGCAGAATTAAATAATATCATCAGCCTGGGTAGCTTAGCGAGTAAAGACACTGACTACCACCCCTGGAGTCGCGAGTTTGAATCCAGGGCATGCTGAGTGACTCCAGCCAAGTCTCCTAAGCAAGCAAATTGGCCCGGTTGCTAGGGAGGGTAGTCACATGGGATAACCTCCTCATGGTCGCTATAATGTGGTTGTCGCTCTCAGTGGGGCACGTGGTGAGTTGTGCGTGGATGCCGCGGAGAATGGCGTGAAGCCTCCACACACGCTATGTCTCTGTGGTAACACGCTGAACAAGCCACGTGATAAGATGCGCGGATTGATAGTCTCAGATGCAGAGGTGTCTGAGATTCGTCCTCTGCCACCCGGATTGAGGTGAGTCACTACGCCACCACGAGGACTTAGAGCGCATTGGGAATTGGGCATTCCGAAAAGGGGAGAAAATAAAAAATAAAATATCATCTGATTGGTATTTACAAATATTTTCTTCATTAAATACCTTTAATGTAGTTAGTGTGGCTAGCTGTTTTTTTAAAAGAGTAGCTGGACTGTATTTTAAAGGAATAGTTCACCCAAAAATTATAATTCTCTCATCATTTACTCATCCTTATGCCGTCTCAAACTCTTATAACTTTTTTTCTTCAGCGGAACACAAACGTAGATATTTTAATGGAGATATGATGAATAAGTCCATACAATGCAAGTCAATGGGGACCAACACTTCCAAGCTCCAAAAAGCACATAAATGCACCAAAAATTTAATCCATATGATTAATCCAGTTGTTTAATACATGTCTTCTGAAGTGATACGATCAGTTTTGGGTGAGAACAGACCCAAATTTAACTCCTTTTTCACTATAAATTTTGACATCTGCAGTCTCCTTGGCGCATTCATGATCTGAAACTCAGTTACACTTCCACACGCTTGATACATGCGCAGAGCATGTGTACAGCGTGTGTTTATGGGCATAGCACGTACCGGCCTTGTATCTTAAATGGTACCTTTTTTCTTAGAGTGTAGAACTCATGATGGTACTCACATTGATTAAACAAAAGTACCGCAGTTATGCAATATGCTAATTGTGACATTAAATACTTTAGAACCCTAAAGTACAGTGTGAAATGAGACCAGTGGGGCAGCAGGAGAGAGGTAGAATTGAGTTCAGGAATGGATCAAGGAATCCAAACAAGTTTTAAAACAGCCTAAACAGATGCACTCATGTACAACACACAAAATGGCTTTTCTGTATAGGAAATAATAACTGGGTGAGTGAGGGATAATGTAAAGTCAGCCAGTCATTATCGCAAAATAAACCCTGACAGGGTGATCAGGACCCTCATATTGCTACTAGCCACAAAAATAAATAAATGGACATGAAATATTGATATAAGCTGAAATTATTGTGTTATTTGGAAAAAAGTGGAGTGTATTACATGGCTACTTAACAAATAAATACATGGACATGAAATATTGATTTGAGTTGAAATTGTTTTATTAGCATACTTGTAGAGACCGTAAAGAGACGTGAGCACAGCTATATAGAATACAAAGGTTTCCCTGACGAGAGGCCAGTTATACAGTGTAGCCAGGGACAATGGTCATTATTTAGAAATATTTCACTTCTGAATGCCGCAACTGAATCAAGTATTCCCCAGAACCTTTTAATAATTATGTATGAAATGTGACAAATTTGAAAGGTGCTACAGGAAGAAGCTGCTATGACAGACAAGAGTGTCATGGAATTTTTATGACTTGCATCGCATCAGTTAGCCTCAATACACACGCCCATCCTCAGGAGTACAATCAGTCATGTTTTGTTATTCCCGGTGAAGGAAAAGATGTCATTGTTAATCGTTAAATGACACTTGACTTCTGCCACTGTGTAGTTGCCTCATATACTATATTAATATTTTGTCAGGTAGTAGCTGCCCTTCTCTCATATTGCTTTTTTGTCAAGCGTAGGAATGGAGAACCACATTCCTGGAAATGAGTTATACAAATAAAACACTGCAACACAGTGTTATGTGGCATCATGTACAAGTTCTTAGTGTGTTGCAATAAAGCCTGGCTGACAAAGAGAAGGGTCAGTTGCTGAAGATCGGTTGCGGCTGATATTGCGGGATGCCTGAGCAGAAAGAGAATTTGAGAGTGAATCATGGCTCTCTCCTGGTCCTCCGCTTAAGATGGCAATCTACTGTAAATCAATAAGCAACCATACTGGCCATACGTCCCCAATGCTGGCACAGCTTAATTACCAACCAGGCCCGGCCTTAAATCACACCATATGAGATCAAATAAATAATGACCGGTTTCAGTGCTCTGGTCTCTGTCAAAATCGGCAAATGCAAATGAGTTACAAATTTATTGAGATACAACAAGCTCTTGAGGAACATCCTGCATTCCGGGTTGACAAATTGAAAAGGGAGGAATGTCCAGGAACCATGTTTCTTGCTGCCAAATAAGACTGCACAGAGTCTCTGGCTGCTTAATTCCCTATAAAACAAATAAAACCATATTTTTTTTGCTTTCACACTTAAACTTCTGAGTTCAATTTTGAGATCTCCAAAGACAAACAATACAACAATCTGTGTTTTCCTCAGCAGGCCGATATCTTTCTGTCACCGCACAATAAAATGGAGTTTCATAAACAAAGTTCAGGAGGAGCAAGTTCATTTAATCTGACCTATCACACAGCCAGAGTAAGCGTATGTAAACAGCTGCTTACCTCTATGTGACATCGATTCTTCCGGCATTTGGCTTCATCCACTTACCCACGACAGATCCATGCGACAGTTTTGGATGACACACTACTCTGCACAAAGCATTTGCCCTCATCAGATAAGCTCTTCCATCGCAATCATTATGTTATTCACCAAGCCGCCGCAGCAGCCACTATTCATTTTTTGCGGCAATGCTGGCTGCCAATTTAACTGTTGTCTTTCTTTTATTCTCATCTTTCCTCACCGAAGCAGACATGGTGTCAAGGCTGCCTCCACACAGGCAACTGCTTCATTGTAAACCTGTGGTACAGCCCCCTATGGCTGTACACAGGTCCTTTCATCCTATTTTCTGCCCGGAGTTGTCCCGATAGCGTGAGGCTGCCTCCGCAAATGGGGGCCACTCCAGCTTCATGCCACTTGAGCTCTATTACAACTTTAATTTAACATAAGGGAATCAAAAGATTAACAATTTAATTCAAACATTATTCCAACACACTCCAGCATTTCAATCTGGTTCTCCCGCACAGGTGATTCCTGTTAGCCCGATTACCTCACAGTGCAGCTTGTTTAGGGCGCGTTCCATTCAGTGATCGTTCCCATGCCCTATTCCCTTCGGAGTCTTTAACATCAATTTTGAGATATTTAGAGCGCTAAGAAGTGGGTGGCTCAACATTTCGGAACTCGCTTTTAAGCCTTTTTGATCAGAAATTCCATTTGAAGTTATCTTCCAAAAAATGCCTATCATGATTATTCACCCTTCAAAGTGCCCATCGGAGTATGATTTATTCCATTTGGAGCACAGGGGCAATCATGCAAAAAAGAACTTCCTTTTAAACGACCACTTCTCTAATTACAAACATCTTTCCAAATCAGTGCAGACATTTTAGCGCAAGCTCGCTGCAGCAGCAGCATCCGCTCTGACCATGCTGCAGCTCACTATAGCTATATACAGCTTCTGTCCGAACAGACCTGAGCAGAAATCAGCTCCGCAAGCAACGGGTCACGCTCCGCGTCACAACTCGTTCATGAATCATTCCGCAAACATGTCTCAGCTCCTCGCAGCATTCAAGCTCGCTGTGCAGCTCCAATATCTATGAAGTGAGCTCAGTAAAATACAGCATAAACCATTCTCACATTTATCGTATGCTCTCCCATTGAACACAGTACGGACCCGCAGAGGATTCAGCCTGTTCATATCGCAAAAAAGAGGGAGGGCTCTCCTTTTAAAGCAACTTTAATCACTTCATTTGAATGCAGCATGGGCTCTCTCGTTCAAATGCAGTGAGAATCACCACATCCAGGCTGTGGGCTCTCCTGTTCAAACGCAGTACAACTCTCCTATACAAACACAGTACGGCTCTCCCGTTCAAACGCAGTACGGCTCTCCCATTCAAAAGCAGTATGGCTATCCCATTCAAACGCAGCACGGGCTCTCCTGCTAGAATCGCAGTAAGGGCTCTCCCATTTGAATGCTGCAAGAGTCACCACATCCAGGCCGTGGGCTCTTCCATTCAAACTGCAGTAAAACAGCTCTTCCATTCAATTGCAGAACAGGATCTCCCATTCGAATGCAGTGGGAATCACCACATCCAGGCCGTGGTCTCTCCCATTCAAATCGCAGTGAGGGCTCTTCCGTTCAAATGTGGGAGGACCCCCATTCGAATGCAGGCTGGGCTTACCCGTTCGAATCGCCATGTTGAACCTTACGTCAGTAGGATACAGGATACGCAGCAGAGTAAATCATTTACACGAATCAGATCAACAAAAGAGGTCATTCAATTGTCATCTTCAATCTGTCAACTCCCATCCAGCCCTTCCAATTTCTAGCACACTATCTCCATTACAGAGGGTCCCAAACCAAATCCCCTCTCGGTTCGTCAACAAAGAAGCAGCTTCCTGATTCTGGTTCCAAAAACACCTGAAATCCGTCCTGCTCAAATCTGGCATCTCAGCAAAACTATATTCAAGCGATTCCTTCCGCATCGGTGCCGCGACCATAGCAGCCCACAAAGGCCTGTCCGAGCACCAAATCCATTTAATGGACCGTTGGTCATCCGACACATATCACATCTATATCCGTACCAACCGTCTCCACATCAAAAAGGCACAACAAGAGTCACATGACGCCATGCGAGGATTGGACTGTGCACTTTGCTAGTTTTAATAATATTTGTGTCATAAACCGGTGAGATTCAATACACCCTGATTCTTAACTGTTCGAAGAAGAAATATCAAAGAATTCAAAAACTTCGGGCTCCGGAGATATTAAAAGACACTTACATGCTCAAGCTGATTCCCCTCAGTGGCAGGCCAAAAGCCCCGGACATAATTCAGATGGTGAAATGAAAGAAATCCGCCGTGAATTGATTAATGTGTCGGCAATGCTGACGATGGTTGTTGCAGACTTGGAGGATCTTGCTGTAATACGTCGTTCAATCACTTCTATGGAGGCGAAATTCTCTGATTTACAAAATTGTCGGACATCGAGAGACGGATCAATTATCTGGAGTCATTGGAGAAGGAATTAGCTGCTAATCTGCTAGCGACTAAGGGAGATTTGGAACGCGTTTTTGAAAAATTGGAAGACCTTGAGATTTGTAGCCGGCAAAACAATGTCCGAATTGTTGGAATTCCTGAGCATGAAGAAGGCCGAGATATGGTGAAATTTCTAGATGGGCTCCTCCCGAGTCTGCTTGAAATAAAAGGCCATAAGCTGGAAATCGAGTGAGCTCACAGGGTCCCGGCACGGAGATCGGCTGAGGGAGACAGGCCCTGATAAACTCTGGCCAAATTTATGAGATCATCCGATAAAGTTCTTGTGTTATGCGAGGCGAGGTGTAAAGGAAAGCTTTCTTGGAAGAACCACAGCATTTTCTTGTTCCCAGACTTTGCGAATTCAACAAGAGAGAAACGTGAACGATTCAGGGAATGCAAGAATCTCTTACATCAATGGAAGGTTGCTTTTGCTCTGATGTTTCCAGCCAAACTGAGAATAGATACTAAGGATGGCTGTAAAATATTTACATGCATACAGCAATCATTGGCCTACAAAAAGACATTGGAGTGAGTAAGCCATTTGGTGATTTTCATGTTGCCGCCTAGTGGACCTGTCTCACTGAACATACACTCGACTGCCTGAGGAAACTGAACACATTTTTTGTTTCTTTTTGTGCTGGTTCCGCCTAGTGGCTGGAGTTTGTTTTGTGTAGTATCATTTCTTTGGGACAGCTTGTGGATGAATCTGCTCGTTTTGGGTGCATATGCCTCCTGTAGGCTGGAGTTGGTTCTGTACAATATTTCTTGCAGGACATTGGCGTGAGTTTGACTGAATGGGCCATTTTTCTTTTTTTTGTTTTTTTTGTGCTGGTTCTGCAAGCAGTTGGAGCTTGTTTTGTGGAGGTACGGACCTTCGAGACAATTAAGTGGATGAATCCACAATTTTTTTGTGTGTTTATTCCACTTATGGGCTGGAGTTTGTTTTATAGATTATCTTCTGTTCTGTAATTCTGTATTACAAATTTTTGTATAGAAGCACCGGATTTGAGCAATCCGATGGCAAAGTTGTCGCGGGGACTCTCGTAGGCGTATATGGACTGTTTGAGTTTAGCGGGATGGACGCCAGTTGACGCTGTCGTGCGCGGGGTTAATGCGCACGTTTTTCTTTTTTTCTGTTTTTTCTGTTCTGGGGAAAGTTCAGGGGTTGATTGTTGCACTAATTTGGAATGTGGTCTTTATATTTTATTTTTGACAATCTAATTTCTCTAATATGTCAAAATGTCAAATGTTAATATGAGTGGATTGTCTCTCTCACATGGAATGTGAATGGGTTGGGGCACACCATAAAAAGAAGGAAGGTTATTTCTTTTCTTAAATGTAACAAATATGATATTGTGTTTCTTCAAGAGATGCATCTTTGCCCACAGGAAGCTGAAAAATTTGGAAAGATATGGGGTGGGCATGTTTTCTTTAGTGCTGGCTCAAGTAAGAGCAGGTGAATCATAACATTGGTAAGTAAATATCTACAATTCAAATGTCTCAAACAGATTAAAGATAAATTAGGAAGAGTCATTATTGTTTTAGCAGAAATTTAGGGGCAAAGGTTGATTTTGGCTAATATTTACACACCTAATGCTGATGATCAGGGCTTTTTTATAGATCATGAAGGGATGTTGCAAGCCGATTTTGGTGCTTTAATGTAACCCTTTTGCAAAATCCTGAATTCCAACAAATGTTAAAGGCTAAAATCAATGTTTATATGGAGACCAACTGGTCCTCAGTATCCTCTGTGGGCATGGCTTGGGAGGCACTTCAGGCTGTTCTTAGGGGCCAGATCATACAGTAAGCCTCATTCGTCCAAAAATCCAAAATACGAGAACTTGTGGACTGTGCAAAAGAAATGTCTTGATTCAGAGATAACTTTGGAGGAGCTTGACAAGGTAATTAAGTCCTTGCCTACAGGCAAGGCTCCGGGGCCAGATGGCTTTGCCACTGATGAACTGGCTCCACTTTTGTTAGAAGTTTATATGGAATCATTAAAGTATGGAAAGCTTCCGCCAACCATAACACAAGCCCGGATCATTCTGAATCTTAAAAAGGACAAAGCTCCAAGCAAGTGTAATAGTTACTGTCCAATTTCCCTGATCCAGTTAGACGTAAAAATATTGTCAAAAATGATGTGTAAAGTTATGACTTATACCAGGGATGGGCAACTGGTGGCCTGCGGGCCGTATACGGCCCTCAGTATCGTTGAATACGGCCCGTCGGACAAGACTGAGGATTGATTTTATTTCTTTGAAAAAGGATTTATGTAAAGACTGTATTCAGTTTATGATGTTATTACAACTATTGACCAGAAGAGGTCACTTGTTCTTAGCAGACCTGCTGATCACTCTAGGAATCAAGCATGCAACATCTTACACTTGCTCATCATTTATAAGGTAAATTGAGCTATATTTTACCTCAGCTTTTCAGCGACATAGTGCATGCTCTCCTCACAGATCTAAAGGGTAAATAAAATACAAGGGTAAAAGTCATCAAAAGTTTTTACGAAATCCGTGACAGTGCGGGAGTCACCAAAGACATCTCACTTGTGCTTGTGAAAAATGAAAAAAAAAAATGTTATAAGAGGGAAAAACTTTAAAGAAATGCGCGATTGAGATGCCTGACTGATTGTTGAAAAGTCTTGCGAATAGAGAGAATGTTCTCTGATGCACGGGACTGTTCGGTCCATGTGTGTGTGTTGTGGTGCTGAAATATTTTGTATTAATGCACTGAAATGTTATGTTCTTGCATCCAGTATTGTTATTGATGATAATATTTAGATTTTAACTAATACCTATAAGCTGTTTTATGAGATGGGTTTGAAAATGTTGTCTGTTTATTTGTGTGTTTGTCTGTTTCAAATGTAGACAATGCAAATGAGATAAATTTTCTTTAAAATGTAAGTCCGAAGTATACTGCTTGTCAGCTGAACATGAATTTGTACACGTGAACGGAATGTTTTAGTAAAAACACAAGTTACAAAATAATTACATTCGTTTTTAAAAATATTGTTAAATAAAAAATTTAATATAGGTAACAAAATCTTTAAAAGAACATTGCATTAGTTGTGCATAGATTACCCACAATAATGAGGAAATTGAGTAAAGGGGTGAACAATTTAGAGTGCGGATTTGTAATATGGCCCCTTGGTAGAATGGAAAAAAAATGTGTTGGCCCTCGCCCCCTTCAAAGTTGTCCATCCCTGTCTTATACATATAGATCAGGTGGGGTTTATTTGGGCCATAGCTCTTCTGATAACATTAGGCATTTCATTAATATCATGTGGTCAGTGGCGAATGATCAGACTCCGGTCATTGCCATCTCACTTGATGCCGAAAAGGCATTTGATATGGAAGAATGGGATTATCTTTTTAAGATTTTGGAAATATACGGGTTCAGGAATACTTTTATCGGATGGATTAAGTTACTTTGTAGACACCCGGTAGTGGCGGTACAAACAAATGGATTAATTTCAGATTATTTTACTCTGGACAGGCGCACCCGGCAGGGTTGCCTTCTTTCCCCATTATTGTTCTGTCTTGCCCTTGTACCATTAGCAGCTGCGATAAGAAAGGAAGATGATTTTCCAGGGGTGGTGGCGTGAGGTATGGCGCATAAACTTTTGCTTTATGCAGAATATATTTTATTATTTGTCTCCGACTGGACAAGATCTATGCCTTGACTCCACAGAATTATTAATTCCTTTTCTAATTTCCCGGGATACAGAGTCAGCTGATATAAATCCGAAGCTCTGGCTCTGACAGCGTACTGCCCAGTAACGGCTTTTCAGCCGGGTGCCTTCCAGTGGCCTAAACAGGGCATTAAGTATTTGGGCATTTTATTCCCAGCAAAATTGTGTGATTTAATTAGAGTTAATTTTGACCCCTTCATAAAAAGGTTTCCGAACGATGTGGACAGGTGGGCTTCATTACATTTATCTATGATTGGGAAAGTTAATGTTATTAAAATGAATTGTATTCCAAAATTCAACTACCTGCTACAGTCTCTCCCTATAGATGTCCCCCTCTCTTATTTCAAGCAGTTTGATAGCATAGTGAAGTCCTTCATTTGGAATGGTAAGCGTCCCAGATTACATTTCAATAAATTACATAGGCCGATTGACAAAGGTGGGCTAGGCCTACCCAAGATTTTGTTTTATTATTATGCATTCGGTCTCAGACATTTGGCTCATTGGTCGCTTCCACCTGAGAGAGCCCCTCCCTGGTTTTGCCATTGCAAAGCCTTTCTATCAAACTAATCGGAGAAGTTAAGTTACACCCCATTATCTCACATTTGCACTCACATTTGCACTCTGGCTATGTCCAGAGTGTTTAATTTGGACATTTATTTAAATGTTGCCTTGAGCATATGGCAAAATTATGTATTAATAAGTCCCCTTTCTAATAATAATAATTGTATTTATTTATCACATGTTATACATTGGCACATATACAGTGAAATTTGTTTTTTTCACATATCCCAGCTAAGCTGGGGTTAGAGTGCAGGGTCAGCCATGATACAGCGCCCCTGGAGCAGATAGGGTCAAGGGCCTTGCTCAAGGGCCAAACAGTGGCATCTTGGCAGTGCTGGGGCTTGAACCCCCAACCTTCTGATCAGTAACCCAGAGCCTTGACTGCTGAGCCACCACTGCCCCACCTTTCTGCTGGTCAGAGTGGATTGTGAGGGGGTTTACTACACTCGGTGACCTCTATGAGAGTGGAGTGTTGAGATCTTTTGAAAATATGGTTCAACATTTTAGGATTCCCAGATCTCAGTTCTTTAGGTACTGTATTTACAGCTGCGCCACCTGCTCTGTACTATTTTTGGGGGTAGTATACACCCCCCTAAAGCAGCAGATACTTTGTAAGAGGTGATTACTGCATTTGGAAAAGGCCATGAGGCATCAGTGTATTACTCCCTGCTAATTCAGAGTCTGGGGGATGGAGCTTCAACTTCGCACAAGATATTATGGGAGAAAGATCTAAACTTATTATTGGAGGAGGGAGTGTGGGCTAGGATTCTAAAAAAATCAAGTCTACATCTTTTTATGTTTTATGTATGTGTGTGTGTATATATATATAAGCCATTCACTATGATGGCTCTACAGATTGGATGCTGCAAGGGCCCTCCCGGCCAGTCTGGGAGCCCTCCTGACTCAAATCACTGTGAGGGCCCGCCTGTTTAAGCACATCAAGGGCTCTCCCATTTGAATCGCAGTGAGGGTTCTCCTGTTCGAATGCAGTGTGAGCTAACTCACGTTTATTTGTATCATGGCCTCTCCTGTTCGAAGTGCTGTGAGGACTCCCCTGTTTGAATGCAGTGAGGGTCCCCGTTTGATCGCAGGTTAGGCTTGAGGCTTTAGCGGCTATCATCTATGGCACCTCTGCCCATCTCATACACAAGGCTTAGCAAGTGCCCCCAGGTTCGTCTTTTTTTTGGGGGGTGGGGGGTAATAAGAGGCATCATAGTACATTTTATCTCTTCCCAAACATATCACTTTGTACTACAAGGCTCCGTAGCTAACGGTTCACTGTCACTGTTTTTTGGGGGTATTCGAGCTCAGGTCAATTCTCAAGCCTCGAGCCCTTCGCCCAGGACAGCGAGCCAAACACGTTTACACTATCCCCAGTACAGAATTATATTAACTTGTGAATACTGAAAGCGATATTTATGAAAGAGAATGCACTCTGTGTCTCACTGGGATGTCTTGATGCTTTTGGCATCACAAAGATGAGTATGAACTTTTTCCTGGCTTAAGTAAAGATTGTAAGTCCATGTCCATACACTCTTTGAGTCTGGTGTGCTTTAGAAGTGGTTACAGGGAATTTATAAAATACTCGAAGTCAGCATTCCACCATGATAGAATACCTGTTGACAGCTTGATTAAGATGTTTTGGTCCAATGGATTCTGAGCGTGAAGTTTGTCAAGCAGGTGGCAAAGTCAATTTGCAAAACTCTTTATTGATTTATTTATTTTTTCCTCCACACATTGGGAAATGATTTGCAGGCACTTGAGTCCTTTTAAAAGGAGAGCAGATATTGTTCAAGGAGTTGCACCAGTGTTTCAGTTGCTGAGGGCTTTATTGGGGCATAGTGGTGTCTCTCTAGTGCACATTTAAACAAGACGTGGTGTGTCTAGAGGGACTGAACCTGTAATAAAATATTGCTTATCCTCCCATTTTGTATTGTTACCACACAATGGACCCTTTCACTGAGTTTGAGATTTCCACTTTAATGCAGCAGGGTAAATCTAGCAAACTTTTTATCTTTTTAATACTGTAGATATTATTTAATATATACATATATCACTGTGCTTTGTGTAACCCTGGCATTAATAAAATAACTGCAATAATAAATTAAATTAATTAATTAAGCAAACTAGTCAACACAGTTTAAGGTGTTACTACACAACCTTGCCTGAACCAGCTGTAGCAACATCCCTGGGATTCTTGACAACATTTAAAGGGGTCATGACATAGTCTTTTATATATATATATATATATATATATATATATATATATATATATATATATATATATATATAGTTGTATTACCTTCCCTGAGGTCCACTGATAATGTCGTAATTTAGAAATATGTGATCATTTTCCACCCTGTCTCTGGCCCTCTGTCTGAAATGCTCTGTTTTGGCCTAAGCGCCTCCTTTAAACTTCAATGTAAACACCCAGTGTTATGATTGGCTAACATTGTGCAGGCCCTCAAATACAGCCATATTTGAAACTCAGTCAGAAAAGAATGAACCAATTGCACAATAAAAGAAAACTAAATATCAGGGTTCACACATAACGCACATCCAGCACATTTCATCTGAATGTATTAAACTGTTCACTCAAGCACAGCATCAAAAAGCCATGACATTAGAAATAGTCATGAATGAAACTGGTTACTTATGGTTTTGCAGTCCAGTCAATAGAGTTTTAACTGCCCCACCCTTCAATGGCAGTTCCTTTACAAAGCTTATATCATATTGTGACTGGTTCCCAAGCAATCCACGCTGATATGAGCCAAAAACACATACAATCCACACTGAAATGTTCCGAACACACAAATGTAATACAATCCATGGTGAAACAATCCTGCACTGATGTGATCATAAACTGTTAGCCTTCTTTTACTATTTTCCTGATGTTGGGGTGCTTCAACAGGGCAAAGCAGGTATGCTGGTCTTCACAGACACGACATCCCACATCTTCTCTGTCTGTTTACATTCAGGACGGCATGCAGTTCTCTCAGCCAGCGGATGAGTAGTAGCAGAACAGACACTTTTTTTTTTTTCTTAAATGCAGCGCACTTTGCTGGAAAACTCATCAAAATGATCAAAGACATCAGTCTTGTGCATGTTTACATAGACCAACAATTGAAAATAGCGCAGATGGGAGCAAAAACAAGACATCCAAGTCCTGGACGTGTTTAAACTCTAAACAAAAATGTGCAGAATGGGGGTTTCATTTTAAGAGTTATAACTTGACACAGCATCTTTTAAAGCAGCACAAGATGCATGAAAACGGTCAAAGCAGTTTGTCTAGTGCATGTTTATGTTTATTCACCTGTCTGACTGAGTGCCAGTGGGTGGGCCAACATCAGCAGACTTTGAGCTGATCATGGCAATCCAAGTTATTCACTGTTTTGACAGTACCAGTAATTACCGGTTATATGCTGTAAGTGACATTGACAGTCAACACTTGAAAACATGGACTGTGGAGTAGCTGTGTTTAAAAAATCATTTGTGGTAGTTGAGGTGATTAAGGAAAACTTGCTAAGGGATACAATGATTCATATTCCTCCTGTAGACATAAGGGCCGAACAGCTGTTTCCTCTCAGGAGACTGAAGCCAGAATCCCTGTGCAGAAATGCATGGCTTTTTAGAGGCTTAATCACAAACAGTAGGACCAGTACTATATTGTCAGTGGACAAATGACCCCTGCCCCAGAGAAGTGCAATTACAGCTTCACTGACTGAAGCTCTTCTCACCTAAAACACTTTACCTGAATTTAAAAGTGCAGTTCTGTCTCGACACCATTCTATTCATGCCAATTTCCCAACAGCTCGTCATACATAACAATAATGAGGGGGCTTGTAGTGGAGTATTATCCAGTAGGCTCAAATAAAGTGTGCCAAAAGTCCTTTCATCTGCCCTGTGGGTCATTAAAAGCTCCTAAGGAAATGCTTCTGCTGTGCCCTCATTTATCCGTTAATCCGCTTTAATTAATTCCCTTTCATTTACCTTGGTTAGCAGGAATCAATAGCACAGGTTTCACTTAATTTGACAAATTTTCTTTCTCTTAATCCTGCAGTGCCTTGATGGATTTGTGGGCATCTTTCCTTAAAGTGTACTGTGTTCTTAATGAATTGGGCCATCAATCCACCCCAACTACCAAAAATTTGCAAGGCACTAAATTGGCTGCTATCAGCATAATCCTAAAATCTTTCTCTGTCATACCAAGAAACACTTAAATGCACCTGTTTTATGTATTGATCAGTGGCGATTTCTCAGGGCTAGCAAAGCCTTCTCTGCTGGCATAACATGCCTAATAAATAAATATTTTTTCATCCTTTCATTCTCATTGACCTTTTTGCCTATGTATTTTCAATAGCTTTCCACTCCCAATTCATCTACAAATGAATAGCAAAAAAAACAAACCGTTTATCCAATCAGAATTTATTCTTCGATGCTTACAAGCAAAGTGTGACAACTGTTTCACAAATTGCATGCCCGAAGCCACGCTCCTTAGACGAAGCAACGCTTGAGTCTGAGCTCCATCCCGTCAGGCCTTCAGAATTTCCACAGAATCCCTCAACAGTGCAAGTGAATAGGCATCTAAAGTCAGACTGTCAGATTCATCAGCCAATCAGATGTATTTATTTGTTCTTGGTGGGTGCGGTCTTTAGGACATGTCCCAGTCCAGGCCTTCTAGCTGGCCTCTTTCTTACATAGACGTGTTTTTAAAAGGTCAGTTGGTATTATTAGTTGACATAGGCATATGGTGTCTTATTCATTGTGAATATAATTGTTTTCTTAATGGCATGAATCGCAATGAAGGCCTAGACTTAACGGGCCATGGCTGATATTGATATATAACAGAAGTTGCATGGACGTGGCTCTATCAGTGTTTCTCAAAGTGAGGGATGAATTGCAGGGTGGCCATGAGTTCCTTGAAAAATCAAGTTATTATTATTGTTTATATTATAATTAATATTTATAAACAGTGTATTAATAAATAGTGTGTGTTGAGCTTATCCTCTGCCTAAACTGTCAAGTATTCAGTTAGACATTAAAGCCTTGACATGAACAATGCAGCAACATCACCTATCACATTAGGTTAGGTGTTTGCATTTATTTAGGTTTGGTGTTCACTCTAGATTGTTTTTATTCCTTTCACATTATTTGTACTTTTTTAAAGATACCATAAAATAAAAATTAGAGTTATGTGACTTTTAGTCCATTTGTGTTTGCTTTAAAGGTGCTGTAAGCGATTATAGTGTTATGAAGCTTTCATGTGACTGAGCCGTTGAATTAGCCACACCCCTTTATTCCAAAACCCCACCCTCCAAAGATAATTGAGGCAAAAACTGAGCAAAACAGCAGCATTGTTTGTTGCTGTGGCTGTCAAATTCAACAGTCGCACAATAGCGCCCTCAAATGACAAATATTATGAATCATAGCCTCAATGATCTGCTTCAAATGAGAACGACCAAATGATTGACAGGTGAAAAGCATCAATGTCTGCCGGCTACAGACACATTTTTGTTTGCTGTTTACAAAGTCTACAGCTGTCACAGCGACCAGTGAGATATCTCAGGACACTTATTTCATTAATATCTTTAAGGGAGTAGGAACATTTGTTGCATACTTTTCCATGAAAAAATCGCTTACAGCACCTTTAAGGCCAATGTATGCTAATGTACTGCTAAACACTGACAACAGTCCTTATTAGCAGACATAGGCATTTCAATTCTGAAGGTGCTGTAATCTATGTTATTCATTCTGGAACTTTCATGAAGCTTAGCTGTTGAATTAGACATGCCCCCTCTTTGTAAAACTCTGCCCTTCAAAGGCATGCACACACACAGATATGCTTGGAGACCGTTATAATCAGAGATGGAGCAGGAGAGCATCTCATTGTCGCAGGTAAGAAAAATTATGTAAATATGCATTTTGATGTCAGCCAACCCAAACATTTACAGTGACCTTGTACACAGTGCTCAAAGTGGGCAGGTTTTAGAGGCACATGTTCCCTTAGATTTTTGAGCCAAGAGAATTTTTAATGGATTATTTGAAATTGCAAAAATGTATTTGCACCTTCGATAATTACATGAAATGATTATTGCATGTAAAAAAGAATGTCTATTGTAGAAATCGTTATTCCTAAATTTTGTCAGTCAAATCGAGTCACATGTTCTGCTATAGGCGACGTCCTGTGGCTCCCTCGAAGATCGCGCTCACGAGGAAGGTCAAGTACAAAGAGAACAATTTAAAAGTGTTATGCTAATAAACTAATCAATTGCTTCAACTACAGTGCAGTTTGCCAACTATGTCTGATCTCTGTGAAACAGTCAATCAGTTTTTTCATAGTCTAATGAAGATTACCGGTATGTCTATGTTTTTGTATCAGCCACTGTTCATTTATTTGTTGGTGCTGAAATTCATTTGACAGGTTGTTGTATCTTTACACTCTCTTTTCTTCATGTTTAAAGAAAGTAGCAGCTTATTTAAGTGTGAACCCTCTCCTTTTCAGTCATTAAAAAGCTAGGCGGTTTTACATAGTTCCTCAGTAGTCACGGGATCTGTATTTTCAATGGGAGAAAGGAGGCTGCCTGAACGGACGAGGCGGCGCTTTTCAAGCTCGTTCACAAAACATCAGATGTTTTCTATATTTTTCTACAGCAGCTTTTTCGCGGCTGCTGCATGTCATTAACCATTTCAAAGAGATAACCTGCCAGGTATGCATCAGTATGCCGCACTGGCAATGATGCGCAAATTAAGTCACAGTCTGCTATTCTTGCATACCAGCAGCTCTTATAAGGTGCAGACTGTGATGGATTTCTTCCCATTTCGAGCACTGCTATAGGTACTAGGACAATAACTGTCAAAAGCAACAGTAGCAAAATAGCGTTCTCATGCGAAAAAAATTACTCAGACTCTTAAACTTACTCTCTCAGCTTCATGCTGCCCATATATGGGCTGCCCTGTGAGCGTGCAGAATGACTGACAGGAAGAAAATGCTCTCAAAGTCTTCTAACTGGCTAAACAAAGAACCTGGCTGTGGCCTGCTGCCATTTTTTTCCAGCACTTTACAGAGCCTAGTGCTGTCACAGAGACAGGTGTGATTTTTCACCTATTTCAGTGATATCTGACAGGTAATGGGGACATTTTCTGCATGTAATTTAATTTTTAAAAATAACTTCTACGGTTTTTCTTTTCTAGGATAATGGACCAAAAATATTGATCACTCTTGCTGCACTGCACAGATTTTTGTCCAAACAAATGCTCTGAGAATGTCCCTCCCCCTGCAACTGACCAGCAAGTAGCAATTCATGATAAATGGCTTTGACGAAACTAAAGCCTATTTGCTATTATTTTTAAAAAGGGACAAGCCCTTTGATATTGCCCACCCTTTGATATGTCCCATCCACATGACATAAAAACTATATTTGTCAAGTGATTTTATGAGGTCAAGGACACTTCCGGGTGTGACTTGGGTAGGCACAAGCAAACCACACCAGTCATGCCTGTAGTATATTATGGGCAGAAGAACGAACAATTTCAATGCAAAATGACTTGAATCCAGGAGCTACGCTGATATTTCCTTACAAGTTATTAAAACTAAGACACAGAGAGGCCCCCAAAATTCCTCAATGTCATAAATTAAAGACTCCACCCTGCTGACACTGAACAGTCTACCACAATCGGGAGTAAATAAGCCAGATGCCTGAAAAGAGTCCATAAAAGCTGCTCTGTTGAGTGTCAACCATCATCTGAACAAAGGAAACTTTTCTGGATAGCACATAACCTTCCTTCAGACCCCTCCTCACTCATGTTATAAATCAGGAAATACCCCCACACTTACTGGTCATCACATGACATGGCCATCTCAACCATCTGCAAGAGACTCTTCTGAAGAAACCCCCATGGTTGCCATGGAAATCTAAGACATTCCTTTGTCCTTTGATATAAACAATTTGCTACACTTAAATTAGACTAATAAGGGAGCATGAGACATTTCCTGTGGAACGCCTGACCGTCATATGCTAAAAACTCATCCCAGTTAAAATAGCTTGAAGACATGAAGAAAGGAGAATTTCTTTTAAATGATCCCTTTGTATTATCTTTTTAGCAGGACACAAAACTAATGCTCTGCTCATAACTTAATGTACAAAATGAATGTTTCAAGTGTAGACACATATCAGGACATCTCATCTTAATCCAGGAACTTTGACACAATCTCAAAATTTACTTTACTGTAATTTCATCCTGCACATAATCTGCCAAAATGCCTAGAACTCTCATTCACGGTATAACCTGAAAACAACCCTGAAAATTATGTTTCTCATTCAAGGTTTAACCTGATAATAACCCTGACAATTATGTTTCTCATAACATGTATTATCCATGTTGTAAAACCAATGAATTAACCATTATGATTTTTAATCAGGTATTTTCATGTTTTGTAATTTGCATGTTGAATATTCATGAAATTATGTCATATTTACTATCGTTGAGTTTCATTTTGCATGTCTCGAATGATGAAGGGTTTTTTCTAATATTTCTTAGCGATTTCATTATATAAAAGTTCATAATTAAACATTGCCCAATTTTGAGCAGGAAAAAAAACTTAAGAACAAAGACACATTAATCACCTTCAGAAGGAGGGATAGGGAGATGATCACATGGTATCTGAAAAGATCGGCCAACCTCAACAAAACCTCCCCTCTTAGGACGAACGTTTTCTTCTCTTGCCTCTTCCTCTCTCCGCTCTCTTGCCCTCTTCCCTCTGGGCTCTTAGCCCTTCTGGCTTCGCTTTGGTGCCCCTCTGCCCAGGTTCCACACAATGTAGAGTTCAAGAAAGCTCAGATAGCAAAGTTCCGGGAAAGAGTTCTCTTCTCTACGATATGACACACACATGACGGAGAATCGCGAGTCTCCCTTGTAGGAGGCCTCGATTCAAAGCCCCGCCTAATCATTTCAGCACCGAACTACCCGGCGTCCACAATCTTAACAGAGGTCCAAAACATCAATGGAACAACCAGAACTTTCTACTGACCCAGCCAAATAACCACAGCAATGAAACGCTAATACACCTCCAGACTTTTGTTAGAAAGTGCTGGTATTTTATTTAAATACATTGGGTAACCCGCTTGCAAATCGAGGTATACTAAATTAAGTATCGATAGTCCAGGGCATGGTCCATAGACTTCATAAAGTTCAATTTTCTCTGTTATTTCACCTTCTGTTACAGCTCACTCACCAACCTGTTTTACATTTGTCTATGTGTGTTAGTCTAGTTTTTATGTTGTAGATTAGGAATAAAGTCTTGTTTGTATTCAAATAGAACTTGACTGTGGTATATTTTGATAAATAATCTCATCAATTGATTCTTAAAAGATCTGCGCTCTGTGCTCAAACAATATTTCAATGGCCATGAGAATAAGATGTGTCATATCAACTCAGGATAGCCGAGTGATCAGACGTACACTTTAATTCTTTTAGTGTTACCCAAATTAATCATAATTCCCTTCTGAGCTAAAATCCCTTACATATAAATTGTGAGCAGATACAACGAGCCTGTTGTATTACATATTTAATGGTGGAGAATTTTTATTCAGATTTCTAATCTGATCATTTGTCATTTATCCTTCATATAATGGTGGTCAAACATGGCCAAGGTTAAACTAATTTACATATAAATTCTTACATATTATTGGTAATGAATGCTGGCAGTTGTAAATATAGCCTGCCACAAAGTCGCTAATTTCCTACATGCTGCAGATTCTTGAATGCAAAACAGAAAATAAAAGCAACAGAGTTATAAGGTGCAAATCAGTTGTCTTTTTCAGAAGCAAGGTGCCAATTTCATAGCAGAAGAAAATGCCACTTCTTGCTTGTGTGCTTAACGTAAAAGAAAGCCTTTGATTGTACAAGCTCACAGTTATTCATGGTTTTCTCAAAACTTAAAAAGCCAGTCCCAAAGGTTTCAATTAGGAAAGCGTGAGGCATCCCAGTGTATTCACTTTAATAGTAAAGACTGATCTCCTGAGTGTTGGATTAGGGCACCGCTGGTAGTATTGCGCTCTCTCTAACTCGGGTTAATTGGGTTTGTCTTAGCTTTTGCCAAAGAGAACAGAGAGAGAGAGAGAGCGCGCACAGGAAGAATCCCCTTATTGTGAGCTGAAGTTGTTATCCAAGTGTGGAATTCAAATGTGTATTTGTCAGTTCCAGATGCATGACTTAATATTCCATGTTGGTTCAAAGCCGTGTCAGATAGTCAACCCTGAGAGTACGGCTGCTTTTTGAAGGCCCTCTTGACCATTTTTGGACTTCATTATATCTCTGTGTGAGAACACAGAGGCAGGAGCTTAGCTGAGCTCAGACCCTTAAGGACTGCCAGTTTAAAACGGAAAAGAGTAATGTCTTACACTTTTGCAAGAAGATTTGAAAGTATTGGTCCCTCACAGGTCTTGTGTTGTGTCATAACATTTGTCTATAAAAAAGAGAAATAGTCTATATCCACCAATCACAATTTGTTTGATTTTACCAACAATCGAGACAAGAAATAGATTGGCATCAAAAGTCATAGTTCAGAAAACATGCTGGATATCTCATTTACTTTCAACTATCTGCCACCAAAAAAATAAAAAAATAATAAGAATTATCTGTAAAAGATTCAATGTCATGACCTGACTACTATTTTCCTCAGCAGGCAAAAAGGAGTCCTATATTTATACTGTATATAAGGGCTGTTAATAAATGATCTGATCCAATGTTTTTTTGGAGATGAAGTGATTAATTCATTTCAACTATTTTTTAATGTACTAAATTTTGCCTTTAAATCGATTTTTTTTCCCCTTAGTGCATTCGGTTTTAATGCCCAATCAATATACATTCAGTATAGTATATTCAAAAAAAGGGAGTAGCGGCAGCATTTTTCCACTTCGAGCACTTCACTTGTCCAAACAATCAATGTGCTCCATCTTTACAAATGACCATCTTTTGACATAAAAGCAACTACTGTATGTTGATCACTGATTTTAAGTTATTTCCTGCCCAGGGGTGTGTCTAGATGCCCCCCCTGAATTTGCCTGGCCTCCCCAGGTGCCACCCCAAATTCTAAACTGTGATTTGGCATTTCCTGATTCGGAAGCGGGCCTTCAGTAAAACCAGACAGAACCTTGTATAAATAACCCTCAGTTATTTATAGCTTAGCTTTTAGTTGACTATATTAGTATAACATTAAAAGCCACAAGACATGTGTTTTTACGTTTTTACCATTATTATTTCCCTTTTTTGAGTTATTTTGCCTATCGGGACTTTTATTTTGAAGTGCAGCACTATTACTGAAGAACAGGAGAGTGAATGGAAGCAATCAGCAAACTATACATAACAGTAAATGAGCCACAGTGTAATTTAAGGAATTGTAAAGTGGAAGTTTGTACATTTTAGTTTTTTGTTTTTGATCTAGTACCTGGCTGATAAGGGCACAAGGTCAGTAATGTTTATTTTGTGTTTTTATTTTGAATATCTTTGTCTTCATGTCAGTTACTTTGGTTTATGGTTAGTATTATGTTGTTTATGTTTAGATGTTAGATTAAATATGTAATTTTGTTGTAAAATAGCCAATTGTGTTGTCTCATTAGTTTAAATCAATTTCCCCCTTCAAATACCCATTCTATACAATTTGCTTGTTTTAGCTCTTACAGTGTGTTGTGGAGTCAAAACATGTGAAAGGAATAGAAAGAAGACAATCACAAACATTGGTGAAAGAGAGCAAATTTTTTTTTATTCAACCGGGCTGCTACACCTCATTGGTTTAAATCAATCAGTGGAAAGCAGTGTCAGAAAATGATAGTTATTCGATTGGACTTGGGGGAAACTCTGCGTGTAGTCATCCGAATTGAAATATTGCTTGAACATGCACTGTAGATCTCGCTGCATGTTACATGATCATCAAGACCGCAACACAACTAAAGTAGGGTGACCATATTCTGGTTTTCCAAAAAGGGAAACCAGGGTGGCATGGAATAATAGGGTTCAAAACTGTTACTATGAATGCAAACTTTAATACAGTGAAAAAGACACTCTATTAGCATAACATAAATATATATAAATAAATAAAAATTTCCAACATTCTTTTGAATGTCCATGTACTAAAATAAAATATTTGATGCCATGAGGGTACCTTCATGTACTATTACTATTATTTGAATGACCATTGAAAATGAAGCAATGTGATAACAATTTTACCTGAGCTAATGTGTGCTTCTAAATCACTTGCACCTTTATTAGCAACTGACACATAAGTGCCAGCTTTACATGTCATACATTCTGCTTCCCACGGATCTCGACCTGGACGAAAGCATGGGAAATTTTTGTGCAAATCTTCTATAAATTTGCACTTTCGTTTGGGCATTGTTTCCACTCAGCTTCCATTTGCTGCTACTGTCAAGCAACTGTTTGATGCCGAACACAGCAGCGCTTCGCGCATTCGCGGAGAGATTGACAGGCAGGAATTTGGCCAATAGTTGCTGCAAGTGTCTTATAATCAACCAATTGGTGTGCGAGAAGGCAGGACTTGCAAAGAGGGGTTAAAGCAATGCAAATATGCGCACACACACAATGAAGTATTAGACCAGATGCACATCATAATGCAACTAAAGCCGAATCCCGGACATTTTCGCAAATGTAGAAATCTCGGCCGGACGCTTTTTTAAGGTCTGAAAAAGAGGACATATCCGGGGAAAAGAGGACGTATGGTCACCCTAAACTAAAGTGCACCCATGAGGAGGGCTTGCGGAAATCAGGTGAGGGACCATTTCATTATAAACAATGGTTCCATTTACTGCAAACACTGTACAACGTGCCAAAAAAGCACTATGATCATCCGTCTATGATCATTCTATCTCGTACCTGAACTCTTCCGATGAATTTTACTCCATGTTCACCCATTCTCTGCCCGCAGTGATTTTCTTCCTGATGCCTCCCATTCCCTTAACCCTGCATTTGTTTTCCACATAGGGCAAAAGCCATACAAATACACAATAAGTGTACACAAATGTTCTATTTTTCTGTTATTGCAATAATCAGATGACACATGGCAAGATGCCCATCTGACTTGCCTGAGGTTGGTTTCTTAACACTAAATTGTCAATTTTCTTGTCTGTGTCATCAAAGGATGTGTAAGTCAATGTGCCCATGCTTTGCTCTGCCATTCTTCTAAAGCCCCGTTGAATACCTGCCTGCTCTAAATATTGTAGCTATAATTTGATGCACGTGCTCTGTGCACATTTATTTTACCTTGTGAATTATATATTTTTTTTAATCTTGCATTCATTAATTAATCTATGCCGCCCTTACTCACAATGCGAAGGCTGAGGTTCTTTTCTCACAGATGTTTAATGCATTCATCAACACCGACATCAACACCAACATCAACACCATAGAGCTCAATAAAAAGACATATATATAAAACAAAACATCAGTCACACATGCAGTTACATAAAAACACATATATGACTTTAGACTCGAAATAAACAGAAAATAAATCTGCATGCCACTTTTGCCTGCTTGTGAGCTAAAAGAGGGGATTGTATCTTGAAGTTACTTAACCGGATGGCTTATGATTGAAGAGAAAAACACCTTAAACTTAGCAATGATAACATTGTTCCATCTCTTCATGCAAAAGATAAAACAGGAAGTGACGTCCAGAATGCATGATGGTAATAAAATAAAATATAACCAAAAACTCTTAGAATAAATCTTGCTCAAATAAATGACAGTTGAGTGTAGAAATCACAATAAGTATTATGAAATAGTCGAAATATAAAAATAAACAAATTAAGCTAATCAAAAGTTACTGAAATAAGCACCATCTAGTGGAAATAAACATCATAGACACAGAAAGCTTTGTGACTGCAATTACACTCCCACCATCACACAATGTGTGATTCTTAATAGAAGTTATGAATACTCAAGTAACTCAACATGAACTTATAAACATTCAGAGGATAAGAATTTTGTACACATTAAGCATATACAGTTAAACTACTCTTATCAAGCTTAACCCTTTAATCAGCTTCAAGTAATAACACTGTTTTGTGTATGGGTCTTTCTAGATAGACTGGCTTACTTGTGCATGCACCCTTGCTATCTAGTGTTGTATCACTAACAAGAAGTTTAAGTTTTCTGACTCTGCCATCAGTTCCTGGGAAGACTTCTACCACTTTGGCTAGCTTCCACTGATTTCATGGTGCTAAGTCATCTTGGAGCAGAACAGTATCGTTTGTCTTGGTGTTTCCTCTGCTCTTATTCCATTTACTTCTCTGTAGCAAACTCAACAGATATTCCTTTCTCCACCTGGTCCAAAACTCATTTGCCAAAAACTGAACTCTCTTCCATCTCTTCTGAAGATAGAGATCTTCTCTTACAAACTCTCCAGGAGGTGGTGCAATGATAGAGGATTTCATTGTTAATATATGATTCAGCGTTAATGGCTCTGGTCCCGTAGGATCATTGATATGTTCTGAGGTTAATGGTCGACTATTCACGATCGCCATTACTTCATACATGAATGTTCTTAAGGATGAACTGTCCAGTCTCATGGAAGACTGGTTTAGAATGGATGTCAGTACACTTTTCACAGTCCGAATCTGTCTCTCCCAGACACCACCCATGTGACTAGAATCAGGCAGCTTCATGACGAAGCTACAACCTAACTATTTCACATGTTCTTGTTCTATTCCCTTCATCATTTCCTGGAACTCTCTTTTTGCACCAACAAAGTTGGTACCTTGGTCACTATGTGTTGACTTACATTGCCACGTATAGAAATAAAGCAACGTAGTGCTTTAAGGAAAGCATCAGTACTAAGATCATCTAGTATTTCAAGATGAACAGCTCTCGAACACATGCAGGTAAACAGAAGTCCGTATCTCTTCAGCTCTTTCCTTCCTTCCTTCCTTAACAAAATGGTCCAAAGCAATCCATACCACTGTAGGTAAATGGAGTAGTTTCAATCCTTTCTGATGGTCAATGTAAGCGGTTTCTGTTCCAACCAGGAAGTGTCCTTCAATAGCTCTCTTGGCCGGGTCACTTACATACTTGCGTAAAAAGAAGAGTTTTTTCTTGGGCTGGCAAGTTCTTGCGATCAATTAATGTCTGGAAAGACAGCTTCCAGTCATTATACTTCAGAGGGTCTCCTAAGAAAACAGCAGGTTCTGGAATTGGAATCCTATTGGCCATAATTGCTTCAGCGAGTGCTTTCACAAGGTCATTAGAAGCTTCATTGGAAGTAGCAAATGTAGCTGATTGAGAGATATGAGCTTGAGTGATTGGAACCCTTTGAGGAGAATAAGAGGGTTGGTTTAAAGGAGCAGTGTCTTGAGTGAGTATGAATGACTGATAGAGAGAAATAGGAACGTTTGGTTGAGAAACATAACCTTCTTGTCTTTGTTGAAGAGGAGGAGCAGAACGCTGTTCTCCCTCATCACTTTTGATGCTTTTAGCATAAACGTTTTGCCTTGCTTGTGCTGCATTGTGCATTCAGTTCCTCCAATCGTTCCACTTCTTTTTTCTTCTCTTCCAACTTAATTTTCCTAACGGTACTTTCTGAGATAAATTGAGCTCTTTTTCTGGCATTCTATTTCCCTTTCTTGAGCTTCTCTCTCGGCTATCAACCTTTCATCCTCTGCCTCGAGTTTTCTAATTTCCTCTTCATATTGATGTTGTGTCTTCATTATTTTAATCACCTCTTGTGTGGCTGCCACTTCAGCTGCTGCTTCTTGTTTTTTCAGCAGAGAATTGTGGGAAGATTGACTAGACATCTTGGAAACAGACTTTGACTTACTGGAAGTTCAAACACTGAATCTGAATCAGGCCAGGGTATGCCTTCAGGGTCTTCATTGAGGAAGCGTTGAGCCTTTTCATTTGCAGTGCTAGTAATCGCAAGGCAAGTGTCATTTTTATTTTCTCCGGATTTCAGGTTCAGGGCTTGTGATGCTTCTTATGTCACTATCAGACTGAGTGGCATTAATGGTGCTCACAACCTGACAAATCAATTCTGCATCATCATTGTTCTTTATGGCTCTTTTCAAACCATTGATATGATACTTCCATCTTTTATACTTCTGTTCGAAATCCTTCTTTAGATCATTTAATTTAGCATCTTGCAGTGCTTTACCTCTCTTGGTGAGCGTGCATTTACGCTGGCGTCTTCTAATGTCTGGGAACTGTGTGTTATCTGCGCCCACCTGAGGTTGTTGTACTTGTGCAGCCACTTTAACTTGCTCACCTGTATCAGCCTGCTGTATTGGGATGGCCTTCTCTGCATTGCCAATTTCTTTTGCAGTAGGGTCTGCATGGCTGACTTCTTTAGTGGACAGCACTGTATTTTCACTTGTGTCTGACATGCTAAATCTGTGTTGTACTATATAATGTGATATTCAAAAGATAATTTCAAGTTCTAGTGTAGGCAATTATTTTAGCTAGACTTATGTAACCCAACCATGTAAATTACAATAAACTATAGAACTGTCAAGTTGCAGGAATTTAAATACAACCTTGTAAAATGTAAATATCAACACACTTGAAATTATAAAATATGCAAAAAACACTTAAATGTGACACATAGAAAATTTAATCTTTAATCTATCTTAACAATACCTAATGTAAATTTTCTTATCTATTTAGTCTTTGTAGTTTTTTAATAAGCTGCCCAATAACAGGGAAATGTCCACTTCTGTCTTCAGAATAAACATGATTGAAATACCAGCGCAATTGAAACTTCAGCGGCAGTTCGCAAGACCTTGCGCTAATTCCAAGACGCTAACTTATAAGTGCTTGCTTGTCCAGCCTTTACTTGCCCACTGGCTGCTTCTGTCATTCAATTGCGTTCATTGCAAACATGTGGCGTCTCTTGCTGGATGACTTCCACGTGCAGCTTTACCGTCTGATGCTCTTGGCCTTCACCGACACAGTGAAGTGTTCTACTATGCCACCCTTAGTCACGACGCGAAGGCTGAGGTTCTTTTCTCACATATGTTTAATGCACAAAATTTAAATTTTGTATTTTTTCAGTATAATTTTTTTATCTATCCAGTGTGTCTTTGAACTGCATGAATGTTATGGACACTGCTAATACGAACAAATGAAAAACAGCGCATCATTGAACACATTGTAGTTCTGTGCATTTCTGTGGAGTTTTAGAGTTGGAAAGATGACACTTCCGTGGCATGACATAATACCATAAAGTAAGCTTTTGTTTTATTTTGAGTAAATAAAGAATTTGAAGATATTTCTTAATCTTTTCATAGGCCTACACATAAAGAATGTGCATGGATTTCAGTTTTGTGTAGGCTGCTCAACTTAGCCATATATTTGGACTGCCAAAGGTAATTTGATTATTTAATTAAACAGTGCTTTAAAACAACTTACTTTATTTGACATTAAAACTGTTTTCCAGATCTCCAAAAAAAATAAATAATAATAATAATAATAATTTTGCATCTTTTCTTAGGAGACATACTATGAATCAAGACTGAATGCATTATATTATGAATGGAAATAAATGTAGGCTATATGAAGACTCAGATTTCAGCTAATTAAAAAGTTGATAGCTGTATTTAATTTTAACTCAAATACATGATTATGAAAAAGAACCTACAGTTTACAAGTTTCGTGGCAATGTGGCACTGTATCTTTTTAAAGTTTTTACAAATCTAGTTTTAAAAGTGCACTCAGTAACTTATCTTTGTATCATCTTGAAATTACACTGACACCTAGCAGCTTGGATGCAGCATCATTTAAAATCAATAGTTTTTTTTTATTTCAGATGCCATTGTAGAAATTTTGTATTCACAAAATTGAATACCTTGTGTCATGCTTACTTTAATCAATGAGTGAAAGTGTCAAATAAGATGATTACTAAGATTAAGTGAGTAGTATTCGGTTGGTCATGTGATTCTAACATGGCAGACCCCATGTGTGGACCCTCTCCATGTAGAATAAAGAAGCTTTTATAAGGTTACTGATATGACTGGAGTCTTCATTTTAATGTGAGTGGTCATGATTTTTGACCACTGCATTATTAGTATTAATATCAAGGATGTTGAGTTATGCCACCCTTGAATGAGTCTGTACCCCACATGGGCCACCCCAGTCAAAAAAGTCTAGACAGGCCACTGTTCCTGAAACAAACAACCCGGTGCACACAAATGGATGGGCAGAAATTAAGGGAGACATTTCATATTTAAAGCAAAATTCCAGCTTAAGATCAATAAATTAAGCTCAATTGACAGCATTTGTGGCATAATGTTTATTATCACAAAAGTTCATTTTGAATTATCCCTCCTTTTAAAAAAAAAAAAAAAAAAAAAAGCCAAAATCTGTTACAGTGAGGCACTTACAATGGAAGTATGGGGCCTAGTATAATAGTCACAGATTCAAAAGTACAGCCACAAGACATAAACAACATGTGTGTTAACGATTTTAGTGTGATAAAATCACTTATTAACCTTTTCTGTATAAAGCTATATTCAATTTTACAACTTCGTGGCCATGACAACATAACACCGTAAACCCTGGAATCCCAGTAATTTAGTATTCCGAAGCAAAAACGACGATTTAAACAACTTTACACCTCAAAGTTTTTTATTGAAAGAATTATTAAAAATGCTTTTATAAAATTATAAGCTTCACATTTCTGTTTATAAACCCTCCAAACATTGGCCCCATATACTT
Organism: Myxocyprinus asiaticus; assembly: GCF_019703515.2. Taxonomy (NCBI): domain Eukaryota; kingdom Metazoa; phylum Chordata; class Actinopteri; order Cypriniformes; family Catostomidae; genus Myxocyprinus; species Myxocyprinus asiaticus. The sequence goes on along the minus strand of NC_059357.1, from coordinate 32,301,368 downwards.
CAATTGTAAGTGCCTCTCTGTAACCTCGATTTTTGCTTCTTTTTTTTAAAGAGGAGGGACGAGAGTGAAATAATTTTTTGTGGTTATCATCATTATGCCTCAAATGCTGTCGACTGAGTTAAACTTGCATTGAACCCGGTATGTTCCTTCAGTGGTTGTGCTTAACTATTCTGTGCCCCAAAGCCTAAAATTTGGTGTGTTCATAGTGCGTCATTAACGGATGGAACATGATATAATGACACTGTTATCAGTGGCGTTGAGTGACAGTGGGCGGTGATGTTCTTTCTTGTATCCAGATGCACGCTCTACACGTTCCGCTGTTGTGCACCTCGTGCTCCTTTCCAGTTAAATTGCAAAGCAAATTGCAAACAAATGTGTCCCCGCTCATGATATACATCCATTGACGTACATATGCAATATGCGTTTATTATGCCTAAGGGCTGTTTGAATGCTTGATTCTGATTGGTTGACGGATGTTCTAAGGTATGCAATTATTTTTCAGTAAACGCACGGCTATGAAGTAATTCCAGGTCTTGACCGCATAACGGTTCCATGTCACTTTGCCAATTTATTTCAGTTATTTCAAAGATCAGTACAGGCTACCACAGCAAGATAACCAACTAAAACAATGGCATTGGCTAAGTACATTGGATAAGAATGACAAACAATTTTTAAAATGTCCTTAAGTTATTTCAGTATCTATTGAAAACACCCTCCTTATTTCTCTCTCGCTCTCACCCATACCCACACTCACACACACATAAATGTGCACACACATAGAGACTCATGAGAAACAAACAGAGTCTTGATCTAAATGCACCTCCACGACTCAATCAATACAAGTTTCTATATTATCTGAAATAACTTTTAATATCTGTGGAAAGCACACTTGTTCTCTCTCTCTCTCATTTGCTCTCACCCACACTCTCACACATGGACACACGTTTTCCAAACTGCATTTTCACTTCAAAGTGTCATTCCAAATGAAAGTAAGAACAATATTTTTCATAGAGCTTCAATGAGACTCTTAGCAAACAGTACATTCATACAGCAATGCCTTGCTCACATCAAGAGCTCTGTCCTTCAGATAGCATAGGGATGATCACTTTTGATTGGAATTCGCCTGTAGACACACATAGACACTCACGAGCAAGACACAAAGCCTTTATGTCAGAAGTGATGTTATTGCTGACGATAACTGCTGCAAACACAGGTAATCCAGCGATCTCTCTCTCTCTCTCTCTCTCTCTCTCTGTTTTCTTTCTGTCTCTCTCTCTCTCACTCATGCACACACCAATAAGGCCAATCAGCCATTCTGGCTGGCATACGATTTGTGTCCACTGGTGGGGAAGAAATCCGATCAACGACACTATCAATACAAGAGAGCTGCTACTTTGGGGCATGTTTGTAATATGTAAAGTGAGTGTGTATTGTCTATCACTGTTTTCAGTACACAAGCAAAAATATTGTCATATGTATAGGTTTGTGCAATTACAGTTGGAAAGATGCCAGCCTCATTTCCGAATGCCCTAAGTATATAAACATTGTTGATTTATTTAACTTTTACTTATCCAGCCACAGTATTTCCATAATGAATGCATAAGTCAAAAAAAGAGAGGACGCTCGCACACAATGTGTAGAAAAGTATTACAAAAAATGTTTTTTTGTTTATTGAGAGGCCAAAAAGTGCTCAGTGCAAAGACAAAACGTTTTGTCTTTGCACTGAGCACGCCCACTGACAGTACACTGACACTTCATTCATATCTTACACCTCATTCAGCAACCTAGTAATCAAATAGGAATTTGCAGTTGGTAGCCACCTTTACCCTCAGGGGTCGACGGATGCTGACGCGTCCTGCTGGATTTTTTCCACATAACAGCGGAAACAACTTCAAATACTCCGTCATTTGTGGGCATACAGATAAGTGTAAGACATCATTAGAGACTATAAAGGGTCTACTTTTATTTGTGTACACTCACAATAACAACAAAACCTTGTGCTTTTGTAAAATAAAGAAAATAAACAGGGTGCGCTTTCAGCCATCCGTGTCTCTGCAAGCATCTTTCTGAAACACGTCACAAAAATTAACTGAAACTCCGCGAATACTTATCACACAAACATGAAACATATGTCTAAAGAAAGCTTAAAATGTCTACTTTTAAATAAAACAATTCAAATTTAAAACAAATATTCTCCTGCAATATAATCTGTATGAAACAAAGCGATGTACAGTTCCCTATCTGTCACTCACTCGACGTTGTGTCGATGTAGTGAAACTAGGGGTCACTCTTGGGAGCCCGAAACACCTCTGGTCTTTGATAAAAGGCCAATGAAAATTGGCGAGTGGTATTTGCATGCCATTCCCCCGGACATACGGGTATAAAAGGAGCTGGTATGCAACCACTCATTCAGATTTTCTCTTCGGAGCCGAACTGTCATTGAGCTGAATTCTCACGACTGTTCATTCACCTCTGCTGGATCTGACGGCGCATGTCAGTGGCTTCTCCCTCCGCTGGGCGCTTCAGCAGAAAAAAGAGAGTATATGTCTCTAAAAGAGCGGCACACAAGGAACGTCTTTTTAACGCCTTTCCGATTGTGTGTTATTCCTGGTTGCGGCCGTTACCTCTCAACTTCAGACGGTCACGATTGCTGTCTTTCATGTCAGGGCGCGACCCACCTGGAGGCAGCGTTCATGGAAAGTTCATGTTCTCACTGCGAGAACATGACCATGGCAACATTGCGGTCACGGCTTGCTTTCGTAAGAAAGCAAGCCACCCCAGCGGCTCCCCGCCTCGGTCCTTCTACCTACGGGTTTGAGGCCAGCGGCTAGCACTGGGGGCGATTTGGGGACTCCAATGGGATCGCCTCCGCCGGGCATCTCCCCGCAGACCTCCCATTCCCCAGCACGCTCGTCTGCCCTGATCAGGCTTCTCACAGCGAGTTCGACCTCTTGTTCGGAGCCCGTGAAGCTGATGAGCTCTTGAGCGCAGCATCGGAGAGCGGGCTTGTCTAGTCAGATACAGATGCCTCAGCTGGGCTCCCCCCTTTGGGGTCGATTGCCCAGTCACAGGCTGATGCAGAGATGACGGACATGCTTTCCCGGGCGGCAGCGAGCGTCGGGCTAGAGTGGAACCCTCCACTCTCCCCTGAACCCTCATGGCTCGATGATTGGTTCCTGGGCTCGCAGCGCCGCTCAAAGCAGCCACGCCCCGCTCCAGTGCCTTTCTTCCCGGAAGTGCACGAGGAGCTGACAAAATCATGGGAGGCACCTTTTACTGCCCGGTCCCAATTTCTCAGTTCCCCTGACCTCACTACCCTCGATGGCGGGGCGGCCAGGGGCTATACGGCGATTCCCCCAGTGGATAAGGCGCTCGCGGTGCACCTATGCCCTCAGAGCGCCGCCACCTGGCGCGGACGCCCAAAGCTCCCATCCAAGCCCTGTAGGTTCATGTCGTCCCTGATGGCCAAAGCCTACAGCGCTGATGGACAAGCCGCCTCTGCCCTGCACGCCATGGCTCTCCTGCAGGTCCACCAAGCCAAGGTGCTAAAAGAACTGCACAAGGGTAGTTCTGCCCCAGATCTGATGCAGGAACTGTGCTCGGCAACGGGTTGGTCGCACTCCAGAGGAAAGTCGTCAACTCTTCCGGAGCTTGAAGTTGGAAAGCTCCGACCGCCCGTTTGCCTTTGCCCAGCGGCTCCGTGACGCCTGCCGAAGATGGCTGCTAGCGGGGGATCGTGACGTCCAGGGAATTATCGACCAGGTGGTACTGGAACAGTTCACAGATCGATTACCAAAAGGGACGGCGGAGTGGGTCCAGTGCCACCGCCCGGCGTCGTTGGAGGAAGCTATCCGACTTGTGGAGGACCACATGGCGGCGATCCCGAGGGCGGAAGAACCCTCCTACATTTTCTCTCCTCCCTCTGTTTCTTCCCCCTCCCCTCTCTCCTCTCGTTCTGCTCTCTCTCCAGGTCCCGTTCCTGCCCCACGCAGACGAGGAGGACCTCAGCCCCTGAGACCAGTTCCCCGGGTGTGGGAGGTGACACCTTCCCCTACTCCAATGCCCCGCCGCTCTCCCCCTCAAGGGGGGGTGCCCGCCGACACAAGTGCGGGCATAGCGCCTGGGCCGGCCTGCTGGAGGTGCGGAGACCCGAGCCACTTCCGAGATCAGTGCCCTCTGATGGAGCTGGGGACGGTGGTGTGGGTCTCTGACCTCCCACAGGCTGCCCCCGACCGGGCCGGAGCGTACCGGATACCTGTAAGTGTCAAAGGGGGTACTCACCAGGCGTTGGTGGATACCGGTTGTAATCAAACCACTATCCACCATGCCTGGTTCAACCCGAGGCATTGCGCACAACTAAAACGGTGAAGGTGAAATGTGTACACGGGGATATTCACAAGTATCCGGTGGTAACCCTGACAATTAAATTTCGGGGGAAAAAGCATAGAGTGGAGGCCGCGGTTAGTTCCCGCCTCACCCATCCGCTGATTTTGGGGATTGATTGGCCTGATTTTAGAATTTTATTTAAGTGAATTTGCGCAGATGGGTCCTGTATGAAAATAGGGAGATGTGTGATGTGCGATGCTCTGGCAGGGGAGGCGGAGCCGGGGCTGTCCTCGACAGCTCCACGTCATGATGACGAGAGAGGGGGAGAGGCTGCGGCCCCTCCCCTTCTCAGGGAATTCCCTGACGGGGATTTCCCTTTGGAGCAGTCGTGAGACAAAACCTTCAAACACGCCTTTGACCAAGTGAGAGTCATCGATGTCAGGCTGGAGTCGTTGACCATCGCCCTTTCATACCCCTATTTTGCAATTATAAATGAGCTGTTGTATCGAGTGACACAGGACACTAGGACCAAAGAGGATACAACCCAACTTTTGATTCCAATGAGCCGTCGGGAAATGGTATTCCAGGCGGCTCATTATAATCCCATGGTGGGTCACTTAGGAGAAAGGAAAACACTGAACCGTCTAATAGCCCGTTTCTATTGGCCGGGCATTGGCGGCGATGTCTGCAGGTGGTGTGCGGCATGCCGCGAATGCCAGCTGGTTAACCCACCGGCCACCCCAAAAGCGCCATTGCGCCCTCTCCCTCTGATCGAGGTCCCCTTTGAGAGAATTGGAATGGACCTCGTCGGCCATTAGAACGGTCAGCACGCGGACATCGCTTTGTATTGGTCCTAGTGGACTATGCAATGCGATATCCGGAAGCAGTGCCTCTTCGCAACATCTCAGCACGCAGTGTTGCGGAGGCACTCTTCAAAATAATCTCCCGGGTGGGGATTCCGAAAGAAATCCTCACTGATCAGGGCACAGCATTTATGTCACGGACACTACGCAAACTGTACGAGTTGTTAAATATTAAATCGATTCGCACCAGTGTATACCATCCTCAAACGGATGGCCTGGTGGAAACGATTTAATAAAACCCTCAAAAACATGATTCTTAAGTTCATGCACGATGATTCTAGAAATTGGGATAAATGGCTCGACCCCCTGTTATTTGCAGTACGAGAGGTCCCGCAAGCCTCCACTGGCTTCTCCCCATTCGAGCTGCTGTATGGGCGACGCCCACGCGGCGTGCTTGATGTATTGCGAGAGGCCTGGGAGAAGGGACCTTCAAACAGTAAAAATGAAATTCAGTACGTTCTTGATCTTAGAGCAAAACTCCACACTTTGGGACAGCTAACACAGGAGAATTTGCTCCAAGCTCAAGAACGACAGCGCTGACTGTATTACAGGGGAACTCAGCTAAGGGAATTCACACCGGGAGATAAAGTACTTGTATTGCTTCCCACATCGAGCTCTAAATTACTCACCAAGTGGCAAGGACCCTTTGAGGTCACACGACGAGTGGGAGATCTCGATTATGAGGTTAAACGAACCGATAGAGGGAATGCTCGTCAAATATACCACCTCAATCTCCTGAAATTGTGGAGGGAGGCGGTTCCCGTGACGTTGGCTACGGTAGTTCCCGAGAAGGCAGAGCTCGGACCGGAGGTGAGTTCAAAACATAAACAGTTCACCCCAGTCATTTGCGGAGACCACCTTTCGCCGAGCCAACTCGCGGAGGTTGCTAGGTTGCAACAGGAGTTTGTAGATGTGTTCTCCCCTCTACCGGGATGCACAAACCTCATCCATCACCGCATTGAGACCGAGCCGGGGGTGGTGGTATGTAGCCGCCCCTATCGATTACCCGAACACAAAAAGAAAATTGTTCGGGAAGAATTGGATGCGATGCTTGATATGGGGGTAATAGAAGAATCCCACAGTGATTGGTCCAGCCCAGTTGTTCTAGTGCCTAAGAGCGACGGGTCTGTACGGTTCTGTGTGGATTATAGGAAAGTCAACGCAGTGTCTAAATTTGATGCATATCCAATGCCTCGCGTTGATGAGTTGCTCGATCAGTTGGGCACTGCTCGTTTTTATTCGACATTGGATTTGACGAAGGGTTATTGGCAGATCCCCTTGACACCAATTTCCCGTGAGAAAACCGCCTTCTCCACACCGTTTGGATTACACCAATTTGTGACACTTCCGTTCGGTTTGTTTGGAGCCCCGCCTACATTTCAGCGTCTCATGGACCGAATCCTCAGACCGCATTCAACCTACGCCGCTGCCTATTTAGATGACATCATCATTTATAGCAATGATTGGCAGCGGCATATGCAACATCTGAGGGCGGTTCTGAGATCTCTGCGCCGAGCGGGACTCACAGCGAATCCGAAGAAGTGCACGATTGGATGGGTGGAGGTACGGTATCTGGGGTTCCACTTGGGCCACGGGCAGGTGCGTCCCCAAATTGACAAGACAGCGGCGATTGCGACCTGCCCGAGACCCAAGACCAAAAAGGGGGTGAGACAGTTCCTGGGGCTGGCTGGCTGTTATAGAAGGTTCGTACCTAATTATTCGGATGTCACAAGCCCGCTGACTGATCTCACTAAAAAGGGAGCTCCAGATCCGGTCCAGTGGACGGAGCAGTGTCAACGGGCGTTCACACAAGTTAAAGCTGCACTTTGCGGGGGGCCACTTTTACATTCACCTGACTTCTCTCTCCCTTTTATTTTACAGACAGATGCTTCAGACAGGGGGCTGGGGGCCGTACTCTCGCAGGTGGTGGAGGGGGAGGAGCGCCCGGTGCTGTACATTAGCCGTAAGCTCTCGTTAAGGGAAACTAAGTACAGCACCGTGGAAAAGGAGTGTCTCGCCATCAAGTGGGCGGTCCTCACTCTCCGATACTACCTGCTGGGGCGGGCCTTCACCCTCTGCTCGGATCACCCCCCACTCCAGTGGCTCCACCGCATGAAAGATACTAACGCCCGGATCACCCGTTGGTATCTGGCTCTTCAGCCGTTTAAGTTCAAGGTGGTCCACAGACCGGGGGCGCAGGTTTCCTTTCCAGGAATGGGGGGGAGTGGTAGGCAGGCCGGATGCCGCCCCGGCCTGAGTCGGGCGGTGGGGATATGTGGCAGCGGGGGCGTGGTCAAGCATCTCTCCGGAGAGAGAGAAAGCAGTAAGGGTGCTTACACCTGAGCTAAATTATGTCTAACACCTGTCTCTAATTTCAGTGAGCACGGGGAGAGCGGCATAAATAGAGCAACACAGCACTTAGTCGGGGAGAGAGACTGGACACGACAGAGCCGAGCCAGAGCAAGGATTTTTTAGTAGTGAAAGTTTATTTGTGAAAGCAGTGTGTGTTAGTGTTTAGTTTAGTGCTTAAAGGTAAACTGTAAAGTGGTGTGGCGAAGAGGAAAAAATAAAGCCTCACCTTAAGAAGCAAAACTGCTTCTCGCTTCATCTTTTACACAGGACAATAGGCACAGCAAGAGACAGTGCAGTGCCGACCAGTACACAGTTCTAGTGTGAAAGTGTCAGATGAAACAGGTGGTGCAAAAAGATATTACAGTATAATAGAAAATGCTGTGAATGTAAACATAACATACTATGACATAGTTTTCAGCAGATAAGCTTATACTATGTATGGACATAGCAGTTACTGAAGTAGCAGCCTGGTAGAAGTGACAAGAAATTAAGTACAATAATTTATGAATACAGTAGCAGCAAAGAAATTCTGGTTCATAATACAGAAATGTGCATAATTGCAAAGGGAGTCGGATGGTGTTCAGTTTTGTGTGTGTGTTGTCAGTCCAGTCTCTGAGTGTTGAGGACTCTGATAGCTTGGGGGAAAAACTGTTACACAGTCTGGCCGTGAGGGCCCGAATGCTTTGGTACCCTTTTCCAGACGGCAGGAGGGTGAAGAGTTTGAGGGGTGCATGGGGTCATCCACAGTGCTGGTGGCTTTGCGGATGCAGCGTGTGGTGTAAATGTCTATGATGGAGGGAAGAGAGACCCCAATGATCTTCTCAGCTGTCCTCACTATCCTCTGCAGGGTCTTGCGTTCCGAAACGGTGCAATTTCAGGATGCTCAGGATGCTCTCAATAGTCCCTCTGTAGAATATGGTAAGGATGGGGGGTAGGAGATGAGCTTTTCTCAGCCTTCGCAGAAAGTAGAGATGCTGCTGGGCTTTCTTGGTTATGGAGCTGGTGTTGAGAGACCAGGTGAGGTTCTCCACCAGGTGAACACCAAGGAATTTGGTGCTCTTGACGATTTCCACAGAGGAGCCGTCAATATTCAGTGGAGAGTGGTCTCTCTGTGTTCTCCTGAAGTCAACAACCATCTCTCTTGTCCACGTTCAGAGACAGGTTGTTGGCTATGCACCAGTCTGTTAGCTGTTGCACCTCCTCTATGAATGCTAACTCATCCTTCTTGCTGATGAGACCCACCACGGTCGTGTCATCGGCGAATTGATGATGTGATTCGAGCTGTGCATTGCTGCACAGTTGTGAGTCAGCAGAGTGAACAGCAGTGGACTGAGCACACAGCCCTGAGGGGCCGATCCAGATTGACTGAGGTCTCCCAGTCAGGAAGTCCAGGATCCAGTTGCAGAGGGAGTTGTTCAGGCCCAGCAGGTTCAGCTTTCCAATCAGGTGCTGAGGAATGATTGTGTTGAATGCTGAATTGAAGTCTATGAACAGCATTTGAATGTAAGTTTCCTTTTTGTCCAGGTGGGTGAGGGCCAGATGGAGGGTGGTGGCGATGGTATCGTCTGTTGAGCGGTTGGGATGATACACGAACTGCAGGGGGTCCAGTGAGGGGGGGCAGCTGGGTCTTGATGTGCCTCATGATGAGCCTCTCGAAGCACTTCATGATGATGGGTGTGAGTGCAATGGGACAGTAGTCATTGAGGCAGGACACTGAAGACTTCTTCAGCACAGGGACGATGGTGGTGGCCTTTAAGCACGTTGGAACGATGGCGCTGCTCAGGGAGATGTTGAACATGTCAGTAAGAACATCCGCCAGCTTGTCTGCACCATCCTCTGAGCACTCTGCCAGGAATGTTGTCTGTTCCATCAGCCTTCTGTGGGTTGACTCCACGTAGAGTTTTTTCACATCAGCCGTGGTAAGACATAGAATCTGGTCGTTGGGAGGAGGGGTGGTCTTCCTCGCTGCCACATCATTCTGACCCTCAAACTGAGCTTAGTCATTCAGCGCATCTGGAAGGGAGGCATCACTGTCTCAGGCAGGTGGTGATGTCCTGTAATTGGTGATGGCTTGGATGCCCTGCCACATGCGCCGCATGTCACTGCTGTCCTGGAAGTGGCTATGGATTCTCTGGGCGTGTGCGCGCTTTGCCTCTCTGATGGCCCGAGACAGTTTAGCCCTCACTGTTCTTAGGGCTGCCTTGTCACCTGCTCTGAAGGTGGAGTCTCGGGTCCTCAGCAGTGCACACACCTCCACAATCATCCACGGCTTCTGGTTGGAGCTTGAGGTGATGGTCTTGGAGAGAGTGACGTCATCGATGCACTTGCTGATGTAGCTGGTCACTGATGCTGTGTATTCCTCCAAGTTAGTGGAGTCTCCATAATTGGCAGCCTTCCTGAACATGTGCCAGTCAGTGTGCTCAAACTCTGTTCCTGAAGAACAGAGATGGCTCCTGCTGGCCAGGTTTTCACCTGTTTTAGAACCAGTTTGGAGCGTCTGACGAGCAGTCTGTATGCTGGGATTAGCATAACAGAGATGTGGTCCGAGTAGCCGAAGTGGGGGCGGGGCTCCGCCCGGTAAACGCTGGGGATGTTTGTGTAAACAAGATCCAGCGCGTTCGCCCCTCTCGTTGCAAGTCCACATGCTGATGGAAGCAGCACATAACCTATTCAAATGAATAGTTTTTCTGGTCATATGTAAAATTCAAGCATCTTCCAGAAAGAAAGCAAACATCGCACAATCTGATGTGACTTTTCAGCACACAACAGAAATCACAAAGTGTCCGGCTTGACGGCTCACATTTCAGCTCCTCCCCTGATTGCAACCTGACTGGTAAGGCAAGGCACAGCTGAAGTCAAGCACACCATTTATCATGTTTTGCATCATAGTTGTTACTATAATGTGTATTTAAGCATGTTTGGAACATAGTTGGTTGTATTGATCAATCAGAATCCAGGACCAGAACTTATCCATTTTATAATGCTCTTTCTGAATGTGTTCTAAAAGTGTGTCCGGTGTGCTCAGTTTATCTCTTTAGAATATAAAAAAGTTGGAGTTGGGTTAAACATTAAAACAATAGATACCTAATACTAAAGATACTGTCCGTTTGCAAACATGATTCTCTAAATGAGCAGACACACTATTGTGGTTTATAACCTAACAACCTTCTATAAGGAGAACTGTAAAAAGATCTCCTTTTAGAAGTGTTGTTTTTACCTGAGGTGCTGTTTGAAATGACATTTGCAGTTTTGAGAATACAGTTTTTACCAACAAAAGTATGACACAACTCTGAGCGTTGGTAGTTATTTTGGTGATAAACAGACCAATAATAATTCAAGCCTTAGGAATCCCTCGTTAGATCGACAAGCCAAGAATGAGAAGCGTGCCACAGAGCTGGAGACTTCCCACAGGACATTAAACTCACAGATGTGGAAAACAACACCCATGTTACAACAGAAGAATCAAAGGGACAATATCTCGACAGGCAGATTACTTACATAGATTGTGGAAAACAAACGGCTGCTTTCATGACAAAATGAATGTCTTGACTTCCATCTTTAATACATTCTCATGATTAATATGGGGCAGAGGCTGCCAGTGGTTTTGGCAGGAGTTGAATTAAATGTAGATGGGAGGGTGTGGAGATGCTCCAGTCTGAATAACTGCAGATGCCAAAAAGAGGCAGGCAGAGAGGGAGGCATATAATCTAAGTCATTATCAGACCTAAATGGACAGAATGTGCAACCAACTCAAACGAACAAAGTGATTTCACAGATCGCTGATGCCCTTTTCTGGCGATGGAAAATAAATGGCGCCACTATATATATTTTCCTCCACTGTGTAAGTTCTTCAGAGTGCAGTTATACAGAGAGCAGTGACCTCCCATCAGAGCAACCCAATCATCTCACAGCGCACCTAAATGGAGTTCAGTGATGGAGGCTGTTGTGATGAAATACAGAGGACACAGAGTGCCTTTATCAATAAAGGGATTGCCCTATGGGGTGACTGTACAGGTGATAATGGGATGTGCATCTAGTGCTCAATGCATCAACAAACTCTGCTGAGGGTGTAATGATTTCAGATGAGGTCAGGTTGTGAGGTTAATGCTGGGAGTGAGCTGACATCAACTTACACTGATATTCTGATCCGTTATTTTCAAACATTCCAATATATAACTGTATTTAATAGGGCTGTCAATCTATTAAACATGTTAATCAAATTAATTACAATTAAACATATATCAATATTTGCTTTGAAAAGCCCCCAAAGGAAGATTATTCAAAGACATTACATCATGGCAGACAAAACAGACTGATCTCACCATGAATTCAAAGAGAATATGTTGAAAGTTCTTCTGTCCTTATCTAAATTCGAAACCACTGCCCCCAGTGGCCAAAGCGGGAAGTGTTTTTGAACATATGGGCATGTGAGCTACAGTTTCCAGGTGAAATGTCCACAGAGAGGTGCCAAAAACAAATTGTTAAGTGAGTTGTTTTTAGTTGTAAATGATGTAATACAGTGAAGAGGAATGCATATTTCAATAACTCGATCTCCAAACCATAAACCTAACCATCAATGGAATAAAAATTCAAACTTAGAAGGAAAATGGAACCTCCAAATCGCACTCATCTTTGATTATGCAAACACGGTTCAAACAATAGCCCCTGGTGGCAACACAGGAAGAGAGGTCTTCGACACTGCTGAGTTGCACCACAGGAGAAGTTAAACACACTTGAAATGATGCCAAAATGTCTCCATATAACTGTGCGCGCATTCACAGGTGGTTGGCGCATGCACGCTATGACTGCTATAACACTGGACTATTTCTGTTCAGGAGTGTAGAGCCATAAAGATTCCTTTATTCCTTCAGACTCAAGTTACACAAATGCAGGTATCTCTAGACCAACTCACTCACGCTCTTGACTTGCACATCTGCTGTTGTTGTTTTTACCTTCATCTCCTGATGTTAAGCAGTGATTACATCTTCTTCTAGCACTTCTTTGTGACAGCAACGGCTCAAATGTGAGTTTTGCCACCTTGTAGACCCACTAATTAGTTCAAATAACTCCAGGCGCGCACTACGTGCTCAAAGACGCGCGGTTACAAAAATCGGGCTGCACGAGTTCAGTGCTCGAGCACTCTGCTGATGACGAGATTTGCATCACACGTCCTGTCTGACCGAAGTATACTTTGGGCTTTATTCTATGAACAAGTGCTACACCGATGGCTTTCGCTGTTGAGCACCATCTCTGTGTTTATATGAGTGTCTCCCGCTGAACATGTTAGATGCACTTCTCCCGCGAGTGTAGATGGGGGAGAAAAGAGTTGCGGATGCTGTGAATGGGGTCCCCCAGGGCCGTAACCACCATAGACATGGAGGGGGACATGTCCCCCCAATATTCATTATAGATATAGGTTTTTTCCATTGTTGATTATTAAATTATAACATATGTTCCCCTCCAATCCTGAATATGTGCTTACATCCTTGATGTCCCCCTGGGAGTTTGGTGCCCCTGGGCTTCAGCCCGTGTAAGCCTGTGCAATAATGCACCCTCTGTATATAAATAATATATACAGGCCATGTTACTGCAGAGTACATGTCCTCTGATCACTGTTTCATGGTTTAAATGTTTTTCCTCAATTTTTCAATGTTCTGGAGGCATATTTAAATTACTGGCATGTATTGTAAGTATAGAGTGTTAAAATAATTTCTTATATCTGTATCAACAATTGTGATATTAAAACCTAAAAGCTTGATATTGAGTTGCCCTTTTTCCACGGACATGTATGACATACATAGTTGTTAAAAGCACATTCTGTAATCTGTAATACAGGGTGCTTTGGACCTCTAAAAATGTGATGTTTCAAAACAAACAGTCAAAGAAAAAAATATATTTGTACACTGACGTCTAAAGCCATATCTATATATTACCACTGTCAGAAATTACAGAATCAGACTGTAAATAAAAATCAAATCAAACAAACTTAATATAAAGCATTAATCGGCATTCACTCTAATATCTGATCAGATGATTATATTATCACAGATATGAATGTCGACAAGAACAAATTAAATTTGCTACTACACCACATCTAATCTGCTGTGATTAAGCTATATTAGTATGTAAAATAAGCACAGACGATTTTATATATATATATATATATATATATATATATATATAAAACAAATTCCAAGGGAAATTAAATCGATCCCTTTGTAATAAATGTGCATTTTTTTCCCCTTATGCTCCAAATTGGGGACGTCCTTAGAAACATATGGTCTAGGTTAATGATGATGTTTGGTCAGTGTGTTGTATTAGTTTTAAATTGAGTAAAGTGTTGTGCTTTGCTATGTTGTAGCGTTTTTGTTTCTTTACACAAAGTATTTTTAAAGTGGTTTCTGATCTCCTTTTGTCTTTAGAGACTTGTCTCAAAGCTTTCAGAAACTGCCAAATGCTTTGAACTTTTTTCTAGGTAGAGGCTGACATGGCTTCACCAGCAAAACAAAACGTCCATGTAGAATTCCACACCTTCAACAGATGCTTCTTAAGGCAGACGATGAATACAGCCATGACATGCTTTTCCTTTCATTGAGTGGGTCCAGATATGTATTGTTATCCTGAAGGAATGGATGCTTGAACCTCCTTGAACCCACCTAAAAGTCCAAAAATAAATAAATAAAAAGGAAATAGGTTAATCAAAATATGCTTCAAGATTAAGACAGAAGAGAAGATATTTAAACATCTATCAACCAATGGCGAACTCTCAAGGGCCAGCAAAGACTTCTTTTCTCAAAAAAAATAAAAATAATAATAATAATAATAATTTCAATTTCATTCTCAAATATTTATTTGCTTGTGTGGTTTATTTTCTTTTGTTTTCATCACTTTCCACTTCTTTTTCTGTCCATTTGCAGACCTGCAAAAATGTTATCCAATCAGAATTTTTTCCCCTTAACATTTACAAGCAAAGTGTGAATCTAAGCTTCAGAATTTCCATTGAATCCCTCAACAGTGCAAATGAATAGGATTCCAGTTCCAGATTGTCAAATTTAGCAAATCAGATTGTTTTATTGCAACTGGTGGGTGTAGTCTTTTAAATATGTCCCTGCCGAGGCCTTCTAGCATGAGTTATACAATCACACATTATATGATGTACACAGTTAAAGAGTGAAGAGCATGTCATTGCAAGAGAAAGATGTTCTGCATGACTGTGTAATTGCCGAATGTATTAAACAGGAAAGAAGGGCTGAAACTTCAAATAACAAATGCTTTTTTGTGAGTTCACAAGTTTTCTATCTTGTAGATTGCTTACAATGGGCTTATTGAAGTTTAAAGTAGGCTGGCTTTAGTATTCACTTAAGTTTATGAGCATTGCTGAAATGGAAACAGCCTTTTTGTTACTATAAATTGGCTGTGACATGTGGCAGTGTAATGTATGGGTACAGGATGTCTTTGTCGTATTCATTGTAAAACGTTTCTTAACAGCATGAATCATTGTTTTAGGTGAATTTTTTTTATTTTTGTAATACTGTGCATAAATTGTCCCATATACCTGACAGATATCACTGGTGTTCTGAAAAACCACACCTGACGGCCCTAGGTTCTGTAAATACAAGGGGGGGGAAAAGTGTCGGGGGAGGGTTAGGTAAGTAAGTCACTGTTAACTGTTGGGGGTGGGGGGGCAGAATAATAATTCATATGTCTATCAATAAGGATTATTTTGCTCATGTGAAGGGTAGGTTCTTTTCCATGAACAGAAACATCTCTGCATGGTAAGAAGTCAATGAAATTTTTTTTTGTTTGTTTGTTTGTTTTCAAATTCCAATTAATTTTTTTCACAAATTCTGTGTTTTCAATTTCAACTGTATCATCAAAATGGTGTCTAAATAAATAAATTCATTAAAATGTTATCAAATGAAAATAGAACAATTAATTATTTTTATCAAATGAGGTACTTTTATACAGATCCACACAGCAAAATCTGAAATACAACATTGGAGTTTTGGTTATTTTTGTCAAATAAAGTGCTGCACAAAAGAGCATCATAAATTTGAATTATTGCTTAAATATAATAAAATTATTAATTTATTATTATTATTATTATTATTATTATTGCAATGGATTTTACATAACGATACACAGATATATTTCTTTAATATTTTTCCCATTTAAATGGTGCTTTTATTTTGGCAGAAAACCAAGTAAAGCCCATTTTTGACAACAGCTTAACACCTCTGGAAAAGCAGGTCACTACAAGACCCAGTGTGATTATTAAACCACAAAAGGCTGTGATTTAATCAACTAAATATGTAGTCCATATGTGCTGCACTCTGTAAAATGAATTAGAGCTCTGCGCTCTGTCATCTACTACACACGGAGAAAGCATGTGATGATCATGATATGGTGTTTTCAGTGGATGAGTGGCTGGTTTCACACATTCACTTTGAAATGTGCAAACTATATTTTTTTAATTACACTGCAGCCTTTAAGGTATAATAATCACATGAGAACATACTGTAATTTTAATTTGTGCACTGAATGTCAGACTGTATCGGTATCAGCATCAGACCCAATTCCAAAACCGGTGTTGGAATCGGGACATCCTTAAACACAATGCAAGGGTGGGCACAATCTGATAATATGGTGGGCATGCAGGTGAGAGGTAGGCATTGGTCTCTTTCACTGCATTAAATCATTAAGTTAATAAAGCCTGAAGAGGGCAGGAAGTTGAGCAGTGCCATAAATGGCCAGTGATGTAATGTCTCTAGTCTAACGGCGGCATTGTTAAACATCTGCAGCACGGCGAGACGTTCCAGCTGAGCATTTAAAGAGCAAACTAATGCCTTGCAAATGAGTAGGTAAGTCTAAGGATAAAAAATAGTTTTTTCTATAAGAAATGATCCCAAGGCACAAGCAACACCTTTCTCTGATGCTGAGAAAGTCTTTTCAGTCCACATTTTCCTGCAGCTTTACTGGAAATGATTGGATTAGCCATACACATTTCATCGCCAGCGTGTTCACATTCCACCGCAATTAGTCATTCTGAACAGACAAGCAACAGAATAAAGCCAGTGAGCCACAGTCATCACAGCCACTCTTATCACACAAGTCACACCAGTTAGGAGAAATGTACAGGGCTGGAGGTCCTGCTTAGCCTCAGACTAAATGGAAGACAAAAGGTTTTAGTTGTCATGACAATTAGATGGAGTCTCAGAGCCGAGTAGGTTTTGATTGCCTGAAGTTATTAGCTGGCAGTAATTAAGTTTGCATTATTCTCTACCGACAGCAGTTTTGCTTCAACAGTAGTCTGCCCTCTGTAAGCATGGCCAAGGCATGCACCAAATCCCTTGCAAGATTCTGGCACTCTTGAATCTTTTCCTTTGACCCTTCTATTCCTTGAAAATAATTCAGAAATAAATTTGCTGTCAAAACGGGCATGTGAAGAAAGGCAGATGGAGAAGGTCATGTAATGTTCCACAGCTGTGACATGAAAGAGTAAATGTCTATGAAGCTTTATCATTAACAAAACTTTTTTATATTTTAGGTTTTGTCTGCAGACTGATATTATTGCTCCAATTATGAATGTAACAAATGAGATGTTTTAACCTCAAAGATATGGTTTTTGGTTTGTTTGTTTGTTTGTTTGTTTGTTTGTTTGTTTGTTTGTTTTTTGACTGATGAAGACTTAAAAAAAATCTAAATTTCACATTCCTTAAATAACATTTTGGAGCAACCAGTATTCAGAAATGTAATCTTTTATCCAAAATTTGTCCTCTACCTGTATCTAATTTGGGTTGAATGTGCACACTTTCTTATGACTTCTCTTTTGACCATGTCTGGCTAAATTCAGAATAGCATCCTACCATACTATTCTAAGCATACTACCATACTAAGGGATATTCCGGGTTCAACACAAGTTAAGTTCAATCGACTGCATTTGTGGCATAATATTGATTACCACAAAAAATTATTTTGATTAGTCCCTTTTCTTTAAAAAAAAAAAAAAAAAAAAAAAAATTTTAATCTGGGTTAGAGTTAGGCACTTGTAATGGAAGTCAATGGGTCAATCCATAAATGTTAAAATTCTGTTTCAAAATTAAAGCTGTAAGACTTAAACAATATACGTGTTAACATGATTTTAGTGTGATAAAGTTGTGTACCTTTTCTGTGTAAATTTAATTTTAAAACTTTAATACCATGACAGCATAACTGTAAACCCCAAAATGACCATAAAAATGACCATTTAAACAACTTTACAGCTCAAATAATGAAAATAAAGTACAGAAGAATTAATGCAAGTGCTTTTATAAAATTATAAGCTTCAAATTTCTGCCTTTAAACCCTCAAAAAATGTGCCACATTCACTTCCATTGTAAGTGCCTCACTGTTGCCTCAATTTTTGGCTGTTTTTAAAGAAAAGGAGGGAGAATTCGAAATTATTTTTGTGGTAATGAACATTATGCCAAAAATGCTGTCGATTGAGCTTAACTTGTATTGAACCCAGAATAATCCTTTTATATTGCTGTTGTATCCATATACTGCAGAAAAAGTAAGAGCAGTGTAGTAGTATGCTATTGCAAAATGGCATCTATTATAGTGGAGTGCACTTCCTTGTGCTCCCACATGCATGGCCATGATATGCATTGGGAACTGTTGGAGCTATGCTGCATCTGCCTCCTTTCCTTTCAAGAATGGATTACAAGGCTATAGTTTGATAGAAAAAAAATCAAAATACCATCCTTTAACCATTCTTACAGTAACATTTTGTTAAAATGAAAATGTAATGTCAGTGTGAATTTCTGAAAACACAGAGAGCATGATATAGCACATTTGTTCTTTTTCCATATTTCTATTTTCTCTTTTTTGCCAATAAGGCAGGAGAACAAGCCGTGCTCTCAAGGACACCATGACTCAGAAAGGCAGCACTTGTCTGTACTTGTTACAACAGCCATCTCCAAAGTCTGCCTTCCCCTGAAGCACCAGCAAGCATGGTGGTTTTCAGGGATACTTTGTGCTTTCACAATCACAAGATGAGGGGACTCGACTGGAAAGCCAACCAGTCACTGGCCTACCTCTAGGAGAGCATCAGCCCCAAGGTAGAGTCATGCAGGAGGGAACAGAATGTGTCAGTGCCCAGATCATACTAATGCAAGCCACCCTCTGTTCTCTCATTCCACTGAGGGCCCAAAAGCAAAAGACATCTGTGGCATACTAAGAGCTTTGCAGGATAACAGCATAACTCCTCTGTTGCAAAACACTCTGAGATGACACGTCGGTGGCTCCACTGACTCGTACCAAGACAGGGACACAGGTTCCCATCAGTCAATAGACAGATTTTCTACTGGATAGATGGCAGTTAATCGAAGCAGTCAAAACATCAACAGGTGACCCCAAAACACCTCTTCTGTTAACGTCAAATCAGAAAAGCATGCTTTGAAGTGCCCCAGATGGTGCTCTGTGTTATTATTCATGCTTGTTGTTTGGGTAGACTCATGACCTGTAGCTACTGCACAGAACTGGTTTGCGCTGAGTGTCAACAATAAACATGTGAGTGTTGCTTTTGCAACTTCAAAGCAGCTGAAAGTCTCAATACACAGCCCCCCATCCCCTACAGAATTCATCTGAATTTCGCCTGCTTCTCTGTTAATATGAACACAACAAAAAAACTTACAGGAGCTCTATATTTGTATGGCTGTGGTTTTGTTTGAGAAAACACAAGTACAATTGCTACAAAAGCTAATTATTGGGAGTTAAATGCAGAATGCTCCATTAATTGATGCATAACTTAAAGGAGAGCACAATCAGCATGTTTATTTAAAGTATATAATGATTTGCATGCTGGTTATTGTTCCCTCTTCTTTTGAAGGAAATTACAGAAAGTGTTTTTGTGCATTGTGGGTTCCTGAGGCCAATTGCCTATGCTTATTTTGTCAATAGAACAACAGTTCCATGAATGGCCAACAGCGGCACTCAGACGTGTTTATGGCACAAAAGGGTCAAGGACCACACTGACACGCACAACTTCAGCAGCAAATCGCAATGGAAATGAGGGCCATTCATTTGATGGCTGAACACCAGTAGCTCTCACTAGCCTGCTGTCTTTCTGATCATTCTTTGCGAGTGAAATAACAGCTTTTCTTTGAACAAAGCTGGCGGACTCTGCTTATTGATGACTGGCATGAAAGAAAATGTACTTTCACTGACACATTCTGACTGCGGGGAATCAAGAGTTCATTGGAACAAACTCTGGGCATCCACACATTGAAGTAAAGTGGAAGAGGGCCGAGCCCTGCTTACCCTTGACTGTTCCAATGTCTTGTTAGTGCTAATGAAACATATTTTAAAGGTCAAATTGGCCACACACATCATCTGTTCTCTGCAAATAATGCAAGTATGCTTTAGTCTCTGAATTTTAAACCTGCTGTTTGATCAGCTATTACTGAGCGAATGAGTGACCAGGAGAAATCGACAGGAAGTGGTTTCCTTCCTCTAAGTAGCAGCAAGGGAGATAGTTTAAGTATCCAATTTCACTCAGTTGGTTTTTCTTCACAGAAAGTAAATATACACAGTGAAATTGCTCTTGATTTGTTCAGCAGAATAAGAGATTCTATTCGAAGAGGAATATAGTGCTTCCAGAAAAAAAATCATTTCAATTAAGAATTAATTCAAGTCACGCTGGCTATATAGGCTTTAAAATCATATGCATGGGCTTCAGCGTTCCCCATCGTGATGGATCTAACAATTATATTTGTATGGCTCAGAAATACTGGGAATGTAATAAGCTTTTTCTAATATTGCTGGAATGACCCTTCATGCTAGATGAGTGTTTTGAAACACTCAGATCTGTGGAACGGCTGGGAGAATGGGCTTTATGAAATAAAACACAGTGGCTCGTCTTCCATAAACAGAGCATATCTTTGTGTCAGCACGCTAATAACTTTCGGCAATGCGCTCATGCTTTGTAATGGGCTGGGGAAGAAGTGATTAAGTGCATTCTCTTTCATTTCTCTAAACTCCGCCTCTCCAAACCACCAAGTTGAATCAGCCAGATGATTTATAATTGATGACAGCGCTCTGTCTATGGGTGAGAGGGTTTTCATTAATATCACAATGAAGCCAATCTTCCAACGCTACTCAATTATCTACAGATAGCTCACACAGAGACTGGTGCTCTGTTCCAGAACCTAGTGAGCTGCCTCGCTGACTACATAGGCCGCTGCCTTCTAAGGCAGCATCCTAACATTAACAGAACCACATAAATGACAGATTTGGAATGCACCACAAAGGCAGTACAGTACGTCATTCAAATAGCGCTCCTCACACAAAACACATGGGAGACTAAATTGATTTCAAGATGTGAGGAACAATGTGATAATAAGCTACTATACTGGGTAAAATAGTTATTAATTCTTTCAAATTAAATATTTTACAGTATTTATATTCATAATTGTATTTATACTCAAACCACCTTTTTGTGGCCCACCTGATATTTAAATAAATAAAATGTGGGCAAGCTTATAGGAACAGTTTGTGCGCGCTCTCAGTTTCATTCAAACATGTGCACATAAGTCTTAGTCACAGCACAAAGTTAAGGGGTAATTTTATATATATATATATTCACTACCGGTCAAAAGTTATGAAAAACTTGAAACTGAAATGTTTCTCGTGATCTTAAAAATCTTGTGATCTGAAGGCATATGCTTAAATGTTTGAAATTAGTTTTGTAGACAAAAATATAATTGTGCCAATATATTAATTTATTTAATTACAAAACTAAAATTTTATTTAAAAAAAAAAAAAGTTTTTGAAATTGATGACTTGGACCAAATATTAAAGAAAAGCAGCCAATAAGTGCCCAACATAGATGGGAACTCCTTCAATACTGTTTAAAAAGCATCCCAGGGTGATACATCAAGAAGTTGGTTGAGAAAATGTCAAGAGTACATGTCTGCAAATTCTAGGCAAAGGGTGACTACTTTGAAGATGCTAAAATATAACACAGTTTTGATTTATTTTTACTTAGTTTTGGTCTCAGACATTTGGCTCATTGGTCGCTTCCACCTGAAAGAGCCCCTCCTTGGTTCTGCATTGAACAAGAACTTCTTCAATTGGGTCCTTTGCCATTGCAAAGCCTTTCCACAAAATGTCCAGAGTTTTTTAATTCAGATAATTATCTAAATGTTGCCTCGGGCCTATGGCTAAACCCCAAACTATGCATTAATAAGTCCCCTTTTTGTTGGTCAGAGTGGATTGCAAGGGGGGTTAATTCACTCGGTGATCTTTATGAGAGCGGTGTGATGAGATCCTTTGAAAATTTGGTTCAATATTTTGGGATCCCCAGATCTCAGTTTTTTAGGTATCTTCAGTTATGCCACTTGCTCTGTACTATTTCTGGGAATAGCATACACTCCCCTAAAGCAGCAGATACTCTAGGAGAGGTGATTTCTGCTTTTGGAAAGGGCCATGAGGCATCAGTGTATTACTCCTTATTAATTCAGAGTCTGAGGGACGGAGTCTCAACCACTCTCAAGAGATTATGGGAGAAAGATTTAAACCTGGAATTGGAGGAGGGAGAATGGGCTAGGATTTTAAAAAACATAAAAACTGCATTGAGAGATGCAAGGGTGCGCCTTATACAATTCAAGATTTTACATTGTTTTTATTGGACCCCCTTTAAATTGTATAGGATTGGTCTTAAAGACACACCCACCTGCTGGCAATGCTAATCAGAGGATGGAGACATGGCCCATGTTTTTTGGTGGTGCGCTGAGATTCAGGAATTTTGGTTGAAGGTACAGAGTGTTGTGTGTGACGTGTTGGGCATTCGGATTTCGTTTTGCCCCAGACTCTGTGTTTTGGGTGATGGGGCGGTCATCGACGTAGGTGACAAATACATAAACAATTGGGTCCTCACCAGTGCGATGATAGGCAGGCAGATTGTTTTAAGGAGTTGGAAGTCGGTGGGAGCACCCTCAATTCGGGAGTGGTGCGAGGAGATGAGAAGGGTGGCAGCCTTCGAAGAGGTAATGTGTAGAAGGCTGGGGCTATGGGATTCTTTTATTGGGAAATGGGGTAGGTATTTGATGTTTTTGGGGGGCTCTCAGAGTGGGTCTGTGGAGAGAGAGGTATAGTTTAGAGTTGTATGTTTATTATATATATATATATATATATATATATATATATATATATATATATATATATATATATATATATTATTATTATTATTATTATTATATTTGTTTTTATTTTTTTATTATTATTTTATTCTCTGTATATGTGTGTACTTATGTAAGACCACTGGGATGTTCGTTTGGGGTCGGGTGGGGTTCTTGATTGGGGAGGGTAAATAGTGGGAGTTAATGTTGATTCATTTTATATATGTTTTGTTTTTCTTTGCTTTGAAAAATCAATAAAAATGTTAATCACAAAAAAGAAAAGCAGCCACTAAGTGCCCAGCATATAGATGGGAACTCCTTCAATACTGTTTAAAAAGCATCCCAGGGTGATACCTCAAGAAGTTGGTTGAGAAAATGCCAAGAGTACATTTCTGCAAAATCTAGGTAAAGTGTGGCCACTTTGAAAATGCTAAAATATAACATAGATTATTTGGGATTTTTTTAGTCACAACATAATTCCCATATTTCCATTTCTATTATTCCATAGTTGTGATGACTTTACTATTATTCTAAAATGTGAAAAAAATAAATAAAGAAAGAATGAGTAAGTGACCCTAAACTTTTGAACAGTAGTGTATATAAACACATTAGTTCGGGTCCTCGAATCTGACTGGATGAGAGACGTTCCATGAGTACTGATGTCTCACACCATCAGCAATCGGATATTTCACTCTTTGTATCATTCCGCTTGTGTTCGTGGCATTCTAAACTAAAGTGTAAGAGCAGCGCAGACATCTTAAAGAGCTAGATGTGTCTTTTAATTTTTCCTTGTGACATTAAAGATTTTAGCCAGCAGGTGGCGACAAGACAATTTTTAGATGTTATGAGCCAGTAAAGTTTGATGTGCATTGAGTCAGCACACGTCAGTCAGTGAGCGGTTTCTTTGAAGTCATCAGCATTGTCTTTCACTCCATGATCGCTTGGATTACTATAGCATTACAGCTGGGAAATACAGTTAAACTAAAAGCGTCAGTATTAAGGTTTATCACAGCTGAGAGACACAACATACAGAAAAATCAAAAACATACTCAAGACACGTAGCTAATACAGGAGTTGTGAGGAGATCTAATCAACATGGCGGAGAAGAGAACAGTTTCTATAGTGAATGACTGTTGCACACCATCTACCGTGAAATAGTCAGGGGGGATTCCCACTCAGACGTCTAATTTTACACAAAGAAAATAGGATGTATTTGACAGTTTTTGTTTGTTGTGAGCCAGCTGAGTTGATGTGCATTGAGTCAGCATCAGAGAGCGATTTCTTTGAAGTCATCAGCATTGTTTCTCACTTCATGATCGCTCGGATTACTACACTATAGACTTATCACAACTGAGAGACACAACAGACTGAGTAATCAGACAAATTCAAGGTGCTTACAGTACCTTTTACCAGAGTTTCCACATTGGAGAAAATGTAAACATTCAACATGGCGGCAGAGAAGACGGTTTCTATGGTAAATGACTATTGCACATTGGCAACCGCGAAATCGGGAGGAATACCCCGCTCAAATGGCTATTTTTGCACAGAGAAAATAGGATGTATTTGACCAAAATGACATTATCTTCAGCAAGCTGAATAAAACACTACAGCATATCTCAAAGTTCTCAGCGACAGACACGGGTAATCGCACACGCTCAATCTCTCTCTCTCTCTCTCTCTCTCTCTCTCTCTCTCTCTCTCTCTCACACACACACACACACACACACAAATCCTTGTTTGTCAGCCACTCACATCCTTGTTTCTTGTTTTTCCAACTTGTTGGAAACAGCCCAAGCCGTCATTACTAGTTCTAAAATGACATGTTTTAATAAGTAACGAAGGCTTGTGCGCATCTTTTGAACTAGCAATGGCAGATTCTGATCCATTGCATAAGAAAATAGTTCCATGCACGACTGTGTTTTTTTGTGACAGTTTTTCCTTATTTATTGTTTACTTGTTCATTGAACTGTTGTACAGTATATAAGCAATATCACATGAGCAAGAGTTCTGTATGGCCCCAAATCAACATGGCCGTGATTACCTGCAGCCTGCGTACTCGTTCCTGCGGCCAAATCACAGCCGTACAGATGTAGGGCCATACAGCACTCTTGTTCGTGTGATATTGCTTAAATATACAGTATAAGTATGTATATGAAATGAGGAACGAAAAAGGAAGAATATTCACAAAAAATCCCAGGAGGGTGTTTATTGATAAACAAGGTGAGTGGAGAAGGAAGGGAGAAGTGAAGTGCAGATTCTTCTTGTGCTCGTGCAGGTCGTGACGTGAAAGGTGAGTGTGTTCCGTAGACTGGCGGGAGTTTGCTCTCGGGCTACCGGCCAAAGGAGAGAGTCATCAGTGGAAGCAAAACTGCACATAAATCACTGCCTGGAAAGAGAAGACAGTTTGTCATGTGCTTCTCTCAGAGATCCTTCTCCACCATTGTGGCGGTGTGAGCAAGAGACAGACACAGTGGGTGTGGCGTCAGGCCTCAGAGAGGCGTTTATTGGAAATAAATGAAGGGGGACCTGGTGTCCGTGCGGTTCAGGATGGTCCAGGATGTGGACAGGGGGTATATTCCAAGAAAATGGCTTTTATTTTATTCTTGTTAATAATTTTTTTTACAGATGTTTTAAAATAACATGTTTAATGTACATGAAGTCTACTTAATATAAAAAAGTAGTTAAAATCTTGTTTTAATAAAACAATCTTTTTTAAAAATTTGTCCCTAGAGGCTAATGGGATCCTGCTTTGCAACACTTATTATCAACATTTCTCTCATTTTGTATGCCATCTTGGATTATTTTTTATTTACTAAGTTAACCCAAATGTGGATTTCCCTCTCTATGTAGGATACATTTAGCCAAATCTAGGCAGCATAATTAAGTTGAGCTGTCATGCTGGGAGTGCACCTTTGATGCCTTAAAATTCTGCCTCTGTTGGCAGCTCACTAGGTTTTGGGACAGAGCATGGGTCAAAACCGGCAGACTACGCTGCCCTCTCTCCTCCATTTCTGCAAGGGAGTCCAAAGGCACCCACCTTGTTCCCATTTGCCATTTTTATCAAATCATTATCATTAATGATATATCAGAGATGAATATTTCAGAGTCTTACATAAACGTACATGCTCACTGACTGATGCGGAAAGTCATGAGAGCATATTGAATGGCACCAGCCGGAACCACAGAAATCTTTAAATTTCATTACCCAAGATGGGAAGCACAGTATCTTGGCTTTCATTATAAGACACACTGTGTCAAGTGAGTAGAATAGCACCAGGCAATTCAGTTAAGAAGGCATCCCAGGGTTTTCTGGGAGAGGCCTAATGTCACTCCAAATATGTCTTCTCAGTATGGATGGTGAATACCATCCCATCCACAGATCTATTTGCAAGGCTTTTAAAGCAACATCAGCATGGGTCTTTCTTGCACTTTTGCACAGGCAGATTATTTCTTTATCATCTCTAAACAAATGGAGAAAAAATACTTCAAATTTAAGGCACTTCAATGCAAACAGATATGCGACTGCCAATTTAAGCAGCACTTACAACCCGAGGACTGACGAGGAAAGTGTAACCTTAACACTTTGGCATGTGATAATTGTGCAGGACATTAGCAGAGCTCGCTCTCTCTCTCTGTGGCAAGGACAAGATAAGTAGCCCTGCCATGGTGTACTGTCAGAGGGGTAAGTGTGAATGATGACCACAGTAGCGCTCGGCTCAGGAACATCTCCTTCACCCCTGGCTCTGTCCCCTTTACTGAGCTCAGAGATACCAGAGCACTGGCCTCATTTGGATGCTGGCTTCCTTTTTAACTCCCAGTACCATTGTTCACCACAAAAGCAGACTCAATGACAGCATGCCACCACATGTGCCGTTTTTAGTCTAAGCAACAAAGCACTTAACCATCTGCGGCAATACTCCCGTAGTTATCCATATGTGGAAAATCAGGCATTCTAACTTCACATGGATTATTCATGCACACGCATTTTCACAGATGTATATAACTTAGTCCCGTTTCTGCAAGCACTATGGTGGTCTTATTAGAAGTGATTTGAAAGTTAGGCTTCATGAACTTAATAAGGGCTCAGGCTCTCGCTGCCTGTAATTTGATCCAATTAAAAAGCTTTGATGAGGAAGGCTCCTTCAACTGTCATTGAGGGAAGATAATGCTTTGGTTTTCTGTTTATGGCTCAGCTTTTCATTTATGGCTAGCAGGAGCAAATCATATTTAATGGTGTCTTAAACAGATTTTTTAAGGAGGGGGCAAGGATTTATTTTATTTATTAAAAACCCCATGATGTCGCTTCATGAGGAAAGTTCTCTTTCCTATGTTAACGTATTTCCTATGGAAACAGGAAGATGGGACAGGACATATCCATGGGATCATTCTTTAAATAAAAAAAAATAAAAAAATAACAATAGACCTTATCCAGAGCAGCAGTATATTTCATTTTGACAGGAATTCAAATGAGGCTGTGAGAGATAGACTTACAGTACATTCTCTTCAATGGGTTGTACTGTTGTTTAAATTGGTGTTGATCACGAAAAACTGTAAAACACTGTCCAAAAAAATTTCAGTAGACAAAAAGCAAGATTTGTAAATTTACATTTAAAAAATAAAAATTAGATCCAGGACCTTTATACAGCTTTATACAGTGCATGCCATTGAAGAGACTGCAAGTCTGTCCCACACAATGTCACATCTCTGAATAAGGTTTTTAGCCATTAGTTTACGAACATGATTTGCTACTTGCTATTGCTCGTTAGAAGTATAGCTGGTATTAGGGCAAGGGACATTTTAATTCTAGAGAGCATATGGTTGGATAAAATGTGTGAGTGCATTATGAATCACTACACTATATTTGGTCCATTTTAATTGAAGATAAAGACTGTAAAAGTGTGTTTTGGCCATTTTTAGGTCAACACTAGCATGTAGATGACCTCAACACAGACAGACATGGAAAAAATCAAATTTTGATTTCATGGGCTCTTAAAACTTCCTTAGCAAACTCATGGACTACATTAGCTGCAACACAATAATGAAGCTCTTCTTTGCTCCTGATACAATCAATGAGTATGCAGGGAGACAGATGGACTGTTTCACAACATGATCACACCTATCTCAGCAACTCAAATTAGACCCATCACACTTAGTCCTCCTCCGTGGACGTGTCTGTGGCAACAAAGCATGTCTAATTCGGAAAAGGAAAAAAAAAAGTGCAAAACGTTTAAATGAGCCGGAAAATTTAATACATCTGCCCAAGCCTCTTTGATGGGAGTCAGTTGACTCTGATATGAATGTAGGATTTATGTGGCCATTTATGTATGCTGCGTTACGGCTGAGGGATCATGGCCTTGTTCTATTACATGAGTTAACACTTCTGCAGAGATCACCTGAGACCTGCCTGTCGTTTTTCCTTCCCCCATACGCTCTCTATCTCCCTCCTACTCCTCTGCTCTGGAGGGTGCTGAATGTCTGATTTCTTCCAGACAAGATGATTACATTATCCATGGCAATTTAAATCAGATAGACACCAGCAGGTTAAGGATTATCTTACAACTCAGTGCAGAAGGGTCTTACACTAACACTATATTCTAATGTGGGTGATAAAAAGACACTTAAACCCTTGGTAAAGTGGTACTTTTTCAAGTAATATCTTTTATGCAAAAAACATAGTAAAGAAATTTAACAAGGCAGTTTAGTTCAGCTTGTGTTACAGAATTATATATTAAAGAGGAGAAGCACCTTAAAGGAAACATGCATTAAATATAATTCGCATAAAAAGACAGAGCTAGTTAAGATTCAATGTTGTTTGAGACAGTTAAAGAGCTGGAAGGTTAAACTGGAGTAAGTCAAGGTTTACTCCTAATATAGCGTGCACCAACAGTCAACACAACAAGTTTAGATTTTAAATGATTAAATGCTCATCAAAACAGAAGTATGTTTATTATTGGTGGGCTAGACTTCATAGTGCATTAACTAATGTAACCAAATACAACTTTTTAACTTTTATCTTTTTAAATGTGTTATTATATTTTTGAATGTACATTATCTAAGATCAATAATCAAAAATAAAAGTATTCTTTATTGTTAGTTCATGTTAACTAATGTTGTTAACTAATGTAAACAAATGTAACCCTATTGTAAAGTGTTACCAGTTTAAGATTTAAAATATGGAGGTTAAGGCCATATCTTTCACAGCAAATCCGTGATGATTTTGTGAGACGAACTTAAGACGAAAGATCTATTCACACCGAGACCATAAAAAATGAAACGAAAAACTATTTCTCTTCCTGTACAGTAGGTGGCAATGTTGCTGTTCTACAAACATATTTATACTTTCTAGCATTAGCTGTCAATGCTAGAGATTAACATATTGAATGCTGCTAAAGCATTTGTTTACCTAATATGGCATAATTGTTTCATTATGTTCTTTCCATGGTGTTGATGTATTTTGAGGAGAATATAATCCCTTAGCTTCCTAAAACAACTTAACTTTTTATAATGCCTGGATAATATAATTCAAGGTACAATGATATAAATACATGTGGTATAATGTATATTAAGAATAACAAGTATGGTAAAAAATGTGATGCATAATATTAAAAATAATATAAAAGAAAACACTGTCTTACGGTCTTTTCTTTATTTAAATTATTGCATATTTGTATTGAATTCAGGTTTTCTTGTGTTTAGACAAGAGCACCGTTACAGGAATACTTTGTTATATTATCCTTGCAATTAAAATAGCAGTGTGGTTCTGCAATTTGTTTGTCTACAGTAAAATATTGCATGTAAAGAGTCTTTTTATGGGATATTTTGCAAAAAGCTTAGTGCAAACGAATTGCCAAACTTAGCTGCTATTTTTAATGCCATGAAAATATAACTGGCACAGTGATATATACATTATTTAATATGTATTAAGACAAAACACCAGATATACTGTATTATAAAATATGAGGTATCATAACATTTTTAAAAAAAAATCTAAAAAGAAAGAATGTGTGTACAGCTTCTATATAATTTATTTGCTGCATATTTGCATTTCATTTACTGTTTTTCTCCAGATCCTTTATGTTTATGACATTTATGCACATACACTCATTGAGCACTTTATTAGGAATACTGTGGTCCTAATAAAGACCTGTTGTAGACCATCCGCCTCAAGGTTCGACATGTTGTGCGTTCTGAGATGCTATTCTGCTCACTACAATTGTACAGAGTGGTTATCTGAGTTACCGTAGCCTTCCTGTCAGCTCGAACCAGTCTGACCATTCTCCATTGACACCTCTCGTCAACAAGCTGTTTCCGTCCGCAGAACTGCCACCCATTTGATTTTTTGGTTTTGTTTTTGGCACCATTCTGAGTTAACTATAGACACTGTTGTGCGTGAAAATCCCAGGAGATCAGCAGTTACAGAAATACTCAAATCAGCCTGTCTGGTACCAACAATCATGCCACAGTCGAAATCACTGAGATCAATTTTTTTTCCCCATTCTAATGGTTGATGTGAACATTAACTGAAGCTCCTGACCCGTATCTGCATGATTTTATGCATTGCACTGCTGCCACATGGTTGGCTGATTAGATAATCGCATGAATAAGTAAGTGCACAAGTGTTCATAATAATAAAGTTCTCAGTGAGTGTATATAATAAGCAGACTATCAAAAACAAACTGGTTTATTTTTTGCAGTACAGAGGTTTCAAAGTACATGAACTGCAATTATTTATTTTTAAGTGCAGTATATAATTTTCGGGGGGTGTATCAGCTGCACGTCCAAAGCCTGTGTTTGCCAGTTGATTAGCGCCACCAACGCGGTAGATTGAGCAGCTGCAGCGACCCTGGAAAAATGACAAAAAGCTTCTTATTGAGTATATACAGTGTATCTCACTGGTCAGTCAGTTTTCATTGCAGTATGAAGGGGAAAACAATCAGATCACTCTACGTAAAAAAAAAAACAAGTTTGGATTGTTGGCGCATTTTGTCGGGCCAGGTATAAATAGCGCCATGGGAATCCATTGTTCAGAGACATTCTCAGACTTGGTGTGAACAGGCCTTCACTCACAAACTGGATCCATTATTAAAAATAAAGTTTCTAATTAAAACAAAAAAGGGTTTCATACTATGATGCCAAGAGTAGATCCTTTACCTCAGGGACCTACTGTAGCAGAATTTATATAAAAAAATACATTTTTTATTTTTATTACAAATATGCACACATAACAGCTGACAACAAAATATTACTTCCTTAAACACTTTCAAGCAGAAAAAAAGAATCATCAATATCAATTCTTGGGTCTTTGATGGTTAAGTTCCACAAAGAACTTTTAGCTCTCTTGTTCTTTAGAAAATAATTTATGTATTGGTGCTTTAAATAACTCAAAGCCAATTCAAGAACTGTATACAAAGAATTATTAAAGAACCTTTATTTTTAAGAGTATATCACAAGTTGCTTTGGATAAAATAAGGGTAACACTTTATAATAATGGTCTATCATTAACAGGTAATTATGCAGGAATTAATGCAGGACAAATGAATAGTGCTACATTAACACTTTAGTTACTGCTATTAACTAATATGGAAACATGATTAACCAATCAGTAAATAATACTGCCTCATTGAGAACTATTAACTTACTATGGCTAATTTAAAATAACTACTAATTAATTACAAATCAAAACATTAACATGTTTCTAAAATGTGAATGATTATGTTTTTATTGTCAACAAGATCATGCATGGGTTCTTTGTGGGAATTAATTTATAAATGTAACTGGTCGCTAAATCAAGGCTACAGTGTCTGGTAGAGTTTCATAGTCAAGGATGTAACCGCATATTCAGGATTGATGGGGACCAAATTTAATAATGTAATAATTAACCATGGAAAAACCCCATATCAGTAGACCAATTTTATGAAAAATGGGCATGTCCCCCTCAATGTCTATGGTGGTTACGCCACGATCATAGTCAGCTTACCTTACCAAAATATAGGGATGTAGTATGTGCCCAACCTGTGTATTCCTTGGGATATCTCTTCTGTTCATTCAAAAATTATTAACTTCTGCATGTTTGATATGGTTGAAGGTCTTTTTTAAATAATTCTGGTAACCCATAAGTAATGAGTCAAGTGTTACCATATAAGTATGAAGGAATTACTAATGATCTGGATCATTATTTTAAAGTGAGGGTCATGGTAATGCATTATTAATTAATGAGATCTTACTGTTTCCTTCCTTGGGCGTTAAAGATATCTGGACCATTATTCTAAAGTGAAAACACATTATAAACCATTTATAGTAACTGAGGTGTTACTTGTCAGTTAGTAATGAATACTCAAGTGTTTGTTCTTACATTTGATTCATTTAATCAAACAGATAGTTAACAAACATTCACAGACATTCAAAAAAAAAAAAAAAAAAAAATCTGGCATTGAATTATGAATCATTGAAATAACTGAACATAATTGCATAGGCTACAAACCTTTAGCAGGATAATGCTTTTAATTGCTAGTGCTCACAGTTACTACATGTTTTAAAAGTCTTATATCTTAACATAAAGTAAAATAATAAAATTATGTGTTTAAAGGACGTGTGTTGATCTCCACAAGACTTCAACAGAAAACGGAGAGAAAACTGGCGTGCAGCATGAGGCCGATTGATACTCTGTAAATACGTACAGTTTTTATAAAATTAATTTGACATGTTTCCTCCTTTTCCTATGTTTGGTATGAACAGAACAGAATGTATGTTTAAGTTTACCATGTGCAGGTGGAGCAAAATCACACTTGCTCTTCTTTTAGTTTCAGCACAAGCATTGAATATGGCGAACCTTGGTTGGATTAGAAGCTTGATGGACCAGACACTCATTCTTTTTTTTTTCATTGGATCCATTAAGTTACTCAGAAAAAAAAAATGCACTTCACATAAAATTAAACACTTTTTGTACGATTAACCTACAGTATCTATAAATAAAAAAATTATTTTAAAAATGTTTTTGTGTATATTCAAGTGTGTATTCATTAATTAATAATGCATTACCATGACCCTCACTTTAAAATAATTAGTAATTCCTTCATGTTTATGTGGTAACACTTGACTCATTGCTTATGGGTTACCAAAATGATTTTATAAAGACCTCCAGCAATATCAAATATGCAGACGTTAATAATTTGTAATGAACAGAAGAGATATCCCAAGGAATACACATGTTGGGCACATACATCTGTAAGCGACCTGTTACATTTATAAATTAATTCCCACAAAGAACCCATGCATGATCTTGTTCACAATAAAAACATAATCATTCACATTTTAGACATGTTAATGTTTTGATTAGTAATTAATTAGTAGTTATTTTAAATTAGCTATATTTGTTGATAGTTCTCAATGAGGAAAATCAAATTCAGTAATTACTGATTACCTAACAGTTAACTACCATCAGTTTGCTATTACTTACTGATTGGTTAACCATGTTTCCATATTAGTTAATACTAGTAATTAAAATGTCAATGTAGTACTACTCATTAATCCTGCATTAATTTGTGCATAGTTACCTATTAATGACAGACCATTATTATAATGTGCTACCAAAATAAGTCTCCAAAAAGACAAGTAACAAAGCTTGTCCTTACAAATATATGTCAGGAAGAGTCCAGTGATTCATTTTGGTTTGATGACCTGACATTGCAGACCGATCACACTGTAAAGTCGGCAACAGTAGGTCAAAAGTTCTTGAGCTGAAATTGGTCTGTGCTTACCGAAATTCAGATCACTGCCCACAGTGTCCAAAGCTAGAATTTGAATGTATGGGCACGCATAAGCTCCAATTTCTGGGAGAAATGTCCACAGAGTGGACAAAAGCGAGTTGTTTTTAGTTGTAAATTATATAATACAGTCAATAGAAATACATATTTTATTAACCATACACCCTAACCCAAACCACAGTCCTAAACCTAATCATCAGTGAGGTAAAAATTTAATATTAGAGGGAAAATGCAACCTTCGACTCATGCTCACCATTGTTTATGTGAATACGATTAGCTCCTGGTTTCCACAGGACCAGAACCTACATTTCTGAGGCTATTTATGCAACACTGCACCAGTAGTGCCACAGGAAAAGGTAAACACACTTGAATTGATGCAAAGATGCATACGGGACATGGCAATTGTCAGTAACTCGGCAGAATGGAGTCGATGTCAGGGTACCAGAACATTCGGTAGCAACATGTTAAGTTAGCATGTGATCATGTTGGGCTGTCATAATTGACAGAAAATTCTTCTGTTAAAGGCATTAACTTGAGTCCATCTAGACAACTGTTCTGAAAAACAACAAATGACAGAGAGGATTGAGTCTTTAGAATTTAATTTCTTAGAAGGATGCAGAAGCACAGTCAATTTAATAGAGCTTTCACATTATATCCGTGGAATCTCCTAAGGAGCAACTCAGACATGTAAGTAGGTGGAGTGTTGACCAGACCAAGGGTTCAGCTCATCAGACAGAGGCCTGCAGTCCCCTAATAGAGCTGAAGGAAACATCCTGCCTGGGTTCTGACATTAAGCACACAGCCTGCCTTCGAACCTCCATCCAGTGCAGTCTGTGGGAACAGATTGCTTCAATTACCGCCAGCCTCACGTACCAGAGTCCCCCCTGACACTGGCAGCATCCATGTGCTAGAAAGACATTTGGGAAAGCAACATGATGCAGCAAAACACTGGGGGCCAACACTTTCCTTCACCAATCCATATTCTGTTTGAACCCAGAGATGCCTCCTAACATCCCCAACGCTTTCAGATTCTCGCATGACCAAACGTCTGTCCATAAACACCAATTCATGTGGCTGGCATCTGCTCTCTAAATGTGTACCAAAATCAATTCACCTACCTCTGTGAGCACATCAGTCTAAACAACATACACTTGCTTTCTCATTTTCAGCTTCACAGGCATGGCATGGATGCCTGCCCATCCCTAGACATTCCTGCATATTGGCTCTGAGAGAAGAGGCTGTTTTTTTATAATTTAAAGCATCACATAATGCATATCTTGTTAGTTAGCAGCAGCATTGGGAATCACCTCACTAATTGCAGGCCACAGCTGAAAGATTGACTCATTGATTAAGGGTGGATTACATATAGCAACAATGTAGGGAGGATGGAGACTTGTCATTGATGGTTCATGCATCTAGTGGAGAACAAATGCCCTCAACGGGCTCTTTTGTTCAGCGGGCCCCGTAAGAGGGGGCCGGTATCAACGGCACCTTTTCCCAACCCTCAGATCTCGCTCTAAATCAGCATTAGAAAGGTTAGTCCAGTGCTGATAGGTTGCCACAGATGATACAGTGTGTATGTCAGAGAGCTTCTCCGGATGACGACAGAGTTCCCTGTACACCACAGATGTGCTGGAAGATGTATGACTGTGCTTTAATGAAGGCAAGAAGGGACCCACAGCCACTAAGGAAATGGCTCTATTGCACAGGTAAAGGCAGTTATTGTGCCCCTGAGTGTGTGACAGCACTCTGACGCCTGAGGCTGAGGACAGGCTACTATGCAACAACTTTGCATGCCACACAAAGTTCGGAAAACCTATTTCTCCCATTAACACTGTCAAACACAGTGTGAAATTGGAACATGGACTTCTTCCACTATAGAACTTAATCGCTTTAGCTCTGCATTACTGTATAGAAAAACATTCGACAAACCAAATTCACTTTGCGTGAACAAGAATTATTAATGTATCAGTAATATTATTTGTGCTTTCACATTTGCGATTGCTGGAATTGGTTTAATGTTTTAGTTTTGGTAAGACATAGTAATTTGTGATATAATTGCTTCCTCTCCTATCTTCCAAAAAAAAAAAAAAAAACTGACTTAAGCAATCGCTGTAATTCTCTGGGTGCCTGTCGCCTAATTTCCATTGTTTCTCTGAGTTGGTGTATGACAGCTCCTTTGATAAGCTTCTTTGATGTGCTGGAAAAGACAGAATGGAGTCATGTTTCTTTTTGAGATGTGCTGTCACTGAATTTTAAAAACAGTAGTCTTTGTCATGTACTGAGATGGACACTGTAGATTCAAGTGATAGCAAAGTCGTGCATTGTAAAACAATTCTGTTTTGGGGTTTTTTGTGTCTTGTCTAGAGAAAAAAACAATGTCTGCATTCAGAATAGTTTAAGGGGTTTGATCATAACAGTTTTCAAGTTTGTGTTCCTTTAAGTTAAACAGCAAACTCATCAGCGCTGTTTATGCTTTGTCAACATTAAGATCAATTGATAAGATTTGTCAGTGAGTCAATACTAAGGCTTTTATGGAGTGTGTCCATATAAAGTAAATATTGTTTATATATTCAAACAATTCCTAATGCAAAAATGTATTTTCTTTTTCTATAATACACACAAAATAAAAGTGAATAAAGTTAGTAAGAAATGTCTATTCCCCCAAAAAGTTAATAAAATAGTTTAATTGTGATGCTAACACTCTGTCCATGTTGGTCCACTTTGGTAACTCCAGTGCAAACCAGTAAGTTATCTGACTCTCAAACAGTTTACAAGAAATTTTAAACTCATACATGCTATAAATTTGTCTAAAACCCATTTTAGGTCATTTACCAGTCATTTCATTGTTTCTGAGAGAGCAAGAATTGTT
The DNA here is from genome assembly GCF_019703515.2 of Myxocyprinus asiaticus. NCBI lineage: Eukaryota > Metazoa > Chordata > Actinopteri > Cypriniformes > Catostomidae > Myxocyprinus > Myxocyprinus asiaticus. Next base: position 32,265,034 of record NC_059357.1, on the reverse strand, counting down.
CAGAGAAGAACCATATTTACCATGCACATTTCCAAAACATCTAACATTTGCTGAAGTTCACATTATAAGCACCACCATTGTTCTATCTTAAAATGAATCACTGATATGAAAGGAAGTACAAATCTGTCACTCCACTGGTGTCAAAGAGGCAATCAGCTAAACTATTCCTTAGTCTGACAGCACACAGTGCCCATGGGATCTTTTATTCTAGGGCTGATAGTAGAAAACAATTAAATGCTGTGAGGCTGGAGGTATAAGGAGCTTATGGGGAAATGTGATCCTTCAGCCAGTTCATTTATAGTTCTCCAGCTTCATCTCTGACTTTCAATGATATACAAAATGCAAAGACATCCATAAGCCTATATAGAGGTAGAGCATTTTGACTACTTGCAATGGACTTCGGTATAGGAGAATATTTGTAGTCCAGAACAATTACCTATCGGCAGTAGTAACTGTTGTTAAAAAAGATCATATAAGTGTCAGTGACAGTATGCATAGTGAATATATTATATATATATATATATATATATATATATATATATATATATATATTTTTTTTGCCTTGTATTGGTCAAAAACATGTAAATATGAAAAAAGTAGTTGAATATTTAACAAACATACCTCTACCTAACATTGCAAAATTATTAACTACATTTATTTGAATGAACAAAGTGATTAACAGTAACTTCGTAATTAACTGTCTAAAATTAGCTCACCATAAGGGTACAAGTCATCCACTTTGATTAGAAAAAAGGAAATTTCAAACTAATATTTCTATTTTTCAGTCAGTAAGAACTGCATGTAGCTCAAGGCTTTTGAAATCACTGCATGGGAAGGCAAGTACATGGTATAATCACAGTTTTCCTCAGGCAATGTGCAGCCTGTGGGCAGCCATGTCACGCTAATGTAGGAAGTCCAAAGGACTAATGTAACCCTATATTATTAGTAAAAGATAAGTAGTTGATAAACATTAAATATAGTGTTCAGAGAGTTATTATGGCTGCCCCATGCTGGAAAGAACTATAGTGAATGCATTTACAAAAATGCTCATCAATCAACTGAAACATACTGGAAACAGCTTTTCTTAGCTTTGTAAAATCATCTGGGATTAAAGTTCCTGTGGAGTTAGATCTTCTTGTCAATATTCTGAATAAAATAATGGTGATTCAAGTACTGCTAACATCCCATCAGACTATAAGTAACAGCGATCCCCAAAGCTGCTCAGAATTGCATCTGTACATTGTACTGTATGACAGTATGTTCCTTACTGTAATCAGTTCCTTCTCTTAATAATCAGTGTTGGGAAGTAATGGATTACTTGTAACATGGATTAAATATTCAGATTACAGTTACTTTTAATGAATTACATACAAAATAACTTGACTTTCAAAGAGAAATATAAAAATAATCATTTATTTAAAAAACATGTTAGTTTTGATAGTTTTAATGTTGTATTAAAAGTACACATGTCTGTGTTTCAATTGAACCTGCATCCACCTGCCCAGAATTAGACACTCAATTAATAACCATTTTAGAGCAGTCGGTTACGTCCAACATTGTTCATCTGCACCATCCAAATGCACTTTGAACCATGCTTTAGGATGGCAGAAAATACACCATTCATAGGTTAAGGCCACACTTTCTCATGATTAATATGAGGCAGTATAAATCGTACATTCCTACTTCATATCTAGAGACATGCGATATTATTGATATTTTAAAAGACGAAAAAAATAGTCCAAACCCTATTCATATTTTCCTAAATAACAACAATCATCTTCAAATTAAAAACGTATGCTTGTTATAGTCATCTTCCATTTTGGGTATAATTGTGTTAACTACAGAGATTGTCAAATGACAGATGTTATATGTTAAGAACTCAAACACATTACAATTCTGCACAACACAAAACCAGTTGCATGGTTCAAACAACTATTTAATCCACAACACAGCATGCTTGCAATCAATTAATCAAGCAACCAACCAAAAGGCTTGCTGTTGATACATTCAAATGCAACTTGTCCAGTTGCTTTCCATCTGGCCCAAATAAGACTTTGTTATTTTTTATAATTTAGGGGACATTTTCTGAGAATAAGACACAGAGAGTGGCATACTTAACAGACAGATAACACAGGGTGGGAGTGTAATTTAAATCATTTGGTTGGATTCATTTACATGAGTCCAGCATTTTACTGACACATGAGTCAAGCACAACTAATAAAGTTCATTTCCGATCCGGGTCCAAACAAGACTTAGTTTTATCCGACAGAACTCATGACAGCCAGAATTGCACCTACATATGGAATAACGCTGCATGGCTGAAGAGGTTTTCAGAAACACTGAGTAGAATAAGTGGCCTAGAACATTGTTGGGTGTAAAACTTGGCTGTTCTGTCACAGGACATCTTCCTTATGTAGCTGTGATGTGACCAGGCAGTGGCAGAAAGCGAGGCAGGTCACAGGTGCCAGAAGAATTATCAATCTCTCACTCCCACGGCAAACAAGCACAAATGCTTCCCCTCTCACTTGCCAACTGAAGACTTGAAAGGCATCCACCCAGGGCATTCGATTATTTTGCTAGAGAAGAGAATAAACTCCATGTAGCAAGTGGTAGTATCTGCCTGACCCAGTTGGAAAATGGGCATGTGTCCCAAGGTCACACGCCCACACACCCAAAAGGTTTTTGTTTGTTCGCAAACTGCCACAAGCCATCCTTTGCGGCCTTTATACCAGGTGTGCACTAGATAGGGAGTTCTCCGTGAGGGAATGAAAGCAACTGCTGGCTCAGTCAGAGTTACATAATAAAGCCTTGTGGGACATGCATTTAATGAATGATGGCGTTATTTGTGAATTCCGTTGAACTGAAGTGGAGCAAGAGCTCCAAACTAAAGTCTTTCCTGCTATTGACAATAGTAACACTGTGTTAACAATGTTCAATGTAAAGGCAAAATTTTGATTGTTATCAGTTGTTAGTCTGTCGTGCTTTGATTCAAACAGCTCGTTGGGGCTGAACGATCTATCAAAATCGCGATTTGACCTAGTGCAATTATCAAATGGCAAGGGCTGTCATTTAATGAAATGCTTTGTTTCCTGCATGCACTGCTTTATGTGTTTACTATATGTGCCAGTCTCCATTCTTTGTAGTTTATTATGCATACTCAAAGCATGCTTGAGACTCAAGATGCAGTGTTTTCAGAGCAGTTCTGTACTCAATACACACTAGTTTTATGCCAAAATAAAAGCCTCTGCCAAAATAAAGGCTTGAGGGTTTAACTAGACACAAGTAGATATAGCTGCAGGCCGGAGATCTCCAAATGGGGGCGGAATCTCCAAAAGAGGGCGAGGTTACTCCTAAAAGGGGATACGTCAACATAAAAAAGGACGGTCACTTCCACACATGGTTAGGGTTAGGAAAAAGGTTAGGTAAGAGGCTCCCTATATCTTTGCTGGCAGTTTGGCACTCCCGTCCCTTTTTGGAGCTCTACCTGCAGCTTTATCCTTCTCGACTGCAAGCAGCATAGCAATGCTGTATGCTAATTAAGAAATTATTAAAGAAATATGGTACTATTGTATAATATTAACATTAATGATGATGATGATGATAATTATTATTATCATTATTGTTATAATTATAAATTATTATTATTATCATTTTAATTATTAATTATTATTAAAAATAAATTTCCATAATAATTTATTAACTTCTTAATAACTTATAACTGGGTTCCAAAAATAATAATAATAATAATGATGAAAAGTGGGCTGAGACCCTATCAAAAAGTGGAAAAAACAGGTACACAGTGATCATTTAGTTGTGAACACCATTTCTTGAACAATATTTCTATTGAGAAGTAAAGCATGTTTTCCCATGACTTAATTTAGGTCAAAATGAATTACTTACTAGTTTTTACTAGTTTTTGTTTTATGTTAATCATATTGCAGTTCAAAACACATATTGAAGTTTTTTTTAAAGGTGCAGTATGTAAGATTCAGAAACCCTTGTTTATTAATGACACCTGTGGCTGTTAACTGAACTGCAGCCTGTGGCTGTTAACTGAACTGCAGCCTGTTGCTTGTGATCACACACGCACACTCTCTATAGGGACGTGAGCGAGCATAACAAAAACTGAGACTGAACGTGATTCACCTGCATTATGATGACAGATAAGGTAGCATAATTAAAATTACACAGTTATGATTGTTTTACTACAAACTTTGAGACTGTATATTATATTTGACTCTCCAGTGCTGGAACAGGGCTAAAACAAAGTGTGGATATAGGTCTGACTATGCGAGACTGTAGTTTGAAGTAATCACTTTTCTTTGCATGATACATTGACTGCATTTATACGATAGCCTATGTCAGCGTTAGCTAGCTAGCCAGCTTTATCAATAGCTGTTAGCTAAATTTGGTGGATGACGACAGTAGCTGTTTATAAAATAGACTGTACATTATAAATATGTTGACACAATTCAGTATTGATGTGATTCCATCATAACTGTCATTTTGATATATCGATGCGCTATTGTTTTATAATAATAGAATGTATATATTTTCTGTATAACCAAGTTACGTTACACTAATGAATGGAGCAATGTTCAATCTTGAACACTGTCTAGCATTCATTTCATGTGTTATTGTAGTTTACCTTGCTGAATAATTACAGAATAACATTAACATTAACCTGACTTTTTGTATAAAGAGAAGATCGTTGAAATTATTTGAAAGTTACGAAGCAAGGTAGCTTGCAATTCGTCAGTGTTTGCAGGCAAGATCAAGTTAGCTAAAATTACACAGATCAATCCTTATGGCACTATATTTCACATGCTTTGCAGTTATGTAAGCTTGCCTGTCCAATAAGAAGAACGCCAATTTGATCCCCAAAACCGGTTTTGATCCCCAAAACCGAATGAAGGTCCCTCCAGGAATCAAATGTCCTGCCGATGTTCACTCTAGTTTTCGCTCGACCACGATCATGTTTCCACTTAGCCAGACAGGATTCAGTAGATAAACGTCACATCCTTTGGATTTTCCCGGCAAAAGCGACCCGCTCCCTTCACATGAAAATCAGTCTACAGGCTAAATAGGCAACCTAGGAAGTCCAGGAAGGGCTCATTTTTAAGTTGCATTACAAGCCGTTCACATATTGGCAAAAAAAGGCGAATATTACATTACAAATTTTACATATTGCACCTTTAAATAATTGCAAGTTTGATTTTTGTCCAAATTGTTCAGCTGATTAAAATCATCTCGGTTACGTACGTAACCTCGGTTTCCTGAGACGAAGGGAACGAGACATTGCATGCTAACACATATGGGGAGTGTCCTTCCACATGACCTAGTTGAAACCTCTCTACAATAACAGCAGTATTCTAATATTGGCTATGATGTTTGAACCTCGCCTTTTTAGGCGTGAAGCTGTCCGCTATAAAAGCAGCAATTTTCTGACTGAGGGACAAGGAGCGCATCACTCGCACCTCAGAAGAATTCTGAGTCTTGTAGTGTGGCCAGTGTTTGCAATGTCTCATTCCCTTCATCTCAGGGAACCGAGGTTAAATACGTAATCGAGATGTTCCCTTATGACTCAGTACACTTGTCATTGCGTGTTAACGCATATGGGAACAGACTCCCATTACGCTGCACTACACGACACAACCTTGCAGAAACATGATGCCGCAGTCCCGCGGGACGGTGACTGACATGAGTATGCCGCAAGTGAGTGACCCTCATGTTGGGCCAGGATGGGAGCACTCAGAATAAATATATGAACTATAGTCATATAGTATGAATTAATCCCTTCATGAACCCAGTCAGGAAGGGAGTTTATTTGTAATGAAAGTGCTTGTGACTTTATGGTATATTACAATGACTTGAATGCAGGTGGTTGTGTAAAATGATGGGGAGTCTGTACTTAAGGGAAGGGGCATAAGTATATTCCTTTTTTGCATCCTCCATAGCACACAAAGAGCTGATCAGACAGTCTTAACTGGCGGGTGCACTCAACGTAGGCGTATAGCGCCCGCACAAGGCATAACAAATGCAAGGATTGTTTCTCATCTGAATTAAATGGAGGAGGTAAGAAAGCTTGAAGGTGAACCACCTGCCCTCTGAAGGGTGTGGTTAGAACCTTAGGCACATAGCCTTTTCTGGGTTTGACAGTGGCTTTTGAAAGTCCAAGGCCAAACTCCAGACATGAATTGTCAATTGAGAGTGCATGTAAGTCACCGACCCATTTTACTGAGGCCAGAGCCAGCAGTAGTCTTAAGGAGTCTTAATGGAGAGCATGCACAAATCAACAGAGTCCAAAGGCTCGAAGGGGGGGGGCCTGCGAGCACTTTTAGGACCAAAATTAGGTCCCAAGTTGGGACTGTATCTGGCCGAAGTGGATTTAATTGTCTTGCTCCTCTAAGGAACTTTACGATTAAATCATGCTTGCCTATAGTGGCTTCAGGTGCGTGATAAGCAGATATAGTCGCCGCATAAACTTAGAGCATTGATGGAGTGAGTCCTGCGACTAATCACTCTGGAAGAAATATGAGAATTTCATGTATGGGGCAGTTTATGGGGTCTTTGCCATGTGGAAGACACCAATCAGTGAACACATTCTATTTTAACATGTAGCGGCATCTCGTGGACGTGCTCTGGCCTGCAACATGGTGTTCATGACTGAATGCGTCAGTTCTGGTGTGTTTAGCGCGCTCCGTTCAGGGGCTACACATGCAGGTTCAACAGCTTGGGCTGGGGATGCCAGGTTGTGCCTTGTGCCTGAGAGAGGAGATCCCTCCTCAGTGGTATTTCCCATGGCAAGCTGTATAACATCTCTATCATTCCGAAAACCATGGCTGATTGGGCCATTTTTGCACAATTAACAGAACTGTTTCCATGTCCACTCTGATGATGATAGAATGGAGGTGCACCGGGGGAAGTGCATACTTGCGTTTCGCTGGCCATACGTCATGGCAACATAAATACGCCACTACTGTTGTGTTGTCCGAACTAATCAGAATGTGGTGATTCACAATATCGGAATGAAAAGCTTTCAAAGTTAGAAAGACAGCCAGTAACTTTTGGCGGTTGACATGTCACAGCCGTTTCGCACTTGTTTCAAGGTGTCAAAAGTTGGCGGCCATTAAACACCGCACCCCAACCTGTGTTGGATGCATTCTTGGTCAGCACTTTCTTTCTGAAAACTTGACCCAGCATAACACCCTGTTGGTAGAAGGCTGGCGCTGTCCATGGTGCTAGAGCAGCCAGACAGTGGCGAGTTATCGCGATGCACATGAAAATTAAATGACTTCAGTGGTAATGTTTCTTCAGTTTGAACTGAAACAGACACCGAAGAATGGTCTGTACGCACTCGTTCATGAGGTGCTCACGCATGAACTCCTAAAAAGGAGATTTACTGGCTGGGGAAAAGGATGCTTTTTGCCAGTTGACATTAGACTAGATTTTCCATATGGCAAAACAGCAAGTCACTGTGTTCGCTCAGTAGTGCCTCTGATTGGCTAGTAATAACCAATTGCTGAGGTAATTCAAACACACATACACCGTTCATTTTCAATGGGGCGAGCACCAAATCGATACATTTTGTGAACGTGCGGGGAGCCAGTGACAGACTGAATTGAAGGACTTTAAATTGATACGCAGTTCCCTCAAACACGAATCTAAAAAGCTGCCTGTAACACGGTGCAGTTGGTACATGAAGTACGCGTCATTCAGATCTACTGACGCAAACCAGTCCTGAGGACTGATGTGCGATAAGATCTGTTTCTGAGTTAACATTTTGAATGGGCATGTCACGAGTGTGTGATTCAAGCATCTCAGAACTAAAATGGGCGGAGCCCCCGTCCTTCTCCAGAACGAGGAATTAACGGCTTTAAATCCCGCTGTGAGTGTCGTAGTCTGTGCACGCAACACCGGCGTATCGTGTGGTCAGACCACAGATTGTGCTCGATCTTTGTGAACAATCATTGTTTGAGGAGCTTAGCTTGGAAAACTTGGAGCACCGTCATCACATGGAGTGCTGAACCAGTTTGGCCCGCTGCTAAGTATGCTCTTCCAGACAGTGCAGACGTTAGTCAACACGGCTTAGAAAGACAAACGGGGCGTGAGTTCCACGTCCTGCTACTCGCCGGACAGAGATGTGCCGCTACCGCCTCTTTCATGGGGTGTAGTTGGGCATAACTGTTTTCTTCCCCATGATCCACATTGGAGAGGATGTAATCGCTGCGCGGGCGAGCTGAATAGGGTGCGCGCCAGGATTTTGACAGTTCGTTATGAACTTCGGGAAGAACGGGGCAGATCTACGAGATGCGGTCGCTTGACGGTGTCCGGACTGCAGGAACCATTCATCAAGGCGAGATTGTGTAGGTTCTTCTGGAGGAGACCACTCGATATCGAACTCTTCGACCGCCTTTGAAAGGATGCAAAGCATCTCCTTATCAGTGGCACTTACACGCTCCTCGCCCTCGCTTGGGGAGGGGCAGTAGCATTATCCACTGACCACTCACCTGATGCAGTGAGAGACATGACATAGTCATCATCACCAGCGTCAGAACTGCCGAACAAGATGAGACAGTGCATGGAGATTGAGGGGCTCATGGGGGTGTGTGCTGGCACGAGGTCCTCCTCAAATTAATCCTGCTCGACCTCACGGCCCCACCGTGCCTTTTCGTGTGATCCCTCTTGTATCACAGAAGAGGCGGGTGGGAGGGCGCAGGAGGCTGAATCGTCCCTCAGAACGAGGGCGATTTGCGAGCGCAGCGTTTTGAGATTCATGCCCTCGCAGTGAGGGCATTCTGTCTCCATGGGAGCTGACTCTGCGTGGGCATGGCCTAGACAGATAATGCAGCTCTCATGCTGATCTGATGCCGGGATGTGCCTCTCGCACAAAGGACACTTACGGAACGACATCTTTAAAAAGACGCGAACACGTAAGCGACTCTTTTAGATTTTATATATATATATATATATATATACACACAATGTACAATATACAATTGCTTTATAAGGATACACAACTTGAAGCCGAAGCGCTGCGGGGAATCAGGATGCTGAAGTGGCCTGTTCACCAGCAAAGCGTCAAACGGCGAGATGGAGTGATGTTCGCCAGAACACTGCAGGGGAGCAGAGAGTCTTCCCGTTGCAGTGAAGATTCCGCTCGCTGACTCGTAGTCGACAGCGAAGCAGTAGAGGGCTTCTACATGAGAGATGAATCGCGTTAGCACGCAATGTCAAGTGTACTGAGTCGTAAGGGAACTCATCTGATGTGATTTTTTACCACACTGTGCATGTCAGCAGTGGAGAATCTGGTTAATCTTATGTTTCCTATGTTACATTATAAGCAGCTTTTATATTCCGTTACAAGCTGTAATCAACCAGGTTTATCAGAAACATAATTGATATACTCTGAATTTCATTTGTGTATGCCAGTAAAAGAGGAATACTATAGCTGTTGTTTTAGAATACCAGCAATATTTCCAACAAAGACATTACATACTGTACCTTGCTTTTCCCCTCACAACAACTTAAAAAAACTCTAACTAAAATTAAGGGCGGTGATGTTGACTGTGACTAAGATTAAATCTTACTGGAAATTGAAGTAGGTGAAAACAGAAATCATACATCTAAACATGGTAAGTACCAATAAAGCATGTGTGAAAATGTTAGTAAAATGGGAGATTTTGCCTACCTTTCTATTAGCTTACATAGTGCTGAGCTACAGGGTCTTGTGGCATTGCTGCCATACTACTGCCCTCTGCTGGTCATATGTGTGTCATGATCACTCCTGCTGGGAGATAAACCAAACTCTGCTAACAGTATGTCCTTAATCCACCCTTTGAAAAAAAAAAAATCAGATGAGCTTTATTTTTGTGTTCCTTATTATTGATATCACTTTGCATTTCATTGTAAAGAATCAGTTCATTTACCACAGTGAAGATGAAAGCGCATCATTGCATTTGCAACTAACAGATACTGAAGTGACTGATTAGAAATGAGCTATATTGTAATAACTCATCATTCTTACTGCTAGAAAAGAAACATGAGTAGTTCTGGTGCTGAACGTGGAAGAAATGGTAAACATTTCATTATGTTGGCTTGAAAAAGCTTGAAAAAGCCAACATACTGTAATTCTACAGACTTGGTTTAGGGTTCCCTTTCGATTCAGTTCACTCGACATTGCTGTAAGCACTATGGGGAGTCCTTCTTAGACGACCTTGTTGAAACCCTTATTCAATCATGCCAATCCTGTGATTGGCAATGGTGTCTGAGCCCCGCCCCTTCAGGCGTGCATTTGGCCTATATAAGCGGGTGCTCAGTCATCATTTCTTCCGAATTTTCTTCCGTCAAGACTACGAATTTCGTCTTCATCTTGGAATCCTTGTGCTTCACCATCGATATACACTTACAGCGGACGGAACTTCTCAGCAACAGGACGACTCGTCACCTGTGCTCAGCGCCTGCAACAAGAGGCTTTCCGCTCCCCTGTGTGTTCCAGTGAAGAGTTCTCCACATTGCCATCGAAGATGCTCTCAGTGAACAGGTTCTTCTCTTCAGACGCTCGTCGTTGATCAACGCGGCACTCCAGCGAAACTTCAATCTGCTTCCCACAGAGCTCTGACTGGAGTTACTGTATCCTTTTTATATATACAATATTAACTAAAGAACGCTTGTTTGATACACGTCTTTTTAAAGATGTCGTTCCACAAGTGTTTCCTATGTGAACAGCACATCCTGCCCTCTGATGAGCACAAGAGCTGTGTTCACTGCCTGGGCTGCGCCCACACACAAGCAGCGCTCATGAAGACAGACTGCCCTCACTGTGAGGACATGAATCTCCAGATGTTGCACTCTAGGATCGACCTTGCTTCAAGGAAAGATCCAGCCTCTCGTACCCTCCCACCCGCCTCTTCTGTGTTAAGTCCCAAGGGACCACATGAGGAAGCATGGCGGGGCAGTGAGGTTGAGCTGGAAGAATTAGAGGAGGATCTCATGCCGGCACAAGCCCTGTGAGCCCCCCAAACTTCTGATCTAACGTCCTCGCCTGTGCAATATGTGCGTGATGAGCTCCGGCCCTCTATTGGAGCACACAGCCTCATTACGTTTGGTGGCTCTGACGATGGGGATGATGCTGTGTCACTCGCAGCTTCAGGCGAGTGGTTCACATAGGATGTTGCCACTTCTTCCTGCAGCGAGGGTGAAGAATGTGCACACGCCATGGACAAGGAGAGCGGGAGCGGTTGAAGAGCTCGGTCTTGAGCGGTCCCCTACAGAAGAGCCAGAAAAATCTTGCCTGGATGAACGTTTTTTGCAAACCGGCCGTCGTCAACAGACCGTGGTCCGGAGGAGCACACCATTCTTCCCTAAGGTCCACGGGGAGCTCACGAAGACCTGGTATGTGCCGTACTCTTCACGCATTCAGGTCAGAGGTGCTGCTGTCCTCATTAAAGTGGACCACGCAGATGAAAAAGGCTACTCAAAGCTTCCTCCTGGTGGAACAGGCGGTCGCAGCTCACCTCTGCCATAATACTGCCATGGAATTGAAATCTCGCCATGCCCACCCCTCCAAGCCGTGTTGACTGATGTCCGCACTGGCTGGAAGAGCTTATATAGCAGCAGGCCAAGCTGGTTAAGCACTCCACAGCATGTCAGTGCTCCAGATTTTTCAAACTAAGCTCCTAAAACAAATGAATGAGCAAGGCTCCGATCCAGAGCTGTTCAAAGAGCTCGAATCACAAAAGCTACTGCTCAGGCCATCGGCAAAACGATGAGCAACTTGGTGGTTCTGGATCTGCATATTTAGCTAACTCTCACGGAGATACGTGATGCAGAGAAAGCCGTCCTCCTCGACACCCCTGTGTCGCCAACAGTCTCTTTGGCAACGTCATAAAAGGTTTTTCAGAATGCTTCATCGCGGTGCAAAAGCAGTCTCAAGTGATGAAACACATTTTGCCAAAGAAAAGTAGCACTTCCTATTTCCCGGCATGCTCCCGATCTAATTCCGGTCAGTGCCCGGCAAAGAATCCATCTCTTGCTGCCCCAGCACAGCCGAAAGCTACAACTGAGCGGTCAGTGAAGCCTTGCAAACCATGGCCCAAGTATAAGCACCCGCCCTCTCAGCGCGAAAACGCACAGATGGAAAAACCCTGGCCGGGCAGCAGAAATGTTCTTGACATGCCCATCCCCGTGAAAAGGTGCCCAGAGCTTGCCGTTATTCACGGCCCAGACCCGAAGAAGGCTCGATTCAAGGCACACAGTGTTTCTCCCCTCTTCCCCAATACTGTTCATTGGGAACGGGACATTGATCGAAATGTTGCTTCTGTGTGTATTACTCAAGCAAAGATTGTTCTCATGAAAAGAAAAAAGCACCCATTGTACAAACATGGGATGCTCACACATTCTTAGAAAAAGGGCCATTTCCTCTTCACGTATCATACACCCCACATATTATGCTCAACCGTTTCCCTATGGTAAGCGGCGCTTTAACTCCTATAGCAAGCAAATCAATAAGCCCACTGTTCTGCTGTGCGAACGCGTGGCGAGCCTTCATGGGCATGTCAGACTAGGTGTTAAAAACAATAGAGCATGGTTATATGATTCAGTTTGTACGCTGGCCACCTCACTTTACTGGCATTCTGCAATCTGTGGTCTGATCACAGGATGTGCCGGTGTTGCGCGCAGAGATTCACAGTCTGCTTGCAAAAAACACGATAGAGACTGTCCCAGACTGCAAACCACACAGCGGGGTTTGCAGCCATTATTTTCTCGTTCCAAAGAAAGGCGGTGGGCTTTGGCCCATTCTAGATCTGAGATGCATGAATTGTGCACTCACGAAGTGCCCATTCAAAATGATAACTCAGAAACAGATCTTATCGCACATCCTTCCTCAGGACTGGTTCGTGTCAATAGATCTGAAGGACGCGTACTTTCATGTAACAATTGCACCACGTCACAGATAGTTTCTGAGATTCGTGTTCGAGGGAACTGAGTATCAATTCAATGACTCTGGCTCCCCACACATTCACAAAATGTATCGGTGCGGCACTCACCCTATTGAAAATGAACGGTGTGCATGTTTTGAATCACCTCGATGATTGGTTATTACTGCCCCAATCAGAGGCACTACTGACTTGCTGCTTTGCTATCAAAAAAATCTGGGTCTGAATGTCAACTGGGTGAAAAGCACACTTTTTCCCAGCCAGCAAATCTCCTTTTTAGGGGTTCATCTCGACTTCGTGAGCATGCGCGCGCATCTCACAAACGAGCACGTACAGACCATTCTTCATTGTTTGTCTCAGTTCAAACTGGGGAAAACGTTGCCACTGAAGTCATTTCAGAGAATACTGGGTTTTATGGTGGAAGCATCTGCCGTCATACCTTTAGGTCTGTTACACATGAGACCTCTCCTCACCGCTATCTGGCTGCTCTAGCACCATGGATATCACCAGCCTTCTACCAACAGGGTGTTATGCTGGGTCAAATTTTCAGATGAAAAGTGGTGACCACAGATGCATCCATCACAGGTTGGCGTGCAGTGTGCGATGGATGCCCGACTTTCGGCACCTGGACAGGTGCGAAACAGGCATGGCACGTCAACTGCCTAGAACTACTGGCTGTCTTTCTAGCTTTAAGAGATTTTCATTCCGACATTGTGAATCACCACGTTCTGATTTGTTCAGACAACACAACAGTAGTGGCATACATAAATCACCACGGCGGGCTCCGATCGCCACAATTAATGAGCATGACACAACGCCTCCTCCAGTGGAGCGGGCGACATCTCCTCTCATTGCATGCGACACATGTTCCGGGCCATCTGAATTTTGGAGCGGATCTGTTGTCACGCCATGGAGTATTATCAGGAGACTTCATCCTCGGACAGTGATGAGGATTTGGGAAATATTCGGCAAAGCGTAAGTTGTCCACTGTCCCCTCTGGTACTCCATGTCCCAAGCCCCGCTTGCTCACAAATGGCCTGCGAAAAACAATTTTCTGCTGCACCTCCTTAATTTTGTCACCAGCAAAGTCCGAGAGGACATGGAAACAGTTCTGTTAATTGTGCCAAAATGGCCCAATCAGTCCTGGTTTCCAGAGATGATAGAAATACTAGATGCCTCTCCATGGGAAATACCGCTGAGGAGAGACATTCTCTCTTAAGCACAAGGCACAATTTGGCATCCCCAGCCAGAGCTGTGGAACCTACGTGTGTGACCCCTGAACGGAACACATCTGACGAGACAAAATTGGCTCAGTCGGTGATGAATGCCATTTTACAGGCTAGAGCACCGTCCACGAGACACCTCTATGCACTTAAAAGGTGCGTGTTTGCAAATTGGTGCTCTTCACATGGTAGAGACCCAGTGAATTGCCCCATAGCTGTGCTTTCCTTAAAGACCGTACTCCTATTGGCTTTGGCCTCATTTAAATGGGTGAGTGGCATGGAGGCGCTGTTGACTGACAGCTCATGCCTGGAGTTTATTCCAGATCTGTCAAAAGCCATTATTAAACCTAGAAAAGGCTAAGTGCCTAAGGTTTTATCAACACCCTTCAGGGCTCAGGTGGTTCGTTTGCAAGCCTTCTTACCCCCCACCATTTCATTCAGATGAAGAGCAATCTATGTATATGTTATGCCTGGTGAGGTCATTGCATACATATGTCGAGCACACCCATCAGTTTAGGCTGTTGGATATAGCTCTTTATTTGTTATGGAGGATGCCCAAAAGGAACGTCTGTCTCCAAACAAAGGCTCTCTCGCTGGATCGTTGATGCGATCACCCTCGCTTACAAATCACAGGGCACAAATTGCCCTATTGGCATCAAAGCGCATTAAACCAGAGGCATGGCCTCCTCACAGGACATATGTTCAGCAGCAGGATGGTCCTCACAAAACACATTTGCACGGTTTTATAACCTGGACATGGCGTCCATCTCCTCAGAGTGCTTCTTCTTTCAAGCGGGTGAGCCCAAGCCCTTATTACTGGTGGGCTACCGACAATAATCAACACAGCCACCTAATTATATGCTGTTGAACTGCTTCTTTTTAAGTCATAAGCACTCCCATAAGAAATAAAACCTACTTTCCCAACCTTATTGTGAGAGGGTTAATAATCCTTACTGTGTATATCTATATGGTTCATATAGATCCCAGACTACATTAGTTTCCATCTGGCATCTGCGACATGGGACTATTCATATACACTTTAATATGACTTATAAGTCATTGGCCTGTGGCCTGTGACTCCTTATGAATATATCTATTTATTGTTATAACTCTGGAAGTATAATGTCACATAGTGCAGGGGACCTGGGTTGCTCAGCGAGTAAAGATTCTGACTACCACCCCTGGAGTCTCACTCTCGGTGGGGCACATGGTGAGTTATGTGTGGATGCCACGGAGAATAGTGTGAAGCCTCCACACACGCTATGTCTCTGCGGTAACGCGCTCAACAAGCCATGTGATAAGATGTGTGGATTGATGGTCTCAGACGTGGAGGCAACTGAGATTCGTCTTCCGCCACCCAGATTGAGGCGAGTCACATCAAACTTCAAAAGAATACGATTTTGTTAAATAAATACTGTGTTGCATCCTTCAAATGCGGCACTGTTGTATTTTCTCCAAGTACGCAGGGACTTGTGAGTGTTTTCAGCTGTTTCAGAGCAGTTCACAGTCATTAAGCCATATCGGAAATTTATGACAAGCGATTACTAATGATCAGTGGCGAATTCTCAGGGCCAGCAAAGCCTTCTCTTCTGGCCTAACATGCAAAATAATTAACATTTTCATCCTTTCGTTCTCAATCACCTTTTTGTCTTAATTAATCTACAAACAAACAGAGAAAAACGATAAGTTTATCCAGTCAGAATTTATTCCTTGATGCTTACAAGCGAAGCGTGACATTTGTTTCACAAATCATTTGCCCAAAGCCGAAGCAGCGCATGAGTCTGAGCTCCACACCCTCAGGCCTTCAGAATTTCCACAAAATCCCTCAACAGTGCAAATGAATGTGCATCTAATGTCAGACTGTCAGATTCATCAGCCAGTCAGATTGATTTATTTGTTCTTGGTGGGTGTGATCTTTAGGATATGTCCCGGTCGAGGCCTTCTAGCTGGCCTTGAATGAAGCAATCACGCTTTAAGTGATGTACATAATTTGAAAGTGAAGAGCGCGAGATCTTGCTGACGAGTTGGCTGTCATCACTGCCACATCACAATTGAGAAAGAGATCCTTATAGATTTAAAACCCTGAGATGTTCTGCATGATCGTGCGATTGATTAATTAAACGGAAAGGAGGACTGATTTTTACTTAAAGCAAACTGGTAAGTGCTTTTTGCATTGTTATAGCAACATCAGGAGTTTTTAAATTAGGCTTCTTGAGCATTCAGTGTCGGATCAAGTTTTGAAAAGTAGTGCTGTGTTCCATTCAACTCAGAAAGTCGGATTTGACAACTTCCTACTAGGAAAAGTGCAATGGAATGCATCTTTAAGTCAGAATTACATCTTGTAGGCTCTTGCAGAAATTCTCAACTCCGATTTTGCCGAGATGCAGGGGCATGATGTCACACAAACATGTCAACACTCAGGGAAATATACAAAGTAAGAGATAAACATTCACTTTATTATGTAATATCGATAAATGAGTTCGTTTCCACATTACATGATATTAAAGCTTGTTTAACAAACACCTGCAGAAACAGGTGTATAAAACATGGTAAATTATAATCTCTTTTGATAATTATACACCTGTAGCACAAATGCTAGCACTGCAGCATTGTTTATCAGTTGGGTTGCTAGGAGACATCTCTAATGAGAGTCAAACCCCTGCTATGCAGACGGGAGCGTTGCAGTTTTGTTTCCTTAAACGTCATCTTCCGAATATCGGAGAATGGAATGCATTTATGGTCGGAGATACAGTTTCAAGTAGGAATATACCTCATCCAACTTGAATGGAACGCAGCATAACCATGTACACTGACGAAACGAAATTTATTGCAAGCAACATTTAAATTTCAAATATTATTAGATAGATTTTTCCAGGTATTATAGACCTCCTTGGTAGATTCATATGAAAAATTATGATTTTTGAATGTCTGTTCGGGAGACGTTCATTTCACAAACAGTCATGCTGCTGGTAAAATTAGGCTTGCTTGAGCATTAAGTGCCGTTTCAAGTTATGGCTTTCGTGCGTGGACGTGTTTATAAATGTCAACTGGTATTATTAGTTATCTGTGACATAATGTATGATGCCCAAAGACATAGGGTGTCTTATTCATTTTTAAACTGTGTTTTCTTAATGGCATGAATCACACTGAAGGCCTAGACTTTAAATGCATGGCCCGCCACTGCTAATGATCAACTGTTGATAACGATATAGTGTTCATGAAATATGACAGTGTTTACTTTTAATTGTTGATATTGTACCCCAGAAAATTTCAGGGGGGAAAAAAGCACATTATATGTTATTCAAGGACCCAATTGCAGTCACGGAACACAGACTATCGCCTCACAGCCATAGGTGTATAACGGACCAGGCCAATTGGGGCCAGTACCCAGGGACCCTTGACTACAAGGGGTCCAGAGGGGCCCTGGGCTGCAAGGTCTCGCGGCCCATCAATTTTGAAAACAAATGTTTATATACGCTTGAATATGTGGGCCCCACAGTTTATATAAGGCCCCATCAATAGGGCCCTGTGACTATGAGGGTCCCTAGACCTCTTATAAGACCTTTTTGCCTTCTTGATTCTAATAAAATTTTTGAGCCACTCTTTAACCCTATAATGCAGTGCGTATCATATTTGATTCATGACTTTCTAAATCCTCTACATCATCAACATAATCAAAACTTTGCTGAAAACCCGGTTGTATGCAATGCACTAGATGCACTAGTCTACTGCCTCCTTGTGAATGTTTCCATGCTCTTCTAGAAGTAATTTCCAAAATGGCTACCTTCATATTGTGATGCACTCATCTTTTTGATGTGAAATCTTTGCTGATTTTGATGAAGTAAAATTAACAATAGTGTTTATATTGTTACTGATATTTTAAAATGAGTATTTATTGAATTAAAGCAACATGTGCTTGCTTACAGTTTCATGATTTTATAGAAAAATCATTTTAAATATATATATTTTTTTTAAATCTGACTATTATTTCATATGTTAGGCTTTATAGGGTTGAACTTTATGCTTTGTTTGAAAAGTGCTGTCAAACAAAAACATTTATTACAAAAAATAACTGGGCTTAGGTGGTTGGGAAAAAGTAGACATTGATTTTTTTATATTGTGTTGTGTCTGATTAACTAGATACATAAAAAATACAGACTGTAATGTTGGTTTGACAAAAATACTTTTAAATGCTTCAAGTTAGAAATGTTTACAGGTGTTACAGTAAGAGAAAGAAAGAAAGAAAGAAAGAAAGAAAGAAAGAAAGAAAGAAAGAAAGAAAGAAAGAAAGAAAGAAAGAAGAGAGCATCTTATAGCATATTAAAAGTCTTGTGTGTAAGTTTTGACAGCTGAAGTTTCAAATCACGAACATTCAAAAACAGACATTTAGCTTATTTTATCATTCTGTCAATGTAATGTAGTCTAGGGGATTTGGGCTTAAATGATGACTTCACAGGGCTTTTTTGATGGGAGAATAATGGTAGCCAAGCTGTAGGGTCGTTCCAAACAGAATTTACAATAAAATGACCAAATGACCACTATTTTTGAGCCCCACACTTTTCAGCCCATCGAAGCTCTCACAATGGAGGGTAAAGTCTTTGAAGGAAATTCACCAAACCCATGCATAGATGCTGTAGGTGCCTATTTGTTAAATTCTACAATATTTAAAGTGTTTGATGAAGTTAAAATATTTCATAATGTATTATTGTCCCTTTAAATATGCACATGTACACATTTAGTACACATTTTGTCACATTCTTGTTTTTGTTTTTTATGTATGCATAATTTGTAGTATTTACAAGTATTTACATTGATTTTGCATTATGTATAACAAACGTTAAAATGGTTCTGTCTCTTTAAGAACAGTTCAGCTAATGTTTCAGTTGAATGGTTTCTTTACCACATCCGTGCTGTGTTTGAATAAATCTGATTGTAAATAACAGAATGGGTATTTAAAGGGAATTAAATCAATGAAAATTTATTTTGCATGGATCTCAAATATATAATTGGACCGTTGGGGCCCTAAAAAAAAAACTGGCCCTGGGGCCCTTGCTAGTCGTAATCCGCCCCTGCTCACAGCATGTCAGATTATCGGCTTGCGCCTTATTGTTAGAATTTTGTGATAACATTTAAATGGTTTGAAAGCTGAAAATAAAAATAAAATAAAACCCAAAACAGTCAAAAATCTAAAATCACATTTCTACATAAAAAGTCCATTGTGACTTCCAACTCAACATGATAGAATGCGTCACATTTGAAATGACACAGTTTTCATTAAACATCTTACCTTTTGAAATGTAAGTGTGATTGTGAGGTTATCCTAACAACTGTGTGGTTATCCAAACTGAAAGATATTTACGACAATAAAAAAAAAAATTTTTTAAAAATTTGGTTTTCAAGAATTTGAATTTTTCTTAAAGGTGCACTGAGTAACTTTTGTCTTTGTGTCATCTTGGACTTACAATGACACCAAGCGGCTTGGATGCAGTGTCATTTAAAATCAATAGTTTTCAGTTTCAGATGCCATTGTAGAAATGTATTATTCCCAGTCAGCCATGATTACTTTAATCAATGAGTGAAAGTGTCAAATAACAGGACGATTACTGAGATTAACTGAGTAGTATTTGGCTGGTCATGTGATTCTAACATGGCAGCCCCCATGTGTGGACCCTCTCAGTGTAGAATAAAACAGCATTTATAAGTTTATTGAAATGACTGGAGTCTTCATTTTAATGTGAGTGCTCATTATTTCCTACATATATTGCAAAATTACAATTCATGTCTTTAGAAGTTAAACTTTTTTTAATGAGGAAAAAATTACTGAGTGCATCTTTAAGTTTTTTCTGAAGAATAATCATAAGAAAAAGATAAGAACTTTCTTAAGACATTTTTTTCTTCTTTTGGGAATACAAATTATTCTTCACTTTGTTCTTAAAGCTGAAGTGCATAACATTTTTAGTGTTAAAATAATTCTATCCCATTTTAATATGCAGAGACAACTATAAGTTAGCCATTCATATGTTAATTTTCTCAAAAACTGTAAACACTTTGTCTCTGTAGCGCTTTACGTTTTGTTTTGAGCGACAGGCCTCAAGAGAGACGATAACATTGACTCGACCAGTGGCATGAGTTGGGGGCAGGATTAAAGCTGTTTTGAAAGCAATATTTATTTTTTAAATTCCATTTGGTGGTGCTAGTGGCGCAGAAATTACATACTTCAGCTTTAAGTTAGAAATTAAGAAAAAAATGGTAGTTTCTCATTTTGTGAATCCGGCCCCAGGATTCTTTTCAGAGAGCACTCTGTCATTCTGAAGCACCATCAATGCTCTCTTAAACCATTCCTTTCCCCCATTGTCCTATGGGATTTCCCCTGCTGTTACTCTGAGTGTGAATGAAACCCCCTGCTGCTCTGCCATTAGGACTGGCCACAGTCCAGTCAGTCTGACTCATGTGGCTGTTCATGATTTTCTCTGTGCAGCAAACACCTGCAACGGACACAAACTGTCAGAATATCTTTCTCATTCTCAGCTCCACAGGTTTCTTCCTTATTCTGACCTGAATCGTCATTCATCTCAAGTATTTCCATGAAGGCAAACCCATATGAAAGAAAAATCACAAATTTATATTGTTTCTCCTAGACAGCAATGAGTGTGCAAATGGAGACTTAAAGGGATAGCTCATCCAAAAATGAAAATTATGTCATCATTTACTCACACTCATTTTCTAACAAAGTTAGAAATGGATGCACACTGTAGGAGAGACAGAACTTTTTACTTAATTTATTTAAAGCTACACTATGTAACTTTTGGCCCTCTAGTGGTTGTAGCATAAAACTGCAAGTTACTTGGGGAGGAACATTTTATGTGAGTTGTGATTAGGCTCTGCTCTTCCAGCAGATGAATCTCACGGTTTGAGCGAGGACTTGGGAGATTACCTGCAGAGCGGAGTCATGATGAGCTATTTTCATGTTGATATTATTTTATTCGCTTAAAAATTTCTAACCGATATATTACTTACTTTGAGGAAGATAAACTACACTCTTAATTATATTTTAAAATGATTATTAAAGCATTTTATCCACTATATAATACACAATGTGTGTATTGTACTACACATATCATTTAAGAGGTGAAACTCGTCAAATGGCTGATATAAGTCCAATTGAAGACACTATTTTTATATTACAAACTACAGCCTCAGTGGACAATGCAAGTGAACCATCATACTATAATAGTAGGTCTATGCCCCTCAAACAATAAAAGACTGTAATATAAAAACGCAAAACGTCCTGCTTACTTGCGTAACCTCCGTTCCCTGATGGAGGGAACGAGACGTTGTGTCGATGTAGTGACACTAGGGGTCACTCTTGGGAGCCCAAGACACCTCTGGTCTTTGATAAAAGGCCAATGAAAATTGGCGAGTGGTATTTGCATACCTCTCCCCCGGACATATGGGTATAAAAGGAGCTGGTATGTAATCACTAATTCAGGTTTTGTGCTGAGGAGCTGAGACAAGGTCCCGGCCATTTCAGCGGGTAGTTCAGCGTTGTGGCAGGGGGGACACAACGTCTCGTTCCCTCCATCAGGGAACGGAGGTTACGCAAGTAACCAGGACGTTCCCTATCTGTCACTCACTCAACATTGTGTCGATGTAGTGACACTAGAGGTCCCTATACAAAACGCCACAACTGGCTGAACTGTGTTACGTGAACTGGCGGTGTGTGACGGGCAGACTGTGTGCCTCGTAGCCAGCACACCAGGCCAACACGTAACCTCCCCCAACACTGTTATGAGTGTTGAACGGCCCTTTGGGGACAAGTCGACTACCCAAAAGATAGAGACGGGCTAGCCCAGTCATGGCCTCTTATCCCCTTTTTTCCCTCTCCCCCCCAAAAAAGGGAATTAACCGACTGGGGCCACCAAGTCTAGTCGGGGGGATGTCCCTCCCAAGGGGAAGACCCAGAGAGGGGAGGGTATTTAAGTGGGAATACATCACATGGTCTTGCTGAGATTTGTGAGAAGTATGCCATGTGGAGAAGTCCCATGGTAAGTCCTACCCTATGGGGGAGGAGTTACTACAAGCATGGTGACTGGGGCAGAGGGGCCTCTGCCCAAGGAAGACGCAGTTTACCAACAGGGAAACGAATTAGCGGAAGTTATACATCTCATGGGGTTACCTACGGGGAACCACCACATGCGGAGCACCTACCCCAGTACAGGGCTTAGTTAGCACGTGTACTGAGCCGGCAGCGAGTTTCTCCGCAAACTCGTTTGCCACAGGGCTCGGAGGAAATCAACCAGGAACACAGTTTGTGAACACTACTGGGAGACAAAGGCGCACGTCTTCAGCTCAGGGGAGGTGAAAGGCGCTATGCGCAAGTGATACACCCGGCCAGCTGTCCTGTACTTACCTGCATGTGCGTGCCACTACACGGGATTAAACCGGTTCCACCCGGAGATTGTAGAACATCACAAGGTGTTGGGTGTTGCCCAGCCCGCTGCTCTGCAAATGTCTGTTAGAGAGGCGCCACTGGTCAAGGCCCAGGAGGCCGTTACACCCCTGGTAGAATGAGCTTGTAGCCCTACCGGGGGCGGCACGTCCTGGGCGTAATATGCCATAGTTATGGCGTCAATGAGCCAGTGGGCGATCCTCTGCTTGGAGACAGCGCTTCCTTTCCGCTGTCCACCAAAGAAGACAAAGAGCTGCTCAGAGACTCTAAAGCTCTGTGTGTGATCCAAATAGATGCATAAAGCGCGCACCGGATGCAGCAACGTCAGGGCTGGGTCTGCCTCCTCCTGGAGCAGCACTTGCAGGTTCACCACCTGATCCCTAAAAAGGGTCGTGGGAACCTTGGGCACATAGCCCGGTCTGGGTCTCAGGATCACGTGAGAGTAGCCCGGACCGAACTCCAGGCACGTTTTGCTGACAGAGAACGCTTGCAGGTCTCCTACGCTCTTTATGGAAGTGAGTGCAGTCAGGAGGGCAGTCTTCAAAGAGAGTGCCTTAAGCTCAGCTGACTGCAAGGGCTCAAAGGGGGCTCTCTGTAGACCCTGAAGAACTACAGAGAGGTCCCATGAGGGGACGAGGCACGGTCTGAAGGGATTCAACCTCTTGGCACCTCAGGAACCTGATGATCAGGTCGTGCTTCCCTAAGGACTTACCGTCCACTGTGTCGTGGTGTGCCGCTATAGCGGCTACATACACCTTCAAGGTGGAGGGGGACAGCCACCCTTCCAACCTCTCCTGCAGGAAGGAAAGCACCAATCCGACTGCGCATCTCTGGGGGTCTTCGCGTCGGGAAGCACACCACTTAGTGAACAGATGCCACTTAAAGGCATACAGGCGCCTCGTAGATGGGGCCCTAGCCTGAGTGATCGTGTCTACCACCGTGGGTGGGAGCAGCGGGTTTCGTCGCCCGTCTCAGGGGCGCTTCAAAGCCTTTCGCGGGTTCTTGGCAGCTTTGAGACAGGTGGCATCTGCTTCCTGTGGTGGGCTCCATGCCAGGGCCAGGGCTGGGCCGCCGGGGCCGGGCCGCAGGGGCGGGCTGCGGTGGAGCCGATGCAGTCACCGCAGGGGGACGCCCTTGGCGACGAGCAGATGGGGTGCGGGATCTTGAGCCACGCTGGGGCAGGATGTGCCGGATAACCTCCGTCTTCTGCTTCACCACTGAGAACTGCTGGGCAAAGTCCTCGACGGTGTCGCCGGACTGGCCAACCTGGGAAATGGGGGCAGCAAGGAACCATGCCTTGTCGGCCTCTCCCATCTCGACCAGGTTGAGCCAAAGGTGGTGCTCCTGGACCACCAAGGTGGACATCGCCCGCCCCAGAGACCGCACCATGACCTTCGTCGCCTGGAGAGCGAGGTCGGTCGCCGAGCACAGCTCCTGCATCAATCCCGGGGCGGAACTACCCTCGTGCAGTTCCTTTAGTGCCTTGGCTTGGTGGACTTGCAGGAGAGCCATGGCGTGCAGGGCGGAGGTGGCTTGTCCAGCAGCACCATAGGCTTTGGCCGTCAGGGATGATGTAAACCTAGAGGCCTTGAACGGGTGCTTTGGGCGCCCGCGCCAGGTGGCGGAGCACCTTATCCACCGGGGGGATTGCCAAATAGCCCTTGGCCGCCCCACCATCGAGGGTAGTGAGGGCGGGGAAGCTGAAAGATTGGGACTGGGCAGTAAAAGGTGCCTCCCACGACCTTGTCAGCTCTTCATGCACTTCCGGGAAGAAAGGAATGGGGCCGGGCGTGGCTTTGAGTGGCGCCGTGATCCCAGGAACCAATCATCGAGCCACGAGGGTTCAGGGGAGAGCGGAGGGTTCCACTCTAGCCCAACGATCGCGGCTGCCCGGGAAAGCATGTCATCATCTCCGCGTCAGCCTGTGACTGGGCGACCGCACCTGAAGGAAGGAGCCCAGCTGAGGCTTCCGCGTCCGACTGGACGAGCCTGCTCTCCGATGCTGCGCTCGAGAGCTCATCACCTTCGGATGCTCCGAATAAGAGGTCGAACTCGCCATGAGACGAGCCGGCGGACTCATCCAGAAGCCCGATCGGGGCAGACGAGCGTGCTTGAGAATGGGAGGTCTGTGCGGGGATACCCAGCGGAGGTGGTCCCATTGGGGTCCCCAAATCGCCCCCAGTGCTAGCCGCGCTGGCCTCATACCCGTGGGTAGAAGGACAGAGGCGGGGAGCCTCTGGGGTGGCTTGCTTTCTTACGAAGGTAAGCAACGACCGCATTGTTGCCATGGACATGTTCTCTGACCCATCCACGAACGCTGTTGTTGCGCTGAACGCACGAACGACAGTGATCGTGGCCGTCAGAGGGCGAGAGATAACGAGCACAACCAGGAATAACACACAAATGGAAAAGCATCTTTAAAAAGACGCGTCTTTAAAAAGACGTTCTGTGTGTGCCGCTCTTTTAGCGGTGATATGCAAATACCACTCGCCAATTTTCACTGGCCTTTTATCAAAGACCAGAGGTGTCTCTGGCTCCCAAGAGTGACCCCTAGTGTTACTACATCGACACAACGTCGAGTGAGTGACAGATAGGGAATGAGGATTTGATAATGATAAAATACTTTATTGAACATGAAAATAATACACAGAAATATGCAATATAACAATTACAATAACATATTTTTAATAGTTTACTAGAAGTTACAAAATAGAGGTGGTTACACGCTAAACATATTAATAAACATTCGGCTACTGTACTTTGAAATTGGTACATTGGGGAACATACCAACTGGGAAACCACTTTGTACCTATAGTGGCTTTTTAGATCTGTTTAAATGAGCTATCTGCTAAAAGGATAAAGTGGCAATTTATTGCTCCAAAAATACTTTATTGGCTTACACTTGCTTGCAAAGTTTAGACCATTAGGTCTTCCTCAGGCAAAAAAAGCCTAAGGAAACAGCGGCACACACATTTAGAGATACATAATTTGGGAATCTTGAAACAGCAGCAATGTTATAAAATACTCAGAAATCATAAATATTAGTACATATGTAACAGTAACTTCACTGAAAAAACAAAACGTATTAACACATTGCAATTGGTACGCGAGTAATGTTCAATTCATTAAAGCATAACAAGCAATATAAGCTTCAATAACCCTAATAGAAAAAATATCCAAGCAGTATAGCAGGTAAACAACTTCACCAAATAGTAAAAAACAGTTAAATCCATTAGGAGAGTGATTTCACTCCGCTGCTGTCTTGACACCTTAAACCGTGCGTGAACAGCTGTTGCACTCACTTCCCACTTCTTAGCCAGACCTTCTTTGTCAGGTTACGGATATGACGTAAACACGCATGGACGAATGATGTATGCCTGCGATTTCGCTCTGAATCTGACCCGATACCTCAAATTCCCTCAAAATAAAAATTATTATTGTAGGCTTACTGTTGTGAATTGGGGTAAGACTAGGACATGGATTTGAACTTGAATTTTTTTTATGTACTCACTCAATAATGAACCTTTGTTAATTGTAACCAATATTAACAGTTGTAATTGTAACGGATAGCAATCCGATCAGTAAAAATGCATGAAGTGACCAAGTGTCAGATCTCAGGCTATATGGTAGTCTCATATGTGTAGCATTTCATAAGAGATATGTCTTAGACTGTCTTGAAATTTGCCAACATAATGCACCTCTGTAATAAAAAATCAGAGATTACAAAAAAAAAACATTCTCATCAAATTCTTCCAAGAAATTTGCATTTACATTTAATCATTTAGCAGACACTTTTATAAAAAGCGCTTACAAATGAGGAATACAAGAAAAGCAATTTATCCTAGGCAGACAGAAACATGAAAAGTGCCCCCATTCACAGTTCCAGAATTGCTCAGCTGAATACAAATGTATGAGCTTGTACAGAGATATAGGTGAGATACTGTAAGACAAAAGAAAGAGAATGGAGAGGAGCCACATTATTATATAGCCCTATATTCATACTGTATATCAACATTTGTCTCGTTTGTTACTATTATTATTTCTCCAAAAGAATTTTAAGAACATCTTTCTGACACAAAGTTGGTACATATCTAAAAGATTTCTTGAGCTGTGAAAGAGCAACCACTGGGCAATCACATTTTCCTCTGGAAACTCTCCACTATGCCCTTTGTACAGATTGTCCCTCTAATGATGGAGGTGACAGTCAAATGTCACTCGTACTTGATGCATCTTGATTCAAAGGAGATGGTCCAATGGGAACTCGGGCAGAGGGGGTTTATTCCAAAGGTCTATCTAGAAACATCTGTTTAACCACTAATTAAAGGAATGTAGCAGGTGTCACCTGCACCCCAGCAGTTTGGGGGCACACCTGGTTGAATTAATTTGATCCAAAGTGGTTTAGACAGGGCTGCCTGCACTCCGGTGTAGTACATACTCAATACGCATTAGGCTACTGAAACTGAGCACCTGCTTAGCTGGAGTTGTAGAATTGCTCCATGCAACTGCAAACAGGCATTTATTTCTGGTAGTTTAAACAGACAAAGCTCTTTAGATCACCTGTGGTTATAGTAAAACATAGGGCTGGCATTGCAAGTGTAGCTGCTAGTGTTAAAGACCTCATGAAATTGCTTGATGAGCACAGTTTTCTGTTTTGTGTTGATGTATTTCCTATTGAAACTGGAAGTTTGAGCAGTTCATTTTAAAGGGCTTGTCACTTTATGAAACAGCCGTTAGCTACGTCACAGCAGTGAACAAAGATTTGCTATTAGAGGGACATTTTCATACTAGAGAGCATCTGATTGGACAAAAATCTGTGCAGTGCAAAATGAGTCATCAATATGTTTGGTCTGTTTTCCTGGAAAAGAAAGACTGTACGTTTGAAATGCAAATAACTGCTAAAAACTTAATTTTGTCACTAGCATACACTAGCACATAGACAGCTTTAAAGCTAATGATTACAGACTAGCAATCTTTAATTCCTGTAAAAAAAAAAGTAACCCACTACAAATTACTAATTCTCTTAAATTGTAATCACTTTACTGATTACTTCATCAAAATAGTAACATTACTTATTACTTTTAAGTTATCTTCTAAAAAAACTTTTCACAGAAGTTTTTAACTTAGCCTTATAGAATGAAAGTTACAATAACTACATTTTTGCAAACTGTGTTTTATGTGTTGTGTTCTATGTTTCGCCACAGTTTCCTCATAAAATTAACACTATTTTCATGAGTGCGCAAAGTCTTATCCAATTTTCCTGACAGCACTAATTCTAAGTGAAATTTTCGTGCCAGCACAAAGCACAAGGGGGCGTGGGTGTGAGTGTTCGCCCTACTGTGGGTGCAGGCGTGCAAACTGAGGGTGTATTGTATGTTAATGAAGTGGAGTTTGTATGTATTGTATGTTAATGAAGTTTGCAATTTTCCTGAGAAATATGTCATTGCGCTAAAATGTTTCAATACCACCTCTTAACTCCAAATTAAGTTCCTGCATTTGCAGTTTGGAGATTCCACTAGCAGTTGGTAATAAAGTTCATGTCCAAACTCTGAAAGTACAGAACATCAAATTATGTCCCTTCAATTGCTGTTGAAACAAAAAATTATAAGATTGTGTTAAACTTTCTAGAGGTCATGGTTTATTTTTTCAATTATTATTATTATGTTTATTGTTATGTTTATATATTATTATTCTTGTATGTTTACAATTGTATTTATGATTTAATTTTGACAAGTAATTTTCCACCCTTTGTCATAAAGAGATTTTTAAGTCACTGCAAAAGGGGCCGAAATTGGAAGAAATTGGAGAGAGTAAAATGTTTGGATTTAGTATGATTATTTTACCACTTTATTTGTATTATATTTTTGTTTCGTTTAAAGTGTAAAGAAGTAGAAGTGAAGTGCGTGCCAATACAATCACTGTTAATACTAGCCATGATTTGTTTGTCAGTAGATGAAAATGATTAACGGAGCTTACATCCAAATTCTGACGAGAATCACATTTTCTATGCATATAAAAGGAGCGTGCCACTGTCATAGAAATATGCCTGACATTCATCAAGGATGTAGTTAATGCACAAAAGAATGTAATTTTTAATTCTTCTAATTCATTGCATACAGTCCATTTACATTACCAACTTCTTATGAATGTGCTGTCTTTGTTTAAATTGTTGGTGCTTGAGGGAATGGACTACATAACAGGACACAGAAGCTGAAATAACCAGAGAAGAACTTCAGAATTAAATTGCACTTGGTCTAGTCTTTTTGCGTGTTGCGTGGGCGATTTTGCCAAACCCACTTGCGCCTAGACTTAGCACATGCTTGCACAGAAACACCTAAACTTCATGGCCATGCTTATTGGCTTTGTACTTATGACTTAAGGCATTGCCCTGCACTTAACGTTTGCACTCTTAAAATAGGGCCTTAGAGGCGCTACAACAACGTGCATTTTATTCACTTTCACACAATGGGGTATTATGGCTGTTTATGAATTTATAAACATATATTTTTCGCTTTATTACTCACACCCTGCTATGTTATTATCAAGGGCGTAGGTTTGGTTTGAAAGTTGGTAGGGACATATTATCAGGCTAATATTCTAAATGTTGGTATTAAGAAAATGCGAGAAAGTCAGTCTGGTAATATAGGCAAAATAACATTATTTCTTAATATAGCATGTCTCATTTTCTAATTCTTTGCCTCACCATATTAAATATTATCCAGATTGTTTTGGTTTAGAACTGACCAGTGGCTGCATGTAATGAAGGGGCAATGCCATATGCAATAAACTTGATTGATAATGTAGCAGCGATATGCAATGCGACAAACTTAAGATTAATGTATACAAAAATCAAGTTCTATTGTTTTCAACAAGATTTACAGTACATATAAAAATAGTATCATGAAGTGACATTCTGTAAAATGTATTATTCAGCATTAAACAAATGAAAATCTAAACGAACGGTGGGCTAAAATAACAAGTTACAGTTGCAAAGTGTCAAAGGTAAAACATTATGTGGAGAATGGAGCATTCGACTCTCTCACACCATGGGCGGCTCCAGGGCTGGGCTACCGGGGCTTAATCCACAAATGTTTTCCATAAAGCCCTGAATGTTTTGATCATCTTTTTGTAGTGACATCATAAGTACCAGTGCTTGGGTATCAAGTTGATATGAAAACATATTACATTTTATTATTTTAACATTTCATTTTAAAGTATATAAATGAATGATTCCTGTCTTTTTATGGTATTGACAACACCAAATACAGACTCAATTCAGTACCCACGAGCTGTCTTGTCGGCGGCTGCTTTCCAGCTCTCATGTAGCCTAACCTTTGTGTAAGCATGCAAGAAGAGAGTTTGCGGCTGTGTATTGGAAACTGTGCTGAGTTGGTCCATCCAGATGCAGAAAGTACCAAATATTTAGATGTATAACCCTGAAAACAAGGAGTAATATATACAGATGTATTCGATGAATTTGCTAACATTTGCGTGTTTAGCAAAACTCTTTATTAAGACACGATACAATAAACATAGCAAACTTTAGGCGATCTAGCTATTATTTTTCATCTAGTACCTATTTAGCCTGTTTACAACCTGCTTTCCTGTAAATATACCTATGCACCCGACGAATCAATGAAAACTGTATACAGTCGTACACAATGTGTGTCAAACTACGAAAGCCGAAAGGGACAAAACAGTGTTTTTTTAAATCGCGTTTTACAGTATAGATGTTAAAACCATGCAATTTCTGATCTTCGAGCATATCTGAGACAAAAGTTAGTGAGACTTTTTTAGTTTACTATATAAATGACACATCATAGATGTATTCAGATTTTTATTATAAATATATTCTGATATTTCATCAAAGTATGTCCCCATATCCACAGAGGTCTGGGCTAAGCCCCTCCACTGTTCCTAGGACCGCCCCTGTCTCAAACATGCCAATATCGTCACAGAAACACACACATACTAGAAGCATATTTTCTGCTCCTTACATCTTTATAAACTTTATGGATAAATAAATTAGTTAGGGAGCTATGTTTTACTCATTAAAATATTCACCTTCAAAACTTGGTCTGATTACAACATCATTTCACTTGCTTTTCTTCACCGGGAAACTGCAGCAAAACGTGTAATGAAGTACATCATTTTGGTTTGCAGAAATGCTGCCATTGTCACGTAAATTTCATGAGGTCAGGCTGGAAGTTTTTGTTTTTCCACTCAACAAATTTAAAATAATGTCAAAGAAAAAAATACTTTAAAAGTAATTAGATTACAGTAATTAGTTTCTTTGTAAATAGATTACACCCTAGACTGATGACTAGAAGCCAGATTTCCTGGGGTCCTTAAGTACACCAGGTTTGTGGCAAGGTATGTTATGTTTACTCATTTAAAGCTTTCCATTTCATGATTTCACAGTGCGTTTAACTTTAGGACCTCCATTTGTTACCTTCACAGGGTATCTCCCATGTCCATTAAGAATGACCATAGAACATTGCAACCCTTAACCTTTAATAGTTTTTATGCATTCATAAATTGCCTTCAAGATGCACAGGGGCACTGCAGTGGTCATTATTTACACTGACAGGCTGCGGCTTCAGAGGAACATGGGGATGCATCCCAACATAGTGGGATGGATTCCATCAAACACTTCAAATACAGATTGTGCTCCATTAGAGTTTATTAGAAATAATCTGTAAGCATATTGACCTTGTTTTGTAGAGGACTAGAGGACTGAAGGGGGAAAAAAATAAAACAAAAAGTCAATTCTGGCACTTGATCAAGATTATCGATGCCCTGGTGTTGTTTTGTCATTGAGTGCGCAAACCTTTGGTTTTAACATCTGCCAGGTATGCACGCTATGTCAATTTGTCGGGAATGCAGCCTGAGGAAATACTGTGCATTCTAGTGCACTGGTTTCTTTTGTGCCACAATAATGCATTAATTTCATGAGTCAACAGGCTATGACTGGCGGCTTATGTAGAACTAAACAGTGTTTAATTGGATTCTGATCCCTGGCAACACTACTGCAGGGCTGTTTGCCTTTTTCCCTTCGCTTTTTTCCAAAGCACCTAGAACATAATGGAGGCGATTACTTCCCCCCTCTGGTGGCTTGGTGGCTGGGTATTGTGAGTCCCTAGGAAGGTGCTGTTTACGGTCACACTTCACATTGTCCTGATGCCCTGGAAAAGCGCATGGCAGCTTTGTTGATGCTGCTAATGCTGTTGGTTGCTGCCTCGGCACTGTGGAGGCCAACTAGGTGTCATGCAGGGATTAACCTTAAATTGATTACTACCACAAAGTTCATCTACTGCCTGGGTAAAATGCTTAGGACACAGTTCATTTGACAACCCATGAGTGAAATCTCAGGAATGCCTTATAAACATTGTGAGGTTTCTACATACTACTAGAGCATGGGTCTTCAACGTGGGGTCTGCGACATCTAGAGGCCCGTGGCGGTACTGCAAGAAAGATTCCCCAATTGTTCTTTAATGTCAAACTTTTTTTTTTTAAATGCGTTCAACAAAAATACAATATTAGGTTAACTTCTACCACAAATAACAGATTTAGTGTCCCTCCCACAGTGAACTATATTAAATAAAATTAAAATGTAATGTGAAAGTATATGTCTCTGCTCATCCATAATGATTATTTTAATGGCCTTGCAATGTAGGTATCATGTAAATACATTAATATGGAACTGTATGCATGGTATTAGGCCAGAGATAAAATACAACACTCAGATTTATACAGTATGCAATGGGATCCCCTGCTCCGTCTCTCTCTATCCACTAAAGGGGACCTTTATATATACTTGTATACATTATATATACAATTAATATGAGAAACACAACCTGTGTCAACAAAGAAAAACATAATATTATTGCATAGATAACTTTTTCAATTTAGTTTCTTGATGTTTCCTGCAACTAAACATTGATCTTATCCAACATTAAAGGGATAGTTCACCCAAAAATGAAAATTCTCTCATCATTTACTCACCCTCACACCATCCCAGATGTGTATGACTTTCTTTCTTCTGCTGAACACAAACAAAGATTTTTAGAAGAATATCTCAGCTCTCAGTATGGACCTTGCATTGTAGGTCCATACAATGCAAGTGAATGTTTGGAATGAACTGCCACATCCTCACATGGTTCTACACCAGCACTGTAGAGAGCATCCTGACTGGCTGCATCTCCACCTGGTACGGCAATAGCACCGCCCACAACCGCAAAGCCCTGCAAAGGGTGGTGCGAACTGCCAGACACATCATCGGAGGTGAGCTTCCCTCCCTCCAGGACATATATACCAGGCGGTGTGTGAAAAAAACTCGGAGGATCATCAGAGACTCCAGCCACCTGAGCCATGTACTGCTCTCACTGCTACCATCAGGCAGGCGGTATCGCAGCATCAGGACCCGCACCAGCCGACTTCATGACAGCTTCTTCCCCCAAGCAATCAGACTTTTGAACTCTTGATCTTTCACGATCAATATACATCAGCACTGCACTTTATTAATCTTATTATCTCACACTGGACTGTCATAAATTATTTTCTCTTAACAACACACTGGCAACTGACTATTAACCGACAGCCTGAATGTCAATACAGTACGATACAACCTACTGTACATTTTATATATACTATATATACTATTTTTATTGTATAATGTGTATTCTAAATTGTGTGTATTGTATAATGTACATTGTATGTTATTATTTGTATATTGTGTTGTGTGTAATTATGTGTATATTAGATTTTAAATTGTGTTGTGTAAATCTGAAGTTTATTGTAAATTGATATATGTCTCATCACTGTCACGACTGCTATGTTGCTCGGAACTGCACCCAAGAATTTCACACACTATTGCACTTGTGTATATGGTTGTGTGACAATAAAAGTGATTTGATTTTATTTGATTTGATTTGTATGGTGGCCAGAACTTTGAAGGCCCTAAAAGCACATAAAGCAGCATAAAAGTAATCCACATGACTCCAGTGGTTTAATCAATGTCTTCAGAAGCGATATGATAGTGGGTGAAAAATAGATCAATATTTAAGTCCTTTTTACTATAAATTCTCCTCCCTGCCCAGTAGGTGGCGAAATGCACAAAGAATGCGAATCGCCAAAAACAAAAGAATAATGTGGAAGTGAAAGAGGAGATTCATGCTAAAAAAGGATTTATACTAAAAAATCCCTTTAAAGGTTAGTGCTCTATCAAGTTTTAAATCAAAGAAAAGTACCTCCCTACCTTAAACCTTAACCTAACCGATAGTCAGAAAAATCAGATGTAACATGAAAAACGCAATTGCTGAAGCCACCACGTCATTTTGTGGTGTGTGCGTCTATAACACTTCTGGCTCATGTGTCGTTTCACATGCTCTTCAGGAGTCCTTTGAATTGCAATTTGATTGTGCTAGAACAAGCTTCTTAATGTAGTTAGTTATGTTATGCAAATGTTAAAATGCATTACCTTACAAGTTATGCACTATAGTAAAAGAGTTTAGATGTCATGAAATAGTATTGTGTGATGAACAGGGTGAAAAGTAAATGTTTATGAACTTACTTTATAATCTGCAGTTTTACTCGTGATTTGTGTGAAAGGGCATAAAAGTCATTGTTGTTTTAGAGCCTCTAGCTTTAACTTCATGAGGAAACTCCCAAGATATGTAAAACAAGCCACATAAAAATACTTTTGCAAAAATGAAGGTATAATGATGTGATTTTATGAGACCAGGTTGCAGCAGTCTTAAGCAGAGCTAGTAGTTCAAACGTTGTTGTTCAAATACTATTAAAGCCAAGTCCCCCCTTGTCGATAAACATAGGCTAAGGGGTTTGCTAGCTAGTGGCAGGGAGAGGGGGTTCTCCAATGATGTGTGCCCAGGGGCCTCAAAGAACCCTGATCCAGCCCTGGCTTTTCATTACTTGCACACCTCATTTAAAAAAATAAAGATTATAGTGTCATTGCAAATTTCAGTGTAGCAATTTTTCATAAACGTGAGTATGAATGAGACATTAGAACAGGAATGTGCAGCTCTGGATATATTAAAAAAGCACCTGTCTTTCTCCTAATAACTAATAATAAACTGTGTAAATGTGATTTATTAAGGACTAACAGATCTCAAGCTATAAAATGCATTGCACTATATAAGAAACTATCCATTCCATTAACAACCACTTCAAATCCATTGCAGAAGCCTTTCTTTTTATGAAATTTTTATCTTCAGCAAAAAGGCAGAGCCAACCACACCACTCCAAGAGGCTGAACCCTGCCCTGCAGGAGGAGGATGAGGCAGAAGAAGGTGAAGTGCTGAAGTGTGCTTGGGAAAACAGCCAGCAGGTGATGTGAGTGCTGACAGCCTATGGACAGGCATCATCATAATCAGGCCCTCGACCTTCAACACGGCCCCTCCCTCCCTCACCTCCCCACAGTGTGAGCGACATTTGAATAATAAATTCTCCCTTCCTGCAGAGACAGTGCAACCTCCTCTTAACCAGGGTTAAACAAGTACAGTGTGCGCACCACAGTATGAATCATGTTTACCACAGACCAACACCACACGCAAACATGCACTGCAAGCACAACTGAGGTCACATGGGTCAGCTGTTGCATTTAATTTTTCTTCTAAATGTTGACCATGATAACGCATTGTTTCACTTGGCATTGCTACAAGCAGGCCATTTCCTTTCACAGAATTCATGTCACAACATAGAGTATTTTGTAACCGGAAATATCTTAACAGGTTGACAAATATGAAGAAGGACTTGAACAATAACAAAGACTGTGCATGACCAGTCATACATTTAGACTGTCTAAATCAGTGGCTCTCAACTGGTGGGTCATGACCCAAAAATGGGTTGCAGGTCTGTTCTGACAGGATTGTGGACAGCAAGGATAAAATAACAGACTGATCTCATAGTGAATTTGGAAACAGTAGGTTGACTTTTCTTGAGCTAAACTCGGCCTGTGCTTACTGAAATTCCACCAGTGGCCACAACGGGAATTGTTTTGAATGTAAGGGCACATGTGAGCTCCAGTTTCCGGGTAAAATGCCCACAGAGGTGCACCAAAAACTAGTTGTAAAGCGATTTGTTTTGAGCTGTTAAGGATGTAAAACAGTGATTTAAACAGGTTTGAACTGTTGCAAAAATGTCTGACTGGAGATGGCGCTAGTCAATAAAGGCCCAGATTTACTTCATACGAAATCGAAAAACGAACGGGTGTGACATCATTTAGAACAAAATCTGGCCAAAAGTGTTTTTGGGTTCATTTCGGTGGTTCATAAAAGCTCGCCTGGACAGATTTTTAGGAAAACTTCTAAACGGCTGCTAAACACCTTCTTACTGCCAATGGTCCACATCATCGTTAGGTGTGACCTGAAGCTCCACCTACTACTTTGTTTAAATTTCGCAGTCAGTATTCAAAATGAACACACCAGTGTGTAGAGTTATTAGCGTGCTAGTGCAAATGTACCTACATCAGTATGATCATTTACATAGAGACATTTTCTAAGACTATGTCATGCAATTTTTGTTTAATTAGTCTACAAAAGGAATCAAATCTACTCAAATACTCTCAAGTTCCCATTCACTCATGTGCCATCTGCAGCGAAAGCCATTCACACATCTACCCAAAGTAAGATATGCCTATCATCATTCTTTTGTCTGTTTTCTGCACATTAACACTTTTATTCACCCATCTTTGCAGCTGTATCAGTGTCATCATAAATTACAATAACAGAGTATAACTGGCACATATTATGGCTGCATATAGTGTGTTCGCGCATTAGCGTCATTAATTCACAATGTAAACAAGACAAATTAAACATTATCTACTGCATATATATTGCTTTAAATCATCAACGAGTGGTTAAAACAGCTTCTTTTACTGACCGTGACTTCTACTCAAAGCATGAGACAAAAAGTCATTGATAACACATTTAAAAGGTTTTACTGAGCATCTTCATATACCTCTAAACGCCTCCCACAATGGTGTGGCCGGTGTCTGAATGTTCGCAAACAGTATACCGTTGCTCAGCTGCTTAGAACTTCTTTTTACCCCTGAACGAATAACAAAGAAGAACTTCTCCAGAAGTATATTGGGGCCTTAAGTCTGCATTATGGGGCTGATGTCAGGGTACTGGAACATTTGGAAGCAACATGCAGAATTCCCACGTGATCATCTTGAAAACATTGCTAAGTGAAAATAATAAAATGCAACTAACCATATAATTGTTCATAGTTAGGAGACCAAACTAAATACTCTTATCAAATTTTAAAAGGAACGAGAAAATGTTTCCAATATCTTTTATTGATGTTGTCAAAGGTTGTGCATTCATTTAAAGTCAACTGTATTTTGTTTCAAATTATCTTGGTAGAAGCTTGCACAGGCGGGTGGGATGGGTGGGACATGTCCCTACCACTTTTTGCCTTTGCCAGTTTTGTTCTTACCACTTTTTGAAATAGCTTTCGTCAGGTAACATCAAAGCAAAGCAAACAGATGTGTCTCCGCTCATGAAATACAACCACAAACATACAGATGCAATCTTCATTTAATAAAATTTAAAGTTATATTAGGGAGGATTAAAACCCGGAATTCCTTGTACTAGTTGCAAAAACTTAACCATGAGACCAATCAGTCATTCTAGCTTAAAGCATACTGATCCATGTATTATCCATTGACTAACAAAATCACAGTACTGACAGTTTTAGACATACGGATCAAGTTAGTAAATTAATTATGTGAAACATTTATTGGAGCGCTTGAATTGTTCAATAGTTGAAGTTTTTTTTTTTTAACTATCTGCACATAACCTTATTAATATTCATGAGTTTCACCACTTCGTGACATCACAACAAACAATATGTCCATCTCATGCTAGTGTATTATGTATTCATATTTTACAACAGTTGGAGCCATGCCCCAAGCCAAATGTTGTAGCATTAACAGAGTGATGGCAAAACAACAAACAATAATTAAATCTGTTTTACATTTTAGTATATATGATCACACATCATATGTGTCACATCCTGACCTTGTTAATAATTATAGAATCGATCTGCAAGAGTTAGACCTTATCAAGGTTGTTTGATTCAAGAAACAGGTTCCAACTCTGTATGAATTCTTATATGTTTGGTTTAGACAAGGCACTTAATTATTCTGAAAATAATTTGAGTACCTGCTAGTGGGGGAAAAACGATATAAGGTGAAGCCTGTAATTTCTATACCACTAGTGGCAGCAAACAGAACTGCACTCCCCCCGTCTGCCATTGGATGCAAAAACTGATAGTCTTGTCCCAAACGCACATCATTGGTTGAGCCAATGTTACTGTTTTCAACATTGAAAGTGCCACAGAGCCAGAGTGTTTTGCAAAACCCCAACTGGGATAGGAGGAAGTATTTAAAAATCGAAAAAAGTATGCACTTCACCATGTAATGCAAGGTAACTAAAATAGTGGTGGAAAAAAGAAAGTCTGGAACATTTAATGTGATGATCCTGCCACTATGCCCTATGTTCACAGGTTTATATGTCAAATATAAAGTGCTTGGAGTGAACTCAAGCTGTGCAGCACTAACCCTGACAGTAGCAGTTTTAACCACCATGTTAACCACATAATTGCTTCAGGTCTCAAAAACACACGTCTAGACACCTGCATTCTGTTAAATTTGTTGCGCTATGTCTAGATTGTTTTTAGTGCAGGTGTCACAAAGATTTAACATTCTTAACAAGTTCAGGTTGCAAAGAGGTGACTGTTACAATGTTTAACATTATTCCAGATTATTCTGCACCAAGCAAAGTTTCAGCACTTGATAAATGGCAATGTTTTTTTTTTCCTTCTGCTCTAGTGTGCTGAGGGGCTGCCATGCCTTATATGTTTACTGTTACAAATGTTGTCTACGATGCTTGCATAAAACACAGTCTTTTGTAACATGGTGAACAATACACTGCAGCATCAGAATATAAGCTACAGATGAAAGTAAAGTAAATAAGATAAGTAAATAAGTAATATAAATATAG
The DNA here is from genome assembly GCF_019703515.2 of Myxocyprinus asiaticus. Lineage (NCBI taxonomy): Eukaryota > Metazoa > Chordata > Actinopteri > Cypriniformes > Catostomidae > Myxocyprinus > Myxocyprinus asiaticus. The sequence continues at coordinate 32,226,402 of NC_059357.1, read as the reverse complement.
TACTATTGTACTATTATAAATCAAAATCCTCAAAGTAATAATAATGAAAAAATACTGTATCATACTGTATTATAATGAAAAACTGGACAACAATGAATAATTGTTGGGTTATAAAAATAATAAATAACAATTTAATTCCAAAATGTTAGTGAGTGAAGTAGTAGGTTTCGCACAACATGTTCATAAAAAAAAAAAAGAAAAAAAGAAAAAGGAAACAAAAAGTGTTACATATAAATATATATGTAGGTAAATATTGCTTTTTTTATCACTGTATTGTTGAAAACATGCATTAATTGTCTTGAACTACAATTTTATTTAATTAAACATTTTGAATGTACTTGTCTACAACGGCTGATAGGATGAATTTAAAATTATGATTTAAAATCAATTTCATGCAATTTTTAAGCAAAATTTTCTAAATGGGGCCCCGGGTTGGTCAGTTGCTTGGGGCCTCAGAAATTGTAAACCCGCCCCTGCTCCCTGAAGTAAAAGGATTTCTGTCTAACATACAAAGACACAGTGGGAACAGGAAAACACTTTTGCAGTCTGATGTAAAAACCTCTCTGTTATTTCACATATTTTAATTTTTTCATCGAGCAGATACATGCTTAAATCTGCAATGCAACAAACTTGATTTGTCTGTGTTTCTTGCATACTGTACTGTATGTGGATCTTAAATCATTATATATGTCACAGAAAATGGCCCTTTCCAACATATACAGTTTTATATTGATATAATTGCTGCATAAGTCTTGCATTTCTCATTATAAAAAATGTTAGGTATCCTAAAACGTTTGAATAATGTGATAAAAAATGTGATGTAGTAAATCTGACTACACCAAAAAGTAATTTTTATGGGTCAGGTGAAGAATCAACAAATAGCTCATTAGTTTATCTACTGGATATGGAAATACCATGTTTTTTGGACTGTGAAGTAGTTTCGAGAATCAAGTAATTACCATGGCAAATTATATCAAAAACTATCCCTTGTATTTATTTAAGTAGATACTTTAGTAAATCCTACTAAAAGTTAAAGGAATATTCCAGGTCCAACACAAGTTAAGCTCAATCAACAGCAAATTGTGGCATAATGTTGATAACCGCAAAAAATTATTTAGACTCATTCCTCCTGTTCTGTAAAAAAAGCAAAAATGGAGGTTACAGTGAGGCACTTACAATAAAAGTGAATGGGGCCAATTTTATGAGGGTTTAAAGGCAGAAATGTAGTTTATAAGTTTATAAAAGCACTTTTTTTCATTAATTCTTCTGTTAATTCAATTGTTAATTTCAACATATACATTTTTAAAATCAAAAGTTGTGTTTGTTAACATTAGTTAATGCACTATTAACTAACATGAACTAACAATGAACAACTGTATTTTTATTAACTACATTAACAAAGATTAATAAATGCTGTAACAAATATATATTGTTCATTGTTAGTTTGATACATAATGCCTTAACTAATGTTAACAAATGAAACCTTATTGAAAAGTGTTACCATTACATTGTCATGGCAACGAAGTTGTAAAATTGGCTATAACTTTACACAGAAAAGGTTAGTAAGCAATTTTATCACACTGTAATCATGTTAACCTTTAAGCCCATACCTTGGGTCTTTAAAGACTCGGGACCTCATTCCACCCCCTGTAAATCACCCATTTTTTTGGAGTTGTGCCCACACCTCTTTAGTATTCCTCAATCTCACTTTTTTTAATGGTTTAAGTACTAAAAGTGTATAGGGTCTTTAGAGACTCCAGGTATGTAAGAGTGTCAGGTTTTTTGGGGGTTTTTTTGCACTTCCATAAATTATTTTCTTTAAATAATCATTTCATATCTATTTAAGTTTACTATCACAGGATATCTATTTCTTTGTTTATTACAAGATAATTGAGTACTATATTCATATAAATAAACACTATATCACGTTGACTCTATGCAACAATGAACTATCAACAATGGCGAATTATCAGCATTTTATATTCATGTACACATACATAATATATTTGTTATTTCTTACTCAAAGTGGCGCAGATGTTTCAATGATTGACTTTATTTACATTTGACATTGCTATTTGACGAAGAAACAACATGGAAGTAAACTATAGCAAGTACAACACATGAACAGTATGATATGACTGTTGTCATTTGGGTATACTACTGAAATTATGTAAGTTCTTCATTTGTTTAGACTCAACAAGTCCCAGAGAAAATACATATGTGTAACATATTTGTAACATAGGTGTAGCTGATGTGTATCTCATGTGTAGATTATATGTTATGTGTAGCTCAAAATTTGTTTGACAGCCAGTTGCATCTCATGAAATTTCAGTGTGAATATAATGAATCCTTTTCTAGATTTGTCCTGATTTGTTGCATTATCTCTTTGATTAATGAAAAATAAAACATCAAAATATATCAAAAATATTTTTTATTTTATTATTTTCTAATTGTCTTGAAAAAATGTAGAAAATTTGACACTATCTGGGCATTTTGTACATCCATTTTTGATAGATATAAGTGCCGGGTCTCTAAAGACCCGAATATGTAAGAGTGTTTGGGGAAACCACCATGCACCAAGGGTTAATACGCACATTGTTTATGTCTTGTGGCTATACTTTTGAAACAGTGAGTATTTTAACGTTTACAGTTTGTCCCTATTCACTTCCATTGTAAGTGTCTCACTGAAACCCAGATTTTAGCTTTTTTTAAAGAAAAGGAGGGATAAGTCAAAATGTTTTGTGGTGATAAACATTATGCCACAAACGCTGTTGATTGACCTTAACTAATATTGAACATGGAATATTCCTTTAATACTAAAGTAGTATGTGATGACATTGATGTAACCATTTTATATATTCTACACATAAAAGAACAACAACAACTGGCAACAACAAAAGTGCTCACCTCCATTAAAATCTCATGTATAACCTTTCTATGCCAGCATATTGCTTCACAGATCATCTAGCTGCGCTAACATCTGATTCTTTAACAGCTGGCTCTTTCCACAGAGCAGTCTGCTCAATGGCCATGGATGAAATCAAGGGTAAATTAAAAAACAACAAAAGCTGTCATTTAGGAAGCATACAAGATGGATTATCACATCGAAGAGTGTCCTTCAGTAATGGTCAATATTTGCTCCATACCACATCCACAAACACTTCTGCAGCAATGCTGGTCTAAAAGATACAGCTGCATTACATCTGCAATACATCTAATCATAAGTTTATAAACAGGCAGGTTATGTAAAAAGATCAGTAGAAGAGAGGCTTGAGCTAATTATTGTTATTCCCTACATTGCGCTCCTCGGAAATCCACTGTGCATCTCATGAAAAGAACATCTGTAACTTGAAATTAATTATATGTATTACATAATACAATACAGGGTAACAAAAGGTCAAAATTTGTGTTACCCATCTACTGATGGAAAAAGGTTGTTGATGGGCAGAACACAAGCATATAGACCTTAGACAAATGCACAAGAGGTCTTACAAATGTGATATGCCTTATTTATATATGTTAAGCATGTACCAGGGATAACCCTCAGTAACTTTTGGTTTGGCTGTTAGAAGACAAGAGTAATTTGGCTATCGATAGCCAACATGGTGCCATGGTGTCATTGTCATGGTGCCAACAAAGTCAATGACAAAACAGCCAGACATCTCTAATAAATATGATAAAATTGTCTATTTACTGTCTAAATATTTCTAATCACTGGATCAGTAATACTGGAGCAGTAATTTAAACAAGCAATAGGCTTTCTCTTAAAGAAAAAAAAACATAATTAGAACGTGTCCCTATTTTTCTTAAAAAAAGAAGAAGCAAAAATCGAGATTACAGTAAGGCACTTACAATGGAAGTGAATGGAGCCACTTCTATTAAAATGAATGGGAGAAATTGGAATGCCCAACATTCAAAGGATGTAGAAAGGAAGTCCCGCCTTACAGTTAAAAGAGCCAATCGCCTTTCAGATACAGACATTGCTCATTAGCTATACAAGCCGGGAAAATATAATTTTTTTTGCGTAATCTGAGGCAAAGATGCACATTTTATGGAGTCACGTGACGCCATGCAAGGAGCGGATGTGTAAACGGGGAGCTCTGCGCACTTTGCTAGTTTTTAATTATTTTTATGTCATAAACCGGTGACATTCGATACAGCCTGCTACATGTCTGTTCTTTGAAGTCAACATGGAAAAGAATTCAAAATCCTCAGGCTCTGGAGATATTAAAAGACACTTACGTGCTGAAGCTGATGCCTCGGCTGGGCCCGTAGACCAGGGACTCGGTTTGGACGGTGCGGCAGGAGAAATTCAGTGGCAACTGGCGAGCATGTCTGTGATGCTGACGAAAGTTGTTGTTGACTTAGAGGATCTTGCTGTAATACGTCGATCAATTACTGCGATGGAAACAAAATTCTCTGAGTTGGTTACAAGAATTGGGGACGTCGAGAGACGGATCGATTATCTGGAGTCATCGGAGAGGGAATTAGCTGCTAATCCGCTAGTGACCAAAGTAGATTTGGAACGCGTTTTGGAAAAACTGGAGGATTTGGAGAATCGTAATCGGCCAAACAACGTCCGAATTGTTGGAATTCTTGAGCATGAAGAAGGCAGAAATATGGTGAAATTCCTAGACAAGCTCTTCCCTAGTCTGCTCGGCATAACAGGCCACAAGCTGGAAATCGAGCGAGCTCACAGAGTCCCGGCTCACAGATCGGATGAGGGAGACAGGCCCCGATCAATTCTGGCCAAATTTCTGAGATCATCCGATAAAGATCTTGTGTTGAGCGAGGCGAGGAGCAAAGGAAGGCTTTCTTGGAATAACCATAACATTTTCTTGTTCCCAGACTTTGCGACAAGAGAGAAACATGATCGATTCAAGGAATGCAAGAAACTCTTACATCAACGGAAGTTTCCAGCCAAACTGAGAATAGATACTAAGGATGGCCGCAAAATATTTACATGCCCACAACAAGCATTGTCTTTCATAGAGACAATGGGGTGAGTAAACCATCCGGTGTTTCTCATATGGCCCCCAAGTGAGCTGTCTTGCCTTACATACACTTGATCGTCCGAGGAAGCTGGGCGCCTTTTTGGTTTCTTTATGTGCTGGTTCCGCTAGTGGCTGGAATTTGTTTTGTGGAGGAACACACCTTTGAGACAGTTTTGTGAATGAATCTACGCGTTCTTTGTGTTTATTCTGCCTATTGGCTGGAGTTTGTTTTATAGATTATTTTCTGTTATGTAATTCTGTCTTACAAAATTTGTACAGAAGCACAGGACTTGAGCAATCCAATGGCAAAGTTGTCGCGGAGACTTTCATAGGCGTACGTGGACTTTTTGAGTTTAGAGGGATGGATGCCGGTTGGCGCTGTCATGCGCGGAAATTCGCACGTTTTTCTTTTTTCTGTTTGTTTGGTTCGGGGGGAAGTTCTTTGCAAATTGTTAGTGCAAATTGTTGCGCTAATGTTGGAATGTGGTCTTTATAATTTTATTTTTGACACAATCTATTTTTTCTAATATGTCAAAATGTCAAATGTTAATATTATCTCTCGCCATATGGAATGTGAATGGGCTGGGGCACCCCATAAAGAGAAGGAAGGTTATTTCTTTTCTTAAACATAAGAAATATGATATAGTGTTTCTTCAAGAAACACATCTTTCCCCGCAGGAAGCTGAAAAATTTGGGAAGATATGGGGTGGACATATTTTCTTTAGTGCTGGCTCAAGTAAGAGCAGGGGAGTCATAACATTGATAAGTAAACATCTACAATTCAAATGTCTCAAACAGATTAAAGATAAATTAGGAAGAGTCATTATTGTTTTAGCAGAAATTCAGGGGCAAAGGTTGATTTTGGCTAATATTTACGCCCCTAACACTGATGATCAGGGCTTTTTTATAGATCTTGAAGGAGTATTGCAAGCCACTGGCACCCCTCACGATATAATATTGGGAGGAGATTTTAATCTATTGATGGACTCAGTCCTTGATCATAGTGAAGCAAAAGTGTGCAAGCCCCCTAGAGCAACATTGACGCTTCACAGGATGTGTAAATATCTTGGTCTTACAGATATTTGGAGACTTTTGAATCCATCTGGTAGGGACTATACCTTTTTTTCATCAGTCCATAAGATTTATTCTAGAATAGATAGAAGTCCCTCATTTCTTCTGTTGTTGATTGCTCAATTGGAAACATCTTAGTCTCAGATCACACCCTGGTGAGTTTAGAGGTGTTGCCACATATAGAGAAAAAGAAATCATATAGCTGGCACTTTGATGTATCCCTTTTGCAAAATTCTGATTTCCAACAAATGTTAAAGGCTGACATCAGTGTTTATGTGGAGACCAACTGGTCCTCAGTATCCTCTGTGGGCGTGGCTCTTGTGGGGAGCACTGTGGGGAGGCACTTAAGGTGGTTCTTAGGGGTCGGATCATAAAGTATGCCTCATTCATCAAAAAATCCAAAGTATGAGAACTCATGGAGTTGAACGAGAAATTTTAAAAGTACAGAGATAGAACTAAAGCACCGAATGTCGTCTGATTGCCTAGATATAACACTATTTTGTCGCGGAAGGTGGAGTTTGGGTTATTTAGGGCAAGACAGACATATTTTGAGTCGGGGGACAAAGCAGGAAAACCTCTAGATAGATATATAAAACAGAGAGAGTGTTTTTCTACCATTCCCTCATTTTTTACCAAATTCCAAATTTTTACCTCGGCCATTGATATTAATAATGCTTTTAAAGAATTTTTTTTTTTAAAGAATCTTGATCTTTATAGTTCCATGTCTTCGTCTACTGATGAAGATATTAGAAACTTTGTGGAACCATTAGATCTCCCTAAACTGACGACTGAGCAAAAAAAATCTCTTGATTCTGAGATAAACTTGGAGGAGCTTGACGAGGTAATTAAGGCCCTGCCTACAGGCAAGTCTCAGGGACCAGATGGCTTTGCCTCTGAATTTTTTAGATCTTATGCTACAAAACTGGCTCCACTTTTGTTAGAAGTTTATATGGTATCATTAAAGAATGGAAAGCTTCCGCCAACCATGACATAAGCCCGGAGCAGTCTGATTCTTAAAAAGGACAAAGATCCAAGCAAGTGTAAGAGTTACTGTACAATTTCCCTGATCCAGCTTGACGTTAAAATTTTGTCAAAAATTCTTGCTTACTGATTGAGTAAAGTTATGACATCTCTTATACAGTCAGGTGGGGTTTATTCAGAGCCGTAGCTTTTCTGATAATATTAGGCATTTCATCAATATCATGTGGTCAGTGGCGAATGATCAGACTCCGGTCGCTGCCATCTCACTTGACGCAGAAAAGCGTTTGATATGGTAGAATGGGATTATCTTTGGAAATGTACGTGTTCGGGAATACTTTTATTGAATGGATTAAATTACTTTATAGACACCTGGTTGCGGTGGTATAAACAAATTGATTAATTTCAGATTATTTTACTCTGGATAGGGGCACCCGGCAGGGTTGCCCTCTTTCCCCATTATTGTTCTGTCTTGCCTTGGAACCATTAGCAGCCGCGATAAGAAAGGAGGATGATTTTCCAGGGGTGATGGCGGGAGGTCTGGCGCATAAGCTTCTGCTTTACGCAGATGATATTTTATTATTCATCTCCGACCCCACTAGATCTATGCCTTGCCTTCACAGAATTATTAATTCCTTTTCTAAGTTCTCAGGTTACAGAGTCAATTGGTGTAAATCCAAAGCTTTGGCTCTGACAGCGAACTGCCTAGTAAAGGATTTTCAGCCAAGCACCTTCCAGAGGCCCAAACAGGGCATTAAGTATTTGGACATTTTATTCCCAGCTAATTTGTGTGATTTAGTTAGAGTTCATTTCGACCCATTAATAAAAAGATTTTCGAGTGATGTGAGTAGGTGGGCTTCATTACATTTATCTATGATTGGGAAGGTTAATGTTATTAAAATGAATTGTATTCCAAAATTCAACTACCTACAATCTCTCCCTGTAGATGTCCCCCTCTCTTATTTCAAGCAATTGATAGCATAGCAAAGTCCTTTATTTGGAATGGTAAATGTCCCAGATTACATTTCAACAAGTTACATAGGTAGATTGAAAAAGGTGGGCTAGGCCTACCCAAGATTTTGTTTTATTATTATGTATTCAGTCTCAGACAGTTGGCTCATTGGTCGCTTCCACCTGAGAGAGCCCCTCCCTGGTTTCGTATTGAACAGGAAGTCCTTGCCCCTATTTCACCATTGCAAAGCCTTTCTATCAAGCTAACCGGAGAAGTTAAGTCACACCCCGTTATATCACATTTGCACGTGGTTTGGACAAAAGTGTCCAGATTGTTTAATTCAGACATTTATTTAAATGTTGCCTCGAGCATATGGCTGAACCCTAATTACGTATTAATAAATCCCCTTTCTGCTGGTCAGAGTGGATTGTGAGGGGGGTTACTACACTTGGTGACCTATATGACAGTGGAGTGTTGAGATCAGTTTTAAAGGTATTTACAGCTGTGCCACCTGCTCTGTATTATTTTTGGGAGTAGTACACACCCCCGCAGATACTATGGGAGAGGTGATTACTGCTTTTGAAAAAGGTCATGAGGCATCAGTATATTACTCCCTGCTAATTCAGAGTTTGGGGGACGGAGCTTTAAATTCTATCAAGAGATTATGGGAGAAGGATTTTAACTTGGTATTGGAGGAAGGAGTGTGGACTAGGATTCTAAAAAATGTCAAGTCTGCATCTAGAGATGCAAGGGTGCACCTTATGCAATTTAAGATTTTACTTAGATTTCATTGGACCCCCTCTAGATTATATAGGCTTGGTTTTAAGGACACACCCACCTGCTGGCGATGCCAGTCAGAAGTTGGAGACAAAACCCATGTCTTTTAGGGGTGTGTTAAGATCCTAGATTTTTGGTTTAAGGTTCAGAGCTATTTGTGTGACGTTTTGGGCACTCAAATTTTACTTTGCCCCAGACTTTGTATTTTGGGCATTGGGGCGGTCATAAATTTGGGGGACAAATATATAGAAAATTGGGTTCTGTCTAGTATTATGACTGGCAGACAAATTATTTTAAGGGGTTGGAAGTCAGACAGAGCGCCATCATTTCCGTAGTGGTGTGCGGAGATGGGGAGGGTGGCAGCTTTTGAGGAGGTAGCAGGTAGAAGGCTGGGGTTTGGGGACTTGTATTTCAGAAAGTGGGGTAGGTATTTGGCAGTTTTGGGGGACTCTCGGGGAAGGGATGAGGAGAGAGAAGTTTAGTTTAATCATGTATTTATATATATATATATATATATATATATATATATATATATATATATATATATATATATATAATACAGTGTTGTGAAAAAGTTTTTGCCCCCTTCCTTCCTAATTTCTTATTTTTTTGCATGTTTGTCACACTTAAATGTTTCAGATCATCAAACAAGTTTAAATATAAGTCAAAGATAACACAAGTAAACACAAAATGCAGTTTTTAAATGAAGGTTGTTATTATTAAGGGAAAACAAAATCCAAACCTACATGGCCCTGTGTGAAAAAGTGTTTGCCCCAACTGTTAAAACATAACTTAACTGTGGTTTATCACACCTGAGTTCAATTTCTCTAGCCACACCCAGGCCTAATTACTGCCACACCTGTTCTCAATCAAGAAATCACTTAAATAGGACCTGCCTGACAAAGTGAAGTAGACCAAAAGATCTTTAAAAGCTAGACATCATGCCGAGATCCAAAGAAATTCAAGAACAAATGAGAAAGAAAGTAATTGAGATCTATCAGTCTGGAAAAGGTTATAATGCCATTTCTAAAGCTTTGGGACTCCAGAGAACCACAGTGAGAGCCATTATCCACAAATGGCGAAAACATGGAACAGTGGTGAACCTTCCCAGGAGTGGCCGGCCGACCAAAATTACCCCAAGAGCGCAGCGACGACTCATCCAAGAGGTCACAAAAGACCCCACAACAACATCCAAAGAACTGCAGGCCTCACTTGCCTCGGTGTTCATGACTCCACCATAAGAAAGAGACTGGGCAAAAATGGCCTGCATGGCAGAGTTCCAAGACGAAAACCACTGCTGAGCAAAAAGAACATTAAGGCTTGTCTCATTTTTGCCAGAAAACATCTTGATGATCCCCAAGACTTTTGGGAAAATACTCTGTGGACTGACGAGACAAAAGTTGAACTTTTTGTAAGGTGTGTGTCCCATTACATCTGGCGTAAAAGTAACACCGCATTTCAGAAAAAGAACATCATACCAAGAGTAAAATATGGTGGTGGTAGTGTGATGGTCTGGGGCTGTTTTGCTGCTTCAGGACCTGGAAGACTTGCTGTGATAAATGGAACCATGAATTCTGCTGTCTACCAAAAAATCCTGAAGGAGAATGTCCGGCCATCTGTTCGTGACCTCAAGCTGAAGCGAACTTGGGTTCTGCAGCAGGACAACGATCCAAAACACACCAGCAAGTCCACCTCTGAATGACTGAAGAAAAACAAAATGAAGACTTTAGAGTGGCCTAGTCAAAGTCCTGACCTGAATCCTATTGAGATGTGGCATGACCTTAAAAAGGTAGTTCATGCTCGAAAACCCTCCAATGTGGCTGAATTACAACAATTCTGCAAAGATGAGTGGGCCAAAATTCCTCCACAGTGCTGTAAAAGACTCATTGCAAGTTATCGCAAACGCTTGATTGCAGTTGTTGCTGTTAAGGGTGGCCCAACCAGTTATTAGGTTTAGGGGGCAATCACTTTTTCACACAGGGCCATGTAGGTTTGGATTTTGTTTTCCCTTAATAATAACAACCTTCATTTAAAAACTGCATTTTGTGTTTACTTGTGTTATCTTTGACTAATATTTAAACTTGTTTGATGATCTGAAACATTTAAGTGTGACAAACATGCAAAAAAATAAGAAATCAGGAAGGGGGCAAACACTTTTTCACACCACTGTGTATATATATATATATATATATATATATATATATATATATATATATATATATATATATATATATTGGTTTCTTTGTTTGTGTGTATTATTTTATGTGACCACGGGGGTGTTCGTTGGGGGTTAGGATGGGATTGGTGTTGGGGAGGGATATTAGTTGGGGTTAAAAATTTAAATGTTGATTCAGTGTGTTTGTGTTGTGTTTTTCTCTGTTGGGTTTTTTTTCTTTGAATCAATCAAAAATGTTAATTACAAAAAGAAGCACATTTTATGAAATCAGTGTTGTCAGATTTTACTGCTGATTTGAAATATGTTCTTTGATCGTAATCTTGACCAACCGTTTTGGAGATTTTGGCCTTTCCCCATTCAAGTAGATAGGAGCTGCTCTTGCATGGAGCTTATTTACACAGAAAAATAGCTGCCTGAGAGCGTTCCAAAGATAGACGCCAGTGGACTGACTTGCTAGAAAGACTTTGATACTCACTGTTTCAAAAGTATAGCCACAAGATGTAAACATTATACGTGTTAACCCTTAAATGCATGGGAGTTTCGCCAAACATTATTACATACAATTATTACATATATTTCATATATCAAAAAGATAATGCTAATTTCATGAGATGCAACTGGCTGTCAACCCTATACACTTTTAGTAAGTAAGCACATTATATATATATATATATATATATATATATATATATACACACACACACACACATACACACACACACACTACCGGTCAAAAGTTTTGAAACACTTACTCATTCTTTATTATAATTTTTTTCACATTTTAGAATAATAGTAAAGTCATTAAAACTATGGAATAACATAAATGGAACTATGGGAATTATGTTGTGACAAAATCCAAAATAAATCAAAACTGTGATATATTTTAGCATCTTCAAAGTAGTCACCCTTTACCTAGAATTTGCAGACATGTACTCTTGACATTTTCTCTACCAACTTCTTGAGGTATCACCCTGGGATGCTTTTTAAACAGTATTGAAGGAGTTCCCATCTATGTTGGGCACTTATTGGCTGCTTTTCTTTATTATTTGGTCCAAGTCATCAATTTCAAAAACTTTTTTTTAAATTACATTTTAGTTTTATAATGAAATAAATTAATATGTTGGCAGTTATATTTTTGTCTATAAAACTAATTTCAAACATTTAAGCATACGCCTTCAAATCAAAATATTTTTAAGATCATGAGAAACATTTCAGTCAAGTGTTTCAAAACTTTTGACCGGTAGTGTATGTATGTATGTATATATTGCAATTTTGCCCTTTTTTTATTTTTTTTATTATACTATTCAGAAGAGAAAGGTTGCAGAATACTAAAGAGGTGTGGGAATAATTCCAAAACAGGGAGTTAGGAACAGGGGATGGAATGACATCCTGGGTCACTAAAGACCCGAGTTATGCATTAAAGGATTAACATGAGTTTAGTGTGACCTTATCTGTTTAAAGTTATATCCCATTTTGCTTCATTGTTGGCATGAACTTAGCACCGTAAACCCTAAAACCCTTAAATGACCAAAAAAATGACGATTTAAACAACTTTACAGCTGTAATAATACAGAAGTTTTAACAGAAGAATTAATGTAAGTGCTTTTATAAAATTATAAGCTTCAAATTTCTGCCTTTAAACCCTAAAAAATTGGCCCCATTCACTTCCATTGTAAGTGCCTCACTGTTACGTCCAATTTTGCTTTTTCTCAAGAAAAGGACGGACAAGTCAATGTTATTTTTTGTTGTAATCAATATATATGCCACAAATGCTGAGCTTAACTTTTATTGAACCTGGAATGTTTCTTTAGTTTGAAGGTAATAATGGGAGTAGTCTAGTCTTTTTAATCTTTTTCATTCAAAAGGTAAACCTGAAGAGAAACAGATAGCTATCCTATATAAAGAAAACGTGTTTAATCATTTTTATTGTTTATGCTAATAATTATTAATAGAATACTATAATTTATAAATTAACTATATATCCATTCCTTTGACAAATTAACCATGCACAAAAATACCATTGCTACAACAACATAAAATCAGTTGGTATCTCCTTCAAACTGGCTTTCTGAATGTCTCTTTCTTTCTCTCTCTTTCTCTGTTTCTTTCTCTTTCTTTCTTCCTCTTTCTCTCTCTCTTTCTTTGTTTCTCTCTCTCTTTCTTCCTCTCTTTCTTTGTTTTTTCTCTCTCTTTCTTTCTCTTTGTTTCTTTTTCTCTCTCTCTTGCTTTGTTTCTTTCTCTTTCGTTCTCTTTATTTCTCTCTTTCTTTCTTCCTCTCTCTCTCTTTCACTTTCTTTGTTTTTTCTCTTTCTCTCTCTTTGTTTCTTTCTCTTTTGTTCTTTGTTTCTTTCTCTTTGTTTCTTTCTCTCTCTCTCTCTTTCTTTGTTTCTTTCTTTTTTCCTTCCTCTCTCTCTTTCTTTGTTTCTCTCTCTCTTTGTTTTTTCTCTCTCTTTCTTTCTGTTTCTTTTTCTCTCTCTCTCTTTCTTTGTTTCTTTCTCTCTTTCGTTCTCTTTATATCTCTCTTTCTTTCTCTCTCTCTTTCTTTCTTCCTCTCTCTTTCACTTTCTTTGTTTTTTCTCTCTCTTTCTCTCTCTCTCTTTCTTTGTTTCTTTCTCTTTGTTTCTTTCTCTTTCTTTGTTTGTTTCTCTCTCTCTCTCTCTTTCTCTTTCTTTCTTTCTCTATTTAGTTCTCTCTCTCTCTTTCTTTCTTACTCTCTTTGTTTCTTTCTCTTTCTTTGTTTGTTTCTTTCTCTCTCTCTCTCTCTTTCTCTTTCTTTCTTTCTCTATTTAGTTCTCTCTCTCTCTTTCTTTCTTACTCTCTTTGTTTCTTTCTCTTTCTTTGTTTCTCTCTCTCTCTCTCTTTCTCTATTTAGTTCTCTCTCTCTCTCTCTTTCTTTCTTTCTTGGTTGGATGTTTATTCTACTCGAAAGTGCAACTGAACTACTGACATGACGTTAATAACGAACTGACTGATAATAAAAACGGCATGCAAATACCGAACCGAAGCAGAATTTTATACTTCTAATCTGAGGGACATTTAAATGAGGCGCAGTACAACGGCATGTTTACCACATGTGTCTATCGCTGTAACGGTTCTTTCAGTTAGATAAATTACACATTGCTCAAATAATTGTGTCTGCAGTTCGCTTTTAAACACTGTCAGTTATGGATTATAACACATATAACGTGTAAAGGATTCATCAGCTAGTTGTTTCAGACAGTGGCAGAGTTTCTTTTTCAGTTCAGTGAGAAGATTGAACCAAGTGTGTTGAAGGTTCTTGAACTGGTCAGAGATCAGCTGTACAGTCCACCAGATTGCCCAGTTTCTGCTGAAAGAGCTCAGATCATTATAGATTATTCCTGGGAGAAGCTTAAAACAGGGACATGGAGAGATGTGGACAAAGAGTGGAGAAGGGTTTACTCGTATGGCTGCTTATTTCAAGTCTTATGTTTATGTCATGGAAATACATCTCAAGCCAACATTAAAGAGGCCATTCAGACATGTGATAAGGGTTTGTTAATGGGGACAGTCATCATGGACAATATTCTGCAAAGACTTGCAGGTATCTTAAGGAATAACATGAAAATGAAGAATCCCAACCAAGTGGAGAAGAGTGAAGAACGGTGTTCAAAGGTGGTCATCTCTTCTGAAGCCATCTTTGCCATAAGCCTAAAATAATTTCTATTACAGCTTCCTTGTAAATATAGCATGGTGTTGTATGCTATTTTTACCCCAAAGTAAAAGTGTTACATCTTTAGTTTGCCTGGTGTGTTTTTGAACCAGTTAAATGCAAACAAAACAAAACAAAAAAACTTAAGACTTTTCATTAAATATTTTTAACATAAAATATTCACAGTATTAGACCCTAAAACCATAAAATGTAATTCCACATAGCCTAACATTCATGATGGTTTTTCAAGTTGTTTTTACCCTAAAGTAAACAGTTATGGCCTATCGTGATTTACCCAAGCAGGATATGTTCCTGGACCTGGAGCAACATTCCTAACAACCAATCAGATTTTAAGGTTACGGTTCTAGTGTAGATTTAGGGTTCGTCTCATGGCTGGTGTTACAACATTCAACATTCTTGTTTCCCATGAACCAATCATTTCCCTTAGATTTAGGGGTAGGTTATGGTTAGTAGGATAATGAAAAGGATTTGATCCGAGGATGCTCTTCCAGGAACATGTCCTACTTGCCTAAATCATGTAGCGCTTCTTGTTCTAATGTAATTTCTTTATTGTCGATTTCACAATATGCATGTATACATTCTTTTCCTTTACAAAACTTTTCTAAACAGAAAATGAAACAGGAACGTGTGTCTGAGCCTGTTATAAACCCAGCACAAGCTGTGCCTAGGATTCAGTGTCCATCTATGGAACGCTTCAGATCAGATTTCCTGGCTCTTCAAGGCCTGTCATAGAGGGAATCATTGGCCACTGGCCAGCCTTCAGAGCATCCATGGAGGTACATGCATTTTTTGTTTTACACAATTTAATGAAATTTCCTCCACTATAACATCTTTCTGTCATCTACTGTTCACTCTCTCTATGCATAGACTATTTGAGAACTCTCACTGGCTGCCGGACGGTGCCTATTGAAGTGGGATCCAAGTACACGGATGAAGAGTGGTCACAGAAGCTCATTACAGTGAATGAGTTCATAGACCACTACATAATGGGAACAGTAAGATGCTTAATTGTAATAGAAGATCTAACGTTAAGTTGCCCAAGGTGAATGTAAAGTCTGTTTTAATTATTTTTTTTCATAGGGGCAGGAAGAAATGCGATATCTAGCTCAGCATCAGTTGTTTGATTAGGTCAGTTAACCTTAGTACAATTTAAGTTACATTTAAATTACTTTTCAAACACAAGTTCGGGAGGAGCTTGTTCATCTAGGCCTGCCTATCATATCCAAAGGATATGCTGTATAAGCGGCTATTCTTCTGACATCCCACCGACTTTATATTTCATAATGCCTACCAATCATTATATCAGAATTGTCTTTCTATTCACTGTAAACCCTAATAAGTTTGTAGAACTAAAAAAAAATTGAGGAAATCAGTTACATCTAATTTTTTAAGTTAATAAACTCACAAGTTTAAGTTAATTGAACTTTCAGATTTTGTACTACACATATGTTACTTGCTTTTAACTTGAAATATTAATTAAGGTAATTTGGTTACACTTTATTTTAGTGTCCTTGTTAGTGTAATTACACAAGTAATTATTATTACTAATTAACAACATGTACTTACTATAGGTTTAGGGTGAGGGTTTGGTTTAGGGTTAGTTGCTTGTAATAACGATAATTGACTGTTATTACTATAGTCATTACATGTAATATGTGTAACAAGGACAATGTAAAATAAAGTGTTACCAGTAAATCATACAGTTTAATGGCACTTAACTTTAAATTTAACTCTTTTTCTGAACTTAAAATTACCATGTAAGGTTGACTTAAATATTTCAAGTGGGGGTACCTAACTAGCTAGTACATTTAATGTTGAATGCATGCTAATTGCTCAACGAGTAAAGCAATGTATTGTAGAGCAATCTTAAATTGTACCTGTCCTCAATCTAAGCTCAAGCTCCACTATTCACCGTAATAGTAACTGCCAAAAACTTTAACAGAAAACTCTAAGTAACACGACAAAACATTAAACACTAACACGTATCCCCCTTTACATTCATCTTGCACAAAGACACATTATATAACACTTAATTGTAACATTTACTCTCCTTTTCAAGTTCCATCCAAAGTGAGCTCAAGCCCAGTCCTGTGCTCGAGCCCCTCCATTATGGACAGCACACCAAATCCATTTACCTTAATATGCTCCAGGACTGTATGAACCAGTTAAATCGTTACATATTTTTTTTAATAAAAAAATAAATAAACAAAAGAAATCATTTCAAACATCTTAAATCTAAGAAATCGTACTTTTAACATGCTAATTTTACATTCAGCCTCCTATAGAAGAACTATGAAGGACAGTTTATGTACATTAACAGTTTTTGTCTCCAGAACAAAAAAAACTAATCATATTGTCTCATACAAGCGGAATCAAATTAAAAAATGTATTGTTTTTGATTTTCAAAAGCAGTGGCTTTAGATAATATTCCTTCTGTTAGGTTCCAGAGCTGAAAGAAGATATTCGTATCCCTGACTATTGTTGTCTTGGAGAAGGAAATGAAAATGACATTACAAATAATGCCTGGTTTGGGCCTGGGGGCACAGTGTCTCCTCTCCATCAGGATCCTCAACAAAACTTTTTGGCTCAGGTAAACCCAAAAAACTAAATGTCAATTTGTTATTTGACCATAGTTAAAGGCAGGGCTTTTGTTTTTAAATGGCAGGTTGTTGGTAGTAAATGTATCCGTCTCTACAGTCCAAAGGAAACAAAAACAATTGTATCCACATCAGTCTCAGCTTCAGCATAACACCAGTCAGGTAAAACATGGATTGTTTATTGTCATACCTTACTTTGATAGCAAAAGTTTTATTTTTATCAAATAGTTCTTAAACAAGTAAACTTACACCCCAGTGTTCACTTATAATTTAAATTTTCAATTGTGTGTGATGAGAATTGGTTTTACCCCAAATAGGTGGAGGTGGAGAATCCAGACCTGGTAAAGTTCCCAGACTTCCCTAAAGCCTCGTATCAGGAGTGTGTGCTCCGGCCTGGGGATGTGCTTTTTATTCCTGTTCAGCACTGGCATTATGTGCGCTCTCTCGAGCTCAGCTTTTCTGTTAGTTTATGGTGGTCTTGATATGTCTACAAACTAAAACAGCTTAAAATCTTAAAAATTTAAGTTTTGTCTGGTATGAACAGTTTCAGTAACTAGAAAATTAATAAATGTCCAGTACATACTGTATATACATTTAAATCTTTAAATGTTAAACATGCAATGACTAAGCACACAAATATGAAATTACAGGAACAGCATGTAGATTATATGGTGCTCTTCAATCAGAATAAAATTGCAACATTTGAAACTTTAACAGCTTGAGGAACTGACTTCTTTTAAACAATCTATACTTGAATCTTTCACAGTAGCCCTTTTCAAGGACCTACTGTATGAATTGAGAGTGCTTTTTTCAGAATCTCCACCTATCATCTTGGAGGTATTACAAAATATGCTGAATATTTCAGTCTACAAATGGTCCAGTACAAGAGTGCAAGTAAACAATTTTATCTATACAAACACAGTTTGATATGGAATCAAAATTCCACCAAACATATATTGTGACATTTAAAAACAAACCTATTTAATAACTATTCTTTAATAATAGACAATACGTTTTAAAAAAAATAGAATGCACTTGAATAATCCTCATAACAAGTCAAAAGCCCAGCTGCAGAGTTGAATCTGCAGGGTAAGCTTTGAGATTAGGACCTTCTGGACCGCCGTGTTGCTGATGTGGATGGTGTGGGAGCCGTGTTCTCTTTGGCTGATAAAGACTGACTTTGTGAACTCTGTGACTGAGGACGCTGTATTTCTGCAAATTAAGGAACAAGAGAGAAAGATTACAAAACTTTTCTAAATATTTTTACACATCTAGGATCAGTGGAGCAATCTTAGAGGTAAAACAATTCACCTGGAATCTCATGAGGCCAGAAATCATTGCACGAGGGGCAATGAGGGTCACTTCGTCCTTTAAAATATCTAGCAACACATGGGAGGTGCATCTTGATTCCACAGGTCGGATTGTCACACATTTGGCACTGTATTTAAAAAAAAAACATGTAATTTGTTGTATGCAGTTTCCCCATGCAAAAATACCATGTCTGAAAATGTCATAAAAGCGAGACAACATCTGACACATATACTGCTCAATGTACAATCCCTTTCAGAATCTGAAAGATGTTTAACATTTAAAAATAAGAGGAATCATAAAAATAGCTTTATATATTTAGAACTGCCCAGATGAAACTGCACTAAAAAATGCTTTGAAATGTACATAATCATGTACATTGGTTCCACATTAATAAATTAATTTGCATCAACATATTTTTTCCTCTTGGCTTAACTCATTAATTCTTTGTCAGGAAACATAATTTGTTTACGTAATTTCAACATAATGGAATAAAGTTATTTTTAAATGACCCAATTAAGTAGAATCAAAGTGATTTTATACTGTGTCCCTAACTTAACTTAAATAATTTCCTCAGTTTTACATAATATTTGTGTGTCCCATTACTGATTTATGTTTTAAGTTTATGCTAGTAAGATAACTTTTAGCTAGCAATTGCATACATTAGCATGCTAATACTTAGTGATAATTGCTCCCTGAGAACAGCAACATACAGCTTGTTTGTGTACTCATCCTCAAGGAAAATCTACACTCTTCACCACAATGGTAACCCAGCATAACAAAATTGGTTCTAAATCCCAAAATAACAACATTAAACAATATTAAGTGACTTTTCACATATTGCACACACACAAAAAAAAAACCATAAAATAATACTCAATTTCAAAATGTTTACTCTTTGCATCCCATGCAAAGCATGCAGGGAACTACAAATCTCCTTGCCCATATTGTTGAACATACTTTATTGGTTCAAATTCACCCAACATTATGTGCACATATTAGAGAATAACATTAATTGAAAGCAAAGAAAACAAGTTTAGAAGAGTAACACAATTTTGTTGTGTAGATCACAAGTAATATGATTTAGTAAATCAGACAACCTGCATTTTCCCGTTATTTCAGTGTGTTTGACATACATTAATTTTACAAGATTATCCTGTTAAAATGTTACCTATGTGTTGCTTCCGCTAGCATCACTGACTAAAGCCTTTTGTGATGGTTGTGCATGAGTATTTGGTTTGTCCTGAGCAGTCCCACTTTTCTTGACAAAAAGTTTCAAGGTACTGAAAACTCTTTGGTTTCCTTGCATTTTTTTAATTTTTGAGTTCTTAACAGCGGTTCAGAAATGTTAAAATCCAGCTTTGCAACTCATTCGCAACTATTACAAAATGCTGCAAGCAGTCACTGATGCTCAAGGAGGCAACACATGATGTTGAGGTGTATACATTTTAGGATTAATGTGGGTAATATTATGCATAGTTAATTTTCACTATTAAAAGTTGATTAACACGTAAAAAAAATGTATGCAATTAATGCAGTATCCGTTTTTTGCACATCCTGAAACTTCAATAATGTTTTTTCCCCACTTCCTGTGGCTAAAACTGGCATATGTAAATTTCCAGGAGGTACACACTCGACTCGACTACACATCTTAGCACAGAAACTGGTTGTGTGGAGCAGTGCACACTTATTCATTACGTGCAACACATCCCGGGCATAAACAAGAGAGAGGATGTACTGTACGCAGGGTTGGGAGGGTTACTTTTGAAATGTATTCCACTACAGATTACAGAATACATGACTGTAAAGTGTAATTTGTAACGTATTTCGTTAGATTACTCAAGGTCAGTAATGTATTCTAAATACTTTGGATTACTTCTTCAGCACTGGTAGATTTTTCACTTGTTTTGACTATAAAAACTCTGCCAGTACAGGAAGACAAAATACACATGTTAAAAATACATTCTCTGAAAAACCTAAATATCTTATGCAGTGTTGTTTCTAAAACAAGATAAATCAAACTGATCTTGTTTTAAGGATTTTTAGATATTTTTACAGGAAAACAATACAAAAATTATTATCAAGAATATGATTTTTGCCCTAATATCAATATAATATAATATTTAGTCTTACTAAAAAAAAGAAATTATGATCCAACATGAATTTTCTTGATAAAAAAAATATATGATCGTGCCTGGTAACATGTGCATGTAAAATGGCTAGAAATAGCATTTTAGCTTAGCTAAACAATTTACACAAGGTTTATTTCTATTTCTTCTGCTCCAAACTTACTTCAAACTTACTTCTCTGTCTGCTCTATGAATGTAACATATCATAAGAAAGTGTTTCACCGCTGTTCAAATGCACTTTGGATCGCATCATTTATATGTATAATTGTTTTCCATCTGAAAGGACTAAATATTAAATGAAACAAATGACAATAAAATGCAAAGTAATCAAAATACTTTTTGAATGTAACTGTATTCTAATTACCAATGATTTAAATTGTAACTGTAGTGGAATACAGTTACTTATATTTTGTATTTTAAATACGTATTCCCGTTACATGTATTCCGTTGCTCCCCAACCCTGACTGTACGGAGAATGGAGACTTCACCCGCAAGTGGTGAGCCAGGTGTGGGAGAGATACTGGCAAGCTGCCATATCTCTTCACATTGCCCAAAACCGCACAAAAGAAACCCAGTGTGTGCGCAACAGAAACTATATGGCAGCCAGAGAAAATAATAGTTTTGGGATTTTAAACTTCAGCAAATTGAACTTCAGCATTCAATTTGTTTCATATCTATACATATAATGTCTTCTAATTAGAGATGTCCCAATACTGGTATCAGAATCGGTTCCAATACCGCACTCATATACTCGTAAAAATGCTCCGATACCAAAAACCGATACCATCTGACATACGAATGTCATTACATAAACATTCAGCGTGCAAATTAAAATCACATTATTTCCTACTGAGATTATTTAACCGCAAAAGCTGTGACTTAATGAGATAAATATCATTTGCATGTGCAGCATGCTTCAAATGTGAGCACTTGTGAATGTGTGGAGACAGTGATGTGCCGACGCTGGCTTCACGTACCTTTTAAAGCTCCTCCTTGGCTCATACACTGAAATCACCGTCATGAGCATCGAGCGCTCTGTTTGTAGCAGATGACAGTGAACAGAGCGCAAATTTACGTTGTAGCGTGAGGCACATACAGAGTACATACTTATTTAATTAAATAGCAGCATTTGCGATCACGTAACAACCGGCTTTTCCAGACTGAAAAGCTGCCATCAAAACACAGAAAAACTTCAAAATAAAGGCTCCGTCAATATAAAAGCTCAATATAAATGAAACAATTATGACAGAAATATATCACTACTGTATAGTAATGTAATATTCACTGTATTACTACTACTACTACTAATAATAATAATAAATCAATGGTAAATGTATTATATTTAAGCAATATCTCACATCTGTGATGCTCTGTTATGCAGCAATTTATTTGACAAAATATAACTCCAATGTTGTATTTTGGATTGTGCTGTGAGGTTTTGTATAAAAGCACTAAAAATACAATATTATGTTGAAAATTAATTGTTATATCTTCATTTGATTAATGTTTTAATGAATTCATTTATTTAAACACCATTTTGATGATCAAATTTAAATAAACTCCTGATATGGTATCGGACAGGTATCGGCAAGTACCAAAAATGAAGTATCGTACTCGTTCTCAAGAAAATAGTATCAGGAGATCCCTACTTATAATGCACTGGCGATGCACTCATCTTGCCAATAAAATTTAAATTAACTGATTCTGCCCATTTGATCCTATTAATAAAAAAGGCAAATGGAAAACTTTTAATTACAACATGTCCACTCATGTGCATGTAAACATATACTATATCAAAGATTTACACCTGTAGACGTGTCTAATGAACTATTTGCAAAAAAAAAAAAAAAAAAAAAAGGAATATTTTAGCATGTACATGTTTAAATAATTTAAATAAATGATGACTAACCAATTTATTGCAAGTTTTTTGAGGCCATGTATAAATACATTTATGATTTATTTAAATGTTTGTTTTAATGTACCATGATTAATTGCGATTAATCACATAAAACTTTACGATAAATTAAGATTTAAGCGATTTACAGCCCTAATTATTTTGTCTTTTGAAATGTACTATAATATCTGTTATGCAGCTTCTTCAGGACGGTATTAAACCTTTTAATCCCTCATTAACAAAATGCTAAACTTCTTACAGATTCTGCATGGGAAATGTTTACTTTTGAGCACAAGTGTAAGTAATATTTCAATACTGCATATGTTACTTATGAAGTGACAGCACATTCAACACACTTTAGTTAAGCAAGCTTCCTTGTTAAGGAAGAAGCCTCTAAAGCCTGAATTTCTTTAATAAATGAAAGTTCTTCATTGCCTAGAAGGTTTGTAGCCTTAACTGTGCGCATGTACTACTTACCTGCAAGGCAATGTTGTGGCACACGTAACACACTTTGATGAGATCCTGGTAGATTGTGCGCATATACTGCTCCATTTCCATGAGGCAGCGAACACTCAGAGTGTATTCGCCATGTTTCTAAAGTAGCATGGGGGGGTAGATTTTTATTTTTATTTTTTCACACAAAAAATCCAATACAATAAAAAAGCAAATACAGTCTAAAATGTACCTCATTTAACCATTTGTCCTGGACAAATTTGTTTAAGACATGCTCAGTTTCTTTTTTCTTCAGTTTCTTTGTCTGGAGGGTGTCGGCACAATTTAAAATATCGGTGGAGGATGCAGAACCGCTCTCAGAGTCTACTATCAGATCCATCTGAATAGGCAAAATGGCACAAAAAAATATTCATTAAAACGAATTAACATCTATGATTTTCCTGAGACCAGTGTCAGAATAGTCTGATTACATACAGTATATACTTTGCTGTGAAAAAACATTTACCGTTTTCCTGAACAATTCCAGTTCATTGTCTGCATAATCAGACGCCATTCTTGTTATGTCAGTCTCTGTTATGTTTACCTGAATTACAGAAGATATTTGTCATTTATGTTGAATTCAAACAAATTATATCATACACTATCAATTCAGTAAACAGCAGCAAAAAAGACATCTTTAGATGTGCATGCAGATTCTAACAAACCAATGCATAATACTGCAGTCCGTCCTCTTCAGACATGCCCTTTCTGATGTGCATAAACATGGGCTGAAGATGAGCATTGATGACATCAATGAATTCATCTAGTCTATCTTGCGTATAGTGTGCTATAAATGTAAGATAAATGCAAAATTAAAAAGGGCTTGACATATAGGTATGACACATACAGGTGCATCTCAATAAATTAGAATGTCGTGGAAAAGTTCATTAATTTCAGTAATTCAACTCAAATTGTGAAACTCATGTATTAAATAAATTCAATGCACACAGACTGAAGTAGTTTAAGTCTTTGGTTCTTTTAATTGTGATGATTTTGGCTCACATTTAACAAAAACCCACCAATTCACTATCTCAAAAAATTAGAATACATCATAAGACCAATATAAAAAACATTTTTAGTGAATTGTTGGCCTTCTGGAAAGTATGTTAATTTACTGTATATGTACTCAATACTTGGTAGGGGCTCCTTTTGCTTTAATTACTGCCTCAATTCGGCGTGGCATGGAGGTGATCAGTTTGTGGCACTGCTGAGGTGGTATGGAAGCCCAGGTTTCTTTGACAGTGGCCTTCAGCTCATCTGCATTTTTTGGTCTCTCGTTTCTCATTTTCCTCCTGACAATACCCCATAGATTCTCTATGGGGTTCAGGTCTGGTGAGTTTGCTGGCCAGTCAAGCACACCAACACCATGGTCATTTAACCAACTTTTGGTGCTTTTGGCAGTGTGGGCAGGTGCCAAATCCTGCTGGAAAATGAAATCAGCATCTTTAAAAAGCTGGTCAGCAGAAGGAAGCATGAAGTGCTCCAAAATTTCTTGGTAAATGGGTGCAGTGACTTTGGTTTTCAAAAAAACACAATGGACCAACACCAGCAGATGACAATGCACCCCAAATCATCACAGACTGTGGAAACTTAACACTGGACTTCAAGCAAATTGGGCTATGAGCTTCTCCACCCTTCCTCCAGACTCTAGGACCTTGGTTTCCAAATGAAATACAAAACTTGCTCTCATCTGAAAAGAGGACTTTGGACCACTGGGCAACAGTCCAGTTCTTCTTCTCCTTAGCCCAGGTAAGACGCCTCTGAGGTTGTCTGTGGTTCAGGAGTGGCTTAACAAGAGGAATACGACAACTG
Organism: Myxocyprinus asiaticus; assembly: GCF_019703515.2. Lineage (NCBI taxonomy): Eukaryota > Metazoa > Chordata > Actinopteri > Cypriniformes > Catostomidae > Myxocyprinus > Myxocyprinus asiaticus. Next base: position 32,201,531 of record NC_059357.1, on the reverse strand, counting down.
TAGCCAAATTCCTTGACACGTCTGTGTGTGGTGGCTCTTGATGCCTTGACCCCAGCCTCAGTCCATTCCTTGTGAAGTTCACCCAAATTCTTGAATCTATTTTGCTTGACAATCCTCATAAGGCTGCGGTTCTCTCGGTTGGTTGTGCATCTTTTTCTTCCACAGTTTTTCCTTCCACTCAACTTTCTGTTAACATGCTTGGATACAGCACTCTGTGAACAGCCAGCTTCTTTGGCAATGAATGTTTGTGGCTTACATGATTGTCTTCTGGACAACTGTCAGATCAGCAGTCTTCCCCATGATTGTGTAGCCTAGTGAACCAAACTGAGAGACCATTTTGAAGGCTCAGGAAACCTTTGCAGGTGTTTTGAACTGATTAGCTGATTGGCATGTCACCATATTCTAATTTTTTGAGATAGTGAATTGGTGGGTTTTTGTTAAATGTGAGCCAAAATCATCACAACTAAAAGAACCAAAGACTTAAACTACTTCAGTCTGTGTGCATTGAATTTATTTAATACACGAGTTTCACAATTTGAGTTGAATTACTGAAATAAATGAACTTTTCCACGACATTCTAATTTATTGAGATGCACCTGTATGTTTAAAATAAAAATAATTGTACACATTTTGCTTGTCGTGCTGAATAAATATTAGGCTACAAAACAAATAATCAGACAGAACTGAGTGTGATTAAATGCTATAAATGTATAGTCAGTGGGTGTTTTGCATACCTTCATGGGTCTCACAGCAGTGTTTGTGTAGGGCTTTGGCCTGTGAAGCACTGATGATTCCATTGCTCATCATGGTCTGTAAGAAGCGCTTGTGACTTTCTCCCATTGGTCGTGACATTCTACTTCCTCTAAGCTGGAAAATATATATATTTTTTAAAAACTCAAACTTGTTAATACTGGGAAAACATGTGATTATGCTAAGAAAATTATTTAACTTTGAATATGAATATTCAAATATGAAGTCAGCTTGAGCTTAAGCAAAACTGTTGGTTAATCAATATTAAACAGATAATCTTAGGAAGTGTATCACTTCACCATGCTCTTTACAAACGGACACTTTTTAACTAGTAAAGGCAGCCTAGGCGGTTTCTAAGCAAGATCCTTTTAAGGAATAGTTCACCCCTAAAACTCAAAATGAGATCTAAGGTAGAATCAATGTGCTCTTTTTTTGGAACTTGGCATTTAAGTTCACTCACTAGCCTCTTTGTTGTGTGGAAATGAGCTGCTAGGACATTCTGCCTGAGATTTCCTTTTGTGTTTCATGGAGGAATATAAATGGGAACACTTTAAAAAAAGGTTCCATTCGTTAACATTATTTCATGCTTTCGGTTATCACAAACTAACAGTAAACAATATAGTTTTACAGCACTTATTTATCTTTATTAATGTTAGTTAATATTAATACAATTGTTCATTGTTGGTTCATGTTAGTTCATAGTGCATTAACAATTTTAACACACACAAACAACTTTTGATTTTAAAAATGTATTACTATATGTTGAAATTAAAGGGATAGTTCACCCAAAAATGAACATTCAGTCAATGTTTGCTCACCCCAATGTTGTTATAATCCCATATGACTCTCTTTTTCTTAACAGAAAGGGAGAAATTGTGAAAAAAAAAATAAAATTGTTCTCAGTGATGTCTTACAATGACAGTTTATAGTAACCACCTCTTCAAGCTTCAAAAGGACACAAAAGTATAATTCAGAAGTCTAATAAATTATTCCATGAGACTCATGATTGTTATGAAAGCATACGATAAAGTTCGGTGAGAAACAAACCAAAATCAAATGTATTATTTTGTCAAAATGTTCACTGACCGGTATTCTCCTGTGCGTGTTCACGAGTCTGCACGTGAGCTTTAGAGCACTTTTAGAGCAACAATAGTTACGCAGCATGCGTGAGATGGGCCGTTCAAGCGAAAACTTGTTTTGTTTTGCTTCAACAGGACCACCAGCGACATTAACAACAAAAAATACAACATAGCTGCACACAAATCAGAGAACAAAACTTACAAACATGTCTGAAGAGGTAGAAGTCGAAGAATTTATGCATTTCTAAGCCCAGCCTTATTTATTTTTTTAAAAGGACCAGTGCCAATTGACAGTGGACGGATACTTGCGCGTCAGTGCGTGATGCCGAAAATAGAAAACAAGTGATGGATAGAATGTACCGTTGCTCGTCACTGGCAGTTAGGACTTAAAAACTCTGATTTACATCGAAAAATACCTTTTAGCACATGTTGTTTGCCATCAGGTTAGGGCACGGTGTGAATGTGGCTGCCTGAAGCCTCTATGTTTCTGTCTGATTTCCAAGTACTCTGTTCAATATAAATAAGGCTGAGCATAGAAATGCAGCAATTCTTCAACTACAAACTCTTCAGACATGTTTAGTATGTTTTGTGTGCAGCTGTGTTGTGTTCTGTTGTCGCTATTGCTGTGGAGGACCGGTTTTTAGATTTAAAAAAAAAAATAAAAACGTCCCAATGTTGCGAGGGTGCTGCGTGAACTGTTGCCCTCGTGTCCTACGGTCAGGGAACATTTTTACAAAATAATACATTTGATTTAGGTTTGTTTCTCACCAAACCTTATCGTATGCTTTCATAACAATCATGAGTCTCGTTAAATAATTTATTAGACTTCTGAATTATACTTTTGTGTCCTTTTGAAGCTTGAAGAGGTGGTCACCATAAACTGCCATTGTATGACATCACTGAGCACAAAATTTTTTCACAATTTCTCCCTTTGTGCTAAGAAAAAGAAAGACACATTAGGTTATAACAACACAGGGGTGAGTAAACAATGACTGCATTTTAATTTTTGGGTGAACTAATCCTTTAACATTAATTAGGATTAATAAATGCTGTAAAAGTATTGTTTATTGTTAACTCATGATTTTAAATAATGTTAACAAATGGAACCTTATTTTAAAGAGTTACCAAATAAATAAAAATGGGTTGAAACAGCATGAGGGTGAGAAAACAATGACAAAAATGTTAATTTTTTGGGTGAGATTTTCCTTGAATTGATGCTATATGGAAGTAGTTCTACACGCAAGAGCATTTTGGGGATAAACATGTATAAACACATATATAAACTTGGCATAAGTGGATTAATTGACACAAATTAATGCACACCTGAGCCGGTGTAACGACAATTTTGTGAATAAACACCTTTTTTTTTTTTTTTTTTGTCATTCTTATATGCTTCCCAGCCTCTTTAGCTAACAGTAAATGGCACCATATTTCCGGTTCCTTACTTAGCGAAGAGTGCACGTGACCAGTGGTTGTTTATCAAGGGACACAGCTAGTAAATTTTTAAGATCTAGTTGGCTCAGATGACTCTTTATCTCAATGGCTCGTCTTTCTGATTTACGTTGTTTATAGCTTTAACCGCATGCTAACGTTAACGATTGTACTAGATGGTACTGTCAGTCTGTAAATAACTACAGCATTTCCATAACTTCTTAGTGGTTAAAGAGAATTGTTGATATACACGCAAACTTGCGATTCTCAGTGAATATATGTACGGAAATATTGCTAGTTAGAAGAGATCCTCAATTCTATAATACACGGTGTAAGATGTAACAGCATGAAGCATGCATAATGCATATGACTTAACAACATTCAGAAACCGACATCGTAATCTGACCGAAATTATTACAGTGGAGTGAAGCTTCTGACATTACCTGTTTACAATTTACCGCGATGTCAATTCGTGCAACAATCGCGCGGTCCCACCAGAAACAATACTTCCGGTCACATGGCAAGCTGAAACTGCCGCTAGTGTATTCAGCTCAAAGGGCAAAATTCAGTTGATAGTGATCATCCATATGCCCTACTCCCTTTTAATGATAGATATCTTGATGTGGACAGTCTAAATGGAGCATGAAAGTACTGTATGAATGTAACCTTCGCTAATAGTAAAAAAAAAATGCTTTCTTAATTTTGTTTGGAACGCACTTTCGAGTGGCGTCCCCTTCCCGCAGTGTCCTTCTAAGGCGCAAAACTGCCGTTTGGAAAAACGCCCAAAACGTCTTTCTAGCAAGTCAGTCCACTGTCGGCCATCTTTGGAACGTTCTCAGGAGGTTTCCAGTAAGATTTCCAGTCATGCCAGTGCAGCTCCTATCTATTTGAATGGGGGAACACTGAACTCTCCTAAACGGTTGGTCAAGATTACGATCATAGGACATATTTCAAATCAGCAATCAAATCTTACAGTGCTGGTATCATAAATTGTGATTCTTTACCTCATATTACGCAACAAAAAAAACAACAACAACAACAACAAAAAAAAAAAAAAAACATTCCCAGCTTGTATAGATAATGCGCATGCGCTTTGTAGAGTTGATTGACAGGCGATGTATGTATCTAAAAGGTGATTGGCTCTTTTAACTGTAAGGCGGGACTTCATTTCTTCATCCGTTGACCGTTGGGAGCTCAGAGCTGCTTAAATGAGCATTCCAATCACTGATGTTCATGACGAGGGGTATTGGGAACAGAAGGGACAAAAGAGATCAGGAGGACACTTTTTACCTTTTTAAAAAGCACAAGATTGAATAATAGAACATGAGCTAAGTGACATAGGATGGCATCCTATCATTTGCCAGTGATGAAGAATGCATGAACAGCTTTTGAATGACTCAAGGTAAAGTAATTTTCCAAACAAGGGAGTATCGAAACACAATATATAAAAGCATTTAAAGTACCAAAACATTAACATGTTTCTTTGAAGTACCATGTAAATACCATTGCACATGAATACAGTAATAATTAAATATTATGGTAAACATAAAAGTAACGTTTTTGAAAGGTAATTTTGAAAAATTACACATATTTGCTACACAATATACTAAAGAAAATGTAAAAATGCTGCGCTCAAAATCACCAGCATTTAAAGCTTTGATCATTTATTATTTATTTTTTTTCATTGAACAATGTTTCACAGGAGAGTATGCCCCCAGACCCCCTACTAAATAAATACTTGACTATTTTACCTGACTATACCTATTTTGCCTCATAAGAAAGCCCAACACTGCTTCTGGATATATCAGCATTTAAACAGACATTTAACTAATTTACAGTTAAATGACTGCCAAGTAGAACACGATTGAAAATAATTTGTGATATTTAGAAATTTTTTTATTTTTATTTTTTTAAATGGCTAAATCTTCATGTGACAATGTGTGTAAATGTCACTACAATATTATTGTTTATTCCACAAGTGTGATTCTTCCAATACGAGGACAGGTTATTTAGAAGGCCAACCTGTACAACAATGCTCCAAATGTTCTGCCACCTCTGAAACATTTGTTTATGTGTATTATGTAGCTATACTTTAACTATCTTAACTACTTCACTAAACTGTTTAAACTTGTTGTGTTATTGTGTTGTTCAGGTAATTTTTGATCCATTTTCATTTAGTTTCTAATGGTATCCTTCATCTGAGATGTCCAAGACTTGGTTACTTTTCCTTACATTTGCCATCTGAACATAAAAAACTAATTAAAAATACAATTGGACTGGATTTGATGAGTTTTAAAAAAAAAAATGCTTTGTTACAAAAACAAAAAACAAAACAACACTGTTCAGGGTCAAATTTGACCCACCATAGGAAATGAATGGGGAAGACGAGAACACAGGGCTATTTTTTATCAAATAAAAATCAATAAATCAGACACAATGCTGAACACAATCATACATAAAAGAAGGGGTGAGACTACAAACCATCCACAATGCAGAAAACACACACTTCCACACACACACAGGTTTGTTTGACTATATTAGTGAGGACATCTTATAGACATCCAATGATCTCATAGCAGGTTAATTATATTTTCTATTTCCCAATTCTACCCCTAAACCTAAACATATAACCATCACACAAACACCTACACATTACTAGATTAGAAGAATCATTTTTTTTTTTTACTAATGAGGTCCTTCTGCTCTTACAAGTGTAGACAAACCTGTCCACACATCCCAGATATACAGTACCACACAGGTCTAAGTCTGAGTCTGGCCCCTGTGTGACAAAGTTTATGCTAGAATTTTGATGTTTGAAATAAATGACAGGTAGCAAAATAATTACCCTGTCTTTCCTTTGTAACACAATCAGATTTGACAGTGGTCATTGACAGCATATTGGAGCATCTTGCAAGGGTTAAAATCATCAGATGTTAATATCAGAGCCATTTAAATTTAATGTTTTAGGCCTAAAAGTATTATGCAGTTATCATATATTGTATTGCAGTTTGTTTTGTCATTTTAAGATTTTGTCAGATTTTTCTGCACTCAGTTGTTACTGTATTGTAAGCTATTATTCAGATCTACGCATTTCTATTTCATAACAAAATTCAATTTCAGACCAGAGTTGAACCCCTGACAACCAACCAGTGAGGGGAATAGGAGGTGAAGTAAAGAAAGAGGGAATCTGGTGGGCAGTGGGCTGGGAGCTCTAAAGTTAACTTGTTCTCCTGTAACATCATTTAAAATGACCACACGTTTTCACTGACATTTTTATATATATATGGTTCATATTTTTTATACACACACACACACACTCACTGAGCACTTTATTAGGAACACTATGCCTCAAGGTTTAACGTGCTGTGCATTCTGAGATGCTATTCTGCTCACTACAATTGTACAGAGTTGTTATCTGAGTTACCGTAGCCTTTCTGTCAGCTCAAACCAGTCTGACCATTCTCTGTTGACCTCTCTCATCAAGGCGTTTCCGTCTGCAGAAAGATGGTTTATGTGAACATTAACTGAAGCTCCTGACCCATATCTGCATGATTTTATGCTTTGCATTGCTGCCACACGATTGGCTGATTAGATAATCGTATGAATTAGTTGTACAGGTGTTCCTAATAAAGTGGTCGGTTAGTGCGTGTATGTATGTGTGTGTATATATATATATATATAAACCAGTTCTAAGAAACTGGTAATCTTACATTCTAAAATTGTTATTAGCCTACAAACAATAAAAATAAAAGTAAATAGTAGGCTAATATCAGCCAATTACAACAACAGCAACAACAAAATAGGAGCGACAGCATACATGTTTGATATATTTTCATTTTCAGAGTCCGGTATTACAGTAGGCCTAATATATAATTTTTTACTGAATTAAGGTTGGGCAGCGGAAGTGAAACATTTGACTGTTCTGACAGAAAAAGAAAAAAATAGTTTTCTCTAAGGGGCCGTTTACACGACAACGTTTTCAACTAAAAACGGAAAACTTTTTATGCGTTTTGGCTGTTCGTTTACATGACAATGGCGTTTTGGGGTGTGAAAACGCAAACTTTTGAAAACGTGTTTCAAAGTGCAAGTTTTTGAAAACAATGCCATTATCGTCTCCGTGTAAACATACAAAAGTATGCGAATTTGTGAAAACGATGACGTCATGCGCACGCGTTTTTCGTTGTTTGGTCTATGGGCATGCGCGCGAGTACTTCAAAACAACGTGCAAGACATTCAAAACTACAATGGCGGACTACAGGACTGTGTTTGTGCTGCTCAAGATTTTGAGTTTATTGATGCTTCTACAGCAAAGTGTGGATTTACTGCATCACTACTACGACCAGCAATCGCCATCTACTTTGTTTGTATTCACTGCTCTGTGGAAGAATGCTTATGTGCGAAGGCACGTAGTGTTTTTTTTTTTTTACAGTGACATCGCCAACTACTGGCTTGGCATGTATAATAAATCGTTTTTAATCATTTTCGCGGATCCGTGTGAATGGGGATCATTTTGACATCGTTGTCGTCTGTTCACGAAACGCGCAAAGGAAAAACTTTTCTGTTTTTAATACATCGTTGTCGTGTAAACGTACCCTAAATTATGATGTCATTTTGATACAAACATATATCGATTAATTTCAGAAGACATTACTTAATCAACTGGAGTCATGTGGATAACTTTGATGCTGCCTAAATATGCTTTTTGGACTGTCAGAAATTGGTGTCCATTCACTTGCATTGGATGAAGCTAAAAACCTTGGTTAATTTTCTTAAAAATCTTAAATCCTGTTCTGATGAAGGTCATACATCTTGGATGGCCTGTGGGTGAGTAAATTATCAGCACATTTCCATTTTTGGATTAACTATTCCTTTAAGTAGCCTAATATATAACAAGGACCAAGCCCTCTTCTTTCTCAGGTTCAGATAGGTTTGAAAGACGGGAGCTCTTTTCGTTTTTCCATGGAATTTCCATCCGCGGTAACAGATCAGTTCCTGACTGACTCTCGTGTGACGTAGAAACAGTGCGTGCTCGAACAGCGAATAAAACCACAAGAATTGCGTTTGTTCCAGGAAAGTTTCTTAATCCGACCCTGTTGAAAATTTCATTATGCGAAAAGGGAAGTATCGTGGTTAGAGGTCGAAGCTGTTCGTGAGCTGTATGTGTTTTTGTGTAAAACCACATTTCTTATTTGCATACAGAGACAAAAGTAGGAAATGGAGTAAATTACACTTCTCTTTGTTGACGACACGGAGAAGGCAACGGACTGACATATAAGGCATTTAAACTTATTTTTAAGTAGCCTATCAATTTGGCTGTATTTTTGGATTAATTTTGTTTTTAAAGGACGGACACGATGTATTTCACAGCCTTTCGGTGTCTGATCGTTCTCATGGTGCTCTGCCACGCACTTTGTCACGGTAAACTCTATACTTTTGTTTCGCTAACACTTTATATTTAAGTGCCAATGTTGTTACACATATTACATGTAAATATAAGTAAGTAGTAATTATTATAATAGTAACAGTAGTAGGCTAGTAGTAGTGATTATACTAACAAAGTGCATTTACAAGTAGCTTCACAAAGTAATCGTATTAGTTGTTGTTCATAGTACGATTCAACGGGGCTGTAAAGGCTCTCCGGGGTAAAAGGCACTTTTGATTTTATTTTCTCCCAAAACACTAAATAACAACAAAAACTACCACAGTACTTTCCAAAACACCTATTTGTCAGTATGAACCGCAAAATATTCCTGATCCGTGAGATCATTAAATGCATTGTCTGAAGTTTGATTTTGAGGTCATTTAATCTAATATGAAATTATTAATTATTTAATTATAATAAATTAAATTATTTAAATCGTTTAAATGAGTGTAGCCAATTAGAATCCCCGAAGTGATCACATGAGACATGAAATACTTATTTATCATTTTCAGTTTTGTTCAAGGTGATTAAAACAAACATTTTTAAAAACTGTCCAATAAAAGAAAGGATAGTAAACAAATTGTTTTTCTTAAGTGGGGCGAGTAGATTTGTTATGAAAAATGTCTAAAGTGGGCTCACATTGACTGATCCAATCACAATGAAGATTAATTTGCTTATAGATGTTATAAAATGGCAAATTTCTTTTCACACAAATTTATGTTGCTCCATCAATATTCAATAAAATACATATATTTTTTTCAATCTTGATACACTTTGTGACCAGAAAAAAAAAGTTAATTTTCCTTTAGGTGAGCCTTTAGCCCCATTGCACCCTACTTGGGGTACATTAAAAGGAATGTAACAAACACCCATAATTTCGGTCTATTTAAAGATCAATACAAATTTACCAAAAAGTAGCCTTCTTCAGAAAAAGTAATGGACATTAATTTGGTGTCTCTTTCTGTTTTCAATTCATTACAAAATCATTCTAGAACCAGCAGAGGACAACTTGATCTGTTTCAATGACTATGAAACAGAAATAAAATGCAGTCTTTCTTACAGTCTCATAAAATGCCCTGAATACAAGCTCAACACCACCCAAACTGTATTAGATGAGTAAGTGCTTATATTTCTTTTATACTAAAGACAAAAAGTCCATTATAACTAACTCATTATAAAGGTTTTTACATGAACCTTTTTATCCACTAATAGCCTAACTCAATTTACTGTTCATTGCAGTTCATTGAGAAGATTGACTCTAGTATATTCTTATATTACAGGTTCAATGAATATTCATGCATTTTTGAGAGAAGTCATCACAATAACAGTGTTTGTGAATGCAACTTTAAAGTGCCAGATGAGTTTGTACCAGAAGAGACCTTCTATATTACACTACTGGAAGGAGAGAATGTTTTATTCAAAAAAACATTTCATACTCTGGAGTTCAGTGAGTATGATCTTTGTCTATACTGTATGTTCTTGTTAGTCTATTTCCAAAGGTTAAATACTGTAGTATTTACATGTTTGTTTTTAATTCAGTTATAAAAAGTAGACCTTACACATTTTTGTGATCTTATATTGACACATCACTTACAAATGCCTTTTTCATTTTCTCTAGTCAAACCAAAAACTCCAGCTATCTTATCTGTGGAGAAGACTCCAAATGGAAATTTTAAAGTAACTTGGGACAACAAGTATAAAAATAAAGAGAACAGTTTTGCACACAGTTTGCAGATAGAGCTGACCTATGGTATCAAAGGAGAAAAAGATACAGTAAGGAAGATGATAGAAGAATGATGAACCATATTCACAGTATATGATCATATGTGTCATAAAGAAATAAAAACAATCACTTTGTCCATACAGATGCCCAATAAGGTGATGAACCGTGTGGGATTCTATGAGATCGTAGGTAGAAATCTCCAGCCAAATGCCAACTACATTCTGACAGCGAGAGCGAGCACAGAGTATAACAACCATCAGATATTTAGTGACCAAAGCACACCATATGAGTTTACTACTTGTAAGTCTATACAGTGCATCCAGAAAGTATTCACAGCGCTTCACTTTTTCCACACTTTGTTATGTTACAGCCTTATTCCAAAATGAATTAAATTCATTATTTTTCTCAAAATTCTACAAACAATACCCCATAATGACAACATGAAAGAAGTTTGTTTGAAATCTTTGCAAATTTATTAAAAATAAAAAACAAAAAAAATCACATGTACATAAGTATTCACAGCCTTTGCCATGACACTCAAAATTGAGCTCAGGTGCATCCTGTTTCCACTGATCATCCTTGAGATGTTTCTACAACTTGTTTGTAGTCCACCTATGGTAAATTCAGTTGATTGGACATGATTTGGAAAGGCACACACCTGTCTATATAAGGTCCCACAGTTAACAGTGCATGTCAGAGCACAAACCAAGCCATGAAGTCCAAGGAATTGTCTGTAGACCTCCAAGACAGGATTGTATCGAGGCACAGATCTGGGGAAGGGTACAGAAAAATTACTGCAGCATTGAAGGTCCCAATGAGCACAGTGGCCTCCATCATCCGTAAATGGAAGAAGTTTGGAACCACCAGGACTCTTCCTAGAGCTGGCCGCCTGGCCAAACTGAGCGATCGGGGGAGAAGGGCCTTAGTCAGGGAGGTGACCAAGAACCCGATGGTCACTCTGACAGAGCTCCAGCATTTCTCTGTGGAGAGAGGAGAACCTTCCAGAAGAACAACCATCTCTGCAGCGCTCCACCAATCAGGCCTGTATGGTAGAGTGGTCAGACGGAAGCCACTCCTCAGTAAAAGGCACATGACAGCCCACCTGGAGTTTGCCAAAAGGCACCTGAAGGACTCTCAGACCATGAGAAACAAAGATTGAACTCTTTGGCCTGAATGGCAAGCGTCATGTCTGGAGTAAACCAGGCACCGCTCATCACCTGGCCAATACCATCCCTACAGTGAAGCATGGTGGTGGCAGCATCATGCTGTGGGGATGTTTTTCAGCGGCAGGAACTGGGAGACTAGTCAGGTTCGAGGGAAAGGTGAATGCAGCAATGTACAGAGACATCCTTGGTGAAAACCTGCTCCAGAGCGCTCTGGACCTCAGACTGGGGCGAAGGTTCATCTTCCAACAGGATAACGACACTAAGCACACAGCCAAGATAACAAAGGAGTGGCTCCGGGACAACTCTGTGAATGTCCTTGTGTGGTCCAGCCAGAGCCCAGACTTGAACCCAATTGAACATCTCTGGAGGGATCTGAAAATGGCTGTGCACCAACGCTCCCCATCCAACCTGATGGAGCTGGAGAGGTCCTGCAAAGAAGAGTGGGAGAAACTGCCCAAAAATAGGTGTGCCAAGCTTGTGGACTCATACTCAAAAAGACTTGAGGCTGTAATTGGTGCCAAAGGTGCTTCAACAAAGTATTGAGCAAAGGCTGTGAATACTTAAGTACATGTGTTTTTTTTATTTTTTTTTTTTATAAATTTGCAAAGATTTCAAACTAACTTCTTTCATGTTGTCATTATGGGGTATTGTTTGTAGAATTTTGAAGAAAATAATGAATTTAATCCATTTTGGAATAAGGCCGTTACATAACAAAATGTGGAAAAAGTGAAGCGCTGCGAATACTTTCTGGATGCACTGTATATATTAGTCTCAAATTCATCTCCACAGGTAAGGTATACACTTAAATTAACCTGATAAATCTTTCTGTGTTCAACAGCCTCATCCCTCAATGAAATGTTTAAAATGGTAATCCCAGGTGTATGTGTTGGTTTGATCATTATTATATTCATTATCTTCATCTGCTTTTTCAGGTAATATCTCTATTTGACCTCTTTTCTGTATTAAACCATTTAACAATGCATATTTTCTTGACAAATTTTGTCTGAAACATTTTACAGAATCAAGAGGGTGTGGTGGGACAAGATCATCAAGCCACAAATAGATCCCGACCTTGGAAAACAAAAGGTTAGAGAGAGTTATGAAATTTGTTTGGCTAACAACATTAATTCACAGTAAAAATGAAAAGAGACTCGAGGCATCATTTGGGGTTTCTCAGATGCCACATTGGCAGACCTTCTGAAGTTCCTGCAAGAATTCCCAAGAACTGTCAATAGGCCCTTTCCAGCCTTTAGTCCTGTATTTTTCCTTTAACTTTCTAGATGAGAACTCTTACGAGGAACAGAACACCCGTGGATACTTTTCCCATTTAATTCGCATTGACAAAAATTACCACCATAGTGATGTAATCTAGTATCGACCATTTTTCTTCTGACAAGGTTGGAATGCACAATTTAATATAAAAAACAACAATGGAATCAACAACACCGGATGACACGGGGATCAGAGTTACACTTTTGTTAGGGCTGTTTTACATGAGCTCTGGCTGCATCCAAAAACATAGGCAGCTGCCTAATCAGTTAATGATTTAAACAGCTGCATTTTTGGATGAATGGAACTCTAAAGGAAACTGGTCTCGGAAGGAGTGGGTGTGAGAGCTGTGCATGCTGCAGCCACAGTGAGAGATGAGACGAGCGGTCAGACTACCACGCAGCATGTGCTGAATTTAGTGGACAACATGTTGAAAGCACTATAAACCTATTTATCGACACAATCTACAATAAAGGCTTTTATGACTCAACATAAATTACTGTACTGAAATACTCATTGACTTAAAAAATACATCTTGATGCAAGTTAACAGGCACGTAATACTTCCTTCATGTAAACTAGATTTCATGATGGTTTAGTGTATAATAGTTCAATTACCTACTTTTGATAAACATCTGATTATTTATATCCATAATCCTAGGAAAAATTCAATGTAGTAATCCAGAAATAACTTTATTTTCTGTATAGTTACACAGTACAAACAGAACAGATGTGATGAACTCAGTTTGTCTCCCAAATATGTTACACACACACAAACATGTCAAACGGTTGATCCTCTTTGTATACTTTGTTGGTTTTATTTTATTTCTGTTAAGGGAATTGTAAAATCCTCTGAGTAGCATGTTGGCAGCTAGTTGTTTACAATGGCGGCTGTGGACTCTTCTCCTTTCTCAATGATTAGTGCGTCATTGGTTTTTCACAGATTACAGGCTGCAGCACCTCTCACAGTACCTATACAACCCCAAAGTACCTACTCCAAAGTAGGAGATAAAAATCCCCCAAAAATGGCTCAGAGGAACTGTAGTTCCTTAGGTGCGAAAGCGACGAAAAGTACTAATCCCAGGGGAATGTACCTAAAACAGGCTTTAGTACTGCCAGTGGGAAAGGGCCTAATGGTTCCTTCAGTAACTCCATTATAAGGGAAATGCTTTGAGGCAATTGAAATATATCTTCAAGTTTCTTGAGTAAATAAATAGGATATTTGAGGCTTCTTTAAAGGGAAAGTTCACCCCAAAAAGAAAACTCTCGTCATTACATTTACTCACCCACTCATGCTATCCCAGATGTGTGATTTTCTTTCTTCTACTGAACACAAATTAAGATTTTTAGAAGGATAATTCAGCTCTGTAGGTCCATACAATGTAAGTGAATGGTGACGAAAACTTTGAATCTGCAAAAGCATATAAAGGTAATCCATAAGACTCCAGTGGTTTAATTCATTGCTGCGTTTGAAACTGCATACTGTCACAGGATGTACTGTATTTGATTACGGACGCACTTTTGCCGGCAGATAACAGTATGATCTTTTAGGTATGCATGCAAGTAGTATGAATAGATTTCAGACATACTTCATTCGTGGACGTGGGCATCGTCTTATGACCTGACTATATGACATAATGACAACAACTGCAAAAACTATCTGCTTTGGTTTTGTTAAACAAGCACCATTCAAGCAGAAGGACCAATTATCTTGGTATATATAGCACTTACAGTTGAGAAGAGGCATCCGACCGCGGCTCACTGCCGTTCTTTTTTTTTTTTTTTTTTTTTCCAAATTGGAATTCCCAGTGCACTCTAAGTCCTCGTGGTGGCGTAGTGACTCAATCCGGGTGGCAGAGGACAAATCTCAGTTGCCTCCATGTCTGAGACCGTCAATCCACGCATCTTATTATGTGGCTTGTTGAGCACGTTACCGCAGAGACGTAGGCTCACGCTATTCTCTGCGGCATCCACGCACAATTCACCACGCGCCCCACCAATTTGGTTGCTTAGGAGACCTGGCTGGAGTCGCTCAGCATGCCCTGGATTCGAACTTGTGACTCCAGGGGTGGTAGTCAGTGTCAATACTCACTGAGCTACCCAGGCCCCGGCTCACTGCCGTTCTTTTAAATCCAGTGTTTTGAATGTGACATTGCCTCAGGGGTTATGGGATTGTTAAGTGTCCAGTTGATCTGCACTTCAAAATATGATCGGAATTAGTAGGTCATCCGGGTATTTCTCACTTACTGCTTCATGAATACTGTGGATTCGGACATACTACTCCAGTGGCATACTGTTTTTGGCATACTATATAGTAGGGAAGTATGGATATTAGGACGCAGGGCATGTCTTCTGAAGCGATCCAATCGGTTTTGGGTGAGTAAGAATATAATATAACTCCTTTTTCACATACATACATATTGCCATTGCAGTCTGTAGGCACAATCATGATTTCAACTTGATTATACTTCCTAGTTCTTTAACATGTGTAGAGCGCTAGATGGCACTAGGAAGTGTATTTGAGCTTGAAATCATGATCGCGAAGGAGACTGCTGTGTAAAAGGTTACATTTAGGTCTGTTCTGCCAGTGTGACAGCTAAGGAACCCTAAATGGTGGCTTGTATATCTTTAAAAAGAAATTACAGTGTATCCTGGAATATAAATCTCAATTTTATTGTAATGTTGATCAAAATAAGTGTCATATTTTTTCCTTTGTTTCACAGGGTCACATGTTGTCTCCTTCCAATATGAAGTTCTCCCCTATCGTTGTTGAGATTCCAAAACTGGACGTCCAGGATGACAAGAAATGGTATGGTTTTCTGGGTTCTGCTAAAACTTTGGAAACATGATAGACTTGTTTAAGTCTGATTCTGATTAATGGGAATATGCCTCTACATATTTTCTTTCTACAGTATGGCATTGCTCTCGGAAAATACAAATAATGAAAAAAGTTTCAATAGTGTTGACTCGACAGTGGATTATGGTCAGGCGTGCTCTGTTATCCAGGATCAGAATATGAGCATAATTACACGCACCATGCTTGCCCTACAAGCGGAACCATTGTTACCCTTCAGCACTGTGATGCCAGGCAAGAAGCTAGATGTCAGTTGTCAAAGAGAAAGCAACCGTGCAAACAGAGATTCTGGGAATGGCTCGGGGTCATCGTTTTTCAGCAACAACTCATATTTGGAATCATCAGCCCTGGATAATTCTTTATTCCTAGACCTGACATCTGATCCTTCCTATCACTCTTACAAGAGGGAAGTTTCAAATCCAGTCAAGACCCAACTTAATTCTCCTGCTGTTGTTACAGTGGAAGATGGATATCAGGACATAGGAAATACAAATCTTACAAATATTAGCTCTGATGTTGATAAGAAGTTCATCATAGAAAATCTAATGACCTCTAAAAATCCACTGGATCCTTCTTCTACTCCCCATGATGGTGGCATCACCCCAAGTGATAATGAATACCAGGATTTCCAAAGCTTATCAAAAAACACAGGAGGACAGTGGAGCTCAACCACACAAGCTGAGACAGCACTTGGGGAGTGTGGAGCGCTGAAAATCCCTTATTCCGTTTTGGAGACTGACCATACACCCACATCAATACAAGAAAGTTCTTGGATCTCTTCTTTGCATATCTCACCCTGCATTCAAATAGACAGTTCCTATCATTCTGTTTAACTACACAGTCAAAACAAATAGGAGGTAAATGCTTGTTCATGCTTGTTGCACCATTTTTCTGTGTAATCACTACAGTTGTTAATCTTACAATGAATTTTAATGAATCAGTCATTTGAAAGTACCACCTGTGATAACTAATTGTGAGAACTAAAGTAAGGTTTCTAAAAAACTGTTTTCACTGTGATGCACTAGAATAATTTTTTTAAGAACTTTTTTATAGTCTTAAGAACCTTTTTCCACAACAAAGAACATTTTGTAAAATGGAATGGTTTCATAGATGGTATGGATCTTTATGAAACCATACATGCTAATAAATAACTTATATATATATATATATATATAGTTATTATTATTATTTTTTAATCCTTAACCTTGCACCTTGAACACTGGCTTAAATGCTTTAATGATGAAGCCATGTGCAACATTTTAAAGTCACATTTGGTAAGACATATTTAAAAGGCATTATGATAATGTCAAATGGTATCCACCTCAGTATTAGAAAAAAATTGTTTACAACATTGAACAGATACAGTCTGTATATACAGTGGCTTTAGGTTTGGATGACTTTTTTTTTTTTTTGTGGTCGAGGATTGTGATATTGTCACTAGTTCTGTAACAGCAAACTGCTTAATATTCATAAGTAGACTCAAACCTCTTACAACAATACTATAAAAAAGAAAAAGGTCTTGTGTATATAGCCAGTACTTTTCTAACTATTCACATTGCATGCTTGCTATCTTTTGACCATGGCATTCTAACATAAGAAAACTAAAGCACTTTTTCCAAGTGAAAATGAGTGATCTTAATGTAATTGATGTACATGTGTTTTTATTAATTTTTTTGGGCAATTCTTTTCAAGTTAAACTTAAGAATAGAAAAACAGCGTCTGAGTAGTTGAGTTTCTTTAAAAAGAAAACCAACTGGTTTTGTCAGTGCTGTCTGACAATCTGTTCTACATGCTACACTGCAAGAACCAGGAAGCTGTACAATTATTTGTCCCATTTCCATGGATGACACACAAGTCATGTGCAGCAGCATGTCATGACATTTATACTTTCTTAATGAAAATGTTGCTCAAGGAAGTGAATCTAAACAGAGCTTACCAATGTTCTCCGTTTGGTCACAATGTAAAAGGTTATTGGAAAATGATATACAGTATGCATGATGCAGATTATATATATATATATATATATATATATATATAAAAATGTAAATACCATTTCTTCAAGTTAATGCAATATAAACAGCCATACAGTATGAAAGCTGTTGGTCTAAACAGATGTAACTATAAATTATCTTGAGATAGGCCTACTGTTGAACTTAATAAGACACTAATATAGTTCGTTTGATCTTGATTACATTTGTTTTTCTTTGCTTACAGCAAATAAAACACACGAGAATAAGATAATTAAGCATTTGCCTAAACAGACTTCCATCTGTCTCATTATTCCAGTCAGTCACTGCACTGGGGCCTTGATTGTCTACTGTGTTTACATTCATGATCCACTTGTGGCACCATACTTATAAAAAAAAAATAAAAAAAAAACAGTTTTGTCTTTCATGAAATCATACCTGACATTGTGACTGCTACTGATTTTTTTTTTTTTTTTATACTTTTTTTAAATTACAATTTTACAAAGTACAAATTAGCTTTGCTTTATATATTTACATTGAATTTTAAAGTCAGAGTGTTATGAGGGTAATTCCAAACCTTTGAACAAAAGTGGCCCACTGACTAAATCTCAAATGAGTAGCTCTATTCTTTATGCGGTACCAATTATTTTGTTGAAAATTGATTCGTATTTTAACGTTATGCAGGCAGGAGCAAGGACGAGATGATTATTTTAAGAACCCAAGTGCCGTGTTTATTTACAATGTGTAATAAAAACGTGAAATCCTAACCCGAAAATATCACAACAAAGCAGCATATAAACATAACCAATACAGTGACTGAAACAGACTACAAGATCAATACATGACAAAGAACAAGGGCAAACAAGAGGGTTTAAATACATGGATGTGGGCAAATAAGATAAGACAACCAATGGCCAAACTTAACTAATAAACAGGTTAACAAGACAATAAACGCATATACCAATGAAAAGACAAGACCAATAAACATGACACATGACAAGATGGGATCATATGAGTGGAACAGGAAATCAAGAAACGGGAAATGACAAGGATCAGGAAATTAAACTTCAAAATAAAACACATGAACAAAAACCGAGTGAATTTCGTGGGAAAACAGCGTTCCCATTCAAACTGGCTACATTTGTTAGGGGAATAAAGAGTATTTCTATCTTTTCTCCACTAAATATCCCACGAAAGCTCTTAGGGTTCAGCACATAAATGCGTGGGATCTTCTGCGTCTGTGTTTGCGCAATGTGAGTGGCCAGAACACATTCACACAACATATCGACAGATGCACACGGGAATCCACGGGCAACCGATCCACACATTCACGCAACAGATCGACACGCGCTCAATTCACAAATCCACGCACCAGAAGAATGCACATCAATAAATAAATACATTTAAGAACAAAAAGGAAACAAGAAAATAAAAATGTGTTCATAATGCTCAGTTTCGACCAAGAATTTTCATTTCTCACGTGTAATGTGGTTATAGATTACAGAGATATCATCTCTATAATCTGAAATAAGTGTTTTATTAGTTTTATTTATATTAAAATATTTTTTTACCCATGATGCAAAGCCCCATTTTCAGCTGTCATTAATCCAGTCTACTAAGAAAATAATGTCACATAATCCTTAAGAAATCACTGAATATGTTAACTTTGTAATAAAGTAACATTTCTTTTTGTTAGAACAGTTCAGATGGTTGTGTTACTTTATGAAGTGTGGAAATCGCAATATAGTGTCTTTTTCCAGCTGAGGAGTTTAGTACACTTGAAGTTACTTTACACTTTCAAGTCAAATTTCGGTTTTAAAAATAACAAAAAATAAAATGTTTCTCCTCAAATTCATCAATTTATTGTTCTTCGGAGAGATGAAGGCTATTCCATGCACTTCTGTTTTGAAAGAATAAAACAAACTTGATCTAACTGGGACAGAGAGAGAGAGGTGGACAACCCAGATGCACAACAACAAGAAGACAAGAACATCAGTCTTTAATTTGAGAAACAGACTCCTCACAGGTCCTAAACTTGCAGCTTTAATTAACAGTATATGCCGAACAGTTGCACTGCTGCAAGTAGAGGATTCTTGGATGAACAGAACGTTTATAGAATACATCATTTATTTAAAAAAAGAAATAGTCAATTATAACATTATAAATGCCTTTACTGTAATTTTTCAAATATTTTCAATCATTTTAATGCCCCCCAAATAACTAGAGTCCTCCCCCAGTGTATCTCGGCCATTTTCACCACTGCACATATCACAAATTCTATAATTGGGGGTACATTTCATGTCAATAAAAAAGTACAAAAACAAAGTGCTTTCTCAGTAATAATAATAAAAAACTATTGGTTTAAGTTAATCTATTTATTCAATGTAACATATCTTCTAGTTGCAAAGCTTAAGCATTAAACACCTTTTTGATATTATAAGGGAAAGGATGTTTTCCCTTGTGAATTTGTCAACTATGTTATGGACAAACTGCATGGCACTACAGACACTGATTAAATGCTACAATTCCAGTAACACACATTTTTAATGTGTGTGCCATTTTTGATTTTTGACGGTAATGACATTGAGGCTGTACTGCAGTTTAATCCCACACTGTCCCTCACAGCCTCATTGTCATTCTCATTAAAAATCAAAGATGGTGCTAAAAAGATCTAGGGCCTTTCCTACTGCAGGAACTAAAGCCCATTTTAGGTACTTTTACTCAGAGCTAATACTTCTCGTCGTTTTCGCACATGAGGAACTATAGTAAAATAACTGATTGTGTGTGTAGTAGTAGTAGTAATAGTAGTAGTAGTAGTAGTAGCATGTATGCACTACACACAGTTTTGGCAGTATGTGAAGGTGTGTGTATAATATCTGCAATTATTAAACCTATAAAGCTGTATCATATTTCATACACAATTTTCTAAAGCCTCTAAATTATCAGCATGATCAAAACTTTACTGAAAAACGTGTTGTATGCAGTGATGTCTCTTGTGATAATCTTCACACAAGACAACACAGCTGCATTGAAAACCAGAATTATTTACCCCCGGGTCAGATTGACCCGAACGTAAAAAGTGTAGAAAAAAAGTTTGATATTCTATAAATATATGTATATATAAAAAATTACGAAAACTTTTTTAAAACATATTAAATTATACAATTATGTAAAGAATCCAAAGGCATTTTGACCAAATTTAAGATTAAGATTAGTTTTCCCAAAAAAAAAAAAAAAAAAAAAAAAAATACGTCATTCAAGTTTTTCCCCCCTCATAAAATACAAGGATCACATTTTATCTCAGGCACACAGAGATGTTTATTCAGCATAAGCTGATTAAGTGTCATCACTGTAGTTTGCAATTTAAAATATGTCTGATTCAGTGCTGTGAGGTATTAATTAGCACAGCATTAAAACTAGAATTTAGACACAAATAGTAAAACAGAGGCAAAGCAAAAACATATAATCTAAGTGGTCAGTGAATATGTGTCAGGATCCCGACTCTCTAGTTGAGTTTTTGTTGGGTCGGGATCCTGTCACCTATTTCTGTGTTTGTGCCTGTCTCAACCGACTGAAGTGGCAGGACCCTGACACTAGAAACACAACATAGGCACAAACACAGAAACAGGTGACAGGATCCCGACCCCACAAAAACTCAGAGAGTTGGGATCCTGACAATATGTGCATGTAAATACAAAAAAGCTTTAACAAATATACATTTAAGTTGTCTTTATTGAAATGCATTAAAAATGTTTAATATTACATCTTTATTGTCAATTAACAAATTCTGGCAGAAGAAGGCTAATTACAACAAGTATTACAATATGACACATAAATTATTGCATAGCTGCAATGTAGTGAAATAAATGTTTTCAGTTGGCTAGTGTGTGACAGACAAGTGGATCAAGTAGATGAGTACGCATGTGAAAAGACAGTATGTAATGTCATGGATTTAAATCATCCAAAGGTGTACACGACCAACTTTTGAAAGCTTTATGACACATTGAGAACATATGAAATATAGCCTAAAATTAATGACACCTAAATATAATTCACCATGAAGTCAACATACGCCATTATTAATACAAATAAAGATACCATGCGATGATCAGAACAGACAGTTGCACAATGCTGTAGAACTGACAGTTAGCATTTACAATTGTTTAAAAGAAGCACAACAGCTGTATTATAATTCTGTATTACATAGTATTCTGCAGCATGTATAACAAGGTATGTTTAGTGCTCAGCACACTTGATGCAAATGTGTTTTGGATTCCACTACAGAATGTGATTAAGTTGCTTCTGACCTTGTCATTTTGCTTGTTACAGGCTAACCACTTTATTTAAATCTTAAAAGGAGCCAGATATACTTGAGTAATGTATAAAGATATGCTTATAGTTAAAAATAGGATACAAAATATGTGATGAAGATTACCTTTATGATAACTGTGTGATTCCTGTTTAAAACCTTTCTGTTTGTCTGCTGCACTTGTGTTAATAGTCCTCAGGCCCAATGAGATCATAGTCGCCTTTGGGACACTATAGGAATACTTTCATTTCCAGGAAGCAGCTTATCTGATATGTTTTTTTTTTTTTGTTTGTTTTTTTAAACCCACAGTCAATGTTTAAAAGGCTAAACATTTCACAATGGGAAACATACTAGTGTATACAGTGTAAAAATCATGTTTGAATTTATTTATTTTTTTATTTCAATAGCCATTTTGATTACAGATCCTATAAAAATTGCATAATCATACAGCAGAACCCTGAGAGAAATGCTTTCAGAGAAGACTAACACAGCTCCTCTTTGTGTAGGCACTTAAATATCTTTTTTTTTTCATTGCCATTGAGAAGTTAATTACAGAAGAGAGAATGGCATACGTCATATGTAAAATAATGTTAGCACAAAAGTCTCGTGACATTGCCATTACTTTTGTGCTAACATTATTTTACAAATATGAAACTTAACTTGGGCCTACTGTAAATGTAATATATTTGTAAGGCATGATTTCAATGATTCCCAATACAATCCCATCAAATAAATATCAAATATTGTGCACAAAGTGTTCTTGTTCCCAACATTATTCTATCACACAAAGTAAACATTGAAAAATGTTTGTTTTAGTTGCATCTAAACTTTAAAGGGATTGTTCACCCATAAATAAATCTTCACCCTCATGTTGGTGGGAAAAGCCATATGACTTCCTTTCTTCCATGGAACACAAAAGGAGATGTTAGACAGCATGTTAGACTCAGTCACCATTCACTTTCATTGCATCTTTTTTCCATAAAACATATGGACATTCTGCCATCTCCTCTTGTGTCCCACAGATAAGACAAAAAAACAAAAAAACAAAAAAAAAAATCACAGGTTTGGAACAACATGATGGTGAGTAAATGATAACAGAATTTTCATTTCTGGGTGAACTGTCCCTTTAAGGTCCAAAAAGAAAAAACAAAGTTACCTTCTTACAAATTCACGAGTAGTGCTTTATGCTAAGAAGTTCATCTTAATTCAAACAAACAAATAGTGCAAGTGGTATGACCGCTTACTTATCATGAGCAATGGCGCAATGAAAGGGCCTAATACTCCTGTGTATCAGCTGACACATTCTGCAACCTCTCCACTATGAAAAAGCACAGCGTTCCTGTGAAGCCCATGATGACCATAATGAGGAGCTGCCAAGTCAGAAGCACATAACCGCTGTAGAAGAACGCCACTGCTGCAAAAATGGACTGAGAGGAGAGGAGTGTGTTACTGATACACACTGTAACAAATTCACATTCTACACTCCACCTTATTTCATCCTTATTCTCAAAAGAATTCTATTTTATAGACAAACCAGTGGTTCTCAAATTTCTCAGACGATGTCCAAAGTATGTCTGACAAAATCAGACTATCTAAGTACCATCTAGCACACAACTAGGCTATTTTGACATGCACTTTCACTTGACATTATAAGAATGTCGGCTTTGCGTTAGAGTCCAATGATAAGATGCTACATTAAAACAGAAAATAGATTAATTTTTTTTTTTAAATGAAATCATGGAAAAATTTAATATTTATTTTGAAACATTTTTTCCATGTATTTACATTTCCAGAGTCCTGTGGTACATTCCACCTGTGGGCATTCCAGTTTAAGAAACCACTGATAAACTATGCAAATAAACTGGCCTATGCTTTCTTTGTTGGAATAAAATAGCTGGTTTGTTTGAAAATGAGAGTCATGTGGGCCAAGATATAAAAGGAATCGTGGTCAACTACAATTTGAATGAATGCAGACTGTACCTGTGTGAATTTGAATATAGCAAAGGCTGGTGCACTATGTTCAACATACACCCGTCCCAGGATGCTGTAAAGTTGAGTGTTGAAACAGCTGTCCCCAAGACCAAGCAAGAAGCTGCACAGCAGGGCAATGGACACACTACAAGAGTAAACAACAAAGATTGCATAGCAGTCCTACAATGCAACAATGAACAAAAAACTTATGAAATCAAATGTAGAGCATAGAGGCTTTTAGTCCATGTCTGTTAGCTTTGAGGCCATACTAGTGTATTGGAGAAAAAAAAAACCTTTCATCAGATATAGTCATTTAAAATGTACCGTCTTTCTCTTTTGTGAAAATTGAAAAACATATTGATTACCTGCACTAATGTCTTGTTTCATTTAGGGATGCACCGATATGAAATGTTTTTGGTCAATACTGATTTTAACAAATAACTATTGGATGATACCAATGCTGATACCAATATTTTGCCAATTACCTTATTTTTTCATCATATCACTGTTTTGCTTAGGAATTAAAAATGTACAAAGATGTACAAAAGCCTTTGTTCTAACAATAAGTAATTTCCGTTGCATATGGATTGGAGCTGTTGAACAGATGACAGGCCAAAATTTTAAAGAGAGCCACAATAACCTAGTTTCCACCCACTTTTTCCAACCGTCTTCTGCCTGTTTCCATTCAAATGGCTTTTTATTGATAAAAATGGTGTACGTGTTGATGTCATGCTTAAAAAATATCTTTGTCGCATAAGTTTAGGCTTATCATCAAATAAATCTGCCCTTAAGCCCCCCCACCAATTCATTGAAATTAGACAGCTTACTGTCATTTTAATTTCATAAATAAATGCAATAAGAAGAGGAGGAACTGCAATCAAAAGGGAACAGTTGCCCTTCTGATAGGACTGTAATATTGGTCATGATGTTGCGCCTATCGCAGGTTGCCACTGATTCTGACCCGAAAGCGAATCGTCATGGCCCTTAGTATAAGAACCAACCATCGCTGTGTATATGCTGTGTGCACAACTATTAAAGAAAAACTGATGCGGTGTAATACCAGGGTTTACACATGATACATTCTATTTTGAACAATCATCTAATCTAAAGCATTGCCATCACAACTACATTATGTCCCGCATATTTGTCCAGCAACTTTTAATGACCAAATGAATTTGATTATCATCTAAAATTAATTTTAGCGTCATAATGCAATTTACATTTTCTGAAGAAGCTCAGCAAATGCGATCCAAGGTAAAGGTTAGATTTAAAATATTTAAACGTTTTAAAATGTTCAAAAGCTCATTTTCTGAAAGTGAATGTAACGCATGGCTGCTGGCAACGATGAAGACGATGAAATGAAGAATCCAAGTGCAAATTTATTAATAAACGTGAAATATGAAGTGCAAATTTATTAATAAACGTGAAACATGAACTTGACTATAATCTTGACTTGACATAACATGACATCTACAATACTTGACAATGGAAAACATGGAAAACATGAGGGCTTAAATACATGGACATTGGAGAACATAACCAATGAACAAACAGAACCCTAAACAAGATAATCAAACAATGAACCAATGAAAACAAGACACATGAATATGGAGGGAAAACAGGACATCACATGACTAGGGAACACATGACATGAAACAGGAACTAAACTTTTCAAAATAAAAGACATGATATACATGAACACACACATTAAACGTTACAGTGAACTCCACATTGGACAAATAGTTCTGATAGTTTATAGTCTTGAAAAAAGTGTAGAACATTACACAATAATCTAAGCTAAACAATACTTTTATAGAATTATAGGCTGTGTTAGTGTTCCAAAAAAGCACACTGATGCTTTTCTCCCAGTATTGTGTATTTATTTTTTATTATTGTGGGCTAATTCCATGACTGCTGTCTATTATTTTAAATGCTGTGGAAAAGCAGCTTTAATAAATAAATGGATGGCTACCATGATTAAATTAATCGCAAAGAGTGGCCATTCATTTGTTCTCCGTGCACTTGTCGATGACAGGCGCATGATACGAGATATTATATCCTGAAAGTGTCATGACGCAGATGTGTTTGCAGCATCGGATCTGTGCAGGTATGCCGTTAAGACCACTCCATAACAGTGCGAGTAATGCTTCACGTAGAATAAATTGGCTTTCAAGGATGTATACCTTGTCATGATTAACACAGGAGAATGATTGGGATAAATTCTGTCATGTGACAATATTTTTGCATTCATGCCAATTTTCTCAACAATAACTGTTTCCAAACCAGTTTTTCGCAACACTTGAAGTATCGACATAGAGTTTATGCGCTAGAGTTAAATGGAAAAATATTGTGTTGACACTTGTGAAATTTTAGCAATAATTTGCGTTTCCATCAGCTATATCAGTAAAGTTTTGATGCGCTATACTTTTTGTCACAAAAAAAACCCTTGGATGGAAACGTAGTTAATGAAAGATAAATACAGTTGAAGTCAGAAGTTCACATACATCTTAGCCAAAAACATTTAAACTCAGTTTTTCACAATTCCTGACATTTAATCGTAGAAAACGTTCCCTGTCTTAGGTCAGTTAGGATCACTACTTTATTTTAAAGATGTGAAATGTCAGAATAATAGTAGAGAGAATGATTTATTTCAACTTTTATTTCTTTCATCACATTCCCAGTGGGTCAGAAGTTTACATACACTTTGTTAGTATTTGGTAGCATTGCCTTTAAATTGTCTAACTTGGGTCAAACATTTTGGGTAGCCTTCCACAAGCTTCTCACAATAAGTGGCTGGAATTTTGGCCCATTCCTCCAGACAGAACTGGTGTAACTGAGTCAGGTTTGTAGGCCTCCTTGCTCGTACATGCTTTTTCAGTTCTGCCCACAAATTTTATGTCGGATTGAGGTCAGGACCTTGACTTCATTGTGCTTAAGCCATTTTGCCACAATTTTGGTGGTATGCTTGGGGTCATTATCCATTTGGAAGACACATTTGCGACTGAGCTTTAACTTCCTGGCTGTTGTCTTGAGATGTTGCTTCAATATATCCACATAATATTCCTTCCTCATGATGCCATCTATTTTGTTAAATGCACCAGTCCCTCCTGCAGCAAAGCACCCCCACAACATCATGCTGCCACCACCTTGCTACACGGATGGGATGGTGTTCTTCGGCTTGCAAGCCTCACCCTTTTTCCTCCAAACATTACGAGGGTCATTATGGGCAAACAGTTAAATTTTTGTTTCATGAGACCAGAGGACATTTCTTCAAAAAGTAAGATCTTTCTCAAACTGTAGTCAGGGTTTTTATGCCGGTTTTGGAGCAGTGGTTTCTTCCTGGCTGAGCAGCCTTTCAGGTTATGTCGATATAGGACTCGTTTTACTGTGGATATAGATACTTGTCTACCTGTTTCCTCCAGCATCTTCACACGGTCCTTTGCTGTTGTTCTGGGATTGATTTGCACTTTTCGCACCAAACCACGTTCATCTCTAGGAGACAGAATGCGTCTCCTTCCTGAGCAGTTTGATGGTTGGTGGTCCCATGGTGTTTATACTTGCGTACTATTGTTTGTTCAGATAAACGTGGTACCTTCAGGTATTGCTCCCAAGGATGAACCAGACTTGTGGTGGTCCACAATTGTTTTTCTGAGGTCTTGGCTGATTTCTTTTGATTTTCCCATGATGTCATGCAAAGAGGCACTGAGTTTGAAGGTAGGCCTTAAAATACATCCAAAGGTACTCCTGCAATTCAGTGCACCTCCTATCAGAAGCTAACTGGCTAATTGTCTAAAGGCTTGACATAATTTTCTGGAATTTTCCATGCTGCTTAAAGGCACAGTTAACTTAGTGTTTGTAAACTTCTGACCCACTGGAATTGTGATATAGTCACTTAAAAGTGAAACAATCTGTCTGTAAACAATTGTTGGAAATATTACTTGTGTCATGCACAAAGTAGATGTCCTAAATGGCTTGCCAAAACTAAAGCTTGCTAAAATGAAATCTGTGAAGTGGTTAAAAAATTAGTTTTAATGACTTCAGCCTAAGTGTATTTAAACTTCTGACTTCAACTGTAGAAGATAAAAAGATTTAAAAAATTGAAAAATATCTAAATATCATAGCATGATGCTTGATGTAAAAAAAAAATACATATATATTTTATACTTCTAAAACATTTTTGCACTTCTGTTTTTGCAGTTCAAAACAACAGAACTCACATATGGCATGTTTGTACTGTATATAACAGAACATCACAAATTCATACCAAACATACGTTGTGCAGTTCCACGGAAATGTCAACCACATCAAAAAGTTACCAAAGGAAAAATACACCCTTTTAAATTCTATTGTGGTGTAATGGATAATTGAAAATGCCATCCAGATTGCACCGCTTGCTTACACATTTCTGACTGAAGCTCTAATTGAAGAACTGATTGCAGTCTATTTTTAAAAGCAGCCTTTCAAACTTTTGTAATTGTGCAAGACCTTATTGGTATTTTAAACTGAACTCAATCAATCATGAAGCCTTAATGGATACCATTCCAATGTCTAAGAAGTCAAAGTTTGCTGTTTTCTAAGCATTTGGATGGTTTTACCTCATCATGTATAGCTAAGTGCCGCTTTCACAATTGTCACGTAATGACAGTTCCCTTACGACTCAGTACACTCGACATTGCGTAGCAACGCATATGGAGAATACCTTCATATACGACCTAGTTGAAACCTCTCGACAATTACGCCAATATTCTAATATTGGCTATGGTGTTTGAGCCACGCCTGTTTTGGACAGAAACTGTCCGCTATAAAAACAGGTGCACAAACACCATTTCCTCAGAATTTCTTCCTTCAAGACAGCAATCATCTCTTGTCTAGAACCCCTCTACTTTGTCGTTGATAAACACGAGTCAGCGGGCAGAATTTCCGCTCCCCTGCTGTGCTCTGGCGAACATCAAAACCACCTTGCCGATTGACGCTTCACTGGTGAACGGGCCTCAGCATCCTGATTACCTGCAGCGCTTCAGCAGGGTTTGTGTATCCTTACAAAGCAATTGTATATTGTGTATTGTATATTGTGTGATATAAATATAAATATATATTAATTTATATATTTATATATCTAAAAGAGTCACTTACGTGTTCGCGTCTTTTTAAAGATGTCATCCGTAAGTGTTCCTTGTGCGAGAGATACATACTGCCATCAGATCAGCATGAGAGCTGCATTTTTTGTCTGGGCCACGCCCACGCAGAGACAGCTCTCATGAAGACAGACTGCCCTCACTGTGAGGGCATGAGTCTCAAGATGCTTTGCTCGCGAATCACTCTCGTTCTGAGGAATGATTCAGCCTCACGCACCCTGCCACCCACCTCTTCTGTGATTCCCGAGGATTCACATGAGAAGGCACGGTGGGGCTGCAAGGTCGAGTAGGATGACTTTAAGGTGGTCCTTGTGGTGGCACACGCCCTGCGAGCCCCTCAATCTCTCTGAAGCACATGTTTTCCGATATGCTATCTGCGAGACGAGCTCTGACCCTCTGAAATAGTGGGCGGCATCATCTCGTTCAGCGGTTCTGACGCTGGGGATAATAATGACGATGTCATGTCTCTTGCTGCATCAGGCGAGTGGTCAGTGGATGATGCTGCTGTCCCTCGCCCCAGCGAGGGAGAGGAATGTGCACGCGCCACTGACAGGGAGATGCACCGTGTCCTTACAAGGGCAGTCGAAGAGCTTCACCTTGAGTGGTCTCCCCCATTCTCGCCTCGATGAATGGTTTCTGCAGTCCGGACGCCGTCAAATGGCAGCGTCCTGCAAATCTGCCCCATTCTTCCCCGAAGTTCATAACGAACTATCTAAGTCCAGGCACGCGCCCTTCTCAGCGCGCTCGCACAGTGATGCCATCCTCTTTAATGTGGATCACAGGGAAAAAGTTTATGCCCAATTACACCCTGTGGAGGAGGCGGAACACCTCTGCACAGCAAGTAACAAGGCATGGAAATGACGCCCCATACATCCTTCCAAACCACGTTGACAAACGTCCACACAGGCGGGAAAAGCTTAATCAGCAGCAGGTCAAGCTGGATCAGCACTCCACGCAATGGTGGTGTTCCAGGTATTTCAAGCCAAGCTCCTCAGGCAAATGGACGAGCACGGCTTCAATCCAGAGACATTCAAAGAGATCCGCACCACTACAGACTTATCGCTGCATATCACGAAAGTCACTGCGCAGGCCTTCGGCAAGTCCATGGGCAACCTGGCAGTTCTGGATCAACATATATGGCTGACCCTCACAGAAATTGGTGATAAGGAAAAAGCCACCATTTTGGATGCTCCAGTGTCTCCAGCCGGCCTCTTTGGTGGCTCTGTGAATAAGTTTGCTGAGCGTTATGTCGCGACTCAGCAGCAGTCACAGGCTATGAGACACTTTATGCCCAAATGGAGTATATGACAGCTGGTTCACCCTTGCTCTGTTTCGAGCCAGCGCCTGACTAAAAGCCCCATACGTGCTGCCTCACCGGCACCCGCGCATCAACACGTGCAGCAAAAGCGCTTCTGATGGGCACAACACTTTGAAGCAGAAAGCAGAGCTCACGGTTCCCTCCGGGTCTGCTCCATAAAAGGGGTATTTCAGAACCCTAACGGGTATTTCAGAATGGGTGCAAAAACGATCGAACATGGTTATATGATCCAATTTGCACACCGGCCACCCCGTTTCAACAGCGTTCTGTCTTCCACGGTTTCACCCGAAGACACACCAGTGTTACGAGCCGAAATACACAATCTCTTTGTGAAAAACGCAATAGAGATTGTGCCAAATCGTCAAGCACAAAAAGGGTTTTACAGCCATTATTTTCTTGTTCCAAAGAAAGACGACGGACTTTGGCCAATCCTGGATCTGAGACATTTAAATCGCGCACTTATAAAGCGCCCATTCAAAATGATTACTCAGAAACAGATCTTATCGCATGTACGGAATCGAGGTCTCAAGGAATCGAGGTTACGTATGTAACTGAGAAGTTTGTCCATTTTTCATGTGAGAACGAAAAAGAATAATAATTAAATATTACATGTTCTTTGTAGTGCCAACCCTTCTGCTTTCTGGATCAGTATTTCTGGATTGTGCATTTGAATTCAAAGAGTACAAAGTGTCATGATAATTAATTATAAATGTACCATAAGTTTTCATATCGATGTTTTCATGCTTACACCGATTTGCTGATGGTTTTAATTTGGTCATTAATTAGCCGATAAATATTGGTGGCCAGTACATCGGTGCATCCCTATTTTTAATAGAAATTATGTCAACACGGGAAAGAAATTTTAACTCATCGAGCGATTTCATGGGGTCTTTATATTAACTCTGCAAAAGTTCAACGAACTTGCTGAGCATGAAAAACGGGACACTGATTCCAATTTTCACAATAAAACGTGTACATTTTTTATTGTGCAGGTTTTACAGTGTTTTATTGTGTTACTATACCTTGGTGCCATATATGGCTTATGTTGCGAGCTGGTTTTGAGAACCACAGGAGCATCATCTGGTATGTTGAGGAATATCAGGTAGAAGGCCACAAAGTGCACAACCATCCCTAAGAAGACCACTGAGGTGCGCCTGAAACGGTTATTCTTCAATACAAGGCCAAACAATCCTCCCCCTGCAGACAAATCCCAAGGTCTAGTTAAGCCTCATTCTGTCTTATAAAAGTATTAGTTCACCTTGGATTTCAATGTCCATAATACAAAGCATTAATGACAATTAAATAATACAACAAAGTGAAATAGACTGAGTAATCGAAATACACTGTAAAAACTTTCAGAAAATATAAAAATGCTATGGTAAAAAATTAATAATTGGTTAACCTATGGTAGTTACTGTACCATGTATGGTGAAAAAATACAATACATGTAATTTTACAGTAAAGTATTGTTGTCTATCTATCTATCTATACACTGGCATCCAAAGATTTGGAATAATGTACAGATTTTGCTGTTTCGGAAGGAAATTGGTACTTTAATTCACCAAAGTGTCACTCAACTGATCACAAAGTATAGTCAGGACATTACTGATGTTAAAAACAGCACCATCACTATTTGAAAAAAGTAATTTTTGATCAAATCTAGACAAGCCCCATTTCCAGCAGCCATCATACCAACACCTTATCCTTGAGTAATCATGCTAAATTGCTAACTTAGTACTAGAAAATCACTTGCCATTATATCAAACACTGCTGAAAGCTATTTGGTTCATTAAATGAAGCTTAACATTGTCTTTGTGTTTGTTTTTGAGTTGCAACAGTATGCAATGGACTGGCATGTCTTAAGGTCAATATTAGGTCAAAAAGGGCAAACAAAAGAAACAGCTTTCTCTAGAAACTCATCAGTCAATAATTGTTTTGAGGAATGAAGGCTATACAATGCTTGAAACTGCCAAAAAACTGAAGATTTCATACAAAGGTGTACACTACAGTCTTCAAAGTCAAAGGACAACTGGCTCTAACAAGGACAGAAAGAGATGTGGAAGGTCCAGATGTACAACTAAACAAGAGTATAAGTACATCAGAGTTTCTAGTTTGAGAAATAGACGCCTCACATGTCCTCAGCTGACAGCTTCATTGAATTTTACCCGCTCAACACCAGTTTCATGTACAACAGTAAAGAGAAGACTCAGGGGTGCAGTTCCAACAGGTTGGTATATTGACATTATTTAATGTAATTATATATACATACAGTAGTGAACTGTAAAATATACAGGCACCAAAATGACATCCTGTAATGCCTGAAACATGGTCACTGTATTTTACACTGAATTTCTGGCAACCACACCTATCTGTTTTTACAGGATTTTTCTAAAGTGTAGATCCCTGCATTTTTTTCTCTAAAAGTGCACTTACCAACTATTTCTCCAATTCCCACTACAATGCCTGAAATGCCAATCAAGCCTTTTGCTGCTTCTCCAAAATGTGTCGTAGCTCCAATGCAAGTTCCATACACGCCACTGTAAAACGACAGCTCCAAACCTTCAACGAGAGAGCAGGAATCAAAACATGTTCATCATGATCAACAATGTTATGAATGGAATAAAAATGGGTGTTTTCTTTTAATGATGTCCTTACCACTGTATGCCATGCAGAAACTTAATAATAATATGGTTTTTGTTCTGAAGATATCCAAAATGGTCTCTAAAATAACACAGACAAAAGCAAAGAACTTTGACAAATCATTACAAAAGTTGCCCAGTCTGACAGCGCTTTAAATTATAAAAGAAAACGGATCACGAAATGGATAGAAATAAATTTGAAGTGTGTAGTGTCTGCACCACTAGCATCAATAAACCCTATGCGGGGAATCAGCTTATGAAAGGGGAATCAACTTATGAAAAGCATGCTAATAATAGTTGATTCTGCATATTAAGCTGGGATAGGAGAAAGAATCCCCTTCAAGCAATATGAACTTACTAAACTCTGTTTTGGCTTCCGTCACAGCAGAAGTTACTCTTTGTTTATATCTGAGAAATAAATTACATAACAAGCATATGAGTCACTGAAAATTGCAACATGCTCAAACAAGACAGTAGACAGGGTTCGTACAGATGCTTCAAAGTTAAATTCAAGGACTTTTCAAACACATTTTTATTTGTTTTCAAGGACTATGCTTGAGATGTCATTAAAAAAACTATTTATTTGTTAATTTTAAGTTAATTTAGTTTTTACAAGTACAACATATCTCAATTTGCATCTTTAACTACACATTCTCACAGTAACAATTCTTGTTTCATTCATGACGAAATTGATGTGCAATTGTAGTGTGCTCCCTTAAGATGAATCTGCCCTATTCTAGCCCTGCTGAAGCACCCCCAGATCATCACCGATCCTCCACCTGGTCATCTAATGGTTAGACGGAGACCTGGAGAGGCCTTCAAGCCACAGTGTCTCGCACCCACTGTGAAATTTGGTGGAGGATCAGTGATGATCTGGGGGTGCTTCAGCAAGGTTGGAATCAGGCAGATTTGTCTTTGTGAAGGACGCATGAATCAAGCCACATTCAAGGTTATCCTGGAAGAAAACTTGCTTCCTTCTGCTCTGACAATGTTCCCCAACTCTGAGGATTGTTTTTTCCAGCAGGACAATGCTCCATGCCACACAGCCAGGTCAATCAAGGTGTGGATGGAGGACCACCAGATAAAGACCCTGTCATGGCCAGCCCAATCTCCAGACCTGAACCCCACTGAAAACCTCTGGAATGTGATCAAGAGGAAGATGGATGGCCACAAGCCAGGAGTGGCATAAAGTCACCCAACAGCAATGTGAAAGACTGGTAGAGAGCATGCCAAGATGCATGAAAGCAGTGACTGAAAATCAGGGTTATGCCACCAAATATTGATTTCTGAACTCGTCCTAAGTTAAAACATTAGTATGGTGTTGTTTATAAATGAATATTAACTTGTTTTCTCTGCATTATTCAAGGTCTGAAAGCACTGCATCTTTTTTGTTATTTTGACCAGTTGTCGTTTTCTGCAAATAAAAGCTCTAAATGAAAATATTTTTATTTGGAATTTGGGAGAAATGTTGTCAGTACTTTATAGAATATACACAAATTTTCATTTGACTAAAACACATACCTATAAACAGTAAATCCAGAGAAACTGATAATTTTGCAGTGGTCTCTTAATTTTTTCAAAAGCTGTATTTTGATATTGACCCAAATGTTGTCAGAAATAACCTATTTTATGAGACAAAAAGCTTTCTTTACACAAGGGGGCGCCAGACGGCTTACAAAACTGAATCCTCCATTGATGTGCATTCAATTCTCAGAACGTTTTACATCTCATCTAATTTTGTTTTTCACTCTGAAGAGTAATTTGTAATTAAAACTGATAGTTGAAAGGATTCATACTTTTTAAATCCGCCACAGCAGTATCTATATATTTAAAAAAAAAAAAAAAATTAATCATCCAGTAACAATTGATTGTGATTGGTCCATTCAGGACAGCGCTGTCAAAAGTAACAGGTGACACGTGACAGCGCTGTCTATGCACTGCCTGCCTCAGCTGTGGTCTAGTAGTCGGTCTGTCGTCGTGTTTTTCAGAAAATAAATAAATCCATTTAATTTATTAAATGACTAAAGCACTGTATTTTATGATTCTCTATAATTCAAACACTTTTTAAGCACTTCTTGATGAAAATGTCTATTTTCAAGGGTTTTCCAGGAGTTAAATTTGAAAAGCACCTTGTAGGAACCCTGAGTATATCATGCTTTACGTAACCCTTAGCTTCCATACATCACTGTCAATGTAAATCATTATGTTCAGGAGTGAACTTTACATGAGTCGTGCTGATAACAGAGACTGGCCCTCCTCTTCAGAGAGAGCATCTTCCAGTTCACGAACCTTCCTCAGGGCAAGGAAACTTAGTGTCCCGAGTACCGAGATAACCAGCAGGGCCACAAACATAATCTTTCTGTCGTTATCTGTGATAGAATGTCAATACAAATGTGTCTAGAAATGAAGACTTTTAAACAAAATTTGAATTTCAAATTTGATTAAATTTTGAAAGATATTGAGGTGTGAGTGTTAGTACAGAGACAGGATATACTATGGTTAGCCGAGCTCAAATAAGTGCTCATTAACTTATACGTGTCAGGAAAAAGTCCAAAATTACTTTAATATAGGTCAGCATAACATAAACATAAAAATTAGTAAGTGCACCTTTAAGTCAAAAAAGAGTGAAAAAATCATTTTTAAAATATGACTGTCAAACATGTTACCTGAAATTTCAGTTTTTCCATTCCAATCAAAATACACATATAAATTGCCAAACACCATACTGGAAGGGAAACAAATAGAGGTTTTCAAAAAGGAATCATTGAGAGTGTTTTAAAAGCTAAACATAGATCTTGTTGGTATGACTGGTGTAGTTAAATCCTTGATTACATGATGAATATATTAAGGTTAGGAATGTTTTTATTAATCTTGATGCTGCTAGTAAACATGTATTGCTCTGACTTCTAATGCATATTCCAATTAGATTCTTTAACTAATCACACAATCGCAGGTGATTCAGGGTAAATATGTTAGTCTAAATCAAAGATTACATTTCAGGATAACTGTGCATCAGTGGTAAGCTCTCCTTAAAGGGTTTGCTGCAGTTTCCTTCTTTACCTGCACTGCAGTAAAGCCCAAAACATTCCTGTGTTCCTGTTAATGGTGGACGTATCGGAGTTCTCCAATAGAACATGCCCTTGAGCCGTCCAAAGCACTGTGGATTGACAAAGAGTACAGGGGTGATATTAGGTCTAAAGAAAAGTTGTAAAAAGATTCAGAACAACAATCAAATATTGCAGCAATGTCATCACTATCAAAAATATGAGTTACATCAAAATTGGAGAATGCCTGTATGACATGCCTAAATCAACTTTAGTATTCATGGATCCCTTCCATGCTGAGCTACAATAAATTTACCCAAAATGAAAATTCTGTCATCAGTCACTCACTGAATAATGACTGAAATTTAACTGTGCTCCTCACACAAAGCTATCATGTGGCTTAAGAGCACTTGGGATATAGTGCATATATTATATGCACAGAAAAAATATATGGTGAAGTAAATATTGCAGAAAAGATTAAGTACTTTCTACATTGAAAACGTTAGTTTAAGCGGGAACTTGAAAATATTAAGTAAATTCTACATTCAAACATTCAAAATTAATGCTCTAGCTTATACAGTACTGTGCTAAAGTCTTAGGCACATAAGATGCTTTACAAAAACATTTGTCTTAAGATGGTTATTTATATTTTCATCTTTATTGTGTCAATAGGAAATATAAATGTTAGACTCCCAAACATTACTTTTGCAAATAGAATAGAATAGAAGAACAGGGAGCCCTGCAACAGATGGCATGGCCCCCACAAAGCCCCCCACTGAACATTGTGTCAGTCTGAGATTTCATAAAGAGACAGAAGTAATTGAGACAGCCTAAATAGATAGAAGAACTGTGGCAAATTCTCCAAGAAGCTTGGAACATCCTATCTGCCAACAACCAAGAAAAACTGTGTCCAGGTTTATCTAGGAGAATTGGTGCTATTTTAAAGGCAAAGGTGGTCACAACAAATATTGATTTAGCTTTTTTTTTATGTTTACTGGACTTTGTATGATGTTAATTGATAAATGAAAACTATTTATGGCATTATTTTTGAAGACATCCTCAATATGCAACATCCCAAGTGCCTAAAACTTTTGCACAGTACTGTAAATAAATATGATTTATGATTGTTTATCTGTACAATGTCATCATGTATTAATCCTAAAGAAGAAAACCTTTAAGTAAATTTCACTGGTAAATAAACTAAGTACATTTTACTGTACTTTCTGCACTGGGCTTGAATAATTAATGAGCTTGCATGATTTCACTGTTTGCAAGTTTATTTACACCATTTGTATTGTTAAGTTTGTTGTTACGTTTGGTAACTTCTTGTTATGTGCTGTCTGATGTAAATTTTCTACTCAAAATTACCAATTAATGATCAAACAAATTATAAATGTATTGTCACCATCATTGTGTTTTGTGCACCAAGTTTTGAGGTCAGCTTCCACTGCTCTAAATCAGTCTTTTTTTTTTTATAACAGTAATGCAAGGTGACACTGTCTCATTGACTACAGAGCAGGCATTAAACTTCCCTGTGGGAGGCTTCTTTGTATCATGTGGTAAATTATCAAACGTGTTTGTAAGGAATGTTCACAATGTGACCAAATTTTACTACGTTTACTTAAGTACCACAAAAATCATACTGGTAAGTAAAAGTTACTGTATTAAATAAAATGTTTAAGTTCAATTTTCTCACTTTAATCAATATTATGTCATGAAGTTGAGCAGATTTTAGTTAATTTTATACCATAAAGGTTTACTTAGAAAAACTGTGCAAGAACATGCAAAATAAAAATGTATTACATCTTACTAATCATTTTTTTTATATATATACAATTTTCACTGTGCTTTTTTTTTTTTTTGTGCATTTTAAAGATTGTCATTATAAATCACCATTCACTTTCTTTGTTTGTAAACACATTTTACAAAATATCTCATTTTGTGTGGCACAAAAGAAAACAAAATAGATTTGGAATGACATGACGGTGGAAAATGATAACAGAATTAGAATTTTCAGGTGAATTATCCCTTTAGTGAAATATTAAGATGATTACAGACAGCTATTACATATTCAACCTTTATTATGATTATTATTATTTTTTTTTTTTTTACATGTTTTAGCTTTCTGCTGAGAACATTTTAATGTGAAAAAATGTGTAATCAAAAATGCAAAAGCGGTTGATGAATAGCGATGAAATACATGTTGAAATGAAATGCGTTATGAATGTGATAATGTGTTTTAATTATACAAGTATGTAAAAATCTACTTACTGGCTGCTCCAATGCCAATTAGCACTGATGTAAAATAAAAGGACCATGTGGATGGAATGATGAATACAGCTATATAACCACTGAGGGAAAACACACACAAGTGAACAAATACAGACAACAGTGTGCCACAATCACTACACAATGAACAGTCACAAAGAATGATTAGTAAAGGTGCCCTTTTGTGGTACTTGCCTATAAAGAATTCCGCTCAAAAACATTGTGAGCTGTGGTCCAGTTATTGCAACAATGGTGGGAGCTAATAAATTACAGAATGAAAAAACTCCATATATTATTCCAAGGCTGCAAATAGAGTAAAGAAAGAAAAATCAGTTAATATCTTATCTGCATACTAAGCATCTTATCCAGACCTAGCCTGTATTTGGCTTTTACATAAAGCCCTTAACCTCCTGAGACCCAAACGTGACTGGTGTGTGCATTTTCCATTTCTGTTTTTGATTTCTAACTAGTAATACCTAATAAACAAGCAAAAAAAAAAAAAGAGTTTTCCTAAAAACTGATGTCCACATATGTGGACAGCGGGACAAAGTTGTGAAATTTTCATTGATACCCAGACAGAAAGTCAGATTTTGTTTTTTATCAAATTGTTTATGTTTCCAGGAGTGTTGGTTATTTGTGTTTTTGAGATGTTACATCAGAAATTAGCATAATTAATTCTGATTCATATTAATGGCCAGCATCATCCAGTCACTGCCAGCCATGTTAAAATAAAATTATACATTATAAATACTGAATCTGTGTACTGATTACCATTGTCCCATGTCTGCTAAGCATGTTTAGTGGTCTAAACATCATCTGAAGCCAGAAACTGAACTTTTTTTCCCGGATTTTAGGAGTGAATGCACATAGCTGCATAGAGAGCTATAGGATGCTCCCTTGCTCCCAATTTAGTGAATGACTTAACTTCCAGTGTGCTGACTGTCTGCACTGGTCTCAGAACAGTTTGAAATGTACCTTATTTTCATCCTAACTCCATATAAAGCCTCTGAAAGCAACATTTTTCAGCTTTTGGATGAACCCATTGACACTCAACAGTAAATATAGGAATGCATTTACTAATGTTTATGAATAGAACCATATTGTACAGTGGTAACAAATTTAAATATAACAAAATTTATACTAAAATGAAGCAAAATGACCCACAGATGTGTTAATGTTGAAAGTTATTCAAAATAACTAACACATTTTTTTCAACTTTTGAGGGAATAATGTCCCAAAATCCACGTATGTGGACATCATGCTTATCAGCGTGCTGATGCATGGAAAATAAATGAATTTTTTCAAGAGACATATCAAACGAAACAAGAAATGTTACTCTTTACACCCAAACAGGTTACAATGCAAAAACTTAAAGAAGTTTCTTACCAGAGGCACTTTTGTTAGCTCTGCGCCCATAGTAGCGCTTCACGGAACTCAACGTCATGTTATTGTGTCTCATATATATGTGACTCGGTGCGGCAGAAGTTTAACCATTAAATGACAGTCTAGACTCTTGTGAACAATATTCAGTCGGTTTAAATGAATTTAAATGATGTGTTACATATAGCAATGCCAAAATACAACTTCCACGCATGTGGACGCGGTGTCGCACGAGGTTAAAGGCCCCACGAAGTCGCTTGACAAGTCCAGTTTTCCTGTGTTGATGCATTTCCTATTGGAAGTTGGATTTGGACATAAATATGAAAGGTTTGTCCCCTTTTTAAAAATACTCGATAGCCTTTAGTTTACATCATAGCTGTGAACCACAATTTATTACTTGCTGTCAATTTATTACTTGCTATTGCTAACCAGATGGGACATTTTCATTCAAAAATTGTAGTCCGTTTTCCCAGAAAAAGTTCATTCATGAAAGTTCATATAGTCAACTTTTAGTAGGACACGAGCATATGGATGGCCTCAAAGCTAAAAGACCTGAAGTAAGGGCCTCCTCTTTCTGCCTCTTAATACAGTGGCATTGATAGAAATTCACTAAAAACAAATATCCTCTACAGAGTATAAAAATGAATTGCTCAGTCGCAGGAAGTTGCCCTGTTACAGCGTTAAATACTGTACATTGTCTCTCATTGCAATTGTCTTACTATCTGTTTTTAGTATGGCATAGTTTACCCCCCAATTATACAGTTTTTCTGTATAATTGAAAATGATAAACAAATAAAAAAAGTCAGAGAGTGAGAATAATTCTTACCTGTGATACCCACTCCCACTGAAGGTTGTGTTATTCAAGCTTTTCACCACTGTTTGCTATAATGAGATACACAAATTAGATTAAAAACTGTTGTACTTTAAGCATGGTACACACAAACTTGCAGAGAGTAGGTAATTATGGGTAGCTGACAAATAACATGGACATTAACTTTTTATATGACCTAGAAATGGCAGAATACTAAATATTTCTTATTCATTAAACATTAAAACTCTTCTACAGATGGTACTCAACCAGAATAGGCTTTCTACCACTGCGATCACTGCGCAAATGAGACATTAGCAGCTCTAAACCGCTTAGGGTCGCTATAACCATAGAATTTCAACAGGCCAGAGCTGAATGCTACCAAAGCTCTTTCTCTCAACATAACGACCATTCAGTTGGAGGCAGTTAGGGTCAGTTAAGCTTGTTTTGCCAACCACCATAAAAGAGAAGAACAAGAGGAGGAAGAAGAACAACAAACTTAAAAACACCACAACATTTTTTTTCTGCCACATGATGAATACTTTCCTGCAGTATTCATCATTCAAGAGGACTCCAACGCATTGGAGTTATTTGTTCATTCACATTTCATTAGAGAGAATTATCATTTGTGAGTATTTTTAATACATATGCACAAACATTATGAGCGAGCATCATTAGACCGCATATTCAAACAATTGTGAATTCTAAAAACTGTCAAGTCTCTAAACCTGCGCTTTCTGTGCCGATTGGCTAGCCCATATTTTCTATTTTTAAACAGGATTATCAAATGTGAATTAATTAACTTCCATGTATGCCATTGTGTCATATTATGTTATATTCTCCTGGCAATAAAAACTAAAGAAAAAGTGAACAGAATTATTATTTATACGAGCAGAAATCTTATCAAATTAAACATGATAAAATATTTTTAAAAGAATCACAATTTTCCATTAAATGAATTAGGGTGGATTTAGTACTGTGACCACATTATCTGTATAATATTTGACAAACCAGACACGCTATGCAGTTCAAACCTGTAGGTTACATGCTTTGTTATTCATTATCTGTCATAGTATTTTATTAGTAGTTAATATTTGCTGTTAACCAACGTTGCCCCAAAGCTTGATAACATTGATTATTTTTTGGAGTGAAAATTTGCAATCAGATGTAACCCCAGTAGTCTATTGGCAACATACTGTAGAACTACACAACAAACTACATTGAGAGTGTTGCTTCGATGGCATGGAGCGTTACGTCACTGTTCCTGCATCTGAACGATTAGGGTTTGGTTCTACATTTCACGCATTATTTTTTCCATTCTGTTTTTTGAATCACTCTTAATATTTTATTTATTACTATTTTGTGGCAGGGCGGAGGGCAGGGCCGGGTCGTGATTATTATTAAAATATTATTTATATTGTTAAGCCGGTTCTCGCCTCCTCCTTTCCATTGAAGTGTTACACTGGTGCCGAAATCCAGGAAGGAGGAGGGATGAGCCGTAGTAGAGTCCTCGCCACTACCATCCACCTCAACGGAGCAGCCGTGGCCATCCGCCGGGGGACGGAGGAGCCCAGCCGCCTGAGAGCGGAGGAACGGCCGCCGACCGTGAGGGGAGGAGGGGCTCCTAACCGACCGCCTGGAGCGGTCAGGGCCACTGCCATTGGCGGAGGAGACCCCTACCAGCCACTGAAATGCGGCGGGGAGGGGCTCCTGGCCGCCCGCCTGGAGCGGGAGGACTGCTGCCAGGGGTGGGGGAGACCCCTTCTGTCCACCGAAAACGCAGCAGGGCGTTCCATCCACCAGGGGCCGGAGGACTGCCTCCGATCCGCCCAGGGAGGCGTGGCTGTTGTTCACTACAGGGTGGAGGAGTGGCCGAGGACCAGGCTACGGCGTATCGGAGAACCGGCGAGTAAGTTGTTTTTTTTTCTCTCTCTCTCCCGCTGCCACTCCGCAATGGCCTTTCCCTCTCTTTTAAATATTATGATTGTTTTTTTTGGTACGATCCCTGTTACAGGGTGTAGGTACCGCATTTTTTGTTATTATTGTTTCCCTCCCCTTGTCCCCTCCCTGATCCAGGTAGACGTGGATGACCTGCTGGCAGACGGGGCAGGGGAAGGGGGGGTGGGGGAGGTGTACGTCGGGGGCTCCCCGGCCTGAGAGAACGAGGGAGGAATGTGGCAGGGCGGAGGGCGGGGCCGGGTCGTGATTCCACACACCCGGCCCCAATAAGGCTGAGAGGGATAAGGCCGACCGGAGACGGCAGTGCGACAGAGAGAGAGAGTTACGGACAGCTGTCCGACACCTGTGTGTGTTTGTCTTTTTGGTTCAGTTTATTATTAAAATATTATTTATACTGTTAAGCTGGTTCTCGCCTCCTCCTTTCCATTGAAGTGTTACATATTTATACATAAAATGAATATAAAGGTACAATGTAAAACATTTCTGTAATATTACGGCCAAATTCCTACAGCAATCTACTGTGATTCTTAAATACAGTAGTTTGCTGTTAAAATGTTGCATTCTGGGAGATCAAGAGCAGACTCACTGTGAAGTGACTAGTTTTACAGTAAATAGCTGTTGTTTGCAAGGCATTAGGAGAAAATGAACATTCAAAATCATGATATCATCTTGGCGAAATCTAGTGACATTTTGAAATGTATATTTTAAAACCCCCCATGAAAATTCAAGTTTGTGGCACATGGTTAGTGTTCATGATGTTTCTGACCAACTCCTCTGTTCTTTATCATCTCACATCAGCCTTCACTTCTCTGTCTAATGAGAAGTCAAATTAAAAAAGTATAAATCAATCTCTGAAGCAATGTACATATTAAATGTCAAACGTAGCCAGGATTTAACAAAAAAAAAAAAAAAAAAAAAAACATGTACACAGTAAAATAACATTATAGCACTGCATTGTGGGTTATAATGGTGAAATACCCATAAGCCTTTGAGCTTGAATAAGCATGTATGCTTTGGCAATGCATTGGGGCTACAAAAATTGTAAAAAAAAAAAAAAAAAAAGGTAAAAATTGTTTTTATTCAGACTTAATAGAAGTCTTAGTTTAATTAGTGTTCTTGAGCTGGCACCTTTGACCTTCTTTATTATTATATAATGTTCTTCCAGCCAGTCAATTTATGTTTAAGTAAAACACAAGTTGTTGCATTGTGCTGCTTGGAAGACAAAACTTAAGGTCAGACTGAATATCTGATCCTACCTTGCAAATGGCACTATATGTGGCAATGGTGATGCATTACACATAAAACATAAAAGCAAAAACAGTGAATGATATTTCAGCAAAATGATATTAGCAAAATGAATGTTTGATGTTTTTGATGAACTTACACGAGTTGTTAACAAGACACGAACAGAAATCAACTCTCGGCATACAAAACGCAACAATGGTGACAATTAACAAACATACTTTTACGTAAAAGAGTAAAAGCTGAACATTAAAATACAAGTAACTTAGACTACAACAAAAACAACGTCAAAATAAACCAGCAAATAGTAAAAAATCGAAGTAATTTCTTCATGCCGCAGTGCATGCTGGGAACATAGCTGTTAATTTCAACAACAGTAGATAGTATGTAATTTGACAGCTATATGCTGCTAATTACAGTTGTATACTGTAGCTGTAAAAACAGCATCTAGCTGTTAATTTCAGCACCAGCAAGACACCGTTAATTTTACAGTAACATGCTGGCAACCCTGCTGCCAGTTCTTTACTGTTTTTTGACGGGAAAATCTTTAAAAGTGTAGTTTTTCTACAGTAATATTGTAGTAGCCATGTTTTTTTGTTTGTTTTTTTTATCATAGATTTGATGACATTAACAATGTTGTACATTAATATGGTGTTAATATAGTAACCATGTTTAATTTTGTGGTTACAATTATTTTACTACAAAATACCATGGTGATACTATGATTACTGTATCTGTATGTTTAGATGAGATTTTTAATCCCAGATTTTCAATGTGGTCTCAGATTTTCCCTTGTACCCTTTGAAAAGTGTATATTTTAGGTGCTGTAACTGGTCACCATTTTCTCAAGTATTTCACAACTTCTTTTCATCTGTTATCTTTTTTGCAGTTCACCTAAATAGTCATGTTAGTGAATTTTAGAGCAAATATTCTATGTAGTCTCTCAATTATTATGAGGTAATAATGAATGTATTATGCTAGAATTAGAAATTACATTTTGTTTTAAATAGTTTTAGATGAAGTATAGAATGTCACACTGTGTCAACTACCTGCTGTACCCATAATTTGTTTACAAATAG
The DNA here is from genome assembly GCF_019703515.2 of Myxocyprinus asiaticus. NCBI lineage: Eukaryota > Metazoa > Chordata > Actinopteri > Cypriniformes > Catostomidae > Myxocyprinus > Myxocyprinus asiaticus. The sequence goes on along the minus strand of NC_059357.1, from coordinate 32,156,719 downwards.
ATCATTTTGAATATTTTAAAGAAGGTGCATTTTATAACAGCACTACATGCACTAAACATTCAATAAAAAGATTAACCTTATGGAATATTAAGATTTGTCAATCTTATTATAAGACATCCTGTAGGGTTAAATTGGGTTTCATTTGTGTCTATATATTGGATTTCATTTGGTGATTTGAGGGTTTTACTGTGTTGAGTGACTGCGAAATCAACATGAGTCCAGCGCGTCATTTGAATTTGTTCCTCTCATTAGTTATGCAGGGTAATTCATTTACTAATGGGAGGAAATTAAAAACACGAGATGCGCCTGACCCAGGTTTACTTCAACAATGGAGTGACAGTCTAACAGAAAACTTTTTTTGAACACTGAGTTTCACAATATATAAAATACTCAATCAAGCCCAAAACAGACACTGCCTAAATACATAACAAATTACCATGGTAACAATTGTTTCTCCTAAACATACTAAAGTTAATACCAAAAAAAGAAGAAAAAAGAAATTAAATTCTGACAGTTTCTTAAACTGCTTGAAGGAGATCACATATTGATTTTACAGGAGTAACAATAACTGTAGTAGCTGTATGGTATTTTGGCAAAAAATAAAAAATAAAAACTACCATAATAAATATTTGTAAGAGTTAAATTGAATTATTATTAAAATATTTCTGCAAAAAAGAAATGTCAACATATTTTAAAACAGCATAATGAAGCATATCATCTTATTTCATGCACTAAAACGGCAAAATAAAGTGAAGAATTGCCCATCCACTTACTTCGATATTTCCACAGGTGGTGAAGGCTGTAAAAATGAGCAAAAATCCTATTCCCAAAATGACAACGTTATATGTCCTTATGTCCGCCATCCTTCGCTCATTTAAATACACATTTAAGATGCCAGCTGCAGAGTTTCAGTGAATGTGCCTTGAATCATATAAATAAAAACTGAATCCAGGAAAGCCAAACTGTTAGAAAACAAATCCCAGAGAGAGGAGATATTAGTCACCTACTCCATATATAGTACAGTGTTATAACATTATATCTACATCACTAGTGAACTGCAGCAGACACAAGTTTGTGGCCGCAGAACTGCACATGTCTTGTGACCCTCAAGCGTAAGATGAAAGTTGCTGGAAAGCAAAATTCCATCAACATGTGATGGTTTCCATGTCAGCTACTTCAGTGCCCACCCACTTTTTCAGCCGTCTTCTTTCTGGAACAATTTTTTTACATTCATTTTTGCCATAGGGTTTTCATAAAATCCTTCATAAAAGAGTTCTAAGCCATGAACCAAACCAACCAGCTCTGAGGTAAATCACAACATTACAAACTTTGATTTGAAGCAACAAAAAAAAAAAAAAAAAAAAATTTGACAAAAAGACAAAGGCACAAGAATGTGTCCTTCATGAGGACACAAACTACAATCCCATGAAGCTTTGCGAATGTTAAAAATGATTGAGGATGTTAGTTATAAGTATAGAAAAAATATATTTTTAAGTTTATTGCAAAATATTCAGATATATATTTACAAAAAAATAGTAGTTTGAGGGTGAACAGAGACTGACTTGATTGCATCATTCACAGAGTCATGGGAGTGGGCGGCACTTCAGGGCTTTACTCTCTGATTGGTTAGCTTGCTCTGCTGGATCATGGGTAGTGGAGATTTTCACCAGCAATTCCACTATTAAACATGATTTTTAAACAATGAGGTTGAATTAACGCAGACTGACAGTGTCAACAGAAACATAAACCATCGATTAACAACCTCAAAGCTCACAGTATATCTGTCTTTAACGGTTTACGAGTTATAGTTAAAAATCTATTTGCCTATAGAGAAAATGAATGGGATTTTTACTTCCAGAACCAGACTAAAGAGCGCAACAGTGCCCGCCCACTTTTTCAGCAGTCTGGGTTCCGGAAGTATTTTCCCCATTCATTTCTCCCATAGACTTTTTATAAAATCCTTCATAAAAGAGTTGTGAGCCATGAACCACACCAACCAACTCTGAGGAAAATCACAACATCATGAACTTTGTTTTGAGGCAAAAAAGTATTTGAAGATCTGACATAAAGGAAAAGGTACAAAGCTGTGTACTAACCGTCTTTCATTAGGGCAAGAACTACAATCCCATGAAGTATTGTGAATGATGTCATTGAATATAAAACGATGGGATATATAAAACTATACATTTTAGGATGTTGATTATAAGTATAAAAACAATATATTTTACATTTATTGCAAAATATCCCGATATGTACAAATATATAAGTAGTTTTAGGGTGAAGGGAGACCGACTCGATTGCGTCATTCACAGTGCGTCACGGGAGTGGGCGGTCGCTCCGAGGCACGTTTTGCGGGTTTCGTTGGCCACGGTTCTCTGATTGGTGGATCTTTCTCTGCTGGACCATGGGTAATAGTTGTTTACCATAATTTACACTATCAAACATGATTTTTAAACAGAAGTATACCATAGATTAACAACCTCGGAGCTCATGGTTGGTCTGTCTTTAAAGGTTTGTAAGTTAAAAATCAATTTGCCTATGGAGAAAATGAATAAATGAATGGGATTTTTACTTGCAGAACCAGACTATTGCGCTCTATTATGGGCAGACATAGCAGACCAAACGAAACAAATATATTACGTAATAAAGTATTGCATTTTTATTTATTGATTGCAACATTTCACGATCTAGGACTTTTCAAATTAGATTATTTAATTTATTTGGTTTTATTTTTATTTTAAAATAAATCGCTGTGCCTGAGGAGGAATTATTAGCTGGACACTAAATTGCAGATAAATCCAGGCCCCTGGTTGTGAAATAATGATAATGATATGACAAGTAAGGTTGGTTATCGTGTATTGTGGAATGAAGTTCATGCACTGAGGTATGTCATCTGTGACCGAAACTTTTGCTTTATAAAACGCAAAGCTACACATAAAGCCATTATAACGCAATAAGTTACCTATATATTTAATATGCGATGTAGTGTGAATGCTGCTTTAAGCTAACCTGTTCAAGTATCATTACATTGTTAAACTGTTTGTACAACAAACAACATTATAATTTTCGAGTACGAGCGACCACAAAACAGTTGTTGTGGCAGGCAGGGTTACGGCATGATGTCAAAGTCTTTCAATCCTGCATAACTCTAATAATTTACGCCTTTGTACAGTAGCCAAACTTTAACACGTAGTTGCTGCTGCAAATGCATCGACCGTGCACGACATTGAAAATCAGCACCGATGAAAATATGTCTTATGAAAATAAGAAACTGTATGAAATCGTCTACCTTTTACTTTGTTTACATATTGCTTTCCCAATGGTTATTGTGTAAGCGCTGAAATTAGATCACCAACCCTTAAAGGTAAGGTACATTCACGTGTTGCATTGCAGATCAATAAAGTATATACACTATCAAGTCAATCACGATTATTTGGAAATCATCGACCGTTTGCAGAGCCACGACACATCTGGAAACCTCGAAAGACAACCACGTACGTTTTAAAATCGCTCTGAGTCACTACGGAAAGTCGGAGGGTTCAGTCACTGACAGCACGCTCTTTCCCAGAAGCCTTCCCTCATATTGTACACAATCATCATGGCGGCGCAGGATGGTAGGTAGCATGAAAATGTACTTAAATGTTATTTCCACTGTATTTACCGTGTTGTGTAAAAACTTAGAATATCGAGTCCAGTTATTTGGCACTTGTATAACACCGAATGGGCGTTTCTTTAAATTGTCAGTGTTAAATAATAGGTAGATATTCTGTGATTAGCCCAAACAGCCATGTCGAAAACTTCGGCTGTGTTACAAATCATATTGAGCTTCCTCACTATATAGCATTTTGGGGACCTCATAGGCGCATTTGGAACGTTCGGACATTTTTAGAACGTTTGAACAGCATTCCGGTGCATCATATGTGCATTTTGAATGTTTGAACGAACGTTCCACACGCGCCTGTGATGCCCAATGATGCTGCACATGTAGGCAGTTCACTAGGTTTTGAGACACAGTCTAAATGTGTGCTTGCGAATTTAGCACAGCAGGCTGGCTAAGTTACCAGCTCGATCATCCGGCTGTTTGATCACGGCCAACAGTTTGGAGATGGTGACTTGTCGCTGAGTCAGTCGTGTGCTATAATTCCGAAACACTATCTTGATTAAGACTGTCATGGGTGCAGTATTTTGTCTTGGTTCAATTGTTGGGTTTAAAGAACGATGGGTGAATTTTCTAGATGTTTCAGTGCGTCTGTGCAGCAGCTAGTCAGTTAGCTTGTATTTATAAAAACTTTTATATACCAGTTACAATTTAAAAAAAACAAAAAAATCTATAAATGGTCAATTTGTCATCTGTGTTGGTGGAAGATATGTAAATAGTAGTATCAACAATCCATCTTTGTAAGATTTAGACCTCAGCTTTGTTACCTAGATTACCCGAGTTAGAGTTGTTAGCTTTGACATTTTAGTACATTTCTTTACCTTATAGTATTTGTCTGAATTCTTAAATGCTTGAATTGGCATTTAATTGAAATGTTATATTCTCATATCAGTCCTTCTCCTGAAACAAGTCTGACATTATTTGCACCAAATTTTCCTCTTCATTTATCAGTATGATCAAAAAATTTAACTGGTTCATTTTATTTATTTGAGTGGTACCCCTCTTATAATTTTATCTGGAATTGTTCCCACAGGAAGTGAGGTAGGAGGAATGGAAGATGAGGTCATGCAGAAAGCACCAGAAGTATTGTGTGAAGCTGCTGGACAAGGAGATGCATCAGGAACTGAACAAGCATCTCTTACTGATGGTGAAAGCACATCAGCTGAGCCTCCTGTTGTCAGCAATGGAGAAGAAAGCGATGATGGGAAAGAGATGGTGGATGTGAAAATTATTTGGAACAAAAACAAATATGATCTGAAAATTCCTTTAGATGGCACTGGAGCTAAGCTTAAAGAGAAGATTCACGCACTCACTGGTAATACAATAAAGATTATAAGTCTTTGTACATAATATTAAAAGTAGTGAGTTTTTAAGTAAATGAACTCACAAAATAATAAAAGTTAAGTTATAAAATTATGCTTAAATTAGATATGTTGTCTCATCTGACTTTGCAACTTTTTTGTGTTATAAAAATAACAGAGATACGAATCCAGGGTGTGCTGAGTGACTCCAGTCAGGCTTCCTAAGCAACCAATTGGCCCATTGGCCAATTGGGTTAACCTCCTCGTGGTCGCTATAATGAGGTTCTCGCTCTCGGTGGGGCGCATGGTGAGTTGTGCGTGGATGCCGTGGAGAATAGCGTGAAGCCTCCACACGCGCTAGGTCTCCACGGTAACGCGCTCAATAAGCCATGTGATAAGATGCGCAGATTGACGGTCTCAGACGTGGAGGCAACTGAGATTCATCCACCACCCAGATTGAGGCGAGTCACTATGCCACCACGAGGACTTAGAGCACATTGGGAATTGGGCATTCCAAATTGGGGAGAAAAAAAAAAAAGAATAACAGAGATGCAATACTTTATTTTGTGTACAATGAGTCCACTTTGAAAATCTGGGATTTAAAATCATATTTAAACCTGCAAATAAACAATTTTAGGACTGAACATTTTAAAATACAGACACGATGTAAAATTAACAAGAAATCTTTAAGATTCTAATTTCTAGGTCACTACTAATCAAAAAAGAAAATTGATTCTGAAAGGTCAGAATTCTTGGCTGCCATTCACTCAAAAAAAAAAAAATCAGTTTACTGAATTAAAATGAACTAAAGCAACTGAATTCTAGAACATTTTGTCACAACTTCATTTCTTTGCATTCTATCCAATTACATTTGTAAAATGTAAGTTTACTTAATGCATTTGAGTTTGGACTACATTAATACTTTTTGTAGCATTGATGAAACTGGGCAGGGGATTTCCATTTCCCAGCATGTTTGCATGGGACTGGATGGGGTGAACAAATGTTAAAATTAACTGTTGTTTTATGCATTTTTGAGCAAGATGAGAATAGGTGGAGATTTGTTAATGTTTAATGTTCTGTTACATTGGTATTTAAAAAGAGGATCTGTAGGCTGCAGTTTTGGGGGTTACCACTGTCATGAAGACTGGTGCTTGTGCTTAGGTTGAGGATGGACTTTCACTTTCAAGTGATGTCTGATTTGAGTGCTGCTTAGCTCTGTAAGCAGTTGCTATCAAAACTGATAGTGACGCTAACCTGGCATATACTAATGATAATTAAAATAAATTAAGTTAGACCAACATAAGAAAATTTATTAAATGAAATTTAGTTTGATGAACTTAATAAAGTTGAGTTAAAACTATTAAAGTACATTTATTTGAACTAATCCAACTAAATTATGTTGGCTGAATGAAACTGACTTGACTTGAAAGAAATTAAATTGCCCCTGAACACTTTCTCAAGTTCAATTAAGGAAGGGTAATGACTTCATTTTTTAAGTGTTGCAGCACATAAGATGAACATTATCATGTCATGCTGTAATGTAACTTGTGGCGTTTATGGCATTTCGAGTATATGCTGTCATTAAAGTAAAATGGGGGGATGCAAAATACAAAGCACTTGTGAAATTCATGTTAATTCATAAATTGTTATGCTGTAATGTAATTGTAATGGTTTAAGGAGCATATAAAATGCAAAACACTAAATGTGGACTCAAGCTCAAAACTGTCTCCATGTAAGATCTCACAATTAAAATGTCAGTAAAATGCTTCAGGGCAAGAAAATGAGTGTTGTAGTATTAAATATGTAACTTCTGTCACCCTTCTGAAACTACTTGGTACTAATGTTTTTTTCTTCTATAATTTTGTTTTTAGGTCTTCCACCTGCTATGCAGAAAGTGATGTACAAAGGACTGCTACCAGAGGACAAGACACTTCGAGAAATCAAAGTTACAAATGGTGCAAAAATAATGGTGGTTGGGTCTACAATAAATGATGTATTAGCTGTAAATACACCAAAAGAAGTTATTCAGCAAGAAGTTAAAGCTGAGGAAAACAAAAAGGAGCCATTGTGCAGGCAAAAGGTTGGAAATTCATTTCCTTTAAGTGACTTTAAGATTAAATGTAAAAATATATATATATTTATTGGTATATTTGTGGACTTTTTCTCAGCAACACAGAAAAGTTTTGGACAAAGGAAAACCAGAAGATGTCATGCCATCAATAAAAGGAGTCAAGGTAATCAAAACGGATTTTGTTATTGCACAGATTTGATATTTCACAAAAACACATTTTTAGGGGACGTTCAAAACCAAACATGTTCTTGCATGGAAAATAAGTTAGACGCAGTGCAACGAATTGAACAGAACAGTGTGTCTCGAGGAGTGTTTTTCAAAAGTTCTTTTAGCTTGACTAGACGTCTAAAAAAGCAGCGCTCCTGTGCGAGACATGGCACAACAGTCAAAGACATCCGACTAGAGCATGTACATTACATATACTTTTTTTTTTTTTTTTTTTTTAAAAGCACAGATGGACTCAAATGTGCCCCATATAGATGTTTGAATTTTACTGGACAGGCATCATTTGAATGTAGGTTCAGTGGTCATGTCTTGTGAAAGCCTGTTATAAAGCTCTTTTTAAGGGCACAGTGTAAGTTTATTGTGTGCATTAATGACATCCGATTGATTTCAAATTTGTTAAATAGGAGCGCCTTCCAACAGTGCCTTTATCAGGAATGTACAACAAATCTGGGGGAAAAGTTCGACTCACATTCAAACTGGAACAGGATCAACTGTGGATTGGAACAAAAGGTGATTTCAACCTTTAAGTAAAAATGAATAGATAATATTTGATTTATACTAATTCTAGGATATTGATGTTTTCTGGTCTGCAGAAAGAACAGAAAAAATCCCAATGGGTTCCATCAAAAATGTTGTGACTGAGCCAATAGAGGGTCACGAGGACTATCACATGATGGTATCTGTTTATCTTAACATTGTCATATCAACAAACTATGCATTAAATGTTAGGGAAAAAAACATTCATTCATTTAAATATTTTGTTTGTCCTAGGCATTTCAGCTGGGTCCGACAGAAGCCTCGCAATATTGGGTCTATTGGGTGCCTGCACAGTTTGTTGATGCAATCAAAGACACAGTCCTTGGAAAATGGCAGTATTTTTAATGTGCCTCTATAGACACTGAAAAATTGGGATAAAGATTGAAAACATTAACTGGAGCCAACACAATAATCTGAAGAACTGATTTTTCTGAAGTATATACCAGAGCAAAGCGAAGGATTGCTGTTGGACAAAATATGATTTCGGGGGTTTTAAGTGCACTAAGAGACAGCATCCCATTTTTCAAACTGTTTCACCACTCGTTTTTTTAAAGCTATTGCAAGCATAAACAGAGAATTGTACAGAACTTGCGTATACATTTCTCATAGTTATTCTGAAATTAATAAAAACATTATTTAAGGAAAATTATTGATGCAGTAGGAAGATTTTATCTAGTCTATTCTTTGGTTTTCCATACAACTCGAGCAAACTTGCCAAAGTTGACAATTCACAAGTTGTTGATTTTACAGTCAGCTTCTCTCATTGCACAGACTATATTTTACATGTAAAACAGCAATGTTGTAACACTCAAGAAATTAATCCAGGTTAAAAGAAAATTGTTGCATTACAATTTTTTTTAAAGTAAGCATTTTCCTCAAGACTTTAAATATCACATAAATATCTAATTTCCTATTGAAAGCATGAGGCTTATTTTCTGTGGATGCACCGCAGAATTACAGCTATAAAGCCAAGAATACAATTATTCTGCCACTGTGCTTTCAACAAACCCTGTGATACTTCAAAGTGATAGTTCACCCAAAAATTAAAATTCTCTCATCATTTACACACTCTCATGCCATCCCAGATCTGTATGACTTTCTTTCTTTTGCAGAACACATTTGAAGAAAAATATCTCAGCTAAGTAGGTTCTTATAATGGAAATGGATGGTAACGTGAATTTTGATGTTCCAAAAAGCACAGACAATCAGCATTAACCTCATCCATATGACTCCAGTAGTTAAATGAATGTCTTATAAAGCGATATGATCACTTTTGGTGTGAAAAAGATCAATATTTAAGTACTTTTTATCCATTTCCATTATTAGGACCTACTGAGCTGAGATATTTTTCTTCAAATGTGTTCTGCTGAATAAAGGAAGTCATATACATCTGGGATGGCATGAGGGTGAGTAACTGATGAGAGAATTTTCATTTTGGGGTGAACTATCCCTTTAAGAAAAAGGCAATATTGTGTTTGTTTGTTTGTTTTGTTTTATTGTAAATGCAGGGATGTCTCTTAGCCCAAACCCTCCCTCTCAAATCGGATGTAATATTAGGAAGAACTGTGTTAATGTTCCGTCAATACACAGTCACATAACTAAGTTGCTGATGAGTAAGTATTCTGATAAACAGCCAGGCCATCATGCATGTTGTTTATTTCAAACATGGTGCTAAGCCTTTTTATTTTAATAAAGCCCAAAAGTAAGGAAGAGTTTCAGTGACCTTTTTGTGATGTATTTGCTTATTCAGTATTTGATTTTTGATTTTGATTTTTTTGTATCTGAACTGTGTATTTATCAGCTCACAATTAAGAATCCCATATTCCAGAAATTAAGTGTCCATGTTCCACCTTCGGTACGATGATGCAATAGAATTTATATTGTGACTTCTTTTTCAGTCTCAAATTATTTAAAAGCTTCCATTTTAATTAATGTATTGAGAGGTTCTAATTAAACAGATTTTGTCTGAAATTTTAGAATCTCAATTGCAATTGAAAATGCATTTTTTTTTTTTTTTTAACAAAGTAGTTTTTGTGTATCTATAGGAGTAACCATGCTTTCCAAAAGGCTTCATGTATCACTCCGACAAAAGAGCTCTCTCTTGCTGGGTAAAAAATAAAGCAAAGTATGCTTCAGTTGGCAGTTTGCTTCAAACATGTATAATTGTACACTTTAAAAAGTTTGTTGTAACTCACTGGCAGACCCCAATGAAAGGGGTCATCAAACTTTTTCATTTTCTGCGCTCATTTTTGGGGAAAATCTGGAATTCTGCAGAATGTATTTAATCATGGTAAAATGTGTTACATGGAGCTAAGAGCCAGAACTAACCACATCAAGCATAGTTTTGTTTCAGGGTAAAACAAATGAAGTGAAATAATGAGGCCTTTTTTTAAAAAAAAAAAAATAGTACATTATTAATTGCAAAATAATGATCTCAAAATAGTGATATGCAGTAAAACTACAGAAATACCTCATAAAGAATCTGACTATTAAGTCCATTAAAATGTTTATCAAGTTCATTGACAGACATTCTTCATCAAAATTCATTATTGAAAAGCTCCAGAGATTAAAAGAACACCCATTAACAGTTCTTTGCTTGTCTAGACCTACAGAATAAAATACAAGAATCGGTTCAAATTATGTGCTCCACAGCTCAGGAGATAAATGCTAGTCATGTCTTTATATCAAACTGGTTAATTTTAATGTATATATTAATAACTGACCTATTTAAAGGGAGAGTTCTCCCCAAAATGAAAATTATCTCATCATTTACTCACCGTCATTCCATCCCAGATGTGAAAGACTTTCTTTCATCTGCTGAACACAAACAAAGATTTTTAGAAGAATATCTTAGCTGAAAGTCTCGTGGTACCTGTTTAGTTTCACTTTCACATCTGAATGTGAAAGTTGACATTTATAGTTAAAAAGAGCTTAAATATTGATCCGTTTCTCACCCACACCTATGTCATATCGCTAAGAAAGACGTGGATTAAACCACTGGAGTCTTATGGATTACTTTTATGCTGACTTTGTGCTTTTGGACCTTCAAAGTTTTGGTCACCATTCACTTGCATTTTATGGACCTACAGAGCTGAAATATTCTTCTAAAAATCTTCATTTGTGTTCTGCAGAAGAATGAAAGTCACACATCTGGGATGGCATGAGGGTGAGAAAATGATGAGAGAATTAAAAATTTTGGGTGAACTACCCTTTATTCCTGTGGACGGAGTTCCCGGAGTGAATTTCGTGGGAAAACGTCGTTCCCATTCAAACTGGCTACATTTGTTAGGGGAATAAAGAGTATTTCTATCTTTTCTCCACTAAATATCCCACGAAAGCTTTGCGGGTTCAGCACATAAATGCGTGGGATCTTCTGCGTCTGTGTTTGCGCAATGTGAGTGGCCAGAACACATTCACACAACAGATCGACAGATGCACACGGGAATCCACGGGCAACCGATCCACACATTCACGCAACAGATCGACACGCGCTCAATTCACAAATCCACGCACCAGAAGAATGCACAAATATACGGGTTTCTTTGCTCACAATACCATCTAAAAGTACAAAAGTGTATGTGTAATTTAATGCACAAATAAATGCTGAGCCGTTTTTATTGTATTCTTCGAGAATGCCTGTTCTGCAGTCTTGACAATGACGTATAAACACGGGCAATGCTGTGGGCGTGGTTTAGCGTGACTGACAGCACATGCCCATTCATTACAATCCAGTAGATTTGGCAAATAAATAAATAAATACATTTAAGAACAAAAAGGAAACTAAGAAAATAAAAATGTGTTCATAATGCTCAGTTTCGACCAAGAATTTTCATTTCTCACGTGTAATGTGGTTATAGATTACAGAGATATCATCTCTATAATCTGAAATAAGTGTTTTATTAGTTTTATTTATATTAAAATATTTTTTTACCCATGATGCAAAGCCCCATTTTCAGCTGTCATTAATCCAGTCTACTAAGAAAATAATGTCACATAATCCTTAAGAAATCACTGAATATGTTAACTTTGTAATAAAGTAACATTTCTTTTTGTTAGAACAGTTCAGATGGTTGTGTTACTTTATGAAGTGTGGAAATCGCAATATAGTGTCTTTTTCCAGCTGAGGAGTTTAGTACACTTGAAGTTACTTTACACTTTCAAGTCAAATTTCGGTTTTAAAAATAACAAAAAATAAAATGTTTCTCCTCAAATTCATCAATTTATTGTTCTTCGGAGAGATGAAGGCTATTCCATGCACTTCTGTTTTGAAAGAATAAAACAAACTTGATCTAACCGGGACAGAGAGAGAGGTGGACAACCCAGATGCACAACAACAAGAAGACAAGAACATCAGTCTTTAATTTGAGAAACAGACTCCTCACAGGTCCTAAAGCAGCTTTAATTAACAGTATATGCTGAACAGTTGCACTGCTGCAAGTAGAGGATTCTTGGATGAACAGAACGTTTATAGAATACATCATTTATTTAAAAAAAGAAATAGTCAATTATAACATTATAAATGCCTTTACTGTAATTTTTCAAATATTTTCAATCATTTTAATGCCCCCCAAATAACTAGAGTCCTCCCCCAGTGTATCTCGGCCATTTCCACCACTGTGTATAACTTACTTGTAAAAATTGAAAGCAACCTATACAATCTAAACAGGTTCAAACTTTTTTATCAATAGTCATTTTAAGTGGAACACCCTTTTCTTTGTAGCACAATGAGCACAATTGTGTGTCTGAGTGTGATCATGAAAAAGGAAAGCTTTTTTTACAGAAACACACAATAGAGCACTTAATGTCATAAACAGACTGTAGGCTACTATGTCTAATGATGAGACTAAACAGTGTTCAGCTGCGCTGTAAGCATGTTTTGTCAGGTAACCTAAAAACTGTGCTTCACAAAAAAAATAAAAATAAAAAAAAATAAAATAAAACTGATTTAATTTACCTGATAAATGTATTTGCACCAGCAAAGGTTTTTTATGGAGTAGATTAAGTAGAAATAGATTATTGAGGTAAATAATTATAGGTTACACCTATATAGGAAGTCTTACATGAACTATTAAGAGATTGAATGTTTTAAAGAGAATGTTAAATCTACCATACACTGCTTTATCTTTTCATATATTAAAGTAGTAGTTGAAGTAGAAATTACCACAAAATAGATGTCCCTTTCTACATTATGAACTTAAAATAATACAATATCATACTTTATTTGGCAATTATCAAGTCACAACTATTCAAGATTTCTCTTGAAAGTAAAAGAAAATATTTTTCAGTAGGGGAAAAATGTAAGGTAAAGCATAATTCCTGTTATCAAAAGGAATTTTAACACATTCACTCCCTATAGTTTTGCCACTTTTATGTAATTGTTGTTGGTCTTGTTTTGGATTAAATTACATGAGTGAGAAGCAAGCACTTAGTTGGCACACACCATTGTGATACCTCAATTAAAAATGCACCTGCTGGACTGGAAGATTGACACAAAGAGATACTCCTGTTACCAATAAGTGTGTGTAATGTTCTTAAGTGCCTGACTTCCATTTTATTTATTTATTTATTTATTTATTTTTTATATTAGTTGAAATATAAAAGGTTTTAGTAAAAAATAAAAGCCTGCATGCTTTGACATTATAATTATCCTTCATCATCATTGCAATTGTTTCCATGCAAGTTCAGTTTGTTTAAAACTATGCAATGCAATTGTACTGTGTTTTTAGGGTCAGGGGTGTCAAAGTGTGAAAATGGGACACTTTCAGCTTTCTGTTGTCCTGTTTGGATTAGGTATGTGGGGCAATTCCTAATTACTGTTTCAATTAATTACCTAGTTTGAGAATTACTAATTAATCTTTGAAGGGACACTGTTGATTACCTAAATTTATTGTCAGTTTTATAGGCCTCATCGCACTGTAAAATGGCCAGGTATTAAATACTTTCTGCACAAAATTATTCTATAGATGTTGCTTGTAAAGTATTCAGCATTTAATTTAATTATTCTCTCATCATTAACTCACCCTCATGCCATCCCAGATGTGTATAACTTTTTTCTTTGTTGAACACCAACAAGATTTTTAGAAGAATATATTGTAGGTCCATACAAGGCAAGTGAATGGTGACCAGAATTTGAAGGACCAAAAAGCACATTAAGGCAGCATAAAAGTAATCCATAAGACTCCAGTGTTTTAATCCATGTCTTCAGAAAGGATATGATAGGTGTGTGTGAGAAACAGATAAATATTTAAGTCCTTTTTTGCTATAAATTCTCCTCCCTGCGTAGGTGGTGATATGCACAAAGAGTGTGAATCACCAAAAACAAAAGAAGAAGAATGTGAACGTGAAAGTGGAGATTTATAGTAAAAAAAAAAAAGAAAAAAAAAAGACTTATAAATTGGTCTGTTTCTCACCCACAATTATCATGTCGCTTGATATGGATTTAACCACTGGATTACTTTTGCGCTGCCTTTATGTGATTTTTGGAGCTTCAAAGTTCTGGTCATCATTCATTTGCATCATATGGACCTACAGAGCTGAAATATTCTTCAAAAAATCTTTGTTTGTGTTCAGCAGAAGAAAGAAAGTCACGCATATCTGGGATGGGAAGAGGGTAAGTAAATGATTAGAGAATTTTCATTTTTGGGTGAATTATCCCTTTAATGTAGTGTCACCCATGTTTTATAATTGGCTTTCTGAGTTGCTGATGTTCAGATTTTGCCTTCAAAGCTGGCTGTGTAACCAGTGCAAACAGCCTTGATGAATGGCTGTTGCTGAACTTCCAAACATTTTCTACTATCGCAAGTTTAGGAGATTTCACAACTCTGAACCAGTAATTTAATGAAGTAAAGAGAGAACAGAGCAGTTCACCACATTAAGAATATTTAATATGCGCTCATTCAAATCATATATTTATTGCTGAAATAACTTATTTAAATCTTTTTCTTCTTTTTAGATGGTTGTCATAGACAAGCTCACCCCAGAGTAGAGAGCTCAGCTGATCTTTAAACTAGGAGCATCTGGTAATCTAAATAATGAAACAATCAATCAGTTTTTCCAAAGTTTCCTGAAGTCAACTTCCTGGAGTTATTGAGACCATTGGGAACATTCATCAGATCATATGTGATAATAGCTCAAACATTATGTCTTTATTTCTCTCATTAGATATTGTTGTGTTTTGATTGCACATTTTCTCAATATGTCAATTTTATAATGTAAAATAGTTATGAACCCAGTGGACTTAATCCACTGCTTCAAGTTAAACTACCACGTCTTTTCTGTCTCTGAGTCAGAGCTGAAACTACAGCTTCTGGTGAACTGGACGCTGAACTTTCTCTTGCAAAACACAACCTGGGGAAATTACACAACTCAAACCTCAGCAAATGCTTTTAACATCAGCCAAATTAGTGATTGGTTCCAGTTTGTAGATATTCCTGTGGTGAAGACATTTCTGCCGAGTACCTGACTGTACCAAGCAACATCACAGCAGTATTTAAAATTGTTTTGTGAGTAGCACACTTATGTCTGTATTATGAACCAAATTAGAGCACAAACAAGATGCACTGATTGCAAAAAATATTTGCTGTTTTAACTCTTTTTGAAAGACATATAGGACTGCAATGGGGAACATAGAGTATGTGCTTCACAACATATCTTCCATGTTTAAAAATTCAGATTTTTATGCTTTGTCAGTGCTGCAGACCCTCAACCAGCAGATCCTATCAAAGTTTGTAGAGTCACAAGCAAAAACAGCTCTTGTATTGTGAGTCTGGCTTTCACAAATCGCTACTTTCAGTATCACAAAAACTGCAGAACAATGTAGTTTTGTTATCTTGACCAAAAACTGGAACGAGTAGAACAATATGCAAAGAGTTGACAGTCTGATATACAATCCAGATATAAGGTGTCTGCAGTCTTATCGTGCTAACAATACTTTATGTTCTTGCCCGGTCTTTATATGCAGACATCACAGGAAGTAGAGAGTCTGGCAAAAACGATCAATTGTGTTGCTCACTCAAATCTGAGCTTCACTGAGGGAAACTTGAAACTTTCGATTACAGAACTCTCCAAACCACTGCGCACATTGACGGAACAATCCACAAGGGTAAAAAAAAAAGAGGAAAATCTGTTCTTTTTTTTTATTTGGTGCTACAATCAAAATACTGCTTTTTGAAAAGACATATTTATCTTGTTTTGTTTCAGTGCAATCTCACTGACTTGTTTGCGGAATTTACGGCAGAAAGCTTCATTTCTGGAAATCTAGTAGTTGTGGAGTTCATGAGATTCTGGTTCCAAATTAAGACGAGGACTCTATTACCTACAGTGGGAGGTGAACTCCTGTCTTGCTTGAGCGCACATAACTTAAGCTGTCAGGTCTACAGGGCACTGTACATTCCTCAAGTTTGCTACAGTAGAGATCTGATAACCATTCGTTATCTGATAATCACAAATCCACCATTGAGAAGTTACATTTTATGTTCTGTTTTGAGATTTCTTCATTACTTCACTTTCCCAGTGTGTGTGGCCCTAGAAACCCACATGTTGCATGTGTTACAGTGATAGCAATCAAATTGAAATTAACTTGTTGCATATGTTATTCAATCAATTTCCCTTATATTTTTGTACATTTTTTCAAATTAAAACTCAATTTTAATTAAATAGACACAATAGACACAGAACTCATATCACAAAAAGACTTTTCAGAAATATAATTGTTATTGAAATTAGTATAGTTTTTTTCTGTTTGGGGTCAATTTGACACATCAAAGTGACAAAACTGGCAGGAGTTTCTGCTATATGTATTTAATAATGAGGATATTGCATCGACTGTGCATGATTATTAACACATAATGCAGACTTCATAATGCAGTGTAAAGGTGGCTATAGATGGTTAAATAGATACAAGTAAGACAACTATCACAATTCAGTATGTAAATACTACCGGAATATCATAGCTGTCCATTCGATTTTGAATGACAAACATTCTATCGATGTTAGTCAGTTGGAGATTTTCAAAATTTAAATGTAAGAGTATGGAGTTTAAATACACCAAAATAGATAGCACACCAAAGAATGAAATTAGCTGCAAAATAAATATTGAATATACATAAAGCTGGTTGAGCTAAATTAATTGCATGAGACCCCAAACAGAAATAAAGTAACATTTTATGGAAGACTAAATCATGTTATATAGAATAAATATTTTTTATAATCAGTTCTTGGAAAATTAGGAAAAGTAGTGTATGTAAAGTATTAAAGGGATAGTTCACCCAAAAAATGAACATTCTCTCATCATTTACTCACCATCATGCCATTTCTTTCTTTCATTCTTTCTTTCTTTCTTTCATGACTTTCTTTCTTCTGCTGAACACACATTAAGATTTTAAGAAGGATATCTAAACTCTGTTGGTCCATACAATGCAAGTGAATGGTGGCTAGAACTTTGATGGTCTAAAAAGCATATAAAGGCAGCATAAAGTAATCCAGAAGACTCCCGTGGTTAAATCCATGTCTTTAGTAGCGATATGATAGGTGTGGGTGAGAAACAGATCAGTCCTTTTTCACCCTAAATCTCCACTTTCACTTTTACGTTCTTCTTTTGTTTTTGATGATGTGCATTCTTCATGCATATCACCACCTATTGGGCAGGGAGGAGAATTTTTTTTTTTTTTAAAAAGGACTTAAATATTGATCTGTTTCTAACCTGCACCGATCATATCGCTTCTGGAGATATGGATTAAACCACTGGAGTCGTGTGGATTACTTTTATGCTCCCTTTATGTGCTTTATATAACAGATTTGTCTTTGCACTATGTATATGTATGTATATATGTGTGTGTGTGTGTGTGTGTATGTATATATATATATATATATATATATATTTTGTCTTATTGTGTATTCTATATATACTTTATTTTCTATTAAATTTTAATTTTTATTCTATTTTTTATTATTATTATTATTATTATTATTATTAATTATTTTTATTATCACTGTCTTGTTGCTGTATTGTATTTTTGTGCACTGGAAGCTCCTGTAACCAAGACAAATTCCTTGTATGTGTAAGCATAACTGGCAATAAAGCTGATTCTGATTTTTGGGGCTTCAAAGTTTTGGTCACCATTCACTTGCAATGTATGGACCTACAAAGCTGAGATATTTTTCTAAAAATCTTCGTTTGTGTTTAGAAGTCATACAATTTTTCTTTTTGGATGAACAATACCTTTAACCTGTTGTTGACAAAAACGTTTTTGAGCTACAAAAAGACCTAAACACTAAACAGAACATGAAGGTTAAATACTTTTGTAACATCTCTGTGGACAATGTAATGTTTCAAATAGTAACAGCAGTAAACTAACAGCAGAACAAAAGCTGTAGACGTCCGCACCAAATACTGAAAGGTTTATATTTCCAAGTAGCTTTGGTGTATAAGCTCAAAAAATCATACTATAGTCCTAAATGGACAAAATAGAAACAGTACACATTATCGACTCCTCACATGCCTAACTGTTTAACTTCTGCAGAGTTGAGGAACTAAGTAACAATACTGGATTGATGAACAGAGCAACTGTCTTCACTAACTTCATTCGTCCATTCCTTTCCCACCGTCAAAACTCAGGTAGATGTTATTTTATTTTATTTTATTTTTATTTTATTTTATTCATTTATTTGTCAGGGACCATGCACAAAAAACATTAATCTCACAAGAGAAGAGATGCTTTGCACCAGATTTAGCTACTAGCTAATTTCCATCTGCAGGTAAATAAAATACTATAAATAAAAAACATGCAAATGTATGTACATACATACACACATATACATTAACAGTAAAAAAAATCCAAATATGCTTTGAATGTCCCCAAAATATTCCTTATTAATCTACAGATTTAAAGCTTAATTTCTGATTTTTGTGTTGGCCACATTAGACTATATTAAGCCCAGGATCTTGATTAAAAGGCAACCTGTAATTAACAATATTGAACAAAGTATTTCATGGTTTTGTTTCAGATGTTGACTGCACGTTGCCATTCAACAACAGTGTGGACTTCATTTTGCAAAACTTTTGCAATGCTTTAAGATGTCTCCAATTTGAGCCGCAATTTTTCAGCTGTGAGCCAATAGATTTTACTATTATGGTGATAAATAGTAATCAAATTTAATGATGAATGATTACTATTAATCATAAAGTGTGGGCTGACTGAACATAAATAGGTCTGTATGTATTGTAATGTTGTTTAAAAATGAAATATGCCTCTTTTCTTATTTGCAGCCGGAGGCCATTCCTGTTCTCTCATTGGTGCAGCAGGGACAAACTGATCATCTTCACACCATTTTTAGAGACACAGGCCAGAAAGGTATCTAATTCCTTATTTATGAATAGCCTGTGTAGAGATACTAATTATTTGGGTAACACTTTATACACTTTATATTACATGAATGTTACAGTACATGAATTATCATAAATTAATACCTGAATTAATAGTTACTTCTGCATAAATTAATGACGAGTTAAGGAATGGACTAATCAGGAACTAATGAAGAGCTAACATTAGCTACAGCATGAGTCATCTGAATTCATGCATTAATAACAATCACCTTAATGACATGTTAGTACATTTTTGATAGTTAATGCATTAATTAATATTAGGAAATAAACTAAATCAAACAGGCTTTATAAGAAAGAATTTGAAGCACTTCAACCTTAAATTAAATGTTCATAATTTACTATGGTCATAATAATAATAATAATAATAATAATAATAATATATATATATATATATATATATATATATATATATATATATATATATACACAGTATAACTTTTGATGTCTTCAGTTTCAACACAAACATCACTGGATGAAGCAGGATTATTCTGCATAATTTACATGGATCATTTTATCAAATGTTGAACACATTAAAGGAATAGTTCTCTCATCATTTACTCACCCTCATACCATTCCAGATGTATATGACTTTTGTTTCGTCTGCAGAACACAAACAGTGATTTTTAGAAGATTATTTCAGTTCTGTTGCCCATACAATGCATGGTGCAAGTGAATGGGGACCACATTTTTTAAATTCAAAAAGCACATAAAAGTAATCTGTATGACTCCAGAGGTTTTATCCATTTCTTCTGAAGTGATGCAGTCAGTTTTGGGTGAGAATAAACCAAAATGTAACTCATTTTTCACTTTACATCTTGCCATTGTAGTCTTTAGTCACAATTATTATTTCAAGCTCGATTACACTTTATAGTGCTTGATGTATCCGCAGAGCACTCGATGATGCAAGGAAGTGTGATCGAGTTTGAAATCATGATGGCAAAGGGAATTTATTTCAAAAAAGGAGTTATATTTTGGTCGGATCTCACAGAAAACCGATTGGACAGCTTCAGAAGACATGGATTAAACCACTGGAGTCTAATGGATTACTTTTATGCTGCATTTATGTGCTTTTTGGAGATTAAAAGTTTTGGTCACCAATCACCATGTTATGGACCCACAGAGCTGAGATATTCTTCTAAAAATCTGTTTGTGTTCTGCAGAAGAAAAGGGAGTAATAAACATCTGTAATGGTATGAGGGTGAGTAAATGATGAGAGAATTTTCAATTTTGGGTGAAATTTTCCTTTAATGATTGCCACCAATATTTATTCTTAATAATAATAATTTCTCTCAACCCCGTTCTGTGTAATTCTCCATTCCTTTCCCTTCATACTCACCCTACCACTGTAGGTCCTACCACTCAGTTCACTTGTCATCCATACACAGACCATGTCCTCATCTCAGCTTTTACCTCATGACAAACCAAATTATGCTAAACTATATGTGATTTAACTGGAGTGAATTCTAGTGTAGTACATGTGTTGTTGATAGTAAGTTTCTAATGATGTGCCCCAACAAGTCATGACATGATGATTCATTAACAAGCCATCAGTTGATGATAGTTCATAAGTAGTTAACAATGAATTAACACTGATTTGCCCCACTTAGTCATGACATGATGATTCATTAACAAGCCATCAGTTGATGATAGTTCATGAGTAGTTAACAATGAGTTAATAATGATGTGCCCCACCAAGTAAAGTCATGACATGATGGTGCATTAACAAGTCATGGGTTCATGGGTAGTTAATAATGAGTTAGTAATGATGTGACCCTCTAAGTCATGACATTATGCTGCATTAACAAATAATTTAATACACATGCACTAAGGTGATCCTTAACCTTTTGCACCACTGAATGACAGCTTTGCAGATCCTTGTCAATCTAGCTGTCAATTTGTCCAGATACTCAGGTGACATTTCACCTCATGCTTCCTTTAGCACTTGCCATAGATGTGGCATCAGCTGTGATAATTTCCTCATTATCATTTCATTTTTATTTTGTTTGCCATGGGACACAAAGGAAGGTTTCATTTGTAACCGATTGTATGGATGTATATTTTTAATTGAGATGGACTGCCTATCACACAGTTTCACTCTGTCCCTCACAAAAAGCTATTGTGTGGCTTCAGAAGACTTGGAATACAGCATGAGTTGTCTGGAATACTTGTATTTCAATTACTGTGGCTGTACTTTTATCTACCTTTTACATTTTTTATATTGTTGAGAAGCAGTTTGGTTTAGGCTTATGGACGGCTTTAGGGAATCTAAAATAATTTTAAAGGTATAATGTAACAACTCTTATACTGTATTTATATAATAGTATAATAAAATATATTGTGATTAAAAACACATCGAAGAGAGCCAAGCCTATGATGGAATGCACCAAACCGAGGTGAGAGTGTGATGACACTGACGTGTTCGTGATGCAACTAAAAAGTCCCTACAGTAAAGTTTCCCTTATGAGACTACCCTGAACTGACTGATGTTTCATTACTTGTACGTGTTTTCAGATATCTACCACCCTTGCTGGAAACATCAAAACCATAAATGCCAATACTTTTACTACACTGGGAAATTAAATTGTTGGCCTAACAACTGTACAATTAAACTCTGCAACACCAACAGTTCTGGCCAGTGGTCTCTCAGTACTCAGCACTGTGTTTGGGTGGACCCTCGGACAAGCTAAGGCAATCATAGGAGTACTTTTCAGTGGAACATTTCAGGTAAAATTATTTTAAGATGGAAGTGTAGAAATGTACTGACTATGAAATATTTACATTTAACACATATAGTATATAAATATATGATCCTCAAATCCTGCTTATATGCACTAAGTTAACAGCAGAACACTGCTAAGACAACTCTTCTGACTTTCATCTGCAGCTCATCAGTGCCAACAATTTGCCGGATCATACAGTATGCCGCTTTCATCAAAAAATCCAAAGCACAAGAACTGGAAGGGAATATTAAAAGTGCCGAGGCAGAGCTGAAGCACCAAATGTCAGCTAATGGCCTCAGAGAATTGACCCGATTGAAATACAGATATAATACTATTTTGTCGCAGAAGATGGAGTTTTGACTATTTAGGGCAAGGAAGTCATACTTTGAGTCAGGGGACAAAGCAGGAAAACTTCTGGCTAGATATATAAAACAGAGAGAGTGTTTTTCTACCATTCCCTCAATAAAATCTGCTGGTGGTGAAATTTTTACCTCGGCCATTGATATTAATAATGTTTTTAAAGAATTCTATCTTGATCTTTATAGTTCCACGTTTTTGTCTACTGATAAAGATATTAGAAACTTTGTGGAACCATTAGATCTCCCTAAACTGACGACTGAGCAAAAAAATTATCTTTATTCTGAGATAAACTTGGAGGAGCATGACGAGGTAATTAAGGTCCTGCCTACAGGCAAGGCTCGTGGGCCAGATGGCTTTGCTGCTGAAATTTTTAGATCTTATGCTACAGAACTGGTTCCACTTTTGTAGAAGTTTATACGGAATCATGAAAGAATGGAAAGCTTCTGCCAACCATGACACAAACCCGGATCAGTCTGATTCTTAAAAAGGTCAAAGATCCAAGCGAGTGTAAAAGTTACCATCCAATTTCCATGATCCAGTTAGATGTTAACATTTTGTCCAAAATTTTGGCTAACCGATTAAGTAAAGTTATGACATCTCTTATACATACAGTTCAGGTGGGGTTCATTCGAGGCTGCAGCTCTTCTGATAACATTAGGTGTTTCATCAATATCATGTGGTCAGTGACAAATGATCAGATTCCAGTCAATGCCATCTCACTTGACGCTGAAAAGGCGTTTGATATGGTAGAATGGGATTATCTTTTTAAGATTTTGTAAATATATGGGTTCGAGAATGCTTTTATTGGTTGGATTAAGTTACTTTATTGACACCTGGTAGTGGCGGTACAAACAAATGGATTAATTTCAGATTATTTTACTCTGGATAGGGGCACCCGGCAGGGTTGCCCTCTTTCCCCATTATTGTTCTGTCTTGCCTTGGAACCATTAGCAGCCGCGATAAGAAGGGAAGATGATTTTCCAGGGGTGGTGGCGGGAGGTGTGGCGCATAAACTTTTGCTTCACGCAGATGATATTTTATTATTCGTCTCCAACCCCACTAGATCTATGCCTTGCCTCCACAGAATTATTAATTCCTTTTCTAAATTCTCAGGATACAGAGTTAATTGGTCTAAATCCGAAGCTTTGGATCTGACAGTGTACTGTCCAGTAACAGATTCCAGCCGGGCACCTTCCAGTGGCCCAAATAGGGCATTAAGTATTTGGGCATTTTATTCCCAGCAAATTTGTCTGATTTAGTTAGAGTTAATTTTGATCCCCTAATAAAAAGGGTTTCGAGTGATGTGAGTAGGTGGGCTTCATTACATTTATCTATGATTGGGAAAGTTAATGTTATTAAAATGAATTGTATTCCAAAATTCAACTACCCGCTACTATATCTCCCTGTAGATGTCCCCCTCTTTTATTTCAAGCAATTGATAGCATAGCGAAGTCCTTTATTTGGAATGGTAAATGTCCCAGATTACATTTCAACAAGTTACATAGGTTGATTGACAAAGGTGGGCTAGGCCTACCCAAGATTTAGTTTTATAATTTTTCATTCGGTCTCAGACATTTGACTCATTGGTCACTTCCACCTGAGAGAGCCCCTCCCTGGTTTGGTATTGAACAGGAAGTTCTTGCCCCTATTTCACCATTGCAAAGCATCTCTATCAAATCTCAGACATTTATTTAAATGTTGCCTCGAGCATATGGCAGAACCCTAAATTATGTATTAATAAGTCCCCTTTCTGCTGGTCAGAGTGGATTGTGAGGGAGGTTTAATACACTCAGTGACCTATATGAGAATGGAGTGTTGAGATCTTTTGAAAATTTGGTTCAACATTTTGGGGTCCCCAGATCTCAGTTTTATAGGTATTTACAAATGTGCCACATACTCTGTACTATTTTTGGGAGTAGCATACACCCCCCTAAATTACTGCTTTTGGAAAAGGCCATGTGGCATCAGTGTATTACTCCCTGCTAATTCAGAGTCTGGGGGACGGAGCTTTAACTTCTATCAAGAGATTATGGGAGAAAGATTTCAACTTGGTATTGGAGGAGGGAGTGTGGGCTAGGATTCTTAAAAACAAGTCAAGATTTTACATAGATTTTACTGGACCCCCTCTAGATTGTATAGGCTTGGTCTTAAAGACACACCCACCTGCTGGCGATGCCAATCGGAGGATGGAGACATGACCCATGTTTTTTGGTGGTGTACTGAGATCCAGAAATTCTGGTTGAAGGTTCAGAATTTTGTGTGTGATGTGGTGGGCACTCGGATTTCGTTTTGCCCCAGACTTTGTGTTTTGAGCGATGGGGCGGACATCGATGTGGGGAATAGTCACATAGAGAACTGGGTTCTGACCTGTGTGATGATCGCTAGGCAGATTATTTTGGGGGGTTGGAGGTCAGCTGGTGTGCCACCATTTCCGGAGTGGTGCACGGAGATAGGGAGGGTGGCGGCTTTTGAAGAGGTGTCATTGAGAAGACGGGGTAACTTAGATTTGTTTGTCAGGAAATGGGGCAATTATTTTGAGTTTTTGGAGGGCTCTCGGGTTGGGGCGTGGAGAGAATAGTGTAGTTTTGGTTAAGATTATTATATAATTTTTTTTTTTTTTTTGTGTGTGTGTTTGTTTGCTTTTTATTCTGTATATCTACGTAGGAAAAAGGTGGATACAATAAGGGTAAAAAACATTTAAGTAAACGGTTTCTTCTTTTTTGCCATTTTAAAATTTAAGGGGATAGTTCACCCAAAAATGAAAATTCTCTCATCATTTACTCACACTCATGCTATCCCAGATGTGTATGACTTTCTTTGTTCTGCTGAGCACAAATTAAGATTTTAAGAAGAATATCTCAACTCTGTAGGTCCATACAATGCAGGTGAATGGTGATCAGAAATTTGAAGGTCCTTAAAGCACATAAAGGCAGCATAAAAGTAATCCACATGACTCCAGTGGTTAAATCCATATCTTCAGAAGCAATATGATAGGTGTGGGTGAGAAAAAGATAAATATTTAAGTTTATTTTTTACTATAAATCTCCACTTACACATTCTGAAAGTGAAAGTTAAAGTGAAGATTTACAGTAAAAAGGATTGAAATATTGATCTGTTTCTTACCCAAAGTGATTGCATCGCTTCAGAAGACATGGATTAAACCACTGGAGTTGTATGAATTACTTTTATGCTGCCTTAATGTGATTTTTGGATCTTGAAAGGTCTGGTCACCATTCAATTATAGTTTATGGACCTACAGATCAGAAATATTCTTCTAAAAATCTTTGTTTGTTTTCAGTAAGAAAGAAAGAATGTCAAACACATCTGGGATGGCATGAGGGTGAGTAAATGATGAGAGAATTTTCATTTGGGTGAACTATCCCTTTTAAAAAAAAAATTATTAACATTAATATTTCACATAAATAATACATATATTAAATAATTATTGTATAGTATAATGATAATAAAGTATCTGTGTTCAAATGCTCATACAATAAAAAAAAATAAAAAAAAACATTTTCCATTTAGCTGTTTCTTCTTTTTGGTCAGTAAATATTAAATGTTTGTTTTTATGTATGTACATTAATGGAATAAATACTTCATAGTCTCTTTTTCTATACTACAGAACACACGTGTAATATCAATGAATTTTTTTAAATTTCTGAGTTTACTTGTTTAAAAACAAAAAGG
Organism: Myxocyprinus asiaticus; assembly: GCF_019703515.2. Lineage (NCBI taxonomy): Eukaryota > Metazoa > Chordata > Actinopteri > Cypriniformes > Catostomidae > Myxocyprinus > Myxocyprinus asiaticus. The sequence continues at coordinate 32,130,774 of NC_059357.1, read as the reverse complement.
GTATAAAGTCGAGAGCTTTTATTTTGAAACAAAGTCGTCATTTCCGGTCTGATGGTTCGCTACCCATGTAAAAAAAAATACCGCGACTTTGATGTGCACAGAAAATGATCGGCGCAAGTTTTTTGAGTGGAGATAAAACACGAAATCCACCTGTAAAAGTGTTATCAAGTCAGTTGCGTGAGGGGAAAGAGTGTCAAACACCACATGGGAAATCAGAGTATGTTATTAGAAGACTTGGATCAAGCACAGCGACCTCATTACAGGTGTCAGTAGTCTGGATGCAGGGGACTGTGGTGGAGGTCCAGTCTGATCTCAACACCGTTCTGATTCTGGACGAAACCGGCAACTTTCTCGTCAGTGGTGTTAACAACGTGCCAAAAGGAAAACCCTGCCTTAGTCCTGGTTAGTCGCGTTGACGTTATGAATGGTTATAAATAACTTTTCTTGGTTTCACTGACATAGGACCATAGTATGAATATGTGTGATGCTGCTGCTTCCCCACTGACGTCAACAAAGAAGATAATGTTTTAACCCAGATAATAACAATGGTCTTTATGATAAATGTGTCATTAGATTATAAACAGTCACATTGATTGCTTCTTTTTGCGTACAGTTTACTTAACTTGGCTGTTTTTATTTAGACCTTATTTTACATTTTTAACTAGAACATGTAGAATATGTACAAGATCGATGTAGCATAAGACAGCTGCTTAAAAAATAGTCAACATCTTAAAAAAATAAAATAAAAAAAATGAGCAGAAAATAAATAAATACTTGTGCAAGGCCAAATACTAAATCATAAAATGTTGCAGTAGTGTACTTATATTATATTCAGGTTCAATACAAGTTAAAGGTGCACTCAGTCATTTTTTCCTCATTAAAAAAGTTTCACTCCTAAAGACATCAAATGTAATTTTATTTAAACAGCTTAACAGTTTAAATAGTACACAAGTTGTAACGGAACAGTTATTTTAAGTGCTTTTATAAAATTATAGGCTTCATATTTATGCCTTTTAATCCCTCCTAAAATTGTCCCATTCACTTCCATTGTAAGTGCCTCACCGTAACCTGTTTTTTTTATATATATATATATAAAGGTGGGACTAGTTGAAAGTAGTTTTTGTGGTAATCAATATTATATTATGCCACTAATGCTGTCAATTTAGCTTAACTTGTATAACCTGGAATATTCCATTTTTAATAAACTGAAAGGTTCTCCTTTGATTAATCTTTTAATGAATCCATTTATATATGGGTTTAAATGGCACTTTCCACAAATAAACAATTTGGAGTTCCATTGCAAGCAATAAAGTCACAAATCCAATGTTCTTTGGAATTAGAACCGCTAGATATGTCCAAATTTTGGTAACAGTGTTGCAAAAATCGCAGACCTCATATAAAAAGAGAATAAAACAATTTAAATAATGTTTCATTTTACCTCCAGAGATGGACAACATTTTCTGAAGGTTAAACTAATTTGACCTTTTCTTGAAAAAGCCCTGATTTGAATACTTCTTGTGAAATTGCCACAACATTTTGTGTGTGTGAATTTACAGTTGGTTGTCCTGGTTGCAAATTAACGAGACATACTCATAAGATTATACTGTTGTTTGTATGACCATATTAATATTCATGAGCTGCTCCATCACTGAATTTTAAATCATACTTTGGTGTCCACAATCAGTGAGATTAAGATATTAAAAAAAAAAAAAAAAAATTTAAAATTTAAAAAAATGACCAATTTCATATAGAGGATTCTAGCTGTCAAGAAGCTAAAGTAGTGTTTGCAATGAGATGCTCAATCTGTTGAGTTGTTTCCACAGGAAAATATGTCATGGTTATGGGGGTCATCCAGTCTCATAGTCCAGAGCCAGTACTGCGTGCAGTGAAGATGGCAGATCTATCTGAAAATGCATCGATTCACAGGAGAAACTGGATATTTGAAGTGGAAGACCTCCAGCAGACATTACCATAAACCTTTTTTGTTGTTTGTTTCATGAGACTGATAGTGGCTTTTATTCATTTTGCTGCTGCACCATGCCTTCACAAAATTTGCACAATATTACAACAAGTCACAATGAAGTGAAATATACACTTTTGGTGTTTTAACTGAGAAAACGTATACATAATATTTCGTTCATCACGAAGCAGGTAACAGTATAGCGAGAAGGTTATGCTTTCTGAACAGCAGTAATTATGCATAATAAACTAGTTGTGCTATATATGTTCTTATTACAAATGGAAATGTGTTATTACATAAATTATTATAGAGATTATTACAATGTGATTAAAATGATCTAGTTTTAGGGAAAATCAATCAGTATTCAGACCTTTATTAAAGACACATATATATGTATACATATGCCTATGTGTATTTGGGTTAAGTCACTGTAACATTTTGTTCCTTTAAAAATGCACATATGTTATACAACTGCTCTGCAACTACTAATTACAACTGCTTTAGATTCTCTTGTGGACTCCTAAAACGTAGTTACAGTTTGGACAGTGGTGTGTAACATCCTTCAAACTGTCCACACAGAAGGGAATCAGGCAACAACCACAGATGCAACTAGAGTAAGACAAAAACAACAAAGGGCAGAACAGTAGGGGGAGTTTTCAAGTGACATCAAGCATAGAATTGATAGCAGTTCTTAAAAAAGAAAAAAATTGTATATTAAGTTTTGCTTGTCCTTACCCAAAAATGGCCAGGCCTGCACAAGAGAGCCAGGCTAATGCTCCTGATATGTAGTGCAGGTGAGTTACCGCATTTTGTGTGCATACTGGGCAGTATGCCTGCACCGGAACAGCTCCAAACCCCAGACCAGACTGCATGTATACAGTCTGCATGGCCACTAAAGAACAAAGAGATGGTTAGAGGTAGCGCATCATATGTTTGCAGTTCTCAGAATCAATTTGCTCTCTGAAACCAGCAATCCTTTTTTTAGCTGCATGCTGTTTAGGTGGTTTATTAGCTGGACTACCAACTTGTGGGGTGGAGGTCGACCTGGTTATATCTTCCAAATCGCTACCAGCAAAAAGACGGCCGTGACCTAATTTGTTCAGCAGGGTATCCACTAATGTGATTAACCTTGTAAGGAATAGTTCACCCAAAAATGAAAATTTTCATAATTTACTCCCTCATGCCATCCCAGATGTGTATGATGTGATCACAGTCTCCTTGGCGATCATGATTTCAAGCTTGATTACACTTCCTAATGCAATCTAGAGCTCTGCATGTATGTCAAGGAGGAAGTGTAATTGAGCTTGAAATCATGATTGTGCCTTGAGACTGAAATGGCAAGATATACAGTGAAAAAGGAGTTATATTTTGGTCTGTTATCGCCCAAACTCGATTGGATCGCTTTAGATGATATGGATTTAACTTCTGGAGTCCTATGGGTGACTTTTGTGCTTCCTTTATGTCCTTTTTAGAGCTTCAAATGTCTGGTCACCATTCACTTGCATTGTGAGGACCAACAGAGCTGAAATATTCTTCTAAAAATCTTAGTTTGTGTTCTGCAGAAGAAAGAACGTCATACACATCTGGGATGAGGGTGAGTAAATAATGAGGGGATTTTGATTTTTTGGGGTGAACTGTTCCTTTACATTCTAAATCATTCTTAAAATTGGAGTGATGTATTATTTTTGGAGAGAAATATTTAGCATCTTTGTTTCATTACATTTGTAGTCAAAAGACAAAACATGTTAAAAGAATACAGAGTGTCATTACCAGGACTGGTGGTGACAGGTTGAGTTTGTGGGGGTGCTGGATACATCTGGCCATCGGCTTGTGTTGGATATGGAGGCAGAGATGCCTTTGTATCAACAGGAGGATAGGGCATCGGACCTCCTGGTGGGTAGTTCGGGCTTGTACCTGTTGTGTCCTCATAGGATGGTGGATGTCCCACAAGTGTTGTTGTCTCCAATGGGGGTGCGCTTGCCATTGCCTTTGGTGCTTTAAAGTAATAAAAATGACAACCACCGCTTCTTTGATACTATAATTAGTAGGCTAATCGTTCTCATTTTAATGTAACGTCATTTACAGCATGATTCGATTCCCGATAAGTACGAACTGCTTTAAAGCAGCAATCTATTAATAACTAGTTTCATTTTAACTAAAAGTGAAACAAAGTTCCCAAAGCTGTCCGTTAGAATCCAAAACCTCAATAAAACATCACTTTGCTCGTTTGAAAAAACACACATTTTTATAACAGCAAAAAGTAATACTTACTGTTTGTTCGCGTCTTCTTGTGAACACAATCCCAAGAGCTCAAGAAGTGACCAGTTCTAGTTTTTTACGCACTAGCTGTATTTCCGACCCACTGATGGGTGGGTTCAAGTCTGTTCAAAGATTATGAAACTTAATGAAAATTGTCGACAAAATAAGCTGTATATAAAGTAAAATGTATAACTAAATGCGTGTAACATAAACGATTAATCGATTATCGATTAATTACGGATTTTGGCAAAAAGGGGGAACGCATGGACGTTTCCCTAAAATTCTGATTTTTGGTCACATGATTTACAGGTAGTCCTTCGCCATAAGAGTGTTGCATTACATTATACAAGACTACAAACCAGCTATGCATTTCTCCATTTGTAGCTTAGCTACTCTTGGTTAAACCATAAATTGTTTACAATTTAACATTTGTTGTGGTATTTGAAAATGTGGAATTTTTTGGTTAATCTTAATATAAATTATATAAATATACAATTATATAAATTTAATAAAATATATTAATTGAATGGAAAGTATATAGGCCAATTTTGGTATAATATATCCAATAGAAACTTTTTTTTATTTATGTATTTTTTTTTTTTTTTATGTTTTGTTTTTTTATTATTTATTGAAAAATATTTTATAGGCAATACAACTGAATAATGCAGCCATATAAAAATCACCAATCTGAAACAGAAACGTCATTATGGTATTTAATACCTAATTTTAAACTTTTGGAGAGCAGTACATATATTTAATTATTGTCTTTTATTAGCCTATATTTTTCACCGATTAAGGTACGTCGAAAAGAAACAGTATAGGATATATTATGGTGTGGCAATGACTTGTGCAGAAGTAACTTAGATAAAAACCTGATAAAATGCACTTAGATAACATTGGACTTCTTAGTGCAACAGGGTTGTTTGGCAAACTTTTAATTATTTGTTGAATATCTCTGGTTGAACAAACATTAAGATACCCAAACCAGGTGCAAATGGAAGCTCAAGTTTTTAATAATTTATAATTATATTTATTTATCACACATTATACATATACAGTGAAATAATTTTTTTTCACATATCCCAGCTAAGCTGGGGTCAGAGTGCAGGGTCAGCTATGATACAGCACCCCTGGAGCAGATAGGGTCAAGGGCCTTGCTCAAGGACCCAACAGTGGCATCTTAGCAGAGAAAAAATCCTCCACATGCAGCAATGACAGCTTTGCAGATCCTTGGCATTCTAGCTGTCAGTTTGTCCAGATTCACAGGTGACACTTTACTCCACGCTTCCTGTAGCACTTGCCATAGATGTGGCTGTCTTGTCGGGCACTTCTCACGCACCTTACTCTAGCTGATCCCACAAATGCTCAATGGGGTTAAGATCCATAACACTCTTTTCCAATTATCTGTTGTCCAATGTCTGTGTTTCTTTGCCCACTCTAACATTTTCTTTTTGTTTTTCTGTTTCAAAAGTGGCTTTTTCTTTGCAATTCTTCCCATAAGGCCTGCACCCCTGAGTCTTCTCTTTACTGTTGTACATGAAACTGGTGTTGAGTAGGTAGAATTCAATGAAGCTGTTAGCTGAGGACATGTGAGGCATCTATTTCTCAAACTAGAGACTCTGATGTACTTATCCTCTTGTTTAGTTGTACATCTGACCTCCCACATCTCTTTCTGTCCTTGTTGGAGCCAGTTGTCCGTTGTCTTTGAAGACTGTAGGTACACCTTTGTAAGAAATCTTCAAAGCAATTTCAAGCATTGTCTAGACTTCATTCCTCAAAACAATGATTGACTGATGAGATTCTAGAGAAAGCTGTTTCTTTTTTGCCATTTGCCATAGTGATGGTGCTGTTTTTTACATCAGTAATGTCCTGACTATACTATGATCAGTTGAATGCCACTTTGGTGAATTAAAGTACCAGTTTCCTTCTGAATCAGCAAAATCTGTACATTATCCCAAACTTTTGGCCTCCAGAGTATGTATATATAGCCTGTATGTACAGTATGTATGTAAGTTTTAATACCCAATGTGCTAACCATCCCAAAAACCAATGTGATCTTAAATGATGTTAGTCAATTAGCACAGCTTATCAGGCTTACAAATCTTGAATGAAAACATAACTGATATCCATCACTCTTAAATAAAATTAGTATATTTAAAAAATATTTCTCTGTATCATCTCTAACATCTTTGCAGAGAGGTTTCATTTTTTGTTTTTGACACAGATAAAATGAAAAGTTATCTTCACCTTAACAGATTTTAACATTCAATGCCCTGACAGAATCACTCAACAAGACGAATATTTAGATATTGCACTTTTGTGAAATTAAAGGGTCATGAAATGCTTTATATATATATATATAGTTTCATTATCTTCCCTGAGGTCCACTGATAATGTTAGTAAAGTTTTTCACCAAAACTGTCATAATTTAGTAATATATGATCATTTACCACCTTGTCACAGGCCATCTTTTTGAAAAGCTTGATTTTTGCCTCAGCTCCTCCTTTAAACTTCAATGTAAAATGTTACATTCTGTTTCTTTCTGTTCTGATTGGCTAACAGCGTGCAGTGCCTCAAATTCAGCCATTTTAAAACTCAGTTGAAGAGAATGAACAAGCACCAAAACATTAGAAATTTACATTTTATGGGTTACACATAATGCACATCCAACACATTGCATCTGAATATATTACACTATTCATCTCAAGCTCAACTGTTAACACTCACACCCTGTCTACACCAGACACTATAATCAATGATGCTGTCTACCATGGAAGCGTCCGTTGTGGCGCATCACTCCAGCAGTAAATAAACAGGTGTCCCGTTCCATTTTGTGCTGGTGCTAATACTGCCAACAACACAAAGAAATGTTTCAGAAATGTCCAGGTGTAGACAGCGAGTCAGCATCATAAACAATCATGACATTTGAAATATTAATGAATGGAACTGTTTACTTACGTTTTTGCTTGAGTCCAATAGTGTTTTTAACTGCCCCATATCCTTCAGTGATGATTCCTTGGCAAAGACTCATTTTATGACCGCTTCATAAGATGCTCACATCCTGTTTATCATCCTGCACTGAGGTGCACATCGCCAGAAACAAATCAAAACGGTCAAAGACGTCCATCTAGTCAGTGTGTGTTTACATACACCAAGAATTAAAAATAGCTCTGATGGGCAAAAGAACAGTTGAGCAGTTTAGCAGTTGAGCAGTTTAAGCAACAAACAAGTGGCAACAGCTGATGAAACCTCGTCTTCTCTTCAGAGTTGAAACTTGACACTGTGTCTTTTAAAAGCATGCCAGTGACATAACAACAGTCAAAGACGTCTGTGTATGGTATGCTTTTATACAAAAATAATTCAAAATAGTCCAGTGTGACATCACTAACATACGGATGTAAAGAATGGGGCGTTTTGGCAGTTTGGTTTCGTTAAATGCTTTTATTGCACTGGGGATTACATTTTGAGTTCTGAATTTTACAATATGTTTTTAGAGTAGAAAGACCTCTTATATGTCAAAATATCAAGGAAAATTAGATTCCTCATGACATAACCCCTTTAATTAACTTTGCGCCAACCGGCACTGGTCTCCCCTATATATCTGCACATCTGTGGGCTTACTGAAAAAAACTGTGTTGGATTTACTTAAAATATGTTTGTGGCATTTTTGCATCACACTTTTAAGTAAATTCAGCTTATGGTCATTGTATGTCAGCATAACTAGAAAACCGTTGTTAGATATAGACAAATGTATAAGTTCATTCAACTTTACATTTAGTCATTTAGCAGACATACACTATATTGCCAAAAGTATTTGCTCATCTGCCTTTAGACGCATATGAACTTAAGTGATATCCCATTCTTAATCCATAGGGTTTAATATGACGTCGGCTCACCCTTTGCAGCTATAACAGCTTCAACTCTTCTGGGAAGGCTTTCCACAAGGTTTAGGAGTGTGTTTATGGGAATTTTTGACCATTCTTCCAGAAGCGCATTTGTGAGGTCAGACACTGATGTTGGACGAGAAGGCCTGGCTCGCAGTCTTCGCTCTAATTCATCCCAAAGGTGCTCTATCGGGTTGAGGTCAGGACTCTGTGCAGGCCAGTCAAGTTCTTCCACACCAAACTCGCTCATCCATGTCTTTATGGACCTTGCTTTGTGCACTGGTGCGCAGTCACGTTGGAACAGGAAGGGGCCATCCCCAAACTGTTCCCACAAAGTTGGGAGCATGGAATTGTCCAAAATCTCTTGGTATGCTGAAGCATTCAGAGTTCCTTTCACTGGAACTAAGGGGCCAAGCCCAGCTCCTGAAAAACAACCCCACACCATAATCCCCCCTCCACCAAACTTCACAGTTGGCACAATGCAGTCAGACAAGTACCGTTCTCCTGGCAACTGCCAAACCCAGACTCGTCCATCAAATTGCCAGATGGAGAAGCGTGATTCGTCACTCCAGAGAACGCATCTCCACTGCTCTAGAGTCCAGTGGCGGTGTGCTTTACACCACTGCATCCGAAGCTTTGCATTGCACTTGTTGATGTATGGCTTGGATGCAGCTGCTCGGCCATGGAAACCCATTCCATGAAGCTCTCTACGCACTGTTCTTGAGCTAATCTGAAGGCCACATGAACTTTGGAGGTCTGTAGCGATTGACTCTGCAGAAAGTTGGCGACCTCTGCGCACTATGCGCCTCAGCATCCGCTGACCTCGCTCTGTCATTTTACGTGGCCTACCACTTCGTGGCTGAGTTGCTGTCATTCCCAATCGCTTCCACTTTGTTATAATACCACTGACAGTTGACTGTGGAATATTTAGTAGTGAGGAAATTTCACGACTGGACTTGTTGCACAGGTGGCATCCTATCACAGTATCACGCTGGAATTCACTGAGCTCCTGAGAGCGGCCCATTCTTTCACAAATGTTTGTAGAAGCAGTCTGCATGCCTAGGTGCTTCATTTTATACACCTGTGGCCATGGAAGTGATTGGAACACCTGAATTCAATTATTTTAATGGGTGAGCGAATACTTTTGGCAATATAGTGTACAAATGAGGAACAAAACAAGCAATTTTTCAAACAAAAGTCAACAATATCTTCAATATCGCACCACCAAGTTCTCACATAGGCTGGAGTAGTAAAGATGCTAGCGCAGAACAGACAGACAAAGATTTATCTTTTTTTTTCTTTTCTTTTTTTTTTTAAGTAAGTGCATTTAGTGTGCATTTTAACAGAAGTGTTTTCAACTGTTTCTTGAATACTGAGATGGTTTCAGCAGATTGTGTGGAGGTTGGAAGCTCATTCCACCACAGAGGAACAGAGAGAGTGAATGAACGTGAAATGGACTTTGAGCCTCTTTGCGACGGGAACTTTATTTACTTAAAAAAGAGGTATGTCACACGAATTGTTTCTAATTATCATTTATATTACCGTTTCTACTTAATTTAATTGAATCAAATGAAATGAATGACTGAGGTCAGTCATTAAACTTGATTCACACTACAGCTATGCACATTCACATGGACAAGGGGGGAAAAAGAGGATCCAACTTCACCAAAGGGAACACTAATCACCCTATTGGTTACGAAACAACGAATTACTTTAAAATAACATCACTAATACTAAAAGGGGCAGAAATCTCTATGAATTCCCAATAACAACGAATTAACCCTTGTGCGACCTTCAGGACATTTTTGTCTTTTTCATTTTTGTTTTTTCGATCATTTTGGCTGTTAATGTCAATGGCATAAATTTTGCCAAAGGTGTGTATTTTTGGGGGAATTTTGATATTTCAACCTCAGTTCCTATAATACATCTATAATACACTGTGTACACAAAATAGTTACACTCAGGACCTTCAGGACAAAATGTCCCCATTGAAAACCATTAAAACTGCAATATTTGATCCCAGGTGCCATTAAAGCATAAAATCATGAACTGTATGATATTATGCTTTCATTCCGGAGCCCTGGCTTCAAAATGTAATTTTTTATTATTTTCCACCAGATGGCGCCATTTTCCTCATGTTTAGCCTATGGAGCAAATACATACTGTTTTCCTATTTTCTGTTTGCTGTGTTATAGAGCACTGCAGACCAATTGAATAAATGATGCAGCTAACACTGTATGGGTGTGTTGGAATGGATGTCAGAGTGTGTTTTGTATGTGTGTATTGAGAAACGTGTGTGTGTGTGTGTGTGTGTGTGTGTGTGTGTGTGTGTGTGTGTGTGTGTGTGTAAAAACAACAGTGGCATAATGCATAAATACTTTTGTGAATCTCTCTTCATTCATCTGTGAATATAACACAAAGGTCCTTCTGAGATAGACAGCCCATGTCCGCGCAACCTCTTTTGCTGTTGGTTGAAACAGCATTCGCTGTATTTGATTGGATATATGCCTTTTTTTTTTTTTTTTTTTTTTTTTTTTTTACAGCTGTGATCTCATTTCCTGTTCTGGATAGTTTATATATATATATATATATATATATATATATATATATATATATATATATATATATATATATATATATATATATATTTGCATAGGCTAACGGGAATGTAGGATATTGGATTTAGATTTTGCTCTATAAAATATAACCGCTGGTAAAGGACTGATTGTTGCTGCTTAGCATGAAGTGCCGCGAATCGTACACGAAATGGTTCAGAACGAGACAACGCATATAACGGTTATTCTTTAAGAAAAATCGGCCTGGTTTCGGTAAGATTCACTTTTAACTATGAAACGGTTTCCTTCATTTCATATCAGTATTTGTATCTGAAACGCTATTGTTTATTCCAGTATAAGGGCATTTATATTTCATGTAAATAGTCACTGTTTCGAATAAATAGGTTATATGACTTATGTTTTTTTCCCGTTCAAAAAGGAGTTTTGTGCTGAAACAGTGGCTGCGGCCTTACTTGACACTTTCGTTTCCGATAATAGTTTTGAAATGTCGTAACATGAATTTCAGTAAACGAGGGTCATTCATAATGATAATTAGAGCACGAGCCCATGTATCACTGTGGCGCGTGGGCAAGGTGGAAGGACTTTGCTGAAATGCTCACAGCAAATGTGTTGCATAACCTGTGGCTTCATGTAGGAGATACACAACATTTTGTACAGTTATGATAGCATTTCTTACTGCGTAGTTACACTAAGCTCGCAACAGTAGTTTCATATTGCAGTAATTACCTATCAAGTGTCGTATTTATCATATCCCCAAATACTTTCACCAAAACTATGCATGTCAGAGGACTACAAACAGTACATTTTATTGATGGTATTAATTGTAACATTGCCACTTTGAAGTTTTCTCAGTTTAGATAGCAGCATCATCATCCGTTGAGGCTCAAAGACAATCAATTTCACGTTCTGTGGTGCTCAGTTTCATGCATTACTACTTATCCAATCTAAGGGGTACTAGAGAGGGCATTGCCCCCCTAGTTTTTTCTTGTGCAGCCCTTTTATTACTTCCCTCTTATTGTTAAAGTCATATGTCTTATTTCCAATGTCTTTCAGCTGTAGGAGGAGCAGTAATCTACAAACGCTTTGCAGAAGCCTCTGCCTCTTGTGGAGACCAGCATCTGAATATTTCCTGGACGGACAGGATGTCTATCATGGATCATAGCCCCACCACTGGAGTTGTGACAATCATTGTAATACTCATTGCCGTTGCTGCACTAGGGGCGTTAATTCTTGGCTGTTGGTGCTACTTGCGACTGCAGCGTATCGGCCAGTCTGAAGATGAAGAAAGCATTGTCGGTGAAGGTGAAACCAAGGAGCCCTTCTTGCTGGTACAGTATTCAGCCAAGGGCCCACGGGTGGAGCACAAGACCAAGCTCACCCCTAACGGCACAGAGAGCCACACCTAATCTCTCTTCAATCCAAAATGTGTGGTGGACCATGTTCAGGCTCTTTCAAGTCTAATGATTTCAAAACGTCACATTATTATGCAGTACTGACGTTAAAATCCATTTGAAATGGCGCTAGAACTTCATCTTATAAACAAGCTGATAAATGATGACAAAACTAGTGCATGCAGTTGTCTACTTTGTTGCTTTGAGTAATGACCATTGATTGTTTTCACCCCTTTTGTGGTGGTCCGGTATAGAGCCCTATTATAATGTGAAATTGACGATTGTCTGCATTTGTTGTCATATGCAATGCTATTTATCTGTAAATCTATAGCTGATTTCTGAAGCAAAACCAAGAAAGATGGTTTTATGTGGGGGTTTTTTTTTTATTGTTGTTGTTGTTTTTTTTACCTCAACTGCTTTCATCCAGAGCTGGCTCTGGTATTAAGAAGGTCAATACACATTTTCATTTCATTGACCATTTCAAAACGATGGTTAAAGCTTTCGATCATTTTAAAGCTTTTTAACCACTTAACATTGTTTTATTTTTAATAGAAGCACACCAAGATGCCATAAATGGGTGACTCACAAAATCTGTCAAGAAATGTCCTGGTCATATGTAAACCCAAATCAATACAAAAATCAATATCTTTTTAGGACCTTTATAGGCATAGTTTACCCAAAAATGAAAATTCTCTCATCATTTCTCACCCTCATGCCACCCCAGATGTATACACTTTCTTTCTTCTGCCGAACACAAAGATTTTTAGAAAAATATTTCAGCTTTGTTGGTCCACACAATGCAAGTGAATGGTGACTAGAATTTTGAAGGTCCAAAAAGCACATAAAGTCAGCATAAAAGTAATCCATAAGACTTCAGTGGTTTAATCAATGTCTTCAGAAGTGATACGATTGGTGTGGGGAGAAACAGATCAATATTTAAGTTTAAGTAACTTTTTTTACAATAAATCTCCACTTCCACATTTTTTGGCATTTTGCCCCCTACTGGGCAGGAAGTAAAAAAATGACATTTGCAGAATTGGGGTAAAAATGTTAATGGTCCTTCATTTTCTTAATGCAAAGTATAATTCCTATTTGTTTCTTTGATTTTGAAGTAAATTGGACAAGGACATTTTCTTGACAGGCTTCGTGAAAATCACCCAAGTTTTGTGAAAGTAAATTGGTTTACCAAAGGTCTTAGATTACATTCAGCCATGGTTTACGATCATGCTGTCGTTTGTACTTTTTAACTTTCATTTGATGTGTTACTGATTTCATAACAGCACTTGCTGTTTTCAATTTAATCCTGCTAGGAAGCCACAATAAGAATGAAGGCCAATGACTGGGCCGCATTTATTATAGTTTTATTCTGTTGTGGATCCAGAGGCATTCACTTTTGTGGTTGAGCACATTTCTACATTGTAAGGTTGGGATCATTTTAAAGTGTAAATATTATTTTTATAGATCACTTGTTGTGCAGCTGGATAACAAAAAAGGTCCTTCACGGTATTATTTTCTTTCCTTTGAATCCATGTTTTTGTGATGTAGCAGTGTTTGCTGTTTGTACATGTTAAGAAATTGAGAGAAATTATTTATTTTTATACAGTATCCATGCAAATGTTGTCTCTAGAATTCATTGAGCAAAATCAACCAGCCTTTTAAGGAAGGTAGCCAAATCAAAGCCTGAAAATACGGCTAAATTATTTAATTGACGTTATGAGTACTTTATCATATATTTAGGGCACTGTCATACATTCCACGGTGAATGATTTTTATGAATTGAACAATTTGAGCCGTCCAATAAGCCACATGAAGGACAGTACATGCATGTTAATTGAATCTGCATATTTGAGAATAATGCGCTCAGTATATTGATTGTCACTCAACCCAGTGTGTCCAGTGTTTTGACTGTATTGAACAATAAAACCGCCTTTGTAACTAGAGGAAATGTCAGCCTAGTGTCTGCTCATGAGTTTTGTTTGCATTTGCAAGATTCTAAAATGTTATCTTCAACCCTTTTTTGAACTGTTATAAGTAGTGCTGGGTTTGAATTTAATGGCTTAATGATACCAAACACAGTACCATATATGGCTCTCATCTGAAGGTAACATATGGATTAGTAATAGTATTTTGTGTTGGAAACACACTGTTGCTGGTATACAATCCACAAAAAAAAAAAAAAAAAGACATAATACATCCATTTAGGTCTACTAGTGCATTAAATCAGATACTGGATTCTGACCTTTACAATTCTGAAAGTGTAGGTCCAATTTGGATAATTATGTTTGCTATAATAATGTGAATGCTTTCAAAGATTTAAATGATCTTGCTTATGTAGCATGATTATTGTATTTACTTGTATGTATAACAATACAGGGAGTGTTGAGAAACCACATGTCTGATGAACACAAACTATGTGCAGTGTCTGAGGTATGCTTACTGCAGTGCAGAAATGTTTGAAAGAATGGATGGAAACCACGACTACAGAAAAATGCCATACATGTCTAAGAGCTTGTGTAGTGTACCCTACGGTGTATGACATACCTTTAATTATTGAAGTGCTGTTTACCAAAAAAATATTTTGTTTGTGGCAACTCATGGAATCTTACACTAAACAGTGCTGAACTTTTACATCAAAACAAGTGAGTTGCCACAACTTTTGACCAATTTTTAAAAACAAATGATTAAATCTCATTTTATGTCTTAACTATAGTCAGCATCTGATTTTAAACCAGAGCATGAGTGCCTTTCAACAATAAAAAAAAATTGATTTAAATGTAGGAAATAAAATGATCAAAGAGCAAAATCTAAATGCTCACCAGATCCAAGCGAGAATGCATTTATTTAACATTTTTACAGAGGTGCAACTAGAAAGGTCGTTCTTATCCAATATCTCTCACTCAAGGATAAAACATGTCTTGACATCAACCTAACTCCCTTGGGTGATGCCAACCATATCCCTTATCACGTCTCTATTAATACACCTAAATGGTATAAATTTGGAAGCTGAAAAGATGAAGACTTTGCATTTTATGTTGGTCCTTATAATACCAACAGGCTTTAACACAGCAATCATACAATATACTAATTTGGTGAGGATGCTGAATAACAGAAACAGGACCCAACATTCCAAAACGGGAGTAAAGAAACAAAACAAAACAAAAAAAAAAAAGACAGAAATCGGTCATGAAATCTCAGAGGGCTTCTCTCAGTATATCCATTATGTCCTTCCATACCTATATACTGCACTTTTGCTTTGGGATTCATGAACAAAATCCACATTTTACTTCCTGAAAGGTGATCCGCCATGATATTTAATAACAAAAAAATAAAAAGGCGATAGTGCATTCATTTTAACCAGTCATAAAAGCAACAAAGCCAGTGATAACTCTGAACACAAGGCCAGCTCTGTGCTTTCCATTAAAATCTAGGAGGAATGCTTTTCCCTCCTCCGCCGAGAGCTACACCATGCTTGCCTGATTCAATACCGAGCCCAAGATGTATTTTAGTTCCAGAACACCCTGCATCAATCGTCAAATTAATTAAAACATTAGTTAATATCTTTAAGTAGAAAACTATATTTGCCAAAGTCATTATCATTTGGTGCCATCAAGTGATCTTTTCTGGCTTTGGCAAGTTTCATCAAAAGGAATTCTCTTCTGTCCTTCCATTCCTTCAACTCCTCCTCCCCATGTGCCAGCTTACAAAGTTCCTCCTCTGTGCAGGTGCCCTTGAGGAACCTGGAACAATCGAAACAAATCCGTTAACAACACTGGCTCAGCCTTTCGGGACACTTTGACCGGTGTTACACATTAACATGTGACTCACCGCTCACAGACTTTGAAGGTGCCTGTAGGGAAGCGATATTGCCAGCAGTTCTGATCGTCCTCAGAGTTGAACACTCGCTCTTTATGCTTCTCAGAGGTGATGTGCTGCTGCCACTGCTTGTCGCTGTTGCAGTTTTTCCCACACAACCAACAATGGTTGCCAGCCTGATGAAACAGCAATATTTAGAACAGGCGTACTCAACTTCAGAAACTCAGGTGCAGCAAAGCTGAATCCATGTACCCTCGAGGGCCGCAATCTTAATTTTTCATACACACACACACTAACTAATTATTATTATTCATTTTTAGGGATAGTTCACCTAAAAATGAAAATTCTCTCATCATTTACTCACCTTCATGCCATCCCTGATGTGTATAACATTCTTTTTGCTGAAGACAAATTATTTAGAAAAAAAAAAAACAATCTCAGCTCTGTGGATGAGACAGATCAACATTTAAGTCCTTTGCTTTTTTTTTTTTCTTTTTTTTACTATAAAATCTCCATTTTCACTTTCAGATGTGAAAGTGAGACTGGAGATTTATAGTAAAAAAAATAAATAATATAAAACTTTAATATTAATCTGTTTCTCACCCACAGCTATTATATCGCTTCTGAGGACATGGATTTCACCACTGGAGTCTTATGGATTACTTTTATGCTGCCTTTGTGCTTTTTGGAGCTTGAAAGGTCTAGCCACCATTCACTTGTCTTGTATAGACCTACAGAGCTGAGATATTCTTTTAAAAATCTTCATCTGTGTACTGCAGAAGAAAGTCATAGACATCAAAGATGGCACGAGGGTGAGGAAATAATGAGAGCATTTTCGTTTTTGTCAACCATCCCTGTGTCATTTTCTTTTTTTTTTTATTTTATTTTATTTTTTAAACATAAGGGTTGTACAGATCGATTTTCTGATAGCTAAGTTGTTGTCACTGTGATTGTCAATTAACAATCACCATGAGTGTTCAACATCACATACACCAGAGATGTGTTCAAAAACAAGAGCGATATATCCAAAATTAGCAACAACAGTCCTTCAGTGACAAGTCAATGATTTGTTCACCCCCCCTTAGTGTTTCTTCGTCAAAGTAGATCACTAAAAAGCATTTGCGTGAAAGCTCCTCAGCGCAGTCACTGCAGGAAAAACTGTTATTTTTTCCCTGTACATACTGTTGTCATGACGAGTATATATCTCTGATGAGCTATTCAAGAGATTGGACAGATTCGCGCCATGTTGAGTAACTCTCATGTGAGATTACGAGCGTGCATGTCTGACTAACAGACCGCGCGTGAGCGCACGTACGGTGTATGAACGTGCGCAGATCGTTCACCGCTCTCATAACATCAGCCATGCTCAGATATTATTTGTTTGTTTTTTATTTGTAACATCCTCTTGCAGTTGAATTTCCTCTCAAACGTGATTTAGCAAATGTAGAGAACTACCGTAAATCCTCATGAAAATGGACACTTCACAATTCATACAGATTTGATAGGTTGCTGATGTCTGATGGTGACATCATAACAGAGGCTGCAAAAGATCGCTCGAGGGCCACGTGTTGAGTAGCACTGATTTAGAAGAACGTTTTAAGAATGCATTTCATTAAGTTCTTTTTGATACGAGGAAGAGCTACTAAGTTTTTGAGAAAAGCAAATGGAAAATGTGCAAGTGATCTTACTAATGCCAGTCATAAGATCTAAAAGTTACATTATTGTAATACACAGTTTCTCTGATATATAAAACTTGAGTTTAAATATTAAAATTTCCATACCACTTCCTCTGCATAATCTGTGGGCATGTGAATCTGTTTGCCATTCTCTCTGGCAGCACTGCTGGAGGTTTCCTCACTCCACCCCGGCTTCTGTGACAGCAGCCACATCTCATACAGCTGCTCCATGTCTGCAACTACACACACACGATATTGGTGACAATATATTAAATGCAGTGTTGGGAAATGGAGTACATGTAATCTGGACTATATAAACGCATTACAAAATAAAAGTACTTGTAATTAGATCAGATTAATTACTTGTTTATGAATTACATATCGATTCAAGGGACAGACAAATAGCAAATTGATTTCATGTTTACTAAGTGTTGGGAGTTTAACAAAGATAAAAAAAAATATATATATATTATACTTTTTATTCAAACCAACATGACTGGCTGGATTACTTATACATTATATTGCCAAAAGTATTCGCTCACCCATCTAGATAATTGAATTCAGGTGTTCCAATCACTTCCATGGCCACAGGTGTATAAAATGAAGCACCTAGGCATGCAGACTGCTTCTACAAACATTTGTGAAAGAATGGGCCGCTCTCAGGAGCTCAGTGAATTCCAGCGTGGTACTGTGATAGGATGCCACCTGTGCAACAAGTCCAGTCGTGAAATTTCCTCGCTACTAAATATTCCACAGTCAACTGTCAGTGGTATTATAACAAAGTGGAAGTGATTGGGAATGACAGCAACTCAGCCACGAAGTGATAGGCCACGTAAAATGACAGAGCGGGGTCAGCGGATGCTGAGTCGCATAGTGCGCAGAGGTTGCCAACTTTCTGCAGAGTCAATCGCTACAGACCTCCAAAGTTCATGTGGCCTTCAGATTAGCTCAAGAACAGTGCGTAGAGAGCTTCATGGAATGGGTTTCCATGGCCGAGCAGCTGCATCCAAGCCATACATCACCAAGTGCAATGCAAAGCGTCGGATGCAGTGGTGTAAAGCACGCCGCCACTGGACTCTAGAGCAGTGGAGATACGTTCTCTGGAGTGACGAATCACGCTTCTCTATCTGGCAATCTGATGGGCGAGTCTGGGTTTGGCGGTTGCCAGGAGAACGGTACTTGTCTGAAGGCATTGTGCCAACTGTGAAGTTTGGTGGAGGGGGGGATTATGGTGTGGGGTTGTTTTTCAGGAGCTGGGCTTGGCCCCTTAGTTCCAGTGAAAGGAACTCTGAATGCTTCAGCATACCAAGAGATTTTGGACAATTCCATGCTCCCAACTTTGTGGGAACAGTTTAGGGATGGCCCCTTCCTGTTCCAACATGACTGCGCACCAGTGCACAAAGCAAGGTCCATAAAGACATGGATGAGCGAGTTTGGTGTGGAAGAACTTGACTGGCCTGCACAGAGTCCTGACCTCAACCCGATAGAGCACCTTTGGGATGAATTTGAGCGAAGACTGCGAGCCAGGCCTTCTCGTCCAACCTCACAAATGCGCTTCTGGAAGAATGGTCAAAAATTCCCATAAACACACTCCTAAACCTTGTGGAAAGCCTTCCCAGAAGAGTTGAAGCTGTTATAGCTGCAAACGTTGGGCCGACGTCATATTAAACCCTATGGATTAAGAATGGGATGTCACTTAAGTTCATATGCGTCTAAAGGCAGATGAGCGAATACTTTTGGCAATATAGTGTATATTCCAGAATTATAAACTCAGCAAAAAAAAAAAGAAACGTCCTCTCACTTTCAACTGCTTTTATTTTCAGGAAACTTAACATGTGTAAATATTTGTATGAACAAAGATTCAACAGCTAAGACATAAACTGAACAAGTTTCACAGACATGTGACTAACAGAAATGGAATAATGTGTCCCTGAACAAAGGGGGGGGGGGTCAAAATCAAAAGTAACAGTCAGTATCTGGTGTGGCCACCAGCTGCATTAAGTACTGCAGCGCATCTCCTCCTCGTGGAGTGCACCAGATTTGCCAGTTCTTGCTGTGAGATGTTACCCCACTCTTCCACCAAGACACTTGCAAGTTCCCGGACACTTCTGGGGGGAATGGCCCTAGCCCTCACCATCCGATCTAACAGGTCCCAGATGTGCTTAATGGGATTGAGATCTGGGCTCTTCGCTGGCCATGGCAGAACACTGACATTCCTGTCTTGCAGGAAATCACGCACAGAACGAGCAGTATGGCTGGTGGCATTGTCATGCTGGAGGGTCATGTCAGGATAAGCCTGCAGGAAGGGTACCACATGAGGGAGGAGGATGTCTTCCCTGTAATGCAAAGCGTTGAGATTGCCTGCAATGACAAGCTCAGTCCGATGATGCTGTGACACACCGCCCCAGACCATGACGGACCCTCCACCTCCAAATCGATTCCACTCCAGAGTACAGGCCTCAGTGTAACGCTCATTCCTTCGACGATAAACACGAGTTCGACCATCACCCCTGATGAGACAAAACCGTGACTAGTCAGTGAAGAGCACTTTTTGCCAGTCCTGTCTGGTCCAGCGAAGATAGGTTTGTGCCCATAGGCGACGCTGTTGCTGGTGATGTCTGGTAAGGACCTGCCTTACAGCAGGTCTACAAGCCCTCAGTCCAGCCTCTCTCAGCCTATTGCGGACAGTCTGATTGTGCGTTCCTGGTGTAACTCGGGCAGTTGTTGTTGCTATCCTGTACCTGTATCTGCAGGTGTGATTTTCGGATGTACCGATCCTGTGCAGGTGTTTTTACACGTGGTCTGCCACTGCGAGAATGATCAGCTGTCCTTCCTGTCTCCCTGTAGTGCTGTCTTAGGCGTCTCACAGTATGGACATTGCAATTTATTGCCCTGGCCACATCTGCAGTCCTCATGCCTCCATGCAGCATGCCTAAGGCACTTTCACGCAGATGAGCAGGGACCCTGGGCATCTTTCCTTTGGTGTTTTTCAGAGTCAGTAGAAAGGTCTCTTTAGTGTCCTAAGTTTTTATAACTGTGACCTTAATTGCCTACCGTCTGTAAGCTGTTAGTGTCTTAATGACCGTTCCACAGGTGCATGTTCATTAATTGTTTACGGTTCATTGAACAAGCATTGTTTAAACCCTTTACAATAAAGATCTGTAAAGTTATTTGGATTTTAACAAAATTATCTTTAAAATACAGTGTCCTGAAAAAGGGACGTTTCTTTTTTTGCAGAGTTTATATTAGCCATGTTTTATGTTGTGAAATGGGCCCGATTACCTTATCGGATCATGCTTTTGTTTCAGCATTATTTGATTTAGGCAAATTGACAACAAGGTCAAGAAATTGGAGATTTAATGTATCCCTTTTGGAGGATGAAAACTTCTGTAAATTAACTTGTGAATGGTTTAATGAATATAAATTAAATAATGAAATGTCCTGTGTCAGAAGCAACCAAATGGGATGCACTGAAAACCTCTTTACAGAGTCAGATAATCTCAAATGCAGCATCCCAAAAAAAAAAAAAAAAAAAAAAAAAAAAAAAAAAAAAAAAAGAGAAACAAGCTCTATTGGAATCCTTACTAAAAGAGGTACTATATTGGGAAACCTTACATAAACAGTGTCAGGGTGATATAAATTGGCACAAGTTGAATATTGCAAGATCCAAGTTAAAAATGTATTACTCGGACAAAATGAGAACACAAATAAACTGTTCATACCATAAAAAAAAAAAAAAAAAAAAAAAAAAAAAAAAAAACAGGCATGTCATATAATTGGATCTTTTAAGACCAAGGATAGTATAAGTTATAACCCTTCTGAGATTAATCAGACCTTCTATCGTTTTTATTCTAAGTTGTATTCTTCTGAAAAACTACTTCAAATGATTCAGAGGATCTTTTAGAGAAGGTTAGTTTTCATCTTTGTCAGAATCTGATATTGAGAATAATCTAAATTGCCCTTTCAAACTCGAAGAGGTATTAATTATCAATAATTTGCCCCTTAATAAGGCACCTGGTCCTGATGGCTTTACAGTGGAGTTTTATTCGCTTTTCTGGTCAGAATTAGCTCCACTGTTTATGCCGATGTTAAATGAATTTTATAGCCAAGGCGTTATTCCAGATTCTATGAATATAGCTCAGATATCTTTGATTCTTAAAAAGGATAAAGACCCTTTAAATTGCTCCTCATATCCTCCAATCAGTCTCTTAAATGCAGACTATAAAATAGTTACATAACTGCTTCACGACTTGACACTGCTCCCAAAACTTAAAGGCCTTTCAGACTGGTTTTGTCAAAGGGAGATCTGTCTCAGACAATACTAGGATACTCTTTAACCTAATGGATTATATTAAGTCACATAAAATTCCTGCTTTATTGATATTGTTAGACGCAGAAAAAGCTTTCGATAGAGTGGAATGGTAATTTATATTTTCAGTTCTTGAGAAACTTAATGGGTTTTATTTCTATTAATTGGATTAAAACTCTTTATACATTCCCAAAGGCAGTAGTTACTACAAACTCATCGAATTCGAAACTCATTGAAATGACTAGATGACGTTATCGACAAAGTTGACAAAAAAAAGTCAACAAAAATTTTAGTTGTCGAATAGTCATTTGATCTTATTTAACACAACACGAGATCATTTAAAATGCTAATGATGGTGCAGCAGAGCAGCACTTCAGCTCGCGCTTGATTGAGGAGAGGAAGAACGAATAGCTCACAGTGCAGATGCACTCCAAACTTTCCAAACAGATTAAGATGATGTAGACCACAAAGTATGAGGGAATTATAATAAAAATGCAGATAGTAAATACAGAACAGAAGCAGTGCCGTTGTGACGTGAAATAAAGCAGAGCCATACATGCCGTTCCACTGAAGCAAAACTTCAGAGCATCTAGTCAGAGCATCTAAAAAGGTAACACCCCAGTGTTACATCTTTAATGCATCCTTTATTAAAGTTCAAATAATAAGGAAACGGGTTGTATAAATAAGCACAAACTCCGAAACTGGCATTTCTCTGTGCGGTCAGAGCCACTTATAAGAGTTACGTGAAAAACAGCGCGAGTTTCAAATTTCTCCCAGCTGATTCACTGTCTCGCACGGAGGAGCTCATCACTCGCTGCAGCTAGATTATAACGTGATGGCTCGCGACGTAGTAAATCATAATGTGGGTCACGGTGTGCATCTTATTGTGAAGAAAATCGGCGATTCAAGCTCTATTAGGAAGAGAGAATTTGTTTTTTGAGTTAAAGATGGATCGAAATCAAAAGAACAAAAAGGTGAGAGTGTGTCTTATGGTGCGTTCAGACCAGAGGCGTCAAGAGCGTCAAATCGACCGAAAGTCATTCATTTTCTATGGCAGCCAGCGTCTAGTCTGTGGCCGGCGTGTCTTGAGCGTTGTGGCCGTCAGAGGAAAGTTAAAGTGTGGGCAACATTATGGTAATGAGATTTGACATGGTTGTTGGCATGCCAGGTGAGTTGATGAAGTGGATATTATGGTTTATATAATATTATATATAATATATTGCATGCTAATTTTGGCACCATAGCATGCAAAACTGTGCTGCCTGATCAATCGGTAACACATTTATACCATCAGCGTTTGTCTTTTTATATTTAATTACTTTATGCCATCGATCGATTTCTTTCACATTTAAAAGATTTCATGAGGATATATGCTACTTGTGATAGGTCGGCAAAAAGATACCGGTCGACCTGTCTGGATGTTTTGCGGCCCCTTTAAATATAAAAGCATTTCGAACGAACGTTGCCGCCTATTTCAACTACGTCAGAGCATCCACGAATCTTCGATAGCGTTGTTGGCAGGGCAGCCAGAGCGAATTTTGACGCTCTCGCCTCCTCTGGTCTGAACACACGGTTAGCCCATTAAACAATGCAAAAAAAAAATCTTTTTTTTTTTGGGGGGGTTTGTTTTCCGATATAAATATCTAAAACTCCTTAAGTACATTTACTTTACTGCAGAAGAAAAACTTGTTATCTGAGAATGTAGGTTAATATAATTAAATATTTTTAAATATCCAAAAATCCTTAAAACAAGATACATTTACCTGAGAAACAACATAAGGTATTTAGACTTGCTTTCAGAGAATGTATCTTGAATAGAAGTAAATTCTCTCTTCACTGCACTGGCAGAAGTATGAACAAGTGAAAAAAAAAAAACACACTAATATACAAAATATACATTCAATATACATTCTCTGAAAGCAAGTCTAAATATCTTATATAGGCTATTGCTTCAAGTAAATATTTCTTGTTTTAAGAATTTTTAGACAATTTTCAAATGGAAAACAAGACAAAAACACTTGATAACAATAGGATTTTTTGCAGTGTTTTTTTTTTTTTAACAAATAAAACAAATAAAGTATTTTTTCTCTTTAATTCAGTGAATGTCATTTAGAGGTATTTTTAAAAGATGATTTTGTCCACTTTGCACATCTAATACAACCTTTTAAGTCGGGGCACAAGCTGAATAATCGTTTAAGAGCTAATGATTAATCGTTGCAATAATCGCCGAATAATCATTCTAATAATCGTTAGTCAATTATCAAAATAATCGTTAGATGCAGCCCTAATTCGAAGATTTCTACGTTAACAAAGGGAACAACGCAGGGATGTCCTTTGTCCCCTTTATTATTTGCTCTAATATTAGAGCCTTTGGCGGAATCAGTTAGGACCAATATTAACATACATGGAATTCAAGTAGATAATTTCGCATCATAAACTCTGTACGCAAATTCTGTATTGCTTTTTATGACAAAACCGGATACATCGGTCACCTCTTAAATACTATCCTTGAATTTGGACAGCTGTCTGGCTGTAAAATAAATATGAATACATCTTTAGCTTGCCCATTATATTCTATTTTTATACTTACCAAAAGCACTGTACTAAATTAGGACTACCAAATTTACAAATTTAAGTTTCATAATGTTAATACAATTATACATAAGTTTTTTTTTTTTACTAATGTTTAAAATAAGTGTAAATTGGAACTTAATACACTTGATTTAAAAAATAAAATGCAATAAGTAACCCAAAGGCAATCAGATTAGATTACCTAAAGAGTGTAATTTTAAACATTACCGATTACAATTATAATTTTAACAGACTATAACCAGATTATATTTCAGAAGTAATCTACCCAACACTGAATAAGTGATTTTGGTAACACTTAAGGTTGTATTCATTACCATTTGTTAACTAACAATGAACAATAATTTAAGCATGTATTAATCTCTTTGTTAATGTTAAATTCAACAAACTAATACATTTATAAAATTAAAAGTTGTATTTTTTAAAATTAATGCATAATGAACTAAAACTATAAATGAACAATTTTCTTTACAAATTAATAAATGCTGTAAAAATATATTGTTAGTTCATGATCCCTAATAAATTTGTTATCAAATAAAACCTTATTGTAAAGTGTTGCTGTTTTTTTGTGTGTGTGTGTGTAATTATCGGCATTGAGCAAAATGAAAAACCAAAAAGGCGATAAACTTCTTTCCAGATTTTCTAATAGATTTTTTTTTTTAACCTGTTTTTAAAACCATCTATTAAAGTATTGGGGAAAAAGGTATCACTTAATATGCTAAAATAGTATATAAATCTATGGTATGGGTTTAAGTGCATTTTAATTGTTTTTTCTTGAAAATGGAACATATTTATAAAAGTAGCCATTAAAAGTGGAAATGAACTTCATGTAACCTACTGAAGGGTAAGGCACTCAAAATGTATGATGAACTTACTATTATTATCTTTCATGAAGGTCCATAAATCTCGTTCCTCTGTGCTGTGTGCAAAGCTGCAGTTTCCAATGTACTGACACTTTTTGCCTGATGCCACATGCAGGCAAATCTACAAACATGCCAAAAACACACAATTAATCAATAGACAGAGGTTATTATATTCATAAACCTTAAACTTGGTGAAAAAAAAAAAGTGATGGAAAAATCCAGACTGGAATTTTTCATGAACATTTTTGTAAGCATGAATTCTACATTACACTTACTTCAAACTGAGCAGGAATGGGCTTTTTTGTTGGGAGAGGGCGAACTGTTGTCCACTTTTTCCGTTCAACTGAGCTAACCAGAACCACTTGTCTCTCTTTAGACCAACTGGTCAACAGGAAGTCACAAAAAAAAAGAAAAGAAAAGGAGATACTATTAGTCACTGTCAAAATATTCAACTTAAAGCTGATGCGTGTCATTTTTTCAGTGTTTAAATTCTGGGATACCCAGCTTAATATGCAGAGTCAACAATAAGTGAGCCATTTATAGGTTTATTTCAACTAAAAGAGTAACACTATGGTGCTATTAAAACATTGCTGTTTGAGCAGCCCAATCAGCCTGACACAGCAGTTTGGGTCAGGACAATCTATTTTGTACATACAATGGAAGACTGAGGGATTTTTGCTATTCTGTCTGGTGACGCTAATGTCGCAAATTAAACACTTCAGTTTTAAAAACTGCAGTTCAGCGAGTTAATATATTCCATACTCACGGATGCCTAGCCTTGGCACTGCAGTACTTCTTGTCTTTGTCTGGCTCACTGACTTGACCGTTTCTCCAACACTGCGCACATACGAACTGCAACTTCAGGTTAGGTGGTCCAAATCTGCGCAGGGCTTGGAGCACCTATGAGGTTGCAATAAGAAAGACAATCCAAGAGATGTCTCAGAGAAATGTGGGCACAGATTTCTATGATATGCAGGGTTCCCAAACTTTTTGGCCAATGAATTTCCATGACCATTCCAGTTGTTTGAAACTACTGGACACAGCCTTTTTTTTTTTTTTTTAACAAATAATTTTGATTTAGACCAAATTGTTAATGAATCTTTTAGACAAATGTGTACCAGACAATTCAATGAGAAGAACTGACTCAGAACGATTTGCTAAAAAAAATAAAAAAAGAATCAGGTAGCAATATGGCTTGCCATTAAGTTTCACTCCACAAAAGAGTATTGCCAAGCCAAATAAACACTTTAGAGCAAAGTATATTAACTTTAATTTTGATATTCCCTGAAATTTCCAAATTTTCCATGACCTTAGGAACCCTGGATATATAGTCGGTAGTTCCGCTACAAACAAACTCTACCTGGGCATGAGTAGCAGCATCCATATTCCAATATTTCTGGGACTCTTGAACGATACTTTCATGTTTGATACCTAAAACCAAAACACTGGTGTTTAGATAGTGTTTTATGTACGCTCTGATGTCTTAATATAATTCACTCATCCTGAGTGGCAGGTCACCTTGTTCACTCTGCATCATCCAGACTTTGAGCTCAATGAGGCTGTGCGCATAAAAGCAGGAATCCTCTCTCTGACACCCATATCGCACCTCATGCCTACACAGATCCATCTGGCAATAAGGGTGGTAGGAACGGATTTTGGAGTACCTAACGGTTTTGTCCTTCAAAATATGTACAAGGCACCTGAGGAATAAAGCAATAACATCCTTCTGTTATTCATAAAACTTTGCATGACATCATGAGTGTCGCACTATGGGTTTTTATCTTTTATTCAGAACAACTTCATTCAATGCAAGGCATGCCCAGACAGCAAATGTGCATATTCATGCCCACACAAGAAGAGACGCTTACTTCTTTTCCTCAAATGCATGCTTTGTCACTGGGTGAGAGCATAGACTGGGGTTGTCCTTATTGGTTTTGCTGATTATTCTGGGTTTGTGATCAAAGCACACCTAGAGACCAAGTCACACACGTTAGATATTTGTACAGCTTCATAAAAATGATGCAAATTTCAACTGTGACTTGACAAACACTGAAACGGAAAATCCATTCCTTTGAAAACCGGTAATTCCAGTTGAAGAATGATGAAATGAGCTGGTGTGTTAGAAGGCAGATTTTAAGACTTGTAAACATGGAAATATGACTCTAGATACAGTGGGTTGAAAAGTCAGAGTTCACATAAAAAAAAAAAAAAAAAAAAAAAATATTCTAAATGTAAACATGGAAACAAGCAGAATAAACATTATGAAGTAAACCGCATAAGAAATGGCTTCTGCACTATTTCTAGGTCACTAAATAAATAAAGGAAATTTGCAACATTGACCATGTTAACTGATTTCCTTGCTTCCATTGAAGCACACAGGACACTCTAGGGAATATTCTCCAATCATGCTGGATAACGTGGATCATACATTTTCCACAAACTTATGAAGTCCTTGCCAGTTTGTGTGCATGCTGTCATTAAAGTAAAATGGGTAAATTCATGCTAACTTTTCCCTCAAATTGTTAAGCTGATAAAATAATTTGTGATGAACTGTATTAAATAAAATTTTCACAAGCAGTTTGAGACTTTTTGATCTCACTGTACAGAAGGTAAATTAACTTGCAGGTGTATCAGGGATTAGTCAGTAATTCCATCTATATCGAACAAGCCGTTTGAACAAAAACAGCACACTTTACCTCACAGAGGAACATAAAAATCCCATGGTGCTCCTGTAGGATTTTAGGAACAGACAAATTGATCTTGGGTCTCGATCCATAAGGATCACATAGATTGTCCCTGCAGATGAAGCCTTTGCGTTCCAGGGTCCACACATCAATTTCCTCTTGGCAGTAAGCAAAGGTACAGTGTCCTAGATACCTGCATTCTTGTCCCATTGCTACATCTATAAATCATAATATTTGGAGTCTGTAAGTAAGGGATAATTTACAGCCAGCTGATAATTATTGCAAACAGGGTGATCAGGACCCTGTCACAAAAGCAGAGGTCATTCAGTGGCCAGTATTAGGGCTGTGAATCGATTAAAATTGTAACCGAATAAATTACATAATATGCCGATTAATCACATATCAGTATTTGCTGAGGACCCCAAATAATCTATAATATAATTCAGATCATTCAAAAAAATACATTGTGGCAGACGAGTAAAGAAATTATTAGACAATACAAAAAGGCAATATATTGTTTTGTTTCATATCATTGAACATAAGCTTATCACTGGCCAACAGTGCGAAGTAATCAGTTTCGCAACCAAGTTCATCAATTTGTCCGAGGTAGACTTAAGGGCTGTTCACACAGGCCGAGTTTTTGCATTCTGTCTGCACTATTTCAGTTGTTGGTTAATTGTGGTAAACTTAAATTGTTCCAATGGTAGACAAATTCTTTATTGCAGAATTTACATACAGTTCAGTAGGCATGATTTGTTTTATATAATTAAATAAAATTGATCGCGTTAAATAACCATGTAAAATCAACCGCCCTATTCAAGCATCAATTACGGGGTTAAGCACACCAACAGGTGTGGTGATAATGACAACCGTTTGGACTCTCGTAAAGCTTTTGTTGCGAGTGTCACTAGATGATACATGCCAAATTTCACGCGATTCGGACATACAGACTAAAAGTTTGAAAATGCAGGTTTTCAATTAAATTCAAAATGGTGCACAGGAAGTATGGCCGACCAAGGCAAATTTGTTATCATTGTACAGCTAACTACACCCATTACAAAAGGCAAAAATTGCTTATAACTTTTGAAAAATTACTACATTACACCACTTGGTGGCACTGTCCCCAAACTTTTTAATACCTTCAGGACATGGCCCGGTGACACATACCAAATTGTGTAACAATAAGCCAATGAGTTTCTAAAATTCAACTTGTAACAAAATTCAAAATGGTTGACGCCCAATATGGCCGACATATGAAAATTGGGGAACATTCTACTCTATATGCCCCAATGACTCTAAAGAGACCAGTCTCATTTATTTTAGGCCAAACTATTCAGAAGTTAAAAGCAAAAAAAGCCATTTTGCATATTTCTTGACCACTAGGTGACACCGTCCCAAAACTGTGCAGGTACCCTCAAGTCATGCTTGCAATCATATAAACTAATAAGTTTCGTGTCAATACACTTGACACGTTGCAAATTTACAGCCTCAAGTCCATTTTGGCATGCTCATTGTCGAATATGTTGCTGTCTTTTTGTCACAAGTATCTCTAGATGATAAACTTCAAGCGAATCGGACATACTGTCTCAGAGATCGATAAAGTACACTGGCGGCCAAAAGTTTGGAATAATGTACAGATTTTGCTGTTTCGGATGGAAATTGGTACTTGAATTCACCAAAGTGGCATTCAACTGATCACAAAGTATAGTGAGGACATTACTGATGTAAAAAAAACAGCACCATCACTATTTGAAAAAATTCATTTTTGATCAAATCTAGACAGGCCCCATTTCCAGCAGCCATCACTCCAACACCTTATCCTTGAGTAATCATGCTAAATTGCTAATTTGGTACTAGAAAATCACTTGCCATTATATCAAACACTTCTGAAAACTATTTGGATCGTTAAATGAAGCTTAACATTGTCTTTGGCAATGTCTTAAGGTCGATATTAGGTCAAAAATGGCAAAAAAGAAACAGCTTTCTCCAGAAACTTGTCAGTCAGTCAATGTTTTGAGGAATGAAGGCTATACAATGCTTGAAATTGCCAAAAAACTGAAGATTTTATACAACGGTGTACATTACAGTCTTCAAAGACAAAGAACAACTGGCTCTAACAAGGACAGAAAGATGTGGAAGGCCAGATGTACAACTAAAAATCAGAGTCTCTAGTTTGAGAAATAGACGCCTCACATGTCCTCAGCTGACAGCTTCATTGAATTCTACCCACTCAACACCAGTTTCATGTACAACAGTAAAGAGAAGACTCAGGGGTGCAGGCCTTATGGGAAGAATTGCAAAGAAAAAGCCACTTTTGAAACAGAAAATCAAAAAGAAAAAGGTTAGAGTGGGCAAAGAAACACAGACATTGGACAACAGATAATTGGAAAAGAGTGTTATGGATCTTAACCCCATCGAGATTTGTGGGATCAGCTAGAGTAAGGTGCGTGAGAAGTGTCCGATAAGCCACATCTATGGCATGTGCTACAGGAAGTGTGGGGTGAAATGTCACCTGAGTATCTGGACAAACTGACAGCTAGAATGCCAAGGATCTGCAAAGCTGTCATTGCTGCACATGGAGGATTTTTTGATGAGAACTCTTTGAAGTTGTTTGAGAAGTTCGGAATCTTTTTTTCAAATTGTAATAGTAATTTTTCATGTTATTAATGTCCTGACTTTACATTGTGATCAGTTGAATGCCACTTTGGTGAATAAAAGTACCAATTTCTTTCCATAAGAACAAAATCTGTACATTATTCCAAACTTTTGGCCGCAAGAGTAGGTTTTTCGGAAAATTTAAAAAGCCGGAAAATCTAGTGAGCAGAGCTTTGAAATGATGCAACCCACTGGGACTCGGCATGACCCAAGAAATCAGAGGAAATATAATTTAGTTTTTAGGCCTTACGGTTAAAAAGTAATAACCGAAACATGTGTGCAACTTTGAACCACTGGTGGCACTAGGAGGTTTGATTTAGAGACCTCAAATTTGGGTCAATTACATTTGAGAGATCTCAATCAGTGTACCAGATTTCATAACTTTCCCATGTATGGTTATTTGGGTCATAGACTAAGTGCAGAAAAATAATAATAAGAACACTAATGGATACATAAAGTGCTCGGCCCTTAAATATTAGACCTCTCAATGTCATGACTGACCAATCAGAATCAAGTATTTTAGAAAAAGAAGTAATAATCTGGGAAAGAGCTATATGGGAAAAGTCACAACCTAAACATTCCAATCTGCTTTACCTTTGCAAATATAATAAGGCCCCATGTACTGGTTTTTGGTGGGTCTTGGACGAATAAGCTTCCATGTTGGGAGTTCTGTGTGTTTAAGTCTTCCCAAAAGCAATTCCTTTTTGCATTTGTGGTCCTCTGGATGGTAGGTGTAATCCAGTACTCCAGGTCCTGTGTATTTAAGCAGGTGATAAAGCAATCCATATGCAAAACCTCATGACAGTTTCTGCAGGTTCGAAGGAATGAAATTTAAAACTTTAAAGCCAAATAAGAGAAATTTAAGACCATTTTTGCAATAATAATAATAATAATAATAATAATAATAATAAAAACCATTAATTCATTAGCTGGTAAATACAAACCCCCTGAGACTACTTGGATGTCTCTGGACATGTTTTTTATATTTTATTTGCATTTATGGGTTTTCTTTTTTTAAATAAGTTAATACAACATTAAAACTTTAAATGAATTCATTAAGAACACACATAGCCTAAAGTATGTAGCCTATATTGTGACCCTTCTCTTTAGTCACTTGCTTTCCACCAAGACGTGATGCAATAGAACACTGCTTTGGCAATGTCACTGCTTACGTCTAACACGGAAGTGGTGGCAAAAACCATGCGTAAAAAGTAACATTTTATCGGATTACATTGTTGAAAAATGATTCCGAGGGCTCTCGTTGACTGCTGTGGCTTCAAGCCATCAACAGAGCTGACTGGACGGAGATCATCTCGACTCACAACTTTGCAGCAAAAATTTATAGCTAACATGATTACATGTTTGTTATTAACTCATTTTATTATAGTAATTGTATCGCTAAGAATGTTTGTATTTGTGTTGGTTTTGTGTCATACTTTCGTTTAATCATCTAATCTGTCAAATCTAATACAACAGTCAGCGGGCTTTCTCCCACAACTTACTGCGCATGTGCTGACATTTTTGTAAACAAGAGGATTGGTCTATAGACCTTATTCACAGTAGCCCCATGTTTGATTTTTAATAAGAATGGAAATGAAGCTATGAGGGAGAGACTTACAATCTCTACAATGGCACGAATGGTATAAAGCTGTAAAAAGCTCCAATATCTCATCTGATTTTCCACAACTCACATTGTCTGGAATTTTTTGTCTACGGAGTGTCCTTGAAGAGATTTTTCCAATGTTTTGTCTGCTGAATGATCTAAAAACACTTTAAACTGCACTACAGTCCATTGAAGAGACTGTACGTCTATCCCTCACAGCCTTGCTGTCATTCTCGTCAAATTTAATATGGCGCTGCTGTGAATAAGGTCTAGCATGTGCTGAATAACATTTATATATTTTTTCTTGGCAGATACCTTTACCAAATACTTTAACAGGTAGTTAAAAGGCAGATCATTTAAAAATGAACTTTCTTTTCAATTTTCATTTGTGTGAAATATCTCAAGTCAGTCAAAACTCATTTACCTTAAAAATGGCCATTTAAAGTTGACAATATGTACTGAAAATGTTAACATAAAATTATGAAAGAACTGTGCTGCATAATTAGTTATGATGTATATTGAAAACAGATTATATACTAAATATAGATAATACATTTTCATATTATTTATATTTTTAATAATATAATTGTATATATTTATATTATTGTTTTATATATTATTACAAAATCTTTTCAAATTGACTGATTCAGATGGCAGAGAAAATACCTGTATATATCAGATGGAGCTCAAGAGAGGTGGAGATGAGAGATGTAACAGGAGTAACTCTGCAGCTGAGTAGTTCTGTTACCTTTACAATTATCATCAAAGGTGATGTAAAATAAGGAAGCACCACGATTTGAAAAGCGTCAAAAGACCGCCCCAACCTTGCGCGCTTGCAAATTGTAATGTTGACAGCTTTGTCGATTATAAGCAGGAGCAACAGTGTTAGCTCGCCGCTCTCTTAGAGACGCAGAATAATGGCATTTGCATTTCTGATTAACGGGTTTATACATGTGTAACATCGCAAGTTCAGTAAAAATGCACTTCCCTGCACACGCTTACACTAAACTCGAGCGTCAGCTGCTAAATAACGGATGCACAAGAGAGTGAGAGAGACGATTTTGACTCATGCAGATTCTGCTGTTTTAAGCGTCTCTATTCACACCCCAAAATGTAAGACCTCAGCAAACGAAATTTAAGACTTCTTGTAATTTAAGATATTTAAGACTTTTTATGGCCTTAAATTTTAAAAAGTAAATGTAAGACTTTAAGGACCCGCGGAAACCCTGCACGAGCTGCAAATGTTGCCTAGCAGCACTTCTACATGACTGACGCTTACCGGTTTTAATATAGCATGAGGAACAGGCCTGTTTGAAATCATGGGTATCAGCAAGAGGATTCTTGGCAAGATCCAACTGCGGTGGATAATTATGCGTGTACGTCCCCTCGGATGTACTGAAACCCATCCCGATGGGTGGAATGCTTGCCACTGGCATGTCACTGTTGCCCAGCTGAAAGAGCAAATAACTGAGTTAAACTAAAGAGAATCAATGAGCACGGCTGAATGTAATGTTAACCACAGGGAAAAGAAATATTTAAACTTCTTACCGACATGAAATGATGCTGACTAAAATGATTTTCTGGTCCATTTTTGAGGTTTAAAAAGGAACAGAAAAGGGAAAATCAGAATTTATAAGACAAAACGGACTGAATTCTTCTTGAAGAACAGTACAGTTTCCCCAATAAATATTTGGACAATTAAAAATGTATGAATTTTTAGTACATTGGACAATAATATATATTTTTTAAAAAGTGGCAAACACTAACTTCTGAGTTTTTGCAATTAATTTTACAGTAGTTCAAACAAACATTTTAATTCTCATATCTTTTTTTCTTCTGCAAAACACAAATTAAGATTTTTAGAAGAATATCTCAGCTCTGTTGGTCTATACAATACAAGTGAATGGTGGCCAAAACTTTAAAGCTCCAAAAAAAACACAAGTCAGCATAAAAGTAATCCATAAAAGTCCAGTGGTTTAATCCATGTCTTCTGAAGCGATCCAATCAATTTTGAGTGAGAACAGACCAAAATATAACTCCTTTTTCACTGTACATCTTGCCATTGCAGTCTCTAGTCACTATCATGATTTCAAGCTTGATTACACTTCCTAGTGCCTGATGCATGCACAGAGCACTATATGGCGTTATCGCCAAGCAGACTGCTGATGATCAAAACTTATAGAGAAAAAGGAGTTACGTTTTGGTCTGTTCTCACCCAAAACTGATCGGATCGCTTCAGAAGTCCACTTCTGGGTTACTTTTATGCTGTCTTTATGTACTTTTTGGAGCCTGAAAGTTTTGGTCATTATTCACTTGCATTGTATGAACCTACAGAGCTGAAATTTTCTTCTAAAAATCTTCATTTGTGTTCTGCGGAAGAAAAAGTCATACACGTATGGCATGAGGGTAAGTAATTGTTGAGAAATTCATTTTTGGGAAACTATTCCATTTAATTGTCCAAATACTTCTTGGGGCTACTGTATGTTGAGATATCTATAATGTTGAGGCAACATACCTTTCTGAGACTCTGAAACTGACAAACTATCCAATGAATCCAGTGCTGATGAAAATGTGTCCAGACCGAGAGAATATGATGAAATTGGTTTGTGGTAGAGAGCAGGCAAATTTATTGTGCACTGTGGAGCCATGTTCA
This sequence comes from Myxocyprinus asiaticus, assembly GCF_019703515.2. NCBI lineage: Eukaryota > Metazoa > Chordata > Actinopteri > Cypriniformes > Catostomidae > Myxocyprinus > Myxocyprinus asiaticus. The sequence continues at coordinate 32,095,859 of NC_059357.1, read as the reverse complement.
TAAATGGATGGCTCAGGCTGGAAGGCATGAGCAGAGAACTCTGCATTGAACAACTGGCAGCAATACTGGTTGGTAAAGGAATAGGACCATCTACTGTAGGAATATCCTTGATGGGGAAAAGAGAAACATAATTAACATCAAGTTATTGTTTTAATTTACTTTTGTTTGCACTCAAAACTTAAACTGAGCTCATGCTTTAAAGGGATAGTTCACTTCAATAAAGATTCTGTCATAATTTATTCACCCTTATGTTGTTTTAAACCTTTGACTTTCTTTTTTCAATGTTACACAAAAGGAGGTGTTAGGTAGAATGTTAGCCTCAGTCACCATTTACTTAAGTGACTAAGCCTGTCATTCAGCCCAAAATCTCTTTTGTGTTCCACAGCAGAAAGTCATAAATGTTTGGAGGATGAATAAATGACAGAATTTCCATTTTTTGGGTTAACTACCCTTTTACAGGAGCATTAAATATGGTTCTGAATCCTACCAAAGAAGTCTCTGAAGGACTTGCGCTGTCTAACAGCTCATCCAAATCATCGCCAATAATATCTGTATCATAGTCCAAGCGAGACTCCGGTATTGTGTAGGAGTTGTTGGGCCTGGTTCCATTAACCAGGGGAACATGCAGAGGCATGGGAACAGGCTCTGGGTTATGAGTTTCAACTGGGATGACTGGTGGTGAGATTACACCGACGGGAGGCTTAGCCTCAACTTCATCCTTCTCACTTACAGTGGCACACACTGGCATGCTGACTGGTAATGGGCCACCCATACCCTGCATAGACTGGCCAACTTCTATGAAACAAATGGGGACAATGAGGTGTTAATGAGATGAGTGCAACTGATTTTCAAAACTAATAGTTACTATATAAGAAAAAATATATCAACTTACCCATTTCAATGTCCTCCACAGATGCAGAGCTTTGAGAATGCTGCTGGGAAACGAAGTGATTTAGCTCAAATTTCTCATTACTATATGCACAACATTTTACACTGTAAGAAGTCTTACCTTATCATTAACAGCTCCTGACAGACTGGAGCCAGGCAAAACATTTAAAGCAGGCTGTTTGAAAAAGAAAAAAGGAAAAAACTGATGAAGGACAAATACACAATTTAGCCCAAAAATACATAATTCTGTAATAATTTACTCACGCTCATGTTGTTGCAAACCTGTATGCCACAGCCAACATTCACTTTCATTCTATGAAAAAAAAAAAAAAAAAAAAAAAAAAAAAAATTGCATGAAAGTGAATGGTGACTGATGCAAACATTCTGCCTAAAATCTCCTTTTGGGTTCCATGGAAGAATGAAAATCATACGGGTTTGGAAAAACATGAGTGCATGACAATTTTAATTTTCAGGCGAACTATTCCAAAGAGTTTAATTTTCTCTGGCACAATCAATTAATTAGCGTTCATCCTTTTTAAGGATGCACCGATATGAATTTCTTTTGGCTGATGCCGATATTTTGCCACTTACCTTATTTTGTCATCAGATCACTGTTTTGCTCAGGATTTAGGCTTTAAAAATTTACTAAAATTACAAAATCTTATATCTACCAATAAATAATTCCCACTGAACATGGATTGGAACTGTTGAACACATGACAAGCCAAAATTTTAAAGAGAGCCAGCCACAATGAAAGATAAATAGAAGATAAAAAAAAAAAATAACTAAAAATAGCATGATGATTGATGAGGAAATTTTTTTTTTTTTTTTTTTACTTCTAAATCTTTTTTGCACTTCTGTTTTTGCTCTTCAAAACAACAGAATTCAATTTTTAACTGCATGTACTGTATATGATAGAAAATTACAAACTCATACTATGCATATGTTGAGCAATTCCACTGAAATGTCAACCACATCACTGAAAAATAAGAATTTTTAACCAATGCCCTTTTAAAGGTGAAGTGTGCAATTTCTGCACAACTAGTGGCACCAAATGTAATTACAAGGGCAGGGTATATTAGTGACATGTGCAGCAATCTCATTATTAGCGCTCTCTTTTGCCAGAGCGATCTCATCATTTGTGGTGGCGTGTGTGTGTGTGTGTCCTCCACCTTGTAAATGCAATGAACATTGCCAATCTGGTTTTACTCCGTACACGGTGTCTTTAAGAAAGTCTTCAAATTTTGGCAAAGCTAAATTTATTTTCCTGTGTACACATCTGCCATAATTGCTCATATTCCCCAGGCTGAACAAATAGCCACGCCCCAAACGCATGCAATAGTTTGAGCAAGAAAGGGGTGGGTGGGGCAGAGCAGGCCGCTCAAAATATAAACATCAGTGAGTTTATATTTTAACCAATGTATGGCTTACTAATAGCTGTCAATGAACATTAAATTGGGATAGTAGAAAGTATTTATATAAAAAAAAAAAACACACTTCACCTTTAAATTCTATTATGGTGTAATGGATAATGCCATATAGACTGCTAGAGGGCGCCGCTTGCTCACACAGCACTGAATGAAGTGCTGAAAGCAGACTATATTTTAAAACACAGCCTTTAAGCTTTAATAATTGTAAATTAATTTAAATTCATCTTAATCAATTGTGCAGCCTTAATGGATATCATACTGAGGTCTCAGAAGTCAAACTAAATCAAAGCATTTTGGATGGTTTCCCTCATCATTAGTCTATAGGTAAGTGCAACTTTCACAACTGTCACATCTGTAACTCAATGTGAGAACGAGATAGATTTTTGGAGTTTTTAGCAGTTTCAACCATTCTACATTTTATGGCTTACATTATTTCTGGATTGTGACATTGAATTTACAGAGTTTTTACAAAACATGTTGATAACTATAAATAAACCATAGGTTATTCATATCGCGTTTTCATGCTTACAACCGATATGCTAATGGTTTTAATTAGGGATATAATTTGCTGATAAATATCGGTAGCCGATACATTGGTGCATCCCTAATAATTTTGAGAGAAAATGTCTAATTTCTAAACCTTAAAATTCTTATTTCCCGTTCACTAAGGAATGGCCTGGCCTAGACAGGAAAACAAAAAGGTTACCTTGCTTCTCACATAAGCCTTACGGATTTTCAGTCCCAACATTTTTGCAAGCTCCTGAGTCATTTCAATCACATGAGTATCCTGCAAAGTAAATGAAACATGAAGAACAAAGTCTTACTACTATTAATACTATTCGATTAAACCCCTCAAAGTAAAGTGGTCTGACCTGAGGCACTGCCATGGAGCATTTAGCAACAGCCTCATAAGCCTCTTTATGTCTTCCCATCTCTTTAAGACATCGTGCTTTCCGGTAAAGTGCCCTGTAGTTGTTTTCATTCAGTTGGAGAGCTTTTTCACAGTCTTCCAGGGCTTGATCGTGCACTCCCTGCATCAAAATCCACAAACAAACTAATTAAAACACCAACAGCGACAATTTACTTGTGCACTCTGCAACATAAGGACTCATCAAAACCCACAAGAAATACAGTATATGGTGTATATAATATCTGCATGCGAATGGATATTCTTACAATGTTTAAGTAGGATGCTGCACGATTAGCATGAAGCTTCTCCCAAAGGTCTTGAGAGATGCAGATGTCCTCTGATTCTGCATACTCTGCTATGTTTAAGGCCTCTGTGTATGATTCAACGGATCTCGCCCAGTCGCCTTCAAGAAACACGTCATTTCCCTCGCCAAACAGATTCCTCACCAAATTCCAAATGTACACCTACAGGCAGGGACCAATGTACATTATTATTCATCTACCAGTAATCTGCAAACAACATCAGTTCTTGACAAATTGTGAATGTGATCAACAAACCTGATACTGCTCCTGGGTGCCAGGAAAGGGCAGTGTAGACCTACAATTAACCACACGATTCAGAGTACATTTAGAGACAAAAAAATATTAAAACAGTGCATGTCGCTATGAATTAGTTGTGGCATACAGCAACATGTAATTTGCTGAAAATTAAATAAACCATCAGGTTCCAACTATTGCCCTTTGTAACACAAACTGAAGCCATGTTCAGTCTGTTCTTTGTCGTAAAAGCTCACCAGTCTTTCTCAGTTTACATACAGATCCTTTAAAGATAAAGAGGGGAAAAAAAAAAAACACTTACTGAATAAACTGCAGTCCTTTCTGAATGTCTTGCCACCGGCTGCTTCGGTCCGGACATGTTGCTGACATTTTCCTGTTCGCGTGTAGGACTTGCCTGTGGTCAAACCCTACGAATTTTTGATATAAAGATAGTTCATATCGATGAGGCAGATCTACATTAACATCAGGCATTAAAATGTGTCTTACGGCGGAACGAGGAACCTTTTATGGCAGTGCCTTCCTGTTCCGTTCTCGGGTTTAAATGCCCCAACAACGGCCAGATTTCCTGACTACGGACAGTGAAATTTGCAGGAACGTGGCATAAATCACAACACGCTTCCTTACCTTTTGCTCGCTGTTACAGATATTTGTCTAGCACTTTAAGCCAGCGTTGGGCAATTCATTCAGAGGCGGGGTCAGATACTGATTGTTGTAGCCAGATGGAAACTTCTGACACGACTAACAAAGAAAGCGCGAGTCGCTGGAAAAAGACGTCCGTCTAGCGCGCGTTTACACAGAAAAACAATTGGAAAAAAAAAACAGCGCAGACGGACGTAAAACGTGTTTTGGCCCTTAACTATTGATACACCGCCACTGTACGGTCAAATAGGTAAAAAAGGAAGGCTTTAATGGACATTATGAGCGTCAGTATTGCTAAACTGTTCTTAATCTATAAAGTGTTAACACGTAGATCACGTGTGCTCGCCTGATGTTTAGTCATGCAAACTCTTGCGCTACATGAGCAGTCGCTAGGTAGACTAGCATGGCAGCACTTTTACCGCGCAGCTGTGCCCACTTGACCAGCTAAATGAGCCTCCAGCCGAGCATATATATATATATATATATATATATATATATATGTGTGTGTATGTGTGTACAAACAAATATATACATTACGGTCGTAAAGACTCACCTTAAAGAGATCAATCATCAATAGAAAGCAGGCTACTCCATTCAAACACTAATGTTTTCATGCGTCCGTCAATCGAGTCTTCTTCTTTGTGGAGACTTGTGTCTCTGCAGAACAAAAATGGGCTTTTCCCAATCAGTGGGCGTTTTCAAACCTTTGAGATTCGCTATTTTCATTGGATAGTTTAAAAACGCCCATCCTTGTCTTTGGGCAACGTGATCTTCTTCATGACGTCTTGTTCACTTTTTTGGGTTAGTAGTTGAAGATTGTTAGAGCGCCCCCTGATGGACACACTTGACAACAGCCAGCTGGGTTTCTATTTCCTGATTGATTGATTGGTTGATTGATTGATTGATTTGGGAAATATCTTTTTTCTCTCAATGTTTTGTCAGCTGAAAGTTTAGCCCTTAAACTTTAGTGACCCGGGACCTCATTTCATCCCCCTGATTTGTTCCCACACCTCTTTAGTGTTCCTCAATCTATAAATAGTGTAACAAATAAAATAAACACATTTTCAAGGTAACAGTTCATGTCTTTAGGAGTTTAACTTTTTTAAGGAGGGAATAATTACTGAGTTTAAGTATCAAAAGTGTATAGGGTAATTCAAGACCCTAGGTAGCCTATGTAAGAGTGTCAGTTGTTTTTTTTTTCTTTCTTTTTTGTTTTTGTATTTTTTTTGTATTTTTTTTTTTTTATTTATTTTTTTTTGCACTTCCATAAATTATATTCTTAGGATTATTTCATATATATTTAAGATTACTATTTCAGGATATCTATTTCTTTGTTTATTACAAGATAAATTAGTACTATATTCATACAAATAAACACTATATCATGTTGCTTTTCTGTGCAACAATGAATTAACAACAATGGTGATTTATCAGTATTCAATATGTGTGTACACATTCATATTAAACATGTTATTTCTTACTCAAGGTGGCGCTGATGTTTCCGTGATTGACTTGATTTACATTTGATATTACTAGCTGACATACTGTAGAAACAACATGGAAGTAAACTATAGCAAGTACAACACATGACCAGTATAATATGACTATTGTCATTTGGGTATACTCCTGAAATTATGTAAGCTGCATGTATTTAGACTTAATAAGTGCCTGAGAAAATACTTATGTGTAAATTATGTTTGTGTGTGTGTCTTTTTTTTGTTTTTTTTTGTTTTTTGTTTTTTCAATTTGGAATGCCCAAATCCCTATGGGCTTTTAAGTCCTCTTGGTCGCGTAGTAATTCGCCTCAATCCGGGTGGCGGAGGACGAATCCCAGTTGCTCCGCGTCTGAGACCATCAACCCGCGCATCTTATCACGTGGCTTGTTGAGCGCGTTGCCATGGAGACATAGCGCTTGTGGAGGCTTCACGCCATCTACGGCGGCATCCAAGCTCAACTCACCACGCGCCCAACGAGAACGAACCACATTATAGCGACCACAAGGAGGTTACCCCACGTGACTCTACCCTCCCTAGCAACCGGGCCAACATGGTTGCTTAGGAGACCTGGCTGGAGTCACTCAGCACACCCTGGGATTTGAAGAGAGAAAAAAAGATATATATCTCTTTGATATATATATATATATATATATATATATATATATATATATATATATATATATATATATATATATTGACACTCTCTGGGCATTTTGTAGATCTATTTGTGATATATATATAAATGCTGGGTCTCTGAAGACCCTACTATGTAAGAGTTTGTTGAAATTCTCATGCATTCAATGGTTAATTCACACAACTGTTGCTACAGCCACCAGCCAAAAATGTAAAATCACGCTACTAAGAACAACCGTTAGCGAATATTAACTTAAGGAAATTTGCAACAATAAAGTATACAATATGCCAAGTATTACATACAGTATGCTACAGTGTAGGCTGTAATAAATTGTTCCGGTGAAACGCCCTAAGCAAACGTCTATGATTTAATTAACAACAAGCTACTTCGAGTACAGAGTAAATAGCTCGGGTGCGTGTTGGCGTGTTCAAGGACTTCCCATCTGGCTGCTTTGCTCAGTTCAAGCTGTTTCAACCACTTTATAGGGCGGTCCTGACCTGATCATCCAACTTGTCATCATTGGGGTACATCATCCAACATTCCCTCACTTTAAACTTTTCCTTCATTCTAACCCTGAGGAAAAAGCAACCTTCAGGAGTTAAATAGCGCGAGGATTAGAGTAGGCTAGAATGAGGAGCGATGTCCTGAGATTACTCATTGAGTCAAGCTATCTAAAAAAAGCCCAGCACTGAGAAAGTGTTTATCCGAGAGTAAGCAGAGACTCGACCATAACGCGTGCTGTGAGCACAATGACTCCACTGTATCGGACACTCCTGCTCTTCACAGGTGAGGCAGTCCACATCTCATTTCAGCAATTCACTTTCTTCTATTACATGCGCATTTATTCATTTAGCAGATTCAATAATTGAGATTAGGCGTTTGAGGTGGGCTCAGGGCACATAATACACTCAAAACAATGATGGGTTACACTTCACAATAAGGTTCCATTTGTTAACATTAGTTAACATGAACTAACAATGAACAATACTTTTACAGAATTTATTAACCTTGGTTAATGTTAATTTCAACAAATAGGCTTGTAAAAAATATTTTTTTAAATCAAAACTTGTATATGTTAACGAAAGTTTATGCACTATGGACTAACGTGAACTAACATATTTTTTACAGCATTTATTTATCTTTGTTAATGTTAGTTAATAAAAATACAATTGTTCATTTTTAGTTCACAATACCTAATGCACAGGGGCGTAGCAGTCATTTTCTTATGGGGCTTTTCCACTGCACGGTAAAGCTCGACTCGACTCTGCTCGCTTTTTGGGGGTTTTCCACTGTGGATAGTACCTGGTACCTGATACTTTTTTTAGTACCACCTCGGTCGAGGTTCCAAGCGAGCCGAGCCGATACTAAATGTGACGTCAAAACCCTGCAGATCACTGATTGGTCAGAGAGAATCGTCACTACCAGCATCACTGGATTTGCGACACGGGACATCATCCCGCTAGTTTTAAAGTTAGCAACAGCAACAGCAATATAATTTGTTCACGCGACTTTCGAATTGTAAAAAGAAATGGCTGTGTACAAAACCACGGCGTGTTCAATAAACATGGTGCAGATGTTCCGATCGTTAGCGACGAACGAAATGACGCAAAACAAAAAAGTATTTCAGGAAGTGTCTCAGCTGTTGGCCGCACACAGCTACCACCGGACCTACCAACAGTGTAGGGAAAAGTTAAAAAAACTTAAAAGCGACTACAGAACCATCAAGGACCACAACAGCCGGAGTGGTTCAAACAGAAGAAAGTGGAAGTGGTTCGACCAAATGGACGCTATCTATGGCAATAGACTGGCGAGCAATGGGAGGGAGAGTGCCCTGGACTCGGCATTGTTGGAGTCCACGATGGAGGATGGTACGTTTTGTTACGTTAACCCTATATTCTGCTTGAAAGCTTCACTTTATTTAGTTGACCAGCTACTGGAAAGCTTGCTTCTAAAACAACCAGGCCAATTTAACTGTTACACTTGTGTAAAATCACCATGCAACAACTGCTTTATGCAGCACAATGAGCTAGTAGCTAACAGCTAGCGGTCGTTTTATTTTTTTATGGTCAGTAACGTTTGTGTCGCGTTTAAGATGATGTCACAGCAGTAGAGGTGGTGCAACTATGACGATCAGCCTATAATCCCACCCAGGTTGAGGCGGCACTAAACTGCAGTGGAAAAACAAGCTCAGAAAAGTAAAGCGAGCAGAGTCGAGTCGAACCGTAACGTGCAGTGGAAAAGTGCCAAAAGTGTGTGTGTGTGTGTGTGTGTGTGTGTGTTGGGGGGTGCAGCTATATGTAGGTGGCTCACACAGACCCAACACTTATAGTACAGCATTAATATATTATTAATATATAAGTATGATATAAGTATTATATTAATATATACATATTATTTACTATTAATATTAATATTCAAGTATTGCAAACTAATTGCAAAATTTTGATAAATTTGCTGCAAAAATAAAGGGTATCTTGTGGAGCACTTGCTTCTGTTTCACACATGACAATAAAAGACTGAGCACAAGCTGGTCCTGAATAAATTATTTAATCAATTAAAATAATGACAATTGTGCATGTGCACAATTTTATTTTTTATTCTGTGCTTGTGCATTGTAGGATTTAAATGTGTAGGATTTAAATGTGGCTCGAGTGTTTTGATTACGTTCACTAAAATTCATTCAGATCCATTTAATGATTCAGTGACCATTTCTGGGGATCTCAGATGGTGATGACAAATGAGTGTCTTGTGTGAAATTAGTTAGTCACTGAATCAACAAAATAAAAATAAAATATTAATCCTTTCAAATTTGTATGTCTACAGACCTACAAAGAGACTTTAGTAGAGGTTTTAAAAATGATAAGAACAAAGCAAATCTATCATTTCCCTCCAGCTTGTGAGCTGCTGAGCATGACTTTTATCAAAAGACAACAATAATAGTCTTCTAATAATTATAATGAGTTTCAATAATGTCCGTACGTTTTCATGTATAAAAAAAGCATCTACATGTCTTCACTTCAGTAAAATGCATGTGTTCTAAGAACACAGCAGATCTATCTTTTTTCCTACATTTTGTTGACTGCACACCAACATAGAGGTAAAAAAAACAGGAGCTGAAAAATAGCTTTACATATGTAACACAGATCTAGTGACCTGATTAAATTGACAAAAAGAACCAATCAAACTATTACCTCACAAACATGTAAAAAGCATAACTTAATGAAGACTCATGCGCCGATATAAACTCCACTTACAATGTGTGCTTAAAAGAAGGATTGTCCTTTGTTTTTTGTTGTTGCTGCAGTGCATTTCACGTAATGCTGCCAATCAGGAATGATATGCTAATAAATAACTCTCGTTTGTGTGTTCCTCATCTCTAGATTATTAATTTAGATCAACATCAATGGTGATAAAAAACATGGATAAATGAGCATTGTTGAAAGCAACTTTGTAGAAATGAACGAAGCCACATTGATTAGACTGTCTGACTGACGACCTATTACATAAGGGTTGTTTCAGCTCATGAAACTCACCTGTGATTGGCTGGATGGTCATCAATCAGCCCAAAGTAACAAAACACAAAGAATACTTTATACAAATCCACCATTTGGACTTGGTATGGGTTTAGCTTAGGAAAAGTGCGGGGGACAAAAACACTTTGTTTTTCTTTTTTCTCCCCAATTTGGAATGCCCAATTCCAATGTGCTCTAAGTTCTTGTGGTGGTGTAGTGACTTGCTTCAGTCCAGGTGGTGGAGGATGAATCTCAGTTGCCTCTGCGTCTAAGACCGTCAATCTGCGCATCTTATCACGTGGCTTGTTGAGTGTGTTACTGCGGAGACATAGCGCATGTGGAGGCTTCATGCTATTCTCTGCAGCATCCACGCACAACTCACCATGCACCCCACCAAGAGAGAGAACCACAATATTGTGACAATGAGGAGGTTACCCCATGTGACTCTACCCTCCCTAGCAACCAGGCCAATTTGGTTGCTTAGTAGACCTGGCTGGAGTCACTCAGCACACCCTGGATTTGAACTCACGACTCCAGGTGTGGTAGTCAGTGTCTTTACTCGCTGAGCTACCCAAGCCTCACCTTTTTAAAGAGTGTGGTGTCCCCCACGGCTGCTACGCCCTTGCTAATACATTTACTAATATCAATGAATGGAACCTTTGGAGATTTACACATTTATATTTCAAAACCAAAATTCCACCAAATTGAAGTAATCTGAGTAATCTTAATAATAATAATTTTTTATGAAATATTTTGTTTTATTAATTTAATTTTGTTAAAAATTACGCAGTTTAATTTGATTATTTGTTTTTGTGACATTTAAATGCATAAATCCTAAAAATAGGCTAAACATTTTTTTAGTGAAATTGTTTTGATTTATTGGTTTTAAAATTTCACACTGTATGGGAAAAAATTGTCTTTAACTCATAGGGAACTCCTCCGAAATGTCCAGAATTGCAATATATTTAAATGTTATGTAACATATTTTGTTATCCTAAGTGGCTTTTAAAGAATTAATTTCATTTTAAATAAATTCTTGAAACTCTGATACAGTGTATCTACTACACAAGTAAATAAAGCTTTTTCATATTTTGAAAAATGAATGTAGTGATTTATGGCTATACAGTCTGGTATTGGGAGCGTGTTGGACAAGCGTGCATATATTTAACTTTGCCAAGACTAGTCTACAGACTATTTACATCAAAATTACTATCAATGAAAATATATTTTTTATAATTTCTTTTTCTTTTCTCGTTACATTATTGTGAAAACCTGCCATTGGCTAAAAGCAGTTCTTCTGATTTTCAACTCTTTCAAGTCAGTATGGCTTCCCTACAGCCACAGAGGTCTTTGCGGAGTAAAAGGGGTTTGCTGGAACTTGCTGGAGTTATCAAGTGCAGCACTGGAAGATCAGCTTTAGCGTATATGATGTACGGATGTTACTGTGGCCTTGGGGGTCAAGGGTGGCCCAGGGACAGAGCAGACTGGTAAGGCACCACCTGAAGATCTGTGTAATTATGTGTAATTGTAGCAACAAAGAGAATTTGTTGATATGACTGCATGCACTTCTTTCACAATGGTGAGATTTACCCATTTAAATCTACTTCATCTTGGTCAGACTGTGTCATTTACCGAGGCGTTCCCTCAGACACCTGGAAAAGGCATACACCCAGCCCTCCCACACGCAAAATAACAATTTCCCTTAAACCAATTTTAACCTCATTTTAGGAGGCAGAGATGCATCTTGCTGCTCTCAGTGAGAGAGATCTATGGAAGTAAGCAGAGTGAGATAAAGAAGAATAAACAAAACTGCTCATATTATTCCAACAGATTTCACAACTGAGGAATTGCTCAAAGTAATTGTTTTGTAATCATACAATACAGGGCTAGGTTGTTTGTGCTGTTTCATGAAAGATGATCTCCAGGTCATCTATTCCAGATTTCCCCAACATTTTCTGTCTTAGGAACCCCATCAGTAGGGGAGGATATAGCTGCCCCAAAAAGAGGGCGGGACTTAAAGCAAAGATATAGGGAGTCCCTAACCTAACCTTTTCCCTAATCCTATTCGTGAGTGGAAGTGATGCCCCCTTTTGGAGTTGGCGCAATCCCCTTTTGTAGTTACCTCGCCCTCTTTTGGAGATTTCGCCCCATTTGGAGATCTCCGTCCTGCAGCTATACCTACTTGCGTCAGTAAGTCTAAAGTACCCCTACATCGACACTTAACTAGAAATTTGTTCCTAATTCAATGTTGGGTAAGTTACTCAAAAATGTAATCCACTACAAATGGGTAATTACATCTATCAAATTACAGTCAGATTACTTTACTGATTACTTTATCAAAAAGCAATCATATTACTGATTACTTTCATTTTAAGTTACTTTCTAAAACACTTTTCACAGAAACGTTTTTGGGTTTTTGCTTAACGAATTCAAAATAATGTCTATATTTAATCCTTGTTCATTGTTTCACACATGTCAGACAATCAGCACCATACCTTGATTTCTTACAATGACTCATTAGGTTGCGTACACCATTAAGCTGTCACAAAAACGCAAACAGACATACATATGAACATAATTCTTGTTTTTAAATTTTTATAAATAAATAAATCGACTTCAGTCTGGTGACTTTGTATACATTATATGCACATATGTTCTGCTATCATCTACAAATTGACAAAACAGTTATATTATTTGGTTTTCTTTTGTTAAAAAGTAACTGAATGTGTTAAGATGTTAATTACATAAAAAAGCAAAATCACAATCTTTTAGCCCTAATATTTTTATTTGAAAGTCATCATTTCTGTTTCATACTGTAGGTTTAACAAAGCAAAATCGATATCTTGCCAAGAACCCCCTGAAGTATGTGTATCCCACGATTGCACTGTAAATTCTAACAAGTTCATTTTACTTGAAAAACGTATGGAAACCAAATAGTATGGAAACCGATTGCCTAATTTTTGCAAAGTTAACTTAAAGTAAAAATTGAAGTCAAGTTAATAGTCAGCTAAAAGTAAAGTGGAATTACTCTTCCTGAGGAAATTAAGTTATAGATATCAAGTTAGTTTAAAATGTCGATTTCAGTTAATATAATGTGTACTAATCTTACTTAAAGGTATAGTTCACCCAAAAATGAAAATTCTCACATCATTTGAAGATTTTTAGAAGAATATTTCAGCTCTGTAGGTCCTCACAATGCAAATGAATGGTGGCCAGAAATGTAAAGCTTCAAAAAGCATAGAAAGGCAGCATAAAAGTAATCCATAAGACTCCATGGTTAAATCAATGTCTTCTGAAGTGATCCAATCGGTTTTGGGTGAGAACAGACCAAAATATAACTCCTTTTTCACAGTACATCTTGATAGCAAGCACTCTCCTTGGCTATCATGATATTGACTGATTTTCTTTAAGTAGTGATGTGAACATGTCTTTTTTTAGTCAAACTAAAACAGAAGGACTCAAGACAAGTTTGAAATTCTCAACAGTTTATTCTTCTAAAAAAATCAAAATAAATAAATAATAAGCTAGGCAGCTTGAATAAACATTGAGGGCATGTGGAGATTGGACAGGCATGTCTTCAGGGACAACACCAATCTGGTCTGCATCTATTCTGTTTGTCCTGCTTTAATCCAGGTGCTGTCACAAGCATGACTGCTGTTATGGGGATGCAGAATTTGCAGGCTGTCAAACAAAGACAGAGCAGTACCACTGGACATGTGACGATAAGAAGGCTGACTGTGGTATGCTGTTATTCAAATATTAAACTGGCAGCTTTATACTCTTTAGACCTATTTTTTGCTATAACAACCTGGGCACTAAATAAGACAGAAAAACTTAGGAGAGGAAACTGAGTGGAAAAAATAATCAGTGGCTATAAACGTTTTGGTTGGTGTTTTCCCTCAGTTTCAGGAAGTAGCAGGAATACAGGGTGCATATTATAACAGATGGGAGAGTTCAGGCTACAATGCGGTAGTGTTCTTAACCAAACCGCTAGATATTTAAAGGCCTCGTTCCCACAGTAAACACCATAACATACTATAGGCAACACTCATGAGATTTAGAGTATATTGTTTTAGAGGAAGCCATAAAGTGATGGTTTTAAAGGGGACATATTATGCAAAATCCACCTTTTTTTTTTTTTTTACATAATTATGTGTCCCCAGTGTGTGTAGACAACAACAAAATATGGTAAAAGACCATCCCCTCGTTTCTTTCCTTTCCCCATCAATAAAAAACAGTGTCTCCGAACGAGCCGTTCAGGTTTGCAGCCCCTTATGATGTCAAAAGGGGAAAGGTACTGCCCACGGCTGGCGAAGAGATCCGCCCGAGTAGCTTAGATCCACCCTCATTAAAACCTGAGCAAGCAGCGCACAGTCCGCATTTATCTCCTCACTAGAGCCGCTTGTGCTAACTCGGACTGCTTCATCAACGATGGTCAACACAAGGCTGGATTTGCTTCAAAGTTAAGGATCAAGGATATCGACTCTCCGTGACCCAACTTCAGATTTTCAAGTCGTAAGTTTCGCACTTTATACTTTTTTAATGTTCGCAATTTGGCTTTCTGAATTTGCTTGTCTGCATGTTACGTGAAAAACGCTTGTTGTAAAAACATTGTGCTTTGTGAAACGTAGCAACTAGTCCCTAACTACCTTATAGAGCTGTAGCTCTGTTTCGGTTATGATATAAACTGATTGGTGACCTCCACAGTCCCGCTTGAGTGGTCACGCAATGAAGATTTTCTGTGTAATAAAACCGGTCATTACTTAAAAAACGATTATGAAACGGTGGTATTTTCAACAACTATAGCTGTTTTTCATATTTCATAACTCGACCTTTGTTATGCAAAATACAGTAAGATGATTGACTTTGTGTGTTCTCCAGCATTGTTGTCGCCGGTGTATCCATGGCACCAGCAGGAAAGGCACAGCCCACTTCCAGCTCCTTTGCATTTAAATCTACAGACACTAAAACTGCCCGTTTGGAACAGGGCTACAAAACAGGGTATAAAGGCATGGTAGAATAAACGATCTGTGAGGTATTTTGAGCTGAAACTTGACAGACACATTCTGGGGACACCTGAGACTTATATTACATTGTGTAAAAAGTGCATAATATGTCCCCTTTAATACAGTGCATCCGGAAAGTATTCACAGCGCTTCACTTTTTCCACATTTTGTTAAGTTACAGCCTTATTCCAAAATTGATTAAATTCATTATTTTCCTCAAAATTCTACAAACAATACCCAATAATGACAATGTGAAAGAAGTTTGTTTGAAATAAAACAAAAATGATATAAAAAAAACTTATGTACATAAGTATTCACAGCCTTTGCTCAATACTTTGTTGAAGCACCTTTGGCACCAATTACAGCCTCAAGTCTTTTTGAGTGTGATGCTCCAAGCTTGGCACACATATTTTTAGGCAGTTTCTCCCATTCTTCTTTGCAGGACCTCTCAAGCTCCATCAGGTTGGATGGGGAGCGTTGGTGCACAGCCATTTTCAGATCTCTCCAGAGATGTTCAATCGGGTTCAAGTCTGGGCTCTGGCTGGGCCACTCAAGGACATTCACAGAGTTGTCCCGGAGCCACTCCTTTGTTATCTTGGCTGTGTGCTTAGGGTTGTTGTCCTGTTGGAAGATGAACCTTCGCCCTAGTCTGAGGTCCAGAGCGCTCTGGAGCAGGTTTTCATCAAGGATGTCTCTGTACATTGCTGCATTCATCTTTCCCTCGATCCTGACTAGTCTCCCAGTTCCTGCCGCTCATCACCTGGTATTGGCCAGGTGATGAGCAGTGCCTGGTTTCCTCCAGACATGACGCTTGCCATTCAGGCCAAAGAGTTCAATCTTTGTTTCTCATGGTCTGAGAATCCTTCAGGTGCCTTCTGGCAAACTCCAGGCAGCTGTCATGTGCCTTTTACTGAGGAGTGGCTTCCGTCTGGCCACTCTACCATACAGGCCTGATTGGTGGAGTGCTGCAGAGATGGTTGTTCTTCTGGAAGGTTCTCCTCTCTCCACAGCAAAATGCTGGAGCTCTGTCAGAGTGACCATCGGGTTCTTGGTCACCTCCCTGACTAAGGCCCTTCTCCCCCGATCGCTCAGTATGGCCAGGCGGCCAGCTCTAGGAAGAGTCCTGGTGGTTCCAAACTCCTTCCATTTACGGATGTGCTCATTGGGACCTTCAATGCTGCAGAAATTTTTCTGTACCCTTCCCCAGATCTGTGCCTCGATACAATCCTGTTTCGGAGGTCTACAAACAATTCCTTGGACTTCATGGCTTGGTTTGTGCTCTGACATGCACTGTTAACTGTGGGACCTTATATAGACAGGTGTGTGTGCCTTTCCAAATCATGTCCAATCAACTGAATTTACCACAGGTGGACTCCAATCAAGTTGTAGAAACATCTCAAGGATGATCAGTGGAAACAGGATGCACCTGAGCTCAATTTTGAGTGTCATGGCAAAGGCTGTGAATACTTATACATGTGATTTTTTTCGTTTTTTATTTTTAATAAATTTGCAAAGATTTCAAACAAACTTCTTTCACGTTGTCATTATGGAGTATTGTTTGTAGAATTTTGAGGAAAATAATGAATTGAATCCATTTTGGAATAAGGCTGTAACATAACAAAATGTGGAAAAAGTGAAGCGCTGTGAGTACTTTCCGGATGCACTGTACATGGAAAATATGGTTTGCTTCACTCTGTATACAAACTGCAAATTTCACACAGCCAATCATTTAAATTTTGTGATGTGTCTTCGGCGCAGACTCCTTTAATGACAGATGTGCGAAAATCCTTTGCCGATGTGACAGGAAAGCAGCCAGATGCCTGAGAAAAGCACCATTCAACAGAAAATACGCTCTGTGGCCAGATTTCCTCTGTGGATGCGTACATCCAACCTGCAATATTTACTAATTTCAGTAAAGTATATTTGGTAATTAGATCTTTTAAGATGATGACAATTATGTGTCGATTGTGTTTTGTCGATATTTTTACAATGATTTCCATTTTCTAATTATATGTCATTTGTTTTTCACTTTTGCATAACTGAGTGAAATAAGTGAATGCATTACAATATGTACAAAATATTATTAATTATAAGCCTCATCCTATATGGCTAAATAACATTCTTGTCATTAAACGGAAGCTTCCAGGGTGTTTTCCGAATGCCACTTCACCACCTTGGTCTGTAG
Organism: Myxocyprinus asiaticus; assembly: GCF_019703515.2. NCBI lineage: Eukaryota > Metazoa > Chordata > Actinopteri > Cypriniformes > Catostomidae > Myxocyprinus > Myxocyprinus asiaticus. The sequence continues at coordinate 32,078,602 of NC_059357.1, read as the reverse complement.
GGGAGGCTGGGGCTAGTTGTGACACTTTTTACCCCAGTGGATATTTTTAAAGTTAGATTAAGTCCATTTCTGTAGACACATGCCTTAAAGTGTTGACTACAAAAAAAAAAAAAAAAAAAAGCTATTGAATATGTTCACTGTTATTGCCCAGGAAGAAAGATATAATTAAGGTTGTACACATGTTGACCTTTTGTTACTATATGGTAAGTTACAGTATACTGTATACATGCTGTACATTGAAATGTATTTGTAACAATTGACGCACTGTTGATGTCTCCTCATCAGCTGCTAAGTTTTCCTTTTTATACCTTCCTGAGCATTGTTAAACCATCAAAAAAAAAAAAAAGAGGACATCACAGTGATATGCAAGACAATTGAGAGAAAACAGAAATGCAATTAAGAGACATTCAATGGGGGTAGATGCATAGTAACATTTCTATTGAGTAATAGATCTTAAACTGTACTTCAGGAAGCTCGGATATCTATTAATTGCATTACATTTCTGTTCATAAGCTGTTCATTAGCTGCAAATTGAGAACAAACATGACACAATTAAGTGTTCAAACATAAAGGTTCAAATTATATGTACTAGCAAAATGTAGGGTCTGTGACCAAATGGTTGTGCGTATTAGATGTGCAAGGACATCTGTTTCACAGACAAACCCATCCTGTGCATGCATGTGAATTGTCTTTAACAGTCCTCAGTAAGCATATAAAAGAGTATCTTGCGTGAGACAGACATCAACATATGGCAATGAAAATCATACTTGAAACACCTTGTTAAGTTGTAGGACATTGCCTCCATTGTGATCAGCACTACTAAAAACTGACAACAAACTAAACTGACAACTAAACTGGTGTCCTGTAAATAGGGGAGACCAGGGCAAGTTGTCACACTGGGAAATTGTCACAAAGGCTATATCTTTGTAAAGATAAATTTAGAGTCAAAAGTCTTAATTGCACGAATGTGTGTTTTCTCTAGGAGAGGTTTCAAACAACAAGTTTAAAATCCTCTAAATTAGAATACATTTTGTGAATTCTATCCTACAAAGTAAATTTTCACCATCATCAAATTGTTGTTGTAACTCTTGGATGAACAAGCAAACATAATCAAACCACCATGGCATACATTTAGGCAAGGGTCAACTATATTATGTAAGCAGATTTTTACAGAAATGTTGAAATGTGTTCTTAGAACAAAGGTATTTCTTACTGCAAGTCAGGTTGGGGCATGTTGTTACATGTGTATTAAAGGTTATAAATGTATACAATTTATCAATTACAATATTTGTTGGACGAAACAATGGTTTGATTTTTTTATTTTTTTTTTACCATACCTTTTCCATTTGTGTTGTTTTATGAATCTTCATAATTGTTTTTAAAATGTTGCTGTTTACAGTAATCAGGTGTATATTTTAAGAGAGGAGTTGATTTTGTTTTGGTGCTGTTGGATGGATTACGTCTCACCCCTGATATTGACATGAAACCTACGCCACTGGTATAATAGCAGGTTCCACTGTAACAACTTGCCCCATATAGTGTTACATCAAGCCCTGCTATAAGGGCAAGTTGTCAAAAAAGGTCAATGTGTGCTCAATTAACTGTATTTTATTTCCTGGCCAATAATGGTGGAAATGTCCAACTGCTTTTTTGAGCAGACTTTAAGGAATTTGCCTATAGTGAAATAGAATTTTCTGAAAAATTTACCTAACAAAATAAATAAAAGTGTGACAACTAGCCCCGGATTCACCTACTGTATTTTCTGAAGAGGCAAATAAGCAAGTAAATTAAAATGTGGAGACAGTGACAGGTACTGTATAAATGCCTGAACAAAATGTGATCACTTTTGGGTTTAAAGGGATAATTCACCCAACAATTAAAATTCTCTCATCATTTACTCACCCTCATGACATCCCAGATGTGTATGAATTTCTTTCTTCTGCTGAACACAAACAAAGGTTTTTAGAAGAATATCTCAGCTCTGTAGGTCCATACAATGCAAGTGAATGGTGACCAAAACTTTGAAACTCCAAAAAGCAAATAAAGTTAGCATAAAAGTTATCCATAAGACTCCAGTAGTTTAATGTCTTCTGAAGCGATATGATATGTGTGGGTGGGAACAGACCAAAATGCACCTCATTTTTCACTATAAATCTTGACAACTGCAGTCTCCTTAGCGATCATGATTTCAAGCTCGATTACACTTTCTAGGCCATCTAGCGCTCTGCATATGCATCAAGCACTAGGATGTGCTAAAGACTGCAACGGCAAGATGTACAGTAAAAATGTGTTACATTTTGGTCTGTTCTCACACAAAATCGATTAATCGCTTCAGAAGACATTGATTTAACCACTGGAGTCACATGGATTGCTTTTACGCTGCCTTTATATGCTTTTTGGAGCTTCAGAGTTCTGGCTACCATTCACTTGCATTGTATGGACCTACAGAGCTGAAATATTCTTCTAAAAATCTTCCTTTATGTTCTGCAGAAGAAAGAAAGTCATACACATCTGGGATGGCATTAGGGTAAGTAAATGATGAAAGAATTTTAATTTTTGGGTGAACTGTTCCTTTAATCAAATTGTACATTAATGTCTCTTAAAAATAATAAATCAGATATATTCATATTGATCATTATTAATGTTATGTTGACCTTTCATACAGATCACACTTTAAAAAAAAAAGAAAAAAGATCTGCCTTTATCTATCTTGTTATACTGCAAGTGGAAAAAGCAAACATATTTTGTTATAACACAATGTTTAAGTTTACAAGGATAGCTTTGAAATTATTGGTCAGTGCTGATTCACACACAGATTAAATATACACACATCACTGACCTGAGACTGACAGAAAAAGATTAATGGAGGTTTCTGGAGCGTTTAATATTACCATAGCTGGTCTGGTGCACAATTCCTTTACCTAAAATGAATGTGTTGATATCCAGGGGGGAATGATTGGAATTCTGATGCTGGCAAAGCTCATGTTGTCTTTTCTAGGCCAAAGAGGAAATCTAGTTTCCCCGTGTGTCCTTAAAAGTCTTCTAATACACTGTGTGCCTGCTATTGCTTCCTGTCTGTGGGTCTAATGCTTATCCACTCTCTCATTCCCAACATAACCTAGAAATTACATCAGGTTCATTAATAGAGCTTGCTGTCTTTATGTTTGTGTATGAACTGAATGAATCTAGAGCAATGGAGGGAGTTACAGACCTTCGTATGACATCAGACTGCCGGTCGCATGAAACCTACCAGTAGGTGGCGTCCTACGATCTGTTTTCACTTACACATACAGCACATACAACAGAAGGAACTTTTCGTCTTTTTTCATTTTATTGTTATTGTCATTTATCAGAGTCATTATTAATTATACACCATCGTATCGCTTAGAATATTAAATTCATAATCTAAAACAAACATTTTGCACTTCAAATCTAGATTTCACAATATTTTTGGACTAGCATCCTTTGTAGCTTTCTTGAATGAACTTTGCCACTTATGGATGAACAATGAGATCTTATTGCTAAAAGAAAATAAACTCAGCCAAAAAAAGAAACGTCCTCTCACATTCAACTGCTTTTATTTTAAGCAAACTTAACGTGTAAATATTTGTATGAACATAAAAAGATTCAACAACTAAGACATAAACTGAACAAGTTTCATAGATATGTGAATAACAGAAATGGAATAATGTGTCCCTGAACAAAGGTGGGGGGGGGGGGGTTTGGGGGGACCAGCTGCATTAAGTACTGAAGTGCATCTCCTCCTCATGGACTGCACCAGATTTGCCAGTTCTTGCTGTGAGATGTTACCCCAATCTTCCACCAAGGCACTTGCAAGTTCCCGGACATTTCTGGGGGGAATGGCCCTAGCCCTCACCCTCCGATCCAACAGGTCCCAGACGTGCTCTATGGGACTGAGATCCGGGCTCTTCGCTGGCCATGGCAGAACACTGACATTTCCTGTCTTGCAGGAAATCATGCACAAAACGAGCAGTATGGCTGGTGGCACTGTCATGTTGGAGGGTCATGTCAGGATGAGCCTGCAGGAAGGGTACCACATGAGGGAGGAGGATGTCTTCCCTGTAATGCAAAGCGTTGAGATTGCCTGCAATGACAACAAGCTCAGTCCGATGATGCTGTGACACAACGCCCCAGACCATGACGGACCCTCCACCACCAAATCGATCCCGCTCCAGAGTACAGGCCTCGGTGTAATGCTCATTCCTTCGACGATAAACGTGAGTCCGACCATCACCACTGGTGAGACAAAACCATGACTCGTCAGTGAAGAGCACTTTTTGCCAGTCCTGTCTGGTCCAGCGAAGGTGAGTTTGTGCCCATAGGCGACATTGTTGCTGGTGATGTCTGGTAAGGACCTGCCTTACAACAAGCCTACAAGCCCTCAGTCCAGCCTCTCTCAGCCTATTGCGGACAGTCTGAGCACTGATGGAGGGATTGTGTGTTCCTGGTGTAACTCGGACAGTTGTTGTTGCTATCCTGCAGGTGTGATTTTCGGATGTACCGATCCTGTGCAGGTGTTGTTACACATGGTCTGCCACTGCGAGGATGATCAGCTGTCCTTCCTGTCTCCCTGTAGTGCTGTCTTAGGTGTCTCACAGTATGGACATTGCAATTTATTGCCCTGGCCACATCTGCAGTCCTCATGCCTCCATGCAGCATGCCTAAGGCACTTTCACGCAGATGAGCAGGGACCCTGGGCATCTTTCTTTTGGTGTTTTTCAGAGTCAGTAGAAAGGTCTCAGTAGTGTCCTAAGTTTTTATAACTGTGACCTTAATTGCCTACTGTCTTTAAGCTGTTACTGTCTTAACAACTGTTCTAGAGGTGCATGTTCATTAATTGTTTATGGTTCATTGAACAAGCATGGAAAACATTGTTTAAACCCTTTACAATAAAGATCTGTAAAGTTATTTGGATTTTTACAAAATTATCTTTAAAATACAGTGTCCTGAAAAAGGGAATTTTCTTATTTTGCTGAGTTTAGTTTAAAAAAAAGAAAAAAAGAAAAAATAAAAAACATCTAAAAACTTTTTCCATTTATGATACACAGTGTGTATACGTCTGTAACGAGGACTCGGAAGAACTGGGAGTAAGATCCATGTGCGGTTTATTAAATAACAGAAGAATCAGAGTACAAACAGGTGTGGGTCGAAATACCAGGAACAACAACAGCAATGAAGACAGGGCAATAATTGTGGTCAGTAACAGGCAAGTGGTCAGGGCAGGCAGCAGACAGATAACAACAATATCCAGATAAATGAGGCAGGGTCAGAAGGCAGGCAGTAATAGTGGGTAAACGCTCAGAAATGTAGCCGTGACAAAACAAGACTTCGCATATTGTCTAGCTTGCTCAGTGCTTAAATAGTCATTGAAATGGGGAACAGGTGTATGTGCAATCAGTTCAGGTATGTGGGTTCTGGGATTTGTAGTCCAATTGTTAATACTCAGGTGAGAGAGACCTCCGGTGGCAGACGAGAGGATTTTCAAAAGTGGCGTTCGTGACAACGTCTGACTCTCTTGCTGCTGCTGCTGCTGCAACCTGGTCTCATAGAATTTTACCATACCTACATTTTTGCAAATTGGACCCTTTTCACACTCACGCGAAGCGGAAGTCATTATATTTGGGTAAATGCAACTATTGCCGCTGCCGAGTTGTATGTGTTTTCACATTCCTTAAAAGTTTTGCCTGCATTTACATTTGGAGACGTTGACCGCATCGTCCATCAACGGTTAAATCTAAATAAAAAAAAGTTACAAGTTGTTTTTGGAGGGTTAAGTGCACGAATACAAAGGTATGTCGATACAAATTTATTATTAAGAGGCTGTGTGTTAAATCAGCAGGCACATATTTATTAAAGGAACGATCTACAAATCTGTCCACATAAATTGAAAAAATGCAAAAATGAGGGCACAGTTAACAAATCTGTGAGTTGTACTTGGTGAAACTAATACATGATGTGGGGCGACGCAGGATGTGAAGGAGTGGAGAGACCCATGTCCCGCTCCATCCGGCTTCTTACCCTGTCAAACACACACTCTTGTGTTGGTTCTAATGTGTAATCATTCCAGTGAAACCAATGAAACTCAGATTTCAAAGCATTTCAGAATTCCACATGTGAGTGACTGCTGTAAGTCTTCATCTTAAAAATACTGTCCACAGACAAAAGTGCTTCCTCGTTTAATAATGAAGTTTAATTGCCTGAACACACCAAGCTCGTACAGAGTTCAGCATCTTTTGGAAATTCAAGGAAACCAAAATTCTTTAAGAATTTGTGCAAATAGCAACACTGCAGTGGCACTGGTTATTACTGTTCTTCCCGATCGCTGCTATAGTTTACCCAACTATGACGACTTCCGCTTTGCGAACGCGGTTGTGTGAAAAGGGTACATTTTTTCCCCCGTGGCTTGTTGTATGTATCACAGTAGTTTTCTGGTGGAATCGCCACTATAGGTGCTACAAGAACAACAACATTATTCACCTTCACACAAATCACAATTAAAATGGCAGACTATCAGTTCATAAACACCTTTTGCTCTGTTTCTCACACAATGCTATCTCATGACATCAAAACACTTTTACTATAGTGCATGACTTGTAAGGCTATACATTTTACTGTTTGCATTACATAACCAACTACATCTGCAAGCTTATTTGAGTGCGATCAAGTTGCGTGGTATCTTAACTGACTGAAGAGCACATTGACGTGGGCAGATAATGTCATAGAAGCACCATAAAATAACATGGTTGCTTCAGCGATATTGTTTTTCATCTCTCTTTTTATGACACTATTGATTTGGTTTAAGGTCTAGGGTGGAGGAGTAGGTTTTTGTTGATTTAAATCATGATAGAGCATTAACCTTAAAAACCTAATCTGTTTGGAAAACATTTAACTCGCTTTTAGCGCCACGTAATGGACATTTCACCCCGGGAATGCCACAATACATGTAATGAACCACGTATGGCCATTTAGCAAAAATGTCACCACATTCACATATTTTTATGGCCGTTCGCAACCATTAATGAACAAAGAATACACAGTGCGTCACTATGACACAGCTACTGCACTGTCTACAGACAGCTATAAAAGTAACTCAATTGGAGGTTCATGTGTGGATGAGGCAATTTAATTTACCGGCATGGTAAATTATGCTAATCTGTCTTTTGCTTTGTGTGGCGCTTGTTAAGGGTTTTAAATGGACATAAATGGCCTTTGTATTCCATGCTTCACTCTTTACACGGGACTCTCATGTGAAGTTCCTCACAGTCTGTTGTCGGGAAGGGTGAAGAAGCTGAAACAGAAGATCTGCCTGCCCAACAGCCAGAGCTGACGACTGGGACCTGAATATCTGGGGCAAGTTCCACAAACACTTGCTCAATTGTGTCCTGCTATTAGCGGTTAATGAACGATGAAGTTATGGAAGTCATATGCCTCTGCAGTCACATGGAAGGGGCGAATGAAGGGTGTTCTTAATTTCACGTCTGCTTGTTTACTTCCTCAAAGAGCATCTTGAAATTATATGTAACCATCGGTAAACAATGCCCTTACTTGTTTGAGATTTTAAACTCTTTGCTTATTTTTATTTATTTATCTATTGCAATGAAGTACATCTGGTTACTTGAAACATACGAAGAACTGTAGGTTCCATCCTTGTGTATTCTAAAAACATGTAGAGGTCTTGGATATAGACCAGTGCTTCCCAACTGGTGGGAAGCGAACCAGAAATGTGTTGAAAATCTGTTCTGAGAATAAAAAACAATGCTAAATGCAAATAATAAAATGCAATTAACCATATTATTATGCATAGTTATGATAGCTAAATACTGTAAATATGCTTATCACTTCCCATATCTTTTGTCGTTGATATTGAAGGCAGTGTGTCCAATAAAAACTTTACAGGGTTGTTTTTATTTGCTGTAAATTCATTCAGGTTGCATGAAATGCCCTCATCCTCGAAAACCATTATATTCATTAATTTCAATGTTTGAAGAAAGACATTTGTTTACTTTTTTATAATATATACAATTTTGTTAGGCCTGTTGTAATGCCTGAAACAAAACCAGTTGTGAATCACTATAGATGATACAAATGTTGGACTGAATGGGATGAAAGGTGTATCTCAACATGTTAAAAAAAATCTTAAATCACAATACCTTGACTTGTTTTCTGGATATCTGTCAATCAAAAAAGGACCTTTAGAGTCAGATGCAATTCAAGACAGTATTTGGGATAAGATCTTACTTATAAAGTTTCAAATATTATATGTGTTCCCAAAACAACACAAGGTAATGGCAACATGTAATATGGCAAGCTAGCCAAATTGACTTCAAATTGAATCATGTCCATGAATTATAGATATTTATTATTCAATTTTCACTAGTTAAAATACTAATTCTTCATATCAACAATGGAATTACTACTAGTGACATTGGTACTAGCGCAAATGTATATTCCTGATGTCAACAACTGAATTAGTAAAAATAAAATATATATATTTTTTTATCTGTTTTTTCAAAGTAAATTTCAGATATAATGTTATTAGAACTAGTAAGAAAGCCTTTTAACTTATCTGTAATTACTCTTTAATTTACTGATATCCGAAATCAATTTCCAGATATCTGAAATACTAAATCTAATAAGTTAAAAATTAATTTACAGAAATTCTACTAGTAAAAATGCAGTTACAGATATCAATAATTTAGTTTTGTACTAGTTGACATTGCATTTTTACTAGTGCAAACTTCATTACTGATATTAAAAAATACACATTTCTAGTAGTAATTCCATTGCTAAAATCAAGAATTACCATTTTAACTGGTGAAAATTAAAATATAGATATCTATAATTAACATCCTACACGTAATTAAAAGTAATTTCGTCTGGCCATGCATGTGAATATTCTGGGTACAATCGTACAATTCACTCCAAAACACCTGTAATCAATTGACAGTTACGTAGAAAACTAAGTTAAAAAATAAAAATAAATAAATGACATTACAATCGGCCCCTTCAAGTGCCTTTAATCAGCTCCAACAAGTAGCTGTTGGGAAAACAGGAAGGTCTCCGGTGGCTTCTTCCGAACATTTACAGGAATCTAGTGGACACAATAAACAAAGGTTTCATCAGTTATACTGTCTTCAAACACATGGAGGAATATAAATTATATATTAAAAAACATACATACAGTATATGGTACATGAGTGGTGACCAGCTTACTGTCTATTTCCAAGAAAGACTGTTTAATACAACCTTATAACATTAGCCCAGTTTAACCAGGGTGATAATATGGGGTATAATTGCTTCAGTACTATACAGTTTTGTTCCCATGTGTAACCCACCTGGATGATCACCCTCACAACAGCAAGCCAAATAATTAGTCTCAAGGTTTAATGTTCTGCAATCGAACAGCTCAACAAACTGGTGAAGGAAAATGCTTCAGTGGGTTTATTTGCTTGGCATAAAAGCTACATTCTTTATTTATTTCCATAAAATGTCTTTAAACTCCACTTTTGGCAATGAACAAGATGATCACCCAGTTGACCATGTCTTAATTGGTGTAACCTGATAGCATATTGCTTTGGCTTTCACACCAGAGAGAGATGGATCTAATTGAAGCCTCTAGAGAACACAGCAAGCATATGGAGCTCCTTCTAACTGTTTCCCACCTGGCAACAAACACAAGGAACGAATCTCTACGCTGAAAAAAAAAAAGTTGAGTAAACTTAAAGGCAACCAGCTGGAAAGCATTTTTGAGTTTACTCAACTTCAGGTCAAAAGTTCAGCAAACTCAAAAATATCAGTGATCATTAAGTTCAGTAAACTTGAATTCCCAATATTCTTGACAATAATATAATACAAAATATTTTTAGGCAGATCTGTATTTCGATATATGGTCATGTATGAGCCCCACCAAGAGACCAAAGAGTTGGTCTAACTTAAATGGTAGTGTAGGTTACAAGTACTTCAAACTTTTAGAAGTTGAACTAACTTCATAAATAGAGAAACTAAATCAAAGCGAACACTAATTACCCTGATGGTGACTTTAAACAAAACGCAACTTATTTACAAATTATTTATATGTCCTCATAAGTAGGCACACTTTGACTAAACACACTTAAATAAATTCAGAAGCAGGGGATTGTGGGTGGTGTCTTCAGCCACAATGCTTCTCCAGTGGGCATGCTCAGTAGCAGGTGCAACAATGTGAAGTTCATAGTGCTCAGCCTTACGAGATTCCCCCAGATTTTGACCCATGAATTTTCAAGACCTTCCCATGACTTTAACAAAAGGATAACATCATTAAAGATATGAGTCAAAATCAAAGATTTAAATTCCCACATACAGGTGCATCTCAATAAATTAAAATGTCGTGGAAAAGTTCATTTATTCCGGTAATTCAACTCAAATTGTGAAACTCGTGTATTAAATAAATTCAATGCACACAGACTGAAGTAGTTTAAGTCTTTGGTTCTTTTAATTGTGATGATTTTGGCTCACATTTAACAAAAACCCACCAATTCACTATCTCAAAAAATTAGAATATGGTGACATGCCAATCAGCTAATCAACTCAAAACACCTGCAAAGTTTTCCTGAGCCTTCAAAATGGTCTCTCAGTTTGGTTCACTAGGCTACACAATCATGGGGAAGACTGCTGATCTGACAGTTGTCCAGAAGACAATCATTGACACCCTTCACAAGGAGGGTAAGCCACAAACATTCATTGCCAAAGAAGCTGGCTGTATCCAAGCATGTTAACAGAAAGTTGAGTGGAAGGAAAAAGTGTGGAAGAAAAAGATGCACAACCAACCGAGAGAACCGCAGCCTTATGAGGATTGTCATGCAAAATCGATTCAAGAATTTGGGTGAACTTCACAAGGAATGGACTGAGGCTGGGGTCAAGGCATCAAGAGCCACCACACACAGACGTGTCAAGGAATTTGGCTACAGTTGTCGTATTCCTCTTGTTAAGCCACTCCTGAACCACAGACAATGCCAGAGGTGTCTTACCTGGGCTAAGGAGAAGAAGAACTGGACTGTTGCCCAGTGGTCCAAAGTCCTCTTTTCAGATGAGAGCAAGTTTTGTATTTCATTTGGAAACCAAGGTCCTAGAGTCTGGAGGAAGGGTGGAGAAGCTCATAGCCCAAGTTGCTTGAAGTCCAGTGTTAAGTTTCCACAGTCTGTGATGATTTGGGGTGCAATGTCATCTGCTGGTGTTGGTCCATTGTGTTTTTTGAAAACCAAAGTCACTGCACCCGTTTACCAAGAAATTTTGGAGCACTTCATGCTTCCTTCTGCTGACCAGCTTTTTAAAGATGCTGATTTCATTTTCCAGCAGGAATTGGCACCTGCCCACACTGCCAAAAGCACCAAAAGTTGGTTAAATGACCATGGTGTTGGTGTGCTTGACTGGCCAGCAAACTCACCAGACCTGAACCCCATAGAGAATCTATGGGGTATTGTCAAGAGGAAAATGAGAAACAAGAGACCAAAAAATGCAGATGAGCTGAAGGCCACTGTCAAAGAAACCTGGGCTTCCATACCACCTCAGCAGTGCCACAAACTGAACACCTCCATGCCACGCCGAATTGAGGCAGTAATTAAACAAAAGGAGCCCCAACCAAGTATTGAGTACATATACAGTAAATGAACATACTTTCTAGAAGGCCAACAATTCACTAAAAATGTTTTTTTTATTGGTCTTATGATGTATTCTAATTTTTTGAGATAGTGAATTGGTGGGTTTTTGTTAAATGTGAGCCAAAATCATCACAATTAAAAGAACCAAAGACTTAAACTACTTCAGTCTGTGTGCACTGAATTTATTTAATACACGAGTTTCACAATTTGAGTTGAATTACTGAAATAAATGAACGTTTTCACTACATTCTAATTTATTGAGATGCACCTGTATTTCTTGATTTTCCGTGGTAGAGCCTGGCTTTATAGACTTACAACAGTTCAGTAGTTCGCAAGTTAATGTAATCCTGCTTAGAGGATAGTGTAAACGTATGTGGCTTGCTGTCCTGGGCGAAGGGCTCAAGGCTCGAGGCTTGACCTGAGCTTGAATACCCCCCCAGACTTAGATTAGTTATTAGTAAATAGATAAGAGAAGAAGGGGGAGGTGGAGGGATGCCGGAAGACTCAACGCCATGTAGAGGTAAGCAACTGTTTATATACACTGGTGATGTGATTGGTCGGATTAAATGCTCCTCCTGAACCTAGTTTATAAAACGCCATTAAAACTTCCATTTCACAGAGGTGCACAAAGTTTCAAATAGGGGGGTGTTGGAGGGTCAGTGATCAAACTGAGCATGCTCAAAAGCCTGTATGTTCTACCTTCACCACCAAACTTGATATTATATGTACTCACTGTTTAAAAATGTACGTTGCTCTGACTTAAATGGCATAAAAGTTAAAACTTAATTTCTTGTCTTAAGTAAACTCACTTTTTTCAACATTAGATAGTTTAATCAACTTTTAAAACTGAGCTTATCTGACAAAATTGAAGTTGGATATTTTACAGTGTATCTGCTGGGTTTGACCCCTAGACCACAGATGGTAATTGGGTATAGATGGTGTTAGATCACCAGACCTGCAATCTCATGATCTTAGTTAACGTTAGCTGCTCTGAAAGCAACCATTCTGTTTTCCATTTTTCAACTGTTGACTGTTTAGTTCAAGAATTGGATGAATGGATTTTTGTTGCATTGTTGATCCAGTATGTTAACAAGTTCAGAGTGGCCAGATCATGTACTAAAATGTTCCTTTATTGAATTAACTGTGGCCTCTTCGCAAAAAATTATTTAGCCACTGTCTTTATAAACAAATCCTTCACCAAAATGCTAGAAAGCATGAGGTAGCTTTCATAACTTCTCTTTTGATTTAGCTAGCATGAAAACTAAAATCCTGTATCTGTTGCAACAGGATTAGGGATCCTTTGTTTTACTAACGAGATTTAAAAATAATAATAAAATAAAAAATAAAAATGATCCACAAGACATTTCTGTGATTTGGTGTGAATATACCCAAATCTCTTCAAAGTTCTCTAAAGCAGCATAAAAACCCCTGTAATTACTAATGCAAACACTCTATTTTGCAGGTATTAAAAAGGTAAGCCCAAATAAATCACAGCTCAACCCTTGTATTTGATAAACGTTTCTCCTGATTTATAAAGACATTCATAAAGAAATAGTTACCATTTCATATTTCTGGCAATGGATGGACAGACAGACAGACAGACAGACAGACAGATAGATAGATAGACAGACAGATAGACAGATAGATGGACAGAGAGATGGAGAGATTGACAGATGGAGAGATTGATATGGATGTGCAGGAAGATGGATGGATAAATGGATAGATATATGATGGATGGATGGATGGGCAGATGGATGGATGGATGATAGATAGATGTGAAATTTACAGGTATACGAAATGGCATGGATCTACGATTGATACATGCGTTTGATTTGACTGATGAGAGCGATGTCTGGGCTTGTAGCATACAGTTAATATTTTCTGAAACAACTGGATGTTTCTCTGAGATTAGTGAATCAAGTCTTAACCTGTCTCATCTGTTTCAGTCTAAAAAGTGGGTGCAATTGAAGTCTTCCCTGCCCTTGTCATATAAACATGTAAATGCTAGATAGGGAAACTGTACAACTGATCCATAACTGCCAGCTTTACAGATGTTGCACACACGGTCATATAATTTATGCATATCTTGTCCCTCACTTTGAACCCATAAATCCATTTGGTGGGATGTGACTCAGAAATAAAAGCCATGTGCACTGGCTTCCTTTCTCATTTCCCTTTAAAAAAGGCCCAAGACACATCAGCCACAAGAGCACACAGGAAGTACATCTTCAAGGACTAACCCTTGGGAATCATGACTGCGAGATTCCCTTAAAACCCAACGACTTCCAAGAGCTTCTCACTCTGAACACAGACAAGAAAAATGGCAGCGATGAGACAAACACGTTAGCAAATGAATTTCAGATGATTGCCAGCCATCTTAATGCATGGAGCTGGACTCAGCTTTTATTCAAAATAGACATTCATTCATTCAGTTTGGCTGTGCGGGGGCACATGTGGTTTGAGTTAAGAGCTGAACTGCTCGGAACTGACGTGTAGGCTTGCTACAGCTCAGTCTAACATCACTTGCTTCTCTCTGACCCCATGACTCATGACAGCATGGCTACACTCCTCTCCCACACAACAGGAGCATTACAGATAGAATCATGAATGCAGACTAATGATACACACACTTTAAAAAAAATGTGCATACTTTTAACGGTAAAAGACTGTAAAAATGCGACAGTAAAAAAACATAAATTGATTAACGAGTAGTTACCGTAAAATATACATTAAAAATATAATTTAATATATTTAAAAAGACAATACATGTAGTTTTACGGTAAAATGTTGTAAAAATTACATTTTTTAATGTAAAAAGTATGATTTTCCCATATAATTAATGGTTAAAATGTATATTATGTTTAACAAGAGAGTACATATACTTTTTATGGTACATTATTGTTAAAATTACGGTAAAAAACAGTAATCGGCGTTCCCAGAATTCCCTGCCTGACCCATTACTTTACATTTCATTATATTTTATGGGAATAGTTGTTTCTTCTTATTTTTAGTTATGTACTTTGGGGTGTTCTGTGTTTTATTTGATATAGTTTAGTTTAGTTTATTTCACATGTATTACGATGATGGTGTTTAGTGTTTGTGTGAGTGACATTGAGCACTGTCTCTACATGTTTATTAGTCATTTACTCCTGCAAAGGCCACTATTGATGAACTTCATTTCATCATGTGCTCTTCTGTAATTTCTACGGTGAGTAACAATACATTATAAAGTGAAAAGCAGATTTTTACAGGTTTAGAAGGTTAATATATGAATATAATCATTTAATAACATTAACGACGGTATTGCACCGAAAAATATACTGTAAAAACAACAGTTTTAAACTGTAAAATGTACAGGTTGTTCTGTAAAGTTGTTTACATTTTTACTGTATTTTTTTAAATAATTATTCTGGCAACCACAGCTACCAGTTTCTGTTTTTTTGTTGTTGTAAAAACAACAGGATTTTTATGCATAGATTATAAAATCCAAGTCTTGCAAGGCAGTC
Source organism: Myxocyprinus asiaticus (assembly GCF_019703515.2). NCBI lineage: Eukaryota > Metazoa > Chordata > Actinopteri > Cypriniformes > Catostomidae > Myxocyprinus > Myxocyprinus asiaticus. Next base: position 32,063,439 of record NC_059357.1, on the reverse strand, counting down.
TTCGTCAATAGAGCCAGTCGGCATTTTCCTCAGTGTTCCTCACCCCTTTGATCTCTCTGATAGAGCAATGGAATAAAAACACCTCTCTGTACGGTAGTTGACATTTACTTTTTTATGAAATACAGCATTTGTTGGTGAAGACCTCAGTCTGGCTGCTATTTTTACCACTATATTTAGAAATATATTTGTACGTTCATGTCATTCCAAACCTGTTTGAATTTCCTTTTTCCGTAAACTGAAAATGTGCTTCATGTGGTAACATATAAATTAACTGGCTTGATGAAAGTCAAATATATTATTTAACATGTCTGAATCAACCTGACTTCTTCAGGTTACAAACCTAATCTTTATGGGTTAGATCAGTAAGAAATAAAGCTACTTTTTTTGTCCATACAATAAAAAAATTAAAAGGGACTAAGGCTGTCATTAACTAACATTCTGCATTTTCTGTTACACAAAACAAAGCAAGTCATATGGGTTTGGAACAATATGAAGGTTAGGAAATGATGACAGAATTTACATTTTTGAGTTAACTATCCCATGAAAATTTAAGTTACTTTCTAGAACATTTTTCACAGAATATTATACAAGAAACAAAATTCAAAATAATTTATATATTTCCTCCTTGTTCATTGTAGCAACTAAGTCATACACTCGACACCACATATTTCTCCCTTACAACGACCTTCAGCTGTCACAGAAACACAAAGATAGGTACATATGAAAATAATTAATGTTTTAATTTCTACATAAAAAAAATACTATTTTAGAAATGTGTATCCCATAATGTAGTTACTTGATTGAAAGCCAGTCTCTGTTATCTGATTAATAGAATTTAAAATGTAATGCGTTACACTAGTTTTTTTATTCATAAAAAGTAATTTTATTACAGTAACTAATTACTTTGTAATCTAATTACACCCAGCACTGGTTCCTATTAACTAATATCATTCTGGGTACCATTTAGCATTATCAGGAATATTATTAAAGGGATAGTTCACCCAAAAATGAAAATTCTCTCATCATTTACTCACCCTCATGCCATCCCAGATGTGTATGACTTTCTTTCTTCTGCAGAACACAAACAAAGATTTTTAGAAGAATATATCAGCTCTGTAGGTTCAAACAATGCAAGTGAATGGTGACCAGAACTTTGATGCTCCAAAAAGCACAAAAAGGCAGCAAAAAAGTAATCCTTATGACTCCAGTGGTTAAATCCATGTCTTCAGAAGCGATATGATAGGTGTTGGGCCTCATGTAGTCAGATAGATAGACAAAGGCAGGCCTAACACAGTCGTAAATCCTAACTCAGGCCCCCACATAAGTCATAAATTATACTGATAAAAATCGTGCCAAAATCAAACAAAGAGAGTCCAAAACAGACTACAAATCACATGAAGCCTTGCTCACTAAAGGATCGAACTCTCAACTCCTATTGGATGAGGCACACAACAGAACGCACCTCAACCATGACATCATCAGGAGTAGAAATACCTCTAAAATGCTTCCGGGATTTGCTTCCAGCAACTTTGCTCGGCGTGGGTAGATGCAGCTCATCGCTGCCTTCAGGCGCAGTCTCGTGGCACAAGGAAGTAACGTCCGACTTGAAACTGTGGCCATACAATCTCCATCTCGCTGGACAAGTTGAGATTACTCTGTGTTCAACCGAACACTCTAACGGATCCGAAGGAGACTGCCGAGCAATCCGCATCTTCATCCGTTTGCCTGCAGAAGTGAAGAGATTAAAGATTTCTCTTCCATCTTCAATCAAGTAGACATTTCTGATTTCTCCGCCAGCCCGCCGAGAATCAGCAGCCGTACCGCCTGCCGACAGAGAGAGGAAACGGCCTCCTGTCATCACCCAAGCCTCGAGGAACCGAGTCTGAGTTAAAGGACGGATGAACACACATTCCACCTGCATCCTCATGCGATTCAAGTAAGAGGTTTACGTCTGGGCAGAGATAGAATATTATAGTATGCTATTCTTGTGTTTCAAGGTTTTTGCTTGTACAGTTTACGGACCACCATGTCCACTCATTATTAATACTCAGGGTATTAATTATCACAAATTTGATTTGTTGTATTGTGGTCCAACCAAATTGGACTGTTGTGCATTTCCACCATCGCGGGTGAGACCGGCAAACTGAGTTTATCCATTAAAGAATCAAAGAACGCGGGACTGTTTACGAGCCGTCCACCACTAACAGCTGCTTTCTCTCCCATGATCGCGAAATCGGCTTTGGGGCCATCATTTAATTCTCTCTCTCTCTCTCTCTCGTACTAACCACACACACACGCGACCCCTCACAAACATTCTGGCACACATTTTTGGCTAGTAGATAGCTTTGTGATAAAGTTCAGCTTTGTCCCTAAGCTACCATTGACTGGTTTCTCTCCGCCCACATTCGCGGTCATATTCCCTGGCCAGAAGTCTCGCGTGACATACTCTCCACGAGAGTCACATCCGCCATTTTGTGCGCGTCCCTCCTTACACACACACAGACACACACACACACACATACACACACACACAAACACACACACACAGACACACACTCTCACACACACACCGTCATGTGTTATAGGATTATTTTGATTTCCATATCTAATCATATCACTGTTTAGTTTGTAGTTGTAAGTCGGAAGTTTATTGACTGCATTGTATTAATTATTAATTGATATTACTGCATAAATAAACTTTGTTATATTACAAAGAGAAGTGTTTTGGTTTGTTTTGCATACACCTGTGTCATGCTGACGGGATGTCAGTGCTCGGATTAAAGCCTTCATTCATTGTTTTTTTTTTTCCCGAAAATCGATATTCTTCGGATGTCGATTTTCCTAAGAAAACAATCTAATATTGAGACTGTTATACTATCTGGTTATTAGTCCCTGATTCCAGGGTGGTGCCCCATCAATGTTAATCCTTATTAATATTCTACTGATTTTTGATAATTTATAATTATCTTTGATGATTGTTGAATTTGAATGATCAATAAGCTAGTGTTAATTTTTAATTAATGTTTTATCGATGTTAATGATTAGTGATTATCTTTGATAATTGTTGATTTAAAGGATTAAAAAAAGCTAACATTGATTTTCATCAATGTTCTATTGATTTTAATAATTAATAATTATCTTTGATAATTATTAATTATTGCTAATAACCAAACCCGCTCCTAAACGTAGCGCACTACATTTACTGGAGCCCCATATGAGGTTTTAATTAGTTAGATTCAATTAATTAATTTAAATATTAATTAATAACTAAAGAAATAATTATTAATTATTTCTGATAGTAACACTGATCTAAACAACCAGTAAAGCCCTACATAGGTATGGGTGAAAACAGACCAAAATATAACTAAATATTCACTATAAATCTTGACATCAGCAGTCTCCTTGTCAACCATGACATAGCATGATTACACTTCCTATAGCACCATCTAGCGCTCTGTGCATTCATCAAGCACTAGGAAGTGTAATAGAGCTTGAAATCATGAGACTGCAATGGCAAGATGTACAATGAAAAATAAGTTATATTTTTGTCTGTTCTCACCCAAAATTGATTAGATTGCTTCAGAAGACATGGATTAAACACTGGAGTCGTATGGATTACTTTTATGCTGCCTTTATGTGTTTTTGGAACTTCAAAGTTTTGGTCATCATTCACTTCCATTGTAAGCAGTTCTAAAAATCTTCGTTTGTGTTCAGCAGAAGAAAGTCACACATCTGGAATGGCATTAGGGTGAGTAAATGATGAGAGAATTTTCATTTTTGAATGAGCTATCCCTTTAAAATGGCCATTATTAGAATTATAGACAACACTGTCCATGATCCACTGTGGATAAAACTCCTTACATTTATTGTGGGTCACTACTTTAGGATCACTATTTTAAGAATGTGAAATGTCAGAATAATAGTAGAGAGAATGATTTATTTCAGCTTTTATTTCTTTCATCACATTCCCAGTGGGTCAGAAGTTTAAATACACTTTGTTAGTATCTGGTAGCATTGCCTTTAAATTGTTTAACTTGGGTCAAATGTTTTGGGTAGCCTTCCACAAGCTTCTCACAATAAGTTGCTGGAATTTTGGCCCATTCCTCCAGACAGAACTGGTGTAACTGAGTCAGGTTTGTAGGCCTCCTTGCTCGCACACGCTTTTTCAATTCTGCCCACAAATTTTCTATTGGATTAAGGTCAGGGCTTTGTGATGGCCACTCCAATACCTTGACTTTGTTTTCCTTAAGCCATTTTGCCACAACTTTGGAGGTATGCTTGGGGTCATTGTCCATTTGGAAGACCCATTTGTGACCGAGTTTTAACTTCCTGGCTGATGTCTTGAGACGTTGCATAATTTTCCTTCCTCATGATGTCATCTAATTTGTGAAGTGCACCAGTCCCTGCTGCAGCAAAGCACCCCCACAACATGATGCTGCCACCCCCATGCTTCACGGTTGGGATAGTGTTCTTCAGCTTGCAAGCCTCACCCTTTTTCCTCCAAACATATTGATGGTCATTATGGCCAAACAGTTACATCTTTATTTCATCAGACCAGAGGACATTTCTCCAAAAAGTAAGATCTTTGTCCCCATGTGCACTTGCAAACTGTATTCTAGTTTTTTTGTGGCAGTTTTGGAGCAGTGGTTTCTTCCTTGCTGAGCAGCCTTTCAGGTTATGTCGATATAGGACTTGTTTTACTGTGGATATAGATACTTGTCTACCTGTTTCCTCCAGCATCTTCACAAGGTCCTTTGCTGTTGTTCTGGGATTGATTTGCTCTTTTCGCACCAAACTACGTTAATCTCTAGGAGACAGAATGCGTCTCCTTTCTGTGTGGTATGATGGCTGCGTGGTCCCATGGCGTATACACTTGCGTACTATTGTTTGTACAGATGAACGTGGCACCTTCAGTCATTTGGAAATTGCTCCCAAAGATGAACCAGACTTGTGGAGGTCCACAATTATTTTTTGGCTGATTTCTTTTGATTTTCCCATGATGTCAAGCAAAGAGGCACTGAACTTGAAAATAGGCCTTAAAATACATCCACTGGTACACCTCAAATTAGCCAATTGCCTATCAGAAGCTAACTGGCTAATTGTCTAAAGGCTTGACATAATTTTCTGGAATTTTCCAAGCTGCTTAAAAGCACAGTTAACTTAGTATATGTAAACTTCTGACCCACTGGAATTGTGATATAGTCAATTAAAAGTGAAACAATCTGTCTCTAAACAATTTTTGGAAAAATTACTTGTGTCATGCACAAAGTAGATAACCTAAACGACTTGTCAAAACTATAGTTTGCTAATATGAAATCTGTGGAGTGGTAAAAAATTAGTTTTAATGACTTCAACCTAAGTGTATGTAAACTTCTGAACTGTATCTTGCAAGTTTGCAGTATCACAGGTGCATGAATCCAGTGCTAGATGGACTCAAAAAGACAGTGTAGCAAGCCAAAGAGCATGATCTATTACAGCATGCTAGGGCATACTAAGCCCACTGGGAAATCAGAATAACAAAACCAGTACTGTCATGTCTATAATTTATTTTAAATATGCAAGAGATGGCAAGGCAACTTTAATATCATGTTTGGTGAAAAATAACTATTTTGTGTCCAACTATTTTAGGATTTTTTATGACTCCTGTGGTTAAATCCGTATCTTCAGAAGCAATATGATAGGTGTGGGTGAGAAACATAAATATTTAAGTAATTTTTTACTATAAATCTCCACGTTCACTTTCTTCTTCTTTTATTTTTGCCGATTCGTATAATTTGTGCATAGTGCCACCTACTGGGCAGAAAGGAGAATTTATAGTAAAAAAAAAGACTTAAACTTTGATCTGTTTATCACCCACACCTATCATATTGCTTCTGAAGATATGGATTTAACCACTGGAGTCATGTGGATTACTTTTATGCTGCCTTTATGTGCTTTTGGCCCTTCAACGTTCTGGCCACCATTCACTTGCATTGTATGGACCTACAAAGATTAGATATTCTTCTAAAAATCTTTGTTTGTGTTCTGCAGAAGAAAGAATGTCATACATCTGGGATGGTATGAGGGTAAGTAAATAATGAGAGAATTTTCATTTTTGGGTGAACTGTCCCTTTAAGAAGAACAGTGGCCAACAAAGTTAATAAAACCACAGAAGAGAAAATGCATATATCAGTATGATAACGTCATTCTGTGTCTATCATTAATTAACAAACAATATGATAATTACACTGATTTTATGCCACTTCTAAGTGCCAAAATCCATTATGATACTTTTTCAGCTCTAGAGTGGGAATTCATTGGAGCAGTTACTCCAAAGTCCAATTACTCCACATGTTGGAGCAGGCTATCGTTCACCATGGATCTTTGTGCTGAAACATTCAGTGGTAATTCAGAAATATTATCCCTGTCAAAGTGAAATTCAAAGGCTCAACCTGCAGAATGAGCCGTCTCAGATTCAGATAAACCATGTAAACACACATGACTGTAGCAGCGAATGGACGCTTTACGCTGACTCAAAACACGCACCCTGTTTTCAGTTTAAACTTTCAGACTATTTCTAAATATAACTGTAGGGCAAGAAACTGTAAACATATTCCTCGGCAATGGCGGCTTGTGACGTGAGAATATATCTATATATTTGACTGTGCTGAGACCTCTGAGACCCATTTACAGTGCACGGCATAGTGCCTCTGCAAACCAGTTGGTGCACCAGTGACAGCAGAAGAATTACTGCATGGGTTGTCTATGTCTAGACGTTTCAGATATACCTATTGGCATTTACAAGCACTGTAAAACAAATTAACAGTTTTATTTTTAAGTTCGGTGTCTCTTCTTGTTTATTTAATGTATTTTACAACGAAAGCTATATACACAAATTACTTTTCTAATTATTGCTTTTTAAAATACTACCTTATACTGACTGAGGGCTCTAGTGCAATATGAACAATAATAATAAAGAACAAAATATGATGTGTTACGGGCCTATTGTGAGCCATTCTGATGATTTGGCTGTTTACAGCAGCTTTTGAAAATAATTACATTCTCACCTCAAAAGTTTATTTCCCTGTGGATTCACTTAAATTCGTCTCAAGATATTCTGTTTTCTGACTAACATTCCTATTTTGAATTAGGTTGAATTAGAAAATTACATGTTTAATTTTTTTTCACTGTAATAGTGCTAATTCTATATATCACCCTTTCATGCATTATCCATTAATTATCAATTTAATTAGAAAAATATAATACTCTCAAAGCACTGAACTAGACAGGTGACTGTTACAAATCATAAATCCATTTATCCTTTTGTTTATAAGCCTGGAGCTTTACCCCAAGGAGAAGAGCTTTTTGCTGTCTGTTTTAAGCGTAACATTTTGTCTTTGAGCATGGGGACTGTTGAGGCAGTTAAAAATTGTGAAATGATGCTCAGGAGGAACAAACTGTAAGTTCTCACTTGTGTGAACTTCAGCCCACACCTTCTCAAGAAGTTCACTTGTACACTCAATAAATTAAGTCATTACCCTTACTTAATTTAATTTGAGAATGTGTTTACAAGCAATTTAATTTCTTTCATTCAAATTAAGTCAGTTTCATTTAGACAACATAATTTAGTTGGATTATGTCAAATAAATGTACTTATAGTAGTTTTAACTTGACTTTTATGAGGTTCGTCAAATTACATTTAATAATGTTTAATTAATTTTCTTATGTTGGTCCAACTTAACTTATTTTATTAATCATTAGTATATGCCAGGTGATCAAGTGTAAGGTCAGTAGAACTGTTGCACTGTCAATTTGATAGCAACTGCTTACAGAGCTAAGCAGCACTTGAATCAATCATCACTTGAAAGTTAAAGTCCATCCTCAACCTAAGCACAAGCACCAGTCTTCATGACAGTGGTAACCCCCAAAATTGCAGCCTACAGATCCTCTTTTTAAATACCAATATAACAGAACATTAAACATTAACAAATCTCCACCTATTCTCATCTTGCTCAAAAATGCATAAAACAACAGTTAATTTTAACATTTGTTCACCCCATCCAGTCCCATGCAAACATGCTGGGAAATGGAAATCCCCTGCCCAGTTTCATCAATGCTACAAAAAGTATTAATGTAGTCCAAACTCAAATGCATTAAACATGCAATATGTAACAATTTCCATGTAATATTTGCCTTTTTTTTTTTTTTCAATGTATGAACGGCTTGTATCGTGACTTAAAAAATGAGTCCTTCCCGGACTTCCTAGGTTGCCTATTAAAGCCTGTATACTGATTTTCATGCGAAGGGAACAGGCTGCTTTTGCCGGGAAAATCCAAAGGATGTGACGTTTATGCGCGCTCCTGAGAGCCTTTCCTCAGTGCTTCTCTTCCGCTATTCAACAGAGACAACTCTCTGCTTCCAGCACACAACTTACTCCTACACAAACTCAGAGTAAGCCAAAAAAAACAACAAAAACAACAAAAAAAAATTTATCTACTGAATCCCGTCTGGCTAAGCGGGAAAGTGATCGAGCAAAAACTAGCGTGAACATCGGCAGGGCATTTGACTCCTGGAGGGACCTTCGGTTATGGGGATCAAAACCGACCCTGAATTGCCGTTCTTCTTATTGGACAGGTAAGCTTACATAACTGCAAAGCATGTGAAATATAGTGCCATAAGGATTGATCTGTGTAATTTTAGCTAACTTGATCTTGCCTGCTAATGTTGACGAATTGCAAGCTATCTTGCTTCGTAACTTTCAAATAATTTCAACGATCTTCTCTTTATACTAAAAGTCAGGTATGCTAATTCACAGTAACTGACATAAACAATGTTAATCTGTAATTATTCAGCTAGGTAAACTACAATAACACATGAAATGAATGCTAGACAATGTTCAAGATAATGCAAAAAGACCCATTTATTAGTGTATTGTAACTTAGTTATACAGAAAATATATACATTCTATTATTAAAAAAAACAATAGTGCATCGCTATATCAAAATGTCAGTTGTGATGGAATCACATCAGTACTGAATTGTGTCAACATATTTATAACGTACAGTTTATTTTATAAATAGCTACTGTCATCATCCACCAGATTTAGCTAACAGCTATTGATAAATCTGGCTAGCTAGCTAACGCCGACATAGGCTATTGTATAAGTGTATCATGCAAAGAAAAGTGAGTACTTCAAACTACAGTCTCGCATAGTCAGACCTATATCCACACTTTGTTTTAGCCCTGTTCCAGCACTGGAGAGTCAAATATAATATACAGTCTCAAAGTTTGTAGTAAAACAATCATAACTGTGTAATTTTAATTATGATACCTCATCTGTCAGCATGATGTCTGTGAATCACGTTCAGTCTCTTTGTACGTTTCGTCATTGTTTTGGTCGATGCTCGCTCGTATCCCTATGGAGTGTGTGCATGAGCGTGAGCACCAGCAACAGGTAGCTGGCTGCAGTTCTCTTAACGGCTACAAGTGTCATTAATAACAAGGGTTTCTGAATCTTACATACTGCACCTTTAAGTAAACTTCAATTTTACAAATGTAATTGGATAGAACGCATTGAAATCAAGCTGTGACAAAATGTTCTAGAATTCTGTTGCTTTTGTTCATTTTAATTAAGTAAACTGAACAACCTGAATGAGTAAATGACAAGTCAATCAGTTCATTAATTAAAAAGTATTAGTAAAATTGCTGATAAGCCTAACATATTTCTCCATCAGACGGCAGAAATCAACAGTGGTGACAGATTTGTGCAGAAACATACAACTTCATTATAGACCATTTCAAGAACTGTTCGTTGGTGACGTCAAGTGACGTCATTGTTCCATGAACATTTCCTGCTTGTTAAAACAGAGATTTAGCAGAGATGGGCCACTTCTATTAAAGTGAATGGGAGAAATTGGAACACCCAATGGCAGCCAGCGGTCAACCTGCCTTACAGGTAAAAGAGCCAATCACCTTTTAGATACAGAAATCAATCAACTCGAGAACACGCATGCGCATTAGCTATACAAAATGGTATAATTGCATGTATAACGTAACCTGAGATAAAGAAACAATTTATTATGCCAGTTGTGACGGAACGACATGCCTTTCCTGTGGATCATCGTCGCCTTGCATGATCCCAATGAAGAGCCTCATCATCACTGCCTTTAAACACCAAGCACGCCTCTCTTCGGGAGACCGGTCTTTACCTGCTGGCGTCTTTACAGGTCCAGGAACGGAGCAGGGAGGGTCTGGTGTGAGTTAGATGCGTTGCCAGACCCAGCGCGAGTTGGCGCACGTGTCACAGCCAACGGACCAGGGAAGCCGGACCGCTCAAGTGAAGCCGCACAGTGGCGATGGGCGAATTCCAAATGGAAGGTGGCATCCCTATGCCCTACTCCCTCCAAAGGGCTGAGCCCTGGAAGTGGGAACTCTGAAGGTAGGAGGGCACTCACGTCTCATGTATGGCCATTTGGAACACCCTTGATGAAGGGAGTAATGAAAAACATACATCACTTCCACTTTATCTTTGCCTGAAACGTTACTATGACGACACAGCACAGATGTTCTAACAACAAGAATCTCTTATTTATCGCTGTTAATTTGTTACAAATAAATATACCTTTTGTAATCATTATTTTTAACATTATCTTTTGTGTATTATTTAAAATGTCTTATTTTTATAATAATAATAATAGTAATATACAGTATATGTACATAAATGTATATAAAATACATGAATTAACATTTCCCGCTGAAAGTTATTTGGTGCACAAGAGGTCTTAATAATAAATAAATAATAATAAACCACAGGGTTTAGACTAGCCTACAGTAAAAAATGAACCCTGTTTTTGGAGTACCTTCCTGCTTATGGTTGTCTAATATTTTATGTGTGAGGACGAATGTAAACTGTGGAGGAGAAGTATCTGTTATAAATGGGCTATAGCGCTTGCCCGAGCACTTGAACATTGTGAGGAGGAGGAGGGCGTGGCCGGGCCGTGATGATAAACGGCTGGCGCTGAATCAGCTGATCAGCGGGAGAGCGAGATAAATGGGAGCCGGAGGCGCCAGTTCGGGAGAGAGAGAGAGATGCACGCGGCCGCGTTGCATGTGTGTCTGTGTTTGTTTATGTTGAGTTTCTTATAAAACTTTATTTTTACTGTTCAGCTGGTTCCCGCCTCTTCCTTGCCCATTCTTTTGACTGCTCAGCCAGTTCCCGCCTCCTCCTTGCTCATCGTGTGAATCCATTACATTGGTGCCGAAACCCGGAAAGGAGGAGGGATGCGCTGTCAGAGAGCCCTCGCCACTGATGGAGGGTCACGTCGCCGAGGAGGTATGGTCTGGTGGTAATGGAGCGGTTCGCCAGAAGGCGGAGGAGCCCGTTGCCGTCCGCCAGGGGATGAAGGAGCTGCTGCTGTCTGCCAGGAAGCGGAGGAGCCGCTGCCGTCTGCCAGGAGGCGAGGTCCAGTGCCATCGCCTGGTGTCACGGAGGACCGCTGCACAGCTGTCTGAGGACCAGTCGACAGCGTGTTTGGGATCAGTGAGCAAGTTCTCTCTCTCTCTCTCTCTGTAACCCCCACTCGTACTTTCCCTCTCCCCTCTCCCTCCCCTCGTCCTACTCAGATTCCCAGGAGGCAGGGAAGACCGGCCGGCGGAAGGACAGAGAATGGATGCTTGCAGTGTTAAATAACTGTCAGAAGAAGAGTTTTACTCTTGTACGATATAGCCTTACTCTAAAACCTTGATATTACTATTAATAGTCTACCAATATTTTTGAGGTTTATTATTCAAAGCCTATAACCGCGTATGTAATTTAACATAAGTTTTGAGAAGGATGTTTAGGCTATTTACTGTGTTCACTTTGCATCATCTTGTAAAACATATTCTAACATTTACTTTCCTAATCTATCACGTACAATCGACTGTCACTATGGCAAAGAAGAAATGCTTTAGAAATTATGGTTTCGACATGAGGAAGTGAGTGAAGTTGCGTACACGCAATGGAACACAGAACGCCGTAATCGCACCTGCTGCTTAAAGTCTCTATTAAGACTGACACACATTCTTTTTTGCTTTATGTGATGTCATGAAAGAGCATGTGCCCTGCAGAATATTCAGTGTGAGCCCGCATACCCTTAATAATGCATTTTGTCATTTCTTTGTAGGTTCCCGTGAAGAGTATCATGTATAAACATACATACGCACCACATCTCTGTGCATAAGCACAAGGTATTTTGAATACGATTGAGAAAGTAGTCGGATTCAAATGTTTACATGGCTAATATTTTTATTTTAATCTGATTATTTTAGGTCTACACCACCCCCCTCAATCAGATGGAAATTGAATTCAGATCCAGGATCATTTTTGTGTTTACATGAATGCTTTTCAAACCGATTGAGCTATCAGTCAGATTCAAAACTGATTATTTGGTTGCATGTAAACGTGGCTAGTGTTGTCAGATTTTAGTGCTTATTTTAAATATGTTCTTTTATCGAAATCTTGACCAAATGTTTTGGAGATTTCGGTCTTTCCCCATTCAAGTAGATAGGAGCTGCACTTTCATGCCGCTTGTTTACATAGAAAAATAGCTGCCAAAACTGCCCAAGAACGTTCCAAAAACAGCTGCCGAGTGGACTGGCTTAACTTGAAAAAGAGACTTTGTTGAAAGGACCCGGAAATACATTTGGACCATTCTAATTCCTTTGTTTTTGTTTACATTCTTGAAATGGTCTATAAATGACTGACTCAACTTTTATCTGTACACAAAAAATAATAAAGGGGCACAAATCGAGGGCAAGGGGCAGGAACACATGAGAATTTGCAGAATTGCTACAGACACTAAAGGACTGTGAAGATTCTTTTTGTCAGGGCAAGATTCAACATGTTTTTTTGTTTTTGTTTTGACAACAGGGCCTGAAATTCAGCGCGGGACTGCAGTTATAGCACACAATTTTAATAATTCCCGCAAGCTCCACGTTCATAGTGTGGGAAATTCCTGCACACTTTTATTTACTTTACAGTGCAGCTGCAAATAATTAAACCAATAGATACAGATGAACAAATCAATAAACTTGTATTTGTATTGAACTGTAACTCCAGAAGACGCAAGTAAATCTGCTCTATCTCTCCCTCTCTCTCACGTGCAGCTGTAAGCAGTGGGTTGAGCGCTTGTTGAGTTTAGTGTGAACGTGCGCAGTGAGGGAGCACTTTGTCGGATAGTTACTGAACTTAAGATGTTACAGACGTATAAACCTTTCTAAATCTGTTAATTCGACATGCAAATGGATTTATATTGTGTCTCCGTTAGCGAGCGATGCAATAAAGCAATCGCTCCTGTTAATAATTAATAAAGCTGTTAACACTGCAAGTGGGCGATGTTGGATCTATAGTTTTGACGTCTTTCATATTTTGCCGTTCCATCATTCGTCATAATGCAGCACGTTTGACAAGAAAGTCAGTGTGGAGGTGAGGGTGTGGTCGAGTGCCCTGGGGAGAGAGAAAGCCGTATGGACATCCACCTGAGATGAACTGTGACTAATTACCGTTTCTATGTTCACAGTGAGAGTCAGGGGAGATAAAAGACGGCCCAGTCCACCGAAAGAGAGAGAGACTGCGTTTCTGTTGCAGAGAGAGTTTATTACTGTGCTGAAAAGCTGGACTGTGTTTGTTTTATGTTGAAAAGCAGTACTTTGAGTTCCTGGCATTTAAATTGGAGTTTAATATTCAGTCTCACCTGACTGTTGAAACCGGCTCCCGCTTCCTCTTTTTGATCCAAATACGAACATCTGTTACAGGCAGAAATAGCAAAAATGCTTTGTGAACCAGCTGCATGGTGAAGAGAGACACTTTATCACCTTTTACATCTCTCATCTCCATCTCTCTAGTGTTCCATCCATGGTCGGAAATTAACGGGGGGCACTGGGCAAAAATGCCCCCTAAATTCAAAATATGGTGGCAAAAAATGCACCCGCAAAGAGTTGCTGTTCTTGTTGTTTTATATTAATAACATCTGATATAGGCGTAGTCCAAATACACACATCACGATCTTCATTTGAATTTTCACTGAACATTATTTGTTTTGTGTCGTCCGTTTGTGCAGATGTTGCTGAGTCAGTGGCGGATGCTCGTGTCATAAATGCACACAGATGGACACTCCGCTTCTCACACTCCACATCAGTTCGGTGTCGTGCTCACGTGCTAAATTACGTGACTGTTCGGTCCCCGTTATTTTTTCTCCCACCGTATTCTGGCAACTCCCACTAATTCCAGTCAAATGTTTGGACGAAAGTTATCTATACGTCACCAGCTTGATGACGCCTTCTGATTGGATGGTTATCTTATCCACCTTCAAGATAAGGCATAGTTAATTCTATAACTTCAACACTGCTGTTCCGACAGTAGAAAAACTGTTTGTGTTTTCCTTTTTATTAATAGTAAATGGCTGAATAAATGTACTGGAAAGAAAATAATTAGTTATATGTGACATCACTTTGTCCTGAACAATAATGAATGATATGAATGAGATTTTTGTTTTTTTTATGACAAACCGATTTTGCCTGGTTCCCACATTTATGGTTTCACTGTATGCCTATAAGAATATAAAAATGATCATGGTAACCATGAGAGAATATGTATGTTTTGTAATTAACAATTTCAGACTTTTCTGAGAATGCTGTGGAAAAGAAATTAATCAGATAAGCACATAGACACCATTAGAACTGAAAATATTGTAATGTAATTTAATTTAATTGAAAGCAGAACTTGAATTGATTGAATAATATATGGAGTCAAATGCATTAATGAAAAAGTACTATAATGTGAATACATATAGTATATGTTTAATGTGCATATACTAATGTTAGTTGATAAGAAACATATCATAAGATTATGAAGCACAGAATTTATTTACACCACCAGACTACAATGTAAACATATTAGTCTTCTTCACTATATGCCTCAGTTGCTTTGTGTGTTCTTCATGAGTTTAAGGCAGCTGTTACATTCATACAGACGGGATCATCACAGACGTTTTGTAATATTGTGACCAAGTCAGAGCAGAAAACAAATTGGTCCATCGGACCAATCAGATTCTACGCTACAAGACTGTTTTGATCACACGGACTGGGAGATGTTCCGGTCCGCCTCTGATGACGACATCGAGCTTTACGCTGATAGCGTAATGTGTTTCATCAAAAAGTGCGTGGAGGACGTGGTTCCGACCAGAACAATACGGATCTATCCGAATCAGATACCATGGATAAATTACGATGTTCGCGCGGCACTTAATGTGCGGACCTCCGCTTTTAATTCCGGGAACACGGATGAGCATAAACAAGCCAGTTATGAGAACCACAAAACGCCAGTACAGGAGCAAGATTGAAGGACAGTTTAACACCACCAACTCTAGAAGCATGTGGCAGGGAATTAACATCATCACGGACTTTAAAGGGAATAAAAACTCCGCCATGAACACCGCTGCCTCTCTTCCGGATGAGCTAAATACTTTTTATGCTCGTTGTGAGGGAAATAACACCGCCCTCGTGGAGAGAGCGTTCGCGGCCGAAGCTACAGAGGTTAGTTCACTCTCCATCTCTGTAGTGGATGTAACCCGATCCTTCCAACGGGTGAATATCCGCAAAGCCGCGGGCCAAGACGGCATTCCGGGCCACGTCATCAGAGCGTGCGTGAACCAGCTGGCTGGTGTTTTTACGGACATTTTCAACCTTTCCCTCTCTTTGTCTGTAGTCCCCACATGCTTTAAAACATCCACCATTGTGCCTGTTCCAAAGCGATTAAAAATAACTTGCTTAAATGACTGGCATCCTGTTGCTCTGACCCCCATCATCAGCAAATGCTTTGAGAGACTAATCAGAGATTACATCTGCTCTGTGCTGCCTCTCTCTCTTGACCCATTGCAGTTTGCTTACCGCAACAACCGCTCCACTGATGATGCCATTGCATCTACACTACACACTGCTCTCTCCCACCTAGAAAAAAAGAACACTTATGTGAGAATGCTGTTTGTAGACTACAGCTCAGCATTCAACACCATAGTGCCCTCCAAGCTAGATGAGAAACTCCGGGCTCTGGGCTTAAACAGCTCGCTGTGCAGCTGGATCCTGGACTTCCTGTCAAGCAGACGCCAGGTGGTTAGAATAGGCAGCAACATCTCCTCATCACTAACCCTCAACACTGGAGCCCCACAAGGCTGTGTTCTCAGCCCACTACTGTATTCCTTGTACACACATGACTGTGCGGCAACACACAGCTCCAATGTCATCATTAAGTTTGCTGATGACACGACGGTGGTAGGTCTGATCACTGACAATGATGAAACAGCCTACAGAGAGGAGGTGCACACTCTGACACACTGGTGTCAGGAGCACAACCTCTCCCTCAACGTCAGTAAGACAAAGGAGCTTGTGGTGGACTTCAGAAAAAAAGACAGAGAACACAGTCCCATCACCATCAATGGAGCACCAGTGGAGAGAGTCAGCAGCTTCAAGTTCCTGGGTGTCCACATCACTGAGGAACTCACATGGTCCATCCACACTGAAGCCGTTGTGAAGAAGGCTCATCAGCGCCTCTTCTTCCTGAGACGGCTGAGGAAGTTTGGAATGAACCACCTCATCCTCACACGGTTCTACACCTGCACTGTAGAGAGCATCCTGACTGGCTGCATCTCCGCCTGGTACGGCAATAGCACAGCCCACAACCGCAAAGCACTGCAAAGGGTGGTGCGAACTGCCATACACATCATCGGAGGTGAGCTTCCCTCCCTCCAGGAAATATATACAAGGCGGTGTGTGAAAAAAGCTCGGAGGATCACCAGAGACTCCAGCCACCCGAGCCATGGGCTGTTCTCACTGCTACCATCAGGCAGGCAATATCGCAGCATCAGGACCCGCACCAGCCGACTCCATGACAGCTTCTTCCCCCAAGCAATCAGACTTCTGAACTCTTGATCTCCCACTATCAAAATACATCAGCACTGCACTTTATTACCCTTACTCTTATATCTCACACCGGACTGTCATAAATTATATTTTTATTATATTATATTCTCTGTTAACAACTGACTATCAACCGACAGCCTGAATGTCAATACAGTACAATACTGTACATTCTATATATACTACTATATATACTTTTTTATATATTTTTATTTTTATTGAATAATGTGTATCTATATTATGCGTATTGTATACTGTACAGTGTATGTTATTATTTGTATATTGTTGAGTGTAATTATGTGTATATCAGATGTTTAAATTGTGCTGTGTTAATTTGATGTTATTGTAAGTTGGTACTGTCTCATCACTGTCACGACTGCTATATTGATCGGAACTGCACCCAAGAATTTCACACACCATTGCACTTGTGTATATGGCTGTGTGACAATAAAGTGATTTGATTTGATTTGATTGATTATTATAATTTTAAGACAGGAAGGTTGGAAAACAACATTTTTAATTCACAGTTGACAGTGCCTTTCTCACTTTTCTGTAGGCCAAGAAATATAAAATCTTCAATTATTTCTTACCATATTCCTAGAAACAGATAAATATTGAAGTCCTATTTCTACCATAAATCTAAACTTTGACTTTCACTAAGTAACAAAGGACTTAAATATTGATCTGTTTCTCACCCACAGCTATTATATCACTTCATTAAACCGCTTCTGAACTTATAGAAAAAAAGTGACAAATGACATTACATATCGTATATTGAGCTGTATGAATATACTGTATAGTAAATAGGTTGATCAGCTGTATAGGACAGAAAAAAGTAAAAACACATACATGTTCATATACTGGAAGCTGCGATGTTACATTGCCCCCATTTATAATAATATTCGACAAAGCTTTAAACAGCTTATTTAAATGCATGTGATAGTTTTGTCTTGTTTAATGTTAACCATTTAAAATTCGCACTGAACTTCGAACTTAGTGGCTGTTTGTTTTTCTGCAACTTATACGTCATGATGCAGTGGCGAATTCTCAGGGCCAGCAAAGCCTTCTCTACTGGCCTAACATGCCAAATAACATGCTCAATCACCTTTTTGCCTCTGTATTTTAACCGCTTTCCACTCTTAATTAATCTACAAACAAATTGTTTTATTCCTTGATGCTTACAAGCAAAATGTGACAACTGTTTCACAAATCGCATGCCTGAAGCAGCGTGTGAGTCTGAGCTCCACCCAGTCAGGCCTTAAGAATTTCCACAGAATCACTCAACAGTGCAAATGAATGCGCATCTAATGTCAGATTGTCAGATTCATCACCCAATCAGATTGATTTATTTGTTCTTGGTGGGTGTGATCTTTAGGATATGTCCAGGGTCGAGGTCTTCTAGCTGGCCTTGAGTGATGCAATCACGCTTTAAGTGATGTAATTTGAAAGCGAAGAGCGCGAGATCTTGCTGACGAGTCGACTGTCATCATTGCCGCAATCGCCGTTGAGAAAGAGATCCTTATGGATTTAAAAACACGAGATGTTCTGCATGACTGTGTGATTGCTTAATTTATTAAACAGGAAAGGAGGACTGATTTTCACTACAAGTAAATTGGTAAGTGCTTTTTGCATTGTTATAGCAACATCAGGAGTTTTCTAAGTGTAAATTAGGCTGCTTGAGCATTCAGTGTTGGATCAAGTTTTGAAAAGTAGTGCTGTGTTCCAATAAACTCGGAAAGTCGGATTTTACAACTTCCTACTAGGAAAAGTGCAATGGAATGCATCTTGAAGTCAGAATTACAACTTGTAGGCTCGTGCAGAAATTCTCAACTCCGATTTCTCCGAGATGCAGGGGCATGATGTCACACAAACATGTCGACACAGATATACAAAGTAAGAGATAAACTTCACTTTATTAAGTAATATCGATAAATGAGTTCGTTTCCACATTACATGATATTAAAGCTCGTTTAACAAACGCCTGTGTATAAAACATTATAATCTCTTTTGATAATTGTACACCTGAAGCACAAATGCTAGCGCTGCAGCATTGTTTATCAGTTGGGTTGCTAGGAGACATCTCTAATGAGAGTCAAACACCTGCTAATTTAACAGGAGCATTGCAGTTTTGTTTCCTTAAACGTCATTTTCCGAATATCGGGGAATGGAATGCATTTATGGTAAGAGATATCAAGTAGGAATATCCCTCATCCAATTTGAATGGAATGCAGCATAACCGTGTACCCTGAAGAAATGAAGTTTATTGCAAGCAACATTTAAATCGCAAATATTATTAGATAGATTTTTCCAGGTATTATAGACCTCCTTGGTAGATTCATATGAAAAATTATGATTTTTGAATGTCTGTTCGGGAGAGGTTCATTTCACAAAACAGTCATGCTGCAGTTAAAATTAGGCTTGTTTGAGCATTAAGTGTCGTTTCAAGTTCTGGCTTTCGTGCGTGGACGTGTTTTTAAAATGTCAATTGCTATTATTAGTTAGCTGCAACATAATGTATGATGCCCAAAGGTATAGGGTGTCTTATTCATTGTGAAACTGTTTTCTTAATGGCATGAATCACACCGAAGGCCTAGACTTTAAATGCATGGCCCGTCACTGATATGATGTCCCTCTGTTTTATGGTTGGTTACTATGGCGATATTAACGACTTCTCAACTGGCCAATCGCAGACCGCTTGAAAGTAGCTTTAAGTAGCCGGTCCGAACGCAGGAGGCGGGACCTGCCAGAATACAGGTGGGAAAAAATAACACGTTCGGTCCTTGTTCAAAATATACTGTCCTAGTAAGTATCACGGTCACTTCCCTGTTATCGGCACATCTCACGTATCTGTCTGTTTGAAAAGCCTCATCCTCACCAGCTAGAAGCCAAAATTGCGGGAGGGATGGATGTTTTTTTAATTTATTAAGTTAATCAGGTCTGAGAGAACACAAAATCTAATGTAACCAAATGCTACAATGTAGTTAATAATAATGTTAACAAAAATAATATCTGGATAAATAGCCTTGATGTTAAACTAAACATTATTAATGATACAATAACATTTTTACATGAACGACTTTTAGTGTATTAATCAATTCTCTGACTAATTTTCATTGTGAATTGTTTATTTTTGCATTGTTTTATTTAATTGGCATGAAGGAGTTGCTAGGTTTTTTTAAAGGGATTGTTCACCCAAAAATGAAAATTCTCTCATTATTTACTCACCCTCATGCCATCCCAGATGTGTATGACTTTCTTCTGCAGAACACAAACAAAGATTTTTAGAAGAATATTTCAACTCTGTAGGTTCATACAATACAAGTGAATGGTAGCCAGAACTTTGTAGCTGCAAAAATCACATAAAGGAAACATAAAAGTAAACCATAAGGCTGGAGTCTGGAGTCTTATTGATTACTTTTATGTTTCCTTTATATGATTTTTGGAGCTACAAAGGCCCTGAGAAAGCCCGAACAGGCCCTGAACAACCTAAACCATTTGAGGTAAGACTGCTAATATGAACTGCCAACTCAGCACAAATGGCTCTCCGGTGCATTCTTTGAGACTGATTCAGAGGCTTTAATAACGTCAAAAGGAACAATGAGCAAGTGACTTTGCAAGGAAATATTTTTAATTAAACTGTTTGTTGGATTGTTTATTTTTCTCTTTGGAAGTAAAAGCTGTATGTTTTGTATAGGAGCCAACATATGATTTCACCCTCTTGTGCTATTATTATGACTTGTCATGAGACCGGCTTGACCAGATCTTTGACAGATTGGTTTAATAACTCTATTTAAGGTAGTTTCTCTCGAGGTGATTGGTGTTCAGTTACGTATTTCTTATTGGGTTGTTTATAAATCATCCTAGTTAATATTAATACACATTAAAAGGACAAATACAAATGTGTGCCAATGAAGTTCACTGTCTTTATTGGGAATTATGAACCTATTAAGGTTATGGTCACCACAACTGTGTCATTTGAGTTCAGTTAGGAAGGATTCACTGTTGGCTGTGTGGGGTGTCAATAATTACTTTCCCAGCTGAAACTCTCCCTTTCTCCTATTACCATGAGCTGAGTCGTAACAGAGCCAGAGAAAAGAGAAAGCACCACAGCTAATTCCTGCTCAAGTAACCAGCCCAGTGCCCAGAGATATCAAAGAGGTGTCAGCCAGTGCAATATGCTTGGAAATCCAAATTGATTATGGCCCATCAAAATAAATTAAATTCTACTGATGTTTACTGAAAACAGAGTATGAGAAAGTTTATGGCTTAACATTCCCAGATATTGCAAGTTGCAACAAAACTATCCCCTAATCACATGTGGCATACAGCTCTTCACATTCTTGGAATCACATCCTGTTCCCTCAACTAGCAATAGATCCCTTGTTCTTATAATAACATGGCATGATGTGTTTTGGAGTACACTAAAAGATCACCGAGACACACAAATGGCAGTCACTATTGCTCTTTTTTCTTTTTCTTTTTTTTTTTTTTGACTGAGAGAAATGATACAAGTTTAAAGTAAGGTTGCCCTTTATTGGATAAATGCCCCTATTGCTTATCAAACTACATGAAGTGCATATTATAGCAGTGGATGTTATATTCTCATTTCTTCATTCTTGTCAGCTGTAGCTTTGGGCAGTGTCACATAATTAAAGCATGATTGATGTGTCATTGATGTCAATGACCGGGATAGGGTGATAGATAGAACTTCTACTCATTCATGAACTGACATTCTTCATAATGACAAATAGATGATTAGCATAGAGATGTGAATTTGGACTTGGGCTGGAGAAATTCCTTTGCTTGTCTGTTCTCTCTGTTTCACTGGCCCTCAGGGGAGGGCCCATTCTATGTTTCTACAAGAGGATAAAACCGGTAGGACATAAAATGGAACGCTGGTGTAACCTAATGTCTTCAGGTTGATTCAGCAATGTTAAATAGCATTTATGACTTGGATCAAACCAGTTAATTTAGATGTTACCACATGAAGCATATTCTGTGTGCATTAGTTCCGATATGTTAATACTATTAGGTTTGGAATACAGTGCATTAATATTATGGTCAGGAAACAACTCCTCTACATGACAAAGACAAAGATGAAATCCATCTGTAATAAGCAGTCTACACATTCACAATAACACAAAAGAGAGCATGTGGCCTTTTTACATGCTACATGACAATGTCATAAGTCAGTGGTGATCAGTGCAAGAGCAATAAGGATTTTTAGGGGCATTATGATGGTAAATCTGAAACACAAGTGCCCCCAAAAGCCCCTCATTCTCCCTGCGGCATTACATTTAGACTTAAAATTGCATACATTTGTGAGACACATTTTCTGAGAGTGTCGATTTCAATTTTGCGAGATGAGTGAACAAGTTTATACACAACACGTATGCAGTAAAATCTGAGTTTCACTGTCATCAGGCACAAAAATGTCAACATGACGTAGCCTAATTATATTGAGTACTTGTGGCTGATCAAATTTATGTAGAAATAACTACATAAAATGCATGCAGTGTAAACTCTTGTCATGCTGTGAGAGCGAGTCCCAGAAACGGGACTTTGCGGGCCAGTTGGATTAAGATCAATACTCATCTTGCCCCCAAAGTCCCGCTACTGAAATCACAATGTATTTTTTAAAACCTCAAGAGACTGAATGCTGCTGATGACAAGCTAATTTCCTGTATACCACCATCTTTTGAGCATTTCTGTTTCATGAATATATGATCTTAAAACAGTTTTCAGACAAATCTCATGTGTCTCCATTGATTCTATATTTTTCATGCTTATTCCTCAGATTCCACAATCTCTTTTCTCAGTTACTTTCTCTGTTAAATTAGTATAGCAGGTGACCTTCTTAAGCCATAGTTAACATGCCAACTGAATCATGTCACACATATGTAACAAATACAGTGGCTACAAGAGCTATCACATGAAGTTCACAGATACTGTCCAAGCACATGTTTTTTTACAAAAAGAAGACAAGCTTTTTTTGTTTGCAGACAAATGGGCGTCAGTGGAGTCCCAGACAGTGTGTTCGGCTCCCTAGAGAGTTAGATACTCTCTCAGACACAATCTGTCTGCCTCGTTCGGGAAGCAACATCCGCGAGATATAAAACGTGATGCAATGTGCATCTAAAAATGTCATGCTGTTGATTTCAAACACAAAACAACGTGGCAATCACTATCTTTCCCATTTAAATTCAAATTTAAATCCCCATTCTAACGGTTAGCAGACTGTCTATTATGACATCATCAATGGAATTAATAAGTATTCTGCTCGCTGCACGGATTCTGATCACACCTGCCATTTCAAGAAAACACGCGCATTGTATATCGATGTATTTGTCGCTTTAAACTTACCTCGTATGAATAAAAAGAAACATCTGGCTGGTTTGATTCAGACATTGTTTGTTAAGTACACGCTAGACGTGCTCCCGGTGGTGAGATCAGCAAGCGTCTAGAGAAGCAGACTGACTCTGTGCATGTTAAGATCTCACTGCTAATGCATTGCTTTATGGTCACGCTACTAGGTAAACAGGGGCCGTGCAAGGGGAGATTCCATTTTCAGTAACACACTCCAATTGTGTGTTAAATTCTTTTCGGACATTCTTGAGTCTATTAATGACCATCAGTGGGTGGCAATATGTAAAATCGCTCACATTGTAAAACGTGAAGGCGACAAAGTTTAACACGTGGAACTGGATATGGAGCTGGCCGTTTCTATTTTCCTAGAAATAATCTCCAAATATAGAAACGAGGAAAGAACATTCTTAGAACGTTCTTTTATTGCCGTTTTGTTGGCGAAATGCTACACTGGCAGACATGGAGTCAATCGAGTGTCTATAAATGCAGTAATTTCCTAAAGGTGATTTTAAAAACTGCAATCAAACCTGTAGGATTACAGTAGGCTACTGATTTGTTGCTCTTTGCCGCCCTCTGCTGCCGAGACTCAATTGCAGGGATGTAAAGAGAGAACGCAATAAACTATGCACTTTTAGATGGAAATACAAAGATTCATGCATAATACACGATATACTACATCATAAATGCATTATTATAGTGAAATATATTATTAAGCACCACTTAAATATTCGCGGAATTATATATATATATATATATATATATATATATATATATATATATATATATATATATATATATATATATATTATAGAACACTATGGTCCTAATAAAGTGCCCGACGTGGTCTTCTGCTGTTGTAGCCCATCCGCCTCAAGGTTTGATGTGTTGTGCATTCTGATACTATTCTGCTCACTACAATTGTACAGAGTGGTTATCTGAGTTACTGTAGCCTTTCTGTCAGCTCCAACCAGTCTGGCCATTCTCCATTGACCTCTCTCATCAACAAGGTGTTTCTGTCCGCAGGACTGCCGCTCACTGGATGTTTTTTTGTTTTTGGCACCATTCTGAGTAAATTCTAGAGACTGTTGTGTGTGAAAATCTCAGGAGATCAGCAGTTACAGAAATACTCAAACCAGCCCATCTGGCACCAAAAATCATGCCAGGGTCGAAATCACTGAGATCTTTTTTTTTATCCCATTCTGATGGTTGATGAGAACATTAAAGGAATATTCTGGGTTCAATACAAGTTAAGCTCAATCAACAGTGTTTATGGCATAATATTGATTACCACAAAAATGTATTTCGACTCATCCATCCTTTTCTTTAAAAAAAAAAGCAAAAACTACAGTGAGGCACTTACAATGGAAGTGAATGGGGCCAATTTTTAAGCTTTAAAATACACGCTGTTTCAAAATAATAGCCCCAATACATAAACAATATGTGTGTTAACATGATTTTAGTATAATAAAATCACTTACTAACCTTTTCTGTTTAAAGTTATAGCCAATTTTACAACTTCATTACCATGATGATGTAATATCAACAAACCCTAAAACCCTAAAATGACAAATTAAACAATTTTACAGCTCAAATAATACACAAGTTTTAACAGAAGAATTAATGTAAGTGCTTTTATAAAATTATAAGTTTCACATTTCTGCCTTTAAACCCTCCAAAAATTGTCACTATTCACTTCCATTGTAAGAGCCTCACTGTAACCTCCATTTTTTATTTTATTTTATTTTTGTGGTAATCAACATTATTCCACAAATGCTGTCTACTCAGCTTAACTTGTATTGAACCCTGAACATTCCTTTAACTGAAGCTCCTGACCCGTATCTGCATGGTTTTATGCACTGCACTTCTGCCACACGATTGGCTGATTAGATAATCACATGAATAATTAGGTGTACAGGTGTTCCTAATAAAGTGCTCAGTGAGTGTATATATACAGTGCATTCAGAAAGTATTCAGACCCCTTCATTTTTGTCACATTTTATGTTGCAGCCTTATGCTAAAATGCTTTAAAAAAAAAAAAAAAAATCCACATCAATCTAAACTACATACCCCATAATGACAAAGCAAAAACCAGAGTTTTGTTAACTGCAAATTTTATAAAAATAAAAAAACTGAAATATAACATTGACATAAGTATTCAGACCCTTTGCTATGACACTTGAAATGTAACTCAGGTGCATCCCATTTCTCTGGATCATCTTTGAGATGTTTCTACACTTTGATTGGAATCAACCTGGGGCAAATTCAATTGATTGGACAAGATACGGAAAGGCACACACCTGTCTATATAAGGTCTCACATCTGAAAATACATATCAAAGCAAAAACTAAGCCATGAGGTCAAAGGAACTGCCTGCAGAGCACAGAGACAGGATTGTGAGAGACACAGATCTGGGGAAGACTACAAAAATGTTTTGGGTGCATTGAAGGCTCCTAAGAACACAGTGGCCTCCATACTTCTTAAATGGAAGAAGTTTGGAACAACCAGGACTCTTCCTAGAGAAGGGCCTTGGTAAGAGAGGAACCCAATGGTCACTCTGGTTGAGCTCCAGAGATCATGTGTGGAGATGGGAGAAAGTTGCAGAAGAACAACCATCACTGCAACACTCTATTGATCTGGATTTAATGGCAGAGTGGCCAGACGGAAGCCTCGCCTCAGTGCAAGATACATAAAAAAGCACCTAAAGGACTCTCAGATGGTGAGAAACAAGATTCTCTGTTCTGATGAAAAGAAGATTGAACTGTTTGGCCTCAATTACAAGTGTCACGTCTGGAGGAAACCAGGCACCACTCATCACCTGCGCAATACCATCCCAACGGTGAAGCATGGTGGTGGTAACATCATGCTGTGGGGGTGTTTTTCAGGGGCAGGGACTGGGGAACTGGTCAGGGTTGAAGGAAAGCTGAATGCAGCAAAATACAGAGATATCCTTAATGAAAACCTGATCTAGAGCACTCAGACTGGGCCAAAGGTTCACCTTCCAACAGGACAATGACCCTAAGCACACAACCAAGACAATGCAAGAGTGGCTTAGAATAGGGACAACTCTGTGAATGTCCTTGAGTGGCCCAGCAAGAGCCCGGACTTGAACCCAATCAAACATCTCTGGAGAGACCTGAAAATGGCTGTCCACCGATGGTCCCCATCCAACCTGACAGAGCCTGGGAGGATCTGCAGAGAAGAATGGCAGAAAATCCTCAAATCCAGGTGTGCAAAGTTTGTTACATCATACCCAAAAAGACTCAAGGCTGTAATCGCTGCCAAAGGTGTTTACAATAAGTACTGAGTTAAGGGTCTGAATACTTATGTCAGTGTGATATTTCAGCTTTTCTTTGCTTTGTCATTATGGGGTATGGAGTGTAGATTGATATGAAAAAAAAAAAAAAATAATAATTGAAAGTATTTTAGCATAAGGCTGCAACATAACAAAATGTGACAAAAATGAAGGGGTCTGAACACTTTCTTAATGCACTATATATGTGTATATATATATATATATATATATATATACATATAACCAACTATATCACCAATCAGTTATACAACTACAAGGTTCAATTGAGTATCAGTGAGATTTGTAATCATGACACATGATGTGTAGACAATTTCCTTATGCCCATTGGACTCAATACTCTGAGCTTTATGGTATACCCACATGGAATAGGGTCTTAGGATAGTGATATGATATCTGCTGAGAATGTTCGCCAACGTATTTTCATTATGAGACGACTTTAGCATTTGTCGCATCTAAAAGGCACGGACGGGGTTCGAACCCGCGATCTTCGGTTTACGAGACCGACGCCTTACCACTTGGCCACCGCGCCTGCGCTGTTGTTGCTGTAGTTCCTGTTTTACAGGAGAAGAGCAGCAGACTGTGGTTCACTTCACAGCTCGTTATTATTCAGACACATCGTGTTAAACCTGTCGTTATTTAACATAGATTTGTAATTTCTGATCACTTTAGCTCATGCAACACTTTCACATCGCTCTGTTCCATGCAAGTGCAAAACTAGATGATTTGTGGCATCCACAGGGGGAGGCTGTTGAATCGCTCTTCTTTTTTGAACATTAGAAGTGCAAAAGAGAATTACAGAAGAGAAAAAAGGGGGAAAGACAAAAATCGAGACACAACAAAGAAATAAATTCTCAGTCTGAAAGATATTTTAGAAATATGGCATTCTTGCCATTATGAATTCATTTAAGAGACTGTAAAATCTGAGATATTTCAACCAAAAAGATATCGAATCCGGGCAATGAAGAATAATAACACATTCTTAACGTGTTCGACCACATTGTTACTAGCCTATTTGAAAAAAAAAAAAAAAAAAAAACAATTTCAATGATAAAATTAACTCACATTTTATAATGGGAAACAAATAAAATTAAACAATTTAAAAAAAATACTTTTTTTATTATAAAACAAATGATGCAGATTTCTTTCTTCTGCTGAACACAAATTAAAATTTTTAGAAGAATATTTCAGCTCTGTTGGTCAATACAATGCAAGTGAATGGTGACTAAAACTTTGAAGCTCCAAAATGCGCATAAAGGCAGCATAAAAGTAATCAACACGACTCCAATGGTTTAATCCATGTCTTCAGAAGAAATATGGCAAGTGTGTGTGAGAAACAGATCAATATTTAAGTCATTTTTTTTTTACTGTAAATCTCCAATTTCATTTTTACTTTCACATTCTGAAAGTGAAAGTGGAGATTTATAATATCAATTTTGATATGATGTCTTATGTGAGAATGCACAGTTCTTTCTTTCTTTCTTTTTGTAGTGGAATCTGTATTCAACCAGCAGTATAATAAATATTCTTTTCAGGCAAAGAAAGCTACAGTTTGTTTTTTATTTTTTTATACTTTAGAAAGCTACATTTTTTTTAAATATATATATATATAATTTAGAAAAATCAACTAGAATAAGTTTGTATTACAAACATAATTCCACCCTCCCTAAAAACAATTGTTTGTATCAGTGCATAGAAGCTGAGGGAATACATATATTTGCATTTATTTTGTTTTTGTGGTATCTGTTAAAGGTACTATGAGGGTAAACTGCAGATGCAGCTGATTTATAGTTTGTTTTAATTAAACTCATTGTACATTTTGATACCTTTACCACTGAATCCATAAATAAATCCTCATATTTGGAATTTATGTTGCAGCTTCCTATATATGGTTGCCAACAGCAGCTTCCTATATATGGTGGTTCTTACACCTCTGTGTGTAAGTGTAAGGTGATGGTTTTGAGTAGCACAGATGGTTTGGTCAGATGCACTCCTTATATATCTGTGTCCTTTAATCTTCCCTTGTTTTGTGTGCAGTCTTTCATGGCAGGCCTGGGCTCCAATCTTACAACCTGAGGGGAGGAATAAACAAGAGTCTCTGTTAGAGACAGCTAGAGGTGGGAGGGGGAGAGCAGTACAAAGATGCGGGTGGGAGTGCAAGAGGAGCTCATTTTTGTTGCTGAAACCTGAGCATGCTGAGCTCTAAACTGAGATTTGGAAAATCACTGTACAGGCAAGAAGCATATTTTGAATAATACTCTGTAAGTGATATGTTTTCAAAGCCTGCTGTGTGATATCTTCCCATAAGGATGTGTTTGTGCTACTCTTGCTATATATTATTGTGAAAGAAAGGGGAGGGAAAAAAGTTATATGTATGTAAGGCTCCATATTGATATTTATAGTTCTTACATTTTAATTGTTCACACAGTTCATAATACAATACGTAATGTGTCAGAAAATAGATATTACCTCCTTTTAGGCAAATGCAAAAAAAAATATTTGAGATAATATTCCAATATCTCAAAGTTTTTTGGCCATGGAGAATTAGCAATGCATATGTTAATAGATATTAAATATATATATTTTTATATCTTTGGCTGACCTTGATTCAATCTTGGAAAGTGGTTCCACCTATCTTAAATTTGTTTTATTAAAATTACTATGCAATCTCAACACAAACACTTTGTGTAGAAAGAACCTAGTTGAATTGGGTAAACCCAACTAAATTAGACGTGTCAATGTAACTCAAATAAATCTATTTTATTTCTTTATGTACTAGCTAGTGAAAATGAATGTTAGCATGCTAAATAAATTAGCACTACAGAGTGTAGTATATTAGCTATGCTATGGATAGTTTGCTCAACGAAATGAATAATCAATTTCATGTGCAACATCTACTTGTCCTCATCATTAGCTCAAGCTCCACTCTTCACCATAATGGTAACCCCAAAAATCCAACATAACAGAAACTCTTCTAAATCTCAACAAAACATTAAACATTAAACTCTAACATGTATACCACTTAATATTCATCTTGCACAAAGACATAAAATAATGCTTAATTTTAACATCTACATTACTCTCTTTATTGAGTCCCATGCCCGGAAATGGAAACACCCTGCCCAGTTTCATCAATGCTACATTAACACCACAAAAAGAATTCATGTAGACCCAACTCAAATAGATTTAGTAAACTTTCATTCTATACATTTAAATGGATAGAACACAATGAAATCAAGTTGTGAAAAAATACTCTAGAATTATGTTACTTTAGTTCTTTGTAATTTTTTATGATTACATTTTTTTTATTGATTCATCTATTAAACAAAGAAAAGCAAAACATATACAAACAGAATCAATACTTAACCCCCACAATATGTAATACACTGATGCCTCATGACCTTTTCCAAAAGCAGTAATCACCTCTCCCAGAGTATCTGCCATTTTGGGGGGGGTGGAAACTACTCCCAAAAACAGTACAGAGCAGGTGGCACAGCTGTAAATACCTATATAACTGAGATCTGGGAATCCCAAAATCTCTAACTAAATCAGACAAATTTGCTGGGAATAAAATGCCCATATACTTAATGCCCTGTTTGGGCCACTGGAAGGCACCTGGCAGAAAAGCCGTTGCTGGACAGTACGCTGTCAGAGCCAAAGCTTCGGATTTAGACCAACTGACTCTGTATCCTGAGTATAATTAATAATTCTGTGGAGGCAAGGCATAGATCTAGTAGGGTCGGAGACAAATAATAAAATATCATCAGCGAAAAGCAAAAGCTTATGCGCCATACCTCCCGCCACCACCCCTGGAAAATCATATTCCCTTTTTATCGTGGCTGCTAATGGTTCCAGGGCAAGACAGAACAATAATGGGGAAAGAGGGCAACCCTGCTGGGTGCTCCTATCCAGAGTAAAATGATCTGAAATTAATCCATCTGATGGTACCGCCGCTACCAGGTGTCTATAAAGTAACTTAATCCATCCAATAAAAGTATTTCCAAACCCATATATATTTCCAAAATCTTAAAAAGATAATCCCATTCTACCATATCAAACGTCTTTTTGGCATCAAGTGAGATGGCAGCGACCGGGATCTGATTATTCGCCATTGACCACATGATATTGATGAAATGCCTAATGTTATCAGAAGAGCTGCGGCCCCGAATAAACCCCACCTGATCTATATGTATAAGAGATGTCATAACTTTACTTAATCGGTTAACCAGAATTTTTGACCATCTTTTTACATCTAGTTGGATCAGGGAAATTGGACAGTAACTGTTACACTCACTTGGATCTTTGTCCTTTTTAAGAATCAGACTGATCCGGGCTTGTGTCATGGTTGGCGGAAGCTTCCCATTCTTTAATGATTCCGTATAAACTTCTAACAAATGCGGAGCCAGTTCTGTAGCAAAAGATCTAAAAAATTCAGCAGCAAAGCCATCTGGCCCTGGATCCTTGCCTGTAGGCAAGGCCTTAATTACCTCGCCAAGCTCCTCCAAGGTTATCTCAGAATCAAGAGAATTTTTTTGCTCAGTCGTCAGTTTAGGGAGTTCTAATGGTTCCACAAAGTTTCAAATATCTTCATCAGTAGACAAAGACGTGGAGCTATAAAGATCAAGGTAGAACTCTTTAAAAGCATTATTAATATCAATGGCCGAGGTAAATATTTCACCACCAGCAGATTTCACTGAGGTTATTGTAGAAAAAGACTCTCTCTGCTTTATATATCTAGCTAGAAGTTTTCCTGCTTTATCCCCCGACTCAAAGTACGACTGCCTTGCCCTGAATAGCCAAAACTCCACCTTCCGTGACAAAATAGTGTTATATCTGTATTTCAATCGGTAAATTCTCTGAGGCCATCAGACAACATTCGGCACTTCAGCTCTGCCTTGGCATTTTTAATATTCCCTTCCAACTCCACGAGTTCTCATGCTTTGGATTTTTTGATGAATGAGGCATACTGTATGATCCGACACCTAAGAACCGCCTTAAGTGCCTCCCAGGCCATGCACATAGAGGATACTGAGAACCAGTTGATCTCCATATAAACACTGATTTCAGCCTTTAACATTTGTTGCATTCAGGATTTTGCAAAAGGGATACATTAAAGTGGCAACTATATGATTTCTTTTTTTCCATATGTGGCAACACCTGTAAACTCACCAGGGTGTGATCTGAGACTAAGATGTTTCCAACTGAGCAATCCACAACAGATGAAATGAGGAATTTAGATATTAAAAAAAAAATCTATTCTAGAATAAATCTTATGGGCTGATGAAAAAAATATATAGTTCCTACCA
Organism: Myxocyprinus asiaticus; assembly: GCF_019703515.2. Classification (NCBI taxonomy): domain Eukaryota; kingdom Metazoa; phylum Chordata; class Actinopteri; order Cypriniformes; family Catostomidae; genus Myxocyprinus; species Myxocyprinus asiaticus. The sequence continues at coordinate 32,031,525 of NC_059357.1, read as the reverse complement.
GATGAGTTCAAAAGTCTCCAAATATCTGTAAGACCAAGATTTTTACACATCCTGTGAAGCGTCAATGTTGCTCTAGGGGGCTTACACACTTCTGCTTCACTATGATCAAGGACTAAGTCCATCAAAAGCTTAATGTCTCCTCCCAATATTATATCATGAGGGGTGGCAGCGGCTTGCAACATCCCTTCAAGATCTATAAAAAAGCCCTGATCATCAGCGTTAGGTGCATAAATATTAGCCAAAATCAACCTTTGCCCCTGAATTTCTGCTAAAGCAATAATAACTCTTCCTAATTTATCTTTAATCTGTTTGAAACATTTGAATTGTAGATGTTTACTTATCAACATAATGACTCCCCTGCTATTACTTGAGCCAGTGCTAAAGAATCCACCCCATATCTTCCCAAATTTTTCAGCTTCCTGTGGGGAAAGATGCATTTCTTGAAGAAACACTATATCATATTTCTTACATTTAAGAAAATAAATAACCTTCCTTCTTTTTATGGGATGCCCCAACCCATTCACATTCCACGTGGAGAGAGACAATCCACTCATACTAACATCTGACATTTTGACATATTAGAAAAAATAAATTGTGTGTCAAAAATAAAATTATAAAGACCACATTCCAACATTGGTGCAACATTCAACCCCCGTACATCCCCCAGAAAAAAAAAAAAAAAACAGAAAAAAGAAAAACGTGTGCATTAACCGTGTGCACGACAGCGCCAACCGGCATCCATCCCTCTAAACTCAAACAGTCCATGTACACCTACGAGAGTCTTCGTGACAACTTTGCCATCGGATTGCTCAAGTCCGGTGCTTCTACACAAATTTTGTGAGGCAGAATTACACAACACAAAATAATCTATAAAACAAACTCCAGCCAATAGGCAGAATAAGCACAAAGAATGTGTAGATTCATCCACATAACTGTCTCGAAGGTGTGTTCCTCCAAAAAAAAAAAAAAAAAACTCCAGCCGCTAGCAGAACCAGCACAAAAAATAAAAAGCCATTCAATTTCCTCGGTCAGTCAAAAGAATGTTCAGTAAGCCGGCCCATTCGGCTGTTACATGAGTGTAACAAATGCCCTAATCCCTCTAATGATTTGCAAGAAATATTCCACAAAACAAACTCCATCCAATAGCAGGTATAAGCACAAAGAAAATGCAGATTCATCCACAAACTGTCCTGAAGGAGTGTTATTCCACAAAACAACTTCCAGCCTCAAGGTGGAACCAACACAAAAAGAAACAAAAAAGGTGCTCAGTTTCCTCAGTGAGTCAGGCCCACTCGGCTGCATCGAGAGCATCACACAATGACTTTCTCATTCCATTGACTTTATGAAGGACATCGCTTGCTGTGGGCATGTAAATATTTTGCGGCCATCCTTAGGATCTATTCTCAATTTGGCCGGGAACATGAGTGCGAAAACGACCTTGTTGATGTAAGAGTTTCTTGCATTCCTTGAATCGATCACATTTCTCTCTTGTCGAATTCACAAGAAAATGCTGTGGTTCTTCCAAGAAAGCCTTCCATTACTCCTTGCCTCACATAACACAAGATCTTTATCGGATGATCTCAGAAATTTGGCCAGAATTGATCGGGGCCTGTCTCTGTGGAACCGGAACTCTGTGAGCTTGCTCGATTTCCAGCTTATGGCCTGTTATGTCGAGCAGACTCGGGAAGAGCTCGTCTAGGAATTTCACCATATCTTGGCCTTCTTTGTTCTCAGGAATTCCAACAATTCGGACGTTGTTTCGCCGGTTACGATTCTCAAGGTCTTCCAACTTTTCCCAAAAGCGTTCCAAATCTGTCTTGGAACGCAGCTAATTCCCTCTCCGATGACTCCAGATAATCGATCTGTTTCTCAGCATCTGCCACTCTTATAACCAACTCAGTGAATTTCGTCTCCATGGCAGTGATCGATCAACGAATTACAGCAAGATCCTCCAAGTCAGCAACGACCTTTGTCAGCATTGCTGACATGTTCAACAGTTGACACTGAATCTTTTTCACCTCACTAGCCAAATTGAGTCCCGGGCTTTCAGCCTGCTGCTCAGGGGTTTCAGCTTGAGCACGTAAGTGTCTTTTAATGTCTCCAGAGCCCGAGGATTTTGAATTCTTTGAGATTTTGTCTTCATAGAACAGTTATGGAACAGGGTGTATCGAATTTCACCGGTTTATGACACTAAAAAGTATTAAAACTAGCAAAATGTGCAGAGCTCGCCGTTCACGTGTCCGAACCTCGCATGGCGCCACGTGACTCCTAGTTCATTTTAATTAAGTAAATTGAACAAGCAGCATATATCCTTTTTTAAGTGCAACTTATAAGTTGGAATATATTCAGTATTCAATATATATATTCACTTTACAATAAGGTTCTATTAGCTAGCCTAAGTAAATGAACTAACAGTAAACAACAGACAACCATTATCATTTTTTTTTACCTTGTTTAATGTTAATTTATAAATAATACAACTGTTCATTGTTTGCTCATGTTAGTTAATATTGTATCAACTACTTTTAACATACTGTATACAACTTTAGGTACTAGTTTATGTTGAAATTAACCAAGATTAATAAGTGCTGACAAAGTATTGTTCATTGTGAGTTTATGTTAACTAATGTAGTTAACTAATGTTAACAAATACAACCTTATTGTAAAAACTTTTACCTTATTTTTAATATTGCAATGATACAATTGCTATGATACATCCTCCTTTAGAGAATATTTCTTTGTAATTCATAGATTTTGTGTTGTGAGTTTTGATTTGAAGTGTTTATTAAATATTACAATCAACACACAAGTTGTCCATTCTATGTTAGAAGTCCGTTTGTGTCACTGGGGGGATGAATTGAGCTTTGAAGTGTTGGAATTTATTGTTATGCAGAACTGATTTGGCATTCTGAACACCTTTGCTCTCCATTGATCATCAAATCAATGCTGTACCTGTGAGCCTCAATACACTCCTTAATGAGGCATTTTTTATTCATGAAACAGTCGACTAGAAGTCTGTTCAAACCCTCTTTGTGGGAACAGGGAATTCTGAGAATGTCTTCCAGCTGTGCATTATGTTAGGTAAAACAGTTCACTGTTTGAGGTTAAAGAAGATTTCTCAGTAGCTCAAGTAAGAGAAGTCTGATAGATGATCCAGAGGATAAAATGACAGACTATCTGCCTTACAAAGTAAAACAGATTTCATCATGAGGCATTCAGTACTCAAGGAGGATAATAGAGATCTAGAACTGGTGATTCCTTTGATTTATCATCAACTGCTGTTGTTTATGATCAGAATCAGAATGAGCTTTATTGCCAAGTATGCTTACACATACCAGGAATTTGTCTTGGTGACAGAAGCTTCCAGTGCACAAACAATACAACAATACAAGACAGAGATAATAAAAAAATAGAATAAAAATAAAAAGTGAATAGAAAATACAAGTATATATAGAAATACACAATAAGACAAATTTATATATATATATATATATATATATATATATATATATATATATATATATATATATATATATATATACGCATGTACAAATACAAATCGTCATGGTTACTTGTGTAACCTCCATTCCCTGATGGAGGGAATGAGACGTTGTGTCGATGTAGTGACACTAGGGGTCACTCTTGGGAGCCCGAGACACCTCTGGTCTTTGATTAAAGGCCAATGAAAATTAGCGAGTGGTATTTGCATACCACTCCCCCGGACTTATGTGTATAAAAGGAGCCGGTATGCAACCACTCATTCAGGTTTTATGCTGAGGAGCCGATATAAGGTCCGGCCATTTCAGCGGGTAGTTCAGCGTTGTGGTAGGAGGGACACAATGTCTCGTTCCCTCCAACAGGGAACGGAGGTTACACAAGTAACCATGACGTTCCCTATCTGTCACTCACTCGACGTTGTGTCGATGTAGTGACACTTGGGGTCCCTATACGAAACGCCACAATTGGCTGAACTGTGTTATGTGAACTGGCGGTGTGTGGTGGGCAGACTACTGTGTGCCTCATAGCCAGCACACCAGGTCGACACGTAACCACCCCAACATAGTTATGTAAACATAAAAACGGCCCTTTTTGGGGACAAGTCGACTACCCAAGAGATAGAGACAGGCTTAACCCAGTCGTGGCCTCTTTTCCCCTTCTCTTTTTTCCACTCCCCAAAAAAGAAGGGGGATTATCCGACTGGGCCGCCAGGTCTAGTTGGGGGGTGTCCCTCCCAAGGGGAAGGCACAGCGGAGACCACACCTCGCCCAAAGAGAGGGGGGGATATTTAAGTGGAAGGAAACGTCACATGGTCTTTCCAACCATGTGGAGAGTCTTCAAGGTAGATCCTGCCAATGGGGGAGGAGTTACTACAAACATGGAGACTGGGGCAGAGGGGCTCTGCCCAAGGAAGACGCAGTTTGCCAACAGGAAACGAATTAGCGAAAGATATATATCGCATGGGGTTAGCCTTACAGGGAACCGCCACATGCGGAGGCCTACCCCAGAACAGGACTCTTAGTTAGCACGTGTACTGGGCCGGCAGCGAATCTCTCCAAAAATTCGACTGCCACAGGGCTTGGAGGAAGTCAACCAGGGAACAAACTTGTGAACACTACTGGGAATTTAATGGCGCACGCCTTCAGCTCAAAAGGAGGTGGAAGGCGCTATGTGCAAGCGATACACCCGGCTGGCTATCCCGGGCTTATCCGCTTGTGTTGCGTGCCACTACCTGGGACGAAACCGGTTCCACCCGGAGGTTGTAGAACCTTGCAAAGGTGTTGGGTGTTGCCCAGCCCGCTGCTCTGCAAATGTCTGTTAGAGAGGCACCCCTCTAGGAACCCAGGAAGTCGCTACACCCCTGGTAGAATAGGCTCGTAGCCCTACCGGGGGGGCATGTCTGGGTGTGATATGCCATAGTTATGGCGTCAATAAGCCAGTGGGCGATCCTCTGCTTGGAGACAGCGCTTCCTTTCCGCTGTGCACCAAAGCAGACAAAGAGCTGCTCAGAGATTCTAAAGCTCTGCGTGCGATCCAAATAGATGCGTAAAGCGTGCACCAGACACAGCAATGACAGGGCTGGGTCTGCCTCCTCCAGGGGCAGCGCTTGCAGGTTCACCGCTTGCAGGTTCACCACCTGGTCCCTAAAAGGGGTGGTGGGAACCTTGGGCACATAGCCCGGTCGGGGTCTCAGGATCACGTGAGAGTAGCCCGGACCGAACTCCAGGCACGTTTCGCTGACAGAGAACGCTTGCAGAACGCCTACCCTCTTGATGGAAGTGAGCGCAGTCAGGAGGGCAGTCTTCAAGGAGAGTGCCTTAAGCTCGGCTGACTGCAAAGGCTCAGAGGGGGCTCTCTGTAGACCCTGAAGAACTACAGAGAGGTCCCATGAGGGTACGAGGCACGGTCTGGAGGGATTCAGCCTCCTGGCACCTCTTAGGAACCTGATGATCAGGTCGTGCTTCCCTAAGGTCGACTGCGTCGTGGTGTGCTGCTATGACGACAACGTACACCTTCAAGGTGGAAGGGGACAGCCTCCCTCCCAACCTCTCCTGCAGGAAGGAAAGCACTGATCTGACTGCGCATCTCTGGGGGTCTTCCCGTCGGGAAGAACACCACTTAGCGAACAGACGCCACTTAAAGGCATACAGGCGCCTCATAGAGTGGGTCCTAGCCTGAGTGATCGTGTCTACCACCACAGGTGGCTTATAGTCGGACAGTCTGGATCAGCCATCGCGACGGATCGGAAAGCGCAAGCCACGCGTCCAAGTTCCGTGCAAGGGGGCCCAAGGGGACAACATCATCGGACGTACCGGCAGGTGGGGCCTCGCAGCGGGGCGGAGCTCGAGGTGCCACACCACGTCGTGGCCGTGCTGAGTCTAGGGACATTGAAGCACTTACCTGGCTCCTTGTGACCACCACCGGAACAGCTTGGGACGGGGGAGGAAGAGGCCTGTCCTCGTAACCTGTGGAGACTGCCACATCGGGGGCGGCTGTGTGCCACAGCTGGACGCACAGGGGCGGAAAGACCACTGCTAGAAAGCCAATCCTGCAAGAAAAAACCAGTGGACGGTAGTCGTGGTGACCACCGTGCACACCGGGTATGTGACCCAGGGAGGAAGGAAGTCGCTCTTTTGCTGAACTGTTGGGTACCGCAGCCACGTGGCATGCGGCGAAATCAAACATAAAGGCAACAAAAGATTTTCCGCCCGGCCCTCCACTGGGGGATGGAGTGGTCTTTTTACCAGCTCCAGGTGAGTGGGTTCCCTCGTCTCTGGGTCGCCCGTCCCAGGGGCACTTTGACAACCTCCGTGGGTTCTTAGGTGCCGGCTGTGAGACGGGTGGCATCTGCTTCCTGTGGTGGACTCCATGCCGGGGCCGGGCAGAAGGGGCGGGCTGCGGCAGAGCCGGTGCAGTCACCGCAGGGGGATGCCCTTGGCGACGAGCAGACGGGGTGCGGTATCTTGAGCCGTGCCGGGGCAAGATTTGCCGGATTGCCTCCGTATGCTGCTTCACCGCTGAGAACTGCTGGGCAAAGTCCTTGACGGTGTCGCCGAATAGGCCAGCCTGGGAAATGGGGGCAGCAAGGAACCGTGTCTTGTCGGCCTCACCCATCTCGACCAGGTTGAGTCAAAGGTGGTGCTCTTGGACCACTAGTGTGGCCATCGTCTGCCCGAGAGACCGCGCCGTGACCTTCGTCGCTCAGAGAGCGAGGTCGGTCTCCGAGCGCAGTTCCTGCATCAGATCTGGGGTGGAACTACCCTCATGCAGTTCTTTCAACGCCTTGGCTTGGTGGACCTGCAGGAGAGCCATGGCATGCAGGGCAGAGGCGGCTTGTCCAGCAGCGCTGTAGGCTTTAGCCGTCAGGTATGTCATGAGCCTACAGGGCTTGGACAGGAGCTTAGGGCGTCCGCGCCAGGTGGCGGCGCTCTGCTGGCATAGGTGCACCACGAGTGCCTTATCCACCAGGGGAATCGCTGTATTGCACATGGCCGCCCTGCCATCGAGGGTAGTGAGAGCGGGGGAACTGCGGAATCGGGGCCGGGCAGTAAAAGGTGCCTCCCATGATTTTGTCAGCTCCTTGTGCACTTCCGGGAAGAATGGCGAACTCATCCGGAAGCCCGATTGGGGCAGATGAGCATGTTGGGGAATGGGAGGTCCGCGAGGGGATACCCGGCGGAGACGATCCCATTGGGGTCCCCAAATTGCCCCCAGTGCTAGCCACGCTGGCCTCATACCTGTAGGTAGAAGGACCGAGGTGGCGAGCCGCTGGGGTGGCTTGCTTTCTTACAAAAGCAAGCCAAGACCGCAACGTTGCCATGGTCATGTTCTCGCAATGAGAACATGAACCATCCACAAACGCTGCCTCCGTGTGGGTCACGCCCAGACAAGAAAGACAGCGATCATGACCATCCGAAGTTGAGAGATAACGACCACAACCAGGAATAACAAACAATCGGAAAGGCATCTTTAAAAAGACACGTCTTTAAAAAGACGTTCCGTGTGTGCCGCTCTTTTAGAGAAATATATACTCTTTTAGAGGAAAAAAGCTCTTTCAGAAAATATACTCTCTTGTTTTCTGCCGAAGCGCCCAGGGGCGTTCTCTGCAGTGCACCAGTGCAGAGGAGGGAGAAGCTGCTGAAATGCGCCATCAGATCCAGCAGAGGTGAATGAACAGTAGAATTCAGCTCAATGAGCATGACCGTTCGGCTCCGTAGAGAAAATCTGAATGAGTGGTTGCATACCAGCTCCTTTTATACCCATATGTCCGGGGGAGTGGCATGCAAATACCACTCGCCAATTTTCATTGGCCTTTTATTAAAGACCAGAGGTGTCTCGGCTCCCAAGAGTGACCCCTAGTGTCACTACATCGACACAACGTCGAGTGAGTGACAGATAGGGAACTGTTATCCACCTTTTTCCTGAACGCGGAAGTGTTCCACGAATCGACTTTTTTCAATTTCCAGTCTCCAGTGTTATCACTTGCATCGGCGTATATTCTTAGTGGTAATGTAATGTTTAAGGTATTACATTTGTAAAAATAGTTAAAAAAAAAAAACTTGTGGCTGCATAGTATCGATATTTTACAGAGTCGAGAAGACCATTTTTTAATGACGGTGCCTCACCTGAGTGTGTAGATGTCATGAAGCGATGGTCCGAGGTTAGTTACGTTGATATCATTAACTACTTTGAGTTGTAATGACAACCCACAACAGCACAAATTAATTTTTACTCCAAAAAATTTAAATGGTTGTTGCTCTCCATCTGGATCGCTCGTTTTGATAGTTTTTAAAGTGCGTCTCGAGACCACAAACAGAAAACAGGCAACTAGAATCATCATTGCACCACCCAGTGGTTGCTCAGGAACTGTGGATATACAGATGCATGCAAGGGAATGTAATGGCAGAAGAGGTAGGATATGTTGGCTAAATATGAATAAACTAAGCTGTGTATTGCACATAATTATTGCTCAATGGGGCAGTTTTAAACTGTTGAGGGTAAAAACTGTTCTTGTGCCTGACGGTTCTGGTGTTCAGTGCTCTGTAGCGCCGGCCAGAAGGCAACAGTTCAAAAAGGTAGTGGGCAGGGTGAGTGGGGTCCAGAGTGATTTTTCCAGCCTTTTTCCTCACTCTGGAAGTGTACAGTTCTTGAAGGAAGAGCAGGGGGCAACCAATAATCCGCTCAGCAGTCCGAACTGTCCTTTGAAGTCTTCTGATGTCCGATTTCACAGCTGAACCAAACCAGACAGTTTTGGAGTGCAGAGGACAGACTCAATGACTGCTGAGTAGAACTGTATCAGCATGATTGGATTTTAGTGTCTTTGTGGGAGCAGTTCATTCAGTTTAGGTTTGGTTTTTAAAAATGGGCTTGTGCCAGTGAATATGACTATGTTATTTTAGAAGTGTAACATTTAAGTTAAATGAATTGCAAACTGCCCTTATTTTACCAGCAAGAAACTGGATACTCTTTGACACACCTTCCAACCCTCAGGATATTTCACTCTGTTTTTGATGACACGTTTAAGCCATTCCTCCTTCCCAGTCAGTTTCCTTGAAATGAATAGCTTACTATTATTTTACAATTTTCTATGTCCTTATCTGTATAATCAGTGATCTCAAGCTAAAATGTGCACTCGCAACAATTACCTGAGCTCATCATGAGTACCATCAAACATTCAGTAAATCACATCTACCACCATCATTCTGTGTGAAGATTTTGAGAGAATGTTTGAGTGACAATGAACGTTGTTAAATTGACTGTATTATTCAGAAAATCCTCTCCTAAATAATACATCAGTCTGTTATATAATGGCATATGCATCTGACCTCACCAACAGTTTTGCAAGGTATTGCAAGGTATAGTTTGTTTACGATCAATCAAATGTACTGTATGTTGATTCTCCCCTGGTCCATGTTCTGTAGAATTGCTCTGTAGGTGGTTTGCAGCATTTTAATGATGTGTTGCTCTGGTTTTGTATTTGCCCTTTTCTGCCCACAAAGGGCTAAAGGGAAAAAGAGAACTGTCGATCTTTCATCAACAATATTATGTCCCACTGCATCAAATGTCAGCACTTTTGGTGAGAATTTTTGCTGCATTGACCTCTACAAATAATATATTCTTTGAAGCTTGTTTGGATTGTTAATTCCCATACAACTCCATAACATCCACTAGCTTATCTGCAAAGGATGGGCCACTTATTTTTGGAATACTGTTGAAGTAAAATAACAAATTTAGTTATTGTAGTCAACTGAATTCAATCTTTAGTATATTTAATCCTATCAAATGAACCTTTATTGCCTACTATAGGGTTATATTACCTAATTAGATTAATTGCAATTTATTAAATAGTACTAATATGTACTAACATTGTAATTACAATGTAGTAGCATTATTATAAGAAGACCGGACAACTGAATGGGTTTTCAAAGAAGTCAAATTTATAAGGACCACATTTTTTATGTATTCAAAGTTAAATGCATTTATTAAACATAAATGCATTATATATTTTGATACCTCTTTTTTGTGTTCCCTCTATTAAAGAAATGCACCATATAAAGTCCCTTAAAATATTTGTAATGATAATACTGTGTTAGTATTGAAATGACTGGTTTACACAGTAGTTTTTATTGACAAACACTTAAAAAAGAAATGACTCTTTTAAATGTAATGTAAGTGCAGTCTCCCTCCCTCAGTCAAGAAACCCCCCATTCGAGTCGACCCCCCCCCCCCCAAACATATTAGCCTGTGCACTGTGCTGAGGGGGCCACTGAGATTAATGGCCAGCTGCTATTTTGTAGTGACTTTCTTTTCTCAGTAGTCACATTGCTGTTCTTCAATGTGCAGTGTGTGGAATCAAAACTGTCTTTTCAATAAGAGTCCACTGCTAGCCGATGCAAACCCCAAAGACAGCACGATGAGAAATCCTGAAAACAAGACAAAGTATGTGTGGTAAATTTGTTTGAGAGTGGCGGCGCCAATGCAAATGCAAGTGGCAGGCAATACCAAGGATCCTCGCCAGGATGGTTTGAATGGAAAATCGGTCATTGTGGGAGAGGTTTGCTGGGTCTGACCCTGGCTGCTACTAGACAAGCAAGTGTGAAATCCATATGAAAGGTAAGCAGCTGATAACATTATCCAACAATGGCAATATCATCTTTCCCCTTCTCCACATTTTTTTCCACCACTCTCATCTGCCTTCATTGATTGTGTTTCTCTGCTCACTATGTATATTTGTGAATATTATTTATTTTTTATTTATTTTTGTTTTTGATAAATTAAATACACACAAATATCAAATAGCATTCGCATTAAATGCGTACAACTGTGCATAGCTTTTTTTTGTAAAGGACCGCTACTCTATGGTCTTTGTGCTTAGAATGGGCAGCATATCGGACAGTGCTTAGCTTTGTTTTCGTTTTAAAGCTTATTGCATTTTTGTAATTGTCACCCTAAGTATCGTCACACTTTGTGATAATATCCAGTTCCATTGCTAATGTTTACTTTGCAATTAGGAGCAAATCACTCATGCCTGTGGGGTCTGTTGCCATAGTTACAATAGGGTTCCGAGGTCTATCATCTGTTCCTTGCATCCACCAATCAGGTTACAGAGCTGAAGCTGCAACATAAAGTAAAGATGCACATCTTTCAGCAACACAGTAGTAAGAAACAGAAAGAGATTCATGAGTATAAGAAAGTACTCTGAGGTGGCAAATAGGCGACGGCGCCCAGTCATGGCGGACCACAGAAATCACAGAGGAGGAGACACCCAGCAGGAAAGGCAGGTGAGAGCATCAACCATTTTGAGACTTAACTCACATTATTGTTCTTGGAGACTATACTCTGTGAAATATGTCGGAGATGGTGGTCAACAAAATTAGGATTAACATGAAGCCACCAACAGTGAAAAGAAACGCTTGATAATTGGGGCTTGAAAAATTTGCTATGATAGTGTGGACATTGGGAAAATGAAAGCGAGAAAAACAGCATGGCCTTAGTTTTCAATATGATTATTGAAGCCTCTTCAGATCAATTTTTTCCAAAGCGCGATCAAAGAACTCCAGCTGGGCTCTTGTTCAGTGTTTTTCCGTTAATTTGTCGATGGGAAGAATCGTTGCGCAAAGTTAATTTGTTCGGTCAGAGTATGCATATGTCCATGTCTTTTGTGTTTTTATGTGTGTGTATGAAATTGGCCTAGATTAATCATAGCACTCTAAATCTCATTACTTGGAACATCTGAGGTAACGCTGTCTTTAAAAGGCTCTTTGGAGGGGGCTTTCAAATCGGGCCTTCATCAGATCAAAGGCCTCAGATCTGGGAAGAATATTTATCCTCAGTGGATATGTTTTGAGATAATCAAGCATGATCAGAGAATCCTCGATTTGCTGAAACACAGCAGCGAGGGCTTCATGTTCACGCTGAATACATACCGAGCAGTCCATGAACCTGTCGATACCACGATATGATGTCAAAAGAAGACCCTTCATAACAAACAGAAAGGGGGCTGGGTGAAAAGCAAGAAGATAAAGAAAGATGGAGGGGAGGGCCATCGCCAACTAAAACCAATTGTGCTTAAAGATGGCGGCTGGGCATGCCGCAGACTGCGTAACGCAAGACCCGATCCATTGAGAGACAATAAGGATCGTCTACATTTAAGAACAACTGAAAAGTGCCCACAGTGAGGTAACCTAACAAGAAGATAGCATGTGCATCAATTGTGTAGCATTGTACAAGCAATTACAATAGCGGCAGTTTCGTCTTCCTTCACGTTGCATTGTTTGTTACTCCTTTCCTTGTGTCTTTATTATTTAAGGCTTACGTTTGCGTCTCGACTTGTAGGCTTGCCTCTCGTATGGCCCTCTTGATTTCAAAGACAGCGCATCAATTGTTACGACCGCTCACTGCGCATATCCAGCTCAAAGTATCAGTGATAATAACAAGCTTTTAAGCTTCTCTGACAGTGCATTTGTTTGTGTTCAAGATCTGACTCTTTCGCCCATTTGTACATGATTTCGCTGTAGCCCTGTGTCATTATCCAATATTGTTTGCCGATCAAATCAAAAGCAGCCGAATATAGCATTTTGTGCATGTTTTCTTAAGGAAACATTAATCAGTAGTTTAGTGTTAGACAAATGGCAAGCAACAAACTTTAATCCTCTGTGCCTAATCCACTCTTGGTCATGTTAGTCACGATTTATTCAGCTATGACAAAAGATATCAGCAGGACTCCAGAGTGCATTCTGACAGTCTTAAGATACAACCTTTCTCCCAAGACTTCCAAGTACTAAAAAGAGCAGCTTATCCATACACCAAAGACACTTTCCCTTTATTATATCCCAATCATTCAAATATAAATCAGCTTTTCTCGACCAGACCCTCGTTGTCTTTGTTTCATAGTTCATCCAGTCCAACCATTTCAGGCATGCTTCTTTGTCTATTTTTGGTTGTATTTCACAAATCTTTGTTTCCACCCATAATTCAAAGCCTTATTATTCCACTTTTTACAGAACAGCTAAAAGGAACCTTGAAGTAACTTATTTGAAGGAATAATTATCTTTTGTATAAATGAGAAGAGCAGCACTTTGCTTTAACATCTAAATGGGGTATTGTCAACTGATCAGGCCCTTCAAAAGATAAGCCTATTTCAAGCACAGCCTACAAGGAGGTGTAAATTTGCACTGGCAGCTGTAACAAAAACCAACACAGAGGAATGCTGGGCAGAAATGGTTTTTTTTTCTCCTGTCAAGAGTACTTATATCATGACATCAGAATAAGTCATTCATTTTTTAGAAAAAAATTTCCAGTACTAATTACTAAGGTAAAAGAAGCAATTTACATGGAAATGACACCTGTTTGATTTCTAGAAAAAAGTAAACAAATATATATGATATCTATGACTTTTGAGTTTCTTAATATTCTTAATAGTAATAGTGTAATTTGAGTCGTAGATGTCCAAGATTGCTTTTAAAGATATTTAATTTTTTCATTAAAACACAAGCATGAAATTGTTCAGATTTTAAAATAGAATCACTAAATTTACTTGTTCTTTCTTTGGGCAAATGCTGTTATCATTGCTTTCCACATCTAATCTCTCACTAAATGTAATAAGCAGGCTAAATATTTTTACTGTTTACATTTGTATTTGTTAATTAATGAATATACCATTTACTTGAATCAGATATACAAACTAGTGCCCCCTCCAGAACACATTGATTAGGAGCTAAAGGACACCTGCTGAACTCACCCCTTTCTTCAAATTCTAAGTCACATAACATGGCTGTCATTGCCTTTTTATTGAAAGCTTGAGTAGCATATTAGTCTGTCACAGCCACTGAAATGGTTAGGCCAAGGCAGTGCATACAAGTACTAGTGACATGCAACTGAGAGATTGGAATGTCTTTTGTGTATTTCTAGGATAGTTGTGTTACAGTGATCGGTGGCACTGTGGCCAAACCTTTGATGCCATATAATTAGTGCAAATGAATAAAAGTATGTTTTATTTGTTTGTTTATTTTTAAAGACAATAACTTTAATGGGAGTCAGTACAGAGCTACTTCATATATCTAACTTAATATTTTAAATATTTATAAAGGGTTTAACATTGTTTTAAGGATCCTGAAATGTTTCATTCACTTACAGACAGTTGTAGATACATATGGAGAATCTCACCGTACAAAGAGCAACTAACTGTGAAGATTACATTTTGATGTGGGTGATTCAAGATATGATGAAAAATGTATTTGGCAAGTGTAATGAATTATATTTTTCTAGAGTCCCCCATCCACTGGGGGTTGCGTCAGGAAGGGCATCCAGCGTAAATCCTGTGCCAAGTCAAATATGCGGATCACAGATGGTCCGCTGTGGCGACCCCTAACGGGAGCAGCCGAAAGAAGAAAAATTAATTATATTTTTCTCAGTTTTTTTATGCTCATCTCATTTTTGGTTAAAGAGGGTTATTGATTTGGTTCCTCATATGAAACATTACTTCTGTGTGTCCCTGTGGATGCCCACTCATCTGCTCCTTCACCAGATAATGGCGAATCTGTGCAGATGGGGTAGTCACAAACAATAGGTTTCATGAAAGACTGCCGTGGGCTTGACTTAGCTCATCCTGCTTTTTACCAGATGTGAGATGCCGCAAAGGGATGAGTGACACCACGTTTTAGTTAGAGGTGATTTAAAAAATGTAAATGAATGTACCTTGGGCCAAGAGCTTGTGTTTTCTGCCACATTTATTGTCATGCTTCATTTTTACATTCTGTACCTGCCTTCTTAATGAGGATCTTAATTTTCTGTTGCAGGTTATTGTCTGTGCTGTTCTCTGAATCATTGTGGGTTTTAAAGTAAAGCAATCTTATCTGTGCTTTAAGGTAGACAAAGAGAGAGGCTCAAACTTACTACTTTGTCAGTTTCTAAATGTTTTGCAGTGTTATTGGAAGACTCCACCCACTTAAAGGGGTAGTTTACCCAAAAATGAAAGTTCTCTCATAATTTACTCACCCTCATTCCTTCCCAGATGTTTATGACTTTCTTTCTTCAGCAGAACACAAATTAAGATTTTCTGAAGAATATTTCAGCTCTGTTGGTCTTTTCAATACAAGTGAACGGTGACCAGATCTTTGAAGCACCAAAAAGCACCATAAAGGCAGCATAAAAGTATTCCATACGACTCCAGTGGTTCAATCTGTCTGGGTAAGAAACAGATCAATATTTAAACCCTTTTTGTCCTATAAATCTCCACTTTCACTTTTTTGTGAAAGTGAAAGTTGAGATTTATAGTAAAAATCTGTTTATCACCCACACCTATCAAATCGCTTCTGAAGACATACATTTAACCACTGGAGTCATATGGATTACTTTTATGCTGCCTTTATGATTTTATTTGTGTTTTTTTTTTGTTTTTTGTTTTTTGGAACTTGAAAGGTCTAGCCACCATTCACTTGCATTGCATGGACCTACAGAGCTGAGACATTCTTCTAAAAATCTTTGTTTGTGTTCAGCAGAAGAAAGAAAGTCATACACATCTGGGGTGGCATGAGGGTGAGTAAATGATGAGAGAATTTTTATTTGGGTGGACTATCCCTTTAATTTTAAATGTCACAAGTTTGCTGTAAAATAAATAAATAAATAAATAAAATAAAAAAATTTGCATTGTGCAACACTCAGAAGTAGGTACTGTTAAAATAGCTATAAACATTTAACATGTTCCAAGACACATGATCATACTTTGCCCTCAGTCTCTTTTTCTCTTCTTTTTTAAAATTTTTTTTTTATAATAACATTTTAGTAACAAAAAGTGCAATCTTTACAAAAACAAAGTATAATCTCAGATATTTACTTCTTTTACCAGGTCACATCAAATTTGTTCATTTTTGTGCCCCAAAGGGAGAACTGGTTAAAATGTGATTCCTCAAACTACAATAAGTTGCATGTTGATGTAACAAATGATTGAACAAGAATGTTTGTGATGACATTGCAAATGGGAAAAAAATCACAGGTAATTACTTTTATGAACCTGCTATCATGCTGTGTGTCACGTACCACAAAGTTCCCGAGTTGCGTTTATGATGCGGGATGTCCTTGAAGCTGGAAATTACTCTTGCAGATATAGACAAGCCACAGAGACATGGCAGTCCCATTAGTCAGAACTGAAAACCTTTGGAATTTACAAATATGAGTGTTGAGGTGGAGGCACATCTAACTAAATAGCCCATACTTTTAGCTGTTTATTCAACTCATAATCTTAAGGACCATACCAATATCTTTTGTAAAATAAATACAATTTTAAAGAATGAAATGTAATGCTGTATAATACTACTAATAGGGGGCTTCAAAAATAATTGAAAAGGTGTTTTGTTTGTGCCAGTAGAAGATCAGGAATAATAATTATTTTAATTATTTAAAATAATAATTACAAAACCAAAAACTACAGCTTGTTAAAAAATGTCTTTGCATGCTGTTACTGAAACTGTTATTTTGCGAGGAAGTGGAGGATTGAATTGTGCATGCACATTCCTGATGTTAAAAGTTTTTACTGATGATACATTGATTGAGCATTACATTTATACCAGATCTCCCCTATTTTTGACATTCCTGAACCTAATTTGACCAAATTTATCTAAGCAAGTAATATATTGAAATACATGTTGGATACACAACATATGCATTTGGAAAGAAATCCAAAATGTATGTTTGGTCTATTATGGTCAATTATGTTTGATCTTCTTTCCGTCCTGTGACTGTTTCCTGAGTGTGGGTTTATTTGAGTGGTCTTTAAAAGATTATGGCTTTATTTGACAGCTATAGACAATCTGTTTTTACATTGATGAGAGGAGAAGTGGAAAACATGACCAAACTTAATAAATAATTCAGAGCAGTGTTGCTGTCTATTTTGCAGCCTACCAGCTACTTTGTAGACGAGCAGGTACTTAAACTGAAAGTGCACCTGTCATGTAATTTGTCTAAAAGTTCCAAGGCCACTCAACAGGTAGCAGAATGGCAGCTACAGCTGCAAGTCACAACCTCCATCAAACCTTGTGTAGGAAGCTTGCCAAACACAGCTGTCAAATAATTCCAATAGTTTCCTCTGGGACCGTGACTTTAACTATATGTAGAAGAACAATGACAGAACAATCTGACATTCACCCATGTAACACTGACCTCTGGTTACAGTTTCCTAAATTACTTTATATGTGGCAACGATTCCTGCTCACGTCCAATTGTAATTCCCTTAGTGAAAGTTCAAAACGCGAAAATGATCTGGGTTTGAGCAATTACTAAATACTCTCCTAATCTGTACAATCTCTGCAAATCTTTTCCAAACACCTCTATTTCATGCTGTTTAACCCTTGATTGTTTCCAAGTGGTTGCTCAGAGGTTGTGCACTGAGCTGGTATGCACTCATGGCCATGTGTTGGCTCATGGTGGGGGGCCCAGTAATCAAAGCCATGCAGGCCTCAGGAAGGGCAAGGATAGATCTGAGTTTGCAGCTGCTGATGCCATCTGATTTGGGCACTGGCCCAGTATACCTTATGGTATTTACTAGCCCATGCATAAAGTAAAATGCATGGTCCTTTGACTGTAAATTTTTTTTTTTTTTTAAATATGCAGATCTTCCCTATATACAACAGTTTACAGTAATGAACTATTAATCAACAAATATTGTCAAAATCACCATGAAAAAATGCATGCAAAACCAGGATTTGAAATATCTGTTTGTTAAAAAGAAAGAAATATACACCGTTGAACCAGGCATAACTAAGCTTGATGTTAAATATTCTTCATACTTATGTTTCAGATTCGGATGGACACAATAAATAACCTGGAATGGACAGATTTATTTGGGACAATCAGCTTGGTTTCTCTGAAAAAGAGAAGGATGCCGTTTTTACTGGAACTTGATTTTGTAAATGGTATTGAGATGGAATCTTCTGCCAATGGAGGGAGATTTGGGGGATGCCAGAAAACGCAAGACAGAAACATAAGGTTTCCTCAGGTAATGCATTTAACTTTTCATTCTTCTTAAGGATGCACTTAGTAAGTTTTTGTTTTTGTTGTCTTGTACTTACACTGACACCTAGGGGCATGGATGCAGCATCGTGTAAATGTAATAGTTTTCAGTTACTGATGCCATTGTAGAAATTCCCTGTTCACAGTCAGCCATGATTAATTTAATCCATGAGTTAAGGTGTCCAAAAACGGGGTGGTTACTGAGATTAAGGTGGTTACAGAGTATTATTTGGTTGGTCATGCAATCATAACATGGCAGCCCTCTCCATGTAGGATAAAACAACATTTATTAGGCTACTGTTATGACTGGTCTTCATCTCATGTGAGTGATCAGGTTTTCATACATATGTTTCAAAATTACTATTAAAATTTTTTAGGAGTAAAACTTTTTAATGCGGAAAAAGTTACTAATTAGTGAGTACACCTTTAACTAACTGAAGTAAGGGAATATACTGTAACTTACACAGCGCATGAGGCCATTTAGAGTACATCTATAAACAATAAACAGTACAGTAATGTAGTATAATACTGATATTTATTGTTGTTGGTCTTTGTTGTTTTCTTTTCAAATATACAAACAGTACGCAGAACTTTCATGACAATACATATGTATGAGTGAAAAAATAGTTTCAGCATCTGTCCACATATTTAATTTTACGTACAAATACCTACAAATAATTATGAGATCAGGCTGGAAGCTAAGAGCCTTACTAACTTAACACTTGTAAATTCATGTCAATGTTGTCGTGTTGCATGATCTATGCTTTCCTCTGTGCTTTTTAAAGGGATAATTCACCCAAAATGTTTAATTCTCTCATTTACTCACCCTCATGCAATCCCAGATGTGTATGACTTTCTTTCTTCTGCTGAACACAAAGATTTTTAAAAGATTATATCAGCTCTGTTGGTCCTCACAATGCAAGTGAATAGGTACCAAAATTTTGAAGGTCCGAAAAGCGCATAAAGGCAGCATAAAAGTGATCCATACTACTCCAGTGATTAAATCCATATCTATACAATAGGTGTGGGTGAGAAACAGATCAATATTTAAGTCCTTTTTTACTATAAATTCTCCACTTTCACTTAAAAATTCTTCTTCTTTTGTTTTTGGTGATTCGCATTCTTTGTGCATATCACCACCTTCTGGGCAGGAAGGAGAATTTATAGTCTCCTGCATATCGCTGCCCCCTTTGGCATATCGCGGCGCCGTTTTGTGGCCCGTTCTGCATAACGCGGCGGCCCATTTCAGCTTATCGCGGCCCATTCGGCCCCATTGCCCGATCCATCGGGAAAAGTCCCGGTTCTCCCAATGGCCAGTTCACCCCTGGAGCTGAGATATTTTATCTTAGTTTGTGTTCAGCAGAAGAAAGAAAGTCATGCACATCTGGGATGGCACAAGGGTGAGTAAATGATGAGATAATTTTCATTTTTGAGTGAACAATTCCTTTAATGCAATCTAATCACACTTACGTATTTGCACATTTTCAAATGTTTTGCATTGTTTTGGAAAACTCTGCCTACTTATTTCATTTTTGTCATATGTTTGCTCTTAAAATTTTCAACAAAAAAAAGTGTTTGCTGCAGCATAGTATAGCAGAATTAGGTACTATAAGAATTCTGAAAAAAAAAAAATTCTTAAAAGTCATTTTCATGATAATTAGAGGCTTAGTATAATTATTAAACGTAAAAAAAAATAAATACAAAAAAATACAATAAAATATGATAGTCCGGATACAGCCATGTGAATCGTTAGGAATGCTCTTTTGCTTTGTGAAAAACACATACTGTACATACACACAAAAATAAAATGTGCCAAGGTGTGCCAAGGTCACCAAAAATTTGGCAAGATATTTTTGATGTCTCAAATTCAAAGATGAAGTCAGACTGAATGCTTGACTATACCCTGTCTTGATTTCCCCATGAACAATTTGTAATATGTCATTAAATTCATGGTTCCCCACAAACTGCTCTTTCAAATTCAGATGAGCTTATCAAATAAAGCCATAAAAAGGAGGAACGGGACTCCACATTCCAAAGGCCTTTGATCTTTTCACAATGAATCCATGAGATTACATGCCTGATTATATCCAGGTGTTGAGTCATAACTTCAGAGGTTCAGAGCATACAAAGTAATCAACAACTTTTAGGCCTGCTAATTTTTTTAAAGGCAGGTCCTTTAACACTATATGGCCTGCACTAAGCCATAAGACATGAGTGCCCTTGCACAACTTTCTCATAAATCCAGAAATACCTTCTGCATATCATCTGCAAAGGCTTTTGACTCTCTAACACATATGACTATCTGCGCCCAGTCAGATGACTTATTTCTTACTCTTAACATGAGTTTAGATTTTTGTCTTTGTTCATAAGAGGTGAAGAAAAGAGATGAAGAAATGGGTGAGATTTTTTCTGTGAGATTTGTATGCTTTGCAGGACTTCAGAGACTATATAAGTTTAAAAGGATAAAAGGATTCAAAAGATGCATAACTCCTTCTGCCTGCTTTTTCATGATTGAAAGTAAAAAACTAAGTGTAAATCTCCTGCTTTCTTTTTTAAGTTGCTTTCATCTTCTGTCAGATGGAGAGAAATTATACCTTGATTCCAATTTCTTCTCACATTGGGAGAGTTGTAAAGGGTTTTTTATTGTTAAGATTGTCATGTTTTACTGTGTTAAAGGAATAATTCACCCAAAAATGAAAATTCTCTCATCATTTACTCACCCTCATGCCATTCCAGATATGTATGATTTTCTTTCCTCTGCAGAACACAAAGGAATATTTTTAGAAAAAATATCTCAGCTCTGTAGGTCCATACAATGCAAGTGAATGGTGACCAGAAATTTGAAGGTCCAAAAATCACATAAAGGCAGAATAAAAGTAATCCATTTTACTCCATTGGATTAATCAATGTCTTCTGAAGCGATCCATTCGAATTTTGGAGAGAACAGACCAAAATATAACTATAAATCTCGCCATTTCAGTCTCTAGGCACTATCATGATTTCAAGCTAGATTAACCTTCTTATTGCTTGATGCATGCGCAGAGCACTAGATGGCGCTAGTAAGTGTAATTAAGCTTGAAATCATGATCGCTGAGGAGAGTGCTGATGTCAAGATTTATAGTAAAAAAGGTGTTATATTTTGGTCTGTTCTCACCCAAAACCGACTGGATCGCTTCAGAAGACATGGATTAAACCACTGGAGTCTTATGGATTACTTTTATGCTGTCTTTATGTGTTTTTTGGACCTTCAAAGTTTTGGCCACCATTCACTTGCATTGTTTGAACCCACAGAGCTGAAATATTCTTCTAAATATCTTCATTTGTGTTCTGCAGAAGAAAGGCAGTCATACACATCTGGGATGGCATGAGGGTGAGTAAATGATGACAGAATTTTCATTTTTGGGTGAACTGTTCCTTTAAATTAAAGCATGGGCTAAACAGTGTTGTAGAGGATATTGCATTGCTTTTTTATGTTTAAGTAAAATTGTAACAATCATTTTGCATGTTAAAGTGAATTGCTCCTACAGGTTTAACATACTCCTTTGCACCTTAAGCCTAAAGTATACTTTGGTTTTGACTTTCCTTACACCTTGCACATTCTGAAAAACTCAAGATGGAACTTGATAGCTTACAATTAAAACCAGATTGCATGACAATTAAGGCTGGCACAGCATAGTTATGATACTACAGATGGAAAACTGTGATCATTTCTTCAAGGTTATGTTCCTCTATGGCTGCACCAACCAAAATACATGCAGCTGTGCACAGATGAAGCCTCCTCTGATTAAGTCATACATAATTAAGCATACAGACTGGCACATCAGCAGGCATATTATAACATAGCTTTATTTTAAACTGAAATGGAAGTGGATTGAAGGCGCTGTTAGCGCCCCCAGGGTTTCCTCGCCTTTATTTTTTCTCCAGGCGGCAGTGTGATTTCTGGCCGTGCGCGGCGCTGCACATCTCCTGTTCCTCTCTCTCTCACTCACTCGCACACGGGCACAGGAGTGTGAGAGACAGCCATGGAGAGGTGGAGATCCGACTGTTTTCTTTGTTATTTTTAAACTCCGAGATCCGCATCGATGACACGATTCACAACTAGCCGCGTACAACGCTATTCCCGATGCGCTCGAAAACGGAAAGTAGGTTCTCACAGGTACAGTACGGAGCACTTTTTTTCTCCTGGCTTGGGTGTAATGGGGGTTTGCTTTGCGGTAGCGGAGAGAGTGAGAGATGAAATGTGCTGTCGCTTTTTTCGTTTCCCGTGTTTGAATGCTATTCGAGGTCGCGGACGCGCTGATAAATCTCTCGCGCTTGGTTTTCGATGTCAGATTATCTGCGCGCGAGGTCGGGCGCGTGAGCATTGATCGGGATGCGCGTGTTGGAGTGTGAAAATCAGTGTTGCAAAGTTGCATACTAGTGGCTGAGCTGCGGAAGGGCCTGGCTTATGTGTGTGTATGTATGGAGTTTGTTTCTTACCTTCCCCTCCCCCATCCGCTCCTGCTGCTGCTGAGGCCGAGACATGAATGCGATGAATGTGGGGCTCACTTCAAAGCAGATCGCGAGGGCAGCGAAAGGGGTGTTGTAATGTCGTCAGGGAAGGAAAAAACGCACCGAGAGCGAACGCGACCTGTTTGTAGAGTCCTATTTTTTCATGCTCTAGCAGTGCATACGTGCGATGATAGGATATATTGGTGTTTATAGTGGTTAAAGATGGCTAAGCTTGCTATGACAACGTGTTCTCACACTAGTTGAGTCGGATCAGTTCAGTGTATCAGCAGGGCGAGCTAACTAGCAATGTCGGCTAAATACACTTGAAGATGGTGGAAGTCTTTTTTTTCTCTCCATATAGTTCACTTATTCGGGAAGGTTTTGCACCGCACATACTTCCTTTCCTCGCTCGTTGTTTTCTTTGCATTAGATGTGTGTATATTTTTTAAACTTATCCTTGCTTGTTTTGATTTGTATCTAGTTATTAGCCTCTGAATAGCCGCTTAAGTTTACAGATGTAACGGTTAGCAAACCTTTGTTTTTAAAAACCAGAGTAGTTGTGAATAATGGCTTTAAATCGACTTGGAATGTGCATAGAAGTATTTTTGTGCTGGGTTAGCCAGCTAACTATCGCCATTGTAGCTTTCTTTGAAGTTCTGAGTTGGTTAAGTTATTGTTTGACTCAGACAAAGATAGCGCAAGGTTTCTTTTCCTTTCAGCTCGATTATCAGGAACATCAGACGAAATGTAGTTGGCAGACACACAGGTTTTAAGGTCTGAACTTGAAAGTGTTCAGATTTATGGTTGGTGTCATAAAGCTTGTCATAGGTGAATTAAAGTGTGTTTGTGCCATGATAGGTTGCCATTTTTGCCCTCTTTTCATGATAGATACTTAAGTCTTCTGTAAGATTTGATGGGAATGTTGAGCTTTGCAATGCTGAAACTACATTTCTTAACTTGAAAATCGTTTAAAAGGTGAACTGAGATCCTAATTACCATTTGAGCCATTATTACAGTGTAACTGTCTCGGAGTAGCTCTTGACAATATTAAAATTCCTTTACTAATCTTTTAATATAATGAGAAATGCCTAGAATTTATGGCTGGAATACAATTCTTTCTTTTTTAAACTTACAGACTCTAGTCCAGAAGTGATAGAGAAACAATCAAAATTTGGCTTGATATGTATGATCTTGCAGATGATAACTGGTCACAGATTTACACTTCTTTTGAATTTATCACATTAGGGCAAGCTCAAGGTGACTAGTGGCATTCCTGTTCAAAATCTTATGATGACAGTTTAATCATTAGTATGTACTGAGAATACATTTAGATCAGTTCTCCTACAGCACAGTGTAATTAAAGACCCTGTTTACACATGGTATTAATGCTGCCTTCATGTGCTATCAGAATTATCCTACTTCCCACTTCTGAAGTGGTGATTTACGAGTATGTCGCGTTCAGACGCTTTGTTGTCGGAAAGAGCAGGAAACATGGACGATGCAAGGTTCACTCATACATATTTCTTTAAGGTGCATTCTCAGTATTTTTTTACCTTATTAAAAATGTTTTTGTACTAACGAAATAAATTGTAATTTTGAAACGTATGTATAAAATCACAAGCACTCAAATTAGATGAAGATTCCAGTCATATCAATAACCTTATAAAAAAAGCTATTGTATTATACATGGAAAGAGTCCGCACATGGGGGCTGCCATGATACAATCACATGACCAGCAGATTACTACTCGCTTTATCTCAGTGACCGTCCTGTTATTGGACACTTTCACAAGAGGATTAATTTAATCATGACTAACTGTGAATAGTGAATTTCTACAAGGGCATCTGAAACTGAAAACTATTGATTTTAAATTATGCTACATCCACGCCACTAGGTGTCGTATCCACTTTCTCAAATGTTCCGATCTGACATTTTTTTTTCCATTTAGAAGAGTGCATAACAGGCAAAGTTAAAACACTCCTTTTAGTGCAGTGGTTGATTGACAGGTGAGGGGTGGTGCTTCACTGCATATGTGATGAGGTCACATGCGTTTTTGACCACATTCGTATATGGTTTTTGTGATCCAATCACAAAACCTTTTAGACCCCGTTAAGACCTGTATTTAGGGCTGACCACAGGCGATCGGATCACCTGAAACGCATCGTAATACCAGGTGGAAACAGGGTCATAGTGTCTTTGTAGCTATGCAGATTACATTTCTTAAAGGTGTTGTCTCATTCATAACTTTACTCTCTTTTTATTATGTATAATCATGTGTTTTTTAAATAGGCATGGTCATGTAGACATTTAAAATATGTAATGCTCAAGTTTAGTTAGTAACAGGAAAAGGATGGCTTTGCATCGTATACAGTGAGTTGTTACCTCTGCTTAAGGCTGCACAATTATGACGAAAAAAATAATTGACGATTATTTCACTTGATATTGTAATTGCGATTATTAATTTAGATTAAAATATTTGTTGTGGGGTAACTGCATGCCATATTCTTTATGTAGGCTACACATTTAAAACAAGCTGAGAATTGTTCCTGAATTGCTTTGTTGTGTAAAAAACAAATGTTTTTAAATTTTGAATAAATTATACTCAGAAAGTGTGCAACACAACAATACTAGAACACTAGGTTGTCATTTTTTATATAATAAACTAAACAGATTTACTGATATTCTGACTATTGCATTCATGCACACAACAGACCAAACATTTTGTAAATACAAAATCTTGACAGTTCAGGAATAGATCTCAATTTGAATGATGTAACTGACACTTCACGATTGTGATCTTGATTATTTTCTCGATTAATTGTGCAGTCCTACCTCTGCTTATCAATGATCTGTTTCTTGGAATTAGCATTACTATTTTACACAAGATTCAGAGGGTTTTGGACTGTTTTCTGCAAAGAATGACCCTCTCCTTTGATAGTGTCAAGCCTTTATGAATGTTTATTTTCTTCCCCTATCTACCTTTCTTACAGGAGGCATTCTTTTGCTGTGGCATTAATAGAAGTGTGGATATAAACTTTCTGCCTTGTGGGCTGTACTGGGACGGGGTGCATGGACGCTGTGAGCATGAGTGTAAAAGAGAAGGGATGCTATCTGACAGACCTGGGTGGCAACTTCACTGAGGATGCCCCCAGACCTCCAGTCCCTGGAGAGGAGGGCGATCTGGTGTCCAGTGATGGACGACAGTATGGCCACAGTTTTTACTCCTCCAAGAGCGAGAGCCTCAAGAACGAGGCCTCCATAGCTACGCCCAGAAGACCTGATCTGGATTTGGGCTATGAGCCTGAGGGTAGTGCTTCCCCAACGCCACCCTACCTGAAGTGGGCAGAGTCTTTACACTCTCTCCTGGACGATCAAGATGGCATTCTCTTGTTCAGGGCTTTCCTCAAACAGGAGGACTGCGCTGACATGCTGGACTTCTGGTTTGCCTGCAGCGGCTTCCGGAAGCAGGAGACCAACGAAGGCACTGAGAAGATGCTGAAACTAGCAAAAGCCATTTACAAAAAGTATATCTTGGATAACAATGGAATTGTCTCCAGACAGATCAAACCAGCCACAAAAAGCTTCATCAAGGACTGTGTGATGAAGCTTCATATTGACCCTGCTATGTTCGACCAAGCTCAAACTGAGATTCAGACTATGATGGAGGAGAACACCTACCCTTTGTTTTTGAAATCTGACATATATTTGGAATACACCAGGACAGGTGGCGAGAGTCCCAAACTGTTCAGTGACCAGAGCTCAATGTCAGGGAACAGCAAGGTCTTGCCAGGGTACTTACCGACTCTGAATGAAGATGAGGAGTGGAGGTGTGACCAGGAACAGGAGCAGCACCCAGAAAGTGACCCCACCCCTAGCAACAGGCTGACCCAGAAGCTGCTCATGGAAACTGTGCCTCAGCGGGTGGCCAGCAGTAAAAGATATCAGGACAACCGTGAGTACAGGTAAATCCCTGCAGCTTTGAAAACCTCTCTCCCCTTCCCCTCTCCCTCCTTCCTCTTCCCCTCTCCTGGTGCAATCGCAGTCAGAAGAAAGGAGAATCTGAGTTAAGCACAGCCTTCCACAGGAGATGAGAGGAATGCAGTAAAGGCAGAAACCTCTAAGTACATGTGACTGTGGTAGCAAGACAGATAGTGGGTTGCAGCGGTGCCTTTACCTACTGCGAGTTGGTGCAAGTGGGTACCCTTTGTGTTCTCCATGCAGGTGTCTTTTAAATGGCAGTCCTTTGCAGTAGAATAAAGGTTTCTTCAGGAAAACCACAACATGAATTCTCTTTATAATGTGCACAAAGGAGAAACTGGATTGAATATTTGCAAGAAAGAATGCACACTGAAAAAAGTTAAGTAAAGATTTTACAGATGCATTCAGATACACTTTGTTTTCATAGATCTATATCTCTGTCTCATACCACCCATAGTTTGCCTGAAGAACAAGCATATTGGAATATATATTTAAAGGATTGTGCTTTGTAATACATTTTTGTGCTCAGATTATCCTAAGGCATTCCTCGCCTCCAGTTGTGATGGCCCATTGTGCTCTTTTAGTGCAGAGATTGCTTGTTCGCATTGTGCACTATACCAACATCATTTAATCTGCATCTAGACAGATTTTTAAGCCATGCTGTGAAATTTACAGCAAATCACTTGATGCATCAGAGCCTCAAGTTCCTCCATATGAGCAAAATGGGATTTAGAGATGTGACTGCTAAATACTTTAATCCTTGTCCTGCTGGAATAGAAAGCTGTGCATTTGGGCTTTTGAACAGTCTCTGCAGAAGATTACAAAGCTTTCCACT
The DNA here is from genome assembly GCF_019703515.2 of Myxocyprinus asiaticus. NCBI lineage: Eukaryota > Metazoa > Chordata > Actinopteri > Cypriniformes > Catostomidae > Myxocyprinus > Myxocyprinus asiaticus. The sequence goes on along the minus strand of NC_059357.1, from coordinate 32,004,218 downwards.
TGTGATTTAAAAGCAAATATCGACAGGTGCATTCACAATGACTTTTTAAAGCAATAAGCCACTTGAGGCTGTGTGTCACAGAGATTTTAGCACAGGTAAAGGGCATTCTTGGTACGACATGTCAACCATAGTAAAGCATGGTAAAATCACTGTAACGCACAGCCTAGTTACCAATCATTATAGCAATAGCAACCAGTAGTTTTGTTGAATCATAATAAGCTATTTTTCCAGAAATGAACATTAGCTAATGACCACACCCACAAAGAATATTTGCGTACAGAACTCTGCAGAATTGGAATGCCAGTTGTTCATAAAATTCTTCACATCTGCCATCCCTAGCATGTTTGTTTGTTAAATATTTTGGCTACTTTGATCATTTTTTCAGCCCTCACTGTAAGTGTAATACTATCAGCCCGATTTACACACTTTTACACGTTTAAATCTATTCCGCAGAATTTCACAGACTTTGCCTAATTAACAGAACAGAAAATGCAGAAAAATGTGAAGATTCCTTCTGGGCCTGCCAATGACCTATAAGGTCATTAGCTTAACTGTAGGCTGTTTATGGTTGCCAGTATGGATGTGCTATGGTGGTCGACTAATCGACTAGTCATCCAACAACTCATTAGTTGGTAAGTGGAGTCGACTACTTTAATATTTAACGTTAAATATAATAACGTTATAATATTTTTAGTGTTGGTGATTTTAATGGGAGATGCAATTCTCAAATTGAGAGATACAACTTCTAAGGGAGCGTTTTTGCGTGATTATAGCTTGCTGTGCTTAAAAGTGAATAATAGTCGGCACAGTTAATCCAGTTAAAAATATATATATTTTTTTCTCTTTAATGCTTTTAGTCAATATATGTACCGCTGCTGTTACGGCCATCAAAGTGCTGCATCAACAACACATTACAAGTATAGGTTGACCGATATATCGGATTTACAGATTCATTATAGTAGTGTTTTTTAACTATTGGAAAAAATCAACTCTAATAGTTTCCAATAGTTATTTTTGGTTTTATTCCTCCGTTGCTGGCACTGGAGGATTCTACAGTCTGAACTCCTTGATTCGACAATATAACACTCTAGAGGTTAAATAAAAAACTATCAGTAACTCCACGTGGAGTTTGTTTTGCAATGTGACTAGGCTATTTATAGAGACAGACATGGTTTAAAACATCGACAGAGAAAAGCCAAAGTAAGTATACAGTACACGTTGTTATTATTGTCATGGTACAATAAATCAGTCATTTAAGACAAACAAAGGTGGTTTGATAATTTGTTATAACTTATCGCTGCACTGGAGAATTGCAGAGTTGACAAGGTGGAGAGAGAGGATAACTTTAGAGCTAACATTAGCTGTTCGAATGGTTAGAACAATGTTACAAGTCAAGGATGGAAACTGCTTTCCTTCTTAATACGCTGTTTTAAATAATAATAAAAATTCACTTATGAATTTGTGCAGATCCGTTGAGTTATTTTCCAGGGTTGAAGGGTGTCCAATATGTTCCAGTCATGTTGTAAACATAGACACTCCGAAGAGGTTTTGTTGCGAAGCAGATTTATAAGTTAATTATCAGTAGTAAATCGATCATTAATGCCAACCTTATATGAATATGTTGCTTGAGCTTTTGCTCTACCATTCGCTTGTTTTAGAAGACCAAGCACCAGCAAATTACATTGCGTGAATGAGACGCGCACAGGAACAGTTATTGTTTTATAGTTTTTTTGACTGTAAAATTTCACAAACTTTTCTCCGTTCTGACAAAATGAACTTCTCTCCAAGCTTCCTAAGTTAATGATGTTGTTGTGTACAAAACAAAAAAACAAAAAAAAAAAAAAAAAAGAAACATATGAGCATGGTAAAATATATAAGTCTGAAATATAAATTTGATATTCATGAGAGGGCCCATTGTTATATAATACTGTACAATGTGTTCATGTCAGGGCACATATAAAATATACATTGCCATTCTAAAATTACCTTTTAAAAAGACAAGATCTGAGTTGATTTGATTTCTATCCCTTTTTCTCTATCCCTTTTTCTCTCTCCCTTGTACATCATTCATACAGTTGAAGTCAGAAGTTTACATACACTTAGGCTGAAGTCAATAAAACTCTTTTTAACTTTGTGCATGTCACAAGTAATTCTTCCAACAATTGTTTGCAGACAGATTGTTTAACTTTTAATTGACTATATCACAATTCCAGTGGGTTAGAAATGTGCATACACTAAGTTAACTATGCCTTTAAGCAGCTTGGAAAATTCCAGAAAATGACGTCAAGCCTTTAGACAATTAGCTTCTGATAGGAGGTGTACCTGTGGCTGTTTTTTAAGGCCTATCTTCAAACTCAGTGCCTCTTTGCTTTGATCATGGGAAAATGAAAAGTAATCAGCCAAGACCTCAGAAAAACTTTTTTGGACCTCCACAAGTCTGGTTCATCCTTAGGAGCAATTTCCAAATGCCTGAAGGTACCATGTTCATCTGTAAAAACAATAGTACGCAAGGATTAACACCATGGGACTATGCAGCCATCATACCGCTCAGGAAGTAGACACATTCTGTCTCCTAGAAATTAATGTAGTTTGGTGTGAAAAGTGCAAATCAATCCCAGAACAACAGCAAAGGCCCTTGTGAAGATGCTGGAGGAAACAGGTAGACAAGAATCTATATCCACAGTAAAACGAGTCCTATATCGACATAACCTGAAAGGCTGCTCAGCAAGGAAGAAGCCAATGCTCCAAAACTGCCATAAAAAAGCCAGACTACAGTTTGCAGGTGCACATGGGGACAAAGATCTTACTTTTTGGAGAAATGTCCTCTGGTCTAATGAAACAAAAATTGTTTGGCAATAATGACCATCGTTATGTTTGGAGGAAAAAGGTGAGGCTTGCAAGCCGAAGTACACCATCTCAACTATGAAGCATAGGGGTGCTTTGCTGCAGGAGGGACTGGTGCACTTCACAAAATGGATGGCATCATGAGGAAGGAAAATTATGTGGATATATAGAATCAACATCTCAAGACATCAGCCAGGAAGCTAAAACTTGGTCGCAAATGGGTCTAACAAATGGACAATGACCCCAAGCATACCTCCAAAGTTGTGGCAAAATGGCTTAAGGACAACAAAGTCAAGGTATTGGAGTGGCCATAACAAAGCCCTGACCTCAATCCGAAAAAGCTGAAACTGAAAAAAGCATCTGCGAGCAAGGAGCCCTACAAACCTGACTCAGTTACACCTGTCTGGAGGAATGGGCCAAAATTCCAGTAACTTATTGTGAGAAGTTTGTGGAAGGCTACCCAAAATGTTTGACCCAAGTTAAACAATTTTTAAATTGCATTTAAAAATGCAATGCTACCAGATACTAACCAAGTGTATGTAAAATTCTGACCCACTGGGAATGTGATGAAAGAAATAAAAGCTAAAATCATTCTCTCAACTATTTTTCTGACATTTCGCATTCTTAAAATAAAGTAGTGATCCTAACTGACCAAAGACAGGGAATGTTTTCTACGATTAAATGTCAGGAATTGTGAAAAACTGAGTTTAAATGTATTTGGCTAAGGTGTATTTAAACTTCTGACTTCAACTGTATTTTTAATATGACAATAAAATAATAGATATTGTCAGTAGTGATGAAGTATGCAATCATTATTTGGCTTTGTAAGGCAGTGTTTTATGTAACTGCTGAACAACAAACACATTTGACCTGTGATATTTTAATTAAAGTGCCCCTATTATGCTTTTTCAGATGTTACCTTTCATGTAGTGTGTAATATAGCTGTTTGTGAATGTAAAAAGTCTGCAAAGTTTTAAATATCATAGTGCATGACAGATGGAGTTACTGTCTGCCAAAAGAAAGAACCGATTCTGAACTGCCTGAAACAAATCGTCAGTAATTCCAGCTATACTTCCTGGACAAACCTACGTAGGTTTGTCCAAAATCCTGCATCTGGTCTTCATTGGCTGCTCATTGACAATGTGTACTTTGACCGACGACATTATTACTGAGCTGAAATTCAGATATGATAATGAGTGTTTCGTACCCAGACTGGGGCATCTGACCAATCAGAGCGAGTAGGCTTTCGGAAAGGAGGGGTTTAGATTGAACTTATCCTTGAATGAATCGTTTGTGACAATGTGAGAACAGAGGTGGTGCTGCAATGTATGAGAAAATTAAAGTGTTTTTAGACCTTGGACGCATGTAAACCTGTTGTATGAGAGCTCTAAAACAAAAGTAGGGACTTTATTAAAGCATAATAGGGGCACTTTAATATTTTAATAAATTTTAGATGAAAAATTATCTGAAGAAGGTACCAGTGTTAGAGAAATGTATAAAGTATTGCCATTGAAAGTGATGCTTACTAAAGTTCAGCACTATTTACATTGAGTGGAAAGTTTTCATTCATATTATACATTTTAAACTATTGACCGATTAATCGGCTATCGGCCTGTTTTTCCACCTTAGTTATCATATCGGCAAAACCCATTATCGGTTGACCTCTAATTACAAGACGATCACTGTCGGACGTTTAATCCTCTGCTGTAAGCACTGTTCCTGAATTTGTAAGGAGCTTTGGAGAGAGTCTTTTGCTGATTCTATCTAACACTGCATAAATAAATAGTTGCAGTTAGAAAGGTTAAAATGCTCTGTCATGAACTAGATGTGTACCTGCATCATTATCTTGCAGTTCTGCGCTTTTGAATGAGCAGCGAGGATCGCTTCGAGACTCCCAAGCTGTGTTTACATTGAAACGCATAAGAGGTTTTGTGCCGTTCTTTATTGTAGCCTTTTTTATTTCTTACTTTGATAGTTTTGTGCAGTAAGATGTTATAGTTATTGAGCCTATTTATTTGTTGAATATCCGTTAGTTACCATGTTGAAGTGCTGCACTTAACGTCCGTGTATCCCTCGTAAACACGTCTGATCGAGACCATACCGGAGCTTAATTATACATTATTATCCTTAACACTGAATAGTCATTAAAACAACTGACGACTAGTCAATTATGAGAATTAGTAGTTTTGCACATACCTAGTTGCCAAGCAAAATAGTAACATGGGGCATTAATTTTAAATGTGGTCACAGGTGTGGGGTTATTGACTGTTTAGAAAGGCTTCGAACACAGCTCATCCAGTCAGAAATTAGAGTTGGAACTATCCGTTTTATTATACGAATTTCTGAATTTGTGCATGTTTTTTTTTTCTTCTCAAAGCTAAAGCTTAAATTCTAAGCAGGCATGGAGGAGCAGGAGGATTTACACAGCCTGATTTAGCCTCTGTAAAATGCTCAAGCATACATTGCGTTTTGCTGCTCTGATGTGCTCAACTGCACTTTGTTCACTGCTGGCACTCCTCCTGCAAAAAGATTGAAAATTGCGGAAATATACCCCTAGAAGTTGACCCAGTTTTCTCTCAACTGTCTCAGAAAAACCTTGATATCAGTTGATGATGCAGTAACCCTGTTCTGTCCAAAATCTCAGCTCTTTAGACACTCTTTCAGGTGAGGTATAAAGATGAGAAACATCCCCAGGAGGTTTACAAAAGGAAATGCTTCTGTCTTTTTGAGCTTGTTTTGCAGTATCTTTGCTCCTTTGACTTGTGTCTTGTCCCAAGAGTTTGTTTAGCATTTGGAGGGCTTTGCATTTCATTTTAATTTTTGAAAGATGTTAAATGGTACCTCTTTTAACAAGCCATAACATGACAAAATGAAAGACTTGATGAAAGACTTGCTGTTGTTAAACCACAGAAACACCCTCCACATTTCACGCAGCTGAACGTATGTTCCATTGCCTCTGGACCTGCTGTGTTTTTAATAAGTGGGGGCAATGTATTTGTGTGGTTGTTTTCATATGATTTTTTCATTAGGCCTACATAAAGTGTTTGGCTGGAATTATAAAAAGACACCACTTATTTTTTAAATAGCCTTTTAGGTCTATGCTTTAGGGTTTCAAGCATTTAAATTTTGCAGAAGTCATATGTCTTTTTATTTTCTGGAAAATAATAGGAAGTGAGGGAATTCAAAAGTTGCTCACTATGGAAAGATACAACCAGTTCGTTTTCTAATCGGACTGCAGTGGTTTTTCTTGAATGTGCAACATTCACCAAGTCTTAGTCCAATAATAAAACCAAATGAATTATATATATGCACCAAGAGCAGTGGTCAAAATATGAACCATTTTAAATCTAATCCTATCACTTCTGTGGAGAGGAATTTGTTCCAGGAGGGATCAATATGGAAATATATTTTTCCATTTCTGTTGGAACAGGGATTGTGATTTTGATCTCTTGCAGGGTTCCCGCAGGTCCTTGCAAGAGTTATCTAAAGGTCATAAAAAGTTTTAAATATCTTAATTGGTATAAGAAAAGTGTTAATTATCATTTAAAGAGTCTTTAATTTGGGGACTTACAGACCTGAATTGCGATATGGCCTAATGTGATTATTAAACTTTAAAAGGCTATGATTTAATAAACATATCATGTGTGCACTGCGGGCATCAAAGTGAAATGCACGTGGAGAACTCGAGATTCATTGTTTCCAGCAGCCTCAGAGCGTTTAGCAATCAATGAATATCGGACATTTATGACAAGCAATCGCTGATGATCTACTCTTGATGAATTATGACAGTGTTTCCTTTAAAGTGTTTATATTGTAATACCTTGTAGATGAATGTAAGAGTGCATATTTTATTTCCCTTATCTGTGTGAATGAGCAGCTGGAAGCAGTGAAGTGCATACATTTCAAAATAAGAGTCCCTAATGTGTATTTTGGGCTTGTTTATTGTTAAAAGTCTTGCGTTATGCACCAAATCATTTTTCTTTTTGGTTATTATTGGAATTTTGCAATTGCACAATAATCCTCTGGGATTTAATTAAATTGACTCTTTTAGCCACTGTGCCCGCCCTGTCACAGGAAGGAAAGAGTAAGAGCATTTTTTAACACATTAAATATATAGATTTTATAAACTATAGTCATAAGTTTTAAGTCATTTTATTGTCATTTGCACAGATCACACATGGTAGAAACTGAGCATTGAAATTGGTAATAGGCAAATTAATCTCTTATTGCTTTTCTTTCAACACATTATTATCGTATCAGCAAAATCCAATATTGGTCAACCTCTAATATGTTTTGGTATATTGGTACATAAACCAATTTTAATATGATGTATATACAGTATATGTGTGGGAAACATGTCTTGAGTATTTTAAACTTACAGATACACTGTCTTGCTGATAATCAGTGCTGCAAGTTCTAAGGCCTTGTTGAATGTGTGCTCGAGCCTGTTTACACAAAAGAATCTTTGATACATTATTTATTTGGAGATTTTTTTGGGTTTGTTCTGTATGGACATACGGTATTAATTTAAATTGTTCACATTTTTACATTTGACTTTAAAACTATGCAGCATCCCTGTCTTGCACTAAAGCAATAACAAGAATAATAGATACTCTGTTTCCACCAGATTGAACCAAATAATCTTAAATAAATGTAACAACAAATATTTGTACTTTTCTGGCTTTAGTGTTCTTCAGTATACCTTTTCTTTTTTGTATTCATGGACAAAGAGCCATTGGATCCATTTGGTCAAGACCTGTTAATAGAATCCCAATGATAATTCTGTTATAATGAGGATTTTTATGGCCGTTATTGCTAATTTTAGACCTATAGACAGTAATGTAATATATATAATGATGTTTGTTCTAAATACTAATGTAATACCGCAATAAAAAAATAAACACTGGAATGTCGCAATCACACAGTGTATAGTATATTAATTTATGCATGCATTTTTACTAACGACTTATGATTGTTAGGAGTGAAACCGCAACTGATAGTAGTTTGTATCCAGGTGAGCATCTGTTTCAAGGGTGGCAGTCGCTTAGAAGCCAGTATGTACTCATGTGTTTTGGGTGGTACTGTATGTGGCTCTATTAGAAGTAATGTAAATTGTAATCTGAAAGCTAGTCTCTTACCTGTACTCTCAAGTACAGAGCTGCCTTTGAGGATTTAATCTGTAGGAGTCTGGAGTCAGTCGTGATCACATGTAAAATGGGATGACAAAGAGCTCATAATTATTCTGTGTGTGGGGAGGTGCACAAATCTTGGGAGCAGCAATGCAGCCTGTATCTAGGTAATGTTTCTTTTCAAATGCACATTGTGCTTTTGTCCCTGTGGAGTTGCTTTAGATGCTGGGTTTTTAAAGTGGTAATGGGCTGCAAGGGGAGTTGGTTAAATCCTAATGTGCCTATTTTTTTAATTTATATATTTTTTTTACCCTAGCAAGGGCTTTCTTTATTTTTTATGAGAGATGTCCCCATAATTAATACGCATGGTAGCTCAGTTGGATTGAGGCATGTGTATGTTACTGAGGGAAAAGAAACAGATCGATTCATTTTGAAAAGCAGTAATGATTCAGAGATTCCAAATGCCCCTGCCTGTTTTGGAGCCTTTGTATTGTAAAGAATCAAATGGAATGGGAAATGCTGGGCATGTGTAGAGTGCTGCTGAAGGCTGGTGAATGTCTCTGAAGGCTTCTGGTTATCTCTAATACTGTGAATATTGACATGGCTGCTGCTTGAATCATTAGAAGACTGTGGATGGGTTGAGAGTGAGTGATAGTCACTGGAGACTGCCGAGAACCTGAATCTCTCTCTTTCTCTGTATTTGCCTCTCCATTTCTTTCAGTCCCTCTGTTTAGACTGGTCACAAAGAAATGTTTCTGTCTCAGTTTCAGTTGGTTCAAACAGTGCCTGGCTGGTTCCAAGTGCCGCACAATAAATAGGCTTTGTATCACACTAACCAGAGAAAACCACTACTGAAATACACTGGAAGAACAAAAAAAAAAAAAAAAAATATATATATATATATATATATATATATATATATATATATATATATATATATATATACTTCCTGCTATTTATGTGGTATTTACTTGCATAAATATTGGAAATATGACAGAAGCGTTTTTGTTTGAGTCATAGTATACCATATTAGTGTACCTTTAGACACAATTGGCACACCAGTATATGTGAAATTTTACACAAACATTAAGACTGCTTTAATTACAGAAAGATGCAGAGTGAAATTGCTGTTCTTCCAAGAAGGAATCAGTATTGTTGTAAATGAAGTACAACTAGACTTATTTGTAGTTTTAACCTGCATTTATGCATGATAGCTACAATAATTGAGGTTATAGAAACTGGCATCAACACTTTGTTTACAACGCCCCTAGCGTATAGCTATTTGTTGGCCAAGGAAAGCACTTTTTCATAGCGATCTTCTCCTTATTTTCTCATCACACCCTTACAATATCTGAACAGGCTAGCCAGTAAAGTTGTCCAGTCTTTTACAGATTGTGGTTATTTAAAAAAACAATTGAGATTAGGGTTATAACGCGGATTCAACAATAAGGTTATTCTAAAAGAGTTTATCTCCTGGCCTGGTTGAGGCTGTAGTTCAGAATGTATTTGCCCTGCCAACATTGTCACGGGCTTCACCACAAAGAATTATACATTTGATTTTTAGTAGCATATTTTAAATGCAATTGGAAAAATGTAGTCTATTTATATTTTTTACCCTGTTTTATATCAAAAATAATTATTTACTACAAATGATTAGGATTTGAATTTTTAATAATATGCTCCATGAAATCTAGGAATTCAAACCTTTGCTTGAAAATGATCGCATATGGTGCATTACTGATTTGTTTGTTGCTTCCGTCACAATTTTCTCCCAGTTTCGACAAAAGCTCATCTGTGTTAGCCATAGATAATGTTACCTTGGTGACATTTAAATAAGCTGACATCCCAACAACAATGTTCAATACATCACACAAATACAAATGTTCAAGTATGTAAGGTGTGAAAACACATGTACAGAGGGCTGAACGATTTGAACAAAAAATCTAATTGCGATTTAAACTGTGATATGATTAGGTCTGTTAACATAAAAAAAAAAAACAACTGTAAGTGTTTTCTATTGATCAAAATTAAGTAATGGGCAAACATGCTCTAATGCCAATAGAAATACTATTCAAGAAAGGGCATTTACATTTGAGTCCTCTTAAAAGGACCAGATTAAATAAATAAATAAATAAATACAGTGAAACATGGAGAGGGAAAAAAAAAAAAAAACATTCACATCACCTTCACATTGTATCTGTTTACTGTGCATCGTTTTTTCCCCCACTTTGTGATAAGGTCTCAGCCTACTTTTGAACTAAGTAAGTTATTAAATTATTACGGAAATACATTTTTATAGTATAACAACAATAATAAAATAACAATAATTTAAAACAGTACCATATTTATGTAATCATTTCTTAACTTCCAGTAAAATCTGTAAGCTTTTATTTTGAAAGGAAGACATTTGTTTGTAGTTCCAGTTGACTTGATAATAGGGATGCCGTGATTTATACGGTTTTACTATTAACCGTGAATAAAAATGTCACGGTTAATTTAACCACAAGAATTTAGAATCCATGGTTAAAACTGTGAAATGCTTTATTTATACATGGCAAAATTATTATTTATAATGTATAAAATATATAATATAAAATAGTTATTCGTAAGATTTTGTAAGCCTAATGAAAAACTCTTGTGCATGTGTGGGTAATGGAGCTGTTACTATGGTTATGGATGGTGTGGAGCTTGGTCTGGTGTCGCGGACAGAATGTGAACTTGCGATTCAATTGAAACTGGTGCTACCACACACAAACTCCATTATATAACAGAGGAATTTGATCTACCAGACTAATATCAACCAAAAAAAGTGGCTGTTTACAGACAGATGTCATAGACACATCCTACAAATGGGACAGGATGCTCCACTAGTCGTCCAACAACAAACTAGTGAGTTTAATATTTTTAGCTGTGGTGATTTTAAAGTGATTAATTAAAAGATGCAACTTTTTGTAATGTTTAAGTGCACTGACAGCACATTCAGCGAGTCAACTTTGTAAAGTTGCATCTTAAATCGTCCTCATTATTTAAAGCATTGCTTCTATACAAATTCACTTCATTTAACAATACATGTAAATTTGAGTCATTATCGTACTTTAAATTGCCTGCTATAAGCAATGCTCTTGTTATTATGCATAGTCCACAGGTTTATTTGTAAGGTGTTTTGGACAGTATTTTTATGGAGTCTTTTGCTGATTCTTTATAGTGGGGTGTCTGACAGACAACGGATTGCTTTAATAAACTGTTGCAGAAGAAAAAAAATATATTGGATGCCGTGAACTAGGCTACATGTTGCGCACCCACAGTAATCTTACATTCTCACACTTTTGAAGCACTACGGTTACATTGAAACACATCACTGAGCTCGGGATGCGCATAAGCGGTGTCGTGCCCCAGATTCGAGCGTCTCTTATTATATACGTCCTATTTATATTTTGTGTATTTATCAGTTTTCTTATTGTGGGGGTACCCATCCTCCTATCCCCCAGAAATACGTCCTCTAAGAAGTTCAGTTGTGAGATATGCATTTTTTTTGCATCAGTGCTGTTGTATAATAAAAAAATGGCGAATAAACGTAAAACCGGTTAAGCGCAAAAAATGTTTTCAAAGACGGTAATCTAACCATCAAAAACTCACGTCATCCCTACTTGATGATAAAACCCGGTGTTATGAGGTTACTTCAGATTTGGATAATAACGTTTAGGGACCAAGCATATTTGGAATTACACAAATATGCAATTAGTCAATATAGAGCTCTGTAAATATAGCTCTTCAGCCTCACACGTACAGAGAACAGAGCTGCGCACATACAGTAAGTGCAGCGAGCAGGGTGTGCAAACTATTTAATTCACAGCTCTTGCTGTTTGAAAATTGCACTGCGTCATATCGCGATTTCGATTTTATTACGATAAATCGTTCAGCTCTACGTGTAGGGTCCGAAATTAACACCTGCCCAGTGCCAATTTCTGGTAATTTGCCCCATTCACTTCCATTGTAAGTGCCTCGTTATAACCTTGGTTTTTACTTTGAATTTTTTTAATTTTTTTTAAAGAAAATAAGGGACAAGTCCAAATACATTTTTGTTGTAATCATACACATTTTGCCACAGATGCTGTCAATTGAGCTTAACTTGAATTGAACCTGGAATATTCCTATTCACCTTATGCGCCAGAGAAAATAGCTTCTGGTCTAGCGTTTACTATAAAGATAGTGGAGATTTTAAAACAAGAGTACTTCTCTCATAAATCCACAAGATCGTACCTTCACGCTGTGGATGTACTGATGAGCCTCTGTGCATATGAAACTCCAAGAGACAACTCAAAGTCATTAAAATGTCTCTGTATGACAGCTTTGGCCATTTTCTCATGTCATTCACCCATCACGTTATAGTAGGTGAGCACATTTTTTGAGTGTTAAACCGGGACAGGGGAAGGGGTGCAACTATATTTATACACACACATACACATAAATATACATGTGAAAGTGTACGTTTTATTTTGTAATCCGTTTACAAAAAAATTTCATCACATTTAAGCCTTTTAAAAATGTGGGGTGGCAAATACATTTAAAAAGTACAAATGTAATTTCCTTAAGTCATGAATGTGCTCTCACTGTTGGAAATTTCATGTCAACTACATATTTTAACACCAATTATTAACAAGTTGAGAATTACATGTATAACATTACAGTTTTCATGATACAAGCATTTAAGTGTGTCATAGCTGTCCGAATGTGATCTGTCGGGTCCAATTTACCTCCACTGCGATCGGAAAATGAACATTTACAGCAAAACACCTCACTAGCATTTTCACATAGTAAAAGGGTGGTGTAGACTCACACCATCAACTCTTGGTGAAAAATAATTTCTGAGCTCCCACAGGTAATCCATTTTGATCGAATCTTCTCAGTATCTTTAATGCAAACCAGAGGTTAAGAGACAGAACACGGAAGCGTGGAGCACTGAAAAGGGGTGGGGCTTAATAAGATGTATAACTTGTATCTTAAGGCTATCAAAGAGATCAGCTAAATTTGAAACATTCACCTGGTTAGGTTTTAAGAACAGAACTTTATACTAGGGATGGGCATTTTGGTCATTTTGTCTACTCGAGTACTTGGACTAATTACTCGTTCTCATCGAGTACTCGGGGCAATGACATGTACATAACTGTATATACTGTATAATAACATGTCTGACAAACGTCTTTGGCTGCAGCATTGCATCTTGTTGTTCCAGTGTATCGTCTATTCATTATTATAGGCTGTTATAAAATAATCTGTTACAAAATGTACAAAAGATTGCATAATCAAAATATAATGCATCATATTTTGTCATTATGTGAAGAATGTGCACAACGCGCATCTGTCTGTTCTTCAGGTTACCATAGTAATCTTAGTAAGCGTGCACTACATTTTTTTTAGTGACTGTCTGAACAGTCCATTTTCAAATCGTGGTTGGCTTAACAGGAGATGCCATAAGCATGCCGTTTTTAATATGCGTGTTAAGTTGAAGTTCAGTTTTGAAGACGCTGCATTCTGTTCCATTTAGCTACGCTCTGTCTAGCTGTTAAAACACTCGCCTGCTGTATATGCGCTGCTTCATCGCGGTGCATCCACTGCCACACGTCTGGTGTGTCTCTTCCCAAGTGTTCGCTCCTGTGGGGAAAGCCACGATGCTCCGTATTGTTGTTGCTGTGATGATTCATGAAGCGTTCCATTCAAATCGGAGAGTCAGAATTTCCACCTTTCAACTGGGGGAAAGTGCAACGGAATGATACTTTTTGTCGGACTTCTAACTTGGAAACTCATGCGGAAATCTTCAACTCCCATTTCGTAGAGATGCAGGTGTGTGTTACATCACGCAAACATTTTGGCACCCAGGGCAGGGAGGTTTTACAGTCAGTAACAAACATTCACTTTTATTAAATAATATCCATTAACAAGTCAACGTTCTTACATTTAAATAATAATAAAATGTGTTTAGAAAACGTTTTACAGATGTTCAAAACATGGTTAATTACACTCTCTTTTGATTATCATAACGATGGCATTGTAGTGTCGTATATCAGTTTGGTTGCTATGAGACGTCTCTGACAATCAATGTACCCCTCAAAATCACAACGTAATCAATCTCAAAATTAAAAATAAGCTCAATCTTTGATACGTTTGTGTTTAGTTGTCAGGTAATTGTCACTGAATTTCGAATTAAGTGAAAATTCACATCATGCATGATCATCGTTTTCATGATAGATCATTGCTGCCACGTCCGAGTTCCTGAGTACTCGAGTACTCGTGCCCAACCCTACTTTATACAATTGATTAATTAGCCTAACAGTTTCATGCTGCCATTCTCGCATGAGTAGATGATGTTCTCAACTGTTTGGTATGTTGTTTTCTTTGTCAGCATTAACTAACTGCAGATTTAGTTTTCTGAGAATGCAACTGTTGCCTCCACCCATCCTAAAGGTCATTTTTGGAAATGCTTAAGGTTAATTAGATGGTGAAGCTCTTGATCAGTTGTTTGCCATTATTATTATTGCTCTTGATTAATTGTTTGCCATCATTAATGGCACCTGATGTTAAGACCTATAATTCCTTTTGTAACACAGATCAGGTAGAGAACAGAACAATAAATCAAGCCTGGTGGAGACTTTGGTCATAATTGTATGGCGTTATCTTGTCTGATACTTAAAAATGAATGATTGTAAGCTAATGTAGTATGCACATGTTTCACTAAAATGTCCAATATTGTTTTCTTAAATCACGTCTCTTAACTGAGTCTCCTCTGTCCCATTCTTCATCAACAGACATGCATCATGGAGGGAGCCTGTCAATCCATACTACGTGAACAGCGGCTATGCGCTGGCTCCCGCTACCAGCGCCAACGATAGCGAGCAACAGAGCATGTCCAGCGATGCAGACACTCTCTCCCTGACCGACAGCAGTGTGTACGTATATATCTATAGACCGAAAAATACACACAACTCCTCACAAGAAACCAATCCATCCTCACTACCCCAAGCTGGCGGAACATTCCATCTCAGAGCTTACAGCGATTCAATTTCACTACAGTGTCCTCAAGTCAAATTGGCAGGATATTCCTGCTCAAAGAAAACTTGCAGCCAGTTCTGCAGGAGCCTAGATAATCCAGCAATCGAACAGAAGACATGCAGCTTAATATTACTTGTCATTGGAGTGTCTTAAGCAGAGGCTGGCAGCCATCAGCGGAGGCTGGTCTCAGAACAGTGGCTCTTGCATACAGAATTAGTGCCATTTTCCCCCAGCTCTGCTCTGGGAACAAATCTGCTGTCCTCCTCCGAGGACCATCTGCTCATTATCCACACCAATGAAAGCCTCTAAATGTCATTACTTATGCTAATTATAGAGCTTCAGATTGGGAGGTATGAGGCGCTGCAGGCTGTAATTTGAAGGCATTGACTTGTTCTCTTTAAATTAACTTTCCCTGAAAACAAAGGAAATGGCCTTCACATTGTACAGTGCTTGTAGACAAGCAGGTTATTGGAAGAAGAGGAAATGAAATATTGAAAGCAAACAATGTGTTTTGGCATTAGGTGTAATCAAATTTGTCCACTCACTTCATGGCTTCAAAAAAATATTTAGCCCGTATGCAATTATTTTGAATGGTTGCTTTGAGGCAGCATGAGAGGACATGGGTGGATGGACAAAAATATTGCAATATGCAACGAGTTTCTCCAAGACCATTAGGGCTGGGTAAAAATACTGATTTTCTGATGCATCGTGATCTTCGTTTAAATGATCTCGATATTGATTCTTAAATCCTAAGATTAATCTTTCATTCTATGTGGTAACCCTCTATAATGCAAGTAAATCACTTGCATGTGCAACCAAATCTCACGCTGTTTGACTAAAATGGCTATGATTAGCCACTGGCTAATAAATGTTCAGATTTCACTCACCAGTGATTGAGTAGTATAATAGAGAAATAATTAGCACAGAGGTCCTTTCACTGTGTGTTGATACTAAAAGTTTGGTTTAACTTCTTCTGTGTGTCCAAAGACGAGGTCCTCTTGATCCATACATCACTGAATAATGTCACTTTTAATAACTAAATTAAGTTTAATAACTAAATTAATTAAAAACAACAAAAAAGAAACATTTAATTGCCTAGAAGGTTAGGATCATATATACTGTATATTATAGGTTATATGTAAGCAAACTGGACATTGCTACAGAAATGTTCCCATATTAATTTATATTGAATCGAGATCAGAATCGAATGGAGAGCTTGTGAATTGGAATTGATTGGAACTGGAAAATCTTTATCAATTCACAGCCCTACTATCCATTTCTATAATTTTAAAGCCTTTAAGAATTAATATTTTTAAAACCGCTAATCCAACTCTCATTTGCCATCAGCCATTATTTAGCAAGAGTACTTTCTTCCTCCACAGGAAGTGAAGTCCTGCTTTTGAAGGGTTTTGGGAGGATTTGTTGGACTGGAGAACTAGAACAGTTTTAGGAAGAGAGACAGCAACAGGGAGTGTGCCAAGTTCGGAGATGGCACCAGTGGTCCATGTTACAAAAAAACATTAAAGGTACATCAGGGCAAAAACATGTGTCTGAATTGGGCTAGATTAGAGGCCATTATCAGCTGTTTGCCAGGTGGAGATGCGGGGGGAGTCCGCAGCAGGACCCAAGGGGATTAAAGACTCCCTATGCCCATGTCAGTGAGGGACCCCAAACATGCTTCGCTCTGAAGCTGCTTTTGCAGCCGCTGCCCCAGGGATTCAGCCAGACAGGGGGAGGATGTGCTCCCATTTTCAGTTCAACAACAAAAACTTGAGTGCCTGGAATCACTTTAAGCTTTGCAGCCTGAGCATGTTGATTAAAAGTGTCCTGTTCTTACACAAGGACTGCCTTGTATGCACACAATCATTGGTGCGAAGAGACAGCGCCATTTTGTTCCCCGTAGAGCCAACATTTCTTTTAAAGCTATATAGGCTAAAGAGGTAACAACTTTTGTCAGCAAGTCTTTTGCATTTAGCAAGCTCAGTTCAACCCCTCATGTTCAGCACACATTATTCATCACAATTTTACTTAGAATCAAAAAGTACCACATATGAACATTTCCATGATGACATAACGGCCAGATATGTAAGCTGACATCTTATGGAAATTAAGACATATGGTACTATGGCTAAAGGTTTAGTTCACCCAAAAGTAAAAATTCTGTCATTGGGTCTGTTTCAAAACTTGGTGAGCTGTCTTGCTGTCCCCTGCCTACATAGGCAGCTGTCTCCTATGGCAGCATCCTAACCGAAATGGAGCCTCACATGAGATCAATTTTGAACGCTCTACAAAGGTGGCAGCTTCATGCGTCATTCTAATAGCTCTCATCATGCGCAGCGCATGTTAGACCCGACTCACAACTGATTTCAATACAGGTGATGCGAGAGGAAGGATGCAATACTCTTATGAGCATAAATAATACATGGCACACACACATTTTGGGTATTTCTCCTGCATCTTAGATTTATCTTTCCACCGAGCTCATCTCAGTGCATTCTGGGATTGCCTAACCAGGGAAGGATACATATATGCTACCTTAGAATTGGAAAAGAGATATCTTATGGGGCAGCATAATTAAGATGCCTAATTCAGATCGGGAGCACGCCTATTATGCCTTAAAATGCCGCTTCTGGAGGAAGTGCACTAAGTTTTGGAACAGACCCATTATGTAGTCACCCTCATGTCTTTCCAAACATCATTGACTTTCTTTCGTGGAGCTTAAAAGATATCAGGGTCAAAGTATACTTCGGTTTTCTGCGACCTGCTACTGCGTGAGATGCCAGTTTTGACTGACAGCCTCTGTCACATTCCATTTTCATTTTATGTGAAAGAGCAGTGCCTCTTAAAAATTTCCCCTCATGCACCAGGGAAGAAAGAAAATCATATGGGTTTGCAATGACGTGATGATGAGTAAACCATGACAGAATTTAGATTTTTGGGTGAACTAACACTATAACCTGTTATAAATTATCAAGATGTGTTATTGAATAGATAAACTTTGTTTTTCATATATTGATACAGATTGAGAATTAAAATCCCTTTTTGCTTCTCCCCATCAGAGATGGAGTCCCACCTTATAGATATCGCAAACCACATCGACGTGAGATACACGAAAGTGCCAAAGTTAATGGGCGAGTGCCACTACCTCATATTCCTGTAAGTATGCTTTGGATTTCCAGAACAACTTGTTGACTTTACAAAACTTTTTCTCTCTTTTCTCTCTACCTTTCTTTCCATTACTCCCTCCCCTCTCCCTCTCACACAATCCCCACGCCTTGTTTTATTTTATTCTCTGTGCCTTGTCTCCGTCCATCATCTTATGGTCTTTCCTTGTCATACTCACTCTCTCTTTTCTTCCCCCTGCCTTGTCTCTGCCATCGGCCCTAAAATGAATGTGCATTCTTAAGATGCACAGCGGTGGCTGGGGAGCTTTGATCATGTGCCGGCGAATAGCTGATGGAGAGTGAGCAAGCGCGAGTGTGCTGTCTAAAGCGTTCCTGATTCTCTCGTCAGCTCTGCCAGTTCTGCCCCAGCAGATGTGAAGCCTCCCCTCTGATAGCTCGGCTTTCCCACTGCACCAGCTCCAGCATAATTGGAGCCTCTGAGATAGAGCCCAATTTAACAGAGCAAACGTACACTTCCTCTCACCGGGGCCTTTCACTCATCCTATAGAGACTGAGAGCTGTGGAGGCAGCAATATGCATGTGATGTTCCAAAGCCGCTTTGCCTATTTTTTGTGTGCGCACCTAAATCTGATTACCAAAACAGCAAGTCGCAGATGTACAAACTTTGCCAACTCTAATTGACCTTTAATTCTAATGTCTGTCAGTGTCTTTCTCTTTTTTTCTTCCTTTAACATTACATCAACATTATGTTTATGGTTCTAAAACATTATTCCCTCTCGCCTGGATTTATTTTTCCATTTGCTTGCATTCCCCTGTTCTGTTTTAATAAAGTTTAAAAGGGTCTCTTATATTCTGTAAGCATGGTCTGCAGCAGGGAGGCAGTGTTAGTGACCAAAATGCCTTGTTAAGACTTGACAGATTCTGCAGTTCCACTGGGCATGTAACCATGTGGGCTGTGGAGGAGACTGTTGAATCTTAAAGAGCACCTATTATGGTTTTTCAAATATTACCTTTCATGAAGTGTGTTATATAGCTGTTTGTGAATGTAAAAAAGTCTGCAAAGTTTCAAAAATCAAAGTGCACGACAAATGGAGTTATTGACTCCCAAAAGAAAGAACCGATTCTGAACACCTGAAACGAGTCGTTAGTAATTCCAGACTTACTTCCTGTACTAACCTATGTAATTTGGTAACAAAAAACCCGCCTCGGTTCTTCATTGGCTGCTCGTGAACAGCTTTGACCTGCCCTCAAACACTACACTAAGCGGTAGACCAATCGCAACAGACTGAGACATCTGACCAATCAGAGCAGAGTAGGCTCTCGGAAAGGAGGAGTTTAGAATGAATCCTTTAGAACGGATCATTTAACGGAGTCGTTTTTGACACTGGGAAAAAAAGGTAATGCTGCAATTTAAATTATGAGCAAATTAATGTGTTTTTTGACCTTGGATGCATGTAAATCTATTGTATGAGACCTGTAAAACAAAATTAGGCACATTTAAAAACCATAATAGTTGCTCTTTAAGGAAACAGTAGGCCAGAACAAAGAGAGCTGAAACAGACTTTAGATCAGTTATGGCCCTATAATCAAAATTTTAACAGCTCCTGTAAGGTTTTATTGAACCGTATCCAGGCCCTGCCTGCAACTATATTTCTCCATGTGTCTGCCCTCCTCCCCCACCTCTCTTGTTCTCTTTTCAGACTTCTGGAATAATAGAGAGCAGAAAATGATACAAGAAAGTCCTTTATGTAGAGTAAAGTAGAGGTTAACCGATTGCTGATAGCGATATCTAAGGTGGTGGAAAAAGCCGATAAACCAATTAATTGGCCATTAGATTTTAAAATCGATTCATAGAATGTTACAACATTTTCCTAGTTGTTAGACTAGATGTATGTTACATCAATATAGACATAGGCAAGAGTACAAAATGAATAAAATCCCAAATGTATTTTATTTTTCAACCAAAATCCCAATAATAATCAGAAAATAAGAAGATTGGGTGTATAACGTGGGACTTTTAACACTAAACAAGCTTGAAACACACCAGGGACTTGGCTCCGTTACAGTGCTCTATTTTTAATATTTACCTAATTAAACATTTTATAGCCTATATATTATTATTATTATTATATCAGTTCACATTGCAAGTGCAAAATGTGAAGTTTAAAGACTGACAATCAAGCTGAACAATGTAGCTTGACTACGCAAAAAACCAGCTGTGGATTTTTTCAGTGCATTCATTCTCTATGGCACATTGTCCATTATGCTTTTCTGCTTTCACTATTGTGTTTTACACTGTCATGCAATACTGTTTTTTGTTAAAAGCTATCTTCGCATACATGCGCAATAGGCAGCTATAGTTTCTAACATTAAATGGGAATGGTGACCTTGATCACTGACTTGCATTCTCCTTCCATCAGCGCACAAACCGGATACCAAAGGATATTCACGTTGAGCCTGAGAAGTTTGCAGCAGAGCTAATCAGCAGGCTGGAGGGGGTGCTGAGGGAACGCGAGGCACAAGAAAAACTGGAGGAGAGGCTAAAGAGGGTTAGATTGGTAAGTGCATCCGAACACACCAAGGAATCATCCTCATACTACTATAAATTGTGCTAGAGTAGATACATTAGATTTTTTTGTGCTACTGTTTCTTTAAATCAAAAAGCTACTTTTAGTTTAATTAGTGTCAAACAGTAAAGCTCATTTTTTTACTGCACTTTATGTGCTAGGCAATCAGATGTCTTTTGAAGACTTCCCAACTTATCAAGGGTACTCTGCTTATTTATATAGTCTTTCTTGTAAGTGTCGGGTGAATCACCTACCGAGATTGAGCTACTTGCTAGTCTGCCTTAGTGTAATGACTTTGTTTGAAGTCAATCGGGGCATGAAGAAATGCTTGCACACACCGCAAATGGGAATCTTTTTCCCAACTCAAAGCCAGGTGTTAAGTCTCAAGGCAGATTATTTAT
The DNA here is from genome assembly GCF_019703515.2 of Myxocyprinus asiaticus. Lineage (NCBI taxonomy): Eukaryota > Metazoa > Chordata > Actinopteri > Cypriniformes > Catostomidae > Myxocyprinus > Myxocyprinus asiaticus. Next base: position 31,983,105 of record NC_059357.1, on the reverse strand, counting down.
ATAGTTTGGCCTCCTGTAAGAGGAACTTCTGTCACGGAACAGTGACTCTGAGTTATTAAAAGCTCGAAGGAGAAATGTCATTGTCTCCTAATTGATGTTCTCATCGGTGCCTCAATTTTTGAGATTATCTCTCTATTCTGCACTTAGCAAATTTATTCTAAAATTTTTTTCCCCCATCAGCTAACTGTCCTTCTTTAATCCAACCTACCTTCCGCTGGTTCTTCTCCATTGAGCAGGGATGGGCGGGATTCTGACAGTTAAATACGCCTTTGACAGCAAAGGTGCCTTGACAAGGCTGTATAAACTGAATAAACTAATAAAATGATATGTCATAGGGATGTTACACAGTCATTTATTATTGTAGCATAATTAAATTTAAATTCAGAGCAAGTCACAGTGTCCAGTTTTTAGAGGTCAAATAAGCCGCAAAGGGCAATCATAAATTTGCTGGTTTGCTCATTGCGGTTGGATTTGTGTTTTGTTTTTCCACCTCCACTCCTGGTTTTTGGCACGATTTGTGTCAAAGATCGTCCAGAGCCCAGACCTGCACAGATACTCTGTAAAAATAAAAATATGCATGAGCAAAATCTTCAGAATCTCCTTGGGCTTCACTACCTGTGGAGAGAATCAAAGTATTTCACACAAATTACCCACTATGGCTTCAGTGTTCAAATGAGATGACAACTAAATGAAAATGCACATTTAGTGGAAATAAAAAGACAAAATATTTTTGCATTGTTGATGAACAAAATTGACGTCATGAACTGACAGACTGTCAAGAAGAGCCCAATACCATGCAAAATTGTGTAATGTGGGCTGCCTAACAAATCTATTTATTATTTGGCAGCAAAGAGACTTGAAGGGAACACTGTGTACTAGGGCTGTCAAATAAAAATGAGAATTTTGAATATTCGTCGAATTTAAGAAAAGAAATGCACATTCTAATGCTAAAACTGTGTATTCGAATTTTGGATTTGTGCCAAGCACTGACGATGACTTCTGATCGATCGCATTCTTGCGCTAAAAAGGCTAGACACAGTGCAACAAATACAGTTTAACAGAAAGCAGGTGTCTCAATATGCTTTTTAAAGTTATTTTTAATTAGTCACAGCATCTAAAACTGAGCTCCTGCACAAGACACTGAATAAACAAAAACAAAGCGAAACAAGACATTCATCTAGCACGCGTTTACAAAGAAAAACAAATGAATGGTTGCAAAAGTGTTTTGTGTGAACAGCCCCTTACAGTTGGTGGTCTTTGGTCATTGCATCTTGCTCTCTTATAAGCGTTTCTCAGATTAAGCAACAAGTTTTTTAAATGCTTTGTCAGGAAAGATGTTCAACTTGGATATGTTTGTTTCGAGATTCTCGTGTTTGGTTCCACTCTGTTGTGTTCCGTCTGTTGTGCTCATAGTCTGAGCTGCTCATCACCGAATTCAGCCGAATACCACTGCTGTCTGTGAATATTGTTACCCTACGTACACTGTAATGAATAGAAAAAACAATGTGGTATTTTGCTTTTATTATGAAGTTTGAGCTGGGGATAGTATACTGTGGCATCAGTAAGTGTAACACCATGTGGACTGTCTATTGAAGCGTGGACTGTATAAAATTTATATTTATTTTATGCACATTAGTTGAAAATGGAATGCTCTTTTTTTTTTTTTTTTTTTTTTTTTTTACAGCCAGGAATGTTCTTTGCAATAATATTATGGTGATGTATGGTTTATGTATTTAACGCGCCCTCTTGTGGACTAAGGAAACAACGTCAATTTAAAAAAATCAGCTGACTTTAAAATTAGAATATTATTAGAATAGGTAAAAATTCAAACTTAATTTATCTGCCCAGTTGACAGCCTTCTGTGTATGGTTAATCCCACATCAGCATAAAACACATTAACACATGACACTGCATTAAAATTAAACAATGCAATACATTTGAAATAACTTAAAACACAGTTACACATTAACATTAAAGGGGACCTATTATGCAAAATTCACTTTTACCTGATGTTTGAACATAAATGTGAGTCGGCAGTGTGTGTACACAACCACCCTACAATGTTAAAAGTCCACCCACTCCTCTCTTATATTTCTATTAATCAAAAACAGTGTCTCAACGTAAAGTGACATCACTTTAGAGCAGGCCACGCCCACGACTGGTGACGGACTCGACCCTATTATCATACATCCTCCCCTGAGTGATCGACACACAGTCCACCATTTTTTTCCCGCGCTGGAGCAGCTAAAGTGAGAAGAATAATGTCTCAACTTCGTAAGCATCATACGTGTTCTGTTGTTCGCTGTAAAAGTGAACATAAGAGTCTTCATGTACTCCCGGCATCAGAGCCACTGAAGACGCAGTGGACAAGTTTTGTTTTTGAAGAAAATGTGCCCCAAAACATACCAAAATTAGTGTATGTTTGTGCAAATCATTTCACACCGGACTGCTTTGTGAATGAGGATCAATATAAAGCAGGATTTTCAAAAAAACTGACTCAAACATGGATCAGTACCAACTGTCCGTGTTCCAGCTTTATATCCTGAAGATGTGAGTATCACACTTTTATTTTGTGAATGTTTGCAAATCGCCTTTCAGAATGTGCTTGTTAGCTGATTCCATGGCTAATGCAGCTAAAGTTACCATTGTCTCTGATTGTATTCACAGAGACCAGAGCTATGTCGTTATAGCTTGTTTGCACATGATGTCACGTCACTGCGTTGCTGTGGTGTGAAATGCAGATGGAGGGCAGGAAGTGATTTTCTACTTAAAAAGCACTATCACAAACTCAAAATGCATATGTTTTGCGTCGTTTACGGTTGCTCATACATATATGGCTGAACTCCGGTATTTACGGTGTCAGTCATATTGGTTCTGATTTGTTGTTGCTATAGTATCCGAAGCACGCTGTAAAGGCACAGCCCTCTTCCGGAAAGGGGCGGGGAGCAGCAACTCATTTGCATTTAAAGAGACACACACGAAAACAGCATGTTTTTGATTCCACCCAAAAAGAGGCATTTACAGCATGGTATAATAAATGATCCGTGGGGTATTTTGAGCTGAAACTTCACAGACACATTCTGGGGACACCTGAGACTTATATTACATCTTGTTAAAAGGGGCATAATAGGTCTCCTTTAAATTATATTTTAACATAAAGGAATATTCCAGGTTCAATACAAGTTAAGCTCAATTGACAGAATTTGTGGCATTATATTGATTACCACAAAAAATTATTTTGATGTTACCCTCCTTTAAAAAAAAAAAAAAAAAAGAAGCAAAAATCTTGGTTACAGTGAGGCACTTACAATGGAAGTGAATGGGGCCAATACGTAAACGTTAAAAGTATAGCCACAAGACGTAAATAATAGGTGTGTTGATATGATTTTAATGTGATAAAATTGTTTGCTAATATTTTCTCCGTAAAGTTATTTCCAATTTTAAGATGTAATGTCAATGAACCATAAAACCATAAAATGACTGTAAAAATGTTGATTTAAACAACTTTATAGCTCAAATAATACACAAGTTTTAACAAAAGAATTAATGTAAGTGCTTTTATAAAATTGTAAGCTTCACATTCTTGTCTTTAAACCCTCCAAAAATTGGCCCCATTCACTTCCATTGTAAGTGCCTCACTGTAAACTTGATTTTTGCTTTTTTTTTAAAGAAAAAGAGGGACGAGTCAAAAATCTTTTTTTGTGGTAATCAACATTATGCCACAAATGCTGTCGATTGAGTTTAACTTGTATTGAACCAGGAATATTCCTTTAAAGTACCCATAGAACGCACCTTTCTGGAGTGACCTGACCTATGGCCAAAACTACAGTATGTTGATTACTATTCACATTACAGATATATCCAGTTATTAATATGCATGCAACAGGGTGAGATTGCAGTGTGCCAGAGTATGACAAGGCTGTCAATTAGTTCAATTAGAATTAGGTTTTCATTTACAAAAACAAATTATTACATTTTCATTGGCCACATTTTACATGGCAGAATGTAACTAAAGCAGTATTAAGTTGAAAGACTGACTTAAGATGAAATACCTCAAAATTAATACTGCTTTTTTGCCGCTGACTTTAAAATCAGATTTCCAAAAAACAACAGCTAAGTCAAATCTGATCTTGAAGGCCAGAACTGATCAGTGACTATCATATTAATAAGCAAGGCGTTATTAAATCTTAAGAAAACACTTGGGGGGGCCTGGGTAGCTCAGCGAGTAAAGACACTGGCTACCACACCTGGAGTCACAAGTTCGAATCCAGGGCATGCTGAGTGACTCCAGTCAGACTTCCTAAGCAACCAACTGGCCCGGTTGCTAGGGTGGGTAGAGTCACGTTGGGTTAACCTCCTTGTGGTCACTATAATGTGGTTCTCTGTGGGGCGTGTGGTGAGTTGTACGTGGATGCCGCTGAGAATAGTGTGAAGCCTCCACACACGTTAGGTCTCCACGGTAACACGCTCAACAAGCCACGTGATAAGATGCACGGATTGACGTCTCAGACGCGGAGGCAACTGAGATTCGTCCTCCGCCACCCGGATTGAGGCGAGTCACTATGCCATTACGAGGACCTAGAGCGCATTGGGAATTGGGCATGCCAAATTGGGGAGAAACAAAAAGAGAGAAAACACTTGTCTGATCCCTTCTAATGTGATGAGCAGATATCTGTGATTTTCATGATTTCCTTGAATGTGAAAGTCGTGTTTTTTGCTACAAGGAAATTCTGCCATGGGTCCTTTTCAGGTCATTGTCTGTTTTGAATGTGACCATAACAAAGGCATATCAATAGAAGCCTTATCTGGTTAAGCCTATGAAAGGAGGACATCTGCTGGTTTAAAACCGTTACTGCACAGTGATTATTTAGAGCTCATTGTTCTCTGCATTAGGCTGGTTCAGGTCTATCAGATGGCATTCCCATTGGCATATTAACTGTCACAGTATTTTTTTATTGAATGAGATGGCTTCAGATTCGGTTCAAACCGAATGGCTGATTTTTCTTAAAATGTATTTTGTCATCATTGTAAATCTCTGTCCTGTAGGAAGAGGAAGGCGATGATGCAGACATCTCCACTGCCCCCTCTCTGGTCAGTCACCGGATGCCTCTTGCTGGCCAAGTGCAGCATTATGGCGGTCGCTACTCTGAAATGAGCTACAATGGGCTGCAGCTACGGGACGCGCATGAGGAGAACCCTGAGACCATCCTGGATGAGCATGTGCAACGTGTTATGAAAACCCCTGGCTGTCAATCTCCCGGCACAGGCCGCCACTCTCCGAAATCCCGCTCGCCAGATGGGCTTCCCGCGGGCAAGATGTCTGGGCTGATGATGCCGCTATCTGGTGGACAAAGCAAGCACCAGGTTCGGCTGGGGCCAAAGGGCGAGGCAGCACACATGCACCATCACAAACATGTTCACCATACACACTATGCGACTGGGGGAAAGCCCAAAGAGCAAATGGAGGCGGAAGTCATTAGGATGCACGCCGGCTTCGCTTTGAACATGGAGCAACACCACTATGGATCCAAGCCCCGCAACTACGCAGATGGAATGAGCATCGGTCCGAACACCACAGACCCCATGGGTTACGGGTATGCTCCTTGATGTTGTCTTGTTATTTCTTTATATTGTAGACCTTAAATAGACAGTTCACCCAAAAATTAAACTACTGTCATCATTCTCTCATAAATTAATGTATGAATTTATTCCTTCCATGGGACACAAAAGGAGATGTTGGGCAGAATGTTAGCCTCAGTCAACATTCACTTTCTTTTTCTTTTTCTTTGCACTGAAGGTGAATGGAGACTGAGGCATTCTGCCTAACAACATGAGGATGAATAAATGATTGAATTTGCATTTTTGGATGAACTATCCATTTTAATGAAGCCATTTCACTTAACAGCTTAAATGATTGTGGTGTCATGGTCTCTTATTGTAGCAGTAAAGGTAGCACGCTGTCAAAGCGACCTGTCAGAAAAGGAGATGATGCACGAAACTATGAGCTACGAGAGCCCTTGCCCCCTGATGATATGGAGAGGAACCAGAAGATTTTGCAGTGGATGATGGAGGGAGAGAAGGAGACCGGACGCTCCAAAAGAAGTCCTTATGGGTGAGTACCCTTACTGCCAATAACCCTCTTAGTGCAATAATCTTGAAGGTTTAGTACATGAATCTATATTCTTAAGAATTTTGTAAGACTGCTCAGATTGGTTAGGACTGTAAAAAAAAAAAAAAAAAAAAAAAAAAGAAAAACCTGAATCTAGTTTATTTTACAGTGATCATGTATCTCAGTAATTACTAAGCATGTCATAAAATAGCGATATATCAATTATTTGTTCAGCACGTTGTTTTATTGATACATTTGAGGCATTGATATATTAACATAAGCCGGCATTTAAATTAGAAGCCAAATTTGCGTGCTTTCTAACTCACTGTCAGTTTGCCTTCCATTTAATGTAGTCAGGTGTAATTGCTCTGGGAGACCACAAGGGGGTGATATAAAATGTACTGTACTTAATACGTCGATGCAGTGCAGGTGGCAGTCCAAAGTTGTGAATCTAGTCATCATACATACAAAAGTTTCTTATGATTTTGTACTTAAAGAATGAACCGTGACGTTGATGCGTTTGCAGGTTAGTGTATGAAACTGGTTTAACTGCGCAAACTGAACGATTAGAAATGGCGACGTTTATTATGCAATTTCTCTGTATGTAGCCTTGAAGAGGATTTATTCAAGCTGTCAAACCACAAAACATACTTATAACTGAAAATACATTTTATAGGCTCTATGAAAGATACATCTACACAATATATCATCCAGTGAGTAAATATTCTTTGTCCTGTGATATTGATTTGGGTCGAATTTAATGGAAAACTAAACTAAAACAAGTTGCGCTCTGTGGGGCTGCAGAATTTTGAGCAGCCTCTGGAGTCATAGCTGGGAGTCGTAGGTTTGTTGAATGTGTGCATACCTTCATAGAAAATTCTTGTTTCGAATGTTGGAATACACCATGTCGTCCACCAGATGCGTCCGGTGTTGTGTTGAAAAATATGTTTGAAGTGACAAAGACTGTTGTTCAACAAGCAGTCCTATTTATATCTTAAAAAATGCTGATATATATCGATAATCATTGGGAAAATTTCTGATTATCCCAAGTCTAGTAATTACCCAGTTGTAGTGTAATAATTTTATTGAGCTGTTTGTACTTGTATATTATAATCAGTAATACTATTTAAAAAAAAAAAATGGTAACATGTATTATGTTGTAACAGGAACACCGTAAAAAAGAAAAGTGTCTCTGTAGAATCAAATATAGCTGGGCCTACATTGCTGTGACTCCGTGTCCTAACCAGACAGTACGCAATAGATTTACATGGAAGAGATAACTTATGGCTTGTCAGTTTACCAACAGTGACAAATGATGAGCAACAGGGCAGTTTGTTGATCGCTTGGTTTCTATTTCTGTGGCGTTGAGTTGGGTAGCCCCACCCACTGTGAAATCAAATTTTTCCAAAATCCTGCTGCTCATAACTGTAGATTAAGCATCAGAAATCTTCTGAGTGGCGTCACGATGCAGTTTCATATTCAGTGTGGACAAACTGCTTGTTGCTGCTTTTTCTTGTAGCATCGCGTCTGGTCATTGTATTGAACCCATTACTGGACCTGACTGATGGTGTTAAAGCTAATTTTGGTCATGCTTATTCCTCAGAAGCATCTCAGGCTCCAAGAAGGCGCAAGGTCACGAAGTCACGAGGCCCAGTTCGGTAGAAAGGCCTGGGGCAGTGCACCCTTGGGTTACTGCTCAGCTCCGCAACAATGTGCAGCCCTCCCATCCCTTCATCCAGGATCCAACCATGCCCCCCAACCCGGCCCCCAACCCTCTCACACAACTGGAGGAGGCGCGAAGGCGGCTTGAAGAGGAGAGGAAGAAGTCTGGAACTTTGCAGGCCAAGCAAAGGTGAGAAGTCATGTCCACTAAAGATGAGAGCACTCAAAACAGTATTGACTCAGCATGATAATAGTTCATATGTGATACATGGTTGCCTGTTTTGTTATTGTATAGCAATGATCGCAGGCTATTTGCTTCCGTCAAAAGGGAAATTGGTAAAGTTTCAACACAATAGCAGTGTGACTTAATCACTAGCAGCTGAACAATGCAAGGCTGTCACCTATTTCCCCCTCTTCCCCTTTCTAGTCAACATGTTTCCACACACATTATAGCTAGCATAGGTGCATGTGTGTATTGAGGCATTTTGAGCCTGCAATAGCAGCCGGTGTGTCTAACACTAGGTTGTTCCTCAGGTATGTGATGGAGGTGATCCAGAGGGGTCGCGCCGCTGTCAGGCCCGCTCTGTTTCCCACGCTCAGTGTGGTGCCCGCTGTCTCCGACACGGAGCTCTCCGAGTCCGAGTATGTGCCACTGTCCTAGCATTCCAATTACCCATTCATACTTCCCCATAGAGCATAGCACTCCCCTTCACCATCCCATGCTACCAGTACACGCACCCGCATGTGTACGGCAAGCCTGCAGCAGGGCTGTTGAGCATGTGCCTTCATGTAGTTCACTAACACTTTTTTTGGTTAGTCTGTGTAGAGCTATCCTACCTCTTTTCCCGTGCTTAGCTTAAGGAATAGTTCACCAAAAACTGAATTCTGTAATTATCTACTCGCCATTGTGTTGTTTCAAACCCTTATGCTTTTATTTTCTCCATGAATCACAATAAAATAAACAAAATAAATAGTTTAAATGTCTTGTGTACTATATTCTAAGTCTTCTGGAGCCATACAATAGATTTGTGTTGAAGGGACTGTAAATCAAATCATTGATGCAACTCCATATGTAGCAAATCAAATATTGCACCTATGGAATATGTTTTATGTTATGATGTTTGGTCACGAGACACTCCAAAACCAATGAGATTTGTGCCATATTTGATTTGAGAGCTCCATACTTAGTTGCATCAGTGATTTGATTTTTAGAGTGAGTAATGATTTAAATTTCAGTCCGTTCATCACACAAAGCTATTGTATGGTTTCAAAAGACTTTGGAATATAATGAATCAGTCTATGGACCACTTTTATGGTTCTTTTTTTTTGTCCTTTTTGGAGCTTGACAGCAAATGTTAATTTCTTCAAAGTTCTCTATTTGTGCCTCATGTGGAAAAACAAAAACAGAGTATGGGATTGGAATGACATGAGGGTGAGTAAATAATCACAGAATCTTTTTAAATAGAGTAGATTCACCAGTATGGGCAAGTAGTTCCTCAAGCAGCCATTAACACATACTTTTATAGCATTGTTATGGTTGCAGTGAAGTGTCAAGTGACAGCATTTTATAGACCCTTGATACATCCAAAAGCACCCTTATTTGTGTAAAATACTGAGCGAGAGCGATCCATTGATGTTTACTGTCTGCCTGCTCCTCATGCAGATATGCAGTTTAGTCACATCAAAGCTTTAGTATGGAGGAGTTGAAAGCTGCACTGCCAGACTGTGCCAAGTTTTTTTTTTTTCTTTTTCTAAGGAGTGGGCAGCATTTTTCAGGCATCTGGAGTGTGGAGGAACAGCTTCGTTGTAGTTGGCAATGTTTTTAAGTACCTTTTGGTTAATTGCAGGCACAAGAATATGAAGAAGCAGCCCTGTGAGAACATCACTGTGGCCTATTACTTCTGCGGAGAGCCCATCCCATACAGGACGTCTGTCAAAGGGAGGATTGTCACGCTGGGACAGTTCAAGGAGCTGCTAACCAAGAAAGGGAGCTACAGGTAAACCCCTGCCCTAACTTTATACATCCTTATTTTCAGCATTAATAGGTTATTGGGACCATAGTCTTCAATTTAGATGGTCAAATTCTTAAACATATTATTTCCAGCATCAGATGACTGTATTTAATGTTAGTTTATATATTAAAGACTAGGGGTGTAACGGTTCAAATTTCTCACTGTTCGGTTTGTATCACGGTTTAAAAGTCACAGTTTCTGTACGGTTCGGTATTTGCTATGTTCAGAAAAAATATATATTACAGCCAAATTCAACAGGTTTGTCCTTACTAAAAATTGCCATGGTTTCACTACAGTAAACATAGTTTAACCATGGTATTTTTAGTAAAATCATAGTAATCAGAAAATCAACATGATTACTGTCATGGTTACTATATGGAAACTACAGTGTTGCAGTTGTAAAACATGGTTATTTGTATCAAAACCATGACTTCTGCTTAGAAAACCATGGTGACAGCAGTCATTGTTATTACAGTAATGGTTACTACAATATTACTGTAGTAAAACCATGGTTAATTTTCCTTAGGGTCCTTAACTAAAAAAAAACTTTTCTCTTATTACTTAATCAACATTTGAAATTAAAACCTGCACTATTACATACATAACAAGCATAAAGTGCATTTTAAACTCAACATATATTCAACATTCGGAAACTGTAGCCTACATCACTATTGCAGGAACCTTGCTGTTTAAATGGATACGAGAAGGGATGTTGTGATGCAGCTCGAGTGTTTTAATTATACGCTGAAATCCCACATCTTGAACAACAGAGTAGGGCAACATATCCTTGGCAATGAACAGCCCAAGCACTTCAGTTATTGTTTCATGTCTGTCCGAATTAGCACTTAGCATTGTCAACTACACGCAACACGTGCAGAACTGGGATGTCATCAATCAGTCATTTCATGTTGCAATTTAGATTATACAGTATGTCTCGTTATAACTGAACAGAATTACTTGACTTCAAAGCTTTGGTGAGATGATTCTTAAGTACCATTCACATTCACTGTCTCTCCCTCACCAAATCTCAGGTATTATTTCAAGAAAGTGAGCGATGAGTTTGACTGCGGAGTGGTGTTCGAGGAGGTTCGCGAGGATGATGCCATCCTGCCCATCTTTGAGGAGAAGATCATAGGAAAAGTCGAGAAGATTGACTGAGACTGTGGGGATGGATACGAGAAGTGGGGAAAGGAGGTGCACTGGGAGACGTGGGCTGCAAAGGAGCTGCAGGATGTGGAGAAAGGGAGGGTGCGATGTGCAGGTGCTGAAAGTGGTACAGGGTATGTGGCTGTGCTGGAGAAAGAGGTCCAGAAAAGGGAGGGCTGCGGCAAGTACACTATTTACTCTTGAGGCTTCTACCTCTGCACAACGGCTTTTAAAGTCAAACAGCTGCTCGGTGCTGAAGATCACTGCATTGAGCAGAATCCACAGAACCCTTGGACTCACCGAGAAATAAAGCGTGAGGTGGCGTTCTCTCACTTTTGGTATAGTTCTAGCTCTGAAAATGTAATGTAGCAATGTAAAGTTAGACTATAAAAAAGTACTATGAATATGTTTACTAAAGCTGCATATTTTTGATATGATGTATCAGAAGGAACGTATCCTTTCTAATTTAACAACTCTTGTAATTTTATATGTGCTGGTACCAGATGTGTACAGACTGTCTGTTTAAAAGCAAAAAGATAAAGTTTTATATCTATTTAAATATTTAAAAATAAGGGGAAAAAAGAGAAATCGGTTCACCCATATCACAGCTGCGGCATTGACCTAACTTGAGAAGGCAGAAACCATAGCCCACATTTTACAGAGTGCTTATAACTCTTATAAACAGTTGTTTTTTTTTTTTTTATCAGTCCTACTTGTAGAGGGGAGTCAGCAATGGCTGCACTTTTCACAGCATTATGCATTGATGTCAAAGGAGATGGAGAATAGCTTTGAGCAGAGGTCCTATACAGCGATGCCTTCACATTGTGGATAGATGTATGATTGCTCTGTGCTTTTGAATGCAACAAAATCCAGTGTCTTGGGTCTTCTCGTTTATCCACTGCTGTCAGCGATGACATGCATAATAATCCCTCCCCTCTTCACACATCGCATGACTAAAGAGCCCGCACAGGCAAAATGGACAAAAGGACAAACAAACATCTTCAGACATCTTGACAGAGCAATGGGTTTGTAGTTTATATCCAAAATCGACAGAGCACCTTGAGAACAGGGAGGGAATTTATTTTCTAAAATAGTTTTGCGTTTCCTCGCAATTGTATTCCTTTGCAATACCTTTATCCATCCCCTTATGAAAAGTAAACATGGTTTTACTACAGTGGCCAAAGTTGAACTATGTTTTTTATAGTAAAACCATAATAGCCACAATATTTACTATGGAAACCATATTTTAACCATGATATTCTGTAGTATTAATACAGGAAAACCAAAACTAGGGTAATCAAAATCATAATCATTCTGCCAAAAAACACGGTTAATTTTACTATAGTAACACCATGGTTAATTTGTGGTACATGTACCATGGTTAAAACCATTCGTTTCTGTAGTAAAACTATGGTTAATTTTTGTAAGGGGTGGTTAAAGATATTACGAGGGAACCCAAAATAATTGTGAGGGAATGCACAATGTATTAACAGAAAGACAAAACATATTGTGAGAGAACGCAAAACTGTTTCAGAAAATAAATTCCCTCCATGTCCTCTATGGGGCTCCATAAAATCTGAAATGGGGAATGGCAGGAAGTGTTTTCTCCCACTTTCCAGATGTTTGCATATTTTCAACCCCTGTGTTTAAGAGGTGGTCCACAGCAGTAAAGTGAGGGCTACATGAAGTTCTGATAGTATGAATGCACATGCGTGTGATCCTGGGGTCCATTGTCTACTGAGTGCCATAGGACAATATAACGATCATGTTTACACTTACCTTAATGTATTACAGAGAAGAAACAAATAGAGAATTGTAGCTTTTTAGCTTAACACAGCTAAATTTGGTGCCTGGCAAGAACGAATTGTTTTAAAAATTTAGTTTTAGCCTAATGTGGTCTGCCATGATGAGATCATGAAACACCAAAGAGAACAACATATTAAAGGAGTTAAATAAAATCCAATTGATTTGTTTGTTTTTAGCAACAAATGTGAAGCTGGTGAAATAACAAAAGCTGGTGCTGATCTTCGAAGTGTACTAACCGCTAGGATGTGGCTGGCAAGACAGAGCCAGACGTGGTGCTGTTATAATGTTAGAATGCTTATTGTTGTACTTGCATCCAATCTTCCCCAGTGTTAATGTTAGTGTTTATTTTAAATTCCCAGCATAATTTGATTTAAGCTGCCCATTGTCATCAATGTTTGTTCATTTTTTTTTTTTCTTCCCTATTTCAATTAGAATGATTTTAATTCTCTATCATATTAAACAATATGGGTACTTAATATGGAACATTTCTCATGTTTGTTTTAAATAAGTTTAATTGTGGCATAATTGTCGCAGTTCTTTTTTTCAATGGAGATGTAAAAAGTTAACTACTGTGAAAAGCCTGGATGTGAGCTCCACTCACTGAATGATGGATTATCTGTACATAGACATCACAGAGTGCCTTTTCTGACCATGCTCATCTCTAATCCACTGTCTGCTCCCCTCACTCCATGTGTCCAGTACCAGGGACTTGCATTATGCTTTTAAGTTTTTTTTTTTTTATGTTAGTTTTCAATGCGAAGCGTATCACCACACTATAAGTCTTTCTTTGTAAATATGTACATTTTTATGTGTCTTCAACTACAACCAGCAACCCAATTTGGATATTTAGTGCCCTGGTTCTGCTTAAGTGTGCCGAGTTGTACAGTTTTCATTTTATGGTACTTTGGACAATAAAGACATGTAATAAATGAAATGTGGAGGTCTCTTGTTCTTTTTTATGATACATGCCTTTTTACAAGACTGAAAGCATTTGATGTATTTTACATAATTTCTATATATATATATATATATATATGATGACACTCGTTCCCTTGCAACTAGTTTCATGAGCTTTGCCAAGATCACAAAGCCAATGTTTCATAGACTTCACATGATCATTGAAAAAAGAATTATGACTTGTAACAGAAACTATTCATTAAAGGGATAGTTCACCCAAAAATGAAAATTCTCTCATTTACCCTCATGCCATCCAAGATGTGTATGACTTTCTTTCATCTGCTGAACACAATTTTTAGAAGAATATTTCAGCTCTGTAGGTCCATACAATGCAAATGAATGGTGACCAGAACTCCAAAAGCGCCAATAAAGTGATAACGTCAGCATAAAAGTAATCCATAAGACTCCAGTGGTTTAATCCATGTCTTCTGAAGCAATCCAGTTGGTTTTGGGTCAGAACAGACCAACATATAACTGCTTTTTCACTGTACATCTTGTCATTGCAGTCTCGAGGCAAGGTCATGATTTCAAGCTCGATTACACTTCCTAGTGCTTGATGCATGTGCAGAGGGCTAGATGGCGCTATAGGAAGTGTAATCGAGCTTGAAATCATGATCACCAAGGAGACTGCTGTCAAATGTACAGTGAAAAAGGAGTTATATTTTGGTCTGTTCTCACCCAAAACCAGTTGGATCACTTCAGAAGACATGGATTAAACCACTGGAACCTTATGGATTCCTTTTATGCTGACTTTATCCCATTTTTGGAGATCTTGCCACCATTCACTTGCATTGTATGGACCTACAGAGTTGAGATATTCTTCTAAAAATCTTCGTTTGTGTCCTGCAGAAGAAATAAAGTCATACACCTCTAAGATGGCATGAGGGTGAGTAAATGATAAGAGATTTTTCATTTTTGGGTGAACTAACCCTTTAAATTGTGAGTCTATCTTCAACCACCAACAACTCTTTGTAATATTATATGTGTAAATATATGAAATAAGGATATGTTCTTTGTGGCTGTCCAATATGTCCAGACACTGTAGGGATTCTGAGCTGAGAGCTTTGAGTGTTTTCTCACAATGGCCTTAGAGGGCCCCTTTGTAGATGGCACTTCTAAGACTTAATGGGTTTTTAAAGAGGTCCTTATGAGGAAAGAAGCCACAAAAATGCTTAGCTGGATGGACTCCTTTTTCATTCAAAAAGTTCTCTCTTACAGCTGTACTATGTGAAAAATGAAGGTGCCATTGATTTGATTAGTTCCCATTTAAATCCAAGTTGATGAAAGGTGCATATTTTGTCCCAAAGGGCTGGAAACCCCATTGTTTTTGTCAGGATTTTTGGTGGTCTAAGCACAGAAGGTGCTAGAACCCTCTTGTATTTGTTCATATTTTTGTATTATTCTTATTCGTATAATTAGGGTTTCAAGCCAGTTGGGCTGAAACACTACTGTATTTGTCAGAAAAAAATGTGACAATTAACCGTTTAGGCATTAACATGACCTAACATGTCCAAATCTCCTCAGACACTTTATTATCCCCTTCTAATATTTATGTTCTTTGAGGCCTCATACCACCCTGCGTCACCCTGCCACAGTCGCCAGTACCAAAGAACAACTGTGGTGTCTGTGTAGGAAGATTTCACAAGCTCATGGGTTATACAAGTTCAGCTGCATATACAGAGACAAAATACAACCTTTTTTTTCTGATTGTTGAATGTGTTTTTTCACAACCTAAGGTGTGTGACGTAAAAACAGTAGTTTTTCTATGACGTCAATTCATGGACAAAAATACGCAAGCGCAGAAACACAGCGCGTAAGCGAATTACAGTAGGGTGAGCACATTAACAAAGCTTGCAAGCAAAATGTGAAGCTGCAGAAATCGCAAATCCCAAACTTGAGAGGAAAAATATGTTGTGCACATTAATCAACATGCTGCAAGGAGACATAACAAAAGCGCACGTTGTATTCTATATGCTCACGAGTCATTTGAGTTTTGACAGGGTCGGGGCTCAAAACTTTGTGTGAACAAATTCACTTTATTTTCTAACACGGAAGTAAGCAAATAGAAGGATAATAATACCAGAATTTAGTGATATAATTTATAAACTATCACAAAACCACAGGATGTACAGCAGAATGATGGCTTAATGTTGGATATTTTTCTAACTTCAGCATTTATAGTAAAAAAGTAAATCATTCACTTGTTGCTGTGTGTTGTATTGAAGAGGTGATAATAAAATCTGCTTATTTTACTGAGATCATGACGATGCAGTGTTTCTTTTCTCCATGTAAACCAACATTTATATGTGCCTGCATAACCTCCAATGATGCCTTTATTTGTTTATTTCAAAAGGTGATGTTTCATAAGCCATGCTGAATGCAAGATCTGCGTGTCTGTTTACTACACACTGCTAAGAAAGAGACAATGCTCTCTGACAAGAACGGAGAGTAAAATGCGTTTATTAATTTGCCAAGATGAAACAAGATGCCGTTTTAGTGCAAAGAAAGTTAAAGCAGCATTTGCCCAGCAGCTTTCTTTCTCTCTGCTGGTTGTGTAAAGTTTGTGGAGGTGTGTCAGACGGCATGGAGGTCTGTCCTGTCAGCACCTGATTTCAGTCATTCTGCCTGTGCAACAGTGTGATAAAACAATGGCAAAATGCAATAAATGGTAAAATTATATGCGTTCAAAACCAGTGAGTTTATGAAAATCATAATTAATGATAATAATATGACAACATATATTGCCAGCCTGTAATATAAACAGGTTTGGGGAGTAACGAAATACATGTAACGGGATTACGTATTTAAAATACAAAATATAAGTAACTGTATTCCACTACAGTTACAATTTAAATCATTGGTAATTAGAATACAGTTACATTCAAAAAGTATTTTGATTACTGAAGAGATTACTTTGCATTTTATTGTCATTTGTTTCATTTAATATTTAGTCCTTTCAGATGGAAAACATTTATACATATAAATTATGCGATCCAAAGTGCATTTGAACAGCGGTGAAACACTTTCTTATGATGTGTTACATTCATACAGAGAAGTAAGTTTGGAGCAGAAGAAATAGAAATAAACCTTACGCTACATTAAATGTTATTTCTAGCCATTTTATATGTACGTTACCAGGCACGATCATATTTTTTTTATCAAGAAAATTCACGTTGGATCATAATTTCTTTTTTTCTAGTAAGACCTTTGATATTAGGGCAAAAATCATATTCTTGATAATAATTTTTGTATTGTTTTCCTGTAAAAATATCTAAAAATACTTAAAACAAGAACAATTTAATTCATCTTGTTTTAGAAACAACACTGCATAAGATATTTAGGTTTTTCAGAGAATGTATTTTTAACATGTGTATTTTGTCTTACTGTACTGGCAGAGTTTTTATAGTCAAAACAAGTGAAAAATCTACCAGTGCTGAAGAAGTAATCCAAAGTATTTATAATACATTACTGACCTTGAGTAATCAAACGGAATATGTTACAAATTACATTTTACAGCATGCATTCTGTAATCTGTAGTGGAATACATTTCAAAAGTAACCCTCCCAACCCTGAATATAAAGCAGCATAATGTAGTATTTTTGTATCGCTACAATAGCTGGAAGTGGCTGATACCAGAAATGGTCCACATTCAAGGATGATAATGGCAGCGCCCTAGTTTCACTGAAAAATAAGGTGGATATTGGCTGCTCGCCTTCTCTGGAACTCATGTTTTGATTGACTGCTGGCTATCTCTGGATCTCCTTTTTTGATTGGCTGCTGGCCATCTCTGGAACTCTTGTTTTAATTGGCTGCTGACCATCTCTGTAACTCCTGTTTTGATTGGCTGCTGGCCATCTCCGGGAAGGAGGCACCTCAGAGTTGCAGAGAAAGCGGGATGATGCAGACACTGAAGAGGTAACTTTTCTTTTTATAATATAACCAAATTCCAACATATTTGGAATTTGTACAGCAGCCGTAAGGTTCTTTATTCAGTAGAGCACTGCCTATCAATTAATTCATGGCTTATAACATGATTGCTAACTTCAGCTATGTAGATGTGCTAGCTATGTAGTAAGCACATTGGTGGCTTTCGTGTCCTTCATTAACATGTGTAAAAAAATTACTTTAATGATGAATAGCTGATATCAACTTTTACAACGTGTTGTTAATGGAAGTTTTTCTGACATATGAACAAAATACAGTAACCTTATTTTATTTTAAGTTTTTTTTAATCATCTTTATGAGGATGTCTGTCATTTTGATCGAAACAACAAAAACATGGGAATAAAGGCTAGTATTTATTGTCTTAATTTATGTTTTATATTATAGTGGACATAATATACAAGGATTAGGCAATTAAAATGTGCCATCATTGCATGTATGATCAGTTTTGTGTTTTTCAAAATGGACTCAACCACCTTATAATTTAAGTGATTTATGTAAACATGTTAAATGCTTACATAATACCTCTATTGACAACTGGCTTATGATGTATATGTTTATTAGTGCTGCAACTAATGATTATTTTGATAATCAATTAATTTAATGATTATTAGAACGATAATTTGACTATTCGGCAATTATTGCAATGATTAATCATTAGCTCTTAGCCGATTATTCAGCTGGTTCACTTAAAAGGTTGTATTAAACGTGCTTACTAACAATAAAGAGGACAAAATCATCTTTTAAAAAATACCTCTAAATGACATTCATTGAATTAAGGAGGAAAAAAAAAAAACTTTTTATTAAGTTTAATTCAGTAAAAAAAATCACAGCAAAAAATCCCATTGTTATTTTGTGTTTTTGTCTTGTTTTCCATTTAAAATTGTCTAAAAATACTTAAAACAAGATACATTTACTTGAGCAACAAATAAGATATTTAGACTTATTACTTATTAAGACAATTTAAATTATTAAAATAAAAAGATATATTGGGCGGATTAGAACTGGAAACTCCTTGTATTAGTGGTGAAAAAGCCTCCACAAATAACAGACTACTGGACTATCGTGTATTATCTAATGACTGAATAACAAATTCGCAGGACCAAGAGTGGTATATATAAAGATAAAAGTTGTCAAATTAATTATGTAAAATATTTATTGGAGCGCTTTATTTGGTCATCAAGAATGACTATTTATCAAACAGTAAAAATTATTTGAGTATATCTGTGCATAATGTAATTAATATTCATTAGTTTAATGAGGTCACAATCAGCATCCCCAAAACTTTTTAAAACAAAGTGACGCCCATGGAAGTAGGCCATGGTGAGTGAGGTGTGCCTTGCAATCTAGCTGGTAGTTGGCAGCAGTTCATTTTACGTTAAGTCCATTGTAGTAGACCGAAGTGATGCACTCAGCGACCATCGAAGTGTCCCTTGTTGTCTGGTCAGCACACGCTGCAGTTAGTAGTCATCGTTCAGTAACACATAGTGGTGAGAGTGGAGCATCAGCCGGGACCAAAGCTGAATCGGATAAGGCTCTGCTAACCTGATGAGACAAGGAAATAAATGGAATAATATTAGTGTAGATGCCATTCACTTAATTTTAAAGTAGAGTTATAGAATATGAGAAGTGTTCCAGCAGACCTAACTAAAGTAGCTTAGTCAACACAACAGCAGTGTCTGATATTGCTTTGATACAACATGCAGTCAAAATCTATTCTTACTCTAACGCAACCATTAGCAAAACTCATAGCTATTTTTGCACACACTAATATACTGTTTTCAAAACTGTTAAATTCATGTACAAAAACATAACAGTAAATTAAGCAGAATTACACAGAAATGAGCTTCATTTGTATAGTTATTCTGCACTGAAGAATGTTCAAAGATGTAAAAAAAATCAATACTTTAAAATAGAAAACAATTAGTCCTTCAACAGCTGATTGCTTTACTGAATCCGTTTCATAACCATCTATTCACAAGAGGTCATCTGTGTATTGTAATATCATGTGAACATGGCTGACCAAGGTGATTTGATATGAACAAACATTCTTTGGCAGGTTTATCACTAGGCAATAGCCAGTAGCAGGGGCGAACTGGCCATCGGGAGAATCGGGACTTTTCCCGAAGGACCGGCCGTGAAACGGGGCCGAATGGGCCGCGATAAGCTGAAATGGGCCGCCGCGTTATGCAGAACGGGCCACAAAATGGCGCTGCGATATGCAGAAAAGTATATTTTTTGTATATTGGAATTACCATGCAAAAAGAACAAAAAACATAAACATATACATCATAAGCCAGTTGTCAGTAGAGGTATTATGTAAGCATTTAACATGTTTGAATCACTTATATGATAAGGTGGATGAGTCATTTTTGAAGAACACCAAACTGATCATACATGCAATGATGGTACATTTTAATTGCCTAATCCTCGTATATTATGTCCACTAAAATATAAAACATACATCATGACAATAAATACTAGCCTTTCCCATGTTTTTGTTTTTTCGATCAAAATGACAGACATCCTCATAAAGACGATTTAATTGGTTTTTTTAAATAAAATAAGGTTACTGTATTTTTGTTCATATGTAAGAAAAACTGCCTTTAACAACACGTTGTAAAAGTTGATATCAGCTATTCATCGTTAAAGTAATTTTTTTGCACATGTAAATGAAGGACACAAAAGCCACCAATGTGCTTACTACATAGCTAACACATCTACATAGCTGAAGTTAGCGATCGTGTTACAAGCCATTAATTAATTGATAGGCAGTGCTCCATTGAATAAAGAACCTTACAGCTGTTGTACAAATTCCAAATATATTGGAATTTGGTTATATTATAAAAAGAAAAGTTACCTCTTCAGTGTCTGCATCATCCCGCTTTCTCTGCAACTCTGAGGTGCCTCCTTCCCGGAGATGGCCAGCAGCCAATCAAAACAGGAGTTCCAGAGATGGCCAGCAGCCAATCAAAACAGGAGTTCCAGAGAAGGCCAGCAGCCACTCAAAACAAGAGTTCCAGTGATGGCCAGCAGCCAATCAAAACGTCCTGGTTGCTTGCGTAACCTCCGTTCCCTGATGGAGGGAACGAGACATTGTGTCGATGTAGTGACACTAGGGGTCACTCTTGGGAGCCCGAAACACCTCTGGTCTTTGATAAAAGGCCAATGAAAATTGGCGAGTGGTATTTGCATACCACTCCCCCAGACATACGGGTATAAAAGGAGCTGGTATGCAACCACTCATTCAGGTTTTGTGCTGAGGAGCCGAGACAAGGTCCTGGCCATTTCAGCGGGTAGTTCAGCGTTGTGGCAGGAGGCACAATGTCTCGTTCCCTCCATCAGGGAATGGAGGTTTCGCAAGTAACCAGGACATTCCCTATCTGTCACTCACTCGACGTTGTGTCGATGTAGTGACACTAGGGGTACCTATACGAAATGCTGCAACTGGTTGAACTGTGTTACGTGAACTGGCGGTGTGTGACGGGCAGACCACTGTGTGCCTCGTAGCCAGTGCACCAGGCCGACATGTAACCTCCCCCTACGCTGTTATGAGTGTCGACTGCCCAAAAGGTAGAGACAGGCTAGCCCAGTCATGGCCTCTTATCCTCTTTTTTTTCCTCTCCCCAAAAAAAAGGAATTAAATGACTGGGGCCACCAGATCCCTCCCAAGGGGAAGACAACGTGGAGACCATACCCCGCCCAGAAAGGGGGTGCGTGGTCTCCACACAGGGCTTAGTTAGCACATGTACTGAGCTTGCAGAGTTTCTCCGCGAACTCGTCTGCCACAGGACTCGGAGGAAATCATCCAGGGAACACAGTTTGTGAACACTACTGGGAGTCAACAGCGCACGTCTTCAGCTCAGGGGAGGTGAAAGGCACTATGCGCAAGTGATACACCCGGCCAGCTGTCCTGGACTTACCTGCTTGTGCGTGCCACTACACGGGACGAAACCGGTTCCACCCGGAGATTGTAGAACCTCGCAAATGTGTTGGGTGTTGCCCAGCCCACTGCTCTGCAAATATCTGTTAGAGAGGCGCTACTGGTCAAGGCCCAGGAGGCCGCTACACCCCTGGTAGAATGGGCTCGTAGCCCTGCCGGGGGCGGCACATCCTGGGCGTGATATGCCATTGTTATGGCATCAATGAGCCAGTGGGCGATCCTCTGCTTGGAGACAGTGCTTCCTTTCCGCTGTCCACCAAAGCAGACAAAGAGCTGCTCAGAGACTCTAAAGCTCTGCGTGCGATCCAAATAGATGTGTAAAGCGTGCACCGGACACAGCAACGTCAGGGATGGATCTGCCTCCTCCTGGGGCAGCGATTGCAGGTTCACCACCTGGTCCCTAAAAGGGGTGGTGGGAACCTTGGGCACATAGCCCGGTCGGGGTCTCAGGATCACGTGAGAGTAGCCCGGACCGAACTCCAGGCACGTTTCTCTGACAGAGAATGCTTGCAGGTCTCCTACCCTCTTGTTGGAAGTGAGCACAGTCAGGAGGGCAGGCTTCAAAGAGAGTGCCTTAAGCTCAGCTGACTGCAAGGGCTCAAAGGGGGCTCTCTGTAGACCCTGAAGAACTACAGAGAGGTCCCATGAGGGAACAAGGCATGGTCTGAAGGGATTTAATCTCCTGGCGCCTCTCAGGAACCTGAAAATCAGGTCATGCTTCCCTAAGGACTTACCATCTACTGTGCCATTGTGTGCCGCTATAGTGGTCGCGAGGAGCGTGAGGTCCGAGAACCACGTCTGGGTGGGCCAGTAGGGTGCTACCAAGATGACCTGCTCCTCGTCCTCCCTGACCTTGCACAAGGGGGACTGGGGGAAATGCATATTCCTCACTGTGGGAAATGCATATTTGTGAAGTCCAGGGGGCAGTTGTGTGCCAGCGCGTCTATACCGAGAGGTGCCTCGGTCAGGGCGTACCAGAGTGGGCAGTGGGAGGATTCTTGGGAGGCAAACAGGTCTATCTGTGCCTGCCTGAATCGACTCCAAATCAGCTGGACCACCTGAGGGTGGAGTCTCCACTCTCCCCTGAGGGTAACCTGCCATGACAGTGCAAACGCTGCAGTGTTGAGGTCGCCCAGGATGTGAGTGGCTCGCAGCGACTTGAGGTGCTGCTGACTCCAGAGGAGGAGACGGCAGGCGAGTTGTGACATACAACGGGAGCGCAGACCGCCTTGATGGTTGACATATGCTACCGTTGCCTTGTTGTCTGTCCGAACTAACACATGCTTGCCCTGGATCAACGGCCGAAACCTCTGCAGGGCAAGCAGAATTGCCAGCAACTCGAGGCAGTTGATGTGCCAATGTAGCCGTGGGCCCGTACATGAGCCAGCGGCTGTGTGCCCATTGCATACAGCACCCCAGCCCATTTTGGAGGCGTCTGTCGTAACCAAGACGTGCCTGGAGACCTGCTCTAGGGGAACTCCTGCCCGTAGAAACGTGAGGTCAGTCCAAGGGCTGAAGAGACGGTGACAGATCATGATGGCCACACGATGTGTCCCGTGGCGCCATGCCCATCTTGGGACTCGAGTCTGCAGCCAGTGCTGAAGCAGTCTCATATGCATCAACCAGCGTGGAGTGGCCACCGCTGAGGATACCATATGCCCCAGGAGCCTCTGAAATAGTTTCAGTGGAACCACTGTCTTCTGTCTGAATGCCTTCAAACAGGTCAGCATCAACCGTGCACGCTCGTTCGTGAGGCGCGCCATCAACAAGACTGAATCCAACTCCAAGCCGAGAAAAGAGATGCTCTAAACTGGGAGGAGCTTGCTCTTTTCCAGGGGGGACGCCCTTGGTGACGAGCAGGTGGGGTGCGGGATCTTGAGCCGCGCCGGGGCAGGATGTGCCGGATAGCCTCCATCTGCTGCTTCAAAGCCGAGAACTGCTGGGTAAAGTCCTCGCCAAATAGGCCAACCTTGGAAATGGGGGCAGCAAGGAACCGTGCCTTGTCGGCCTCTCCCATCTCGACCAGGTTGAGCCAAAGGTGGCGCTCCTGGACCACCAAGGTGGACATCGCCCGCCCGAGAGACCGCGCCTTGACCTTCGTTGCCCGGAGAGCGAGGTCGGTCGCCGAGCGCAGCATCTGCATCAATTCCGGGGTGGAACTACCCTCGTGCAGTTCCTTTAGCACCTTGGCTTGGTGGACTTGCATGAGAGCCATGGCGTGCAGGGCAGAGGTGGCTGGTCCAGGGGCTTTGGCCGTCAGGGATGATGTAAACCTACAGGCCTTGGACGGGAGCTTTGGGCGCCCGCGCCAGGTGGCGGTGCTCTGCGGGCATAGGTGCACCGTGAGTGCCTTATCCACCGGGGGAATCACCGATGAGCCCCTGGCTGCCCCATCATCGAGGGTAGTGAATGCGGGGGAGCTGAAAGATCGGGACCGGGCAGTAAAAGGTGCCTCCCACGACCTTGTCAGCTCCTCGTGCACTTCCAGGAAGAAAGGAACTGGGGCGGGGTGTGGCTGTGAGTGGTGCTGTGAGCCCGGGAACCAATCAGCAAGCTGCGAGGGTTCAGGGGAGAACGGAGGGTTCCACTCTAGCCCGACACTCGTGGCTGCCCGGGAAAGCATGTCCGTCATTTCCTCGTCAGCCTGTGACTGGGCGACCGTACCCGAGGGGGGAAGCCCAGCTGAGGCTTCCGTGTCTGACGAGCCCGCTCTCCGATGCTGCGCTCAAGAGCTCATCAGCTTCGCGGGCTCCGAACAAGAGGTTGAACTCGCCGTGAGATGAGCTGGTGGACTCATCCGGAAGCCCGATCGGGGAAGACGAGCGTGCTGGGGAATGGGAGGTCCGTGGGGGGATACCCGGCGAAGGTGGTCCCATTGGGGTCCCCAAATCACCCCCAGTACTAGCCGCGCTGTCCTCATACCCATAGGTAGAAGGACCTAGGCGGGGAGCCGCTGGGGTGACTTGCTTTCTTACGAAGGCAAGCCGCGACCGCAACGTTGCCATGGTCATGTTCTCGCAATGAGTACATGATCCATCCACAAACGCTGTCTCCACGTGGGTCATGCCCAGACACAAAAGACAGCGATCGTGACCATCAGAAGTTGAGAGATAACGACCGCAACCAGGAATAACACACAAACGGAAAGGCATCTTTAAAAAGACGTTCCGTGTGTGCCGCTGTTTTAGAGAAATATACTCTTTTAGAGAAATATACTCTCTTATTTCTGCCGAAGCGCCCAGGGGCGTTCTCTGCAGTGCACCAGTGCAGAGGAGGGAGAAGACACTGAAATGCGGCGTCAGATCCAGCAGAGGTGAATGAACAGTCAGCTCAGTGAACATTGACCGTTCAGCTCCGAAGAGAAAATCTGAATGAGTGGTTGCATACCAACTCATTCTATACCCGTATGTCCTAGGGAGTGGTATGCAAATACCACTCGCCAATTTTCATTGGCCTTTTATCAAAGACCAGAGGTGTTTCGGGCTCCCAAGAGTGACCCCTAGTGTCACTACATTGACACAACATCGAGTGAGTGACAGATAGGGAACAGGAGTTCCAGAGATGGCCAGCAGCCAATCAAAACATGAGTTCCAGAGATGGCCAGCAGCCAATCAAAACAAGAGTTACAGAGATGGCCAGCAGCCAATCAAAACAGGAGTTCCAGAGATGGCCAGCAGCCAATCAAAACATGGGTTCCAGAGATGGCCAGCAGCCAATTAAAACAGGAGTTCCAGAGATGGCCAGCAGCCAATCAAAACATGGGTTCCAGAGATGGCCAGCAGCCAATTAAAACAGGAGTTCCAGAGATGGCCAGCAGCCAATCAAAACATGGGTTCCAGAGATGGCCAGCAGCCAATTAAAACAGGAGTTCCAGAGATGGCCAGTAGCCAGTCAAAACAGGAGTTCCAGAGATGGCCAGCAGCCAATCAAATAGGAGTTCCAGAGAAGGCCAGCAGCCAAAATCATTTGTTCACACAAAGTTTTGAGCCCCGCCCCTGACTGTCAAAACTCAAATGTCTCGTGAGCGTGTAGAACACACTTGCGCATGTGAAGCATGTGTTCAGTTCTGTGTGCGAGGGACCTGCCAGATGTGCGTTCTTGTTATGTCTCCTTGCAGCATGTTGATTAATGTGCACAATCATATTTTGTCCTCTCGAGTTTGTGATTTGTGATTTCTGCAGCTTTACATTTTGCTTGCAAGCTTTGTTACTGTGCTCACCCTACTGTAATTCACTTGCACGCTGTGTATTTTTGTCCATGATTTGACGTCATACTTTTCAGTCTCTTCCTGCAGCTGTGTAAGTGCATTCACCATTACCACAGTCATAGGCATCAGTTGTCAAAGTTGTAAGCAAGGCAGAATCAAACTGGCCAAGATAAGGCTTTCACTCATGTAACAAGAAATAAGGCTTTATTTCTTGTTACATGAGTAAGAGCTGCACAATTAATCTAAAAAATATTCAAGATTACAATTACAGCTACCACAATTAACTAATTGTGAAAAGTGTCATTTATAGCAGTCCATGTAGGTCTACTCATACTCATGTTTTTGCAGTGGTCAATCATTTTAACCAATCAGAGACATGTCCATTGCTCACTTCGATGTATGATGTATTCAAAATTTTGCTTTTTTTGCTTTTATGTTTTTAAAATAGCAATAAAGTCATTCAGGAACACAGTTATGAGCTTCTTTTGGAAGTGTAGCCAACATAAAGAATACGCCATGCAGTTGATCCACCCCAAATAAGTGTTGTAATGGAAAATCTATTCATCTAAATTAATAGCAATTACAATATCAAGGGAAATAATCAACGCTTATGATCTTTATCATAATCGTGCAGCCCTAACATGAGTACATGCATGATGTGCAGTGTCAATCCAGAAAAATGTCCTTTTTCCTCAGTAGATCACACAGTAGTCTAGAGCAGCATAATTAATTAATTAGTTTGATAATTAATTAGATAAACTTTACGTTAAGGTTGAATTAGTTAACATGAATGCAATATTTAACATGATCTCATAATGAAAAATACTTTTACAGTATTTTTTAAAAATGTTGATTAATGTTAATTTCATCATATACTAATACATTTTTTTATATTAAAAAAATTACATTAAGTATTGGCTCCTAAAAGAATACATTTTAATTCTCTGTTGTATTTTAAAATAATTACTCTATGCAAAAGATTGGGTAGCTCTAATTGCCCCTATGGGATATGCTCTGTTAAGAAATTCATTGATCCAAGCTCCATAACACCATAGTGATGTAAAGCAGACAGATTGACCTGATGTATTAAATTATCTAAGGAAGTGTTGTGTTTCTCCTTTTCTGTATCTTGTGGCTGCCAAGCAGCTGAAATTGTGTATATTCTGTGTTGGTTATACTGATACCATTGATTATGTTTAGACTGACTGAGGGGCCTTATGTGAATCAAGAACCTTCTCTGACTTTGTAAAGAGACAAATCAAATCAAATCACTTTTAGTGTCACACAACCACATACACAAGTGCAATAGTGTGTGAAATTCTTTGGTGCAGTTCCGAGCAACATAGCAGTCGTGACAGTGATGAGACATATACCAGTCTACAATAAACTTCAAATTTACACAACACAATTTAAAATATAATATACACATAATTACACACAACACAGTATACAAATAATAACATACAATGTACATTATACAATACACACAATATAGAATACACATTATACAACAAAAAAAAAATAGTATATATAGTACATATTAAATGTACAGTAGGTTGTATCGTACTGTATTGACATTCAGGCTGTCGGTTGATAGTCAGTTGCCAGTGTGTTGTTAAGAGAGAATATAATTTATGACAGTCCAGTGTGAGATAATAAGATTAATAAAGTGCAGTGCTGATGTATATTGATCGTGAAAGATCAAGAGTTCAAAAGTCTGATTGCTTGGGGGAAGAAGCTGTCGTGAAGTCGGCTGGTGTGGGTCCTGATGCTGCGATACCGCCTGCCTGATGGTAGCAGTGAGAACAGCCCATGGCTCGGGTGGCTGGAGTCTCTGATGATCCTCCAATCTTTTTTCACACACCGCCTGGTATATATGTCCTGGAGGGAGGGAAGCTCACCTCCGATGATGTGTCTGGCAGTTCGCACCACCCTTTGCAGGGCTTTGCGGTTGTGGGCGATGCTATTGCCGTACCAGGCGGAGATGCAGCCAGTCAGGATGCTCTCTACAGTGCTGGTGTAGAACCATGTGAGGATGTGGCGGTTCATTCCAAACTTCCTCAGCCATCTCAGGAAGAAGAGGCGCTGATGAGCCTTCTTCACATCAGCCTCAGTGTGGACAGACCATGTGAGTTCCTCAGTGTTGTGGACACCCAGGAACTTGAAGCTGCTGACTCTCTCCACTGGTGCTCCATTGATGGTGATGGGGCTGTGTGGACGTTTTAATGCATGTGGGGACTACAGACAAGGACAGGGAAAGGTTGAAAATGTCCTTAAAAACACCAGCCAGTTGGTTCGCGCATGCTCTGATGACGCAGCCCGGACAAGACAAGAGCAGTAACAATGTTTTATATGCACAGATAGCACCAAAAATGAATGTATTTTTCCTGAAGATCAGCAGACTAAATAATCCATTCACAGAACCACTGCTGATCCTCCGCTGAACAAGGAAATGTGATTGATTTCAAGCTTATTATGTGTACAACAGAAGGGCTGATCCATGAAAAGTAAAGCATGAGCCAAACAGAATTACTGTATTATTACAGTTCATTTGTTTTATGTTGTTAATCAATCAGCCATTCATTAGCACATGGTTATGAATATAATAAGACCCAGTTCTTGATATGGTCCTTTCTGACTGCATAATTAATACACAATTTCCCAAATGAATTACTGTTCAGGGATTATTAGGTTTCTCGCATTTAAAGAAGTAAAGAAAGGAAATGGAAAGACTGGAATAGAATTTAAGCTAAAGCAAGACTTTACTCATCCTCTTTTGATTCCAAACCCAGATGACTTATTTCCTTCTGTGTAACACAAATGATGACAAAATGACAAAATTAGATTTTATGCAGTATGTTAGTCACAGTCACCATTCACTTTCATTGCATCTTCTTTTTATCCTTTTGTGTTCCACGGAAGAAAGTCATATGGGTTTGGAACAACATGAGGGTGAGTAAATGTTTTTGAGTGACAATCCCTTTAAAGTAGGCCATGTGTTTGCACTTGCTTGCAGTGAGACAGAAAAACACCCTTTTCAAA
Organism: Myxocyprinus asiaticus; assembly: GCF_019703515.2. Classification (NCBI taxonomy): domain Eukaryota; kingdom Metazoa; phylum Chordata; class Actinopteri; order Cypriniformes; family Catostomidae; genus Myxocyprinus; species Myxocyprinus asiaticus. The sequence goes on along the minus strand of NC_059357.1, from coordinate 31,954,279 downwards.
ATGTTTTTGGAGTTAAATAAAAATAGATTAAGAGAACTAACTGAAAAACAGAGTAGATAAATAATTGCAGCTATATATCTGCTGGTTCTCAACTTCAAAACAGTGAAAAGCAAGATTAAATAGAGGTAAAGGTATCTGAAATGGTAATAGCTAAGGGTGAGTGTCACATACTCTCCCTCCTGAGCAGGCATTAATAAGCATACAATGGAGATTTATGTCTAGGTGGAAGGGTCTATCACTCCTTACTCTGTGCAGAGAAATTATACAGGTCAAAGAAGGTCAGGAAATGGTCATGACTTACGATTCTCCACGGATGGCTGCCTCGGTGTGGAGCTCTCCGATTCTTTTGTAGTTTTTGTTTGTTTGTCCTGTGTTTAGTCATTTTTCTCCAATCGGTTTTACTAGGGATGAACTGCTTAACATTCGGCAGCACATACCAGACAATCTTTTCCCGGTTTTGAACTATTCGTTTTGCTGGACATTTTAGTCAGAGGCGCAGCTGTGTTGTTAAAGCACGCTATGAGACGCAAGTGAGGGAAGCGAGCCGGCGCACTGATCAAGCTCCGACAGCGTGGCTTTCGAACAGCACTGCCGAGTATTCATCTAGTGAATCTCCACTCCCTAACAAAACAGACAAACTACATCTCCTCACCCATACAAACAAGGACTTTTCAAACTCTGCTGACTTGTGCTTCACAGAAACCTGACTGAGTGAAGCCATTCCGGACAGCGCATTACATCTGCCGGGCTTCCAGCTGTTCAGAGCGGATCGCATTGCGGAGTTAACGGGGAAAACGAAAGGCGGTGGAACATGCTTTTACATCAATGAAAGTTGGTGTACAGATGCATCAACGTTAAAGAAGATGTGTTGTCCTAATTTGGAAGCGCTCTTTATCAACTGTAAGCCTTTCTACTTGCCGCGGGAGATTTCCTTGTTTATTCTGGTGAGTGTGTACATCCTGCCACACGGATCAACAGCTGGCTGATCACATCACAGACACAGAACAACAAAATCCAGATTCACTTATTATTATTCTCACTGATTTTAACACACCAACCTCACCTGTGAACTGCCAAAATACAGACAGCACATCACATGCCCCACCAGGGACAGAAATATACACAACAATAAAGGATGCATTTACTTCTGTCCCACGTGCAGCTTTGTGACTCTCTGATCACTGTCTGGTTCATCTTCTTCCAACCTACAGGCAGAAACTAAAATCAGCTAAACCAGTAGTAAAGTGTCACAGTTATTCACCATTCTGTTCTGTGGACTCTTATTTTGATATGGTTTTTGTGTCATCCTTAGTTTCCCCTGGACTAAACTTCCCATAATGCACTGCCCTCATCACTGCCATCTGTTCCCAATCTTCCTTACCTGTCCTCCATTTCCTCATCAGCACCTGTGTGTATAAATACCCTCCAGTTTAATGCATTCCTTGTCAGTTCTTGTATTGTTACGTTGTGTTGTTAAAGTGTTATTTGGTTGGTTAGCATTATATTTTGTTCCACTCCAGCGTTTGTTCCTCTCCAGCATACTTCATTATTAAATACTTGAAAGATACTCCTGTATCTCCTCTCTTCCTCTCCACTAACCAAACATTACAGAAGAACTGACCTAACAAGATGGATATACCGGCAGTGAGAATCCTCCTCCTCGAACAAGGAGACCGTCCAGTTGAGGACCACCTGCGTGAGTTTCTCCATCTAGCAAATTTGGTGCACTATGATGACCACACTCTGGTGAGTTTCTTCAGGGCTGGTCTGAATAGTGTACTGAAGGAGCTGATGCCCCCGATGGCTCCTCACTGGACGCTCGCCGACTACATTGAGGAGGCTCTAATAAGCTGCAGCTCACCTTTCACTGTGGGTGCGGAGGATGAGGACTTTGAATCTCCTCCCACAGTGGATGCCCTCCAGCCTTCCACGGCCCCTGTCTCCAAGCCTTCCATGGCCCCTGTCTCTAAGCCTTTCACAGCCCCTGTCACCAAGGTAACTCCACTCCTTACTTTTCCCCCTTACACTGTGAATTATGGCGAGTACCCTGGGCCACAACCAGTGCCTGCACCTACCACGGTATACGAGCCAGTGCCCATGCCTGCCACAGTTAATGAGTCCTGCGTGTCCTGCGGCCACCTCCCAGGCCTCCTGACCCAATCCCTGTCCTGCAGCCACCTCCCAGGCCCCTGGATCCATTCCCAGCCCTGAAGCCACCACCCAGGCCTACTGTTCATCTTCTTTGGATCCTTCCTCACCCTCTGCATCACCCTACCCTCCTCATCCGTCTTTGGGGCACCAGGAGTCACCCTTTAAAGGGGGTAATGTCACAGTTATTCACCGTTCTGTTCTGTGGACTCTTATTTTGATATGGTTTTTGTGTCATCCTTAGTTTCCCCTGGACTACACTTCCCATAATGCACTGTCCTCATCACTGCCATCTGTTCCCAATCTTCCTCACCTGTCCTCCATTTCCTCATCAGCACCTGTGTGTATAAATACCCTCCAGTTTTATTAATTCCTTGTCAGTTCTTGTATTGTTACGTTGTGTTGTTAAAGTGTTATTTGGTTGGTTAGCATTATCTTTTGTTCCACTCCAGCATTTGTTCCACTTCAGCGTTTGTTCCTTCCAGCGTACTTCCTTATTAAAGACTTGAAAGATACTCCTGCATCTCCTCTCTTCCTCTCCACTAACCAAACATTACATAAAGACTGTAAAAAGATGGACCAGTGAAGCAGAGCTGGAACTACAAGCCTGCTTTGACTGCACTGATTGGAGTGTTTTTGAAGCTGCAGACACCAATCTGGATGAGCTCACAGATACTGTAACATCATATATCAGTTTCTGTGAGGATATGAGCATTCCTACTAGGACTTATTTAACATTCAACAATGACAAACCATGGTTTACAGGAAAACTCAGACAGCTTTATTTTGCCAAAGAGGATGCTTACAGAAGTGGGGATAAAATCTTGTATAATCAGGCCAAAAACACACTGACTAAGGAAATTAAAGTGGCTAAAAGAAGCTACTCTGAGAATCTGAAAAACAAGTTTTCAGCTAACAACCCTGCATCAGTGTGGAGAGGCCTGAAAGACATTAATAACTTCAAGACACCATCCCCCAACTCTGAAGGGAATCAAAACTGGCTGAAGATTTGAATGTGGATGATGCAGTCAACATGGGATTGCATCATATCCTGCAACATCCGGACAGACCAGGGACATATGCAAGGAACCTTTTTGTGGACTTCAGTTTGGCTTTCAACACCATCATCCCAGCTCTCCTATGGAATAAATTAACCCAGCTCTCTGTTCCCATGTCTATCTGTTAGTTGATCACCAGCTTTCTGACGAATAGGCAGCAGCTGCTGAGACTGGGGAAATTCACTTCCAGCACATATACGATCAGCACTGGTGCCCCCCAGGGATGTATGCTTTCCCCACTACTCTTCTCCCTGTATACCAACGACGGCACTGCCAAGGACCCCTCTGTCAAGCTCCTGAAGTTTGCAGAAGACACTACTGTTATCGGCCTCATCCAAGATGACGATTGGTCTGCATACAGAAGGGAGGCTGAACGGCTGGCTCACTGGTGCAGTCATAACAACCTGGAGCTCAATATGCTCAAAACAGTGGAGATGATTGTGGACTTTAGGAGGAACACCCCAACATTGACCCCACTCACCATTCTAAACAGCACTGTGGCAGCAGTGCATTCATTCAGGTTCCTGGGCACTACCATCTCACAGGACCTGAAGTGGGACACCCACATTGACTCAGTTGTGAGAAAGGCCAAGCAGAGGTTGTACTTCCTTCGCCAGTTGAGGAAGTTCAACCTGCCACAGGCGCTGCTAATCCAGTTCTACTCAGCAGTCATTGAGTCTGTCCTCTTCACTTCAATAGCTGTCTGGTTTGGTTCAGCTAAGAAATCAAACATCAGAAGACTACAAAGGACAGTTCAGACAGCTGAGCGGATTATTGGTTGCCCCCTGCCCTCCCTTCAAAAACTGTACACTTCCAGAGTGAGGAAAAGGGCTGGAAAAATCACTCTGGACCCCACTCACTCAGCACACTACCTTTTTGAACTTTTGCCTTCTGGCTGGCTCTACAGAACATTGAGTACCAGAACCGTCAGACACAATAAATGTTTTTTTCCCTCAGGCTATACATCTCATGAACAGTTAAAACTGCCCCACTGAGCAATAATTACGTGCAATACACAGCTTAGTCAATTATATTTATTTAACATATCCTTACATTCCCTTGCACTATCTGTATATAACAGATTTGTATTTGTACATATATATATATATATATATATATATATATATATGAAAACTTTGTTTTCTTTTTAAACCATAGCCTTTACTTATTTAGAAACGTTTCTTTGCTGCTTGCATTTATTTTTTCAAAGTATAGTTTTTCCCAACTCTGCTTATAGTTAGTACACTGAAACAGCAATGTGATAGATTGTGAGCAAACTTATAAAGCAATGGCTTACATGTGATTGGCTAGGAGTTACCTAGCTAATGGTGCATTGATGTACAGCTGCTAGTCTTCCCACTAGAACTATGCTGCACTTACATTTCTATCAGGAAGACTCACAGACTTGAGTGAAATTTAAGATTACATTTATTTGATGAATATAAAACAGAAATGTAATGTCTCTCTTTGGCGTAAGCACCGTCTGGCAATCCAAAGAAGTTGTACTCCGAACCGTCATATCCTGCCGGAGATAGGAGGCAGGGGCGAGGAGCCTACCCCAAAAGAGAGAGAAAGTAGAATACTACGCCCAAAAGAGACGATCCAGTCAGGTACAAACCAGGTCTTGTGTTAGGCATTCATTCTGGAGAGGGGTGGGGGGGGGGTGGGGAAGAGAAGAGATGTGAACACCTAGATTTGACATGACATACGCAATATCTCTGGCATGGTTGTGCAATGCCTTTGCAATAGGAAAAGCCATGCGTTTTTTTTTAATTTTTTATATTCCTCCTCCTTGAGTTTGGTTTTGTCCTTGTGTGGGTTTTTTTTTTTTTTTTAACTCCTCCTTGAGTTTGGTTTTGTCCTTGTCCTTGAGTGTGATTTTGGGCTGGTGGCTCAGTGTTTAAGGCTCTGGGTTACTGATCAGAAGGTCAGGGGTTCAAGCCCCAGTACTGCCAAGATGCCACTGTTGGGCCCTTGAGCAAGGCCCTTGACCCTATCTGCTCCAGGGGTGCCGTATCATGGCTGACCCTGCACTCTGACCCCAGCTTAGCTGGGATATGTGAAAAAAAAGAATTTCACTGTATATGTGCAAATGTACAATGTGTGATAAATAAATAAAAATAATAAAAATAAGAAGAGTTGTTTGAGAAATCTTTGCCAAAAGGTGAACAACGTAGCGTAAAGCCATACGATAATGGCGACATTGCGTGCAATCCCTTTGTTGAAAGAAAACAACATTTGATTATGAAAACCCTCCGACGAGGGAAGAGATTGTTTGATGATTATCTTTGCCGAAAGGTGAACAACGTGCGTAAAGCCACGGGGAACACTCGGGCATGCAACACGGTAAATAACATGTGAGTGAACCTGACCGAGTTACCCTCTTGTGATCACACTGTGGACGCGTGGTTGCCTGCCGTTACTATGAGAGCGAATGCGCTGTTGACATGAAATATTGCCTTTTGATATCGATACGATGTGTTATGATGTACAGACAGCATAGGCAACAGAAAGCCTAGACCCATGACTAAATCTGAATGCATTTGATGGATATAATGAGAACTTAGCTTATTTCTGATGGAAATCAGCTGCTGCCTGAGCCAATGATTTTGACAGACTTGGCGAGGAGCGCACTTCTTCCACGCCGGGTCATGCATTCCAATTGAGGATGCGGTGGCTCGATTGAGGGAGATCTCCTAAGTGAAAGAGATATGGATGAAGATCCGGGTTTGCTGATTGTTTACTCCCCATGGGTTTGATGCGGGCAGAAGTTGAGATGAAGTGACGGCGTCGTTGGGAAGGGAAGGCGGGCTTCCAGAGATGTTCTGTGCATGGGACAGGTCAGAACAAGTCTATTATGATTCCGAGAGGGCACGATCCCACTGAGAATCCGGAAATTTGCTGTTTCTGGATAAGGTAAGGAGCAGTGAATAAGTCCATGTCCATAGCTGGATGTTAGCTAGTCGGAGAATGGACTCGACGTCAGACAGTGCTGTAGAATGATGTTGCCGTGTTAGCACACTGAAACAGCAATATGATAGATTGTGAGCAAACTTATAAAGCAATGGCTTACATGTGATTGGCTAGGAGTTATCTAGCTAATGGTGCGATGATGTATAGCTGCTAGTCTTCCCGCTAGAACTACGCTGTGCTTACATTTCTTGGTATACGCTGCCTGGCCAAAAAAATAAAAATAAATAAATAAATAAAAAAATCGCCATTTGGATTTAAATATACTTAAGAGCCTATGATTGGATCGTTTTTGCAGTGATTAATATGTTTCAGCTGGCAACAATTCTTTTAACCCTAACTGATGCAATTTCTTAAACAACCGTGTCGGAAGATGTATCCCGTGGTCGTGGAAACGATGTTACTGTGTTTCAGAAGGGGCAAATTATTGGCCTCCATCAAGCAAAGAAAACATCTAAGGTCAGAGCAGGTGTGGTGTGTGGGACTGGGCTTTTCAAATCTACAGTAAAACACATTCAAATTGTCAGCCAGTTGTTGATTCCCTTCAGAGTTGGGGGATGGTGTCTTGAAGTTAGTAATGTCTTTCAATTCACTGGAATTGGGTTAATAACTGTCCAATGCATTATTAAAACCTGGAAGGATGATGAACCGTCAGCTTCGTAGAAGAAATGTGGTCGGAAAAATATCTTGAATGATCTTGATCGGAGATCACTAAAATGCTTGGTGAAGTCACATCATAAAAAATCGACAGTAGAACTCACGGCTATGTTTAATAGTGAAAGTAAGAGCATTTCCACATGCACAATGTGACGAGAACTTAGAGGATTGGGACTAAACAGCTGTGTGGCCACAAGAAAGCCACTTGTTAGCAAGGCTAATCAGAAAAAAACTACTTCAATTTGCTAGGGAGCATAAAGATTGGACTGTGGAGCAATTGAAAAAGGTTGTGTGGTCCAGATTTAGCCTATTCCAAAGTGACGGGCGCAGCAGGGTAAGAATAGAAGTGCATGAAGCGATGCACCCATCATGCATAGTGCCCACTGTACAAGCCTCTGTAGGCAGTGTTATGATCTGGGGTTGCTTCAATTGGTCAGGTCTAGGCTCAGCAACATTATGCATAAATAAAATGAAATCAGCTGACTACCTGAATGTACTGAATGACCATGTTATCAAATCAATGGATTTTTTCTTCCCTGTAATGCCCGTGCCTGTCCACCCTGGGCAAGAATGGACCCGCTCTGCTCGGCATGGGCATATTCCAGGACGACAATGCCAAGATTCATCGGGCTCAAAATGTGGAAGAGTGTTTCAGGGAGCATGAGGAATCATTTTCACACATGAATTGGCCACCACAGAGTCCTGACCTTAACCCAATTGAAGGTCTTTGGGATGTGCTGGAGAAGACTTTACTGAGTGGTTTGACTCTCTCGTCATCAATACAAGATCTTGGTAAAAAATTAATGCAACTCTGGATGGAAATAAATGTTCATGAGATCACATGTTCATGTAATTTTTTAATGAAGAGAAGGTAAACATATGTGGCTTGCTGTCCATAATGGAGGGCCTCCCCCGGACTTTCTTGTCTGATTTAGTGGTAACTAGCCATGAAGGTGGAGCTGGGGTGGCAGAGGGATATCAGAATAACTGTCACCGGATAGAGGTAAGTGGCGGTTTATATACACTTACTCCAGTGTTGATTGTTTGGATTGATTGAACATGCTCCTCCCGAACTTTTGTTAAGGACTCCATTTCATGAGTTCACATGTTCATGTAATCTTTGAATGAAGAGAAGGTAAACATATGTGGCTCACTGTCCATAATGGCGGGCTCGAGCTCGAGACTCGACCCGAGCCCAAGGTATCCCCCAAAACTGCTGGTGATGTCGATTGCTACCATGGATAATGATTGGGACAGCGAGCCAGGAATATGGTCGTTTAAAGAGATACTTTGGATTACGCCTACTGGTTTCTTATAAGAAACTGACCCCTGGCAAAAGTTTTAAGAATTATTTAATGAATAGAAGCCATGTGGGAATTGGATACTGATGATATAAGGAATGGAATGATTGTAGTGGCCTTTACTGTTGTGAGCTCCTGAGGGAGCTGTCAGGTGCTGCAAGTGGGGGCGATTTAATAGATGTTTGATGGCGGTGGATGTGTTTGTGAGTATGCATGCCTACGTGGACCATTCGAAAGGGAGGGCTCATACTGCAATCAGAACAGGAGCTCGCAGTGCAAATTGGAGAAGGTTCTTGCTCACAGCATTCGAACGGGTGAGCCCAGCAAGCAGTCGAATGGGGGACCCACACCACATTCGAAGGGGAGAGCCCCCTCAGTGCTTCGAAAGGGAGAGCCCACGATACAAATAAGTGGAACCTCAAGCTATGACAGATTGCTGAATTTGCATTGCTAATATTTATTAATGAAGTTATTAATTCATTCATGTATGACTAGACGCTTACGAATGCATGCATTACGAAGATGGCGCCGAGTATGGCTGCTGCGTTGCGAGCTCCGACACAACATAGTAATGTTTTGTTTGTTTTGTTCACAATTCTTATGTTTTTTGTCTCGGATGTTGTCTGCCTTATTGTCTATGACAGACAAACACTTTTGGACATTGGTTCAGCAATCTCACACCGTAAACCGGACTTCACATTCCTCAATGCCGACCCGCTGTTTACAAACACGCAAGCGGAGCCCTTTGTCTGGGCAGCAGGGCCGCGGAAACGCAGGAGGAAAAGGGGAAACAGAGCCGGCGTTCTCATCAGAGTAAGACGCCGCGCAAATCGACCCCCGCTACCCACTATTCTACTGGCAAATGTTCAGTCTCTGGATAACAAGCTCTGCGAGCTGTAAGCACGGATCTCTTTCCAACGAGATACAAGGGACTGCTGCATTATCTGCCTAACAGAAACTTGGATGTCTGCGGCGATTCCAGACTCAGCCATTGAACCCGCGAGGTTCTCCGTGCACCGAGCGAACAGAGCGAAAGACCTCTCAGGTAAAAGCAGAGGAGGTGGTGTATGTTTTATGATCAACAAATCCTGGTGTGATCAGAGGAACGTACATTCTATCAAGTCTTTCTGCTCTCCTGATCTGGAATTTCTTATGCTTCTGTGTCGACCATTCTGGCTACCGAGGGAATTCACAGCGGTCATTATCACTGCTGTGTACATCCCCCCACAAGCCGACACAGACCGGGCACTCAAGGAACTGTATGGGATTATAAGTGAGCAGGAAACCGCGCACCCTGAGGCCGCGTTCATTGTGACCGGGGACTTTAATAAAGCCAGTTTAAAATCAGTCGCACCAAAATATCACCAGCACATTAGTTTCAACACACGAGGGGACCAGGTTTTGGACCATTGCTACTCTCCGTTCCGGGATGGCTACAAATCCCTCCCCCGCCCACCATTTGGCAAATCGGACCACTCTTCCATTCTGCTTCTGCCCGCTTACAGGCAGAAATTGAAACAGGAAGCACCCACCCTCAGAACGATCCAGTGCTGGTCGGACCAATCAGATTCTACGCTACAAGACTGTTTTGATCACACGGACTGGGAGATGTTCCGGTCCGCCTCTGATGACGACATCGAGCTTTACGCTGATAGCGTAATGTGTTTCATCAAAAAGTGCGTGGAGGACATTGTTCCGACCAGAACTGTACGAATCTATCCGAATCAGAAACCTTGGATCAATAGCGATGTTCGCGTGGCACTTAATGTGCGGACCTCCGCTTTTAATTCCGGGAACGTGAAGGAGCATAAACAAGCCAGTTATGCCCTCCGAAAAACCAGAATCAGAACCGCAAAACGCCAGTACAGGAGTAAGATTGAAGGACAGTTTAACACCACCAACTCTAGAAACATGTGGCAGGGAATTAACATCATCACGGACTTTAAAGGGAATAAAAACTCCGCCATGAACACCGCTGCCTCTCTACCGGATGAGCTAAATACTTTTTATGCTCGTTTCGAGGGAAATAACACCGCCCTTGCGGAGAGAGCTCTCGCGGCTGAAGCTACAGAGGTTAGTTCACTCTCCGTCTCTGTAGCGGATTTAACCCGATCCTTCCGACGGGTGAATATCCGTAAAGCCGCTGACCCAGACGGCATTCCGGGCCGCGTCATCAGAGCGTGCGCGAACCAGCTGGCTGGTGTTTTTACGGACATTTTCAACCTTTCCCTCTCTTTGTCTGTAGTGCCCACATGCTTTAAAACATCCACCATTGTGCCTGTTCCAAAACAATCAAAAATAACTTGTTTAAATGACTGGCGTCCTGTTGCTCTGACCCCCATCATCAGCAAATGTTTTGAGAGACTAATCAGAGATTATATCTGCCTTGTATTGCCACTCTCTCTTGACCCGCTGCAGTTTGCTTACTGCAACAACCGCTCCATTGATGATGCCATTGCATCTACAATACACACTGCTCTCTCCCACCTGGAAAAAAGGAACACTTCTGTGAGAATGCTGTTTGTAGACTACAGCTCAGCATTCAACACCATAGTGCCCTCCAAGCTAGATGAGAAACTCTGGGCTCTATGAACGCCTATACGCATATGCCCTTTCATTGGACGAGAGTGTAAGATTATTGGATAGGACAACTGCTGATTCCTTTAAGGGCGAATTAGCCAATTAGAATTTGGTGAGCTCTTCTGAAACAGTTCGTTCTGATGTAACTGTGGAAAGCATCTGAAAACAACAGCTGAGAGATTGAATTTGCTGCTCAGGTAGACCTTTGTGCGGAGGTGGTTGCTGCTCCGATGTGGAATGAATGACTGGAATAACAGGTCGCCGGGAATCTGAATGGAGAACTAGGGAATAGCAATTGGAGATGTAAACATTGTAGAAGCAGTGCCCGATAGCACAGGTACATCACCTGGACGTTTATTTGATATATGTTTATATCTAATCTGATCTTTAATATTTTTAGCAAATGCCAATTAGACTGATGCTTCCAGATGAAAAATGTCTATAACAGAAATCTCGGAGACGGGAGAGCCTATGCTTTTCGCATGAAAAATAATTGATTCTGGATTTCGAACAAGAGCTCACTTAGCACTGTGAACGGGCTGAATCCTCAAGCACTTGAGAGCAGGAGAGCTCCTGTTTCACGTAAAATTATTAATGCTGTATATTAAACAAGTGTACTTTGCTATACAAACAAGCTGAATCCTCGAGCATGGGACCGCACAGCGTACGACAGGAAGGGCCCATGTTTTTGTGTAAAATTATTTACACTGCATTTAAATGAGAGCTCACTCTGTGATACGCACGGGCTGAATCGTCAAGCACAGTGTTTGACGGGAAAGCGTGTACTATATTCGGATGAAAATGATTGATGCTGAGAAGCCGGCTTATGGCGAACTGTTTAGAGGTGACCTGAAGCAGCCCGACTGTCAATCACTAAAGTGGGTAGTGATTAATTTGGCATAAGTGGCATAATCTGAGACAGTTAATCAGGAAAGCACATCGCAGTTACGTTGCTTAGTCGCACGGCCCAAAAGACATGCCACAGTTGCGGCACATGGACAGCATATTTGCGCTGATTTGGAGATGTAGATTCAGAGATTAAGCCAATAGCAGGAGCTATGTGGTTGTGGTGTTGCCAGGCTTTAACGCACTGGATGAGGAGAGGATATGCAGTGAGGTACCGGGGTAGTACTTTTGCATTGCAGGAGAAGGGGATTAGCACTTGCAAAGTTGGGGCTCATTACAGCTGCAGTGAAGCATAGACGAAAGCGCTTCAGTGGAAGCTTGTTAAAATACTTCGGCGACAGTAGATTAGTATTTGAAACATTAATGAATGAGGACGAAGAAACCCGAAGCGTAGTCGAACATAGATCACGTCAGTCAGCAGCTTATATTGTGGCTAGAATGGGCTCAAGGTTGGGCATGCATCTGCGTTCTGCTGAGATCACAGCCGAGCCCAGCACTCTGATAGTGGGTGTCTCCATTATCAGAAACACTGGCACGAGGGCTACCACTACTTGCTGCTTCCTGAAGCAACAGTGTTTGCGGATTATACAACATTTACTATAATAATATAATGTGTAAATCATGCATTTGCAGAAACACCTAGCATTAAGATGCACTGGCAATTAGGGTATTTAATGAATAGTTGAACCAGAATAGTAAAAGGTGGGCTCCTGCAGGAGCAGAGTTTAAAGCACTGCTGTAGCGGTTGAGCGTTTGAACTGGAATGGTGAATGAGAGAATGGTAAAAGGAGCTGTGGTGGGGGCTAGGAGTGGAACCACTGCTGTGTTTTCGCTGTTGTGGAATCCACTGTAGATACACTTCTATAAAGATGTGTCAAACTTAGGAAATTTGATGGAAGGGTGTATAGCAATCAGATTTGTTATGATAATGTTGATTAATGACACATTACTTTAAGATTGTGTAGCAAGATTAGGTGTTGCAAGACACCTGAATACACGTGTAAAGCAAAATAGCTGTGTTCAAACGCTTGCTGAGGGACAAAGAATGAAACGTGGCATCTGCTAAATTCAATGGCCTGCGAACCATCAAGGGTGAAGAAAGTCTAGCAAGTACTTCAAGGGCACCGTACTGATTTGCGGATCATGGCAAATTAACTTGGTCAGTTTTTCTTATTTAGGCTTAAATAGCAGCCATCAGAGGCCTGCAGGCCATAGAGGGAATAACATTTAACCAGTTGTGTAACAGAAGTGCATGAGCAGCCATATTGGTGAAAGGTAGGTCCAAGCGGATGAATAAAGGAAGCTTATTGTAGTGGAAAGATAGTATTCTAATTTCCTTACAATTGTAAGCAGGGGCAGAGGATGCAGAGACAAACTTAATTTATTTGCTGGATTAAATTTCTGGATCATTTGTGAAGCGATCAGGATACATACTTACGTTTGTGCATACATTCAGCGTCATTTAAAGTGGTGATTTGTCATTGAATTTGAAGGTACTTGAAACTAAATTACTTGGATGACTGTCCGTGGTCTGATATTATTTATCTTCTACATATGGATTGGCGTTTAGTAGATTATTCTCAGAACGTAATGTAATTAAATTATTTCTGTATTATATTGAGACACGATGACTCATCTCGTTATGACGGGGACGTACAAAATTATTTGGAGTTTTGCCTGAGAATTGGATTTAAAAAATATACTATGGACACCATTTGCAGTAGTGCTGAATAAATACAGCTTCTTTATTTTATAGCCTTTAATAAATTCTACAGAATAACTGAAATATTCTGAGGATAAAAGCAAAATGTGAGGCCGAATCATCCGATACTGATTTCAACATGTTACTTTAAGATTGTGTGGAGCGCTGAATTGTGACAGATTTAATGAGTCACTTTAAAAGGTAGACATAGGTACAAAAAATATGTTCTAAGGTAAAGCTTCTTAAGAGTCTATGATCCAATCATTTAGAATGGCTTTAAAATTTATCTCTCAAGAAAATAAGATTTCCCTGTGATATTAAAGTAATGGATTGATTTCAACTGCGTGAAACATTCGTTCTGGTCTGCGGGAGGAGAGAAAATCATACAGCGGTCTATAATTTTACATTTGAATAAAGTTTGCAGAAAGCGCTTGCTGTATGGTTATCAGAGCTGCGTGGCAAGGTGATTGCAAATGCTGCGAGGACGTGAGACACAATGCAGAATGTTGAGGAAGCTGTATGTAGCCATAGGAAGCTGTAGCCTGGTCAGAGCGGATGCTGCTGCAGCAGCGCGCTCATGCTAAAAGGTCGCTCTGATTTGGAGAGATATTTGTAATTTAGAGTAGTG